>NC_050069.1:151460299-154068027 GCF_009764565.3 Dermochelys coriacea | reverse complement strand
AACCAAAAAAACAACCACAATGGGGAGGGAGAGAGAGAAGCAACCAGCTTAACCATAAAAGTTATTTATTGCCAGGTAATAATCATAGGGAAGCCAAACAAACAAAACAGTTATAATATTAAATCTAACTTAAATTTGATTATAAAAGTCAGGTTTAGAAAACTATAACTGATCACACAAGTCAGGGTCAGAAGGCTATACCGAGAGAGAGAGAGAGAGATGGGCTCTCACCACTCCGTGAAGCTTGAATTGATCGGGGGTCCCAGGTGGTGATGGTAGCTGAGGGTTCAGAGTGGAGGAGTTAGACAGAGCCCCCAGCATGCTCAGTCAGGAGAAGATGAAGTCCCAATTGAACAGATGCAGATTTTGGATCCAGACATCAGAACGCTTACTTGAGTATGGGTAGGGGTTTTTGTAGAGAAAGAACAATGGTTCCAGGGAGAACACTAGATTTGTTTATGTGTAAACTGACAGCTCAAGGGAGTATACTAAAGTTGTTTTGTTCAGGCTAGACAATGGGAGCTGATCATTTTTGACTTTGGGTGGTGTTCCTTGGAGGGAGCTCACAATGCAATTAGGGAGCTTCACTATTTTGGATACCAATAAAGGATTTATTACTAGAATTGGTCTGATAACTACAGAGCTGGGTGTGTGCAGGCGTGGGTTCATTAACACCTGGAGCAGAGATTCCCCCATCATGCAGTGCTTCCCTGCTTTTCTGGTCCCAGAGTTCCGTGCGGTTCTTGCCTTGGAATCTCTGTTCTCCATGCTGTATGCTAATAGAGATGCCTCCTTGCCTCATCTTCGATGCAAATGAGGCTAGGGGAGCAGCAAAGAGTCCTGTGGCACCTTATAGACTAAGGATATGTCTACACTATGAAATTAGGTCAAATTTATAGAAGTCGGTTTTGTAGAAAGCGTTTTTATACAGTCGAGTGTGTGTGTCCCCACACAAATGCTCTAAGTGCATGTAGTCAGCGGACTGTGTCCGCAGTACCGAGGCAACCGTCGACTTCCGGAGCTTTGCACTGTGGATAGCTATTCCACAGTTCCGGCAGTCTCCACCGCCCATTTGAATTCTGGGTAGAAATTCCAGTGCCTGATGGGGCTAAAACATTGTGGCGGGTGGTTCTGGGTACATATCGTCAGGCCCCCATTCCCTCCCACCCTCCGTAAAAGCAAGGGCAGACAATCGTTTTGCGCCTTTTTTCTTGAGTTACCTGTGCAGACGCCATACCATGGAGCCCGCTCAGCTAACCGTCACCATATGTCTCCTGGGTGCTGGCGGACGTGGTACTGCATTGCTACACAGCAGCAGTTTATTGCCTTTTGGCAGCAGACAGTGCAGTATGACTGGTAGCCATCATTGACGTAGTCCTGGGTGCTCTTTTAACCGGGCACCTGGGAAAACATGGGAATGACTCAGCCAGGTCATTTTCCTTGTTTCGTCTCATGGCGATTGAGTCCTACCAGCAGTGCATTGTCTTCTGCCAAGCACCCAGGAGGTGATGATGGCTAGCGGTTGTACTGCACAGTCTGCTGCCAGCAAGATGTATAAAGATAGATGAAGTGGCTGAAAACAAGAAATAGACCAGATTTGTTTTGTATTCATTTTCTCCTCCCTCCCTCTGTGAAATCAATGGCCTGCTAAACCCAGTTTGAGTTCTATCCTTGAGGTTTTGAGTTCTATCCTTGAGGCGGCCATTCAGTTTTTCGGAAAGCCACCCCCTTTGTTGATTTTAATTCCCTGTAAGCCAACCCTGTAAGCCATGTTGTCAGTCGCCCCTCCCTCCGTCAGGGCAACAGCAGACAATCGTTCCATGCCTTTTTTCTGTGCAGACGCCATACCATGGCAAGCATGGAGCCCACTCAGATCACTTTGGCAATTAGGAGTGCATTAAACATCACACACATTATCCAGCAGTATATGCAGCACCAGAACCTGGCAAAACGAAACCGGGTGAGTAGGCGACATCAGCGCAGTTACGAGAGTGATGAGGACATGGACACAGACTTCTCTCAAAGCACGTGCCCTGGCAATGTGGGCATCATGGTGCAAATGGGGCAGGCTCATGTGGTGGAACGCCAATTCTGGGCCCGGGAAACAAGCACAGACTGGTGGGACCGCATAGTGTTGCAGGACGATTCCCAGTGGCTGCAAAACTTTCGCATGGTAAGGGCACTTTCATGGAACTTTGTGACTGCTTTCCCCTGCCCTGAGGTGCAATAATACCAAGATGAGAGCAGCCCTCACAGCTGAGAAGCGAGTGGCAATAGCCCTGTGGAAGCTTGCAACGCCAGACAGCTACCGGTCAGCCAGGAATCAATTTGGAGTGGGCAAATCTACTGTGGGGGCTGCTGTGATGCAAGTAGCCATGCAATCAAAGATCTGCTGATATCAAGGGTAGTGACCCTGGGAAATGTGCAGGTCATAGTGGATGGCTTTGCTGCAATGGGATTCCCTAACTGTGGTGGGGCCATAGACGGAACCCATATCCCTATCTTGGCACCGGAGCACCAAGCCAGCGAGTACATAAATCGCAAGGGGTACTTTTCAATAGTGCTGCAAGCACTGGTGGATCACAAGGGACGTTTCACCAACCTCAACGTGGGATGGCCGGGAAAGGTACATGATGCTCGCATCTTCAGGAACTCTGGTCTGTTTCAAAAGCTGCAGGAAGGGACTTTATTCCCAGACCAGAAAATAACTGTTGGGGATGTTGAAATGCCTATAGTTATCCTTGGGGACCCAGCCTACCCCTTAATGCCATGGCTTATGAAGCCATACATAGGCAGCCTGGAGAGTAGTCAGGAGCTGTTCAACTACAAGCTGAGCAAGTGCAAAATGGTAGTAGAATGTGCATTTGGATGTTTAAAAGCACACTGGCGCAGTTTACTGACTCAGTTAGACCTCAGCGAAACCAATATTCCCACTGTTATTACTGCTTGCTGTGCGCTCCACAATATCTGTGAGAGTAAAGGGGAGATGTTTATGGTGGGGTGGGAGGTTGAGGTAAATTGCCTGGCTGCTGGTTACGCACAGCCAGACACCAGGGAAGTTAGAAGAACACAGGAGGGTGCGGTGCGCATCAGAGAAGCTTTGAAAACTAGTTTCATGACTGGCCAGGCTATGGTGTGAAAGTTCTGTTTGTTTCTCCTTGATGAAACCCCCCACCCCTTGGTTCACTCTACTTCCCTGTAAGCTAACCACCCTCCCCACCTCCCTTCGATCACCGCTTGCAGAGGCAATAAAGTCATTGTTGCTTCACATTCATGCATTCTTTATCCTCTTTATCATCACACAAATAGGGGGATAATTACCAAGGTAGCCCAGGAGGGGTGGTGGAGGAGGGAAGGACAAGGCGACACAGCACTTTAAAAGTTTAAAACTTATTGAATGCCAGCCTTCTGTTACTTGGGCAATCCTCTGGGGTGGAGTGGCTGGGTGGCCGGAGGCCCCCCCACAGCGTTCTTGGGCGTCTGGGTGAGGAGGCTATGGAACTTGGGGAGGAGGGCGGTTGGTTACACAGGGGCTGTAGCGGCGGTCTGTGCTCCTGCTGCCTTTCCTGCAGCTCAACCATACGCTGGAGCATATTAGTTTGATCCTCCAGCAGCCTCAGCATTGAATCCTGCCTCCTCTCATCACGCTGCTTCCACCTTTCAGCTTCAGCTCTCTCTTCAGTCTGCCGCTTACTCTCTTCAGCCTGCCACCTCTCCTCCCGGTCATTTTGTGCTTTCCTGCCCTCTGACATTGTCTGCCTCCACGCATTCATCTGTGCTCTGTCAGTGTGGGAGGACAGCATGAGCTCAGAGAACATTTCATCGCGAGTGCATTTTTTTCACCTTCTAATCTTCGCTAGCCTCTGGGAAGGAGAAAATCCTGTGATCCTTGAAACACATGCAGCTGGTGGAGAAAAAAAAAAGGGACAGTGGTATTTAAAAAGACACATTTTATAGAACAATGGGTACACTCTTTCACAGTAAACCTTGCTGTTAACATTACATACATAGCACATGTGCTTTCACTACAAGGTCGCATTTTGCCTCCCCCCACCGCGTGGCTAACAGCGGGGAACATTTCTGTTCAGCCATAGGGAAACAGCCCAGCAGGAAGGGGCACCTCTGAATGTCCCCTTAAGAAAAGCACCCTATTTCAGCCAGGTGACCATGAAAGATATCACTCTCCTGAGGATAACACAGACAGATAAATGGATGTTGTTTGAATGCCAGCAAACATACACTGCAATGCTTTGTTCTACAATGATTTTCGAATACATGCTACTGGCCTGGAGTGGTAAACCTTTTGCAAAGGCTTTTGCAAAGGCTTTGGGAATATATCCAGGAGAGCCACGAATGCCAGGGCAAATTAATCATTAAACATGCTGGCTTTTAAACCTTGTATAGTATTTTAAAAGGTACACTCACCAGAAGTCCCTTCTCCGCCTGGCGGATCCGGGAGGCAGCCTTGGGTGGGTTCAGGGGGTACTGGCTCCAGGTACAGGGTGAGAAACAGTTCCTGGCTGTCGGGAAAACCGGTTTCTCTGCTTGTTTGATGTGAGCTATCTACAACCTCATCATCATCATCTTCCTCGTCCCCAAAACCTGCTTCCGTGTTGCCTCCATCTCCATTGAAGGAGTCAAACAACATGGCTGGGGTAGTGGTGGCTGAACCCCCTAAAATGGCATGCAGCTCATCATAGAAGCAGAATGTTTTGGGCTCTCTGGTGTTCTGGTAGGCTTGCCTCAGCTCCTTAAGTTTCATGCGGCACTGGTTCGGGTCCCTGTTATGGCCTCTGTCTTTTGTGCCCTGGGAGTTTTTGACAAATGTTTTGGTATTTCGAAAACTGGAACGTAGTTCTGATAGCACGGATTCCTCTCCCCATACAGCGATCAGATCCCGTATCTCCCGTTGGGTCCATGCTGGAGCTCTTTTGCGTTCTGGGACTTCATCATGGTCACCTCTGCTGATGAGCTCTGCATGGTCACCTGCAACTTGCCACAGTGGCCAAACAGGAAATTGAAATTCAAAAGTTCGCGGGCCTTTCCCTGTCTACCTGGTCAGTGCATCTGAGCTGAGAGTGCTGTCCAGAGCGGTCAGAATGGAGCACTCTGGGATAGCTCACGGAGGCCAATACCATCTAATCACGTCCACAGTACCCCAAATTCAACCCAGCAAAACCGATTTCAGCACTAATCCCCTTGTCGGGGGTGGAGTAAGGAAATCGATTTTAAGAGCCCTTTAAGTTGAAAAAAGGGCTTCGTCATGTGGACGGGTGCAGGGTTACATCGATTTAACGCTGCTAAATTCAACCTCAACGCCTAGTGTAGACCCGGGCTAATAGACGTATTGGAGCATGAGTGGGTATTCACCCACTACGTCTGTTAGTCTATAAGGTGCCACAGGACTCTTTTCCGCTTTTACAGTTACAGACTAACACAGCTATCCCTCTGAAGCTTGAGGCTAGGGGAGTTTCCTTAATCCTGTCACCCTTATCCCAGGAGTTTAGGTGTGTCTCCCACTGCCTTTTCGTTGCTTTTTGTAAATCTTTCTTTTGATTGGTTTTGGTTCAAGCAGACGCTATGGGGAAGAAGGTCTTTCGTGAGTCAGATAGGCTGGGTACTACGCCCTGGTTCCCCAAGAACACAGAGCTGCTAGGTAACAAGTAGGTATAAGTTAAAGCAGGCCACCTATTACTTTATTTTACAAGTTTTTACATACTCCTGTAAATTGTATTTCTTGGTCTTTTGGCATGTGAGTTACACTAATTTAAGTTTTGATTCTATTTCCAAGAGTGGCCAGCACTGAATGCCTCAGAGGAAGATGCAAGAAACCTCATAGTAGGCAACTCTAGAATAATCTTCACCTCATGAAAGTCTCATGCTAACCCCTAGTTTGAGATTGCCTTAAGCCTTGAAGCATGAGGTTTTATATCCCTTCAAAAACTCTTTTTATTTAGCATTAATTATTATAGCTCTGGATATTCTTTTTATCCAGATAAACATCCAGTCCCAATGGACTATAAAATACATAATGAAGGATTAAAGTTTTGCAGGAATCTGTAGCCTGCAAAACCTTTAAGAGCATTTGCCACCTAGCAACAGCTAGGAACGTTTCTGTTTCCTCAGTACAATCCATAATTGTGTGATTCAGAGGAAACCTCTTACAACAATGTGTATAACTGCAATAATCATTTATGTGGGAAGAAAAATGCAGCAACAGTCTCAGGGTTGCATTGCTAACAAAAAGGATTGTATTACTATTAGAAGTCTCAAACATAGTGGTAAATGTTCAAGACAAAAAAGAATGTATGAAAACAGCAGAAAGGGAAACAATGAAGTTACTATTATAGCAAAGGCCTTTACAATAAAAGGAATGTCAGCTTTCTCATATGGCTGTTGGGTCTCACCCACATGCCCAGGGTTTAAATGATTGCTATGTTTGGGATAGGGAAGGAATTTCTCCCCAGGTCAGATTGGCAGAGAGCCAGTGGGGTAGGGGGGTCACCTTCCTCTGTTGCGTAGGCCAGGGTGACTTGTGGGTTTGAACTAGAGTAAATGATGGATTCTCTGTAACTTTAAGTCTTTAAATCAAGATTTGAGGACTTCAGTACTCAGCCAGAGACTTTGGGCCTATTAGAGGAGTGGGTGGGTGAGGTTCTGTAGCCTGTGATTTGGAGGAGGGCAGACTAAATAATCATCATGATCCCTTTTGGCCTTAAAGTCTATGAGAGACAAGGTGGGTGAGGTAATATCTTTTATTGGACCAACTTTGGTTGGTGAGAGAGACAAGTTTTTGAACTACACAGAGCCATGTAGCTCAAAATCTTGTCTTTCTCACCAACAGAAGTTGGTCCATTAAAAAATATTACCTCACCCACCTTGTCTCTCAATTAACTTATGTTAAACTTATTTCCCATTAGATGTTCCTGTTACTATGGTGTATGAGTGAGGTCAGGGTAATGAAATGAGAGGGAAGGTGATTGGAGTGCATGTGGACTGGACTCAGTGACAACAGAAGATTCCATCAAGTCTGTATTCTGAAGTGCTAAAGGGATTCTAGAAAAGCTGCAATAAGATGTTCATGCACTTGAGTAGACCCACTGCATCCAGTAAGACTACTTTCAGGCATGAGTCGTTTCAGGATCAGGGCCTTTATTTATCATTGGATTTTAAGTGTGCCTGAACCGAAATGTGTCATGCTCCCACCCCTTCCACTACTTTTTTCTCTTATCCTTTATTTCTCCATGGAATAAATAAACTAGTACTACATGGGGTCGGTGATGGGTCACTTGGCTGTGCTTCTCAACACACTGAAAAACTGTTACTTGTTAGGGAATTTTAGTCCCGTGACTTCATTAAATTAAGATTCCATAAACTGCATATATTCTGACAAATGTACAGTTTCTATCCCCTATGGGCCATGAAACTTATTTTAAGTCTCAATTCAGCAAGGTAGTTAAGTACATGCATAATTGTCTACAGGCTACTCAGATGCTTAAAGTTACACATGTTCTCCAGTACCTGTCTCAGTCAGGACCTCAGTGATTCTCTTTATTTCTTTCTTGCAGGGAAAGTTACTTATATTCACTTCTTAAAAATTATTATTACTTTTTAAAAGTGTGGCTCTCTGTGAACTACTTTTAAACTAGCAATGACTTTTTAAGATGCTTTAAAAATCATCATATTTTGATATGCCACCAGGATTGGCAAAGTATTGTAACTAAATTAGACAACTGCACAATTTATTAAACTGTATTTACTTAGCTCCTTACAGGCAATATGTAGGATTCAGTTCTGGTTGTGATAGCAGTGGCAGTATACACACTAGAGTGTCAGAATAGGAGCAGGTAATTGTAAATGGAACAGAAGGTTGAAAGGGAAGTAGCATGCTGTCTCTAGTGGAAGCCCATGCTTTTTGTAATAAATACATGTAATGAATTTATACTCTATAGAGATATGTTTAGATAAAGATGTTTCAATTCACTATACACAGTACAATTAACTGAAAGTTAAGAATCTTCATCTTTTGAACTACATGCTTTACATGTTAACAAATTGTTCAGAAAAAAATTCTTCTTTGTATAGAAGTGCTTATGCAGAATTAGCCAATTCAAAAATATTGGAAGGCAGAGAACATCTGCTTGACAAAGGTTTCTCAAAGTAGCATTATTGGTGCCTAATTAAATGTTGGAGGCATGTTGCCATAGAGTTCCTGAGTTGTATAGGCTAATCTGGTAGTCCTTGCTTGACAATACTTCCATTGACTTAAGTCAAGACTGAAGGATCAAACATCATCTCACTGTACTGTAGATTTTCTGCCTACTAAAAACAAACTGTAATGCATTTTGACTTTGCAGTGAGTTCTATCAACTCTTTTCTATTCTATCCTAACATCACATTACTTAGAAAAGAAAATTTTGAAGAACTGTAATAATAAAAAATCACAAATATCAGGATGTAACATTTACAGATATTATTTTTTACATATCACTAATTTTTGAGGAAAACATCACAGCTGTAATTGCATTAAATGTGTAATGCCTACAAAGTCATATGGTAATGGTACAGGCTATACATTTAATACCCTTACCATCTGTAAGTATGTAGTCACCTCATAATGAAGAAAACCCCAGTGTTGAGGACATGTAACCTTTATGCCCAATTAGTTCCCAGTACTTACAGTCTTACTGTGCAATTTCTTTCCTGGTATAATTTCATTAAAGTCAGTGGTGGTACACCAATGATAAATTTGGCCAGGTAGAGCTAATGTTTGTTTTCTGAATTGCTTATCCAGCTTTATTAGAAGCAAACCAGATACAATTTAGTCTACCTAACTTTGGTGCATTGTTAGTCTTTTCAAAAATTATTTTATACTTTCCTGTTTCATCTTTTTCCCCCTGTGTAGTGGATCTAGATAGTGTTTGTTTACTAACATTGCACTAATCTACCTTTTTTTGCTTTTAATGGGGGGGGGGAAAGGAGGGGGAGAGAGAGCTTGTGAGCAAACCAAACCAAACCAAAACCAAAATCAAACAACAAGATGGCGAGGTCTAGGGCTGCCCAAGTCCTTTTCCCAGCACTGTGCAAAAGCCCAGGAAGCAGTGGAATTCTTTCTCTAGGCCTGCAGAGGGCCGAAAATGGCCTGTGAACATGGAGAGTTGGAAAAGTTGATGCTCAGATATTTTTTAAAATTTTCATACATGTCACAGGCCATTAAAAATTGCAAGTCCCTGTCTCAAGGAGATACACTCTAAATTAGACATAGCAGAAAGCATGATAATAAATAAGGGGATGGCTTATGAATGGACAAGGGAAATGAGTGCCTGATCCTGCCCCACTGAAGTCCAAGACCAACTTTACCATTGACTTCAATGACACAGGAATGAAAGATTGAGCTGCTATGTGACTATTATTATATGCATGCGTCATTTTAGCTCCTTTTAAGAAAGATATTAGAATTTTGGGAATTTATCTGGAATGAAGGCTGGAGTGGAAATCCTCAATGGAAGACTGTATGAAAGTTAATGTTATCATCCCCTTTACCAAAGCAGATATCTGGAGAAATTTACCTTTCAATAATTTTTTCATCTGGATGGTAATCCCCTAGTATTTCCTGGTTTGCTAAAGACATTTCAGGATCCATGAATTAATGATATCATTCATGTCACATAATGAACATGATAAGTATGTGATATCTCTAGCAACCAGAAAATACTAGTTTTTAAAAAAAATTTCCTGTGTGAAAAGATAAGTTAAAACAAATTTCTCTGTGCGTCCCTGATCCCCTACTCTATTTTGAATGGAGATATTCAAAATATATCTTTCACTGTTTTCATGTTGGCTTTGCGAGTCACCTACAATAATTGCTGCTGGGCTTCCCCTCTCTTATTTTATTATCTTTTTTTTATGTAGAGATAGCATGATTCTCCCTTAAAAATCCTTTCAATATGATTGTGACGGGGCAGAGTGGCCCCGCACAGGTACCGCAGGAGTTAACCCTTCCTTCTTGGCAGAGGAAGCCCCACCCCGGAAGCCCTGCTGGGCATGCTCCAACTGGAGACTGAGCCTACAAAGGTGCTCAGTCTGGGCTGACCACTAGAGGAGAAGGAGGCATACCCCCAGCTCCTGAGGAGGGATAGCCAAGCTGGGACACACTGGGCATCCCAGGTGAAGATCCCAACAGGAGGGGATGGACTGGACTGGACTGGACTGGAGGACCCCCCCACCCCCACCTGGAGTGGAGAACATGACGGTGTAGGTAGGAAGTGACCCAGGGGAACCTTAGAGACAAGCAGTGTTAAAGCTGCACTGATGCTCGGCATGTTGCGGGCAGATCCCTGCTGAGCTAAGTGTGAGGGGAAAACCTGCCAATAGGAGAGCCCTGGGTCAGGACCCAGAGCAGAGGGTGGGTCCCCCTACCACTCTGATCATTGGGATACACTTCCCTGCCTGAGAGGGGGGACTCTGGCTGCTGGGCCACCCTGCCCTGGTATGTGGGGCGTGACACATGGACTCTGGCTGTTAAGTCCTGCTAACCTGACCAAGGGGCAAGCATGGGGAAACTGGCCATTGGGCCACATCGGAACACCCTTAAAGGATGGATGTGGGAACATAAGAGTGGCGAGGCTCTGACACCCCTGCCACAAAGGGGTGCTGCGGTGCTGGACCTGTCACAATGATATAAAAAGTAAATTAATTTGGCCATTAAGTACCTGTATGATTTTGGTTGTTCCTCTTATAACTTTTTAATGTTTCTTAAGTTTCATTTCTGAAGTATGAACACCAGAATTATGCATAGCATTCTAGGAATGTTTTAAAGTGGCACTAAAACCTTTTGTCTTGTAAGAGATCTCTGTATATATCTACATCAGATAATAGAATTGACCTTTGCAACAACATCAGAGTGAATTCATATTCAATTTGTAATACACTGCTATCCTCAAATCTCTCATCATTACTGCTTTTTAGATAATAATCTCATAATTTATATCTATATTGATTTATTTTCCCTATGACTTATCTTGCAATTTTTTACATGAAGTCTCCTTTTGATTTTAATATGATCAAACTCCTTAATTCTCCATACCCCTCATTTTTAATGCACTGGAACACAATTACAGTTAATTCACTTATACTTGGTTGAAACACTCATTCTATCAAAGCAAAATGAAAACCATGAACTGCTTCATTGAACTGCATTTGTCCAATTAGAATTTCATGTATAGTGAACGTCTGCTTATTATTAGATGCCTTGTGGGACAAGGTCACTATTGGTGGGATTTTCAAACCCTCTTGGTGTAACTCTGCTCTCATTGAAGTTAGAGAATTTTAATACTGACTTCAGTGGGAGCTGACCAACAGTGGGCCAACAGTGAACACTTTTGAAAATCCCACTTTATGGGTCCAGTTCTGCAACCCATAACTGGATGCGTAGTCACTGACTTCATTGATTCTACTTATGACAGTGAGGGTGTCAGAATCAGGTTATGCATAAGAGGGTTCAGCTGTAGATCTTTTCTATTTAGTGAGCATCTTCATATTGTCTGCAGATCAGGGGCTAAATTCTGCTCCTTTGGACTGTGGTTACTCAAGTCTTGTAGCAGGGGAACTGAACAGAATTTGGTCTCTGAATAGTCCCACATTAATCTGCAGTGACTGACTGATAACTTCCCAGATCTGTCCAAGCTGTTCTAGACCCTCGGTGTCATTAATCCTCTTAGTCTTTGGCAGAATGTGTGATGGCTGCTAGGAAAAAATCATCGAAGGAACTCTGCCGTGCTCTCTCTGCCTCTCACTCCTTCCTCCTTAAGACTGTTGCAGTATTTATTGTGACTATTTTTATCACGTATTGATAGGGCTTTAAAAACTGAGAACACTTAGTTCCTGCTTGCTCCCTTATGTCTTAGCTATTTGAACATTTCACTTTTTTCTTCATCGACTTGGATGGGATTTGAAAAAAGGACAACTCCCTCCCTGCTGCCACATCCCAGTGGTCACATATAGTTACATGGCCCCCCAAACAGTGACAAATGCCTGATATCTCTAGTAGCTGCAGAAGCTTGTGCCACTCCTGCCTCTTCTCACAGCTACAGAAACCCTGCTAGGCGTCCATCCAAAGCCCACCTGTAACCTCCAGCAGGAAGGAGACAAGGGATTGTTCTGAGATGATCAACAACATTTATTCCTGCTCCCCACAGAATGAGGTACAGTTATGTCCCCTCCCCTCTGAAAGCTGCAGGAATCCTCTGTAGGCCTGGGTGTTCTGACAGTGCTGCTCCAACAGGGGGGCAGACTGGGGAACCCTTTGTAAAGGATTTTCTCTGCTCAAAGGGATGATTAGAACGTTAGTGCAGCCACAGGTTGTATTATCTTTTCTGGATATTCTTCCCAGGAATGATGGGGGAATGATGTGGCCTTAGGCTGCCAAGTCCTTATCCCTTTTCTCTGACTGATTCTCAGCCCAACAGAAATCATTCCATGTAGTCAGAGCAGTGATTCCCAACTTATTTAGGATCATGTTAATGCAGGGGCAGGCAAATGTTTTGGCCTGAGGGCCACATCTCAGCATGGAGATTGTATGGCGGGCAATGAATGCTCATGAAATTGGGGGTTGGGGTGCAGGATGGCTCTGGCTGGGGTGGGACTGGAGATGAGGCATTGGGGGTACAGGAGGGTGCTCTGGGTCTGGGACCGAGGGGTTTAGAGGGTGGGAGGAGGATCAGGGCTGGGGCAGAGGGTTGGGGCACAGGAGCGAGTCGGGGGGGCAGGCTCCAGGTAGCACTTACCTCAAGCAGCTCCCAGAAACAGTGGCATGTCCTCCCTCCGGCTCCTATGCAGAGGTGCGGCCAGGCAGCTCTGGGCACTGCCCTGTCCGCAGACACCGCCCCTGCAGCTCCCATTGGCTGCGGTTCTCAGTGCTTTGGGTGGGGGCAGCGTGTGGAGCCCCCTGGCTGCCCCTACACATAGGAGCTGGAGGGGGGACATGCTGCTGCTTCTGGGAACCATGCAGAGTGGGGCAAGACGTTGACCCTGCTCCCAGGATGGAGCACCAGAGCAGGGCAAGCCCTGGACCCCACGGGGCTGGTTGGCAGCCTCAGACCTCAGAGGGCTGGCCAGCAACTCCGGACTTTAGACCCCCACCATGTGGGGCCGACTGGTAACCCCGAGCTCACCATGATGAGTGTCCAGGCAGTTGGGAACTGAGACTCCATGCAGCCTGACCACCTTTAGCACACAGCTGGGCTACAGCTGTGTGCTAATTGGACTGCATGTGGGCCACAGGTTGAGAACCACTGAGTCAGAGGAAGTGGGGGATAGTGCTGCTGTGAGAGCTGACATCACTGCTTCTGTGACAGAGGGCAGGGCATGAACACCCGTTGAGTTCCAGGAGGTATAGCTGAAGGCTGCTCCCCCAGCCTAAGTGGAGAAGCTACTGAACTCAGGGCTCACGTAATTATGGGGGACAACAAATTAAAAACTGGGTCAGGAATGGGGGTCACGGGTTCAAAATCAGGGATCAAGAAGGGCACACCATGCAGAGAACTCCAGACAGCACCCAGTGCTCCTCAAAGGTGTCTAGGGAGCCAGTGGATGTGGCCCAGAGGAACTCTGCCCAGATACATGAACCAAGGGAGGAGCAGAAATAAGCCCCACAGTTGCAGAGCACCTCCCTGTCCAGTATTCTCCTCCTGGTGGAATAAATGGCCACGTTGGCCTGGGCCAGGAGGTCTCACCCCTTTGTAGGGCCACAGATGGGGTGTGGGGAGAAGTGCAGCCAGAACTGGAGGATATCTGGCTCACTCAAGGTAGATGTGTGCCTGGGTCTCCCTCACAGCAGCAGGGTGTGAACACCTATTGAATCCTGAAAAGGTGGGCAGGCACAAGCCCGCCTGCAGATGAAGGCCACTGCCCCAACCTAGAAAGGTGAGCCATTGAACCTAAGTTTCAGCTGAATACGGGGGACAACAAATGAATAAACAGGGACTGGAGTGCGGTCAAAGAGTCAAACAAGGGAACCAGGTGGGGACACCGAGCAGAGAATCCTGGGCAGCACCCTCTCTCTTCAAAGGTCTCTAGGGAGCCAGCAGACGCTGCCCAGAGGAATTCTGCCCAGATACATGATGGAAGGGAAAAGGAGTACTTGTGGCACCTTAGAGACTAACAAATTTATTAGAGCACAAGCTTTCGTGAGCTACAGCTCACTTCATCGGATGCATTTGGTGGAAAAAACAGAGGAGAGATTTATATACACACACACAGAGAACATGAAACAATGGGTTTATCATACACACTGTAAGGAGAGTGATCACTTAAGATAAGCCATCACCAACAGCAAGGGGGGGAAGGAGGAAAACCTTTCATGGTGACAAGCAGGTAGGCTAATTCCAGCAGTTAACAAGAATATCAGAGGAACAGTGGGGGGTGGGGTGGGAGGGAGAAATACCATGGGGAAATAGTTTTACTTTGTGTAATGACTCATCCATTCCCAGTCTCTATTCAAGCCTAAGTTAATTGTATCCAGTTTGCAAATTAATTCCAATTCAGCAGTCTCTCGTTGGAGTCTGTTTTTGAAGCTTTTTTGTTGAAGTATAGCCACTCTTAGGTCTGTGATCGAGTGACCAGAGAGATTGAAGTGTTCTCCAACTGGTTTTTGAATGTTATAATTCTTGACGTCTGATTTGTGTCCATTCATTCTTTTACGTAGAGACTGTCCAGTTTGGCCAATGTACATGGCAGAGGGGCATTGCTGGCATATGATGGCATATATCACATTGGTAGATGCGCAGGTGAACGAGCCTCTGATAGTGTGGCTGATGTGATTAGGCCCTATGATGGTATCCCCTGAATAGATATGTGGACAGAGTTGGCAACGGGCTTTGTTGCAAGGATAGGTTCCTGGGTTAGTGGTTCTGTTGTGTGGTGTGTGGTTGCTGGTGAGTATTTGCTTCAGATTGGGGGGCTGTCTGTAAGCAAGGACTGGTCTGTCTCCCAAGATCTGAGAGAGCGATGGCTCGTCCTTCAGGATAGGTTGTAGATCCTTGATGATGCGTTGGAGAGGTTTTAGTTGGGGGCTGAAGGTGATGGCTAGTGGCGTTCTGTTGTTTTCTTTGTTGGGCCTGTCCTGTAGTAGGTGACTTCTGGGTACTCTTCTGGCTCTGTCAATCTGTTTCTTCACTTCAGCAGGTGGGTATTGTAGTTGTAGGAATGCATGATAGAGATCTTGTAGGTGTTTGTCTCTGTCTGAGGGGTTGGAGCAAATGCGGTTATATCGTAGCGCTTGGCTGTAGACAATGGATCGAGTGGTATGATCTGGATGAAAGCTAGAGGCATGTAGGTAGGAATAGCGGTCAGTAGGTTTCCGATATAGGGTGGTGTTTATGTGACCATCGCTTATTAGCACCATAGTGTCCAGGAAGTGGATCTCTTGTGTGGACTGGTCCAGGCTGAGGTTGATGGTGGGATGGAAATTGTTGAAATCATGGTGGAATTCCTCAAGAGCTTCTTTTCCATGGGTCCAGATGATGAAGATGTCATCAATGTAGCGCAAGTAGAGTAGGGGCATTAGGGGACGAGAGCTGAGGAAGCGTTGTTCTAAGTCAGCCATAAAAATGTTGGCATACTGTGGGGCCATGCGGGTACCCATCACAGTGCCGCTGATTTGAAGGTATACATTGTCACCAAATGTGAAATAGTTATGGGTCAGGACAAAGTCACAAAGTTCTGCCACCAGGTTAGCCGTGACAGTATCGGGGATACTGTTCCTGACGGCTTGTAGTCCATCTTTGTGTGGAATGTTGGTGTAGAGGGCTTCTACATCCATAGTGGCTAGGATGGTGTTTTTAGGAAGATCACCAATGGACTGTAGTTTCCTCAGGAAATCGGTGGTGTCTCGAAGATAGCTGGGAGTGCTGGTAACGAAGGGCCTGAGGAGGGAGTCTACATAGCCAGACAATTCTGCTGTCAGGGTGCCAATGCCTGAGATGATGGCGCGTCCAGGATTTCCAGGTTTATGGATCTTGGGTAGCAGATAGAATACCCCAGGTCGGGGCTCCAGGGGTGTGTCTGTGCGGATTTGTTCTTGTGCTTTTTCAGGGAGTTTCTTGAGCAAATGCTGTAGTTTCTTTTGGTAACTCTCAGTGGGATCAGAGGGTAATGGCTTGTAGAAAGTGGTGTTGGAGAGCTGCCTAGTAGCCTCTTGTTCATACTCCGACCTATTCATGATGACGACAGCACCTCCTTTGTCAGCCTTTTTGATTATGATGTCAGAGTTGTTTCTGAGGCTGTGGATGGCACTGTGTTCTGCATGGCTGAGGTTATGGGGTAAGCGATGCTGCTTTTCCACAATTTCAGCTCGTGCACGTCGGCGGAAACAGTCTATGTAGAAATCCAGGCTGCTGTTTCGACCTTCAGGAGGAGTCCACCCAGAATCCTTCTTTTTGTAGTGTTGGCAGGAAGGTCTCTGTGGGTTAATATGTTGGTCAGAGGTGTGTTGGAAATATTCCTTGAGTCTGAGACGTCGAAAATAGGATTCTAGGTCACCACAGAACTGTATCATGTTCGTGGGGGTGGAGGGGCAAAAGGAGAGGCCCCGAGATAGGACAGATTCTTCCGCTGGGCTAAGAGTATAGTTGGATAGATTAACAATATTGCTGGGTGGGTTACGGGAACCATTGTTGTGGCCCCTTGTGGCATATAGTAGTTTAGATAGCTTAGTGTCCTTTTTCTTTTGTAGAGAATCAAAGTGTGTTTTGTAAATGGCTTGTCTAGTTTTTGTAAAGTCCAGCCACGAGGAAGTTTGTGTGGAAGGTTGGATCCACTTCCTGGACACTACGGTGCTAATAAGCGATGGTCACATAAACACCACCCTATATCGGAAACCTACTGACCGCTATTCCTACCTACATGCCTCTAGCTTTCATCCAGATCATACCACTCGATCCACTGTCTACAGCCAAGCGCTACGATATAACCGCATTTGCTCCAACCCCTCAGACAGAGACAAACACCTACAAGATCTCTATCATGCATTCCTACAACTACAATACCCACCTGCTGAAGTGAAGAAACAGATTGACAGAGCCAGAAGAGTACCCAGAAGTCACCTACTACAGGACAGGCCCAACAAAGAAAACAACAGAACGCCACTAGCCATCACCTTCAGCCCCCAACTAAAACCTCTCCAACGCATCATCAAGGATCTACAACCTATCCTGAAGGACGAGCCATCGCTCTCTCAGATCTTGGGAGACAGACCAGTCCTTGCTTACAGACAGCCCCCCAATCTGAAGCAAATACTCACCAGCAACCACACACCACACAACAGAACCACTAACCCAGGAACCTATCCTTGCAACAAAGCCTGTTGCCAACTCTGTCCACATATCTATTCAGGGGATACATTATAGGGCCTAATCACATCAGCCACACTATCAGAGGCTCGTTCACCTGCGCATCTACCAATGTGATATATGCCATCATATGCCAGCAATGCCCTTCTGCCATGTACATTGGCCAAACTGGACAGTCTCTACGTAAAAGAATGAATGGACACAAATCAGACGTCAAGAATTATAACATTCAAAAACCAGTTGGAGAACACTTCAATCTCTCTGGTCACTCGATCACAGACCTAAGAGTGGCTATACTTCAACAAAAAAGCTTCAAAAACAGACTCCAACGAGAGACTGCTGAATTGGAATTAATTTGCAAACTGGATACAATTAACTTAGGCTTGAATAGAGACTGGGAATGGATGAGTCATTACACAAAGTAAAACTATTTCCCCATGGTATTTCTCCCTCCCACCCCACCCCCCACTGTTCCTCTGATATTCTTGTTAACTGCTGGAATTAGCCTACCTGCTTGTCACCATGAAAGGTTTTCCTCCTTCCCCCCCCTGCTGTTGGTGATGGCTTATCTTAAGTGATCACTCTCCTTACAGTGTGTATGATAAACCCATTGTTTCATGTTCTCTGTGTGTGTGTATATAAATCTCTCCTCTGTTTTTTCCACCAAATGCATCCGATGAAGTGAGCTGTAGCTCACGAAAGCTTATGCTCAAATAAATTTGTTAGTCTCTAAGGTGCCACAAGTACTCCTTTTCTTTTTGCGAATACAGACTAACACGGCTGCTACTCTGAAACCTATGATGGAAGGGAGGAACTGAAGTCTGACCCACAGTGCCACACCACCTCCCCATCCAGCATCCTCCTCCTGGTTTTGTAAATGGCCACTTTTGCCAGCACCAGGAAGAGGTTGATGAGGATGTCTTGTGACTTTGTGGGGCCACAGATGGTGTGTGCAAAGATCAGGAGGTGCAGGGGGAAGTGCAGCCAGAACCTGAGGAGAAGGTTCTGGAGGAGCTGCACTGCAGGTAAACATGTCAGGGTATCCCTCATGCCGCAGCAGGGTGCCTACATCCTCTGATCACTAGTTCCCATTAAGAAAGCTGATGGAGATAACTAGACAATCAAGCTGGCTGGTTGGGTGGGATAAGGAGCCAATTATCCCATCAGCCCAAGGCTGATAAAGAGGCAGGAAGGAAGCCCCGAGGAGGAGGGAAAGACGGAACTAGGGTTATATGAGCTCAGTTATGTAGAGGGCTCAAGAGGGAGACCTCTGATCTCCTCAGATCCTGGGGAGAGGGCCAAAAAGCACAGTGGTGCTGTAAATAGACTGTTTCATGGGGATTGTTATGGAAATGGTGGAAGGAACTTAAAATAAAAGGGTATGGTGAAGGCACAACCACTAGAATCCATGTAGTTTCTGCAGGGAAGAAGGCAGGAGGGAAGCTGTGCCCAGTGACAACTTCCCATGAAGGAGAGAGAGGACCCAATGCATTTATATTTCATTGGGTGTTTTAATGATCTCCTGTTTAGATGAGCAAAGGAGTTGAAGAAGTGTTTGCATTTTGCAATTGGATGGTCAGGATAGGAGGGTTTTTGAAACTGGGAGTGGCTTGCTAATCACTTGAGAGGAGAAGGCAGCCAGGGTTTGACAGCGGGAGGATGATCTAGTCCTTGTCATTGGGAGGCAGGAAGGAAGGAGGATTTGGCAGATAGGAGGGAGGGGACACTTGTGACTGTCAGGAAATGGGGAATGTTCATTTTTAGTTGTAGGCTGGCAGAGTCATTAATTGACCATGCTTGAATATATCTATGTTTTTGAGAACTACTGTTTGTTGGAAAGCAAGAATTCCCTCTTTCTGCACACTGTAAGACAATAGGCCAAATTCAGGCCCGTTGTAAGCAAACTCAGGGAGCTGCATCCAATTATAAACAGGGCTGAGGTTAGCCTACCCTCTTTAAAATTTTGTCTAGGACCATAACCTTTATTGTTGATAGCTGCCTCAACTTCTGAGCTGCAGTCATGCATTTTAGATTCTCTACTTTACCATCCAAGAAATCAAGATGATCCAACAAGGACATTAAAACTCTTCATGCTTTTCCAACCCACACAGCTGTTAAATACTAATTCATCTATGTTGTCCAATTTGAGGAGGCATTCTTCAGCCTGTTTGTTTTCTTTTTTTTTTTAATGGAAATCTGCAGTGTTCTTGCTGGCACATTTTAAATACGACTCCAGAGGCAAATAAAAATAGTTTTAGTTCTTCTGCAGAAGCACCTGCTGCAGCGACTACAAGATAGGCAGGATAAGTAAGTCTTAGTAGACAAAGCTTCCAATTTAGACTGATTTCTCTGGCAAATTTTGTATACTAGAACCAGTGTTTGGTGCCACAACAGCATAACAAGGGAGATAACAATCAGCCATAATTTTCTGAGCTAGGATTTACTGTTTCACACTACTTTGCAAATATTAAAGTAAATCTCTGAATTGCATCTGGTTTGACACTACAAAATCAAAACAAACACAAATATTGGATATTTAGAGTATCAAGTAATTCATAAAAATAAATCAATGGAGTGAATCAAGTTAACTAGGTACGAATTTGCTCCATAGTTGTCTATTCAAGCCGCTAGGGATCAGATGGCAGTAGCAGCTTACTGGCTATACCCCTCATCCAGGAAGGCTATAGGTGAAAGTGATAGCATAGGAGTTACTATGCCAGATCTACACGAGGAGAAATTCTGAGTTAACCAGTTAAGTCAGCTTTGCAATAGCTTTGTATAGCATCATCCAACTGGATCTCTGTAATATCACACAGATTTGGGTGGTATTTTAGGAAAGAATTGTAAAGCGTTGTTTGTCACTAGAGTTGAGCAAATTTATTATTGGAAAGCATCCAACAAAATGTTCTTTAATTCTTTTACACTATTGTTTTCCATTTGAAAGCTGAAATTCAAGTTTTGACTAGCTATCAGACTCTCATGCAGGGTAAGTGGTTTCCATCATATACAGGGTTTACAGTTTTGGTCAATGGATTTCAGCTCCCACACAATAAAAATTGTTCCAATGCCACTGCTCACATGACAGGTTTCAGAGTAGCAGCCGTGTTAGTCTGTATTCGCAAAAAGAAAAGGAGTACTTGTGGCACCTTAGAGACTAACAAATTTATTAGAGCATAAGCTTTCGTGAGCTACAGCTCACTTCATCGAATGCATATGTTATTGTTTGAGTGCCACAAGTACTCCTTTTCTTACTGCTCACATGGTAATTTTTTTTCTCTGATTGGATGAGTGACTTATCAGGTTTCTGGTATGAATACTTGCAAAAGTAAATTTAGACTTAGTTTTTGGCAAATATAGAGGGAGCTTAAACATCACTTTCTGCAAGCATTCATGATAGTAACACTCAGATCAAATGGGTACAGAAAATGAATACATAAAGAGGACACAGAGAAACAAAGTCACTTAAATGCAAACAAACATTTGTGGAAAACTCTTTGCAGTATTTGTTCAGTTCTCTTTGCAACAGATTTGGCATCCACTGATGGAAAAACCTCTTGCAAGATAAAACTGAACAATCCAATCTTTCCTGGCTACACTACTGTTTATTACTAGCTATCGGTGATTTGTTGAAGGGGCTTAGCATGAAGTGCCTTCTGCTATCTCCAAGACTTGCTTCCTTATTGAATCATCCTGAAAGGTATCTAAAAACCTGCTAGCCCAGTTCCTTTGCTCAAATAATTCACCAGTCCTGTAACCCCCCAGGTGGAACTGTTTTCAAAATTTAGGTGAAAAATAAGGGGAAATGTGTCTGATCTAAACTTTAATGGTTTAGAAAAGAGTTAGCTTGTTGGTTCGATTTCAGCTTCACTTGAATGAAACCAACTTTGATTATACAAAGTATAATCAGGACATTTTATGAACTCTACGATTGAATAATTTGGTCTAAATTAATTGAAATCTTGCTGATACAATGCACACATTTGGATTAATTCTCTATTATCTGTCACATTTTTATATGCCAAAATTAAATTTATCACTGATAATTGAAACACTGGCTAGTACAAAAGGTGTTCTGAGGACTTACCAATGAGCTGCTTATTTTCCCTGCATATCTTTAAGAATTTACTAAGTACATGTATCACTTTTTAAAACAATTGTTTAGTGATACTACATTATCAAATTAGAAAAGTGAAGGAAGTTTACTGTCCTGAGCAACTAACCAGATTTGCTCAAACCAGTTTCTCTTGATTAACAAAAATATTAAAATAAAACATAGTCCCATAAACTCTCATACAAGAAGTTACAAGAAATTAGAATGCAATTATTGTTTGAGGGAAAGGGAGGTGAAGAGAAATTGTGGTGAGGCATAAAACATTGGCTCCCTAGTATGAATGGCTTCTAATGGCCAGTTCCCTTTCATGGTATTCTTCCACTCCCACTCAAAGGCATCATTCTGCCAGTAGAGGGGAAGACTTTAAGACCTTTCTAGTCCTTTCCCACAAAGGAAGCTGGCTTTATGGGTTCCCAGCAGCTACGGATTGCCCTGAAGAGCTGTTTTCCCTGTAACACTTTAATAATCAGAATTTTTACTGTTCACCTGAGGATTTCAAAGCATTTAGTCATGTATTCCTGTCCCCAGTTTACAGTGGAGAGACAATGACAAAGAGTTGGTGAGTGAGTCAGAAGCCGAGTTGGAAATTGAGCCCTAGTCTTCTCATTCACAGGACCCTGGTCTAACCATTAGCTTTACTGCCTCCCCATGGCTAGTGTGTGTGCAATAGCTCATGTGCTTTGTACGTTGCAAGATAGAATATGGAGGTTTGTAATGCTTAGCTTCCATTCAGGCAGGTTTCTGTAGTTTTTAATTGATCTTATCACCTCCACTGTGCCAAGAAAGCTAGCTTCAGTGCTCATTTGT
This sequence comes from Dermochelys coriacea, assembly GCF_009764565.3. Lineage (NCBI taxonomy): Eukaryota > Metazoa > Chordata > Testudines > Dermochelyidae > Dermochelys > Dermochelys coriacea. Next base: position 154,045,761 of record NC_050069.1, on the reverse strand, counting down.
CCGTTTCTCATGCAGACTCAACACTTTCTTCCATTCCATCCTGTGTATGAAAAGCCCTTTTTGAGTTGATCCACACTACCCTCTCCTCCATTCTAATCCCTCCTTATGGCACACTTGTACTGTGGTGTCCATAAGAAATTAGCCACCGAATAATAGCTGGGTAAAAGGGCAGCTGAGGATAGTGTGTCTGTGTCTATAGAGTGCCTAGCTGCACATGTTGGCATTACTGTAATAAGTTTGAGGATCAAAGAGCCGTCAGCAATGGGTGCCTGTACATTTTTAAAATGACTGTTGCCATTAGTGAAGTGAGAAGCTATAACTTTTCTGTTATACTTCACAAAAAAAGCATCCATGTCTAGAGATTTAATAAAGATTCATAAATACAGAATACAAAGATCACAGTAGAGATAGATAACAATAACGGGGGGGGAGGGGAAGTGAGAGTACAGAGGCTGAATAGAATGGCAAGTATTTTCATTAGTTGTCCTTAAAATTGCTTTGACAACTATAACCCTTTATCTCGTTTCTAGTGCAGTGCTTTGAGGGCTGAATGGAAAACTGCCCCTCCAAACACAGATCTTGAGGAGTCCTTCAAGGGAGAGATTCTTGCATAAAAATGTATCAACTTTGGTACATGGAGCCAAACAAAACCCAGATCAGATAAATTTAACAAATTAGTATAAAGCTTTGTCTCAGATGAACAAAGTACTGGCATTTCACCTTACCATTCAGTCTGAATAAAGGGGAAATATGTAGCTGCACTACACTGGGAAATCTGAGTCATAATCTCGTGCTTCCCTTTACTCCAGAGGGGAAATAAGTCACACCACCCTTTTTGCTGGCACAGCTTACTTCCTTCTTTATGCCATCTCTCGGATGCAGGCCACTATGTTGGATGGTGAAACCAAGGTTCTTCCCATTCCTCAGTCACCTACTCAGGCAGGGGAGTATCAACCCACCAGCATCCTTCTCTCTCCTCCCAGTCAAGGCTCTGGTAGTTCATCCCTCAGTTTATTAGTCTTATCAGACATCTGTTCCTAGAACATTAACAAATCCTTGAGGAAAGAGAAATCGAAGGGCACAGTCATTTTTCTTTAACATACCTTAATTAATGTTAAATGTGAAGTAAAGAATCTTTAATTCTGCTGTGGTTTGTAACAGTCCTTGGTGCTTTTAGAGCCTCTTGTGACTCTCGTTTAAGCCTTTGCAATGATCTTTTGGAGTCCTGCTTGCCTTAATCATGCAAATAGCCCTCAAATCAGTGAAATTACTTGTGTGGTACCTAGTCTTCACAGGTTGACAATCTTGTTCTTGCAATTAGAGGACTAATTATCTAGGAAGATATTAGATTTATCTGCCTTCAGTACAAGAGGTGTTTGACTTGCTTGTGGGTGAAAGGAGAGTGGATGGGATTGCTCTCAAGTGGTGTTTCTCTCTAAAAGAGCCAAGAAGGTAGTGTTGAACAATTGGTCGTGTTCCCCAAAGGTGCTTTTATGAGGAGTTCTGTTGGGTTTCATCTTATCCTCTCTCTTGTTCAATATATATGGGAGTGCTAGGGAGAGAGCCTGAGTTTTGGTGTCTTCAGTACAGAAGTGACCTCCAGCTTTGTTTCTACCTTTTTTGTCTCATACACAGTGCAGAGGAGCTCTGTCCCAGCATCTGGCTGAGTGGGGCATGGATGAGAGCAGGTTGGCTGTAACTTCATCCAGGTAAAACAGAAATGATATTGGGGAAAGCAGCTAGGAGATGTGCTGAAGTTTAAATCTACTCCCCTCTGAGTATCTTTGTCTACAATGTGTTACTCTTGTACATAAAGAAAAGGAGTACTTGTGGCACCTTAGAGACAAACAAATTTATTTGAGCATAAGCTTTCGTGAGCTACAGCTCACTTCATCGGATGCATTTGGTGGAAAATATAGAGGGGAGATTGATATACACACACAGAGAACATAAAACAATGGGTTTATCATACACACTGTAAGGAGAGTGATCACTTAAGATAAGCCATCACCAGCAGTGGGGGGGAAGGAGGAAAACCTTTCATGGTGACAAGCAAGGTAGGCTATTTCCAGCAGTTAACAAGAATATCTGAGGAACAGTGGGGGGTGGGGTGGGGGGGAGAAATAACATGGGGAAATAGTTTTACTTTGTGTAATGACTCATCCATTCCCAGTCTCTATTCAAGCCTAAGTTAATTGTATCCAGTTTGCAAATTAATTCCAATTCAGCAGTCTCTCGTTGGAGTCTGTTTTTGAAGTTTTTTTGTTGAAGAATAGCTACTCTCAGGTCTGTAATCGAGTGACCAGAGAGATTGAAGTGTTCTCTAACTGGTTTTTGAATGTTATAATTCTTGACGTCTGATTTGTGTCCATTTATTCTTTTACGTAGAGACTGTCCAGTTTGACCAATGTACATGGCAGAGGGGCATTGCTGGCACATGATGGCATATATCACATTGGTAGATGCGCAGGTGAAGGAGCCTCTGATAATGTGGCTGATGTGATTAGGCCCTATGATGGTGTCCCCTGAATAGATATGTGGACAGAGTTGGCAACGGGCTTTGTTGCAAGGATAGGTTCCTGGGTTAGTGGTTCTGTTGTGTGGTGTGTGGTTGCTGGTGAGTATTTGCTTCAGGTTGGGGGGCTGTCTGTAAGCAAGGACTGGCCTGTCTCCCAAGATCTGAGAGAGTGATGGGTCGTCCTTCAGGATAGATTGTAGATCCTTGATGATGCGTTGGAGAGGTTTTAGTTGGGGGCACCATCCTAGCCACTATGGATGTAGAAGCCCTCTACACCAACATTCCGTACAAAGATGGACTACAAGCTATTAGCTTGAGTAGCTATTCTTCAGCAAAAAAACTTCAAAAACAGACTCCAACGAGAGACTGCTGAATTGGAATTAATTTGCAAATTGGATACAATTAACTTAGGCTTGAATAGAGACTGGGAATGGATGAGTCATTACACAAAGTAAAACTATTTCCCCATGTTATTTCTCCCCCCCACCCCACCCCCCACTGTTCCTCAGATATTCTTGTTAACTGCTGGAAATAGCCTACCTTGCTTGTCACCATGAAAGGTTTTCCTCCTTTCCCCCTCCCCCGCTGCTGGTGATGGCTTATCTTAAGTGATCACTCTCCTTACAGTGTGTATGATAAACCCATTGTTTCATGTTCTCTGTGTGTGTATATCAATCTCCCCTCTATATTTTCCACCAAATGCATCCGATGAAGTGAGCTGTAGCTCATGAAAGCTTATGCTCAAATAAATTTGTTAGTCTCTAAGGTGCCACAAGTACTCCTTTTCTTTTTGCGAATACAGACTAACACGGCTGCTACTCTGAAACTCTTGTACATGTAACACTTCTGCTAGGTGTTGTCAGCCAAAAGGGCCAGGTTCAATTTTCTAGGGGTTCCTTCTAAAAAACTGAAATACCACTGGCTCAAGCCCTCACCCAGAGGGGAATGAATCTCTCTCTCTGTAGGTACGTACATACATGCTTCCTTTGATCCAGGGCTGCCATACCAGTCTTACATGCTCTACCCTTGATGGATAATACTTCCCCATTCACAAACAGTGAGTCCCGGGGTTCAAAACAAAGAACATTATTAAAGAGGGAGGAGGATGGTGGAGGGAAATGACAACAGAATGAACTTGAGAGAGCCAGCAATTAATAAATAAATATCTATTAGGTAAGGCCCTCAGAGAATTTTAACAATAATCCCAACCTCAGTCCTCCTCTTCCAGTTATGAGTGTCTAATGCATGCAAGCCACTTCTGTCCTCCCCAGCTCTTTACTCACAGTTTGTTGTCCTAGACTGGTTTGTTGTCCAGACCAATGATTCTGACAGGTCAGTGCTGCCTAGGCTATTCTAGAACTCTATCACCTGAGCAGATTCCAGTTCTGATGGCTGAGTAGGGAAGCCTCCCTCAGGTAGACTGTTGTTCCCTGCAGCTTCAGTCCAAGTTATCTCATGGCTCTCACTTGTGTCAGCATCACCTCAGCTCTGTACCATCTGCTTTTTGTACCTGGCTTAACTCAGCTCTTCAAAGGTAGATCAGGGTTATCTAGAATCCTTAACAGAATCCTTACCACCAGCAAAGCACTCAGTGCAAAATACAATCTATTTTTTGACCTGTCCAGGGTCACTTGCCCAACTGTGCCTGACTGAAGTAACAGTCCGGGTGACCTCTGGCACATTTGGTGTTGATCTCTTGTCTCATTTTCTCAGTAGGGTCAATAGTATTTTATTTCCCTCAAAACTTAACTGTATTTTAACCACATGCCCCAAACTGTCATAGAACTAAAATGCAAATAAAGCTTGGCCCATTGAATCATTCCTCCTTGCTCACCAACAGCAGCTCTGGGCTGCTCTTCTCCCATTTCACCTACAGTTGTCAATAGTGGGCTCCCAACAATTCAGGCTTCAGGCCACAGGGCTTAGGTCAGTTATTTGAAAGTCTAGTTTCAGTAGTAGCCAGGATGTTCTTCACCTTGCACCTCCCATCCACTAGTTGTATCTGGCTTTGTTGCAACCTTTTCTCTAGCATCTAAACATTTTTAATGTAGCAGATAAGAATTACAAGATGCCGTGGCTGAAAACTGAAATTAGATAAATTCAGATTGGAAACAAAATGCAAATTTTTTAGTCGGGGTAATTAACCACTGGAATAAATTCTCAAAGGTAGTGGTAGATTCACCATCACTGAGAGTCTTTAAATAGAGATTGGATGTCTAAAAGATGCTCTAGGTTATTTGACTTGATAGTGCTCGCTTACACAGTAAGAAGAATAACTTCTTCCACTGCAGGAACTAATGGGTGAAATTCTGACTTGTGTGAAACAGGGAGCCAGAGTAGGTGATCATAGTGGTCCTCTCTGGTCTTATACATCTATGAAACTCAAAACTACATTACTGCAATGCTGTACTTGGAATTGCTTTTCTCATATACTCAGAAACTGAAGCTGGTACAGAATTTGACAGCCAGGTTGGTAAGTCTCATATTATATTAAGATCCTGGGAGGGGTACCTTTTTGTCTATTCTTATAAATGCAAAGAAACAATTAATTCCTTGAATAATATTTCATTCCTGTTACCCTAACAGTGATTTCAAATCTCAGAACTCTATTTCTGCCTCTCTTCTTGGAGGGAAAAATCCTCTTTTCAGCAGTGAAACTTGTTGTTTTAATCATGAACTGTCTTTTACCCTATTGACTCCATTTATAATATGTTGATTGATCACTAAAATATACCAAGCAAATGATTTCAGTCTATGCATCCCAGAATGCAATCTTGGAAAGTTTTGGACAAAGGCTATAAAAATGCCTTGTACATTTTTTTTCTCGTTATAAATTGTCAATGTAAAATGCTTTATAATTTCATTTCAACATAAAAAGAAAAACCTCATGATGAAAGTTAAGCACACTATAAATTGAAAGAGCTGTTGGCAGCTGCACTGTGTAAGATTTATGAAAGAATAACTGAATCAGAAAAATGAATAGGTAGTGGATATGAGTATAAACTAACACCATACTTGTACAAAATCAGCCAAGTTTGCAAATGGATTTCTCTTGTAAAGAAGATGTAAGTCATTAGAATTCCTCTATTATAGTATAAAATTATCATGGCTATTGTGTAACTTTTGGTAGAGGCATTAGTAAATGAAAGGAAATTTAACAGAAGTCCATTGTAGATTACTACTGTTACTATGACAATAGAAATTAGAGCTGGTGACACTTGTGAGTCCCTTTGCCAGTGGAGAAAGGGGACTGAAAACTAGAACCAGTCAAATTTTCCATCAAAATGTTTGTTTTTTAATGAAAAATAGTTATGTAGAATGTTCTCAATTTTCTGTGGCGAAGTTTTGGTTTGGGTCAGGTCAACCTGAATTGAAACATTTTGATTTGTTGAACTGAATTGAACAGTTGAACCAACATGGGGCAACATGAGTCATGTGACTGTGGTGCTCGATAGGAATCAGAGGAAATGTAGTCCATCTAGAAAGCCTAGCCTGTAGAGGAAAATGGAGGCATTAGGCACTTGTACTACAAATCCTCTGTGGCAGCTCAGGGGGACACATTAATATTAAGCCAAGTCTAAATGAAACATTTTGAATCTTCAAAATTCTGAATGAATTGACACTTTTTTGAAATGGTCTGTTTGACCTTTTTCTCTGGAATTCAGGATGAAAACATTATCATCCAGTCTTCCAACGGCAGAGGTCACTTGCATCCTGAAGACATGTCATTGGAATAAGTGTTTCTCAAATAGCCTAATTATTAGTGCTGTGTCAGGGGATATGCCTGTCCCCTGTCCCTTGCAGCTGGGCCCAGCCAGGGAGCAAAAATGGCAGGATCAGCCGCTTCTCATCCCAGCTTCTCTGGGTTGCTGCTCTGTGCAGCCCAGCATCTTCCTGAGAGAGAGTCTGGCTGGGGTAGCAGCTTGCCATACCCCCTGTGCTCCCCACCTGGGCTCAGCACAAAAGCTTGGCTTGTTTAGCCTAGCCAAAGGAAGGTTGAGGGGAGATATGATTGCTCTTTCTAAACGCATAAGCAGGATGAATACCAGGGAAGGAGAGGAGTTATTTAAATGAAGTACCAATGCTGACACAAGAACAAATGGATATAAACTGTCCAACAAGTTTAGGCTTAAAATTAGGTGAAGGGTTCTAGCCGTCCAGAGGAGTGAGATTCTGGAACAGCCTTCCAAGCAGAGCAGTGGAAGCAAAAACCTAACTACTGGCTGATTGGCCTCCAGAAGTGTCCCTAAATGCCTGTTCTAGCCACTCTGGTCATCACTTTGAACTCTACTGCCCTGCCCTCAGGTAACCAACCATCAGACCCACCCTTTAAAGTCTTTGGGAATTTTGACAATCCCCTTTCTGCTCGCTCAGCCAGGAGCGGAGTGCTCTCAGCAAATCTTTCCAGATGACCATGCCACCACATGTCAGGCAATCCCCAGTATGGAGCAATGGCGAGGTGCTCAACCTCATCAGTGTTTGTGGGGAGGAAGCTGTCCAGTCCCAGCTGCACACCAGCCATAGAAATTGATGCCTTTGGGCAGATATCAAGGGACATGATGGAAAGGGGACATGACCGGGATGCACTGTAGTGCAGGGTTAAAGTGAAAGAGCTGCAGAATGCCTACCGCAAAGCCCATGAGGCAAACCACCGCTCCAGTGCTGCCCCCATGACCTGCCATTTCTACAAAGAGCTGGACATAATACTTGGGGGCAACCCCACCTCCACTCCAAAGTGGACCATGGATACCTCAGAGACCAGTTCAACAAGGCGGGAGGAGGAGGAAAGCAGGAGTGAGGGTGCTGAGGGGGGGTTGGGGTGGGGACAGCCTGGCATCCCTAGCTCCATGCAGCCAGAAGCTGTTTTCAAGCCAGGAGGAAGGTAGCTAGTCGCAGTGGACAATGCTTGGGGAAGAACAAACAGCAGAGGAGGTGCCTGGTAAGCGGCTTTTATTTTGGGAAGGAAGTTGTTTAGTGCGGGCTCTTGGGATAGGGAGGGTTAGGGTGGCATGCATGCCTAGATGCAGAATAGGGTGTTGATGTGCTCTCATATCGCAGTAATCTGCCTCAGTGATCTCTTCAAAGGTCTCATGCAGAAGCTGGACAATCCACTTGTGCAGATTCCTTGGCAGAGCTACTGTGCTCCTTGTCCCAGTCAGGCTAACATGTCTGTGCCACTGTGCCATGAGGGGCGGGGGGGACCATCGCTGCACACAGGCAAGCTGCATATGGGCCAGGGCGGAAGCTGCATTGCAGTAGAAGACCCTCCCTTGCTTCCCAGGTCATCCTCAGTAGCAACATACCTTCCAGGACAAACTCCTGTGGAAAATGTGGGGATAGTGTTCAGTATAGGGGCCCCCGAAGCTGTTAGCTCTCCCCAATGTACAGAACCCCAGAGGACAATACAGCCGTGAAACAATCAGTCCCCCTTGACTCTGTGCTTACTCACCATTTTGGGGCTCCTGTGGGTTGTGCGTGCTCGCTTTGGGATGGGCAATTTCTGCTATTGTGTACACTGCTTGTCTTTAAGTACTGTCTTTTAGACAGTTGACAAGAATCTAAATGGGCCATCTTGATTATCACTAAATTTTTTTTCTCCTGCTGATAATAGCTCATCTTAATTAATTAGCCTTACAGTTTGTATGGCAACTTCCACCTTCTGCGTGTGCGTATATGTGTATATATATATTCCATTCTATACATCCGGTGAAGTGGGCTGTAGCCCACAAAAGCTTATGCTCTAATAAATTCATTAGTCTCTCAGGTGCCACAAGTACTCCTGTTGTTTTTTGTGGATACAGACTAACACGGCTGCTACTCTGAAACCTATATGAAGCAAGACTCTTTAAGAAAGTATTTTAACAGGATAATGTGAATAGTTCTCAACTTTTGAGTCTCTCAACATTTCTCAGAATGTGTATCCTGTCTTGTGGATGACATTCCTTCCTGTTTGCAATTGCATCATATCCTGTGTAACTACAGCAATTGATTAAAAAGTGACATTAGTAAATGTCCCAGATTCTCTGGTTGGGCTGCCACCAGCTCAGTGCAAGATCAGATATGGAGTAAAGATGGTTTTGTGGCACCTAGGTCCTGGGAGCAGACTAGTCTTTGGCATAAATGAGAGCTGCCAGAAGGGATACCACCAATTTGAGTAGCAAAGGTGCAGTGCACTAGCCAAGCAATTTCATCTGCAGTTTTGCCCCATGTCCACACTAGTACTGTATGACACCATTGCAGTTGCGCTGCCCTTTAGGCACTTATCTCACAGTTCTTGGGACAGCTTCTTGAAGCGGTGTATTCTGGGAGATTTCAAAAGGGCTTCTTAGCATCTACAGGAATTGTAGGAGAATAGATCAAACTCCCACATCCATGGGAGCCTCCCATAAATCCCCAGGAACTGGTGTTTCTCCTTTTTTAAAAAGGAGATCAGGATGAAAATTCATCTTTCACTTCCTGCTCTGCAAATCTCTCTGCTGGAGATCTTGGAAAGCTGTCACAAAGCTGCTTTTGAAGCAGCTGTTGTGAGGTGGTGGTGATGGGTTCTCTAGCAGTATCTGTGGAGAGTTAAAGGCTGAAAACAGCAGCTGATGGAGTATTTGCTGCAACAATCCTGCATTCTATCCTTGGAGTAGCTTTGATCTCTGTACTAGCTGAGTAATGCTCACTGAGCAGAACACTACTTTTGAGTGCTAACTACAGACTGGTGGGTTGAGTTGTTTGAGAATTGGGATGAGCAGCTGCACCTTCATAATTTCAGAATGAAGGAGACCTTTCTGTTCCTCTGTGGTGAGCTGGTTCTGAGAAGTACATCCACCAGAATAAAAGCTCTGATTTCCGTAGAAAAGTTTGGCAAGTTCCTTGTGGAAACTAGGTACAGTAGATAGTTAAGGGTCATGTAGGCATCAGTTTGGAATTGAAAAGCCCATGGTAGATGCTGTTGTGGAAGTTTGCTTTGTAAACAATGTATTGCAGGGGTGTGCCATCAAGGTGGTCAGTGTGCTAGTAATTGAGGGATTGAAACGATTGGGATTTCTGACCTATGCACGAGCTATTGATGGAACCCATATGTCCATTCTCTGTCCCCCTCTAACCCAACAAACCCAGAAGGATAGTTACAAAAAGGGGGTATTACTTTGTGGTGATGCAGGCCAACTCAGTAGATCATCAAGCTAGTTCTTGGATATGTATCTAGAGTGGTCAGGCTCTAAGAATTCTCAAGAATTTTGAGAACTTTAGACTTCTCAAGAACAGGCAAAGAGAGTTTCTCTTCCCACCAAGTACTTGTAGAGTCTTTATCACTCTTTGACTTTAGATGATCCTGCATATACCCACATTTTCCATGGCTCAGTCATTCCAGATTACCCAGAACAAGAGATGCAGTTTCACTGAGACATTCAAAAGGCACAGGCTGGTGGAGGAGTGTGCTTTTAGCACATAGAAGACAAGATGGAAATGTCTTTTGGCCTACCATGACGTTCAATGATAGGATAGCAATAATAACTGCAGGCTGCATTTTGTATAACATAAGTGAAAGCAAATGGGAGATCTAATAAACTTTGGACTGAGGGGGCAGTGGGACTTGCAGCAATTTAGGGCCAGCAACCCAGACAAGCTGTTTCACTTAAGATGGGTTTTTATTAGGGCATCAATTAATCAGTTAACTCATGTGATTAACTAAAATTAATCGTGATTTAAATTAATTGCGATTAATCAGTTTTAATCACACTAAGAAAAGGAATACTTGTGGCACCTTAGACTAACAAATTTATTTGAGCATAAGCTTTCATGAGCTACAGATCACTTCATAGGATGCATTCAAAGCATAAGCTTTCGTGAGCTACAGTTCACTTCATCGGATGCACTAACACGACTGCTACTCTGAAACCTTTAATCACACTGTTAAACAATAGAATACCAATTGAAATTTATTAAATATTTTTGGATTTTTTCTACATTTTCAAATATATTGATTTCAGTTATAACAGAATACAAAGCTTATGCTGCTCACTTTATATTTTTGATTACAAATATTTGCACTGTAAAAATAGAGTATTTTTCAATTCACCTCATACAGGTACTGTAGTGCAGTTTACAAATGTAGATTTTTTTTGGTTACATAACTGCACTAAACAAAACAATGCAAAACTTTAGAGCCTACAAGTCCACTCAGTCCTACTTCTTGTTCAACCAATCGTTAAGACAAACAAGTGTTTACATTTGCAGGAGATAATGCTGCCGCTCATTGTTCACAATGTCACCTGAAAGTGAGAACAGGCATTTGCATGGCACTTTTGTAGCCAGCATTTCAAGGTATTTACGTGACAGATATGTTAACCATTCGTATGTCCCTTCATGCTTCAGCCACCATTCCAGAGGACATGCTTCCTTGCTGATGCTTTTTAAAAAAAAAAATGCATTAATTTGTGACTAAACTACTTGGGGGGGGGAATATGTCTCTAGCTCTGTTTTATCCACGTTCTGCCATATATTTCACGTTATAGCAGTCTTGGATGATTACTTGGCACATGGTCTTCATTTTAAGAACACTTTTTTGCTGGAGATTTGATGAAATGCAAAGAAGGTACCAATGTGAGATTTCTAAAGATGGCTAAAGCACTCTAACCAAGGTTTAAGAATCTGAAGTGCTTTCCAAAAGCTGAGAGGGACAAGGCGTGGAGCATGCTTTCAGAAGTCTTAAAAGAGCACTATTCTGATGCAGAAACTACAGAACCCAAACCACCAAAAAAAAAAATCAGCCTTCTGCTGGTGACATCTGACTCAAATGATGATGAACATGTGTTGGTCTACTGCTTTCGATTGTTAAGTAGAACCAGTCATGTAGAAGTTTTAAGTAAATAACTGATTTTAAAGTTGGAATGGAAATAGATTGTTTTGTTTGGCACCTAAGATCCAATACTCCATTCTGCTATGGCTCCTTTGTGCTGTTCCATTGCTACAAAGGGGCCATAAACCCAGATGAACCAGTCCCTGGGGAATGTTTTCCCGAATAGGGGAAAAGCCACATGTGGCAGGCAGAGCATCTGTGTTCCCTTAGTGTACAGATCATTCCTGGGGAAAAAAGGGGGTATGGTGGTATGCCCTTATGAATTAACTGTTCCTGGTTTCTGGAATAGCCCCTTGAGGCAATAAGCAGCCAGATGCAAGTTAGGAAAACCTTTGTCTGCCTTAAGTTACACTAGGAATACACGAACATCAGGTCAGCCACTGAATACAGTAAGCATAAAATGTCCTAAAGCCATCTTAGCCATGTTTGAGGGCAAGCCCATTTTCAGCTGGAATGGAGATTCAGACTCTGGCAGTTTATTCAGATTTCATTGCACCTGACTTATAGTGCAGCTTCTTGATGCTGCCATTAACCTGGAACTGAAGCAGCTACTGAAAGCTGGGCATGAAGAACTTCCCAGCACTCAGATGGACATCTTTCATTAGTTGAAGAATGGACAACTCTAGAATGAACTTTCTTGTGCTGCCAGAGATGAAAAAGAAGCAATATGTAAGGCCAGGTAGAAGTCAGCAGCCACTTCTAATTTGTGCATTTTTAATGTATGAATGACCAGTCTGGAGCCTCTTAGCTATTCAGAGCTGAAGGTTGTGCCATATGCCATGTGGATGGGCCTTGTCCCATAATTTGCAATACAGTTTGACACAGAATATGACCTCAAGGACACAATAATGTGAACATTCTTAATATGCTTATTGCTTGCATAGGAATACCCACTTGTAATTCTAGATTCCTAATTATTTATTAAACCTTCTTATTTGGCTTACTTCTCTACAAACTGATTCTCCAAGGCAAACTCATCTTTGTCTCCTTCTGTTAATCTGTTCACAGCCCCTTGGGTTACAAATCCTCTCTCTGATCATATGCTAATGAGTCATTAGTAGTGACTCTGTTAATCTGAATAAATCATTCCTTTTTAGTCACTCTGTCTAAATAAAGAAGCCTCATTCAATAACACTATGCCGCCAAGAAGAAATGTGAAGTAAAATGAGCAAACCAGTTCTTTCATAGGCCCAACGGCAAACTCAGCTCTGCTTGTCCGTTTCACTGTTTGTCTGCTCCTGAATACAACTTCTTGCTTCTTTAATTACATCTTGGAGCTCATCAAATATATAGCTGGATTTTTAGACATGTTACCAATCACTAGGAACAAAGAGCCAAATAAATTGGATCCAAGATTTATAAACTAGCAGGTTGCATCTTTTCAAGATCTAGTGTTACCCTAAGTTCCTTTTTGGTGATATGTCTACATTGCAATCTGACACCCCCAGCTGGCTTATCCCTTGGGCTCAGGGGCTTGGGCTTAGGCACTGTTTAATTGCAGTGTAGACATTTAGGCTTGGGCTGGAGCCCAGGCTCTCGGATATTGCAAGCAGCACGGGTACCAAAGCTCAGGCCTGAATGTCCACACTGCAATTAAACAGCCCCTGAGCTTGGGCTAGCAACAAGTTTTAAATTGCAGCCTGGACCAGTGCTTCTCAAGCTATCTGATGTGGGGGACCAACAATTTTTTTTTTCCAATGTGCGCACAGACCGGCCACCGATGGCGCACAGACCAGCACCGGTCCGCAGACCACCATTTTGAATAGCACAGGTCTAGAAGACATACCCTTAGTGATTCTGGATCAAGCTTACATTGTTGTCAGGAGGTCCATGTTAAATATTAGACTAGCTACTCTGCATTTTTGAATAAGAGATTTATATTGTCTTAAGCTACATTGTATTTTCAGATGTTACCTGAATTTGACAATGTAAACACACTGCTTTTTAAGTAGTTTCCGATGCTACCTACATTAGCACAAGGAAAGATTTTAACTAGCCTAAAATGACTACAGAAATGCTGAGCCAAACTCTGCCATCTGTTGCTCTGAAGTTGTACCAGGGTAAATGAGGGCAATCTGAACACTGTGTTGCTACATGGGAAAATGCTTTAGCACGACTTTCTCAAACTACCAGCGCTTGTTCATATTACATTCAGCATGACCCAGGATCCATATATTCTACTGTCATGGAGTTTACCATGGAATTCTTTTCCATGATGCAGAATCGTGCTCCAGAATCTCAGCTATTGTTTAAAAAAAAAATGTACATAGCCCTTATGGTTACAATGCTAACCTGGATGAATCAAATGTAAACCAAAGCAAGGTCATCTGCCCGAGTCTGCAGACAGGCTGCATCTACAGCTTTAAAGAGTGCAATCTGCCCTGTTCATTTCTGTCAGGGCTTCAGAGACTTCATGCTTCTGAGGTCAAGGATTATGGCATTTTTCCAAGGTGCCACAGAATTCAACATTTGTGGCACAGAGTTCACCATTTTACTGCACCAGGCACCCAATATTTCCTTTTCCATCTTCCTGACCTCCCAGGACCCGTTTATAGATGTATCTTGTTTTCCACACTTCCTCTCAAGAGGCAGTTTACAGTTTATTCTCGCTGCACTGTTCCATGGGGGCAGGCAGCAGTATAGACTAGTGAACCGGGAAGACTGGATAAAAACACAGCAGCTGAGGCCCAGGAAGAGAATCTCTGAGCTGCTGAAGTTAGCTACAAATTCCATGCTTCCCTGGGACACATGAAGCAGGAAGGATGTTATGAGTATCGTGGGAGCTGAGGCCTGGTTAGTAAAGCTGGGCTGTTTGGAAAACAGTGGGATGGGGGGCAGAAATCTGTGATTGAAAATCACCAACCTATTTTATATCACTGAGTATTTTCAGTTCTGACCACAGCTGAGGTAGGGATAGAAGTAAAGGTTATTTTATGTCAATAGAATAAACGTTGCCTCAGATTGTAGGGGTTGCTGCTATGAAATTTAGGAGCTGCTTTTGGAATTTCAGTACTAGGCGCAGAGTGCCTGGTGCTCTGGCTATGACTTCAGTGTTTTTGCCATGGTGCAGCATGAAACTAAAGTGAGGCAGCTAAGAGTTTCCTTTCAATTCACAGTAGACACTCACATCATTCTGTAGGTGGACAAATGTACAATTATGAATAACACTTTGGTTGCAATGTAACAAGATTTAACTCATTTAAAATATGCTTATAATGCATTAACTTTTATCATGGGTGGCCCAATTGTTAGTCACTGACAAATCATGAATTTTTTTTTTCTTAATGCAAAGTTGAAAAGAAAAAAAAATTCCTCTGTTCACTCCCATGTCCTAAATGACTGTCACTAACACAAGCTGAAGGGAATCAACTGACTTGGATCAAGTTTTAAAGTGAGCTACAGTATATAAAGAGAAAAGGAGTACTTGTGGCACCTTAGAGACTAACAGATTTATTAGAACATAAGCTTTCGTGAGCTACAGCTCACTTCATAGGATGCATTTGGTGGAAATGCATCCGATGAAGTGAGCTGTAGCTCACAAAAGCTTATGCTCTAATAAATCTGTTAGTCTCTAAGGTGCCACAAGTACTCCTTTTCTTTTTGCGAATACAGACTAACACGGCTGCTACTCTGAAACCCGTCAATATATAAAGAGGTATTGATGAGCTCAATTTAGAGCTGATCTGCACACACGTTTTATTCTCTCATTATATTGATTTAGAAACTTCTGAATTTCCAAAAATTCCAAACTTAGGAATAAGATATACCAATATAAGCACATTTATACCAGTATTACTGCATCCATGCTTGGAGTTTCTTTGCTTTAATTAAGTTTTCCACAATCACATTCTTCACTCTGGTTGCATGGTATACCTCTTCCCTCACCCCTACGTCGGTCCTATCTATTTAGACAATATTGTCTCATTGTTTTCTTGTGCTTTCCCCATCTGTCTGTATCCATCTGTTGTCTTGTCTTATAGTTCGTTTGTAAGCTTTCCGGAAGAGACTGTCTTTTTGTTCTGTGTTTATACAGCACACGACAGTCCTGGTCTGTGACTCCTAGAAGCTATGATAATACAAATAATAAATGATACTATAACAATATTAGTAGTACAAAAACTTATGTATAGACCAGCTCATTACTTTTAAGCATGGAGGATTTTTAATCTAAGATTCGTTTGACACCCCCCAAAAGGATGTGAAACTCTTAAGATTTGGGAAAGTTCAGAGCTGATCATATGTGGTACTTCATGGTTTAGGCCCATCTGTTTTTACAGAGATGTAGATTATGATCTATCTTTCTTGATCTATAACAGGCATCACTTAGCGGGGGAAAAGCCTGAAAAAGAATTGTAGCAGAATTTTATAAACAATCTCCACTATAACTCTATCAGTGTTCATTATTACTTGGCTTTGAATGCAAGACTCCCTTTTTATTAGGCATTAGCTGTGACATATTAAGGACCCCTTTGCAAAGCCCAAGTAACCATGCACAGGGGTTACCGACATGGCTCTCCCTCAGCTAAGCTGAAGAGTATCTGTACTGTACATCTGCTCCACCACTTTAGTCCATAAGCAGGAGTAATGGAGGCTGGTGCAGTGACTTGTTTCCTTAAACTATACTGTGAAATGTAGTAATGGATATTGTAGTGAGGCAAGACCCACGGGTGCAGCACCTTCTGCTGGTCATTTCAGGAATTAGCTCTTTCCAGCCTTCGGAGCACCCTCTGCAGGCTGGTGTCTTGGCTGCCACTCAATGTCCCTCCTGGACCCAATGCCCCTTTTCCTTAGGGTTCTGTCCCCAGCAGTAACCCAGACCCTTCCCAGGGAACCCCCAACCCTCTATATCCACCTTGCCTCAGTGGCTACTGCCAGTTATCATCTAACCCTCACTCCTTGGGGCAGACTGCAGTCTGTAATGGCCACTCACCACTGGCAAGGGGTTAGGCAAAGGCAGCAGGTCCTATCTCCAGGCTACCCCTCTCCAGCCCCAGTTCCTTTCTGGGCCTTTACCAAGGCCTGTAGCCTGGGGGGTTTACCAGGTTGGAGCTCCCAAGCTCCCTTTGCCCTTCTCTAGCATTGCTCTGCTCAGGTACCTTTCTCTCAGGTAGCTAGTTCTTCCCACTCCAGGACTAGAATAAGACTCTTCTTCTGCTCCTGGCTCACAGCCCTCTTATAAAGGCCAGCTGGGCCCTGACTGAGCTGGCCACAGCTGTGGTCAACTACTCACTCAGCTTGCCCCAGCTGTTCTCCTCAGGGCAGCCCCCTCCCAGGGCTGTTTTAACCCCTTCAGGGCTGGAGCGGGGTGATCACCCCACTACAATATGCAAATATAGTTCTGGCAGTATGGTTTTATTGCATGGCAACTTAATTTCTGTCACAACTGGATTTTGAGCATGAACTTCGTGGGGATGCCCTGAAGAGACTATGGGAACAAATGGTGGAATGATCCCTGATGAAGTGTTCTTAGCAGGACACTTTGTCAAGTCAAATGAATTAAAAGTTTGGGGTTTGTAAATACAAGGGCAGAGATCCTTGGCTAGTGCAAGAGTTAAATTCTGCACTCACTTATGAGAGAGTAAATCCAAAGTAATTCCACGGAGCTCAATAAAAGGTTTTGATTTTACAGAAACTTTTCTAATAAGGAGTTACTCTGAATTTACATTACTCAAACTCAGAACAGAATCTCCCCCAAGATTCTATAAAGTGTTCTGGATCACTAAAAATGTTTCCATAAAAAAAATTGTGATGGGATTGGGCACTTTAGAGTGTCACATGTTGTGCTCAGGTGCCACCGAGTCAGCTTATTCTGCCAGCCTGGGTCTTCTTTACCTGGCCTTGCAGGGCTAGGCTCACAAGCCTCTTCCAGTCAAGCACACTCGCAGGGCCACACCTAGCTGCACAGAGAGACAGATCTGCTCTGGTGCCCATTCCCTTTAAGTGGTACAAACCCAAAGGTTGTATGAAATTCTCTCCCTCCCTCAATGTGGAGAGAGAGAGATATGCACAACTTCTTGCCCCCCGTTAGAAATTACATAAACTAGATTATATTATAAACAAGAAATAAGTTTATTAACTATGAAAGGTCAATTTTAAGTGAACATAAGAGATAACAGACAGAACAAGGCAGATTACTGAGCAAATAAAACAAAGTACCCAAGCTAAGCTCAATAAACATAAGAAACAGGTTACAAAATGTAAATTCTCACCCTAAATGTTATTTTAGGCAGGTTGCAAAGTTTCTGTGGTTCAGAGTTCCAGATATATTCCTTTTCAGACTGGGCCCAAGTCTCAGTCTAGACTCCCTTCTTGCCTTCCCGTCGGGTGGCTTTAGCAGTCTTTCTTCTTGGACAGACAGGCCATGGAGAGGAGGAGTCCCATTTGCCTTCCTCTCCACCTTAAATAGGATTTACATAAGGTGGGAATCCTTTGTTTCCCAAACTTGACCCTCCCCCTCCTTCTCTTCCAGTGGAAGGTTACAAGAAGTCGCAGATAATGTTTAGTATCAGGTGACCAGATCACCTGACTCTGTAGTATCACAGCATCCATGAGTCAGTAGCAGTATGGAGAGTCCATAGGAAGGCCAAGCCTTTCCACAGTCCATTGTCCTCACTGATGGGCCATCAGCCCTGTCTGGCTTTTCCATTGTTGTACCTGAAGTGTTAGCAATGGAAATCACCCAAAGTAGTGTAGTTGAAATACAGATACATAGTCAATATTCTTAACTTCAGATACAGAAAAGATACAGGTATACACATTGGATAATCACATTCAGTAAATCAGAACCTTTCCAATGATATCTTACATGACCCATCTTGCATAAAGTACATTTCAGTTATATCATAAGCATATTTTCATAAAGAATATGGAGTGAAACATCACAAAAATAACCCTCAATGAAAAAATTTTTTGTTTGGATGTCAATATTCCCCTGCACGCTTTGCAAACCTAATGTTACAAGCTTACAGTAGGGCATGAAAGCCACAAGGGGACTAGTCTATTTTCATTGTTAATACTGAATAACAAGAAAAGTAGGTTTTGTAATATGACTTCTAAGCTGACAGTGTCCCTTAGCTGACCCCAAGTGAAGAGGTAGATAATGGACCCACTCCTCCTTCCATTAAAGTCAATGGTAAAATTACTTTGTGGCTAGTAAAAACAGACATTCAGAACCACAGCACTACAGATCAACATGGGCAGAAGGAACTGTTTTGCTTTATCCTTGATGGTATTCCCTTTGGGGTGAGGAAGTTGGGGAAGCCAGTTTTACATCATCAAATGCTACAATGGCTAAAATGGCTTGTAGCGAAAGGGCAAGAAGCATCATCTGCTATGTTTCTTATTGTTCACAATTCATTTTAGTGCAGTAAATTACAGAAGAAACAAAACAAAGGCCTATTTTTGTAACTGTAATAGACAGAATTTTAAAAAATGGATATGCTAGCATCCGCATAGCCTGCAGATAGCACCCCCCTGGAGAGGCATGCTATTCTTGAGGAACAATGGAAATCTAAAAAACAGACACAGCACTTCAATTTTTATTGCATACCATCAAGAGGGGGAGGAGAGAAACCCATAGTTGAGCACCTAGAAATAATGTGTATTTGGTAGTATTCTCACACAATCGCTGCTGGAGCAACTGGTTGTTGGGGTTTCTACCCCTGAATTGGGATATTAGTTTCTGACAGCACCATATGTAATCTTGTATTAGGGTGGAAGTAGGCTTTTAGCCTTTAACGTCTAACTAGGCTAACTTGATTCTCTTAACTGGATGAGAAAAACAGCAAGAAATTGTTATAGTTCATTAAAAAGTCATGACTGGGTTCTTTTGATCTGGAGTGACAGAGCAAGTCACTGCTGGGATGAGAGAATCCAGTGGGTTCTGCTAAAGGGTAAATACAAAAGCTATCTTAATTTTATTGAAACCTTTAATGGAAATTATATGTGAAGTCATAAAAGAAATGGAGAAGGAAAACCCATCTACAGGGGGCACACTACAGAGATGGTTCCTTCCTTCTTTACATGCTGGAGAACAAAAAGTAGAGTCCTGGACATTCTTACTGTAAGGGGCATCTTTTTACCTCAGAGCTCGGTGAAGTCAGTTGACCTTGGATTTCATTTTAAATCACATACGAGGGTGTGTGAGTACATTAGTGATACCCTCACATAACACTATCTGGTGCTAGAATGGAGCTTGGAAACAGGGAAGGAACTCCCTGGCTGAAGCAAAATGAAGGAGAAACCATGGGATTATAAAGTCAGTCACAATCAGGAATCCATAGTAAGACTTCAAATCAGAAATCATCCAAATGCTCCCTTGCATGGTAAAGCTGGGCCCTAAGGAAGGGTGATTCCACATAAAGATACCACCTGAATTTTGTTACTGGAATGTTGTGAACTAAATTAAATTACTTGGGAAGGTATGTAATGTAACCGTTCTGCCAAGTGTTGTCAGCAGCAACAGGGCCAGGTTAAGTATCTAGGTGTTCCTCTTAACTTTGCAAAACAGAACCAGCACAAGACCCCACCCAGAAATCTCAGAAAACTAAACACTGTCTCTGGGTGTTTCTAAGAGGGGAATGCCTCCCCCAACACAAACACTGACTTTGTGTATAATAATAGTAATAATAATAATTAATAATACCTTTTTTTAAATGGGAGAGGGAACACAGCATTAATTTTGGGAGACCACCACAACTTTGTTTCCATAATACTCAAACGGATAAACACCCACCTTTCTTGGGCAGAAGTCCTTTGACTAAGTGTCCAATGCTATGATGTGATTGTCTATGGGATGAATGTCCCTTTAACGTGCCATTCTCCCTTCTACTCTGTTGCACACTACTCATGATTTGTATCTGAGGTAAGTGAAATCCCATAGTCTAGGCGTGTATTCAGGTGGGCTTGCCTCCAGCCCTGGAGAGGCAGGACTGATGGGGTGGTGAGATGATGATGATGTTGTGCTGCCACCACCTCTTCTTCTCCACTGTGTCCTTGGTCCAATCTGGTCTGGTCCTACAGTACCATGATCACCTAGCTCAGCTATTAGTAATCACAGCTCTAGGATTTGCTGCTGCTCTATGTCTCACTGTGGTGCCTTTATCTGCAATGCCTTGTTCCGAAACACCACCGACTAGTTGAGTTCTTAGTGATTTCACTGGGTAGTGGGGAACCTCACCGCTGCCTCCTCCGTGTTGTCTTTCACCAGAACACACTCCCCATACCAGTTCTAAGGCTCAGCCTCCGAGACCAGCTTAGCAGGGATTTCAGTTCTAGTGGTCAGCGAGAAAAGACAAGGACTCTCAAATGAATCTAATCAGCTCTGCCTTTGAACATTGGAGTGGGAGATCCAAATGGTATCAAAGACCCTTTAAACAGAATCCTAGCCACCAGGTAAGAACACCTATCCCTATCCCCTCAGTCTCACATTTGAATTTACTTCACTACCCCAAACTTAGCAAGTGAGGCTAAAGTTAGGGTGACTCCCTCAATTAGGGCATATTAAGTACAGTTCTTCTGATCTTTAGACATAGAATGAGAATTTCATTATATTTCATTACCCCTTCATCTAAGACGTAAGTGAATTTTAACCTAAAACAACAAACCGGAGAATTTTAAGAATAGGTTGGACAAACACCTACCAGGGATGATCTAGGTTTACTTGGTCCTGCCTCTGTGCAGTGGGTTGGACTAGATGAACTCTCAAGGTCCTCACCAGCCATACATTTCTATGATTCTATGAAAATTGATCAGTTTGGCAAAACATGTGTTTATGCCAATACGGCCTGCTCCTGAGGTCTTTTCCTCCACTTCATCAATAGATGGCAGAAAAGAGCTCATTCAGACCACTGGCTTACATTAAATAACAACCTATTTTTGTGCTTACAATAGATGTCTAATTTTTTTCTGCTTTTCCTCTTTTCACTGACTCCTATGAATCTATAAGCCATGTACCTTGTGCTACAATGGTCACATGACATGGAGACATAACATTTCCCTTTTCGAGAAGGGAGACAATGAGAACTGGATGTGATCCTGTTGTGCGTGTGTGTGTTGTTTTTCTTTTCAACTGCTACTTTGTATTAAGCCAAGAATAGCAAAAATTATGACTATGTAGGCAGTATGGACAGTGCCAGAAAAGTTTTATAAAGAATGTATTGTACCTTTATGCTACAAGACAAATACTAAGGTGAAAAAACCACAAGCATTAAAATGAAGGAAATTCTAGTATCTGTTTGCTCCTGCATAGTGTGGCAAAGAGGCTGGAAGTGGTAGATAGGTCTGGGAGACAGCTGATGAATAGAGGTTGCTAGCAGGTTTATCTGCACTGGAACAGGGTTCCAGGGCCTTGGCCAGTAGGTTGGGAATTGAGGGATGGAGAGAGGAAGCTAGGGGTAGGTGGTGAGAGTGATTGGTGTGAAAGAACAGGGGTTGAAAAGAGTAGGCAGCAGACTGGGTGGTAGAGGATGCTGTCAGCAAGGAAACTTGTAGCTTTTGTCTTTGTTGGGGGCTGGCAATTGGGAGTCCTGAAGGTCAGATGGGAAAAGGGGCTAGCTGTTACTTGTAGGAACCAGTGGAGCAGAAGGCTATATATTCTCTGCCCAAGGCTGGTTTTTGCTTTGAGGTTTCTGGCTCAGCCAGAACCCCAAATGGGAATGATGGGGAGTCAGGGCTCTTGTCCTCTAAGCTTGTTTTCAGGGGATACAATGGTATCCTGGTACCCATCTACCATTGCCTTTAACTGGCCCCTTATTAGGAAGGGGTGGAGGTCTGATATCTACTTGTGTGCTGAGACAGCCAAAGTTTCCTGGCTGCTGTACTTTGCAGCTATACGTGGAAAATTCAGATTTGCTGTATTTTCATAAGGACGGTAGAAAAGGGAAGACAGCCAATCAGAACAGAGCTTCTAGTAGATTGATGAGTTTTCACTGAAAACCTCTAGTCTATGGGATAACACCATGGAGATGGCAGGCCAACTTGTAATAGAATTTAGAAAGGATTTAGAAAGGATTTTATAAAAAAAAAATTGAATTTAAATCTCCCCAAAATAATCAGCCTATTTTTCTATTTTAAAAGTTCCTGTTCTCCTTTTGAGAAAGCCATGTGGCAATAGTCCTTCTAATTTTTTCCATCCATGTGTGGAATTAATTTTGTTATGTGCACCAATATCGAGGTGATGTGCGCCATCAGTAGAAACAAAAAAGCTAGATATAATATATATTTTTAAAAAGTTACCATAGGGATAATTACTCCAGCCAGGACAGGTTAGGCATTTTAGAACTCACTACTCAAACAATTAAATTTAAGCATAAGAGAGCAATACAATTATTAAATGCATAGACCAATCAAAAAACTAAAAAACAGCACTCTGAAAGAATAAAATTACAGAGAATATATGTGCATTGCAGGAAGTACCAAGAAGTAACAACAATAACACAAGTATGTGTAGGGAGGTGAGTGTGAAAGAGACTGTGTGTGTGTGTGTGTGTGTGTGTGTGAGGAGAGAGATAGAGACTGTGTGTATGTGTGAGAGCAGAGTTTGTGTGTATGTGTGTATGAGTTGCTGTGTGTGTGTGTGTGTGTGTGTGTGTGTGTGTGTGTGTGAGAGAGAGACAGAATGTGTGTGTGCTGACTGCTGGGGTAGTGTATGAGAGACCATGCACTGTCTCTTTAAGTAGAGAGGCACTTACCAGTCTGAAGCCTTGTACAAACTGCAGCAGCCATGTCTAACTCCTGAGACCTATTCCCCCACCCCTGCTCTGTGGAGATGGGGAGGGGGAAGGGGACATCCGGACATCAGTGACCTTCCCCTCCACCCCCCGCTCTGCACAGCAAGCAGAAGGGTACCATCCCAGCAGCATCTGGCCAGGGGCTCCAAGGCAGAGGGCAGGAGCAACGCAGCTGCAGAGCAGCAGGGGGAGGGGCACCTAAACACAAGTCGCTGGATGTGCGCGGCTCTGCTAATCAAGTGCGTGGCACTTGATTGATTCTTGGGCGGCCGCGTAGGCACGCAGCTTAGAGGGACCACTGAAAGAGGGGAACTAGTATTTGTATGACAATAAATAAGGCTGTGAGTCTGTCACAGAGGTCACGGATTCCATGAATTTCTGGGACCTCTGTGACTTCTGGTGTGGCTGGCCTCGGGTGCTGTCTGTGTTCTAGGGCAGTTGGGGCAGCCCTGGGGCCAGCCGCACCGGCCGCTGCTGGGGCAGTCTTGGGCCACCATGCCCCCACAGCAGCAGTAGGGGTCCCGGGCTGTGTGGCGCTCCTGGGCCACCCCTTGCCCCAGAGCACCCAAGATTTAGTCAGGGGTATATAGTACAAGTCATGGACAGGTCACGGGCCATGAATTTTTGTTTACAGCTTCTGACCTGTCCATGACTTTTCCTAAAAATACCTATCACTAAAACGTAGCCTTAACAATAAATGATACCTAGTGGTCCCAGTCAGGATTAGGAATCTCATTGTGCTAGATGTTGTACATACAGGTCTCTGTCCTCCAATCACTGACGCATGTGAATATGCACAAGAGTAGCAACAAGAATAAAATTGCATCAAGGTTGTATGGTCCAACAACCACCCACCTTGGATCTACAGTATTTTTGTAATTTAGTTTTAAACCTCAGCCTGTTTCTCTCGCTTATTTTTAAAACCTCTGTTCTACTTCTCTAGTTTCCCCCCACTTTGTCTTTCTTTTGTGATTTTTCAAAATGTAGATACTGTGTGAGACAAGGAGGAAGCTAGGGAAGGAGAAGTGTAGAGTGAAGGCTTAGAAGGCCTGGATCAAATAGCACAAGAAATTGTCAAAGTCCAGAAATCAGATTCTCCTATCACAACAAGTGTCTCAAGTCTGATGGCATACCTCCTCCCTCACTGCTGACTGGGAGGTTCTACGACTTTCATGCCCTCCAGAACCTAACTGCTGTCAGGGGGTTCTTACTGATATCAATAGTTATCCAAAAGTAGCAATTGAAAAATGGTCTAAGATCTTTAATGGAACCAACACAGAAATAGTATAACATTTCTACTAATGGTTTTACAAAACGAGAGCATTGAACTCCCATGCCAAGCTGTCTGCCTTATTTTAAAACATGCCCTCAACTGATCTGATTCTCCTGAAATGAAATATGATAGCTCTGTCAGCCTATTCTAGTGCCAGGTTATTGTCAACTTTTACTGAAACTGGAAAGCTTTTGTAATCAGTTCTGTCAGTATCTTTTATTGACACAGCACCTTGAATATTTAAAAATCATCATCCCGCAGCCTATTCATAGTAATCAGATCAGAGATACAATGCAGGATTTGCTTACTGTCTGTATATAATCTTACATTTTTAAATTAAGTGTGTCCATTGTCTAATGGACTTCATGACAGTGACAGGAAATGTTTGCCTGTTCCAGACTTTTTCTGTTTCCAAACTGAGTATCATCTGGCCAGATCAAAGATTGCATTATAGGGAACTTATGTAAAAATGGGTAGACAATGGAACTGTAAAATATCTTCACCGATCTTGTGCAATAACATATATACTGATTGAATTCTCACTTCTCTTTTGTTGGAAATGGATTATATATTTCCCAAGAAAGTTTTGCCGTTCTCATGAGAGAAAACAGAATATCCCCTAACACACGTCTCATGACAAATGTATGTATTGGAAGGGGATAGGCAATGGTCCCTATGTTTAAATAGGTTAGCACTTTCCACTATATTAAAAAAAATCTTCTTGATATTTCTAAAAGAGCTCTAACACCTCCAGGGTTTGAAATATGGCAGGGGAATACTTCAGAATACTTCAGTTAGGTGCCTTTTTCTGATCTCAGAGAAATCCGTTCAGATTTCCCAAATTATAAGAAATTGCTGTGTCACACAGCACAACTTCTTTTTGGATTGCTGTCAACCCCCCCCCCCTCCCCGCCCAGGATTACATTAGCTACTGCTGGGGGAATTCTGTACCATTGCACAAGCACAGAATTAAAGTGTATAGACTACCAGACTGGGGCTGCTTCCCCATTTCTTCTTCTTCTTCAATTCAATTCAATTCAATTCAATTCAATAGAATGAATAGTATCTGGGGTTTTTCCCCATCTTTTTTTTTCCATGCTGTAATTTTTAAAAATTTCCTCAACTTTGGCAATGCCACAGAACTTCAGTAGGAAAAATATAACTCTTTGCTGATCTGTTATTTTTCCAGGGTTGATGATGATCTTGAAAAATTACAGAGTAAATAAAGGAAAAGGGGTGGGTGGTACCAAAAAAGTGAATAATTCCAACTTCATACATTATTAATTGCTTTCAGTGGGGAAACAGGAAATCTGAATTTTTTCTAAAAATATTTCACTTTTTTTAATCATTCAATTTTGATCTTTGCAAAATGGAACCCACTTTGAAATTTTATTGATTTTTTTTTTTTTTTTTGGTGAAATGGTTTTTCCATTTTTCATGCAGATTTAGTAGCTAGTCCTTAAGCTGAAATGGTAGAGGCCTTGGCTACAGTCCTGAAGGTTTCAGGCTCGTAAACTATAAGTGATCCATAATGGGGTTAGGAGTTGTTTGTTGCACACTATAAAATATATTTGTGTCTTTTTCTTTTTAAAAAACGTAGGAAATTATATATAAAAAGGAAAACTATATTTAAATAACACTAAGGTTCAAATCATACACTCCAAAGTTAGGAAATGCCAGAATTAACTCTGCTTGTGCAACCTCAATTGGCATTAAAATAGAATCTTTAATGACATGATCAAATAATATTTTTTCCAGGGGATCCCTGATTCATTCAGTGATCAATGATTTGGATAATGACATACAGAGTACACTTATAAAGTTTACAGATGATACCAAGCTGGGAGAGGTTGCAAGTTCTTAGGATTAAAATTAAAAATTATTTAGACAAACTGGAGAAATGGTCTGAAGTAAATAGGATGAAATTCAATAAGGACAAAAGTACTCCATTTAGGAAGGAACAATCAGTTGAACACATACAAAATGGTAAATGACTGCCTAAGAAGGAGTACTGCGGAAAGGGATCTGATAGTGGACCACAAGTTAAATATGAGTCAACAGTGTAACACTATTGCAAAAAAAGCAAACATCATTCTGGGATGTATTAGCAGGAGTGCTGTAAGCAAAACACAAGCAGTAATTCTTCCACTCTACTATGTGCTGATTAGGCCTCAACTGGAGTATTGTGTCCAGTTCTGTGGCACCTTAAAGACTAACAGATTTATTTGAGCATAAGCTTTCGTGGGTAAAAAACCCACTTCTTCAGATGCATGGAGTGAAAATTACAAATACAGGCATAAATATATATTGGCACATGAAGAGAAGGGAGTTACCTTACAAATGGAGAACCAGTGTTGAAGGCCAATTTAGTCAGGATGGATGTTGTCCACTCCCAATTATTGATGAGGAGGTGTCAATACCAAGAGAGGGAAAATTGCTTTTGTAGTGAGCCAGCCACTCCCAGTCCCTATTCAAGCCCAAATTGATGGTGTTATGTTTGCAAATGTATTGTAGCTCAGCAGTTTCTCTTTGAAATCTGCTTTTGAATTTTTTTTTGTTGAAGAATGGCTACTTTAAAATCTGTTGTTGAGTGTCCAGGGAGATTGAAGTGTTCTCCTACTGACTTTTGTATATTACCATTACTGATGAATGATTTGTGTTTTTCTAAATACATGGCTAAATACATGTGCTGGATCATCATCCAAGATTGCTATAACATGAAATATATGGCAGAATGCGAGTAAAACAGAGCAGGGGACATACAATTCTCTCCCAAGGAGTTCAGTCACAAATTTGATTAACACATTTTTTTAATGAGTGTCATCAGCATGGAGGCATTTCCTCTGACATGGTGGCCGAACCATGAAGGGGCATACAAATGTTTAGCATATCTGGCATGTATCTTGCAATGCCGGCTACAAAAGTGCCATGCAAATGCCTGTTCTCACTTTCTGATGACATTGTAAATAAGAAGATGGCAGCATTATCTCCTATAAATGTAAACAAACTTGTTTGTCTTAGCGATTGACTGAACAAGAAGTAGGACTGAGTGGACTTGTAGGCTCTGAAGTTTTACACTGTTTTGTTTTTGAGTGCAGTTATGTAACAAAAAATGTACATTTGTAAGTTGCACTTTCAGGACAAAGAGATTGCACTACAGTACTTGTATGAGGTAAATTGAAAAATAGTATTTCTTTTATCATTTTTACAGTGCAAATATTTGTAATAAAAATAATATACACTTTGATTTCAGTTACAACACAGAATACATTATATATGAAATGGAGAAAAACATCCAAAATATTTAATAAATTTCAATTGGTATTCTATTGTTTAACAGTGCGATTAAAACTGCAATTAATTGCAATTAATTTTTTTGAGTTAATTGCGTGAGTTAACTGCGATTAATCAACAGCCCTAGAAATTATACACATGAACCAAGAGTGTGATAAGGAATTTCACTCGTACCATTATCCATTATACACCTGCTGTTTTATTCAGAAACAACATACTAGAAGTTATGTATAGTATGTTACTGATTCCAACCAAGCTAGAAAAATAGAAAATCAAATTTGATCGGGAGAAGCACCATCGGTACTTTGTACTATTTGTATTTTTGCACAAATCTAATTACCATTGCATAGACATTAGAGATGAAAAAGGATTATCAGGTCATCTTGTCTGTTCTTTGTTCCATTGCAAGATTCCCCTTCCCCCCTGCAGTATTTTGCATGCTTTGTATAGCCTAATTTTAAATTACTCAAGCCATGGACATTCCTTTAATTTTTCTGGGAAGACTATTCTGCAGACTAATAGAATTTATGATTAGAAAATGTTTCCTGATATTCATTTGAACTTTTCCTTTTCTCTCTTTCATCTGACATCTCTCTTTCATACGAATGGACTTTCTTAAATCAGTGGTTCTCAACTGTTGTCTGTGGTTCAGGGACAGCTGCCTTGTCACAAGGTGCTAGCGCCTCCTACTGGGTTCTAGCTGCTGACCTGCATTGAAAAGAAGCTTATAAGTACACTATTCTCCAAGTACTACTACTTCTCATTAACAATTTCTATATTTGACACAGGAATGGAAAGTGATGGCAAATGGGAGGGCAGATTGTCATGGTGATTGTGTTCAAAGGGAAGGTGGCCCAAGCAACATGCTCTCTATTAAGATGTGGTCCACACATTGAAATAGTGTGAAAATCCCTGCCTTAACAATATATCTCCTTTCTTGGTAAAAAGATGGGAACATAATGCTATGCATATGCTTTAGGAGCCCTATCCAATGCCCCCTGAAATCAGTGGGTGTCCTTCCATGGGCTTCAATGGGAAATGGTTAAGGCCCTAGTGCCTCTAACACTCGGATCATGTGCGATGGGTTCTCTTTTCACATCTACTGCAATGATGGGCTCTAGAATGTAGGTAAGAGAAAACCTGGAAACTTTTAAACCTTCAACAGCTGACTGTAGATTTTTAATGGTCTTTTTTTACTCACATGCATAAAAGTGGCAATGAGGGTTTTAGTAAGACCTCTTTATAAGGTTGGAGGGGAAACCCTGTACAAACAGGGAATCTAACGGAAGAATGAGGAAGACAGGCATGATGCAGTGTGGTGTTGGTGACCTGAGATATTCAGGAGGTCAGACTAGATAATCTGGCTCCCAAACTAGGAGTTGCATTATATTGATCACTTTGAGGCTGCAAAAGCAGTTCCCGGTATAACAAGTTTCTGTGGTGGTGTACCTTGTGAGTGTGAAGGCATTTGTGATACTTTGTTGTCACGTGGACCAGAAAAAGTTTCATTGGCTAAAATTATGATCATAACAGTGAATCCTTGTTTCACAAAGCAACACATGATAGTGGAAAGATTTTCCTTTTCACTAACAAACAGGAAGCAGAGGAGCCACAGCCTTCTTTTGTCATCATCTTTAAAAAGCTATCCAAAAGCCTGCTGTGTTTGCAATGGAGACTGTCCAGAACAAGCCTTTGAAGCATGATGCTTTATGCTCACAGGAGCACAGCCAGATTTTGGTAAATCTCTGGTGTGAGGCCCACAAAACTGTGGACTTTAGTAAGAGTACCAGGAATGACCACACATACCAGCAAATAGCGAAGAAGCTGGCAGCTTTGCAAATTTACCAATCTGGTGACCAATGCAGGGAGTGGACTAAGAGGCTCAAGAACGAGTACCGGAAAATCAGGGACCAGAATCGCACCTTGGGCTACTCACTGTCAACATGCTCATTTTACAATGATTTTGACCAGGGGCTGGGCACTTTGTGAACCGAGGTGCATGATGACCTGGTCAGCTGTGATGATGCCCTGCTCCAGGAGAGGCAGAAGATCCCTGAAAGTGTGTGGGGGTAGGCTCACTGGCACCTGAACTATGGCCCTGTCCCCTCACGCTGTCCCTTCCCCCTGAGCTCCCACCTCTGTACTGCCCCTTCTCCCAGAGGCCCTGATTTTGCAGCACCCCTTCCCCCAAGACCCTACCCACCACTTGCTCCTCTCTGCCCCCTCCTCTGCATTGCTCACCATTACAGCCAGTGAAAAGTGTACTTTTAAAAGTGGTGGGAACATGGACCCTTGCTTCCCACTGTTCTGGCACCCCTGCCCTGCTCCACCCAGAAGCCAGCATGGGGACTGAGGGGAGCCAGCAGCAGGCACTGACTGAGGACCAGGAAGTCACTCTGATGCTGACACCAGTTCCAGAGCAAGCTAGTGCCAGTTGTGCTCCCTTTCTGTGAGCTGGGAGCCTTCCTGTTTTCTGTGCAACAGTGAGTGCCTGCGTTGGGGCTGGGTAAAGGAGGGGTGGGGTAGGGAGAAGAAACAGTGGGGAAGTGGAATAGGGCAGGGGGAGGGGAATGTGGGAGTGAGGGGTGCGGGACGGGAAATGGGTTGGGGAGGGGGATGAGATGGAGATGGGGAAGAAAAGGGGATAGGGTAATTGCATGGGAAAGCGGGAGCCCAGCATGCGACATCCCCTCAGCAGTACCTGGGGCTCCCCTGTTAAGCAGGCCCATCGAACCCTCACCCCAACAAGCCCTCCCCAGACCCCCACCCCAGTGAACCCCAACTAGCTGCACCTGGACTCCAACCCCATCAAGCCCCACTCCCCCAGCACCTGGACCATCCACTGAGGCCCCCATGCCCAGACCCCCCCTGCCAAGCCCCATCTCTCCACACTCAGACCCCTCCCAGGGAGCCCCAACCACCTTCACCAGGATCCCCTGCAGATTCCCATTGCCCCTGCACCCAGAACCCCCCAACGAGCTTCTGTGCATCCAGATCTCCCACTGAGCTGCCCACACCCAGATTGCCCCACACAGAAACCTCTCACCCCACACCTGGTTCTCCCCACACTAAGCCCCTCCACACTTGGATCCTGCTGGACTGAGCCTGCCCACCCACACCTGGTGCACCTGGCACAGAGGGGCATGGCCCCAGGCTGTCTCTGGGGCAGGCCCAGCCCTTGCACTGTGTCAGGGTTGGGTGCAGCCTCACTGCCAAGTCCCTGTACTGGGGAGGTGGGGGTTTCAGGGTGATCTCTCACCTCAGCACAATCAGTGGCCTGTGCTCCCCACTGCCATGCTAGAGCCACATTTATATATTGACAAATAAAATTTGCAGAATTTTAAAATATTGTGCGTATAAGTTTTTGGCACAGAATTCCCTCCGGAGTGAAGAACATCTTTAAAATATATTTTTACTGGAAAGGCACAGATTTTTGCTTGGGTCATTCAAGTTTCTTAAAAATAATAACCTTATATTGCTATGCTTGTAAGTTTGCTGCTCAGTAATCATTCAACAGTGTAATGAATTTCTGGGAAATAGTGAACTGCGGGAGAGTCGGGGAGATGGAAATGTGTTCCATTTCCAAATCTAGACCATTTCAGTTAGACGTAGGCCGTGCAGTCCATAGGTGACAAAATCATTTGTCCCTGGTATGATGACTGTGGCTTGAAATTTTGTTCAGAAATGTGCTGTGGACAGGGAGGGGGAAGGCTGTTGGGTTCTGTGTGTTTGCCTGCAACCATAACAGGGTAAGCCATGTGGAAGCTAATGCAAGATCCTGTTGACTCCCTCATGAATTATGACCCAATCCCTGGTGCTGATAGTTGCAAATGTTTTCTGAAGCAGGAATTCCAGATAAGCAGTCACATTATAGGGGAGGGCATAATTTTCCAGGGCCATGTCAGTAGCTGACCAGCTCACTGCACTCATAGATATGCTGTTCAGTCACTATATGTTTGAATATTTCGGCTGCAGCCACAGCAGGTGTCTATCGGCAGCTTGGAATAACACCTCCCTTTGCCTGTCAGGGGAGGTGTTATTTCAAAATTCCAGTTATGTCCTCCAAAATACGAAAGGCCTGAAATGGTTAAAAAAAAAAAAAAGCTTTTGTACCAAGGCCACTGACTGCTTTCCACTCACTGCTGTACCTCTGCAGCTTACCCACAGGGCAGTATAAGCCTGGCCCAATGTACCTTCACAGAACCGTTCTGAGATGAAGCGTTTCTGTGATGAACTTATGATTGAAGTTCTGGAGAGGGCCACCAAGCAGCTCCAGTACCAGAAACAGAGGGACTTATGGCTTGAGAAAAGGTATGTGGAGAGGCAAGAAGAGAGGCTGAGGCTGGCTGTACAGCTTGAGGACAGGGTGTTTCAGCACAGGAGCCAGTACTTGCTTTACAGTTCTTGGGACAGGAACAGCGGCTAAGGGAGGAGGACTGAGTTCACCAGAGAGAACTATATGAGTGGCTGATATCAATAATGGCTAAAAGAGTACCGGCTCCTGCTGTCTCACAAATACCACAGCTTGGGTCCCCCACGCTGTATGCTGGGATACAGTCCAGAAACAGCTTGGAAAACTCCATGGCTGGGTGGCTCATGCACTTGGGCCCCATGAGCAGCTGGACAGGACAACTTAGCCCCAGGCAGTCCTCCATCTGGACCCCCTTCTTTATGGATACCTCCACCCCATCCCCTGGCTCCAAGTGAGTGGCATATGGGGAAAGAAGAACTGAAGGCCAGGGGATGTACAATGGTAGGGGGTTTCTGTCTTGTACATGGTTTCAGTGTTTGCACTTGTTCATTCACTTTTTGGTTCTTGTTTTTGAAAGGTTCTCTGGTTACTACAGTAGAGCCTCAGAATTACAAACACCTCGGGAATGGAGGTTGTTCATCACTCTGAAATGTTTGTAACTCTGAGCAAAACATTATAGTTATTTTTTCAAAAGTTTACAACTGAACATTGACTTAATACAGCTTTGAAACTTTACTATGCAGAAGAAAAATGCTGCTTTCCCTTTATTTTTTTAGTGGTTTATGTTTAACACAGTACTGTACTTTTTTTTTGGTCTCTGCTGCTGCCTGATTGTGTACTACCGGTTCCAAATGAGGTGTGTAGTTGGCTGTTAGTTCATAACGCTGCTTTTCATAACTGAAGTTCTACTGTACTGTTTTGGTGTGGTAATGGTAGCTGGCCTGCCTGGCAATGGGTGAATGCTGTACTTTTATAATACACATTTATAAATAAAGCTTTTTATGTCATCCAGAAAGTTTCTTGCTATCACTGCATCTCATCATACAGTCTGTATTAGAAATAATAAAGGTAAACACAATATCAGGGACCATTAGAAATTAGTAAGCAAACATTATTCCTCTATACAGTTAAGTACTTCAATCCACACTTCAATCACTTCCTAATATGAATCCATACTTAGAATCATCCTCCACCTCCCCATTTCATAAGTGGTTATGTCATTTTTAAGTCCATCCTGTCCATGAATGTAGACTCCTGACCGGGGAAAAACCCTAGCATCATGAACTTTCTGAGTGCAGCCCACGTTGACATTCATAAAACGCCCTCTGTGGTCCGTGAGGGCCTGCAATGGAGTAGTACCCTTTGTAGTTTATGTACTCAAGTGCTCTGTGAGAAGGACAAACTATAGACATGATTCCCATCAGTGGCCCCAGCACAGTTTGGAAACTCCATTCTCTTAAAGCCAGCAATTACCTCAGGAATATCTTTTATGGCCATCATCTTGGGGTAAACTACACAGCTGATTGGCTCAGAAACCTCAGCTACCACTTTACCCACAGTAGAGTTCTCAATACCAAACTGGTTGGCAACAGACCTGTAGCAGTTTGGGGCAGCCAGCTTCCAGATGGCTATTGCAACCCACTTCTGGACATGCAAGGGTGTCCTTACGTATGTATCTTTATGCTGGAGGGCCAGGACAAGCTGCTCACAAAGGTCCAGAAATGTGGCTTTCTTCATGCAAAAGTTCTGTCCTAACTGCTGGTCATCCAAGGGCTGCATGACGATGTGGTCCCCTGCCAGCCTGTGCTTGTGGCCTGCACCAGAAGCGCCAGTCTACAGCATCAGCGGCTATACCAGGTGTAATGAGCAACATCAGCCAGTTTGAGACTGCCATGCCTGGGTAATTCTCTTCTTCTGCCTCCTCCCAGGGGTGTCTGAACCCGGGGAGCTAGGGGACCATGGCCCTCCCCCTTTTCACTGGGGTGGACTCCACCCCCTTCCCCTCCTCTTTCCTGCTGAGGCCCCACCGCCCAGCCAGGCCACTGTGGAGCCCGGCCATGGAGGAAAGCCCCCTACCTGTGGTGCAGGGGGTGGGGAGCTGACAGCAGCCCCCAGTCCTTGTCCCTGCCCCCTGGGCTCCTCACCCAGCCCAGGTCAAGTGGAGGTAAGAGCACAGGCAGCAGCTTAGGCTAGCTATCTGGGTATGGACCCAGGAGGTTGGGTGGACTTGTACCCGTGCCATCACCCATGCTGCAACATCCACACTGCTATTTTTAGCATGTGTCTGTCTACCAAGACATATTCCCAGCTGCATTGTGGACATGCCCTGTATGAATATACTAATTCAGCTCAGTAGGGGTCTGTCTGGAAGTCAGGTAGCAAGGAGAAGAATAGCTCAAAATAGCTACCTCTGAGCAAACATTTAAGAATTGTTAAGAGACGGTGCCAGACCGATTAGCTTTGATTACTCTCTCACAGGGAATGTCTTGACTGCAGAGTTAACTCCAGTAAATCAGCAGCTGGGTTAGCCTTGCCCAGGGGTGTGCCACCACACTGCACAGCCTTACCCAAGTTACTGTGTCCTTACTGGTGCTGTATTCACCCATCTGTATTGCTAGGACTTTTGGGGATATAGTCCATGGTTCTTTGTGCTGCAGTAACAGTGTCACTCTGTGATTCTGTCTTGGTTAATTTTGGGGGAACTTGTCTACACTTCTGGGTGCAAAGGAGTATTTGCACTTACAGCACTCAAGTGGTTTCGCCTATATCCTCTCTGCAAAATGGGTGGGCTACTAATTGAGTGAAAGCCTCACTGGGATTTTAGCCTACAGCCCCAGTTGAGCCAGCTGCCCGGGGTGGAAAGCTCCACTAAACTTGGGTGAGAAGGAATTGGATGGGAGGAGGGTTAGGAGCAACACTGCATAAAACCCTGCATTAACTCTGCAGCTAAGACTTATCCTCTTTCTCTGGACATCCTCTAAAACTGGTTTAACCAGGAATGACTGAGGTCCTGCAAACACAGGCAGAGTTTAAAAGGAACATTCCTTTAGGACTGTAAATAGGAGAATCAGATTAAAACCAGATCCAGGAAATGGTTGGGGATGTCTGGAGAAGTGAGGCTGCCTAGGTCACTATGATGGGCTGGTAGGACGTTAGGTAAGATAGACATGTGTGTAGACTCTTTTGTTGTGTTAAAAGCCTTTCTCTCCAAAGCTTTGTTTACTTAGCAGTAGGAACAATGTTTGTTTTAAGAAGGATGTGAGTCACTGTGAAACTGGCAAACTAGGTGCCAACTCTTGCCAAGGTTTTAGGCCTTAGCCAAGCACTGACAAATTTATTGCTGGAAACCAATCTGTTCCCCCTGTGTGTTAAGATGTATATTGAACTTATAACAATGTGTTTGGTCTTTACAATGCTTGCAAGTTGCTGCATGCATTAATCCAATTTATAATTTCATCACATGCTATAAAATAACATTTAAGTTCTTCTTCCAGTAGTGTCCCTATGAGTGCTCCATTGAAGGTGTGTTTGCATCCCTGTGCTGCTGACTGGGCTGGCCAAAGCCCCGAGCCTTCTCCCCACCTGCCTGGAGAAGCCCTAGGCTGGCCGTGCCTCCCCTCCTCTCCCATTCCCAGACCCAAGTCGCCCCGGGGAAAAGCATCTCTTCCTGACACATTTGATATGCCCCATGCAGGGTCCGGAGCAGCTGAGGAGGTGGTATGTACTACTCAGCTTCCTGGCTTCATCAGTAAGCTGAATAGCACATACCACTTCCTCAGCCATCCTGGAACCTGCATGAGGCATAATAAAGGAAAAACTTCCCCTCCAAATCCTACAACCAGGGGGTCTGGCAGCCATGGCAGCGCCTCCCCTGGCCTATTATACCCGCTCCCCATGTTCACTGGGCTTCAGGAAGTGTCTTAGCTGTAAAAAGCCTATCCAGGTGACAGACAGACATGGCCATTGTGTTTATTGCCTTGGAGAAAACCACATTCCCCAGAAGTGTGGTTTATGACAACAGTTGAAACCAGGGTCCAGAAAGGATAGAGAGCTGAGACTCCAACTTCTAATGGAAGCAGCTCTCCGATCACCTTCAGACCCATGCCAAGACTCAGGATGGCAGGAATCCTCACCTCTACATCTAAAGGAGATGAGCCTAAGAAGACAACCATGAGCCACTCACACAAGGCTTCTAAGAAGAGAGCCATAAGTCCCCACAACGAGCCCCAACCAACTGAAAAAGATCATCGGCTCGTTCAGTATCATCAGTACTGCTGGCACCGAGACTATCTAAACTCGATACCCAGAGCTCTCCTGGTACTGTCCCAACAGAGCATGTTGGGCTGCCTAAGGACTCAATGGGCACAACTAGGAAACATCAGTACCGATGGGACAAGAGAAAGATAGAGACTCCACCCTGCGGAAGGCTTCTTTGGTATGGACAATAGTGTTGCTACCATCTTTGGTACACCAGACACTGGTGGACCGTTCAGCCAGGATCTCCAACTCCATTGACACAGACATCCCAGCACTGTGAACAACTACCAGTCGCGATGCATACGGCACCACTGCCAGACTTCTGGTCCTTGAGAGACTTTTCTGTGTCTGACGCACCGGACTTGCCTCTACTCAGTACTGGGGCTCCAATACTAAGTCCATTTTGAGCTCCAGATTCCCCTTTGGTATTGTGCCATGCACCCCCATTCTTTAGTGGGGAGTCAGAGAGTGAACAGGAGGACGTAGTCTCCTGTTGCTCCTCTCATGCATCCTGTGGCACCCCTTACCAAAACGGACCTCAACCGAACGTCTCCCTGACCCTCAACCTCCCTGGTATGAGCAGCCATGGTACCAACCACTGGGACCCTTCCCACCATCCCAGTGGCCTTACTGGGATCCTTGGCAGGCATATAGGCATTGTGCTTCTCGGAGTTCTAGCATGGCTTATCAGGAGCCAACGAGATGCCCTTCTTCGGCTACTGCATCTAGAATGTCTGAGCCTCCTGAACAGATGAGGGATGAACAAGAGGCCAATACTGAGGAAGAGGTTACTCCTCTGTAACATTCCTCTCTGGTGTTATCTGGACCGGTGATCTGCTAGGTC
This sequence comes from Dermochelys coriacea, assembly GCF_009764565.3. Lineage (NCBI taxonomy): Eukaryota > Metazoa > Chordata > Testudines > Dermochelyidae > Dermochelys > Dermochelys coriacea. The sequence continues at coordinate 154,008,746 of NC_050069.1, read as the reverse complement.
ATTCCAATCCTTGACTCTGGGAGCCAGCCTTACCCTGCTCTGCTGTGAGAGCTCCCACTCCTGGGCTGTTCATGCACAGCCTCTGACATGTAAGCTGCTCCTTGGATTGTGCAACCGAATGACACTAGCCAATATCTCCGGTCCCAGACACAAACCTAGGAACCTCCATCTTGCAGTGTCCAGTTATGCCCGCTGGAAACTACAAGCTTATATGAGTTCGTCAATTTAACAAAGAAATTGATATACACCAGGCTTGTTATCCCAAGGGGAGTCTCTGACACACTTTAAACCAAATGTGCTGTTTCAGGTAGAATAAACAAACAAATTTATTAACTACAAAGATAGATTTTAAGTGATTATAAGTCAAAGCATAACAAGTCGGATCTGGTCAAATGAAATAAAAACAAAACACATTCTAAGCTGATTTTAACACTTTCAGTGTCCTTACAAACATTAACCCTGATACAAACTAGAATTCATAGGAGTCGATCTCGACTCTACTCAAGAGCACTCCTCCCACAACACAGATTCATTAGATCTCTTGGGACTGGAAGCAACTTGAATCTTTCATGATCTTTGGTGTATAACAACCAACTATCAGTAAGTCCAACTTGCCTCTGGATGGCAAGATAGACTGGAGTGCCCAAGAGAACTGCCTCTGACTCCATGGTAAGATTGTTATAGTGCTCTAGGAGTTCACACTTATTACTGGGTTGGTGAAATCTAATTCTAGAACACACATCCATTTTGGGGTGTCTGCCCTGAGGTTGGTACTCATGGTCATGAACCAATCCTGACAGTGTGACAGGCACTGTATGTCAGAGACTGGGAGGCGGGCAGTCATGCCTAGCGGTTAGAACAGGAGTTAGTAGGCAGGGATTGGAGCAGAGAGTCAGAAATGGAATAAAGCCAGATGCCAGAGCCAAAGGTCAGAACTAATGTCAGAAGGCAGGAATCAGACCCAAGGATCAGAGCAGGTTACTTGGAGTGAGGGGTGAGAGACAGGGGCTGACATAGCCATGGGCAAATGCTTTGAGAAGCCACTAAAGTGCTGCTACTGCTTAAAAGTCAGTCTGCTGACTCCTCCCACCAATCAGGCTGTGTAGCCAATCAGGCAGCCCACTACAGGCCAGCTGCACTCATTAGGTGGCCTGGTTACAGGCTCTGCTTCTGGCCTTGATTCCTGACGTTCTATATCACAGACTCCTGAGGGGAAGACCCGGAGGCAATTAAATGCAGTTGGTGCTTTAAGGTAATAAACAGTTGGCACAGAGAGTACTGTAACCCTGGTCCCGGTCTAAGAGTGGGAGAATGGGAAATTCTACCCCAAGGCAGATGAAAACATGAGGCCTAAAACCTGAGGAGATGCACTCAGAGACCAAAAAGAGGACAGAGGGGCAGATAGCCCTTTTCTCCTCAACATGCTCAGAACAAGTGGCGTGCAGTGACATTTTTAATAAAATATGCAACAACTTTTTAGATGGCAGATAAAAAGGGTTTTTTTTCTAATGTATGCATAGCAATCAATAAACCAAATAGATTTGATATAGAAAATACTAGTAATCACTATAATGAAAGATCAGAATATACAAATATATGATTACCTGACCTTATTGCACAGTCCCTTGCACTAAATGAAATAATGAACAAATTTTGCACTAAACTTTCCATCCTGATGAAGAGTTTCCGTTGCTAGCTCTGTCCCATCATGTGATGTTTTAGTAGATGCATGGTATCAGAAGGCAAACTTCAAAAAGCTGTGTTAAAAATCTGTCATCCACTTAATCCAACCATCTGCCAGAAATGTACAAAGGCATGATGTCTCATTAATAATTAATAAATCTTTGAGTCATGTGAAGAGAGATATTTCCTTCTTTACTTACTTAATGGCAAGTCACAATTAAAACCTTGTGTATTCAATACTACATTTGCATGTCTTTTTAGTGACGTTCCACAAAATGGCATCCTTCATGTGGCCTGACCTTGCACATATGGTCTTGATAGGTTTATGGAGGGGGTGGTATAATGGGACTGCCTACGATGGCATGTGGCCCATTGGTGACTGCCAGTAGCAAAAATCCCCAACTGCTGGAGATGGGACACTAAATGGGGAAAGCTCTGAGTTACTACAGAGAATTCTTTCCCAGGTATCTGGCTGGTGGGTCTTGCCCACATGCTCAGGGTCTAACTGATTGCCATATTTGGGGTTGGGAAGGAATTTTCCCCCAGGTCAGATTACCCTGGGTTTTTTTTGTCTTCCTCAGCAGCATGGGTCACAGGGCACTTGCAGGTTTAAACTAGTATAAATGGTGAATTGTCTGTAATTTGAAGTCTTTAAACCATGGTTGAGGACTTCAGTAACTCAGCCAGAGGTTATGAGTTCATTTCAGGAGTGGGTGAGGTTCCGTTCCGCAATGTGTAGGAGGTCAGACTAGATGATCACAATGTTCCCTTCTGACCTTAAAGTCTATGAGCCTGAGTCTATGAGTCATGTTGTGTGGAGGGTCCCATTTTGTTCTACAAAAGGCATCCTCTGTACACCTTTGTGGAGCAGATGGAATCATTTGGCCTGTGACCAACCAGTTGGACCACATGTTAACTCTGGGGCATACAATACATGCATTGCATACATAGACACTTGCTGCTCTGCATTAAGATAATGATTATAATCAAATCCCATGCTTCAGGGCATCAGCTAGTCACCTCCCAGGATCAGGAAGGAATTTTGCTCCAATTCATAATTGGCTTGATGTATTCTATGTTTTTTAATCTATCTTCCTCTGGAGCATCAGAGATTGGCTACAGCTAGTGACAGGATATGAGCCAGGGTAGACAAATGCTGTGTGGTGGTACAGAGAATTCCCTTTCTAGACGCCTTGCTTGTGTGTCCTGCTCACATGCTCTGGTTCATACTGATCATCTGATTTGTGGGTGGAAAGGTAGGTTTGGTGATTTGAAGAAGGCATATTGACCCAAAAATACATGATGTAATTTAGTCCCAAATAATGCAAATAACTATTGACTGAACACTACCCATGAGTTTTGAGCAGTGAGAATCTGAAAACCCCATCCACAGCCAGGACTGCACAAGGACAGCTGAGTCACAGGCATGTAAAGAGTTCTGCAGACAATCAGAATCTCCCAATGGTACAATTTACCCTTGAATGTCTTTTAATAAGAGGGAGATGTATGAATATATTGGGAGAGAGATAGTGAAAAGTGTGTTCATGTAATTGGGTTTTTTTCTCCTTCTGGAATCTGTTCAAATGTGACATGTAGGGTGTGACACTGTATGGAATATGGAAATACTTTATAATATTAATATCAATATTATAAAATTGCAAGTAATCTGACCAGATATGCCAGGATATGTAGGGTATATCTGTATTTCAAAACTTGTGCTGTGTTTCTGGGTGATGCCCCCAGACAGATTGGCATCAGCATTGCCGAGCCTGTTCGACGGCTCATCAAGGATCATCAGCTGTACAATGAACTCATTGAAAAAGCCTGGGACTACACCTTATGAGTTAGCAAGGCATGGAGGGGCATGCTTATAGACAGAACTCTCAGGCTTTCCCATGCCATGTGCTGTGAGGCTTCTGTTTGGGACACAGGAAGTACAAGCCACATGACAAAAGGAATATAAAAGGCAGCTGCATCGTCTCCATTTTGTCTTCATTCCTGCTTCTTATCTCATGAAGCTCTGAACGACCCATCCAAGTTGTGGATGTGTTCCCGAGAGACTTTCAAGCCAGTAAACTCACCAGTACTGCTAAGAACCTGATACATGAACTTTGAAGTCTCTGTATGTATCTGATTGCTTTATCATTTAACAACTCTCTTCTTGTGCTTTCTTTTTTCCTCATAATAAACCTTTAGTTTTAGACATTAAAGGATTGGCTGGCAGCATGGTATTTTGGGTAAGATCCAAACTAGTATTGACCTGGCTGACCCTTTGGCCATTTTGTATATGTGAGCAGAGTTTTTAAATAACTTCTTACTGTACTGGTGCTACTGTACCTAGGTTCTGACTGGCAGCCAGAGAACTAGAATGCAATAAAGGGGGCTGTGTGATATATTTTTTTAAGCTTCTCGATAATCCCAAGAAGCTTAAAAATCAGTGTGTGGGATCAGAAGCACAGTTTTTGTGACTGATGGGTGAGTTTAACTTCAGTATTAGCCACCAGTTTTGGGAGAATTGGCTCTCCTTTTTAACAGCATGCCCTGACTGTGGCATTTTCAGTGAGGGCTTCCCTAGGCCACAGAGGGTATGTTTACACAGCAATTAAACACCCACAACTAGTCCATGGCAGCTGACTCAGGCTCACGGGGCTTGGGAGCGTCCCAGAGCACAGACTTCAGCCTGAGCCTGAATGTCTGCACTGCAATTTTATAGCCCCACAGCTTGTGAACCCGTTAGCTGGCATAGGCCAGTCGCAGGTGCTTAATTGCTGTGAAGACACACCCTTACACATAGTCCACATACAAAATTGCACCAATTAAATGGAAGATGTGATTTTTTTTTAAACTAATTTAGTTAAATTAGGGCAACTTTTCATGAGGACACTCTTCCAGTGATTTAAAGCTGGCTTTTTATTAGCTTAAATGTACAGAGGCAAGCTAAATCAATATAACTCTTGTAAAACCACTACAAGTGGGGCCATTTAGGCATTTGCATCAGTTTAACTAAACCAGTGCAAATTTGTGTGTAAACTCTTAGAGGAAATTATCTATGTACTTGGGTAGCTTGTGTGTATAAGTAAAATCCATTTATTCATGTCTGAATATTGGTGACATCATAACAGAATTTTTGGAAGCCTTGTCTATCTATCAGTAGTTTTAAGCACTCAGCAGCTGCCCTCCCAGTGATCTGCTGCACACTATCTAACCATCTCCTTACTGGTCACCTCCAGCTCTATAATGATGACCCACCACATCGTCAGTTGTTTGGCGGCGTGTGTGTGTTCTCTCTGTATGCTGTCCCAGCTCTGTGCAGATATTTGGCACAGCAGACCTCTGTTGAACTGCCCAATAACCACAGACCTGTTCGTAGTGAAGGCACTCAGTCACGTTTATTGTCAATGAAGCACAGTCTTAATGCCATGGCTCAATGGTTACAGGTACACCAACACATGGAACGGACTAGCTCAGTTAATGATGGAACTTTCCATTAGCCCCCAGACTGGCCAAAGACACTCCCTCTGAAGCTTCATTTTATACCCCCCCAAAAAAGTTACATATTGCCCCTCTGACATAGTTAGTTACCCCTGATGTGGGTTGTTACCACCCATTACCTTGTACACTTTGGTTTGATCATATCATCTCTATCACGCTATCATCCTGACCTCATCTTTAGGAGGGGTCATTGTGTTCTCGTTATCTTTGGGGAGTGTGTTTGTACCAAACTTGGTATCGGGTGTTCTCGTACTGCTCTTCTGGAACGTGTTTGCATGAGTGTCCTGTACCTAGCTTTTCTCAGGAATGTGTGTGTTTTTGCAATATCAGCCCTGCTCTTGCCAGGTTCTGTGAGCCTGCATGCAGGCAGAGTCTGACTTCTGTCTCTTGCTAACTTTGCTTTATATTAGCAAGGCTTGACCACTACTTTAGTTCAGGTCTCACACAAGGTCTCTGATACAAGGGGTTATGTCTCAGGCTCTCTTCCTACTACACACCAATTCTTCCATTATAACTTTGTTGAGGTTATTTCCATTTTTATGCCTGATGTGACCAAAGTACATAAGTTTGCTCCTGTTGACTTCTCTCCAATAAACATTTCTAAGATGAACAGAAAAAAAAAAAACAACCTATGAGATACGCAAGAGTCTCCACCAACACCACATCTCAAAGGTTTCAATTTTATTGTTGCCCATGATTCACATCCATAAGTTGCACTAGAAAAAGTATTCATTTTACCAGTTGAACCTTTGTACATTTCAAGATGCCACGGTTTTTCCAAACTTTTGTAAGGAGGCCATGGGTGAACAAACCAGTCCTCACCTTCTGATTCCTTTGGTTCAGCCTCCTTGGTCGCATATGTATGATCCTAGATAATTGAATGCATGTGATCTAGTCCATGGGTGGGAAGAGAGGGAGTCAAGGGTGGGGAAAAGATCAGAGTGAACATCTGAGTCTACTGAAGTGAAGGATGAGACAGCAGGGAGGGAGCAGGCTTCAGAAGACTCGAGATGGGGAAGGTCAGGTGGAAGGTCGGGGCTAGGCAGTGTCATAGACAATGCTGAATGAGATTAGGTGGTAGCCAGAGAGATTAGAGGAGAGTGTTTGTGAATATAAGGTCAAATGAATGGCTTTTTTGATGAGTGGGAGAGTTAATCCAAGGATTCAGAGTAGCAGCCGTGTTAGTCTGTATTCGCAAAAAGAAAAGGAGTACTTGTGGCACCTTAGAGACTAACAAATTTATTAGAGCATAAGCTTTCGTGAGCTACAGCTCACTTCATCGGATGCCTCCGATGAAGTGAGCTGTAGCTCACGAAAGCTTATGCTCTAATAAATTTGTTAGTCTCTAAGGTGCCACAAGTACTCCTTTTTCTTTTAATCCAAGGAGTAGTTGGCAAATGCATCAAATGGGGCACTGATATGGAAATTGAACTCACCAAGGATAGGAGTGGCAGACTGAGAAGAAAGGACAGAGACAGGGCTGGGGCAGATGTCATTTGCTGGTAAGAGTAAGTAAGAGCTAGTGAGAGGGGCAGGGGGGGAAGAATAGAAGGAGAAAGGGAGAAGGGATAGAGATCAGGCAGCCAGCAGAAGGTTACTTCAATAGTCATGATATTTAGAAGTGAAAAAAATAAATTCCACTGTGACTCACAAAAGTATTTGGAGAAAGGATAAAGCACATGAACAGGGAAACAATTAATGAAGGACAAAAATTAGAGCTATGAATTAACTGAATACACAGAAAATCATTGAGCAAAGAACTAATCATTAAATCTATACAGAGGAAAGACATTTAATTAAGCAGAAAACAAATGGGGCTTGAAATCATACATTATATGGAAAATGTAAGCAATCAACTGACAAATCAATATACAGCGAATTAATTGCTCAAAGAGATGATGAAGTATTAAGTACACCTAAGTGGCCAGATAAATGGCAGGCCAGTTCAGTCAGACACAGCTGGAGAGGGCTCCAGAGGCAATTGCTAATTTGTTTTCACTAGTGGAGGATAGTGTATTGTCAATAAGGGAGATGAAGAACTTGCAGATTTATGCTCTCCAGGTCCCTGTGCCTGCCCTGTAGTTTGCAGGGGCTGGAAAGGTGGTAGTAGCAGTTGGTCTGCCGTGGAAGTGATTAACCCCAATGGTGGGGTGAGGGAGGGTCAGGTACTATAATGCAGGGGTGGCAGGTTTGCAGAAATTTTGGTGGTACCCAGAACCCACCCACCCCCCACCTGCCTAAGGCTCTGGGAGGGAGTTTGGGTGAGGTGCAGGCTCTGGGCTGGGGGAGGAGATTGGGGAGCAGGGTGCAGGATCTGGGAGGGAGTTTGGGTGGGGGAGGGGGTCTGGGGTGCAGGCTCTGGGATGGAGTTTGGTTGCTGGGTGCAGGCTCTGGGCTGGGACAGCGGGTGGAGGTGCAGGAGGGAGTGAGGGGTGCAGGCTGTGGGGTGGAGTTTGGGGATGGGAGGGGGTGCAGAGGGAGGGGATACAGGGGTGAGGGTTGTGGGATGGGGGGTTTGGGGTGAGGGCTGTGGGGTGAGGCTGGGGATGAGGGGTTAATGATGCAGGAGGGGGCTCAGGGCTGGGGCAGAGGGTTAGGGTGTGGGGGGATGAGGGCTCTGTCTGGGGCTGAGGGGGTCTAAGGCAGAGGGTAGGGGTGCAGGGGAGGTGAGGGCTCTGTCTGGGGCTGGGTATTTGGGGTGTTGGAGAGGCTCAGGGCTGGGGCAGAGGGTTGGGGTGCAGGGTGAGGGTTATGGCTGGGGGTGTGGGCTCTGGGGTGGGACAGGGTTGGGGCTGAGTTTGGGGTGTAGGCAGGCTTCCCCAGTGCTGGGGCCAAAGAGGAGGACTCCCCTCAGCCTTGTCCCCACTGGCAACAGTGAGCTCTGGGGGAGGGGCCTCCCTCACCCCCCCCCGGCAGCACACTCACCCCGCACCATTGTCACTGCACATGCTCCCAGGGCCCCTCTCAGGCCCAGGAAGCCCCCTTGCCTCCCCTGTGGTGGGTGCAGAGGTGGCGCTGCCATCACATGTGCACCTCTTCCCCTGCTGCTGCCCCACACTGTAGCCTCACTGGGGGGTGGGAGATGGGGCTGCCCCTTGCCCAGTGTGGGGCAGGAGCAGTGACTGTGGGCGGGGGGGCACCCTGTGCTGGTGGAGGGTCCCGCCGGGAAAAGGAAGGGTCCGAGGCAGAAGCACAGAGTCAGAGCAGGGCAGGCTGAATGGGGGCAATAGGACCCTGCGGCAGCAGTTCATGCCAGGAGCCAGCAGAGCGGAGTCAGCGTGGAGCTGCAGGGGAGAGGCAGGGACCCGGGGGAGGCAGAGGGGGGCAGCGAGTGGGGCTGGGAGACATTCGGGGGGGGCAGCAGGCGGGATCGGGCAAGAGACCCAGCCCCAAACATTGGTGGAGCCGGGCCCCCGGGCCCTGAATATTGCTGGAGCACGGGCACCATGGGCCCATACAACTCGCTGCCCTTGCTATAATGTTCCCAAAATAAAGATTGTGTAGCTCTGTTGAGAACTGTGCATTTCCTCATTTTTCTGACATTGCTAAGAATACAACTGTCAAGGTTCCTTCCCCCACTCTGAACTCTAGGGTACAGATGTGGGGACCTGCATGAAAACCCCCCTAAGCTTATTTTTACCAGCTTAGGTTAAAACTTCCCCAAGGTACAAATTATTTTACATTTTGTCCCTGGACCTTATTGCTGCCACCACCAAGCGTCTAACAAATATAACAGGGAAAGAGACCACTTGGAAACGTCTTTACCCCCAAAATCCCCCCAAACCCTACACCCCTTTTCCTCGGGAAGGCTTGATAAAAATCCTCACCAATTTGCATAGGTGAACACAGACCCAAACCCTTGGATCTTAAGAACAATGAAAATCAGCAATCAGGTTCTTAAAAGAAGAATTTTAATTAAAGAAAAAGTAAAAGAATCACCTCTGTAAAATCAGGATGGTAAATACCTTACAGGGTAATCAGATTCAAAACATAGAGAATCCCTCTAGGCAAAACCTTAAGTTACAAAAAGACACAAAAACAGGAATATACATTCCATTCAGCACAGCTTATTTTATCAGCCATTTAAACAAAACAGAATTTAACGCATATCTAACTAGATTGCTTACTAACTCTTTACAGGAGTTCTGACCTGCATTCCTGCTCTGGTCCCGCCAAAGACAACACAGACAGAGAGAACCCTTTGTTCCCCCACCCCCAGCTTTGAAAATATCTTGTCTCCTCATTGGTCATTTTGGTCAGGAGCCAGCGAGGTTGTCTTAGCTTCTTAACCCTTTACAGGTGAAAGGGTTTTTCCTCTGGCCAGGAGGGATTTAAAGGTGTTTACCCTTCCCTTTATATTTATGACAACAACTCTCACATTCTGGAAGGGCACAGGGCAGTAGCGAATGCTTGCAACCTTAACAAAAGTTTGTATGTTAATTTTAAGCATGTTTTATAATGCAATCTTAACTATAGAGCTGTGACCAGTGGCTCTCTAATATTACAGAAAGGATTCTATTCCTGTCTCCTCTCTCTACACCAAACCACCCAAAAAGGCAAATGTTGAAGATTTTGGTTGAACAAATTTTTGAAAATGACATTTCACTTTAAAAACTCACAGGGAATTTTTGAAAACCCAGATTTGTTGAGTTAATGTTTTGTTCCTGTTTTGGTTTTGACAAAACAAAACGAACTCAAACCCCAAGGGATACAAAGCTTATATGAAACAAGATGACAAATTTAGCACCCCATATCATGTAGCTCATGAAACTGGCCTACAAGTTTTAAAAAAAAGGATGGGGAAAGCAAAAGTTTTAGGGTTCTATTTTCCATGCTTTGCAGTTTGGCTAGAGTACATTTCCCACTCGACTACCTTTTTATATATTCAGAATAATGGAAAAGATACCTTTCTAGCATAATTCAGGTTACATTATGTTAATCATTAAACATTAATGTATAGCAAGTGCAAAAGTCAAGCATAGCGTAAAAGCTAAACATTTCCTTCCAGAGCATTCACATTTTTGTCTGTGTGAAAGCATATATTTATCACATTTTCTTTCCAATGTAGATGCCGATTTCTAGAGGTATCTGCCTTTTTTGCTTGGGTTTTTCGAACATTCTCATGTACACAATACCCTACAGGTATTGCTAGCACATTAGAGTGACTTTGCCCTTATTTTCTAGACATCTCGCTCTTGGCATATTTTTTTTTTTTAAAAACTGCAGTGGTTATTTTTGTGATTGAAAGAAAAATGACACAAAAATAACATGCCTCAATGCACATTTAGCATGGGAGATTTATAAGTCATGTGCCTGAAAATACAAACTCGGGTTATTTTGTTTGATGTTCTGTGTCCGATTTAGTTTTAAATGGTCCACCACTTCCATTGGACACTGTTGATATCTCTCATAGATCTCATTTTGAGGACATTGTTTTGATACTCCAACTAATTTTTTGTTCTATATCATCCCACAAATCTCTTAACTAAATACTTATATCTGTCATCTCTGGATTAAGATAAACAACTTAATCCTTGCTTTCAGAATAGCAGCCGTGTTAGTCTGTATTCGCAAAAAGAAAAGGAGTACTTGTGGAACCTTAGAGACTAACAAATTTATTTGAGCATAAGCTTTCGTGAGCTACAGCTCACTTCATCGGATGAAGTGAGCTGTAGCTCACGAAAGCTTATGCTCAAATAAATGTTAGTCTCTAAGGTGCCACAAGTACTCCTTTTCTTTTAACTTAATCCTTACACCTTTCACAGCCTTGTATTCACTTCTCAGATATCACTTAGCCAAACTATACAGATATAATTCTATTAAGGTTTCCTAATAAGTGTATGTGATAAAGTGCATAAACCCCATACTGCAGGAGCCATGAAGGGGTTAATGGCCAGAACAGTGACTTCCCCAGCTGTGACCAAGTGGCTGACTAGTAACAGCTGGATAAAAGGCTGTATTCTCAGACAGCGGGGAGGCTGCTAAGGCCAGTGATGATCTCAAGGAGATTCCATGAGTCCTGGCAAGAAGCTGCCCATGGAACAGACCCACAGGTCTTACTCTCCAAGGTAGGAAGGAGAAAGCTGGACATCTGGAGGCCCACATTTAGTCAGGTCTTGGAGTCGTCCTCAGAGACCCAGAAAGCTTGGAGACTGTGCTCTTAAAGGGCCATGGCATCACAATAGTCCCTTAGATATGGGGTGAAGGATTAAAAACTTTCACATTCCAGCTCTTTAATTATTTTTTCTTGTTCTTCTCTAAATGTTATCCATTTTGTTAACATTTTTCTGGTATTGAGAGGCCCAGAATGAAACGCAGTACTCAAAGGGATCTGAGGATCTGGCCCCTACTTTGATACTACCTGATCAGTTTTTGTTGAATAAGATGATACAATGGTGGGAAGAAACTTAAAACACAAACTATTTTAATTTAATCCTTAAATAAATCCTGAAATGCATCAACAACCAATGAAGCCGAATGAGTAAAGGGGACACTTGAGAATAGGATGGCAGTGAAGTATTCATTTAGTTGCATAACTTTGAATGGAATGAAGACTGTAGGAAGAAGAAGAAGAAAGGATTCCAGTCAAATGAGAATCACAGTAAGCATAATATATAGCTAGAGCTTTGACCGAGATTCTATAGCAAAGGGGAAGGTCAAGGAGTTGCATATTTCAGATGTACATTCAAGAAATTAGATCAACAATATAAACTAAAAGAAAGATAAATGGATTCCCAATTCCTTATCTATCTTGGGTTTTCGACAGAATCTGAGTGCCTTCAATTTAAAACAGATTAGCAATAGCTCACATGCTCACGGTCTAATTGGTTGCCATATGTGGGATTGGGAAGGAATTTTCCCCCAGGTCAGATTGGCAGAGACCATTAGAGGTTTTTCGCCTTCCTCTGAAGCACTGAGTTTGGGTCACTTGCCAGTGTTACAAGGGTACATCTTAATCAATTCCATGCTATTCCAGGTACTAGTGCACCTTGGTCCCTCCTACTCTCTGCCTGCAGCACCTAATAGTCTAGTCTCCTTTGGTCCAATTTTGGACTGTTGGATTTGGTGTGTGAGTGGTGCTGGGGGCCTGTGGTGTGTAGGAGGTCAGACTAAATGATCAGATTAGTGGTCCCTTATGGTCTTCAACTCTGAGGTCTCCAAGAGACTATGTGAAGTCCTTAGGTCTTCATTTTTTGAGGCAAAGAAACTCTGCTAGTGGTTGGGTTATTTTTGTTTGTTCTGTTATGGGTCTTTTTTATGGTATTACTATGGGGCTGAGTTAAGATTGGGTGCCTTAACTGTGCATTTCCTTAAGCTTCATAGAATTTAAGGTCAGAAAGGACCATTAGATCAAATAATCTGACCTCCTGGATATCACAAGCCATTGAAATTCATGCAAATACCCTACATTGAGCCTACAATGACTTCAGTTATACTAAAACATTATATTCCTCTGGACGCTAAACTGTTGCAGAAAATAGAGACCAAGGCACCACTAATGCCAGAGGTTCCTGAAAAGTAAAATTAGAATAATATTAAAGGCTGAAAAATACAAGGAAATAAATACGAAAAGTAATGTACAGAACACCCCCCCAGAGCAAATGATTTGGTAGCACTCACTATCTTGTGCCTGCTCACTGACCTCACTAGGCAGAAGATCTGTTAAATCTTTTGGTGGGTGTTCCTAGGCCATTAAGGTTTGTGCACATATTTCTTTTAGTAAGTATGTGCTGATATATTTTAAAATATTTTTGAAACATAAAGATATAGTTGCAATCTGTTATTGCTTTCAGAGTTGATTCAGTCACGCTATCTGCATAGTGTCTCAAGAATCCTAAATCTTGACTCACACAATAAAGTGAAATTTCAGAGGTCTCTGGAGGCTCATTCACTCTTCCATAAAACAATACAGATCACTACATCCAGACCAAGTTGTTCAGGGATTATCATACAGTAATAAATATCCTTAGCCTTCACCTGATGTTTCTAATTATTTTTGTTCTTCAGCATGCATTTGACTTTTCTTCCTGTTAATGCCACTTCACAAACCACCACCACAAAGATCCCAGTGTTTCAGGACAGAGTCGATCACTTCCACACAACCTTCTCAATTGTTATGTTTGGAAGAAAAGTAGTTAATCCTCTAAAAAGGACAAATTATTGAATAGTACTAAGACCATGCATACAAATATTCACAATTTTAAGACCAGAAAGAATTTTTATAACTCAAATATAAACACTTGAATTGTGGGTTTTAATAGGAATTGAGATAGATTCTTAACAATAGTTTTCAGGAAATAAGGTTGTTCATAATAAAAGAAATACATTTTATGAAAGTGGTGTGTACAGTTATTGCATATGTGTTTGCACTATAAATCCCAGGCACCTAAGATGTTTGTGCCCTTGGCATAAGGAACTGGGATTTTCCATAGTCATGCATTTTGTGTTTGCTCTTAACTGAGATCTGAGAAAGCTTCAGATCAGATGGCTGGATGCTTGCTACTTTTGAATATCTTGTTTACTAAGTTAGTGTATGTGTAAAAATGACAGAAGGTACTGATAGCAAAACTATGATGCAGAAAAGAATGCTTCAAGCAAAGATATAATGCCAGTAAACGTGGGCCTGATCCAAATGAGTCTTTCCACTGACTTCTGAGTTTTGGATCAGGACGTATTTGAGCCCTATCTCTTTTAGAGATGTTCATACTGTGTCATGTTTATCAGTAGACTTTACATTTCACAGTGTAATTCATGTAATAACTCTTGACATCTGTACATATAGTTAAAATAATATATAAGCACAAAGGATCTGCTACTGCTCTTCATACACAGCAATATTATTTGAAAATAACCACAGATGGGTGTGAATGTCAGGCAAACAATACATAATGCCTTTTCTGTTTTAATAAGATACTAGTGTATTGCAATATTATCCACAAACCACACAATAACCTCTGCTAATATGGGGTTTGTAAACAGAGTATCATGTTAACTGTTTAAGATTGCACTTCTGAGTGGCTTTTTTTTTTTTTTTTTCCCAATGGGGAAAAAAAACCTCTTTCCACATTTTATGTGCTCTGGAATGCATGACTGCTACCACATCTGTTTCTGCATTATGTTTTTGAAGCAGAAGCTCTAATCAGTTTGATTACATGACAAGCTGTTTCATCCCCTTCTACTTTTTCAAGCAGTTTTCTAGGTCATGATTGCATGAGACTTCCCTGTTTAACAAAAGGATTTGAGGAGATTTTCTAGTGTCTTTCAGCAAGAAAATTACATTCATTGTTTGGACATTTAAATTTTGACACAGCAATTTCTGTTTGGTAAAATTATTCAGAAATACATTCTCTATTATTTTCTTCAGAAAAATGTGAAGCACATCTATGCATTTGGCAGTGAAAGCGATTTGTAAACTATTTAAAATTTAGTCCCTTCAATAAATATTGAACGGAGATGCAATTAATATTTATTAAATTAAATCCAGCACCTTTCACAAGCACTATTCAACTTTCAATTTAAAATGTTTAATCTAAATTTTTTAGATGTAGTGTGAAAACTTGTTTGTCTGCTTTCTTATCTTACAAAATGATTTAATTGTGTTTGTGGAATATACTGTCGAGTCAAATTATTGAGGCAAGTTACATTTTTTTTTTTTAAAATGTAGGGCAAGTAAATCTGGCTGGTAAAAGAAAACAGTGTTTTCCCCTCAAAGATCATGTAGATACAGTCTAAAAGCATTCTCACAGGGAATAATTCCTCATCCTGGATCATCCCCTTCTGTGGTAAATTCTACAGCGGTGGGTTCAGAGGGTAGAAGTTTCTGCAAGAGAGTATTGTTGTGCTAGAGATGTGGAATTTCCCCAGTCATGGAAATGACCACAGGGCCATATCCCAAACCTGGAAGAAAGGGAAAAGATGTTCTTGTGGTTAACATGATTGTGATCCAAGAGAACCGAGTTCTATTCTTGGCTGCGTTACCCAGCTTTAGATAAGGAGTCTGTAAGTCACTCTCACCAAAATGTTCATAATCATGATTCCGTATTTTCTGAGTACCATACTTGGGACTCCTAGAGCGAAATTGTGACTCCACTAAAATCAACAGGAGTTTAGTCTTGTTTTGTGGATCCTATTGAAACCAACATGTTTCCTACTTCTAGAATCTAACTTTCAGAAGCATTGAGCACTTACAACTGTATTTGATGTCAACAGGAGCTGTGGGGGCTGAGCAACGCTGAAAAATGGCATCCTACATTTTTCAAGTTGGGTACCTAGGTAGTGAGGCACTCAAAATGAATGGACATAGGTGAATTTTGGCCTTAATTGCTCTGTTCTTCAGTTCCCTATCTATAAAATGGGCATAGTAATACCACTCACCCTTCACATGGGTCTTGTGAAGACATTCATTTATTTTTGTGAGGCACTTAAGCACTATGGTGATGGGTACCCTAGAAAAGAAAATGAATGATTCTGGGCTGGGTTTGGTTTGTGTACAGCACATTAGGCACAGAAGCCACACGTTGAATGATGATAAATAAAAATGCTGAATAGCTCTCTCATTCACCAAGTACCTTTTAACCTGTGCACTGAATGAGGCAGAGGTCCCAAGGATAAAAATGTGGCAATTTAATTAAAGATTGTATCACAATGCCTATGCACAAAAGGGCAGGATTAAGACTGCAGCAGCAACAGATAGCTCAGTGGTTTGAGCGTTGGCCTGGGTTACGAGTTCAATCCTTGAGGGGGCTATTTAGGGATCGGGGCAAAAACTGGGGATTGGCCCCGCTTCGAGCAGGGGGTTGGACTAGATGACCTCCTGAGGTCCCTTATATTCTATGATGAATGCTGATGTTTTCTGACTTCTGAGGACTTGACAATGCAGCCTTAACAGCTTTTAACATGTGTGTGCGTGTAGTTAAAAGTACACCTTCACAAGGTGTACAAAACAAACCTACCCCACTGGGTGAGCACCGTCTTTGGGAACACGAAGCAGCTCTGTCACTCCATTTTTATTCATAAATATTTTTCTATTCCACCGACCCGTCCACCATGAGAAATCTCTCCTTTAACGTTCCTGGGACTCGGGTGCCCGGGGAATCTTAAGACAGCTGTAAGAAAGGTCGGGCTCTTCCTCCACTGCGACGTGTCCCTAACAAAACAGGGTGAGGGGCTGAGGCTGGGTATTTACAACGACCCTAACGGACCCCCCCCGCCCCGCCCCGCCCCGCAGGCGGCGGGCGGACTCCGAGCAGCGTCTCCTCCCGCCACCCGGTGACGTCCCGTAACCGCTACACCCGCCAGCCGCCGCGCCCGGAAGCCGCGGGAGGGAAACAGCTGAGCGAGTAGCAGCGGCGGTTGGCGGAGGCGCAGGAGCGGACCCAGCGATCCTCTTTCGTTACCGCCCCGGAGCGGCCACCAAGGCGGGGCACAAGCGCCGCGCAGACGGGCGAGCGCCACGCTGAGCACGTGCTCGGCGTCAGCGGAATGGGTTTCGGCGGCCGGAGAACCCAGGTGCCCGTCCGGGCTACGCGGCTGCCAGCGGGAGGCTGAGGGAGCTCAGAGCCTGGCTCCCCCGTTCACAGCCCCGCCCTCTCGCGGGGGCCCCGCCGGCGCTGCCTCGCGGGACGGAAGCTGCGTGAGGTCAAAGGCCGGGGCGCGCGAGGGAAATGGCGGCGCCGCTGAGAGTCGCTCACGTTGCCTGTTGCGCGAATGGGGCTGGCGGCGGGGCCGTGTCGTGGGGGCGGGGCGGGATCCTGGCCTTCGGCACCTGCCGCTCTGTGGCGCTCTACGACCCCGAGGTGAGGGGGGCGGGCAGAGGTGAAGATAGACCGGTCCGGCGGTTTAAAGGGCCTGGGCTTCCCGGTAGGGGCCGGAGCCCCGGGGTAGCGGCGGTGGCCGGGAGCCCCCGGGGCTCCGTGCGTGATTTAAAGGGCCCAGACTCCGCTACGATAGCGGCGGCCAGAGCTCCGGGCACTTTAAATCGCTGCTCGAGGCCCGGCGCTCCCGGCTGCCTTCCGCGGCTGTAGTTCCCGCCGTGATTTAAAGGGCCCGGGGCTCCCACCTCTTCTGGCTGAGGCCCCCGCTCCCCGGTCTCAGGCACTCCTGCGGGCGGGAGCGGAACCTCCTTTATCCCCCAGTTAGCGCCGCTGCTGGGCCCGCGGCCCTCACCAGTTCCACTGCGCCTGCCTCAGCTGGCGCCCGGCGGCTCAACCTCTGCTGGTCCGCCTGCGCCGTGCTGGGCCTGCCCCGCAGCGACTTGGTTCTCCGCTCCCGGCAGCCCTTCTGCGGCGTGCCCGGGCCGCGAGCCTCCTCGGCTGCGTGCGGGGCGGGGAACCGAGTCCACGGGCTCGCGCCGGGCGGGCGGGCAGCACTTGCCCTGCCTGGACACCCGTGTTATAGCCAGGCCAGTTCTCCGTGCCTGCAGATGGGCCTGGCCCCCAGGGGCGGGGCCTTCTGGGGCTGCCCGCAGCGGGCATAGGGTGAAAACTGCTCTCTGTCTTAAATTTTGCTACCAGTCGCAGTTACTGATATTAAACTGCTATCTGACCTGTGCTGCTACTGTAACAGCAGTAGTAAATTGTAATCAGTATCACTGACTGGTATGTAAAGTTGTTCTTATTTGCTGACTTGTCCTAATTTGCTAAAACTTGACAGTGATGTGGGATGGAAGCATAATGTCTTCAGCTTCCAAAGAACCCTGCCTGGGGCATGTGTGTCTCAATTACCTCTTAATTGACTGAGGGCATTTAAACATCATTTATTTTGCAGCTGCATTTACTGTGCAAACGGAATATAGCAAATGCAATACTAGAAACACAGATGTCCTTGCTGGTTTTAGCAAGTACTTGGACGTATTTTCAGTAAGTATTTGTTATTAACATATAAATTAAATAGCGCAGTGACACATCTGCACAATAACAAATGATTAAGTGCCAAGAGTAATTCAGGGAGTCCCAGCAGCAAATAAGACAAGTTTGTGAACTGCTAAGATACTTTTAAAAAAGAAAAGGAGTACTTGTGGCACCTTGGAGACTAACAAATTTATTTCAGCATAAGCTTTCGTGAGTGAGCTGTAGCTCACGAAATCTTATGCTCAAATAAATTTGTTAGTCTCTAAGGTGCCACAAGTACTCCTTTTTCTTTTTGTGGATGCAGACTAACTCAGCTGCTACTGTGAAACCTAAGATACTTTATGCACTCATATAAACTCATAAGGGATTCTTTGTTTGTGAAGGGGTATATGTAAAATAGTTCACTGAATCAAATCTCCTGCAGCACCTCAGTAAGTCACATCAGACAGAGAGGCGCTACAGTGACTAGGCATTGGGATGCCTAGTGCCTTCTAAGAACCCCGCGGGAAAGCCTATGCTGAGATCTACTGTCCTGGGAGAGGGAAATGAAAAAAGCCCCTCTGACCAAATGAAAAAGGCCCTTTGCCCCCGCATCCTATTTTTGCAAACACTGGTGTCTCAGTCCACTGAGGTAACTGTTACCCTCTCTGCCCCTGCCTGTGCTAGGGTTTTGCCCCCTGCTACCCTCTGGCAGCGCTTCACCCCTGGGCTTAACCGCAGCTCTATATCCCCCATCCTGTTTTGTCCTTCAGCCCATATCCTAACCCTGCTCTATCTGCTTGAACCCTCTGGCCACATCAATTTCTGTCTCCTCTCACCCCCCTCCTTAGTTTGCCCCCTTGCCTCTTTTTATCCCTGTAAAAAGCAGTCCCCAGAATCCTGATGCCAAGTAAAGGGCAGGGGAAGGGCTGTGGCTTCAGCAGATGTTATTGAGTATAGCCTATGTTTGTGTAGTACACCATACGCAGCAAATTGACAAGGAGCAGTTTTTCCTTGCTCAGCCTCCTTCGGTCTGGGCGTCTTTGGTCATCTCTCCCTCCGCTTCCTGTTTCTCCTTGCTTTTGCTTCTGGTACCCAGGACTGCCAGCCGCATGGCTGCCCCGATTGGTTGAAGGACCCGCCTGCCATTAAAATGGTAACATCAAGAAGGTGTTTGATCTTTTTTCTATAACTTTTTCTTCTTGAGCAACCTCTCCAGAACATCAGGAAATTGTTAGATAAGACCCTTCTTAAAGCTTTGGCAGTATGGCTCACCTGCCCTCATTTTTATAAAACATAAATTTCCTCAAAAACAGTTGGGCAACTAAACGTTTTCTTTCTTTTCTCAGAAAAGAAGAGTAGTTGCTACACTGAATGGTCACGCTGGTAGAGTTAATTGTGTGCAGTGGATTCACACCAAGATGGCTGTAGTCGGGGTGGGCAAACTTTTGGCCTTAGGGCCACATCGGGTTTCCGAAATTGTATGGAGGGCCGGTTAGGGGAGGCTGTGCCTCCCCAAACAGCCAGGCATGGCCTGGCCCCCGCCCCCATCCGACCTCTCCTGCTTCGCACCCCCTGACGGCCCCATCCATCCCTCCCTGTCCCCTGCCCCCCGCCATCCCATCCAACCCCCCCCCTCATTCCCAACTGCCCCCCTGGAGCAACTGCCCCATTCAACCCCCCCCTGCTCTCTGACCACCCCGACCCCTGTCCCACCCCTGCCCTTGACCAATCCCGAACTCCCCTGCCCCTATCCAAGTCCCCCCCCCGCTCCCTGCCCTCTTACGTGCTTCCAGGAGCACTGGTGGCTGGCGGTACTACAGCTGCGCCGCCAGAGCACCAGGACAGGCAGCCGTGCTGCCCAGCTGAGCCGCCATGCCACCACGTAGCACAGAGCACTGGGTCAGGCTGCAGCTCTGCGCTGTGCTGCCTGGCAAGAGCTCATCGCCCAGAGCGTTGCGCCGGTGGCGCAGTGATCTGAGGCTGCAGGGAGGGAGAACAGCAGGGAGGGCTAGGGGCTAGCCTCCTGGGCCAGGAGGTCAGGAGCTGGCAGGACGGTCCCGCGGGCCGTAGTTGCTCTCCCTCGTACTGTAAGAACTAAGCAAGCTAGGTTTACAAATCCCACTTTTGTTCTATGCTAGAACAGAATTCTTATTTTTCATGTGCTCATCTGAGAATTGTGAATCCTGGATGCTATCACTTGCAATCTCGTCAGTTTAAAAATTTGAATTAATAGTTGGTTGGGTGCTTGGGTGGTAGGCGAGCGGTGGCGCGTGGCCTGGGATCCTGCTGGTGCTGGGGGAGGGGGTGTTCTCTGGAAGTGGCAACATCCGTCAGCTCCTAGGTAGAGGTGGAGGCGTGGCCACGCAGCTCTATGTGCTGCCTCCCACCCTGAGCACTGGCTTCACACCTCCCATTGGCTGGGAACTGCAGCCAATGGGAGCTATGGGGGCTGTGCCTGAAGGTGAAGGCAATGCGCAGAGACCCCTGGCTGCATCTCCCCCTACGAGTTGAAGGATGTCATGGTTTTCGGGGAGCTCCCACCGAGGTAAGCGCTACCCAGAGCCCTCACCCCCTGCCATGCTCCAACCCCTGAGCTCCTGACCCAAATGTCTGCTACTAGGGGAAGTGGGGGTGGGTGGTGGCCCGAGACTGCCCTATCAGTGGTCGCTCTGGCTGGCCCAAGGGCTGCCTGAACTGCTCAGGTGGCCTGAGGGCCAGCTGCACCAACTGCTGCAGAAGTCACGGAGGTCACAGAAAGTTATGGAATCTGTTACTTCTGTAACCTCCATGACAAACTCGCAGCCGTAGTCATTAGAGGTGGTTTTGGAACAAATTGATAAATTAAACAGGAGTAAGTTACCAAACCAGAGGATATTCACCTAAGAGATCTGAGGGAACTCAAATATGAAATTGTAGAGCTGCTAACTGTGTTATGTAACCTATCATTTAAATCGGCTTCTATACTAGCTGACTGGAGGATACCTAATGTGACACCAATTTTTAAAAAAAGCTCTGGAGGCGATCCTAGTAATTACAGGCTAGTAAGCCTAACTTTGGTACCAGGCAAATGGGTTGAAACTGTAATAAAGAAAAGAATTATCAGACACATAGATGAAGATTTTTGGGGAAGAGTCAACATGCCTTTTTATAGGGAAATCATGCCTCTTCAATCTATTAGAATTCTTTTGAGGGAGAACAAATGTGGACAAGAGTGATCCAGGGGATATAACACAGTGGAGACCAAACTTTTCCTGTAATGCCCCCCCTTACCAGTAATGGAATTTGTCTGTGTCCCCCCTCCATTGCTGTATAGTTGGCTCCGTAGAGGATCTTAGGTTGAAGGTAGAACTGGGGATGGGTGAGGGACTGGTGCTAGAGGGTGGAGAGGGAATGAGGGCAAAGTGGAGCGGGGTTTGGTGGTGCTCCTTCCCCACCTCCCATCTGGACTGTGCTGTGCGCTCCCCTGAACGTTCCTCTGCGCCTCCCTTGGAGGGGGCGTGCTGTTCAGTTTGGAGGCCACTGATAAATCATACTTGGATTTTTAGAAAGCATTTGACAGGCTTTTAAACAAAGTATGCAATCCTGGAATAAGAGGGACCGTCCTCTCATGCATCAGTAACTGGTTAAAAGTCCGGAAACAAAGGCTAGGAATAAATGGTCAGTTTTCTGAATGGAGACAGGTAAATCGTGGTATTCTCCAAGGATCTGTAGTGAGAGCAGTGCCATTCAATGTACTCATGAATGATCTGGAAAAAGGTTTAAATAGCAAGGTGGCAAAGTTTGCAGACAATACAAAATTATTCAGATAAAGTCCAAAGCAGACTGCAAGAGTCATGAAAGGGATCTCACAAAACTGGATGACTGGGCAACAAAATGGCAGATGAAATTCAGTATTGATGCAACATAATGCACAATGGAAAATATAATCCTAACTGCATACAAAATAATGGTGTGTAAATTAGCTGTTACTACTCAAGAAAGAATCTTGGACTCAAGAATAACTCTATGAAAATATCTGCTCAATGTGCAGCAACCGTCAAAAAACCTAACAATGTTAGGAATCGTTAGGAAAGGGAAAGATAATATTATAGAAAATATAATGCTACTCTATAAATCCTTGGTACTTCCACATCTTAAACACTGAATACAGTTCTGCTCACCCCATCGCAAAACAAATAGAATTAGAAAAGGTACAGAGAAAGACAACAAAAATGACTAGGGATATGGAACAGCTTCTGTATGAGGAGAGATTAAAAAGAATGTGGCTTTTCAGCTTGGAAAAGAGAAAACTAAGGGGTGTGTGTGTCTGATACAGGTCTATAAAATTGTGAATGTTGTGGAGAAAGTGAATATAGAAGTGTTGTTTACTATTTCACATAACACAAAAACCAGGGGTCACCCAATGAAATTAATAGGCAGCAGTTTAAAACAAACAAAAGGAAGTACTTCACACAGTTCACAGTTAATCTGTGGAACTCATTGCCAGGGGATGTTGTGAAGGCTAAACTATAATGATTTTTTTAAAAGGATAAGATAAGTTCATGGAGGATAGGTACATCAATGGCTATTAGCCAACATAGTTGAGGATGCAACCCCATGCTCAGGGTGTCCTTAGCCTCTGATTACCAGAAGCTGGGAGTGGATGACAGGATGGATCACTCAATGATTGCCTGTCTTTTTTCATTCCATCTGAAGTACCTGGCATTGGCCACTGTTGGAGGACAGGATGCCGAACTAGTTGGACCGTTGTTCTGACCCAATATGGCCGTTCTTGATACATCCTAGGGTACTTAAGGAACTTACTTAAGGAACTAGCTGAAGCAATCCTCAGAGCCATTAACAGTTATCTTTGAAAACTCCTGAGGATTGGAGAGGTCCTGGAAGACTGGTGAAGGGCAAACATGGTATCTTTATTTGAAAAGGGTAACAAGACTGACCCAGGGAATTATGATCTGTTAGTCTGACTTCAATACCTGGAATAATACTGGAGCAAATTATTTATCGATTTGTAAGCTCCTGGAGGATAATTAGGTTATAAGAAATAGCATGGTTTTGTGAGAAACAAATCATGCCAAACCAACTTAATTTCTTTCTTTGATAGGATTACCGAATAAGTGGATAGGCGGGATCAGTACACATGATATAACTTGATTTTCAGTTCTGTTTTTGACACAGTTCCTTGTGACATTCTCATAAGCAAACTGGGAAAATGTGGTCTAGGTGAATTTACTATAAGGTGGGTGCACAGCTGGTTGAAAGACCGTACTCAAAGAGTAGTTATTAATGGTTTGCTGTAAAATTGGGAGAGCGTAACTAGTGGGGTTGCACAGAGTCAGTCCTTGGTTCAATGCTAGTCAATATTTTCATTAATGACTTGGATAATGGAGTGGAGAGTATGCTTATAAAATTTGCAGATGACACCAAGCTGGCCAGGTTGCAAACATTTTGGAAGATAGGTTTAAAATTCAAAATGACCTTGACTAATTGGAGAATTGGTCTGAATTCAACAAGACTGAAATTCAATAAATACAAGAGCAAAGTATTTCACTTATGCAGGAAAAATCAAATGCACAATTACAAAATGGGGAATAGCTTTGTAGGTAGTACTGCTGAAAAGGACCGGGGGAAATAGTGGACCACAAACTGAATATGAGTCATCCGTGTGATGCAGCTGCAAAACAGGGTAATATGATTCTGGATGAATATGATTGAATGTGATTAACAGGAGTGTTGCAGGTAAGACACAGGAGGTAATTGTCCTGCTCTACTTGGCACTGGTGGGGTCCCATCTTGAGTACTGTGTCCAGTTCTGGGCACCACAATTTAGGAACAATGTGGTGAAATTGGGAAGAGTCCAGAGTAAGGCAACAAAAAACCTGACCAATTGTCACCGAATTATCTACAAAAAATAATTGCTTTCAGAAATAAAACAATGTAAAACTTTTGAGCCTAAAAGCTCACTCAGTTAGTCACTCAACAAGTGTTGTTTACATTTTCAGGAGATAATGCTGCCCACTTCTCACTTTCAGGTGACACTGTAAACAAGAACAGGTGTTCACGTGGCACTGTTGTAGCCAGCTTTGCAAGATATTTACATGCTAGATGTGTTACAGATTCATATGTCCGTTCATGCTTCAGCCAGCATTTCAAAAGGACATGTGTCCATGCTGATGATGGGTTCTGCCCAATAACAATCCAAAGCAGTGCAAACTGACTCATGTTCATTTTCATTATCTGAGTCAGATGCCACCAGGAGAAGATTGATTTTCTTTTTTGGTGATTCGGATTCTTGTAGTTTCCACATTGGAGTGTTGTTCTTTTAAGATGTCTGAAAGCATGCTTCACACCTCATCCCTCTCAGATTTTGGAAGGCACTTCAGATTCTTAAACTTTGGGTAGAGTGCTGTAGCCATCTTTAGAAATCTCACATTGGTACCTTCTTTGCATTTTGTCAAATCTGCAGTGAAAGTGTTCTTAAAACGAACTGTGCTGGGTCATCATTGGAGACAGCTATAACATGAAATATATGGCAGAATGTGGGTAAAACAGAGCAGGAGACATACTGTTCTCCTCCAAGAAGTTCAGTCACAAATTTAATTAGAGCATTATTTTTTTAACGAGCGCCATTAGCATAGAAGCATGTCCTCTGGAATGGTTGCCGAAGCATGAAGGGGCATACGAATGTTTAGCATATCTAGCATGTAAATACCTTACAATGCTGGCTACAAAAGTGCCATGCGAACGCCTGTTCTCACTTTCAGATGACATTGTACGGGAAATAAGAAGCCGGCCGCATTATCTTCGTAAATGAAAACAAACTTGTTTGTCTTAGCGATTGGCTGAACAAGAAGTAGGACTGAGTGGACTTATAGGCTCTAAAGTTTTACATTGTTTAGTTTTTGAGTGGTGTTATGTCACAAAAAAAAAACCTATTTTGTAAGTTTTACTTTCACGATAAAGAGATTGCCTTACGGTATTGGATGAGCTGAACTCAAAAATACTATTTCCTTTTATCATTTTTACAGTGCAAATGTTTGTAATAAATAATAAAAAAAGAGCACTGTACACTTTGTATTTTGTGTTGTAATTAAAATCTATTTGAAAATGTAAAAACATCCAAAATTATTTAATAAATTTCAGATGGTATTCTGTTAACAGTGTGATTAACACTGTGATCAATCACTATTAATTTCTTTGAGTTAATCGCGTGAGTTTACTGTGATTAATAGACAGCTCTATTCCAAAGCAAAAAAAATTAAGACATACTTAAGTTACTTGAGTGAATTTTAAAATTGGCATGCCCTTGACCATATTCATATAAAACTTTATAAGCATTAAGGTTTGTGGGATTTTTTTTTTAAACAAATATGTTCAGTGGTCTGCCTAGTCTTGAACAGCACTTAGCATTCATAGCTATCACAACTCTTAAGTTGTTAGAGAAATTTTATTTTCTTTAATACACATCGAGTGGCTTTGTTTGTTCCGTGACTGAAATAATTCTTTCTTTATAGTAGCGATTAAAAGTAGGTGTTCACATAATTAAAACAATTTTTTTTTAGCTGCTGAGACGGAATTAATTTCTGGAGGATCTGATAAACAGCTCATTGTATGGGAAACACAGAATAAGCAGGTAAGCAGAAATATTCGTATTGTCTTTTTGAACTATCACTTCATCAATTTTTATTTTCAAGCACAGTACCCATGAAATATTTAGTAAATTAAATTAGTTCTGTCTGTATTTCTGAACTCTTTAGGTGACATAAAAAGGCATTATAGATTATTGAAACTCTTATATGCCTCTTCCAAGTCTCTCTCTGAACTTTCGCATCAGCATAATGTTGCTATCCTCTGTCACATGATTACATTTAACCCCATTCCTAAATATCTCTGCTGCAATTCTTTTAGTGATTCATTAAAAAAAAAAATCCATAGACTTATCTAGATTGTTTCAAAGACTTTTATCTCTTCCTGCTTCACTCTCTAACATCATGTAGTATACTTCTTTCCCATAATCTCATCACTCTGTGTGAGACCCATTTTTCTATACACCTCTACCCCGATATAACATGATCTGATATAACACGAATTTGGATATAACACGGTAAAGCATTTCCCCTCCTTTCCCCCCCACCCGGCTTGTGCAAGCATGGTGGGGGGGGGGGGAGAAGCGGAGCGGCGGCGTGCTCAGGGGAGGAGGTGGCGCGGAGGGAGTGGGGTGGGGGTGCACAGCAAGTAACCAGGGGCGGGGGGGGGGAAGGACGTAGAGGAACCACTCCCCACCCCAGCTTATCTCCGCTCCGCCGCCTCCTCCCAGTGCGCCGCCACTCCGCTGATTTGCGGCAAGCCTGGGAGGGAGGGGGGAGAAGCGGAGTTGTGGCGTGCTCAGGGGAGGAGGTGGAGTGGAGCTGAGCTGGGGCAGGGGCGCGGGGCAGGAGATGTCGGTTGGTGCTCTGCACTCACCAATTTTTCTCCGTAGGTGCTCCAGCCCTGGAGTCAGTGCCTATGGCGGCAACATGGCTAGCTCTGACATGCTGCTCTGAGCGGCGTGTTAAGGGGGCGGGGCTGGGGGGTTGAATAAGGGGCAGAGGATCTCGGGGGACAGGGAGCGGGGGGGGTTGGATGGGTCGGGGGTTCTGAGGGGTCAGTCAGGGGGTGGGAAGTAGGTGGGGGTCAGATAGGGGGCAGGGCCAGGCTGTTTGGGGAGGCACAGCCTTCCCTACCCGGCCCTCCATAGCAAGTTCGATATAACGCAATTTCACCTATAATGTGGTAAGATTTTTTTTTTGGCTCCCGAGGACCGCATTGTATCGGGGTAGAGGTGTAGTTCTATTTGTCTGGCACAGCATTCCTGTATCTCTCTTCACTCTTCTCTAGTTGGATCTAGTGAATCCACAACTGGAATACAGCATTTATTTATTGGGACTTTTATTACCAGAGGAATAGACAAATTGTGAGTAGTGTGGAAAAGATGGTTTGAAGACTGCAAGGGTTTAAACCTTGTTGAATATGAAGTTATATCTAACACAGTCCTGAAGTGCATTATGGAAATTCAAAAATTCGATTTTAGTCAGAATCAGTCTCCCCTTGGTTGAAAAAAGAGGATTTGAAAAAAGAAATTTGCACCCAGTATGAGGAGGGCTATGATCAAAATGTAGCATATATTTTGCACAAGAGAGTATAAAGAGGCACTAAATTTACAGAAGCAATTGAAGGACGATTTTGAAAGATTATGACAGATTGCAGATTTTTCCATTCTCGGTGGAAGTCTCAATTTAGCTAATTAACCAAAACCTGAAACGAGAACCATAGAAGGATGAAGTAATAATAATAATCCAGAAAGACAGAGACGCTATAGAACCTTTTTCTTATTTAAATAACGTGACTGATCACAAATACAAATGTAAATGGTTGAGCTCCGTACATGAAGAAGAGGCTGAAATGTGACTGATGGACCTTAAGCCAGAGTGTGTTCCTGATCTTCTAGCATTTAGAGATTTCTATCCCAAAGCACATGTGTCAAGGAGGTTGTCGGAGTTGTTTGCATCACAGTGGTGGAAAACAGTGGGACTAAGTTATAGAAGGTGTAATAATTGAATTCAGAACTTAGTCAATTTTCAAAAGACCTACACTATGTTTAGCCAGACCACTGTCAATCAATCATTTTTAATATGTTTGAATTGGTTTTCATGAAACTGTGTAATAGGCTAGATTAAGATAAGGTGCCAGGTGTTTCTGTGGGTGGATAACAAATGCTAGGCCTAACTAGTAACAGGATTGCAAGCTTTTTTTTTCAGTCCGTGGGTATCATGTGATTATGAAATGTATCAGTCACGGTATGTTTGTGTTTAATTTCATAAATTCTTTATGGCTTTTAAATTTTTTTGGGGGAGAAATATTTTGAGTTGCAGAAAATTGCAGCAAGCTTGTATTAAGAAGTCGTTGGACACTAAATACGCACTCAGGGCAAGTCTGCACTGCAGTGCTACATCAATGCAGCTGCACTGATGCTGTGCATCTGGTGAAGATGAACTATGCCTACGGGAGAGCGCTCTCCAGTCGGCATAATTACTCCACCTCAGCGAGAAGCGGAAGCTATGTTGGTGGGAGAGTGTCTTCCCGCCAACATAGCGCCAGCGTGGACCGTGCGAAACTTGCAGTTTCACCTATAATGTGGTAAGATTTTTTTGGCTCCCGCTTGGGGGGTATGCGTGTGGGAGCTTTTTCAGAACCCTTGAGTGTCGTAAGTTAGATTGACTTAAGCGGTAGTGTAGATATGCCCTCAGCTATACTCATTGTTCCAAGTCTTCTTCAGTGTTGTACTCCACATTCTTATAATTCTTTTGGAAAAGAAACATCTTGATAAGTTCTGCAGTTATCATTAAATAGCTTTTTCTAATGATCTCATTATGAACAGGGCTCCGTATCTGTCACAGAAGTTGCGGAAGTCACAGATTCCGTGACTTTCAGGGACCACACTGTGACTTCTCAGGAGCCAGTGTAGGTGACACCCCCCCGATTTAGTCA
The DNA here is from genome assembly GCF_009764565.3 of Dermochelys coriacea. Classification (NCBI taxonomy): domain Eukaryota; kingdom Metazoa; phylum Chordata; order Testudines; family Dermochelyidae; genus Dermochelys; species Dermochelys coriacea. Next base: position 153,980,217 of record NC_050069.1, on the reverse strand, counting down.
CAGGTATTTTTAGAATAAGTCACGGACAGGTCATGGGCCATGAATTTTTGTTTGTTGCCTGTGACCTGTCCATGGCTTTTACTAAAAATACCCGTGACTAAATTATTGCCTTAATTATGACATCTGTAAAATTTCCTTTTAAGAAATACATGAACATATACTATAATCAAGTTACCTCTGTCATTTTTTTCAAGGCTGAATGTACTTACCTCCGCAAGCTAGCCCACATAAGTTGTTAGTTTTCATATTTAACCGTTACGGTGCTCTTCTAAACATTTCCAAGAATTTAAATGTCTACATGCCTGAAAGTTTCATGTTTTCTGTTAAGTGTTTTATCTTTATTCTTTGTTTAATCTTATGTAACTTTGTGTCATGTTCAGCTTGTGAAATGCATTCATCTTGAAGGCCATACAGAAGCTGTTTGTGCTGTGGATGCTGTCTACCAGACAGATGAGTCCAAAAGAGAATTAAATCTACTAATAGCTTCTGCTGCTTCTGACTCTACTGTCAGAATCTGGTCCAAACGAGGTTCAGAAGGTAACTTTCCTTACTGTTAATACTGTAGACAAAACAGGATGGCTTAAAGACCAACTCTAAAAATGGATGAATGTATACGTGTTCAAGTGCCTCTATTACACTAAAGTCTCCGAAGAATCTCTGCTAAAGATGGGGTGTGAGCTGGATTCTGTTTCTTCAGAACAGTCATTCAGTCAGACCTCTACAAATTCATTGAAAGCCAGGAGATTGTACCGTTGTAACTGAAGATCTTATTTGCTCTGCAGAACTATTGGCATTGATGTAAAATAGAACCCACCCTGGGTCTAGGCTGAATTTGCAAGGATAGCAGTTAGAAAAAACACCTTTCTCATACCCTGCAGTGTGAAGTGTTTGGCATCCCCTTTTCCTTGGAGTATGAAGGCGCACTAATAATTTTGGCAGCATGCAGGGGCTAGGACTGCACCTTTTTGGGGGTTCTCCAGTGTTTTTTGCCTTTGAGCCCATGCAGGGGGCAGACCAAGGATCTCTGCTTATGGCAGAGCTTTGGGGATTCTTTTCAAGACTCAAAAGAAAAATGAGGTAAAAGCAAATTTCCTGACTTGAAATGAAACAAAACAAGCAACCCCCCCATCCCCCTCAAACAAACAAACAGAGATTCCTGGGCTCCTTTTAACCAGGGATTCTAGGAGTCATCTCTTCATGAACTACTTCTTCCCAACGAGGGATATCTTGCACCTAGGCAATACTTGAGGAGAGCAAGAAGCACCTTTCTGCTTCTCCATACTGCATCTGGGGCCACATGGACCAGAAGGTCTCAGGTGCAGGATCTCCTTGGACACAGCAGAGAATGACCAGGAGGCACAGGGAAAGCTAGGTGTTTGTTCTGTCCTCCCAAGCCTTCAGAAGGAGGAAGGTAGCATTCTGGGCCAGCTCAAAGACAGGGTCTGCATTGGGCTGCTTGATTGGTTGGCTGTCCTCTCCTCTGCATTGGGAATGATGGGTTGCTTACCTTAGAACGAGTAGCCTGATATTACAGACAGCGTAGCAGACTAGTGTAGCTAAATGTCTGAGATTTTGGTTTTCCATATTAAGAGATCTGTCTTCTATTCCTAGCTTTCAGTGACACCTTGCTTAATAATAATGATTGTGAAGGGTACAGAATTGCTAGCAGCAATTGTTTCAAGAGTGAGTCTAGAACTTGTAATTTCCTGATTCCCAGTTGTGGGGTTTTGTAATGTAGAGCCTAGAGGTCCAATCGGAGATCAGGACCCCATTGTAATAAGCACTGTGTGCACACAGAACAAAAAGTCAATCTCTGCCCTAAGAACTTAGTGTTAATAGGCAAGCTAATCAAATAATAGATAACACACAAGCAAAATGTTGCGGTACAAAACTTAATGGTTATTTGGTGGTAGTTTCTAGTTTTCTCAAACTAGTCACCTCCTCCATGCCCCGTGTACATCCGCCCCAGGCAACCTGCACCACTATTTCTCATCCAAAGAGATCTCCCTTTAACCTGACCACCTCAGAGAAATAACTTCTTCCCTAGACTAAATGAGCAGGGAACTGCCTAAGCAGAACTCCCCACCCCAGAAAACAACCCCCTCATCTTCCTGTGCAAACGTTCTAAATTCTCTACATGTCTCTTTCCCCGCATTGCCACGCTCTAGCAGCAGCAGGGCTGAGCATCTGTTCCTAATCCTGCCCCTGATACATGGGGGAGCTCTTCCCTTAGGTGTTGCCTTTAGTTTAGGGTGCTGGGCCACTGCTGGGTCTGTAGGGTGGTTGCGGGGAACTGCGGCTCATCTCTCTCTCCTCCTCCTGCCGCTGCAGCTGCTCTGGTAGAAGACAGGCTAAGTTTCTGCCCCAGTGCAGTGAATGCATGCTGCAGTGATGGGGCCCATCCAGAGAGGGATTTAGAACATGCATTGCTATTGTCGTACTGCTAAAATTAAACTGTACAATATAAGGTGCTGTGGGAAATAACTTTTAATAGCTTATAATTCAGATCTCAATAGATTTTACTGGGGCCAGCAAAAGGCACCTCCCTGATTCCACGGAGGTCCCTTGCCAAAGATCAGATGTTTTCTGCAACCAACGGAGGTAACAACTTCAAAGTGGGGTGCATGATTTTTTTTGTAATGGAAAGTGTTAAGCAACCAAAACATAAATGTGCTGTCCTCTCCCCCACAGCATTAATTTGGTAGAGTGAGTTCAGCATTCTTTACTCTCAATTTTCAGGTAACTGCCTTCAGATCCTGGAATTTGGAAATGGATTTGTTATGGATGTCAGCTTATCCTTCTTACCTGGCAGTGATGGTAAGTACAGCCACATATCCTGAATGCTTAGTCCTGGAGAAATGACACATTTTTTTAAAACAGCGGTTGATGTGCCTTGAAAAACAGTGTTTTCATTTAGCTAATTTCGGATACACATAGTATATGAATAATCATATCTAAATTAACAAGAAACCACCCTGAGCTTCATGTCTGAATAGAATTAATTTGGACGTTAGTAGTAAGAACAAAGTTGCTTAGTTGTAGTGCTTCCAAAACAGTCTTGATAGAGCATGTATTATATGTCAATTTAGTTGCGTTGTGAGGCAGAAGTCAGTTATAGATTCATAAAGTTAGGTCAAGATATAAGCACCCCAGCAATGGTAGGATGGAGTTAAGCTCCTTTGGAAGGGAGGAACAGTACCTGCAGTACCCTGAAGCAATTGTATAAATTTCATAACATTTTTTTTTTAAAAGACCAAAATGTCCATTTAAATCATTTAACCTCCTGCCTAACACAGGCCATAGAACTTGACCCAATACTTTGTGTCATGTTCTATTATTGTTGTTAACTGTTATCTGATATTTGTGTTATAGTAGCTTCTAGGAGTCCCATTGTGCTAGGCACTGTATACAGTGTCTGAGACAATCTTGGCCTCAAAGTTTACAATCTAAGTAGACAAGACAGAAAAAGATCGTGTGGCAGAGATATAACACAAACAGTGAACAGTGTGATTGTCTGCAGATATCATGTGAGTTCATGATTTTTTTGGGGGGTGGGTTTTGTTGGGATTAGATTAGCTAAACAGACATAGGAAGGGATAAGGGATGTTGCAGGGAGTGGGGTAAGGCAATCAGAAAGGAAGATGAGGAGGGCAAGGGGATAGCCTAAGGGAGAAGTGGGACAAGAGCAGGGCTATATGAGTGTGGGGTGTAGTGGGATGAAGAGGGAATTGAATTAAACTGCAAATTAATGCAAAAGAGAGAGTGTCCAGAGTAAAAATTGTGGGAAGCAGGTGTAGGAAGTAGCTCTGACAACATCATCAGTGTCTGATGGTCCCTGCTGCAGCTGCTTGGCTCTGCCTCTGCTGGCTGAGTCTCTTGGTGGGTCCTTTCATGAGTTTGTCTATCCCAAGATCATGTGAATCAGGTGAGGGAAGAGGCTGAATGGAGCCTAGTGTTTATGGAGTAGGTTTTTCCTGCATAATTGTATGCCCAGTGATATTGGGGGCAGAATATGTTATGAGCAGGACATGGGTGGTCTGGCCTAGCAAGTAGAACCAGGAATCAGGCTTAATGGTTGGAGACAGGAGTCAAGGCAAGGGTCAGAACTGAAATCAGGAGACAAGACAGAGTCATACAAGCCAGGGATCAGAACCAGAGTTGGGAGTCAGGAGTTGGAGCAAGCTGAGATGCAGGTCTATTGCTATGTCTGGCAGGGATCAGTTTTGTTGCACAGACGCTTCCTGGAACTCCTCCTGGGCTGAAATACAGCGCATGGTCTAGCCATGAGGAAAACTGTCAGCCTGGCCTTCCGAGGTGGTACTTCCTGTGGTATTTATCTCCACAGGATTTGTGTGGTAATGCATGGCACCCTACTATAGCTGCCAGGTAACAGCGTGGAGGCATTGGCCATCCCGCAGACCTGGGTTCCAGTCCTATCCCTGCACAACCTCACATCGCACCCCCTTCTGGGGTGCACATATGGCATTGCTGGATCCCAGGGTATTTTTATGAAAGGTCAGGTGCATGGAGGTCAGGTGGTTCCCAGGACCATTTTTGAGGGTCATAGTCTTTCCAGTCAATGAGATACCATAGTTTGCTCCAATTTGTCTTGGAGTCAAGCACTTCATGGACTACATACTCTTTGTAGTCTGGGACATGTAACGGTGAGGGAGGAGGTTGGGGTTAGTGGGAGAATGGATCTCCATGTAGGGTTTCAGGAGCGACACGTGGAAGACAGGGTGTAACTCGGGGGATCTAGACAGGCAGAGTTTGAAGGTAACTGTGTTGATTTGTTAACTGATTTGGTATGGCCTGAGGAACTGGTGGTCTAGTTTGTAGGATGGCCTGTCTGTGCAAAGTTGTTCTGTGGAAAGCTGCACCTCTTGGAATACTGAAAAAGTTGGCCATTGACAGTCTGATATCACTGTGGGATTTCTTTGCTTCCTCAAGGTAGCGTCTTACCACTTCTTGGACCTGGTGAATCTGGTGAACAGTCAGTGACTGTTGGGTTTGGGGAAGCTGTAGGTAATGCTGGGTGGATCTGAGGTGAAAATATGTTGTTTATCCAAATTCCGCATAGGACAGGAGTGTGGACCTGTAGCTCTGGTGATAATTGACAAAGCATTATGGGTAGTGTACTAATATTTGGTTTACCCTCTCTGATTGGCTATCTGTCTGTGGGTGGTACACTAAAGAGATGTAAGTGTGGGCTCCAAGTAGCTGGAGGGCCTTGCGCTGGGAGTGTGATATGAACTGTGGGACTCAGTCTGAAATAACCTGGTCCAAGAGCCCCTGGAGGCAGATGATATATTTCTCTAGGAGCTGAGCTGTTTCTTTGGAGAAAGGTAGGTGAATGCAGAGGATGAAATGTGCCATCTTGGTAAATTGGTCCACAACAGTTGTGATTACCGTGTGGCCACTGGACTCAGGGAGTTGGACAGTAAAATCCAGGGTGATGACTACCCAGGGCCTGGGCAGGAGAATGCTCAAGAGTTTGTACCATGGTACATTGATACTTGCATACAAGTCACAGGAGTTGACTTAAGCTTGTATCACAGCTTGCGTTCGGCATTACCAGAAGAAACAGGAGGGTTAGTGATACGTTATAAGGTGACTGAAATACCCTGCTAGGGGAGTGCCAGTGTCCCAAATGTATCATCTCTGTTGTGGGAAGCTTTAGAGGGACGTGTGTCCAGACACATATATTATCTCACCCCACATGTCATGATGTCCCTTGTCCTTAGCTCTTTGGGAAAGATCACTTTCCTTGAAGCCGAATGGATTAGTCTTAGATCTTGGTGAATGGTAGCGTTCAGTAAATTATGAGGCTTGAGAATGGAAGGCAGCTTCTGGCTAGGCATTTCTGGGGCTACATAATAATTCCTCCTTTTGGAATAGTTCATTGTCCTTACCATTTTTGGCCCCTGGGCAGTAGGTGATGGTGGAGTTGAAGTGGGAGAAGAATACAAGTCATCTGAGTTGTCTCTGGTTCAGTGCTCTGGCTTTGTGTAGATATTCAAGGTTTATGTGGTCCGTATAGACCTGTACTAGATGTTTCATTCCTTGGAGGTAGAGATGCCACTCCTCAAAAGTGGCTTAGATTGCCAGGAGTTCCTTGTCCAAGATCTCATAATTTTGCTCATTGGTGGTGAGTTTCCAGGACAAGTAGGTGTACAGATGTAATGACTCTTTGAGATGATATGTGTGACAGAGCACTGCCCTGATTGTCATGTTGGATGCATCAGCTTCCATGATAAAGGCTTGTGTGGGGTCTGGGTGTACCAGGACAAATGCAGTGGTGAAGATGAGTTTGTCATTTGAATGCTTGCTGGGGTTTTGGGGGACCAAATAAATCTGGTATTTTTATAAATGAGGGTGGTCACAGGTGCTAATTGCCACTGAAAAGTCTGTGGATGAAGCACCAATAGGAATCCTAAGAAGCAGGTTTACTGAGGCCTTGGCCAATGCAAATGGTCTCCACCACTTTTTTTTTTTGATCCTTCCTGATATCTTCTGGGGATAGAAGAAACCCTAGGAGGCTTGATCAAAACACATTTTTTCCAATTTTGCATAAGACTGTGTTGACTTTTCTTTTAGGTCGGCTCTAATGTGGTGAGTGTGCTTCTTGGGATTTTCTGAGGAGATGAGTATCTCATTGAGATAGATATTTCTGGGACATCTTGGACCAATATGTTGTCTTTTTAACTAAATACTGGGAGGTTGCAGGGCATTCTTCAGTTCAAACGGCATCACTAAATGCTCAAAGTCGCTGTAGTGGGTACGGAATGCAGTTTTCCATTCATCCCCTGCCCAGATACATACTAGTTTAGTAAATAGCTAAGCAGATCTAATGCAGTCTAACTGTTCAAGTATTAAAGGTAAGGAATATTTGTTCCTGATCGTCACTTGGTTCAAGGACCAATAGTCCACGGTATCAGAGCCCCAGTAGGAGATCGGCGCATAAGTCCTTGACCAGGTTCCGTTGGAGGTATGTGCACAGGATAGCCAATTCAGGCTTCAATATTGCATGGATTTGACTATATGGAGCCTTCACCCCAGGCTGCAGATTTGTGGGGCAGTTATAGTTCCGGCGTGGAGGCAGGGTGTCCATGTTCTTCTCAAACGTCCATGGTATGTTGGTCTGCCCAGGTCTGAAGACTTGTTGCTAGCCATGTGCAGGCAGACCCATTGGCAGAATTCAGAGAGGAAGCTGATTTTTTTTTTTTTTTTTATTGTTGTTCCTACGATAGGTTGTGAGGGTTGTGGAGAGCCAACAACATTATATCAAGAACCAGTGGGGAAGTGATCTTGCCAAATGCAGCATCTCTCTGTGTCCTTCGATGATGGCTTCCAAAGATGTGGTCTCTTTCACCACTGTGCCTGAGGACAGGAGGAACACTTCTATTGTATTAATGAGGTGTAGGGTGCAGTTTGCCTGTATCAGTGTTCGTAGGGCTCGAGCTATAGTGTCATCTTTAAAGTAATTGGCAGCACCTGAATTATAAGGGCCCACTGTGGGGATATCTGTCAGATCTTGCCCAGAATGCATAGTTGTAATCATACCTTGAAGGTGTGGCAAGGACCTGTGTGGCTGAGGGCATATCTCAGTCAGGACTTGGGGAGTTGTCCTGGCGTATAACGCCTTGGTCATGCGTAGGCTGGCCCCTGACTGCCTCAGTTGCTTTCAACTGAAATAGCAGATAGACCAGGAAGCTCACTGGGTCCTCTAACCTGGATTTGTCAGCACATTGCATTCCCAAAGGTGATGCTGCCTTAGTTTTGATAGATTTCAATTAGTTCTTTTAATTAATGTTCTTGATTCAGTTCCTTTCTTCTTATATGTTAGAATCAAAGGTAAAGAAACTGCTGTTAAAGAGTTGTGCCTCTTACCCTGCTAATTTTCTTGCTTCTATTGGAGATCTGTTTTGTTTTGGTTTGTTTGAGGAAGGTCATTCACCTTGTTGCTTTATGTATAGCCCTGTTACTCTGAGGGCCAGAAAGGAGCATCCGAATCTACAAATGCAGAGAGACTGGCCTTAGTTCCAACTCCTAAGGAGACTAAAAAGGCTAGCCAACTTCCAGCTCACTCAGCCCCTTCCTTAATTAGAACCAAACTGAAGGTGCTGTTCACTATGAATCCTCAAATATTGGATCTGACCAAGCATAAACTTTTGGCCTCACAAGCATATGCCTCTACTGAAAGAGCAAATTTCAGGGATCCAGTACTTCAGATTTTGCACACTCAAGTGGAAAAGCATCCCTATTAAGAGTCTGTGCTCAAAAGTCAGAGCAACAGCAGAGGGGGTATTAAGGGCCAGTGTCATCCTTCCCTGAATTAGTTCCAGGCTTGAGAACTCATCAGAAGCCTGATAAGACACCTGATGCTTTCTTAGAGCCATTGGTTCCTATTGGATCCATGATTACAGTGGTGGCTTAGGTTCCTGGTGAACAGTTGGAGCACTGTCATTTCGTTACCCTCATGCAACACCAGATAACTTATCTTTGGTGATTTAGGGTAAAGGAAAGAAGTATAATGTGGTGGGTCTGGTTCCTCTTCCTTCTTCCCCTCCTCCAGAAGAGAAAAAGAAAAATGTAAGTGTAAACCATTTTCTTACCTACACAGTCCTCTCTGGAGATATGAGAACCTCCCCATAGGACCCGCTACTCGTTCGCTTTGGAAATGTCACACAGTTTTGAGCTTTTTGCTTAACCAGGTGGTTCTTGTTGTCTTGGAAACTGCCTTAGATTGACACTGATCTGGAATCAGACTACTACTGGCCTGATACTTTTCCTTGTCATTGCCCTCCCAGAAAATGGACCAGGGAACCTCTCCCTGTCCATTCTCTTAGTTTTTCACAAAGAAAGTGATCCTTCATATACTCCCAAATTTTCTCCCCAAAATGATAATGGAATTCCATCTTAACCAGTCCATAAACTTGCCATTATTTTTTCCAAGGCCACACTGTCACTCAGGTGAAGTGAACTACACACATTGGACGCTAAGAGAGCATTAGCCTTTTGTTTGAATAGGACTAAGTAACACAGGAAATCATCTGGAGTGCTTGTCCCTTATGGGGAAAAGAGGAAAGGGTAAGTACTCACATTCCCACACCTAAGTGGTTTAGACTGTGTATTGAAAAGTTTTATAACACATACCTCTGTTCCTCTTCCAGAAGGGCTTACTTGACTAGGGCCAAAGTTGCTTCTTTGGTTTATCTTTGATGTAATCCAATATTAGAAATCTGCAGAGTTGCTACTTGGAGCTCAACTCATACTTTCACAAAACATTATTCCTTAGATCTGTCATTTAGATTGGTATACACAATTTGGTAATCTGTATTGCAATCAATTTACCTGCATCTCCTCATCCCACCTTCCAAAAAGAAAAGTGCTTCCTCAGTGTTCACAGCTTTAGCTGGAATTTCTGTTAAAAAAGTTTGATATTAATAGTTTTCAGTTTAGATAGTATAGTTCTAGTAGTACAGGGGCCTGGAGAAAAACCTGACCTACCCCAGCATACCCTATACAGGGTTGCCTAGCATAATCAAGACCTCAAACTTCAAGATCTGCATGGCCTGCCTTCCTGGTCATCGACTTCCACAACACATCTCTATCTGCCTTCTAAGTATAATATCTGATGGTTCTTTCCTTGGCAAACTTGTCAAGCCTGTGACTTCAGACTTAGAAGATTCCTGATGGACTTCATCTGAGTACAGAAGGAAATAGACCTCTAGGATGGAGGCTGGCACAACTGATTAAGAGAGCTTTAAACTAGGAATTTGTGGGAGATGGTTGGGAGATGTCCAGGTAATCTCCAAGCTGGATTTTAACATTGAGAGGGAAGAAAACAAAGTAAAAAGGATACAGCCGTGGGTAGAAGAATGGACATAAGGAGGAAGGGCAGTGTGGATACCAGTCTAATGGGTCATACTGGCGGTAGAATGTCCGTGCCTAATAGGGTAAAGAATGTGAGCGAGGCCAAGCAGCAAAAATTAAGATGTTTGTACACCAATGCAAGAAGCCTAGGGAACAAAATGGAGGAACTAAAGCTACTGGTGCAGGAAGTGAAACCAGATGTTATAGGGATAACAGAAACATGGTGGAATAGTAGTCATGACTGGACTACAGGTATTGAGGGGTATGTGCTGTTTAGGAAAGACAGAAATAAAGGTAAAGGTGGTGGAGTAGCATTGTATATCAATGATGAGGTAGAATGTAAAGAAATAGGAAACAATGGAACGGATAAGACCGAGTCCATCTGGGCAAAAAACACATTGAGGAAGAAAACTATAGAGCCTCCCCTGTGATAGTGCTTGGGGTGTGCTATAGACTGCCAGGATCTAATTTGGATATGGATAGAGCCCTCTTTAATGTTTTTAATGAAGTAAATACTAATGGAAACCGCTTGATCGTGGGAGACTTTAACTTCCTAGATATAGACTGGAGGACCAGTGCTAGTAATAATAATAGGGCTCAGATTTTCCTAGATGCGATAGCTGATGGATTCCTTCATCAAGTAGTTGCTGAACCAACAAGAGGGGATGCCATTTTAGATTTGGTTTTGGTGAGTAGCGAGGACCTCGTAGAAGAAATGGTTGTAGGGGACAACCTTGGTTCAGGTGATCATGAGCTAATTCAGTTCAAGATGAATGGAAGGATAAACAAAAATAAATCTGCAACTAGGGTTTTTGATTTCAAAAGGGCTGACTTTCAAAAATTAAGGAAATTAGTTAGGGAAGTGGTTTGGACTGAAGAATTTATGGATCTAAAAGCAGAGGAGGCCTGGGATTTCAAAAGTCAAAGCTGCAGAAGCTATCAGAAGCCTGCATTCCAGGAAAAGGGAAAAAATTCATAGGCAGGAGTTGTAGACCAAGCTGGATGAGCAAGCATCTCAGAGAGGTGATTAAGAAGAAGCAGAAAGCATACAGGGAGTGGAAGTTGGGAGGGATCAGCAAGGAAAGCTACCTTCTTGAGGTCAGAACATGTAGGGATAAAGTGAGAAAGGCTGAAAGTCAAGTAGATTTGGACCTTGCAAAGGGAATTAAAACTAATAGTAAAAGGTTCTATAGCCATATAAATAAAAAGAAAACAAAGAAAGAAGAAGTGGGACCGCTAAACACTGAGGATGGAGTGGAGGTTATGGATAATCTAGGCATGGCCCAATATCTAAACAAATACTTTGCCTCAGTCTTTAATGAGGATCTTGGGGATAATGGTAGCATGACAAATGGGAATGAGGATATGGAGGTAGAAATTACCAGTTCCAAGGTAGAAGCGAAACTTGAACAGCTTAATGGGACTGAATCAGGGGCCCCAGATAATCTTCATCCAAGAATATTAAAGGAATTGGCATCTGAAATTGCAAGCCCATTAGCAAGAATTTTTAATGAATCTGTAAACTCAGGAGTAGTACCGAATGATTGGAGAATTGCTAACATAGTTCCTATTTTTAAGAAAGGGAAAAGAAGTGATCCGGGTAACTACAGGCCTGTTAGTTTGACATCTGTAGTATGCAAGGTCTTGGAAAAAATTTTGAAGGAGAAAATAGTTAAGGACATTGAAGTCAATGGTAAATGGGACAAAATACAACATGGTTTTACAAAAGGTAGAGTGTGCCAAACCAACCTGACCTCCTTCTTTGAGAAGGTAACAGATTTTTTAGACAAAGGAAATGCAGTGGATCTAATTTACCTAGATTTCAGTAAGGCATTTGATACGGTGCCACATGGGGAATTTATTAGTTAAATTGGACAAGATGGGGATCAATATGAAAATTGAAAGGAGGATAAGGAATTGGTTAAAGGGGAGACTACAGTGGGTCATACTGAAAGGTGAACTGTCTGGCTGGAGGGAGGTTACCAGTGGAGTTCCTCAGGGATCGGTTTTGAGACCAATTTTATTTAATCTTTTTATTAGTGACCTTGGCACAAAAAGTGGGAGTGTGCTAATAAAGTTTGCGGATGACATGAAGCTTGGAGGTATTGCCAATTCAGAGAAGGACTGGGATATCATACAGGAAGATCTGGATGACCTTGTAAACTGGAGTAATAGTAATAGGATGAAATTTAATAGTGAGAATGGTAAGGTCATGCATTTAGGGATTAATAACAAGAATTTTAGTTATCAGCTGGGGACGCATCAATTGGAAGTAACGGAGGAGGAGAAGGACCTTGGAGTACTGGTTGGCCACAGGATGACTATGAGCCACCAATGTGATATTGCTGTGAAAAAAGCTAATGCAGTTTTGGGATGCATTAGGCGAGGTATTTCCAGTAGAGAAAAGGAGGTGTTAGTACCGTTATACAAGGCACTGGTGAGACCTCATCTGGAATACTGTGTGGAGTCCTGGGTGTCTGGTGGGTGAATCTTGCCCACATGCTCAGGGTTCAGCTGATTGCCATATTTGGGATCGGGAAGGAATTTTCCTCCAGGGCAGATTGGAAGAGGCCTGGGGGTTTTTCACCTTCCTCTGTAGCATGGGGCACGGGTCACTTGTTGGAGGATTCTCTGCACCTTGAAGTCTTTAAACCATGATTTGAGGACTTCAATAGCTCAGACATAGGTGAAAGGTTTATCGCAGGAGTGGGTGGGTGAGATTCTGTGGCCAGCATTGTGCAGATGATCATAATGGTCCCTTCTGACCTTAATGTCTGAGTCTATGAGACTGCAGTCCAATCCTCACCCATCAGACCTCCCTGTGCATTGCACAGATGCACCCAGTCTCAGGCTCAGGGACTGCTCAGCAGACTCTTCCAAACACAGCAGACATTAGGCGACAGGAGCAAACATTCACAAAAAATGTGAAAAATCTCTCTCCAAGTCTTCAAGTACAGGACTTCCTCTTTGACACCCTCATAGTTGGCTGAGACTCCACTCCCTGGTCCACATGGGTCAGGAGCTCACAAAAGGCTTGGTTCTGGTTTCTTGACACTGGGAACCACAAACGTCACAAAGCCATCCACTGCTAAATGGACGGCACCATTCTTGATACTGGTGAGGGAAAGAAGACAGTGGACATTTTCTACACTGGCTGTATCTATGCTCAAAGAAAAGCAATGATCAGTACCAAAAACAGCTAATCTGTGCAGGCCCAGAATCAGTAATACTGTCAGATCTGGTCTAACCAAGGATGTCCCTGCAACTTTGGTTAGCCACTGTCTGGTACCATTGACGAGCCAAGGAATAATGAGACCACTGATGCCAACAGGACTGTCCACTGGCAGAAGCCTCATTCTCCTTCAGTGAGTCCAGAATCAAGGAGAGGGCTTCACCTGCCTTATCAAGGTGGAAGATCAGCCCTAATAGCATCTCCAAGATCTCATGGGCAACTTCCCACTCTCCCAGGTAGGACTACTTGACTTGGGACTAATGGTATCCTCCTCCAGGGGGATCACCCATGAGCCCTTGCACTGGCCTTATTTGGGTCCCTGGGATCTGTGTGAGACATCCCAAATATGTGAGGTCTCAGTGAGAGTCAGGACAGGCTTCTTTACCCGGGGAAGAACCTTAATCTGCCCAGGAACACGCTGAGGAAGAGGAGCAATCCAAACAGCCAGAACCACCCACTTCTGTAGGATTATCATTGTTCTCACCAGATGAGGTAGTCTCTCCTGCCTTGCCATTACCACATGATGACTTTATGACCTCTTGAGAATCGCATGCACTCTCTAGTTTCAGAGTAGCAGCCGTGTTAGTCTGTATTCGCAAAAAGAAAAGGAGTACTTGTGGCACCTTAGAGACTAACAAATTTATTAGAGCATAAGCTTTCGTGAGCTACAGCTCACTTCATCGGATGCATTTGGTGGAAAAAAATGCACTCTCTAGATTCCCCTGGAGGAAATACAGGGCACCCTTATAAGCTGCTTGATATCCTCCAGAGTGCTGCTTCCAGTAATGTGGCACAGCCTATTAATGAGGCCACTTTAGAACTGGCTGAGACAGTCTAGCACAGTGGTTCTCAAAGGTGGTCCGCCGCTTGTGCAGGGAAAGCCCCTGGCGCACCGGACTGGTTTGTTTACCTGCTGCGTCTGCAGGTTCAGCCGATCGCGGCTTCCACGGGCTGCGGTTCGCCGCTCCAGGCCAATGGGGGCTGCGGGAAGGGCGGCCAGCATGTCTGGTCCGGTGCGCCAGGGGCTTTTCCTGAACAAGTGGCAGACCGGCTTTGAGAACCACTGGTCTAATGTACTCCAGCCACTTGCACCCCCACTCTGAAAAGAACAGAGAATAAATATTCTGTACCATGGAAAGGGACAGAATACTTATTTTCATACCTTGCTCCATTCTCTTTTTTAGTGGTGCAGGCTGTCATTGAAAGGAACAAGCAACTACCAACCCAGACCTAAACCCACAGACAAGGCTAAATGTCTCCACCTTTTTGGGAGTAAGAACTTCACTTTGGCAAGTTTAACAGTTCCGGATAGTGAAGTACCAACCTTTAATATCAAATTATGAGTTTATTAATTACAGTAAGTTCTCTGAATTCACTAAGAAACTGATTTGTGGATAAACTACAGCTCCAAGCAATTGCTGATAAAGATAAATCTGCCTGGCAGATTTGCCCTTCAGGCTTTGTGGGTGCAGCAGATACAGCCTCCTGCTCGAGGCAATATCCATAGTTATGAAATGAGTTTCATGGCTCTAATCCTCTAGATTCTCAAAGAAGTCCAATTCACTGTGAGAATCTGCCTTTTGAGGGCAATGATCTATTTAGCGAGAGAACGAATGAATCGTTAAATACGCATCAGATTCCAAGGCCATCTAGTCTGACCTCTTATATCACACAGGTCTTGCCCATAACAGAACTTCCTCAAAATAATTTCTAGAGTGTATCTTTTAGAAGACCATCCAATCTTGATTTAAAAATGGTCAGTGATGGAGAATTCACCTTGGTAAATTCTTCCAAAATGGTTAATTACTCTCTCCATTAAAAATGTGTACCTTATTTCTGGTCTGAACTTGTCTAGCTTCAGCTTCCAGCTATTGGATTGTGGTATGCCTTTCTCTGCTAGATTGAAGAGCCCATTATTGAATGTTTGTTCCCCATGTAGGTACTTACAGACTATAATGAAGTCACCCCTTAACCTTTTCTTTGTTAAGCTAAATAGGTTGAGCTACTTGAGTTTATAAGGCATGTTTTCTAATCCTTTGGTTATTCTTGTGGCTCCTCTTTGAACTCTCTCCAATTTTTCAATATTCTTTTTGAATTGTGGACATCAGAACTGGACACACTGTTCCATTGGTGATAGCACTAGTGCCAAATGCAGAGAGAAATAACTTCTCTACTCCTACCCTAGATTCCCTTGTTTATGCATTCCAGGATTGCATTGGTTCTTTTAGCCAAGTGTCACACTGGTGTATCATGTTCAGCTGATTATCCACAATGATCTCCAAATCTTCGAGAGTCGCTGCTTCCCAGTATAGAGTCCCCCAACCTATAAGTATGACCCTGCCTTCTTTGTTACTAAATGTATACATTTACCTTTAGCCATAGTAAAATGCATATTATTTGCTTGTGCCTAGTTTGCCAAATGATCCAGATCTCTCTGTATCAGTGACCTGTCCTCTTCATTATTTATCACTGCCACCACTTTGTCGTCTCATCTGCAAACTTTATCAGTGACCGTTTTATATTTTCATTCAGGACATTGTAAGTGTTAATTAGTGTAAGGCCAAGAACTGATGATCCCTGTTGGTCCATGCTGGAGAAGCACCCATTCAGTGACCATTCCCCATTAATAATTATGTTTTGAGACCTATCAGTTAGACAGTTTTTAATCCATAATTATGTATGTCTGTGCCATGTTAAGTTTATATTCTAATTTAGTCAAGTGGTACCAAGTCAAACACTCTACAGAAATCTGTTACTTCAACACTATTCCCTTCATCAACCAAACTTGTAATCTCAAAAAAAAATATTAAGTTAGTTTGATAGGATCTGTTTTCTGTAAACCCATGTTCATTTGCACTAATTACATTCATTTAATTCTTTATTAATAGAGTCCTGTGTCAGCTGCTCCATTATCTTCCCCTTTTTCAAAACTGGCACAACATTTAGCTTTCAGTGCTCCAGGACTTACTGAAAATATACATTAATGGTCCAGCGAGCTCCTCAGGCAGTTATCTGGACCTGCTGATTTAAAAACGTCTGACTCTGGTAGCTTCTGTTTAACATCCTCTAGAGATACTACTGGAATGAAAAGAGTGTAATCACCATATGATGAGAATATACTGTCTGTTTTCCCCCCCCAATGTTGTTGTTGCTCCTCCACAGAGTTCTGACTTTGCTTACTTTGTGGGAAAACAGGATAACGTGTGTGTGAAGGGTTACGTTTGTCCCGTTCCCACCCACAAAAAGTTTGATTGGCCACCTCCTTACTAAGTTGCGTAGGCTGCCTGGATAAACATGTACTTGAACCTAACAAGAATTCCAGTTGCACATAAATGTCTTGGAACTGTGGGCAGTGCAGAAAGTCTGCAAACAATTCCTACTGTTTATCAGACCCTGGACTTTCAAGTCATGTCAGACAACATGACAGCACTTTATTATATCACTGAATTGGGAGGAGCAAGGTCCACCCTTCTTGGTACAGAAGCTGTTAGTATCTGGAACTGGTGCATCTACCATCAAGTCACCATCTTGGCAGTGCTCTTTCCGAGAGTGGCTGACATCTCGGTAGACATTTCTCCAGAGACCATGAGTGGGAACTACATAACTCAGTGGTACAGAGCATATTCAAACAGTGGGATTCCAATGGTGAGATCTCTTTGCATCCCCCAAAAAACAATAAATGCCTGGTCTACTGCTCCAGAGTGTCTCACAAGTACTCCTTTTCTTTTTGCGAATACAGACTAACACGGCTGCTACTCTGAAGAGTGTCTCTGGGACGCATTTCTTTTATAGTGGTTGAAGCTGTTGATGTACACATTCCTATACCATCCCTCTCTTACCTTAAGTCTTGAGGAAAACAAGATAAAGTCAGTAATCCTACTTGCTCCTCAGTGGCTGAGGCAGTTGTGGTTCACCAGCATTTTCCACAATTGTGGAAATCCCCACTATTCTGGACTGCCTTCTCTCTAAAAAGGTCAGGATTGCCTGTAAGCTCTTTGCAAATGCACGTGGAGGCTATTAATGCCTTTCACCCTCCAGTGGACAGCCATTTGTTCTTTGCACATCCTGCTACAGCATGGTTTCTCAAGGCACTTGTTAGAACCTTTTTTCTGGTACTGAAATCTATCCTGATATGGAATCTCAATCTAGTCCTGTCAGCATTAATGAAAGCTCCATTTGAACCTTTATTCTTATGTTCCTTTGTTCATCTGTCTATGAAGGTTTGCCTTTCTGGTTGCAAGAACCTCAGCCAGAAAGGCAGCTAAGCTGGAGGCCCTTTATGGCACACCTGCCCTACAAGGTTTTTCATAAGGACAGGGTTTCCTTTAGAGGTTACATCCTAAATTAATCTCTCGAATAATGTTGGAATTCCATGTGAAGCAGATCATCCGTTGACCTGTCTTTTTTAATATCTGAAGTGCCATGCCACCAGAGAGGATGAGAAGCTACACACTTCTTGGATGTCCATCAAGCCGTGGCATTTACCTGCAGAGGACAAAACCCTTCTGGAAATCCCCTAAACTATTTGTCTCCTTTGTTTCCCTTCAGCAATATCCTGTCAGAGATTTTCCTAATCGATTTTGCTCTGCATCCTGGTTTGGTAGGAGTTGATAGCAACCCCTCTCTTGCAAGGTATAAGGGCCCCTTGACCAGAATCCAGACTACACTGGTAGCTTTGCTTTGAAATGTCCCTCTCCTAGAAATGTATAAAGCAGCAATCTGGGGCTCTGTGTACACGTTTACTTGGTATTATGCCCTGATACAAGCTTCTATAGCAAATATATCCTTCAGTGGAACAGTCCTCCAATCTGTGGCACAGCATAGTTCCTTGTACTCTCCTCCTCGATGAATATTGCTTCTGAATCACCTTGAGTGGAATACTTATGGAGTGTGAAATATGGTTTTGTCTTGTGGAGTAACTGGAATTCTTTGAGATGTGTGGTTCCTATCTGTATTCCACTACCTGCCCTGCTTCCCTTTTGTTGCAGATCCTTCCAAAGGCTGTTATAGCGCAGGCCATGAATGTTCACATAATTGGGGTTGGGGTGCCAGAGGGGGTGAGGTCTCTGGTTGGGGGTGCAGGCTCTGGGGTGGAGTTAGGGATGAGGAGTTTGGGGTGTGGGAGGATGATCTTAGCTGGGACCCAGAGGTTTGAAGGGTGGGAGGGGGATCAGGGCTGGGGCAGGGGTGCAGGAAGGGGTGCAGGTTCCAGCTGGGAGTGCGGGCTCTGGGGTAGGGCTGAGGATGAGAGGTTTGGGGTGCAGGAGTGTGCTCCGGGCTGGGATTGAGGGGTTTGGAGAGCAGAGGGGGATCAGGACTGGGACAGGGGTTTAGAGTATGGGGAGAGGCTCAGGGGTACAGACTCTGAGCGGCACTGACTTCAAGCGGCTCCCGGAAGCAGTGGTATGTCCCTTCTCCGGTTCCTACCTGGAGATGCGACCAGGCGGCTCTGCACGCTGTCCCATCGGCAGGCACCGCCCCTGTAGCTCCCATTGGAGCGCTTAGGAGCCGCGGGGCCGGAGCAGGGGCGAGCTGTGTGGTTCGGCCCCCGACCCAGTGCCCCGGCCGGAGCAGGGCCGAGCCACATGGTGCGGCCCCCAGCCAGAGCGGGGCTGAGCCGCATGGTGTGGCCCCAAGCCAGCACCCCAGCCAGAGCGTCAGAGTAGGGCCGAGCCGCATGGCTCGGCTCCCAACCCAGCGTCCCGGCCGTAGCACTAGAACGGGGCTGAGCCGGGTGGCGTGGCCCCCGGCTGGAGCGAGGCCGAGCTGCGTGGTGCAACCCCTGACCCAGTGTCCCGGCCGGAGCACTAGAACGGGGCCGAGCCGGGTGGCGTGGCCCCCGGCTGGAGCGAGGCCGAGCTGCGTGGTGCAACCCCTGACCCAGTGTCCCGGCCGGAGCACTGGAGTGGGGCAAGCCCCAGGCTCCACTTCCTAGCCATAACTTGCGGACCAGCTTAAAATGGCTCCTAGGCTGGATCCGGCCTGTGGGCCGTAGTTTGCCCACCCCGGCATAGTCCAACAGACACCAGTTGCAGAAATCTTCCTGTCTAAGGTTCAAGGAGCACATGTGCACCTTGAGTGGAATACACATAGGAGCCACGCATCTTAAAGAGCTCCAGTTACTAGACAAGGTAAATAACCATATTACAGTAATGGGGGGCCATATAAAGTATCTGAGCACCTCCCAGTATTTAATAGAAGTAGTGAGTGTGATGTTAGTATGAATGCAGGTGTTTCTGAAATACTAGGAAAATAATCCAGAGAGAGAGGCCCTCCCAAAATTGCCCTGAATGTTCAGTGGGGAAGAGATTCTTTGATAAGATAATTAAAATGTCAGCCATTTTGCATTGTGAGAAGAAGCTGCCAGCAGATATTCTTTCCTCAGGTGAATAAGGTATAAACTACCTTCTGTCTATGCATGTAAGGAACTGCATCAGGGCATGGTTAGGCATACGGTGTATAACTGCTGCATGAAGACAGCAATCCAACAGTGCCTAGTATAGTACAGAACATGTATGAATAGGTCCCTACCAAATTCATGGTTCACTTTGGTTAATTTCACGGCCACAGAGTCTTAAAATTGGTCAATTTAATGATTTCAGATGTTTACATCTTAAATTTCATGGTGTTGTAACCATGGGAGTCGTGATCCAAAAGGGTATTGTGGGGCGGGGGTGGTCCTAAAGCTGTTGTATGGGGGTTGCAGGATTGTCATACTTACTCCTGCAGCGTTTCCTGCAGCTAGAGGAGGCTCCTGGAGGTAGAATCATAGACTATCAGGGTTGGAAGGGACCTCAGGAGGTCATCTAGTTGAACCTGCTGCGCAAAGCAGGACCAATCCCCAATTTTTGCCCCAGATCCCTAAATGGCCCCCTCAAGGATTGAACTCACAACCCTGGGTTTAGCAGGCCAATGCTCAAATCACTGAACTATCCCTCCCCCCCCAGAGGTACATCCAATCTCCCCAGTGTTGCTGGGAGTGCCCCAACTGGGAGGCTCCTAGCTGCTAGTCAGGGCCAGTGGTGGATTAACACATGGGCTCATGGGACCTGTGCCCCGGACAGTTTGAAGAATGGGTGCCCTAACCCTGGCAGGAGCCACAGGGTGGAAGACCCGAGTACCAGCAGGAGCCAGAGGCGGGGAGAAGGTGGGCGGAAGCCCCGAACTTGGGCAGCCTAGAGCCCAGGCAGGAGCCCTTGGAGACCGCAGACCTGAGCCTGTGCACACCGAGCTCCAGCTGGAGTCCTGGTGTGGGGGTGGGGAGGTGTGGGTGGTCTCCCCAAGCCCGGGCAGGAGCTGCGGGGGGTTGGCATTCCTGAGTCCTGGCAGAAGCCTGCGTGCCCCTAGCCATGGCAGGAGCCATGGGAGGTGTGGGGGGAGAGAAGGGAGCAGCAGCCCTGGAACTCGGGTGTCCCGAATTCGGGCAGGAGCTGTGGGGGGATGGGGAGGAGGCGGCAGCCCTGACCCTGGGCAGGAGCCACTGGGGGTGGAAGCCCTGAGTCCTGGCCGGAGACCGGCTGCCCCCAGCCCCGACAAGAACCATGGGGTGTGGGAGCAGCATTCCTGGAACTTGGGTGTCCTGAGCCAGGGCAAGCGCTGTGTAGGGGCAGCTCTGAGCTGGGCAGGAGCTGTGGGTGGTGGCAGCCCCCAGCCCAGGTCCCTGAACCCAAGCAGGAGCTGCAGGGGGTAGAAGCCCTGAGTCCCAGCTGGTGCCTGGGCGCCACTAGCCCAGGCAGGAGCCATAGGGGAGAGGGAGTGGAAGCCCCAGAGCTTGGAGGCCCTGAGCCCAGGCAGGAGCCTGGGGGGCAGGGGGCACAGTCTGGGACCCAGCTCTGGAGCTTCTGCAGCACATAAGTGAGGGTGTACCACCCTCTTCTGCGTTGCCTATGGAGGTGGGTCTGACCTCTCCCCATAACAGCCATGCAGGGGAAGGACAAGTCCTGTCCCTCCCCAGCTTGGCTGATTTTGGGGAGATCAGATTTCACGGAGCAGGGCTTATTTCATGATCCATGACATGTTTTTTTACAGCTGTGAAATTGGTAGGGCCTTATGTATGACGCATTTAATGAGACAAGTATAGGCATATTCATAGCTGTCTAGTTATGTGTTTAACTCTAGCAGTTTTTTTTTACTGTAACGTTTTCAGAGCAGACAAGTCAATTTGTTTTGGTTTATGAAGTTTTCAAATCTTCTAGAACTATATACAAAAATATATCGTGTAGTTTGAAAATGCTGTCATACCCTGAAGGCAGTGCAATATGAAAAGCAGTATTTCCATTTTCACTCTGAATAATTTTAATTCAATAGACATTTTTTCCTTAGATGTGTGAGTAGGTGGTTGTTGACATTAAGTTTACAAGGCTGGAAAATCACAATAAATTCTTGTGATCTGTAGTCTGAATTACTGTCAGAAATAATAAAGGGTCTGTGCAGCATATTAGTCAGGATAATGCTGTCTTAAAATTCATGTTGTGAAGCAATAGGTTAGTTCTTTGTTTGTTATGGTGGTGTACATATTAGAAATTCTCTTTATAGTACCATAGAGGAATATGTCAGTATACCACTGTGTTTATAAATGAGAAGTAATGGTTTACACTTCAAGATTTAAAATAAAACTTGCAAACCTGTAATAGTAGTTTAAAAATGAAACTCAGAATTTACTGTGCTCAGTCTTAATATCAGCCCTTTCTAAAGGTGATACTCCATGTAAGGCTTAATCTTAAAATGTAAATAACTGGATATTAAACATTTTGCTTTATTATAAAGATATCCTTTTGTTTCCATAGTTAAGGCCGAGTTTAAGTTTGTATTTAAAGCAGGGAAACATCCTTGTTATGTGGAAATGATATAGCATATCTTCCACAGCTTAAAGAACTTCCTCAAAAGGTAAAGAATGAATTTTCATATAAATCTGTTTAATTGCGGTATAAGCATTTTAAACTATCCCAAAAATTCTAAAAAGGGGACAAGTCTATTATTTTTAAAACCAATGGATAAAGAAATGCGTTGTTTTTTTTTTTTGTTTTTTGTTTTTTTTTTTCTGGGTATAGGCATGTGAAAATTGACTTGCCTCTAGACCAGTGGTTCTCAAAGCCGGTCTGCCACTTGTTCAGGGAAAGCCCCTGGCGGGCCGGACCGGTTTGTTTACCTGCCGCCTCTGCAGGTTTGGCCGATCGCGGCTCCCACTGGCCGTGGTTTGCCGCTCCAGGCCAATGGGGGCTGCGGGAAGCGGCGCGGGCCGAGGGACGTGCTGGCCACCCTTCCCGCAGCCCCCATTGGCCTGGAGCGGCGAACTGCAGCCAGTGGGAGCCGCGATCGGCCGAACCTGCGGATGCGGCAGGTAAACAAACCGGTCTGGCCCGCCAGGGGCTTTCCCTGAACAAGCGGCGGACTGGCTTTGAGAACCACTGCTCTAGACTATATCGAAAGCTCAGGCATACGATAATGAAAAATTATTAATTTGTTAATTTTTGAATACTAATTATAAATGGTTTGGTCTGTGCTGCAATGATTAATGTTCAAAGTCTATCATTATGATCCAAAGTCATCTTAAAAAAAAAAATTCTCACTATGTTAGTGGTTGAGGAAACCTTGAAAACTTGAATAGAGTATAAACTGGTGCAGTGAGTTGTGTTGTCTGCTTGAATCTGAAACAATACCACAGAGGCTTGGATTGCCCCTTTTTATATGAAGGTTAACTCTGAAACCTACAGGTAACTTAAATGTCATCATTAAGTCTCACTGCTGATCTTTTTGCCAGAACCAGTCAGTTAATGTGACAAGCTGAGATGACTAAGAATTTAAAACTTTAGAGGACAAGATGTCTTTGATAAATCTATGGAACCATTATGGTGCCTCCATGACAAAGCTGTGCTGACATCTGCATCTTGCTCAAATTTTATAGTACTTACTCTTTGCATGCAGAATGACATTTCTGAAAAATTACAAGTAATCAGCTAGCTAACTTGAGTTAGAGGCATTTAAAAATTACTCTTGAATTCTTTTGTTGAGTATAATTTCTTTGAATTTTCCAGCAAAGAAATCATCTGGCATGTGACAGTTGAAACTGATTTATATAGATTTTGGAATTTTGAATGTTTCTTGATGTTAATTTTTTATTAACTTTTTCATAACCATAACTAACCTTGCATCAATTGCTTTGTTGGAGAATTGATACTGGAACATTCTCTGCCGGGTAAGTCATCTATGAGAAGACAACAGAAAACTCTTAATTAAAAAAAACTGTTACAGAAGAGCAAATTATATGATTCAGTGCTTCACTGGTTGACCTATGAGCAAAGAGTTGCTCTGAGCTGGTCTCCTGGACCTTGAGAATTTGTGGGAGAGTTGTTATCCTGTGGATCCCTAAGACTGCAGAACAACTCCCCTCAAGTGCTTACAGATCTTGGCAAGTCCTTTTCCATGCAGCCTAATCACCCTTTACTAATATAAGAACTGCCATAATGGATCAAACTGTTGGATCACCAATCCTAGTAACTTGGGTTCTGACAAATAAATTAGAAGTGGCTCTTCATGATCTTGAATCTCAAGATGAAAAAAATGAACAAACTTTAAAAAACTTTATAGGTTATATTTAACCTATTGTCATGATGAAAACTGACCACTTATTCCAGTGCCCATTTTCTGTTTTGTAGCCAGATTGTCATCCATTTTAGTAATTAGTTTCTTAATTCATAACTGTGTGTTTACCATTAAAACAAAATCTCTTGACTCTTTGCCAAGGAATTTATGAAAGTCCCAATTTTTTCCCACCTTTTTTATCCACTTTTCTGCTGTGTTCAAAGAATCCTAATACATTAGAGAGGCATCTAGTGGTTTGTCCTTATAATATCATCTGTATTATAATTCTGTTTTTAATTATTTCAGTCAGTTTACTTGGTGTGGTACAAAATTTGGTAACATGTTACTTGCACAGTGCTGGGAGCCAGAGCCCAGGGCTGCGTAGCTGGAGCCAGGAATAAGCGCCCACCGCTGTGTGACTGGAGCCAGCACTTGTTGCTGCGCGGCCAAGGCCAGGGGTTAGCACCCAGGGCCAGCTCCCACCACCGCATGGCTGGAGCCTGGGAACAGAGCTATGGGTTGGCGCTTGCTACCATGCAGCTGGGGCAGAGGATCAGCGCCAGGGGTTGGGGCCGCATGACCAGAGCTTGGGACTGGAGCAGGGGGCCAGCACCTGCTACCACACATCTGGAACCAGGGGCCAGAGGCTAAAGCCCTGCAGCTGGAAGCTAAGGCCTCGTGGCCATAGTGGGGGGAGGAGGTCAGTACCCACTGCCCCACAGTTGGCCAGGAACAACAAGGAGGGGGTGGGAGCAACAAGGAGGGAGTGAGGGGGACTTATTTCCCCCCATTACCTCCCAGGAGGCTGTAGTGGCTGCACGAAAACCTCCTGGTGGCCACATACTCAAATGTGGCCACCATGGCTGCAACATTGGCCTAGACAGGCCAGCAACTGTGCTTTGCTTTCTCCTCAGAGGCTATAAACAGCATAATTACTCACAGTTATAAGTTACCACACAGCTCTTTCTAAATGAGCACATTTGGTGAAAGCATTACAGAGGAAATGTATTAAAAACAATAAGAACTTACACACATGCTAAAATGATCAGTTGGTCACCCCACCTCCAAACTTGGGGTCTGGTGCTGGTGTTGGTCCTTCCAGGTCTTTCCTAAGGATTGGGGCCCCCTTTTGACAGAAGGGCCTGTCTGTTTTCTGGATCAGAAGGAAGTTCCTGAGTCAGATCACTGAATTTCTTTGCTTGTCTGTTGGTTTCTGGAGAATCCAGTTTGAACCAATATGCCACTCTTCAGGTGGTGGTACCTCTCTGGAGGTGTTACAACCTGAGTGTATTTGCTGAATCACCCCTTACTGCTCTTGGTTCTTGGATGACTCTGGTCCCCTCACTTATGGAATTACATACAGTCTCTAAAAAAAGAAAAGGAGTACTTGTGGCTCCTTAGAGACTAACAGATTTATTTGAGCATAAGCTTTCGTGAGCTACAGCCGATGAAGTGAGCTGTAGCTCACGAAAGCTTATGCTCAAATAAATTTGTTAGTCTCTAAGGTGCCACATGTACTCCTTTTCTTTTTGCGGATACAGACTAAGACGGCTGCTACTCTGAAACCAATAAATCTCTAGTCTATAATATGTAAACTTAATATGTTAAGTATGACTGGGTTCAAAAAAGAATTAGATAAGTTCATGGAGGATAGGGCTATCAATGGCTATTAGCCAAGATTGTCAGGGATGCAGATCCATGCTTGGCGCATTTGTAAACATCTGACTGCTAGAAGCTGGGACTGGATGACAGAGTGGATCTCTCCATAAAAGTGTCCTGTTCTGTTCACTCCTTCTGAAGCATCTGGTACTGGTCACTGTCAGAAGATAGCATACTGGACTAAATGGACCATTGGTCTGACCCAGTATTGCCATTACTTATGGTGTGTAAGATCTCCCAAAGATATTGCAGGAAATTGCCATATCTGTCACAACTGGACTTAATAGAGGTACATTGGAGACCTAAATTAGAGATATTGCGCTTCAGCCTCCGAATATTTGTAGCAGATACTATATATGTACAATAACTTCCATTTTAGATTCTTTTAAATAAGTCTTTTACTTCTTTGAAGTTCTTACTCATCTTGCATAAAGAGCACAAAGTGACATAATATCCATTGTTATTCAGTTATATTTATAGTTTCATCTTGTGCCCATTTTTTCTTTTAGTAAAGATCACAGAATGCTAAAGTTACAAGATTTAATAACAAACACTTAATTTTTTTTTCTTTTTTTGCAGTACCAATATTAGCTTGTGGTGGCGATGACTGCAGAATTAATTTGTATATTCAACAGAATGGGCAGGTAATTATTGCTTCATATCCTGTCTTGAAGTAAAATACTCATTCTTTTCTGCTTCATTTCTTTTGAAGTGCACTGCTATTGTTTTTGGCTTCTTCTATAACTGCTATCTCTCCCTAGATAGCCATCACATGATAACAGCTTTATTTAAATTCTGTTTCAGATACTTAGTTTTCCTGCATAGCTAATAATGGATGACAAGAAGGCTGAGGTGTTTAATGCCTATTTTGGTTCTGTCTTAACTAAAAGTTAGTTGTGGTCAGATGCTTAGCACACTTAATACTAACAACAAGTGGCAAGTAACACAATCCAGAATAGGGGGGAAAACTGTAAGGCTTGATGAAATTCACCCTAGCGTACTTAACAAACTAGTTGAAACAATTCTCAGAACTGTTAACAATTATCTTCAATAATGGGTGAGGTCCCAGAGCATGGGAGAAGGACAACATAGTACCTATCTTTAAAAAGGGGAACAGAGATAACCTGGAAATGTATAGATTTGAGCCTAACTTAGATGCTTGGAAAGACAGTGGAACAAATTATTAGACAGTTTGTAAGCACCTAGGGGATAACAGGGTGATAAGGAATAGACAACATGGATTTTTCAGGAACAAATCATGCCATACCAATCTAATTTCCTTCTTTGACAGGTTACTGCCCTAGTGGATAGGAGGGAAATGGTAGATGTGGTATTTTGATTTTAGTGAAGCTTTTAACACAGTCCAATATGACATTCTCATAAACAAACTAGGGAAATGTGGTCTAGGGGAACTTACTGTAAGGTGAGGGCACAACTGGTTGGAAAACCATGCTAAATAAAAAGTTTTATTAATGGTTCTCTGTGAAAGTGGGAGGACTTAGTGGGGTCCTGCAGGGGTCTGTCCTTGGTCTGATGCTAGTCAATATTTTCATTAATGATTTGAAAAATGGAGTGGAGGGTATACTTACAAAATTTGCAGATGGCACCAAGCTGGGAGAGGTTGCATGCATTTTTGGAGAACAGGATTAGAATTCAGAAGGACTTTGGTAAATTTCAGAATGGTCTGAAATCAACAAGATGAAATTCAATAAAGACAATTGCAAAGTACAACACTTAAAAAATCCAACATACAGCTAAAAATGTAGAATAACTGGCAAATTGGGTAGTACTGCTGAAAAGTATCTGAGGATTATAGTGGATGAGAAACTGAACATGAGCCAAAAGTGTGGTGCAGTTGCAAAAAAAGCTAGTGTAATTCTGGGGTTTATTAGTCAAGAATCCTCACACCTTCTTGTCAACTGTCTAAATGGGCCATCTTGATTATCACTACAAAAGTTTTTTTTCTCCTGCTGATAATAGCTCATCTTAATTAATTAGCCTCTTACAGTTTGTATGGCAACTTCCACCTTCTCTGTATGTATGTATGTGTATATATATATATATGTGTATATATGTATATGTGTGTGTGTGTGTGTGTATATATATGTATATGTGTGTGTGTGTGTGTGTGTGTATATATATGTATGTATATATATGTATGTATATATATATATATATATATCATCTTACTATATGTTCCATTCTATGCATCTGATGAAGTGGGCTGTAGCCCACGAAAGCTTATGCTCTAATAAATTTGTTAGTCTGTAAGGTGCCACAAGTACTCCTGTTCTATTAGCAGAAATGTCATATGTAAGACACAGAAGGTAATTGTTTCACTTGACTTAGCAGTGGTGAGGTCTCAGTTGGAGTATTGTGGCCAGTTCTGGGTGCCATACTTTAAGGAAAGACGTGGACAAATTCGACAGAGTTCAGAGGTGACCATCAAAAATGATAAGACTTAGAAAGCCTGACCTATGAGTAAAGGTTAAAATAAAATGGGCATGTTTAGTCCTGAGAAGAGACTGAGGGAGGACCTGATAACTCTTCAAATAGTTAGCTTAATATATAGAGCAAAGGAGTTTTAGATTAGATACTAGGAAAAGGTTTCTTACTATAAGGATAATTAAGCACTGGAATGGGTTACCAAGGAAGGATGTGGAAACCTTATAATTGGAGGTTTTTAAGGACAGGTTGGACAAACATCTCTCAAAGATGGTCTAAGGTCCTGCCTTTGCACAGGGAGGCATGGACTAAGATGAACTCTTGAGGTCCCTTCCAGCCCTACATTTCTATGATTTGTTAGCTAATCATGAAATACAGATATGTCAGTTTCACACATGGAAATCTCAGGGTTTTTTAAAATATTTCTCTTTATGAAAAGAAAACCTACCTCAGACCAACCATTGAAATAAAGTAATTATGCATCTCTTTCCTGAAGGAGTATCCATGCATTTAGTATATCATTTGAAAAATAACTTCCTCAATTGAAAATGTAAATATCGTAGTCTAATTAGAATTGCATTATTACTCTTTTTGGAATTTGGCATTTTCCATTAAAATTGCCTTCTGTGCTGAGTGCTTCTGAAAGTTCAAAAGAATCTTTGAAGCACTTGATATCCAGCAAGTTGTGACTCGTGTTCAGTATGTGTGAAAAGTACTGTGTGTCATTTGGAACATGGAAACTTTTAATTTTTCATATAGTTAACTATCAAAAGTATTCAAATGAGGATATGGGATGGAGCTCTAATTATGTATCTGAATTTTTAGCTCCTATCAAAACTTAAAAATGTTTGTGTCCCTCTGGCTTTTGGGAACTTTTTTTTTAAATTTCTTCCGTTGACAAGTCATTCTGGCAAGGTCCCCCAAACAAGTCGTGATGATTTTTTTATATATCTGTTATGGTAGGCATTAGAGACTAAATAAAAAAAGTTTCTCTGATATGCACAACTTACAGTCCGAGGCCTTGTTTACAATAAATTCAGACCTATAATTCACCCTTTGGGCAGCTCTACTGGGGTGAATTCTGGGTCTGAATTTGCTAGTGTGTATATACACACAGAATGAAAGATTTGGGAAAGCTGTGGCTAAAATGGTAATTTTTTGTTGGTGATGCTGCCGCATTGTGGCCAAGAATTTCAAAAGTGATTTTATTTTGTGCCTCAATTTTTGGGTGCCTAACTTAAGATACCTTAAAGGTACTTCATTTTCAGAAAGTGCTGATCAACTATTCTTTGAAAATCAAGCCTCTTCTAAGTCATTTACGTCTTCAGAGTCTGGATTTGAAGATACTTTAAACTCAGTTCCTCTGGAGCTTGGGGAGGATCCCTGGTTTCAGATCTCAAGTGATAAAATCCTGAAGCAACACCCGTTTGAAAATTTTGGGGTGTGTTGTATGCTGGTGGGTTAGCTGCTCAGCATAAGGGCTAAAGAGGTCCATTGCAGCTAAAGTTCAAAAACTTGACTCATACCCTATCCAAATTGACACCATTGGTAATAAGCCATTCTACACTCCTTACGGTCATGAAATGACATGGCTGAGGCAGTAAAGAAAAGGTTCAGAATATACTTGTAAATGTAGGATTACATTCTGGGCCATATCCACTGTTTCTGTTTTTGGGCCCTCATAGAGTGGCCATTATTACAAAAACACAGTTTCAAAGTTACTTGAAGCATAACCAATTTTCTTGCATTTGTTTAAATGCAAAGTTGCAGGGTTTAGAATAAGTGTCGCCTCCCCCGCATGCCCCTCCTCCATCCAAAAAGCACGAGAATCTATGAACACCCAGTTGAATCTGTATGTTCCTCCTTAAAAGTATTTGTGTGTATCTTGTAACTTTAGGTAATTAATGAGATGCAATCAAATACAGTTTTTTTCAGAGTAACATTTTGTCATTTTTTCTAAATGTAAATGTAATATTTTTAAAGGTTTTCTACTAATAGCTTGTCCTTTTTCTCACTCCACTCCACTTTTTCTCACTCCATTAAGACCCACTGTTACCTTCTGCTTCCTTTTTCATCCAGGTGTAGTCCAGTCATCAATTCCTGTCCACCAGGCCCAGTATTAGCACTGTACATTAGAAGAAACCTAATTCAGTACATTAGGCGACATTTAAACTTGTATTTACTGGTCAGTTCCTCCTCTTTCCTTTTTTTGTTTTGTGTTTCAAGAGCTTAACATTTTATACAAAGTGAGGGTGGTCCCAATTTTGATAGTGAACACAAATTAATTTTAAGAATGGTGGTTTGGACCTAAATTCACATACTTTATTAAAAAAAGTCTTTTTGATCTGTATTTTAAAAGCATCTCTCACTCTCTCCTCTCTATTTCTGTTCCTTGACCTACTGCCAGCTCTGCAGATAGTTTCCCCTTCACTCCTATGTTTTCTCTTTCAGGGACACACATTTATTTGAATAAAATATTACATCTCATCCTGTCTCCTTTCAAGTTAATTTGGTGTGGAAGATTGAGTTTACAGACACTGCCTCCTCCCCTAGCCAGTAAAGATCCTTCACCCTTCCCAGTCAACAGTGACTCTTTGGTGTTGAACCATCCCCCACAAATTCTCATCATAAGAAAAAAAAAGTTTTGTGTGTGGGAGGGTGGAGGATAGGTTGATAAAGGAAAGTTCAGATAAACCCTAAAAGGGGACTGTTGTCATACTCTTGAGCAAGGTGAAATCTCTTCAGCTTCAAGTAATAAAATTCATGCTGAGAGCAATCTGAATATACTTATTCTTAAAGTCAGCTAGGTTTTTGAGCGTGAAGGGTCAATTGTGAAATCCTTGAAGACTCTTGTACCAAGAAATCTCTTGTAGGATGAAAGAGTATAGGGGAAACTACGGTTTCTTTTTTTGGGAGCCTTTGAAAGATATTGTTGATTCAGAATTGTTGCTCCCAGGGAAGAAAAGTTATATATCTCTTTCTGCATCAGCATTCTTACAAGGCCTCTCAAGAAAAACTTACGGAAAACAAAAATAATGAGGAGTTCTTGTGGCACCTTAGAGACTAACAAATTTATTTGCGCGACAGTATCTAAAAAATTTCAAAATTTGCATAAAGTTCTTTTTAGTCAATATGGAACCAGATTATTGGCATGTAAAATGAATTTGGAGAAATGGCTCAACTAAAAGCTGGGGGGAAAGCTGGCAGGAGCTGAAATGCGCACAAGTTGGAAAGAGACATTTGTTAAAGATGTGGGTAGTACAGTGGTATCTGTGTATTCAATAAAGGGTAGAGTGAAAATACAACTACACTAGAGCAGAGACAGGATAAGAACACAGAGGAACATTCCACAAAATTAGCTTGGTGTTTGATCAAGGAGTTAAATAAAAACAGACATGTATGCAAGAATAAAAGCAAGACGTGTCTGTGTGCCAAGACAAGAATTTTAAAAGCAAAATTAGGTATCACAGAAATGTGGCGGAGTGATCAAAAACAGCAGTCTATTGTAATATCTAGTTACAAACTATACAGAAAATAGAGAATAGGCCAGAGATGAGGAGGAGTAGTGCTATATATTTGTGATTCCATAGAATTTAATGAGCTTAAAAATCCTGAATGGAGACTACTACACAAGTGAATCTATATTGATACAAATCTCAAACTGTAAAAATATAAATATATTAGTAGGCGTTACTTCCAGCTTCCATATCAAGCAAAGGAAACTGAGCACTCAGTACTGAGAGAGATCAGTCAGGCAGTAAAATCCAACAAAACAATAAAGTGGGACTTTAACTACCCATATAGAAACTGGTCAAATGGCATAACAGGACAGAGTTTAGAGAAACCATTTCTTGACACTTCAAATGATTGCCTCTTTCAACAACTAGTTCTAAGGCATAAGCTATTAATTAGCACACAAGAACTAATTCAAGAAGTGATGGTAGCTAAACTATGCTGAAATAGTGATAATAGTAGTATTAGGTTTAACATTCAAACAGCAGATAGAGTACTAAAAAGTGACACTAATCTTTAGAAAAAAAGATTTAAATAAAATGAGGTTGGTCAAAAGGCTATTTGTGCAAATTGAAATCCTTCAAAATTTGGAATTCTTCCTCTAGCTTTGCCAATGAACAGGAGTATAAATTACAGCAGTTATTAAAGAAGAGGTAAGTTAGAAGGACCAAAATGAAATTCAAAAAGTAAATAGCTAAAGGTGTAAAAACAAACATGAGATTCTTTAAGTATATTGGAAGCAGGAAGCCTGCAACTTGATGCTGAATGTGAAAACCATGCTCAGGCTCAAGCTATTATGGTTTAACATTAAATATATTAAGTCACTGAAAACTTTTGAAAATCTGACTAGGAAAATGCTTTTTATCTAGACGTCAATGTAATGTTAAGGCTGTGAATTGTAAAAACAGAAAGTAAAGAAATGTTGATTAGTGGGTGAAGATGATTACAGGAATGTCAAAGACTATGTAGGTGGTCATCCCTTTTATTGGGTATGCGTACATATCAACATAATAAATATAAACAATTATGGTTAATGGCCCTGCTGCTGTTTCACTCAGACAAAACTCCTGTTGAAGTCACGTAAGTGTAGGATTGACAGAGATTACAGTATTTGCAATTTTTTTCCCAAAATATTTAAAAAAGAAAAGAAAAAGTTCTTAGGGAGAAAACCCCATCTATTTTTCACCCACCTTTCTTGTTTAGATAGTGGGACAATAACTGAGATGAGCTGATCTGCTAAAGTTACTCCTTGGCTATGGCCTCATCAGAAGGGCCCATACAAGAACATGGTATTGAACAATAAGGCCTTGTTCTTCAGGTACTGATCATCCAGTTAATAGGAATTGCAGGTGGTCAGCAGATCTGAAGAGCAGGAGTTAATTGTCCAAAGGCATATGTATGGTATGTAAGACTATTGGACATTTTGAAGTTCTGACTTCTGTGGTGTAATGATGATTTCTTTTTAGTTTCAGAAAACACTAATACTCTATGGCCATGAAGATTGGATAAGAGGCATTGAATGGGTAGTCTGTGGTCAGTATGAAAGTCCAATAAATCATTTAATGAGGCAGAGAGTTGAAAATTAGAAGAGAAAAACCAACTATCTGATATCCATTTTTAATCCCATTCATTTGTTTAGATTGCAGTTCCCGGTCCAATGGAAGATTGATGTCATTGCATGGATTAGACGTTAGGTGGAGAAATATTTTAGCATAGCACTGCCGTTTTACTCCAGTATTCGATATTCTCTGATATATTTATATTCTCTGATACTTCTGTATATTTGCTATAGATCTTTTTTTAGATGGCATCTCTAATTATGATCTATGTGGGTCACTTTACAGAACAACATTCCTCAGACTAAATAAAGTATAATGCAAAGTAATACAGAAATTGAACTGTCTGAAGTAGCCAGAATACAGGGATGCCTTGCAGGTCTTTATGCTAATACCACAACGGTGTGGTTATTTCCTGCACTCTGATTGCAGTGGGATTGGTTTGCATTTGTATATTTTTCAACCACCCAGTATACAAATCTCTTTATAACCATTGTTTTCTCTGCATCCATCACCTTGTCTTGCCCTGCCTGGTTTTTAGTGTGTCAGTTTTAGTGGCATTTGAACTCAAACAAATATGCTTGACTCAGCAACTGGCCCCTTGTCAACCCTGTGGTCCTTGTTCCTGAGAATGATGAGTCAGCCCTACTTTATTTTTTAAAATTAAATTAATTGTAGGAACTTCCCTGCCTCCTCTTTTTCCCCTTGTAAGAATAGCGCAAATTGGTGGGATACTCCACTACTCCTCATATTCAGCCTTTGAATAACTGATTACAAACGTTACTCACTTTGTAGAAAATGTAGGAGAGAGGCAACAGGAGGAAGGGAGTTCTTAAAATGTATTAATTTAAAAAGATATTCAAGAGTGGGGACTTATCCTTCCTAAGCAACATGGAGGGTGAAAAGGTCAAGGGTGCAGGAGTGAGAAGCACATCTCAGAAGAGTAACTTGTAATGTATCCTGGACTGATGAACTGTTAGGCTGAAGTTTTAATACTGTAAATCCCAGGATATGGCTGTTGCCATGTAAGTGAGGCAGGACCCATGAGTCAGTGTGTTCTAATTTGCTTGGTTGTGTTAAAATGTTCGAATGAGTTGACATTGGAATAAAAGGAACAATAATGTTCATAATACTGTTTGCAGAGAGAAAAATAAAATGTGTATGGTGTGATGAAGGGTGATAAGAATGAAATAAGTTAATCTTGATAAGTCAGAATG
This sequence comes from Dermochelys coriacea, assembly GCF_009764565.3. Taxonomy (NCBI): domain Eukaryota; kingdom Metazoa; phylum Chordata; order Testudines; family Dermochelyidae; genus Dermochelys; species Dermochelys coriacea. Next base: position 153,946,138 of record NC_050069.1, on the reverse strand, counting down.
AAAAGGTATGTGACTTAACATTTTTATTTTTACTGTGTGTTATTTTTTTAAACAGGTGGGGATCTTTTCTTAGCAAGCTGTGCCCAAGATTGTCTGATAAGAATCTGGAAAGTGCAGGCAAAATCAACACCATCTGTGGAAGTCAAAGATGATGACTGTATAAGGCTGAAGGAGAACATTTTTACTATGAAAAATAAAAGTGAGTAACAAATGAAATGCTCTCTCTCTAGCAATTCCTTCTTCCAGCCGGTGCAGGTTATTGCTTTCAGTAGGGATAATAGGAATTCTGTCTGTTATAATTTTATTCCTATGCTAGAGGAATTTAAGACAAATTCAGTTACAATAACTCTTGCTCCTCAGCAGCAAAAAAATATAGTAAATGTGTTTGTGTTTTAGAAGCATTGACTGTGTACAATGTCTGGTTTATTGCAGAAATAGTACATCAGCAAAAAATCTCAATAGAGGCCTTCTGTTAAACAATAAATATTCTAACCATAGCCTATGGTTTTAAGGCATGTATTTGTTCTACCTGTAGTAAACTGTTGGTTACACAGTTTCTCTCCAGTTATCAGACAAGTGTGGGTCTTAAAGTTTTTTTTAAATTAATAAGATTAATAAGTCTTTCATATTAAGATTTAATTACACATGTGCCTTTAAAGGTGAAAAGAGAGAACTGTATGTATTTATTACTTCAATGTTTTTTGGATAATTTAACAGGCTGTGAAATTATATGTAAAAATAAATTATATCACAGAGGTCATGCAAAGCAGCTCCCAGCCACTGGCCCTGCAGCTCCAAGCTGCCTCGTGTGGAGGGAGTGTGTCTGCTTTGTCTCTAGTTCGGCCTCCCAAAGGGACTTGCCGGGAGGTGATTCCATTTATCCTCATGGTTAGCTGAGATCCACAGGAATAATGGAGACCTCCCTCCCCCTCCCCCCCCCCCGCAGGTTTTGGCCTGCTTGTGATCCCTCGGATTTCCCACACCAGTGGCAGCATTGCTGTTGTTCCTCCTGTACTGCACTTAACAGTTATTTCTCAGATTTTTTTATTCAACCATATATACAGCTGAGCTGTGTGGAGCTCAGCTCTTACAGAGCAGCCTCAGAGAGGATAAAGAAAGCTACCTCATGGAGAGAAGCTGTAGTGTAGCTTGCTTTCCTTGGTGCAGTGTTTCCCAAAGTATGGATTGTTCCTCATGGCAAAGAGTAGCCAAGGGGATGTGGACAGAACTCTCAACTGTTTTCCAGAGCTGTGCTTTCATTTAAAAAAAAAAAAAAAAAAAAAAGTCTATAGCTCTTAGACCAAATTTGGTCTTTTTTTACTAGTATTTCAATGGATAATATCAATGATTTTTAAGTGTTTTTAAAATTTTTATTTATTTAAATTTTCAGTCATGGGAAATTATGGGATGGGGGGGATGTCAGACAATAGTCATTTAACAGTAGACATTAAAATTCAAAAAGTTAAAGTGCTATAACCATTGAAAAATAAATTGTACAATTAAATATCCTTAAGTTCTCAAGATAATTTTTCTTACTTTACCTATCTGTAAATTTCAGTTGTTATTGATGTAAATATTTTGTGTCATTTTGTATTTGGTGAAATCAACATTACTTGATTTTAAAAAAAAAAGTTATCCTTTCAAGACTATTTTTATGGTTATGAATATAACCTCCAAAACATAACGTGAATGTAACCACTGCCGTGATCTCATCTTGAGTGTCCAGAGCTCCTGAATAGAGTTCTGATGTGCGTGCTGCCCTGTTGTTTTCAATAGGTGCTAACTCATATGCCAATGATGATTCCTTAAATGTCAATGTTGTTAATTATTTTACGGCTCAATAAAGCATGACAGAAAGGAAAAGTAATATATTATGAACATGCACTTTGAGAAGTACTGAGCTATATGTGCATAGGGAGAGGGGGCGCACACAAGATGTATAAATTAAGATGTATAGGTCTTCCCCTAGACGTGGTGAGGTTACATAGGAGGGGAGTCATTTGGTTTTGCTTCCTGTAGTGGGCCTCAGCTTTCAGAAGTTTGAGAAACAGGGCTCTAGCATGAGGCCCAGGCACCTCACTTAGGCTACCCTCTGTACTGACAGCAGAGGGGAACATGTCCCCTTTTGACTTTAAGATGGTTTACACACCTGTCTCTTCTTTTTCTATGCTGATGCCTTTATCTAAAGGTGGAACCAAGATAAGCAATAAATGTGGCATTAAATGTCAGGAAACTGTGCAAGTTCCCTTGTATGCTCCCATAAATGATCAACCATGTTGCTTAAATAGAAAGGTAATCAATCTACTGCTAACCATAATGTGGAAAATGTAGCTGTTAAATAGTTATTGAAAGAAAGTACGCAGAAGAGGTGGAAAGTAACTGGCTTTGCTTTTCAAGCCCTTCTTGTTAGTGGGTGTAACGAAAGTGGGAAATGTCCTAATTTTAGGGCTGTCAAGTGATTAAAAAAATTGTGATTAATCACTACATTAAAATAATCACGATTAATTGCAGTTTTAATAGAATACCCTTTATTTAAATACGTTTGGTGTTGGGTGGGGGGGAACTTTGTGTGTGGGGAGCACTCTCTCTTTAAGGAGAGCACTCAGGAGCTTTGTACACTTTTCCAGGCAGCAGCAACTGCTGTCGGCAACACTCACTCCTGAGCCAGGAGCCGACAGGCTTCCCCTGTTCTCCAACCCCAGCTCAGTGGTGACAAGGTACATGGGAGCGGGGGAAGGGGACACCCCAACATCAGCTCCCTATCTCTGCACAACAGACAGGAGACAGGCTTCCGGTCCAGAGCAGCTTGGCCGGGGATGGCTCCGTGGGTGGGAGGGGAGACAAGAGCAGCAATGGAGCAGTGTGGCGGGAGAAGGGGCACCCTGGCCCTCGAGGCATGCAGAAGGGCCGCTATGAGCATGGCACCCAGGTATGCAATTAACACTCCTTTTAAAAAAAAAAAAAAAGTGTTCATCTGTTTTAGAGTTAATCTCATGTGTTAACTGTGATTGATTGAGAGCCGTAATTATTAATTTTTATTACAAATATTTGCAAAATATTTGTAAAAAAGATTAAAAAGGTAGTGCAATCTACAAGTTGAAGCATGAAAGGGCCAACAAATGTTTAGCATATCTGGCAAGTAAATACCTTCCAACGTCGGCTACAACAGTGCCATGCAAACACCTGTTTCACTTTCAGGAGACGTAAATAAGAAGAAGGCAGCATTATCTCCCATAAATGTAAACAAGCTTGTTTGTCTTAGCGATTGGCTGAACAAGATGTAGGACTGAGTGGACTTGTAGGCTTTAAAGTTTTACGTTGTTTTGTTTTTGAGCGCAGTTAAAAAAAATCTACATTTATAAGTTGCGCTTTCATGGTAAAGAGATTTCACTACATTACTTGTCTGAGTGAAAAATTTGATTATCTTTTACTTCGTAATAGGGCTGTCGATTAATCGCAGTTAACTCACATGATTAATTCAACAATTAATTGCTATTTAAAAAATTAATCGCAATTAATCACAGTTTTAATCACATGGTTAAACAATAGAATACAAATACAAAAATATTTCATAAATTTCTGTTTTTCTACATTTTTAAATATATTGATTTCAGTTACAACACAGAATACAAAGTGTATGCTGCTCACTTTATATTATTATTTTTTATTACAAATATTTGCACTGTGAAAATGATAGAAGAAACAGTTTTCAGTTCACCTCACACAAGTACTGAAGTGCAATTTCTTTATCCTGAAAGTGCAACTTACAAATGTAGATTTTTTTTTTTTTTTTTGGCTAGGTAATCGCACTAAAAAACAAACAAAGTAAAACTTTAGAGATTACAAATCTACTCGGTCCTACTTCCTAATTAGTCCTTCTACTCCAATAACTCCATACAGAGCTCTTCATATAACGAGAGGAGAGAGTGAGTGAATAATAGTGAGTGTAGTTATGCTTTAGGGATTAATACGAATTTTAGTTATAACGTTGGGGCCGTGTCATTAGTAATGGAAGGAGACGGCCTTGGAGTTTGGTTGATCACGGATGACTATGCTGCCATGTGATATGGCTGTGAAAAAAGTTAAGCGGTTTGGGATGCATCCGGGAGGCATTTCCGTAGGATAAGGAGGTTCGTCCCATTATACAAGGCACTGGTGAACAACACTCGTAGATATACTGGTGCCCAGTGGTCTCCCTTGTTAAAAAAGGATGAATTCAAACTGGATAGCAGCAGAGACGGGATACTAGGATGATCCGAGGAATGGAAACTCTGTGCTTATGAAGGAGACTTAAGCTTGGCTTGTTTAGCCTAACTAAAAGAAGGTTGAGGGGAGATATGATTGCTCTCTATAAATATATCAGAGGGATAAATACAGGAGAGGGAGAGGAATTATTTCAGCTCAGCACCAATGTGGACTCAAGAAGAAATGGGTATAAACTGGCCACCAGGAAGTTTAGACTTGAAATCAGACGAAGGTTTCTAACCATCAGAGGAGTGAAGTTTTGGAATATCTTCCAAGGGAAGCAGTGGGGGCAAAAGATCAATCTGGCTTTAAGATTAAACTCGATAAGTTTATGGAGGAGATGGTATGATGGGATAATGTGATTTTGGTAAGTAATTGATCTTTAAATATTCAGGGTAAATAGGCCTAATCCCCTGAGATGGGATATTAGATGGATGGGATCTGAGTTACCCAGGAAAGAATTTTCTGTAGTATCTGGCTGGTGAATCTTGCCCATATGCTCAGGGTTTAGCTGACGGCCATATTTGGGGTCGGGAAGGAATTTTCCTCGAGGGCAGATTGGAGAGGCCCTGGAGGTTTTTCGCCTTCCTCTGTAGCATGGGGCACGAGTCGCTTGAGGGAGGCTTCTCTGCTCCTTGAAGTCTTTAAACCACGATTTGAGGACTTCAATAGCTCAGACATAGGTGAGGTTTTTTGTAGGAGTAGGTGGGTGAGATTCTGTGGCCTGCGCTGTGAAGGAAGTCGGACTAGATGATCAGAATGGTCCCTTCTGACCTTAATATCTATGAATCTATGAATTATGGTATACACATGTTTGCACATACTTAACGTTTTGTAGGAGTTACCCTTGTGAGCATTGGAAACATCATATTTATGGAGATTATAGCCAAAATTCATTAGTCTTACACAGAGGTTTATAAGTGGAGAAGTATAACAACATTTAAAAAAATCCCAGAGATTTGCCCCTGTGCTGGAGAGAGGTTCATTATGATTTTCTTTTTATAGGATACTTTTAATTATTAACATATTATTTCAAAGTCTCTCCTTCTCTTTAAATATAGTACTTAAAGATCATATTAAAATATAATATATTACACAAACTCACACAACACCTTGTATAAGACTTGAGCTATGGTTTGAGGTCAGAAATATTTTTATAGTTAAGTGCATTGCAGTGAGTTAGACTGATTATTCTATAGTTATGAGTATTTCAATTTATGCAGGGCAGCCTTAATTTGCAATTTCCAACACCATGGAGAGTAGAGTGAGGCTACAAATTACCTTTAATTTTGGTACCATTTCCAGAGTGGGCAATAGGATTGGCCTGTGCATTGCAGTGCCCACATTGGGTGTGAGCCACCCAGCAGAGCAGGGTACCATACTGCAGTTCACTTTGCTTGTTTTTAAGGCTTCTCATTGAATTGTATCACTGTAACAGCTGTCTCTGTATTTGTGAAAATGTGAAAGATCTTTGTTATCAAAATGCCATTGAAGAATAAGCAGTCTCATTCTCTCTGTTGTATGGTAGATACTGAGACAACATATGCAGTTATTCTGGAGTCCGTGTTAGCTGGTCATGAAAATTGGGTATTTGCAGTTCACTGGCAGCCGCCTTTTTTGAAAGGTAGGAAGAAAGTACATAAAGTATATAGCTTACCAGATAATGTATAAACATGGTGCTACTATACGTTATATACCTTTTTGTGGGCAAGAGTTTCCACAGAGAGGCTATTGAAATATTTTCTGTAATTTTGCAATCAGAACATTTCTGCATGTATCATAAGGTCCTGCTGTATGGTGTTCCTGTTTTATTTGCTGTTGTGCACCATCTGATGCTTTGTCTTTTATCGATGTTGCCTTGATAAAAGACGATATGAATATAGTATATGAATGTTTTACATGTAGTACTGGCTTTGTTTGATTTGTGATTTATATAGCTTGTGGTATTTCACCTCCGTTTATTCAACACAAACTAAAAAAATTTTATTAGATGAAGATTTGTTTTTAATAATCTCTCCAGAAGATCAATATTAACTCAAATGCCCTTCCTTGTTTTTCTTAATATAGAAAAATGGTAGGGTAATAAAATATTGGCATTCTGAAATTTCTTTATTTCAATCTTATATGCATTAGTAGAGCGCTTCAGAGAAATCCCTTGAATTTGTCTGTTTTTCAGATATAAATTATTTAAAACTATGCATTAATATCTAATTAGTCAAAGTTAATTGAAAACATTCTTCTTCTTTACTGCCTCTGCAGTTCTCTGTCCCCAGCCCACCATAGCATCAGGGATTTAAAAAAAATAAAGAAATAACGTATTTATTTTAAATACGTGAAAAAACAGTTACTGCTTTAGTTTTTAGAACAATGAATAGCATAGAATTTTTTCTCCACTTTCGCGCAATAATAATCTGATATATATCCAACAGAATAGACTACCTTTACAAATAAAGAGTTTGGAATTGTGATTCATAACCTTGGGGCCTTTAGTGTGTGCTAGCTTTTGTTTCCTCTAAATCAAAACTTTGAAAATCCTAATGTGAAAGAAACGGTATAAATTGCTTATTCTTATACTTTCCTTTAGCATAGCCCTGGTACAAACAAATATTTGAAACAATATTTTAACATACCCTTATCAGAGATTGCATTCATCAAGGATCTGATCTTGTTAAGGCTGGTGTTTGTTCATTGTTTAAAGCACAAGTTTTGCAATGTAGCAGTTGAATTTTCAGCATATTTAGGTTTCAGTATTGCCATACTCTGTTAAAGAGCATTCTGATTTGTAGTAGCAGAATAATTTCTTTTTTGTACTGTAGATGGCATAATACAACAACCAATGAGACTACTGTCTGCATCAATGGACAAAACTATGATTCTGTGGGCTCCAGATGAAGAATCTGGGGTATGGTTAGAACAGGTAAGGGTCAATTTTTCTAAGCATACCTGTGTAACCTAACATATAGTGGGTTTGTCTTGAGTTTCTCTGTGACTTTTTTGTTTTTTGTGTTTTGGTTTTTTTTTAATTTATTGTGACAAATTTCAAGTCGAATATATTGCTTTGAAAATGTTTTCTAAGTTGTATGTATGTTCAGTGGAATAAGAACCATATGCAAAATATAGAAAAGATAATGCAGAAACAATTGTATAGTTCAAGGGCAACAGCTGAACAAAAGATGTAGTCCCTGACAAAACTGAATTATAGCTGAAGAGCTAGTGATATCCTTGGTTAAGGTTGTCATTTTAAACGCAGTTAATATGTTGTAAATAACATTCTAATTTTCCACTTTTGGGGCTGAAATTTGCAAGAACTGGTCTTGATTGCAAAGTGAATTCTTTGGTGTTTTTACATAAACTGTTAAAACACTCTCTCCTTTATTCACTTAACTGATATACTCTGACATAAATAAAACTACATTTCTCGAAAAGAACAAAGTATATTTTGTGATGTAATAGTTTTAATTTTTCTGCTGTATGTATTTCCTTACTTATTTGCAACATGTGGCAAGCCACAATAAGTTTCTTTATTATTAGTACGTACCACTACAGTATTTGTAATGGTGTTTTAATATAGGTAGATATGGTTATAATACCTAGATTTAGGGTTCCTTTACGCTTTCTAAGTCCCTGTTTTCAGTTACTTATAACTTTCCCAGACTTTACGTGTTTGGGTGAAATTTTCTATGCTTCATCTTTGCTTAAGGTCAATTTTTGGATATAGGTATAGCTATCAGCAAAATGTTTCAACCATTTTTGAGAATGATCTTTTAGAAAATAGGTTGGTTCTTAATGTTAAATGTTATTATTTCTTTGAAGAGTTATATAGTGCTTGGGAGTAGGAATTTGAAATTGGTTTGGTGATGCTAATCAGGTCAGAGAAATTCCTTTTGCTATCACTATGAAAATCCACACACATCTGACCAAATAATGTCTCTGAAAATCGTCAGTTGCATATACAGTAGAAACTCAGTTTTGAACACCTCGGGAATGGAGGTTGTTCGTAACTCTGAAATGTTCGTAGCTCTGAACAAAATGATATAGTTGGTCTTTCAAAAGTTTATACCTAGCCATTGACTTAATACAGCTTTGAAACTTTACTACACAGACGAAAAGTGCTGCTTTCCCTTTGTTTTTTTTTAATAGTTTACATTTTAACACAGTATTGTACTGTATTTGCTTTTTTTGTCTCTGCTACTGCCTGAAGGCATACTTGTGGTTGCAAATGAGGAGTGGGGTCGATTGGTCAGTTTGTAACTCTGGTGTTTGTAACTCTGAGGTTCTATTGTATTCAACAGAACTTGCTAGAGGTTTACTGCTAAATCTCCGAACATTCCATTTGCATTGAATGTGTTCTCTAAGCACACAGATCTTGAGCTCCATATGTTAGATATAAGCCACAGCAACTCTTTTGGCCTAGGAGGAAAAGTCCAGGGCTGGAAGCCCAAATAGAGGAGATCTAGTTTCTGCTCTTTCAGTTATTGGTGTTTAATAATTCTCTGCACTCGTACGCCAAAGAGGCCAGGTAAGTATTATTTCCACTCTTGCCCTTCCCCATTTTAATGTGGGTAATGGGGAGGCTGCACCAAATCACTTCAGGCAGAGTTGGGAATAGAATCCTTTCTCTAATATGGTAGAGGAAAGTCTAATCCACAGCCACACTGCTTTTCAGCATGAGCATGTCATATCTCTGTATCTGGCTATGCTGTCTATATCCACTGGCCCACAATCCCTTTTACAGCCAACACAGAACCTACGAATCCTACTTCCCAACATTCCATTGCTATCTAGCAAATAGTTGTGTAAACCACTGGCAAAGTATGCGGTTAATTGATAACAGGATAAAAGGATAACAAGCTTCTGTTGCCATCAGTTACTCCTTGAATTGATGAGCGAGAGGTCTGGGCTGTGGATTTAAAGGTCTTAAGAGCTGGTGAAAATTTTGGACAAATTTTTCATTTAAAAAATAGCTTTTTATAAAAAATAAAAATTTTCATGAAAAATTTTTGACATTGAAAATTTTCACAAAAAATTACATATGGGTCCTTTTGAACACTTGGACATGAAAAAACTTAGAAAATTTGAAATTTTTAAATGAACATGTTTTCATTTTTTCAAACCCTACAAATGATCCATGTAGGGTTTCATATGACGGGATTTGTTTTCTTTCCTTCTGACTAAACCTAGGAAATTAGACACACAAACCTACATTAAATGGCCTAAAGTTGCAAAGACAAGAATTTAAAAGCTAGAAAATACCAAAATTAAGTTAGACCGTGCAACCTTAATACAGTCCCCTTACATGTATATAATACAATAGTCTTTGATTACATGATCACACACAATTTGTTCTACAAGTCCCATTTTTCATTCAGTTCAAAGATGGATAGTAAATGAGGCAGAAGATTGCAAGAAGTTCTCTTGTGTTTAAAGAGCTGGACTGAGCAGGATAGCTGGGTTCTATACCTGGCTCTACCACAGACTTACTGATTTGGAGAAAGATCCCTGATATACAAGGAGGCCACATAAAAATTTCATGAGCAACCTTTATTTTGACTTCTCTTAACTTTTGTGTCCTTGATTTTGCAACCATAATGTACTCTTGAGGGAATGCTGTGCCAAAAAACAAAATTCTGCATACAGTATATTAAAATTCTGCAAATTTTATTTGTTAATAAATAAATGTGGCAGTGGGGAGCACAGGTGACTGGCTCCACGGAGGTGGGAGACCACCCTGCAGCCCCATCTGTGTGCCCCCCACCCCCCAAGCCGGACGTGGACTTGGTGGAGAGGCTGCACCTGACCCCGCCCAGCGCAAGGGCTAAGCCTACTCTGGAAACACTCTGGGTCCCTGCCACTCCCTGCTAGGTGCACCAAATGTGGGCAGGCAGACTCAGTCCAGCAGGATCAAAGTGTGGAGGGTTCAGTTTGGGGCAATCCAGGTGTTGGGTGAGAGGGTTCTGTGTGGGGCAATCTGGGTGGAGGTGGTTCTGGTGGGGATCTGGGTCCAGGTGGGATCCGGATACACAGGGGCTTGTTGGAGAGCATCTGGGTGCAGGGGCAATGGGACTCTGCAGTGGGGTCCAGGTGAAGGTAGTTAGGGCTCAGCAAGGGGGTGGCCTACATGTGGAGGAACGGTGCTCCTCCCCCACTCCCAACCCAGCCAGCACTAGCAGCTAAGCCCGGCGCAAGATAGGAGCCTCCGGCTGGGTCTGGGGAGGGCTGGGTGCGGGAGGCTTGATGGGAGTGTTCTAGGTTGGGGTGGGTGGGTGAGGCTAGATGGCAGGCGGTTTGGGTATGGGGGGGGCTTCAGATGCATGGGGGTTGGGCACCAGCCGGGGCGTCCCCAGACACCCTCTCCCCCCAGTGATTTACCTCTGCACTGACTGCTCTAAGTGCCTGAAACCACACGCCCACACTACTGGGGAAGGGCACGTGACCACTCTTGCGGCTTCCCTTTGCCTCAGCATCAGAAAGTCATTTTTCTGTGGGGAAGCAAAGAAATCTGTGAATTCTGCACATGCAGTGGCACAGAATTCCCCCAGGAGGAATAATGCTCTTTTAATATGTTTTTTGCATGCAAAATATAGATTGTGCTATGTGGCTGATCTTGGAGTAGGATTACAACTAATGAAAGACTAGTTACTGAGCAATAAATATTTCACTTTCAATTGTTCATTCAGGTCCGTGTAGGAGAAGTGGGTGGTAACACGCTTGGATTTTTTGACTGTCAGTTTAGCCCAGATGGTTCAATGATTCTTGCTCATGCTTTCCATGGAGCACTGCATCTTTGGAGACAGACTCCTGCTAACAAGGTAAAACCATTTTATTATTTTTACTGTCGAGTAGAAAAATCATGATAAATGTATGTGGACCGAGTGCCATTTAACTTACTTTAAATGACAGAACCATTCTTTTTCTAAAGATATCATTCTGCAGGATTCTCAGTTCTGGATCTTATGAATAAGGCTCCTAAAACTTTTAGCCTTTTTGTTTCTAAGGGCTGGTCTACACTATTGCGGTAAATTGATCTAACTTACGCAAATTCAGTTATGTGAATAACGTAAGTGAAGTCAACGTAGTTAGATCGATTTACCGCAGTGGCTACGCTGCGCTGTGTCAACAGGAGGTGCACTTCTGTTATGCTTCTCGGGGAGATGGGGTGCACAAATCGATGAGAGAGTACTCTCCCATCAATTTAGCATGTCTTCACTAGACCTGCTAAAATGACACTCGCTGCATCAATTTCAGCAGTGCTGATCTACCGGTAAGTGTAGACATGCCCTAAGGGCAATGATAGTGGCTTGGGGAAAGAGCTAACTTCCATTTGGGTCTGGGCTGTGGTCCAGCTGCCTCCTCTGAATGTTCACGTCTGCTGATAGTCAAGAACCACTGGACAGCTCCCACCAGGACTTGAGCCTCTTCAGCCAACGCTCTGGCACTTCATCTTGATCTAACCTTTTGCTTTTTCAGGTATCCTGTTTTTGTCTTCCTCACAGTCAGGTCTGGTAGAGGACTTCTGTATTCAGTTCTATGTATTTTGTATGTAAAAAGGTACATAGAAATATATCTATTGCTCCTTTTTATGCATGTTCTCTCATGCATATGTGTAACTTATGGTTTCTGTTCTTTTAATAGAAAGAATGGACTCCAGAAGTTGTGATTTCAGGACATTTTAACAGTGTACAAGATGTAAAGTGGGATCCAGAAGGCGAATTTATTATCACTGTTGGTTCTGATCAAACTACTAGACTTTTTGCTCCATGGAAAAGAAAACACCAGACAGAGGTAAGTCTTTGGAAGTTTTTGCAAAGGGATGTTAGAACTCAGCATGGATAAAGCAGTTTGGTGCAAGATTAGAGCCAACCTGAACAATGCTTATTGCTTAAGCTATGCTAAACTGGGACCCGTAGAAGGGTTTTGTGTTTACTTTTTTAATTTTATCCTTCAACATTTCCTGTTTTCAGTGTTTGTAAGGACAAGAAACTGAAATCCAAAAATATTGTAAGAGAAAGGAGTTCTGGCAGTATGTTTTACAGGCTTTTATGGGGCCCTGATCCCAGATTTGGGGTCTGTAGGTGCTACTGTAATATCAATTATAAATAATAACATTTCCAACTCTTCAAAAACTAGCAGTTATTTGAAAACTAAAACCTAATAATCTTCTCACTGGATTTCCATCCCGGTTTTTTATTTATTTTGTTATTTGTGTAGCATCACTTGTAAATTAAATCAGAATTCTTGGTTTTGGTGACTTATTCTTAAATTACCAGTTTTGTTCCAGCACCTGTTTTATTGACGCCTCAGTTTCTGATATGAGAGTACCTAATTAAATATGTGAGGAGGGGAGGTCCGGGTGAGGTATGTCCCCAACATCCTATGGTGAAATCTGATGCAAAGAAATCACTTGAGCTTTCTTGCAAGGTCCTTATTTTCTTCATTGTTTTCTTAAATTGCTGCTGATCCACTAGACCCATCAGTTCTTTAGTAGACTTTTTGCCTTGGATATAATGGAATAGGCATATCCAGGCAGATGAAAAATAATGAGGTCCCTAACCTTTTTTTTTTTTTAAACATATAATGGAGATAGTGTCATGTTCAATTAAGCATCTGCTTCCTTCTCAAGCCACACAAACACCTCTCCTTTGTGTGTTTTTTGTTTGTTTTTGGAAGTTTTGTGCTGCTGCACTGACAAGCAGATATTCTAAAATGACAAACTTCTGGCTTTTCTGAGGCTGTCTTTACTAGAAAGGATGCTGCAGCTGTCACTTTAGTGTGGACACTCACTACAGTGATGGAAGGGTTTCTCCCATTGCTATAGTTAATCCACTTTTCCAGAGTGGTGGCAGCTAGGTCGACAGAAGAATTCTTCCATCAACCTAGCACTGTCTGTGCGGTAGAGAGGGGGAGGGTTAGGTTTGCTTAATTACATCACTCAGGGGTATGGCTTTTTCACACTCCTGAGCAAGGTAGCTGGATTAACCTAATTTTTTAGTGTAGACCTGGCCTTAAAAATAGAAATACCAATGAGAGGATGTGTACTGTTCAATTGGGTAGTGTTAATACTGGACAATGACTTGGAAATGAAAAATGTTTGTGTTACACTGATTAAGGAATTGTTTTGTGGAGGAATTGAAATATACATGTGTTTGACATTGAGAGCACTCTTATTATCTCTCTCTCAAAAAAGAGAAAAAAAGTAGAAAAGCAGGCTAATACAATTCTTTCAGTTGTAACTTGCATACCATGTCGTATCTTTGTCATTGTTTATACTACTATAGTCACATCTTCAATAGCTTCAACCAGTGTTCCCAAACTCCCCCACTTCCTTCAGGAAAATTAAATCAATTATGCTTCCCTGTAACCTCACTTTGCACCCCTCTGTTTAGTCCTTCCTGTCCCCGCCACTTTTGTCATTGTTGGAATAGTTCTTCATAATGATACTTCTCTCTTTTCTCAGGCCTGTTCTACATACAGTTTTTGATATAACTATTTTGGTGAGGGGTATGTGATTATTTTATCAAAATATCTATACTGGTTTAGCCCCTAGCTTGGATTGAGTTAGGTGTTTTCTACAAGTGCAGTTATTCAGTAATACCTATTAGGCTTAGGCCTGATCTACACTACAAATGCTTTGCCGATATATCTATGCCGGCAGAATCCCCTAGTGTAGACACAGTGTATGCCAACAGAAGCAGTCTTCTGTCAGCATAGCTGTGTTTACACTGGCGGGTTTGTTGACATTGCTACATTGGCTAGAGACTGTGTGAGGTTTTTTCCCACACCTCTGGCTGATATAGCTATGCCAAAAAAAAATTTTGTGTTTAAGTAAAAAGTAATACAAAGTACTACTTATGTGTCATGAGACTGAGTTAAGATTGCTGAGGGAGCTTCAGCTTTGAACTTCCTAATTTTGGTGTATGTTAATTGTCAACATGTTAATAGCATAAAATTAAGGAATAGCTGTTTCTTCTCAGGAAATGGCATAATGTGAACTAAATTTAGATACCAGGTATGGTATATTTAGTAGATGTACTGTAAGCTGACAATCTTTAAAAAACTATCGGTCAGGGACATATTGGGGTACTTGTGGCTTTAACTTATTGTGGTATCATTTATTTACTATACAAAGTATACATAGTACTATACTATAGTTTGTATAGTAAATAAATGATACCACAATAAGTTAAAGCCACAAGTATATTTTACTGTATTTTTAATGTAGAGGCTCTAAAGCTGCTTAAATATTTTCAATTTACCATACATAACTTAGAAATGTATAGGATCTGTAATGTATAGGACAGTGACATCTATTGGTGAATTAACAGTTGAGCAAAATACAAAAAATAAAACCGGTATTGCTCAGATGTCCACGGAAAAATTGGCATCCAAATGTTTTTTAATCACAGCTGTTAGTTGCTTTTACTATGCACCTCTGTCTTATTAACTCTTTAATCCTCCATTTCAGTAAGATCCTTGGTCACCTTTTCAGTAATCTCTGTTTACCTTTATTTATCTTCTGATCTGTGAATTCAATACAAAATTAATCATCAGTTACAATTTGTCATCCAGACTTGCACTCTATTTTTGGAAGAAATTATTGAACAGATCATTGCAAAATTAGTACAGAATAGTGTAGTGGAAAACAAATGAAAAGATAAGTTAGTAAAGAGTGGGGAAGGACTTAAATATAACTCTTTATGTCATATCCTCTTTTTATAAGAGTTCAAAAAACTATCTATTTTCACTGAAAAGAGATCTTGGGATTTTGCAAGATCTTTCAAACTTCCCATTTGTTTGTAATGGAAAACTCTTAGGATACATGAAACTTGTGCAGATTTTTCCCACCTTGTAAGCTCTTCAGGATAGGTACCATGTCTTTATATATGTTTGTATAGTGTCTAGATAGGATCCCCATCCTGATTGTGACTTCTGGGCGTTACTATAATATTAATAGTAACAAATAATAAAAATAGGATCCTGGTAGTCATTAACCCAAAGAATACTATATGTTCTGCAAAGTAAGGTGTCAGATATGTGCAGTGGCAAAGGATGAAAGCTTTGGAACAAATGACATCTATGAAAGGGAATTTGGTTTAAAAAACTTTTTTTCATTTTAAGAAAAAAATTCCTTTACTGTGTTAAACAGATTATTTAAATTGAAATGCTTTTTCAAAATCTAGCGTACTTTTCAATATTTGTATTATCAGTGTACTTTTTTGCCTTTTATTTCATGTGACCAATAAAACTGGACTACTCAGTTTCATTTAAGTCTAGTAAATTTTCACTATCACTTTCTATTTCTCTTGCACTTGCAGTATTTGCATTTGCACTCCAAGTATTACAGTATTGTGCAAGAGAATTTTTAATTAAAAAAAAATGTTTTTAATGAAAACATTTCTGTCAACACCAGGGTTTTGCAATTTCCCCCCCACCCCAACATATACATAGGGTCTAACTACCTAAAAAAAGAAATTTTGCTAAAATGGTAGATTATGCTATTGATGTTCTTTTGTCTCAGTTGATCTCCTCTTCATCTTTCTTTAATATTTGAAAATGTGCATCATTTGCAGGTGAGCAATAATGAGCATCACTATGAACGTACATCATTATTTGCCACTTAATACAAAGCATTGTCAATTTAAGACAAAAATAAACCTACAATAAAAACATTGTGATATAGACAGAAGAGGGGAAAAAATAGGAATTGTAACACATTCTGTAAATAATGACACATAGACTCCTTTTTAGAGGCTGAAACACAGAAAAAAATGGAAGGGAGGTCTGTTGGATGCATACTACCTAGAGCGAGGCAACATTTTTCAGCTGAAACTTTTTCCAGTGAAAAATGTAGATTCAGCACCAACAAAATATTTTGAAAACTTAGGTTTGTTTTGCCAAAATCTTCATGTTGGGGCAAAACAACAATTGTGGTGGTTTTTGTTTAACAAAGAATACTTTTTGTTTTGCCATTTTCGAACAAGAAATATTTTGATTTTTTTATTTGAAATTACTTTGTTTTGAAATTTCCTTCAATTTTATTTTAAAAAATTAAAACTTAAAATCAAATTGTTCTTCCAGTGATTGCACATGCACATTCCACGCTTGGTGTGCATGCGTCCTGTCAGGATTCCCTCCCCACTCTGAACTCTAGGGTACAGATGTGGGGACCTGCATGAGACCCCCTAAGCTTATTTCTACCAGCTTAGGTTAAAAACTCCCCAAGGCACAAATTCTCCCTTGTACCATGGATTAGGTAACGCTGCCACCACCAAGTGATTTAGACAAACTCAGGGAAAGGACCACTTGGAGTTCCTACTCTCCACTCATATCCCCACAAGCCCCCACTCCCCCTTTCCTGGGGAGGCTTGAGAATAAACAAGATGAACATAGACCAACCTTGGGTTTTTTTAGGACACTAAAAAAAACTCCAGTCAGATTCTAAAAGAAACAGAACTTTATAATAAAGAAAAAGGGTAAAAGAAGCACCTCTGTAAAATTAGAATGGAAGATAATCTTACAGGGCGATCAGATTCAAAAACACTGAGGATTTCCCTCTGGACCAAACTTTAAAGTTACAAAAAGAAAACCAGGAATACACCTTCCTCTCAGCACAGAGAAAATCACAAGCCAAAACAAAAATAAGCTAACGCATTCCCTTGCTAGTACTTATTAATTCTACTGGAGTTGGATTGCTTGCTTCCTTGATCTGTGTCCGGCAAGCACACAGAACAGACAGACCAAAACCTTCCCCCTCCCCCCTTCTACACACCCTCCCCACCCCCCAGATTTGAAAGTATCTTGTCCCTTTATTGGTCCTTTTGGTCAGGTGCTGGTCAGGTTACCTGAGCTTCTTAACCCTTTACAGGTAAAAGGATTTTGTGCCTCTGGCCAGGAGGGATTTTATAGTACTGTATACAGGAAGGTTGTTACCCTTCCCTTTATATTTATGACACGTTCTGTGCACAGTTGCCAGAAATGTTTTCCCTCAGTGGTACCTGTTGGGACTGCTCTAGTGCCCACTGCTGGAGCTGGTGTAAAAGGCCCAGCCGACCCCAAGCCCCCTCAGCTCCTTCTCACCGCCTACGTTGGTTGCTGGAACTGCCCTTTGTGCTTTTGCAAGTACTCCCAGTGGACTGTGTTTGCTTGTATTATATTGTAAATAGTTTAATTTAATTAAGGTTATTAGAGTTTATTATAGTTAGTTAGGTATTTACGCCACCTGAAGATTTTGGTCGATTCCCGGTGCCAAGGGAATGCCTCTCTCACCAGGCTTCAGGTCCTGTGTTTCCTGCAATAAAACTATGCCCATGAGCAACTTGCACTCAAGTTGCTTAAAGTGCCTCGGGGAGGTTCATACTGGGTAACCTTGCCAAATTTTTAGACATTTTAAGCCTTTCACAAAGAAAGATTGTGAAGCCAGGCTAAAGTTTTTACTCATGGAAGCTGCCTTGAGACCTCAATCTGAACCAGGTTAGTGGATTCGACACTGAGTGCATTGGCGTCGGTAAGGATTGCACCTCACTCTGTGCCTGAGTCTCAGCACCATTCACCATCCTCAATGCCTAAAAGAGGCATAAGAAGCAGACAGACAAAAGAGGATGGTCCCAGGCACCCACGTCTGCTAGGCAAGGGCTTAAGAAGAGAGTGTGGTCCAAGTCTAAGCACTCCTCTGCAGAAGACACAACTATTGACTCTGGCATCTGGGAAGGTGCCATGGAGTCTGGAGCCAGAAGGAGCTCCTTCCACCTCTGCAGCAGCACACCATACTGACACTGTCCTGGTACCAACTGTGCCAGAACAATGGGCCACGCTCCTAGCCCCATATTTGATGGGGACTGCCCAGGCCGCTTATCATGGCCTTCCTAATGAGGAGGCCCGAGACTACCAGGCAGTGAAGACTGCTATCTTGGATGCTCTGGACGTAACACCCAAAATCTTCTGGTGTAAATTTCGGGGGAAGACTTATCCACTGGGGGCATGACCCTGTGTCGTTGCCTTGGAGCTTAAGGATGCCTGTTGGCGCTGGCTCCAACCGGAGTGACACACGACCCTCGAACTAGCCGAACAGGTGATAGTGAAACAATTTACCCACATCCTACCGCCCTGAGGGAGGGCGTGGGTCCTGTGGCACCAGCCTCCCACCCTGAAGGCTGCAGTTGGGCTCATGGAGGACTTCTTAGTGGCCGAGACCCCAGTGAACCCTGATCCGCTGGGCCTGGGGCGGACCCCCCTTCCAAATGGGGGAAAGAATTCCGGATCTCTGGCGATACCTCACCCGCCCCAGGCTGAAAAAATAGCTGACACAGTGGAGGCACCTCGGGTTTGACTCCAAAGCCCCCCAGCCCTCTGATGATCCTTCACAGTGGGTGAAGGACTCCTCCGATGGAGAGCCCGGATCATCTGCTGAAGTTGGAGGACCGACTGGATCCCGCTGCGATCGGCCCCTGCTTCAGGTGTGGCCAGTTAGGGCACCTCCAGAGGCAGTGTCCCGTCATGGACTGTTCTTTTGGAGAGGTCTATGCCAGGGATGCCCGGGCCTGCCAATATTCCAGCCTCAAAGTGATTGTCCCAGCAAGCCTGGGGAAAGGCAGGTGGAGGCCCTTGTGGATTTGGGGTGCAGCCTAACGATGGTACGGGAAAGCCTCTTCCCAGCTGATCAGTCTGCTGTGTACACGGGGATGTGAAGGTGTACCCCAATGCTCAACTCACCCTCACAATTGAGGGAGTAACCCGACAAATGACAGTTGAAGTTGCACAGAACCTCCCCTATTCTGTCATCCTCGGGAGAGATTGGCTGGAGTTCAGCCAGGTCCTGCAGACAGCATCCCTCCAGACTGGGCCGGAGAAGCTGGGGTTGGAGGGAGACCTGCTCGAGGATGACGAGGAAGGGCAACCCCCTGGAGACCCTCTAGATCCACCAGAGGAAGGGCCGACCAACCCTCCAGATAAACCCTAAGTGGCACCCGAGGGCAAGGGACCCCTCTGGGGCATAGGGGGATTTCTGTTGAGACCAGAAAGAGGACCTCACCTTAAGCCGGACCTATGACTAGGTGGCATGTGTTGACTACAGACCCCTAGCTTGCGACTCAGTGGCCCCGGTTTGAACTTAAGGGCGAGCGTCTCTACCGGGTTTACCAGGACCCTCATACTCATGAACCCTGTTCCCAATTGGTGGTGGTACACTGTCACCGCCAGACAATGTTGACAATGGCCCATGATATCCCTGCTGCAGGCCATCTGGGCCAAGAGAAAACCTTGGCTCAAATACTAGCCAGATTTTACTGGCCTGGAGTTCACCAGGATGCCAAGAACTTCATGCATCCTGCCCCGAGTGCCAGCAGGCTGCGTCGTCCAGAGTCCCGAAAGCACCCCTGGTGCCCATGCCGGTGGTGGGGACCCCTTCCGAAAGGATCGCTGTGGATCTAATTGAGCCCCTTGCAAGGAGCACTGCAGGATTTTGATACATCCTAGTCATCATGGACTATGTCATTCGCTTCCCCGAGGCCATCCCCATGAATGCTCCGTGAAGTTTGTCTCCTGTTAGGGATCCGGAAGTTGCAAACCTCAATTTACCATCCTCAAACCGATGGCCTCATGGAACGATTCAATTGGACACTAAAGGGGATGATGCGAAAATTCCCCCCAGAAGAGTTGTGTCAATGGGACCAACTCCTTCCACCATTGCTAATGGCAATTCGAGAGGTACCACAAGCCTCCATGCAATTCTCCCTGTTCAAGTTACTGTACGGACACCAGTCGCAGGGGCTGCTGGACCTCATGAGGGAGACATGGGAACAGAGCCCCTCGATAACCCAGGGACTCCTGAAATACGTGATTCTATTCCATGAAAACCTGAGATGAGTCAGTAACATAGCCAAGGAGAACCTGCAGGCTGCCCAGGGAGCCCAAGCCCAAGCCTACAACTGAGGAGCCTGAGACTGAACCTTTGAACCTGGGGATCGGGTCCTGGTAGTACTCCCCTCAGAGGAGTGCAAGCTATTAGCCTGGTGGCAAGGCCCCTACAAAGTCCTTCGCCAGGTTGGGCCTGCCGGGGCGGTGGAAGAAGTGCCAGATTTACCATGTCCAGAGAAGTTACCTGAATTGCCAGAGACCAGCAACACCGACAAACTGCCGGGACTGCCAGTGGCTGTTTACCCGGGGGAGACGGAGGATGACCCCGGAACCCAGATACTCCAAACTGGGGAGGTTAGGAAGAAGCCCAGGGACACCAAATAGGGTTCGGCTGTGGAGTTATTGTGAACTGGCCAGCGTGTTGCGGGCAGATCCTTGCTGACCTAGTGACGCAATACCCCGCCACTAATAGGACCCTGGGCTGGGACACAGTGGAGTGGGAGGACCTATGTCCCCCTACCCTGGCACTCCACCTGTGAAGGGGGGCCACCTCCCCATTAATAGGCCAGGAGACCTGAATTGGTCTGGTGCCCACTGGAGCTAGGGCGCCAGGTGCGTTTGCTGTCAATCCCAGTTGGGAGCTAATTCCCCACCTTGAACTGCTCAGCTGTCTGGCACAGACTCAGCCTGAGGTATAAACTGTGTACTGGGCTGTTTGTCGGCCCGGTCTGCTAAGTGCTCACTGCCCTGACTGAGGGATTTGGCAGAGGGACTAACTGCTAATTGGACTAATCGCTAGGTGGACTCACTAGCTGTGAGCCTACCTGCTTGAGAAGCGGGGAGGGGGTGTGGCCTCTCACCCTGTCAGAAGGGGGAGAGACACCCAAACCTCCTTACACAGCAATATCAGCTTTCCATCCTTGTGTGGATAACTGTTCTGTTTTTTCTAATGACATGACAAGTAGATTCCTTAAAGGTCTGGAAAGATCGTACCCTCAATAAGGGAGCCAGTTCCCCCTTAGGACTTGAACTTGGTTTTGACTAAACTTATGAAACCACCATTTGAGCCTTTAGCAACAATTATACTTGTTAGATAAGCACTGGCATTCTACATAGGTGGGACCAAACCATTTCAGCTGTCCACCCAACTGTTCTTGGCTATAGTGGACATAATGAAAGGTCATCCAGTCTTTTCACAGAGAATTTTATTTTGGATAACTTCTTTTATCCATGCTTGTTATCACCTGGCAGACTACCTGACAAGCTGATTGCTCACGCCACAAGATTGCATGCGTCCTCAATGGAATTACTAGCACAGATCCCTATACCGGACATTTGTGAAGCAGCAACCTGATCATGAGTGCACACTTTCTCCTCCTATTATGCCATCACTTATTATTCTAGAGTTGATGCCAAATTTGGTCGAACTGTGCTACAGTCAATGTGTATGTGACAGGGTTCAGAGTAGCAGCCGTGTTAGTCTGTATTTACAAAAAGAAAAGGAGGACTTGTGGCACCTTAGAGACTAACAAATTTATTTGAGCATAAGCTTTCATGAGCTACAGCTCACTTCATCGGATGCATTTTCATCGAATGTATGTGAACTCTGATCCTTCCACCTGTTTTACTGCTTGGGAGTCACCAAGAGTGGAATGCACATGTGCAATCACTTGAAGAACAAAAATACACTAAAGTTCCATAACTGTTGTTTCTCAAGATGTGGTGCACATGTCCATTCCACAAGCCACCTTCCTATTCTTCTACATCAGAGTTTCCGGAAAGAAAAAAACTGAGAAGGGCTCAGAGTTGGCTGAGGGAAACATTTCTGGCCACTATGCATGCAAACCAAGAGCGGAATGCACATGTACAACGTGTGTCGAAAAACAGCAGTAATGAAAGGTTAGTAACTTCTTGTTGTCGTTGTTCAAGCCAAACATTGTTTTTTGACTTCTCAATTTGTTTGGTGTAGTGAGTTTGTCAGGTCTGAGGTAAGAGTTGTTTGCAAAGAACAGGGGATCCTTTGCCAAGGAGATGTGTGTCACAACCTGTTTGAGGTACTCTTTCCCTTTTTTAAATGAAATAAGGGTAAATTTTTAAAAAAGTGAGGCACAAAGATAAACAGCACAAATAAACTATATCGTATTAAATATTACATAAAGTAGAACCTCAGAGTTATGAACACCAGTTACGAATTGACCGGTCAACCTCACACCTCATTTGAAACCAGAAGTAAACAATCAGGCAGCAGCAGAGAACCAAGGGGGTGGTGGGGAAGCAGATAGAGTACAGTAGTGTGTTAAACATAAACTATGAAAAATATAAATGGAAAGTATAAAAAAAGGGTTTGGACAAGGTAAGGAAACTGTTTCTGTGCTTGTTTTATTTAAATTAAGATGGTTAAAAGCAGCATTTTTCTTCTGCATAATAAAGGTTCACAGCTGTATTAAGTCAATGTTCAGTTGTAAACTTTTGAAAGAACAACCATAGTGTTTTGTTCAGATTTATGAATGTTTCAGAGTTACGAATAATCTCTATTGCCAAAGTGTTTGTAACTCTGAGGTTCTGTTGTATAGCTAATTCACCTTAATTTTATGTATATTTACCTAAATTAAACTTTTTTCCCCATTGTCTTGAATCTTTTTTCAAAGCTTAATGCTTTGAGAGGGATAATGTAACACATGATCCTCCTCTCACCCCTCCTAACTAACCTAGGCCTGACCCTGCAACTTTACTACCATGAGCAGTCCTACTCACAATAGTGAAGTTAAGCTTGTGCATGAGTTTTTGCAGGATTGGGGCCCTAATGGTCTGGGTTAGTTGTTGGGAGAGTTCAGCTGAAGAATGATAATCTTAAGTATTTTAGCCCTTGCATGGTGAGCTGATAGTGGGGTTTTTTTTAAGAGTATCAGCAGAAGATTAACTTAACCTTAAAGCAGTATTTGAAGATGGTAATTTAAGTAATCTGTTGTTGAATTTAGACAGCTGATAATTTGACTACTGTGGTTGCTTTTTACTTAGGTAACTTGGCATGAAATTGCAAGGCCTCAAGTACATGGATATGACATGCATTGTCTAGCAATGACTGGCCGATTTCAGTTTGTTTCTGGAGCGGATGAAAAGGTGCTTCGAGTCTTCACTGCCCCCAAGAATTTTGTGGAAAACTTCAGTAACATCAGTGGTATTTCAGTGGAGAAATTGTGTTCCGGTGTAAGTACTGAAATAAACAAACAAGCGTTTGATAAAATGGCTCCTTTAGGAGACAGAGAGAATCATCACTACGGCATAACTATTGAGATTAAAATTTATAAAATGTCAAAATTATTTTAAAAAAATCCTGAAACCACAGCCCTTAAATATTTCTCTCTTTCCAGTCTATTCAGTCAGGTTTGTGTGTACTTAGATCACATGTATCTTCTCTATCGTTTATCAAATTGGTTGGATAGAAGGAAGGTTGCTGAGGGTTCTAAAGTGTGTGGGTATGTACTAAAGGTCAGCACGTGTGAGCTACTCTTAATAAACAATTAAAAACAAATCCTGTGAATAGGTTCTCAAGAATGTAAGGGCATAATAGCATTATCTAGATGTAGTTACTGTTGTGTGGTATTATTTGTTCTTTAATGGTATGTTTTGAAACAATCCAAGGCTCCCAGAAGCTACTGCATTAGATACCGTATATACATGTTGTATACATACTCATCAATGACAGGTTTCAGAGTAGCAGCCGTGTTAGTCTGTATTTGCAAAAAGAAAAGGAGTACTTGTGACACCTTAGAGACTAACAAATTTATTTGAGCGTAAGCTTTCGTGAGCTACAGCATCCGATGAAGTGAGCTGTAGCTCACGAAAGCTTATGCTCAAATAAATTTGTTAGTCTCTAAGGTGCCACAAGTACTCCTTTTCTTTATACTCATCAATGTCTCTTTTGTCTTGTCTTCAAACTGTCTTCTGAGGTCTTTATGTCCCAGTTTTCCAGGCTATAGCTTTGCTTCCTTGTCCACAGAAAGAGACATGACCACAGGATCTCCATCCTAAAGTAGCTTCGCTGGCATCCCTGTGATCCAAATCAAATCCATTCTCTTCTCTTACTAACTTGCTTAATCTTAAGAGACCTTGTGTCTCAGGTTCCTGCTCTCTACCTGCTCATCTCACACTAGCTGCCTTTCCGTGCCATAACACATTCTCTGCACTGCAGGCTCATGAGCTCTCTCTGCTGTAGCTGCTACCAGCTGGAACAATCTTCTTGTGTCCAAACATTTTAGTTTTCATATATTAAATATCAGCTGAAAAAAAATCTGCTCCCATGGCTACTCATATTAATTCTCACTATTTATGTCTTTAACGCTAAAAAGCATTTGTGATCATTTGTGTTAATGAAGCTATACAAAATAATATATTTTACTATATGATGCAGACATATGCTCTGTTTGATTTTCCATACCGTTCTCCCTTTGTACTCTGTTTGTGACCTGTAGTAGTCCAGAACTCTTTACAGGCCTTGTCTGCACAGGAAAGTTTTACCAGTTAGATGTATTGTACATAGTTACAATCTATGATATAGTTTTATCAGAATAACCCTCTGTTTGGATACACTTATTCTGGTATAAAACTGCCTTTTTTGATTTAGCTTACACCCCATCCTCGTGACATAAGGCACTAAGAGTCCACCTGGGGTTATACCCAGAACAATTGCTTTAAATTCATACTTTTTACTGAAAAAAATTTAAACAAGGCCTTAGAGACTGTTGTTTGTATTCTGGGTTTCTGATGTGGTTTTATGATATAATTAAATATTGTTCATCAGGTAAGGTGTTTCCACCAAATCTATTAATCCAATCCTGGAAAATGCTTTTGTCTCAGTGAATTTACACAGAGGTGCTGAGTCTGAATATATGCACCAGCAGGTACTGATCTCTCATGTCCCTGTCCTCCCACCCCCCGAAAAGTCCTCCAACCTGACTTCGCACTCCTAGCTTTGGGGCTTTCTCCCAGGACTTCCCTTCCTTTGAAATATAGCTGATGCAAACTATATTTAGTTAGCCACTCAGCTAACAGGACCTTTTCTTTCTCTATCCTGCCATGTGCCCAAAGCAAAGCTGCCCCTTAGGCATCTTTGAAAATCCCAGATATATTCTCTCACCTCCTTTCCCCCCAGAAAAATCCTTCCTTGTATCCAGACCTCAAAACACCTAGTTTCCACGTCTTGTCTTCCTGGAAACTGTATTGTTTGAGTTAAGTATTCACTTTATAAAAGCAAAATTATATATATATATATATATATATAATATAATACTGAATAAGTGAAGTTATCTCGGAATACCTGTACTAAAATGATTAAAGATGCATGCTTCACATCAAATCTAGAGAATTGAGCAAAGTTCACCATATGTAGTTTCAGAGGAGGAGCTGAAGCATGGCATGGCTTTCAAAGTCTGGCAGTGCAACTGCTCAAGCATACACTTCCCTGAGGAATTCTGGATGATTCAGAGGCTTCTTCTACAATGTGACACATCTTTACTTCCCTCTAGTGACATCTGGCCCTTGATTTTAAAGTACCCATAAAGTATACTAACTTCTGCATGAAAATATGTTTACTTTTTTTTACCCAGGATGCTGTTGACCTTCCAGAAGGTGCGACTGTACCTGCTTTGGGTTTGTCCAATAAAGCTGTCTTTCAGGGTAAGACTATTGTGCATAGTGGTGAAGGCACTCCAGAGTTGATTGTAAATTTACATCATTACTTGTCTTAAAAGTGTATGTTTGATGATTTGACTAAGTCTGCTACCATAAAACTGATTAACGTTTAAGATCACCTGGAACTATTGTTAGGTGCTGAGCATTTACCTATCTATGTAGGCTTCTTTGTTGGTGCCCACCCTATTTGAGTGCCCTCCTGAAGGTAAAAATGACAACAATAATCTCTCCTTTCCCTGCCATCAAAGATAGGCTTAAGAATTTTTAATACTGATGTATGAGAATGAAGGTGCTGATATGGGAATGCTTGGACAAAGAGATGGGGTTTGCATTTAGCTCTAAATATGGTGGGATTAGTGGCCATTCTTATTTCATCTGGCAAGTGAGTTCTGTAGTCCTGATACAGCTCCTAGGAATGTTTATCTTCTGCAGTCACTAATCTCCCCCTATGACCAGCTAGTTCATTATTGCAATAAATAATTGTTATAATTGTGGAGGGAGTCTCAAGTGACTAGGACCACTTCAATGAGGGCTTTGAAAATCAGGACTGAGACCTATATCTGCAGTCTGTGCTCAATGGAGAGCCACTGCAGAGGGTAAAATAACAGGGTGGTGTGTGTCTAGTGACTCATGTTGCAGAGTTTGTGGGATTTTTTTTTTTAACAAGCTGGATCTTTCTCATGGCATGGGGCTTCATTTGTAGATATAGAGAATTGCAGAAGCTTAGTCTGGGTGTTATGAAAATGTGGAACTTTGAGGCCAAATTTGAGTCTGGTAGGAGTGTGTTCAGTATTCTGGCAAGCAGGAGATGGAACTGGCCTTGTGGCGAAAGCACTGAATTGTGTCTTAAGAAAACTATTCTGTTCCTGCGTGTGGTACAGCCTTCCTGTGTGACCTTTTTGCAGGCCACTTAATATATTGGTGGCCCAGCTCCCCATGTGTAATAAATCAAGATAATCATACTTTCTTTCCTAAGGGGGAACTGTCAGGAATAGTGAGTGACATTTGTAAAGCACACTGATAATATGGTGATGAGCTCCTTAAACAGATCATTGTTAAAATAAAAATAAAGAGGAGGTACTTCATTCTGGACCCTGGCGCCTCATGCAGTCTGAGACCTTTTGTGCCTATCTTTCTGCAAACTCTTGAGGTAGCTCATGGACTTGGCCATCCTCCTTCTCCCCTCAAACCAAATACTCTGCCTCTTTTTATGTCCAGAAAGGCCTAGATGCCTCCTGATCCTTTCCTTACTGCGGAGAATATAGAGTAGAGCTATAATCAAGTCTTGAGGGACAGATTCTATTGCCCATAGTTCTGAGGTGTGAGATCTTTTACAGAATGGTCCTTGTCTCCTGAATTTGGAAAAGGGATGAAGAGAGTAAAAGTTCCAGATAGGATCCATGCTGCACTCTCCTATACTCACCTGTATTAGGTTAATTGGAACCAAGTGTTTGAGAATGAGAGATCCTGACATTTCTGCCTCCCCCATATTCCTTATTGGAGCAGGCCGAGTTGCAATCATACCAGCTGTTTGGACTGCAAGTAGGGCTTTGACCCTTTATGATCTGTGCTTCTTTCTGATGTTCCAGGCTGGGTCTTATCCCTAACTGAAGGGAGTCATCCCTCGAGTGGTACTTTTGTTGTGGGCAGGAACAACAGGAGCTTCTGCCCTCATAAGAGGAAGTATATTCACTTCACAATCCAGCAAAATCCTAGGACTGCTTTAGCTTACCTATCTTGTTAGCTTTCATAATCAAGTTTCTCTCTGAAAAGATTCCGCCTAAGAAATTTGAAATACACAGAATTTGATTCCAGTTATTATTAGGGCTGTCGATTTTAATCAGTTAACTCATGCAATTAAATAAAAAAAAATTAACTGCGATTAAAAAAAATTAATCGTGATTAATCACACTGTTAAACAGTAACCAATTGAAATTTATTAAATATTTTTGATTTTCTACATTTTAAAATACATTAATTTCAGTTACAACACAGAATATAAAGTGTACAGTGCTCACTTTACATTATTTTTTATTACAAATATTTGCACTGTAAAAATGATAAACAAAAGAAATAGTATTTTTCAGTTCACCTCATACAAGTACTATAGTGCAGTCTCTTTATCTTGAAAGTGTAACTTACAAATGCAGATTTTTGTTGTTACATAACTGCACTCAGAAACAAAACCAATGTAAAATTTCTAGCGCTTACAAGTCTACTCAGTCTTACTACTTGTTCAGCCAATTGCTAAGACAAACAAGTTTGTTTACATTTACGGGAGATACTGCTGACTGCTGCTTATTTACAGTGTCACCTGGAAGTGAGAACAGGTATTTGCATGGCACTTTTGTAACTGGCGCTGCAAGTTATTTATGTGCCAGATGTGCTAAACATTCATATGCCCCTTCATGCTTCAGCAACCATTCCAGAGGACATGCTTCCATGCTGATGATGCTCGTTAAAAAAAAAAAATGCGTTAATTAAATTTGTGACTGAACTTCTTGGGGGAGAACAGTATGTCTCCTGTTCTCTTTTACCTGCATTCTGCCATATATTTCATGTTATAGTAGTCTCGGATGATGACCCAGCAAGTTTGTTTTAAAAACACTTTCACAGCAGATTTGATAAAACGCAAAGAAGGTACCAATGTGAGATTTCTAAGGATAGATACAGCATTCCACCCAAGTTTTAAGAATCTGAAGTGCCTTCCAAAATCTGAGAAGGACAAGGTGTGGAGAATCCTTTCAGATGTCTTAAAAGAGCAACACTCTGATCAACGTAGAAACTACAGAACCCGAAACACCAAAAAAGAAAATCAACCTTCTGCTGGTGGCATCTGACTCAGATGATGAAAATGAACATGCGTCAGTTCGCTCTGCTTTGGATCGTTATCGAGCAGAACCCGTCATTAGCATGGATGCGTGTATTCTGGAATGGTGGTTGAAGCATGAATGGACATATGAATCTTTAGCGCATTTGGCACATAAATATCTTGCGATGCCAGCTACAACAGTGCCAAGTGAACGCCTGTTCTCGCTTTCAGGTGACATTGTAAACAAGACGTGAGCAGCATTATCTCCTGCAAATTGTAACCAAACTTGTTTGTCTGAGCGACTGGCTGAAGTAGGACTGAGTGGACTTGGAGATTCTAAAGTTTTACATTTTGATTTTTGAATGCAGTTTTTTTTGTACATAATTCTACCTTTGTAAGTTCAACTTTCATTATAAATAGATTGCACTACAGTACGTGTATTAGGTGAATTGAAATATACTATTTCTTTTGTTTTTTACAGTGCAAATATTTGTAATAAAAATAAAGTGAGCACTTTATGCTTTGTATTCTGTGTTGTAATTGAAATCAATATATTTGAAAATGTAGAAAATATCCAAAATATTTAAATAAATGGTATTCTATTATTGGTTGACAGTGTGATTAATTGCATGATTAATTTTTTTAATTGCTTGACAGCCCTAGTCCATTGTCCAAAGCTTAAGCCAGAGTTTGGTGCCTGGCCACAAAATTTTCAGGATGGAAAACATGAAATGCAGGACAGACATTTTAGTTTCCGCCAGAGCCACTGTTTCTGTAAAAGATCTCTTAACATTGGATCATTGCAGAAACTTATTTGCATTTTCCAATCACTCCAAGCAATTTTCAGTTTTCTATTTCACCTGTGGAGATTATTGATAATGCAAAACACCACAATTTGGTTAACTATCTGCGCTTTAGATGTTTATGAGGGAATTGATAATAACAGTCTGGCTGAGGAGTCTAAAGATGTTCGTAGATGACATAATCATAAGGACATTGTCACCAGGGCCCCTTGGAAGAAGAGGCTCACCTATTCTCCATGAGGGTGATCTAGCTAAAGGTGGCACTGAAAAACAAAACCAAAAAACTATATGTTGAAGCTATCGGTATATAAAATACAGAATGATTCCTGAACCAAGAAATTTTCCAGCTGATATCCAAGTTAGGCCACCCCCAAGTGTATCAAATTCCCTTCAGTCAAAACACTAAGGTGAAGCCCTTCATCAGGAAGAAGATCAGGGATCTGTAGATTCTCTGCCTCACAAAGGTCTAGGCATCTCCCAAAGGAAGTGGGGCTAAAAAGACTTACAAAGGAAGTGGTCATTCTTTTCGCTCTAAATTGGTCAAGACTGCTATAATACCGTGACCCAGTGGAGCTATCAGAGGCTTTTGTTCTCTCTCTCCAGTGGGCTAGAGATCTCTCTCACAGAGGCTGCTCCTACATATCAATCCAGGTTAGCTGAATCTGACAGCTAAGCTATTGAGCAGCACGGATTAAATCAGATAGGGTGGTACTTTACAGTAAAACTGTTAGCCTCACACTAGCCTTCTAATCTCTCAGCCTACACAAGAATTTGGACAAAATTTGTCTAGGGATGTCAATGTAAAAATATCAGTCCAAAGAATCTAGGCATTCCAGCTCTTCTGGATTTCTCATTAGGGTTACCAACTGTCTAATCGAACAAACCCAAACACCCTTGCCCCTGCCCCAAGGTCCCACCCCTGCGCCGCCCCTTCTCTGAGGCCCCGCCCCACTCACTCTCCCCCACTTTCACCGGGCTGGGGCAGGGGGTTGGGGTGCGGGAGGGGGTGTGGGCTCTGGGCTGGGGGTGGGGTTGAGGGGTTTGGAGTCTGGGAGGGGGCTCCAGGCTGAGCCTGGGGCAGGGGGTTGGGGTGCAGGAGGGAATGTGAACTCTGGGAGGGAGTTTGGGTGCAGGAGGGGGCTGGGGTAGAGGGTTGAGGTGTGGGCGGAGGTTCAGTGTGTGGGCTCTGGGAGGGCATTTGGGTGCAGAATGTGGGCTCTGGGAGGAAGTTTGGGTGTGGGAGGAGGCTGGGACAGGGGGTTGGGATGCAGGAAGGGGCTCGGGATGCAGGCTCCGGCTGGGCGGTGCTTACCTCAGGCAGCTCCCGGAAGCAGCAGCATGTCTGGCAGTGGCCCCTTTGCTCAGGGGCAACCAGGCTGCTCTGCCCCTGCCTGCAGGCACCATCCCCGCAGCTCCCATTGGCCGTGGTTTCCCATTCCCGGCCAATGGGAGCTGTGGAGTCAGGGCAGGGGAAGACCCCCTGGCTGCATCTCTGCCTAGGAGCCGCTGCCAAACATGTTGCTGCTTCCAGGAGTGACGTGGAGCCAGGGCAGGTAGGGAACCTGCCTTAGCCCCGCTGTGACACAGGACTTTTAGAGGCCTAAAATCTCCCGGATTGGCTTCAGTAGCCTCCAGGAGATCGAGCCTGATTCCAGGAGACTCCCAGCCAAACCAACCAACCCTCTTTCTCATAAAACAGCCTCGAATTGGGCCTAATGCCTCCCGTCATCACATCTCACACCTGTGTTAAACATCATTCATTCACTTCAGGCTTATCCAACTCTGATAGATCACAGTTAGGCCTGTCTTTCCTAGTTGGAATCTGTTCTTAAGACTTGTTTCCTGGTCACAATCATCTCATCAAGAGTTTTCTCTAAAATTTCTGATCTTATAAGACATGAGGGCAAAGTAATTCTTCACGTGATTGCTCATGTCGATTCCAAGTAGGTGTCTGTGTGCTGCATGCCCAGTCATCGCAAGGGTTTTCCTTAGCGGTACCTGTTGGGTTGGCTGTGGAGCTTCCTGGAGTGGTGCCTTCATGGCCGTGTACATAGGTCTCTGCCAACCCGCTGCCTCTTCAATTCCTTCTTACTGCCTGTGACAATCATTGGAGCAGCTCCTTTCTTGCGTTAGCAAGCAGTTCCCTAGTGGACTCTCCTTTTCGCCCTGTAAATAATTTGAAAGTTATAGTTAGTGATAAGTGTAGTAGTTGGAGGTTCTTCCTACCCCCCTGGGGACCGGGGCATGCCCAGTCTCAGGGCTTCAAGCCGTGCAGGTCCTGCCTGTAGCCCATGCCAAAAGGAGACCCACACGATTCCTATCTAAAGTGTCTCAGAGAAGGACACCAGTCCTACAGGTGTAAAATCTGCAGGGATTTTAAGCCCAGAACTAAGAAGGAGCAGGACTTTCACTTAAAGCTCTTTCTAATGGAGTCAGCTCTTCAACCCCAACCGTCCTCGGTAGCATCTGGCTGGGTGCTCGGGGCACCACCATTCCCCGGCACTGAGGACCAGCTGTAGTATGAGGCTCTGCTTGCAGTCGCTGGTGCTGCACAGGAAAAAGTGATCTGACAGGGCGCTCCTCTGCTAGTGCAGCAGAGCAGGCGGGCACCAGTGGGGTGTGTCCCACGTTGGGACACCCCGTCTTGGGGCCGCCTAGACCAATGCCGTCGATTCCGGCCTCTCAGGGAGGTCTGTTGAGTCTGGCCCCACAGTAGACTTCCCAGTGCGGGAAGATTTGGAGGAGGACTTGGATGCTCCCTCCACACCAGACACATTTGAGGCAGCCAAAGAGTTGATTGCCATGATGGCGTAGTTCCCTGCTCCATCAGCAGATGCACCGGCGCTGGCTCAGGCTCCAGCACCAGCAACATCATCGGCGCTGACACTGATCCAGCATAGGGGCAAGCCCGCTATGATGTGGCACTGATCTTCTTCGCCATGGCCCTGGTCCCCGGCACTGTCTCAATCTGCAGTGCCCTGGTCAGATTTGGACTTCTTGGAGACTGATTCCTATGCTTCCAGGTGGAGTCGGCACCGCTCTTCACACTGCCCTAGGCAAGACAAAGGGCAGCTGGTGCCTGGTCTTCTCTGTGGCTGGGACCAACGCAGTGGCCTTTTTGGACACTGTGGGCCTACCACCAAGTCCAGAGTCTGGGTTCCAGGTCCCTGTCGGTGGTGGTGAAGGCATGAATCCCTCCATCAGCCATGTCTGGAGCCCCCCTGGGGTAGGGATGCATGAGCCCAGGCTGATGAGGACATCGGCACCAAAGCAGCAGTGGCACCGGGTGGTACTGCCATTTCCTACACCTCTCAAGTGGCGCAGGGGATCTCGGCAAGCTGGAGGGGCAAGAGGACCCCATGCCTCTGAGGGCATCATCCTCATCCTCCCTGGATGAGGCAGTAGCAGGCACCTTCCCCTCTCTGCCCGCTATGGACACCAGGGCCTATCAAGACCTGCTCATAAGGGTGGCCCACAACCTGAACTTGCAGGCAAAGGAGGTCTCTGAGAATACCGATCCCATGGTGGATATTCTGGCAACTCAATGGTGGCTCTTCCCCTCATCAAAACTATACAGAAACCACCAAGGCACTGTGGCACATGACTGCCTCTCTCCTGCTGACAGCCAAGGGAGTAGAGTACAAATACTTTGTGCCTTCTAAGGGGTACGAGCACCTCCTCACCCACCCCCAAATCCAAGGACGCTAAGAAGCTGAACCTCTTCAGTCAAAAAGTTTACTCCACTGGGGGAGCTCCAGCTTTGCATTGGGAATCAGCAAGTGGTCCTGAGCCGCTATGCTTATAATTCCTGGAGCTCTCTGGCCAAATTCCAGGAATTTCTCCCAGCTGACTCCCGCTCAGAATTTGGAATGGTTCTGGAGGAGGGAAATGGAATGGACGTGAGCAACACATCTCAAAGAACAACAGTTATGAAAGGTAGATAACTGTTTTTAATTTTTAGACCAAAATAATTCCTAACCAAGATTAACTCTTCTCTCTCCCCCCCCCCCCACATACCCCAAAGGCTCAGCAAATGAAAACAAATGGAGCACATGATTGATGTGACTTTAAAAACAGTTAAAATATACACTTTATTTATTTGTGGAACTTATCAGTTCAGGAAAAGATCTTCCCTTCTACCTTAGATGTCTGGGCCTGAGAGCAGCCAATCCCCTGTTTGCACTAGGTAGAGCGAGTGTTCTGTCCACTGACTTATTTTCACATGCAAATAAATTAATTACAGAAAGGTTCAGAGCCCACTCAACACATTCCAAAGCAGCATGATAGGCAGAAAAGGCACCAGCTAGTATTAAGAAAATCTGTAAGAATTCCAAATAGTCATCCATAAACACTATCAACAATTTGGTAAATCACTATAGGCTTGACTTCTGTTTCTCTGTCGAAGCATCTTTCACCATGAAAGTGCCCCAAAGTGGTTTTCTGAAAATAGATAAGTGGTGTGATTTTGGGGAAGGGGGAACCTTTCTCTTCTGTTCTGCCTCATTTTTCCTCCCTTTTTATATTTTTTCTTAGTGCTTTCTATATGCCAGATATCTTCTCTGGAGAAGTCATCATCCAGAATTGAAAATTTATTACTTGATAGCATCCTTTCTGACAGGTTTCAGAGTAGCAGCCGTGTTAGTCTGTATTCGCAAAAAGAAAAGGAGTACTTGTGGCACCTTAGAGACTAACAAATTTATTTGAGCATAAGCTTTCGTGAGCTACAGCTCACTTCATCGGATGCACTTAGAGACTAACAAATTTATTTGAGCATAAGCTTTCGTGAGCTACAGCTCACTTCATTGGATGCATCCGATGAAGTGAGCTGTAGCTCACGAAAGCTTATGCTCAAATAAATTTTAGTCTCTAAGGTGCCACAAGTACTCCTTTTCTTCATTCTTTCTGAGATGACCTCTCCCTGAGTCTGCCTCACCTGATAAGTTCTTTTGGTAACTTTTCAGTGGCCTCTTTAGGGTCAGATTAACAGTTGAATTTTAATTTACTAATTTACTTTAACTTTAGGCACCTACTATATTTTAAGTGCTGAGCACCCAGCAGCTCACATTTAAGTTCATGGGAAGTGCAGAGTTTGGCACCTTTGAAAGTTAACCCCTTACTTAGGTGCTTAAATATAGATTTACAAGGCTAACTTTAGGCACCTGTTTTTAAAATCTTGGCTGTAGTGTTTCCACACATCTTTGAAAATACTTCTCTGGTGCATGGGGAGAAGCACCAGGTTTGTGGATGAGTCTGAACTCCCTCAGAGTCTCTGTAAGAGAGAGACAGACCAAATGCCTCTAATACAGGGAGAGGTCAGTCCCAGAAAGAAAATAATCAAGTAAAAAGTTTTCCATTTCATACTATATATTTGTCTGACAAAGGCTTTTTCCCCCTACTTCCCTAGATGTACATTAGATACTTGAATTCATATTAAATAACTAATTCCTAATTTGCATAGTAGGATATTACTGAAATAGACACATCTCATCTAGATAATTTCTGTGCTAAAACTAATAGGATCTCTTTACTTATGTAACCAAATTTTCATGTCAAGTATTTTCTCTGTGGCTGAATTAAATATTTATTTTGAACAGGAGATATGGCAGCTCAACCAGCTGATGAGGAAGGAAAGTTTAATAGTGTTTCGAATCAGTATAATCAGATTTACTTTCAACCCCTCATCCTTACAGGTATGCAACATAAAAAGGGTATTTTATATGAATTAGTAGTTGCTTTCATTACTAGAATGAGGGTTTTTGGGTGTTACCCTTTGGGACAGAGAGATTAACTGATAAAGAAAAACACTAAACTAAATTTGAATAAAATGTATGCATATGTCTTGTAGAACCTCCCACAGAAGATCATTTGTTGCAGAATACATTATGGCCTGAAGTTCAAAAGCTGTAAGTTATTTTGTTTTATATAGATATAGAAATGTTAGAAGCTCTTGTTGTAACTGATTCATGTAACTTGTACACAGTATTATTATACATGTTTATAAGGCATCCATTGCAGTAATATGTTATGTTCTTAATATTCAGTGCTCTTATTCATTCTTTTACTAGTTGTTTTAATATTGTGCACGTTCAGTATGTAGGTTGTCAGAAACTTTTTAATGTGGGTCAGTATACAAGTTTGCACTGGATAAATAGGAACTGATATACTTTTAAATAAGCTATTTCCATGTCTCTCAAGGTGGTATGTCTGTAGCATAGCAATCTAAGTATAGCTCCTTGTCAGCTTCATGTAGGACTTAACACTTTTGAATCCTCTTATTAAAAAGCCCCCTGTGACCTGCATCCTATTAAAACATTGATATTAAGACACATTAAGACTAAAGGCTTATATCAGCAGCCTATAATGACAGCTAAAAGCAGTGTTCTGAAGCTATAGAAAACCTGTACTATATTCCCAGCCATAAATGCACTTATGCAAACACAGATCTTTCTGATCCATTGAAGCTTTTTTCTCCAGGATTATATGGAAACAGGGAACACAGCATTTGCAATAAACATAAATCATGAGAAGTGTTTTCACATAATATAGTCATGCCAACTAATATAAACCATTTGGGCAAAAGTAATACACACAATAAATAAAAAAATAAATACAGCATATATTGGAATTTGTTGTTCCTAAATGCCAAAATATGTGTTCTTGGTATTAATGGTGTGTTGAAATGTCATAAAATGACTGAAAAAGGTTTCACTGGCTTAAAAACCCAATCCTGGGAGAATGGGTGAATCCAGTGGGACCATAACACTCTATCTATTGGGCTTAATTCTGATCAGATTAAACCTTATCATAGAGCAAGTCTGAACAAGAACACCACCAAACTCAGTCCAGTTTGTAAGGAAACTGGAATCAAGCAATTGTTTCAAATAAATACCCCTGCTGCATAGATCTGTATGCATCTGTGTGACAGTCAGCTTGGATTCCCAGAACTGCGAGCCACTTTACCCTCTTAGCCTCAGCAAGTAGGAGCTTTGCTGCTAAGCTGACATACCAGCAAGTCTGCCTTACCAGAAAACTCTTCAAGATGTTCTGCCAGTCCAAATCTTATCTAGCAGGTAACAATCAGTGAACCCAAGTTCCTGAGTTCCCCAGAGATATCTTTCTCTGCAGTGCTCAGCTCCTCTTACTGTAACATCCACAAAACTTACCAAGCCTGCTGATCCTTTAAAGAGACACATCCTCCACTTCAATCATAGCACTAAGTTGGTTTATGTTAAAAGTAAAACAAGTTTATTAACAAAAGGACATAAGTAAGTGAAACTAAATATAAGGAATAAGGATAGAAATGTTTTCAAAGAAACAAAAATAAAAATTTGCGTCTAAGACTAAAATTCAGTAAACTAGTCTTTGGTTCAAAGGTATTTTTCTTTCCAGTCTTTCTTCCAGCATGGCTGACCAGTTTTTTAACTTGGACCCTTCAGAGAGTTCATAGTGTTTAGTTTCTTTGTCACCTCAGGTGAAGGATAAAACAGGGGTTCTCTTCCCTCCTTTTTGTAGTCCAGTAAACTTTTGAAATGTATTCTTTGAAAAGTAAGCCCAGACAAAGTCTCTCTTTCATGCTGCCTTCTCCTCCCAATTGTTAGTTGAAAGCTTTGTTTATCTTGTATGCAAATGTACCTTCATTGTCTCTGCTTGAGAACCTGGCTGATCAGGCAAACAAATACACATTCCTTTATCTAGGGCAGACTGAGTTTATGCATTGCTAGCTGAACACATTTTAAGAACATAATTCCAGCACATAATTCTTTGCACATACCCTGTATATGTATACCGCGCAGTGATGTTCAGGAACATTGTGTGACCAGTTTGTATATGATACCTTACATTACACCTTATAGTTACAGATTATGACGAGTCGGGATATACTGGGCTGGTCAGGTCAGCTGAAACTCACTGCTAGATACCAGGGAGCCTTTTATCTTCTGGCACTGGGATGCTCTGAGGGTCACAATCTGATACAAGGAAGGTCATTTTTCCTGGTGGTAGTGACTTCAGCTCATAGAATATGCTTCAAGCTCTAGTGACTAATTTACTGTAGAACAGACCCACTCAAGATTCTTTTTCTAGGTGACTGATAGGTTCCAACAGAGGAGTGAATCCCATCATCATGCCATGGTCTTCCCACGCTCTCTTGTCCATCCTACGAATGGCCCATAATTCACATCAAAAGGACCTTGGGATTCTGCTTGTATTGATCTACTGCCTTTCTGTGTCCAAGATGAAAGTATTCATATTTTTTCTTATTTTAAAAAGTTAAAGTTCAAGATTGACAATTTATTCTCCCCTGCCTCAGGGAGAACCAATAAAAGTGTGGGGGAGAAGTCTAGCTGCGTTTCAGTATATCCAATATTTTGGATTCTTATGCAGTAATGCAATCTTGAAGTTTTTTGATCCACATTACTTAAAATCATAACTATATTACATTTTGGGGTGGGGTTGTGGGTGGCTTATTTAATCTAATTGATTTCCATCTTTTTTAAGATAATCTTTTTTGATAAATAGGCAGTGGGATGTAAAGTATTCTTGGGTTTCAATTTTATTGCACAGCATTAATCTTAAAAGCAACAAGAAATCACATAATGTAGATTGCATGTGGCCGTAGCAGCTGGAAAACTGTGTTAGGAACTGGTTTGCTAAAAATAGCTTGCTTGGCATCTGCATTTCTGTGCCAAATATTCAAGCTTTAACTCCATCAGCAGAATTTGAAAAAAATGTTGAATTTTCATAAATATTTAATTGACTAGATAATGTTACTATAAAAAAATCCGCTGAAGTGTTT
This sequence comes from Dermochelys coriacea, assembly GCF_009764565.3. NCBI lineage: Eukaryota > Metazoa > Chordata > Testudines > Dermochelyidae > Dermochelys > Dermochelys coriacea. The sequence goes on along the minus strand of NC_050069.1, from coordinate 153,907,944 downwards.
GCATAACCTAACTGCCATATAAAGAATGTGACAAATTCTGAGAGATGATACAATTTAAAATTTACACTAATCTTTTTGGAAAATTGCAATATAAAATTAGTACGTAGCAGTTTTGTGTAAATACTGTGTGTTTGAATCATTGCACCCTGGAGCACTTTTGCGATTGACACCAAAATGTTTTCAGAAATGGGTATATGGATATCCTATATCATATATTTGAAAGTTCTTGATTGCTTACTTCAGCAGTACGTGAACTAATTTCATCAGAGTGATTACTGCAAACTTCGAAAGTCACACAATTTTACCTGTGCACAAAACTTTTGCTTATTACACAGTGCCAGGGCAAAATGAGTTGTGTGCATATTCTGTTGAAATGTAGCTCCTTATTCTTCCTTTAATTCAGTGAGCTGTGAATGTAGTCCACTGTTTTTTTTTTCCTCCTCATACAGTGAGGTTTGGGAGAGGTTTTTTCTTTACACCAAGCAGGAATCAAATTGTGGAAAAATAAGGTCTGGGTAATCTTTACACTTCCAAGCTCCTTCCACAAACTAAGGCAAACTATAAGAGGGTTGCCCACTCACCACTAGTGCGTCTATATAAATCTCACTGCATTGGGTGCCTGCTCATTGCTTGCTCTGTGATACTCTTTCTTCTGGAAACTTGGCCCTCTGGCCGGATCACCAGTTACCCCTACCCCTTTCGCGGTTACAGAGTTCAACAAACAAGTCCAAAAATAATTCCTAGACCTTGTGTTGCATCAGCCACAGATGCTTGCTCCAGTCCTGTGCCTTCGAGATATGTACACCATTTAGTGCCTGGGATACTGACTGTAGACTTTCTCTCCCTGCAGTTGGTATATTGCATATTTTATCTTTGCCTAGGTACATAGTTTTACTTATATCAATAGCTTTCTGTAGTGCCTGCATATTAAAAAAACTTTTATTCAATATAGTAGCTTCATGTTTTCCCTAACTACATTATAGATCTTCAATGAATTCTTTTAATCTGGTGGCAAACTGCACTTTGATTTTCATCATTACTCACTCTTCAAAGCCTCTTCTAAAACTTCTGCTTTCTCATTATCAGAACTTCTAACTATGTTGTCAGTTCCAATAAAACCTGGGATGTAATTTCTCTTATTCTGAATTCCGTTCATTCATTCTGATTTTCTGGTATATTTCTGATGCTTTAATATCTTTATTTAATCTTTCACAATACTTCCTCCAACTTTCTTTGATTTTGTTACAGTGCTTTGTGGCATTGCCTTACTACTTCTATACTTCATTAAATCTTCACTATTCATTGTAAATTTTTGCTTTCTTTATTCTTTAACTGACATTTCGCACTCCTCATTCCACCATGGAAGTGAGTTTTTAGTTTTGGGGTATTTTAATATCTTAGGTATGGCTACAGTAGCTGCTGCTATTATCCTCTTTAGTACGTTGTCATTGAAATTCTCTGTGTCAACACTCACACAGTAATCATTCACAAATTCAGTATATTTTACTTGTGAATAGCTCCCAGTTAGCTTTCTGAATATTCTAGGTGGGTAATTTTCCATTATCTTCAGCCTTACTTTATCCTTGAAAAGTAAAGGGGAATGATCATTCCCCATTCCTCCTTCCATATATATTTCCCAGTTGCATTTGCTTACAATAACTGATGTTGTTACTCCCAGGTCTAAGCAAGAAAACTACCATCTGGTGCATTAAATCTAGTTGGGGTGCCATCAGTTAAAACCTGTAGATAGTTTTTGTCTATTAAATCTTTCTAGGCCTGTGCCATTACAATCAGTTGTTCTACTTCCCATAACTTATTATGACTATTTAGATCACCTCATGTAATACATGGTCTTTTAGCATTCTTCACTGTTTCTTGTGATTCTGAGCTTTCTGATTTCCCATGCAGGTTATAAATATTTATAAATCCTTAAAGAAATATTTCTCTTCTGCATTGGTATCTCAACAGCATTATATTCAAGACTTATTCCTATGTAGTTTAATCTTTCCCTAATGAAAGTACAAACACCTCCTCCTATACCTAGTTTTGAGTTTTGCCTAAAGGCAATATACCCTGGAATTTTAAAAAGTTTTTCAATCAACCATTTATCCTGGATATAGTATCTAGTTTAGTTCTTATTTCTACAGGCTGGAGACTGACTGGCTAAGTCGCAGTTCTGCAGAAAAAGACCTGGGGATTACAGTGGACGAGAAGCTGGATCTGAGTCAATAATGTGCTCTTGATGCCAAGAAGGCTAATGGCATATTGGGCTGCATTAGTAGGAGCATTGCCAGTAGATCGAGGGACGTGATTATTTCCCTCTATTCAGCACTGGTGAGGTCAGATCTGGAGTATTGCATCCAGTTTTGGTCCCCTCCCCCCCCCCCCCGAAGGAATGGGGACAAATTGGAGAGAGTCCAGTAGAGGGCAACGAAAATGCTCTGGGGGCTAGGGCACATGACTTATGTGGAGAGGCTGAGGGAACTGGGCTTATTTAGTCTGAAGAAGAGAAGAATGAGGGGGGCTTTGATAGAAGCCTTCAACTACCTGAAGGGGGTTCCAAAGAGGATGGAGCTAGGCTGTTTTCAGTGGTGGCAGATCACTGAACAAGGAGCAATGGTCTCAATTTGCAGTGGGGGAGGTCTAGGTTGGATATTAGGGAAAAACTATTTCACTAGGAGGATGGCGAAACACTGGAATGGGTTATCTAGGGAGGTGGTGGAATCTCCATCCTTGGTTTTTAAGGCTCTGCTTGACAAAGCCCTGGCTGGGATGATTTAGTTGGGGTTGTTCCTGTTTTGAGCAGGGGGTTGGACTAGATGACCTCCTGAGGTATCTTCCAACCCTAATCTTCTATGATTCAGTGTTACACTCGGTTCAAATTTACAGGATTTTATTTGCAACCATGACAGTTAGACACTTGCTTTAAAACAAAGCTTGGATTGTGGAGCACAAAATGGCATCTTGAAGAGATGCAAGAATGCCATACTTGAGTACGTTCACCCTCATCTCCCACCACTCTCAATTGAATCCCTCCAGCTAAGAGTCTGTAGAGCAGGGTTTCCCTAGCTTTTCAAAACCAAGAACTGCATCAGCAACTTCCCAGAGAGTTAGTGGCTGCACCTGCTTGCCATATACATTGGCCAACTTAATCATACCTTATGATCATTTTAAAAAATCTTTAAAGTCAGGTAGCGACATTATTTTATAAGAAATGCCATTGAAAGAGCCCGGTGCTCAACATTTGGAAAGCTTTAGGAAAACAATCACTTATTTGCCAGGAAAAGTGCTAAAATAAAATAATTGTTTTTCTTCAGAGGAGAAGAATGCAAAACACGTTATTAAACATCTAAGTGTCCAGAATAACAGGGGATTTAGGGATATCTCATATTTGCATGGAACACAGTTGTATTAATATTAGGAAGACAAGGGTGACATTTTGGGGCTGTGCATGCTACACTTTATATGCCCTTTCTGTAGAAGGACAAAGTTCCCAGCTTTTTTCTCTTTTTAATTTGTATTTTTATCAAATGAGGCTTCATCTTGAACAAACATTTTGTTGACCATCTGAATTTTGCTTTGAGGACAAAAGCTGTTGCTAATTAGGCAGCTTATGCTTACATCCTCACTGAGGCCGCTTATCACTAGTATAATACAAATAATAAAAAATATCCTTTAGAAAGAAAGGATTAAAATAATATGTGTGCTAACAAGATTATCAGTAATAAAGAAATGTAGATGAGAGCAGAAACCTGTGAACAAAGAATGTAGCCCATCCATAACAGAATGCAGGAAGACACTATCTTGTGAAGCAGTGGCTCGTAAAAGAACGTGGGAGTCATGATGTATAATCTGCTGAACATGAGCTCCCAGTGCAACTCTGTGGTCAAAAGTGCTAACGTAATGCTTGTATGTATAAACCAGGGAATATCGAGAAGGAGTGGAGAGGATATTTTACTTCTGTAGTTTGCACTGGTGAGACTGTCCACAATTCAGGAAGAATGCTGAAAAACTGAGCAGGGGAGTTACTTCGGTGGGAGGAGCATTTCAGTGTGTACACATCCACTGTTTTGTCGACAAAAGTGTGTAGTGTAGAAAGGCCTTATACTAAGTTCTTTCGATTTCTATTTTGCCCTTAAATTGGGATCCCATCCTCTCTTTCTGGGGGAAAAAGTGTTTTGCTCTTCAACCAGCTGAGAACAATTGCACAGACAACAAGGTCTTGGACAAAGCAACAGTTGCTGGGTTGAGGATCCTATTCTTTGTGAAATGATTCGGCCAGCTCAAGAACATGGGGGTGGTAGTCTCTCTAGTCCAACATCTTTCTTCTTGTTTTGTCCAGGAAGTTTTCAGCATAGCATTAATTACTTTCATGAAGAAAAAAACCTTCATAAAAGTGCCCTTTCATGGAAGTGAAGTCCCAAGACAATCAGACAGCTTAACAAAGATACTGTTCTTCTCATTGCAGCTCCCTTCCGAAATCTTAAAAAACCAACCAACCCACCCCCTACATCTGGGAAATTAATGCATAACACTACTATGTGGTGTGTCACTTCAGGTTAGTCTGTACATAACACACCTAACACAAAAAAGACTAACTTAAGGCATCCAGTAGTGTGTACCCTCTAGTCTTCTACCCAGAATCTCACTCGCACTTTGCTACTCGCACAACAGTAATACACCTCAGACAACATATGACATTGTGGCTGTGCGTCAGAGTGGACGCTAACCTTCAGGCACCCTGTTCCCTAGACGTGAGTGACTGTGATTTTCTAGAACTGTGCAAAAAAGGTATTGGGGAAAGACTGGCTGATTTGTGTTGATGTGCATATATTATGTTGGGGGAGTTCATGTATTAATATATAATTGTGTACCTCCCACCCCTGAAAAAAAATCATTTGTAGATTGCAAACTCTTTGGGTAAGGGACTTTGTCTTTATATGTTTGTACAGCACCTAGTACAATGGGGCCCTGATTCTGATTGGGTCCTCCAGCCACAATTTTAATATATATATTTAACAATAGTAAACTAAATGGCAAACTCGTTTTTATTCTGTTCGTGAAGGATTTGAATTCCCTTTTAAATACTGCTTCCTTTATTGATTTGATCTAGAGGTCTGAAACAAAATGCGGGAGATTACATACTCGTATTGTTGTTTTTGAGATTGTAACATAATTTATACCTCAGTGGTGTTTTTAAAAAAAAACCTATATAAATCTTGAAACGTGTCGTCAAGATTGTGTAATCTGTATAACAAATTTTATTTTCTGTTTCAGATACGGACATGGCTATGAAATATTTTGTGTTGCTTGTAACAATTCAAAAACTATAATTGCCTCAGCATGTAAGGTAAGAAAAGAGAGATTTTAGCACCATTTATTGAAAAAGGTTATATGCTATCAGATTGACAGGGATTGTGGTTTAAAAGTTAGAGCACAGGATTGGGAGACAGGATTCTAAATTGTGGTATACATTCTGCTACTTGACTCCCAGTGACTTGGGGCAAGCCACTTAACTTTTCTGTACCGCAGTTTGTCCATCCATAAAATTGGTATATTTGGCCTTACGGACATGTGCAAATGAATGTACAAAAATTAGTAGTAGTAAATGATTTGTGGTATTTTTGGTGTTGAACAAATTAAGAAGAAAGTGAATTGTAAGAATTCATACATACGCTGTTGTCATCTTCCAGGGTTTAGAAGAAAGTTTAAGCGGGAAACATCCTTACTATCATAGTAACATGTGAGTGAAAATAAAACTTGGAACTACCTAGAGGAAAATTCAGTCTAACTCAGTTGCAAGCATTTAAAAAATCATGCTAATATTTTAGGGTAGCATCATTTTGCTTTTTGTTTCCTTTCCTTCATTTTCAGTGGTTTTGTCCCTGTCCTTACAGGCCTCCAAAAAAGAACACGCAGCAATTATTTTGTGGAGCACCACTTCTTGGAAGCAGCTGCAAAGCTTGTCTTTTCACAATCTGACTGTTACTCAGATGGCATTTTCTCCTGATGACAAATTTTTATTAGCAGTTTCCAGAGATAGGAATTGGTCACTGTGGAAAAATCGAGATAAAAAACCATTGCAATCAGGTAAGCTACATGGCATTGGTATGTCCATTCAAAAAGAGGTGTTGAAACTAGTAAACAAGTTTAGCTTTTAAAACAATTTTAACAATAAATTAATAAGATTCTGTTATCTCACTGTGACATCTTGTTATACTTTTATTTTTTCACTCTTTAGGAAATAGAGAATTGTTCATATGGTTCTTTTTAAATACTGTACATTTATTGTTGTATGGAGCAGTCACAAAGTAGATTAAAATGTAGAAAACCAGCCATAAACATATTAGTAAAATAAATACACCGGACCCTTGCTAGAATGCGGGATTTGGGATCCATGCGCGTGACGTGGAAAAATAACCATGTATTGTGTTTGGATCAGAGCAAGCCTGAGGCTCCTTTATTGATTACAAACGCAGGGGGTAACAGCTCTAGGTAGCTGCCCCCTGCTGCAAAGCGCACACAGCTTTTTAAGCTTAAAACCACAGACAAATTACACATACATCCATATTAATTACCTTATTTGGAATACATTGCAAAATTAACACTGGCCAAAAGCAAAAACAAGCATCTCCCCCGTTAGGCCCTTCTTGTTATTCATTGTCTGTTCTTTTGCGGTCAGCGACCTTTCTAACACCATTGTTGCGGTTATATATTTCATAAGCTTGACTATTGCAAATTTGTTCTGTCTGGGGACTTTTCCATCCTGCCCCTTGATGTCCCTTATGCGCAGAAAACGTTGTTTTGGGGACTTTCCACTGTGACTTCTCCAACCCTTGACACAACACAAGCAAGCAGGATCTCAGTTTATGGTCTGCAGGCAAGCTTGACCAAAGTCAGGGCCTTGACCTGAGTTTTATGTCCTGTTAATTTTCCCTCACAGTTCCCCCCTTTGAGGCCTCACTTTATTCTATCATACCTCCATGGATATTAATTTATTAATTTCCTCTCTCTCTCCCCCTCGTGTACTACCTGCATTTCCTCATAAACATTCATTGCTGACTTTTGCCTCCTGTTATCATAGAGTTTATTGACAATCATTAGTGCCATTTGTTCCTTTACATTGAGCTTAACAGGTCTACGACCAGACAGGCAATGATAAACACATCTACTACAACAGCAATAACATAACCCCATACCAAACAGTAATAAAAACAACAAAATTTCTATGGCAATAAAACGATGGGGTTGAGATTGCTGAATAGTCTTAGTCACAAAACACAAAGCATCATACTTAGTACATAAGGTAGATTCCCTATAGGCAGTATGAATGGCATTTTTTTCAACTTGATATATATTTTGCAGCATGTGAATCTGTCCCTGGTTATAACAGTTTATAATAATTTGCAATTCCTCTTTGAATTTAACAGGGTCCTCTCTTATTTTTGGAAAATTTCTAAGTAAATTATACAATTCCATAGGAGACCAAGATGCATGTGCAGACAGCAAGGTCTCATGACCCGAAGTACCAATGCCCAGGAATTGGCTCAAGGGGAACATTTCCTCAGTATGGGGGGTCACTGTCTGAGAGGTGAATGTAAGGGGTTTCTGTTGCTTAATATTTCTTGCTGGCTTAGTTGGATTTAAATTCTTTGCCAGTTTTCTTTTTATCTTTTTTAATTGTGTTGTAAGTTTCTCCTGGGAGTCTTTGAGACTTCTTATTTGAGATTCACGGCGCTGTTTTCCCCCCCCCCCCTTCTGTTTCTTCATGCCAATAGAAATATGCCTCACACTGACATTTGCCAGAAGCGCACTTCTGAGGTGCACAATCTTGTCAAGTTCGAAACTTTCCCTCTAAGGGAAACCATAAATTTAAATTATCCCTATCCCTGGCATACCAATTCCATTTTTTTAGAAATTTGCAAGTGGAAAGGACTATAATTTGCGTACGTGTAGTACGCCAGTGTGCCTTTTGGTGGGATGGTGATCCTTTTTGGCTCACCGACCTCCATGGCAAGGCAGGAATCCCCTTGGATCCTCCAGCCTATGCCCCCCCCAGTACCCGACTCAATTCACTTGTCACGCTCACACAGGGTACTCGGCTCAATGGTTTGAGCATTGGCCTGCTAAACCCAGGGTTGTGAGTTCAATCCTTGAGAGGGCCATTTAGGGATCTGGGGCAAAAATTGGGGCTTGGTCCTGCTTTGAGCAGAGGGTTGGACTAGATGACCTCCTGAGGTCCTTCCAATCCTGATATTCTATGATTCTGCTCTGTATACTATACACTGAAATGTAAGTACAATGTTTATATTCCAGTTGATTTATTTTATAATTATATGGGTAAAAATGAGGAAGTAAGCTATTTTTCAGTAATAGCATGCTGAGATACTTTTGTATTTTTATTCTGGTTTTAAGTGAGGTGAAACTTGGGGGTATGCAAGACAAATCAGACTCCTGAAAGGGATACAGTAGTCTTGAAAGGTTGAGAGCCACTGCTCTATAGGGTATGCTGACTTTACAAACATGGCTCTGTCTTAGGAGAATTTGATAAGAAGAGATTCACTTGACTTTCAGCCTTGGAAAATCCTGCAAGATCCAACTGCTAATGGAGTGTGTTTTACTCTCAAACCGCATATGCATATGCTGAAAGCTGTTATAGTTATACCAGCTGCTGATTTGAACCTAAATGTTTCGTGGTTGGTGTGTAATGTTACTGAGCTCCACAATATTTTCATTGAATCAGGCCATGATCAGGTCTAGTAGACCTGCCTGGGAGATACTGGTAACTTTGATCAAGTCCTTGTTAGAGGAGAATTTGATGAGAAGAGATTCACTTGACTTTCAGCCTTGGAAAATCAAGTCTGTTATGATTGAGTGACTGTTCTTTCTTATCTGAAAGATCCATCCCAGAACATAACACTTTGTCCAATTTAGTTCTAAAAAGCACTAGAAAATATGCTGCATTGCAGATTGATGGATCGGATGACCTAGGGTTAGAATCCTACATGGACACAAAATGTATATCTGCAGATGCGGATATCCACGGATATAAAGTACATATCCGCAGAGCTGCAGGGCTCTACCAGGAACCACAGCAGCAAAAGCAGCAGGATGTCAGGCCGCCGCTTACAGGAGCCAGCACCCAGCCTAGGCAGCTCCTCCAGTGTGGTTATATCGCCCCCAGTCCTGCCCACTGGGGTGGGCACTAGGCTCATAGGCTATGAGCTATGCGTAGGTGGTTCAGGCATATCAAGCGGCTCACACACTACTGGACAGGAGACGCAGAGTGACGGCCCGACGTGCTGCTGCTTTTGCTGCTGCGGTTACTGGTAGAGCCCTGCAGCTCCACGAAGATCCGCTTTATATCCGCAGATATTAATTTTGTATCTGCGCAGGACTCTACATAGAGGTTTTCTACGTCTATGACTTACGTGAGGCAAATTTGGTAGCATAATTATACTTCGTATTTACAAATTTTAATAAGTGTGCTACAAGTAAATGAAATATACCGTGCGTTTCAAGGGACAGTACTGAGCCCTCCTGTTTAAAAACTAAGACCGCATCTCCACTACAGAGTTAAAGTCAACTTAAGTTATGTCGATGATCATAAGTCGCAGTTGTTGCTCTTGCATAGACAGGCAGAGTGTTACATCGTGGGTAGCTATCCCACTGTGCAGCTTGTCACCCTCTGCCGCTGGAGCTCTGGGAATGGATCGCGGTGCATCACAGGGACATGCTCGCTGTCCCATGATGCAGTTCTTTCCATCCTATCATTTCATGAGCTTCCTACTTCATTTCATGCCATTTTTCAACTGTCCTTATAAACTGTGCACCTGCCATCTCTGCCTGACAGCATTGATCTTGAGCTATTGACCAGTCTGGTGATGAGCGTTATGAACACCACCATTTATTTCATGAGCTGCAAAACAGAGTGAATCGGTGATGCATGCCCTGCTGGCTGCCATGGAAACAAATAATTCAAGATTGCTTCTGCCACTGTAGACCATTGGTACTGGGATCAGGAAACAAGCTCTGAATGGTCGGATCACATTGTGATGCATGTATGGGATGACGAGCAGTGGCTGCAGAACTTTCGGATGCACAAATTCACCCTCCTGGAACAGTGTGTGGAGCTCACTGCAGCACAAAGACACCAGAATGAGAGCTGCCCTCACTGTGGAAAAGCAAGTGGCAATCGTGTGGAAGATGGCAACTCCAGACTGCTATCGGTCAGTCGCAAATCAATTTTGAATGGGAAATTCCACCGTGGGGGTGGTGGTGATGCAAGTGTGCAGGGTCATTAATCACCTCCTGCTATGAAGGACTGTAACTCTCGGTAATGCTCGGTAACAGGAAATAATTGATGACTTTGAGGCAATGGGATTCCCTAACTGCAGCAGGGCGCTAGATGGAACACATCCGAATTTTGGCCCCCCAACCAACTTGCAACAGAGTACATCAACCGAAAGGGCTACTTCTCCAGCGTCTTGCAGGCGCTAGTGAATCACCAGGGCCGTTTCACTGACATCAATGCAGCATAGTCAAGGAAGATGCATCATGCACACATCTTTCAGAACATTGGACTGTATAGAAAGCTGCACACTGGGACTTTCTTTCCAGACCAGAAGATTCCAGTGAGGAATGTGGAAATGACCATAGTGATTCTTGGAAACCCCGCCTTACCCCTTGCTCCTGTGGCTCATGAGCAGCAAGGAGTGCTTCAACAACAGGCTCAGCAGGTGTTGAATGATTGTTGAATGTGACTTTGACCGATTAAAAGGTTGCTGACCAGTTAGGCCTCAGTGAAAAAAATATTCTGATGGTCATTGTGGCCTGCTGTACGCTGCATAATGTTTGCGATGCGAAGGTGAAAAGTTTCCCTGGGGTGGACCGCTGGGGCTGATAGTCTGGCTCCTGATTTTGAGCAGCCAGATACAAGGGCAATTAGAGGTGTGCAGTGGAAGGCTATTCGAATCAGGGAGGCTTTAAAGGAGCATTTTGACAATGAGTCTCAGTAATGTATCTTTATGTAATGCATTCAGCCAGGCAATGTTTACTTGTCCCCTTGAGTTACCCCTGTAGTGCTTGATTCCTGAGCATTAATTGTAATAAGCAAATATTCTCACCTATAGCCACTGTTTCATTGTTAGCACTGACTGATGTGTATATGTCACAAATAAAGACTCATTTTATTTCAAAAATCAAGTTTAATAACAGGACAAAACACAAATTTTTGGTCAAACCTGGGACATGACAATGAGGAACAGTCTCATGGTTAGGGCTGTCACAGCTTTCATTGTGAAACGAGTCCCTAGGGGTCGAGTGCACAGGGTACTGTGAGGGACCGGGAGCACATGAGGAATGTGGTAGGGAAGTTTAGGGAGGGCATGGACTGGAGTTCTGTAGTGGTTACAGGGGAAGTTGTGCACAGAGCTGCTCAGAGTGCAGGGTAATGCAGGGTAACAAGGGACTTCATCATCTCCGTCTGGCCCTCCAGGAGCTTTATCATCTGCTTCTGTCCCTGTGTCCTTTCCAGCTATCAAGCCTCAGTCTTTCATTAATTGACTCCCTCCATGCTCTTGTTTTGCCATGTGCAGCATCTGTTGACTGCAGCACTTTGCAAAACATCTCCTTACTCCTCCTGGTCCTCCACCTTATCTGATGGTGGAGGTACTCCACTGGTGTAGAGGAGTGGGTCCGCAAGGGCACATCTGCAGAAGCCAAAGAAACAATGAACAGAGACAGTATTGTGTGTGTGCTTACAGCCGTGAATCATAAAAGTTGCACACACCTCTTTTTCACTGTCCCTTGGCTAGCACACAGGTCAACATGAGTCCCAAATAGGATGAGTTTGTGGGGGAGGAAGATGACAAGGGGGAAAAGGCAAGAATTGATAAAGGGTGGCATAATGGGTTCCCCCCAGGTGCCACCTGGAACTAAGATGCACTGTGCCTTCTAACCCACCAGCCTGGGCTCCCTCTCACACTGTGCTGCTGTGACAAGCTGCAGACCCACTCCCAGTCCTACACCTCCACCAGCATTCACATTGGCAGGGACACACCCAGCTGCAGTTACATGCTGGCTCTCTGACCAGTCACTGCATGAACCAACAATAGAGAGGCTACAACCAAAATAACCTCCATCTTCCCAGTCTAGGATTCCAGAGCTATACCGTTCTGCCTTGGTTAAAACCCTGACCAGTATGAATTTATTATCCCCCTCAATGTGGAAAGGAAATTCAACAGCCTTTGCTGCCTGAGCTAAAGATTTCCAAGCACTTCTTCAAACTCACTGGTTTAGATAAAGTAAAAACAAATTTATTAACTACAAAAGATAGATTTTAAGTGATAACAAACAGATCAAAGCAGATTACCTAGTAAATAAACAAAAACGCAAACTAAGCTTAATATATTAGAAAGATAGGATTTGAATTAACAATTTCTTACCCTGACTGATGATACAAGCAGGCTAGCAGATTCTCAAGGTACAAGCTGCACCTGCTTTACAGCTTGGAATCCCCACGTTTTTCATACACAGGCTAGAAATCCCTTTATCCTGGGTCTAGCACTTCTCCCAGTTCAGTCTTTGTTCCTCAGGTGTTTCCAGGAGTCCTCTTGTGTGGGGAGTGAAGAACAACAGATGATGTCTTTTCCTGCCTTATATAGCTTTAGCATATGGCAGGAACCCTTTGTTCCCAAACTCAGTTTGTTGAAAAACATTGACATCCCAAGATGGAGTCTAGAGTCATGTGGTCTGCTCACATGCCCTTGCCTACCTTGCTGAGTCATAGCAGCCATTACTTACAGCTTGTGTGGAACATTCACAGAAAGGTTAAGTTCTTCCAGGGTCCGTTGTCTTTGCTGATGGGCCATAAGCACTGTCTGTCTTCTTCATTGTTGTACCAGAAAGGCTAGTTGTGGATGTCACCCAGAATAAGAACAACTGAAATACAGATACATAGTCAATATTCCTAACTTTAGATACAAAAATGATACATGCAGATAAATAACATAATCATATTCAGCAAATCTTAACTTTTCCAATGACACCTCACATGACCCATCTTGTACAAAGTGCATAATAATTATGACATAATCATATCATAATATCACTGTGAAAAATATGGGGTGCAGTGTCACAGGTGATTTGCGAAGGGGATCACTACAAATGGCTAGATAGACAATTCTGAATATCGGTACCTTTTTCCATAGGCTAGAGTAATCAAACCTGATATTTCACTCCTGAGGGTAACCCAGGATGCAAGATGCATCTCCTGTATGTGTGCTGCTTCAGACCAACTCCATACGTTGCTCACCTGTGTGCTGCTCTGGTCCCTGCAGAAGTAATTGCCAGATGGCATGGCAAAGTTTCCTACAGCCAGGGGAGAAACAAGGAGGCTCTGCCAAGGAACCTTCAGCAGAGGATTGCAGAATACGTGCAGGAAAGTTTCTTAGAGATCTCTATGGAGGATTCCTAGGACATCCCTATGTACATTAACAAACTTTTCCACCATGGCCCCACTGCATATATGGACAGGCTTTATTGTTAATTTCTGTTCCTTATCCCTTCTCTACCATATAACGAAGTACATGACAGCTCAATCTCCTCTCACTGTGCAGTATCAAAGCAAAATGAGCACTTATCAGAACTCCCCTCTCCTGCATCCTGCATGCCAGAGCCAGAGTGGAAAAGAGGTCCTGACTCACCGCACCACTGGGCAACTCTGCTGGGAGCTCCACATCGTCCTCCAGCTCCACTTCCTCGTCCACCACTTCATCATCGGGGTTGAGTCCGCTGGCTGCTGCCTCTAGTTCCCCTGAAGTATCCACAGGCACTTGGAGGAGGAGGTGGGATCGCTGTCGAGGATGTCATGCAACTTCTTATAGAAGCAGCATGTTTTCGGTGCTGCACTAGAGCAATGATTGGCCTCCCTTGCCTTCTGGTACGCCTGCCTCAGCTCCTTGATCTTAGCACAGCACTGCTGCGAGTCCCTCTTGTGCCCCTTTTCCTGCATGCCACCAGCGATCAACCGTCGGTATCAAAGTTCCTACGGCTGGAGCAAAGCTGCGACTGCACAGCCTCCTCTCCCCATAGACTCAAGAGATCCAACATATCTGGTGTGCTCCACGCAGGAGCGTGTCTACTGCGGAAAGCTGGCATGGTCACCTGGGAAAATGCTGTGTGAACTGTGCATGCCGAGCAAACAGAGAAATTTCAAATTTCCTGGGTCTTTAGATGTGGGAGGGGTACATACCGATGTATCTTCAGAGCAGCAGAGTTCAAACCGCTGACCAGAGCGGTCATGATGAGCATTGGGAGACACCTCCTGGAGGCCAATTAGGGCAACATAATGCACATTGTCTATACTGATGCTGGGTCGCAAAAAGCTCTAGCACTTGTTGAGGTGGGTTTTTTTTAATGTTGGCGTAGCAGGGGAGTTGCAGCATCAGGAGGAGCATTTTATAGTGTGTATCTCCACTGTTTTGCAGACAAAAGTAGACTTTTGTTGACAAAACTATATAGTGTAGACAAGGCCTAAAGCAGCACTATTAGGTTAAAAATCACATTTAAAAGCAAACTTTCTTACTTGATAGTACATTAGATTATTAAAACTTAAATTTTAATTGGTTTTGTCAGATATGAAAATTGGCTGTTGATTCTTCTAAATAAGTTAAATATCCCCATATTTTGATGTTTGATGTTATCTCCCATAAATAATCTGCTAAAAGGAAACTCCAGTGGTTGGTGGACTGCTTGTTTTTTTGTTCATTATTTGTTGTTGTTGGGGGGGGGAAGGTGAGGTTTTTTAAAACATTTCAGAGAGATTTGGGGGGATTACAAAAATGTAAATGCAAGTTGCAAATAAATTAAAGAAATAAGTAAAAAATTCGACATTTTGTGGCTGTGGAAGGCTCTGAGATTATTCCACAGAGACTGCCATTTTCCCGTGAAACAGGCAGGAAGCTCTGTTAATAGAGATCGAGTCTTTTCCACTGATTTCAGTCAGAAAAGCAGTCAACTTTGAATGTTGTTTTCAGTTAAGTTTCAGCATCTATTTTAAAGTTTTGTGTGAAAGGAAGGAAAAATGTTTTGGTGTTTTACTTTGTAGATGAGGTCTAAGATATGAATGAGAAGAAAATCTGCTGTACTTCTCACTTTCCCAAGATTTTTTGCTCATTAACTTCTGAAAGGATGTGTTACTGTTGTTTAAGTATGCCAGTCCAATCTATCGCTAATCTTGCTAGCTTGTTTACAGTACTCTTCTCACTGGAGAAACTTCTTTTGTTATTTTGGGTTACTTTAATAAAGCAGTAGGAATAAGATTGGCACAATTAGTTTAAACTCCAAATAGCACACACTGTTCCAAGTAAAGGATCATGAGTACTCTGTGGGAAGTGGACGGAAGAGATTCTCTTTTCATGTACAAATCCAGAACCCATCTGTCTACAAAATACACATCACCAAGTCAGTTTAAAGTAAAACTACATTTACTGCCATCCCAAAAAATGTAAAGGCTTATTAAAATTTAATATTACTGCTTTTTTCATTGCAGTAAATGAGAATGCTTTTCTGTTGTTAACGGTTAAACTTAAAACAAAAAATTGTTACCCAAGGCTGCATGATTCTGAAAATTTGCAATATAACTGGAGTCTTTTGTAGTAAAGAATGAAGAACTGTTATTGGGTCAGTGACTTCTGCACACATCATGATAAAATGAAAGTTACATTGGTAATACTTTTCAAAGTCACTAAAATGTACTTATTAAGATACTATCAAAAATAAACAGAATATCATAGAATTAGGCCAAATAGAAAATGAAAGATTATTCTTATAGACATGGATACGTTTTCAGAGCGAGAGAAATGCATGCAGAAGATAAAATTGTTTTTGCTATCATCTGGCGTTACAGCTAACAGTATTATATTGTAATTAGGCTGACTAGTTATATTTATATTGGTCGCTGTTCATATATAATAAATATGGCTTGATCCTTCCTGCAAAGTGCTAACTACCCCAGTTCCCACTAAAGTCACACGGAGCTAATGGTGGGATTGTACAGGATTATTTCTGTAGCCTTGGTCCCCTCCGTGTACTGCTTTCAAAGCAAAATAAGAGCAGGTATTTTTTTTACAAAAGATAATTACAAGGATTTTTCTTCTGTTTACTTGCTTTATTCCAGAACCCATTTTCAGCCTTTTTGCATACACAGACAAAAACACAGCTGTGCATAGCCGGATCATTTGGTCTTGTGACTGGACCCCAGACAGCAAATATTTCATTACCGGAAGTCGGGACAAAAAGGTAACTAATACAAAAGGAACTAACAAAAAGAACAGTATAAAGTAATCATTGATTTGAAATGTTTTTGGATTTAGCAACTGTATCATATGAATAGTGACATGGAAGTCGTTGGGGCTACTTGGGTGCATAAAGCTAATCACGTCCGTAAGCATGTGCAAGATTATAGTCAGTGATTTGCTTCTTTTTTATTGTGTATAGTAACAGAAGGAGAGCATGCTGCATGTCATTTTGTGTATGTGTTTTTTAATCAAGGATTCTGTAACTTGATTCATTCATCTCTTACAAGTAGACTTGTATTTATCAGATATTGTTGCCAATATCTTTAATAATACCACTCAAAACTCTGTTTTTTAAGAAAGATTTGAATTCCTATAAATAGAAGCTGTTGTTTATTTCAGGGGAAAAAAGGAGTTTTGCTCTATCTACCTCCACGCCACAATACAAAATTACTGCTATTCCTGACGTGTTCTTAGTTCCTAAGCACAGGTACATAAAAGATCAAAGAAACAGTTGATGCTCTTATTTCTAATAGGTCATTATATGGGGTGACCGTGGCTCAGCTGGAGCCACTGAAAGCAATGGGCTAGGTGCAATCAAGCCTTGTTCTTCAATACTGGATGTTGGGGATTCTGTCACTGCAGTCAATATCAGCCATGTGCTTGCTCCTGATGAAAGGTATTGTTACCTCTGCATTCTAGAATTCATTT
This sequence comes from Dermochelys coriacea, assembly GCF_009764565.3. NCBI lineage: Eukaryota > Metazoa > Chordata > Testudines > Dermochelyidae > Dermochelys > Dermochelys coriacea. The sequence goes on along the minus strand of NC_050069.1, from coordinate 153,890,935 downwards.
GTTGGTGGGTTTTTTCTTTTTACTTGAAAGTGATATTTCTTTTCCACTTTAGTCAGTGCAAGCCTTTTCTAGATCTGTTGCTTGCTCTTGTTTTTTTTTTTTAACATTCTTTTTGTTTTCATTTACATGTTCTTTTGATGATAAAATATTGATTTGAAGAGCAGGTTTCAACATAAAATGTGTATGATTTGGGCAGCGGTTGTCTTTTTTCAAAAATTGTTGATGCACCCTTTTTAGAAATAACATAGTTGTTCCTTCTCAACAGCTACATCATTGCAGTAGGGTTAGAGTGCGGGAAGATTAATTTGTACACATGGAAGCAGAGTGAGCAGAGACCAGTGTTGACTGATTGGACCAAATGTGTCGAGACTGACAACAGGTATCTTTTTTGGGTCAAGGGGCTCATGAGCAGTTCTCCAGACCTATCCTGTCTTACAAGTCATATGCAAGGAAAGAACTTCCTTTTGAGATCTGGACAGTATTGGAATTCTGAATTAAATTTATTCAGACATACCATTAAAACAGCAAAAAAAAAAGATGTATCAAAAGCTCTGAAAGTTTTTTCAGAAAAAGACAATATGCAATCGCTGTAACCCCAAGAAAGCCTCCAGCAAAACCTAGGGAAAACCAGCATCAGCATTCCTGATATTTCCAAGAGAGAGAGAAGCTTTTTAAAAACAAAAAATATTATTTCAGGCTGCCATTAGATATCAGAGAAAGACAAAAAAGGGTATAAACCAGTTTTTAAGAAATCCTTTGATGTGACCTTTAAGGGTAAAATAGGATTGAAGCTTTTAAAAATGTTTTTAAAAAATCACTGTTAAAATGTGGCGAGGAGTAGGAAGTGAGAGAAGGCATGGTGATTCTACTGATCTGTGCCATCGACTATGGGATCCCAGCTCTGTATTCATTGGGAGTTGGTGCAGGGCTATAGCCGTGCCACAAAGGCCCCATAGAATCATAGAATATCAGGGTTGGAAGGAACCTCAGGAGGTCATCTAGTCCAACCCCCTGCTCAAAGCAGGACCAATCCCCAACTAAATCATCCCAGCCAGGGCTTTGTCAAGACTGACCTTTAAAAACTTCTAAGGGAAGGAGATTCCACCACCTCCCTAGGTAACGCATTCCAGTGTTTCACCACTGTCCTAGTGAAAAAGTTTTTCCTAATATCCAACCTAAACCTCCCCCACTGCAACTTGAGACCATTACTCCTCGTTCTGCTACCACTGAGAACAGTCTAGATCCATCCTCTTTGGAACCCCCTTTCAGGTAGTTAAAAGCACCTATCAAATCCCCCCTCATTCTTCTCTTCCACAGACTAAACAATCCCAGTTCCCTCAGCCTCTCCTCATAAGTCATGTGTTCCAGTCCCCTAATCATTTTTGTTGCCCTCCGCTGGACGTTTTCCAATTTTTCCACATCCTTCTTGTAGTGTGGGGCTCAAAGCTGGACACGGTACTCCAGATGAGGCCTCACCAATGTCAAATAGAGGGGAATGATCGTGTCCCTCGATCTGCTGGCAATGCCCCTACTTGTACATCCCACAATGCCATTGGTCTTCTTGGCAACAAGGGCACACTGTTGATTCATATCCAGCTTCTCGTCCACTATAACCCCTAGGTCCTTTTCTGCAGAACTGCTGCCGAGCCATTCAGTCCCTAGTCTGTCGCAGTGCCTGGGATTCTTCCATCCTAAGTACAGGACTCTGCACTTGTCCTTGTTGAACCTCATCAGATTTCTTTTGGCCCAATCCTCCAATTTGTCTAGGGCCCTCTGTATCTTATCCCTACCCTCCAGTGTATCTACCTCTCTTCCCAGTTTAGTGTCATCTGCAAACTTGCGGAGGGTGCAATCCACTCCATCCTCCAGATCATTAAGGAAGATATTGAACAAAACCGGCCCGAGGACCGACCCTTGGGGCACTCCACTTGATACCAGCTGCCAACTAGACATGGAACCATTGATCACTACCTGTTGAGCCCGACAATCTAGCCAGCTTTCTATCCACCTTATAGTCCATACTACTTTAACTTACTGGCAAGAATGCTGTGGGAGACCGTGTCAAAAGCTTTGCTAAAGTCAAGGAACAACACGTCCACTGCTTTCCCCTCATCCACAGAGCCATTTATCTTATCATAGAAGGCAATTAGATTAGTCAGGCATGACTTGCCCTTGGTGAATCCATGCTGACTGTTCCTGACTGTCCACTTTTTTCTCCTCTAAGTGCTTCAGAATTGATTCCTTGAAGATCTGCTCCATGATTTTTCCAGGGACTGAGGTGAGGCTGACTGGCCTGTAGTTTCCAGGATCTTCCTCCTTCCCTTTTTAAAAGATGGGCACTACATTAGCCTTTTTCCAGTCATCCGGGACTTCCCCCAATCGCCATGAGTTTTCAAAGATAATGGCCAATGGCTTTGCAATCACATCCGCCTACTCCTTTAGCACTCTCGGATGCAGCGCATCCGGCCCCATGGACTTGTGCTCATCCAGCTTTTCTATGTAATCCCAAACAATTTCTTCCTTCACAGAGGGCTGGTCACCTCCTCCCCCTGCTGTGCTGCCCAGTGCAGTAGTCTGGGAACTGACCTTGTTCGTGAAGACAGAGGCAAAAAAAGCATTGAGTATATTAGCTTTTTCCACATCCTCTGTCACTAGGTTGCCTCCCTCATTCAGTAAGGGGCCCACGCTTTTCTTGACTTTCTTCTTGTTGCTAAAATACCTTAAGAAACCCTTCTTGTTACTCTTAACCACTCTTGCTAGCTGCAACTCCAGGTGTGATTTGGCCTTCCTGATTTCACTCCTGCATGCCCAAACAATATTTTTATACTTTTCCCTGGTCATTTGTCCAATCTTCCACTTCTTGTAAGCTTCTTTTTTGTGTTTAAGATCAGCAAGGATTTCACTGTTAAGCCAAGCTGGTCGCCTGCCATATTTACTATTCTTTCTACACATTGGGATGGTTTGTCCCTGTAACCTCAATAAGGATTCTTTAAAATACAGCCAGCTCTCCTGGACTCTTTTCCCCCTCATGTTATTCTCCCAGGGGATCCTGCCCATCAGTTCCCTGAGGTTGTCAAAGTCTGCTTTTCTGAGGTCCAGGGTCCGTATTCTGCTGTTCTCCTTTCTTCCCTGTGTCAGGATCCTGAACTCGACCATCTCATGGTCACTGCCTCCCAGGTTCCCATCCACTTTTGCTTCCCCTACTAATTCTTCCTGGTTTGTGAGCAGCAGGTCAAAAAGAGCTCTGCCCCTAGTTGGTTCCTCCAGCACTTGCACCAGGAAATTGTCCCCTACACTTTCCAAAAACTTCCTGGATTGTCTGTGCACTGCTGTATTGCTCTCCCAGCAGATATCAGGGTGATTTGAAGTCTCCCATAAGAACGAGGGCCTGTGATCTAGTAACTTCCATTAGTTGCCGGAAGAAAGTCTCGTCCACCTCATCCCCCTGATCTGGTGGTCTAAAGCAGACTCCCACCACAACATCACCCTTGTTGCTCATGCTTCTAAACTTAATCCAGAGACGCTCAGGTTTTTCTGCAGTTTCATACCGGAGCTCTGAGCAGTCATACTGCTCTCTTACATACAGTGCAACTCCCCCACTTTTTCTCTCCTGCCTGTCCTTCCTGAACAGTTTATATCTATCCATGACAGTACTCCAGTCATGTGAGTTATCCCACCAAGTCTCTGTTGTTCCAATCACATCATAATTCCTTGACTATGCCAGGACTTCCAGTTCTCCCTGCTTGTTTCCCAGGCTTCTTGCATTTGTGTATAGGCACTTGAGATAACTTGCTATTTGTCCTGCTTTCTTAATATGAGGTAGGAGCTCATTAAGTGAGATGATCTTTAAATATTCAGGGTAAATAGGCCAAATCCCCTGAGATGGGATATTAGATGGATGGGATCTGAGTTACTATAGAAAATTCTTTCCTGGGTATCTGGCTGGTGAATCTTGCCCATATGCTCAGGGTTTAGCTGATTGCCATATTTGGGGTCGGGAAGGAATTTTCCTCCAGGGCAGATTGGAGAGGCCCTGGAGGTTTTTCGCCTTCCTCTGTAGCATGGGACATGGTTGACTTGAGGGAGGCTTCTCTTCTCCTTGAAGTCTTTGAACCATGATTTAAGGACTTCAATAGCTCAGACATAGGTGAGGTTTTTCATAGGAGTGGGTGAGTGAGATTCTGTGGCCTGCGCTGTGCAGGAGGTCGGACTAGATGATCAGAATGGTCCCTTCTGACCTTAGTATCTATGAATCTATGAGATGCTTAACCTGAAACTAATGTGGTGAAACTTGAAATTGATAGCAGTTTTAATTATTGACAAGTGAGAGGATAAAATGTCATTAGTGTTGTTAATAACACTAGAAATTCTGGAGCGTTTAATACCTTTAGGTCGTGACAAGTCAATTTTTCTCAGCTGATAGCACTGAAAGGGAGTGCACTAATTAGATAAAATGATGATGTTTAAACTCAGAAGTCCAGCTGAGTTTGACATTTTGAAGTTGGTGTATGCATTCTTTTTTTCAATGTCTTCTGTCTTCGTTGCAGCCAAAGTCACACTCTTGCTGTCAAACGGCTATGCTGGAGAAACTGGGTGGGCAGAGCTGGACATAACGACCAAGACAACAGTGAATGGTTGCAGCTAGCAAGTTGTGGAGCTGATCACTGTGTAAAGATACTAAATGTTAACAGGTGTGCACTTTAGCTAAGGCAGCAGACCCAGCTGAGTCAAATGAATCTATATTTCAGTTTGCTTAATCTTTTGATTTTTAAACTCCATTTTCTGTTGTGAAAACAGGAATGTCTGACAAGTGTATTGATCTAATTTATTAAAGTATCTTGAATAATAGCACCTTGTAGTGTCTTGAAGTGTTAAATAATTATCTTATCCAGCAGTATTAGGAAGTTTCAAATACATTGGGTGTTCCAGCTAGTAAATATTTTGGAGAGTGTGTGAAATAGATGGGGGGTTTCCACTTTATATAGAAATGGTGGCAAGGAGACTGTTTCTCCACTCTGCATGGAGATGGATAAGCAGAGAAAATGGTACTTCTATCATCCAGTTGAGAGGGAAGGAACTGTTTTTGTTTGGGCTTCAAATGAAGTATCAAAACATTTCAAACTTATTACAGTAACTCCTCACTTATAGTTATGTTCCTGAAAAATACTACTTTAAGCAAAACAATGTTAAGTGAATCCAGTTTCCCCATAAGAATTAGTTTAAATAGTGGGGGTTAGGTTCCAGGAAAATAAATAAATAAATAAATAAACACACACACACAGACACAGAGTATAAGTTTTAAAGAATTTAATACTGTACACAGCAATGATAATTGTGGAGCTTGGTTGAGATGGTGGAGTCAGAGGATGGAAGAGGGTAGGATATTTCCCAGGGAATGCCTTGCTTCTAAATGATGAACTAATACTCAGCTGAGCCCTCAAGGGTTAACATGTTGTTAATGTAGCCTCACACTCTACAAGGCATAGGCTCCGACTTCCCCACTTTCTCGTGGGTGCTCGATCCGCCCTCTGTCCCTACCCCCGCCCCCACTCCACCCCTTCCTTGAGGCCAAGCCCGTGCCCTGCCCCTTCCCACCCCTTCCCCACCCCCATTCCAACCCCTTTCCCAACTCCATCCCCTCCCTTCCAATATTAAAACTCCTTCCCCAAATCCCTACCCCAGCCCCGCCTCTTCCCCACCTCCTCCCCTGAGTGCTCCACGTTCCAGCTCCTCTCCTTCTCTCCCAGAGCATGCTAATGCTGCCAAACAGCTGTTTGGTGGTGGGCGGGTGGAAAATGTTGGGAGGGAGGTGGAGGAGCGGTGACGTGACGTGCTCAGGGGTGGGGGGGGAAGAGATGGGGTGGGGGGAAGGGGAGCTTGGCTGCTGGTGGGTGCAGAGCACCCACTAACTTTTTCCCTGTGGGTGCTCCAGCCCTAGCACACAGAGTCGGCGCCTATGCTACAAGGCAGCACAAATGGAGGGAGGAAACACAATAAACGCATGGCAGTGGCTGCAAACATTCCCTGCGGAAACTGAACATGATGATGAACCCATGCTATCCCACTGAAGCGCACCATTCCCTCCACTTTCCAAAGCGCTGGGGAGGTGTGTGTGTGTGTGTGTGTGTGTGTGTGAGAGAGAGGCTCATTGCCCCTTTAAGTATGCTGACCCCACTCTAAGTACACTGCCTTTTTAAGTAGATCAACAAGATGAGTCAGCAGCTGCTGCCAGCAAGATCCCTCCATCCTGAGCTCTGTTGTGTCCCCACCCCCTGCTCTGTGGAGATGGGGTACAGGAACAGGGGGGAGACACCCTTCAATCAGCACCCCTCTTCTTCCCCCCTCCCCCCGCACAGCAAGCAGAAGGCTCCCAGGAGCAGCACATGGCAATGTGGGGAGGGACAGCTGAACTGCCCTCCAATTGATAGCCTGCTGGGCGGCTGGCGCACAGGGAACTTAGGGAAGCTGATGCGGGGCTGCTGGCCCACCCTGGTTCCAAGCCCCCACCAGCTGGCTCCAACAGGCTGCTCTTCCTGCAAGCAGTGGACAAAGCAGGTGGCTGCCAAACAACATTATAAAGGAGTGTGGGGGGGCGAGTGCGCCACCCCTCTGTGAGAGGGGTCAAAGACAGGCCAGAGAGGCTGTGCAAAGTGGCAGCCAATCATGGAGGGCCTGTTAGAGAGCCAAACAGGGTTGGGCAAGAGGTGGCCAGTCAGGGCTGGGCTCAGCCCTATATAAAGGCTGCCCATGAGAGGAGCAGTCAGTCTCCTGACCAAGGAGACCAGCACCTGGACGGTGCAGTGCTGGGCAGACTCGGGAGCATAGTAGAGCTCCAGCCTGTTACCTGCCAGGCTGCAGGCTTTGACCAGAAGGGCCTAGAGGATGCAAAGGGGTCAGAGGGGAAGTGACCCAGGGAGAGCGGACAGATGAGGGAGAGAAGGTGAGCAGGGAGACTGTCGCTAGAGGGTCCCTGGTTTGGAACCCAGAGTAGTTGGTGGGCCTGGGTTGTCCCCCCCCTTCCCCCTTATCTTCCACCTGGCCATGGGAAGTGGCCATAATGGACTGCACCAGACCCCTGAGGGAAGGGGTTAGACTTTGGGGTGTGGTTGGCCACTGCGGCAGGGGTGAACCAGGAGACCGTTGTTAAATCCCCCCGGAAGGGGGTGAGCATGGACTAAGGGTCACTGCTGGAGGGCAGTGTCCTGAAGAGGACATCGCCGAGCGGGGAGCAACATGGGTCCAGAGACTAACAGAGGGCAAGTAATGGATGGGACACCACCGGCGGAGGGCACTCCACATGGACTGAGCTAATTCCCAGAGTCACCAGCGGGAGGAGCTGTGGTGGTAAGTCCCAACCCCGTCACAGGGAGCATTGCACAAGTTTAAATGAGCATGTTCTCTAATAGATCATCCACGTAACAACGAAACAACATTAACTGGGATGACCTTAAGTGAGGAGTTACTGTATCTGTATTAAATGCATAAACATCCATTTTGCTGTCAGCACGGAAGTTGCCTGGTTAAGAACTCTCTCTCAAAAAAAAAAAAAAAAAAAAAGAGGACAAGGTTAAATATGCAGCCTTAACTTTGTGCATGTGTGTTACAACACTGGGTCAGATCCTCAGCTGGTGTAGATGGACCAGTTTGCACCAGCTGAGGACCTCTCCCATTGTGTTCCATTTGTAAAGACAGTAAGGGAATGTTTACGATGCAAGTGCTGCAGTTACGCCGTTGTAAGGTAGACATTTACTACAGCAATGGAAGAATTCTTCTGTCAACCTACCTGTGTCTGCAGTGTAGATTAGGCCTAAGAAACTTCCCCCACCAGCAGTCCTTCCTCTCCTGGGCCAGCATCAGGCCCTTGCTTCCTTGACCGTCAGAATTCTCATGAATGTCAAAACATGCATCAGTCTTTGCAGAAAAGTTAATATTTAATTAAATTCAAATGGCTTTTCTCTGTCATAAATGCTGTCTCCTGAGGCCAATGTGTAGGTACATTATATCTAATGGAGGATTCCTGTTCTGACAAAGCCCTGTTCCTTTGTCTTTCCTTCAACTCTTCTTTCCTGTTGGTGTGATGTCTGTCCTTCAAGTGGAAAAAATGACAGAATGGACTTCCTAATTTTTAAGAGTATTGGTGCTCAGTGTTCATCCCATCCCATCCCATGATGTGGCCTTTTAAGTTTTTGAAAGGTCTGATGTGTATATACAAGAATCTAGAGGCATTAGTAAAATGTGTTGTAGATCTCAGCACTTTCTGAGGAGAAGATTCATTGTGTCACATGCTTTCTTTCTCTCACCAGAAGGGGTTTTCTATTTCCCAACTAGTCTGACAGGGAAGAGTGACACAGCTGCAACAAACTTGAGGTACCTGAGCTCTCTGTAGTTTGCCAGATGTATGTCTTTAGGGGCAGACCTTGACTTAGGTCCCACCTACTCTGTATGGACACTGAAAAATCCTAGGGCACTCTTACAAATGTATGAATTTACCGCAGTCTGCTTGGTCAAACTTCCCCTTCCACCACTGATGTGTGGGCTGCCTCCCCGTACCTCACAGGTTGCTGTATTTCAGTAACAGTTGTAGTTTGCTGAGCTCATTGGCATCTGTCAGGATGAAAGCTGCTGTATAAATGTAGGGTGTGAATTGTGTGTCTTTACAAGAAGTCTGCTAGCTTGAGATGACAAATGGGATAATAGTATAAAGCTAATGAAAAAGGTAGAATGAAATGCTACTTATTGATTTCTATGCTTCTAGACAAAAAGCATTTGACCTTTTAGCTTTTCAACACATGGAAAGGGAAATATTTGACTTATTTTTAAACTACTATAAAAATATGTTCATAGCTTTAAAATAATAGTTATGCCTGGGACTTCAACTCCTCTATCCATTCAATAACTGCCAGGAAATACCTTTCCTGCTGGTCACTATTGTTGAAGTGTATTATACAGCATACAGTATTTCATATTTCAATTAGGTGAAATAAGTACAGGTTGCAGCTAATGAAACCAGTACAAGACACCACCCTTATTAAGCAATTTCCTCTCAAGAGACTGTTCCTAATCCAAATTTACAATTTTACTTTTCCTTTATTATAAGACTACCTCAGTTAATCATTTTTGTCAATGCCTTGTGCAGCTGTGTAAGGCCGTGATCCTGAAAATGCTTACAAATGTGCAGTATTGTTGTAGCCATGTTGGTCCCAGGATATTAGAGAGACAAGGTGGGTGAGGTAGTATCTCTTATTGGACCAACTTTTGTTGGTGAGAGAGAGACAAGTTTCTGAGCTTATACAGAGCTCTTCTTCAGGCCTGGGAAACTAAGGCCAGGTCTACACTACAACTTACATCAGCGCAGCTGCATCTGTGCTGCTGTAGTGCTTCTGGGGAAGATGCTTTAAGCCAGAGGTGGGCAAACTATGGCCCGTGGGCCACATCCAGCCCGCGGGACCCTCCTGCCCAGCCCCTGGCTCGGGAGACTTGCCTCCGGCCCCACCCCTGCTGTTCCCCCTCCCCCGCAGCTTCAGCTCACAGCATGCTGGTGCAATGCTCTGGGCAGCGGGGCTGCGAGCTCCTGGGGCAGTACAGCTGCAGAGCCCAGCCTGACCCTGTGCTCTGAGCTGCGTGGTGGCATGGCTGGCTCCAGCTGGGCGGCACTGCTGTCATGCCGCCAGCCCCTGGTGCTCCAGGCAGTGTGGTAAGAGGGCCGGGGGGGGAGGTTGGGTAGAGGGCAGGGGAGTTTGGGGGTGGTGGTCAGGGGGTAGGGATGTGGATAGGGGTGGAGGTGGTCAGAGGGTGGGGAACGTGGGGGTTGAAAGGGAGCAGGGGTCCCGGGGGGGCAGTCAAGAAGGAGGGGGGGTGGAGGGGACGGTCAGGGGACAGGGAGGAGGGGTGGTTGGATGAGGCAGGCATTCCGTCAGGGAGTCATCAGGGGGCAAGAAGCGGGGGGCGGGCCACGCCTGGCTGTGTGGGGAGGCACAGTCTCCCCTAACCGGCCCTCCACACAATTTTGGAAACCCGATGCAGCCCTCAGGCCAAAAAGTTTGCCCGCCCCTGCTCTAAGCCGACGGGATAGAGCTGTCCCCTCGGCTAGTAACTCGACCTCTGTAAGCAGCGGTAGCTATGTTGACAAGAGAAGCTCTCCCACTGACATAGCACTGTCTACACCCGCACTTAGGTCAGTATAACTGTGTCAGTCAGGGATGTGGATTATTCACACACCAAGAGACATAGCTATACCGAAGTAAATCTGTAGTGTAGACCAGGGCTAACTCAGTGTCACTGCTAAATACAAAGTTTGAACAGATTGTTTCGCTTAAGTAATTAACATATATTTCAAGGGACCATTCAGGTGAAGTGATCCGTTAACACCCAAAAATCATGCACTGAATAGAGACACTGAATTTATGGCTTATTACAACAATCTGTAACATGCTAACAATCCCCTCCTCCACCACAGCTAATTTTCCCCCTCCTTCCCTCCCTGTGACTGGAGTGGTATTAACAGGCTACTTCACCTTGAATGGTCCCTTGAAATATATGTTTGTTTAGCAAAGTTCTCTTCAACCTTCAAGTGTATTTAGCAGGGATACTGAAAAATCTACTCCCCCAAGTGATTTTGTTATACCGACCTACCCTCCTGTGTAAATAGCACTATGTTGGCAAGAGAACTTCTTCCACTGACATAGAGACCACCTCTTGGGGAGATCTCTCCCATCGGCATAGAGCATCTTCCTTAAAGCGCTACAGCTGCGCGGATGCAGCGTTTTAAGTGTTGACTCACCCTTTGTTTCCCAAATCAGAAGAAGAGCTCAGAAGCTTGTCTCTCACCACCGGAAATTGGTCCAATAAAAGATATTAGCTCACCCACATTGTCTCTCTAGCTTTACTTGGAGCAGTCACACTGAAGTCGTAGAGTTAAACACATGCGCAAGTGTGTGCAAGATTGGGGCCTAAAACAGGTTTCTCTGGATTATAGACGAGAAACTGTGCAATGGTAAAAAGTCAGTCTTGCACATGAGTTGATATGTTAAATGAAGAAGAATTCCATGTACTTTTATTTCACAGGGATGAAATTCTAAATGCATAATATTTCAGTGATCGTTGAACTGAAAAACTGCTCATTTTGTTTCTTTCTCTGCAGACCACCAGATGTCAGTATAAGAAAAAGGATAAGCAAAGGACTGTGATTTATATAAATGAAAAAACAAAATAAAATTGTCGTGTCATTCAGAGGAAAATATTTGTTATAGACTGAGCTTGTTTAAATAAATCCTTCTGATAAGCACCTTCCAGGAATAAAATGTTCATTCTCCGTTTGTTGGAGTGGGTGAATCTGACTTCAGAAAATGGAGAATAATCTTCAAATCAGACTGCATCATGTTCTGCGTTCCATAACCCTCACCCCAAAACTACAAGTTGAAGATCACAATATAATTTTTAAATTCCATCTAAAGCAAGAAAAATCCAAATTATTTTACCAAAAATCTTTTAAAGAGTGGGAGTTTTCTGCATTTTTATGAAATCCTGTTAGTTTGTGTTTTATCTTGTGGGGCCTGGTATAACCATGCAGGTGTCGTAAGAAGGGTTTACAACTGTGAGGTATTGTGCACCCTCTGGAAGCCTGTGGGATTTGTAGTTGCTCAGCTCCACAGTATGCCTATAAAAAGATGAATGGTATTTATTACAATAGGTGATTCCTTTCATTTATTTAAGTTGGGATTTGGATTGCATAGTAAATAGAACTGCTTATTTAAGACATTTACAAATCACTCTTCCATTTTGAAACACGTTAAATCTTCCTTTTTTGAAGCAGCTAAAGCACCTTAACTGAATTTAAAATAACCTTCCGGGACTATATGCAACGCGACAGAGCAGTTTCCCATTGCCTCTGGACTGCTGTAATCTATTGTAATTTAAGAAACAACTAAAATGATTTTGCTGTTATTAGTCTAGTCTGTAATTGAGATGCTGATAAGTATCCATCACCACACAGTTTGGGATGATCAGCATTTTCTGCTAGAGAGGTTAGAAGTTTAATTGTAGGCTGAGGTGATGACAGTGTGCTTGCTTCGCAGCTGATAACATGCCTTATTCTAGCCCGGGGCGGGCAAACGTTTTGGCCTGAGGGCCACATCGGGTTTCCAAAATTGTATGGAGGGCCAGTTAGGGGACGCTGTCCCTCCCCAAACAGCCAGGCGTGGCCCGGCCCCCGCTTCTCACCCCCTGACGGCTCCCCCAGGACTCCTGTCCCATCCACAACCCCCTGCTCCCTGTCCCCAGGCCTCCCACCCCTGACTGTCCCCTGCCACCTGATCCAACCCTCCCTCTCCTTCCTGACTGGCCCCCCCGGGACCCCTGCCTCTTCCCCACCCTCTGACCACCCTGACCCCTATCCACACTCCACCCCTGACCACCATCCCCAACTCCCCTGCCCTCTATCCAACCCCCATTCCAGCTCCCTACCCCCTTACCATGCTGTCTGGAGCACCAGTAGCTGGCGACCCTACAGCTGCGCTGCCCAGAGCACCGGGTCAGGCCGGAGCTCTGCAACTGCACTGCCTGGCCGCCCAGAGCATTGCGCCAGCGGTGCGGTGTGCTGAGGCTGCGGGGCAGGGGGGACAATGTGGGAGGGGCCAGGGGCTAGCCTCCCGGGCCAGGAGCTCAGGGGCTAGACAGGAGGGTCCTGCCAGATGTGGCCCGCAGGCCATAGTTTGCCCACCTCTGTTCTAGCCTGTGCAAGCAGTCTTCTTGCAAATTCAGGGATCGATCAAAGAACAGTGTGGAAAAGTATATTTATTGCCTCAGTGGAGGAAAGGGAGGCCTTGGACTACAAAGGGACTTAGGCATTGCAATGCTCAGCATTGTGGTGCCTAGAGAAAAACAGGATTCCTGTGACCCACAAAGCCAAGTTAGGCACCTAGGCTCCCTATGCAATGGATGGGGTGGGGCAGGAGATGCGCCGTAGAACGCAATCCACAAAAGCCAGCCTGCAAGGTGGGGAGCTGCCTAAACTAGCCAATGGAAGATTCTGACAAATGGTGTGTGTCCTAAGCTCTGTCCCTCTCCCAGAGATAGGTTTCTAAGTCCAGGCTGTAGAGAGAAGCCTGTGTCTGTTCACAGTCCACGAATGGGAACCCACCACCTGCAATCAGGTGGCTTAGGTGCTGAAGTCATTTCCCGCAGGAATGGGTGACGCACCTGTCTCACTCACTCCATACAAAGCAGCAGCAGGAGGTGCTAGTGGTGCCCCAGCCCAGGGGGTAGAGTACTTGCCTGAGATGTGGGAGACCCATATTCAATTCCCCTTTCTGCTAGAGGGGGAGAAAGGCTTTGCAAAGGGATCTTCCACCTCTTCAGAGAGGCCTGTAACCCCTGGGCTATGGGACAGCCTGATGTGGGGCTCCCTCTGTCTCTCCTGGTGAAGCTATTCCACTGTGGATAAATAGTGATGGGAACTGAACCCTGGGTCTCCCCTTCCCAGGTGCTTTCCCTGACTACCAGGCTACAGCATCATTCTCACCCATTTTCTCTTACCTAATTAATGACTATTGAAGTATTTCTCCACAATGGAACAAGCTGACACCAAGGAAAGGAGTTTCCAGAGTTAAAAAAAACAAAAAAACAAACCAGAATGGATTTAAGGCCAAAACGACCCACTGTGCTGTGTCTTCCTGCATAACATAGGCTGCAGAAGGAATTCTTCCCTCTTATGCAATTGAACATTATTGAGCCAAATAACTCATGATTAGGACCCTACCAAATTCATGGTCCATTTTGGTCAATTTCATGGTTATAGGATTTTTAAAATAGTCAATTTTATAGTTTCAGATGTTTACATCTGAAATTCCATAGTGTAACCGTGGGTGCCCTGACCCAAAAGAGGATCATAGGGGGTGGGGTTGCAAGGCTATTGTAGGGAGATTGTGGGATTGCCACCCTTACTTCAGTGCTGCTGCCGCCGCCAGGGGTGCTGCCTTCAGAGCTGGGCAGCTGGAGAGCAGCAGCTGCTAGCCGGGTGCCAAGCTCTAAAACCAGCACCACTGCCAGCAGCAGTGCAGAAGTAAGAGTTGCAGGGCCTGGGGCGGGGGGTGTTACTATATGTCCAGGTATTCCAGTCAGCCTCCCCCAAATTGGGGGCTGACAGTTGGAGCCGCAGCCTCTCCGTGGGGGAGACTGACACCTGAAGCCATAGGTGCCGACTCCATGGGTGCTCTGGGGCTGGATCACCCATGGGGAAAAATCAGTGGGTGCTCTGCACCCACCGGCAGCCAAGCTCCCCCCTCCACCTCCCCTAAGCGTGCCGTGTCCCCGCTCCTCCACCTACCTCCCAGTGCTTGCCGCTGCAAAACAGCTGTTTCACAGCACAACAAGCTCTGGGAGGGAGGGAGGAGGAGCGGAAACATGGCGCACTCAGGGGAGGAGGCGGGGCCGGGACAGGGATTTGGGGAAGGAACTGAATTGGGGCAGGGAGGGAGTGGAGTTGGGCGGGGACTTTGGGGCAGGGGTGGAATTGGGGGTGGGGCAAGGGGCAGAGGGGAGTTGAGCACCCCCTGGCGCCAGCAGAAGTTGGCGCCTATGGCTGATGCCTCAGCCTACTGCCCCAGTCAGGGGCTAACAGCTCAGGCTGCAGTCTCCTCTTGCAGTTCAGGGGCTGTCCCATCCAGCAGCCAGAGAGCTTCCTGCAGTTGTGGGTGGTTGCCAGAGGTGGATCTGGGAAGGACTAGCAGCTGGAGCCTGGACCATGGTAGGAGCCCCTGTCTTGGGTGCCCCCAGCCATGCTCCTCCCCTACAATAGCCAGATTTCACGTGGGAGATCAGATTTCATGGTTCATGATGTGTTTTTCACAGCCATGAATTTGCTAGGGCCCTACTCATAGTTGATCAGAGTTGGGGTTCTTCTTCGAGTGCTTGCTCATGTCCATTCAACTTAGGTGTGTGTGCTCACTACATGCACCAATGTCAGAAGTTTTTCCCTCAGCAGTATCTGTCAGGGACTGGCTCCGGCGCTCCCGGGAGCAACACGTACATGCCACGGTATATAGGGCACTGCTGGTTCCCCCCACTCTCAGTTCCTTCTTGCCACCAGTGATGGTGATGGAACTGTTGCTGCTTCAGCTAGTGCTGTTGCTGCTCATTCGTACAAACTAGTTATGGCTTGTGTTATAGTGTACATAATTTTCTGTTAGTGTTTATAAATCCCCTAGCTATAGTTAGAGACTTTGTAGGTCCCCAGCAGGACTTTGCCTCAGGATAGGGCATGCCCCAGTCCCAGGCTTTAAGCCCTGCAATCACTGCAAGAGACCCATGGCTGTTAGTGATCCACACGATAGTTGTCTGCACTGCTTGGGCAAAGGGCACATTAGTGAGAACTGCAAAATTTGCAAGTCCTTCAGGACAAGGACTAAGAAGGAGCGTGATATTTGTTTAAGAGCACTCCTTATGGAGTTGGCCCTCACCCTGGCACCGGAGCAACTCGGCACCGAGTACCGTGACCTCGGTACGCAGCACCCACCAGTACCATCCATTGGCTGGCACTGGTCCCCATCCATGGCTCCGACCAAGAAGCCCAAGAAGGTGGCGTGAGGCTGATCACCAACCTCCCACAGGGGAAAGGATAAGACTGGGTACAAGCAAGGTCCCACAACAGGCACCCCTTCAGCCACATCGGGATCTCAGGCCCAAGGTCTGGTAGAGTGATGTAGCCCAACCTGCTCTATACCAGCTACCCTGGATAGCAGCAGAGGCCTCCATCAGCTCCGGGTGCCGTCCATGCCAGAGGCCCTGCGGGAGGCACAGGAGATCATGTCCCTTCCGGTGCCACCCACACCAGCTCCCGCTGGTTCCCCAGTCGCAGGGTAAACCCATGTTCTAACGGACCACTTAGGTTCCCACCTCAGCGGCACCGTTCCCTGTCATGGGGAACATCCGCCAGCGCTCACCCTCCTGTAGCCATCGGGAAAGGCAGACACAGCGCAGGCCTATTCAGTCCCTGGACCTTGGGCATGGGCAGAGAGGTTCGAGATGCAGCTTGCCGGCCACCTGGCACAGACCTTTGGAGGCACATGTCCCCTGGCAGGAATATTGGTCCTCACACCCTACTCCAGGTACCCGTTGAGGGATTAACCTTACCATTCCTTGGACCATTGCTGATCCCCAGGAGGGCATCACCACATGCGGGAGCTTCCCAGCCCTAGGCCCATTTCAACTCCCAGTCCCTCTCCTCATCCCAGTATGGCTCATCAAGCGTGATATGTAGATCAGCGGCTCTAGGCTATCATGGATCCGTCGAGCTCCACTGGTCAACAAGACCCCATTCCAGATCAGACTCCAGGCGCAGTGACTGGCACCGGTCAGGACAGATCCAGTGTTCTGCTCCATCCTGGTCACCTGGGAACGACCACTCAGAATCCAGCCCTGGTAAGAGCTAGGTTCCCTGATGGCAGGACAAGCTGTGGTACCAGCAATACCATCTACATTGTCAGCACTGAAACTGGCCCCGTGGCTTCAGACACAGTGGCCAGCGCTATGGTACCCATAGAATCCATGGGGGTCCACCCAGCCCTCCCAGGCCACCCGCTCGGTATCTGGAGCCTCGGAGAGACCAGCTGCCTCTCTCTCCTGCCCTCCTGAGGTGTAGAAAGCCTCAGGCGCAAGGACCCCGCAGGTTGAAGAGAGAGCAGGGGAACAAGTCACTGGGCCACCAATGGTTGTGAAGGACCCTACAGCACGGCATCTTCCTCGTCATCACCAGACAAGGCTATAACATGGCCGCCTCCCCCAGTTCCTCTGGATGATGCTAAAGCGCACCAGGAGCTACTGAAGATGGTCACTGCCAACCTGGGTCTTCAGGCGGAGGAGCCAGAGGAGCCCTTGGACTCTCTTTTCGATGTCCTTTGCTCCACAGCACTGACCAGAGTGGCTCTGCCCCTTCATGATGGGGTCTCTAAGATCACTAATGCCCTGTGGCAAACTCCCTCCTCCCTGCTGCCCATCTCCAAGAGGGCTGAGCGCAAAAGTACTTTATGCCATCCAAAGGCCACAAGTACCTGTACACCCACCCTGCCCCCAACTCTCTAGTGGTAGAAGCTGTTAATCGCTACCTCTAAGAACAAAGACTCCAAGAGACTAGACTTGTTTGGGCGTAAGATTTATTTGTCCTCTAGTCTCCAGTTGAGGGTGGCCAACCATCAAGCCTTTCTGGATGCTGTGATTTTAACATGTGCCAAGCCATGGCCAAGTTTAAGGGCTCTCTTCCTGAGGCTTCCAGGAAGGAGTTCCAGGCTATTATGGAGGAGGGGACAACTGCGGCCAGGGCGATGCTTCAAGTGGTGTCAGATGTGGCAGACGCTACCACCTGAAGCAAGGCCTCATCTGTCGCCATGCACCAGGCATCCTGACTGCTCCTCTCTGGCTTGTCCATGGAGTCAATGCAAGACCTTCCTTCAATGGGCAAACCCTGTTTGAGGAACAGACAGACGATAAGCTCCATGGCCTAAAGGATTCTTGCACGATCCTGAAAATGCTGGGCCTGTATGTTCCTGGCCCTGCCCGCGAGTAGTTTAAGCTGCAGCAGCCTCAGGGCCAGGGGAGTCACCCTCGCCAGGAACCTCCCCATAAGAAATCCAGAGGCTACAAGAGGTGTCCTAGCCAACAGCCCTTGCAGGCCTCTCAGTCAAGCTCAACCCACGGTAAGCAAGCAGGCAAGCTCTCATTTTGAGGGTATGCCCGAGGTTGACTTATCTGACTGTTCCCAGGATCCTCCCTCCCCTATTCTTGCCAACCACTTTTCTCCTTTCCTCCCTTTGTGGGCACCTATAACATCGGACCAATGGGGCCTCAGTATGGTGGTGCGGGGCTACACCCGGCAGTTACTTTCTACTCTTCCTTCCCATCCCCCTCCCTGTCCCTCTTCAGCGACCCTTCTCATGAGAGTCTGCTCGCACAGGAGGTAAAGGGGTTACTGCAGCTAGGTGCAGTGGCAGTCGTTCCCTCAGAGTATAGGATGATTTAGTTGGGGATTAGGTCCTGCTTTGAGCAGGGGCTTGGACTAGATGACCTCCTGAGGTCCCTTCCAACCCTATGATAAGGGGTTCTATTCCCACTACTCTTTAATCCCAAAGGCCAATGGCGGTCTGTCACCTATCCTGGACCTGTGAGACCTGAACTGCTTCTTAGCGAAGCTGAAGTTCCACATGGTCACCCTGGCCTTCATCATCCCTTCCCTGAATCCAGGAGACTAGTATACTGCCCTCGATCTGAAAGGTGCGTACTTTCACATCATCATCTTCAAGGGACACAGACGCTTCCTCCGATTTATGGTAGGTCCCAACAAAACCACTATCAATTTGTGGTCCTCCTGTTTGGCCTAGCGACTATTTACCAAGTGCATGTTGGTGGTGGCTGCTTACCTCATATGTTGGGGTGTCCAGATCTACCCATACCTCTATGACTGGCTAGTCAAGGGCAGCTCCAGGTCCCAGGTCCAAAGGGATGTTGCGAGGCTGTTAGCTACCTGCTGTTGCCTCTGCCTATTGATAAATGACAAAAAATCAACATTAGTTCCGGTACAGAGGATAGAGTTCATTGGTGTGGTGCTTGACTCTACCTGCGCCAGGGTGTTCCTGCCGCTGGAGAGATTCAGGGCACTGACGCATACTAGGTCATATGGCGGCGTGCACTTATGTGGTGCGTCACGCCAGGCTCCAGATGCGACCCCTGCAGCAATGGCTGGTGACTGTCTACTCCCAGTCCAGGGACCACCTGGAAAAGATCATTAGCATCCCTGTGACTGTACTTACCTCGCTGCGATGGTTGACCGACCCGGAGAAAGTCCTGGATGGAGTACCCTTTGTCAGAACTCCTCACTCAGTCGAGATGATTTTGGACACCTCAGACCTCGGCTGGCGGAGCGCACCTCAGCACCCTCCAGAGACAAGGTATGTGGTCTCCACAGGAAATGACACTACACATAAATGTCAAAGAGCTAAGGGTGGTGCGCAGTCTTCCTACCTCACCTGTCGGGCAGAGTGGTCAGAGTCCTGACAGAAAATACAGCCTCAATGTTCTACATCGACAGACAAGGGGGAGTGAGATCCTTGGCGCTCTGCCAAGAGGCACTCTGTTTCTGGGACTTCTGCTTCGACCACGGAATCCATCTAGAAGCATATCACCTTCCAGGTGCCAGAAACACGCTAGAAGATCACCTCAGCAGGGACTTCTCCTCTCACCACAAGTGGGTGCTCCACCTGGAGATAGCCGGCATGATCTTCCAGAAGTGGGGAACTCCCCAAGTGGATTTGTTCTCCTCCAGGCAGAACAGGAGGTGCCACAGGTTTTGATCCAGATGGGGTCTTGGCAAGGGCTCCCTCTCTGACTCCTTCCTCTTGCCATGGGCGGGAAGCCTGATATACGCATTCCCTCCGATTCCACTCATCAGCAAGTTCCTAGCGAAAATCAAGAGAGACAACGCTCAAGTTATCATGATCGCCCCAGCGTGGCCTCACCAGCACTGGTTCGGGATGCTGTCAAGCTTGTCAGTGATCCCTCCATGGCCCCTGCCGAACCTACCGGACCTGCTGCCACAGGATCACAGTTGACTCTTGCATCCCAACCTTGCATCCCTCCACCTCATGGCGTGGATGTTGTGTGGCTGAACCCTGAGGAATGGGTGTGTTCGGAAGGGGTCCAGAAGGTCCTTCTCAAGAGTAGAAAGCCCTCAACTAGACAGACCTACCTGGCAAAGTGGACGAGGTTCTCCCGCTGCGTGGCTGAATGGGGCATCTCCCCTTCGCATTCTTCAGTGCAGTCGAACTTAGACTACCTGCTTCATTTGAGGAACTGAGCCCTGGTACACTCCTCTACCAGGGTGCATCTGGTGGCCATTTCTGCCTTTCATCCGCCCATCCAGGGACAGATGGTGTTCTCCATGACATGACAGTCAGGTTCCTCAGAGGCCTCGAGAGACTTTTTCCTCAAGTTCAGTCCCCAGCCCCTCAGTGGGATCTCAACTTGGTTCTGTCCAGGCTCATGGGTCCGCCCTTTGAGCCTTTGGCCTCATGCTCCCTGTCTCACCTGTCGTGGGAGGTAGCTTTCCTGGTGGCAGTGACATTGGAGAGGCGAGTCTCCGAGCTGTGAGCTCTGACCTCAGTACATGGTCATCTATAAGGCAAGGTCCAGCTCTGGCCCCACTCGGCCTTCCTTCCCAAAGTGGTGTCTATTTTCCACATGAGCCAAGACATCTTCCTTCTGGTCTTCTGCTCTAAGCCCCATGAGACTAGTGAAGGGAGGTGCTTTCACACTTTGGACATAAGAAGGGCCCTGGCTTTCTGCCTAGATCAGACAAAGCCTTTCCATAAGTCAACTCCACAGCTGATAGGATGAAGGGCCTCCTGCTGTCCACAGAGAAGATTTCTAACTGGATCACCTCTTGCATTCAGACCTGCTATGAGTTGGCAGGAGTCCCTCCACCGCTGATCATCAGAGCCCACTTGACCAGAGCACAAGCACCTTCGGCAGCCTTCCTGGCACCCTTCCCAATTCAGGATATCTGTTGAGCTGTGATGAGGTCCTCGGTGCACAAATTCATGGCCCACTACACCATCACTCAGCAGGCCAGGGACGACGCTGCATTCGGCAGAGCTGTGTTGCAATCTACACATCCGTGAACTCCTACCCACCTCCAAAGGGTACTGCTTGGGAATCACCTAAATTGAATGGACATGAACAAGAACTCGAAGAAGAAAAGACAGTTACCTTTTCTACAACTGGTGTTCTTCAATATGCATTGCTCATGTCTATTCCACAATCCCCCATCCTTCCCACTGTCGGAATTTCCGGCAAGAAGGAACTGAGGTGGGGGAGTGGGGAACTGGCAGTGCCCTATATACCGCAGCATGTGCATGCCACTCCAAGGGGTGCCAGAGCCAGTCCCCTACGAATACTGCTCAGGGAAAAACTTCCGGCACTGGTGCATGTGGCGAGCATACACACCTAAGTTGAATGGACATGAGGAACACATCTCGAAGAACACAAGTTACGGAATGCCCCTCTGCCATGTACATTGGTCAAACTGGATAGTCTCTACGTAAAAGAATAAATGGACACAAATCAGATGTCAAGAATTATAACATTCAAAAACCAGTCGGAGAACACTTCAGTCTCTCTGGTCACTTGATTACAGACCTGAGAGTGGCTATTCTTCAACAAAAAAAACCTTCAAAAACAGACTCCAACGAGAGACTGCTGAATTGGAATTAATTTGCAAACTGGATACAATTAATTTAGGCTTGAATAGAGACTGGGAGTGGATGGGTCTTTACACAAATTAAAATTATTTTCCCATGTTATTCCCCCCGCCCCACCCACTGTTCCTCAGACGTTCTTGTCAATTGCTGGAAATGGCCCACCTTGATTATCACTACAAAAGGTTTTCTTCCTCCTCCTCCCCCCCACTCTCCTGCTTGTAATAGCTCACTTTAAGTGATCACTCTTGTTACAGTGTGTATGGTAACACCCACTGTTTGATGTTCTCTATGTGTGTATATAAATCTCCCCACTGTATTTTCCACTGAATGCATCCGATGAAGTGAGCTGTAGTTCACGAAAGCTTATGCTCAAATAAATTTTAGTCTCTAAGGTGCCACAAGTACTCCTTTTCTAGTTACAGAAAAGGAAACTGTCTTTTCTCAAACTGGGGGTTGTGACCCCTCAAGGGGTCGCAAGGTGGTTACATGGAGGTTGTGAGCTGTCAGCTAAAAAGGGGCTGATAATCCCAAGCCCCCTTTAAATTAATTAATCCACTTGTTTTTAATTTATAAGGGGGGTCACACAAAGCGGCTTGTTGTGTGAAAGGGTCACCAATACAGAAAGTTTGAAAACCACTGATCTGGAAAATATTTTTTTAAGACAGATAGTCAGTCTAAACGTGGCAGATTTCTGTGATTTCCACCCATACCTGGCAGCTCTCACACCTCTGTTTTCTGTAAGAGGTGCAAGGTGCTCTTCACCTCCTGCCAGGCTTCAACCAACAGCTGGTGCCATGGAGTGAGGGGAGGGATTTCTTGGTCAAGCCCCTGCCTGCCATGACCTGTGTAGAGGTGCCACTAGCCTGACAGCTTTGCTCATGGAGTAGGAGAAATGACATTTTGGTTGCTCCTGGTGTGTACGCACAAGGAGCAGAGAAGGGCTTCAGATGCCCTCTTCACTCCAGCCCTATCTGCCCCCGTCCTCTGCTGGGGCAGCCAGAATCTATCACACTGTGTTAGTCATATAGTCAAGGTCTTCACAAATATTTTACTAACGTTCTCCTTGTTGTGGCTTATTTCATGCATTCAAGACTTTCAGTGCTGCTTTTCACAGAAAAACATTTGCCTGAGTTATATTTATTCCAAAGATATTAATTTTACATGAGCAAGAGTTAGGTTTAAAGTGTATAAAACATTGGAAGTGCTCTTAATCCAATTTTTAACAATGCATGCAACTATTCCAACACCAGCACTACTGTTTTCATAGATGCAAGGCCAAAGTCTGCCTTCATTTACACTTGCCCAACCCTCAATGCTTCAGTGGGATTGAATGCATTTAACTGATTACATATTTAGGCCCAACACCTTTTTGTGGCTGGGCTGTTTTGATTGTTCTGACCCATAATAAAATAAATAAATAAACCCAAATAAATCTGACCCAAAACATTTCTCATGTTTAAAAAGCAAATTTTATTTAAAAAAAGAAAAGTGGTAGTAATTTTAGTGACCAGCAGTGCACCAGCCAGATTATTCAGCACTCAGTCTCCCATTAGAAAGACAGAAGTGCTGTTTTTCTTCATGGTAGTGACTCCAGTACATAAATTAACCAAGATCCTCCAAGGCTTATACTTTTTCATGCACTCTGCATCACGTTAGAAACATTAAAATATTGACCAGCTTTCCTCCCAGAGCAATTTAGCTGCTCATTCTGTCCTGTTGTCTGGCTAGAATACACTCAGTCTTTTGAATCAGTGGTCAAGTTTAGAAACAGTCTTGCTATTCTGGCTTTCAATCTAACTTCCAGCATCTAAACACCTTCATAATTTCTTTTAAAACCATCCTTAGCCCCTCTTTGGGGTTGTATTTTATAGATGTTCTGTGATATAAAATTATTCAAAAGAAAGACGTATCCCATGCGCTCTAATCAGTCTTTTCCTTTATAATTTGGGGTGCCACAATCCCTATACAGCAAACCCAGTATCTTGTGCTTCTTGATTATCTTGAATCTATCAGTCTCCTTCCCATGTTTATTTTATAAGGATGTGACCCAAATTGTTTAGATGCGTTATTGTATAGACACTGGTACACAGAAATTGGAAATATTAAGACTGGGTTTGGGGAAAATAAGGGAGAAAAGAGGTGACGAGGAAGCATGCCTTCTTCCTTCCCTGTGCATTTCAGCAGAAACACGGGTATTATGAAGGCCAGCCAGCAGAATTTCTCCTTCTTTTTCTCCCCTCCCCTTCCCCCCCGGCCCAGACCTTCGCCTCAGGGGCCTGAGAGTCTTGGTGGTGGCAACAGCAGACAGCCTGTGGGAGAAAGGCAAGTGACATTAAATCACTGTCAGCACTGACTACCCTGCTAAGCTGCCAGTTCAGCATTCATTCGCTTCCCTTCACAGGCTCTGTGCTGCATTGCCCTGCAGCTGCCGAGGTTCTGGGTAAGCCAGGTGATAAGGAGTCAGCTGTGCTAGCCAGTCCAGTGCAGGAGCAGGAGTTAGCCAACTGTTGGTAATAGCGTAGCACTGACTGAGGCATGTGGGGGAAGTGTAGGATTGGAAGGGACAAAGTGGGGGACAGTGCCCAGCATGCCCTCCTCTTTGCTTCAAGCTCTCAGTCTGAATTAGTAATTTAGCTGTATCTGCTCGAATTTGGTGCATTTCTCTCGTGCACTTCATTTAGGTTAGGTCTTTTGAAAATATCCCTCTGGTTTGGGTCACATGAAGCCATATGTCAGAAACATATTCCAGTCTGGCAAAATGACTTGCCTGTGCATTTCTAGTTCTAAATCTCCTGTACCGTTTCCCCTCCTTTACTGTGTCCCCGTCATCCAGTTTTGATTGGTACGACTCTTTGATCTTTATACAGCAAATATTTTTCAGACGGGTCTGCTAGAGAAATGTGAAATATTTGTGCTGAGAGAGACATAAAAGGCTGAGGGGGAGTATGTGTGTGTGTATCTGTGGAAATGGAGGTATGATGAAATAGCTACTAGTCGCATCTACCCACAGCTATACCTACAATGTTTGGTGACCTGCTGCGATTTGGCATCATAGTTGGCATTTTACTTTTACTGACTATCAGGTATTTTAATACTTGCACATCATTAAAGGATATTTCTTTTGTTCTGCTCCTCAGTCTGAAAGTTTAATTGGTAAGAAGCACTTTTCACTATTAATTAGCTATGAATGGAATGTAAAATGAAAGCTTAATTAAAATTGGCATTTCTGAGCCTTTTGTGGGTGGCAATCAAGTTGGTGACACATGACATTAGTGGTGACACTGAGTGTGGAAACTCAGTGTGAAACGTATGATAATTAATAGGGAACTAGTTGATAACGTGCATGACTGCAAGTCTGTATAGCATACGTGGCCAAACTGTGGGGCATGCCCAATTCAGGGGTTGGGGGGAGGGGGCACCACCCAGCCCCCACCCCGTCCCCAGCTCTGCTCTGGCCCTGCCACCAGCAATGGTCCCTATCCCCAGCCTTGGTGTGGCTCCGCACCCGGCCAGGGGCTTGGCTGCTGTCCCCCACCATGTCCCAGCTGCGACTCTGCCCCCCAGCCTTGGCCACTGGCCATGGCCCTGGCCCAGCTCACAGCCCCAGACTCTCCCCTCGCTCTGGCCCCAGCCTTGGCCCCCTTATCCCTGTCTGCAGCCCCCTCCCTCCCCCGAGCCGCAGCCCTGTTCCTGGCCCCAGCTTGGGGGGCATGGACAGGGATTGGGAGGCATAACGCTCAAAAGTTTGGGGAGCACTGCTGTATAGGCTGAGATCTAATTCTAGCTCTGCCACTGCCTCTTCTCTGATTTTAGGCATGTCATTTCACCTCAGTGCCTCATTTTCCATGACGTTATACCCAGTAAAATGAGCATAAAACCTACCTCACAGGGTCATTGTGAAGACTGACGAGGTTACTGACGAGGTTACAAGTAAGGTTGTACTGACGAGGTTACAGGTAACTGACGAGGTTACAAGTTTTCAAAGTGCTTTCCGCACTGATTTATTCCACACTGATTTATTAAGTTCATACAAAAGTTTTAATTGATGGGTCTTCCTCAGTACTGGTTTTGCAATCAGACTCACCTTTATTTACAAAGTGCACCCCTGTCCCACGGTAAACATTCATTAAAAGATCAAAGAGATTGCAGTGATTAGCCTAAAAAGGAAAATACCTTGGGGGGGGGGGGGAGGAAGTGTTTACGAGATAAGCAAATACTTTCCAAGCACAAATGTTAACAGAGGAAGCAGATGTAGCTTGCACCCTGCTCTGACTATTACCCACACTGCATGTGTCCAATTTACACCCTTTCTCAGGTTTGGTATTGCTGGTGACACAAGTAACAGCAATAAAACACAGATTTTGGCCTAAGCTTCCTCCCCCTGCCTGGCTGTTCATAGTGGTTTCCCCACAGGCCTTTTGTTTCCCAGTCCCATTTCCCTCTACTTCCCTGAGAGACTCCAATCCCTCTGTGTTTTGGTTAGAGTTAACGAACTGCATCTGCTACTCCAGCTCAGCTGTAAATATCCTGCAGTTTCTTGCAGGGTTCTAGTACCTGAAGTCAAAGTGGCTCATTGGAGTATTGCATTTATAGGAGGAATCTATAAACTGTCACTCCTAGAAGAAAAGGAGTACTTGTGGCACCTTAGAGACCTAACAAATTTATTTGAGCATAAGCTTTCGTGAGCTTAAAAGAGATGGAGTCACAAAACAGAAAGGAAGGTTACTGTAGATGGTAGGAGCTGGAAATGAGAAGGATATTACATCAAGAGAGGCCAGATACTGGGAAAGACTAAAGTGAGCAAGTGAAAAGAGAGAGCAACCAGAACCCGTGGTCATTTTGCTTCTACCAGCTCCTTTAAAACAACTGTATTTTGGAGTCAAGCAGTACAGGCTGTTCCTTTCTTCACTTCGATGCAACCCAAATGCCTTTCCCTTGGCACTTTTAGTTTTCATATGGAAGAGTCTTGCTTATATAACAGGGAAAGTTTAGTCATATGGGAGGATCCACTATCATACTGGTCTTTCAGTTAAAATTATGGTGTGCCTTGATTATAACTACTTTCAAGTATCTAAATTGTTCGCCTTCAAACACTTCTTCAGCAGGCCTTTAAGAACAGCTGGAAATGTTGTTACTAACTGATGAGTAAGTCTAAATACTGAGAATGTGAAACAAGTAACATTCTTAAAGGTAAACATAGAAACTTTTCTTCTAGAGGCTGCTGTTGGCAGGTGCCGAGCCAGTAGCTTTTGTCTGACACTATCTGCACTATTGGACCTGATATAAAACACTTCCAGTGAAGTCTAAAATAGTGGCAATAAAATCTCTGAACATGCCGCCTGTAGCACCACTTCAGCGCTAAACAAAACACTTCACTTTTAGCCCTGGTCTACACTACGAGTTTAGGTCAGATTTAGCGGCGTTAGATTGGTTTAGCCCTGCACCTGTCCCTGCTATGAAGCCATTTTTTCTGACTTTAAGGGCTCTTAAAACCGGTTTCTGTACTCCTCCCCTATGAGCGGATTAGCGCTGAAATCGACCTTGCTGGGTCCAATTTGGGATAGTGTGGATGCAATTCGACAGTATTGGCCTCCGGGAGCTATCCCAGAATGCTCCATTGTGACCACTCTGGACAGCACTCTCAACTAGGATGCACTGGCCAGGTAGACAGGAAAAGCTGTGCGAACTTTTGAATTTCATTTCCTGTTTGGCCAGCGTGGCGAGCTGATCAGCACAGGTGACCATGCAGAGCTCGCCAGCACAGGTGACCATGGAGTCCCAGAATCGCAAAAGAGCTCCAGCATAGACTGAACGGGAGGTACTGGATCTGATCGCTGTATGGGGAGATGAATCCGTGCTATCAGAACTCCGTTCCAAAAGATGAAATGCAAAAATATTTGAAAAAAGCTCCAAGGGAATGAAGGACAGAGGCTATAACAGGGACCCACAGCAGTGCCGTGTGAAACTTAAGAAGCTCAGACAAGCCTACCAAAGAACCAGAGAGGCAAACGGCCACTCCGGGTCAGAGCCCCAGACATGCCGCTTCTATGATGAGCTGCATGCAGTTCTAGGGGGTGCCCCTACAACTACCCCAGCCCTGTGCGTGGACTCCATCAATGGACTCTCACGCAACAGGGATGTGGATTTTGGGGACGAGGAGGAGGAGGAGGTTGAAGTACAGCAAGCAAGTGGAGAAACTGTTTTCCCCAACAGCCAGGAACTGTTTTTCACCTTGGATCTAGTACCGTCCCAACCCACCAAAGGTGGACTCCCGGACCTAGAAGGTGGAGGATGGACCTCTGGTGTGTGTACCTTTGTAAATATAATACACAGTTTAAAAGCAAGTGTGTTTAATGATTAATTTGCCTTGAAGACTTGGGATGCATTCGCGTCCAGTACAGCTACTGGAAAAGTCTGTTAACATGTCTGGGGATGGAGCGGGAATCCTCCAGGGACATCTCAATGAAGCTGTCCTGGAGATACTCCCAAAGCCTTTGCAAAAGGTTTCTGGGGAGGGCAGCCTTATTCCGTCCTCGGTGGTAGGACACTTTACAATGGCAGGCCAGCAGCACATAGTCTGGAATCATTGCATAAGAAAGCATGGCAGTGTATGGTCCTGGTGTTTGCTGGCATTCAAGCAACATCCGTTCTTTATCTCTCTATGTTATCCGCAGGAGAGTGATATCATTTATGGTCACCTGGTTGAAATAGGGGAATTTAATTAAGGGAATATTCAGAGGTGGCCATTCCTGCTGGGCTGTTTGTCTGTGGCTGAACAGAAATCATCCCTGCTGTTAGCTATGTGGTGGGGGGAGCGATCATCCCAGAGAATTGGGTGTGTGTGGGGGGGAGGGGTGGTTAGTTGGGTTTGTGCTGCACATTAACCTGAAAACCACAGCCCTTCCTCTTAAATGGCCAAACCATTTTAAAGGGCCAACCCAACACGTTCTTGGTATGTGAAATGAAGGCGCCGCTGTTTGAAACTATTCCCACATGTTAGGAAGGTTAAAGAAGCCCAAAGACTGTGTGATCTCTCACATCATACTAGCAGGCCCTCGATATAAGAGGCAAAATGCGACCTTGTAAAGAAAGCACACGTGCTACGTAATGTTAACAGCTTGGTTCACCGTGAAAGAGTCTACCCTTTGTTCTCTAAAATGTCTCTTTTTAAAGACTAATCTCCCTTTTTCCCCTCCAACAGCTGCAAATGTTTCATCGCTCCACATATCATCTCCGTCCCAGAGGCTATCGAAGATTAGAAGCCAAAAAAACCACACTCGCGATGAAATGTTCTCTGAGCTCATGCAGGCCTCCCACGCTGAAAGAGCCCAGCACAATGTGTTGAAGGAGACAAAGTCAGAGTCCAGGAAAGCACAAAATGAATGCGAGGAGAGGAGGGATGAGTGAGAGGAGAGGAGGGACAAGCGAGAGGACAGGTGGGATGAGCGAGAGGAGAGTTGGCGTAAGTGTGATGAGAGGAGGCAGGATGCAATGCTGAGGCTACTGGAGGATCAAACTGATATGCTCCGGCATATGGTTGAGGTTCAGAAAAGGCAGCAGGAGCACAGACCACCACTGCAGCCCCTGTGTAACCAACCACCCTCCTCCCCAAGTTCTATAGCCTCCTCACCCAGATGCCCAAGAATGCAGTGGAAGGGCCTTTGGGTACCCAACCACTCCACCTCAGAGGACTGCCCAAGCAACAGAAGGCTGGCATTCAATAAGTTATGAACTGAAGTGTGGCCTTGTCCTTCCGTCCTCCCATCCTCTACCACCCCACCCCTTCCAGGCTACCTTGGCAATTATCCCCCCATTTGTGTGACGAATTAATAAAGAATGCATGAATTTGAAACAACAATGACTTTATTGCCTCTGCAAGCGGTGATTGAAGGGGGGAGGGGAGGGCAGTTGGCTTACAGGGAAGTAGAGTGAATCAAGGGGGCAGATTTTCATCAATGAGAAACAAACAGAACTGTCACACTGTAGCCTGGTCAGCCATGAAACTGGTTTTCAAAGCTTCTCTGATGCGCACCGCACCCTGCTGTGCTCTTCTAATCGCCCTGGTGTCTGGCTGTGCGTAATCAGCGGCCAGGCGATTTGTCTCAACCTCCCACCCCACCATAAATGTCTTCCCCTTACTCTCACAGGTATTGTGGAGCAACAGCAAGCAGTAGTAACAATGGGAATATTGGTTTCGCTGAGGTCTAACTGAATCAGTAAACTGTGCCAGCGCGCTTTGAAACATCCAAATGCATATTCTACCACCATTTTGCACTTGCTCAGCCTATAGTTGAACAGGTCCTGACTACTGTCCAGGGTGCCTATGTATGGCTTCATGAGCAATGGCATTAAGGGGTAGGCTGGGTCCCCAAGGATAACTATAGGCATTTTTACATCCCCAATGGTTATTTTCCAGACCGGAAAATAAGTCCCTTGCTTCAGCCGTTCCCACAGACCAGAGTTCCTAAAGATGTGAGTGTCATGAACCTTTCCCGGCCATCCCACATTGATGATGGTGAAATGTTCCTTGTGCTCCACCAGTGCTTGCAGCACCATTGAAAAATACTCCTTTCGGTTTATGTACTGGCTACCTTGATGGTCCAGCCCAAGATAGGGATATGCGTTCCGTCTATCGCCCCACCATAGTTAGGGAATCCCATTGCAGCAAAGCCATCCACTATGACCTGCACATTTCCCAGAGTCACTCCCTTGATAGCAGCAGCTCAGTGATCGCGCTGGCTACTTGGATCATAGCAGCCCCCACAGTAAATTTGCCCACTCCAAATTGATTCCCAATTAACCGGTAGCTGTCTGGTGTTGCAAGCTTCCAGAGGGCTATCGCCACTTGCTTGTGAACTGTGAGGGCTGCTCTCATCTTGGTATTCTTGCACTTCAGGGCAGGGGAAAGCAAGTCACAAAGTTCCATGAAAGTGCCCTTACGCATGCGAAAGTTTTGCAGTCATTGGGAGTAGTCCCAGACCCGCAACACTATGCGGTCCCACCAGTCTGTGCTTGTTTCCCGGGCCCAGAATTGGCATTCCATGTCATGAGCCTGCCCTATTGCCACCAGGATGGCCAAATTGCTGGGGCCCGTGCTTTGAGAGAAGTCTGTGTCCATGTCCTCATCACTCTCCTCACCATGTCGCCTACTTGCCTGCTTTTGCAGGTTCTGGTTCTGGTTCTGGTTCTGCATATACTGCTGGATAATGTGTATGGTGTTTAGAATGGTCACAATTGCCGTGGTGATCTGAGCAGGCTCCATGCTTGCCATGGGATGGTGTCAGCAGGAGAGTAGAGTGGCAGCAGAAGCGGCAGCTGGATGACGATGCTGACAGCAATATGGCGCCTGCATGGAAAAAGGCGCAAAACGATTGTCTGCCATTGCTTTCATGGAGGGAGGGGGAGAAAGGGGTAGGCTGGTAGCAGACAGTGCAGTATGACTGCTATCTGTCATCGTCTCCTGGGTGCTCATGGTGCTGCTGGTTGGGAGAGCAGCCTTAGGCAGAATGGCCCCCTCAAGGATTGAGCTCACAACCCTGGATTTAGCAGGCCCATGCTCAAACCACTGAGCTATCCCCCTGCCAATATTTCAGGCAGGACTGAATCTTCATTAGACAAAACTTAAAGAAGAGAATGACCTGAGTCACTCCCATTTATGTCCAGGCGCCCCAACCAACCTCACCGAGGCTGGCCAAGAGCACCCAGGAGATGACGAGGACGGCTACCAGTCGTAATGTACCATCTGCTGCCACAAGGCAATGAGCTGCTGCTGTGTAGCAATGCAGTCCCACGTCTGCCAGCACCCAGGAGACGTATAGTGACGGTGAGCTGAGAGGGTTCCATGCTTGCCGTAGTATGGTGTCTGCACGGGGACCCAGGAAAAAAGCGCAAAACGATTGTCTGCCATTGGTTTCATGGAGGGAGGGAGTGGGGCCCTGATGACATGTACCCAGAACCATCTGCGACAATGTTTTTTGCCCCATCAGGCATTGGGATTTCAACCCAGGGGGCGGTGGAGACTGCGGGAACTGTGGATAGCTACCCACAGTGCAACGCTCTGGCTGTCGACACTAGCCTCAGCACTGTGGACGCACTCAACCGTCTTAATGGTCTTAAGTGGGGACACACGCAATCGACTGTATAAAATCGCTTTCTAAAAAATCGACTTCTATAAATTTGACCTAATTTCGTAGTGTAGACTCTGACCTAATGGTCTTGACAAGATTATGTCCAAGTGTGGTATTTGCAGCTTATGTTGTTTCCTAAATAAAAGTGTTACTGAACACAGTTTTGCTCTGTGTGAATTTAAATAATTTCTTATGGAGTAGATGATGATGATTGCTGGATGACAGATTGATTTCCACTCTATGCTTAACCATAACTAAACCTTGGGGGACAAGGGTATTATTATTGTGCATTCCTACCTATAATATTCAGCAGCAAGTAATCAATCACAAACTTGCACTCTGCGTCTATTTGCTTTGCTTCTAGAGGCTGGATGACTGGAAGACCATGCTTTTTCAGGGCATAAAATTGCTTGTGCCATTACACATGACATTTGCTAGTTTCCTCTGGGTTCTCCTGAACTGCTTTCGATTTACTAGATGCTATTTAACATTTTAAAAATCTTGCTGCTCCGTTCTTTTCTCTGAAGCACTTAAATTCTTAAATAACATTAAAAGAGGAAAAGGAAATAAACTCCTTTTGTATGGATCAGTATTCTAGAATACTGGCTGATGATCTCAGACCCCCCATGGCCATGCTCCATTAAATGGGCTATATAAGCAATGTAAAATGCACTAAATTATTATCTAACCAGTGGTTTTACAGCCACCTAGGATAAAGCACACATTTTTTCTACATGATTTTAGAAATGTGTATTATAAGCTTTTCTAGACAAGCTCACACAAATAGCTAAGCCCTGTACACCATACCAGCTGTGGTTGCTGTTAACAAAAATAGCTGAAGTATCCCAGGAAGCTGGTCCCCGTAATTCATTGGCAGGGATCTGTGCTGGTGGCAGTTGTTACTTAGCAGTGAAGAAATGAGAAGCATAATAGTTAAATTTTATTTGGGTCTCCAGTGACTTTTCATTTTCACAGCTAGTTTGGTTGACAGAAAATTTGATTCTTCAACTAGATCTAGACGCATATTCCACGTAGGTGTGTGCTTATCTTGCGCGCCGCTGCTGGAGACATTTGCCTAGCTGTACCCGTAGAGGCGTGGCGCTCATGGCTGTGGCCCCTCCCCTGGCTATATGAGGTGATGCTGCCTTCCCTGCTCCCCTAGTTTCTTCTGCCTGCCCATGGCTGGAGTCGGAGTTCTGTGTGGTTGTAACCTCACAAACTCACAATCAGTCTTAGTGTATATAGTTAGTATTTAGTGTTAGGTTAGCTGTAGTAGTTTTGTCCCCTGGTGCTGCCCTCATCTGGGTGAGCGATTCCTAATAGTGTTCCCCACATGCGGAGCCTGCTATGTCTTGGCAAGATCAAAGAGCGTTGTTCAGTTGGCAGATTGTTCAAGAAAAGGACTCAGGTGGCCCAAGACCTTTGCCTCACCAGCACCTGGTCGAACAAGCCATGTGGTCTGATTTGGTACTGAGGCCTTCATCAGGCCGACGATCACCCTCGGGCTCTGAGAGGTATGGCTGCTTTACGCTGAGGAGCAGGTGCTTCTCTGAAGAGGCAGAGGAGCCTTTCCGCATTGACTGTGCCAAAAAAAGATCTCATAAGACCAATTGAGACCACTCCAGGTCTGGGGTGACTCTCCAGGAAGAGCCTGGACAGGCACGAAGCTGGTGCTGGCAGGCAGGACAGTGTGGGTACTGATGATGCTTCCCTGGTAACAAGAGGGATGGTCAGAAACGCTTCATCATTGACTATGGTTCCAGCCTCTGGGCATCTGTGGAGTCCATTACCACTGAGAGAGCTGCTGATATTGACTGCCCATGGCATTGGCATACCAGGCAGCTGCAGACCTCCTCTGCCTTTCGGTCCCAACCTCACTGTTGATTCAGGACTTTTCCAGGCCACTCTGATGGAGTGAGGTGCTGAACCCTTGGGTCTGTCTGCACTGCGTTCCAGTGCTCCCCTTCCAGTCATTGGGGTAGGGCTGGTATCAGAATCAGTACGCATGCTTCCCTGGCAGCTCTCACCACCCCACAGCACCGATACAATCGGTGTGCCACTATTCACGTCGGGACTGACACCTCCTTTGCATTGGTATTTTTGGTACCAATGGTACTGCCTCCATCTGAGGCACTGTTTTCTGACTCGTTTTGGGCGATGGACGAATTGGATCACCTATTTGCTCCCTCTGGTCTCACTCCATTCTTGTCAGCAGGGTCCCAGGACTCCTCTGCATCTGAATCAAGGTCATCATCCTCCCGCTTTGCATCACCCAACAAACACCAAGGACCACTAAGGTCCCCAAGATTGGTATAAGCCCTATGGTAAGGACAGAGGTCCCTGGCCCAGCACCTACTCTGCACCAACTCCCTATCCATATCAGTGACCCCCTTGGAATTAGTGGGATGCCCCTCGTTCTTAGCGATCCTGCTATTCATCTCGTTCAAAGATGAAATCATCTGCCAGATCTGCAATGATGGCCACAAATCAGCTATGGGCTCAGACATCAGCTCTCTTCCTCCCTGCAGAGCCATCTTGTCCGGGTGCCTCATCCCTGGAACATGATTCAGCTTTGGCTCAAACAAGGGCCTTGACTTTGTCTGCAGACAAGTCTGTACTTCCGGGTTCATCCTCCTCTTCAATACCGGAGGACTTTACGGCATATCAAAACCTCTTGTGCTATGTGGCTGCATCCTTGGGCATCCAATCAGAATTCCTGAATGAGAACATCCACAAATTGGTGGACATTTTACAGCCATCTGCCTCTGGGAGAGTTGCCCTTCTGATCAGTAAAAAAGAAAAGGAGTACTTATGGCACCCTAGAGACTAACAAATGTATTTGAGCATAAGCTTTCGTGAGTTACAGCTCACTTCATCGGATGCATGCATGCACTCTCAAACTGGCCAAAGCCCTTTGGAGTACGCCAGCCTCAGTACCACCAGCGGCTAAGCACAAAGAAAAGTGCTACTTTGTTCCAGCTCAGGGATTTGAGGGCTTTTATTCACACTTGTCCTCAAATTCCCTGGTAGTGATGGCAGTGAATGACAGGATCCGGTAGGGCAGATTCAAATCCACCCCCCAGGACAGAGACTCTAAGTAATTGGACCTTATGGGCAGGAAAATCTACACCCTTATGGGCAGGAAAATCCTCAGCCCCACTGATGCAAATTGCTAATTAACGTACCTTGCTGTCCAAATACGACTTCCTTAATTGGACAGCTATGTCCAGATTTGCTGACCAGGTGCCCAAGGCCTCACAGGATGACATTAAGGCTTTTGTCAAGGAAGGCTACTTGGTGGCCAAGATGTTCCTGCAGTCTGCCCTTGTCATTGGGGACACTTAGGCCAAGGTGATGCTTCTGCAGTCACCATACAGAGGGCTTCTTGGCTGCTAAACTCCAGCGTTGCCTGATGTCCATCCAGCCTTTGAGGACTTGCCTTTTGATGGCTGAACCCTGGTCTTGGTCAAGACTGATGATGTGCTTCACTTCTTCAAGGACTCCAGGACAACCCTGAGGTCCTTGAGGGTGCACACCCTGCCAGCAGAGGCTCCGCTATGTTGCTTAGTACCTTTGCACAGTCCCTTCCCCTGAAGCAACAGAGCTACCCTAGGAAGAGGGATAGGTCCCACAAGCCTATATGCTATTTCCCAGTGTTGTGTAAGTGCCCATTTTGACTCCCTGGTCCAGGGCACTTTTCCAGTTGTTGCTCCTCCCTCCTTCTCTCCCTGCCCATTTGGGGATAGACTGGCCCACTTTTACAGCAGTTGGGGCTTGATTTCTTCCAACAAGTGGATCTCAGACACTGTCCGATTGGATTATGCCATCCAGTTCATCTCCCCATCTTCCCTCCCTGTCCCTTTTCGGACCCTTCTCATATGAGTCTGCTCATTGAACAACTTAGTTCCTTGCTGGCCCTGGGATCAGTGAAGGAAGTTCCACTGGAACTCCATTGGGTTAAGATTCTACTCCAGGCATTTCCTGATATCCAAATCCAAGGGCAGGATGAGACCCATCCTTGACCTTTACAGCCTCAAACATATCAGATATATGATGTTCTCTTTGACTAGCCCCCCTGTGTTATTTCAGAACAACTGGTGCACTGCTCTGGACATCCAGGATGCCTTCTTTGATGTAGCGATTCTGCTGAGCCCCAGGAAGGTCCTTTGCTTCTTTGTAAGAGAACACCATTTTCTGTACATGGTATTGCCATTCGGCCTCTCTTCCTCTCCCCTAGTCTTCACCCTGTGCATGGTTGTTGTTACTGCATATGTCAGGAGACAGGGACTCAACATCTTCCTGTACCTCGATGACTGGTTACTGAGGGCAGATACAGCGAGGAAGTTCTCATCCCATCAGCACCACATTGCACTTGCTTGGCTTCATTTTGAACACCGGTAAAGTCAGCCTTGGCTCACACTCAAAATATCAAGTTCATTGTGGCCCTGTTAGATTGCATGAGGTCAAAAGCATTCCTATTGAACAGCCACTTTCAGGCAATTCAACATCTCTGTCCCAGTCTGTAATCCCAGTCCTCCATGACAGACCAGGTGTGTCTGAGCCTCTTGGGCCACATGTCTGCTTGCATGCAGGTGGTCAAATTTGTAAGGCTACACCTCTGCCCCCTTCAAATGTGACTCAAGACGGTCTATTGCCCCACCCTTCATTCAGTGGTTGGGCTGGGTCATCTTCCTCACTAGTCCTAGACTCCTTGCAGTGATAAATTTACCCACAGATTGTTTGTCTGGAAGTTCCCTTCACCAGCCAAGTCAGTTGTTACCAACACTGCAGTGCTGGGTGTGTGTGGGGTGCACTTGGGCTTGCTGAAGGTACAGGAACTCTGGTCAGAGCCAGAGACCTTGCTCCATATCAATATGCTGGAGCTTTGGGACATCCACAATGCTTGCCATATGGTCCCAGAAGGTATCAGACGCTCAGTGGTTCACATACTCACTGACAATACCACTGTGAAGTACTGTGAGAACAAACAAAAGGGAGCACACTCTAGCTTGCTCTGCCTAGAGGTGATCAATCTGTGGCAATTTTGCACTGAAGAGGCAATTTTGCACTCTGGGGTGCTGGGTCGGGGTTGCACCACACAGCTCAGCCCAGCTCCGGCTGGGGTGCTGGGTCGGGGCCGCACCAGGCCCAGAGCACCCTGCTCATGGGCTCCCTCTGCTGGCAGGCTCTGAACAAGGCCTGCACAGAGAACATGGATGCCATGCTGAAGAGCCTGCTGACAGCAATTCCCAGCACAAACTCCAGCACATCTTGGAGGTAAGCACAAGGGGGAGGAGCAGCAGGAATTTTACCTTAATCCTGGGGAAGCCTGAAATGAGAGACTGGATGATCCACATTTCCATTGTGTCCTGCTACCTGAGAGCCTATTGGGCCAGCCTTGGTGAGGGCAGTCAGTGCAGTGCAGTGCAGTGTTGGGGCACTTCCTCTTTCAGGGACAGAGGGAAGGTGCTGGCGCTCGTGACAGGGCTCTACCTGGTTCTGTTGAGCACTAACTCCAAGCCCCAGGCCAGCTTGGGGAGTGAGAGCTTTAGACCCCTGTGAGGCCCAGGAGACGGTCCTCAGAGAAGAACCCTGGCTCCTTCCTAGGGAGCTGCTGAGATTCACAAGGAGGGAATCAGCCCTTCTCTCCCATGGACACAGATGACTGTAAGGAGCAGGGGGTTGTCCTTTGTCCAACAGAGACCTGTCCTAGGTCTCACCCACTAACCTGGGAGAGAGCTGGGAACTGAACTTGGTCCCATCCCAGCACTTCCCCAGGTACACTCTCTTCTCCTCCCCCACCCCCACTTGGCTATTTTGCTATGGGTTTGTGAACATGAAACAAACAGGAACTTCTTCTCCATCTTTGAGATTCTGCTCAGGACA
This sequence comes from Dermochelys coriacea, assembly GCF_009764565.3. NCBI lineage: Eukaryota > Metazoa > Chordata > Testudines > Dermochelyidae > Dermochelys > Dermochelys coriacea. The sequence goes on along the minus strand of NC_050069.1, from coordinate 153,853,680 downwards.
CCCAGAACCGTCAGCCACTGTTACCATGCTGCCTCAGCAGGTGAGAGCTTTGCGGCTGCCAAGCTGTGTCAGCTGCCAGACACACCAGCCTCTCTGCCTTGCCAGCAAACTCTTCAAGATTCTGCCAGACTGAAACTTGCCTTGCAGGTAACAAACAGTGAATCCCAGTTCCCCAGAGACATCACCCTGCAGTGTCCAGTCCCCTTACTGGACACTCAGAGAAATTATTAGGTTTCCTGCCTCCAAAGGGACAAGGCACACCTCAGGCTGTTAGGTAGGCTGGAGACTCACACTTCACTTGAACACACAGCACTGAGGTGGTTTGGGAAGCGTAGTAACAAAGAACAGATTTAAGTGATACTAAGCAAGAGAAAGAGACAAGTTTGGTTACAAACAAAACAAAACATGCTTTGTAGTGACTAAAACTGATAACAAGTCACAATTTTTGCCTCATGAGTTTCCAGACTAACATCAATTTACCAGCATCTCCAGCCATCTGGGCCAGGGGACCCAATGTTCCCGCAATCAAAGGGTGTTGTTCCCTCTGTTCCATATGTGATGGAGAACTCAAATGTCTTTTGCTCCCTTTCAGTTACCCAAAGTCCATTGTCTGTGCTTCCAGAACCAGGAAAGCTTCCTGGGATGCAGACTCCATCCCACGGTGTGCTCCCCAAGCTGCCACTTCTTAGGTTGGTTGCTTTGTTTACCTTCAATGTCAATGTACTTTCATTGCCTATGGCTTATAAAGCTTGACCCAGACAGATGAATCCACGTTCCTGCCTCTAAGCCAAACTTGTTTATAAATTCTGACCCGAAAACACAGTTTAAGAACCTATTTCCAGCATACGTACACAACTCATTATACCCCACCTGGACCTACATCACACAAGGATATTCTTGACCAGTGTGTTCTCAGCTTTCCTAACAGACTTTATTTGATGTCCCCATATGATACAATAATTCTCTATCGAATCAGTTGATTTAATTGCTTAGGCTTTTGGTTTCAGACCCTCTGTTCTCCCCCTGGGGTACCTGTATCCTGATTGTCACATCGGTCTTCCAAGTTCTGTCCCAGCCTCTCACACGATGTATTCTGCAGCCAGCCCAGCTCAGGGAGCAGTGGGGACTGGTGATCTCATTCTGTCAAACCAAGCAACATGGATCTCATTGAGGCTTAGATGGAAGATCCCATGCATCTCCTGGAGGTAAGGACAGTTCACTTTTCTGGGCACTTGGGGCTTTTGCAACAAAGAGGGGGCTCCTGCTCCTGCTCCATAGCCTGGGAGCTTTCCACATCCCTGGATCCCAGCCCTGGTACAGAGACCTATTTGTCATCATGACATCATTATTTTATTCTTAGAGGATGTATCAGGGATCCTGGAGATGGTTTCCTGCAGGAGGTTTGAGCGGGGAGAGATCACTCACTGTCATAACTCATAGGTTTTAACCCAGGTCTGCTGGGTTCATGGGAGCAGCCACACTCCAGCCCTCCACCTAGTAGTCTGCACACAATTGCTTACCTAGGACCCATGAAGTCCAGCCCCTCTTTGAGGCTCCACCCCTGAGGTCTATTGGCAGAGTCTCAGAGCAGCTAATTGCCCCCGGGCCCTCCTTAAGCCAGCAGCATGGACAGGAAGCTGTCTGAACACCTGAGATCCTCCCTCTTCTGGACCGTGTGCTACCTGTTCCTGCTCCTGCTTCCCTGGCTTGATTTCCTGGCAGCTGGACTTGGTGAGACTTGAGGGATCTCATTTGTGATTCTGATCACAAGTTTGTCTTTTGTTTCTGATCTTCCAGTATCCTGATCCAGCTGACTCTACACTCCTGTCTTGTAAGTGTGGACTCTGGCTCTGAACCCTAGGTATGGCTGCCCCTGACCTGGCTGTGACACTGACTTTTGTACAATTTCTACAATGCCCTTTTCTGCTCTCCAGCTCTGCTCCCTCCAGCAGGCTGATAGATTGTCCTTGGTGGGCCATGTCCTGGGGTGTGATGGAGCTGTGTGCCAGAGAGGGCCAGGAGCAGATGCATCGCACATGGCTAGGAACGGGCTAAACAGCCTGTAATGCTAGATGACTACAACCATGGCCACATACAGACACCCTGGACATACAGCATACTCCAACTTGAGCCATGACAGTGGTGACCTCTGCCAGCCCCCTCTGAGGTGGGTCAGTATTATCCCTGTTAGCTGGGGCACAGGGATGGAAAGCAACTGGCTGCAAGGTCAACACAACATCACGGACAGAGGCAGGACTGAAGCACGGTACTGATACCACTCCAACTCCAACCACAAGACCACACCCACTTCCAAAGCCGGAGAACCCCGGAGCCCTGACTCTGACAACCAGTCCTTAAATGAGAAGAGCTAACTCCCTCCCTTTCAGGAAGCCATAGAAGGGGTCGTGTGCTGAGCCCCCTTCTGCAATGCTACTGTCTGAGACCATTGCTAGTGGGTGCCAAGTGACTGAGCAGGGAGCTCCTGGAGAGAATCCTAGGGGCAGCCCAGTCGTGTTTCATTGTGACTCTCTGGGAGCCATGCAAAGAGTGCAGCATTGAAGAGACTCTCCTGCTCTAACAAAGGGTTTCTGTTCTCCTAGATAGTTAGCCAGGGAGGCCAGCTTGCAGAATGTGGAAGAGTCATTTGGCGATGGGTTGGAGGATTCACCATATAGGTGGCAGCAGCTGCAGTGTCTGGAGTCCCCACGGGCCAAACCTCCACTCCTGACAGTCCAGGCTAATCTCCCATTGCTCTCAGTGCAGCTTTGGCTTTAGCTGCTGGGTCTGCGTGGCCAGACAGAGGACTCAGGTATTTCCATCAGGCTGCTCATTGGCAAATGGAGTCATCCAAAGAAGTGAAGAATGGAAGCGAAATCTGGACCATCCGCTGAGCTGCTGCAATCAAGTGACCACAGCTGGGGAGAGAAGAGGGAGAACCTGAAGGTGGCTGGTGGCAGTAGGGAGGAAAAGCAGTTTGGGAGCCAGGAGAATAGAAATAAATAGTTAATGATGAATACTGAGGGTTTTGTTTTGTGTGGTGAAGGGTTGAAAATGGGTTTCTTTACTATCACACTAAACTTTAAAATAGCTGTGTATGATGAAAGGTCAGGTCTATAAAGGTAAGAGGTCACTCTAGGGGCCTGAAGTCCCAGATTCTGTCTCTATTGCATGCTTCTACCAGCTGATCTCAACCCAACAAATCCCTCAGGTGGCGGCAGTAATGAGCTCTTGTCCTCTATTTCTGGACTAGCCACCAGAAAAAGGGCACAATACATGTGGCCAAGGAAATAGAGAGACATGGGGGTCACTTGCACAATTGTCTGTTAATGTGTCTCTTGTGAGGGAGGACAGCAGGGTACTGTGGACTAGTCAAGAGCCACATGTCTCCAAACTTGCACATCCTAAGGATCCAGAGACTTCTCTCCAGATCCCAGAGCTTCCTCAGAGCTCCTAAGGAGCTAGATGGAATCTGGCCTCTCTCCCCCGACCTCAGCAGTCCAGAAGAAGATGTTTGCAGACATGGCATGTGTCCTCTCCTGCCACACTCACACTCACATGTGGGAGACTAATGCAGTCACAGTCTGGGTGTCATGCATTCCTTTAGGCTGTGAGAAGCAGGAGGACTTGAGCTGCAATGGATCCTCCTGTGCATGAGCTGAGTGGGCAGCTTCTCTACTGCCCTATCTGTTTACCAGCCCACACTCAGCAGCCAAGGGCTAAGGAGGAGGTGATGGACTTACCCCTAAGGTGGGTGTGGGAAGAAGCAGAGTGAAGAGGTAATCGGAGAGCCATCCCATACCATTCCTCCAAGAGTCACTCCAACAACCATCTAGCTCCTTGTCTCTGTAGGCCGCCGCCCCTAGGTTCCATGGGAATTTCTCAATCAACCATCTAGAAAGCTGCCTCTGGCTGTCTACAAACTCTCTACAAGCTCACACCCAGCCCTATCATGAGAGGTAAGGAATAAGGTCCTGCCTCCCCCAACTGCTCGGGGGGATACTCTCGGAGCAATCAGTGTAGGGCTTTATGCCTCTCTAGAAAGTGATCACTTTCCATGGTGTGTCAAGAAGCTGCACACCCCTTGGCAGCTCTGTTTAGAGCAACTTTAACTTTGACAGGGGTTTCTGCTCTAAATGCTCTGGCCCTGAGGGAAGAATTCTGAGGGAAACAGGTGTTTCCCCTGCTCCAATCCAGGCTCTGCTGTTCTGATGCTGCAGAGCTGATACAGAAGACTTGAGGGCTTCTGGAGAGCATGCAATCCCATGCTGCTGTGGCCACTGGCACACATTATTTTTCTCTCATGGCACCTTCCAATGGAGGGAAGAACATGACATGTGCGTTGGAATCTCTCCCTGGCTTGCAAATAACCAGAGATGACCCATGCCCGCCAATAGTGGGGAGGGTGGGGGAAGGGGGGAGGAAGGAGGAGGTCAGAGTGAGGGCTGCTGGCTTCAGCAGTGTTACTGAGCATGCTCAGTCCATGTGAGCATGCTGAATACAAGCCAAGCAGCAACTCTTGCGAGGGAGGGGGGACACATGAGCCCACATGCTCCCTTTCCCACGCATCACCTCTGCAGATAACCCTCCTGTGAAAACACAAGTGTGTACTCAGGGGAATGCTGTGCTACAGTGTATGAGCCCTGCAAGATATCACTTATGAAGCGTAGCAACACTGGAGTCTGGGTAATAGGGAAGAGGAGTTGGAAGTGGGTAGAACTGGGAAACCTGGGGGGATGATGTGTCTGACTGGAATGTTAGTGTCACTGGTGACAACCTATATAGGAAAAGGAGAGAGGATCAAAGTTGTGGGCTCAGTGGCACTTGACATTAGACACATTATTACCTGTTTAAAGTTCTTGGTTTTTGAGAATCCCAGGCCCTCAAATGGACAGGGATCAACCTGCTAACTAATACACCCCAGCAGGGGAACCAGTGTGTGGCTGGTAAGTTCACTGAATCCAAACCAGAGAACAAGGTTCAGTTTCTCCTTTAGCACCTATCTGTGACTTGTGGGAAGACAATTGAGTTCCCATGGGGGACCTCCTATTGGGAGACAGACAGGGGCGGTCTCACATATCCAGTAGTAAATCATCCCTGGAGATTTAAAAAAATTATAGATACTTTTCTAACACAAAGCTTTGGACCCAACTAGGGGTTACTCTCTTGTGGGTCTCAGTGTGGTGGAGAAGGATGAACAGATTACTGGACTGCATATTAGTTGTCCTGGGGCCATGATCATGACTTGACTATAGTCAGTAAGGACCAATAGAGGACAGTCTCAACCAGCCATATTTACATTTGGTGCATTGAAAGGGCTAAATTTCCAAAGCAGCTCTCTCCCTCTTGGGGTAGCAGCTGCCTCCTCTCATGACTTGGCCCTCCAGCCAGGCCAGTTCCAAGCTTCTCCCCTTTCGGGGTAGTCCAGAAACAAAAGCCAGGGAATCAACACCAAAAAACTGGTTAGTAGGCTTGAGGGGGAAATGCCTCACTCTCTGGGTATAACAGAAGCAGGTTCCCCCTTCCCTGAAAGAGGGACCTTCAGGCAGTTGTTAAGGGAGAGATCCTGCCTTCCCTTAGGACCTGCAAGGTAGAGGTCCTTCCTCTTGCCTGGTCTGCCCACAAGTCCTCATCCAGTCTGTGAATCCCCTACAGGTGTGGTGTAGCTGGGCTGGCTGAGGCCAGAGCAGTTCCTTAACCCCTTGTTCCCCAGTGTGGGGTTTGTATTCCCCATCACAAGTCCAAACAGAGGGAAAAAAACCTTGAAGATACAGATTTCCATACTGTTAATAGCTAACGGATCTAGCAGGCCTGAGGGCCTATTTTTGAAAGGGGACCTTATCATTATCTTGGGTACGCCCATCTAATGCTACAGATGCATATTTTGGGTAGCAAATTCTTATCCCATCCAGCAGTGAAAATGTGAATTTTGAATCCTTTTTTATCCTGGCTTCTCCTTAACTCTTTGGAAGGTGACTTTAGATGATGCTTCGTGCAGCAGGCATTCTTTTGCCCTGTGTGGTTCTGGCTTTTCTGTTGCTGGATTTGGGAGGAGGGTTGGTGAGAATCCACTCTGCCGCCTGCAGAAGGCTCCATGCTAATTCAAAAGTTTGTTAATTTGGGTCCTGATTTCCTTCTGTTCCTGGAAGGTGATTGTTAGGGGGCTTATTCCTTCACCCACTCACTTCCCTGGTCCTTCTCGCATGAACAGAGAGCAACAATACCCAAAGTCCAAAGGTGCAAACAATTCAATGTTTATTAGGGTGAAATTCCAGCAAGTGTGATTCCAGTTTCCTTCCTTAGTGTCCCCCTTCCCAGCTCTGACATCACAGAGCCTTACCTGTGTCCCTGTTCCCATTTCCCCCCTTACTTCCTGATTGACTGCAGACTATATAGTAAAACTTGAGTTCTGCTTAGCTATACCTTATCCAATCATTTTACTGAAATTTAACTAACCAATCCTAACATATTGTAACATGATTATTTAACCAATTATATCCCACCACCTAAATTAGTTTACACCCAGCAAAATTAATTATACAGCAGACAGAAACTATCACAGAACCAGACAGAGATTATACAGACAAACAATAGGGAAATGGGGACTACAGTGATAGAACAACTTGTTTCATGTTCTCTGTGTGTGTGTATATAAATCTCTCCTCTGTTTTTTCCACCAAATGCATCCGATGAAGTGAGCTGTAGCTCACGAAAGCTTATGCTCTAATAAATTTGTTAGTCTCTAAGGTGCCACAAGTACTCCTTTTCTTTTAAAGAAATGAGGATTTCACATCCCAGCTATTGATAAGTGAGTTCTTGCCAGACAGGATGCTATCAAACTAAGTTTCCTTTTACATTTTCTAGGCACTTCCCTTTCTCTGGAGGTGATAGGCATTATCAGGACAGAATTGTATTCCTAACAGCCCAATAGCACCTTCTGTCAATGTGACTAGTTTGGAATGTGAGGAGGTGACCGGTCGCTTCCCAGCTTATAGCTGCCTCTGTTGCTTAGCCAAAGGCCTTAGCCTAAGAACAGGGCCTCAGACTGTCACAGTAAGAGAAGGCCCTTACACTGGCAGACAGTGATTTTGATCTTTCTTTTATACCTCTATAACTAGCTAAGTGATAAGAATACACCTAAATTCTTAGAGTATAGGCCTTTACAGACAGGCCTGCATATCTATATCCTAACAGTGATGTTTGGAAGTTTTCATGGAACATGAATTCTAGATGACTTTTTCAGATTTCTGGGCAGAGAGAACTTTTGTAGACCACCCTCTCCCTGTACCCGGTAGCTTACTAAACCATTGCACTCATTGATATGCTGGTCACGCACCATTTCCCTGAATGGCTCCTTGGCATACTTTGATGGGATCCCACCACTTGCCTGGAAAATTACTAGGTTTTCCAATATTTCTAAAATATTAAGTGCTTCCCCTGCCAGAAACAACATCAGAGCTGGTTTTGGTAAATATCCCCAAAACATGACCTCAGCCTACCCTGCATCAGCCAGATCCAGCTTCTTAGTTTTTTGTATTGATTTAAAGTAAAATCAACAAGTTGACACACAGTCAGTCTATGGAACTCTTCGCCAGAGGTTGTTGTGAAAGCCAAGACTATAACCGGGTTAGAAAAAGAACTAGATAAATTCATGGAGCATAGGTCCATCAATGGCTATTAGCCAGGATGGCAGGGACGGTGTCTTTAGCCTCTGTTTGCCAGAAGCTGGGAATGGGCCACAGAAGATGGATCACTTGATGATCTGTTCTGTTCATTCCCTCTGGGGCACCTGGCATTGGCCACTGTCAGAAGACAGGATACTGGGCTGGATGGACATTCTTATGTAAAATCAGTGTTACTCACACACCTGCATAGGGTGGGCTTGTGCATGTGTGAACCTTTCAAGGGCAGAAGTGAGATGGAGTGTACGTGAGAATTTATGAAAGAGATATAGAAGCATTCCACAATGTTGCAAATCATGGCCTTGTGGATAGACACAAAGCAAAGTGAGGGACTCTTTCTCCTCCCATCTCCTCACCCAGGTAATAGAATTAATATAGCCTCTGTTTCATTCCATTGGAAGACACTTCAACACCTGCTAGGCTAAGCCTGCTGCCCCGGACTGCAGGTGCTACAAGTGGCCAGCAGTGGGCCAGAAGGAGGAGGATCATGCAGGAGCTTTTCGAGATAGGCGCAAGGAGGAGCAAAAAGCACCTTGATTTCAAAATTGCCAGGGAGGGGAGGGACATGGTCCATGAGGAGAGAGTGCTCCAGGGGTTCCTGGATGAAGAGAGCAGGGGCAGGAGGCAGGACCAATTGCTTAAGGAGAGAATGCTGGTTATATGGCCCAGCTTGGTGGTTCATCCAACTCACGTCACAGCGCCAGCACCACTGCATGTGCCAGCTGCAATGTCTGCAGGTGCGCAGGTCCATGTAGACATGACAGTGGAATGCTGTTCCTGGTCCTGGTTCACAATGGTTGGAGGGTGGAGTTTGTGGCAGGGCCAGTGAGTAAAATTACAGATGGGGTTTTTGTTCCCAACTATTGACAGTTGTGTATCTGAGAGAAAGATCTTCTAGCCCCTGTCCAAGAGACGTGCCCTGACTCCAAAACCAGTAAGGTGGCAGAGCACATACTGGTTTATGCCATATACTGCACCTTTTCTGGTTGGCCCTGAACTCTCCAATTTCCTGATGAATGTTCTTCTGACACTTAATAGTTTGTATATTTTCACCGTAGCGATTATTCAGATGCTCAGCCAAATCGGCCAAGTCCTGCTCCCACGTTGTGCCTCACTATCCCCTTCTCTGAAGTGGGGAGAATCCTGACCCACATTCAGAAAGTGTTTGATCCTCTGCTCCTGCTTTCCAAGTCCCTGCCCTCCTTGCCCAACCCCAACCTCTGCCCTGTTCCCCAAACTTCCATGCCCTGTCTCACGTCCCAACCTGCAAAGGCTCATACACAGTCTCCTGCCAGCAAAAGAAGCTGCCCCCTGACTCTGGAGCTGAGTGCTGTCTTGCACCATGTTCACCATGTGCAGGTAAATCATCAACTTCCATCTCTGTCCCAGGTGCAAGATGACCTCTGGTACCTGCTCTTTCAGGCAGCTGGAGCTGCTGATATACGGGAGGGATTGGCAGAGCCTGGGAGCAGCCCATGAGGTTAAGAAATGGTGGGGAGAGTCTTTTCCCTCCAGGGGACATTACGTTGTCCCTCCGTGCACAGTCCTTACTTTCCTAATCCTGTGCTTTTGTTCCTGGACTCTGCCAGGAAGCCCAGCTCCCATCCCTCGCAGCTTGGCTGTTCCCTACCCTGCTGTGCACCTAAACTGTCCTGTCTTTCTCTCCTAGGGCCTTGTCTGATGTGCTCAGCCTGGCCCCTTCCTGGCTTGTCCCTGACCTTTAAAGGACTATCCAATCCCCTCCCAGGCCTGCTTCCCTTGGGGTCTCTCTCCTGGATGAGCACAGGCTGCCCTTAAATCTCCCAACAGGCCTGGTTCCTAGTCACATGCTGCTCCTTGTCACATGACCCCTGCATTTATTCCCTTCACCTGGGGAGTTGCAAAACCTGGGCTAGGTGCAGTTGAGCTCCACCCCTTTCCTGGTCATCTCACCCTGGGACAGGCTGAAACTGGAAGCCTGTGGGCTAACAGTAACTGTTTGCTATGAAAGATGCTGAAGATGCAATGGAAGAGGACATCCTTTGGACAGGATTTAAATTATTCCAACTGAAAGTGAATGAGAGAAAATATGTCCAGAGTTATCTGCCTAGCAGCAGAAAAATGCACAGATTCATAGATTCTAAGGTGAGAAAAGACCATTCTGTCCATCTAGTCTGACCTGCTTTGTAATTCAAGCCCTAGAATGTCATCGAGTGGTTCCTTCAGTCAACCCATGACGTGTGGCTGAGCCAGAGCACGTCTTTTGGAGAGACATCCACATGCATTAGAGCCAGCCGGCTGACAGAAAATCCTTCTTCTGCAGTGACATGAAGTTAAAGGACATGGAGAAGAAGAAAACCTCTACTCGGGCTGTGACTGAAGTTGGAGCAGAGAGGCCAAGCTAATCGGGGCTAGGTCCCAGGACTGGCTATCAGCAGACCTGCCATTTTCTAATCTTGGCTTTTTGACCATGAGTGAATCTCTTTGCCGCTGTGTGCCTCAGTTTCCCCAACTATAAAATAGAACTAATCAAGGTTTCCTTTATTATTCCCATTTTACAGGGTGGGAGACTGAGACACAGTTGAGGCCTGTCTCCACTCTAGGTCTGTAGCCCTTTTGTAAGCTGCTGACTCCCACATGTTGTTCAGAGCCTATGGACAACACAACTCCTAAGCATGTGTTTGTTCAGAGCTTAGCCTCTATGGATCAGCTGGACTGGACGGCCGGTTCTTGCTGTGCTGTGGGGAGCAGGTACTGGGCACCAGGGATCTGAAGAGACTCTCAAGGACTAATTCTTGAAAGCACAGTAGCTAGTTTAAGAATAATTATCATCAATGAACTGGAAGCCAATATAAAATCACTGCTGATAAGAATGGTGGGTGACAAAATACTGGCAGAGTGATAATTAATGATGAGGACAGGGCAGTGATACCAGATCCCAAAACAAGTTTGAACCGAGCCAAATGCAGGGTCCTATACCTAGCAACAAAGCATGCCGGCCACACGTACAGAATTGAGAACTGTATCCATGAAAGCAGTGACTCTGAAAAGGATTTAGGCGCCATACTGGGCAAGCCGTTCAACATGAGCTCCCAGTGTGATGCTGTGGTGAACAGGGCTAAAGTCATCATTAGATGTTTGAGCAGAGCTGTGAGTAGGATAGGGAGGTGACACAGCACCAGTGAAACTGATATTGGAATAGTGCATCCAGTATTGGTGTCCTCATTTGAAAGAGATGTTGAGAAATTGGAGCTGGGGCAGCAAAGAGCCACAAAATGTTCTGAGGGCTGGAGAAAAATGTCTTCCTGTGAGCTATTGAAAGAACTCAACCTGTTTAGCTTATCAAAAGAAGATTGAAAGGTGACTTCACTGAAGTGTTGAAGTGCCTTAATGGAGAGAAAATATCGGGTATTAAAGGGCTCTTTAATCTAGCAGGGGAAGGCATAACAAGACCCAATGGCTGGAAAGGGAAAAGAGACAAATTCATATTACAAATAAGGCACAAATATTCAACAGCGAGGTTGATTCACCACAGGAAAAAACTACCAAGAGAAATGGTGGATTCTTCATCTCTTGATGTCTTTGAATGAAGACTAAATGCCTTTCTGAAGAGTGTTTGGTCAAAAACTAGCTACTGTGCTATACAGGAGGCCTGTGATATGCAGCAGGTCAGATTAGATGCTCTAATGGTCCCTTCTGGCCCGAAAGTCTACTAATGTATGAAAACCTGAATGTGGCATGAGGAGCAGCCTCGGATGTTTTACTTTGTAGATGGCCTGCTTCCTAGAATGAACACTCATTGAGTGGGGTGATCCACAGGGGTTAGATCGGGGTGGCCAACCTGTGGCTCCGAAGCCACATGTGACTCTTCAGAAGTTAATATGCGGCTCCTTGTATAGGCATCGACTCCAGGGCTGGAGCTACAGGCGCCAACTTTCCAATGTGCTGGAGAGTGCTCATTTTTGGAGGGGGAGGCGCTGATTAGCGGGGCTGCTGGTGAGTGGGAGATGCTGGGAGCAGGTGATGGGAGCTGCTGGGGGGCTGCTGACGTATTACTGTGGCTCTTTGGCAATGTACACTGGTAAATTCTGGCTCCATCTCAGGCTCAGGTTGGCCACCCCTTGGTTAGATCAAACATCCAAAGGGACTGGCCAGGGACAGGACATTAGCCCTGCAGAGGAGAGGATGGGTGTGGCAGTGACATCACAAGGGCCTTTGGCAGGACTTCAGTCTATTGGTCGAAGGTGGTGAGGAGGACCCTCTTTTGAGTTTTCTCCTTTCCTTTTACTAGAAAACAGACGTCCCTGTTCAGGAGGTAAGAGCCTCTGAGAAGTTTGGAACCTGTTTGGTCTTATCCACCTGGTGCTGACTGAAGTCTAGGCACGAAGAACACGAGATTAAGGTGGCAGAATTTTATTCCCCACCTTAGACTTTGTCCCTTAGAATCACTGGAGACATTGGGTTTATCCTTTTTGGTTTCCCTTTTCCTCTGTCCCTCCCTCCCTTTTCTTCTTTTCTTGCTGGGCTGGGGGAATTGCACTGCAGCTTTCATTCTGGATGGCTCACTCAAAAATGTGGGGCTGGAATATTTACATCTACACTGAACCCCTGCGGTGGGGACCTGGGCCATCAAAAGGGCTCTTTGGTGAGAATGCTCAGCCTCCCACACCTCAGTCTCTACCCTGATTGGGAGGGAGGAGACTCAGATCCTTGTTGTTCTCTTTTAAGACCAAGCAAATAAGTAATAACCAATTATATGTTTGACTAATTTTGATGCTTCTCTGCATTAATTGTCTCTGAGCAGTTCATGATTCTCTCTAACATTCCAGTTCTTCTAAAATACTTCCTGAATAATTACTATGAACTGTTGGTCTCAGAGTAGCAGCTGTGTTAGTCTGTATTCGCAAAAAGAAAAGAAGTACTTGTGGCACCTTAGAGACTAACAAATTTATTTGAGCATAAGCTTTTGTGAGCTACAGCTCACTTCAATGGATGCATTCAGTGGAAAATACAGTGGGAAGATTTATATACATAGAGAACATGAAACAATGGGTGTTACCATACACACTGTAACGAGAGTAATCACTTAAGGTAAGCTATTACCAGCAGTGTCCACATATCTATTCAGGGGACACCATCACAGGGTCTAATCACATCAGCCACACTATCAGAGGCTCGTTCACCTGCACATCTACCAATGTGATATATACCATCATATGCCCTCTGCCATGTACATTGGTCAAACTGGACAGTCTCTAGTAAAAGAATAAATTGACACAAATCAGACGTCAAGAATTATAACATTCAAAAACCAGTCGGAGAACACTTCAATCTCTTTGATCACTCGATTACAGACCTACAAGTGGCAATTCTTCAACAAAAAAACTTCAAAAACAGACTCCAACGAGAGACTGCTGAATTGGAATTAATTTGCAAACTGGATACAATTAACTTAGGCTTGAATAGAGACTGGGAGTGGATGTGTCATTACACAAAGTAAAACTATTTCCTCTTGTTTATTCCCCCTCCTCCCCCACTGTTCTTCAGATGTTCTTGTCAACTGCTAGAAATGGCCCACCTTGATTATCACTACAAAAGGTTTTTCCCCCATCCCCCGCCCCCGCTCTTCTGCTGGTAATAGCTCACCTTAAGTGATCACTCTCCTTACAGTGTGTATGGTAACACCCATTGTTTCATGTTCTCTGTATATATAAATCTCCCCACTGTATTTTCCACTGAATGCATCCGATGAAGTGAGCTGTCGCTCAGAAAAGCTTATGATCAAATAAATTTGTTAGTCTCTAAGGTGCCACAAGTACTCCTTTTCTTTTTGCGAATACAGACTAACACAGCTGCTACTCTGAAACCTGTCATTATGCAAGGCACTGAATTTAGCTGTATGGAATGGAAATCTATCAACTTCATGAAAAAACTCATACAGATACAGACAGACATCATCTTCCTTTCCAAATGCAAACAGATGGACATCATAGCAAAAGGACTGAAGGTAAAAAAATCCATTACAATCTACATACCACACAGACTGTGCTGACAGCTTGTGCCACACTCTCTCAAAGAAACTGCGGAACCACCTGATCAACATCTCTATAGCAAACAGGAAAAGATTAAGAATGAGCTCTCAAAACTGGATGCTCTCATAAAAAAACAACCTTCCACACAAACTTCCTCATGGCTGGATTTTACAAAAACTAGACAAGCCATTTACAACACACACTTTGCTTCTCTACAAAAGAAAAAGGACACTAAACTATCTAAACTACTACATGCCACAAGGGGCCACAACAGTGGTTCCCTTAACCCACCCAGCAATATTGTTAATCTATCCAACTATACTCTTAGCCCAGCAGAAGAATCTGTCCTATCTCGGGGCCTCTCCTTCTGCCCCTCCACCCCCACGAATGTGATACAGTTCTGTGGTAACCTAGAATCCTATTTTCGACGTCTCCAACTCAAGGAATATTTGAGCATAAGCTTTCGTGAGCTACAGCTCACTTCATCGGATGCATTTGGTGGAAAATACAGTGGGGAGATTTATATACACATACAGAGAACATGAAACAATGGGTTTTATCATACACACTGTAAGGAAAGTGATCACTTAAGATGAGCTATTACTAGCAGGAAGGAGGGGGGAAGGAGGAAAACCTTTTGTGGTGATAATCAAGGTGGGCCATTTCCAGCAGTTAACAAGAACGTCTGAGGAACAGTGGGGGGGGGGGTGGGGTGGGGGGAGAAATAATATGGAAAATAGTTTTACTTTATGTAAGTGGGATGGGTCATTACATGTAGCTCACAAAAGCGTATGCTCAAATAAATTTGTTAATCTCTAAGGTGCCACAAGTACTCCTTCTCTTTTTGTTGTTGGTCTGGAGCTCATCTGAGAGCACTTTCTTCTGATCATTTAATGTATGAAATTCAAGATGTGATGGTTAGTTTGGATTCCTGGGTCCTATTCGCAACTCTGCCACTGACTGGCTGTGTGACCTAACACAAGTCACTTCTCCTTTCTCAGCCTTAGTTTCTCACTCTGTCAATCCTCTTCTACCTACCTCATGGTGGGTGGAGGATGGGGATCCATTGAGAGCATCAGTAGGAGCAGTGCATAATATGGTGTCCTATCACATGGAGTCATATCAGATTATAACATAATATAATAGCTGGAAGGTTCTATTTTATTTGTATTTGATTAATTTGAAATTGTTAAGACCAGCAACTACTTAGCTCAGACTGAAGCAGCTCATCTAATTTTCTAGATCACAGTGTCTCCTCTTTGTGTGCGATGAGACAATTGAACACACTGTGACAAACAGGAGATGCTTTTGTTTTGCAAACAAATATATTTGCAAAGAATTTTCATCCAACTTGTTAGGATTCCAAGAAACAAACTGGTTTAGTCTGAATGGGATTTTCTGACAGAAAACGGTTTCCATGAAAATTTTCCCACCATCTGGATTCCTGGGCTCTATCCCTGCCTCTGGGGGGGTTTCTTGTCTGTTAGTTAGAACAGGAGTCAGGACTTGTGGCTTCTCTTTCTGGCTCTGCCACTGCCTTGCTGTGTGGGACCTGGGGAAGGTCGCTTCCCTTCTCTGTACCTCAGCATCCCCATCTGTCCCATGGGAATAGGGACAGTTCTCTAACTCTGGGCAGCAGTGATCCTGGGTGAGATAAGGGGTGTTAAAGCTCTCTGTGAAGGAGAAAGGGTTTGTTTCCAGGTGTTGAGTGCCAAGGAATTCTAAACTTTGCTAAAATGGCTGGTCTGTGGAAAGAAGAAATGGTCAGGGCCAAATTTTAACCATTTTCTGTTTTAAAACCCATTCAGGGATGTGAGTTCCACTATTTTAATCACCTGGAGCTCCTTGCCAGGAGGAGAGGAGAGGTTCCTGCCTCAATTTTTGTGGCCTTCACAAACCAGGGACTGTGCACAAGTTGACTTCTCAGATCCCAGAAAAAGAATATCTTCCCATCCATTAACAAGATAGTGTCACACCCCAAGACTCCCTCCCTCAGGGAGTCCCCTGGGAAGGCAGATTAGTATTCTATATTGCTAACGCTGTTGCTCGCATCTCAAAGCATTTTGGGGAGGTTTCATAAATATAAAGGGAAGGGTAACCACCTTTCTGTGTATACAGTGCTATAAAATCCCTCTGGCCAGAGGCAAAGTCCTTATTCCTATAAGGGGTTAAGGAGCTCAGGTAACCTGGCTGGCACCTGACCCAAAATGACCAATGAGGGGACAAGATACTTTCAATTCTGGAGGGGAGGAAAAGGCTTTTGTCTGTCTGTGTGATACCTTTGCCAGGAACAGATCAAGGATGCAAGCCCTCCAATTCCTGTAAAGTTAGTAAGCAATCTAGCTAGAAAATGCATTAGGTTTTCTTTGTTTTGGCTTGTGAAATTCGCTGTGCTGGAGGAAATGTATATTCCTGTTTTTGTGTCTTTTTGTAACTTAAGGTTTTGCCTAGAGAGATTCTCTATGTTTTGAATCTGACTGCCTGTAAGATTATCTTCCATTCTGATCTTACAGAGTTGTTCTCTTATCTTTTTTTGTTCTTCTAATAAAGTTCTGTTTTTTAAGAATCTGATTGGGTTTTTTGGGTCTTAAAAATCCAAGGCTGGTTTGTGCTCATCTTGTTTATTCTCAAGCCTCCCCAGGAAAGGGGATGTAAGGGCTTGGGGGGGATATTTTGGGGAAATAGGAACGCCAAGTGGTCCTTTCCCTGATTGTTTGTTAAATCACTTGGTGGTGGCAGCGTTTACCTAATCCAAGGGCAAAGACTTTGTGCCTTGGGGAAGTTTTACCCCTAAGCTGGTAGAAATAAGTTTAGAGGGTCTTTCATGCGGGTCCTCACATCTGTACCCTAGAGATCAGAGTGGGGAAGGAACCCTGACAGGAGGGTCAGAGGTGTATGAGTGGGGAGTGGAAGTTTCCTTTGCAGGTATGAGAGGCTGAGGAGTGGGGAGAAACTGGGTACTGGCAGGTACCACTAGATGAATCCACCAAAGAAAGATCAGCCTTTATTACACATGTCAGGCTGTATGAATTTAATATGCTCCCTTTCGGGCTGCAAAATGCACCAGCCACCTTCTAAAAACTTGTAGATGGTCTCCTAGCAGGATTGGGAAAATATGCAGTTGCCTACCTTGACGATGTAGCCATATTTTCGGATTCCTGGGCAGAACACCTGGAACATCTATGAAAAGTCTTTGAGCACGTAAAAGAGGCAAGACTAACTGTTAAGCTAAGAAGTGTCCAATAGGCCTAAACTGAGTTACTTACCTTGGACACCAGGTGGGTCAAGGAACTATCAAACCCCTACAGGCCAAAGGGGATGCTATCCAAAAGTGGCCTGTCCCAAAGTCAAAGAAACAGGTCCAATCCTTCTTAGGCATGGCCGGATATTACAGGTGATTCGTAACACAATCCCTGATGCTCTCAGGGGGGCAGGCACCTCCCAGGGAGTCCAGGACAGTGAGGGGCGGGGGGGAGGGCTCTGTGCCAGGGGCTCCTGAAACTGTTGGGGGTTGAAGGCATCGCTGAGCAGGGGGAGTGTGGGGCCCAATCTGCCTTGGATCCCTGAGGTGGGAAGGGGGGGACATTAACCCTTCGATCCCCACCACGCCCCTGTCCTTCCCCCAAGTAGCAGCAGGAGTCACCCTGTCTCTTTCTCTACCTGGTGTAGGGACTCCCAGGGACTCAGAGGATGAGGAGGAGGAATGAGTGGACGTGGCCACAGAGGAAGCTGCTCTCAAGGACATCCGAGAGCAGCTTCAGGGCAGAGAAAAGGTACAAATGTTCCCTATCTGGACTAGAACTGAGATTGTCCTGCCCCTTCCCAGCATCCAGACCCCTTGCTGAGGGTCTTATGTGTGATCATCCACCACCCCTAATGCGAACCTTTCTCCTCCATGATCTGGGACCCCCAAGATGGGGGTGTTTGTCACACACCAGCCGGGGTCTCCTCCCCCCACAGGCACTGTCCCAGTTTCTGACCCTGCTTGTGTAGGAGTCGTGGATGATTTGGACAATGGGCGGGTCCCCACTATCCCCGACTGAGGCCTGAGTCCTGCAGCTGGCGTGGGTGGGACAGGGAGGTCCCTGGCTAACTGGCTCTCTCTCCCCTAACCCCACTCCTGGTGGGTGCAGGATGAGGCCCAGCAGCTCATGTTCCTGCACGCCATCCACCCCATGTGTCTCGCTGCACAGCAGAGAGGGCAGGACACATTGGAGCTGCAAGGCAGCTGTGGTGGAGAGGATTGTGGTGAGCGAGACACAGCATCCGGCAGCTGGAATTAGGAGAGAGACATGGGACGGGCAGGGATCCCCCTGGGCCAATGGATGGGGGCTGGGTGGTGCTGGAGGGGGCAGCACAGGGCAGGGATTGCTGGGGCTGAAAATTGGGGAGAAGAGATGGGAGAAATTCTGAGATTGGTAACTAGTGGGCAGAGAGGGAATCATGGGGCTGGAGGGGCAGCTGAGGCTGGGGGACAAGGAATCAGACAGTCCCAGCTTGGTAGTCGGGATGGTGTTAGATGGGGGCAGTTTTGACAGGCAGGAGGGAAGAAGGGGAATGGGATCGAGCTCAGCAGGAATCCTAGTAGGGGGGCAAGTTTGATAGGCAGGAAGGAATGGGAAGAGTGGGAGGCACATGGGGGGATCCTGCTGGCCATGTGGGGCGCTGGATATGTAATCTCCTCACTGGGAAGTGTCAATGGGGCCCGAATCTCTCTCACTCCTTTGTCTCCTTTGAGTCTCACAGGAGCTCACTGAGGAGCTGCCTGATGACTCTCCATCCAGCGCCGTCTTGGCTAACTCTCTAATCGCTGTGGGCAACCTCAGGTATCGACATCCGCCCCACCTGGCACCCCTAACCCCAGTGCTTCTCAGGCCCAGGGCTGGGAGTCACTGCCCCTCCCACTCCCAGGTTACCTCCCAAGGGTGGCTCCTCTGGCAGAGGTGGTGAGAAGGTTCCTTCTCTCCTGTTGCGCTGTTCTTTTCACTCCAGTAACGTTACGGGGACCTTGGGGAGAGGCTCACTCCCGGAGTCGGATACAGGAGGGGCAGCAGGCTCCAGGGAACAGGTGCTATTATTGCCCTGTCACTGTCTGTTTGTGAGGCCTTGGCCTTGTCATTCCCTGGCTTGGTGCCTCAGTTTCCATTCTCACCAGCCTCTGCTTATTTCCCTGAGGAGTCCCAGAGCAGCTAATTGCCCCCCGGCCCTCCTTAACCCAGCAGCAGGAACATGAAGCTGTCTGAGCACCTGATGGGTGCTGATAGATTGTCCTTGGTGGGCCATGTCTTTGTGTGTGATGCAGCTGTGTGCCAGGAGCTGTGTGCCAGAGAGGGCCAGGAGCAGATGCAACACGCATGGCCAGGAACAGGTTAAACAGATGTAATGCTATGTGAGTACAACCATGGCCACATACAGACACCATGGGCATCTATGGGGACTGAATCTGGCTCTTCGCTACCAAGAGCACAACTCACTCTAACTGGAGCCATGAGAGTGGCGAACCCTGCCAGCCCCACTGAGGTGGGTCAATATTATCCCTGTTTGCTGGGGCACAGGGATGGAAAGCAACTGGCCGCAAGGTCACCCACAACGTCACTGACAGAGGCAGGACTGAAGCATGGTCCTGATACCACTCCAGCTCCAACCACTAGACCACACCCACTTCCAAAGCCAGAGAACCCACGAGCCCTGACTCTTACAGCCAGTCCTGAAATATCAAGAGCAAACTCTCTCCCATTCAGGAAGCCATAGAAAGGACTGTACTGAGCCCCCCTCTGCAATGCCATTGTCAGAGATCATTGCTAGTGGATGCCAAGCGACTGAGCAGGGAGCTCCTGGAGAGACTTCTACGGGCAGCCCAGTCGTGTTTCATTGTGACCTTCTGGGAGCCATGCAAAGAGTGCAGCATTGAAGAGACTCTCCTGCTCTAACAATGGGTTTCTGTTCCCCTAGATAGTCAGCCAGCGAGGCCAGCTTGCAGAATGTGGAAGAGACATTTGGCGATGGGTTGGAGGATTCACCATATAGGTGGCAGCAGCTGCAGTGTCTGGAGTCCCCACGGGCCAAACCTCCACTCCTGACAGTCCAGGCTAATCTCCCATTGCTCTCAGTGCAGCTTTGGCTTTAGCTGCTGGGTCTGCGTGGCCAGACAGAGGACTCAGGTATTTCCATCAGGCTGCTCATTGGCAAATGGAGTCATCCAAAGAAGTGAAGAATGGAAGCGAAATCTGGACCATCCGCTGAGCTGCTGCAATCAAGTGACCACAGCTGGGGAGAGAAGAGGGAGAACCTGAAGGTGGCTGGTGGCAGTAGGGAGGAAAAGCAGTTTGGGAGCCAGGAGAATAGAAATAAATAGTTAATGATGAATACTGAGGGTTTTGTCTTGTGTGCTGAAGGGTTTACATTGGGTCTCTTTACTATCACACTAAACTTTAAAATAGCTGTGTACGAAAGGTAAGAGGTCACTCTAGGAGCTTGAAGTCTCAGATTCTGTCGCTATTGTATCTTTCTTTGTTGGGTTGATCTCAACCCAACAAATCTCTCAGGTGGTAGCAGTAGTGAGCTCTTGTCCTCTATTTTTGGTCTAGCTGCCAGAAAAAGGATACAGTACATGTGGCCAAGGAAATAGAGAGGCATGGGGGTCACTTGCAGAGTTTCCTGTTAATGCGGCTCTTGTGTGGGAGCACTGTGGACTCAGGGGTGCCATTTCAGATTTTGGTAGGGGGGTAGTGGCAATTTATTCATGATTCCAGGGGCTACTTAGTCTCCTGAAAACCCTAGTTTTTTGGCTGATAACTTAGCAATTAGCTGACAAGATCACTGTATCTAATTCCTATATAAAAGAAAGAAAATTAAATATTAGATCCATTGAGCTCTAATACTAATGTGTTCTGACATCTTGTGAAAAGTCACTTAAGGGACACTGGTTAAAATTTTAATATATATTCTTTGTTACTAACTCTGCTGAGAGAGAGACTCCATCAGGACTCCTGGGTTCTATCCCAGCTCTGGGAGGGAAGTGGGGTCTAGTGGGTTACAGTGGGGGACAGATACATCTGGGTTATATATAAGAACATCAGAATGACCATACTGGGTCAGACCAATGGTCCATCGAGCTCAGTATCCTGTCTTCCGACAGTGGCAGGGGTACGGGACATGAGGACCTGGTTGTAATTGCAGCAGTGGTTAGTGAAGGGGCCTGGAAATAAGAACTGCTGGGTCCCATCTATGGCTCTCACACCTGGTGTGACCCTGAGCTGGTAGCGTCCCCTCCCCAGGTCCATTTCCCATCAGTAGGGTTGGGGTCCCCTCCTTCCAGCCCAGGGGGGTAGGAGGTTTCATGAAGGAGTGTAAAGTGCTGGGATGTCAGGAGCTCGGAGACGCTGTCAGCCTCGCACTAGGTCAGTGTTCTGCACCCCCTGCTGCTGGCTGAGTTTCTCCATCCCTTGGCAATAAGACAGACTCTTGTTTTCACAGCCAATCGATCACCCAGTGTCATCACCCTGCCTGCTGGCTGGGCAGGGTAACTCCTCAGGTCACCACCCTCTCCAGCCTGACTTGGGCTTGGGGAGTGAGGTGACACTGCTCTGTATATGCTGATAGCTCATTCTCCAAAGAAGAAAACTAGCTAGATAAATGCACTTTCTACATATATACTACTTCTTTCTTGACTAACAGACGTATTGGAGCATAAGCTTTCGTGGGTGAATATCCACTTTGTCGGATGCATGTACTGGAAATTTCCAGAGGAGATATAAATATTCAAGCAAGAATTACATATTTATACCTCCCTCTGGAAATTTCCACTACACACATCCATCAAAGTGGGTATTCGCCCACAAAAGCTTATGCTCCAATACGTCTGTTAGTCTATAAGGTGGCACAGGACTCTTTACCATTTTTACAGATCCAGACTAAGACGGCTACCCCGCTGATACGTCTTTCTTGTTAGTTAGACACTTTGACCTACTCCCCCATCTGATACCTGACCTTTTGTCTTCCACGAATTAGATCGCTTTTTCTAGCTATCTTAATACTCTTCCCCCCTCTTATATTAGCATGGTAGGTATCAGTCTCTTCTGCTAGGTGAAACTCTTGACTGAGTGAGAACTAGATTATTGGGAAATGCTTTGAAAATGAAGAGTGCTTTACCAGTGCTAGGTTTCATCAATACCTGGTTCCGTCTTTCATTATGTGTCTCTTTCACAATAGTTTTATCAGTGTGTCTCATCACTAACAAACTAGCTAGTTAATTTTGTGTTCCTCACTGACCAGTTGGCTTTAGAATATATAAATTGCTGTATACGTGGTCATACAAGTCATTATTAAGCGAGACCAGGGCCTTGAAATATGTTGGGGGAAAGCATCTGGACTCAAATATGCCTCAATTAACATGAATGAAAATTTGGGAAGAACCATTTAAACAAGCTATTCAGTTTCCATTACCCAGTCAGCCTGTTTTGTACAATCCAGAATAGCACGAAGGCCATCACATCTAATTCAATCTGGCATTCAGCCCAGAATATAGACCTCTTGTGTACTCCCGTTTTTGTCACCTCCAAGTATATGTGGAAACTGCAGCTGAAACAAGTAGTTTCATCTGGCTCAGCAACACCCATATTATCCAAGGGGTTATTACGAAGAGATATTATAATTTCTTTTTCTTTATACTATTCTATATCAGTACTATATATACATATATCCATCATCTGTTTTCTTCTCTTATTTGATGACCATGTAAGAATGTGCTATTAAAAATGTTGGCTTTTGTAGAAAATGAATGTTTGAGACAGAAAGGCAGCTAAGACATTCTCACCCTTTATTTGCTGGACTCAAAAGATTTACTGCTGGGAACAGTGAAGCTAGTGTTAACTACAGGAGACATCTGGATGTTTATTCCACAATAAATTGTTTTTTACATGCCTCTAGTAAGAACACAAGCACCAAGTGAGATCCAAAACCAGCACAAGACTTTCTTCTTTTAAAACAAATTGATATTTACTGCAGTATTAGGAAGTGAGCCGATGCTCTGGAGATTGGTCAAGTTGCAGAGGGTTTGGTGTTCATTGGGGGAGCATCTTGTACCCTGGAGGAGGAAGGGTTTTTGGTTCTTCCAGGTGGGACAAATCAGGATTTGTTGGAAGAGCTTGACATCCCCTACATCACTGCCCTCTTTTGGGAGCTCCCCTCCTTTGGCCTGTGCTCCTGATGTGCACCATCCTACTTGCTGCTGTTTTCTGGCCCCTTCCTGAGGTTAGAAACCACTGTGTGTGTGTGTGTGTGTATCACAATGGAGATGGAAGGGGAAGGAAAAACCCAAGTACAGGTGGCAGCAGAGAA
Organism: Dermochelys coriacea; assembly: GCF_009764565.3. Classification (NCBI taxonomy): domain Eukaryota; kingdom Metazoa; phylum Chordata; order Testudines; family Dermochelyidae; genus Dermochelys; species Dermochelys coriacea. The sequence goes on along the minus strand of NC_050069.1, from coordinate 153,830,651 downwards.
TAGGTAGGTGCAGAGCATGTGATGCTTTTCTCAGTCAGGTGGTGGGATATTTCCTTGAGCTGTGTGTGTTGTGGGGAAGGAGGCTAGAGGACTTGCCTAGGGACAAGTATTCACATCCTTAGGAACAAGATCGGGGCCTAAGCCATTTCCCTCCTAAACTTTAGAATCTGACAAGTCAATAACAAAATGCCACTTGCCTTCAGTGGTATAGAATCGACACTGATAAAACAATTTGAAAAAGGCCTGTTCCTTAGAGAGGCTGCACACCCATAGTTCCTACTGAAGTTAATAAGAGTTGGGGCTAATCAAAACTTCTCAGGATCATAGCTAGCAAAATTACATTGCAGTATCATATTTATAGAACTGAGGAATCTATGCACTATAAACTGGACTGCGCAATTACACTACTATAAATCATAATGCATAAAGAAAATATTAAGAAATGACCTAATTCTCCTCTCACCCTGACTTTAAAGTGGTGTAATCCGCTTGACTTCAGCGGCGCTATTTCTGATTTGTATGGTTTGAAGTCAGACGGGAATCAGGCCCATAAACCTCAAATGGAATTTAACCATTAAAAATAATTAAAAATAGAAGAAGGAGAATACGCAAAGCAACGTATAAAGACAAGACAATGAAAACTCTTGATGACGTTAATCACCGTTTTCAGCATGCTTCACAGCAACAACACAGCAGTGAATAAATGCTGACATTAATCACCCTACATCTATGCTTCACTAAAATAGCAAGAGTTTATAAAAAATGTATGAACCCCAGAACAGCCTGTCAAAAATTTCTTACCTGATCAATCAGTATAATCTTTATGTAATGTTTCTTATATTGGCTCATGAATATGGGCTTTATTTAACTGCAGATATAGGACTTTTTCCTATTTTACAGTCTATAATACTGCATTGCTCCTTTGTTCAGTATTTGGAAGGGATGGATTTTTCTACAGTGTGAAAACCAACCTATGGACTTATGCTAGAATTAATTTAACATAATATCAGTAGAGCTGGTTGACAATTTTCTGACAAAAAGCTTTTATCGGAAAACAGGATTTGATTGAAAGCATTTGCATGTGAAAATGTCATTGTTTGATATTTTTCAAAAGGCAAAGTTTGGGAAAACCTCTGAAATTTTAAAATTTTGGGTTTTTTTCTTTCAGAAATGTTTCATTTTGAAATTGTGAGTTTTTGCCAAAACTCTCATTGTTTGCTAAATGGAGTTGGGAAAGAATAAGAAAGTATGAGATGAGAAACCCTGTTAAGTGTTGTTACTTGCATTCAGACTAGATTAAAAAATAAACTCACTGGCTATGTCAGCTCCTCCTTGAACGAGGTTAGTCAAAAATACTTTTGCTGGATACAGAGCATAACTGACGGGTCGTTTGCAAATGGTTTTTAACCCTAATAACACATTTTCCTCCAATATAAAAGCCAGCTGACTGGGGCCAAAAGCTTCCTGGGCATTGGCAAATGCCAGTTACATGGTTATATTACAACTTTAATGGCCCTTTAACCATTTCAGTGATCTGCTACTAGGTCTCTGGAAGGCTTTTTCATTTGTGTAAAGTTACTCAGGGATCCCCTCCACTCGCCTCCAAACTCCCCCAACTGCCGCTGGCTTGCTGCTCGCATTCTCACACACACACGCCCCATGTCCTGGGTGCGGGGTGGTGGTGGTGAGGAGGAGGGATGCGGCTGGCAGCTGCGGGGACCTCTGAAGGGGGAGGGGGATTGAGTGGAGGGGAAGAGAGGAGGAAGACTCACCAGGCAGCATGCAGCAGCAGGCCCATGGGAGCCTTCGTGAAGGTCAGAGCAGGGAGGGGAAGAGGCGTGGGGTGGGTGGGTAGGGGGGCACCATGGCCCAGGTGTTGGGCTGCACAGATGGCTGTATTAGGGGGGACACATGGCTATTATACGCGCCGCCCATGGCCTCAGATCATTTTCAGGGGCCATCTTGCCCTGTTTCCCACAATTGGGGCAAGAGCACCATCAGCTGCTGGGACCTGGATGTTGCTCACCAGGGGTACCTGACAGAGTTCCTCTCATTCCCTCCATGTCACCCACCCCATGGTGACCCTGGGGATCCTCCCCAATGCAATCTCCTCCAAGAGGAAGCGGACACCTCCTCCAGAAGGGTGCCATAGAACATGTCCCACAGTGCTATCAGGGCCGTGGTTTCTATTCCCCTTATTTCCTTGTGCCAAAGAAGTGGGGTGGCTGCCACCCCATTCTGGATCTCTGGTTGCTGAACAAATTCATATGCAAGTTCTGCTTCTAAATGGTCACACTCCCCCTCATCATCCCGTCTCTCCCCTCAAGGAGTCTGGTTCACAGCTCTCAATATGAAGGATGCATTTTTTCATATAGACATCCACCTTGCTCAGCGCAAGTTCCTCCAGTTCATGGTGGGACACTCCCACTACCAGTTCCAGGTGCTCTCCTTTGGGATTGTCACCACTCCCCGTGTCTTCACAAAGGTCTTTGCGGTCGTTGCAGCCTACATGCACAGTCTAGGCCATTCCCTATTCCCCTGCCTAGATAACTGGCTCGTTGCACCATCTTGCGACTGTCTCCTCACCACTATCCAGATCTCTGTGACCTCCTCACCAGCCTGTGGATCTCCATCAATGACAACAAGTTGGTTCTCATCCCTACCCACATGCTCACCTTCATAGAGGCATGCCTGGATTTTCATGATGCAAGGGCATAGCGATTTAGAATCATAGAATATCAAGGTTGGAAGGGACCTCAGGAGGTCATTTAGTCCAACCCCCTGCTCAAAGCAGGACCACCCCAACTAAATCATCCCAGCCAGGGCTTTGTCAAGCTGAGCCTTAAAAACCTCTATGGATGGAGATTCCACCACCTCCCTAGGTAACCCATTCCGGTGCTTCACCACCTTCTTTGTGAAATAGTTTCCTAATATCCAACCTAGAGCTGTAGGTCACACTACATGGTGTGGTGGCATACTGGGATCAAAGTCTACAGAAACAACCCTTGCATTCTACAGCAACATCAGTTTATTCTTCTCCCATCAGCATCTGCCCCCCCCCCGGCCGCACTCTCTCCCTTCTAGTCACGCCGCACTATGCCCCAGACTCTCACCTCTGCAACCCCAAAGCCAAGGGACTCAGGGACCACTTCTGCACCAAACCCTGAGAGGGAGGAAAGGAAAAACCATGGGGTTTCCCTGCTCACGTTCCTGCCTTCACACTCCATGCTCTCAGGCCTGTGTTGAGCTTTGTATTAAGAGTTAATCTCAGGGCTGGTTTCATGCAATTATGTATCTTTAACTGGATGAAAGAGAAAGCAAGCATGAAGAACAGAAATGAATTCTTGGAAATTGCTCTCCGAGGAGCTGGGGTGGTTTCCTTGTTCAGATGAAATTTGCTACCCTCATCTTGCTCATCACGCAACTACATCGCCATCTGCGTATGCATATTCGGTAGTGCCTCTCCCTCCTTGGCCACATGGCAGCCTGTATCTTGGTCACACAGTACGCCTGCCTGCATATGTGCTGCCTCCAACTGTGGTTCCAGTCAGTCTACAATCTGCAGTTGGCCCATGTGGGCAAGCTCCCCGCCTCTGTCATGATTTCCCTCACATGATGGTGCATCCCATCCAAGGTCCTGGCTGGCACCCCATTCACTCCCACCACTTTGGCCGCTCGTGGGATGGGATGCCCATTTGTAGGACCACACTGTTCAGGGCCTCTGGTCTCCCAGGAAAGCATGGATGCATATCAACATCCTGGAACTGCAGAATGCCCACCTTGCTTGCCAGGCGTTCCTGCCCCTTATCAGATTCCGATACATTCAACTGCTCTCTGACAATATGATAGCAGTTTGTGTATATATAAACAAACAAGGCAGCATTGGCTCCCCTCCCTCTGCGAGGAGGCCATACACCTCTGGAACTGGTGCCTCAGGCACTGAGGAACAATCCATGCTGTGCACCTCCTAGGCACCAGCAACTCCCTAGTGAACATGCTCAGCTACTCCTATGTCAATCACAAATGGGAGCTGCAGAACCCCATGTGCAGCTGTGTCTTTCAGCAGTGGGACACTCCACATTGGGACCTTTTTGCAACTGCCTCAAATTACAAACTCCCCCTCTTCTGCTCCAGAGGAGCCCTTGGGCCAGGTTCTCAGGGCGAAGCATTTCTCCTACCCTGGACCACCGAACTCCACTATGCTTTCCCATGCATTCTGCTACTCCCATAAATCATCCATAAAGTGCAGCGGGACTGAGCGACTATTATCCTTCTAGCCCCTTTTTGTCCCCACCAATACTGGTTCACCGACTTCCTTCACTTTTCCACCTGCCCCCCCCCCCATCTGCCTCCTCCACTCCTGGATCTCCTAACACAAGAGCATGGCCATCTCCAGCACCCCAACCCAAGCCCATTTCACCTCATGGCCTGGTATCTGGATGCGACTCGTGTGCAGACAGGGCATGCTCCATACCAGTGCATGACATCCTTACGAACAGCAGGCAACCGTCTACCAGGGCTTGCTACCAGGCAAAATGGCGACACTTCACCACTTGGGCAAATCACCATCACTATCCCTTATCTCCATTCCTGCCCTCTTCGACTACTTTCTCCACCTTTGAGCCTTGCCCATTCCTCCATCTGCATCCATCTGGTGGCCCTTAGTGCCTTCCTCTCTCCTGTAGATGGTTTCTCTGCCTTTAGTCACTGAACCATCATCCAATTCCTTCACGGCCTCCTCAAAGCCTTCCCATCAGTACTGAAGCCTACCCTGTCTTGGACCTGAACCTCATCCTTTCTGCCCTCACTAAGCCACCCTTCGAGCCCCTTGTGACCTACTCTCTTGCCCACCTCTCTGTGAGGGTATTCTTCTTGTAGCCATCACCTTGGTGAGGTGGGTAAGCGAGCGGGTGGCTATGATACCTGACCTGCCCTTTACTGTCTTCCACAATGACAAAGTCTCCCTGTGATTCCACCCTAAATTTCTCCCCAAGGTGGCCTCTCTGTTTCACCTCAACCAATCTATCCACCTTCCAATTTTCTACCCCAGACTGCACACCTTTCCCAGGGCACACTGTTGTGTTGTCTGTAAAGACTGACACTTACTTGCCCACCACATGGGGTTGGGATGCCTGGTAAGCCAGGTGAACTGCCCTGAGCTCTCTGACATCGATGTGTAGCAAGAGCTCTTCTGGCGACTAGAGGCCTTTAGTTCTGAGGCATTTTTGGCTTTGGGGGTTGGACCTTGCTGACCCTGTCACTCCTGGTTGTTGGCTGCTGACACTACCAACAAACTTGTTGGTGGGTGGGTATATGGGAATTAGATCCCTTAAGTCGGAACAAACTACTTTTTCTTCATCTTTTTTGCTATCGGTTGAATGGACACTGAGGTCTGCCATAAGGCCTTGATGGGGTCCATTATAGCCTCACTTAAGGGCAGAGCCACTCTTGAGAGGCCTAATGCAGGTAAAATGTCCACAGGGGCTTGGAAGGACTCCTTATCTCCTCTACCTGCATCCCCAGGTTTTGGGCCATTCTTTTGAGGAGCTCCTGATATGCCCTGTAATCGCCCTGGGAGGGTGCTGTGTCTTCTCCTGGGAAGTCGTCTGTAAGTAAAGCCTACAAACACAGGCAAAATGACTGTGGGACTTTGGGATTATTTCACCATTTAATCTGCAATACCAAATTTGAGAAGAATACTGTGAAATGTTATGTAATTTTTTTCACTGCTAATGATAGTAGAAAAAAAGATAAGAAGAAACGTATCCTATTCAGTAGTGTAGGGGCCAATACTTACAGTTTAATGAGCCACCTGTTAACCCTTGAATAGCCTGGTGATAAAACTTTTGATGAGCTAGTAAATCTGTTTTTAAAAAACCATTTCAACCGAACAGCCAGTGAAATGGCAGAAATTCTTGTTATTAATCCCTAAATGCATGACCTTACACTTCTCACTATTAAATTTCATCCTATTACTATTACTCCAGTTTACAAGGTCATCCAGATCCTCCTGTATGATATCCCAGTCCTTCTCTGAATTGGCAATATCTCCCAGCTTTATATCATCTGCAAAATTTATTAGCGCACTCCCACTTTTTGTGCTGAGGTCAGTAATAAAAAGATTAAATAAGATTGGTCCCAAAACTGATCCCTGAGGAACTCCACTGGTAACCTCCCACCAGTCTGACAGTTCACCTTTCAGTATGATCCGCTGTAGTCTCCCTTTTAACCAATTCCTTATCCACCTTTCAGTTTTCATATTGATCCCCATCAAACGCCTTACTGAAATCTAGGTAAATTAGATCCACTATTTCCTTTGTCTAAAAAATCTGTTACTTTCTCAGAGAAGGAGATCAGGTTGGTTTGGCACAATCTACCTTTTGTAAAACCATGTTGTATTTTGTCCCATTTACCATTGACCTCAATGTCCTTAACTACTTTCTCCTTCAAAATTTTTTCTAAGACCTTGCATACTACAGATGTCAAACTAACAGGCCTGTAGTTACCCGGATCACATTTTTTCCCTTTCTCAAAAATAGGAACTATGTTAGCAATTCTCCAGTCATACAGTACAAACCCTGAGTTTACAGATTCATTAAAAATTCTTGCTAACGGACTTGCTAATGGGTCCCACTATATTGGGCTCCCTATCAATAAAAAAAATATACAATTTGAGCACGACACAGAATATAGACTTACTATTATGAGCCAAGAAGTGTATGAGACCTTGTGGAAAGATAGTGAACCTCCTCTGTTGCACAAATGTAGGATTAAAATTAAAAACATACACTGAAGAAGCAATAAAGATGGTGCTTACTTTGTAATGAAAGAGGTGCTAAGGCTCAGCCCCAGCAAGGCCTGGCACAAATTAAGCACTGGCTGGGTGGCTGGAGTATGGCATCTGCTGGCCAGACACTCAGCTCTGAAGGCAGCACAGCCACCTGCAGCAGCGCAGAAGTATGGGTGGCATGGTATGGTATTACCACCCTTGTTTCTGCACTGCAGCTGGTGCCAGCGCTATCTTCAGAGCTGGATGACTGGAGAGTGGCAGCTGTTGACTGGAAGCCCAGAGATGCCAGGACTATGAATTTGCCAAGGCTATAGTTGCCGGGGGTGAGCTCTGGCAAGTCCCACCACAAATTAAGCACTGAGTAAAGATACTGGGAGCCACTGATGTGAAGGCTTGCCACCAGAGCCAAGTAAGACATCTATTGTTGCTAGGCACTGGTCCTAACTTGCTTGGTAGATGGTGATCGGTTGACCTTTCACTGGACTGGATAGGAAAAGGACATAACTTGAAATTGGAAAATAATCTAGAAATAATCTAGTTCTAGAAACTGTTTTAAATACACATAAGGGAGTATATAAAGATGAGCACTTTAAAAGGCACTACTGCTAACATCTATGTAAACCCAAATGTCATGTCCTGTTATTTCAAACTCAGATCTGTACTCTTTGCCATGGAACAAAATTGAAATTGAGTTAAAAAGATTACAGGCAACTGGTATTATTGAACCTGTGAAGTTTCTGAATGGGCTGCACCAACAGTTCCAGTGCTGAAGCTAGATAACTTTGTATGCATATGTGACAGGTTTCAGAGTAGCAGCCGTGTTAGTCTGTATTCGCAAAAAGAAAAGGAGTACTTGTGGCACCATAGAGACTAACAAATTTATTAGAGCATAAGCTTTCGTGAGCATCCGATGAAGTGAGCTGTAGCTCATGAAAGCTTATGCTCTAATAAATATGCATATGTGGTTACTGTAAGCTGACTGTAAATAGGATCACAATTAGAATAGTATTCAATTCCAAAAACTGAGGATCAGTTTGTAGTTTTAGCAGCAGGGCAATTGTTTGCAAATTTAGACATGAGCTATACCTACCAACAGATCATGCTGGAAGAGATTCCAAGCAATATGTCACTGTAAATACTCACACAGGATTGTTTAAATATAATCAGTTACCTTTTGGTGTGTCCTCAGCCCCTGTTACTCTCCAAAGTACCACAGAGAGATTAATTCAAAGAATTGCACATGTGGCAGTACAGTAGAACCTCAGAGTTACAAACACCTTGGGAAGCGGGTTGTTTGTAACTCTGAAATATTCATAACTCTGAACAAAACGTTGTGGTTGGTCTTTCAAAAGTTTACAACTGAACACTGACTTAATTCAGCTTTGAAACTTTACTATGCAGAAGAAAAATGCTACTTTCTCTTTATTTTTTTAGTAGTTTACATTTAACACAGTACTGTACTGTATTTGCTTTTTTATGGGGAGCGGGTTGGGGTGTTTCTGCTGCTGCCTGATGGCATACTTTCAGTTCCAAATGAGTTATGTGGTTGACTGGTCAGTTCATAACTCTGTTGTTCGTAACTCTGAGATTCTACTGTATATCTGGATGATGTACTAATCACAGGTACCACTGACACAGAACGTTTACAAAATTTAGCAGATGTGTTAAACAGATTGAAGGAAGCAGGTTTGAGTCTAAAAAGGAATGTGTTCCTTCCTGGAGCATTAAGTGATATACTTGAGCTAAAAAGTGGATATTCTGTGAGGATGTGAGTGAGAGATAGAGTAAAAGCAATTGTGGATGCCCCAGCACTTAGAAATATTTCAGAGCTGAAGACTTACTTAGGCTTGCTTAATTACTACTGTAAAAGTTTTTGCCAAACTTATCAATGTTTCTAATGACTCTGTATATCATAGAATCATAGAATCATAGAATATCAGGGTTGGAAGGGACCCCAGAAGGTCATCTAGTCCAACCCCCTGCTCAAAGCAGGACCAAGTCCCAGTTAAATCATCCTAGCCAGGGCTTTGTCAAGCCTGACCTTAAAAACCTCTAAGGAAGGAGATTCTACCACCTCCCTAGGTAACGCATTCCAGTGTTTCACCACCCTCTTAGTGAAAAAGTTTTTCCTAATATCCAATCTAAACCTCCCCCATTGCAACTTGAGACCATTACTCCTCGTTCTGTCATCTGCTACCATTGAGAACAGTCTAGAGCCATCCTCTTTGAAACCCCCTTTCAGGTAGTTGAAAGCAGCTATCAAATCCCCCCTCATTCTTCTCTTCTGCAGACTAAACAATCCCAGCTCCCTCAGCCTCTCCTCGTAAGTCATGTGCTCTAGACCCCTAATCATTTTTGTTGCCCTTCGCTGTACTCTTTCCAATTTATCCACATCCTTCTTGTAGTGTGGGGCCCAAAACTGGACACAGTACTCCAGATGAGGCCTCACCAGTGTCGAATAGAGGGGAACGATCACGTCCCTCGATCTGCTCGCTATGCCCCTACTTATACATCCCAAAATGCCATTGGCCTTCTTGGCAACAAGGGCACACTGCTGACTCATATCCAGCTTCTCGTCCACTGTCACCCCTAGGTCCTTTTCCGCAGAACTGCTGCCGAGCCATTCGGTCCCTAGTCTGTAGCGGTGCATTGGATTCTTCCATCCTAAGTGCAGGACCCTGCACTTATCCTTATTGAACCTCATTAGATTTCTTTTGGCCCAATCTTCCAATTTGTCTAGGTCCTTCTGTATCCTATCCCTCCCCTCCAGCGTATCTACCACTCCTCCCAGTTTAGTATCATCCGCAAATTTGCTGAGAGTGCAATCCACACCATCCTCCAGATCATTTATGAAGATATTGAACAAAACGGGCCCCAGGACCGACCCCTGGGGCACTCCACTTGACACCGGCTGCCAACTAGACATGGAGCCATTGATCACTACCCGTTGAGCCCGACAATCTAGCCAGCTTTCTACCCACCTTATAGTGCATTCATCCAGCCCATACTTCCTTAACTTGCTGACAAGAATGCTGTGGGAGACCGTGTCAAAAGCTTTGCTAAAGTCAAGAAACAATACATCCACTGCTTTCCCTTCATCCACAGAACCAGTAATCTCATCATAAAAGGCGATTAGATTAGTCAGGCATGACCTTCCCTTGGTGAATCCATGCTGACTGTTCCTGATCACTTTCCTCTCCTCTAAGTGCTTCAGGATTGATTCTTTGAGGACCTGCTCCATGATTTTTCCAGGGACTGAGGTGAGGCTGACCGGCCTGTAGTTCCCAGGATCTTCCTTCTTCCCTTTTTTAAAGATGGGCACTACATTAGCCTTTTTCCAGTCATCCGGGACTTCCCCCGTTCGCCACGAGTTTTCAAAGATAATGGCCAAGGGCTCTGCAATCACAGCCGCCAATTCCCTCAGCACTCTCGGATGCAATTCGTCCGGCCCCATGGACTTGTGCACGTCCAGCTTTTCTAAATAGTCCCTAACCACCTCTATCTCTACAGAGGGCTGGCCATCTCTTCCCCATTTTGTGATGCCCAGCACAGCAGTCTGGGAGCTGACCTTGTTAGTGAAAACAGAGGCAAAAAAAGCATTGAGTACATTAGCTTTTTCCACATCCTCTGTCACTAGCTTGCCTCCCTCATTCAGTAAGGGGCCCACACTTTCCTTGGCTTTCTTCTTGTTGCCAACATACCTGAAGAAACCCTTCTTGTTACTCTTGACATCTCTTGCTAGCTGCAGCTCCAGGTGCGATTTGGCCCTCCTGATATCTTTCCTACATGCCCGAGCAATATTTTTATACTCTTCCCTGGTCATATGTCCAACCTTCCACTTCTTGTAAGCTTCTTTTTTATGTTTAAGATCCGCTAAGATTTCACCATTAAGCCAAGCTGGTCGCCTGCCATATTTACTATTCTTTCGACTCATCGGGATGGTTTGTCCCTGTAACCTCAACAGGGATTCCTTGAAATACAGCCAGCTCTCCTGGACTCCCTTCCCTTTCATGTTAGTCCCCCAGGGGATCCTGGCCATCTGTTCCCTGAGGGAGTCAAAGTCTGTTTTCCTGAAGTCCAGGGTCCGTATCCTGCTGCTTACCTTTCTTCCCTGCGTCAGGATCCTGAACTCAACCAACTCATGGTCACTGCCTCCCAGATTCCCATCCACTTTTGCTTCCCCCACTAATTCTACCCGGTTTGTGAGCAGCAGGTCAAGAAAAGCGCTCCCCCTAGTTGGCTCCCCTAGCACTTGCACCAGGAAATTGTCCCCTACGCTTTCCAAAAACTTCCTGGATTGTCTATGCACCGCTGTATTGCTCTCCCAGCAGATATCAGGAAAATTAAAGTCACCCATGAGAATCAGGGCATGCGATCTAGTAGCTTCCGTGAGTTGCCGGAAGAAAGCCTCATCCACCTCATCCCCCTGGTCCGGTGGTCTATAGCAGACTCCCACCATGACATCACTCTTGTTGCACACACTTCTAAACTTAATCCAGAGACACTCAGGTTTTTCCACAGTTTCGTACCGGAGCTCTGAGCAGTCATACTGCTCCCTTACATACAGTGCTACTCCCCCACCTTTTCTGCCCTGCCTGTCCTTCCTGAACAGTTTATAACCATCCATGACTGTACTCCAGTCATGTGAGTTATCCCACCAAGTCTCTGTTATTCCAATCACGTCATAATTCCTTGACATCACCAGGACCTCCAGTTCTCCCTGCTTGTTTCCAAGGCTTTGTGCATTTGTATATAAGCACTTGAGATAACCTGTTGATCGCCCCTCATTCCCAGTATGAGGCAGGAGCCCTCCCCTCACAGACATTCCTGCCTGTGCTTCCTCCCGGTATCCCGCTTTCCCACTTACCTCAGGGCTTTGGTCTCCTTCCCCCGGTGAACCTAGTTTAAAGCCCTCCTCACTAGGTTAGCCAGCCTGCTGGCAAAGATGTTCTTCCCTCTCTTCGTAAGATGGAGCCCGTCTCTGCCCAGCACTCCTCCTTCATGGAACACCATTCCATGGTCAAAGAATCCAAAGCCTTCTCTCCGACACCACCTGCGTAGCCATTCGTTGACCTCCACGATTCGACGGTCCCTACCCAGGCCTTTTCCTTCCACGGGGAGGATGGACGAGAACACCACTTGCGCCTCCAACTCCTTTATCCTTCTTCCCAGAGCCACGTAGTCCGCAGTGATCTGCTCAAGGTCATTCTTGGCAGTATCATTGGTGCCCACGTGGAGAAGCAGGAAGGGGTAGCGATCCGAGGGCTTGATGAGTCTCGGCAGTCTCTCCGTCACATCACGAATCTTAGCCCCTGGCAAGCAGCAGACTTCTCGGTTTTCCTGGTCAGGGCGGCAGATAGATGACTCAGTCCCCCGGAGGAGAGAGTCCCCGACCACCACCACCCGCCTTCTCCTCTTGGGAGTGGTGGTCGTGGAACCCCCAACCTCAGGACATCGCATCTCATGCCTCCCAACCAGCGGAGTCTCCTTCCGCTTTCTCCCCCCAGACATATCATCTGGTCCACTCTCCGCATTGGTACCTGTGGTATATGTTACTTTTAAAGGGGGTTAAATAGTACTGGAAAGCAGATCAGGAACAAATGCTGCAGAATTCTAAACTATTGCTAAAACTGCTGACAAAGAACTAATATTGACTTGTGATGAATCGCCTTATGCAATTGGAGCTGTTTTAGCTCACCAAATGGAAGATGAGTCAGAGAAACCAACTGGATTTCTATACAAGACTCTGTCTTGTGCTGAACATAATTATTCACAGCTAGATTGAGAAGGATTGGGTTTGGAGTTCAGAAGTTTACAAATATATTTGAGTATAGGTTTACAATTTGTACTCATCATAAACCCCATATCTCATTGTTTAATGAGATGAAAGCCATGCCACAGATAACATCGCCCAGGATCCAGAGATGGGCAGTGACATTAAGAGCCTGTGACTATTCCATTGTATATAAATCTGGTAAGAAGTTGAGAAACAAGTGGGCTGCCTTTACTGGAGACGCATGAAAAAGACAAAAGTGAACAGAAAGTATTATTAATGGACTATCTCAATACATCTCTAGTGACAGGTAAAATCATGGACTGTAAAGATTTAGTACTCACAAAAGTTAGAGAACTTGTGCTAAGGGTGTGGCCAAAGCTGATCAGGAGCTCAGATGATGCAGTGAATTTAGTGTGTAAGATGGATGTGTACTATAGGAGCCTGACTCATCATTCCAAAACAAGGATGTGAAGTAATAATGGATGAACTCCATAAGACACACCCAGGTAACACTAAATGAAAGAGTTAGCCTGGAGTTGCATGTGGTGGCAAAGATGGATACTGATAATGAAAACAATCCTATTCTTCTTGTCAAGAAAGTCAAAAAGCTCCTATTGTGGCACCACTCCATCCTTGGTAGTGGCCAGATAAGCCTGGGAGGAGAGTACATATTGATTATACTGGACTATTTTTGGGGAAAATGTTTTTTAATACTTGTGGATGCACATTCCAAATGGGTAGACATCTACCCTATGAATACATCCATTAGAGAAGCCACCATAGAAAAACTAAGGACCAATTTTAGAATCTGTGTTTTACCTGAAATGTTTGTATTAGATATTGGAAGTTCTTTTACTAGCATTGAGTTCCAAAGATTTATGACTCAAAACACCTTTCAACCTGTTATATCAGCATCTTACCATCCATCATCAAATGGATTATATTTACTTTCTGCTTATAATTACTGTGTTGCAAATATTGTATATGTTTGTTATTTCTTCGGTGTCTCCAACTATCTCCCAAGTAAATGGGGGATTACCTTGTGCTTAGAATGTTCCTTCCACACTGGCCTGGCAACCCTACCAGGAAGGAGGAAGAGGTGTGTGTGTGTGTGTAGGCACTCATTTAAAGAGGGTATTAAAAGAAAACATGGAGTTACTATAGAAACAAAAGTTACCTATTTAATTGTCGGGTAACACTGCAGTCAACCACATGCCTGTACCCAGCAGCTATGTTAATGGGAAGGAAATGAAGGTGAAGGATAGACCTTATGCATACATACTTAATGGGAAAAATATAGCAGAAACAATGGAAGCAAAAGCAACAACATGACAAACATGCTGAAGAATAACGAGGAGTCCTTGTGGCACTTAGTAACAGTAGGGGGAAATTAGTATGGGGAAATTAGTTTAAATCTGACATCAGGAATTATAACATTCAAAAACCAGTAGGAGAACACTTCTATCTTCCTGGTCACTCAATAACAGACTTAAAAGTGGCAATTCTTCAACAAAAAACTTCAAAAACAGTCTTCAATGTGAAACTGCAGAACTGGAATTAATTTGCAAACTGGATACCATCAAATTAGGCCTGAATAAAGATTGGGAGTGGATGTGTCATTACAAAAACTAATTTCCCCATACTAATTTCCCCCTACGGTTACTCAGATCTTCTTGTCAACTGTTTGAAATGGGCCACCCTCATTACCACTACAAAAGTGATTTTTCCTCCCTTGGTATTCTACTGTTAATTGAATTGTCTCATTAGTCTGATCCCCAACTTGGTAAGGCAACTCCCATCTTTTCATGTATGATGTATATATACCTGCTACTGTATTTTCCACTCCATGCATCTGATGGAGTGGATTCTAGCCCGCGAAAGCTTATGCCCAAATAAAGTTGTTAGTCTCTAAGATGCCACAAGGACTCCTCATTGTTTTTGCTGATACAGACTAACATGGCTACCACTCTGAAATATGCTCAAGAATGTAGTTTTACTGTTGGCAAAGTTCTATACTAAAAACTCTGGTCCTGGTCTCAGTTGGATGCCAGCTATCATCCAATATATTACAAGACCAGTCTCCTACATGGTAATTCTAGGGATAGCAGAGTTGTGCACCAACATATGGATCAGCTTAGAAAAGGGATGGTAAACTCTGGAGATGTTAGTACGGCAAGAATGGAATTGCCTCTAGAAAATGCTCAGTTAGGTACCATGCTAGTTTCTGGAAGTCTGAAGGGGCATCAGTCTGCAACAAGAGCAGCTGCTACAGACAGCCCTCATGGACAGACTGTGCAAGTCCCTATCACAGAATGGCAGATTTGAACCAAAAGCTGTTCCTGAAAATACAGCAATGATCGTGGAATTACCTTTTTCATGGCTTGAATTGAGGCATTCTATACATGAGAAATGTCCATCTACATACTGGAAATACTATACAGTGTAATAGTGATTGAGTGCCTATTTCTTTATTATTATTTGCCATTTGAAATGCATTACTAATGATTATTGTTGGTTTTATAAGTAGTATAGTAAATACTTAAAAGGGGCAGGGGGGACACAATGTTATGAATGTCTTATGAACCAGACCCTGCGGGGGTCCAGGGAGGGCAGATAGTTGAACAAGGAAATGTGTGCCTGTCTAATGTTGGTTGGTTTGTTGTTGGCAATTGCTGGAAATGGGAGGCCTGGAGAACCACTGCAGACATATATATGTGTGTTGCCTGAATAAACCCTGTAAACATATAAAGAAGCTGCAACACATGATTTTATGATACAACAGCTAGATTTCTTTCTTTTTGAACTTGATGGTTTCCCTAATGTCCCAGTAAATTCCTAGTGGTTGATCTGAGAATGTCATAAATTTAAGTGTTAGAAAATACTGATCTTGTTTGTATAACTGGATGATGCTGGGAACAATGAACAAAATTTCCCACTGTGCTGCATTTCGGTCTGATCAAAAAGTGCCTGTCTCTCCAGTTCAATTGTATGTTTTGATTCTTAGACAAACAGCTTGTTGGATTTTACAGAATAATAAATCAGAAACATCTGCTTCTGAAAAATGATACCTAAAGCTAAGACTCTAGGGCATTGTTTATTACAATATTCTGCATATCTAGATTAGAGTGTCAGCCTTTCCATTAAAAAACACAAGTTATGAGGGTTTGTAGCTGAACTGTAAAATTCCTCTAAACTTAAAATACTAAAACTAAAAGGTTTCAGAGTAGCAGCCGTGTTAGTCTGTATTCGCAAAAAGAAAAGGAGTACTTGTGGCACCTTAGAGACTAACAAATTTATTAGAGCATAAGCTTTCGTGAGCTACAGCTCACTTCATCGGATGCCCGAGCTCACGAAAGCTTATGCTCTAATAAATTTGTTAGTCTCTAAGGTGCCACAAGTACTCCTTTTCTTAAAACTAAAAGGTGTCTGATGAGCAGGAAATGGTCTATATTATTTGCTATCTTGGAAAAACAAAACAAAAAAGGCCTCCCAGGATATTTCAGTTTAAAAAAAAATTTCTGTGCATGTATAGAAACTGTTTTAATAAACCTTTTCACAAAGAGTTGTGACTTGCTGCACATGGATTCATCCAACACTAACAAAAGTCTGATGGATGGCTTTGGAGTCTTAAAGCACCAGACTAAATGTCAAACTCAGAAGCTGCTTGACTAGAGGGACAGTGTTTCAAGTAGGGAAGCTTAAGTATGACAGATGCTGAGGCTTTTAATGAAGTGGCCAGATTAAAATTTTAACATTGTGAAATTGGCTTTTGGGGTTGCCCAAGTACTCTGATTTCAGTGAATGCTCTGTGTTAGGTATGCTTCCACTTGATGCTGACAATGGAACATTTGTTTTACTGAAATGAATTCTGTCTGATGTCATGTGCATTGGGTCTCCAGCCAACCGTGTGACTGTAGTTCATTTTCCATTAGAGTCTTTTTCTTTGGTGAAATAGTAATTCTCAGTCTTCTCACTATGGGCGTAGCCAACCATAAATTAAGGATATTGTATCTGTAGCCAGAAAGT
Source organism: Dermochelys coriacea (assembly GCF_009764565.3). Taxonomy (NCBI): domain Eukaryota; kingdom Metazoa; phylum Chordata; order Testudines; family Dermochelyidae; genus Dermochelys; species Dermochelys coriacea. Next base: position 153,814,059 of record NC_050069.1, on the reverse strand, counting down.
CTTGGAGGGCAGGGCATACTTAACTTGATCCCTTTCACCCCACTCTTTTCTGTGTCCATATTAGGGCTAACTGTCTTCTGAGAGCTTTTGAACCAAAAGTTGTAATCATGAGCCATAGAAATTCTCTGACCCTAGTGAACTATCTGGCCTTTTGTCCATGCTATCTGGAGGGTTTCTTTTCTCTTCCTTCAAAGTCAAACAATTTTTAAGACAGTGGATCGCTGGATTGAGGCTGTTATCAAGTTTCTGGGTGAGTGCTTGTGAACTCTTTCTATGAGCAGAGATTTGTAAGGACAGTTTGTTTGTTTGTTCTTAAGCATAGTGTTTTTAAAACCCAGTGTGTGCTTTTGCTCTTTTTCGGAGAGGCCATAAGTTCTGTTTTCTGGATCATCACATTTTTTTCATCGCTCCTTATCTCTACAGATCAGGAATATGATGGCTTTGACCGGAACTATACACTTATGCTCCCCTGCATATTGGTCTGCCTCTCCTATTCAGGGTTTAAAAGACATGACCAACCCTTTAAGACAAAACATGATGTTTTTAGGAGATGTGACTGTGTCTTTAAGGTAAGACACCAATCTTGTCTACACTGCCACTTTACAGCACTGAAACTTTCTCGCTCAGGGGTGTGAAAAAAACGCATGTAAGCAAAACCACAGTGATGCAAGTTTCTGCTCTGAAAAGTGGCAGTGTAGATAGTGCTACAGTGCTGGGAGCCATGCTCCCAGTGCTGGTAGCTATTCCCCTCGTGGGGGAGGTTTTTTTACAGTGCTGGGAGAGCTCTCTTCCAGTGCTGGTGCTTACATGCGGCAGCGCTTTAGCGTTAGTAGTGAAGACATACCCACTGTGGTTTTGATCACTTTCAGCTCCCTTGCTGGTTTTTGCTTGAAGAGAAATATTGTCTAATGCAGGAGCTTTTTCATTTGAAGGAGTGCTGCTTGCTCAGCCAGAGACACTAAGTGCATTTTTGAAAAGTGAAGAGGCAGTTGCCAAGTTGTTCTTGCTGTTCCCTGCTTTCATCCATTTTCAGGCTGCTGGAGAGATTGCTGTCAGCTCTGCCTGGCTGTTGCTCCTGCTGGATGACATATTATTTGATGAGCTACAGAATCTGTTTTGGGGCAAACTAAAGGATTTCTCAGGCTGAAGGAGCAGTTTTCACCTCTTTGGCAGGAAGAACTTTTCTCCTGTACAGTCATGTTATAAGTAACAGGAACAAGTAGGTCTCACAAGACAGGTAATAGTTTGGAAAGGTCCACTTTCCTTTTACAGGTTTCAGAGTAGCAGCCGTGTTAGTCTGTATTCGCAAAAAGAAAAGGAGTACTTGTGGCACCTTAGAGACTAACAAATTTATTAGAGCATAAGCTTTCGTGAGCTACAGCTCACTTCATCGGATGCATTTGGTGGAAAAAACAGAGGAGAGATTTATATACACACACACAGAGAACATGAAACAATGGGTTTATCATACACACTGTAAGGAGAGTGATCACTTAAGATAAGCCATCACCCACAGCAGGGGGGGGAAAGGAGGAAAACCTTCCATGGTGACAAGCAGGTAGGCTAATTCCAGCAGTTAACAAGAATATCAGAGGAACAGTGGGGGGTGGGGTGGGGGGGAGAAATACCATGGGGAAATAGTTTTACTTTGTGTAATGACTCATCCATTCCCAGTCTCTATTCAAGCCTAAGTTAATTGTATCCAGTTTGCAAATTAATTCCAATTCAGCAGTCTCTCCTTGGAGTCTGTTTTTGAAGCTTTTTTGTTGAAGTATAGCCACTCTTAGGTCTGTGATCGAGTGACCAGAGAGATTGAAGTGTTCTCCAACTGGTTTTTGAATGTTATAATTCTTGACGTCTGATTTGTGTCCATTCATTCTTTTACGTAGAGACTGTCCAGTTTGGCCAATGTACATGGCAGAGGGGCATTGCTGGCACATGATGGCATATATCACATTGGTAGAAACCCATTGTTTCATGTTCTCTGTGTGTGTGTATATAAATCTCTCCTCTGTTTTTTCCACCAAATGCATCCGATGAAGTGAGCTGTAGCTCACGAAAGCTTATGCTCTAATAAATTTGTTAGTCTCTAAGGTGCCACAAGTACTCCTTTTCTTTTTGCGAATACAGACTAACACGGCTGCTACTCTGAAACCTGTCATTATGCAAGGCACTGAATTTAGCCGTATAGAGTGGAAATCTGTCAACTTCATGAAAAAACTCGCACAGATACAGACAGACATCATCTTCCTCTCCAAATGCAAACAGATGGACATCATACCGAAAGGACTGAAGGTAAAAAATCCATTACAATCTACATACCACACAGACTATGCTGACAGCTTGTGCCACACACTCTCAAGGAAACTGCGGAACCACTTGATTAACATCCTCTACAGCAAACAGGGAAAGATTAAGAATGAGCTCTCAAAACTGGATACTCTCATAAAGAACCAACCTTCCACACAAACTTCCTCGTGGCTGGACTTTACAAAAACTAGACAAGCCATTTACAAAACACACTTTGATTCTCTACAAAAGAAAAAGGACACTAAGCTATCTAAACTACTATATGCCACAAGGGGCCACAACAATGGTTCCCGTAACCCACCCAGCAATATTGTTAATCTATCCAACTATACTCTTAGCCCAGCGGAAGAATCTGTCCTATCTCGGGGCCTCTCCTTTTGCCCCTCCACCCCCACGAACATGATACAGTTCTGTGGTGACCTAGAATCCTATTTTCGACGTCTCAGACTCAAGGAATATTTCCAACACACCTCTGACCAACATATTAACCCACAGAGACCTTCCTGCCAACACTACAAAAAGAAGGATTCTGGGTGGACTCCTCCTGAAGGTCGAAACAGCAGCCTGGATTTCTACATAGACTGCTTCCGCCAACGTGCACGAGCTGAAATTGTGGAAAAGCAGCATCGCTTACCCCATAACCTCAGCCATGCAGAACACAGTGCCATCCACAGCCTCAGAAACAACTCTGACATCATAATCAAAAAGGCTGACAAAGGAGGTGCTGTCGTCATCATGAATAGGTCGGAGTATGAACAAGAGGCTACTAGGCAGCTCTCCAACACCACTTTCTACAAGCCATTACCCTCTGATCCCACTGAGAGTTACCAAAAGAAACTACAGCATTTGCTCAAGAAACTCCCTGAAAAAGCACAAGAACAAATCCGCACAGACACACCCCTGGAGCCCCGACCTGGGGTATTCTATCTGCTACCCAAGATCCATAAACCTGGAAATCCTGGACGCCCCATCATCTCAGGCATTGGCACCCTGACAGCAGGATTGTCTGGCTATGTAGAGTCCCTCCTCAGGCCCTTCGTTACCAGCACTCCCAGCTATCTTCGAGACACCACCGATTTCCTGAGGAAACTACAGTCCATTGGTGATCTTCCTAAAAACACCATCCTAGCCACTATGGATGTAGAAGCCCTCTACACCAACATTCCACACAAAGATGGACTACAAGCCGTCAGGAACAGTATCCCCGATACTGTCACGGCTAACCTGGTGGCAGAACTTTGTGACTTTGTCCTGACCCATAACTATTTCACATTTGGTGACAATGTATACCTTCAAATCAGCGGCACTGCGATGGGTACCCGCATGGCCCCACAGTATGCCAACATTTTTATGGCTGACTTAGAACAACGCTTCCTCAGCTCTCGTCCCCTAATGCCCCTACTCTACTTGCGCTACATTGATGACATCTTCATCATCTGGACCCATGGAAAAGAAGCTCTTGAGGAATTCCACCATGATTTCAACAATTTCCATCCCACCATCAACCTCAGCCTGGACCAGTCCACACAAGAGATCCACTTCCTGGACACTACGGTGCTAATAAGCGATGGTCACATAAACACCACCCTATATCGGAAACCTACTGACCGCTATTCCTACCTACATGCCTCTAGCTTTCATCCAGATCATACCACTCGATCCATTGTCTACAGCCAAGCGCTACGATATAACCGCATTTGCTCCAACCCCTCAGACAGAGACAAACACCTACAAGATCTCTATCATACATTCCTACAACTACAATACCCACCTGCTGAAGTGAAGAAACAGATTGACAGAGCCAGAAGAGTACCCAGAAGTCACCTACTACAGGACAGGCCCAACAAAGAAAACAACAGAACGCCACTAGCCATCACCTTCAGCCCCCAACTAAAACCTCTCCAACGCATCATCAAGGATCTACAACCTATCCTGAAGGACGAGCCATCACTCTCTCAGATCTTGGGAGATAGACCAGTCCTTGCTTACAGACAGCCCCCCAATCTGAAGCAAATACTCACCAGCAACCACACACCACACAACAGAACCACTAACCCAGGAACCTATCCTTGCAACAAAGCCCGTTGCCAACTCTGTCCACATATCTATTCAGGGGATACCATCATAGGGCCTAATCACATCAGCCACACTATCAGAGGCTCGTTCACCTGCGCATCTATCAATGTGATATATGCCATCATGTGCCAGCAATGCCCCTCTGCCATGTACATTGGCCAAACTGGACAGTCTCTACGTAAAAGAATGAATGGACACAAATCAGATGTCAAGAATTATAACATTCAAAAACCAGTTGGAGAACACTTCAATCTCTCTGGTCACTCGATCACAGACCTAAGAGTGGCTATACTTCAACAAAAAAGCTTCAAAAACAGACTCCAACGAGAGACTGCTGAATTGGAATTAATTTGCAAACTGGATACAATTAACTTAGGCTTGAATAGAGACTGGGAATGGATGAGTCATTACACAAAGTAAAACTATTTCCCCATGGTATTTCTCCCCCCCCACCCCACCCCCCACTGTTCCTCTGATATTCTTGTTAACTGCTGGAATTAGCCTACCTGCTTGTCACCATGGAAGGTTTTCCTCCTTTCCCCCCCCTGCTGTGGGTGATGGCTTATCTTAAGTGATCACTCTCCTTACAGTGTGTATGATAAACCCATTGTTTCATGTTCTCTGTGTGTGTGTATATAAATCTCTCCTCTGTTTTTTCCACCAAATGCATCCGATGAAGTGAGCTGTAGCTCACGAAAGCTTATGCTCTAATAAATTTGTTAGTCTCTAAGGTGCCACAAGTACTCCTTTTCTTTTTCCTTTTACAGAAGCTGTGCTGGGTTCCTCCTAGCATTTCGTGTTCATTTAATCATCTTAGACTAAAGCCATGTCTATGCTAGCGAGCTGACAGTGGCACAGCTGTACCAATGCAGCTGCGCTGCTATAAGATAGCTCAGGTAGTCGTTCTATGCCGAAGGGAGAGACCTCTCCCATCCACATAGTAAAATCACCTCAATGAGTGGCAGTAGCTATGTTGGAGGAGAAACTCTCACACTAACATAGCACTGTGCACACTACCACTTATGCTAGCAAAATGTATGTCACTCGGGGGGGGGGTGTTTTTTCACACCCCTGAGCGACATACATTTTGCTGGCATAAGTGGTAGTGTAAACATGGCCTAAGTAGTATGTCAACTAATTTACCTGGCAAGGAGGAAAGACTCACTCCCCTTCTTAGAACAGATGGTTCCTGTCTTCAGTGTGTGCTGTGATGCCTTTGCTACAATTTAAGTAACTGAAGTTCAAATACCAACATTATACCAGAGGCTACTTATTATGAGGGACTAACGGGTCTAGCTCCCAACAGTAACGTCAGAAGGGCTGTGCCCACTGTAAATACTGTGGAGTGTGGCTAAATGTGCTGCAGGGTGTGGTACCAACTGCTGTCACTGAGGGTTTCCTAGCCCTCCAGCACATAGACTGTGGGCCTTCTGAGGGAGGAGGCGCCGCCTGGGACATACATGTTTCTGCAGCATTAATTCAGTTCAGCAGCCAACAGACACATGCACAGTTCCTGCTCCTTGCACCCGAAGTCTTTCCCTTCTGTCTCTCTAGATCCAACAACAATTAGTGGAGATTTTTGTCCTGAGGTTTAAGGGAGGCTGCTGAGCTTGGTGGGGGTGGGGGTGAGGAAGGAGGAGGACGTTTTCTGAGTCTGGGGATAGGCTTTCTGGGCGCTCTCGTTCGCTCTGTGGGGAGGGGAGGCTGATATTGGCTTTGGATGGGAAAGGCGTCTAGAGCTCCAGGGTGGCTCTGAGCTGTGTGCACAGGGTATGCAGGAAGAGACAGGGTTCTCAGCGTAGGGCTCAGGGCTTGTGCGTGTGTGCATGGGGGGGAGGGGCAGTTTATGAGCAAGTGGGATTGATGGGTGCTCAGAGGCCTTGGGGAGGTTGAGGGAGAGGGGCTGGGTTTCATACAGGAGAGAATGGTGTCAAATGGTGAATGAGGCTATAGATGAACTGGTGATGTGTATGTTGGGGGGTGAGGAGGCTGGGGCTGGGGGGTGAACAGTGAAGGGCTAACAGGGATAATCAGTTTGGTCCTGGCCTGGCCTTCTCTATATAGTGTCCCTGTCTTTCAGTCAGAAAAGGGGTGGGAGAAGGCAGCTCTTGTTCCTCCTGCTTCCTCTCCAACCTGCCTTATTCCCACTAATATGGTTCCAAGTGGCACCTTGCCTAGTTTCCCAGTTTGAAAATGTAATTTGCCAGAAGGTGCCGGGCTGCAGCAGTGTGCTACCTGCAGTCTCACTGCAGGGTGTATTTTGGGCACCAGCCATCACTGGCCACAAGGAGGCAGTGTCACATTCTGGCAGTCATGCCATGTGAGTCCTGGACCTGGAAGCTGTATGGGTGTGCTGAATCATTGCATGCCTGGCTCCCTGTCTCATCTCACACCCCAGCCGGTGGTGCCCTCTTTGGGGACTCTGTTGACCGACTGTGGGGTACCTAGGAGAGGGGCAGCAACTGCCACCTTGCAGTATGGACTGTAGACTCAGCTGTGCCCCTTGCCTTTGAGTAAATTTGACTCAGTATTAGTTTCCTTACTGAATCACAAATGGGGAACCGGTGCTGGTGCAACACAGTGGAATTGCTCCTTCATCCCTGTAATGTCTTCCAGGCCACTATCCTGGGTCGCTTGTCCTGCGCGTGCCCTTCTGCTGCTTCCTATCCCTGCCATTATTGCTCCTGGACTCTGCAACAGCATGCCCATCCATTTCAAGATGAACTGACGCAGCTGAATGGCATACTTCAAATTTTACATCATCAGCAACAACTTCATCCTGTGTGGACACTGAGCTGCCAAGCCTCTTTCTGTTTAATACATTAATCCTGTTTTTGGGGGGCAGCATTTCTCTGGGCTCTGCAAGTGGGACTGACTAGTTGTTAAGCAGTCAAAGCCGAGGCAATTGAGCTGCAACTCTTAGGCCCCTGGCTAAGAGGGATCTTTTTCTTTTATAAATGTAGCCCTACCCCTTCTGTAGCTCTCAATGCTCTCAGTTTTCAAAGGAAGTCTATGGGTGCCATAGCAGAATTCTGATATTCTTAGGAGGCCAGGTGCACTTTATATGATGGTAAAAAAATAATAAATATGAGTATTTAGAACCTCAACAGATGGAAAAGGCAGTCAGCAAATGGAAGAAGCTGAACTGAGTTGAAATCATGACATTTAAACTAAAGAATGAATTTGTCAGTTTTCTCAGGTAACGAGAAATTAAACAAGTCGGAGTAGTCAGGTCTCAGTTACAGAACAAAAAACTAAAGCCCCCATCCTGCAATTTGATCCATGTGTGCAAGCCCCAACTCCTGCAGGAAATCCCACTGAAGCTGATGAAGATCTTTAGAGGTTAAGCATATGTGTGGGTGGGGGCGGGGGTGTCTGCCTGCAGGACAAGAGCTAGCTTGGTATAAAAAGCCTAGTAGTCAAACACTTGCGGGAGGTGATGGATTGTTAGGACAAAATATGTTTTACTGTGATGAACAAATGCTACATATAACGTTACATGGCACAAAATAATCACAGTTGATTCCCAAGCAGCTTTAATTATAAAATACTGGGAAATGGGGACACTATCTTTTAAATTTAAAAGTGAAGGGGTGTGTGTGTGGGGGGGGGGGGAAGCACTTTCCCAACTTTGAGCATATTTTTGAGCATTTTGCAAGACATGCTGGTTTTTTTATCGAATATCTGTGAACTCAGTGCCAAATTTGGAATGGTGTCCACTTTACTGGAACTATTTTATGCAGCAGCTGTGAATACATGTTAACAAACCTCAGTAAACTACAGCTCTATAGGTTTTCCTGCATCTCCCCTCTGGTAGGGTTACCTTACATCTGGGTTTTCCCAGCCATAGCCTCTTTTTCAAGCTCCCTTTCTCTGTCTGGGCGGATTTTTTAAATAACAGGAAATGACTGGGTTTTTTGCAGAGCAGACAAGCTGGAGCTCAGAAAGAGTCCCGATTGCCCCCCACCCCCACATCTGCAGCTGATTGGTCCATTCCTCTGCAAGCCACAGCTCCTATCCAGGCCCCAGCTCCCAGCCCAGGGAGGCGCTGACTGATGGCTGTCGCTGAGTCCTGGCCTTGGCCAGCTGCCCTCCTATCATGACACTGCCCCCACCACCTCCAGTGAGTACCCTCTCCAAACTGTTCCTCCCCCACTCCTTCACCCTTCTGCAGTGTCCTCTATTTGGGAACAGAAATATGGTAACCCCCCGTCAGGTCAATGTTTTTTTTTTTCAGTAGTGAACGCAAAGACATAGGTTTCCCACATTCTGCTTCCTAATTAAATCTGGATTGTGCAGTAAATTTTTGTATGAGATTTGAAGTATTACCTGCCTGAGTTTCTCATACCAGCAGTGCTTTGGTTGTATTCTACACTGAGTTCCCATTTAACCAGAATGCTTTACCCCTTTCTGTGCTCGTTCTTTTTTTACCATTTGGTCTATATGACCCAAGTTCAATCAAAATGGTATTTGCCAGGAAACTTTTTTTTTGCTGATCTCAGTCTCCTATCATCTTGGTTTATAAATCACTCAGTGCGCTGGCTTGAAGATTCTCCCCATTTCCATATAAACATGCTTTCTTGGTTACTCCCCCCCCGACCTGGCTACTATGCTCCCTGAAAACACATGGGGTAGTCCAGGCAACAGAAGAACCCAATTTAGAACATGAACTCTATTGCCTGTGCAAGAAGGGGCAGAGAGGTTTAGCACATGCTTTCATGAAAAAATGATAGATTCTGCTTAAAACCAGCTTGTTCACTGAAACAGAAATTGCCACAATTTTATTACATAGGTAGGTTTGCTTACCTTCTCGTTGTAGGAAAAAGTGAAGCAGGGCTGGGGCCTGGGGGGGGAAGAGGTGAAGTCAGGGGAGGTTCCAGCGCTTCTACTGTAGTGTCTGGTTTTCAGCAATTAGGAAGTTGGCATCCCTAGTCACTTTGAAGAGGGAAAGGGCCAAGCTGAGGGATCCTGCTTCCAGGTTCCCAGAGGCCAGTTCTCAGGGGGACCCTGCATGTCGGCCTGGGACTCACCAGCTCCCCAAAGTCAGTCCTGCCCTTTCTGTGGCTGGCTCCAGACAGCTCCAAAATGGCTTTTCCCCCCACCAGGGCTCCCAGGGGATGGCATCTCATTTAGTGTTATTCAGGTTAGCTCTTCTTTCTAGGCTTTCCCTTGTCAATCATTTGACTCTACCCCCCCGCCCCTTCTTTCTCTCAGACATGGCCCCTCTTCTGAGCAGTTGCCCTGCCAGCCTCCTTGGCTCTAAACAGTGACTTTCCTCTTTCCTTTTTGGTTGCCTAGCACACTCTGAGTCTGCCCTTGGTCCCCCTTCCTCCCAGGGACAGTGCTTCCCCTTGCGTTTCATGCATACCGAGCCCCAGGAACCCAGATAAACTCCTTGGGAGTTACAGAGGTAAATGTTTAGAACGTCTAAATTGGTGCCTCACCGTCTCTAGTCTCTTTGGTGGATATTCCAAAGAAAGGTTTGTGAGAGGGGTATAGACAAGGTTCTAAAATTCATTCATAGTCATAACCAGGGCTAAAGCAAGCAGGTCTACTGTATCTTGGTACATGTGCACTCAGTCAGACTATTAGCGTGCATTTTTACTTTTCTGTGTTATGACAAAGATGTATTGTGTTGTGATCCCTCCTTCTCCAGAGTTTGGTTTGCTGCTCCTTGAGAGATGGACTCATCAAGCTACACAAAGTTAGATTTTATATATTTTATTCATAAAAACAGATTTGCAACAATTTTTTAAAAATTGATCTCATGCAGTATAAGGGTCTACAAGAAATTTTTCATTTACATTTTCTTCTGGCAGTTCCAGTCTAGTTTAAAGCATTTGTGCACTAACATCATTGGAAAATGCCATTGGGGCACAGCCTCTTCATAAATTTACAGTACTCTTTTGCTGCAGTATAAAAGAACAGAAACATTAAATAGCTATAGTCACTTGGTGGGTCTTGTTATGCTGCAGGAAATTAAAAAAATGTCATGGGAGAAACTACAGTATCATTGAGACAAAGAATGTACTGCATGGTTTAAACCTAGTAAACGGCACACAGTCAGTATTCACAAAGTTACAGACACACACACACTCACCTCCATCAGGCCAATACTTTTGAGTTTTTCCTGCTATGTTGTATTAATATTTCTACAGCAATGTTTGTGTATACATTATATACAATTTTGTCCTTTTCTTTTACAAATTAACAGATTCCTTTTAAAATAAACCAAGCCCTGATTAAATCAATAAAGCAAGAGAATACTGTCAACATACATTGAGTGACAACATCAATGCTTAAACAGAGTAATGAATTCTATTTTACCTGTGTTATGCTTACATGTTTTTGTTCTAAAAGCTACAGGTACCTCCATAATCTCTCTTACTGTATGTGCCAAGTGAAATATTTTGTGGTGCTCCCATTGGAAGATTTATATTTATGGTTATTTTTGGCTATGTGGTGAAGAGTTTTGCTTGTTTGTCAAAGCTGCAATTAAGTCCCTCTGTTAATAAGCCTCCTCCACTATGCAGCTACTGAAAGCAGCTCTTCAGTCATCTCTGATCTGGGAGTGTTTGTGCAATATTCACTTCAGAATGTGTGAGGTGGGCAGGCATTGGTTAAAGACACCAATTGCATTCTGAGGCACCACTGCTATTTTTAGCTAGACAATATTTTTATTTGGTTTAAGAAAATCACTGGTTTTAACAACTGACAAGGCCGTGATACATCACATTGCCAATATACTGGAGAATAGACTGGGATCAGGCCTCACTAACAGTTCGTGAGAATGTCGCTAAGATTGGTTCAGTTAGAACATCTTACAACTATAATACCTTAGAATAACTTTGCTTAGGGGAGTAGAGCTAAGGTATGAGCTCAAATATGAAATGCGATCAGCCCTTATCAATAGAGAGGTTAAAATTCATGCTTTTTCCACACCTTTATTTATCATAGTCAAACAAAATATTCTAGGTTCAAACTTGGTTTATATCAACTATTACCAGTTACAACTGTCACACACGCAGGTACCAAGGAAAGGTAGTGTATATTATTGTCTATGCACTCTGCAGAAATTGCCTGCAGCCGCTAGGTGCTGTGCCCTGTTCCCCCCACCCACCCCCTGTCTACTAAATTAGTATGATGGTAATTATGTGCAGCATAATTCAAACAAACTGTGAAAATCAATCCATTCTGTGACAATAAGACTTTACTATCCATCCATCCTCAGCTTATTGAGTTAGCAGCCCTAGACCTTTTTCTGCTGCCTTTGTGTATTACGGTTGGTTGTGTTTATTTTGAAAGAGAGGCAGAAACTCTGTCAAAATAAGTCCCTTATGGTCAGCATGGGAACCTGGCAATCACCACATCTAATCCCTGAAGAACCGTAAAGAGCTCTGACTTGGAACAGCAGCTCTGTAGCTGGTAATGCCTCAGGGCTGTTGCTACAATCTCTGCTTCTGCCCTGTGTATAGCTTTTAGTTACAGGGGGACTCTGCTATTAGCAACACAGAGTCTCAATCACAATTCAGGAATCATTTCTCAAAATCCACCTTTCCCACTAAAATCCTCTCTGAAATGAAAACAAGCAAGACTAACCAGTGCATAATGTTCCAACAATTTAACACAACTTTTGTAAAATGAAGTGTATCTATTTCAATAAATGTTATAGCTCTATCATTTTATTTTTCTTACATGGACAGCATATAGTTCCATGTTTTCAGCAGCCATGTAACAGTGACAGTTGAGTGGGTTTTTTTAAATTGTCTCATTTTTTGCAAGATTCGTATTTCCCAGCCTTCTTGTTGCTAGTAGAAATTTGGGAAGAAATATTTTCAATGACTTCTTTGTGAAGAAATAAAAGATCCATGAATAAGGCTACAGATCAAACTCCAGGTATCTCTTGCTCTCGCCTTTCCACATGAGTTACACTGGTACTCTCATGATGATGGCCTTAGCACTAGTTCCTCCATGTGGTAAGAGCAAATAGTATGTTTATAACAGAGTTCTACATCTGATGTTCAGTCCAGTCACTGAGTACTTAAAAGTAGTTCAGGAAGCTCTGATCTCCCATTTCTACAGGCCAGAAACCATCACTCGAAAAGATGGTGGCACGTGTCTGTGCCGAGGACTGGCACTGGGGCTTACACACGGACTGGCACAGCTAGCGTCAACTCCTCCTATGGATGGCAAATAGGCATGGTGAAGAATGGGCAGTTGTAAAGACAATCGGCGTTGTATACTGTAGAGAGAAGGAAAAAGAGATGTTAGCAGAAGAGGAAAATTGAATATATCAAATGCTTGATGTCTCTGTAAGAATGTTTTCTCTGACTTCTGCTATTACAGAGAGGGTTAATGCCAAGAACATTACATTTGCTGCTGTTGAGATATACCACTGCTGTTACCAACTTCCCTTTTGGGAGTTTTTTTGGACAGACTAGACTAGACAAGACAAGAGAATCTAATGGCTTGTTTCAAGTACCCCACAACTGTCTAAAATTCCCAGCTATTTTGAAATTAAATGTTAGACTGCTGATGTTTGGAAAAAAACCTTTAGCTTGCAATGAGGATGAACTAGCTAACACTCACAGGCTGATTTACAACCATTCTGAGCACTGGATAACTAGACAGAACAGAAACTGAATGAATGAGGTCCAATCTATGTGCATTTTTAGCTCAAAAATATTAGAATTAAAGAAGTCAGTTTTGCAAATCCATCTAAAGCAAATAAGTGCGTATGGAGATGTAAAAGGAACCCATGGGTCACTTTGCATCTTTTTGTAGAGTTTGTTTACCTTTGTAGTTTGGGTCCAATCCAGGGACAGGCTGAGCATCCCTCAAAGCCCAGTGAAGTCAATGGGAGCTGTGGCGGCTCAGCCCACATGAAAAAAATCACTTATGCCTAAATGTCTATTTGGAGCTTAACTTCAGGCACTCAATTTTCCTAGTGGGCTGGTTTTCACATCACAAGATCCCACCATCATAAATGGTAGTCTTAAGAGAGATGCTGAAGAGTGAGGACATGGAGTTTGAACTAATCTCTCCTCCTGGAAGGAGGCGGTCCTTCCAGAACAGAGTCGAGGCATACCAGCAGACTGCTTTGTGGAAACCTCTATTATCTCTGCGCATGGCTTCCCCTCCCTGCTCTTTCCCAAGGCTCCCACTTGCTTGCTGCTGCTTCCTGGGGTGAATCTTCCTCCTCTCCTCCATCTCATCTCCTTCCACCCTCAGAGGGCCCGGCAGTTGCTGGCTGTGTCTCTCCTCACTCCCCCGCCCCGGCTCCCCGTGGGGTGTGTGTGTGTGTGTGTGTGAGAATGTGGGCGGGACGGCAGTGACAGACAGGAGGCATGAGGAGGCGAGTGGAGGGATCCCTGAGTAACTTTACACAAGTGAAAAAGCCTTCCAGAGACCTAGTAGCAGATCACTGAAATGGTTAAAGGGCCATTAAAGTGGTAATGAAGCCATGTAACAGGCATTTGCCAATGCCCGGGAAGCTTTTGGCCCCATTCAGCTGGCTTTTATATTGTAGGAAAATGTATTATTGGGGTTAAAAACCGTTTCCAATTGAGGACCCTTCAGTTATTCTCTGTACCCAGAAGAAGTAACTGCTAACCTGGCTCAAGGAGGAGCTGACATAGCCAGTGAGTTTATTTTTTTAATCTAGTCAATTTATTCAAACCCAATTTAAGTAAACGAGTTTGGCAGGGAATTCTGTGTAAGAAAGGTGATTAAACTACTGCCTTCACGCAGGCTGTCAATGACAAGCACTTTTTCAAAAGGAGAGATTGAGCTTTAGGTTGGTGCAGGTAGCCTGGCTTTTCATCTTTCTCTATACAGCATACACCGAATTCCCTACCACGCAGAGAAGAATCTATGTGGTAACTGAGCTATACCTGTTGCTTGTTCGGTTCCCTTGGGGAATGTTATTAGTGCTTTACGGTGAAATGGGGAGAGAGTGTCACCGGGCATGGGGGGTCGGGCAGCAGCAGGGTGAAGAGGTAAGCGGTGAACCAGCTGCAGAAGAGGGTCTAGTGGCAGGTAGGGAAAGGGTCTGGTTGGGGGTGGGGGATGAGGAGGTGACGGGGGGGGAGATCTCTCGGGGGGTGAAGTGGTGAGTCGCGAGTCAGCTATGGGTGGGGGCGGGGCCTGGGGCAGAGCACTGGTGGAGTGTGGGGAGGGCTGTGGGCGGAAGAGGTAGGACAAGGAGCTCGTCTCCCGCAGGTGAACTTTCAGCCACCTCCCATATCTCTGCCTGTGCTCTTTCTGTACTGTGGATACACTGAGGTCTTCAATTTCCAAGGCTGTCAATTTAGCACCTTTCACAAGAACCAGAATTTAATTAGGGCTTGTCTACATGGGAGATTTTCCCACTTATATTGGTATAATTATTCTGGTATTGCTAAACTGCTATAGTTATACTGGTATAAGTCCCATGTGGATATTCTTGGTCCAAACTAAGAGTGCTTTTTTTTTTTGTTTTAGCTTAAACCGATTGTAAAGCGACATAAACTAAACTGGAAAAAAGCACCGTTATACCTGAATATGAGTGTCTACATGGGGGATTATAACAGTACAACTATAGCACTTCTCATTAGCACCCTTCCCAAGTGGACAAGTCGTTAGAAAAAAATGTATGCCTGAATGCTTGCTTGTTGGTGATCTTTCTTATTCTAATAGATCTGCATTTATTGTTTGTACATTATGCTGTCAAATGGAGATAGATTACTAGTCACCCATTGCTCTGCTCATGAACCAAAAATTAGTTACTATGGAGAACTTAAAATTGTTGGCTTTATTCAGATTCTGCATTACTATGCTGCAATACATCAGATAAACATAGGGGGTGTAAGTGATTGCAATCTGCAACATCAAGGACAGATAGACTCGACTTTACATTTCAGGGCTCTGCAGATTTCCTTTAAATGCTTTAAATGTTTGGTGAAATACACACTCACACTGTTTATCATGCTACTGATGGCATTACATCTAATGGATTAAATTAAATCCGCTTATTGTTACTTTGCTACTCTGTCACACTATTTTGGTGGTATCAATTGAATCGTCCGTTTGCAGAGATGGCGTGTTTGCTGCTTCCATGTGCTGAATCCTTATTAGTTTGATGTTGTACTTTTTAATTGTGTTTATGGTGCCAGGGTCAAACAGAGAATTGCCAAAACTTATTTTCCCACCAGTGAAACTGCTTACTTTGACGATTACAAACTCTTATTTAAAGAGCTATTTGAAACTACTCCAAGAGGATTCAGTTGCATAATAGACTGAATGGGATTTTTCACCCATTTAAATGTCAGCCATACCATAGACAAAGCATGCTGACTACATCAAGGTTGGTTGCAGTGGGTGGCAATTTTGCTTTAACTGTACTTAAAATTTACTTACCTTGAAAACTTTGTTTCCAAAGGGGTAGCCTCTGGTAAGAGGATTGGAATAAACATAACAGTTTATGCAAAAACTCTGTCTTAAAAAATATCTAGCTCATAGTTTGCAAGGGAAGGGGGTAAAATGTCTAAAGAGAAGGTGAAAGTTTAACTTCTACAGTTAGTTAATCTGTATGGAATTTTATTCAACATGCATTGCTTTTCCCTAGCTACATCTTGTGGCCATAGCCTTAAATGATGACTGCTCATGAGGTGTCTCAAGATGGCTACATAAAAATTGAGATTCCAAAATTAGTGGACATTCTGAAAATGTATGGCTAACCAAGTATTGGTGTAGGAGAGTTTAGTATTTTATTATCTATAGATTATATTGCAAATCCCTGTCATTGCTAAAGATAGCCAAGATGGACGATAATATAAGCTGCTTCAGGAGTACAATTCAAACTGAAGTTCGGCAAACAGAGCAGCTTCAGGTCAGGGCACTGTATGGGGCAGGAGTGATGGAAGCACCCTAAAAGTGTGTGTGTGGGGCCCACAGGTGCCCAAACTGTGGCCCTGCCCCCTGTGCCACACCATCCCCCGAGGCCCTGCCCCCGCACTCCCGCTCCCACACCACCTCTTTCCCCCAAGACCCTGCCCCCCAATCGCTCCTCTCTGCTCCCTCCCCCGTTGCTTCCCCTTACGGCCAGTGAAAAATGGGAGGACATAGCTCTGGCCCCCCAGCCTCCTGGTTCAAGCGCCCCTGATATGGGGAATGGAACAATGGTTTTTCACTTCTGTATGGAAATAGATTGTTTAAATTCATCAGGAATAAGTGAAATCTTAGCAATAGTGTAGGTCCAATACTAGATAGAAACTATCAATCATGATGTGGGGAAGGAAGAAGCATCTATATAAAAATATTCCAGGATTCTTATTCTGTGTGTCACGCTGAAGCCTAGAATGTCTGAGTCAGTGTGAACCAATGGAAACAGCAATAAGCATGGCTGAGATCTCTGTATGTTCATACTATCACCAGGTTGAATCACCAGTGGGTTTCACAGTCTGTTCCCATCCAATTTTTAAGTTCTAGCTATTTTGACTTTAAAAATTATAGTACAGAGTAGAAAGAAAAGGAGTATGCGTGGCACCTTAGAGACTAACAAATTTATTTGAGTATAAGCTTTTGTGGGCTACAGCTCACTTCATCGGATGCATTCAGTGGAAAATACAGTGGGGAGATTTTATATACACAGAGAACATGAAACAATGGGTGTTACCATACACATTGTAAAAAGAGTGATCAGGTAAGGTGAGCTATTACCAGCAGGAGAGCGGGGCCCAGGGGGGGACACCTTTTGTAGTGATAATCAAGGTGGGCCATTTCCAGCACTTGACAAGAATGTGTGAGGAACAGTGGGGGGGGGGGGGGGTGGAATAAACAAGGGGAAATAGTTGTACTTTGTGTAATGACTCATTCACTCCCAGTCTTTATTCAAGCCTAAGTTAATTGTATCCAGTTTGCAAATTAATTCCAATTCAGCAGTCTCTCGTTGGAGTCTGTTTTTGAGGTATTTTTGTTGAAGAATTGCCACTTTTAGGTCTGTAATCGAGTGACCAAAGAGATTGAAGTGTTCTCCGGCTGGTTTTTGAATGTTATAATTCTTGACGTCTGATTTGTGTCCATTTATTCTTTTACGTAGAGACTGTCCAGTTTGGCCAATATACATGGCAGAGGGGCATTGCTGGCACATGATGGCATATATCACATTGGTAGATGTGCAGGTGAATGAGCCTCTGATAGTGCGGCTGATGTGACTAGGCCCTATGATGGTGTCCCCTGAATAGCTACAGTACGACACCTAACTGTGACATGCCAAGAGTCCACCAAACCATTGCGATATTGATGGTAACTCAGCCAATCATCTACCTTACTCTATAGGTAATTTGCATGCAGCAGTCTCATGAGTTGTGTAAAGGAGACTGCACAGATGGGGGATTACTTGCCACTGTTCTTCAAAACCATGCACAAAACAGCATACCCCCCCAGCCGCCATAACCCCAAACACCCACAACCCCTTATGGCAGCACACATCCTTCATTTGCCATCCACACCATACAACCCACACACACAATAACCCCAAATGCACATAGCATCTCACAGCATCACACAACCCTCATCATCAACTGCACAAATCAACACAAATCTCCCAGCACAAACCTTCCCTCACTCCAACACAACCAGTACACACACACACTAATAACTCCAAACTTCACTCTGAAGACTAGAATATTTAAGTCAATGTGAAGTGGTGGAGAGAGCTACAAGCATGGTTTGGAGCTCTTTTTGTTTAGAATATCACCAGGTTCAAACATCACTAGGACTCACGGTTTGTTAGCAACAAATTAAGTTCTTAGTCATTTGTGGCTTCTCCCATCCCCATGACTTTATGAATTAAATTGGTGTGACAGTACTGCTTTCACTTACTACTTCAATAAATATTTCTGTTCTGTATTTGAAAGGATGAGGTATTCACATCTTACAATGATGATGAAATACTTTCCCATCAGTAACTAGAATGAGTGGGTGTTAATCAACAACTGTTATCCAGTCCAGCAGATTTTAAAATGTTTAACTTGCACCCAAGATTATTGAAAGAACTGGATAAGGCGCTCTCTGAACCATTAATGTTGGTTCTTGGGACACTGGGGAAGTTCCAGAGGACTGGGGAAAAATGCAAATGCTGTGCCAATATTTAAAAAGGGAATTAAAATGGGATGGACCCAGGTAACTACAGGCTGGTTAGCCTGATATCTCCTTCGGTAGGACTTGTGGGGACAAACAATCTAAATAGCTTTAAGATGGAACTTGATAGATTTATGAACAGGATTACATGACATGGTTGCCTGTGACTGCAGGGGACTGGCGTCTGGCCTATGCCCTTCCAGTCCTATGTAAATGAACAACTAGTCAGATCAGTGATCTAAAGCTGTGTTCATAGAGATCAGCTTTCCTCTAGAAACACTGACTTAACTCCTCCTAACTCAAGAAAAATACAATTTGAATATTCTGATTGAAAGTGACCTAATCTAAACAGCACTCATGAGTTTCAAGTGGAAGAACTTTCTGCAGTGATCAGTTTCAGACATGCCTTCAACATGTATTCAATTAATACCTTCAGTTAGTATTCAGCTTTCTGATGAAGGGTCAGATTTTTAATTATTCAAATATATTGGTAATGCTGAGAGGTAATTTAAACTAAAACTCCTCTTTTTACATTGCAAAGCTTCAGAACTTGAAGAGCTGTAAGTGTTGTACGCTGATAATAAAAGGAAGTGAATTGATTTTTGGTTAGTACAGAAAGAATGAGTTGACATTTTCCAAAGTAAATGGTCATACTGTCTCTTATATTTACGTGAAGAGGAAATATAGTTCTCTGGAGTTAATTATTCTAGACACACATTCCTGAGGTCTATTTGCTGAACTTTCCTGGGTGCCGTTAAAGCTGTGAATTATTAAACTGCTTCACCAACAAGTGGTTCAGAGCAACCCTAAGTATTTCAACCTTCAATTCCTTTTGACCAAATTACCGAGTGTTAACAACCTTAAAGACACATATTCCACAACTCACGCTGGAAGAGTGAGCATGGACACATTAGAAGTGTAATTCTATTTGTGGAGAGCACAAAGGTTAGGTAAGAAATGGTCTCTTCTTAAACGGTAAATAAAAAATTGTAGATCCCTAATCCCAGAGGCTAAAAAGTGTCCTGGTTCTCCCTATAGGTACACATTCAGTGCTATAAGAAAAGGAGTACTTGTGGCACCTTAGAGACTAACAAATTTATTAGAGCATAAGCTTTCGTGAGCTACAGCTCACTTCATCGGATGCATTTGGTGGAAAAAACAGAGGAGAGATTTATATACACACACACACAGAGAACATGAAACAATGGGTTTATCATACACACTGGAAGGAGAGTGATCACTTAAGATAAGCCATCACCAGCAGCAGGGGGGGGGAAAGGAGGAAAACCTTTCATGGTGACAAGCAAGGTAGGCTAATTCCAGCAGTTAACAAGAATATCAGAGGAACAGTGTGGGGTGGGGTGGGAGGGAGAAATACCATGGGGAAATAGTTTTACTTTGTGTAATGACTCATCCATTCCCAGTCTCTATTCAAGCCTAAGTTAATTGTATCCAGTTTGCAAATTAATTCCAATTCAGCAGTCTCTCGTTGGAGTCTGTTTTTGAAGCTTTTTTGTTGAAGTATAGCCACTCTTAGGTCTGTGATCGAGTGACCAGAGAGATTGAAGTGTTCTCCAACTGGTTTTTGAATGTTATAATTCTTGACGTCTGATTTGTGTCCATTCATTCTTTTACGTAGAGACTGTCCAGTTTGGCCAATGTACATGGCAGAGGGGCATTGCTGGCACATGATGGCATATATCACATTGGTAGATGCGCAGGTGAACGAGCCTCTGATAGTGTGGCTGATGTGATTAGGCCCTTTCATCCAGATCATACCACTCGATCCATTGTCTACAGCCAAGCGCTACGATATAACCGCATTTGCTCCAACCCCTCAGACAGAGACAAACACCTACAAGATCTCTATCATGCATTCCTACAACTACAATACCCACCTGCTGAAGTGAAGAAATAGATTGACAGAGCCAGAAGAGTACCCAGAAGTCACCTACTACAGGACAGGCCCAACAAAGAAAACAACAGAACGCCACTAGCCATCACCTTCAGCCCCCAACTAAAACCTCTCCAACGCATCATCAAGGATCTACAACCTATCCTGAAGGACGACCCATCACTCTCACAGATCTTGGGAGACAGACCAGTCCTTGCTTACAGACAGCCCCCCAATCTGAAGCAAATACTCACCAGCAACCACACAACAGAACCACTAACCCAGGAACCTATCCTTGCAACAAAGCCCGTTGCCAACTCTGTCCACATATCTATTCAGGGGACACCATCATAGGGCCTAATCACATCAGCCACACTATCAGAGGCTCGTTCACCTGCGCATCTACCAATGTGATATATGCCATCATGTGCCAGCAATGCCCCTCTGCCATGTACATTGGCCAAACTGGACAGTCTCTACGTAAAAGAATGAATGGACACAAATCAGACGTCAACAATTATAACATTCAAAAATCAGTTGGAGAACACTTCAATCTCTCTGGTCACTGGATCACAGACCTAAGAGTGGCTATACTTCAACAAAAAAGCTTCAAAAACAGACTCCAACGAGAGACTGCTGAATTGGAATTAATTTGCAAACTGGATACAATTAACTTAGGCTTGAATAGAGACTGGGAATGGATGAGTCATTACACAAAGTAAAACTATTTCCCCATGGTATTTCTCCCTCCCACCCCACCCCCCACTGTTTCTCTGATATTCTTGTTAACTGCTGGAATTAGCCTACATTGCTTGTCACCATGAAAGGTTTTCCTCCTCCTCCTCCCCCCCCCCCCCCCCCCCCCCCGCTGCTGGTGATGGCTTATCTTAAGTGATCACTCTCCTTCCAGTGTGTATGATAAACCCATTGTTTCATGTTCTCTGTGTGTGTGTATATAAATCTCTCCTCTGTTTTTTCCACCAAATGCATCCGATGAAGTGAGCTGTAGCTCACGAAAGCTTATGCTCTAATAAATTTGTTAGTCTCTAAGGTGCCACAAGTACTCCTTTTCTTTTTGCGAATACAGACTAACACGGCTGCTACTCTGAAACCTGTCATTCAGTGCTATGAAACCTAGTTAGCAAAACCTGTTTTACAAGTACAATAAATAATAGCATCTCCCTAAAATAGGTTCAATATAGTGATACAGAATCACTAACACACACATTTATTTTAAAATGAAAATAAAAGACCCTTCAGACAGCACAGTGCGTGAGTTTGGAAAGGGAAAACAGAGAGAAATTTTAGACCAGTTCCTTGCCTCCATTCTAGCTGCTGTAGTGCCCCAAAGCTTCTGGAAACCAGTGAATTTGCACAGGGAAATTTCCATATGGCAAAGAGCTCAAGGCTCTGTGCCACCCCATCTGTGCATTCCCCAGCATGTGGAAAAGGGATGTGGCTGGTCAGTGTGTGTTACACAAAGCCCGCTGTGTATGATCTGCAGAGGATGTATGTCTGCTACAGCTCAGCTTCAGAGCCTGCTGTTTAATTTAAGCTAGAGAGACTCCTTTTCACCTCTGGAGGTCTGTAGTATCAGCCATGGTGTTGGCTAACTTACAAGTGTAGCATGTGCCTTCACCACTTGACACACATGGTTTGTAGGGTGACAGCAGCTGCAAGCAAAGGGTGGAACTTGTTATATCTGTGCAAAGTACATGTAGAATGCTACCATTTTGATTTAGAAGCACTTTATTAAGTGCTTTGCATAGATATAAATGACTGTATAAAATACAAGGCAATAAAGATTCAAGACCATTACCTTTGTGGAACCTCATTTTCCCCTCACCTATCGTTAGCCTGAAGGAAGGCTGCTGTAGCCAACAAAATGGTGATTTCTTTTGTGCTTAATATGCATTAGGAGTGCTGGACTATTTGTGTTTGGATATCTTTTCATGCTATAACTGTATCTTTAATATAACAGTACTGCGTTAATCGGTTGTGTATTAATCTATGCACACTACAGCATGTCTTGTAAATGGGGTTGAAATGGAAACGGCACCTAATATCCATACATTAAGGGAGACTGCTCGATCTCACCAAACTGTGCATGCATTCTCTTTTAATATGGGCCTTGCCTTTGTGAATTGACCAAATATTTTCTTGGTCTATTTTTCCAATAACAAAATGCATTGGCAATTCAGTCCCTGTGGATTTTCCTGCATCAGGGCACTACAGGTATAATAAAATCCAGGTTTCTGTGGATTCATTCATAGCTGGCATCATATAGCATAAGTTACATAAAGAATTGCTAGATGCAGAGTCTGATCGACAAATCTCTCCAATAACTTTATACACCAATGCACGTGCACTTTTGACAACAGAAACTATATATGCTATGTCAAATCCTGTAGTGAGCCAGACAAATGCCTGGCATAACTGTGGGGCACAGTGGTGTCTTGCTGCTACCTTTCTGTCCCCCCTTAACTCCCAATCCTGGGGGCTACTGGAGGCTGAACTGGGCTGCTCTAACTTGTGGTGGTGGATAGAGGCTCCCAAGGGACCATTCTGCTGCTTAGGTCCACTCCCTATCACATGGAAACCTCATCTGCTTCCTTAAGGAAATTTTGCATCTCCATTGCAGCAGTGCAAAAGGGCAAGGATCTGCCGACCTGTCAAAGACCTGGGATCTCTGTAGAAATCTAAACCTAAATTCTATGACAGAGTCCCCTTGTTTCTGAATGACTCCAAGCACGACAGACTGGAAACTCTGCAGAAGCTTCAGGTAAATTTTTTTTTAAAAGGAGGCTAAAAACGTTAAAACAAATATTATGATCAGCTCAAAATCTGTTGTTTTATTTATGTTGATACTAGATTCAATTTATTTTATATTAAACATATTTTACTCTGCCCTTACAATTTTCAATATGATCCAGTTTTTTATATAAGCAACATACAGCCTTAAGGGAGCCAATGTGGTCCAGTGCGCAGGGTACAGCAATGAGACCTGGGTTCTATCTCTGACTCTGCCACAAAGCTGCTGGGTGACCTTGGGCAAGTCACTTAACCTCTCTCTGCCTCTACCAGGCAGGTGGAGCTTGTCAGCTGAATTAGGCTGTGCACCTAGGAGAAGGAAAACTCTGATTCCAAACCAAGAACATTAGGCCTGACCAGCCAGTTTGTATAAGGTAGCCAATGCTCTATGGGTCTGCACTGCCAACCCTGGCTACTGGAACAAGGCAAAGAACCACACAACCTTACTGGAAAAAGGTGAAAGCTGGAGATCTGGGTAGCTAGGCAGAAGATTTTGGGGAATTCTGGCATGACACGAGGCATGGGTAATGGTTGAGGAATGCAGGATAGTCAGATTGGGTGGATATTTCTGCTTAAGTCATCAGCAGTGAAATAGCTATCAATACTGAAATTTAAGCAGCCATTATTAGGATTCAGTGTTGACAGTGGTTTGCGATAAGTGCAGTAGATCACATCTTTTATAACTACTAGTTTGGCTGTCTGCATAATGATGATAATGCTGGTAAAAATATTTTCTACAAAACTTTTTTCCATTGAAAAATGCCATTTCGTCAAAACGGAAATGTTTAGTGGAAAGGTAGTATTTGAGGAAAATTTAGTTAGGGGGAGTAGGGGTTGTGAGGGTTAGTTAGTGCTTATAAAGTGCTTTGAACACATGGAGTGTTCTGAAAAATCAGGCCCTAGGTGTCCCAAGTTGGGCACAATCACTGAGGCACCCCAAATTAGTGGAAAGTTCTGCAAATATTGACATTAAATGTGTAAGTGATTGACATTAAAGAGTATCAAAATCTATATGAACAATTGGCCTAAATTAAGGTTGCACAGGCAAACTCAAAAACTGTCATTTTCTCATTTTTGTAAAAAGAAAAGGAGTACTTGTGGCACCTTAGAGACATCCGATGAAGTGAGCTGTAGCTCACGAAAGCTTATGCTCTAATAAATTTGTTAGTCTCTAAGGTGCCACAAGTACTCCTTTTCTTTTTGCGAATACAGACTAACACGGCTGCTACTCTGAAACCTCTCATTTTTGTGTGCTCTAAATAATGTTTAACAATTTTTGTGTAATTTGTATATAGATCAACATGGTAAAACATGGCCAAAATTTAACTCTCTGGTTAAAAAAATGTTCTCAGTTCCTCTCTGCATTTACCACTAGCCTGTTCTCAGCAATATGCTACTTACTGTTCTGGAGAGTTGATGTCTTCTATAGGATCTTTGCTTGTTCTAGAGGGCTCTGTTGTGCTCCACTGTGCTTGTGGATTTTGATCAAGGTGATTTTTCAAAACAGCTTTCTCACCATCTGGATGGGGGGAAAATGTTTAAATTGCATTTACTATGATGAAATGAAAATGTATTTTTTAAACAATTTACTTTTAAAATGTTCAATATGTTCTTAGAGGCATGGAGTGACCCTTCCATGCTCTCCAGTCCAACAACAACTCTAATTTCACTGCAACTCTCAGTCTTTTTCTTCTTTCCCTCACCTCCATTGGTTGGTGCCCACCTCCAACTTCACCCTCTCTTTCACACTTGATTCCTTTAGTGCTTTCTCCCTTTGTTATGTCTGACTCACCAATTCCAACGCTGGCTTAATCCTCACATCTTTCTCTTTCATCCCCTGCTCTCAATGGCTCTGAGCATCTTTGGAGAAAATTAAGGACTATATTGACTTCCCTCAGTCTCTCGTCTTTCAGATCAGCCACAGTCCTTGGCAAATACCGTGCTTACTTACTAATGTGCCAGTAACCCATAGAAACTCCATCTCCATTTTCCATGACCCTCCTCCAACACTTGCCAAATTCTGCAAAAAAAAGTTGACGCAATCTGGCAATACCTTTCATTCTCTCAATCTTTCCCCTCCTTTCTTTGCTTTTCCCAAGCCACCCAATTAATCACCTTTTTATTTCTTTCCCCTTTTATTTTTTGTGTGCATCTTTCCATGTAGCCCTTGATAGATGACACCTGGAAGAGACTGAGAGGGAACATGTTCCTCTCAATTTTGTTTACTGTCTTGTTGTCCATCTACATGCAGTCGCAGGATGAATGTATTCTCACTCCTGGTCCCAGACTTTATTTCGTTCAATGTGGTTTCTCCACCACAATGCCCTACACTTAGACCTCCCTATTTTTACATGCAAAAAGCTGCCCTCTCCTCAGTTAAATCTTTCCTTAAAATATTCTGTGAAGCCTATCAGTGGTAATTCTCCAGTGGAATAAGTATGCAGCATTTCCAGGCAATTTGGATTAAGGCAATTTGGGGCAGTAGTCATAGCCTAATAAGTGAAACCCCAGTACTCCTACTCACCCTGACCCCTTGAGGTCACTTACACAAGAAATTTTAAAAATATTTAGGAGACTTATCTGTTTAGTATAATTTGGCATTAACAGGCCTTTGATAGTATTAATGTGTAGCTGTTATCACATACCACTTTGACCGCATACTGCCCTTAGCAAAGATGGCCACTGACTCTTCACTTACTTCTTGCAGTCTGCATCTTTCCATCTGATGGCAGTATAGCAGGCAGCCGTCTTTGAGGGCAGCATGGCTTCACCCCTTTAGAATCTTTGGGAGATAGTGGCCATCTTTGCTAAGGGCAGCACACATCTAAGTCCCACTGAGAATAAGGAGAGATGCCGGTCATTTTGAGACAGTTGTCTTAACTGTGGGTTGTTTGTGACTTCAGTCCCATTGAGAACAATGCCATTTTGAAAGAGGACAGTTCTTGATTAATTTCTTTGAAGGAGAAGATTTTATGTGCCAACTACTGTTGAAGGAGAAATTACAATCACAAAGAGCAATGGTAAAAAATTACCCTTAATCCTAAAAATGTATTAAAAAAAACCCTACTTGTGCCAGATCTACTCAACAAAGAAGGAGAAAGGGGAAACTGGAATGTGTACATACATGTGTACTCAGGGGACCGTGGAAGGAAGGAAATTTGGCTTGAGAATGTGGAGGTCAGAAATTTGGGGTGTATGGACAGAGGAATGTGGAGGGCAGGAAGGATGGGGTCACTGGGGTATAGACTCTAGCTGGTTTGTGCTGCTCTGACAATACAAAGGAGCTGTAAATGTAGTTTAACAAGTTTGCTTGGGCTATTTTGTGCTCCAGAGCAGTGTAAAAGAGCCACAGCATACCTGTGAACCTGACCCAAAAATTTAAAATAAAATGTAAGGTTGATATATGTTTCTTCAAATCTTTATACATATCACATGGTTACATTCTCTTTCAGTTCCTCGTTTACTGTTCATATATGAGAAGTTTAAAAATTGAAAAAGGAAATTCCCAGACAAAAAACTACACTAAGATGGAGTTCACATTGAGATTATACATCAGTAATTTAGGATAAAACATATTTTGGGGATGCTGTTATTATCTCAGAAACAAGCATTATAAACCGAAGAAATTCAATCAAGAATAAACTTGAAAGAATCCAAAAATCTTAACAGGCAAGACATGCAAATAACTGGTTTCAGAGTAGCAGCCGTGCTAGTCTGTATTCGCAAAAAGAAAAGGAGTACTTGTGGCACCTTAGAGACTAACAAATTTATTTGAGCATAAGCTTTCGTGAAGTACAGCTCACTTCATCGGATGCATTCAGTGGAAAATAAAGTGGGGAGATTTAGATACACACACAGAGAACATGAAACAATGGGTATTATCATACACACTGTAAGGAAAGTGATGATTTAAGATGAGCTATTAACAGCGGGGAAGGGGGAGGAAGAAAACCTTTTGTGGGGATAATCAAGATGGGCCATTTCCAGCAGTTGACAAGAACGTCTGAGGAACAGTGGGGGATGGGGTGGCGGGAGAAATAACACGGGGAAATAGTTTTACTTTGTGTAATGACCCATCCACTCCCAGTCTTTATTCAAGCCTAAGTTAATTGTATCCAGTTTGCAAATTAATTCCAATTCAGCAGTCTCTCGTTGGAGTCTGTTTTTGAGGTATTTTTGTTGAAGAATTGCCACTTTTAGGTCTGTAATCGAGTGACCAAAGAGATTGAAGTGTTCTCCGGCTGGTTTTTGAATGTTATAATTCTTGACGTCTGATTTGTGTCCATTTATTCTTTTATGTAGAGACTGTCCAGTTTGGCCAATATACATGGCAGAGGGGCATTGCTGGCACATGATGGCATATATCACATTGGTAGATGTGCAGGTGAATGAGCCTCTGATAGTGCGGCTGATGTGATAAGGCCCTATGATGGTGTCCCCTGAATAGCCACAGTACGACACCTAACTGTGACATGCCAAGAGTCCACCAAACCATTGCGATATTGATGGTAACTCAGCCAATCATCTACCTTACTCTATAGGTAATTTGCATGCAGCAGTCTCATGAGTTGTGTAAAGGAGACTGCACAGATGGGGGATTACTTGCCACTGTTCTTCAAAACCATGCACAAAACAGCATACCCCCCCAGCCGCCATAACCCCAAACACCCACAACCCCTTATGGCAGCACACATCCTTCATTTGCCATCCACACCATACAACCCACACACACAATAACCCCAAACGCACATAGCATCTCACAGCATCACACAACCCTCATTATCAACTGCACAAATCAACACAAATCTCCCAGCACAAACCTTCCCTCACTCCAACACAACCAGTACACACACACTAATAACTCCAAACTACACTCTGAAGACTAGAATATTTAAGTCAATGTGAAGTGGTGGAGAGAGCTACAAGCATGGTTTGGAGCTCTTTTTGTTTAGAATATCACCAGGTTCAAACATCACTAGGACTCACGGTTTGTTAGCAACAAATTAAGTTCTTAGTCATTTGTCTAAATAGCTTTAAGATGGAACTTGATAGGTTTATGAACAGGATTACATGACATGGTTGCCTGTGACTGCAGGGGACTGGCGTCTGGCCTATGCCCTTCCAGTCCTATGTAAATGAACAACTAGTCAGATCAGTGATCTAAAGCTGTGTTCATAGAGATCAGCTTTCCTCTAGAAACACTGACTTAACTCCTCCTAACTCAAGAAAAATACAATTTGAATATTCTGATTGAAAGTGACCTAATCTAAACAGCACTCATGAGTTTCAAGTGGAAGAACTTTCTGCAGTGATCAGTTTCAGACATGCCTTCAACATGTATTCAATTAATACCTTCAGTTAGTATTCAGCTTTCTGATGAAGGGTCAGATTTTTAATTATTCAAATATATTGGTAATGCTGAGAGGTAATTTAAACTAAAACTCCTCTTTTTACATTGCAAAGCTTCAGAACTTGAAGAGCTGTAAGTGTTGTACGCTGATAATAAAAGGAAGTGAATTGATTTTTGGTTAGTACAGAAAGAATGAGTTGACATTTTCCAAAGTAAATGGTCATACTGTCTCTTATATTTACGTGAAGAGGAAATATAGTTCTCTGGAGTTAATTATTCTAGACACACATTCCTGAGGTCTATTTGCTGAACTTTCCTGGGTGCCGTTAAAGCTGTGAATTATTAAACTGCTTCACCAACAAGTGGTTCAGAGCAACCCTAAGTATTTCAACCTTCAATTCCTTTTGACCAAATTACCGAGTGTTAACAACCTTAAAGACACATATTCCACAACTCACGCTGGAAGAGTGAGCATGGACACATTAGAAGTGTAATTCTATTTGTGGAGAGCACAAAGGTTAGGTAAGAAATGGTCTCTTCTTAAACGGTAAATAAAAAATTGTAGATCCCTAATCCCAGAGGCTAAAAAGTGTCCTGGTTCTCCCTATAGGTACAGATTCAGTGCTATGAAACCTAGTTAGCAAAACCTGTTTTACAAGTACAACAAGTAATAGCATCTCCCTAAAAGAGGTTCAATATAGTGATACAGAATCACTAACACACACATTTATTTTAAAATGAAAATAAAAGACCCTTCAGACAGCACAGTGTGTGAGTTTGGAAAGGGAAAACAGAGAGAAATTTTAGACCAGTTCCTTGCCTCCATTCTAGCTGCTGTAGTGCCCCAAAGCTTCTGGAAACCAGTGAATTTGCACAGGGAAATTTCCATATGGCAAAGAGCTCACGGCTCTGTGCCACCCCATCTGTGCATTCTCCAGCATGTGGAAAAGGGATGTGGCTGGTCAGTGTGTGTTACACAAAGCCCGCTGTGTATGATCTACAGAGGATGTATGTCTGCTACAGCTCACCTTCAGAGCCTGCTGTTTAATTTAAGCTAGAGAGACTCCTTTTCACCTCTGGAGGTCTGTAGTATCAGCCATGGTGTTGGCTAACTTACAAATGTAGCATGTGCCTTCACCACTTGACACACATGGTTTGTAGGGTGACAGCAGCTGCAAGCAAAGGGTGGAGCTTGTTATATCTGTGCAAAGTACATGTACATGTAAAATGCTATCATTTTGATTTAGAAGCACTTTTTTTAGAGACTGTCCAGTTTGACCAATGTACATGGCAGAGGGGCATTGCTGGCACATATCACATTGGTAGATGCGTAGGTGAACGAGCCTCTGATCGTGTGGCTGATGTGATTAGGCCCTATGATGGTGTCCCCTGAATAGATATGTGGACAGAGTTGGCAACGGGCTTTGTTGCAAGGATGGGTTCCTGGGTTAGTGGTTCTGTTGTGTGGTGTGTGGTTGCTGGTGAGTATTTGCTTCAGGTTGGGGGGCTGTCTGTAAGCAAGGACTGGCCTGTCTCCCAAGATCTGTGAGAGTGATGGGTCATCCTTCAGGATAGGTTGTAGATCCTTGATGATGCGTTGGAGAGGTTTTAGTTGGGGGCTGGAGGTGATGGCTAGTGGCGTTCTGTTATTTTCTTTGTTGGGCCTGACCTGAAGTAGGTGACTTCTGGGTACTCTTCTGGCTCTGTCAATCTATTTCTTCACTTCAGCAGTTGGGTATTGTAGTTGTAAGAATGCTTGATAGAGTTCTTGTCTCTGTGTTTGTAGGTGTTTCATGTTCTCTGTGTTTGTATATAAATCTTCCCACTGTATTTTCCACTGAGTGCTTCCGATGAAGTGAGCTGTAACTCACGAAAGCTTATGCTCAGATAAATTTGTTAGTCTCTAAGGTGCCACAAGTACTCCTTTTCTTTATGCAAATAACTATGCCTGTAGTAGAGCCATAATGAAAAATAATGTGACAAATTCTAATTTGTCTTTAATCTAATTTGGGAACACAAGCACTGATATATATCAATCATAATTGCCTGGTTATTGTGTTGGAGGTTACAGGGCAGAAGCAAGCGTGTTTGAGTGCCTTTATTGTGGATTTTTATAATGGAATTGGTTTATAAAAGTGGCCCGTGGTCTAAATCTCACTCTTATGGAAGTGTGCCAGTTGTGTAAGGCCTTTTGGAATTGACAAAAGCATCCACACATTCGGTGACCTTTAAGATTTTGTGTCAAATGGCCTAGCTCCACTGACTATAGTTCAGCTACTTTAGTTATACCAGCTGAGGATCTTTTGAATCAATTAAGTTTAAGATTAGCCTAAATAAAACAGATTTTTGCTGTGGCTTGCAGCTTCCTATGGAGACTTTAAATCTATTTTTTGAAGATGGTGATAGAAATTTAATCCCTTGGAAATCTGGAAATAAGGGACTGATCATTGCTATATGTATGAGACACTCGTTTACTTTTAAGCCTCATATTTACTGGGAGCAGGAACTTGTAGACTGGAACAACATTTGTGAAGGGACATTTAAAAAAATCCAGAGTACTGAAATTTTAAATTGACTAATTATAAAATTCACAGAAATTATCGGATCCAAACATTACTAACATGATTTTCCTTCAGCCACACCAACAGGCACTGGAAATGCAATTTGCAGGTGGAGTCTTTAAAACATCTACAATCAGGGAGCTTTGCGTCTATGCTTTCTGAACCTTATTGGATCTTCTTAGTCTCAAGATAACTTCAAGATCAGTGATTGCCCTATTAGTGTGAAAACTGAGAGATGATCAAAAACAAAAACAGGGACTGAAAGGTTGTAATAGAATATGTATAAATCTATTAAAGGTATTTGTTTCTAATACCCTGGAAGCATAATCAGCGTTCTCTAGAGCAGACTAGTTGATGCACTTTGCAATCGTGCTAGTTAAAGCAAAATGGCTGTATGCTGAATACCACAAAGTCACACAGAAAGATTATAATGACATGTGATGGACTATGATGATGAGTCTAAAAATGTTCTCTCTCTTTCTGAAAAATAAGTGGAGGTTAGATTAGATTTCATGTACAGTGTCATGTTTTAAAATGTACATGACAGAATGTCAGCCTGTTTCTCAATAGAGCTCTTAAAATTAACAGACAATGCCCATTCTTGCATTTTAGCTAACTTGCATACTTATTAAGAGAGACCTATGTGGCTAGATAGTCAAATGGACGAAATTCTGCTTAGTTATGCCAGTGTAAATCCATTGTAATCCCAGAGCCAGTGAAGACACTCTTGGGATTAGACTGGTGTAGCAGAGCAGAATACGGCCCAGTTTTTCTGTTCTCTCTACATTTATAGAGCTTCTGCATTACTAATGAGTTCCAAACCCTTTGTGACCATTCCCTCTTGGAAAGGGATATTTTAGTAGAATTGTATTTTCATGAGGGAACTGAACAAGGAGAGGTCAGTGTCACAGTTACATATCTAGCTGTTTCTGTCCCCTTTCTGGTCTCTGAGGCACCCCCTCAGGTGCCAGGCTACAAGCTTTTACCGCTTCTGGTGTGGAATTCCAAAATTCTCCCACTATCAGATGGGCCTGGTGTTATAGTACCCTGTGGTTCTTCCCTTTGGGAGTCTGTGATCGACGGTGTATACATTGTTCAGACAGCCTTCTTAAAAACAAAGTATTGTTTATTTTAAACAATAGAAACAAAGAATTTTAGACAAAAAGCATTAAAAACAAACAGTCTACTGTATGTCTGTCTTATCATCCCCTGAGGATAGCTAGGCAGGCCCAACTCCTTCAGATGCCCTAGTGTGCCTTAGTCTGGTTTCCCTGAACAGCTGGATAGGAAGCAAAATCTTCAAAGCTAATAGTCCTAACATTGTCCCTTTTTATAATCCTCAAGTGTTTGCAAGCAGGTGGCTTATTCCTTATTCCATTCTTTCCCTTCCTGACTGTTTTTTAGACACACAATCTCCTCTTGTGTTAAGCCAATACAGTCACACAGAGAACATCTCAACCAGGTCAATAGACAGTATTAATAAATCATTACAGAGCAGTTCCAAATCCATCAAGGTAGTTGTTTGCTACATATGAAAAGTGTGACTGTTGCAAACCTAAAGGCAACATGGAAAAAGGCATGAAGGTGAAAATGGGAGAAGGACACAGAGGGTGAAGTTAGGGAGGAGGCTAGGACAGCGTGAAGGGAATGAGATTATGAGTAGCAATACACTAGAGAAAAGCAGCAACAGAGCTGCAAAAAGCTTTACAAAGGTTGATCCTTGGTTTTTATGTATTATTTCTATTGCAGTAGCACCTAGCATATGGAAACCTCAATCAGAGGCCCTTTTGTGTTAGGTTCTGTAATACCTGTAAAAATATCCCCAAAGGGCTTACAATCAAGATTAATAATGAGACAAAACAGATGGTGAAACAAGGCAGTAGGTTGGGTGTCAGGGAAGGAAAATGGGGTAACAGTATTATGAGTGTTTTTGTGCCAACTAGCTATTCTCCACGTGTTATTCTGTAGTCATTACAGCACAAGCGAGTCTTAAGGAGTGATTTGAAGGAAAAGTAGGATTAACATAAGAGAGGATGCAGAAGTGAGTAGTGTATGGGAATGCTATGGTCCAAAGGGGTAAGAGCAAAGATTTTCAGTGCAGTATATTGGATGGACTGGTGGTGAACCTGGTGAGAAGGAAGGAGGAGGCTAGAGTAGAGGAGTTACTTTAGCTGAGGCAAGAAATGACCACACAACAGTTGCAGGAATGGAGAGGGAAGGACAAAATTTAGAGATGTTATAAAGAAAGAAATGATGGGATTTGATGGCCTGGATGTGAGGGGAGAAGAACAGAAAGGAGTCAAATCTGACACTAGTTTAGATAAGAAGTTTAACATTTTGGACAGAAGCGAGGGTGAGATAGGGAGCAAAGAGAGCTGCAGTGTGCTGTGTTTGCTGTGGCAGCTACTGTCATGGGGGTTCAGCTTTTATTTTCTATACATCACATTTTCATGTATATTGTTCTTGGCATTTGCATAAAAGCCTTGTGTGTCAGATAAGCAGAGACATTAGACAGGAATGCTTTTGTCTTTCAGAGATTAAAACAATGTTTGATGCTGATTAAGGTGACTGTGTAACACACTGATTTTACAATACAGACCAATTAAATTAAGAAACAAAATTACATTTGGCAAATCTTAGAAATTAGGGATTGAACAGACCTGTGGTTTATTCAGTCCACTCCTTTTTTAGAGCATTATTGTTACCCATACTACATTTTCTAGCCGATTGTCCAGTCTGGTTTTAAATGTCCCAGATGAGGTCCCACCATTTCCTGTGGGAAACTCTTCCACAATTGAGCAGAGCTCAGTGCCAGGAAGATTTTTACTAGTGCTCATGGCTGGCTGGTGCTCAAAATAAGTGTTGGAGCTGGGGAGAGCAATTACATCCTGGGTCTCCTTCCCCTCAACCTCCCGCTGCCAACAACCATTTTTTGTCTCCCAAATTAGAAAAAAGAACAACTGAAATATCTGGGGGCTCTTCCCCTTCCACCAATACATAAATCCGGTCCCTTCCCTCGATAGCTCCTCTGCTGTAACTCCCACTGCTGTTTGCCTACCTGTTTCCTGCTCTATTCACCAGGTTACAGGCTCCCCATTTCACCCTTCTTTCTGATTCAAAGACACCCATGCTCCCCTTTTCCTCCTCAGTTGCAGGCTGCTCCTAGAAGCCATTGATTTGCCAAGCTCTTCTCTCCTTCTGCCCCAGTTTCCCCCATTAGGTCGCTAGGCTGCTCCTAATGTGGGATGGAGCTCTGCACTCAGACTCTGGGACTATCTTGATTCTGCCTCAAAAATCAGTCTATGAACTTATGGAGCGCTCAATTCTGTTCTATACTTTAATGGTGGGAGGAACACTCTTAGGAGTTGGAGACTCACCAGTCCCTTCCTTCCTGAACTGCCTTCTCTGGTACTGCACTGAAGATGCTACAATCTGCTAGCCCCTACTCCCAGCCCACCTGCCCCTTGCTCTTTCCAGGTTGCTGCAGGAGAGAAGGTAATGATCAATAGCTCCATGTTTAGCTGGCAGCCGGTATCAAGCGGAGTGCCCCGAGGGTCGGTCCTGGGGCTGGTTTTGTTCAGTATCTTCATTAATGATCTGGAGGATGGCGTGGATTTCAGCCTCAGCAAATCTGCAGATGACACTAAATTGGGAGGAGTGCTAGATAGGGTAGGGATAGGATACAGAGGGACCTAGACAAATGAGAGGATTGGGCCAAAAGAAATCTGATGAGGCTCAACAAGGACAAGTGCAGAGTCCTGCACTTAGGACAGAAGAATCCCATGCATTGCTACAGACTAGGGACCGAATGGCTAGGCAGCAGTTCTGCAGAAAAGGACCTAGGGGTTACTATGGACGAGAAGCTGGATATGAGTCAACAGTCTGGGACACTGATATTTAAAATTTGAATACCTTCAGCATGCTGTGGAAAAGTTAATTGAGCACAAACAGAATTTGAGATACATTGAAAATTATTCTAATAAACTGTTAGAAATAAGAGCGAGGTCAAATACTCTTTACCGAGGGAATCATATTTATTCAAGCCACATATTCAAAAGTCCATTTGGAACAATTTAATGGCTCTTTTTTACATGAACTATTGTTTGTGTTTTGCTATTTTTTTCTGGAGTGCCTGTCACTGGTGAAATATTCCACATTCCTTTCGAACACATTATAAAAGTACTTAATTCCACTCCCTGGGGTGAGTTCCTGTTGCTGATCTCAGCCCAGTAATTGCACGACTCCAGCAGCTATATATGCTTTTTTAGGACATTGGGAACTTTCTAGAGCCAGAAGTAGTAACTATAAGTACAGCCACAGTTGAAAATATGGATATTCTCTGACATGAGGGGAAAAAAGCTGCTCTGATCCAAGCCAAAACTTAATATGCTCAAAAGCAAACTATTTTGACCTATTGCAACAATAGTACAACATTTTAATGATTGAAAGACTGTAACAAATATTTTCATTGACGTGGCTTCTGTCTAGCTTAAACTGAGTTTGTGCCGCAGCAGAAATATGGTACCTGTGCCCATTGGTTTGTTAACATTTAAGCAATACA
The DNA here is from genome assembly GCF_009764565.3 of Dermochelys coriacea. NCBI lineage: Eukaryota > Metazoa > Chordata > Testudines > Dermochelyidae > Dermochelys > Dermochelys coriacea. The sequence goes on along the minus strand of NC_050069.1, from coordinate 153,778,375 downwards.
CGCTGTCTTATAGTGACAGACTCAAGGAACTCAGCTAAACAAAGAGAATCTTAGGGGGTAACTTGATTACAGTCCATAGTACTTGCATGGGGAAGAAATGGTTACTCACTGCAGTTCTTCCAGATGTGTCTCCCTATGGGTGCTCCATTCTTGGTGCATTTGCACCCCCTGTGCCTTTGATTGGAGATTTTTCATAGCAGTGTCTGTTTGGACCATGCATAAGTGTTACTGCATACTGCATGCTGTTGCTATATAGCATTGTGTGAGCTAACCGTCCTCAGTTCCTTCTCTACCACGAAGCCCCATGACAGGGAACTCTGAAGCAGCGGGGAAGGAGGGTGGGTAGTGAAGCACCCATAGGGACACACATCTCAACCTGCAGTTACTGAAGAGGGTGAGTAACTATTTCCTCTTATTCAAGTAGTGCCCCTATGGGTGCTCCACTGTAGGTGACTCCTGAGCAATTCCCCTTTAAGGAAGAGGGGGCTTTGGAGTCTGGCTCTGCTGTACTTTCTTCCATACTGGACTAAACACAGTGTTGGAAGCAGAGTTGTGAATAGTTGCACAGTGTTCAGCAAATGTATGCAGAGAAGTCGCAGCTTTACATATTTCAATGATAGGAACGTTCTTAAGAAAGGTTGTGGAAACAGACCTCGTTGAGTGAGCTCATGTCAGGGGCTGCTTCGAGATTATGAGATTGGTAGCAGTTGCTAATATAATCCTCTTGGCCCAATCATGGGATTATCACAGCAAATTTCACCATTCTGAATTTTTGTGCCTTCACAAAGATGTTGAGTTGTCTTAAATCTAGGATGGGTCTCCAACCGCTGCTCTTTTTTGGGACAGGAAATACCTGGAGTAAAACCTCTTCCCTCTGTGCTGTGTGGGGACTGGTACTATAGTGCCCAGGTGTAGAAGGGAGTGAGTTTCCTGCCATAGTAGGGTCTTGTGAGAAGGGTCCCTGAAGAGGGATGGGGAAGGGGGGTTAGTGAATGGAAGAGAATTGAAGTGGATGGAGTACCCTGTGGAAATGTTCTCCAAAACCCACTTGGCCGTAGTGATGGACTCCCACGCCCGCCAAAAGTGGTAAAAGGAAGAAGGTAGGTGAAACGTTGCAGCTGGTATGAAAGGGGATGGGAACTCAGCACCTTGATCATCCTGTCAAAATTGATGCTTTGAGGTGGAAGGTTGTGAAGTTGAGGGCTGGGATGTGGGTTGTTTCCTCCTCTGAAACCTCTGTCTCTCGCAGTGAGGTTCATAGGGCATCTGCAAGTTTGGGAACGGGATGGGATGGGATCTCTGCGCTGTCTGGGACCTTGTCACTGGCTCCTGGTGTGGTCTTTTGAGGGGTCAGAGCTGCTCCTGACTGGCCTTCCATAGCTTGCACATGGATAGGGCAATTTTTGGACCCTCATCTCTAAATAAGTCTGCTTCAGTCTCTGTTCATGGAGGGAGCCTGGTGCAGGGGTGTTTCCCTTTTGCTGTCCCAGACCTTTCTATCCCCCTTTGCTTCTCTGTACTCTCCCCTTTATAACAGGCTTTGTTTCCCCTATTGGCTACTGCAGCTGTGGGTGCCTGCCTCCATGCTCTGGCAGCTGTGTGGGAGTGTGGTCAAGCTGGTTGCTTGTAAACAGGAGAGGCTCTCCTCGCTTTTCTGTCTATGCTCAGTTTAGAGTTTGTAGACCCCATTACAGACCTACTAAATGTTCTCTTCTGGGCAGGCCTGTAGCTCCACATATGTCATAAAGTGGCCCTGGGATCTTTTAATGTGTGCAGAGATTCATCCATGTTGCCAGTGAACACCTTAATGCTTTCAAAAGAGAGGCCTTTATCATATTCTGGACCTAATTTAGGAATCCAGGGAGCTGAAGCCTCATAACTATTGTTGTGGAAATAGAACGAGCGGCAGTATTAGCAAAGTTGAGAGAAGCCTGCAGAGGTGCCCTGGAGAGGAGTTGGCCTTCTGCAACAACTTCCTGGAACTGCTCTCTGCCAGCAGATGTTCAATAAACGACTTCAGCATTAGTATAGTTAGTGTGGTTATACTTCACCATTAAGGCCTGGTAATTGGTCATTCTAAACTGTAAAGTAGCTGAAGAATAAGATTTTCTACCAAGGCAGTTGAGACATTTCAGATTTTTATCATAGGGCATAGCTTTAACATGGCGCTGTCTGTCTTCCACATTCGTTAACTGCCTCGATCACCAAGGAGTTAGGAGATGGGTGAGAAAATAAAAATTCTGACTCCTTAGAAGCAACACAATATTTTTTGTTTGTTTGCCCTCTTGAACATGGGAGGAATTGAGGCTGATGTATGACAGATGACATTTGCAGGATCATTTACTGGCAGGGCAATGTGGGCAGAGGAGGTAGTAGGGAGGCTGTCAAACAGTTTATGATCCAGTTCTTCAATCTCCTTGACAGGGATCTGTAAAGAATCTGTGACACTCCCGCTGAGATCCTGAAACTGCTTAAAATGGTCAGCCAGGAATGGTGAGGTGGCATTGACAGCTTCATCTGGGGATAAAAAAAAGAGATGTTCACAGTTGGAAAGATCTACTTGTCAACCCTGGCCTCCTGTTCCTCAAAAGTCTCTTCCTGAGGCTCTACTCTCCTGGAAAGGGAGGATGAGGACGGTTGTCTGTCTCTATGAAGGACAGAGCTTGAGCCCTAGAGAACTCATGGTAATAAGCCACCCAGGGGTTCCAGTATGGCCCATGGGTGGTGCATATGGCACGGGTGGTGGATTCTGCAGGTGCTCACCCCAGTGGGATGGTAGCTGTGGACTCATGAGTGAGCTCAGGCTCCTCAGGAAAACAGCCTTCATGGGGGCAGAGTGAAGAGCTTTGCACAGATATTTGGGAGGCTGAGGAAGAGTGTTCATCAGAATCCCCTTTCTCTGAGTCACTTGGTAATGGTGTGGCAACAGAAGGAACTTGAGGTACAACCATTAACATTGGACGGGTGTATTGGGATCTGGAGCTCTTGGTACTGAGGAAGTACGAGATATCCGGTAGGCATTTAGAGATCTGGAAGTTCTCAGTATCAGGAAAGATCAGAGCTGAGCAATAGTGAATCAGGAGTCTCCGAGACTCTGAGGTCTCGGGGAAATTGGAATTGTTGCTGTACCAAGATTGTTGTTGGTACTGTGTCCATGGCTTAAGCTGAAGTAATGGTAGCTGAAGGAGTAGATGGTAGCATGAGTTTTGAAAGCTCCCAGGGAAATCCCGATGGAGCCCAAGCACTGTACTGCGGTAGAGCTCTTCTTGCCACTGTAGTCTCTTGTCACTACCAATGGCCTCTCAGAGCCTGATACATTAGAGTGTCTAGGCTTGGTGGAGCTCTCAGTACCTGAGGAACCATCAGACTTGTGGATACCATGTTGGAGACCAATGGGATCTGGGGGAGCTAATGACTTTGACTTCTTTAGGTAGATTCTCTATCTGGAGAACTTGGGGCATGGTCTTTGGAAGATTTACGAGAGGAATCTAGGGTCTTCCTCTCAGATATCTTTGAGGAGTGCAGTGCTGAGACAGAAGAGGCAGCTGACTTACTCAGAGGCAGCTGACTTACTCAGAAATCATCATATGAGGGGGCTCCTGACCTGGGTCAGAGGCTTGATGCAGTGAGATCTCCATTATAAGGAGTTGAAGTTTTATCTCCAGGTTGTTCTGGCTCTTGATTTTAACACCAGACAGAAGTTTAAATTTTGGGAAATATGAGAGATTCCCCAAAGCAATGGATGCAGCAGGAGTATCCGTCGCTCCTCAGGATACCCTCTTGACATGACAAGCAACACTTGAAGCCAGGAGAACATGCCTTGGAAAGAGTGAAAAACTCCCCAGGGAGTTTAATACATTTATTATATATATATATATATTTTTATAAAAAAATCTGACTAAACTATTACTAAGTACTAGCTACTGTAATACACTAAGTACAAAAACTAAGAAACAGTTGAGGCAAAAAACTCAACTTGGACAACTAGCTGAGGCTCTGTCTCAAACTTGGGCAGTTGAGAAGGAACGGAGGATGGTTAGCTCACGCAGTGCTATACAGCAACGGCATGGAGCATGAGGTGGAGTAACATGTGCATGGGCCAAATGGACATTGCTATGAAAAATCTCTGATCAAAGGCGCAGGGGTTGCCAGAGCACCTAGAGTGGAGCACCCAGAGGGACACTACTCAAAGAACAACAAATATTTAATAATAGTCTCTTCAATCTAGCAGAGAAAGGTATAACATGATCCAATGGCTGGAAACTGAAGCTAGACAAATTCATATCGGAAATAAGGCATACATTTTCAATGGTGAGAGTTGGGCTGTCAAGCAATTTAAAAAATTTGCAATTAATCACGAGATTAAAAAAAATAATCATGATTAATTGCAGTTTTAATCATGCTGATAATAGTATAATACCATTTATTTAAAATTTTGGATGTTTTCTACATTTTCAAATATATCGATTACAATTACAACACAGAATACTCACTTTATATTATTTATATACGGTGCTCACTTTATATTATTTTTATTACAAATATCTGTAATGGAAAAAAGATTAAAAAAAAGAAATTCACCTCATACATGTACCATGGTGTAATCTCTTTATCGTGAAAGTGCAATTTATAAATGTAGATTTTTTTTTTTTTTTTAACAGAACTGCACTCAAAAATAAAACAATGTAAAACTTTAGAGCGGTGTGTCTCAAACTTTTTGTGCTGGCAACCCCATTTAGACTTAAAAAAAAATCATGACACCCCCCCCCACTAGAAAAAATTATGATCCCCTACCTTTAGCCCTCCTTGGGGTGTGCGGTTCTGGCCTTCAGCCCCCATGAATTAAACACATTACTTCTGCTGTGAATTAATCCTTAATTGACAGCCCTAGTGCAAAGTGAAAGGCCATGGGGACTTATCAGTTGGAAGTGACAGAGAAGGAATAAGACCTGGGTGTATTGATTGATGACTATGAGCTGCCAACATGATGCAGCTGTGAAAAAGGTTAATTCAATCCTAGGATGCATCAGGCAAGGTATTTTCTGCAGAGACAGGGAAGCGTTATTACCACTTGTACTATTATAAGGTACTGGTGAGACCTCATCTGGAATATTGGATGCAATTCTGATCTCCTGTGTTTAACAAAGGTCATTTCACACTGCAACAGGTTCAGAGAAGGGTTGCTAGGAGGATCAGAGGAATGGAGAAACTACCTTACAAGAGGAGACTTAAGGATCTTGGCTTGTTTAGCCTAACAAAACAAAGGGTGAAGGGAGGTATGAATAAATTGAGGCTCTCAATAAATACATCAGAGGGATAACATCACGGAGAGAGAGGTGCTATTTAAGTTAAGGGCCGGGGTAGTACAAGAACAAATGGATATAAACTGACCATCAACAAATTTAGGTTTGAAGTTAGATGAAAGTTTAAGTTCTGGAGCAGCCTTCCAAGTGGAGCAGTGGGGGAAAATAAACTAACTTGTTTCAAGACTGAGCTTGATAAGTAAGACTATCAAGCGATTAAAAAAATTAGTCGCGATTAATCATAGTTTTGATCGCACTGCATAAAAAGATGGTTATCTGTAGCTATTGCAAGGCTAGGTTCCAATACCATTGAAGTACTTCAAGTCTGCAGTACCACCTACACGCTAAACATGCTTTCGCCTCCAGTTCTTGTGCTACAGATAACCCACCGACAGCAAATGAATCCCACCAGCCATGACAGAGTAACCTTACAGAGTTTCAGGATCGCTTACAAGCCCATGGATCAAAGAAAGTACAACTTAACTTATGTCATTGCAAAGTAAATAGCTATGGACTGCAGACCACTCAACATTGTAAATGACAGAGAACCAAGAGATGTCATTCAAATTGCATTTTCCAATCAGTCACACCACCTGAGGAACCATTGCATCACGAATGTATGACCTATATCACAATGAGAAGACTACAAAGTTGGAGCTCCTGAAAAATGCACTGCTTGCTTTGACTGGTGATCCTTAGACATCTTTGAGAAATCACAACTATCTTGGAGTCACGGCACAGCTGACTGATGCTGCATGGACACTGCAGTCATTTGCTTTAGCAGTAACTCCTACTGAAGAGAGATATTATGCTGAAAAATGTGTAGAGCATTTCTTGGATATTGCAAAAGAATGGAATATTCAAGAAAAGGTAACAATAATTAGTACTAACAGTGTGATCAAAACTGCCATTAATCACAATTACTTTTTTTAAATCACAATTAATTTGTTTTCAGTTAATCACTGAATTAACTGTGATTAATTGATAGCCATAGGTGAGAGCAATTAACCACTGGAACTTAAATTGTAGTGGATTCTCCATCACTGACAATTTATATATCAATATTGGATGTTTTTTGAAAGATACGTTTGAAGAATTATTTTGGGGAAGTTCTACAGTATGTGTTATATAGGAGATCAGACTAGATGATCATCATGGTCCCTTCTGACCTGGGAATCTATTAAGTAATTCTGTGATGTCTCACTGTGACATCCTAATGAACAGCAATTAGTTTTTCCAATAATATATATATATATTGTGACTCTGGCAGACCAGGTGCCAGCTCATGCCAAGGCATGTAGGCCTCAACTGAACACTAAATAACTGAAACCAGTCAGGCTCACCTGTGTGTAAATATTGTTAAAATAGATATTAGAGTTATAATAATGTGTTTAGTTTTTAGACTTTATGAAATGCTTGTAGGATACTGCATGTATTAATCTCACTTACAACATCTGTACTCCATGATATAAAGTGGTATTAAATGTTTGCCTTGTAATCCTCTGCAATTGTGGAAGTCACTAAACAGAAAAGAAGCATTAATGAATGTAAAATGCTGGCTTCCTACAGAAGGTGTTAGTTCCTGCCCATCAAGAAGGTCCATTGAAATCAAATGAGCCATTGTGAAACATCAAAGAACAAAGACTTAGTTAATTGCATTCCTCCCCTTCTTCCCCTCAAGAAGAGAAGACATTGCATGAACTCATCCCATGACCCTGAACTCTGAAAAATCCCTCACAGGAAGAAACTCTCTCTTTGCTGCTTGGATTTTGGGACAGAAAGATTTCTAAGCATAAGCAAGGGATCCCCAGCTGCCTAGCCTGGGTTAGCCGTAAAGGAGATATAGAACCTGACTATTACAGCAGCTTCTATCACCTTTGGAACCTAAAACTGTAACTCATTCATGAGTGCTATGATACAGGAGAGCCAGGGAGCAGTGGTAGAGGGGAAATATATAAACCCTAGGTTAATTAAGGTGTGGTTCCCTGTAGACTAGGGAGGGTTGCAACAAGTTAATTGGAGCACCTGCAGTCAATTAAGGCCCTGTCAGGAACCTAATAAAAGCCCCTGCTTGAGGCAGATAGAAAAAAGGAGGAAGGAGAGAGGACTGGAGCTTGGAGGCATGCTGTGAGACTTGAAAGATCAGAGAACTGCAGTAAGGGAGACCCTGCCCCAGTGTCTAAGGACTGAAGGTACCCCACCCAAGGGGGAAGAGGGTAAGAACCTGCAGAAGTTGAGAGGGGCTGGGGGCTCAGAGTGAGGAGCAAACCTCGACTGCTCTTCCACTTCCCTCCTTTACCACCTTCCCGGGCCACAAGCCAAGAAAAGTGCAGGACCCACCATACTAACATTGGCCATTTTGTCACAGTGTATATTTGTCTGTGTTAACCTTGTAAATAACTCATTTTTTTTCTTAGCTAAATCTTTAGATTGTTTATTATAGGATTGGCTACAAGTATTGTCTTTGGTATAAGAACTAGAATGCAATTGACCTGGGATTAGTGATCTGCCCTTTGGGATTGGAAGTTACCTGAATATCTCTGTGATATTTGGTGTAAGGGACCATCTATCACAAAGGTAAGCTTGCTTAGGTGGTAGAATAGATTGGAATACCCACAGACAACATCTGACTCTTGTTTTAGTGCCTGAGGAGTTTATACTTAGTTAATGAAATGTATGTCTAGAACTCTCAGCCAGTTTAGGCTATATGCTGTTTCCTGACAGCCTGCCCTGAAATTGGTACTTATGCTTTTGAGCCACTGGAGAACAGCTTGACATAAATAATACTAAACTCTTACAAAGAGATTTTCATTTGTAGATTTACAATGGATAATGTGTATCATTATTGTCATTCTCCCTGGTCAGGCTGCCCCTTCTGAGACCCTTTTACAGACTCCTGAGTGCACCCCCTCAAGTCGGAGGACTGTGCCTCTACTTCTCGTTGAGAAGGGATCCTGTAACCCAACCACACACCTCCATGGGTGCCAGCTGTGCTGCCTACCAGCCCAACAGAGCTTGGGGCCCTCCTCCTGTGATCAGTAATAACATGCAATGACACAGAAGCAGATTCTCCAAAAGACATTTTGTCCAATTGGTACATAAGAGTATGAAGAGACCTATATTATCTATCTTATGCCTTGCATTCTCCTCAATCCCTTACACGGAGTTGACTTGGTGTCCCTGTTCTCTCTGGGCATCAAGTTACAGTTCACTTGCTGCAGACTGTAACTCCCAAGTCACGGTGTGTATCAGCCTTACTACATGCTAACTCTGTTACTGTCAGTTTCCAGCTGAGCAGACCACTCCCATTCGTACCCCCATTTTCTGCCAGGGCATCTTTTTAACTCCTCAGGATATTTTTATCTCAGCCCTTGCCTTGGGAAGAGATAAACGCCTTAGTCTGGGTGGTTCTAGCAAAGTAGTTTCTTCCCGCAGCTGATGGCCCAGCTCTTGTTCTTAACTTCTTTGAAGTGGGTACCTTAGAGGCTGTCTAGTATGTGTTATTGTTTACCCTTCCTTGATTTTACTTTTACAGCTCCCTTTGATTTGATTATGCATTCAGGCAGGTAACAATACAAAACCGAACCAGGAAACAGGGTCACACAAGATTAATAAGCCATTTTCCTGATTTGTCACATCATTATCCCCATTTTAGTCACAAAGCAGATCAATGTCAGAGTCAGAAATAGAACCAAGGTGTCCTGACTATGACTCAAGTGGATCATGCCGCTTCTCAATAGTGGAACATCTTTAATGGAAGTAATTGTTTTGCCTTTATTTCTTTGGGGAGTGATGCAAAACACATGGTGAAAGCAGCTGCGGGGTAGCTATTGTAGTAATGAAAATTCCTTTTTAGCACAGACTATTTCTAGGTAAAAGGTTTCAAACACAAATGTCTCCAATCTGACATTTGGAAGCTCAAATCAGCACTTAGTATATAAGCATATACATTTTTTTTGGCTTTTGGCCAAAAGCAAAATTTGGACACCCTAATAAGAAAATTATGTTTGAAAACTAGTTTTCCCATATTTAATACTGACAACATGGATGAGGTAATATCTTTTATTGGACCAGCTTCTGTTGGTGAGAGAGACAAGCTTTCGAGCTTACATGGAACTCTTCTTCAGGTCAGGTCAGGTCATGTTTAATACTGACATTTAATTGTCACAACATCCAAAATAAAACAAGTCTTTTAAATCATCCCCTCTATGACTCTCTAATCCTGCCTGCAACACAGAAAAACCTTGATTCTGAACATCTTTTAAAATGTCTCCCTATGATATGCTCTTAGGGGGCACAATAGGATAAGGCCATTTTATACAGTGAGGTAACTAAGCAGTGAACTCAGTATAGCTTAGTATTTGATTCTGCATATTTGCAAAATGAAACTTTATAATTTAACACTCAATCCTGTAAAATGCTGAGCCCTTTGGAGCCAGTCCATTGGGGCCAGACTGCTTAACACCTTGCAGGACCAAGCCCTTAGCAGGCATCACTGATTCTTACCTTTGCTGTCTGTAAAATTCCGTATACTGAGGATGTCATTAAGATCCTGATAGTGGTTCTGCTTAATGTATGTTGTCTTCTCAGGTGTGTCCTGGAGCTGCATAGTAACCTCTTCTAAATCTTTGTCCAGCTGTAAAACAAAAACACAGTACAAGAAATCTAATGAGTGGGAACTAGGGCTGTCAAGTGATTAAAAAAAATCATCATTAATCGCACAATTAAAAAAATTAATCATGATTATGCGATTAATCACAGAGTTAAACAATAGAATACCATTTAAATTTTTTTGATGTTTTCCATATTTTCAAATATATTGATTTCAATTATAACACAGAATATAAAAAAAGGAGTACTTGTGGCACCTTAGACTAGGTGCCACAAGTACTCCTTTTCTTTTTGCGAATACAGACTAACACGGCTGCTACTCTGAAACTTGACAGAATATAAAGTGTACAGTGCTCACTTTATATTTTTGATTACAAATATTTGCACTGTAAAAAACAATAGCATTTTCATTTCACCTAATACAAGTACTGTAGTGCAATCTCTCTATCATGAAAGTTGAACTTACAAATGTAGAATTATGTACAAAAAACGCCATTCAAAAATAAAACAATGTAAAACTTTAGAGCTGCAAGTCTACTCAGTCCTATTTCTTGTTCAGCCAATCACTCAGATAAACAAGCTTGTCTACCTTTGCTGGAGATAATGCTGTCCACTTCTTTGTTGCAATGTCACCTGAAAGTGATAACAGGTGTTCGCACAGCACTATTGTAGCTGGTGTGGCAAGATATTTACATGCCAGATGTGCTAAAGATTCATAGGTCCCTTCATGCTTCAACCACCATTCCAAAGATAGTCCAGGCTGATGACTGGTTCTGCTGGATAACAATCCAAAGCAGTGTGGACTGAGGCATGTTCATTTTCATCATCTGAGTCAGATTCCACCAGCAGAAGGTTGACTTTCTTTTTTGGTGTTTTAGGTTCTGTAGTTTCTGCACCGGAGCGTTGCTCTTTTAAGACTTCCGAAAGCATACTCCACACCTCATCCCTCTCAGATTTTAGAAGGCACTTCGGATTCTTAAATCTTGGGTTGACTGCTGTAGCTATCTTTAGAAATCTCACACTGGTACCTTCTTTGCATTTTGTTAAATCTGCAGTGAACATGTTCTTAAAATGAACACGTGCCGAGTCATCTGAGATTATTATAACATGAAATATATTACGTGAATGCCTGTTCTCACTTTCTGGTGACATTGTAAATAAGAAGAGGACACCATTATCTCCCTGTAAATGTAAACAAGCTTCTTTGTCTTAGCGATTAGCTGAATGAGAAGTAGGACTTAGTGGACTTGTAGGCTCTAAAGTTTTGCATTGTTTTAAGTGCAATTATGTAACAAAAAATCTACATTTGTAACTTACACTTTCATGATAAAGAGCTCAGAGCAGCAGCCGTGTTAGTCTGTATTCGCAAAAAGAAAAGGAGTACTTGTGGAACCTTAGAGACTAACATTTATTTGAGCATAAGCTTTCGTGAGCTACAGCTCACTTCATCGGATGCATTTGGTGGAAAAAACAGAGGAGAGATTTATATATACACACACACACACACACACACACAGAACATGAAACAATGGGTTTATCATACACACTGTAAGGAGAGTGATCACTTAAGATAAGCCATCACCAGCAGCAGGGGGGGAAAGGAGGAAAACCTTTCATGGTGACAAGCAAGGTAGGCTAATTCCAGCAGTTAACAAGAATATCAGTGGGGGAACAGTGGGGGGTGGGGTGGGAGGGAGAAATACCATGGGGAAATAGTTTTACTTTGTGTAATGACTCATCCATTCCCAGTCTCTATTCATGCCTAAGTTAATTGTATCCAGTTTGCAAATTAATTCCAATTCAGCAGTCTCTCGTTGGAGTCTGTTTTTTGAAGTTTTTTTGTTGAAGGATAGCCACTCTTAGGTCTGTGATCGAGTGACCAGAGAGATTGAAGTGTTCTCCAACTGGTTTTTGAATGTTATAATTCTTGACGGCTGATTTGTGTCCATTCATTCTTTTACGTAGAGACTGTCCAGTTTGGCCAATGTACATGGCAGAGGGGCATTGCTGGCACATGATGGCATATATCACATTGGTAGATGCGCAGGTGAACGAGCCTCTGATAGTGTGGCTGATGTGATTAGGCCCTATGATGGTATCCCCTGAATAGATATGTGGACAGAGTTGGCAACGGGCTTTGTTGCAAGGATAGGTTCCTGGGTTAGTGGTTCTGTTGTGTGGTGTGTGGTTGCTGGTGAGTATTTGCTTCAGATTGGGGGGCTGTCTGTAAGCAAGGACTGGTCTGTCTCCAAGAAACTCCCTGAAAAAGCACAAGAACAAATCTGCACAGACACACCCCTGGAGCCCTGACCTGGGGTATTCTATCTGCTACCCAAGATCCATAAACCTGGAAATCCTGGACGCCCCATCATCTCAGGCATTGGCACCCTGACAGCAGGATTGTCTGGCTATGTAGACTCCCTCTTCAGGCCCTTCGTTACCAGCACTCCCAGCTATCTTCGAGACACCACTGACTTCCTGAGGAAACTACAGTCCATTGGTGATCTTCCTAAAAACACCATCCTAGCCACTATGGATGTAGAAGCCCTCTACACCAACATTCCACACAAAGATGGGCTACAAGCCGTCAGGAACAGTATCCCCGATAATGTCACGGCTAACCTGGTGGCTGAACTTTGTGACTTTGTCCTCACACATAACCATTTCACATTTGGGGACAATATATACCTTCAAGTCAGCGGCACTGCGATGGGTACCCGCATGGCCCCACAGTATGCCAACATTTTTATGGCTGACTTAGAACAACGCTTCCTCAGCTCTCGTCCCCTAATGCCCCTACTCTACTTGCGCTACACTGATGACATCTTCATCATATGGACCCATGGAAAAGAAGCTCTTGAGGAATTCCACCATGATTTCAACAATTTCCATCCCACCATCAACCTCAGCCTGGACCAGTCCACACAAGAGATCCACTTCCTGGACACTACGGTGCTAATAAGCGATTGGTCACATAAACACCACCCTATATCGGAAACCTACTGACAGCTATTCCTACCTACATGCCTCTAGCTTTCATCCAGATCATACCACTCGATCCATTGTCTACAGCCAAGCGCTACGATATAACCGCATTTGCTCCAACCCCTCAGACAGAGACAAACACCTACAAGATCTCTAATACCCACCTGCTGAAGTGAAGAAACAGATTGACAGAGCCAGAAGAGTACCCAGAAGTCACCTACTACAGGACAGGCCCAACAAAGAAAACAACAGAACGCCACTAGCCATCACCTTCAGCCCCCAACTAAAACCTCTCCAATGCATCATCAAGGATCTACAACCTATCCTGAAGGACGACCCATCACTCTCACAGATCTTGGGAGACAGACCAGTCCTTGCTTACAGACAGCCCCCCAATCTGAAGCAAATACTCACCAGCAACCACACAACAGAACCACTAACCCAGGAACCTATCCTTGCAACAAAGCCCGTTGCCAACTCTGTCCACATATCTATTCAGGGGATACCATCACAGGGCCTAATCACATCAGCCACACTATCAGAGGCTCGTTCACCTGCGCATCTACCAATGTGATATATGCCATCATGTGCCAGCAATGCCCCTCTGCCATGTACATTGGCCAAACTGGACAGTCTCTACGTAAAAGAATAAATGGACACAAATCAGACGTCAAGAATTATAACATTCAAAAACCAGTTGGAGAACACTTCAATCTCTCTGGTCACTCGATCACAGACCTAAGAGTGGCTATGCTTCAACAAAAAAGCTTCAAAAACAGACTCCAACGAGAGACTGCTGAATTGGAATTAATTTGCAAACTGTATACAATTAACTTAGGCTTGAATAGAGACTGGGAATGGATGAGTCATTACACAAAGTAAAACTATTTCCCCATGGTATTTCTCCCTCCCACCCCACCCCCCACTGTTCCCCCACTGATATTCTTGTTAACTGCTGGAATTAGCCTACCTTGCTTGTCACCATGAAAGGTTTTCCTCCTTTCCCCACCCTGCTGCTGGTGATGGCTTATCTTAAGTGATCACTCTCCTTACAGTGTGTATGATAAACCCATTGTTTCATGTTCTCTGTGTGTGTGTATATAAATCTCTCTGTTTTTTCCACCAAATGCATCCGATGAAGTGAGCTGTAGCTCACAAAAGCTTATGCTCTAATAAATTTGTTAGTCTCTAAGGTGCCACAAGTACTCCTTTTCTTTTTATGATAAAGAGCTTGCATTACAGTACTTGTATGAGGTGAACTAAAAATACTGTTTTTTTGTTCAGTTTTACAATACAAATAATTGTAATAAAAAATAATAATGTAAAGTGACCAGTGTACACTTTGTATTCTGTGTTGTAATTGAAATCAATATATTTGAAAATGTAGAAAAAAATCCAAAAATATAAAATAAATTGCACTTGGTAGTCTATTGTTTAACAATGCAATTAAAAATGCAATTAATTGCAAGTAAGTTTAATCGTGATTAATTTTTGAATTCATCACGTGAGTTAACTGTCAATCAACAGTTCTAGTGGGAACCATTAAAAAGTCAAGTCACAGCTTCCAGTATCTGCAGTAAATGCATAGCTTTCTATAATTAGAATAGCGGACAGCTTGGCATTGCAATTACTGTAGTGTGTCAAAGAGTGAGTTTTAATAGCACGCCTACAGTACCTCCAAAAGTCATGCTAAAGGTACCAAAATGAGTTAAAGTGGAAAGCTGTTCAGATAGGCCTCTAAATAACCAATATACGGTTATTTGCTAGAGATAACATACACATGAAAAGAACAAGCTGCTGTGTCATTTAGTACTTTTCATTTTAGTTGAGCAAATTTTACTTCACATGACATTGTTGTCTTGCTGAATAAGAGAGCGAGTCCCTGGGACACTGGCATGCCTTGCATGGAAACCTCTTAATTTCATTCACTGCACATGCATTACAGATGTACTATATGTGGCTACTACATTGATTTCTACAGCAAGCTGAACACAGCCCTTTGTAGGAATTCTCAGTTATTTTTACATTTGACCTTGTCTGAGTCAGTGCAGCAGTAATGCACAAATATTCAGTCATTTAGCAGATTCAGTAACCAAATATATGGAATGTCAAAAGATGTAAAGAGAGCATTTAAACAAGAGAATGATATAATCATGTTGTGCAGGAGTTAAGACTAGGTGATCATAATGGTGCGTCTGGCTTTCATATTTATGGGAGGAATTCTCTGTGCTGCTCCTGACCCTGTATGCCACTGAGCCAGCATATGAGACCCTAAAGGCACCACAAGGAGCTCGGAGAGAATTCCCCAGGGTAGGTTCTATACACAAGGTGTGTGTTGGGGTGGAATGAGGCATGTTAGAAGAAGCTGAGTGATCTCCATGGTGTACATTGCTATACCGATTATGGACACTGCAGGGAGCACAGACAGCCCAGGCAGGAAATGCCAGAGTTTAGGTCAGCCCTGGCCTATTTTAAGCTGTGCTGGAAGCAACACTTGCCCATAACCAGCCAGAATCCTGAGAGTACAAATGTGACCCCTTTCTCCCTGAGCTGCTTGTGTGTCCTGCGCCTCCTGGAGTAATGTCACACACACGCATCCTATGAATAACATTTTCTTATAAGAATAACAAAGTAGCACTGACATAAATAACTCATTTGTTTAGTTTTGGCAATTAAAAGGGGAACTTATCCAAACTGTGGCATCATGGATGTGACTATAAAGTTAAGACTACAGGAAGCATTTCATTCTTTTAAATGAGACAAGATGGGTGAGAATCTCTTATTGGACCAACTTCTGTTGGTGAAAGAGGCAAGCTTTTGAGCTTACGCAGGATCTGAAGAAGAGCTCTGTGTATGCTCAAATGCTTGTCTCTTTCACGAAGAGAAGTTGGTTCAATAAAAGATATTACCTCACCCACCTTGCTTCTCTAACATCCTGGGACAAACAACATTCTTTTAAATGCTATCTTCACTCCCTTTTAACCTTCTCAGAGAAATTCCTTTTATGAGGATGTTTTTCTGTAATTCAGCTCAGAGGTGGCATTTTTGGAAGGTTTGAAGAAAATCAAGCTCATCATTTCAGAATGACAGAGAAAGTTCCATGCTTTCTGTGATTTTGAAAATTTTCTAACTTTTTAGATCCTTCATAACTCAAACTGACCAACCTGCCCATCAGCAGGTGGCCATTCAGAGGCTGTTTTTGGTTGGCATTGCCCTTGGTACCAGCCTCCAGGCAAGGGGAAAAACATCCTGAACTCTTTGAAAGCACCCTTCAGACTCTAGGAAGAAAGAAGCAAAGACCTCTCCCCAGCAACATGCCTGGGAGATCAAGAGAGAGAACACTGGCCTGCTGCACTTGCACCATAAAGGACTGTATAGAAACAAAGAATGACCTCCCTGAGGGCTAAACTGTGCTAGTAGGTAAAGTCCTGAGTAGGGAGTGGAGCCGGGTCTGGATTGTGATTACTCCTGATACTTACAAGGGACTCTTTGTGCCACTCTTATACAATCCTTATACAATTTTAGGGACAATCTGTCCCCAGAATTTGATCTGGTTCTAGAACTGAGACTGTAATAATGAATTAAGGTGTGCATTTAATTTTACATTGCTTCTTTATAAATCTCAGATCCGGAACATGATTAAGGTAAGATGTAGAGGTAGTCACAGGCTTTAATAGAATGAACCCTCAGTTCTTCTGACACTGGAACTCTTGATTGCTCTTAGCAGGTTTTGGTATCTAGTTTAATCCATATAGACAAAGTCTGAACAGAAAGAACTTTTACTCTTGGACCTCTCTGCAAATGCTATGAAGAATCAGTATGATTTCCAACATGGCTTGTTTCTATTCTGGTAATAGCTAACAGTTCTTTTTACATCCAATGTACATAGTCTGGCCTCACTAGATATACTCAAAGGCTCTGATTGGCAGACTAGGAGCTCGATGTATAAATCAGATGGAATTCTGACACCATCTTGGGCAAAAATTTGGGATGAAGATTTATCTTTGTGAAAAAACATAACAGGAGAATTTTTCCCTCTTCCATTGGCCTAACTGCATCAGGAGGGTTATGAATTGGTAGGTACAAATGCAATAACCCTTTTAAGAAAATGTTTCACAGGAGGATGAGTAAAATAGATATCAATGTCACATGAGTGGTAAGCAGTAACCACCACCAGGTGTAATTTAATCATGCAGTTGACAAGCCAGTCTTAATTAAAAATGGCAAGAATTCTAAGATGAAAGGGATGGAGCAGGTGAGTGATGGGAGAAAGCAGAGTTGGGTGGCCGGGATTGGGAGGAACTGCCCTAGGCTGGGCAGAGTGGAGCTCTGAGCTGGGGAGGTGTCAGTGAGTGACCAGGATGGTCCTGGGGGTGAGGGGCTGGGGGAGAGTTGTGGGCTATGAGGTGAGTGGGAGATGTTGGGGGGGGGAGATGGGGGGAGTTGTGGGGGGGAATGGGGGATGTTGGGAACTGGTCAGTCGGGCTGAGGGGTTGGAGTTGTGGTGAGTGGGGTATATGTCAGGGCTTCTGGGATGTGTATAGGGCCTGTCACAACAAGCAAGGACTGGTGGAGGATTGTTGGGGCATACGTGGAGTGGAAGAAGAATTCTGGTGTCTGTGTGTGGGGCAGGACACTTAAGGAGGGGCCCTCCAATTACCATAGTGCACAGAGTCCCAAAATTCTTTAATCTGACCCTGCTCTTGGCCTTAAAATTCTGTGAATAATTTGTAGCACTAACTGTGGAATTAGCTTAACTAACAAATGTAAAAGCTGTTTGTTCTTCTAAATAAACATTGACACAGCGTTGAGAGATGGTGGTGAAAATGGTTCTGTAGGAAGATGGGAAGAGAAGATGTGAGGGCAGCTGGTGCTGTGTGCCTTTTTATAACAAGGAGTAGAATGCCTAGAACTATCACCACTGATTAATTACTTTAAAGTAGGTCAGGGATTCAGGAAGCTCAGTGGTTAATTCCTACAATGTGGATTTGCGAAGGCAACCAGATAGAGGAGAATCTTGGCTTTCCCTAGTGAGTGCACACTGTGCCATCTGGGTTGAATCAGGCTCCAGGATCCGTTGCAGAAGGGTGACAATGGGAACAAGGACTTTTATACCCTGTTGCTGAATGGGGAGGTGGGGCAGGCAACCCATTGCCCTAAAAACCTCACCATGGACCTTAGGGGCAGCAAGTCCCCTTGCCAGCTCTCTGAAGACAAAGCTGCTGTGTTTCCCTTAACATGTCTCCAAGTCAGAAGGGATATCCATACCTATTGGACTCTGATATTTGCATTCAGAGACTAGAACACCGCACAAGTATTAGGCCATGCTAATAGGAATTTTATACTATGGAAGTGCCAACTAAGATCAGAATCCCATTTTGCTAGGCACTGTACAGACACGGAGGCAGAGAGAGGTGAAGTGACATGCTCAAGGTCATACAACATTTAAGCAGCAGAAATGGGAACAGAATCCAGATCTCCTGATCCACAGCATAGTATCCACTAGACCACTCTGCCTCTGCTACCTCAAAATTGGGGTATTGGACCAACTCAGTAAAAGTGGAACTATTATTGGGATGCTGCAAGGGACAATAAAAAAGTCAATATACCAAACTTACTCTTGAGTCCCATGGTGTTCATGATATAAGGTTTGCACTCTTACGACTACATCTGCACAACTAGAGGTGTTCAGTCTGTCTACAGGTAGCATAGGAGTTAATGTACCTGTTGTGAATTCTCAGAAATGGGGGAAGTTGCACGTAAAGCTGATACAGGTATCATCTGATATGAAGTGTCTCATCTATATTAGTTTATAAGTATGACAATACTTATTTTAATTTTTTCCCACTTGTTAACCATCTTTCTTTAGAAACACAGGCTAAAATTGAGGTTTTAGTTGGAAAAAAATGAGTAAAGTTAAGCTTTGTATGGCTTTACGGCTATGCAAATAAAGTATTTCATCCACAGGACAGATTTATCTGGTTTAGTGTATACAATAAATGATACCTCTGTGATTTTCATTCTCAAGCGGTGGTTTTCTGACTGCAGTCCTTCTAGCCGAGATGTACTGGCTTGATTGACACTGGTGACTGATGTTGATGTTTTTGAGTCGTCTTTCTTTTGATTTTGAGTGAATTGGAAACGTCTGTTCTGAGTGGCTGCATCAGGATTTGTCCTCAGTGTGATTAACTGAAAAGTTTAAAAGCTGTGAGAAATTCTGCAGAGGATTTTATTTTTATATCCGTTTCTTCTGGGCCCCAAATAAAAATAGAAGGTACACTTTACTTTCCACCTGGAGTACAATTTCTCTGACCATGCAGACTATTTGTTGAGCTATAATAACCTTGCAAGATGAACTGTTCCATTTTTCCAATTATTAGGAAATGTTTCTTAAAGTTCCAGTTAAATAGTTTATTTTTAAACTTTACTGCATTATCCCTTGTTAGTTCTTTCCTTTCATTAATAATTTCATCTTCAAAGGGAAACATTCAACTTAAAAATCACACTTCTGTCTGAAAATTTTTTTATACTCTACAGTTACAAGGAATGCGGTGAGCAGAGAGAAGCCCCAGACAGAATGAGAGAGAGGTACAGACAGAGTAAGCACAAGGAATTTAGATGGGGTGGGAGTTCAGCAACAGGGGAAGAGGGGTAAGCCGCTTAATTAGCCATTAGTAGACTAAAAAAATGAATAGCCCTTCAAATTAAATACATTTTTTTAAAAAAAGGTTAACCTCAAACTTAAAAATAAACCCTCCTAGCCAGTGACAGAGAGAAACCCCCCCACTTTAAATACAAAGGTGGAAGGCCAGCAGCAGTTTAACAAGGGTGGGGGCTACCCAGTTTACTTCAGAGAGTGCAAACCATAAGACTATTTGCAAGTGACATATGCATAAACCTACTTCAAGCCTCTCACGGCCCTCAAGCACAGTATAGCCTGTTAAGGCCAAAGCTGACGAACTGGTGGGGCCTACACAGATAGCGAATTAGTTGAAGAGACAGCATATAAAGACATGGTAGTGCTGTCCCACCTCAGAGCCCACCTCATTCTGCAGTTAGGGAAGTCAGTTTCATGAGCCGAAGGACTAGAGGGAAAAACGCCCCTCTTTGGGACTCCAGTGCCTGATCAGTCTCTTCCACCTGTATCGGAAGTGAAGTGATCATTCCAGAAGATGAGAGATGTAGACGGGCTATGGTAATAGGCTACATTTGAAGACATCAGGTTGTAATTAAGTTAAGCTATTAATGACTATTGTATCCAGTTTTTATAGTTATATTCCCAGACAAAAAACTGCATTAAGTTGGAGTTAAGGTAGAGTCTGAGTAACTTTTTCATCAAGCAGAAAAAAATCACAAAGTTTGGAAGTTTGAAGCAAATTAAATTCAAACTGGAAATAATACAGAGAGTACTTAATTATCAGAAGAGCTGACCAAGGAATGTAGTCAATTCTGCATCACTTGGGAGTCTTTAAATCAAGATTTGGATGTCTAGCTACAAAGATGTGTTCCACTTCATCCATATGATGATAGATTAAATGCAAAAATAAGAAGGTGAAATCTGCGGCCAATGTTATACAAGATGCCAGACTAAAGAATCAATGGTTCCTTCCAGCCATAAAATTTAACCATTCCTCTGTTGCTCTGTACAGTCATTTTCAACCATCCAAAGTGGTGTCAGATGCAACTGAATTAGAAAGATAGTTTTACATCAGCTTTGTACTCACTTTGCACTGGTGTAAAATATTAGGATGCATAAGAAATTGGATTAAAAATACCACGGAAAATGTTTTATTACCATTATATCAATCAATGCTATGCTCTCATACAGAATGCTATGCTCATTTCTGGTCACCCTATCTCAGAAAGGATATAGCAGAAGAGGGGTTCAGAAATCCTGATAAAAATAAACAGGCATGGGAAGATTTCTATATGAAGAGAGACTAAAACTATTAGGACTGTTTACTTTAGAAAGGAGATGAGTAAGTGGGGACACGTTAAACGTATACATGGCAAGAAAAAAGGGACTTTAAAGGCAGCAGATTTAAAACTTCTAATAGGAACAATTTTTGACCCAATGATATTTAACATATGAAGCTCATTTCCATGAGATATTAATGGGGCTAACAATGTAATACTATTAAGAATGATTGGACTTTTATATGGATAAGATTATCTTCCAAAGTTAAGTAGGCAACAATATATTGGATATGAATCTGTGTACTTTGGCGTATAAGGCAACCTCTAGGTGAAGAAAAGTTAGGACTAAATTTCCCTCTGATCTAGTTATTTCATTATGAGCTTTCTTGCACTTTCTTCTGAAGCATCTAGTGCTGGCAACAAGTTGCTTGACTAGATGGACCGCTGGGCTAGTATGGCAATTGCTATGTCCTATATCCCAAGCTAAGATAGTTGAACTGAAAGAAAGTAAAGAGAATGTTTTTTCTCTTTGTTCAGTCGTTTACACAGTCGGTTGTGTATTTGACAGTCATCTGTGTAGTCACTGTTTCTCCTGGGCAGTCAGTTACTCCCTTCCAGAAATCACTCTTACAGATAACAATGACTTTTTAAAATAAGGATTAATTTTTCAAAAATAAATAAATTTAAAAAGCCACTTTCAAGGAGACCATCTTTACCTGGTATGCCATAAAGCTGGAATTTTAAAAAGTCATTTAAAAAGTCACATGATTGATGCCCCTTTAATTAATGCTCAGTTAAGAAAGGTTGTGATACCCCCATATACAGGTGCCACAGCTTGCCAATGCAGCATCAATACAGCCTATCTAGTCATACAATTAACTAGCCTGTAATTATATTCCAGAACTGATTTGACAGATTTATTTATTTATTTATTATTTAATTTTAGGGTAGCACAAAAAGGCCACAACCAGGTTGGGCCCCATTTTGTTAGGCAAAATGCAAACACTAAACAATAGTCCTTGCCTCCAAAGAGCTTAGAGTCTAAAAGACAAGACATAATAGGGGGCAGAGATAAACAAGTGGGCCAGAACGGAGGAAAGGGGAAGCAGGACAACAAACCTAAGATGGTATGCACAGTTTTTAGCCCTTCAGGAGCAGTGATCACAGCACTCTCCCTGACTAACCATGATTGGGCTTCAGTATTCTGTATATATTATGGCAGAGAGTTCTGAGGAGGGATGTGAAAAAGGACAATTTGGTGGCTTTATGGATTTTCCCTGGGAGCTTGGCAATAAGATAATAGATTGATGGGGTTGAGATTTTTTTTATGCTCTGAGACATCAGTGCATGTTTGCATTGTGAGTGGAAGGAACCTGAGGAGAGTGAGAAGCTGAGGAGAAGAGGTGTGAGCCAGCCTAAGAGACGGGAAGGGATGGGAGGGCAGGGGCAGCTGGAGGGGTTAGAAGAAAGCTGGGAAGCTGTCTCAGTGTCTGCGATAGGGGAGAGGGAGGAGTGTGTGATAGGAATGGTTTTGTCAGATTTTGTCAAGTTGTTTTCCTTTGAAGAAATCAAGAAGATTCTATGGGGAGACGTGCATTCATATTCGATTTGTCATCCACCAGTACTCCTAAATCTCTTGCTTCATGGCTGTGTTTATGAATAGACACTCTCAATTTTATGGCTATGTTGTAAATAATTCTTCTGTAGGATCCAGTATAAAAAAAGTCAGATTATACAGCCCTAGAGACTGAATTACTCTAACCGCAGAACGCATAAAGCACTACTGGTAAGCTAATGTGACATTCCACCCACGTGTCTCAACCCTCGCCTACAGGGACCACTTTTAGAGGTGAATTAGTAGTTCAGTTCCTGCTCTCATTTGTATTTGGTTTATCTGCTGAAAATGCCAATCACTGCCAGATGTGTTGGCAGTTTTGTGATGCGGACACCTGTTCACTAAGAACTGGTTTTTCTTCTGGCAAGGAACAGATGCCATAAACTTACTTTACATAAGCCACTAAAGAATCATTGACATTTGGTCGTTATTAACCTTAGTTGAATTGGACCTGGTGCCCTAGAGCTGAAAGGCTCCCAATTTCCGAGGCATCCAGTCTCCAATTGTATGTACACATCTTCTTACTACATGTTCCATTCTATGCATCTGATGAAATGGGCTGTAGCCCCCGAAAGCTTATGCTCGAATAAATTTGTCAGTCTCTAAGGTGCCACAAGTATGCCTGTTCTTTTTGCGGATACAGACTAACATGGCTGCTACTCTGAAATCTGTTATGTGGCAACCATTCCTGCTGTGTCTGAGTGCCTCACAGTCCTTAACATATTTATCCTCACAATGCCCCTGTGATGTAGGCCAACACTCGTATGGCTCTTTTACAGATAAGGAACCGTGGTATAGAGGATATGTCTACACCGCTCGTGTCAGTGATCCTCCCAGGCTGGGCCAACATATCTGGGCTTGCAGGGCTCCCGCTATTGCACTAAAAGTAGCTGTGTAGGTGTTGTGGCTCAGGCTTTGGAAGCCTAAGGATAGCAGTGGACTCCACAGCCCATGCTGCAGCCTGAGCTGGAACTTCAAAGCACTGTCTACACATCTATGTTTAGAATGGCAGCACTCTGTTGACCCGAGCTGCTGTGGGCTGTGTAGACATACCTAGAGAGATCGAGTAACTTGCCTTAGGTCACATAGCATGTCTGAGGCACAGCAGAAAATTGAACCCAGGTCTCCTAAGCTTCTGAATAGCATCCTTCCCCTCTTACATTCCTTAAAAGAAGGAACCAGAGCCCTATTCAAATTACAGATGCAAATCATTATTTCCCACAGACTTAGTGAGATAGTGAAAGTGTATGCATTAGAAATGTATGTATTCAAGTTTTTGTACATTTTGCTTTATGCATTCATCTCTCTCCAAAATCTCATGGAAGTTCACTCCCTCTCCCACTAGGGCTCAGAGATAATTTAATGCATAACAGATTGGCTTGTTTTAGAAATCTCACATATTCCTCTTGCTTGTAGGAGAAATGAAATTAATATAGAATTACCATACAAACATCAAGTAACAAAGTAAGTACTAGCATAAATGAATCCACCTACCTTAGGTACAAAAACAAGGCAGAGTGTAATGGTACTGCAGAATATAATGACTAAAGCAACAATGCAGAATTGAACATTGGGTTGGTCCCGAGTGAGGAATGAAACTGCAGCTCCAATAATGCACATGATCCCCACGTTGTATACGCTCATCCCGATGTATTTGCTGTCATTCAAAGCAGGAATGCTGACATTTCGAGTCTCCCATGCTAAAAAACAACCAAATAACTGAAATGGCAAAAAGAAAAGAAAAAAAAGTCACTGTTATAACACAATACCACTAGTTTACATGAATCAAAAAAAGTAGTTTTTATTACAAACTGTTATATATTTGGGTATGGTATTCCTCTATGAGCAGTTTATGGATTGTTGACAGATCGATACAGCATTAGGAACCAGAGATACGAATGTGCACAGCACACGATACCTAATTCAAAATACACTAACTTCTATCAGTAACTACAAAAATTAGATTTATACTGCTAATCCTACTCTCAAGAGATAAAGGTGAAAACTATATTAGCAAGCAGGAGAGATTGGACTGAACTTCCCCAAAGTTCAGGGTAGTTTGAATCTAGGGCCCAGCTTTAGCCATCGGTAAAGAAATATCATTACTGCTTTCATTCAAGGATTTCATTAAAACCCAAATATGGGATGCAGAATTCATTTAAGCTTTTTTTTTCAGCAATGACTGAGAGTCCTAGTCAATCATTCACTGATCATCACCTCCATTAGTAAACAGCGGTGCTGAGAAACATCCTGTGACACCATTCAGACCTGTCCAGATAGAAACACCCATAGAAAAAAGCAGCACACCAGCTGCTAGGACAACAAATGTGATTTATTTTATTGCAGGAGGCGTTGATTGTGACCATTATATTTAGGTGGCCTAACACCTAGTATAAAAGATTCTTGTGACCATTTTTGACAATTTTCTAACACTGCCATTGTTTACTACAGGCCTTTGAAATTCAGTAGAGGGCATACCTTTAGGCTTCAGCCGTGGTTCTCAACCTTTCCAGACTACTGGACCCTTTTCAGGAGTCTGATTTGTCCTCTCTGCCCCAAGTTTCACCTCACTTAAAAACTACTTGCGTACAAAATCAGACATAAAAATACAAAAAAGTGTCACAGCAACCTATTACTGAAAAAATTGCTTACTTTTCTCATTTTATCCGTACAAAATTTTAGTCTGTACTGACTTCGCTAATGCTTTTTATGTAGCCTGTTGTAAAACTAGGCAAATATCTAGATGAGCTGATGTACCCCCTGAAAGATCTTTCCATACTACGAAGGGTACGTGTACCCTCTGGTTGAGAACCACGGGTTAGAGAAGCACCTTTTCTTTGAAATTCCATTAAGGTTTGGCTGAGATATAAACTTCTGACAATCACCACTTCTCTCCTCTCATTTATAGTAAAATTTTGGCAACTTGCCAGAACAATAACCGAACACCAACTTTCCAAATGGTTGGGCTCAGGCTATTGACTCAGCAGCAGGAGGAGGAGGAACTCTGGGGACCAGACAGCCTTTCTGGGACTAGGGAAACTGGGTCAGACTCCCCATGGCACATGGCCCCCATGTTCCAGCCCACCCCAGACAGACCAAGTCTCCCATACACCAGGGAGACTCCCGTTTGCAACCCAAACCTCCTCAATCCCAATTTAATGTTATTTCCTGCATAAAAATAACATTACCCAGAATATGTGGCAGCCACACATGCACATCAGCCATTGTTTGGAGGAACTCTGGCCAGAGCCATCCCTTGGGTAGTATGAATCGGGGTGACCGCTCCAGGCTTGGGGGGCCATGCAGGCCGGTGCGATTAGCTGGCGCAGTCAGTCCCAGAAAAGACAAATCCATCACTTCTGCACTGGGCGCCACCGCTCTGGGCCCCATGATTTGGGGGTCCTCACGGGCTGGTGTGATTGGTCAGCACGGTCAGTCCCGGAGGAGACAAATCCATCACGTCTGCCCCAGGCTCTGCACCCCGCTAGGGATGGCCCTGACATGGCAGATGCACAACATGCTGGGTAATGTAGCTGACATTTGCTCTCCTTTTGGTTCAACCAATGGGAGTTCAGGAGGGGCAGAGTTGGATGGGCTTGGTGGGCAATGGCACAGTGGAGTGGGAGCTTTGAAGATCAGGGCTGCAGTGGTGGTGTGGAGCCCTGACAGTGTGAAGTGGAGTCAGGTATGGGGGCGGTGGCAGTATGTCACGGAAGGGGGGTCATGCCCAATTCTCCCCCAGGCCCTGACCACTGCAGGGAGTAGATAGATAGGGAGTTCAGGGAAGGGGACACAGCTCCACTCACTCTGGGACTCAACACAGCGGGAGGTGGTGGGGATGGGGGTGGTTCATGCTCCTTTCTCTCCAGGCCTTTGAATGCAGCAAGAGGGGTACCAGGAAGGGAGTAATATCCCCTCTTCTTTTGGGACTTGGTGCAGTCAGGAAGGGGTAGACCTGTACAGTTCTATTCTGCTGCAAGCACCAGGCCAAGAGTGAATGTCTTGTCTTCACTTCCCTGGGAGTAAATGCAGCCCTGCCTCCCAGAACGTAGCCTACAGCTGAGCTTGGGATAGCCCCCACTGGGGATGGGGCTGCAACTCTGATTGCTTTGTTGCGTGTCCTACAGGGTGCAGGCATTGGATGAGCTGGGAAAGGGGCAAGGAGACTGGATCATAGGTGCTGATTCCATGGGTGCTCTGGGGCTGGAGCACCCATGGGGAAAAAGCAGCTCCCCGCCTCACCTAGGCTCACCTCTGCTCTGCCTCCTCCCCTGAACATGCCACGTGCCCGATTTTTCCCCCCCCAACTCCCAGCACTTGTGCCACGAAACAGCTGTTTTGCGGTGGCAAGTGCTGGGAGGGAGGAGGAGGAATGCGGTGCACTGGGGGAAGAGGTGGAGCCAGGGCGGGGATTTGGGGAAGGGGTCCAATAGGGGCAGGGAGGGGGGGAGTTGGGGTGGGGACTTTGGGGAAGGGGTTGGAATGGGGGTGGGGCAGGGCAAGAGTGGAGTGGGGGAAGGCCCAGGGGCAGGGTGGGCGTGAGCACCCACTGGTGCCTGGGAAAGTTGGCACCTATGGACTGGATGGGAGTATTAGTGAGTGGGCAAGGGGATGGCAGTGGTGGTGTGTTAGTAGGGCTAGCAGTGGAGGTGTTGTGGGGTTGGAGGCAGGGCAGTGAGGTTAGCAGTGGGGGTGTTGGGAGGTCAGCAGGGGTGTTGGAGGCTGGGGTCTAAAGGGGTGGGATATTTCCTGAAATTAATTTGAAAATGTTGATCAGTATGCCTCCTTCCCTTTCGGGTCACCACATGGGGAAGGGAGGGAAGAGAGATTACTAGTGGATCATTCCCCCCAGGACTGCAGCCTTCCCCTGTTGCTAGTTAATGTAGCGAGTCTGGTAGCTCAAGTAGTAGCAGTCTGTGCTGCAATGTTCCTGATGATGATGAGTTGTGGAGGGTGGAGGCTTACAGTTACAGTTCTGACCATATAATTAAAAAGTGTCTTATAATGCATATGCGGGCTGAATGAAGGTTGCAGAGACAACCTTAATATGAAGGTTGATTATCTGAATCCAGTTCTTCAAAATGGACTCTGAATATTCATACTCTTGAAAATGTGCTGACTGGTGTCACCAAATGGTGCAATATTCCACTAGCAGTGCCTAGTCAAACACTCGCATGCCCCTTTCTGCCCCTACCCTCAGCCACCAAGCATTATTCTGAGGACGAGGCTATAAAAGGGAGGGAGGCAGTGGTTACCACCTCAGTTCCTTCCACTACTAATGCTGAGCCAGGAGAAAACAGGACCCCACAAAACAGAGGAAGAAGGGCAGGGCATGTGAATATGCTGAATCCATTTCAAAGATCTCAGCTACTGGTAAGTAATGTTAATTTCTTCTTTGATTGTCCTCTACATAGTCCCTCTCCTGGTATAGTTTAGTCCATAGTACGCATTTTAAATAAAAAGGTGGGTATGGAATCCTAACTAAACAAGTACTGAAGCACAGATCTACCAACTGCGCATCTGACCATATATAACAAATAACGTTTAATGAATTTGTTTTGACTCCACATAGCTGCTGTACAAATTTCTAGTAGTGGAACATGTCTCAAACACGCCAACAATGCTGCCATCACCCTAGTGGAGTGTGCTTACAGCTGAAGAGTGGGAGATCATGATGCACTCTTATAACTTTCTATTATACCCTGTCTGACCCATCTTGATTATGTTTGTGCTGATGCAAGATTTCCTCTGTAGTTACCAGCATATGAAACAAGCAATTTATGCAAAGACCTAAAGTCCTTGTTCCTATTGAAACAGAATGATAAAACTCTTTTTGCATCTAAACAATGCAGCTTTGATTTGCTTTTACTCAAATGAGGTCTGGGAAGAAACACTGGTAGACTAATGGACTGACTGACCTGGAACTCAAGTGATTTTTTTTTTTTTGGTATGAATTTAGGATGTGGATGAAGGTCATAAATAGAGTGCCAGCCCTTAAGGCATGAAGTTTATTAATCTTCCAACCTGATATTATTTCTATAATAAAAAGCAGCCTTAATTGATAGACAAAATAAGGAACATGAAGAAAAGGCCTCAAAGGGTGGAGACATAAGCTGTGATTGCATTAAGTCCAATGGTGCAATAGAACCTCTTACTAGGGGAACAAATTTAGTAATCCTTTAAACTTTTATCATCATGTGAAAATACTGCTTTGAATATGAGAAGCTGCTGTTGTAGCTAAACATATATTTAAAGCATATTTAAAGTATTTAAAAGTAACAATTACTCTAATACAGTTTGAATAGGGGCTGACACAAGATTTATACCCCTATCAGATAGCCATGGCAAAAATCATTTCCATTTTAACTTAACAACTTGTCTCTTGAGAAATGTTGCTACTACGGACAGACATTTGGTAAAGAGATGGGATCCTAAGAAAAAGGCCAAAAGGGGAGAACCCTGAACTGGAAATGGTCCTGCCCTATGGCAAAATGAAGGTACTTCCTGTGTGATGGTCTTATTGAAATATGAAAAGAAGCTTCTTTGAGATGGAGAGCAGTAAACCAATCTAGATAAGACAGGGAAGGAATAATGGAAACTAGAGTCAACATTCTGAAATGCATCCATCAAAAATACTTGTTTAGTTTTCTTAGATCCAAGATGGGATGAAGTCCATTTTTCTTTGGAAATGGGAAATAGCAGGAATAGAACCCTTGATTCCTGAAATTTATTGGAACCTCCTCTATTGCTCCCTTTGTTTACAGAGAATTGATTTCCTTTCTTAACATTGAGTCATGAGAAGGGTACTCGAAAAAGGAGGGTGTGGGAAGTTGGTTTGGGGTGAGCGTGTTGAACTGGATGGAGAAATTGTTCTTTATAATGTAAGAACCCATCTTTCTGTGATGATCTTTAGCCAGTTGCTCTAACATTGGCTTAAACAGTCTCCAATTGTAAGGGAAATAGAAGCCAAGATTGGTTTGCTGCCCTGAATACCACTCCAAACCTGCATCTAATAGCAGTCAAAGAAATGGTTGTGGACAAATTCTTCTGCTTCATTCTGGCTTTAAATGGTAATCTCTTATGACTGAGAAGTAGCAGTTATTGCTGTTGGTGGTGGTAGTGATGTCTACCTTTGTTGAAATAAGAAGGTAGGTAGTTAGCTATTCACATGTTTAGAGAGGAAGAAATTATCTTTCTTCCTAGAGAATCTAGTCTTTTCCCTTCTCTATTGCTAGGAGTAGAATGTACCTCCTGATCTTGATCTTTGCATTGTTGCTGCCACTAGAGAATTTGGTGAAGGATGTCCATGAAAAAAAGAAAATCCTACATATGAAATCTGATAAAGCTTATCTTGTTTGCAATTGGCTGTCAAGACAATGGGGTATTCCATATTTATTTTGCTGGTTGCCATACTCTAACAGTGGCAGAGAAACTTTATTTGTAGAAGTGTTTCCAGATATATCAAAAATGGGACGCACAGTTTCTTTTAGGAAAAATGAAGGTTATTTCAATGTAGAAACCATTCTGCTGATTAATTCCTGGGAATGAATGGCATCCTCTGAAGGAGAAGGAGTTGAGGCTACTCCCACATTTTTGTCTGGAGAGGATTCACCCACAGGTTCCTGGTGATGGGAAAGATGTCTGTAGAGAAACCTCCACCTTCTCCTCTTCATCATATAATTCATCATTAGAGTAGGGGACTTGTATCCCATTACTGGATCCATTAGTGTAGGATCCAAATGTCTTGGATCTGAATGTGTCCGATCCATATAACTTGGATCTGGATATCACAGATGCAGAAAGACCTCACCAGATTGATGGTGAACAGAAGGCCTGACCCTGGATGGAAGTTGATATGGAGGGTCTGGAGCTGACCAATAAGGTCAAGGAATTCATGGAGGCACTTGCCAGTCCTGCCAATTTCGAAAGTTTGGTATCATGGCAGAACCAGGAGATACCTGGGTTTGTAGTAGTCTGTGTCCAATGGAGGTCTCTGAGATTGTGGTTCTGGATTATCCATTGGATCCAGTTGTTTGTCTGAATGTGGATCTGAGCCCAGATCTGACAA
This sequence comes from Dermochelys coriacea, assembly GCF_009764565.3. NCBI lineage: Eukaryota > Metazoa > Chordata > Testudines > Dermochelyidae > Dermochelys > Dermochelys coriacea. The sequence goes on along the minus strand of NC_050069.1, from coordinate 153,747,876 downwards.
CAAAATTATTTGGGTGGGGGAACTACTGAGAGCAGTATTCTTAACATGGACATTGGAGAAATCATCTGAGGAGAGTCCGAAGGTGTCTTGGGCGGTGGAGGTAACATCATCAATGGGATATCTGATTTCCTTTTCTTGTGAGAGTGTGGGGATGGATTCCTGTCCAATCTTCTTTTCACTGTTATCATAGAATCCACTGGAACTGATTAGTGTGGTTCCGCAGACACTTTGTCTGCTGCATTTGATCTGATGAGTCTCCAGACAGGTGTTTAGTCTTTGCTTTTTTCTTCCTTGGAACCGAGGGCTCTGGCTCCATGGAAGTTCTTGGCATCAATTGTTTACCTTCCATGTCTGCTTTCCTTGATACTGGTACCTTCTTTGGTGTGGGGTGTGTGTGTGTCAGATGACTGTTACCAAGTGTTCAGTTTCTTTAGAACTGGAGTTTGTTGCTGAGAAGGATGGCTTACGTTCAAAATTCTTCCTGGAAACAGAAGGGCTCAGAGCTCACCCAGGCCTCATGTTTATCTTCCAGAGCCTTAGGAACTAAGGTTCTTGCTGACAAGGTTTCTTGTAGAAGGAAGGTTTGGAGTCTCTTCTGCTTCTCCTTTCTGGCTTGCAGTGTGAAAGTGCTACAGATTGAACACCAGGAAGGAGAATGTCCTTCTGCTAAGCACTTCAGGCAGCAAGCATGGGAGTCCAAATCTAGGTAAACTGCCAGAAACATCTCTTAAATCCATGCTTCCTGCTCTTCAGGTCCACCACAAGAACAAAAAACTAATACTGACAAACATTATCTATAAAACAACAACCAAGGCACTGTAACTGTCTAAAGAATCTTGATTTGTAGAAGGCTCATGACTGTGTTAGCAGGTGGAAGGGACTGAGGTGGTAACCACTGCTGTGCCCCCTTTTATAGTTACACCCTCAGAATGTACTCAGAGGCTGAGGGTGGGGGCAAAGAGGAGCATACAAGTGATTGACTAAGCACTACTAGTAGAAGGCTGCACTGTTCAATGGCACTGGTTGGTGTATATCCAAGAATGGAGAATATTTAGAAGACATGCCAAGAAGAAACTGGCATTTCCTAACTTCTGAGTGCTTAACTTTGCATCCCTAATTATGTCCTTTTAACACTGTTCTTCTTTGTATTTAAAAATAGAATAATAAAACACCTGCATGTTCATAATCAGAGAGAGTTGGTATTGTTACAACGACAGTGTTCAATACCACTATTACTGTTATTACAATAATACAATTACAATACCGAGTTACTATATTAGTTCCAAGCCAGAATCCTGTAACTTTAATGAACAGAGTTAGTGGACAGTACATGCTTTGCAACCTGTGACATGTCAGTATTTCTAGCATCTCCTGCTACAATCATTACTAATTAGATATTTAGAAATTTTTATTGAAATATGAAAAGATTCCTTTCAAAAGAGCATTTGTCTGGGAATACAGCCAACAAACAAAAGTGATGCCAGCATTTACTACAAAGGCAGTTATAAAGAAATAAAAAACATCAATTATCTCTGAAAAACTGATTTGAATAGGGTTGTGGGAGTCGTGGTTTGACCCATCCTCACTTACAACTGAGCACAGCATGTAAAGTAGTTAAATATCCTCTAGCTCAATAGGAAAATACTTAATTTCTGTGAAAACTGAAGAAAGGGAAAAGGTTTGGGTGCAAATGTGTTTTTCACAATTGTATGTTATAATTTGGGGAGTTTATTCCTACTTCTCATTGGCATTTATGACAAAATACTTCTCTCTGGGAGAAATCCTTGTTTTTAAAAGAACCACAACTAATTATGGCCAAGATGGTGTAGAAACAAGGGCAAAAGCAAAGAGAGTTGCCCTTGGCCTCCTGAGAGGACAGTAATGGTGGTTGCAACGGTTTTTTGCCAATAAGAGTGACTGTACCAGTCCAGCAAAGAATCTACTGGGTTCTACACCCAGGCTACCGAACTGGTGATCTGGTGAGAACACATTGCTCTTCTCTTTTCCCATTTGCCCTCACCATGCTGCCTCCTTCCTTCCCAAGTGAAGAAGCCAAATCGGGGAAAGGTAGTTAAGACTATGGGAAGCCTGCCACACTCTAAAATGCCATTTTTGAAATTAAGATTGGGATCACGAACTGTTAGTGAATGATAAAGTCTGCAATTCACTGACAATTCCCATGAAAATGATGTGCCCAGCCACTTTTGAAAATCCCTCTTAATGCTTATTTGCATAGTTAGGCACCTAAATACCTTTAAAAATCTGCCCCTTCCCCTCTTTGGTTCAATAGGTCCAGAGTTTGTTGATCTTCAGAACATATTGCAAGGTCTATTTTGGATCTTCTCTGATGATGTGGATGGGGTGTGAAAGGCTGGTTTTCCCTTCTTGGTTTGTGGGTTGGAAAGTTCTGTAATTCCTCTTTTTGACATTATATTGATTTGGGCTATTACCTTTATCTGTGTTTTTTAAATTATAGTGTCAGTACACTTAGAGAAACTGTGACTGTACAAATTGGAAAATAAAATTAAAAAAAACCTCCTCTGAAGTAAATGGGGTTATACCATTATACCTGAAAGGAGAATTTGGGCCATTAACAGAAATTCATAGTAAACTGTGTGACAAAGCTCTGTCCTTGCCTCCGTGGGTCCCGCATTTCCTGGTGGATTTCGCTAGCCTCAGAGGCTCACTGTGACCCTCCACGTAACCCTTCTTTCTCTAGAGACAAGGGTCACAGTCTACTGAGCCATTTTCATGATAAGCCAGCAAGGGAGGTGAGGAGAAGTTATCCTTCCTTGCACAGTCTCTGTTGTCTCCCAGTCTCAGTGATTAATCAGGGGGCAAAGGTGGGGGGGGGGGGAAGAACCCAGGCCCATCCTCTACTCCGGGCTCCAGCTCAGGGACCCTAATAGCATCAGCTATGGTAGCTGACCTTTTAGAAACATGACCTGTAAGATTCCCTGGGCTACTTCCCCCACAGCAGCCCTCACTTCCTCAAGCTCCACTTCACCCTTACCTCAGGGCTTCCTTCCTTGTGCCTGATATGGTGTGTACTACTCAGCCTCTCCAACTGCACAGCTTCTTCCCACAACTCCTGACATGCACACCCACCTGACTAACTGGGAGGCTTTTAACTAGTTTCAGCCAGCCCGATTGGCTTCAAGTGTCCCAATCAACCTGGTCTTCTCCCTGCCTTCTGGAAAGTTCTTAATTGGCCCCAGGTGTCTTAATTGACCTGGAACAGTTGCCATTTCACTTATCCTGGTACCAGGGATTTGTTTAGCCTGGAGCGAATATATCTATCTCCCACTACTCTTCCATAGCCATCTGGCCTTGCTCCATCACAACTGTTGGACGATAACAGGACTGTGAGCAATATACAGCATGTATGTATAAGGTTTAACTGACAAACTTGATTTTTTTTTATAGAATTACAAAATTTGTGGATGACAGAGATGCAGTAGAGACACTATATAGCTTGAGTGTAGCAAAGCATTTAATGCTGCCTCTCAAACCTACACTTGCAAAATCATTTCCAATACTTATCACGAGTACTGTCACACAGAGTCCACGGTGTGTTGTGATAAATGTTAATGTACTGAATTGTAAAGGGCAGCTGCTGGGGTACTGCAAGAACTAGTGTTAGGTACAGACTTATTTAACATCTTATTATTTTTAACATCTTAACAACAGTGATCTTGAAAAGGAAGTAGAGAACTTCTGTCTTATCTGTCAGCTTTTTTCCTGAAGAACGAAATGCCTGCAGAGCTATTATGTAGCCATGTTAGTCTCAGGATATAAGAGAGACAAGGCAGGTCTGAGATATCTCAGAAATATGAGATATCATCTTTTATTGGACCAAGTTGTGTTGGGGGAAGGGACAAGCTTTTGAGCTTTGCAGAGCTCTTCTTCAGGTCTGGAGAAGGTAACCAGAGTGTCTGAGCTAAACATGAGGTGGGACAGATTGTTAAGCATAAGGAGTTCATAGATGCTGTAGGAGACCTCTTAAACTGAAGTGGGCAATTAAAGGTTAGAAGGCAGGGGTGTTATTAACTGTTGTAATGAGCCATAAAATCAGTTTCGCTAATAAGTCCATGCAGATCTATTATCCTCTCACTGATTTGTTGGAGGGAGCTGAAACTGTTAATCACAGTGAGCCCTGGGCTATGGGGCCTGCTGACCTACTTCTCAGCAGCAAGAATTCTTCCATAGCCATTATATTTAATAATGTAATAACACTTATAATGAACATAGGTACTATGTGCGCATAGGAATTTTTTTTCCTGAATGGATCCCCGAGTATGATCTGAACAATTCTTTGCTTAAATACCCGTTTGATTGTCCCACATGTTTCCTTTGAGAGGCATGTCTGCTTATCCTCTGCACAAGGGATACGAGTAGGAGTGACGAAAAAATATAACAAAGGAAGGTCACAATGAGGATATCAGATAGAAGCATAGAAAAACAAAGGAAAAGCTGGCTACTATCCTGCCAAAAGTCAGGCTTGTCAATAATTGAAGGTCTGTGTTGTTACAGCTTTGGAAACTCTGCATATTAGACCAGGCTGCTGCTTTACAGATTTCACAAGCTGTTTATAATTTGTAGTGTAATAGACCCTGGGGGCCATTCTCAAGGATCAGGGCCCTATTGTGCTATTTAGAGACACAAAGCAAAAAGTTGGTCTCTACCTCAAAGACCCTATGGCTCTTTTCCTTGGGCTGGGATGCTTGGTTAGTTTTTTCTTTCCTAAAATCAAGACACTGGCAGTTTTTGACCTGTGGACATTTCACAGTCTTAAGTCACTGTAAAAATGGAACCGTGGTATTCCACACTTATTCTCTCTTGGTGACTCAAAATTAAAAATTACTTTACAAATAATACCAAAGAACTGGTTGAAATTTTTTCACTAATTTTTTAACAAAAATAGTGTTTTGAACAAAACAAAATTGAAATTTTTTATTTTGTTTGAAATTTTCATTATTTGAAATAAAATATTTTTTGGAAAATCAAAAGGGTTTGTTTTCAGTTTTTCATTGAAGAAGAACATTTTCATTGGAGAATTAGGAAAAAAATTTTCCTGTGAAAAACAATTTGCAGTTTTCAACCAGATCTATAAAGATGTTTTTTTCTAAATACCACCACCTCAAACTCAGTCATGAAATTGAAAGACAAGCTGTGTTCTTTCAGGCTTCATGTCATCATCAATAATAGATTCTGTAGTCAGAACTTTAACTCTTCTGTTGCTGATGTCTGAGCCAGAAATGTATCCAGCTCACTCTCCCAGATTTGTGTTTATGTTAAGTTCTAAACCAAAGTATTGCTTAGTTCTTGCAGGCATGTAGCCAAATACGAGTTGGAATACACAATGGAGGTGAAATTCACCCACTGGGGGAGGCCCGCACATAAAGCCCCAAAGTCCCACTACTGTCTTGCATAGGGGATACTGGTAGAGCAGCTGCATAGGCCTGTGGACAGGAGGCTACATTAACATTGAAAGTTATTTAAATAAAACTTCCCATTTCATACCCTAGACTTCCAGCCCACATACATTGTAACAGCTTTTCCTTCCTTGTTTCTATGCAGACTGGGTCTTTCCCTAGATTCATAGATACTAAGGTCAGAAGGGACCATTCTGATCATCTAGTCCGACCTCCTGCACAGCGCAGGCCACAGAATCTCACCCACCCACTCCTATGAAAAACCTCACCTATGTCTGAGCTATTGAAGTCCTTAAATCATGGTTTAAAGACTTCAAGGAGCAGAGAAGCCTCCCTCAAGTCAACCATGCCCCATGCTACAGAGGAAGGCGAAAAACCTCCAGGGCTTCTCCAATCTGCCCTGGAGGAAAATTCCTTCCCGACCCCAAATATGGCCATCAGCTAAACCCTGAGCATATGGGCAAGATTCACCAGCCAGATGCTACAGAAAATTCTTTCCTGGGTAACTCAGATCCTATCCATCTAATATCCCATCTCAGGGGATTAGTCCTATTTACCTTGAATATTTAAAGATCAATTAATTACCAAAATCCCATTATCCCATCACACCATCTCCTCCATAAACTTATCAAGTAGAATCTTAAAACCAGATAGATCTTTTGTCCCCACTGCTTCCCTTGGAAGGCTATTCCAAAACTTCACTCCTCTGATGGCTAGAAACCTTCGTCTAATTTCAAGTCTAAACTTCCTGATGGCCAGTTTATACCCATTTCTTCTTGAGTCCACATTTGTGCTGAGCTGAAATAATTCCTCTCCCTCTCCTGTATTTGCTCTCTATAAATATATCAGAGGGATAATCATATCTCCCCTCAACCTTCTTTTAGTTAGGCTAAACAAGCCAAGCTCCTTAAGTCTCCTTTCATAAGATAAGTTTTCCATTCCTCGGATCATCCTAGTAGCCCTTCTCTGTACCTGCTCCAGTTTGAATTCATCCTTTTTAAACATGGGAGACCAGAACTGCACACAGTATTCTAGGTGAGGTCTCACCAGTGCCTTGTATAATGGTACTAAAACCTCCTTATCCCTACTGGAAATGCCTCTCCTGATGCATCCCAAAACCGCATTAGCTTTTTTCACAGCCATATCACATTGGCAGCTCATAGTCATCCTATGATCAACCAATAATCCAAGGTCCTTCTCGTCTTCCGTTACTTCTAATTGACGCGTCCCCAACTTATAACTAAAATTCTTGTTATTAATCCCTAAATGCATAACCTTACACTTCTCACTATTAAATTTCATCCTATTACTATTACTCCAGTTTACAAGATCATCCAGATCCTCCTGTATATCCTGATCCTTCTCTGAATTGGCAATACCTCCCAGCTTTGTATCATCTGCAAACTTTATTAGCGCACTCTCACTTTTTGTGCCAAGGTCAGTAATAAAAAGATTAAATAAGATTGGTCCCAAAACAGATCCCTGAGGAACTCCACTGGTAACCTCCCTCCAACCTGACAGTTCGCCTTTCAGTAGGACCCGTTGCAGTCTCCCCTTTAACCAATTTCTTATCCACCTTTTGATCATATTGATCCCCATCTTCTCCAATTTAACTAATAATTCCCCATGTGGCACGGTATCAAATGCCTTACTGAAATCTAGGTAAATTAGATCCACTGCATTTCCTTTATCTAAAAAATCTGTTACTTTTTCAAAAAAGGAGATTAGGTTGGTTTGGCACGATCTACCTTTTGTAAAACCATGTTGTATTTTGTCCCATTTACCATTGACTTCAATGTCCTTAACTAATTTCTCCTTCAAAATTTTTTCCAGGACCTTGCATACTACAGATGTCAAACTAACTGGCCTGTAGTTACCCGGATCACGTTTTTTCCCTTTCTTAAAAATAGGAACTATATTAGCAATTCTCCAATCATTCAGTACAACTCCTGAGTTTACAGATTCATTAAAAATTCTTGCTAATGGGCTTGCAATTTCAGGTGCCAATTCCTTTAATATTCTTGGATGAAGATTATCTGGGCCCCCTGATTTAGTCCCATTAAGCTGTTTCAGTTTCGCTTCTACCTCTGATATGGTAATATCTACCTCTATATCCTCATTCCCATTTGTCATGCTACCATTATCCCTAAGATCCTCTTTAGCCTTATTAAAGACTGAGGCAAAGTATTTGTTTAGATATTGGGCCATGCCTAGATTATCTTTAACCTCCACTCTATCCTCAGTGTTTAGCAGCCCCACTTCTTCTTTCTTAGTTTTCTTCTTATTTATATGGCTATAGAACCTTTTACTATTGGTTTTAATTCCCTTTGCAAGGTCCAACTCTACTCGACTTTTAGCCTGTCTCACTTTATCCCTACATGTTCTGACCTCAATTAGGTAGCTTTCCTTGCTGATCCCTCCCATCTTCCATTCCCTGTATGCTTTCTGCTTCTTCTTAATCATCTCTGTAAAATGCTTGCTCATCCAGCTTGGTCTACAACTCCTTCCTATGAATTTTTTCCCCTTTCTTGGGATAAAGGCTTCCGATAGCTTCTGCAACTTTGATTTAAAGTAATCCCAGGCCTCCTCTACCTTTAGTTCCATAAATTCTTCAGTCCAATCCACTTCCCTAACTCATTTCCTTAATTTTTGAAAGTCAGCCCTTTTGAAATCAAAAACCCTAGTTGCAGATTTATTTTTGTTAATCCTTCCATTTAGTTTGAACTGAATTAGCTCATGATCACTTGAGCCAAGACTGTCCCCTACAACCATTTCTTCTATGAGGTCCTCGCTACTCACCAAAATTAAATCTAAAATGGCATCCCCTCTAGTCGGTTCAGCAACTACTTGATGAAGGAATCCATCAGCTATCGCATCTAGGAAAATCTGAGCCCTATTATTATTACTAGCACTGGTCCTCCAGTCTATATCTGGGAAGTTAAAGTCTCCCATGATCACGCAGTTTCCATTAGTATTTACTTTATTAAAGACATTAAAAAAGGCTCTATCCATATCCAAATTAGATCCCGGAGGTCTATAGCGCACCCCAAGCACTATCATAGGGGAGGCTCTACTAGTTATCTTCCCCAATGTAATTTTTGCCCAGACGGACTCTGTCTTATCCATTGCATCAATTCTTATTTCTTTACATTCTACCTCATCATTGATGTACAATGCTACTCCACCACCTTTACCTTTGTTTTTGTCTTTCCTAAACAGCACATACCCTTCAATACCTGTAGTCCAGTCATGACTGCTATTCCACCATGTTTCTGTTATCCCTATAATATCTGGTTTCACTTCCTGCACCAGTAGCTCTAGTTCCTCCATTTTGTTACCTAGGCCCCTCGCATTGGTGTACAAACATCTTAATTTTTGCTGTTTGGCCTCGCTCACATTTTGTACCCTATTAGGCACAGTCATTCTACAGCCAGTATAATCTATTAGACTAGTATCCACACCGCCCTCGCTCCTTATATACATTCTCCTACCCACGGCTGTATCCTTTCTTACTTCGTCTTCTTCCCTCTCAATGCTAAAATCTGGCGTGGAGATTTCCTGGACATCTCCCATCCATCTCCCCCTAATTCCTAGTTTAAAGCTCTCTTTATCAGTTGTGCCAGCCTTGATCCTACAAGTCTATTTCCTTCCCTACTCAGATGAAGTCCATCCCAAGAGAACTGTCCTCTGTCCGTGAATGCCTCCCAGTGGCCATACATCCCAAAGCCCACCTTATAGCACCACTGCCTAAGCCATCTGACAGTCATAATCTTGTCACACCTTTATTGCCCTTCTCTAGGAACAGGCAGGATCCCACTAAAGATCACCTGAGCCTCAATTTCCTTAAGCGTCTTCCCCAGCCTAGCATAGTCTCCCTTAATACTTTCCAGCGAGAATCTAGCTGTATCATTTGTTCCCACATGAAGGATACTTAGGGGATTCTTTCCCTCTCCCTTAGGATCCTTTTCAACCTCAGGTCTACATCCCGTATCTTAGGACCCGGAAGGCAGCATACCCTTCTATTCTCTGGATCAGCTCTAGTTACAGGCCTGTCTATTCTTCTCAATAAAGAGTCCCCGATCACATAGACCTGCCTTTTCCTGGTGACAGTGCTATTCTCCAGTCTCTCCCCTGTTCCCTCTGGCTGCAAGTTCTTTCCATTCCTATTTTCCCTTATAATCCTCTTCAACCCATCCTGTATCCTCCTGGGGCTCATATTTGGTGTAGTCTCCCTTGACTCTTCCCCTTTTCCTATAGGACTAGCCTCTCTTCTCTTCTTCCTTACCCTTCCACCTTCAACAAGTACGTGCTGAGCCCCTTCTTCATTTTCCAACTCTGCAAACCTGTTCCTAAGCTCTATTTCTCCTTCACTAGCCCATCTTTTCCTCTGCCTGGTTCTTTTAGTCACATGCTTCCACTGACCACTTTCCTCACCCAGTCTCCCCTCAAAATTCCCCAGCCCTGCTTCCATCTGCGAGTCTGAGCTTTTCCCTTCAGATACCTCATATCTTTGCTCCATCATCTGCTCAAACCCCTTTCTAAAAACTCAACCAGACTTTCCACCTGCATCTCCAAACCTCAGATCTTTTCCTCCATCAGCTCTATCAGATGGCATTTCATGCAGAAAAAACTCTTACCAAGTCCCCCCTCCAGGATCATGTACATACCACAGCTTCCACATCCAGTCATCCTCAATGTGTCTTCCACTACAGGAGTCATTCCCACAGCTGCATCCATATCCATCATAGCCTTCCCACCTAAGTCCTGTTAATCTGGGAAACACAAGCCACACCAAAAAGACCACTCCCCCCAGCAAAAGCAAACCCCAAACAAGCACCAGAATACAAACTCCCACTCAAACTCCCCTGTTTACAGCTCTGTTTGCTAGCTCCTGGGCCGCTGCAGCTGTCTGTGCCACTGCCTGACTGGCTGGCTACCTTTATAGGACCTCTAGTCAGAAGCCCCACCCCCTAGGCAGGGCTCAGCTGCTCTCCCAGCACAAAGCCCCACCCCCTAAGCAGGGCTCAGCTGCTCTCCCAGCACAAAGCCCCTACACACACACAAATACTAAAAATACAAAACCAAGTACAACTACCTTCTCCTCCAACAGAACTCCCACTCAAACTCCCCTGTTTAGAGCTCTGTTTGCTAGTTCCTGTGCCGCTGCAGCTGTCCTAGACCCTAACTGCTCTTACCTAACAGCTTTATAACAACTGAACTAAACTGTGGCAAGCAAACACCCTTTAGACAACAGCTACCTCCTATAACTTCACATTATTTCTAGTATAGTTTCCAAAGGTTAGATAACAAGATTTTTAAAGTGATCTTTAAAGCACTTCTGCCACACACATACTGTCAATTTAAAATGTTAAATGTATAGTTTATTTTATTGTAATAGATTATATACTTTTGCTAAATGAAATTAATGCTACAATGGAAAACAAATATGTGAGACCCTATTACAACCTTCTGCAGCTTCACAAATTTATTTTTGACAGTTTTCCTGTGGTTCAGGTTGTAGGGGATTTATCCTACAAATCCATATACCCTAATGTATTTTTTCACATCCTAAAATACCACCATTTTTTATACTATTAAAGAAATATGTAGATCTGGTACCACTTGATGTAAAAATCCCACAATCCATAAAAAGCAAAATTAAAAAAACAAACAAACAGTTGTAAGGTGGAACATCCAGGATGGTGCTGTATTCACTACATGCACAAGTTTAAATAGTGTAAAGGATAAATAAGCCATTTTCCTCCTGTGGGTATTTTCTTTGGCTACCAAAGTACTGGGGAAATAAGGAAAGCAAATCCATTCAAAATCACAGGTATTAAAAAAGGTTAACTAGGACTCAGGTTGTTTACCTTATTTTTTACAGTACAAATTTTGATTCCTCTGTACAGGTTAATCAAAAATATCCAGATTACTCATTTATGAATTAAATATTAAGAGTAAAAATGAATGGGCCAGATTCTGAACAGTACTGCAGGGGTAGGAAAGCAGACCACATGTGCAAAAGCAGTGGTAGAGAGCTATGCAATGGGCACGTATATCAGACATTCTCAGCCAGTACAGTCTGCACAGGGAAACTTATGTGGCTATATCAGGGAAGCATGCTGGCTGTGAGACAAATAGTGTGTATGGGAATACAGATCTTATATAAACTTTAAACCTTTTATTTCTAAAATGGGTTTCATGTGGATAGGTTTTAAAGTAACTTTTTTCTATCAAGATACAGATTCCAGAAGACAAGCTGTTGATTTACAGCATAATTCCAAAATAGACAGGTTACTGTAATCTCCAAGAATAAGCAGCACGGGTGATGAATTTATTGTTTATGACTGAATGTTGAGTGACTAGTTTTGTTGCTAGTGTTTTTCCAATCAGCTATTTTTAGAGGATTTTTGTGTCAAACTTTGTGATCTTTTCATACAGATAAGACCATGGCAACTTTTACAAAAGTGATATCATGATTTGGATTTTTGATACTTTGCGGGTCACAGGTCACAGATCTCTATGGTATGCAAAAATCTGAATATTTCTACATTTGCTGATTTAAATGCAGTCTTCCAAACAGGGCTGTCCTTAGGATTTATGGGGCCCTACGCAGTATTATTAAACTGGTGCCCCTATGCCCGAGGGTAGCCTGTGGGGGGCAGGGAGGCACAAGGCAGCAAAGGATACCAAGCCGCCCAGCCTGCCTCACTGCGGCGGAGAGTCACAGTTCCCTGCAGAGAGCCTTGTACCCTCTCCCTCACACAGAATGCATGGCGGCTTTGGCTCTGTGAATACGGCCCCTGCCTAAGGAGACTGCAGCTAGCTGTGGGAGCCTGCAGGAAGGGTTAGAACAGGGATAGGAAGAGGTGGAAGGGTGAACATTAAGACCCAGGGGTGCCCCAAATTTTTGGGTGCTCTACGCAGTTGCATATGCTGCGTATGCCTAAGGACAGCCCTGCTTCCAAACTGATGCTAGATAAGCATGACCAAAGCACGAATGGATTAAGTTGCATGGCTCCAATGTAGCCCTCACACTTGATTTGTCCAAAGGCCCTGGTGAAAGGTGCCACAAGGCAGTGTAAACAATATTTGAAAGCCATACCAATCAAGGCCAAGAAACCTCACCTTTTGGGTCAACAGGCCAATTGAGGGAAGACTAACATTCCAAAGACTAATCACCTTGGGGAGAGGCAATCATGACAACCTCAACCAGGCCACTCCAGTCTCTGAGCAATTTCTCTGTCCACCCAAAGGAAGCCTGCTAGTAAGAAGAGCTGTGCCAACAGAACATTGTCATCTAGCTTCTTGACTGCAGTTCCTGCTCCTACCCTATGACAGTCCAGAAGACTGTAAGAGCTGAAGAGTTTGCATCCCCCTGCCACCATTATCTAAAGGATCTTATTTTTTTCTTTCTATTTTGTTTTTATTTGGTCAGAGGCATCCCAACCCCTTTGTTATCAGGGTGTGGAAGTGAAAGTGTGGCTGTGTGCACACATTTGTCTGTGAGCATCCATAAAGTCCAGATAGGAAAGGCACCAGAAGGAAAAGTATCCCCAGGTTGTCTAATGAAATTATTCATAAGAGTGTGTTCTCTGTTCTACGTCTAAAATTCCTGAGTCTTGAAGTTATCTTGTGTAAATTTTGCTATACGAGTTAAATCTTTTTAATTAGGTATTAAAAGGTTTTATATCATCTGTTGGGGAGGAGGAAAAGGTTAGATATCAAACAGCAATTGAATTCTAAGAAGGAAGCTTTATATTTTGCTCTGAGGTTGCAGTTCAAATTTTAGATAATAATTTGGTTTCAGTATTAAGATACATAATAGGACTGTTGATCAATCACAGTTAACTCATGCGCTTAACTCAAAAATTAATCGTGACTAAAAATTAATCATAATTAATCAATCAGTTTTAATTGCACTTAATAAAATACCAATTAAAATATTTTAGATATTTTTCTACATTTTCATATATATTGGATTCTGTGTTGTAATTGAAATTAAAGTGTATTTTTTTGATTACAAATATTTGCACTGTAAAAATGACATAGTACTTTTCAATTCACTTCATACAAGTCCTGTAGTGCAATATCTTTGTTGTGAAAGTACAATTTACAAATGTAGATTTTTTTTTTGTTACATAACTGCACTCAAAACCAAAATATAAAACTTCAGAGCCTTCAAGTCCACTCAGTCCTACTTCTTGTTCAGCTAATCGCGAAGACAAACAAGTTTGTTTACATTTACAGGAGATAATCTGCCCTCCTCTTATTTAGAGTGTCACCAGAAAGTGAAAACAGGCATTTCCATGGCATTTTTGTAGCTGGTCCAGATATGCTAACTATTCGCATGCCCCTTCATACCTCAGCCACCATTCCAGAGGACACGCTTCCATGCTGATAATGCTCATTAAAAAATGCATAAATTAAATTTGTGATTGAACTCCTTGGGGGAGAATTGTATGTGCCCTGCTCTGTTTTACCCACATTCTGCCATATATTTCATGTTATAGCAGTGTCAAATGATGGCCCAGCACATGTTGTTCATTTTAAGAACACTTTCACTGCAGATTTCACAAAGTGCAAAGAAGGTACCAATGTGAGATTTCTAAAGACAGCTACAGCACTCGACTCGAGGTTTAAGAATCTGAAGTGCCTTCCAAAATCTGAGAGGAACGTGTGCAGCATGCTTTCAGACATCTTAAAAGAGCAACTCTCCAATGCGGAAGCTACAGAACCTGAACCACCAAAAGAGAAAATCGACCTTGTGGCATCTGACTCAGATAATAAAAATGAACATGTCGGTCCACACTACTTTGGATTCTTATCAAGCAGAACTGTCATCAGCATGGACACACGTCCCCTGGAATGGTGGTTGAAGCATGAAGGAACATATGAATCTTTAGTGCATCTGGCATGTAAACGTCTTGCGATTCCAGCTACAACAGTGCCATGAGAATGCCTGTTCGTACTGTCAGGTGACACTGCAATCAAGAACCTGGCAGTATTATCTCCTGCAAATGTAAACAAACTTGTTTGTCTGAGTGATTGGCATAACAGGAAGTAGGACTGAGTGGACTTGCAAGCTCAAAATTTTATATTTTATTTTTGAATGAAATTATTTTGTAGATAATTCTACATTTGTAAGTTTAACTTTCATGATAGAGATTGCACTACAGTACTTGTATTAGGTGAATTGAAAACTACTGTTTCTGTTTTTTTATAGTGCAAATACTTGTAATAAAAATTAATAAAGTGAGCACTGTACACTTTATTCTGTGTTATAATTGAAATAAATATATTTGAACATGTAGGAAATATCCAAAAATATTTAAATGGTATCCTATTCTTTAACAGTGCGATTAATGGAGCAATTAATCATGATTAATTTTTTTAATCACACAACTAATCACAATTTAGTTTTTTTACTTGCCCTAATATTTAACCAACTGTAAATTATAATTTTTATTGACTTCAATAAAATTCTTTACGTGGAAATTATAACCAATAGACAGGCACCCTCTAAGAATCTTCTTTGAATTTTTGCGGACTAGTTTTTGTATTAATTTAACAATTTAACTAATTTATTTAATTCCAGTCCAATATAGAGACTAACTTGTTGATTTGCTTTGATTTTATACAGTTGAGAGCTGTATTGCTTTATTCTTACTCTAGTTTAATTTTATTAATAATAGCTTAGCTTTGGGGATACATTTTCTTGATTTTTTATGTTTAGTGTTTTAAGTAAATGCTTAAAACTGATACTGAGTCATATTTTAGTACACAACATGGGTCCAGAACCTTTGAGAACAGGGATGGATATCAGGTGGGTGACCTAGAAGCCTGACTCTTAATTAGTGTTTGATTCTTACAACACATCCCCAAAATGAGATGTGATTTTCATAAAAAGGTTTGAAGTATTTACAGCAGCATTCAGAGTAGCAGCCGTGTTAGTCTGTATTCGCAAAAAGAAGAGGACGACTTGGGGCATCTTAGAGACTAAGAAATTTATTTGAGCATAAGCTTTCGTGAGCTACAGCTCACTTCATCAGATGAAGTGAGCTGTAGCTCACGAAAGCTTATGCTCAAATAAATTTCTTAATCTCTAAGGTGCCACAAGTACTCCTTTTCTTTTTACAGCAGCATTGCTTCAGTTATGCAAATGTTGCAAAAGGTTGCATCACTAGTGCATACAGACAGAATAAAGCTGCAGACTTTGAAGTGAGTGCCAGAAGCATAGGACTCCCACACTAGATACAAACAGGGTAATTCAGGGTTCACAGAACTAAAAAACATCATATTTGACCCCCAACCAACAGATCATAAATATGAAACAGGGGGCCAGAAGACTTTCACATGATTACCAAAGCAACCTGATGACTGTTTAGTCAGAGAGAATCTTTTTTTCAGCAGCAAAGATTTGTCTGTTGGAAAGACATCAAAATAATAAAAGGTGCATATTTGGCCAATGGCTCTGAGCACAACGTACCTGAAGTAAGTGTAATTAGTAATGAAGAGTAGCATTTGCAATCCTCAACAAATTCAGTCACATATCCTTTTGAAAACCATCTGGTTGTAAGCAGAGGAACATAACAGTTGATATGTGCATATCCAGGCTGAGTGTTTGCTAGGTTTTTGTGAGATCTATGTGACTGGCTGTTAGGCCCTTTGATTTGTGTATTTAAGCCCTCCCTGTTAATGAAGGTGGTGACCATGTAGGCTAGGTTTACAAGCCAGCTGCAAATTGAACCTCTGACTTGGGAAACAGGATCATGCTAATGGGGAATTCTGGAGGCAGTTGGTAGGAGGGAGTTTGAACACTGTATTTTTTCTCTTGGAGCACTGCTATATCAGTAATGATGATGGCCAGTGATGGAACAGTTATTATGGCCTGCAGGGGATGTGTCATGTTTCCAAACTACCTGAACACAGAAGGGACTTCCTGTTATGAAATGCAAGCTGGTGCCTTTAGTGGAAGAAAAGATTTGTGGACCTGAAGTAAGAGCTATCAAGTCTGCATAGCATCAGAGATGCTGAAGAGTTCTTGGCCAAACGGATTTGGGCAGCATCATTGCAGAGCCCACAGAGAAAGGACCTATCAATAAAGGAACTAGAAAGCACAAAAATTAAAGAAAAGATTGGAAGCTTGTCACTAGAGGAAATAAAAAGGAGGAATTTTACATGGCTTGAAGCAGAAGAATATGGACAATCTATGAGCCCCCAGAGGGAAGATAACCAACAGGAACTCTACCCAGTCAATGCTGGCATTGAGCATGGCAGCTGAAGAGAATACTTCGGAAGATTTTACAGGGGGAATCGTACAGAGAACTTCAGGGGTGGGCGGGCATACCTGAAGATGGTTCCTCAGCCCAACTATCAAGGATGTAAGGTATGCACAAGAACTCTCCAACTGTCCAAAGATAGCAAACTATTTTCACTAAGACTCCATGTTGAGAATATTCTGCAATGGAAATAAGGACAGGAGGATGCCATGCTGTCTTCCTGGACCTAAGACAAGATGGGACTGCAAAACTGCATGGGATTCTGATGGCATCAGGCAAAACTGCACTACTGATGACACAGATTGGCACCAGTCCAGCTGGTCTTTTCAGATATTTTCCTGTCTCAGGAGCAAGGCAACACAATATTTTAGAAGCAAGTGACATGAAGAGAGTGATTGGCTTTGTGGAACATTAGGCCATCTTCTATGGTGAGAGGAAGCTGTGTGGTCTGGATGGCCCTTATCTCTGTATCTGTCTTCTGCGTGGCAGGTTATCTAGACTAATCACATGGGTGTTAACCTAGCAACAAAAAGCGTGGTTGTTAAGGGGGTAAACATACTGCATAAGTGCTCAGGCATTTAATTCACACTCATGAATGTAATACATCAAGGTGTCAAGAGATGAATTTTTTTAGTTGCCTGTACATTGAGTAATAAAACACAAGAAACTGGAAATGATCATTCATGAGAAGAAGTTTGACCTAGTTGGTTTTACTGACACCTGTGGGAGGATTCATGTCATTGGAATGTTAAAATCATTGGATGCACACTATTTAAGAAGGGCAGAGTGGATGGAATGGGAAGTTGGGGTGGCACTCTACATTGAAGATTCTGTTAGTTATTCACAGCTTAGAAGCACAGGATCTGCAATTCTTCTGGATCAATTTACTAACTACTAAAGCAGAAAAAGGAGTCCTAGTGGAGGTGTGTTTGTGAACAATAATTGAAAGTTGCTTGAGAACACTTTATTAACTGCTCCAAATCGTACCATCACATAATATGGCTACATTGGTTAAAAAGTTGTCCTAGTTCAGACAGAATTTTAAACAACTATAAATAAATGAAATAAAGACAATATATGACAAATATAAAAAAGGGGGAAGCTAAGGATATCTGTAAAAATTTCATGGACAGCAGTGTTAAGGACAATACAAAAGAATCTTGAAAAATATATCAGGAACAGAAGGAATCCTAGCAATGGGACATTACCAAATGGAAATGGTGCATTTGGCAGTAATGATGTAACACAGGGGTGGGGAACCTATGGATCGCAGGCCAGATCTGGCCCGCTGCTTCATTTCATCTGGCCCATGGTGCTGGAGCCGCAAGCACTGGCTCAACGTGTTGCCAGAAGTCTGGTTGGTTCCGCACAACCCCCAGAAGTGACCAGCATATCCCTGCAGCCCCTAGGGGCAGGGGCAATTAGGGAAACTCCGTGCTCTGCTCCCACCCCCAGTGCCAGCTCTGCAGCTCCCATTGGCCGAGAACCTGTGGGCACAAGCAACATGAACCTCACAGAGCCCCCTGGCCCCTCTGCCTGGGGGCCGGACATGGCGACTGCTTCTTGGAGCAGTGCGGATGCCAGCAGGTGGAGAACCTGCCTTAGTCCCACTGTGCCACTGACCAGGAGCCACCTGAGGTAAGCGTCACCCGGCTGGAGCCTGCATCCCAAACCCCCTGCCCCAGGTCAGAATGCCCTCCTGCACCCTAACTCCCTCCCAGACCCTGACCCCCACCCCAACTCCTGGTCCCAGCCTGCATCCTGAACCCCTAATTTCTGGCCCCACTCTGGAGCCTAGGGGAAGCCCCGAACCTCCAGACCCCCCACGGGGCTGGAGCCACGAGCGCCAGCTCACCCTGCTGTGGGAGGAAGCCCTGAGCCTCTGTGCCTCCCTACCCCTGTGGGGCTATGTGGGGCCACGTGGGGCCCACAACTGATTTTTTTTTTTTGGGTCAGTGGCCCTAATAGAAAAAAGGTTCCCCACCCTGCTGTAACAGGTCAAAACATTAAACAAATATTTCTTTGGAAAGAAGCCAGGTGAAAGTCACATTTTACATTAAAAATGAAATATTTTCTACTCCAACAGTGATTAAGGAGCATATTAAAAATATCTACTAAAATCAACAAGTCCAGATAACTTGTGCCCAAAAGAGTTGACTCATGAGTTCTCCTGACTGCTGATGTTAGCTGTTAATACATATTGAAATAGTGGGGAAGATCCAAATGCTTATGTAGAAAAATGCTTATGTAGTTCTATTATTGAAAAAAGGTAAGTGGGATGTTCTGAGTAATTATACCTCTGTTAGCCTGCTACTTTTCATGGGCAAGAGAATGGAATGAGTGATATGGGAATCAGTCAAAAAAAAAACAAACCCCAAAAGGTGGGCATGTAATTAATGCAAATCAGCATGGTTTTATGGGAAATAGGTTTTGTCATCCAAACACACATTGCAAGTTTGATCAATAAAATGAAATTGCATTTGTATAATACTTGGATTTCTGTAAGGCATTTAACTTAGTACTGCATGATGCCGAGATACAAAAAAAATCAGTAGAGCACATTGTGACGGGATAGACAAACCCCACGCTAGGCCTGAAGGGTTTAAAGAGCAATACTGGGTCTAGGTAGCCCTGCCCCTCCGGGCCTGCCAAGTATGTGGTGGCTGGAGGAGCAGTTTAAAAAGGAGCTCAGAAGCCCAGGCAAAATATGGTGGACAGGCTGCAGGAGGGACAATTCTTCTCTGGGAATCCATGCAGAAGGCAGAGCCCGAGACAGACCAGTGAGCGGGTAAAGCCCATAGGCAGTGCCTTCTCCAACCGCCACCCCCTAGGAGAACAAGCAAGTCTGGTAGGACTCTGCTCATTTGGACTTTTTTTTAAATTAGGCTATTGACTGTTTGGACTGTAGTAGCCACTCCCCAAACTGAAGAAGCACATAGACAGAAAGTAGCGCAGTGTGACAGATTTAGACACCCTGCAAGAAGGAACCTGTTATTTCTCACAGGGCCCTGGGCTAGGACCTGATGAAGGAGGGCCCAGGTCCCCCTCCCGAGCCCCATTTAAGGGTAAAGGCCCAGATGCAGGATGAGACCAAGACACTTCTAGCCTAGAGGAAGGAACCATGCACCACACCCAACAGAGATAAATGGCTGGAGGACAGGTGTGTTAATCACTTGGGCACCTGGCCCACCACACCCCTTATGACACACATGAAATAGATTACAATCTAGTTGACAGATCTCAAAAAATGTAATTGCTAATGGAGAACAATCAGGAAAAGGGGTGTTTGTGTGTGGGAGGGCACAAAGGGATCAGTTTTTGACTCAATGCTATTTAATATTTGTATCAATGATCTCAAAGAAACAACAACATTATTGCTTGTAAAGTTAGCAGATGACACAAAGATTGATGGAGTTGTAATGAAGAAGACAGGTAACTATTACAGAGTGATCTGGGTCACATAGGAATGTGGGTATGATTAAAAACAGTGCTTTAATATGGCCAAATCAAAATGGTACATCTAGGAGAGAAGACAGTGTGCTGTGCTGTACTTTATAGGATGATATTATATATATCTATATACCTATACCAAACAAGATCCTATGGGTGGCAGTCAAATAGAGACAAGTTCAAACTGGAAATAAGAGGCAAATTTTTAACAGCGAGGGTAATCAATTACTGGGACTTTAAGTGATGTGGTATATTCTCCATTACTCGAAATCTTTAAATCAAGGTTAGATGTCTTCATATAACCACAAGTTATTGGACTTCATGCAGGAATTACAAGGTCAAATTTTGTGGCCAGCTATGCAATGGGTCAGACTAGATGACCATAATAGAACACCAGACTGGGACTTACAAAAACTGAGATCTATTCCTGGCTCTGACATTGTCCTTCTGGATGACCATGGCCAAGTAATTTCACCAATGTTTTTCAGTTTCCCCATGTGTAACATGGGGATAATGTGGGACAGCTTTGCCTGAATTCTAGGTACCAAGATACAGCTCCTCACCAGTATTTAGCTGGCTAACTCTTATGGGCCTAATTCTTCAAGCCTATGCTGGTATGATTTTTCAGAGATGGTTGTGCATGCAATATATTGTGCTTATAAAGTTTCTGAAACATGGCTCCACATAGATTTATGCCTGTTTTGTGTCCACTCATTATTCACTGCAATGTTTCTGTACTGCACTATTTCTGTATTGCTAACATGGATTTTGTATTTGTTAAATACTGCCCCAGACTAATTTTCTATGTGACCAAATTTGTTTGCCATGCTGCTTATTTACCTCACTGCTCTCTAAGAATGCTCTTGAGTATGGTGTTCTGCCATCCCTTTGTAAATGTCTCAACCACAGAAATTGAGTAGACTAATTCCTGATGTTGTGCCTTTCTGTGTTTGCCAGGTAACCTTCACTTCCACATCTAGCCTTGGATTTCTGGTGATGTTGATATGGTTCACTTTACATGTAGCAAGGGATGGTAGATGCTGATAGATGTGTGTCCATTACATTTTCAGGTGTGACTTCTGAATTTGGGAATCTCAGTTTTTGTATTCTCAATTGAGACACCAGAGACACTTTAAATAATTTTTGCCCAAGTAAATGAATAAGCCACATCATATAGTGCCCCCAACCCCAATATTTTATTGATGGGTACATAATCATGTCAGCTGCTTAAAGCTAGATCCACAATGGGGACTCGGACTCAGTGTTGCAATACCTAATGTTTAGGTGCCCTTTTGCCTAGTGGAATGCACAGACCAGGCTCCGTGTACAATGGTGGGCTGAGTCGGGTGCCTAAGAATGGGATTTGCAAAAGCCATCGAGATGAGTGGGGAGCCTTCTAAGCTAGCCAGTAGGAAATGCTGAGGAGAAGGGAGGGGCTTAGGCACCACCTCCTCCTCATACTGTGTTTTATATAGGACCTGGTGAGATAGGTGGGAGAACATCTAGCTTGCGAAACAGGCTGAGGCTTAGACATGAGTTAGGAGCAGGGTATCAGGACTTGTGACTCTGTGCATGTCCAGTAGCAGAAATAAAACCACTTAAGGGACTTTGAGAGCAGAAATGTAGGTAGTATGGACTTTAGACTACAGAGTTAGGTGGCAGCTGAGTAGAAGTTTTGTGAATATAAATATTGGACTTGTGCACCTAAAATGGCAGTTAGGTCCCTAAATTCCTTTTGTGTATCTATCCCTTAGTGAAATAACTGAAATGAATGTTTGTTTTGTTATAGATTGTTGAGTTTTATATCTCAAACCTTCCAATATTTTTCACAATGATATAATTAGCTTCTATTTTCTGTACCTACTGGAAAAGTATCCATCTTGCATACTTTTTCATCTCACTTACAGCAATTTAATATTTCTGTAATTGCCTAAGGTGCTCAAATATCTGGCTATGCAAAAAAAACCAAAAAAAACCCCACTCCTACAATAGGACAAAGGCGCAATGATGACAAAAGTAGCCTGATTAGTAAGAGCATCTTCCTTTTTCAATAGCAGATTTGTGTGATGCTAAGGCATTAAAATAGTAAAAGGTGTGGCTAATGGCTATGGAACACAGTATACCCGAAGTAACTGTAATTATTAAAGCAGAACAGCCTATGCAAACTTCAAAAAAATTAGTCACATATCCTTTTGAAAGCCATGCAATATGGCTGCCAGTAAATGAGGGACAACATGCACCTGACCCAGAGTGTCTAACTGACCATAATAATGAGTAGCTAATGATACATATGCTCTAGTTTGCTTTTACTACTACAAATTATGACAGTAAGCACAGAAGGTTACACAACATTCATCAGGCTTGATGCTATCTCAAAGTACGTCTTTACTGTAAGTGGAAGTGCAATTTCCAGGTTGGGTAGGTTTACATGGGTTAGTTCTGCTCAAGCTAGTGGGCTACAAATAGCAGTGCAGCTATAGCAGTCCAGATGTGGCTTTAGCTAGCCATCCGAGTACTTAGTGGGGTCTCAGACTAGGTTGTACATGTTTGGATTGCCTGTGCTGCCACCCACATTGTCACAGCTACGCTGCTACTGTTAGCGCGCTAGCTCGATCAAAGCTGGCATGTGTACATCCATCCAAGAGGGAAATTACACCTCCAGCTGCAGCGTAGACATACCCTAAGGCCTTGCTCCTGGAACAATTAACACACATACTTCTCTTTACACAGAGTGACTAGTCCCTTTGACGTGCATGGGACTCTTCACACTGTGTAAAGCTAACCATCTGTGTAAATCTTTGCTGGACTGGGGCCTAAATCTGTGGAGACCTAAATGGTATTTGCATAATGATTTATCTGCAACAACCCAGAACATATATTTAAATCATATGCTACTGTTGAAGTTGTATGTGTTTGTAATTAAGTACAAAAGCAGATTGGCAATTTAGCGTTAGTTGCTTTAATTGTCTATCCCACAAGTTGTTTGTGGATGAATGTATTAGTGGTGTTCAGTCGTCCACATGTAACATGTATGGAATTTTGCTCAGCATCCCAGGTAGCGTTTGATAGACAAGAAAAGATTTAGCAACATTCTCAATAACCAAATCATCAAGTTCATACTAATCTGTAATTCTTAGTTTACGCTTATGCTTCTTGTTGCCAAGAAGGCCAATGGCATTTTGGGATGTATAAGTAGGGGCATTGCCAGCAGATCGGGCATTGCCAGTGATCGTTCCCCTCTATTTGACATTGGTGAGGCCTCATCTGGAGTAGTGTGTCCAGTTTTGGGCCCCACACTACAAAAAGGATGTGGAAAAACTGGAAAACATCCAGCGGAGGGCAACAAAAATGATTAGGGGACTGGAACACATGACTTATGAGGAGAGGCTGAGGGAACTGGGATTGTTTAGTCTGTGGAAGAGAAGAATGAGGGGGGATTTGATAGCTACTTTCAACTACCTGAAAGGGGTTCCAAAGAGGATGGAGCTAGACTGTTCTCAGTGGTAGCAGATGACAGAACGAGGAGTAATGGTCTCAAGTTGCAGTGGGGGAAGTTTAGGTTGGATATTGGCAGTGGTGAGCTGGAGCCAGTTCGCACTGGTTCACTAGAACCGGTTGTTAAATTTGTCCCCACGAGGAACAACCAGTTCTAAAAGGGCTTCTAAATTTAACTGGACAAAAGTGGCGCCTTAGGCAGCTCCCCCCCAGCTACGCTCCCCCGCCCCTAGGAGCCAGAGGGACCTACCGGATGCTTCCTGGGAGCTGCCCCAGGTAAGGACCACTGGGACTCCCCACCTTGCCCCCCAGCAGGTCGCTCTGGCTCTTAGGGGTGGGGTGCGCACCCACTACAGTGGCCCACACGATCCTCCTGCCCAGTTCTGGGGATAGTTAGAGGACGGGGGTGGATGGGACAGGGGTCCTGGGGGGGGCATCAAGGAACGTGGGGGGGGGGTTGGGCAACGACCCCCTCATGGGTTGAGTAGGGAACCCATTGTTAAGTTTTTGGCAGCTCATCACTGGATATTAGGAAAAAACTTTTTCACTAGTAGGGTGGTGAAACACTGGAATGGGTTACTTGGGGAGGTGGTGGAATCTCCTTCCTTAGATGTTTTTAAGGTCAGGCTTGACAAAGCCCTGGCTGGGATGATTTAGTTGGGGATTGGTCCTGCTTTGAGCAGGGGGTTGGACTAGATGACCTCCTGAGGTCCCTTCCAACCCTGATATTTTATGATTCTTACATTATTTTTATTTAAATAGTAATGAATCTCTCATCTGGCTATGCAAAAACCTATATTGGGACAAAGGAGCAATGATCAAAGCAGCACCTACTATTTAGCTGAACTCAAATATGTAAGAGTATCTTCCTTAGAAAGATACCATTAGAATCTAGAGCACAAAAAATAAATACTTTCATGTTATCATACATGTTACACTGATGACCAAAATGTTTCAAAGAAAATGTTTAGTTGAAAAATGGTTGTTTTATCCAAAATGAAATTTAATTAAAAAAAAAAGCAACAAGTTTTGTTAAAGTACCATGTGAAAATTTTCTTGGAATTTTTTTAAATAAAAATCATAGAAAATTGTATTGGAAATATTCTTGAATAATTATTTCTGCAATTTTTTTAAAAGAAAAATCAGTTAACTTTGAGCACTTCAAAAATTAAATTAAAATTCTGAACAATTCTGACCAGCTCTTATTGCATTATAGATGAATCAGACAAAAAACTTTTGACATATTAACTCTTATGAGCAGAATTACAGAGAAAAATGTAGCAAACACCAATGCCTATGAAAATGCAGAGTGAACATTTTACAATTTCAGAAGCTGATGTTGGCACTTGAGGTTTGGCCAATGCTGTCCTTGCATGCCAGTTATGCTCCTTTTGACCTAATACACTATGAAACTGTATTACAAAACTAAACATGCAAAAAGTGTAAAATCTGGTTACAATTCAAGAATGAGAGTTTCCTGCTAGCAGTGACAAATTGGGAAGACACAGTAGATAACTGGTTTCAGAGTAGCAGCCATGTTAGTCTGTATTCACAAAAAGAAAAGGAGTACTTGTGGCACCTTAGAGACTAACAAATTTATTAGAGCATAAGCTTTAGTGAGCTGTAGCTCACGAAAGCTTATGCTCTAATAAATTTGTTAGTCTCTAAGGTGCCACAAGTACTCCTTTTCTTTTTAGTAGATATAACTGAAAATGATTACAAAAAAATCAAAGAAACCCATCATTCATTAAGACAAATGACATACCAACCATCAAGGTGGGTGAAGTAATATCTTTTACTGGGCCAAGTTCTGTTCGCGAGAGTGACAAGCTTTTCAAGCTTACACTTGTCTCTCTCACCAACAGAAGTTGATCCAATAAAATGTTACCTCACTCACCTAACTCTCAAATATCCTGGGACTAACATGACTACAACACTATATGTATCAACCATCATGCAGCCTTTACATTGTACAGAATATATGTATTATGATAAATTTAATGACGTCAGCAATTGGGTACTAAAGACATGAACTTAGTGCTCTTTCTAGTTACAGGTATGCACTGATTTTAAATGGGAATTGTCTGCATGTATCTGAAGGCAGAATGTGCCCCATATTTATTGACTGAAAAAATACAGTGTGTGTCTCCTAAAATCGTTTCTAATTTTTCAGAAGTAATTTGCTTTCCCCGTTAGCTAGACCTTAGGTAGGTTTGGTTTAATAGAAAGTTTACCAGTCACATAGAATTAGTCATTAGCATTATGAAATTCAGAAAGAACCAAAACAGTATTGGTAGAATTTTCAAGACGTGCCTAAGTGATTTAGGAGTGACTTTCAATTGGATTGAGGCCCCTAAGGGTATGTCTACACTGCAGTTAGACACCCGTGGCTGGCCCATGCCAGCTGACACAGGCTCACAGGGCTCAGGCTGTCAGACTTTTAATTGTGGTGTAGAGGTTCCAGCTCTGGTTGCAGCGGAGCTCTGAGACCCTCTCATCTGACCGGGTACTAGAGCCCGAGCTCCACCCTGAGCCTGAATGTCTTCACTGCAATTAAACAGTTCCTTAGCCTGAGTTCCACAAGGGATTTAAAGACAATTCAGATTTTCTCACTCATATTCGCATTCTTTGTTTGCCAAATTCTTTAGTTTGCATTATATCTATTAGGGTAAGCTTTAATGTTGTATTTAATGCCCTTGTTACTTAACATACTATCACATCTGCTTTAAAAAGATTTATTCAAGGATTTTTTAACTTACATTTATCCATTAGGAAAGCAGTTTTTAACCAAAGAGTAGCAACTAGACAGCACTGCTATGTAAACCATGCAATACTTACCATGAGCAGCCCTTTGTAGGCATAGACAATGCCAAGCCAAATGGTCATGTGAGTGTTTTCACAGTGCTCTAAAATTGGACGAATGGAAATATCTCTGCCTGCAGGGTCCAGCTACAAAGGGAAGAAAAAAAGTAAAGAGTAAAATATTTGACATGTACTTATGCCTCAGAAGCCATTTCGTTCTGTTCTCAGTAGGTTGGGGATACATGTATTTGTGTATAAAAGAAAAGCCAACTTTAGTAAGACTTTTGATGGTGTGATTCCATAAGGCTGCAAAGGAGCTTAGTAAAGAATAGTAATTAGGGAATGGAAGGAGACAGGTGGATTCATGCTTACCCTGCTACAGCAAAATAGAAAGCTAGAAGGAAGGTTTGTCATATGCTCAATAATGCCCTTTCTTTAATACTGTCAATCACATTAATCTGTTATAGTTTAAACAAATACATAACTACCATGAAAAAATATGCAGGAAGGCATTCTGTAACTGAAGGGAAAGAAAACAACTTGTATCTTTAATTTGGACATCTAATTTGGTAAAAATAGTAAAAAAGGCTAATGGATATAGCTCAAACATGCAGCCATGAACATATATATAGTTAAAATCACTCTTCACTTCACCCTACGTTTTGTGTCATTGATCAAGGGCAGAGTATGCAATGAGACACATTGTGGTATGTTCTAGACTTTTCTTTGTTTTGCTTTATTGCCCCGAGACAAAACCAAGTTCTTGGATTATGTTATTGCACTATAGAAACTGCAGCAAAAGCTCAGTATAGAATATAACTCATCCCAAAATTTCTGCAGCAAGCTCCCCTTGAGACCAAGTGAAACTCTCTGTACAAATTAATGCTGCTAGAAACCCTTGTAGCTTCCACTCACCTTGAGAAAAGAGGCTAGTGAAGCAATGCCTGCCATTTGTACCTGGACATAATACTTGTTCTTTTGCAAATTAGACTAGTGATTCTAACAGTTTTGCTGTGTTACTTTGATAGGAATGTTCTATTGTACCACTCTATCCAAAGTTGTGAACTCTTATCTTGTTTTCCTTTTGAGAAGAACCTGAAATAGGGGCACAAATGTTCAAAGCAACTCACTATTTCCAATTTAAAATGATGGTCCAGATCTTCAGCTTCACTTTATGCACGTGCTTCACTTTATGCACATGTGCAGTACCAGTGGAAGTCACTACAGCCAGTTCCTTTTGCAGCTGGCTATATGTATAAAATCTTTGAGGCAGAAGAATATGGATTTATCCGAGCTAGGGAAAAAATCAGATTTTCTTTTACTCAAATATAGAAGTGACTTTCATAGAAGGATTTCAGACAAAAACTGATCATTATTCTACGGTTCAGTCTTGCTCCATTAGTGTCACTGGTAATTTTGCCATAGATTTCAATGAGTGCAGAATCAAGCCCCTACTCCATTTCCCTCATCAGCCCTTCCATATGTAAAGCATGATTGTCTGGCTACCACTGACCTCAGATAGCAACAAAGAATAAAAAATAAGACAGAAAAGGAAAGAGGATTGTGGGGCAAGTTTCTCACAATCCATAGTTATTTCCTTGCACCCTTGGCAACAGAATGACAGTTACGTACACCCCGTCCCAGTAGTAACCCTGAACAGGATAATCTAAATCCTAAAAAATCTCTCAAATAAGAGAGGACCCAGAGAAGGATTCTACCTTTTCATAAGTAGTGTATGGCCCCACTCTGACAGCCTCTGTGCACCTGCAACTCCCATTACTATCAAAATGAGCTACAGGGCGCTTATCACCTCTCAGAGTAAGGCTGCCAGGTGGCAGAAAAAGATATTAAAATGCTACTAATGTGTGTTTGGGATCATTAAAAATGTCTCCTTCTCCCTGATCAGGGAGAAGTTGTTTCATAATGCCAAAATCTTTATGTAATTTGACATTCTAAACTGAGGATAAAACTTTCTGGATTTTCTATCATTTATGATTGAAATGGAAAAATTCAGGTGAGAGTTGCTATCTTAAATTCAGTAGTGTCAACATTTTCACATGAACAGGACTGTCCTAAAGATACATTTTCCTCTAAGTTTCTAAACCTTGTCTTAGCTCATTACAAGGCCAAAGAATTTTTTTTTTTTAAATACAGGACTGATCTCCCCTACATCTTTTAGTTCTGGCGTGCCATTAATTGCATCCTTTTTTGAGTTGAGATAATTATTTCAGTTCCATTCCAGATTTACCGTATTCCCAAAAATGCTTAATTTTCAGCAGTGGGGAGCTACACCAGTTTACACCCACTCAGGATCTTTGATTATGTCTTTTCAGCTATGTCCATCCTCTGCCCACACCCGTTCTCCTTTTCAATCTCACATTCGTGGAATGGGTTTGGGACCTGCACTCAGTGAACACCTGATGCTTCACCATACTTGCGCCTGCACAGAAGCTCAGCCTTGTGCGGTTTGCTGAGCACATAATGGTTTACAGGGTCAAGGTGCTGTCCAATATTTTGACATGTATGCACAAAGAGTCACTGAAGGCCTGCCATACTACGCAGCTATAGGCAGTGAAAAACAGAGTGAGCATTTCACTGAGATATTTCTCTCCTAAAAGACTGTAGTTATGTTCAAATTAAGGCTGTCGATTAATTGCAGTTAACTCATGTGATTAACTAAAAAAACCTGTGATTAAAAAGTAATGATTAATTGCCATTAATTGTAATTTCATTTTTTATATATTTATAATGTATTAATATTGATTTTAATTAACTGCAGTTAAACAATAGAATAGCAATTGAAATTTATTGATTTTGGATGTTTTTCTACATTTTCATATATATTTTATTGTGTTGTAACTGAAATCTAAGTGTATATTTTTATTACACATATTTGCACTGTAAAAATGAACAAAAGAAATGGTATCTTTCAATTCACCTCATACAAGTACAATTTACAAAAGTAGATTTACATAACTGCACTCAAAAAACCAAAAATTAATAACTTCAGAGCCACGCACAACTCCACGCAGTCCTACTTCTTGTTCAGCCAATCGCTAAGACAAACAAGTTTGTTTTCATTAATAGGAGATAATGCTGCCTTCTTTTTTACAATGTTACCAGAAAGTGAGAACAGGCACTTTTGTAGCTGTATTGCAAGGTATTTATGTGCCAGATATGCTAAAGAATCATATGGCCATTCATGCTTTGGCCATCATTCCAGAGGACGTGCTTCCATGCTGATGACGCTCATTAAAAAAAATAATGCGTAAATTAAATTTGTGACTGAAATCCTTAGGTGAGAATTATATGTGCCCTGTTCTGTTTTACCTGCATTCTGCCATATATTTCATGTTATAGCAGTCTTTGATGATGACCCAGCACATGTTGTTCATTTTAAGAACACTTTCACTGCAGATTTCTGAAAACGCGAAGAAGGTACCAATGTGAGATTTCTAAAGATAGCTACAGCACTCGACCCAAGGTTTAAGTATCGGAAGTGCCTTCCAAAATCTGAGAGGGATGAGGCATGGAGCATGCTTTCAGAAGTCTTAAAAGAGCAACACTCCGATGTGGAAACTATTGCACCTGAACCATCTAAAAAGAAAATCAACCTTCTGCTGGTGGCATCTGACTCAGATGATGAACATGAACATGTGTCAGTCCTCACTGCTTTTGATTGTTATTGAGCAGAACCTGTCATCAGCATAGATGCATGTCCCCTGGAATGATGGTTGAAGTATCATAGAATCATAGAATATCAGGGTTGGAAGGGACCCCAGAAGGTCATCTAGTCCAACCCCCTGCTCAAAGCAGGACTAAGTCCCAGTTAAATCATCCCAGCCAGGGCTTTGTCAAGCCTGACCTTAAAAACCTCTAAGGAAGGAGATTCTACCACCTCCCTAGGTAACGCATTCCAGTGTTTCACCACCCTCTTAGTGAAAAAGTTTTTCCTAATATCCAATCTAAACCTCCCCCAAGTACGAAGGGACATGAATCTTTAGCACATCTGGTATGTAAATATCTTGCAACCCCGGCTACAGCAGCACTGTGTGAACACCGGTTCTCACTTCCAGGTAACATTGTAAACAAGAAGTGGACAGCATTATCTCCTGCAAACTTGTTTGTCTTAGCAATTGGCTGACTAAGAAGTAGGACTGAGTAGACTTGCAAGCTCTAAAATGTTAGATTGTTTTATTTCTGAATGCAGTGTTTTTGTAGATAATTCTACATTTGTAAGTTGAACTTTCATGATAAAGAGAATGCACTACAGTACTTGTATGAGGTGAATTGAAAAATACTTTGTTTTTTTACAGTGCAAATACTTTAATCAAAAATAGTGAGCACTGTACACTTGTTATATTTGAAAATATTTGAAAATGTAGAAAACATCCAAAAATATTTAAATGATATTCTATTGTTTAACAGTATGATTGAGTGATCACGATTTTTTCAATTGCATGATTTATTACGATTTTTTTTTAAAATTGCTTGACAGCCCTAATTCAAATGTATTTGAAATGCAAGTTCTGTTCTATTAGGGCTAGAGAGAATGCATGAGCTCAGTGCTCAAAAGAGGGAAAAAAAGGCAAAAAAACAATGGTATATAAAGAAAGTGCTAAAATATTTTAAAATTCTACCAGAGTAGTAGATACATCATTTCCTTAATGGGAACAGTGCCAGAATTACATTAGGATGAGTCTGTAATGGACATTATGTGCTCAGAAATAAATTTGGGCTTTTCTGGGATTCTGAGCTTGATACTTCAAGAATAGGCAAAGCTTCCACTGAAAACAAGAAGGGCCCAATCCTGTGAGGTGTTTCAATGGGAGTAGAGGATACTCAGCACCTTGTATGATCAGTCCCAATATCAGTACCAAAATTCAGAAAGCTTCGGTATTGGACAGCACTCTTTTAAACCAGGCTTCAGATCCATAAAGTCTTATTATTTTAATGACACTTTGTTGAATTCTCATAAATTATGAGTCATGCATGTTCCTAAACAGGTAGGAAGTATTTTGCTGTATGTGGATTTTTGTGTTTTATTTTTCAGTACTATGGAATGATATTCCTGCTTCACTGTTTCTATTTGTTTTTTGGTTAATGTATTGATTTTGCATGAATTTACTGATCTTGGCTAAGTGCTAGATAAATAAAATATGGTCTTTTCTGATGTCCAAACAAGGTTTTAAAAATCCATAATTATAACGGAACGCATCACTTCACTAATCGAACACCATTTGTGCACTTTGCTATTGCCAGAGAGCTTGGCTGTAGAGAAGATGACAGCTTAAAACCTATCAAGGATTGTATATGTACTGAAATTCTGCCGTTTCCTTTTATAGAAAGCAATTGAAATGGCCTTCAGATGTCATCAGCAAAAGCCTGAAGACCTCCTGTCTGTGATTACGCTGAAGTTTTCCTACTTCCTTTGAAACCTAATAAGGTTTCTTATACTGGCATCAGTTTTTTCAGTGCTTTCAGGAGCTCAACAGAAACAGTTTATTCTGTTAACTTCACATTAGAATTGCACATCATCCCCAATAAAATGCTTACTCTACGCCAAAACTGCCGAGTATAGAGAAGGGCTTTCCGACACCAATAAACAATTTACCTGTGAAATCATCATAACCCTCTTGGATGTACGCATTACTATTAATAGGGGAGCAGCAACAACCCCTATCTTTAGGATGCCTAACACTGCTCATTATAAACATCTTCCAGACCTCTATTGCCTGCAGTGTTTGCAGCAGGATTTTGAAATTTAGTGGGGCCCCTCCCTGAAGCAGGACAGGCACCAAATATGAAAGTCTGTAATGGACACTGTGCCAATCCAGTAGAGGCATATTGTGAACATTGGATTTTTCTTAGCTATGGCTAGAAAGGTTCACAACACTCAGAGCCCAAAGTACATCCAAAATGACCAATGGGCAAAAAAATTGGCAAAAGAGCTTAACACTAACTTTGCTACTTCTAACTACAGCAATAACAACTCCACATGGAAACTTACGAATGTTTCCCAAAAGGGACTGATGGACAGCAGTGTTGGACACTCAGACTCTGGGGGTTTTTCACCTTCCTCTGCAGCATGGGGCACAAGTCACTTGAAGGTGTTAACTAGTGTAAATGGTGGATTCTCTGTAACTTGAAGGCTTTAAATCATGATTTGAAGACTTCAGTAACTCAAACAGAGATTAGGTGTTTATTACAGGAATGGGTGGGTGAGTTCTGTGGCCTCCAATGGGCAGGAGGTCAGACTAGAGCATCATGATGGTTCCTTCTGGCCTTGAAGTCTGAGTCTATGAAGCAGCATCACATAATGCCTGCAAAGTCAGTATTATCATACACTCCAATCTCCTCATGAGACTGAGATGGGGTGGTGCTTCCTTGCCCAACCTTAACTCCTCCCACTCCATGAAGCCTGCACAGAGATGTCCGTGGAGTAGGAGCATGCCAGGGAGCCAATGCTCACTCCTGACATGATTGGACTTTAGAGCCACCACCTTATCCAGTGGGCTGGAGGGCAGCATTCACTTTTCCATAGTTAATTTTCCTGGATGACTTTTTTTCCTTCTGTTATACTGAAATTCAGTGTGCCAAGAAATGAACTTTTGGCTTCCAAGTTATCTTGTTTCAATGGAGCCTTAAAAAATTAAACTCTTTGGGAAACTGACCATTCAATGGAACTCCCATACACTTCACAGTTTCCAAATCCTCATTGCTAGAAGTATCATCTTTAGATTCTGGCACACATGTATGACATAATACTGTCATGCTCAGCTAGCTGAGACCACCATGCAATGATGTTTGTTAGAATGTCAGCATATATAGCTAAATTGATATTAATGCCACATTTTATAACTATATAATTTTATTTTTAATTTTATGAATTCTTGTAAGATGTAGAAAAGTGTACTGGCTCATCACAACAACATTACTAAATTAAAAAAGGCACCTGCATCTTTCATGGGTTTCAGGTAGCCTAATGTAGCTATTTAATATCATAGAACTTGCTACAAAGACAGATGGGATAAAACAAATGGGGGTTTTGATTAAAGGGGGAAAAAATGAAAGAAAAAAATGCCACATCATAGATAACCACTGAAATTTCTTCTACCACAATAAAAAGAGCATTGGTGTTTCAGCCTCAGAGATGTTCACACTTTATTATCTTTGAAATAAATCTGCTTTCTTGTTCTCCATCTGTCTCTATACAAATAATTCCATAAAATAGTAATCATACATACTGTAGTTTACTGGGATTTAGAGATGAGAAAATACTCTTAGATCTATTCATAGGCTTGTCTATTGTGACTGCTCTCATATTTTTACTTGCAAATGGCATGAATTCATAATTTATCATTTTATCCAGTGGGGGCTGATTTGTGTGTGTTTTAAATAAACTGATTTTTGAGAGCCACACGTTTCCCGGAGAGGAGTGACTTGTTAATTCCACAGCCTAATCCAGATAGCTCCACTTTAATCTATTCATCTAATTGTTTTTAAATAGATGGCATTAACTTAAAAAAAGAAAAAAGAATTGCAACCAAATATGGAATTACAAGCACTGAGAGACAGGAATATTCTGGTATATTAATGTCAAGAGTTCTCTGAAACACAATTTGTTTCCTTAATATATAAATGCACTTAAAGGTCCACTTCTGATCCTGATGCAGTCAGCGGGAGTTTTGTTTTATATTATTTTCTTAAAGAAATCTAATACAGGTAGGATTGTTGTCCAAGTATATAGTCTCGGACTTCCCTTCTTGTCTTCCTTTGACCACAGAATCATAAAAGCGTAGGGGTGGAAGGGACCCTGAGGCATCATCAAATCCAGCCCTTTTGCTGTGGCAGGACCAAGTATGCCTAGACCATCCCTGATAGGTATTGGTCCTACCTGCTCTTAAAAACCTCCGGTGATGGGGATTCCACAACCTCCCTTGGAAACCTATTCCAGAGCTTAAGTACTCTTACCGTTAGAAAGTTTTTCCAAATATCAAACTTAAATCTTCCTTGCTGTAGATTAAGCCCATTACTTCTTGTCCTACCTTCAGTGGACATAGAGAACAGCAGATCACTGTCCTCTTTAGAAGAGCCCTTAACATATTTGATTACTTTTGTCAGGTAGCCTCTCAGTCTTCTTTTCTGAAGATTAAGCATGCCCCCATTTTTTAGTCTTTCCTCATAGATCAGGTTTGATAAATCTTTTAACATTTTTGTTGCTCTCCTATGGACTCTCCAATTTGGTGATGACTCACCGCTGCAGTGCCTCCTGCTGGTTGTCCAGGGAATTAGCTCTTTTCAGCCAGAAGCGCTCTCTGCCAGTCAGTGTCTCACTTGCCTCCTGGACCCTGGTGCCCTTTTAGCTTAGGGTTCTGCCCCCTGGCAGCACCCCCTCAGTCTGGGTCTCCCCTCCCCAGAGGAACCCCCAACCCACTATCCCTCCCTTGCCTCAGTGGCTATTGTCAGTCATCATCTAGCCCCCACTCCCTGGGGCAGACTGCAGTTTGTACCACTCATCATCAGCAAGGCAGTCGAACCAGCTGCCTCTGCCTCTGCCTCTGCCTCTGCCTCTGCCTAGGTCTGGGTCTGGGTCTGGGTCTGGGCTGCTCCTCTGCAGCTTTAGTACCCTTTTATGGGCCTTTACCTCAGCCTGGAGCTGGAGCCCCCAGCCACATCCTTTTCTCTCTATGTAGCTAGAGAGAGTGTCTCTCTCCTTCTGGCCAACTGCCCTCTTATAAGGGCCAGCTGGGCCCTAATTACACAGGCTACAGCTGTGGCTGTTTTCCCAACTAGCCCAGCTTTTTCCCTCTTAGCCCTCTCCCAGGGCTGTTTTAAGCCCTTCAATATATGATGGGGGAGGCACCCAGAATTGGATACAGTATTCCAGCTGAGCAATCGCCAATGCCAAGCAGAGTAAGACAATTGCCTCACCTATCTTGCATACAATAATACACCCCAGAATGATATTAGTCTTTTTTGCAACTGCATCATACTGTTGACTCGTAGTCAATTTGAGATTCATTATCACCCCCAGACCCATTTCAAACAGTGTTACCACCTAGCCAGATATTCCCCATTTTGTATTTGTGCATCTGATTTTATCCTTCCTAAATGAAACCAGGAAGAAGAGGTGGATGGATGAGACTTTTTTTAAACTGCCCTGAGAACAAGGGCTGTATTACTGACTGTGGCCTCTGGACCACACTGCCCTGACAGCAGGGATCGTAGTACTGATGTTGGCCACTAGGCCAGACTGCCCTGATAATGGGGGTTGTATCATTAAAAAAAATTCTGTAGTATCTGGCTGGTGAATCTTGCCCATATGCTCAGGGTTTAGCTGATTGCCATATTTGGGGTCGGGAAGGAATTTTCCTCCAGGGCAGATTGGAGAGGCCCTGGAGGTTTTTTCGCCTTCCTCTGTAGAATGGGGCCTGGTTGATTTGAGGGAGGCTTCTCTGCTCCGTGAAGTCTTTCAACCATGATTTAAGGACTTCAATAGCTCAGATATGGATGAGGTTTTTCGTAGGAGTGGATGGGTGAGGTTCTGTGGCCTGCGCTGTGCAGGAGGTCAGACTAGATGATCAGAATGGTCCCTTCTGACCGTAGTATCTATGAATCTATGAAACTGACAAAATCATCCAAAGCACAGGACTTGGTGGTAATGGGGGACTTCAACTGCCCAGACACTTGTTGGGAAAATAACACAGCAGGGCACAGATTATCCAACAAGTTCTTGGAATGTATTGGAGGCAATTTTTTATTTCTGACGGTGGAGAAAGCTACTAGGGGGAGGCTCTTCTAGATTTGATTTTGACAAACAGGAAGGAACTGGTTGAGAATTTGAAAGTGGAAGGCAACTTGGGTGAAAGTGATCATGAAATAGTAGAGTTCATGATTCTAAAGAATGGTAGGAGGGAGAACAGCACAATAAATACAATGGATTTCAAGAAGGCAGACTTTAGCAAACTCAGGGTGTTGGTAGGTAAATTCCCATGGGAAGCAAGTCTAAGGGAAAAAACAATTGAAGACAGTTCGCAGTTTTTCAGAGAGACATTATTAAGGCCAGAAGAGCAAACTATTCCACTGCGTAAGAAAGATAGGAAATATGGCAAGAGACCACCCTGGCTTAACCAGGAGATCTTCCATGATCTAAAACTCAAAAAAGAGTCCTACAAAAAGTGGAAACTTGCTCAAATTACAAAGCATGAATATAAACAAATAACACAAGTATATAGGGACAAAATTAGAAAGGCCAAGGCACAAAACAAGATCAAACTAGCTAGGAACATAAAGGGTAAGAAGAAAACATTTTACAAATACATTAGAAGCAAGAAGATGACCATGGACAGAGTAGGCCCGTTACTCAATGGGGGCGGGGGGAGAAAGACAATAACAAGAAATGTGGAAATGGCAGAGGTGCTTAATGACTTCTTTGTTTCGATTTTCACCAAGAAGGTTGATAGCGATTGGACATCTAACATAGTGAATGACTGTGAAAATGAGGTAGGATCAGAGTCTAAAATAGGGAAAGAACAAGTCAAAAATTACTTAGACAAGTTAGATGTCTTCACATCACCAGGGCCTGATGAAATGCATCCTAGAATACTCAAGGAGCTGACTGAGGAGATATCTGAGCCATTAGCAATTATATTCGAAAAATCATGGAAGATGGGAGACATTCCAGAAGACTGGAAAAGGGCAAATATAGTGCTCATCTATCAAAAGGGAAATAAGGACAATCCAGGGAATTACCGACCAGTCAGATTAACTTCTGTACTCAGAAAGATAATGGAGCAAATAATTAAGAAATCAATTTGCAAACACTTAGAAGATAATGAAGTGATAAGCGCTTACCTTAAGCAGCTCTCAGATGCAGCAGCATGTCCCCCCTCCAGCTCCTATGTGGAGATGTGGCCAGGTGGCTCTGGGTGCTGCCGCTGCCCCATCCACAGGCACTGCCCCTGCAGTTCTCATTGGCCACGGTTCCCAGCCCAATTGGAACTCCGGGGGTGGTACTTGGTGTGCAGTAGGTGGGGGGAGCTCTCTGGCTGCCCCTCTGTGTAGGTGCTGGAGGGGGGATATGCTGCTGCTTCCTGGGAGCTGCACGGCACAGAGGCTACAGGGAGCCTGCCAGCCCCACCGTGCGGCGCTGCCAACTGGACAGTCAATGGCCTGGTCAGCGTTGCTGACTGGAGCTGCCAGGATTCCTTTTCGACTGGGTGTTCCAGTCAAAAACTGGACGCCTGGTCACCCTACTTGTAACCCACAGGTAACCTCACTTCTATATGGTCAAAATGCAAATTGCACTTCCTTTGACCTTGCCTTCACAAATAATAGTACGTCAGATTTCTTTTTGTCTTTTTAAAAATTATAAATCCCACGCAATATTCCTCACAAGGAGAAGAAACACATGTGACAATTAGTCACTTATTTATTTCTCTCTTAACAGTGCTCAGATACCACAGTGATGGAAAGATGGAAGAACCAGAATATGCTGTGAATTACATAACCTATTACTCTCCAAGAATAATGTATTACAAATAGTGAATAACTCAAGTGATTATTTTGTCTACAATCCAGAGACTAAAAGAAAAGGAGTACTTGTGGCACCTTAGAGACTAACAAATTTATTAGAGCATAAGCTGTAGCTCACGAAAGCTTATGCTCTAATAAATTTGTTAGTCTCTAAGGTGCCACAAGTACTCCTTTTCTTTTTGCGAATACAGACTAACACGGCTGCTACTCTGAATCCAGAGACTAGAATTTTTTTACATCAAATGTTCTTCTAACAATTTTGAACACACACGCCCGCAAGAATCAATGCATGTTTATGCATAATTTGTGAACGGAAGAGAGGGTTAAAATCACTCTTATTACTGTTTTCCAAATAAGTAAGTTATTTGCTTTTCTCCAGACTTCTGGTACTCTATAATTTTCAGACATTGCTCAAATGATTGTCAGTGGTAAAGCATGTTCATGGTGCTATTACTAATCCCTTTAAGACGACTGTGATGGCCTTATGTATGCTGAGTAGCACGTTACTCCACAAAGATTCCCACTGAAGTCAGTGGAGCTATCTGTGGAAAAAAAAACAATAAAGGGTTACCTGACATGAATAAAGATATTAGAATCTGGCCCTTAGGAAGCATATAGTCCACATCAGCCAATTTGTATGGTCCCTTATTCACGTGTAATAGTACCTTAACCTGGCCATGTGAGTAAAGGTATCAATCACACTTTGGTCTTACATGCTTGTCTACACATACGGCACCGCAGTGGCTCAGCTGTGCCCACTCCAGCATGTTGGGTGAAGACACTCTATACCAACAGGAGAGAGCGCTCCTGTCAGCATAATAAAACCACTTCCGCAAGAGAAGCTCTCCCATCGACATAGGGCTGTCCACACTGGTGCTTATGTTGGTGTAATTTATATCACTCAGGGGAGTGCTTTATTCAGGCATAGGCAGCTTTTGGCGACAAAACAGTGGAGGTGTACACACTGCAATGCCACTTTTGGCAACAAAACTTCCCAGTTTCAACAACAAAATAGAATCACCTTGACGAGAGGCATAAAGCTTTTTGTGGCAAAGTTAAAGTGACAAAGTGTCAGTGTAGACTCTGTGCTGGACAACAAAGAGCAAATCATTGATGTGGAATGCTCCTGCTCTCTCTCACACTAGGAACACAGAGGCAGGCAGGCAGGCAGGCAGGCAGGCAGGGTGTGTGTGTGTGTGTGTGTGTGTGTGTGTGTGTGTGTGTGTGTGTGTGAGAGAGAGAGAGAGAGACTGCTGTGCCAGGGAGGGAGGCAGGGGCTGATGTTGAGGGTTCCCCCTCCCCCTGCCTCAGCACTGGTTGCTTCCAGTGGCTGTCTGAATGTATGAGACAGCATGCGGACACACTTATGCTCCTCCCCGCCACACACTCCCCATCACATTCTATCCCACCTCCAGACATGCCAAACCCATGAAAAAAAATGCAGAAATTGGGCTTGTTTTTGCCTTAATTAGCTTGTGGGTTGCTTGTTTGGTTTGTAGCTTATTGTAGTTTATTGCTTCTTTTTTTTGATTGGCTCCCGGCACGCAGGGGCAAGGGCGGGAGAGAGTCAGGAGTGCATAGCGGGGCCCACCACAGACCCAGACTGCATGCCGGGGGAATCTAGTCACAGAGTGTTGGGGTTCTTAGGGATTGTCTTGTTTTGGCCTTGTTTTGAAATGGGATTAGCTTGATTTTTGACTTACTGTGAAAGCCAGGGTGCTAATTTACCACATGAAAGTTGGCAGCTGTGCCCACCTCCCTGCCCATGCACTTCAGTTGAAAAGAATTTATCTACTAGGATGCCTCTGGAACAATGGGATTGAGAAACCTGCATCATGTGATACTGTACCTGTCCCATGACGCATTGCACACCCTTCCCAAAACACCCTGCGGTCACTTGCACAGTGGCATAGCTACTCCATCAACACAAGAAGCATAGTGTGGACATGCAATGGTAGTTTAATTAAAACGCTTTAATTAAAGTGGCATAACTTTTGGTGACTTTAAACTCTGCAGTGTAGACATAGCCATAGCCTAAATTTCCTATAAAGCCATTTTGGCTTCTTATGATTCTTTAGATTCTTTGTTTTCAGAAGAATTATAGCCTTTTGTGCCTTAATTAGGGTTTGCCTTAATTATATTTATTAAAGGGATTTAATTTAATTTATAATTTGATTTGAATTTGTAATTTGATGTACATAAATAGACTGCTTTTAATGACTGTACCAAGTACAGTATTCATTATTCAGTTTTGATTGAATCAAGTCAGTGAAGTTAAACACTTTCTGTATGAATGGATTTATGTACAAATCAAACCAAATTTGGGAATCAGCATCTTTTGTCACCGGCAAGAGTAGATTTCTCCAATATGATCATATCCTTGCTGACTATCAGGCTGGCCTTACCATGAGGCGAACTGAGGCAGCCGCCTCAGGTGCCCGACTGTGGGGAGGCACCACTAGGACCCAGAGTTTCAAAGTTTTGGCCCAAGCGAGGGAGCATGGGGGTGTCATTTGAGCTCCCCGCCTCAGGTACCAAAATGTTGTGGGCTGGCCCTGCTGACTATGCAAAATGCATCTGATTTTTTTAAAATTGGAACATGTATTCCCTAATAGACATGATATAGTTGAATTCCTATCCACAATACATTCTCATGTACCACCCTGTGATTTCTGCATCTGTATGTGTCAAGCCCTGTGCCCTTCCCGTTTATCAAAATAGCCTCAAAAAGATTCAGTCATATTTCAACTTTCCTGCTAAATGCATTTGATCATACCACTGGATAGAGAGACATAACAATGTAGCTTAAATATTACAGACTGAAATCAAATCCACCAGATGCTGCTTGCTGCTTCTGGATTGTTTGCTGTGCACCTTACCTGGTTGAGGGATAAAATAGATACAGACATCATGATACTTTCACTTTTATTTATAGACATTGTCATATCTATATGGCAATGTTTACCATAGTATCCTAGCATCTGCATGATTCTATGGTGATTTTGATTCTTATTATTGTGATATCATTTAAACTAAAAATAAGAAAAGATAGCAATGATAAATATCTTGATTGGGGACATGACTGAGTGCTTCCCCATCAGCATACCATCTGCCAGCTGATAAGATCCCATCTAAAATAAAAAAAAAAACACATTTAAACATGGTTGTGAAACATAACTGTGGTCAAACCCACATTGTTATATGAATTACTCTTGCCCACCTAGACAGAAAAACATGTTATATCCATGTTAAAAACAGTGTTTTAATGTAAGTATCTACTTGGGTTAGCTAGACTTCTGTAACATGGCTATATATTTTTTTTCTGTACATATAGGCAAGAATAATTCATAGTATAACATGGTTTGGCCCCAGAAGTCTTGTCTACACTATGAGAAGTGTTACCCATTTTTCAGCACTGTCACAGTTGTTTATTGTGTCATCTAACCTTGAAGATAGGAAAACTGCCTGTACCTGAAGTGAAAAGAAAAGGGAGTACTTGTGGCACCTTAGAGACTAACAAATTTATTAGAGCATAAGCTTTCGTGAGCTACAGCTCACTTCATCGGAAATCCTGGCCCCATTGATGTCAATGGGATTTTGCCATTTACTTCAACAGAGCCAAGGTTTCACCCATACTCTCTATTCAAGCTCACATCCTTGGTACAATAGGTACAGCTGTATCTATGTTGAATAATGAGACACACGTAACTGTGTTATACTGCCATGTTTAAATCCAACTATTTTTCTACCATCAACCATAGAAAAGAGCAGATATAGACAGATACAGTGTTGGTAATGCGACCTATTTTATGAACCTGGGTCAGTATATTCCATCTGGTGGTGTCCTATGACTAAGAGTATGTGGGAAGTGTCACATGGGGGAGAGGCCATGACATTCAAAGTTACAGTAGTTATTCTTGTAAACTTCTCTGATTTTTAAAGTGTTTATTCTATGTTTGATTCATCTCTGTGATGCAGAGAAATGGAACTTGCCCTTCAGTTTTCACACTAGCTCCCTGCCCCACATATTCCACCTGGGCAGAAAGCTTAATAATGCAGTTGTTCTCCACGGGAATGAAATGGGTGGAAGTTGCCTGGGGAGTGAGCTGATTCATACAGTAAATCAAGACCTCAAGGTTCATCAGATTCTTTGCATTACCAGCACCATATCGGTATGTAATTTTTGTGTTGCCATTTCTTCTTTATGGCTTTTCTTTGAAAGAGAAAATTTAGAATCTACAAATTGTGCATAGAAGAATCACAATGTGCCCCTTTCTATTTACTTCATAAAATGCTGTACTGTCATTTAACAACATGATTCCAAATCAGAAGAGTAAGGCTGTGTCTACACTACAGAGACTATAGTGACATAGTTATGTTGGCGTAATTATGCTGGCATAATCTCATAGTGTAGATGCAGCCTCCACTGATGGA
The DNA here is from genome assembly GCF_009764565.3 of Dermochelys coriacea. NCBI lineage: Eukaryota > Metazoa > Chordata > Testudines > Dermochelyidae > Dermochelys > Dermochelys coriacea. The sequence continues at coordinate 153,705,440 of NC_050069.1, read as the reverse complement.
AAGGGTTTTTCCATCACTGTAGGAATGTCATCTCCCCAAACTCTGCTCTGCTGATGGAAGCATTCTTCCATTGATAGAGCTGCATGTATACTGGGGATTAGGTTGACATAGCCATGTCAGTCAGGAGTGTGGTTTTTTTTCACATCCATGACCGAGGTAGCTATGCTGACTTAACTTTTAAGTGGTGTAGAGTGAACCCTAGTCTCACCAGCTTCCTAAAGCTGTCCTTTACATGTGCAAACATTCACAGGGCTTCTGTACAGTTCGGTCTCCAGACTAATTAAGTGCTCACTGTGGACAACACCTGTCACTCAGGCCAGTCATCTGTGTGTTTTCTCTGACTTAGCCCCCTCTCTAGAAGCAGGTCAAGTTTAAACCTTGCAGATGCTTCCAGCATAACATCTCTAAGACCCAACCTTTCCATTCACACAGCTAAAACTCTCATCAGATCTTCATCATCCATCATCAATTACTGCAATCTCCACATATCTGGCCTTGATAAATGCCATCTTTCCACACTTATATCTATTCAAAATGCTGCTGCAAAGACCATTTTCATGCTCATAGTTTCAACCACATCATCCCTCTGTTTGCATCTGTCCACTGACTCCACCTTCTTCATCACATCAAACACAAACTACTTGTCTTTGCTTTAAGGCCCTTCACAGCTTATCCCCACTCTACTTATCTCTAACACACTAGTAGAGATCAAATCCTGCATCCACTCTGCCAGCCTTTTTCATCCACTTGTAATATTTTCAAATGAGTGTCTTTGCACTCTCTCCCTTATTTATGGGAGAAGCTCCCTGTAAACATCTGTAAAACCACCTCATTGTCCTCCTTCAAAGGCCACCTAAAAATTCTCCCTGCCATGATGCCTACAAAATCCCAACACTACTTTGGCAGCTGGTGGGATGTGTCTGCTGCTTATCACAGCAACCAGTATTATGTCATTGTTTTCCTGTGTTCGCCCCATTGGTGATGTATTCACCTATTGTTCTATGTCTTGGATTGCCACTTACATATCTTTTGGTTAGGGACCATCTTTGGTATGTCTGTGTTGTATATAGCAAAACGGAACCCTGAGTCGTGAGTAGGGACTCCACATGCAACCATAATACAGATAGTTGATAAATAGTAATAACAAAAATCTCAATGGCTCTGCAGACTAGAATATCAGAGGCCACAATGTATCACTTTTTATTGCAATTAAAAGACTCCATCTTAGCCTATGTGATATTCTCTCTTTACTTTTGGAGTAATGCATGTGCAAAGCACATATGTAACAAACCTTGATTCACAAAGAATTCTCTGTAAATGGATTTATAAACAAAATACCAATTCAGATATGACTAAAAACAGTCCAGGTGGATGAGATAATGTCTTTTATTGGACCAACTTCTCTTGGTGAAAGCGAAAAGCAATTGAGCTTCAGAGACCCTTTTTTTTCAGGTCTGGGAAAGTCAAAAGCTCAAAAAAAAAATCCCAGTGTATTAATTACATGCAATGCCAAGTCTGACTGAATGACTTTTGTTCTAATGGCATACAATGATACTGTCTGTTTTGGTAAAGAATTCTGTATAATTTCTAGACAAAAAGGAAACTTATTAAGAGTATTTAGAATAATTGTTATAAGTATTTGTTAAAGGTGGAAAAAGAAAAAGTTATAAATCCCTTTTACAGTATCTTATGTTTAGTCCTCAGGTATATTTCACAGCTTTTCACTCATACTATGTCCCTAGGTGCTGGTATTAGTGGGTATGTTGAACATTTATGCAATGCTTTACATGGCTACCTAATTTGCCATTCAATAGAGATGTTGCTGTAGCAACTGCTAGATCTCATGATGCTTAACACTGTCTCCAGGATACCAAACACATGCTCAAAGCAATATACCAGACTGTGTTTAGCCACATTCATCCAACTTTCTACAATTCAGTGTTTTCCATGAAAATTAATACATTGTCCCCCTGAAGGACGATTTTTAACAAATTGACCAATTCCAATCAAATCCTTTTCCCTGTAACTTCTCCTTCCATCCTAAACTGTGCTAAAATAATGTTTGTATAAGGATGACATGGTGAGGAGATGAAATTTGAGGAAGGAATTAAAATGCAGTTCCAGGGACAGCTGTGGAATTAGTGAGATCATACAATGTATGTGGCATCTGTTGGTGACATTTTTTGGGATCACTATTACCTGTAAATATTTGTGGCCTAGTGTAGCGGGGTGGTCACCTCACTTCCGCCCGGAGGGGCTAAAAGCAGCCCTGGGGGAAGGCTGTAGCTGGGGAAGGCTGAATGGAGAAGCAGCCTTAGCAGTGGCTATGCTCCAATCAGGGCCCAGCTGGCCCTTATAAGAGGGCAGTGGGCCAGGAGCAGACAGTCTCTGTCTCTAGAGGGAGAAGGGCCTGGCTGCTGGGAAACTGAACAGAGTACCTGAGGGGAGCAGGGCTGGGGAGCTTCCGCCCAGAAAAGCCCCAGGCTGCGGCCTTGTCAAAGGCCAGAAAGGTGCAAGGGTGCAGCCCAGGGTAGGCAGAGGCAGCCGGTCCAAACCCCCCTTGCCTGTGATGATTGGCTTAAACAGACTGCAGTTGGCCCCAGTGAAAGGGGGCTAGATGGTGACTGGCAGTAGCCACGGAGGTGAGGTGGGGATAGTGGGTGGGGGTTCCCTTGGATAGGGAGACCCAGAGAGCGGGTGTACTGCCAGGGGGTAGTGCCCGAGGACAAGGGGCACTGGGTCCGGGAGGGACACGGGGGCCAGCAGCAGCGAGGCGCCAGCCTGCAGAGGGCTCTCTGGGTCAAAAAGAGCTAATTCCCAGGATGACTGACAGGAGGCGCTGCAGGGGTGAGTCTTGCCCCGTTATACCTAGCCTCTGTGATCACTACAGCAGAGAAAGGTCCTGTATAGTGAACAAGTAAATACTTCCTTCCCCTCCACCAAATCATTGCTATTTTATTTAACATTAGATGGTTCTTGGTATGCAGAATTAATCTGATATCTACTGCAATAGATCTACAGACCGCACAGGGGACTACTGAGACAAATTTATCATGCATGTCAGGAGTGATCTTCTAGAAGTAAAATGTACATGAAAGCAGAGTCTAAGTGGAACACAAGATTGTGAGAAGCCGTGTATGCAACCCAGTCTTCAAAAATACCATCAAGCTGGATAAAAGAGACTGAGAGACTAAATGATCAAATCTTAAAAAGTCTGAATATGAGGATACAGGCCACCAAGAAGTTGCAAGTCAATACTCTTCTCTTAAAATACTTGTTACTGTAGAGGCTTTGGAAGTGTTCTGCTGTTTAAACAAAGAAAGAAAGAGAAAACAAACTAGGGTTAAAAACTGAAGGCAAGAGTGGGGAAAAACACACACACAGACAAAAGGAAAATAGGAAAGGGTTATGAAAGAAAAAGCTCTCTGTTGTGCCCTTCCCCTCTTCTCTTGTCTGTATATTGTCTATTTAGGCTCCAGTGCCTAAATATGGGCCTAATTCTCCACTCCCTGGCATCTGGTATTGCAATTTCCAGCTGTGCAAAGTAAGTGCAAAACACTACTCTTGGTGTAAGGGATAGAAAATCCAGTTTTAATGACATTTTACACCCAATTTACCCTGACTTTGCACAGGTGTAAGCCACTACACAAGTTTCAAGCCGGTGAAGAATCAGCTTGATTTGATTTTGTTAGGCAAGAATCTGTCTTCTTACCTGTCTGACTTACCATGCAAACTTAATGGTGCTCTATAAATAACAATAATAAATAATAGCAGGCTTTTCTGTCTTTGCTATTTGTACATCCCTTTCAGTCACATCAGTTTCACTCTGAGAAGCATTATGGGCAGCAGCATCAGAGGTGCTGTTGTGATCCTAACAGCCTCCATTGTAGTCATCCAATAAATTAGTTCATTTACCTCTAAAGCAATTATCATCTTTAAATGAAGAATGATGTTAACTTGCTGCATTAAGTTATAAGATCAACCAGTTCTCCTAATATGTTTACACTGCTCTAAAAAAGACAGGCCAGGTTCTGTTCTCAGTTACTCTATTTTTCACTGGTGTAACTTCAGTAGTTACTACACTTTTACACAAGTGTGACTGAGAGTAGCATTTGGCCTGACAACACAGCAGCCAGCTGTGTACTCACTTCATTTACTGACATAAAAGCATATTTCTAAGGCTATTGATGTCTAGCACAAAAAAAAAAATCTTCAAAAAATAACCCCCACCCTCATGATTAATCAGTAGTGGAATCTGTGAAGAGTATTTCAGTGGCACTGTACATATGTTTAGTCAATTGAATAGAGAGATTTCTATAATAAACAAAACAAAATTTGAAGCTATTCCCTCTCATTTTCCTGTGCATTTCTCTGATCTGTGCCTGTATTTTAGACTGCAAAGCCCCAGCAGGGACTATTTTTCTTTGTACTTTGTGCAGCACCATGCTCTTTGCTGGCACTAACCAAATAAGAAATAAATAAAAATCTACTGTAATGATAAGTATTAATTCTATATTTCTAATGTACTGTATGTCATGACCAAGATGTGGGCAATCTGAGCTAGTGGTCAGAGCAGAAATCATGCCAGGTCACATACCTGGACATCAGAGTCTGAGATATACCAGAGGGCAGACCGACTATCAGGAAGCAGACAGGGTCAGGCAGTAGGAGCAAATAAAACAAGGGAAGCTGTTCTAAGCAGTTGCATGGAGAGTTACCTGTTCCTGTGCTTGGTTTAAATAGAAACAGGGCACCAATCAGGATCCCCTGAGTTCTGCCAATCCGATCCCAGCACTGGAGGCCTGTGTCAGAGTTGAGCTTCTAATTCTGGCAAGTCTTAGCAGGTGACTAGGTGGCAGGCTGGAATTTACTGGCTCCTCAGTGCCCTGCAGATGAGGGTTGGAGACCCATGGTCAATGGGGTGCCCTCTGGGTGACATTAGACTGGGCTTTTCAGGGTGGTTCCTATGGAATGCAGGTGCCTATACCTATTCTACTGGCTCCTAGATGTGCTCCTCAGGACCATACCCCTCCCAGTTAGTAAAATACCGGACCCTGCCACATTTATATTTAGAGTCCAGGATCTTGTGAACCACATATTCCTTGTTGCCCTGAACTAGTGGAGGAGGTGGCAGGGGCCAGTGAGGGACAGAGTTTTCCATTTTAGGTTTCAAAAGTGATGCATGAAACACTGGGTGAATCTTCAGAGAGCAGGGTAGTTGAAGTTCAAAAGTGACTGGATTAACATGGCGCAGGATCCTAAGGAACAAAAAAACAAGCTTGTGAGCAGGTCTGTCTGTGTGGAGATGCTCTATGGAGAGCCATATCTTTTGTCCCACTGAGTAGTTGGGGCCTTTCTGGTTCATATTCATTTATAGTCTGCTCTGGCTTTTTCCAGGTGTCCCCTCACTTCTTCCTGGGTCTGATAAATATGCTGCACTAGGTCTGAAGCAGCCATTTTGGGAAAGGATGCAGGTAATTGCAGGTGGAATCAGAGTGATGCCCATAGTAGGTAAAAGAGGGGCTTTGACCCGTAGACGCATGGGCTGCATTGTTGTACGAATACACTGCATTAAGGGAGAAGTGAGGACCAATCACCCTAGTGATGTTTGATGTAACGTCACAGATACTGCTCGAGGATTTGGTTAGCACTTTCTATTTGGCCATTGGGCTTGGGATGCTAAATGGAGGAAAGACATGTGGGACCGCAAGCAAGCACAGGGCCTTGTTCCAGAACCAGGCTGAGGACTCAGACTCTTGACTGGAGGTGATGTGCTCCAGAGGGCCATGGAGGTAGGCTACATGGCTAATCCATAGCTGGGCTGTCTCTTCAGCTGAGGGGAGGCCTGTGCAGGGAATTTAGTGGACCATTTTGGTAAAGTGATCCACTGCTGTCAAAACTCTTGTAGATTTGGTGGACTCCTGTAATTCTATAAAAAATTCTGTCAATAGTCACCCATGGTTGAGATGAGGGTTGGAGGAGACAGTAGGACTTATGGCATGGTGTCTTGGTGTGAGTACAGACATCATAGAAAGCAACAAATTACTACTGTGAGATGCATCTGGGGCCACCAAAAAGAGTGGGAAATTAATTGTTGGGACTTAAAGTGCTCCAAGTGTCATCCTAGGGGAAAGTTGTGGCATAGTTGCAGGAGTACCATTCTTGTGGATCCTGGGGGAACACAGGCATTGGTCCCTTATGTAAGTAATCCCTTCCCAGGAGCCTTGCAGTTGCTTGTTGATGATGGCTTGTTCATCTGGTGGAATTCATGAGGCAGAGTTAAAGGCAGAGTGTATCTATGAGTACATCCTGGTGAATATCTCTGATGAGAAAGTTTCGGGATTTGAAAATGAGGTTGGTTCCTGGCTGAGGCTCGTGGGTTGGTACTGTATCTACAGGACACGATGTCAGTCTTGCTGTTTTTGGTTTCAGAATGATATGTGGGGACAGAATCAAATTATGAGAAAAATAGGGTCCACCAAAACTGCCATTGGTCTAATGCTTTCACCTTATGTATATGACACATTACCCAGGATATAATCTGGACTGATTAACAGTTGTCATCTCAGTTCTCCAACTTGGGGTGCCTTTTACAACTGCTTAGCTGTGAGAGCAACCACTCCTCCATGGGCAGCAGGTGGAACCCCGCTTTGGGGAGGCTAGTCCCCAGCTCCACCCCTTCTGCCTGCACCCACCCCCGATGACCTGAGCCCAGAGACCTCCTCCACCCAGAGGACCCCTGAGTACCCTCCCTTGGCCAGAGGAGCCCCAGTCTGGCCAGAGCGGCCCCTCCTCGGCTGGAGGAGCCTCAAGCCAGCCAGAGCCTCCCTCTGCACCTGCCCGGAGGAGCTCTGGGCCAGCCGCAGATTCCAAGCCACCTCAAGGGAAAGAGTCTCACTCTTGTCTGGAAGATGCTTTTGATATGCCCCATGCAGGTTCCAGGGTGGCTGAGGAGGTGATATTTGCTCCTCAGCTTCCTGGGTTAATCACTAATCTCTCTGGAGTCCAGGGAGATTACTGATGAACCTGGAAAGCTGGATAGCACATCCCACCTCCTCAGCCACCCCAGAACCTGCATGGGGCATAATAAAGCAAAAAACTTCCTCTGCAAACTCTGCAACCACTGGTTCAGCAGCAGTGCCAGCACCAGGGGAGGCTGAGCCTCCCTTGGCCTATTATATCTGCTGCTCATGCACTCCTCTTTTGCTCGCACCTAACGTCCAGCATGAAAGTTACTGCCAGTTATGATATATGAATGCTGCAGCCAGGCACTGCAGAGCAACACCAGCAAAATCTCAGTCCCAGACTTTTGCCAGAAATGTACTTCTTGTACTGCCCAACTCTCTCCTGGACAGAAGAAGGTATATAAAGTCCACAATTTTATTAGTAGAAAATGACATACACAAATCCTGTTATCTCAAATAAAGTTTCTCAAACGCTTCAAATCAAGCACACTAGATCAGATTAAAAAAACAAATTTATTAGTTACAAAAGATAGATTTTAAGTGACTACAAGTAAATAAAAGTAAACTACAACGAATGCCTAACTTAACAAGCTAAGTGAATTCAAAGGAATGTCTCTCTTACCACATGTTTCAGCAGTTCCTGGCTGAATTTCTTTCAGTCAGGAACCCTCCCACAGTTCCTTTGTTCTTCAAGTGTTGTCAATGCCATGGATAGGGAGACAGGGAGAAATACTTTGGGGTGTCTACTCTCCCTTATAGTTCCTTCTCTTCTTCAAGAATCATCTCTAGCTGAGGTTCAGGAGGCAGAAAGTCTGTGTGGATGAGAACCCCAAGCTGTTTCTTTGTCAAGATGTAGATTTTTTTTCACCCACATCTTCTTTCCTGACAAAGAATGGCTACTAAACCAGTTGATGGTCCATTTAATTTTGTTGATACCTGGCTGAGGCATTGGCTAGCCTCTTGTCTCTCTGGAACTGGTTCTGACTGCTCTCCAGGCTTAGAACATGTCTTACTAATATCATAAAATAGAATCTTATAACATTACATACAATGTTGCCATATATATTTTACCAGAACAATAATGTTTAGCAAATTATGAGTTTTCTAATGATGCCTCACAAAGCATACTTTGTACAAAATTTATCATAGTCCTGTATAAGGGGTAAACATAATGGTACAGACTGTCACAGTAGGTACTCCAGACTTTTATGATCAGTGAAGATCTGAATTAGGTGGCGAGCTCCTTCCAGGTAGTGCTGCCATTCTACAAAGGCCGTTTTTATCGTCACGGGGTCCTTATCCAGTATTTCAGAGTGTAGGTCTCCAGAGCTTCCTTAAGTAGTAAACAAACTGGTGTAATACTTTCTCAGGACCAAGTCATTGAGAGAGGACAGCCATGATCACTGGAACTGTCAGCTTCTATAAAGAAGGCTTGCATGACATCTGGATGAGTCAATAAGAGTGCAGTAGTGAAGGCAAGTTTCAGCAGATTGAATGCATGCTGGACTTGGGAGACCAATGGAATTGGGCAATCTTCCAGAGGCAAGCGGTGAGGGGCTCGATTTGTTTTTGAAAAATTTGGGATGAATTGATGATAAAAATCAGTGAACTCCAGGAAGCTTTGACGATCATGTACCATGAGGGGAATCAGCCAGTCTTGAATGGCTTGGACCATGCATGGCTCCATCTGGAGCTCTTCTAGGGCTAAGATGAAGCCCAAGAACTCTGTGGAGGCCTGATTGAAAGCACACTTCTTGACCTTGATGTAAAGGCCATGCTGCCATAAGCATTCCAAGACTTCAGACACAAGTGGTATTTTGTTCAGGGTACTCAGAGAAGACCAATATGTCATCAAGGTAAACTACTAAGTTCTGGTTCAATATGTCTTGGAATACATTATTTATAAAATGTGGAAAGATAGCCAGGACTTTGGTCAGCCTGAAGGGCATTGCAAGATATTCATAGTGGCTATATTGGGTTCAGAAAGTGGTCCTACACTCATTCCCTCCCCTGATTCGTACAAGGTTGTACACCTCCAGAGGTCCAACTTAGTGAATATATGGACAGCCCCTAAACGATCCAGCAACTCAGGAAACAGGGGTAATAGGTAACAATTCCTGAAAGTTATCTGACTTAATGCATAGTCGACACAGTCAGAGACTGCCATCTTTCTTCTTGATGAAAACAAGTGCACCAGCCAACAAAACTGCCAACTACTCTTGGGCCAGGTTTTACAGGGGGTATGCTTGGAGTGCTGTCAGATCAGGTTCTGACATGGCATAAATTCATCCTAATGGTATTTTTATTCCTGGCTGCAGCTCCATTGGGCAGTCACAGTCCCAGCATGAAAGCATGATTCCTCTTTTCAAAAATATTGGTGTAGTCTTGCTATTGTAAGAGGAGTTCCAATGTAGCTTCAACAGAAGGTTCTGCCTGGATAGCCACCCCAACCTGAGCCTCTAGACATTGGGACAGGATCCACCAGTCCCAAGCAGTGCTGGCAACAAAACTGCAATGGAAAATAGACTTCCTATAATTGCCACCAAACAAGTGGATTATGGAGGCTCAGTAAGGAGATCCCGAGGATCAGGAGGAAGTGTGGAGAATGGATCACACCAATTTGTAACGTATCTTGATTACCCTGAATCACAGCCTCCAAGGGAGTTGTTTCCTGTTACTGGACCAGAAGACAAAGGGGAACCATCTATAAGGTTGAGAGTGGCTTTGCATTGCCAGGGAGTCTGCAGGATCTGGACTGCTGCTGCCTTTATGAAGCAGTCAGCTGCACTGAGTCAATGAGAGCCAGTAGGATGGGAGTTCACAGGAGCTTCCCAAGTATGTGCAACTGGACCAGCACCTGCAAATGGGGAGCCCTTGGGCAGAGTCCAGAGTGTGTTTCAGTTAAGACCAAGGCATAAGGGATCTCTTTTCCCTGATTTTTTTTTGAGTTCATACAGGACAGACAGAAATGGAATGACCTGATTCATCACAGTAGAAGCAGAGATGGTGCTGGCAGCAGCATTCCTTTTCTACAGTGGCAAGCTATCAACAGCTCCTGTTGACAGCTCAGTGGGAAGCAGTAATGAAGAGTTATGTACATGGATAGGAGAGATGCAAGACCCTTCTTTTTTCCTCCCTTCGTTCCCGTAACCAATTATCTATATTGAAGGTAAGATCTATGGGGGCATCCAGACTCATGGGTGTCTCTACCCATGTGAACTCATCTTTAATTTCTTCTCTCAGGCCCACTGGAACTAATACAGTTCATACCTTGTTCCAACCTGTCCTGGCCTTGAGGTGGTGGAATTGCATGGTATAGGAGGCTACAGTGCTCTGCACCTCTCAGAGCTTTCTTAGGGCAACCTTCACCATTCAAGCATCAAATAGCACTGATCCAGCTTGGAGGAAAACCTCCCAGTTTGTCAGTACCAGGCTGTCACATTCCAAGAAGGAATGCTTCCCCTGACAGCAGGTTGATAACTAGGCTCACCTTTGCACCATCAGTAGTGTAGGACTGTGCATGGATTGTGAAAAGCAGGTGGTACTGGTTTATGAAACCCTGGAATCACTGGTGACTACTATTAAACCATTCTGGCAGATGTGTTGGGGAACATGGTTCTGTGAGCCCTATTTGGAGTGTGCTATTTTCTGCATGCAATTGCCTGACTTGGTTCTGCAATAGCTGGTTCTCCAAGGTCAACTGCATGACCTGGGCCTGCAGGGTTTGGTAGCCCATGCAAACTATCATGTCTGGGACATGGCATGGGCGGTCTGATCTAGTCATCAGAGGAGGAGTCAAGAACCAGGCTGGGTCAGTTACCAGGAGTTCAGAGTCTGAGGTATGCCAGAAGGCAAAACTAGAGTCAGGTGTCAGGGGGCAGGCAGGCCCATCAGGTTGCCAGAAAATCAGGCAGTAGGAGCAGGTAGCACCAGGGAAGCAGTCTTAAGCAGGAGAAACCCACTTGCATAGACAACTTCCTCTGCTTGGTTTAAATAGAAGCAGGGAACCAATTGAGACCCCCAGAGTTCTGCCAAATAGAACCGAGGACTGGAGTCCTCTGTCATAGTTGAGCTTCTAGTTCTGGCAACTGTTAGTAAGTCACTGGTTGACGAGTCAGAATTTACTGGCTCCTTGGAGACAGGGGTTTGAGACCTGCAATCCCTGACTGTAACGTTTAGAAAACAATGATGAATGTATTTACAGTGAACACACTTTCTATCACTATCTCATCTCACCTGTTTTTTCTCAAGAAACACTCCTATCCCCTTCCCACTATCGACACCTCTCTTCCCAAGACATGAGTTCCCAGCACTTCTTAGATAATAAGACAAGTCTCTTTCTCCAGAATTGTCTCCTGCTCTGTCATTCCCTACCTGGTACCTGCCCTGCCAGTTGTCATCCTGACACTTGTAGACACAGAGGGCTGGATCCAAAAAGGATTTGGGTATTGTGACACCGAGCACTACAAGCTTAACTTTTAGGTGCTTAGAAAATCACATGAACAAACACTGAGATCTACAAAGCCTAAGTTAAGTGCATAGGCTCTCTATTCATGGGAGGAGATCCACAAAAGACAGCACCTATGCTGGCCAATGGCAGCTGATGACCAGAGGGCTGTGTGCTAAACCCCTCCCCTCTCATGGAGATAGGTGCCTACGTCTGGAGCGCAGAGAGGAGCCTATTTCTGCTTGTGACCCTCACTTGGGAAGCCCTCTCCTCGAGTCAGGTGGCTGAGGAGCCTAAATTATTTCTTGTGAGAATGAGTTGCCTCACTCTACACAAAATAGCCCAGTGATTAAAGCACTCACCTGGGATATAGGAGATCCAGGTTTAATTCCTTCATCTACTTGGGGAGGGAAGGATTTGAAAAGACATCTTCCCACCTCTTCTGAGAGTACTATAACCCCTGAGCTATGGGACAGTCTGATGCAGAGCTTCTTCAGTCCCCCCTGTTAAATCTGTTCCACTGTGGATAAATAATGAAAAAGTGATGGGAGCAGAGGACTGGACCCTGAGTAGCCCACTCTGAGGTTGGTGCTCTAGCCACCAGGCTACAGAATCATTCTCTCTCTCTCTTTGGCCCAGTGACTCTTTGGATTAAATAATGAAAGTGGAACAGCTTCAACAGGAGAGATGGAGGGAGCCCCACAACAGAATAACCCATAGCCCAGTGGTTAGAGCACTCTCCTGAGAGGTGGGAGACCCCCCTTCAAATCCTTTCTGCCCTGCAGGTAGAATGCGGGGGAACTGAACTGAGATCTACCACATTGCAGATGAGTGCTCTCACCACTGGGCTAAAAGTTATAAGGTGGGCTGCAGTACCACCATCACTCCTCCTCTGGCCAGATTTTGAATGGGACCTGTCCAATAGGCAGCCCGGCCTTTGAGCATACCTACTGGATTGGGTGCTGCAGGCAAGAAAAGCATAGGAAGGCCTCTCTTTCCTGGGTTGTGGATCACTCTGGGGCTTAGATGTTCAGGTGTCTAGAGTAAGGCAGGAGCAGGCATGCCCAGAGGCAGAACTTTAGGCATCTGGGAAACTTTTACTTCAAAAATTTAGGAGCTAAGTGAGTTTAGGTGCCTATAGAATGAGATGGTAGCGAAATGGGAGTTTTGTGCATTGCAGTGGAATCTAAATTTGGGATTTAGACACCTATATCTGGAGTTAGTTACCTAAGCGCTTTTGTGGATCTGAACAATAGTGCTGCCCATAACAATCCTCCAAAATCAGCACTCAGCACAGTGGTTGAGCTGAGAAGAGAATTGTCAGGTGGCTCAGAACACATAACAAGAATGAGACATTCTGAGAACCAACAATGATGACCTGGACATGTTGAGACTTGCTCTAGACAAGGTAACATTTCAGTACTATGTGGGACTAGTTAAATCAGTATTCTTTAAGCATGAAAAGTGGAAAATCAAAATGAGATGCCTGTAGCTGTAGATCAGCATGTAAACCAGAACTTAGTCCTAAAGTAACACACAGGAGTTGGTTCAAGAAGTAACTATAGTTGATCCATAAAGCAATAGAGACTGAAAAATAATTAAGAATGATATCCAGAGAGAAGGGAACCTGACAGAACCAAGAAATGTGATACAAAACTTAAGCAATTAAAAATATAATACATGAAAAAGCTAGTCAAAATGACCAAAATCAAAATGGAAGAAATTAAAATCCTTATCCATATCACTGAGACTATTTAAACAGCTATAACGGAGTCAAAGATGGCATGCTTATCCCTACACAATACAGAAGCAAGAAGGCAAGAAAAAAACCAGTATGGCTGGAAGGCAAGACTGGTGGGTTTGAATAACCCTTTGAGAGATCCTTCAGAAAGATAGAAATCCACCCCAAGTAAAGCCAAGAAAAAGGGAGCACAAATTATAGCAGATAAAATATAAAATGTTAGAGGTGAAGATCTACTAGTTATAAAAAAAAAAAGCAAACAATTCTTTACATATATCAGATATAAGCAGCTTATGAGAGAACCAGTGTGTCCCCAGGACATAAAAGAGTGAAGAAAATCATTACATTGGGCAAGGAGCATCTTTTTCGTTCTGTGTTTGTACTGAGCTAAGCACAATGGGATCCTGGTCCATGAGACTGGGACTTCTAGGTGCTACAGTAATATAAATAATAACAACAATTAAGGAAGATAAGGGCATTACAGATATACTAAGGCTCTAATTCTTTATAATGTTACTTCAGTTTTATATTACACAGGTGTAAACTAGTTTAATGGGCTGGAAAATCAGTGGGAAGCTGGAAATGACTCCTCTGAGTCCTTAGCACCATTTTTATATTAAAATAGTCAGTTAATTTGGGATTGCCTCAAATTATTATCTCATTGACCACCTACAAAACCCAAAGGCTGATCCTGTATAATGGAGGATAGATGTCAATTATGTTTTGAGAGGGGGTGTTTGCTGGACAACCCAAAAATGCAAAGGTGAGCTCCTTGCTCTCATGAATAACAGAAAATTTGTCCCTTAGTATTCTGGAATAGTTGTAGGGAAAGGAGAAAGGAAGTAGGTTGATTGGCTGGGGTTGGGAAGTGGGCATCAGGAAGGAAGGAGGGAAATTTTGATTTAGTGTTCTGTAATACCAATAATCACTGGCTAGTAAGTGTCTCTAATCCTCTTCTAATTTTGTTCTGGCATTTTATTATGTGTGTGGCACATCTGTCTTGCCAGCTGTTTTGCTTGCTTTAGGGAACTAAAATGATCTTACAGCAGAACACAACTAGCTCAAAGTGTGTAAGAGAGAAAGTAGACATAAAATTAAATCTCTCATGTGCCACAGTATGTCTCCAGTGACCAACAAAATAATAAAAATGCACTATGGTCATCATCGCTTTGAAATACAATCATAGGGTGCATCTTCAAATAGTTTAATAAAACTATTAATATAATAAAATATATTAATATAATAAAACTCCAGGACTTGTTTTTGTCTAGTGAACAAATCATGCTTCCTAAACAGGAATGATTTTAGTATGGCTCCAATGCACCTGAAATGCTATATTCATACAAAAGCCACTTGTTTGAATGATGTGATAATTTAAGGAAAAGAATATACCTATGCAAATGTACTCTATATTGTAGCTTTTGAACCCTTTTGTTCAATCAACGGCCAGTGCCTTTAATGTGTTCCCACAAGATGAAGAAAGCTTCTATAACTAATCTTGACTTTAAATACTTAATATTCTAATCTGCCTCATACATGGGCAACACTGTTGATTAGAAGTAGGCTACATATGGCAGAATATGAAACTGCTCAATTATGTATGTCATTGCTTCATTCCCAATCTGTGGGAGGGGAAGGAAGGGAAGCCCCTTGCGAAATGTTTTTTAAATAAGAATTTTATAAGGATGCCAAAAATTAATATGAAGACATTTTGTTGTTAATCTTCCTTGGTACAATGTAAGGGAAACAATTTTACAGTATTTTCTTCTTTAATCCTCTTGGAAAGTAAAGAAATGGTATTTTAAAAATGTTTCTTTATAAAAATGAATATTTTTATCTAGTTACTGAAATAGCCTCTCCGCCCAGTCATAGTATCTGATCACATCAAAATGCATCTGTGATGTAAGAAATTATCATTCCCACTTTGAAACAAGGGAATTTAGAAACAGAGAGATTAAGCAATTGTCCAAGGTTACACAGGAAGTCTGTGGTAGAGTGTGGAATTAAACTCAGATTTCTTGAGTCCTTTTCCAGTGCCTTAACTACAAGACCATCCTTTCTCTTCACTACCCCAATGAACAATACCTCTGATTATGTTTTATAATAATGAACACAAGGCTCCATATGAACCTTGAACACATATATTGGACCCACTAACCTCTTATTCATAGTACAATTGGCAACTGTTTACCCAATATGTCCTGAGACCAGAGCAGTGGAAACTGAACTTGGCACTTCTCTTCTTAATTTATTAAGTATTTCTTTAAAGAAAGAACAAGAATTGCATAGTAGAGGTGCAGCAACAATATGCAAGCCACCTTGACTTTTGCTTTGGAAGCAGCAGTTCCTCATTTACATGTAGAGCCATTTGTATGATAGCCAGTGAAATGTATCTCCTTTGATTTAAGTGGACTTTAAATAGGACATTGCAGAAATACTCTAGCCTTTTTGAATGCTGCTTCAGTTTTGAAATATTGCTCAGCTTGCAGAAACAGGAAGGTGGAAATCTGTTTGAAAAAGTCACCTCTTTGTTTGTTTTGTGTAGCTGTAGCATCATAACAATCAAAGAATTGTCATCCTGGATCAGCCCAGCAGTCCATCTAGTCCAGTATCCTGTTTCCAAAAGTGACTAATATGTTTCACGTTCAAAGGAATGTCGAAAATCCCTTTAATTGATTATAACATGTATGAAGGAAATTTCTTCCTACCCCAAGCAGTTCGTAGCTGGGTTGTTCTCTGAAGCATGATTAATTCCTATTATTTGTATACACTTATTTTTTTTGCATTATTTCTATTCTATATCACTGTTGTTTTTACTGTGCCTTATATGAGAAAGGGTAAATACACATCATGTCACTCACCTTTACTGTGCCATTAATTGTTTTATATACCTCTTCTATGTCTACTCTTGTCTCTTCTCTAAACTAAATTGAAGACTTTCTATGTCTCATAATTTTTGTTGCCCTTCTTGGGATCTTTTTGATTTCTTGCCTATGCTTGCTGAAACAGGGTTTCCAAAACTGTACATAGTATTCAGGCGGGGACATAAAAATGATGTTTATAACAGCATTGTAAAATTGCCAGTATTATTTTCTGTGTCTTTCTAAATAGAGTCTAACACATTTTTGAAAGCTGCTGCAAATTGAGCAGATATTTTGACTGAACTGGCCAAAATAACATCAAGGCTTTTTCCTGAGTGGTTACAGTAAATTCAGAAGCCATTACTGTGTATGAGTATTTAAAATTACTGTTTCAAAGTCAGACTGTTGCATTGTGTTTTCCAATGCTTATCTTTATTAAGTCTCTTTGATGTTTCTCACACTAAGGAGGAACTAACCTAAATAAGTTTAACTAACTTTAGCCTTAACTAACCTAAATAAGTTTGTCAGCAAATTTTGCTATCAGATTATCTGAAAGGAGATATGAACAATTAATAAATATATTAAACAACAATGGTCTTCATACAGATCTTTGGGGCACTTCACTGACACACTAAGTTCATGCAGGCATGTGGAACTAGGAGTGCTGGGGGTACGACAGCACCCCCTGGCTGGAAGTGGTTTCCATCATATACGGGTTTACAGTTTTGTTCTACAGCTTTCAGCACCCCCACTCTAAAATTTGTTCCAATGCCACTGATTCCACGTTGAAAATTTACAATTTATTTTGAATTCACAGCAGTATGAAGTTATCATTTTCTGATCTGCAAGCTACAGTAAAACCATACTGACAAAACAGAAACATAAATCTTCCCAGGATCATTTGACCAGTATTCTTATTTACTTGCAATGTACTGTGATCTGTTTCAAGTGACGCTATCAGAAAAAAATTGTATCTCAGAAATACATATGATCTTTATTCATGTTTTAAACTTCAACATAATCAATTATTCAAAATGGGTATAAGTTCATACTTTGCTGTGATCTGCTTTTCTCCTTCTTGGGAAAGAAATATTTTGCCAATTTAAAAAATATGTATACAGCTATGTCAGGAAAAGGTGAAATACAGGCATATTTTTGTTATGCTTCTGGGATAACATAAGCATAACAAAAGTTTGTGTAACAAATTTGATTGGTTCATGCTGTCATTTTTGTGTTTATCTGGTGCAATTTATTTTCCCTGCTCCTTAAAATGCCTAGAAGAAACCAAGCACTTACAGTATCCAAGATATTTTTTATTCCTTTTTGACCACTAGATGTCATGACTCACATTTTTGTGAATGTCCCCCATATTTTTGAAAGAATTAAAGAAAGACTTAAAAGGTTCATGTACTTTTAGACTGCACTTAACAAAATGATGCCTGAAGAGGACATAAATCTTGGCAAAAACAGCGCACGCCAGTGTTCTATTTCAATTTGATTGTACTCTTTGGTTGAACCATAGCTGTTAAATTAATGAAATAGGAAACAAAAGACCAAATTCAACCTTGGTATAAGCAGAGATTGAACTCACTTACAGTACTGAATTTGGCTCCAAAAATAGAAAAATAAAGACTTTATCAAGTCATCTGTTGAAATTAGTGTAACCATGAGGCATAAAAGAATACAGGAAAAGTATACATTCAGATTTTGTCTTCTCATTCAGAGGTAAATTACAGATGAGCTGTACTTTAAATACAATGATTAGAGCCAGAGGAATAATTGATTTTTTGGTTCAGTGAGCAAACCAAAAATTAAAAAAAAATGAAAATATTTGGTTTGGATTTAAAATGTTTGGAATTTCTCATCAAATCAGAAAAGGCTGCTTCCAAAAGGAAAGAGAGGGTCTCTCTTGTAGCATTTAACCCAGTGATTAGAGCATGTAAGTGGTGGCCACAGCAAATCTCCATTTCATCCTTCTGTTTTAAAAAGAGTTTAGGATGACAGCTGTGTAGATAGAATTTAAGGGGATACAAAAAGGAAGAAGAAAAAGAAGCAGTTGCAAGTTTAACTGCCAGTCTTTCCTTGTCATTAGTACTGTGTAAATTATTGGAGAAACATCCCTCCTCCTAACTTCCTGTAAGTAAAGAATGCAAAATAAATAAACATCAGTTTGAAACAAATCTCATTAGGGCTGCATGGGGGTAGGAGAGAGCAGTGCAATGGCTTTACACTGGAGCCTTTGCATAGGTCTTTGTAGAAGACAGTGATATAGATGGGGCAGAGAAGTGGCTATGTAGTTGTATGTACATGTAGTTGGATACAAGGGGTCCAGCACCCCAAACAACTGAGGTGCTCTCATTGCTACTCCAGCCTTCTGTAATATTCACTGCATTTCTGGGTGGCTGGATTTCACCTTTCCAGGCTGCATACTGAACTTCTATGGCAGCTGAGGAATGATCAGACTGTTTTTGTTTGTTTGTTTGTTTTGTTTTGTTTTTTTCCCTGAAGATTTTCATTCTGAGCTCCTCTAATAATTTTTGCTCAACTTGGAGCTTAAAACATAAATAAAATTTTAATATCCAAACAAGGAATAAGAGAATCTTCCAGAAACATGATATGAACCTTAAACAGGCTTAGCAAGAGTAAAAACAGGGATTTTAAAGAAAATGGTACAAGCAGAGATAATTTATTTCAGTATATATACATGATATAACGTTGAAAGTCCTCACAGCTTCTCAGCCCAGAACTTCTCTGCTAATACTCAGAGCTTTCCAGGACTGGCTTTCAGTGCTTCCCAGAGCAAAATCCCATGACTAATTAGTTTAGTCCCTCCCATGTGCATTCCACAGAAAGGAAACAAGCATCCTCCTTCTGTGTTAACCTGTATATCTGGGATCGATTGCCTAACTTTTCCAATACAGCAAACCTCTCCTAGGGTAAGATTTTTGGAGAACTCCCAAATCTCATTTTAGAGTATTAAACCTAATCCTCACTGTTCCAATACAATTTCTAATCTCTAGGCCCTCCTCAGATCAATGCTGAATGTTTCAGTGTAAAACTGTAATTTTCAAAATATTTTTCAGTGGCAGTATGTGCAGTACATATTGCACTGGATTGTAATATCCCTTTATTTGTCTCTAGTACACATATACCCTCGCTACAAGACCATGAAACATTACTCCAAACAAAACTGCCTTTTGTTGAATCATCTATGACTTCTGTGTATTGAAATGATGACAGGTCAATTGAAATGGGAGTCACAGACCTTCAGAGTATATGAATTAACAGAAGGGATTTTAGGGCTAGATTAAAAGTAGGTTCTTCCCTAGTTTTTGCTTTCAGGAGACTTCAGATCAAATCTGGTCTAGCTCACACATGAATATTAATTTTATCATCTCAGTTTAGTGGGAATTCTACTCTTGACAGATGGATCTGTGTTGTTGCATAGCTTGTAAAATCAACTAATATATTTGTACATTCATGGCCAGTAGCTGATTTTACAAAATACTCAATGAAGCCCTGCCATGACAACTAAGTCAGCTGAAAAGTACAAAACACTCCTACAGAAGACAACAAATTGCAATGAAGGTTTACTTCAAATAAATTAGTGCCATATTTGTATTCCTGCTGAAGGAATATTTCACTTTTCTGCAGTCCCCACTTTATGGAACCAACTGATCAATATCCTCTACAGCAAACTGGGAAAGATTAAGAATGAGCTCTCAAAACTGGATACTCTCGTAAAGAACCAACCTTCCACACAAACTTCCTCGTGGCTGGACTTTACAAAAACTAGACAAGCCATCTACAACACACCCTTTGCTTCTCTACAAAAGAAAAAGGACACTAAACTATCTACAAAAAGAAGGATTCTGGGTGGACTCCTCCTGAAGGTCGAAATAACAGACTGGACTTCTATATAGAGTGCTTCCGCCAACATGCACGGGCTGAAATTGTGGAAAAGCAGCATCACTTGCCCCATAACCTCAGCCGTGCAGAACACAATGTCATCCACAGCCTCAGAAACAACTCTGACATCATAATCAAAAAGGCTGACAAAGGAGGTGCTGTCGTCATCATGAATAGGTTGGAATATGAACAAGAGGCTACTAGGCAGCTCTCCAACACCACTTTCTACAAGCCATTACCCTCTGATCCCACTGACGGTTACCAAAAGAAACTACAGCATTTGCTCAAGGAACTCCCTGAAAAAGCACAAGAACAAATCCACACAGACACAGCCCTGGAACCCCGATCTGGGATATTCTATCTGCTACCCAAGATCCATAACTTGGAAATCCTGGACGCCCCGTCATCTCAGGCATTGGCACCCTGACAGCAGGATTGTCTGGCTATGTAGACTCCCTCCTCAGGCCCTTTGCTACCAGCACTCCCAGCTATCTTCGCGACACCACTGACTTCCTGAGGAAACCACAATCCATCGATGATCTTCGTAAAAACACCATCCTGGCCACTATGGATGTAGGAGCCCTCTATACCAACATTCCACACAAAGATGGACTACAAGTCATCAGGAACAGTATCCCCGATAATGTCACGGCTAACCTGGTGGCTGAACTTTGTGACTTTGTCCTCAGCCATAACTATTTCACATTTGGGGACAATGTATACCTTCAAATCAGCGGCACTGCGATGGGTACCCGCATGGCCCCACAGTATGCCAACATTTTTAGGGCTGACTTATAACAACGCTTCCTCAGCTCTCGTCCCCTAATGCCCCTACTGTATTTGCACTACATTGATGACATCTTCATCATCTGGACCCATGGAAAAGAAGCCCTTGAGGAATTCCACCATGATTTCAACAATTTCCATCCCACCAGCAACCTCAGCCTGGACCAGTTCACACAGGAGATCCACTTTCTGGACACTATGGTGCTAATAAGTGATGGTCACATAAACACCACCCTATATCGGAAACCTACTGACCGCTATTCCTACCTACATGCCTCTAGCTTTCATCCAGATCACACCACACGATCCATTGTCTACAGCCAAGCTCTACGATATAACCGCATTTGCTTCAACCCCTCAGACAGAGACAAACACCTACAAGATGTCTATCATGCATTCTTACAACTACAGTACCCACCTGCTGAAGTGAAGAAACAGATTGGCAGAGCCAGAAGAGTACCTAGAAGTCACCTATTACAGGACAGGCCCAACAAAGAAAATAACAGAACGCCACTAGCCATCACCTCCAGCCCCCAACTAAAACCTCTCCAACGCATCATCAAGGATCTACAACCTATCCTGAAGGATGACCCATAACTCTCACAGATCTTGGGAGACAGGCCAGTCCTTGCTTATAGACAGCCCCCCAACCTGAAGCAAATACTCACCAGCAACCACACACCACACAAGAGAACCACTAACCCAGGAACCTATCCTTGCAACAAAGCCCGTTGCCAGCTCTGTCCACATATCTATTCAGAGGACACCATCATAGGGCCTAATCACATCAGCCACACTATCAGAGGCTCGTTCACCTGTGCATCTACCAATGTGATATATGCCATCATGTGCCAGCAATGCCCCTCTGCCATGTACATTGGTCAAACTGGACAGTCTCTATGTAAAATAATAAATGGACACAAATCAGACGTCAAGAATTAAAACATTCAAAAACCAGTCGGAGAACACTTCAATCTCTCCGGTCACACGATTACAGACCTGAGAATGGCTATCCTTCAAGAAAAAAGCTTCAAAAACAGACTCCAACGAGAAACTGCTGAATTGGAATTAATTTGCAAACTGGATACAATTAATTTAGGCTTGAATAGAGACTGGCCCACCTTGATTATCACTACAAAAGGTTTTCCTCCTTCCCCGCCTCCTTCCTGCTGGTAATAGCTCATCAATAGTGATCACTCTCCTTACACTGTGTATGATAAAAACCCATTGTTTCATGTTCTCTGTGTGTGTATATAAATCTCCCCACTGTATTTTCCACCGAATGCATCCGATGAAGTGAGCTGTAGCTCACGAAAACTTATGCTCAAATAAATTTGTTAGTCTCTAAGGTGCCACAAGTACTCCTTTTCTTTTTTGTAAATACAGACTAACACGGCTGCTACTCTGAAACAGTTTATCTGAGGAGAGGATTGAAATAAAATGTGTGTCCAACATGCAGACTGAGCTACTTTAACTTTGCAACTGTAAGTTTTATCAATTTAACTCAATTTTTTGATGTGTTTGAAAATATTAAAATGGTTCAGAAAGGGGCCATAAGAGTGATTTGAGGTTTATTTAGCTTTTCAAAGAGACAGTTAAGAGGTTACTAGATCATGGATTATAAATACCTATGCTGCGATAAGATTTCTGATAACAAAGGTCTCTTCACTCCAGAAGAAAAAAGCATAATGAGATCCAACAGCTAGAAAGTGAAACTAGAAGTCAGATTGGATGTAAGTTGCAAATTTTGAGCAGTAAGAGTAATCAGTTATTGGGAAAAATGACCAAGAGATGTGGTGGCTTTTACATCACTTGAAGTTTTAAAATCAAGATTGGATGTCTTTCTAAAAGATACATTGCAGCCGAACCAGTAGTTATTGGGCCAGGAATTACTAGGTGAAATTCTCTGGCATTGTGTTATGCAGGAGATCAGACCAGATGCTCATAACAGTCCTTTCTGGCCACACACACACACACACACACAGACACACACATACACACACACACACACTCACTCACTCAAACTAATTTATTTTAAAAAGAAAAGAAAAAATAGACAACTACCTGGCAATATAAAACAGTGAGGGGGGAATCTTAAACTGTGGAATGATTATTATCCTAAATGGCTGAGCTATGGAACAGTTTTTCTTTAAAAAAAAAAAAACCCTCCCAAGCTCACCTCTGTCATACACAATTCATTTATTTCATAAGTTGGAAAGCTTTAAAAAATTGTAAAGAAAAACTGAGAATAATAAACATAGACTGGCCATTGCTTCCTGGTAAAAGAGAATGTTTCCTATATATTTTCACACAATGCAGGAAGTAGAAATTGTGAGAGAAGCCTAAGTTTGTCTGCACGACTGGTTATCTGCTTAGATTTGCAGAACCTCTTCTTTGAAATCGCACATACAATATCACTAAAGTAACTGATTAACTCTCTTGTTTTATATGTCAATGAGATTAGTAATACTTAATATAACATCTATTCTTGTAATTATAGGCCTCTTTTCCTTTCTGGTTGTTAATGTGTGTGCAAAAATTAAATATAACCGCACGCTTTGGAAAAAATCTCTGTAAACCACAAAATAATAAAAAGTATGAGAAATTTGAACATAATGAAGACTTTGCAAATAGAGATCTCGAGAAAAATACATCATAGAATAACTGCAACCAGCAGCCTTTTGAGCCTTGTGCATTAAAATAAGCAAGCATGGCCCATAATGGCCACCAGATGGCTCCCAACACTGGAATGTTGTAAACTTGTAAAATTCCCTTTTTTCTAAGAACAAATGGCTTGTGCATAACCAGAGCTACATGGATTTTCTCTGGATCTAAACAACTCTCCCCCCCCCCCACCCCCAGCTATTGAGCAGACACGCAGGCTAGAAACCAGTTTGAAAGCCTCATGGATATATCATTTCCTGTTCAGTTTGAGGTGGTTCTTTACAAAAGGCTCTATGACCGCTTCCCATTCTGAAGAGGAGTGCTCTGGTGTTTGTTTAGCTCTCAGTTCCTCATTGAAATGAAACATGCATGGGCAGCGGATATAATAGGTCAGGGAAGGCTCTGTCCTCCCTGGCTGCAGCTGGGTTGGGGTTGCTCCAGCCACAGGAGGGAGAAGTTTCGGGGGAGATGTGGGGCTCAGGACTCTGGCCGTGGAGGTGGGACCTCCTGTGGAAGGGGCAGGGCCACGGGGCCAGCCTCCCCAAAGGGGAGGTCAACTCGCTGCCAATGGAAACATATATCACAGGCTGCTGGGCAGTTCTCTGTAATAAAAGTGTTATGTGCCTGTGCACATGCAATGTTGGAAATAAATGAAAGTGCTAGCAAATCATTGAGCTGTGTTTTTGTTTGCTGGTCGAAACAGTTAAATTTCCCTTAATATTCTTTCAGTCTTTCCCCATGGCTGCCTAGGTTGTTCCCTTGATTGATCTGCAGCAAAGACCCTCTTCCTTTGGTATGGAATGTAAGAAGCACCTCCAATATATTGTGCTTTCTGGATTTTCTCTTTTTCTTTTTATACCTGGATAGCATTGGAAGACAAAGTTATCTTTCTGAAATAACTCTTCTGTACTGGATAAGAGTCTGAGGAAGACTCAGGGGAAGAAATTTCTCCATCCTCACTTGCAGCCGATCCTGCTTTTATTCAAGTCAATAGCAAAACTCCCACTGACTCCAGTGTGAACGATCAGGCTTTCTTGGCAAAAGAATCATTGGCACAGATGGGGCCTAGCAAGGTCCACCCCTCCTTTGTTAAACTCTCCAGACCTAGAACTATGCAGAGGAGACCCTCTCCTGTGGCACTAGGATCCATGCGGCATCTCATTCTCCCCCTCCCCGCCCCCGCAACCATATGGAATCAAGGAAAAACACCGGCAAGTAGAAACTCCCGCCTGGAGGAGATGCTGCATCAACAGCCAAAGCAGAGACCTGGCAGAGAATTTTATGATGGCAGAGAATTTTCTACTGTTTTGACTGTACTTCGTCAGCCCTGTGCTGATTGGCTGCTTGCTCCAACCTTCTCCCTCCCTCACAGTCTCTTTGCCTTAGCCTCACTCCATACCTGCCCCCTTTACCCCTTTCTCCCCTGCCCTATGCCCCTCACCTCCCTTCCCTTCAGTGTGCCCTCTCCATTCCCTTTGCCTTCTGTTTAGTTTGCTCCCCACACTACACCCCACGAAACATAAAAAACAAGAGCACGAACACAACATGCCATCACACTGTTCACTCTGCTTGTTTGTTAGACCCTTCCCCATCCTGTGTCTGTCTTTTTTATTTAGATTGTGAAGCCTTCAAGGCAGGGACTATCTACTACTCTGAGTTTGTAGAGTGCCTAGCACAATGGGCCCAATCCCAGTTGATCCTTAGAAACTACCATGATTAATAATAATATTATTATTTCTTTCAGACTCTTGGAAAGCATGGGTGCTGGGACTACGGGTGCTAGGGGTATGGTAGCACCCCCGGCTTGAAGTGGTTTCCATCCTATATAGGGTTTACAGTTTTGTTTAATGGCTTTCAGCACCTCCACTATAAAACCTGTTCCAACACCACCACTTGGAAGGATTCTTGGTTTCTGATTAGTTTGGTCTTTTTTTAATTGCTACACCCACTGCATTTCTGCCTGCATGTGTACTCATTAAAGACAATGGCTGTTAAAGCTGTGCCAGATTCCTCAAAACTTCTGCAGAAGGCTGTAGACAGCTCCTTGTCAGTAAGCTTTGTGTTTGTGCTTACCTTTTTTCTCTAAAATTTCCCACCACTGCTGCTACTTGTATGGCTGCACTTGTGGGAGAAGCA
The DNA here is from genome assembly GCF_009764565.3 of Dermochelys coriacea. Classification (NCBI taxonomy): domain Eukaryota; kingdom Metazoa; phylum Chordata; order Testudines; family Dermochelyidae; genus Dermochelys; species Dermochelys coriacea. The sequence goes on along the minus strand of NC_050069.1, from coordinate 153,679,931 downwards.
AGGGAAACACATGTATAGAGAGAGCTCTGGGCAGCCCCTAGTGTTTTGAGCATGGTGTCATCTAACACAACTGAGAACTACGTAACACAGTGTTTAAGATGCAGGTTCATCCATCTACACTTGCAAAAACACAAAGCATATTGACAAACAGCTGTGATAAAACATTTTAGGGAGGGAAATCCTAGTGTACACAAAGTCTGAAGTTCTCTGTGCTGACAAATGGAAAAAGGGTTTTGCTGCTTATTTAGGTAATAGGAGCAATCCCTTTCAGAACTATTGCCATCCTCTTTCAGAATGCAAACCACGATAGCTATGATTTCAGGTCCAGATTACTTTTCCCCGGAAATGTCCACTTTTGCTATACAATATCATTTGGAGCAGTATGTACTAGAAAAAAAGGCACAGAGACTTTTGTAGACTGCACAAATGATATCATACTGAAGTAGGATCTGCTCTCATTTGCCCCTCATCCAAATACAGAGCCAGATCCTCAGCTAAATGTCAATGTAAATGCTAAATGTAGCATAAATTGGCACAGCTCCACTGACTTCAGTGGTGCTAAATCGATTTACACCAGCTGAGCTGAGGACCAACCATTAGAAGCCTGGATGTCTGTTGAGTTAATGAATATAAATGCTCATGTTTCAGCAACTTTGATTAGCTTGATATTCTCCTTCCTCCAGGCTCATCTTACAAGAACAAACTCTTTCTTAAATCCCTAGTATTTAATTTTTGCGTACTTCCGAGTGCTACTTAATTTTTGTTTCTTCTACCTGTTTCATAATAAATTAACTAGTGAATTTCTATTTTATTTTGGTTGAATAGTTTATTAACAGAATCTGAATCCATCAGCTTTCTTCTTTTATCCTTAAGGGAAGACAAATGCTACAAATGCTGTGTTTTAAAGTAATCATCACTGACTTTAATTATTGTGCACTTGACCTAGGGGAACGTGAGCCTGCTGGTGAGGAGGCTGACCTGTGTGGGTTCAGCTATGAGTGTGTTGCTTTGTAATGTAGTCCCTATGTGCTGCTGTGCTCATGTGTTTTAGCAAGGATTCCTTTTAAAAGGTGGTTGCTGAAAAGCTCAAGCCTTGTTTAAAAATAAGAGCAATAGAAATAAATTTTTGTTGGTTTTTGTCTTAATCTTGCTTTTTCCTTTGTATTGATTCTTCATAATGCTCACACTCTGACAATGAAAGAGCACTTCACAGTGTGGCATAGTTTGTTTATTAGGTTATCACTTTCTCCTCTTGTATCTATCTTTTCAGACCAGCTGCTTGCAACATGAAATGTTATTGCCAAAGAGAGTGATGAAGAAGAGTTTAATTTACTGAGAAACTGAAGTTATTTTTATGGAAGAAGGGATATTTACTGATATCACAGGATCATTGTAAAATAAATAGAAGTGCTTGAGAGTCTCAAATGAAGAGTTTCAGAGTAGCAGCCGTGTTAGTCTGTATTCGCAAAAAGAAAAGGAGTACTTGTGGCACCTTAGAGACTAATACATTTATTTGAGCATAAGCTTTCGTGAGCTACAGCTCACTTCATCGGATGTATTCGGTGGAAAACCGAATGCATCCGATGAAGTGAGCTGTAGCTCTCGAAAGCTTATGCTCAAATAAATTTGTTAGTCTCTAAGGTGCACAAATACTCCTTTTCAAATGAAGAGAAGGTTCCTTAACTAAATCCCCAGATACAGCCACCTTCTCTCACTTTGAACCCAAACTTTATAACTGAGGACCATCTTTACTAAGAAGTAAACTATTCTCTGTGCAAATTGTTTTTAATTATAATTTTATTAATAATAATCCACAAAATTCTAGTGTTTGAATAGGGAGTGTAACCTAGTTGTTAATTGGAGACCAGGAGCAGGATCTGCTAGGTTCTACCCCTAGATCTCCCACCAGCTTGCTATGTTTTACTGGACAAGTGATTGAAATTAGAATACCAGCCTTCGCTATGTTGCACAAGAAAGAAGACACAGAAAGCCTCCTAAATAAGCAACATGGCAGAGTTTTTCTTTATTATTCAAGGAAGTTTGAAGGGAGAACCTCACTATGGCAACCATAAAGGAGTGTGGCCTGCTACCCAGGAGACATAAGCAAATATTTTGCCAGGGTATATGTACCTCCATAGGGAGAAAAATACTGGGTACTAAGGGGCTCTTTAAAGTAGTGGTAAAAGGCATAACAAGAATCAATGGCTGGAACCCAAAACCAGACAAATGCATACTGGAAATAAGGCACAAATTTTTAACAGTGTGGGTGATGAACCATTGGAACAAACTACCAAGGGAAATGGTGGATTCTCTATTTCTTGAAGTCTTCAGATCAAGACTGAATACTTTTCTGGAAGATATGCTTTCATAGAATCATAGAATGGTAGGACTGGAAGGGACCTTGAGAGGTCTTCTAGTCCAGTCCTCTGCACCCAAGGCAGAACTAAGTATTATCTAGACCAGCCCTCATAAGTGTTTGTCTAACCTGCTCTTAAAAATCTCTAATGATGGAGATTTCACAACCTCCCCAGGAAATTTATTCCAGTGCTGACAGGAACTTTTTCCTAATATCCAACCTAAACTGCCCTTACTATATTTTAACCCCATTGCTTCTTGTCCTATCCTCAGAGGTTAAAGAGAACAATTTTTCTCCCTCCTCATTGTAACAACCTTTTATGTACTTGAAAACTGTTATGTCCCCTCTCAGTCTTCTCTTCTCCAGACTAAACAAACACATTTTTTTTCAATCTTCCCTCATAGTTCATGTTTTCTAGACCTTTAATCATTTTTGTTGCTCTTCTGTGGACTTTCTCCAATTTGTCCACATCTTTCCTGAAATGTGGCACCCAGAACTGAACACAATACTCCAATTGAGACCTAATCAGCGTGGAGTAGAGCGGAAGAATTACTTCTTGTGTCTTGCTTTTAACACTCCTGTTAATACATCCCAGAATGGTGTTTGCTTTTTTTCCAACAGTGTTACACTATTGATTCATATTTAGCTTGTGATCCACTATGCCCCCCAGATCCGTTTCTGCAGCACTCCTTCCTAGGCAGCCATTTCCCATTTTGTATGTGTGCAACTGATTGTTCCTTCCTAAGTGGAGGACTTTGCATTTGTCCTTCTTGAATTTCATCCTATTTACTTCTGACCATTTCTCTAGTTTGTCCAGATCATTTTGAATTTTATTCCTATCCTACAAAGTACTTGCAACCTCTCCCAGCTTGGTATCATCCACAAACTTTATAAATGTACTCACTATGCCATTATTTAAATCACTGAAGATATTGAACAGAACGGGACCCAATCCCTGCGGGACCTCACTCATTATGCCCTTCCACCTTGACTGTGAACCACTGATAACGACTCTCTGGGAATGTTTTTCCAACCAGCTATGCAACCACCTTATAATAGCTGTATCTAGGTTGTATTTCCCTAGTTTATTTATGAGATGGTCATGCAAGACAGTATCAAAAGCCTTACTAAAGTCAAGATTTACCAGGTCTACTTCTTCCCCCTCATCCACAAGGCTTGTAACCCTGTCAAAGAAAGCTATCAGGTTGGTTTGACATGATAGTCAAACAAAAGTTACCGGGCTCAATGATGGGGTGACATTTAAGGGCCTGTGATAAACAAGAGGTCAGACTAGATGAGCTAATTGTCCCTTCTGACCTTCAAGTCTATGAATCTATGAAGCGCATATGTTCCAGATGGCAGCATACCCTAACTGGCAACACACTCTGTCAGCAGCAAGTGTGCTCCACCACACATACCCCAGCTCACTCCATGAAATCCTGGCTGGTAGGATTCATGTAATACAGAATTATCTCCCAGTGTTTTTGTTCTACCTTGCAGCACTGGCCAAGGCAAAATGTAGAATTTAACCTCGTTGTCCCTCAGGTTACACAACTATAAAATGGCTATAATACATACCTGACAGGTATTGAAGTTTAATGAATTAATGTTTTAAAATGCTTTTAAATCTTTGGATGAGAGGTGATGTATAAGACCTAAGTACGATTATTGTTATGATTAACAAAGCAGTCTCCCCATTCTTTGCAAAATATGTAATGGAGAGTTATTTGTGTGATCAACTGGGTAGCGCAGGAAGTTGAGGGAGGCAGGGAAATGGCAGACACCTTAACTGAGTGCTGCTGGACAACAAAAAATCATGAGAAACTCTTTTAAAAGATCTGAAGTCGTGAAATTCATGATCCTATTATGAGAGCTGTAAGGTACTGACTAAAACCCACAATCTCAAAATCAGAAATCTTCCTATGTGAGATTTTTGATAGAGGCAGAGCTGTCTAGCCAGTGATTACAAGTTCTACGTACTCTTCAAAGTCTCTCTTTTAAAGTAAGTTAATCATTTCCTTACTCCATGAAAAGAAAAAGGGACGTGGAGTATGGAGTGAAAGAAGTGAAGTGAGGGATCAGGATGTGTGCCTTGATAGATTTGAAACACACACACACACACAGAGAAAAATATTTATATATATACACACATGACCAAAATAAAATATCATTGTAAAGTAAGGTTAAAAATTTAAATGCAAAAAAGTTAGGAAATGATGAAATGAGAGCATTAAAATTCTCCTAGTAGTAACATTAACTCTGCCACTTAGCACATATTTCAGGCTGCAGACTGATATATACCTACCTAAATATATGCAATGTGCAGTGTAATTAATTTTGATATAATACTTTCTTTCTATTTTCTGGCTTTAGTGCATTTAAAATTGTGACCTTAATGTATTAAAATTCACTTTTCTTGTATGTTTTCTTTTTAAAGAAAAACAAAACAAAAAACCAACAAAATTACTGCTTGAGTAATAAATATAAGCAATTAAACAGTCCATGAAGGCTCAGAAGTTTGAAATTCACAAATAACTTTGGATGAGGGTCATGTTCAAACCTTTGCAGTGGCTTTTTATTCTATTTATTTATTTATTTGCAAGGAGACCATTTTCTTCAGGGTTAGGTTAACAGGGCAGCAGCACACAGGTTCATACTGTGACAGCCAAATCATTCCAACAGAAAAGGACAGATTTTTTTTTTAAATAAAAGCTTACAGTTTGCAGAAAATTATGCAGATCACTTAAAAAAGAAAAGGAGTACTTGTGGCACCTTAGAGGCTAACAAATTTATTTGAGCATAAGCTTTTTGTGACCTACAGCTGAGCATAAGCTTTCGTGAGCTACAGCTCACTTCATCGGATGAAGTGAGCTGTAGCTCACAAAAAGCTTATGCTCAAATAAATTTGTTAGTCTCTAAGGTGCCACAAGTACTCCTTTTCTTTTTTGCGAATACAGACTAACAGGGCTGCTACTCTGAAACCTGAAGAACACTTAGAGATCCTAGAACAGCAGGAATGACAGCTCTTTCATGCCTGTGATTTTCTTTTGTCCTTGAGGGTGACAGGGATGTGGGTTTTTTTGTTTTTGGATTCTGTGTGTGTTTCAGCGAGAAATTTGCAACATTCTTAATGCAAATTGTCCCAGCAGCAGCCTAACAGTAGATGTCCTCAGGTCAGGCACAAAGTATATGATGTCATGTAAGGGTCAGGGCTTTGTTAGGCAACTAAATTCTTAGCAAATAACTACTAAGCAAAATTATAGTAAAAACTGAGTTATGGATGTGTATAAATTACTTTTTAAATCCCAAACAAGATATGTGGAATGGAGCTGTACTAGTAGACAAGCTGAGCCAGAAAGTTAAACATTTGAAAGGAAGCTATTTAACATCATTAATAGACCACTTTCCCCTCCCACAAGAATTATCTTCAGGATGTGAGAATGCAAATATTTATCCTTAGCATTTACTTTGTAAAAGAGGCACTCTACTCATTGCCTTGCTCAGGAATCAGAAAAGAAATGGAAACTGGCTGCATCTCACCGGCTATGGATTCCTTTGGTGCAAGGGAGTCCCCTAGCCACAGCAAAGGGAATGTGGTGGGGAGGGAGTATGGCTAAAGTGTGCTGTGTTCAGGCTATCCCAAGCTTGCAAACTGTCTCCTTGACACAGTCAATTAACCATTAAGGCTATGGCCAATGCAGAACCAGAAAGAGAATCAGGGAATGGAGCGGATCTCAGTCATGGCAGAGCATCTGGATTTATGTATTTTTCCACTCAGTAACAGGTAGAAAGATTTCCTCAAGCTTTCAAAAAGTAAAAATTCCTCTAATATAACTTTTGTGGTGAGAGGAAAAATAGAAAATTTTAGCCTGAATGGACACATTTTCAGAAAATTATGAGCAAGAGAAAATAGTTTTATAATGGAGATTTGTATTTAATTTAATGTATAGACATAATACTGTACAATTTAACTACAAACATTTTGTAATTTTAGTTTTAATATAGAGTAGACCTGGTTGGGAATTTTTTCATCTAAATGATTTTTTAACAGGAAAGCAGTTGTAACCCACACAACTCCTGTGTGTGATCCTCTGCCCCAGTAGTGGCACAGAGACCACTTAGAGATTGAGTCTGCTACAGCCTTAGCTAAGAGCCATGTGGCTTTTAGTTCATGCGGTAGAGGTTCATGTACTTAGCTCCAGAGGTCCCAGGTTAATCCTGCCCCGACAACCAGCATCTGTCAGTGTTACACAGTGTCTTCAAAATTATATGTTCCATGGGAAAATTTAGATTTTCCCCAGACACTTCAATATTGGGGGAAAAATTGAAATTAAATATTTTGCTTCAAGTCTATTCAACCGAAACAGAAACATTTCAGAATTCAAATTTAGTTTTGAGACTGTTCAACATTAAACCTCATCTGCCTAGAGTGCTGTAGTGCCTCATGGAAGTTGTAGTTCAGGCATCTTAAGCCCATATTCTCCCAGATAAGTCAGGCTCCTTGGCCAGACTACATCTCCCACAATACACCACGGCCTCAATTCTGACAGCATTGAATAGGGACCTCACATGCCTATGGGTGGATCATGGGAGATGTAGTCTGGTCAGGGAACCTGATGCATTGGGGAAAATGAGATCAATCAGCATGTCCAATGAGACATTTTCAGCAGCATTTGAACTCTGGACTTTAGGGGGTTGATCATGACAACATAACACATTTCCCCTATCTATGAAAGTGGTGCTTAAAAAGTGTTAATTGAAATGTTTTTAAATGTGTTCACAAACACACCACCTATTTTTCTACTTTAGAATAGGCCTCTGTGGTAGAGCTATTAGAGCAGAAAGCAAAACACACAAATTCCCAGGGAGTTACACAATGATTTGCTAAACAGCAGTAGAATATTGAAAATCAGGACTTCTGTATTCTACCACTAGCTCTGGAAAGGGAGTGGCATCTGCCATGTAAGAGTCCTGGGTTCCTGCTCTACTAGAAATGACCAGTACTACCTGTTGTTGTTTTTGGTGTTGTTGTAGCCAGATTGGTCCAAGGATATGAGGGGAATAAGGTAGATAACAATAAAAAAATCAGATTAAAAAAATAAGATTTATTTTATTTAAATTACAATAACTTTTTTTTTAAAAATGAACCTTTTTAAAAGTAAAATTTAATCTGAATTTAATACAAAATATGTTAAGGCCTAAATTTATTATAATCTCTGAAAACATTTAAATAAAAAAGAAATATGCTGAATCCATGAGCCTCCATCAAAAACTTTGTATCAAGGGCTGCTTTGCTATATAAAGAACAATGGGGGAAAATATCTAACTTTTCAGATCATGTTTTTTAAAAATGGCACAATAGGTCAATACAATACAATACAATACTACTGTATTAAGGTCTTGGTGTGGAGTGGGACTCAGGGGCTGTACTATTAGGTGCAAGAGAGTGGCAAAGTGATCACAGGCATTGGGACCGAGCTTCTGACTCCAGGATCCACGGTCTCATCAGGAGCATCCATGGAGACCATTTGAGTGGTCTCATACCACTATTTTATAGCTTCTCCCTGCCTGAGCTCTGATTGGCTCAGCTCTCAAATTATAAATATTGATGACTCCACCCACCATGGAACTTACTCTCCAGATCATGAAAAAACACTGACCTGCCCAGTAACTACCAGCCCTTGATTTTGGATCATTCTGGGCACTTCCAGTAAATGGCTTTGCCCTGTCTCCATGTGTGGTACACAGAGATACAAACAAACAAAAATCTATTCATTTCTCGGTTGCCTCCCTTTATTTCTAAACAAGCAAGCACTGCTGTGCAAAGGCATGTGAGTTACAGGAACAGAACTCTTGGACGGTTGTTAGTTCTTCTGTTTTTCTGGGGTGGGTGTGGAGGGTAGGGGAGTTCTGTAACAAGGGAGAAGGAGCAGAGTGTGCAACAAGAAAAGAGCAACACTGATGTTAAAGCAGGATATTGTGGAAAAAGGGACAACATTTTTCAGAGCACAGCCTCCAGTGTTGATTTCAATACATGGGAACTGCTGGAAAAAACCTGCCATGGCTGCAGATTGTAAAAAAGATCCTATTTGGGAATATTTTCAAGAAATTCTTATACCTGTGGGTAAAAAAGGAACACGTGCCAAATATAAACAGTGCAACAAAAAGATGTAAGACCTGTTACCAGAATGAAACAACATTTAGAAAAATGCCCCTCAGAAGGCAATGACTTCAAAGATGATGATGTAGACATGTTTGAACAATCAGGAGCAACTGGTTAGTAAACTCACTTTTGCACCATTCTTAAGGAATGCCTACCATGTCTTACTTTGCTGGTAAAGGATAAATTAGATTATTGTCATAAATTTGTGTTTTGGTGGATTACTTACTTATGAATTTCAAAATGTTTGTGCTGGAAATACAACTGGTATGTTAATGTATCATGGGAGTACTTTTCAATTACATTGTTACTGTTACTACTGCGTTTCTGAAATGATTTTTTTATTGCTCAATATAATCAAACACTGTAGGTGAAGATTTCCTGTTTAAATGTAAAGTTTTAATAGGCATTTATGAACATTTTACATTTTTTTTATCAACCTGTTTTGTATATTACTACAGGGTTTGAGGTTTAAGGGCTTAAGGATATATTTAGATCATCCTTGTGATTTATTAATTAGTTTTCCAATAAAACTGGGTTTACAATAAATAATATCACATAACCAGTGCTACAAACAGCTGTAGCAGGAACACTCTTACCTTTTCAATCTCATTTTTTTAAAACTGAGTAATACTCAGTGAGTGAGAGTGACTTTTTTTTTTTTTACCAATTTATTTCAGGGTCCAGCTTAGACATAAGGGGGGTTATGAACAACCATCTTCTGCCATGTCTACAATTTCAGATTTCAGAGTAGCAGCCGTGTTAGTCTGTATTGGCAAAAAGAAAAGCAATACTTGTGGCACCTTAGAGACTAACAAATTTATTAGAGCATAAGCTTTCCGATGAAGTGAGCTGTAGCTCACGAAAGCTTATGCTCTAATAAATTTGTTAGTCTCTAAGGTGCCACAAGTGCTGCTTTTCTTTTTACAATTTCAGAGTCATCTGCTGATACCACCACCGATGCTGCAACTAAACATACATCAGATGGTAAATTAGCTGTATAAGCAAAGATTTTTTTCACCCTCCAGTAAATCTGTGGATGAGTTCCTACCAGAACCAGTGAATTCCAGCAAGACTCCATAGATGAAAAGTTTGCTCAGTTCATTTATGCAACAAATTCTCCCTTTTGTCTTGTTCAGAACAAATATTTAATTGACATAGTTCAATCCTTACAACTAGGCTACTCTCCACCTGACAGAGCAGACAGTGCTGGGAGATTGCTGGATACAGTATACAAGAAAGAAATTGAACAGTGTGCAAAAAACATTGATGGGAAATTCATTAATCCGAGTCTTAATGGCTGGAGCAATGTACACAGTGTACACAATGATCCAGCAACGTATGCTTGTGTGACAACAGGAGAGGTCTATTTTGCAGAAACAATAGTTACATCAGGAAATGCCCATACAGCAGAATACTTAAAAGATGTGACAGTACTATTACAAACTGTGAACAAAAATTCAAATGTTAAGTAAGTAGCTTTATCACAGACAATGCTGCAAATGTAGCAAAGATGAGAAGAAATCTAGAAGAAGATAATGAAGGGAACCTGAAACTTATATGGGTGCAGTACTCATTAGATGCATCTTTTAGTCAAAGACTTAAGTACAACTCCAGAAATAAAGGAAAATGTTGTTGAAATTGCAAAATAATTTCATAGCAACCATTGTGCTTAAGCTTCACTGACGAGATCAGGGGAATCCCAACTAATTCACCCCAAGATGTGCAAAGGAATTCTGTGGTTGACTGTTTTGAGTAATTTATTAAGAACTGACCTATTCTGATGAAAATTTGTGAAGAAAATCGTGACAAAATAGATAGAACTATCATAGCCAAAGCAGTCAACATCAGATTAAAGAGAAATGGAGAAGATCTGAATATACTGAAATCTATTTCCATAGCACTGTACAAACTGCAGAAAGTTTGCTGCTGTATTGCTGATGCTGCTGAAATTTGCAAAGAACTCAATAGATATTGACGAAAGTAATACTCAACAATTAAGTAAAATTGCAGGTAGTAAAGAAGCAGATGGAGCAAGCACGTATTCCACCTCACTTTCTTGCCAAATATTCTCAACCCAAAGTATGAGAGTAGATGCCTAACTGCTGAAGAAGATACTGCTATAGTACAGGCATCTGATAACCACCCATCAATCATGCCAACCACAATAAATTTCAGGGCTGGAAGTGAACCATTCAAGCAGTACATGTTTGCTGATGATGTTTAAAGTCATATCACTGAACTGGTGAAAGTCACTAGCTAAGCACCTGGGACCAGAGTTTGTTGATGTGCTAAACCAGCTTTTGACAGCAATAGCTTCTGTTGCGGGCATAGAGAGAGATTATTTTCTTCATTTGTACTAATTCATTCAAAATTGAGAAAATGATTGGGAGTTGAAAAAGCAGGAAAACTGGTTCTTCTCTTCAAGTCTATGAATAAAAATGAGGAGAGCAGGGATGAGATCTACTAGTTTTAAAAGTCTGAAGGTCTGCCTAAGTAACTTAGGAGACTTGTCTCATTTTCAAGGGACTTAGGTGAGTAGGAATTTAGGCTCCAGTCATTATAATTTAGGAATATTTGAAAATATTCCCAGGTTGACACGAAATAATCAGTTGATTACAGTTGATCCCTCTGTTTCTTTACTAAATCATATAGTTGTAAATATGAAACATGTTTTGATAAGAGAAGTTTATGTATCCAAAACATTTAAGGATGTTTTATTTCATAAAAATAATTGTATATGCTGTTGTGTATTTAATTAAATTCCAGTTACCATCCTAATGGAGCGTGACACAAATCAGAAGCAAAAAGCTAATTATCTAGTAAATAAGCAATTTATCATTCCCCATGTTCTAACATATTAAAACTATACAATTAATAAGACTCAGAAAATATTCAGCTATATAATTGCTTAAATAAATGTATGTAGTTATAGTGTAACCTCCCAGGTAGAAAAATGATGTACCAAATCTAGTGTAAAAGCTCTATTCAGTTGTACACCAACATGTTTTAATTAGGGCTGTCAAGCGATTAAAAAAAATAATCGCAACTAATCATGCGAATAAAAAAATTAAGCAAGATTAATCACTCAATTAATCACACTGTTAAACAATAATAGAATACCATTTATTTAAATATTTTTGGATGTTTTCTACATTTTCAAATATATTGATTCCAATTACAACACAGAATAAAAAGTTTACAGTGCTCACTTTATATTTCTTTTTGATTACAAGTATTTGCACAGTAAAAACCCCCAAAAGAAATAGTATTTTTCAATTCACCTAATACAAGTACTGTAATGCAATCTCTTTATCGTGAAAGATAAACTTACAAATGTAGAATTATGTACAAAAAACTGCATTCAAATATAAAACAATGTAAAATTTTAGAGCCTGCAAATCCACTCAGTCCTACTTCTTGTTCAGCCAATCGCTCAGACAAACAAGTTTGTTTACATTTGCAGGAGACAATGCTGCCCGCTTCTTGCTTACAGTGTCACCTGAAAGTGAGAACAGGCATTTGCATGGCACTGTTGTAGCCGGTGTCGCAAGATAATTACATGCTAGATGTGCTCAAGATTAATATGTCCTTTCATGTTTCAACCACCATTCCAGGGGACATATGTCCATGCTGATGACGGGTTCTCTTTGATAACAGCCCATAGCAGCGTGGACCAACGCATGTTCATTTTCATTATCTTAAATCTTTTAAGACGTCTGAAAACATGCTCCACACCTCATCCCTCTCAGATTTTGGAAGGTACTTCAGATTTTTAAACCTTGGGTCGAGTGCTGTAGCTATCTTTAGAAATCTTTCATTATCTGAGTCAGATGCCACCAGCATAAGGTTGATTTTCTTTTTTGGTGGTTCTGTATTGTTGCTCTTTTAAGACGTTTTGTCAAATCTGCAGTGAAAGTGTTCTTAAAATGAACAACATGTGCTGGGTCATCATCCAGGACTGCTATTACATGAAATATATGTCAGAATGCAAGTAAAACAGATCGGGGACATACAATACTGCCCCAAGGAATTCAGACACAAATTTAATTAACACAGTATTTTTTTAACGAGCCTCTTCAGCATGGAAACATGTCCTCTGGAATGGCGGCAGAAGCATGACGGGGCATACGAATCTTTAGCATATCTGGCACATAAATACCTTGCAATGCCAGCTACAAAAGTGCCTGTTCTCACTTTCTGGTGACATTGTAAGCAAGAAGAGGGCAGCAGTATCTCCTGGAAATGTAAACAAACTTGTTTGTCTAAATGATTGGCTGAACAAGAAGTAGGACTAAGTGGACTTGTAGGCTCTGAAGTTTTACATTGTTTTGTTTTTGAGTGTAGTTATGTAACAAAAAAATCTACATTTGTAAGTTGCATTTTCACAACAAGGCGATTGCACTACAGTACTTGTATGAGGTGAATTGAAAACTATTATTTCGTTTATTATTTTTACAAGTGCAAATATTTATAATGAAAAATAATATACACTTTGACTTCAATTACAACACAGAATACAATATATCTGAAAGCGTAAAAAAGCATCCAAAGTATTTAATAAATTTGAATTGGTATTCTACTGTTTAATTGTGCGATTAAAACTACGATTAATCGCGACTGATTTTTTTAATTGCGATTAATTTTTTTGAGTGAATCGAGTAAGTTAACTGCGATTAATCAACGCCCTAGTTTTAATGATTATATCAGCCAGTAAGACTGCACCTTTCTTTAGAAAATAACTGAAGTACAAATGAAAAAGTTGATTAAAATCAATTATTTAAATCAAGGCTTTCCATTTGGTGATTTAAATCATGATTTAAATAGCTGATTTAAATCAATCCACCCTGCAGAGAGACAAGGTAGATGAGGGTAATATCTTTTATTGAACCAACTTCCTATGATGGAAGGGACAAGCTTTTGATCTTCCTGAGGAAGAGATTCATGAAGATCAAAAGCTTGTCCCTTCCACCAATAGAAGTTGGTCTAATAAAAGATATTATCTCACCTATCTTGTCTCTTTTGTACTCATAGACTTTCAGGGCAGAAGGGACCATCATGAACATCTAGACCAGTGGTTCCCAAACTTGTTCTGCCGCTTGTGTAGGGAAAGCCCGTGCCGGGCTGGGCCGGTTCCTTGGCCCGTGCCGCTTCCAGCAGCTCCCATTGGCCTAGAGCAGCGAACCATGGCTACTGGGAGCTGCGATCGACCAAACCTGAGGACGCGGCAGGTAAACAAACCAGCCCGACCCGCCAGGGGATTTCCCCGCACAAGCGGCAGAACAAGTTTGGGAACCACTGATCTAGTCTGACTTCCTGCACACTGCAGGCCACAGAACCTCGCCCACCCACTCCTCTAAGAGACCTCTAGCCTTTGTCTGAGTTTCTGAATTCCTCAAATCATGATTTAAAGACTTCAAGTTACAGAGAATCCAACATTTCTACTAGTTTAAACCTGCACGTGACCTGTGCCCCATGCTGCCAGAGGAAGGCAACCCTCCCCACCCCCCTGCCTGCCAATCTGACCTGAGGGAATATTCCTTCGCAACCCCATATATGGTGGTCACTTGGACACTGAGCATTTCAGCCAGACCTAACAACCAGACACCAGGCGGCGGCACAGAAGAAATTTTTTGCACACACGTCCTGTTAAAAATTAGAGGGAACATTGGTGGGAGGATGCCATACTTAACAAATATTATATTCTTTTACATTAAGTTGTTTGTGGGATTATATTAAATTTACACAAATATAGGCAAATGTTTTCAAAAGTGTCAGCTACTTCTGGATGTCTCCAGTTTTGTATGCTCAATTTAAGAAACCTAGGTATTAAGATGTGCACCGAAAAATGGATTTGCTCAAAATAAATGGACACTTTTGAAATCTTGAGCCACAGTACTTCAATCTGAGGATATAAAATGCTGTAATAATGAAAATGATTAATTTCGATAAACCTCACAACGTCCTTGAGAGGTAGGATTTATAGTCATGTTACCAAGATACAGCAAGGTTAAGTGGCTTGCACTATTATCAAGGTCACTGAATTCAATGAACCTTAAGCTTCATAGGAAATAGAATCCCTTTAGATGTTGGCAGTGCCATAATACAAATAACACATAATATTTAGTATCTGTATTTAGGTGGCTGGGTAATTCACAGAAAGTGCCTTGAACACAATATAAGCAAAGGTTAATCTCCTTCAAGAAATCCTGAATTCTGCCTCAGGATTCTATTCTGAGCCAAATACTTTTTATCAGGAGCCAAATACTTCTGTGAGCACTGTGCAGAACAGCAGCTGCTAGTATTTTGATATATACATGCAAAATGGCTCTAGTCCAACATTATGTTAAAATATCAGCCAAAACTACTATACTTTGTATGATGATGAGCCGGTAGACTGTGACAGAGTGTAAATCTCATTATTCCTCCTGTCTTAATCAAGGTACTCTCAATAACCAAGCTGAGAAGATGAACAGACATAGGTTTCCTAAAAGATCTGATCCTTTTTCATTGCCCTGATACTACTAATTAAGTGGAGGTTCCATCCCCAATCAGCTATATTAATTGAAAGAGGGCAAACAATTAAATCCTGTCCTATCTGACTTGTTTTAGAACCTTATAGGAGAGAAATGAAGTAAAAAAGATACATCTAAACCTGTGTTTCTTAACCTTTTTAATTAAGGTTACCACCTTGGCAGGGACCACCTTGCTGCCTTCCTAAACTGTCAGGGAGATCTCAGGGTCCAGCACCAGTCCATGGACCAGTCATTGAGAAACACTGGTCTAAAAGATAAAGGTGCTCTGCAGAATTTTTCCTTTTAAAAAAAAGCAGAATAACTTATACAGTGGAAACAACTGTAGATCAAATGCAATTACCCAATCTGGAATTTGACTCGGACTTTGGAGTTAACATTCATCCTATTACAAATGGCAATAGCTTGATTTGAATAGTATCTGGATTTTACATTTCTTCTGAAAGTTGGCACCTCCAATAACACAGTTCTTTCAGCAACTTGCTAATGCACTGGTTCAATACCAACAAACATTAAAGAGTTCCTCTTACAAAACTATCAGCACCTTATCTCTAGAGCCCTGTGCAGATACAAATTTATATCTGCAGATGCAGGTATAAATCGTTATCTGTGGAACCACAGGGATTTCCTGGGAACTGCAGTGGTGAAAGGAGCAGAAGGTGGGGCTGCCGCGCCCAGGAGCCAGTGCCCCATGCTGGCAGCTCCTCTGGTGTAGCTATACTGCCCCCAGCCCTGCCCACTGGGGCAGGCACCAGGCTCAACAGCAGCTGTCTCATGTCACACTCTTGTGTTCAAGTGGCACACGCGCCCCTAGACTGGAGATGCAGACAGTTGCGTGGAAGGGAAGGGCGGGGGGTGGGACTGCAGGCTGTACAGCTGCACTGGAGGAGCTGCTGGCTCAGGGCCCCGGCTCCTGGGAGCGGTGGCCCCACGTTCTGCTCCTTTCACCTCTGTGGTTCCCAGGAGAGCCCTGCGGTTATGCTGATACCGATTTATATCCATGGATATCCGCATCCGCAGATATCAATTTGTATCCGCGCAGGGCTCTACTTATCTCACAGCACTTGGATTTTCCTCGGAGATCTGTTAGACAAATACTGACCAGGCCCAACTTCATTAGATTGTGAGATCTGACTGCTTCAAGTAGCACATTAAGCTGAGCTATTTTTAACTTGATTTCTGAAGAAAGCACACTACATTCTTAATTCAGATTTTAAATGGAAAATGAAAAAATAAAAGTGTTCCAGCCAGCAGAGAAGCACTGCTAAAACATGGCAGCCAGGAATGGATTTCAAAGGTAAAACTGCTGCCTGCTGCCAGCCTCCAGGCTCCTGCTGATGCTGCTTCCAAATGATTAGCTTAAAATGTTGAATCAGGAAGTTAAAGGTGTCTGGCAGTCGGGGACACCACTTGGAAGCAATAAAAGGGATGGGAAAAAATCTAGGGGCTGGGAAAAATCTACAGGCTAACTGATGAGTAAGCCTATATTATGCTGTTTAAATTATAATTCAAAATAGAGGAATTGGTCTTCGCATGTAGAAACAGTAGAAGAAATACTCTGAATTGAAAGAAAGTACACTGGGTAAATAAAAGCTGTGTAAGGATCTGTTTTTGGTTTGAAGCAATGAAATTCACATAACTATTAATTTCAAGTACTTATTGTAGTAAGCAATTTGTATTTTGTGATTTGTCAATATTTTTTAAAAATAACCCAGAAGATTCCAACTGTAGTCAATGAGATTTTTCTGTGAAAGAAGTCTCAATGACGACAATTTGCTATTCAATGGCGGTTTTAAAGAACAAACCGGATTACAAATCTTGTGCTCACCGTCAAGAACTTTCATATTTCTGCCCTTGCTTTCTCATTTGCTCATGTCACCCTCCCCACATCCCTTCTGCTATGACAATGATCTGATCATCTGATTCAATGATCTGTAGCTCACAAAAACTTATGTTCAAATAAATTTGTTAGTCTCTAAAGTATCACAAGTACTCCTTTTCTTTTTGAGAATACAGACTAACATGGCTACTACTCTGAAACCTCTCAAACCCACCTGTCTGCTTCTGCTATGTGTAAGGAACAGCATTGAAGAATGTACAAAGGCAGTTTGAATCCCCTTCTGAACTAGTCCACAAGCCCCCTACTCTCTCCTCCTTTAAAATCCTCCTCAAGACCATCTTCTCCTGTGTTGCCTACACAGAATTAGATAAATAATGGCTTAGTAGAGGGCCTGCTGAAGATAGCTAATTATTAGCATTATTATTACTATTAAAACAAAACCCAAAACACTGATTGCACATTTTATCCTTCATTTGTGACTTGTCATCTCAGATTGGGAGTTCTCTGGGAAGGGAGTGCTTTACATAAAAGACTCAATAAATCCAATTTCTATTTGAAATGTACTCAATGTTTGACATAGCTAAAGAAAGGTATGTAAGAAATATAGGATTTCCAAAAGACAAATACTTATATTTAACTCACAGCACAGTACTTGCCAGTACTCAAATGTTGTTTCCAATGGGCTTTTCAAATACTTTTGAGAAAAGATATACTAGAAAATCAGTGCTTTAACCATGAGATGATATTCTTTGTAACTGAATTGTCCTTGGAATAATCTTTTCATTTTCATCTTTGATTTTAAGAACTGCCTATAGATATGAGAACACAATGGTAAATTATTGTTTTCAAGCTTGTTTTATTGGAAACTTTTAGGTTGTTAAACACAAAATGAAAGTGTGTAAAATGCCGTGGTCTGCTTTGAAGATGTTCTACATGCTGTGAACCAAAACAGCAACAAATTAAAAAACCAGCCCAATCAAATAAAGGATGCTTATAACTGAAGTGATACACTAACTAATGGACACAAAAAATGCTTTTTGTAGAGGTGCAGGAAAGGCAAGATAATCACTATAAATGAATCTTGTTTGTAGGGTCCCTATATATACGGCCATAAAATGCATTCCTTGAATATACAAATATTTTACTGACCTTCAGGAGTTTTGCATATGCATGTTTTGAAATGCACAGCTTCATCCTAACAAGATGCTTATAACTCCCAGCTCAGATTCATGCCAGTGGGAGGTGGCAGAGGGTCATCAACTCTTTGCAACACAGCATCTTCTGAAATCAGGCTCAATTGGAAAAATCTGTTAATGTTACTTCTGATTCAATAATTAATCTTACTTGATAAAGATGGAAAAGATTACCTCCTTTCCAATGCAAGACTGTTCCCTACTGTGTCTGTAGTATGCTAACGACTCTTTAGTACAGCTGAATTTTGTTTCAGCCTAGTCACAAAATGTCAGTATAAGAGAGTGAAGGTTGATGTGTACTTCTGTGGAGTCCAGTTAACACATAAAAACATGAAAAAAGAAAAGGAGTACTTGTGGCACCTTAGAGACTAACAAATTTATTAGAGCATAAGCTTTCGTGAGCTACAGCTCACTTCACGAAAGCTTATGCTCTAATAAATTTGTTAGTCTCTAAGGTGCCACAAGTACTCCTTTTCTTTTTGCGAATACAGACTAACACGGCTGCTACTCTGAAACCTGTCATTATACATAAAAACATGGTATGTTTTCTTTACAAAAATTCTACAGCTTAACAAAACAAAATCAAACATTTCAAAATTAAGAAAGCTAACAGTTAAGTTATGCATCCAGTTCCTTAATACCATATACAAAGAAAGAAGAGAAGAAAACCGGGGTTACTGGGCTTCCCCTAGCTGCACTCTAGTGCACAAGACCAAAATTTAACTGATTAAAATCTAATTTTAAAAGTTATTATATCAGCTTTGGAATTTAGCTCATCAAAAGCAACACAAGAGGTCACTCAGTCCATCTTCTTAGTGGATGGTGTGAAGTCTGTAGGAAGTGAGCCCTGCTCCTCCAGATAGGAATTGCCATATAAGATTAGATCAATTGTCCATCTAGGATAATGCATGTGCAGAAAGCATCTTCCTAATATAACCAATTGATCACCATCCTCTTCATAACAGCCCTTAACATATTTTAACACAATTTTCAGGTCCTCCCTCAGTCTTCCTTTTCAAGACTAAACGTACCCAGTTTTTTTTAACCTTTCCTTGAAGGTGAAGATTTCTAAACCTTTTATCATTTTTGTTGCTGT
The DNA here is from genome assembly GCF_009764565.3 of Dermochelys coriacea. Lineage (NCBI taxonomy): Eukaryota > Metazoa > Chordata > Testudines > Dermochelyidae > Dermochelys > Dermochelys coriacea. The sequence goes on along the minus strand of NC_050069.1, from coordinate 153,660,753 downwards.
TCTCTCCAATTTATCCACATATTTTGTAAAATGTGGTGCCCAGAATTGGACACACTACTCCAGCTGAGGCCGCCTCAGTGCTGCGTAGAATGAGATAATTACCTCCTGTGTCTTACACACAACACTCCTGTTAATACATCCCAGAAGAATAGTAGCCTTTTTTGCAACTTCATCACACTGTTGACTCATATTCAATCTGTGATCCGCTATAACCGCCAGATTCCTCTCCCTATCACCTAGCCAGGTATTCCCCATTTTGTAGTTATGCATTTGATTTTTTCCTTCCTAAGTACTTTGCACTTGTCTTTATTGAACTTTATCTTGTTGATTTCAGATCAATTCCCTAATTTGTAAAGTCATTTTTAATTCTAACCCTGTCTTCCAAAGTGCTTGCAACCCCTCACAGCTTGGTGTCATCTGCAAATGTTATAGTGTCCACTCCATTATCCAAGTCATTAATGAAAATATTGAACAGTACCAGGCCCAGAACTGACTCTTATGGGAACCCACTATATACACCCTCCCAGTCTGAAAGAGAACTATTGTTAACTACTCTTTAAGTATGGTCTTTCAACCAGTTGTGCACCCACATTTTAGTAATTTAATCTAGACCACATTTCCTAAGGGTGCTTATGAGAATGTTATGCAGAACTGTGTCAAAAGCCTTACTTATATCAAGATACATCACATCTACTGCTTCCCCCAGCCACTAGGACACTTGATTTGTCAAAGAAGTAAAATAGGTTGGTTCAGCATGATTTATTCTTGATCATCCATGCAGCTATTCCTTATAACCCTATTATCCTCTAGATGCTTACAAAATGATTGTTTAATAGTTTGTTCTGTGTCTTTTCAGGTATCAAAGTTCTATAATTCCCTGGATATTCTTTGTTCCCCTTTTTAAAGATAGGGACTATGTTTGCTCTTCTTCAGCTCTCTGGGATATCACCCATCCTCTAGGAGTTGTCGGAGATAACTGCTAACAGTTCTCAGATTGCTTCAGCTAGTTCATTAAGTAACCTAGGACAAATTTCATCAGCCCCTGCCAACTTCAATACATCCTACTTATGTAAATATTCTTTATCCTTTCCCTATTTTGGCTTGGGTTCCTTTCCCCTTGTTAATATTAATTGTATTGAGTACCTGGTCACCATTATCTTTTTAGTGAAGACTGAAACAAAATAGGCATTACATATTTCAGATTTCTTGATGTCATTAGTTATTAGCTCTCCTTCCCTGCTAAATAGAAGACCTACACTTTCTCTTGCTCCAAATGTATTTAAAGAACCACTTCTTATTACCTTTTATGTCCCTTGCTAGATGTAACGTATTCTGATTTTATCCCCACATACTTGTGCTATTTTTTTGTACTCCTCCTTAGCAATTTGTCTATGTTTCCTCTATTTGTAGGACTCCTTTTTTATTTTCAGGGTCACTAAATAGCTCCTGATGGAGCCATATTGATTTCTTACTATTCTTTCTGTTTTTCCTTTGCATTGAGATTATTGGCAGTTGTGTATTTAATATTTTCTCATCCAGAAACTACCAGGTCTCCTGAACTCCTTTATCTCTTCACATGGAGCTCACCTACCAGTGGTTAAAGTCCATTGTCCTTGTTCTGCTGCTCTCAGTCCTTTCTTTCCTTATAATCATGAAATCTATCATTTCATGATCACTTGCACCAAAACTGCCTTCCACCTTCAATTAGCAACCAATTCCTCCCTGTTGGTCAGAATCTAGTCTAAAATGGCTATCCCCTGGGTTACTTCCTCCATTTTCTGAAATAAAAAGTTGTCCCCAATACATACCAAGAACTTTTTGGACTTAGATCACTAAATGTTTACATTATTCATATAAACATGTAATCCTTTTTTAATCCTGCAAAAGTCTTGATCTCAAGAATATGTTCCACAGGATAACTGTGCCTTTCATGAAAAGTATTTCTTCCTATTATTTTTAAATTTGCTGCCTTTCATTGAATGCCCTTTAGTTCTGGTATTATAAGAAAGGGTGAGTAGTTGTTCCCAATCAATCTTCTCTATTTGCTTGACTATGCACACATCTTTGCCTGTATCATATCCTCTTATTCAACTGCTTTCTAAAGTAAACAGCACTAATCTTTGCAAACTCCCTTCATATAGAATTTTTTCCAGGCTTCTAATTGGTATAGCTGCCCATGTGGAACCCCCCTCTTTCTGCAAGATTTTTTTGAGATGGGATGACCAGAGTGGAATTCAGTATTGCAGGTGAGGGTATACTTGATTTAGATGAGTCCATTATAATATTTTCAGTACTATTTTCCATCCTTCCAACATTTGTGAGACAAATAGGTACACTGCCTATGATGGCAAATTCCGCTGGTGACAGCAGGATAGGGAGCAGTGCCATATGAACAAGCTGTGGATTGAAGGGAAGGAGGCAGTTATTTACAGGGAGGAGTCAGACTTCCTAATTTCATTTGAATGCATTAGCAGTTGGAAAGGGGCAAATCTGGAGCACTGTGGCAGCAATCCTTCCCCTCCATTTCCTTCAAGCAAATCAGAGGTGATATTTTTTTGTACCTGTTTCAGAGTAGCAGCCGTGTTAGTCTGTATTCGCAAAAAGAAAAGAAGTACTTGTGGCACCTTAGAGACTAACAAATTTATTAGAGCATAAGCTTTCGTGAGCTACAGCTCACTTCATCGGATGCATTTGGTGGAAAAAACAGAGGAGAGATTTATATACACACACACAGAGAACATGAAACAATGGGTTTATCATACACACTGTAAGGAGAGTGATCACTTAAGATAAGCCATCACCAACAGCAGGGGGGGGAAGGAGGAAAACCTTTCATGGTGACAAGCAGGTAGGCTAATTCCAGCAGTTAACAAGAATATCAGAGGAACAGTGGGGGGTGGGGTGGGAGGGAGAAATACCATGGGGAAATAGTTTTACTTTGTGTAATGACTCATCCATTCCCAGTCTCTATTCAAGCCTAAGTTAATTGTATCCAGTTTGCAAATTAATTCCAATTCAGCAGTCTCTCGTTGGAGTCTGTTTTTGAAGCTTTTTTGTTGAAGTATAGCCACTCTTAGGTCTGTGATCGAGTGACCAGAGAGATTGAAGTGTTCTCCAACTGGTTTTTGAATGTTATAATTCTTGACGTCTGATTTGTGTCCATTCATTCTTTTACGTAGAGACTGTCCAGTTTGGCCAATGTACATGGCAGAGGGGCATTGCTGGCACATGATGGCATATATCACATTGGTAGATGCGCAGGTGAACGAGCCTCTGATAGTGTGGCTGATGTGATTAGGCCCTATGATGGTATCCCCTGAATAGATATGTGGACAGAGTTGGCAACGGGCTTTGTTGCAAGGATAGGTTCCTGGGTTAGTGGTTCTGTTGTGTGGTGTGTGGTTGCTGGTGAGTATTTGCTTCAGATTGGGGGGCTGTCTGTAAGCAAGGACTGGTCTGTCTCCCAAGATCTGAGAGAGCGATGGCTCGTCCTTCAGGATAGGTTGTAGATCCTTGATGATGCGTTGGAGGGGTTTTAGTTGGGGGCTGAAGGTGATGGCTAGTGGCGTTCTGTTGTTTTCTTTGTTGGGCCTGTCCTGTAGTAGGTGACTTCTGGGTACTCTTCTGGCTCTGTCAATCTGTTTCTTCACTTCAGCAGGTGGGTACTGTAGTTGTAGGAATGCATGATAGAGATCTTGTAGGTGTTTGTCTCTGTCTGAGGGGTTGGAGCAAATGCGGTTATATCGTAGCGCTTGGCTGTAGACAATGGATCGAGTGGTATGATCTGGATGAAAGCTAGAGGCATGAAACCTAGACAAATTGGAGGATTGGGCCAAAAGAAATCTAATGAGGTTCAATAAGGATAAATGCAGGGTCCTGCACTTAGGATGGAAGAATCCAATGCACCGCTACAGACTAGGGACCGAATGGCTCGGCAGCAGTTCTGCGGAAAAGGACCTAGGGGTGACAGTGGACGAGAAGCTGGATATGAGTCAGCAGTGTGCCCTTGTTGCCAAGAAGGCCAATGGCATTTTGGGATGTATAAGTAGGGGCATAGCGAGCAGATCGAGGGACGTGATCGTTCCCCTCTATTCGACACTGGTGAGGCCTCATCTGGAGTACTGTGTCCAGTTTTGGGCCCCACACTACAGGAAGGATGTGGATAAATTGGAAAGAGTACAGCGAAGGGCAACAAAAATGATTAGGGGTCTAGAGCACATGACTTATGAGGAGAGGCTGAGGGAGCTGGGATTGTTTAGTCTGCAGAAGAGAAGAATGAGGGGGGATTTGATAGCTGCTTTCAACTACCTGAAAGGGGGTTTCAAAGAGGATGGCTCTAGACTGTTCTCAATGGTAGCAGATGACAGAACGAGGAGTAATGGTCTCAAGTTGCAATGGGGGAGGTTTAGATTGGATATTAGGAAAAACTTTTTCACTAAGAGGGTGGTGAAACACTGGAATGCGTTACCTAGGGAGGTGGTAGAATCTCCTTCCTTAGAGGTTTTTAAGGTCAGGCTTGACAAAGCCCTGGCTGGGATGATTTAACTGGGACTTGGTCCTGCTTTGAGCAGGGGGTTGGACTAGATGACCTTCTGGGGTCCCTTCCAACCCTGATATTCTATGATTCTATGATTCTATGTAGGTAGGAATAGCGGTCAGTAGGTTTCCGATATAGGGTGGTGTTTATGTGACCATCGCTTATTAGCACCGTAGTGTCCAGGAAGTGGATCTCTTGTGTGGACTGGTCCAGGCTGAGGTTGATGGTGGGATGGAAATTGTTGAAATCATGGTGGAATTCCTCAAGAGCTTCTTTTCCATGGGTCCAGATGATGAAGATGTCATCAATGTAGCGCAAGTAGAGTAGGGGCATTAGGGGACGAGAGCTGAGGAAGCGTTGTTCTAAGTCAGCCATAAAAATGTTGGCATTCTGTGGGGCCATGCGGGTACCCATCGCAGTGCCGCTGATTTGAAGGTATACATTGTCACCAAATGTGAAATAGTTATGGGTGAGGACAAAGTCACAAAGTTCTGCCACCAGGTTAGCCGTGACAGTATCGGGGATACTGTTCCTGACGGCTTGTAGTCCATCTTTGTGTGGAATGTTGGTGTAGAGGGCTTCTACATCCATAGTGGCTAGGATGGTGTTTTTAGGAAGATCACCAATGGACTGTAGTTTCCTCAGGAAATCGGTGGTGTCTCGAAGATAGCTGGGAGTGCTGGTAACGAAGGGCCTGAGGAGGGAGTCTACATAGCCAGACAATCCTGCTGTCAGGGTGCCAATGCCTGAGATGATGGGGCGTCCAGGATTTCCAGGTTTATGGATCTTGGGTAGCAGATAGAATACCCCAGGTCCTGGCTCCAGGGGTGTGTCTGTGCAGATCCCCGATACTGTCACGGCTAACCTGGTGGCAGAACTTTGTGACTTTGTCCTGACCCATAACTATTTCACATTTGGTGACAATGTATACCTTCAAATCAGCGGCACTGCGATGGGTACCCGCATGGCCCCACAGTATGCCAACATTTTTATGGCTGACTTAGAACAACGCTTCCTCAGCTCTCGTTCCCTAATGCCCCTACTCTACTTGCACTACATTGATGACATCTTCATCATCTGGACCCATGGTAAAGAAGCTCTTGAGGAATTCCACCATGATTTCAACAATTTCCATCCCACCATCAACCTCAGCCTGGACCAGTCCACACAAGAGATCCACTTCCTGGACACTACGGTGCTAATAAGCGATGGTCACATAAACACCACCCTATATCGGAAACCTACTGACCGCTATTCCTACCTACATGCCTCTAGCTTTCATCCAGATCATACCACACGATCCATTGTCTACAGCCAAGCGCTACGATATAACCGCATTTGCTCCAACCCCTCAGACAGAGACAAACACCTACAAGATCTCTATCATGCATTCCTACAACTACAGTACCCACCTGCTGAAGTGAAGAAACAGATTGACAGAGCCAGAAGAGTACCCAGAAGTCACCTACTACAGGACAGGCCCAACAAAGAAAACAACAGAACGCCACTAGCCATCACCTTCAGCCCCCAACTAAAACCCCTCCAACGCATCATCAAGGATCTACAACCTATCCTGAAGGACGAGCCATCGCTCTCTCAGATCTTGGGAGACAGACCAGTCCTTGCTTACAGACAGCCCCCCAATCTGAAGCAAACACTCACCAGCAACCACACACCACACAACAGAACCACTAACCCAGGAACCTATCCTTGCAACAAAGCCCGTTGCCAACTCTGTCCACATATCTATTCAGGGGATACCATCATAGGGCCTAATCACATCAGCCACACTATCAGAGGCTCGTTCACCTGCGCATCTACCAATGTGATATATGCCATCATGTGCCAGCAATGCCCCTCTGCCATGTACATTGGCCAAACTGGACAGTCTCTACGTAAAAGAATGAATGGACACAAATCAGACGTCAAGAATTATAACATTCAAAAACCAGTTGGAGAACACTTCAATCTCTCTGGTCACTCGATCACAGACCTAAGAGTGGCTATACTTCAACAAAAAAGCTTCAAAAACAGACTCCAACGAGAGACTGCTGAATTGGAATTAATTTGCAAACTGGATACAATTAACTGAGGCTTGAATAGAGACTGGGAATGGATGAGTCATTACACAAAGTAAAACTATTTCCCCATGGTATTTCTCCCTCCCACCCCACCCCCCACTGTTCCTCTGATATTCTTGTTAACTGCTGGAATTAGCCTACCTGCTTGTCACCATGAAAGGTTTTCCTCCTTCCCCCCCCTGCTGTTGGTGATGGCTTATCTTAAGTGATCACTCTCCTTACAGTGTGTATGATAAACCCATTGTTTCATGTTCTCTGTGTGTGTGTATATAAATCTCTCCTCTGTTTTTTCCACCAAATGCATCCGATGAAGTGAGCTGTAGCTCACGAAAGCTTATGCTCTAATAAATTTGTTAGTCTCTAAGGTGCCACAAGTACTTCTTTTCTTTTTTTGTACCTGGCACAGCTCAAGCAAAGATGAACACTGACTCAGTTGGATGATCAGCAAAACTATTCTGATAAATGCAGAAAGTTTAGTTCCAAAAGCACTCTCAACTAAATTGCCTCTAGTCTCTTAAGATCACTGTGAGACATAGAATCATGGAATATCGGGGTTGGAAGGGACCTCAGGAGGCCATCTAGTACAACCCCCTGCTCAAAGCAGGACCAATCCCCAATTTTTTCCCCATATCCCTAAATAGCCCCCTTAAGGATTTGAACTCTCAACCCTGGGTTTAGCAGGCCAATGCTCAAACCACTGAGCTATCCCTCCCCTATCCAACTTATTTTGCATTTATTTTAAACAAATAATTAAAGAAAAAAAAACGGTGACAGGAACAAAAAAGTAAGATCCTTACTAAAATTCTCCCTTTGTCCAAGTGAAAATTTTGGCACAAATATTTACTATACAGGGTACAAATGTTACACCATGACTCTGATTAGAAAATCGTATTTTCAGAAGCTCACAATAGGGAAAAACAGTGCATTTCAGCAGAATTTGATACTGTCAATTAAAAGGTTGTTGACTCACTTGCAGACCTCTGTGGAGTGAATTGATCTGTTCTTGATTGGCTCTGTTCCTATCTTTCTGAGATAACCCAAAGGGTAGTGGTGGGCAATTGCTCACCCTACGACAATTGCTTCTCTCTCCTCTGAGATAGCACAGGGGGCTAAATGGTCATTTCTCCTGTTATACGTGTATGAGAGGGTTATGGGCAGATGAATGAGGAGACCCAAGCTGAGATGCTTTCAGTTTGCTGATGATACCCACCTCTACAACTTCATCATGTTTGACTGAGTGGAAAAATTGAATGAACTATCCAACGTTTAGATGAGCTTGGTGCTTGGATGACAGGTAACTGGCAAAGGCAGAGAAAGTATTGGTAGAATTTATATTAGCACATGATTGAAGGAGCATGACTGCCTTGTGTAATACACATGCATAACCTGTGAGTGTTATTAGATACAGGGCTGCTTCTGGTTGCCTAAGTCACTTCTGCACTCTATTGCTAAGAGCAATTTTTCACATCTGAGCTCAGTGAGAAGACTGTGATGTTTTCTCTCCAGTGCAGGTCATGCCACATTTAGACTGCTATAATGCACTCTCCAGGGAGTATATCTTGGGATCACATGGAGACTGAGTTGGTGCAAATGCCATGTTCCATTGAGATCTGCACTGGCTTCCAAAAAGCCTCTGGGTAGAATACAAGGTGTTAGTTTTAAACTTATAAAAATCTAAATGGTTTGGAGTCTTATTACCAGAAGGACTGCCTCTCTCGCCATGCCATACTGCCACACAATTGAGATCACTGAGAAGGCTCCAGCCTAAGTGCTTCCAAATTGAATGACGGGGAGATGATATTTGCCATGAAGGGTCCTCAGCTTTAGATCTCATTTTTCTCCTTTGTCCACCCAGCTGGCATTTGTTAACCTTCTGGGTATGCTGCAAAAACCAGTATTTTTCTCAGGTTTGTGGGGAGGAAGCAAGCCAAAAGCTGGAAGGGTTGGGGAATATTTATTTATGTATGGGCCATCTTGTATATTGTATTATAAATGATAATGTATATGATAGGTGCCCAGAGCATAGGATGGGCACCTATAAATATTTTTACAAATCTAATTAAATAAATAAAGATAATGGGCCAAATCCATCTAGTCTATGGCATCCCATCTCACCAGAGATGAAATTGATATCAGTAACCTGAAATCCAAACCCCACAGGTAGCCAGTGAGACCAAACAAATATGAAAATGGATTTTTCATTTAAAATACCTAAATTACCTCCATAGCAGCAACATTTCCCCTAGCTTGTTTTGGTACCTTTAAATCACAGACTAGTGATAGAACAACAGATTAGCTGTCATAAGATGGTTGAAGTCAGTTCATTTTGAACCTCAGTAGCTGAGACTAGAAGCAAAAGTAATTACAAAATGATAGAAGGCCCTCTTAGCACACATGCACACAAACTTGTCTGTAATTGAAACCCTACAGACCTGGCAAGTTGGGAAAGCTCACATTAAATTCATTGTTCATTGCTCAACACTCAGGGGGACAGAAATGCCTAGAGCTACAACAATTAAGTGCTCAAAAGGCTTTTTTGTAACTGGAATGTAATGATTCAATTGCTGTTGTAATCATTATTGTTAGTAGATAGGAATCCCTGCAAAGCGGACTGTTGTGCAAGTGGCTCATTTTCAATACTGTTTGCATTCCTGTCAGAATGAAAGTGGGCTAATTCTCTTTGTCAGTCTTCTGGTTTTGCCTTCTTCAGTCAGATGCGTCCCCCCTCTACAGCTATTATGTTCAGAACCAGAAAAGGGACTATGCTGATCATATGTTACTGCTCATCATTTTTCACAGACAACACAATCAGTGTGATTATGAAAAATATGCTATGCTCATGGAGGACAATATCATCTAGTAATATCACTAATGCACTTGAAAATGTGTTTACCATGTGGTAATGATATCACTGAACAGATGCACTGCTTGTCATTCCAAAAGGAGCAGTAGACTTTCTTATATAGAGCATCAGTGAAGTTGTTTATGTGTAGAAAAGGGGAGTCATCTGATTCTGGTTGGTCACCCCTATCATATATTGGGCCTCTCTCTCTCTGCCTCGCTTTCAAAAAAAACCCAACAATTCTCAATCCTTCTGGGGCTTCCTAAATAAGTTATTATTAACTTACATATAGTGCTCATTGTTAGCATAAGGCAAAAATTTGCCAGGATGCTTTGAGTCACTATTAATTTTACCATTGTAAAATCATAATGGGTAACATGTCTATAGTGTTTTTCATCTGTAGGTCGCAAGCCAATTTAAAAAAGGTGAGTGAGCATTATTAACCCCATTTTAGAGACTGGAAAATCAGGGCACAGGAACATGTAGGCCAGGAGCAAAGAAGGAGGCTGCTGGCATGGAGAGGCTGCAGCCTCTTTCAAGAGACGACACCTATGATAGGATTATGATGGAGAGGAGAAATTTTGAAAATAAGTTATACAAGTGACCCAGATCCATTTTATTAGCAGGTGAAAATCATTCATTAGCATCTGAACAGCAAAGGGTATCTTCTGGATGCATATCCAATGACAACTTGGAGCAGTATACACACAGCCATTGCCAGAGGGGATGTCAGATGGGTGTTGGGTTTGCTTCAGAATAGCATTGCCCCTTGCTGAAGTGTATCCTCCTGCAGCCCTTTTTCCACATTATACCACCCGCTCTACTGCTTCTTTACACACCTAGCATCCCAATCTTGGATACTGGGGCACTTTCTGTGGCTTAGTGCCCCTTCCCATCACTACCCTGCTCTGCTCCTGCTCTAGTTGCCTATCACCAAGGGTCTGTATGATACATACATTTATGGTTTTGGTTTCTCCCACCATTTGCCATGAATGGCCCACTCCTACAAGAGGAATCGTACCTAAGCCGTGAGGGACCCTGCCTCTCCCCTGCCCTTCCCTGCTATATCCTCAGAGAAGAGGGCATGCCAAAGGGAAATGAGTATTTCCCCCATTGAGCCTTTTTACCTCTAGCTATGGTGCCTGGGAAAAACAAACGCTTTTCATTGGTGGTTCTCAAGCAGGTTAGACCCAAAACACTGTCATTTAAAAAAAAAGTGCTGTTTGTTACACTGGTTTCTATGTTACCTTTCAATGATGTGTATTGTTACTAATCTAATGATTCCCTCCCTTGGTGGTCCACTCTAAGTGCCACTCTGGGCCATGGTAAGAGTCGTGTTTCATTGGCAGGACAGGCCATGGAGCCCTGAATAGAGCCTCATGCCTTTGCCTCTTCTCCCTTTGCTTTAAATAGAGACCCACGGGCTGTATAATTTCTTGGAAGGAGGGCTGAGTGATAGAGGTTGGGGGCAGCGAGGCCAGTGGCTGTTGATAGAAGAAGGGCATGTAAAGTTACTTTGGCAAAGTTTCTGAAGGGGCATGTTGTGTGTCCTCACTGAAGTACCTGTTCCGTGTTCCCTATTCCAGTACTGTGAATGAATGGATTTGTTCTTCTGGCTGAGGCAGGACCATGTAGACAGACACAGTAATGAAAGGGTTTTCTGAGGTGGTGAGGGTGGCCTACATGTGGGTTTATCTTTTAGTTTGTATAGGCAACAATGGGTTTTGCATTTTTTTTTTAAATATTATTTTCCATATTGAACCCTGTCAGACCATTATGGGTATGGTTGGTATTCTCCCTGTATGGCTGCTTGGGGGAATGAGGTTCACAGTGAGTCATGGCAGATTCAAAATATAACTCAAGTCTCCTGACTCCCCCTTAGATTCTCTACAACTAAAACATGCCACCTTCAATGTTGAGAGTTAATCATCAGTGACTTTTTGAAGGGACTTGTCACTGCTCTTGAGTTATATTGTGCTGTAATAGTCATTACATTCATTTAGGTGATCCAGCAAAACTGCTAGCCTGGGATTGCAAATTTCTAATTGTCCACAGTGACTAATACTTTTAAAGGGTGAATAAGATGTGCCTTTTTATCATCATCATACATAATAAAACTTGAGCAAGTAGATTTTCTGCCTGGACTAGTAATTTTGCTATAATTTTGCATAGCTGTGCTGGAATTTTAAACAGTCATCTTTAGGCCACTGTAAACTCAATGTCCTCAGACAGTTTTCATGCAGCTGGTTGTCCATTGCATACATCTGTTTGCAATATCACAGGAATTCTTAAATCCTAGTTATGTCTATTTTTTGTAAAATAGCACTCTGACTACTAAGTTGACCCATTGCTATAATATAGGTGGGTCTTTGTATGCACCATTTTAAATGAATTTACAACTTCTCAATGAATTTCTAAAGGTGTAAAACACTTAATTGGGGCTTTCTATCTCTGAACTCCAGAAAAATCTACTCATATGCAACCCTGGGCAGCCAAAATATTTTACAGGTGTCTAGTGCAATGTTGAAAGACCTCAAATCCAGAATTATTATGTAGTAGATGGCTAATTTAGAACTGCATGCATCTGGATTGGAGCATGCTTATTTTTATTTCATTCTCTTGAAAGTCACCTGATGAGAAACCAAGGTTGTTATTTTAATAAATTCTTAAATATAAAATCAATCCATCTCTGTGAAATAATGCATACTTTCAACCTGTTTTAGCATAATGAAACCTGGGGTCCTAGTTTAATAGTGTAGTGCTCCAACATGTCCCTATATATAGAGACTTAACTACTAGCAAGTTACAATGTGATATGTGGGAATATGAACAAACAAATCACCAACTGGACTTGTACAATTAAATAGTAATGTTAATCTCAAAGGAAAGCAGCTATATATCCTAATCTGACCCTGTAAATATTAGATAGTTCCAAATTGCCTACAATACATGATTTACAATGTTCTATTGAACCACTGGATGGCATCAACCTATAATGTAACCAGTTTCTGCTGCTTGTACTGTTTTAAAATACTACTGTCAATGCTATTGCTTGCAAAAACTTTTATGCATATTACCAGATTTTTGGTTCTTTGGCTAAACTAAAATCTAGAAGGACACTGGCTATACAGTTGGAAAGCTTTAGCTCTGCTATACAACAATTTATAATATTTAGTACATTCTACAATTGCCTAATATATTCAATGGATTTTTTAAATAAAAGGATGTGTGTGTTTCAATGGTTAAAGTATGCATTTCTTTTAAAAACATATCTCATTTTATGTCTAGAAATATCTGCTGGCATATTTAAATTAAAATGTAGTCAACCATTTTCTAAGTTTGCAATGAACAGACCATTTTCTTCTGAATTTAGGGTATTGTAGTATAGTTCTGGATAGTCATCCCAGCTAGTTTGTGAAAGGGCTTTCCTTTTATCACACATCCTAATCCTGCACAGGGTTACAGCTAGTCATGCAGTTAATCTGTCAATGAGAATCATGTGCTCAGTTCTGCCTTCAAGTATATCTGTACAAATCTCATTTAAGCCAATGCAAACTGCAAATGCAAACCTGAAAGCAGAATTGAGTGCTGGTTATACAGTTTGGTGTAACTAGTAGTCGTCTGGTCAGCAGAGCAAAGGTACATGACTGGAGTAGCAGGACTGTTGTAAGTAAATACTGAAAGGCATTGGCATTGGCCGTGTGGTGAGGAAATACCATCAAATCTGCACAGTGGATCTGTGAAAATTAGTACCCTTTGTGCTATGTACATCCAAACAATCTCAGAAGAGATTAGATACTACAATGATAAGCTTTGCAGAAAATACTAAATTGACTGATGATATAACTGTACCTAGCAGGAGCAGATCCTTCAGTTCTTTATGCTTTTTCTCCCATCTGCACTTGTCTATGTCAGCTTCCCTACAAAACCCTTGGAGGATGAACTCTGCAGTCCTGGTGCCTGTCAATGCTTAGTCCCTGGTGATGTTTCTGCCTTCCTTGAGGGCATAAATCAGCTTCTTTTATCTCTGGAGAATCCAGCAAAGAGCATCCACTAACAGTCACCATAATCCATTTTCAGTTGTCTTAATTAAAATGAGATTTATTAGAAAGACAGAGAATGAAATTAAAACTTAAGCATACTACAAACATAGCTAGACTAATGCCACAATAAATGTAACTTTCTAGGCTAGACTCTTTAAGTCACCACCTATTAGATAAGAAAGAATGTAAAAGTATACATTTTAGAAAGTTAATATGCTTCTGTCCTGACAGCAATAAGATCAGTCTTTTAACCTCCATTTCCTGTATTGTATCTCAGATCTATAATTTCAGGGCAAAACGTAGCACTCGGTAACATTGTGTTATGGGCCCAAACTTCTTTCCAGAGTGTCACAGAACCTCAAATATGGCCAAACCATTCCTACTATAGTTCCATTCAGGTCAATGGAGTTAGTCAAGGATGAATTTGGACCTTTACAAGGCTCTGAGAGACTCTGGAGAAAAGTTTGGGCTTATAAAGCAATGAACAGACAGAGAGCATGAGGAGTCTGGAGATCTTAATCTGCATGTTAGCAGCAGTGCTGTGAAGGTTGATAAGGGGGTCGGCAGAAGGAACTGGATTTTCTGCCCCCTGAGGGCTCTGATTCATTAGAGAGCTGGAAGGAAATGTGAACATGGGTCATGGGTAAATGCCCTGTTTGGGGAGGCTCACACCTGCCCCGCCCCCGCCTGAGGCCCTGTTCCTATCCCACCTCCAGCCCCACCCCTGCCCTGCCCTGCCCCCCCCCCCACCCACTGGATCCAGAGTAGCCCTGAGACCCCACTGGGGCCCCGAACCGCCAGCCAGCCTGAGCCACCCCTAGCCGCTGGCTGGCCTGAGCTGAAAACCTACTGTCTTCGGGGGAGAGACTGAGCGAGGGCGGGGCCTCAGTGCAGAGTGTGGGCAGGGCTACGGATTGGGTTTGTGGAGGCTTAGACTCTCCTAGCTTATTATATCCACCACCCATGACTACCAGCCTGTGTTACACTCCCAGATGGTTTTCACACTGGGGTTTTATTAAAGTTAATATCCAAACAAAACAAAACAAAAACACCCCACAGGCAGCTTGCACAAGCCCCACACTAGCTCAGTCCCACCACACAACCACCAGCCTCCTGGGACTACTTCATCCTTTCCCACTGTGTTCCCTTTGACCTCTTCAGCACAGCTCCAAACCCTTAAAAGGACAGAGCACAACCTTAAACAGACAAGGTGCAGATAAATCTAACCATTCCCTTATCAGTGCTACATCTACTTCCCCTTGGAGGATGGAACTGCCACTGCAAAGGAAGAGCTCAGCCCTGCCCAAGTGGGGATGGATAACTGGTAGGTGATGAGTAATCAATTAGCTGGCCCAGGTACCACTGACAAGAGACAGCTGGAGCTGGAAGAAGATTGCACAGGGTGGACTGCAGGTAGGATCATGTGTTCTGATTGCATGGCCACAGCCAGGGCTCATGATTGAATATAGGTCCATGGAGCAGGTTCAGTGCATGTCCCACATGGAGGCCCCGAGTGGGCTAAGGGATAGAGGCCAAAGAAGCAGTCTGAACTAGACCCAACTGACAGCCAGTATAGAGCAGGTCTAGCTGTCTAAGATTTAGCTTTCCTTGTCCTCCTTTCAGGTCAGCTCCTGAAATTTCAAAAGAGCCTCTGAAGAAGAAGAATTTCAGTATTTTATACAACTGACATAATTCTGACCACATCATACTTCATGGACAACCAGAACAGTATACTTTTCTGTTAGATATTTACAATAGTAGGAGAACCTTTGTTTTTCATGCAGTAGCTGTTGTCTCTCATTTCTGCTAACGTTACCATCTAGCTCTGGAAATATTTCCTAATTTCCTCAAAACTTAGTATTTCAAATGCACCTCTCATCCTGCCTACGCCTTAGTCAGCATGAAGAGGTCAAGGAGCATGGAATCTGAATGACATCTCAATTATCCCTGGTTGAAGACAGATCATTGTCCGCCTTGCTCTGTGCCTTCAGAGAAGGGGCTCATAATTCTTAGATTTATCCTAACATTAATTCTGCTCTCTATTAAATATGAATTATTTATATATTTTATAGGTTTCAATCTGTCATATTGCCTAGCGCTTTAATGTAAAATGTTCCACTCTAATGCTTGCTGAACAAATCCAGCTAAATGCTAATACCATTCATTCATACCAACAAAAACTGAAAACAAACAAATAGCAACCCTTTCATCAAGAAATCCCATTTATGTGGTTTGTCATTTGTTATATGGTATTGTTTGTGCCCCCTGATTGGATAATTAAAACATTTCTAACAGGAGAACCAATGATGAACAACAAATAACAGTTCCAAAAGAAATCTGCAGACAAATAACATGTACTAACCCTCACTAGGCTTTTAGATTTGTGAACATTTCTGCTGGGTGTTACTAATGCACAAAAAATGATGCCACAAATCAAAGAAAAATGAACCCATGCTTCTATTCAAGAAAATATTTGTGAAACAGTTCACTATCCAATCAATTCTGCCAGTAACTACTACATTGTTAAGAGCAGGGGTCTCAAATATGTGGCCCCCGGGGTTATTTCCTGTGGCCCGCCAAACTCCCTGCGCCCCCCGCTCCCCCTTCCCCCAGCATGCCGCGTGCCCACTACTCTGCTTATCTCCAGGCACTTAGCACTTTCCAGGAGGGATGGGGGAGGAGCAGGGAGCCGTGTGCTCAGGGAAGGAGGCAGAGAAGAGGTGGGGCAGGGATTTGGGGAAGGGGTTGGAATAGGGGAAGGGAGGGGGCAGAGTTGGTGTGGGGACTTTGGGGAAGGGGTGGGAAGAGGCAGAACAGGGGTGGGGCATCATGGAAGGGATGGAGTGAGGGGGCCGGGGGGGCGGAGGGTGTCAGTGATGCAGGCCCTTGGGCCAATGTACTAGTCCTCATGTGGCCCTCTTGGTGATTCGAGTTTGAGATCCCTGGTTAAGTGTATAACTGTTTTTAGAGCAGGGGTTCACAACTGCTACTTAGTTCCTTAATAATCCTGAATCCTCAGAGCATAGGGGAACTCTGAATTAGAGAGGAAGCAGGTCAGGTCATACGGTCCAAGTATACAAAGCAGCTTGAAGAAGCACAGTTTCTATAAAGTAAATAACCTGCTTTTCTTTGAGTATTGTCCATGTGGATGCCACTCATGGTGAGTAAAAAGCAGTGTCCAGTCAGATTGTGGTGGGTCTGAGGAGTTCTCGCTAAACAAAAATTGCAGAATTGCTCTGCCAAACTTGGCATCAGTTCTAGGTGCCAGATCCAATGAATAATGTTTTGGGCCTTGGAATTATCCACATGTGCTACAAATGGATGGGGTGATATTCTTAAGTAATTTTTCTCTGTAAATAGTAACAAACATCTCTTATAACCTCTAAAATATGTAGTCTATCTTCCCCTGGATTAGAATGGGGTTTGGGGAAAAAATGGAAGGTTAAAAGACCAGTTTAAATGAAAATGAGAAAACACTTGATAAAGGTATTTGGGATAAGAACTAAGTACTGGTTTACTCCAGTGAAGTACTGTATAGAATAGGGTTGCCCGTTTTGGTTGGACATATTCCTGGAGATTTAATCACGACATAATATTTAATTAAAATTAATCTTTAATTCCTGGTGACTCCTGGCCAATCCTGGAGGGTTGGCAACTCTAATACAGAGTGAGCCCACCATTAGAAGTTGAATTTAAAGGCTCTCCTAGCCGAGGTGGTGAACATGAAAAAGGCAGTCTTAACTGAGATTGGGAAGAGTGAACAGTTTACTCATATAGGTTTGAAGAGATGTCACATTGGGCTAGTTAAAACTACATTAACGTATTAAGGGGATTGTTGCATTAGTGGGTAAATATAGTTTAGGCCCTTGAGGAATTTGATAATTGCTGAGTGAGAGAATACTGTGAAGTTCTGGATGTGGATGATGACTGGCAAAAACAGCAGCCAAGTGGACTCACTCTGAACTGACAGAGAGTCCTCTCTTTGCTAGTCTATAATGTAGAATTTTAAGAATAGGAACACAGTAGTTGCCATACTCAAATGCGAGATCTATCTAGTTCAGTATCCTGTTTCTGACAAGCCAGTACGAGATGCTTTAGAGGCAGTTGGAAGAACTTTGAAGTAGGAAGATGTGGAATAATCTGCCTCCACATTAAGTTTTATCCAATCTCTAATAGCTAGAGATTGGCTTCAATTCTGAAGCATGAAGTTTAATATCCCTTCCAAAATTGATATTTGTTACGATAGCTCTGGATATTTTTGCTACCCATCTAAATGTCCAATTCCATTTTAAATCTTTTCTTTGCCTCAGTGCCTTTCTGTGGCAACAAGTTCCAGTCTAATTATATGTTGTGTGAAAAGGTATTTCTTTTTCTCAGTTGTCAATATGCCATCTTTTAATTTAATTGCATCTCACCATGTTATCGTGTTATAAGACAGAGAGAACAGAAATCCCAAATCTACCTTCTCTTTATCATTTGTTATTTGATATACTTATCATGCCCTCTCTTATCTATCTTCTTTTAAAGATAAAAAATCCCATTTTTTTCAATCTCTCTTCATGGGAGAGATTTCCCAAACCCGTGATCATTTTTGTCACCCTTCTCCGAATCTCTTCTTATTCTGCAATATCCTTTTTGAGACACAGTGATCAGTCCTGTACACAATATTGCAGATGAGGTCAAACCATTGAGTTGTATAATGGCATTACAATTTACATGTTATTTTATATCCCATTTTTTATACATCCTAACATCTTATTTAGTTTTGATTGCAGCTTCACATTGAGCAGAGGTCTGGGAAACAGCCTAAAGGGCTACCCAGCCCTGGAACAAAATTGGGCAAATAAGTCTTTTAATGGGGATGTCCCATCTGAAGACAGAGTCATTTAGAGCCCATGTGTATTATGGTGAGCATTCTCTGCTGCGATATTCCACCAGGTGTTCACATCTGGTAAGTGTAGTGCTATGGGTGTTATTTCATACTGAATATGCCAGATCCAAATTTGCATTCTGCCTGTTGATATGATACAAGTCAGTGGTGTCATCTGTCAGGATCTGGAGAGGAAGCACCTTTATTAGGGAAAGAAAGATATTGCAGGCAAGGCAGATTATCCTGAGTTTCCATATATGTACATGAAGAGTAGATTGTTCAGGGTCCAAGTGCCTCCTGTGTTCAGGGAATAGAGGCAGTCACCCACCCATCAGAGTGGAAACATCAATTAAGGGATGGGAAGTGACACTCCTTAGCATACTGTCTTTGGGTTTGCTCACCATTCAGCTGACGATAGCACCAGAGGAGGGACAATCCATATGGAGATTCTTTGTGGGTTAGATGTTTTTCTATGTGAAAGTCTGCACAGAAAGAGCTGAGAATCTAGACAAAGGGTGAAGGGGGCTAGTGTTACCATCCTGAATTTGAGGCATCTGACAAATCCGGGTATCTCAAGTCCAAGATTGGTCACATAACCTCTTTTCTCTTGAGAAAGAAATGGGAATAGAAACTAACCTTGAAAATTTTGAGGTACTACTTCCATAGCTACCAGATGGAGGGAGAATATTTTCTCTCCGCAGGGCCTGAAATTGATTAGAATAACCTCTGATAACTATGCCTGGAATCCAGCAGTCCAAGGTGATTCCAGTCCAGGCCTGGAGAGAAGAGGGAATGGCACTGAAAAATGGTGAGAACAAGGGGCGGAGCTCTCTCATCAGGAACAGTCCAGAGCTCTTGCCAGTTCTGTAAACTTGCCGCTTTTTCTCAGGTGCAGATTGGACGGAGAAGGAGGATGAAGGTGAGCCTTCCTTGTGAGAGAATCTTGTCTTTTTCTTAGATTTTTTTTTTGGTAGGCTGTTGGAAAGACTTGAGCTGCTGTATCTGATAAGACTCTAGGGTAGGAAGAGCTTCCTTTTAGCAGACAGTGTGTATAGCCCCTATGACTGGAGTTTGGCATTGGAGTCTTTCAGTGAATAAAAGGCTTCATTGGTTTTCACTTTGAAGAGGTCTGGACCTTCAAATGGTAGTCCTGAATCACTGACTGGCACTCTTTAGGGATGCCTGAAGATTGTAGCCATGAGGCATGGTGCATTGTCACGTCTCTGGCTATTCATCTAGTAGTTCTGCCTGAACATCAATTGTTGCTTGAAGGGAGTGGTTTGCCATGAGATGCCCCTCTGTTATGATTTCCTTTAGCTCTGCTCTGGAGCCTGGAGGAAGCATGTCAAGGAAATTTGACATTTTGTCCCAAGTGAGGAAATCATACTTGAAGAGTAGGGCTTGATAGTTAGCAATACTCATACGTAAAGTTGTAGAGGAATAGATTTTTCTTCCCAGTAAGTCCTAATGCAGATACTGCATTAGGAATAACAGCCTCATCAGCTGATGAAGAGAATAAATGGTGAGGGGCAGAAGGAGGTTTCTGGTGAGGAGAATCTTCATAGTTTCCTCAACCTCAGTTGTCTGGTTGTCTTCTTGTCTCACAGAAGCATCCAGAGGAAATTAAGATCTTGTCCTTGTCTTTGGGAATCAGGTTCTTGATTTTCCTTTGTCAAGGAAGGTAGACATTTCCCAGTAGGGTCAGGATGCCATCCCATAGAGGTATGGGTGAGAAGGAGGTGCCCAATTGGAAAGAGTCCAGGGGCCACAGGCATGTTTGAGGGAGCAGGCTGGGGATTAGTTATGGTTACACTGGGTTGGTCTCTGGTTCCCACTCCAGATAAAGGACATGAAGAGATTTGCCCTGACACTCTGAAGGAATTATAAGTAGGAAGGGGATAAGGGCAGTTATTGTGGCTCTGAAAACACTGAAGAATGAGGAGAGAAATGAATTGGGCAAGTCCCAAATGTTAGGCAAAATATTTGTCCAGCATCAAGGAGATATCATCCAGCACTGAACCCTGATCAAAGGATTTGAAATGTGACACTAGAACTTGCAGCACAGAGGTAATCTGGGTTGAGATCTCGGTACTTCAGGGATGTGGTTAGTATGTGTATCACTACGGGTGGAATCAGTACTGAAGACCCTGGCGACAAGGCAGCTGGTGCAGATACTGAGGTTGCTGGAATCTCAGTAGGGCACTACTTTACTTTTCTGGTTCCAGAGTTTTGGTGCTGAGGGGAGGCACAGGATTTGACTCTTTTTCTTCTTTTTCTTCCTCCCTGGCTCAGAGAGGGAAGATCAGTGCCAGTCATACTTAAAGAAGCAGAGCTCCTTGCTGTTCCTGGGATCTGAGGTGATGCCAGAAGGGGAAGCAGGGCTTAGTTGTAGCCACAGTGCTTGGTCCTAAAGGCATGGAGCTGACTCCATCCCTGTATTGTAGATTTGGAATCAAAGCGTCTAATCTGTATTTGTCATTGCACCTAAGAATTTAGGTGCTCTGATGCCAGTCCGGATGTGCCTTGAGGAACTCTGAGTTGGAAACTACTTCCAAGGACAGTTCCAACCAGTGAAGCATGAGCTGGCTGTCCCTTTTGCATCAAGTCCTGTATGGAAAGTCTTGACAGACTCAACATTTACTGGAGAGATGCACCTCTAAAACAGAATAGGCAAGGAGTGCAACAATCTGGAAAACATGAGGCAATTGGAGATTTTGTTTGGCCGTGAGGTGGTAGAAAAAGTCCCAATGCTGATCCAGTCAACTGACAAACCAAAGTTAGTTATAACCGCCAACTGGGCAGAACCACTTTTAAAACTCTAAAATCTAATCCTACACTATTTAGGGAACAGAAATTGAAAAAGAGAGGTAGAATTGTTTAAACTAAATACACTATGGGGTAGCTGGGTGGACAGCACTGAGTTCAAACTCTCGGTCCTGGAAACAGAGTGGCAGTTGGGTCACACAGCTTTGTTGGCCCTCGGGTAGGGGACACAAGGGCTTGTAGGGCACATGCGCAGAACCAACAGACACTGCTGACCAAAAGGTTCTGAGCTTGTGCACACAAGGACAAGGCGTGGGACCCAAGTAGACAATACTTAAAGAGCAAGTGGTATTTCAGAGATGTAGTGGGAAATCAGATCAATTGGATACAGTGGTTTGTGGCCACAAACTGCAGATAAGATAGCCTGAGACACAGGTAGAGACCTGATACATAAGAGAGCATTGCATGGTAGATATGATATGAGGTGGAATCTTGCTGTGGCACAAAGAGCAGAGGGGAACAGAGCTTTTACTGTGTCAGAACTTTCTGTGGGTTGGGGATTTGCCATTCCATGTCCTTAGTCTATCCATCTGATTTGGACACCAACTAATGAGTTATTCAACAAGGAAATCTCTACTTAACCATAGCAGAACTTCTGACAGGCCTGAAAACCACTACTTTATTGCAGCAACTATATTTCCACCCAATCTGGACACAACCTTACTGAGAAGGGCGTGAGTCCCATATGTGACAATTGAATTGCTATTCCAAAGGCACTGTTAATGATAAATCAGAGTGTAGCTTTCACAGAAATTGAAGTCTAAGGAGGAAGTTGTAGGGCAATTAGAAACTCAATTACAGTAAGTATCATGACCAGATGGTACTTCATTCAAGGATTCAAAAGGAATAAACTGTTACAGAGTGTAGAAACTGATGAGGACATTTTATTTATTCTGAAATTCATTAAAAAATAGGCTCCCCACAAATTCCCTCAGTAAAATTTACAGTACAACACTGTTCATTGACAGTTGTCCACTCAGTGACCCCGACCCATACTACAGCTCAATCTATTCCCCAAAAATCATCCTCTTCAAACAAAATCCTGAGAAAAGGAATGACCTTGACGTTCAGGCCTGGGCTCTGATAGGCAAAGCAAGCTTCAGAGCCGCAGCTCTCCACTGAGAATGCTGTGCCCAAGAGATCAAATGTGTTGACTGTTAGCAGAATTTCTCCAGCCCCACCACAATCTCAGAAAGCAAAATGGTTTGAAATTCAATAAGAGATAATATTGCATTTGTACTTTCCTAAAATGGATATGCTAGCATGGTAGCAGTCCATCTGGTTCAAACTGGATCAATTGTATCAGTGAACTAGGTACAGAACTCCTGCTAGGAAAAAATATTTTATTCTGTTTCCAAGAAAAGGCAGCAGAGGTTCACCTGGCTGTCCAGCACTTATTACCGACCTGCTTGTAGGGACTTCATGTATGCTATGACGGAGAAAACTTTGGCTGCCAGCACAAATGTTAATGCTTTAAAAAAAAAACAGACCCATGCTACCATTAGAGAAATGCCTACTGCCCCCCTCCAAACGTCTTCCCATATATTTAGTGTGTCACAGCTCATCTGTATACCTGGGTGATCTGTGAGGATGAAGTTTAGGACAAGGACATTTTAGCAGCCACTCTAGTGATGACTGGGGTCAAAAGAATCAATGTCCTACTGGGCCAGTAATGGAGTGGGTCACTGACTGCACAGAATTATCTCTTAGGACAATTTGCAACACTGACAGTTCATTAACCTCTGTGGGGGAGGGACCCCAGTGTTTCTACCCCATTACAGCACCTTGGAGAAAACAATGGTTTGACCGAATGAGGCATGAACCTTACAATCCAATACAGAATTCAAATTTAAAACA
This sequence comes from Dermochelys coriacea, assembly GCF_009764565.3. Classification (NCBI taxonomy): domain Eukaryota; kingdom Metazoa; phylum Chordata; order Testudines; family Dermochelyidae; genus Dermochelys; species Dermochelys coriacea. Next base: position 153,637,700 of record NC_050069.1, on the reverse strand, counting down.
ACATCTAAACTATGCTCCCTCTTCCCCCCCCCCCATGTGACAGAATAGTATTTGCTGACTACAAAATTCAGGGAATTTTGATTAGAAAATATTCAAAAAATACCACTGGCTAAAAATGGTAGTCTATAGAGTATGTGAAATATTGATATTGGTATTCAAGCTTCAAAACTAGTCACCTAACTATTCTAGTCGGTAGAATTCATAGAATTTTTACTTTGAAGGCATATATGTTTTCAGCCAGAATATACTGACAGTCTTGAAGCTTCATGAATTCACAAATACTGAAGGTTAAATGAAACCCAAGGCTGAGTGTTTAGAAAATACTCACAATTCCTTCCCCCTCCCCCACTTTTCAACTATTCTATTGCAGCACTGGAAACTACTTTGCCTAATCTAATGCAATATGTATTTAACATACTGTTCATGAAGATAGCCTTAAAAACTTCAAGTGTTCCTAACATAGTAAAGCTGCTTATGTAGGGCCTATTTAAGAAGATATCGGGAATTGCAGGAGTGAACCTCATTTTAGAACCAGAAAAACTCACTGATAATCTAGTGAAGGGTAGGCTAGTAAATACTGAGACATATAATCCAAAGGGCTAAAATCAACATGAATTTGGTCTATTACATAATATCAGCAAAACCACAAATCTCAGTCTAAGTTTTCTTCTCTGCTATACCTATGGCTTTCCTGTAGAGACCTATGTCCTAATGCCAGTTCCATCTAGTAAAAGAACCAGTCCCATCTCTTGTACATCTGTGGTGGAGTTAATAAGACACAGTTGCCACAAAGAGTTTAGCTTTAGGCGACATTCTAACTCCTGATAGCAGGGTTGGTCAGCAAAAGAACTCTGCCACCTTGTTGCTGTTCCTCAGCATGCGAGAGAGATGAATCGTGGTGTACCCCACATGTTAATATTGGCTGATATTTTATATATTAATTATTTAGAGGAAGAAATGGATAGCGAGTTGGCAAAGTTTGCTGATCATGCTAAATGGTTTCAGTTTTTAAAAAGAACAGAGGAGTAAAACTGCAGATGGATTTAAACACGCTGGGGATTGGGCACCTATGACACCAGATGGTATAGATAATTCACACTTACATTTTAAAAGCACTGTGCTAACATTAACTGAAATCACAGAACACCTGGGGGATAAGGAAGGAGAGGCATGTAATATAACATACAGATGGGAAACTCAAGACAGACAAGTGATGTGGCTTGCTCAGGGCCACACAGTGAATCAGAGTGAGAAATGGGATTTGGTCAGAGGAATCAGGGAGTTGCATCTGCTTATGCCAGTGCTGAATTTCATCCTTGCAGTCAGCCCTATGCTTAGTCTACAAAAAACATAACTCTAGATAGTGTACAGGTGTAAGGTTAAGCACACTGGAAAAACAGTCTACTCTTCTCATACGTTAATGGGGTCTGAAATTGAGGAAGGAAACTGTGAGGAGGAAACTTTGGAGTATTTTTGGTTGTGCAACTTATTCCAAATACATGACATACCACAAGTCATACCCGTGAACTAGTTTAAAAATGGCAACTCTTAACTGTAGAATAGGATGTCGAAAATAATAATACAGTATATGCCTGCTGTAGACAGATTTCAGAGGCATCTGGGATGGAAGTTCAGTTAGATAGAAAATGAGTATTTAAAAATGGAAGACAGACTAACTATTGATGGGCAAAACACCTAAAGTGGGGCTGATCCAAAGCCCACTGAAGTCAATGACAGTCTTTCCATTGACTTCAGCCAACTTTGGATCAGGCCCATTATGTGCTCTGCCCCATTTAACATCAGCCTCCTTGTTGCCCTTCATACAGTTTTGTCACTGATGATGTGTAAATCATCACCTCTGCAGCTCATGTGGTCTGAAAAATTCCTCTTGTGTTTTTCTCCTTTGCTAACATAACTTTACCTCAATTCTACTCTTTTGCTTCTGTTTATGAGCTTCTCTGTTATAAAGGATTACCTAATATTTTGCTAGAAAATGAGGAGGGAGAACCTTTTCTTACACCAGAATACCCAAAGTACAAATAACAGACTAGGAACACTAGCAAACTCTGATTCTAATCTGATTTTTCAGATCTGGATCCAGGATTAAGTAGATGTTCAAAATGCATCTGTGTATTTGAGGACTGAAAAATCATAGCCCTTAACTGCAGAAAAGGTTGCTCATATTTAAAGATAGAACATCCTGAATATGGCTGGTGTATTTTTGAAAGGCAGGATTAATATTTAATAATATTTGGATGGTGAAAATGCTGGAAAAATGTCTATATACTTAAGGTAGAGGAGGGCAGTGTTACTGACTGACCAAATTTATACAACAGCAAGTTCTGGAAAATCTTGCTCTCAGTTGACAGAATATTACAAATGAATCTGTAATAGAGTAATTGCAGTACCACAAAAAGAAAAGGAGTACCTGTGGCACCTTAGAGACTAACAAATTTATTTGAGCATAAGCTTTCGTGAGCTACAGCTCACTTCATCAGATGCATTCGGTGGAAAATACAGTGGGGAGATTTATATACACACACAGAGAACATGAAACAATGGGTTTTATCATACACACTGTAAGGAGAGTGATCACTTAAGATGAGCTATTACCAGCGGGAGGGGGGGAGGAGGAAAACCTTCAGATATAGGGTGGTGATTATGTGATCATCGCTTATTAGCACCGTAGTGTCCATGAAGTGGATCTCTTGTGTGGACTGGTCCAGGCTGAGGTTGATGGTGGGATGGAAATTGTTGAAATCATGGTGGAATTACTCAAGGGCTTCTTTTCCATGGGTCCAGATGATGAAGATGTCATCAATGTAGCACAAATAGAGTAGGGGTATTAGGGGATGAGCTGAGGAAACGTTGTTTTAAGTCAGCCCTAAAAATGTTGGCATACTGTGGGGCCATGCGGGTACCCATCGCAGTGCCGCTGATTTGAAGGTATACATTGTCCCCAAATGTGAAATAGTTATGGGTGAGGACAAAGTCACAAAGTTCAGCCATCAGGTTAGCCGTGACATTATCGGGGATACTGTTCCTGATGGCTTGTAGTCCATCTTTGTGTGGAATGTCGGTGTAGAGGGCTTCTACATCCATAGTGGCTAGGATGGTGTTTTTAGGAAGATCACCGATGGATTGTAGTTTCCTCAAGAAGTCAGTGGTGTCTCGAAGATATCTGGGAGTGCTGGTAGCGTAGGGCCTGAGGAGGGAGTCTACATAGCCAGATAATCCTGCTGTCAGGATGCCAATGTCTGAGATGATGGGGCGTCCAGGATTTGCCCTTGAGGAAACCTACTGACCGCTATTCCTAACTACATGCCTCTAGCTTTCATCCAGATCACACCACACGATCCGTTGTCTACAGCCAAGTTCTACGATATAACCGCATTTGTTCCAACCCCTCAGACAGAGACAAACACCTACAAAATCTCTATCATGCATTCTTACAACTACAATACCCACCTGCTGAAGTGAAGAAACAGATTGACAGAGCCAGAAGAGTACTCAGAAGTCACGTACTACAGGACAGCCCCAACAAAGAAAATAACAGAACGCCACTAGCCATCACCTTCAGCCCCCAACTAAAACCTCTCCAATGCATCATCAAGGATCTACAACCTATCCTGAAGGACGACCCATCACTCTCACAGATCTTGGGAGACAGGCCAGTCCTTGCTTATAGACAGCCCCCCAACCTGAAGCAAATACTCACCAGCAACCACACACCACACAACAGAACCACTAACCCAGGAACCTATCCTTGCAAAAAAGCCCGTTGCCAACTCTGTCCACATATGTATTCAGGGGACACCATCATAGGGCCTAATCACATCAGCCACACTATCAGAGGCTCGTTCATCTGCGCATCTACCAATGTAGATCTACCAATAGCCATCATGTGCCAGCAATGCCCCTCTGCCATGTACATTGGTCAACCTGGACAGTCTCTACGTAAAAGAATAAATGGACACAAATCAGACGTAAAGAATTATAACTTTCAAAAACCAGTCGGAGAACACTTCAATCTCTCTGATCACTCGATTACAGACCTGAGAGTGGCTATCCTTCAACAAAAAAACTTCAAAAACAGACTCCAACGAGAGACTGCTGAATTGGAATTAATTTGCAAACTGGATATAATTAACTTAGGCTTGAATAGAGACTGGGAGTGGATGGGTCATTACACAAAGTAAAACTATTACCACATGTTATTTCTCCCCCCACCCCACCCCCCACTGTTCCTCAGACATTCTTGTTAACTGCTGGAAATGGCCCACCTTGATTATTACCATAAGAGGTTTTCCTCCTTCCCCCCCGACCCCTTCCTGCTGGTAATAGCTCATCTTAGGTGATCACTCTCCTTACAGTGTGTATGATAAAACCCATTGTTTCATGTTCTCTGTGTGTGTATATAAATCTCCCCACTGTATTTTCCACTGAATGCATCTGATGAAGTGAGCTGTAGCTCACGAAAGCTTATGCTCAAATAAATTCGTTATTCTCTAAGGTGCCACAAATACTCCTTTTCTTTTTGTGAATAGAGACTAACACGGCTGCTACTCTGAAACCTGCAGTACCACAGATGTTGTCTTGGAGGTGCTGCCATTGGATGATTTCTGGGAACTTACAGGATGCTCTGCTACTCTGTCTGCCACTGCTGAAAAATGAGGCCCATCTCTGGATGCAGTAACTGCTGGATACATCACCATTTTTAAAAACAGACCTTGAATCTGTCCCTATTTTCGTTCTCCTCCCTCTGGGTTTTTTTGTACTAGCTGCCAAGTTAGGATCCTTTGTGCATGATCATATAGGAGAGCAGGATACTTCCACCTCTGCATCCACACTCTGTGCTTCAGTCATGGGAGGCACTGAGATGTTTTGCTCTGTTCAGACTAAGAAGAACCACTTGAAAAATCTGGCACTGGCACCATTTTAGAATGTCAGGCTTCAGACTGTGGGGGTGCACTGGATCCTGGTGATGGTTTGATAGGGATCATATGTTCACACATCTCCTTGACTAGCTATTGTGATTAGTTTTTCTATTTTTGGGCTTTCCTGATATTAATATGGCTTTGAACATATATATAAAGCAAAGGCCAGAGTAGCTTTGTTTATTAAATCTTTACAGTCTGTGTCATTTAACCTGAATTATTGTCATGGTCAGCTCACATCTGAGAGAGAGAGATTTTCTTGTATGGTGTTGCTAGGATGGGCTAGATTCAACCTTATGGGTGCAGAGCGGTGCAGTTTGCATACCTTTGTGTCAATAGGGGCAATTATACTGCAAAAAAGAGGAGATGAATCCTAAAGAAGGGCAGGTGGCAGTGGTACTGCTGCTTCCTCTCCCCAGGCTTCTGATATCTAGTATAGACTGGCACTGAATTAGCACATCTCTTCACTGGCCTGGCCAACCTCTGCCCACTCCTGGCCCGGCCTGGCCCTATCAACTTTTTGACTTGGCCAGACTGTTCTGGGAGGTGGTCAGTAGTGTTTTGTTTTACCACTCACATTGACACAGAAATTCAAATCTTCCATAAATATATATTACAGACAAGAAGTGTTTAAACTCATTAAAGTTGTCTTTAAACTTATTAAAGTTAAACTGAACATTCAGGAACTCAAATGCTTTTTGGTTCTAGAAGTGTGCAGGTTTGGCAGAGGAGGATGTTACTTTTCCTAAACCATTTCACCCATGCCATGAGCTATAATATCTACAAACACCACATTAAATAGCAGGGCACATTCTGCACTCATTTATGTGGGTGCAGAAACATTGTGCTGCAATAGTGCAAATGAGAGTAGAATTTGAGGTACTGATGACATCAAAACGGCTGCTATAAAATAGGCTGTAAGTAATTCTCCCTGATTTTGATTGTTCATATATGTCACTGGCTTGAAAAGTAACAATATTTAACTTCTTTTCTTTCAGGGGTACTAGGAAACAAACAGCAATTATAATTATTTCTGCTTTTTTCCATAAGTTTAAAGAGTTAATTAGTTCACAGATGGTAGAATGGTGAAAGGGATGGATGTAGTCAGCTTGCCTAGAAAGCTGGATTTCAGAACATATGCAGTGAAATGAGACCGAAAACAGGCTGGCAAAAATAAATCCAAGTTCCCTCATAGACTTAAATAGACAAAAAGATCAGGAAAAAAACCTGTGGCCTACATATATCCAGATGTATACCAATTGCATCATTGGGAATAGTTGTCATAATGGCCAACAACCAATTTCAGACAGAGGATGAGAGTAAATCTTCTGGTGAGAAAAATAGCCCCACATGATTTGTCTCTTTCTCTCATCCTCTCTAATCAGAATAGATCAGTCTAAACATGCTCTAAGGCTTGGTGATATCATTCTGCTTTATTCCTGATAATGAAGCAGGATACCACTTTTATATTGCACATTCAAAGGATTTAAATCAAAATATTTTCATGGTTTCTCCATTTACTGTATATATGAATAAGTTATAAAATTATTAATGTGCAGTATATTCCATATGTGTTTTATCTGCACACATATCCTCATGATTTGACTCTATGTATTTTATACTTCTGTAGTTCAGAAATCCATCTACAACAAATACACATGATTTACAATTGGCATCATATTAATAAATAGTCCTTATAATAAGAGCAGCTGTGGCATGGCTTACACTGTGTTGGCTGAATTCTGGATTTCTTATTCATTTTTTATAGATGGCTAATGAAATCAAATGAGTAAACACCTCAGAATTTGCTGAATTAAATGATCATAAAACAGTTAAAACATTAAGGTGCTTGCATCTGGCAAAGGTTCTAAACCCACAGAAGCAGGATGTCACATAGGCAAACTTGGCAGTTGCATGCACACAACTTCATTGAAACCAATAAGACTTTACATGTTTCAATGACAGTACAGTTTGCCTTAGTCCTTAACCTAGTCTGTTACACTTAGTTATTGTAAGAGTACCATAACAAGTGCATAATTTTATATATCATGGCCATCTTTCTGATTTCAGATACACCAATGCAGCTCCATGAAGTCAATGGGCCTGACACTCTTTTCATACTAGCCTAAGGGAGGAGTACTTTCAGTAAAGTCAATTGCATTACACTAGCTAGTACAATACTTAACATTGATGTGAAAGGAGAATCAGGTCCCATGTATACTGTAATACCTCCTAACAGCAACTTGAATTCTGTCTAGGTTTTTTACTGTGTTCATTGCCATGTTATATGAGTACCTTAGCTAAAGGCAAACTACTGGCCTAAGTTCTGAATTCACTTTATTTAAATTAGGTCCTTAGGGTATATGTATAAAGGAATTTAGGCATCTAATTGCTACTTTACTCACCTTAATCCAAAATTTAGATTCTCAAAACCCCTGCTCAGTTGCTGCCTGTAAGTGCCAAAATTATCTGTGCACCTCGGGGTATGTTTACATAGCACAAAAGCAAGCAAGCAAACAAACAAAACCCATGGCAGCAAATCTCAGAGCCTGAGTCTACAGACTTGGACTTGTAGAGCTCATGCTATGGCACTAAAAATAGCCATAGAGACATTCCCGCTTGGGTTCTGAAAGCCAGAGAGAGGGACGGGCTTCAGAACCTAAGCTCCAGAGGAAGCCAGAATGTCTACACAGCTATTTTTAGCACTGTAGCACAAACCTGAGTATGTTGACCCAGACTCTGGGACTCTCTGTTGCGGATTGTTTTTGTCATGTAGATATAACCTAGGTTTCCACTGTTGGGTATGCACAAAGCTGCCCCAGTCCTGATGCCCAGCACCTAGCTCATGCCTAAGCCTGTAGGAATCCTCAAACTAGGTGTCCACCTGCCTGTCTGTTCTGTGGGTCCTAATCCAGTAGGTATGTGCTGAGCCTGCCTATTGGATTGGGCTCATACAAGATAATGATGAGGTGGCGGTGGTCCTTTCACGCTGTAGTCCAGTGATTAAAGCACTCACTCAGGATATGGGAGACCTAGGTTCAAATCCCTTCTCTGACTGATTTGGAGCAGGGCCTTGAACCCAGGTTTCCCACTTCTGAGGTAAGTGTCCTAACCACTGGACTATCATCTATTCTGGGGTAGGTCTCTTTCAGTCTCTCCTGATGAAACTATTCCACTCTGTATAAATTACTTAAATATTCATTGTAACAAGGACTGGAACCCGAGTCTCCCAAGTGAGTTCGCTAACTGCTGGGCTACAGAGTCATTGCTAGCCCAATGTCAATAAAGTAGTGGATAAAGGAGAACAGGTGGACATAATTCATTTAAACTTCCAAAAAGCCTTTCACAAGGTCCCATACAAAAGACTACTATAAAAGCTATGTAGTCATGGGGTGAGAGGCAAAGTAATCCATAGTTCAAAAGCTAGCCAGGAGATAGAAGGCAAAGAGTAGGGTTAAATAGTCAGTTTTCATCATGGTTAATAACAGGGTGCCTCAAGATTCCATAGTAGATCACGTGTTGTTTAATATATTCATTTGTGATCTGGAAAGGGAGGGGAATAGTGAGGCAGCAAAATTTGCAGATGACAAAGAGTAATTTAGGTTAGTCAGACCAGAGAAGACTGAAAAAGTTCCAAGAGACCTAAAGAAGCTAGAGCAATAGGCAACATGATGGCAAATGAAATTCATTTTGCAAGCAAAGTAATGTACACCTGAGGGAAAATTTAAACTATTCATGCACCAAATTGGGTTCTAAATTAACAGTATCAACTGAGGAAAGGGATCTAAGCACCACCGTAGACAACTGGAGAAGACTTCTGCTCAATGAGCAGCTGTGATCAAAGAAGGTAACAAGAGATTTGGATGCATATGGAATGGGACGGAGAATATTATAATGCCTTTATACAACTCAACAGTGTGGCCTCATCTGGAATACTGTGTGCAGTATTGATCACCCTATCTCAAAATGCATATTGTACAATTAGAGGAGGATGAGAGAAAGAAGACAAATAGGAGGCATGATAAAAGTATATAAAATACTGAACTGTATAAATAAGGTAGATTGGAAACTTTTGTTCTCTCTGTTTTATATCACAAGAATGAGAGAACATTCAATTAAATTAAAATGTAGCAAATTCACAAACGTTAAAAGGAAATGCTTTTTCAGACATGTGATTAAAATGTTGAATTGATGGCATAGGAAGTTGTTGAGGCTAAGAACTTAACAAGATTTTAAAAAGGGAGTGGACATTTATACGGGTATTGAGTATCTAGAGTTATCATAACTAATGACAACAAAAATGTTGGAAAGGATACTAAACCTCGTACTTTAGCATTTATAACAATCTATTAGGGATCATGATGAGACCCCACGTTGGGGGCAGATTATCCCACATCTACCTAATGTGGGGTTTTTACAGCGTCCTCTGAAGCACCTAGTAATGCCACTGTCAGAGACAAGATAGTGGACTAGACGGACCCAGGGTCTATGCAGTATCGCAATTCCTATGCTCCTAGAATTAAAAAGAATCTCAATCTACTTAAAAATACTGTTTTTTGAGAGCTTTAGAATTAAAAATTGTTTTAAATGCATTAGGGCTAATAATTAACATTGGACTAGCTGGTGGCAGTTAGCCATATCCCTGCCCTGAGGGCAGTGCAGAGCTGTACAACCATAGAGGGAGCATCAGGTGGCTTTCTGCTTCAGAGCCACGCACAATGCCTCTTGGTAGGCCATAGCTACACTGAGGAGAGAGCAATCTGACACTCCTTTGAGGAGTGCAGCATAGCCTCTCTCCAGTCACTCCTCCCCTCCACACCTAGGGACCAACTGGGTAGCAGTCCTTGTGCTTCTACAAGCACAGGGACTACCATTCTGGCCATCCCTGAGGACTATGAAAGGTGGGGTCAAAAGAGGGAAAGGGAAGATTTTTACACCCTACTCACTGAAGCTGGGTAAGAGCTGACCATAATCTTGCCCATAGAGGGACTAAATTCACCACATGCATATGGAGGCACATATGTGATGACAGTGCAGTTGTGCCCACTTTTACCAGCAAAAAATTTGGCCTTTGAGTTTGCTGTTTAGTAAAACACTGGAAATGTAGGGTTTCACTGGTGAAAAGTATCAAGAATAAAACTGTCTTAGGTAAACATTGTTATCATGCTGTCACTCACATTCTGGTTTTCACATATACCATGTTATGCTTTAATCAGGCGTATTGGCAAAGAGAACTTGATTCTCAGGTAACACTGCAGTTCTCAAATGCCATAATTTTCTAATTGCAGTATGAAGAACAAGTGGTGTAACAAAGAATTAGGACCAATAAAAGATTAAACAAAATATCTGTTCATGTGACTATGAAAGAATTACAGAAAGCATAAACAAATGCTTGGGGCTAAATCCTGCTCATCTTTCTCATACAAGTAATCCCACTGATTTACAAGGGGAAATTATGTACCTGGTAATTCTGTTTCTCATAGTTTCCTCTTCTCCTATCCTACCATATGGAAATCAGGGACAGATAGTATTATGATGCCATCAATTGGAAGCAGGGAGGTAAAGAACTGTGAGACCTTGCTCATAGACATATAATCCTCCCCCATCCTGAATCTCTTCAGAGATACTTCCAGTGCAACTGTGAAAGGCAAAAGCTGAATAAAAGATTGTGTCAAACTTAGGAGAGGACAATATATAGATATCACTAGCATATCACCAAGAGGAGACAAAGATGATATATAGGATGCAAGAAGAGGAGATTATGACAAAAAGAATGATCAGGTATGTAATGTTTGTCATACGTCTTCCCTCCATGTAACTAGGACCCTACCAAATTCATGGTCCATTTTGGTAAATTGCAGAATCAATAGAATTTTAAAAATCTTAACTTTCATGGTTTCAGATAATTTAAATCTGAAATTTTCATGGTGCTGTAACCCTGGGGGTCCTGACTCAAAAGGGGGCTGGTGGGGGGGAGGCATGGTCAGAAGGCTAGTGTAGTGGGGGATGTGGTATTGCCACTATTACTTCTGTGCTGCTGCTGGTGGTGGTGCTGCCTTCAGAGCTGGGCAACCAGAGAGCAGCAGCTGCTGGCTGGGCACCCAGCTCTGAAGCACTGTTCCCCCTAAGCTGTGCACGTGTGTGCGCGCACACAGATCCTAAACCCCGCACACAGCGCGAAACACCGTGCATACAAAAATTTGCAAAGAAGCACAACAATTTGCACAAAAGAATTTTTTTGCGCAGACGGCCTGTCAAAAATTAGAGGGAACATTGCTCTGAAGGCAGAGCCACCACCAGAAGCAGCACAGAAGTAAGGGTGGCAATAGAATACCATGCCACCCTCTCTTCTACGCTGCTGCTGGTGATTACACTTCCTTTAGAGCTGGGCTCCCAGCCAGCAGCCCCAGAGCTTCCTGCAGCCAGGGGAGGTTTCTGGAGGTGGATCTGATCCGGCCCCAGGAGTGGCTTGCGCAGGGGAAGAGGAAGTCCCGTTCCTCCCCAGCCCAGCTGGGAATAGCAGCTGGAGCCTGATGCTAGGTAGGAGCCCCCAGTTGGGGTGCACCCAGCCCTGCCCCTCCCTGGTTCCAGGCCCAGCACTTGGGGGCTAAAGGAGCCTTGGGCTGGCTCTGGGTGTGAGGAGAGGGTGACCATGGTGCTCCCCTGACCACAGCACCCTGGACAGTGGTCCACATCACCCACCTGTAAGGCTGGCCCTCCCCCCCCACCAAAAAAGTGATAACCCCCCCACACACCATGCCACCCTCACTTCTGTGCTGCTTCTGGCGGTGGCGCTGCCTTCAGAGCTGGGTGCCTGGCCAGCAGCTGCAGCTCTCCGGCTGCCCAACTCTGAAGCCAGTGCAGAAGTCAGGGTGGCAATCCTGTGACCCCCCCCACATATTTCACCGGGGAGACCAGATTTCACGGTCTGTGACACATTTTTCATGGCCATGAATTTGGTAGAGCCCTATGTATAAGGTAAGAGATATCTTTGTTGCAAGACTCCTTGACATCAGAGGAGGCAAAGCATTAAATGAAGATAAAGGATCATTAAGGTAAGGTGAATCTCCTTCCAAAAATGATCAGCAATCAGGATCTTGGTAAAGACACTCGGAGGCAAAAGACAGACCAAAGTGTGGGGTAATAAGCTGATAACAGTTGTTGCCAAGGGTGAAACAGAAAGCACCAGTGCTCTGGTAGAACTGAGATACATAAACAGACATCTTTCAGGTCTGTACCAGAGAGAGAGAAAAAAAGGAAAAAAAGGACAGACCTGGTGGTTTTGATTCTGCACCTTCTCTTGTGCAGACACCTATTCAATGTATGAAGCTTGAGAATGGGCTTGAAGCCTTCAATCTTTTTGTGCTAAGACAGTACTGAAAAGAGAAACTCTGTCTGGGTTTTTCAGGAGGAACAGGAAGAATAGCCCTGTTGCAGAGCAGATTCTGGATCTCTGAGAGAAGAGCCACGGACCTATCCTTTTCCAAAGGCTAGGGAGTTAAACTGAACCAGGAGAGTCAGGGTCCTGAGCTGCACTCCATTGAGTACCCCTGAGAAATCACCTCCTTCACCCAGGTATCTGAGGAGGTGGAAGCCCACACTCTTGCAAACATCAGCAGGCCGCATCCCCCAGTGGTGGGGATAATATTCCTGGGTGGTAGCTTGATTTCAGTAGGGCTGCTGTGGGAAAACAGGGAAAGGGCAGGAAGAATCTAGTCCCATAGCTGCATTCCACCCCTTAAGCCAAATATATCTATGCCACTACACCCACCCCTCATAATACAAACAATACAAATCTCATAAGCCCTAAGCAGAGCCAAGCCCACCTGCTTATCTGTGGGAGAACTCATAGTCTCAGTGTGAAAGGTTGATTTAAAAGATAGGACCTGAGCATCCACCCTAAGGAAAACAAACTTTTGTCTGGTTCCTCAAGGGAAACAGGATGGTGTAAGAGGAGTGTCAGTTCATGTGACTCTATTCCTCAGAGATAACACATAGAATTATTAGTAGCAAATGCACAAGTGGTACAATAAAGATGGAAAAAAGTTCAAAACACAATAAAGTAGGGAGATAAACCAGAGATGTAGAAGTAAAAAAAAATTAAAATGTCAAATATGTCAGAAGGACTTAGGCCGGCATCATTCATTTTAGCCATTCAATAAATAGCCTGGGGGTCATCAGTGTAAAGTCTGGAAAGTTATTCCGATAGACCAGCACCACATGAGCAGCCATTTAACAGATGTGCTGAATCTTCAACTGTACAGCAGCTACACACAAAGGGTTGATCCTGAGTCCCCAGGTGTGGTCCTTTGCCACACACCTGTGCATCTGAAATGGTGAGCTTGCACCAGAGATAGTGTGGCAGCTCAAAACCAGGCAGGCTCTCATCAGCTGAGTGATGAGGAAGGAGCTTCATACAGAGGGAATGGCTAGAATGGTTGAGTGGAAGGGAAAAGCCACTTGGCCCCCCTCAGGACCCTTACTCGGGCAGGTAGCCTGTCCTGCCATCCATACCACTGTGGCGACACTGTTATTTTTAGCACTATAGGTTGATCAAATCTAGCACCCATACATCAACCTGAACTGGAAATTACACTTCCACTTGAAATGTAGATGTACCCACAGAAGCAGCTCCCGTAAGTTGTGCTCCGGCACCCGGGGAATGTGGAGTCACGCTGTGTGGCCTGCTCTCCTAGACAGTGGAATAACAGTAGTTCGGTCATTGTTTGAGGCCTTCCAGTGTGTTCCTAAACCTCAATCCAGCAAAACACTTAAGCGCATGCTTATTTTTAAGCATAAAGTAGCCCTACTGAGTTCAAGAGGACTAGTCACGTGCCATAGATTAAGCATGTACTTAAGTGCTTTCCTGGATTCTGCTCAGAGTGGAAAACAGGATTTGCCCTTCCTTTAGTGACTTGAAAGAGGGTAAGCTTTGCAGTGTGAAAATTTTTAGATGAAATCAAAATAGTGGGGAACAGCAAATAATATTAAGACAGTAGAATAGATGATAGTGGGGGAAGATTACAAAATATTAAGATTTAGATGTTTAGGAATCACTTCTAGGGGACTACTCAATGCTAGATAATGCAAAGTGATGACTGAACCTAACTACAGCACCTTCTGTGGTTTGAATGCCTCGGAGCTATTTATAATTTCATGCTTATCACTTTTTGCCTTTAGCCAATAAATAATTCTCTCTGAATTAAAGATTCATTATAGGACTATTTTTTTGCTGACAAAAAGAGAGGTAGTGGTGCAGGAAGGTAACAGATTTAACAGTTAATTGAGTACAAAAACTCCTACATTAAAAATTTTTTATTTAGGTTACAAAGTCAAGCGCTCAAAAGTTAGGAAATGCCAGATTTAGAGTTGCAACATTAATTCTTATGCCTTGTATGTTCACCGTGAATGAGGCAGGCATCCTGCGGAAAAATAGTACAAGATCATGTAATTAAAGATGTATCATAATGAACATGAGGAAAGGGACTGAATTAAAATTGTGCAGGCAACAGTAAATTTGGCATTTCCTAACTTTTGCGTGCTTGACTTTGTGACCTAAATAATGTTCTTTTAACATATTTTTTTAAAATATAATTTCCTAGGTTTTTTAAAGAATAAAGATAAAAACAAATTATATTATACTATTATATTACAAGAATTTAGGTTGTTCTGAAGAAGTCAAGCAACATGAAGGTGTGGTGTAAGCAAGTTTCCTTCCCAACCTTCTCAGAAACAGAGTCCACGCACTGCATAGTGGAGAGTACCCCTCTACCATGGGTTTGACTTTATTAATGTGATGAACATTTAACAATGATAAATTCTTTAATATCTGTAAAAGCTTGAAGATGAAAAACACTTATAAAATACTGAGAATTATTAATAATTAAGAATGAGGTGATGACACAGTTCTGTGTTGATTACCAGAAACTAAGTGCTGTTATGCTAAATGTGGAAAACCCGGTCTAGAAAACTTATATCAACTTGAATGAGTCAAATATCTGACAGTATTTGATCTCTTTAAGTGTAGTTACAGATTTCTCTCTCTATAAATCAGGTCAAGATAGGCATCCATCTTCCAATCTGGTTTATACAAATTCCTTTGGTTTGCAGCTTGGATCCTGTATGTCATGTCAGTATGTAAGGGGACTGTTGCCCCCTTACTAACATTCTGTGGGGGTGTTTTAATTGCTAGCTCCCAGTACTAAAAAGGGGGAAGGGTCGATGGGGAATCAGGACCCTGAGACTGACAGCCCCCAGGAACATGGGGAGAGGCCAATGCTCCAGGTCAGTCTGAATGACAGGGCGGGCAGGCTAATCAGGGAGTCAGGAGGCCAGGGAGGTCCTATCCCCCGTGTGAGTTGGATTTGCCTGGG
Organism: Dermochelys coriacea; assembly: GCF_009764565.3. Classification (NCBI taxonomy): domain Eukaryota; kingdom Metazoa; phylum Chordata; order Testudines; family Dermochelyidae; genus Dermochelys; species Dermochelys coriacea. The sequence goes on along the minus strand of NC_050069.1, from coordinate 153,622,390 downwards.
TCAGACAGAGTGAGGCCGAGCTAAGGAGAAAGCAGGGGTCCGAGCTAAGTTGGGGAGCAGAGCTGTGCCAGATCCAGAGAGAGCAGACCCTGTCTTGGGAGCAGAGCTGCAGCCCCAAAGCCAGAGGCACAGCCCAGAGAGAGCAGACTTGCCCGGGGAGCAGAGCTGCAGCAACCAGAGCCAGAGGGGCCAGAAAAGCAGCCCAGAAAGCAGGTCGGTGCTGGGAGCAGAGTCACAGAAGCAGCCTGCAGAGCAGACTTGCCCTGGGAGCAGAGCTGCAGCAACCAGAGCCAGAGGGGCCAAAGAAGCAGCCCAGGGAGCTGGAGGCAGAGCAGCAGCAGCAGTGCAGAGACAGAGTGGTGCAGCTGGGACTGGAGCAGTCCGGAGCTGGGTATGGTGAGCAGCTGGGGAGAGCAAGGGGGACCCGGGGCAGCGGGCCCAGCACAGGGAGACGCCTCAGCCAAGAGGCTCTGCAGGCCAGGCTTGGATCGTAACCCCGACAGGGCGGGGGGTGACACTGGGAAGAAGGGTCCTACCACTTAGAACCTGAGAGTGTGTGGCCACCACCAGAGCAAGTGTCCAACCCACAGCATCCCTGCAGCACAGCCAGAGCCTGAGAAGGAGGCCTGAGACTTACAAGGAGCAGACTGTGAACTGCCCTGACATTCCAGAGACACTGTTTGTGATGTTCCCTGCCACAGAGCGGGTTGATGTGTTTCCTTTAACCTTTCCCATTTTTCCTTATTCTTTTTAAAATTAATTGTTGATTAAATAACTTGCATTTGCTTTAACTTGTATGTAATGGTCAGTGGGTCAGAGAAGTGCCCAGTGCAGAGAGAGTACCCCGGAGTGGGGACACCCTAGCCCCTGTCCTAGGTGACCACAGCAGGGTTGGGGGTCAAGCCCTCCAGGAATCCTGGGCCCAGCCTTGTTTCATAGATAGATTCATAGATACTAAGGTCAGAAGGGACCATTCTGATCATCTAGTCCGACCTCCTGCACAGCGCAGGCCACAGAATCTCACCCACCCACTCCTATGAAAAACCTCACCCATGTCTGAGCTATTGAAGTCCTTAAATCATGGTTCAAATACTTCAAGGAGCAGAGAAGCCTCCCTCAAGTCAACCATGCCCCATACTACAGAGGAAGGCGAAAAACCTCCAGGGCCTCTCCAATCTGCCCTGGAGGAAAATTCCTTCCCGAATTGTTGGGGTCACGAGGACTCTGACAGACAGGAGAGTGTAAGGGGAGTCCTCAAGGGAAGGGAGGCCACTGAGTAAAGGAAGTGGGAGCAAGGACTCAGATCCTTTCGCTAGCCCACTTCACCGGGGTAGTGCGGAAGCCAGGAAAGTTCCCCACAAGAGCGGGACTATTCCCCCGTTTACAAGTATAAGGAAAATCCTTGTGGCAGGGAGGTTAACATGCATACAGTTCTTTAATTTTCCACTTAACTAGTGTTCTTGCAGTAGATATAGGTTACATGGAGAGAAATGGCAAGAAAAAGAGGGGCAATTCTAGGCAGGAATAGATTCCTCAAGAATTTTTGAATACTTTCTTGTACCAGCACATGCACTTTCTTATCTGCATTTTGCAGCAGGCTAGCAGACACTAATGAGAGATTTCATGTTCATACCAATTACTTGAAATATTTAACATCCCTCTTAAGGTGCATTTACACTTCAAAGAAATGACTCACTACATGCATTCCACTATATTGCAAAGGAAAAAAATGTGTCCCCACTTGGTATTATTATAGAAATGTCTTTGAGTTCTAAAATGGTTAAGGTCCTATTATCAATTTTATTTTAAATCCTTACTTTCAGAGGTTTATATTTTGGTGTAAAACATTGTTTCCAGATTCTAACTAGATATATAAGCAGGGCCTGGCACACTCTGCAGTGCTCCTTTCCACTGTAGCCAGCTTTGATCTCTCTCAGGGGGCCAAAGCACTTCTCATCCACACCCATAAATCTGACAGGTGCCTCTGAGGGGCAGCCACTCCCAGCAGCAGCATACAGAACTTTGGAAACTGCTACGACTGAAGTGAGCAGCCTCTTTTCCCATCAGCCAATGCCTCCCTTACTGGTTACGGCTGTTCCTTACCATTAGAGCTAGTAGGAATTTTTCCCACTGACAAAATTTCCCACCAGGAATGGAGTTTCACAGAAAATGTTTTGTTGTTCTTGTTGGAAAGTGTCATCTTTGGTTACACTTTTTTGTATTTTTGACAGGTAATTTCCAAATGAAGTGAAACAAAAATGGCTGTTTCTTTTAAATTCAAATGGGATTTTTTTTTCCACACCTGGAACCAATTAAGAAGAAACTGCTAGAATCAATTAGGACAGGCTGGCTAATCAGCCTGAGTTTAAAAAGGAGCTCACTTCAGTTTGTGGTGTGCATGTGAGGAGCTGGGAGCAAGAGACACTAGGAGCTGAGAGTGAAAAGGCATACTGCTGGAGGACTGAGGTGTACAAGCATTATCAGACACCAGGAGAAAGGTCCTGTGGTGAGGATAAAGAAGGTGTTGGGAGGAGGCCATGGGGAAGTAGCCGAGGGAGTTGTAGCTGTCACGGAGCTATTCCAGGAGGCACTCGAGACTGCTACAGTCCACAGGGCCCTGGGTGGAACCCAGAGTAGAGGGCAGGCCCAGGTTCCCCCCAAACCTCCCAACTCCTGATCAGACTCAGGAGGAGTTGACCTGGACTGTGGGTTCCACCAGAGGGGAAGATCTCTGGGTTGTTCCCTGACTCACATGGTGGATCAGCAGAGACTGCAAGGATTGTTCTCCTTCCTTTTCCCCATGCTGGCCAGTGATGAGATTATCTGAGTAAAACAGCAGATTTGAACCACAAAAGTGGCGAAACTGAGGGCTGCCGTGAATCTCTGAGGTTAGCATATCCGCCAATAAGTGCAGGACCCACCAAGGTAGAGGAAGAATTTTGTCACAGTATATATAGCTGCCTACTATATTTTACACTCCGTGCATCTGATGAATTGCGTTTTAGCCCATGAAAGCTTATGCCCAAATAAATGTGTTAGTCTCTAAGGTGCCACAAGTACTCCTTATTGTTTTTGCTGATACAGACTAACAGGGCTACCACTCTGAAACCTTTATCCTATTTGTATACTTGTTGATATTTCTTTCTGAAAATCTGAACATGGAGCTCAAACTTACTTATTAGAATAGCTACTATTGGCTGTATGTGCATAATTCCTATTAAACCTGTCTAAGGCTAGCAACTACTGTAGTATTTGTAGCCAGCAAGAGGTGATCTGATCCATATAGAAAGCAACATATTAGTCAGACATTAAATGAACCCAGCATTGAAACACCATGCAGAGCAGCACTCTCTCCATTGCACCAGTTGGCCACCTCCATCCTGCTGTTCTTAATCTCTCTAAATATCTGTTATTGTCATGTGTTGTTTCTCCCAAAGACATCTAACCCTCAGTACATAAACATTATACAAATTTAGTTTCATGTCCTTTAAAGTCCTATTCAATCTATTTCTTCTAAGGAAGCTTCTTTATCTGTTAACTGAGATAGCATCTTGCTAGTAAACACATTTCAATGATCAAGTTCATTTGAGATTCTACTTCTTAGGCTTTTCTTATAAGTATGAAGTCAGGAATAGCTTTTCAGTATTAAAATACTTGGAATTTTATTTTTTCATTCCAATTCTCAACATTTTAATGCAAATAACCAACACAATCATACATATGAATTGTACCTGTGTATGGAAGTTTTAGAAATGGTATCAGTTTTTAAGAACCAATGGCTATTGTTCCATATTGTTAATGAGAACATTAAATTTTCATCTATGAAAATTAAAACTAGAATGAATATTCTTTGGAGAATTATACAATGCCTGACTCCTAAAAACATTTCCAGACTGATTAATATGATTATTCCTCTTTATGATGAGAGATTTAATATTCAAAATAACCCAAGCGTATGTTCTTTATTCTAAAGCAGCCTATTTCATATTTAGTGAAACACATAATAGCAAATCAGAAGAGAACAGCATCTATTATAATTGCCTTCATGGGATTTGTAGATCATATCTGAAAAACTGTCCCTTAAGGACACCTTCTAGTTGTTCGTGCAAATCAGGGTAATGATTAAACTAATTCTTCCATCAGGTAATGCTGCTTAAAGTCAAAAAACACTTGAGCTTTTCGGCTAGTCATTTCTGGATTAAAACTAGCCATTAGTTGATGTTTCTGCCTTTTTTTTTAGAGTTATTTTTAAATAATGAAATACAGTTTAGAGGATATATGGGGTAATGTTTTAATTTGTATAAATACTGTGTGCTGCTACTACTACTGTATTGTGAATATGTCCTTAGTATTTTTCTCCAGGGGAGTAATGTAAACAAGTTTTGAAGAACACATGCTAGTATCCTGGTTCAAAACCTAAGAACAACATTTTCAAAATATTATTGAAATTTGTGCATGAATATGCATATGCAAAAGGGGTCATTATGCACACAGTTTAAATGAATGACACTAGCATGGCAAAATCTGTTGCATGAATAAATGGGAAGACAAAGATAACTGGGCAGTCCAGAGCCATGGCCATGTATTTAAATTCATAAATTAATTTCCATGCTTAAAATGACAAAGAGATATGTATGAATTAAGCATAGCACCTTACAAAATAGGCTAGGTTCATGGACTAAAAACTGACCAAACGACAATAGGCAGATGGTGATGCTGAAGTGTGATGTATCAAATTAGGGAGAGATATCTACTTGGATCAATGTTAGGATTAGTTTTATTTAAGAGGATTAAGGGTGAAATTCACCCTTTTGCACAGGGCCAGCACAAGGCTTCTGCACAACATAAATCCCATTTCAATTCTCAAAAAAGTGCCTAAATGGACTGTGTGTGATGCACAGGCCTTGGGCTGGCCCTGCTCTTAAAGGATGAGTTTCATGCTCTATAAATACTAAGAATATCAGTTCCATAAACCAAACACTTGTAGACTAGGATTTTCAAATTGCCTAAGGAAGTTAGGCATCTAACTACCATTAACCTTCAATGGGATCTGGGTAATTACTTCCCTTAGGACCTTCTTAAAATTCCATCCATAAGGAATATAAGCCATTCTTCAGGCCATTAGCCAACCATAAACTGCTATGTGCTAGGAAGAAACTTCCCTTATAGGCATGTTACTGCCTAATTTTTTAAATTGGGTTTTACACCTTCCTCTGAACCATCTGGTACTGTCTGAGACAGGAAACTGGGATGGATGACATACTCCTATGTTCCTAATATCTTTATTTATCTGGAAGAAGAATTAAACCACACATTAATTAAATATGCAGATGACATATTGTGAGGTGTTTCTAATCTCAGAGAAGACAGAGAAATAATTCAAAGAAATTTAGGATAGAAATATGGAAAGGAAATGTGAGCTAACATCAATATGACACTGGCAAACCAGGTGCCAACTCATGCCAAAGTCCTAGGTCAATTCACTTGTGTATTAGTAAAGATGAAAGTGATTATGAAAATGTATTTGGTGTTTAAACTTCATTGAAAACGAATGGGATGTTACATGCATTCTTTTCACTTATTCTGTTTTAATGTAATGGCAAACATTTATTCTGTATATACCCCTGTAACTAAATAACCCATCAAAAGAGAAAGAAGACTTATGCAATGCAAATGAAGATCTTTGAGAGGAAAGCACTAATTTCAAAGCAAGCGGTCATTGTTTTGCTGATCGGAAATCAAAGACTCTAAATGTGGTCCTCTCCCTCTGCTAATCAAAGAAAGAGCCCACTTTGATGGTGACCCCGTGAGCTTGTTTTCTATAAGAAAAAGCTGTAAGTATAGATTCAGGGAAAGATTTTGCATCTCTGGACTGTTTGGATTCTAACAGGGCAGAAAAACTGAATGAGAAGACAGTGCTAGACAGTGCCCTGAGAGACTTATGGGAAACTGGCAGATTAATGCATCTCTACTACCATTTTGAATTACAGACTGTGACTCACCTGTACATATATTTTACCTACTTTAACCTCTCAGTATTTCTCATTTCTTTTTCTTAGCAAATAAACCTTTAGTGAGGTTACTATAGAATTGGCTACCAGCGTTGTCTTTGGTGTGAGATCTAGGATGCAACTTGACCTGGGTGGGTGACTGGTCTCTTGGGACTAGGAATAACCTGGAATATTTGTGATTTGTGGTGTAAGTGACCATTTATCACATAGTCCAGCATGCCTAGGTGACAAGATGGACAGTGATGTCTAAGGGGACTTTCTGTGACTCCACTGTAAGACTAATATAATATTTGGAAGTCCACATTTGGTACTGAGTTGGTGAAATCTAATTATAGAACATAGTATCAGTTTGGGGTGCCTGCCCTGCTTCTTAACAGTCTGCTTTGAAGTAGGCACTCATGATCATGAGCCACTCCAGACACCATGACAATCAGGACATCTGAAATATAGATTTTAATAGGAAGGAGATACATAGGAAACCCATAATACTGAAAAAGAACTTGTGGAGAAAGTGAACAAACAACATAAGCATCCACAATGAAATATGGCATAATCTCCACCATTCTGCTATTTAAAACAGTTTATTCAGAGGCATCCCTTCACAGACCAGATATATAGTGTAGCATCTCAACATAGTCCTCATGAGCTCACACTATATAGTTCTTGCACTTCAGTACCAGAAGGATATTGAAAAATTAGAAGGAATTCAGATAACATCAAGAACAGTGATCAAGAGGTTGAAATGGCTTATAAATTTAAAATACAAGGAAATAATAATAGCATTGTTACATGAAGAATACATGTGGCTATGATACACACATACTAATATTTAAAAGGAATAAAACCCAAGAAAGGAAATGAGTTGCTTAGATGAGTATAAGCAGTGTAACTATAAAAGTTATGCAATTAATGTAAGTGAAGAAAAATTTAGGCAAATACGAAAAGTTTCCTGAGAAGTGAGATCTGTTAGACTCTGGAACAGTGTCGTAAGAGAATTGATTACTTGTGGCATTTTAAATGAGATTGGACAGAGAATTTAAATAAAAAATAGAGTAAGAGACAATCTTGCTTTGCAAAGACATTAAAATTTAAAACAAGCAAACAACAAATAAGTCCTAAACCACAAGTACCAGAACTTGCAAGTTACAATCCCCCATCCCACCACCCATCAATCTGCATTGGTATTATTCACCCAAAGTACCCTTCCTGAATGTATTTCCTCAGCCTCAGTCTGGGTGGAGAAAAATAAAACCAAAGTGTCTGAAGGCCTGCTCCTGGCTGCTTTTCTCCCTGCTGGGGTTGGGGGAAGGATTTATGATCACCCCTCATGGAAGGGGGAAAGGTAGCCCCTATGTTAGGTTATTTGTGGGTGGCAGGCTCCAGAGTGCTGTTTTCCCTCACAGCAGAAGCAATCTTTGTAAGGGGATTCAGGTACTTTGTGTCAAGCTCTGCTCTAGGTGCTGGTGAAAGTGAAGATATTAGGAACAGACAGATTTAGGTCATGGGAGCAAGCTTTGGGGCCTCTGTGGCACTCTTGTAGTAACAGCAGAATTTCAGAATGTTTAAGTAGGGAGAAGAAACATTTGCTAGTGAGAGAATTCTGGGTTCTTTGACTGATCTGCCATACATTGTCTCATTCCCTCCTATGAAGGAGAAGAAACTGAGGCCAAATGGTTCACCTATCTTAGTAACAGATTCCCTTAAATTGTAGACATTACTATTAATTTATATTATAGTAGCATCCAATATGTACTAGAAGTTGTACAAACAAATGGGAAGACACAATCCATGTCTCAAACCGCCCAACACACAGAAGAAAAGGATTCAATATACAAGTAAAGTGATGAGAGTGGTGTTTGATATACACCCTGTTTTAGGATGTGTACACACTACACTATGCATACATTACACACAAAACAAATGTTAAAAGAACATTATTAAGGTGGCAAAGTCAAGCACTCAAAAGTTAGGAAATACCAGAATTAAGGTTGCATGAGTAACTTTAATACAGCCCCCTTGTACATATGCATGATATAGGCTTTAATTACATGATCACATACCATTTTTAATGGAGCCTCTTCCTCATTCAGTGCACTAGAGGGGCAATGTTCATTTAATGAGCAGCTATTCAATATTTTGTTATATCCTCATTGTTCAATGTCTGACCATAGGCCTTATTTCCTGAACAATATTCAAACCCTGCTATGAAGACAGAAAAGTCTCTCAGGATATTAATAATACTATGAGACTTAGTGTTATGGGATCCAAGTGTTTCACAAACATTAATTTATCATCACAAAAACCCTGTGCAGTGAGGGTGGCATTATCCCCATTTTTCAGATGGGGAGCTGAGGCACAGAGAGATGAAGGTCAAAAGTATCCACTAATTTTGGATGTCCAATTGAGACATCTAGGACCAGATTTTTAAAAGTCTTTAGCATTATATTGCACTTCACATAGTCAAGCACAGCTCCCATTGACTTCAGTTGCAGCTGTGAACACTCAGCACTTCTGAAAATCAGGCCTCAAGATCTCAAGTCAGGCACTCAGAAAATGAGGAACACACAATTATTGACTAAATTTGAAAATGTTTGATTTAAAGGATTTGACTAGCATCACATAGGACCTCTGTGAACATAAGAACATAAGAATGGCCATACTGGGTCAGACCAAAGGTCCATCCAGCCCAGTATCCTGTCTTCTGACAGTGGCCAATGCCAGGTGCTCCAGAGGGAGTGAACCTAACAGCTAATGAGCAAGTGATCTCTCTCCTGCCATCCATCTCCACCCTCGGACAAACAGAGGCTAGGGACACCATTCCTTACCCATCCTGGCTAATAGCCATTTATGGACTTAACCTCCATGAATTTATCCAGTTCTCTTTTAAACCCTGTTAAACCCAAGTCCTAGCCTTCACAACCTCCTCAGGCAAGGAGTTCCACAGGTTGACTGTGCGCTGTGTGAAGAAGAACTTCCTTTTATTTGTTTTAAACCTGCTGCCCATTAATTTCATTTGGTGGCCCCTAGTTTTTATATTATGGGAACAAGTAAAGAAACTTTTCCTTATTCACTTTCTCCACACCAGTCATGATTTTATATACCTCTATCATATCCCGCCTTAGTCTCCTGTTTTCCAAGCTGAAAAGTCCTAGTCTCTTTAATCTCTCCTTATATGGGACCCAGTCCAACCCCCTAATCATTTTAGTTGCCCTTCTCTGAACCTTTTCTAATGCCAGGATATCTTTTTTGAGATGAGGGGACCACATCCGTATGCAGTATTCAAGATGTGGGCGTTCCATAGATTTATATAAGGGCAATAAGATATTCTCCCTCTTATTCTCTATCCCTTTTTTAATGATTCCTAACATTCTGTTCGCTTTTTTTGACTGCTGCTGCACGCTGCATGGACGTCATCAGAGAATTATCCATGATGACTCCAAGATCTCTTTCCTGATTAGTTGTAGCTAAATTAGCCCCCATCATATTGTATGTATAGTTGGGGTTATATTTTTCCAATGTGCATTACTTTACATTTATCCACATTAAATTTCATTTGACTTTTTGTTGCCCAATCACTTAGTTTTGTGAGATCTTTTTGAAGTTCTTCACAGTCTACTTTGGTCTTAACTATCTTGAGCAGTTTAGTATCATCTGCAAACTTTGCCACCTCACTGTTTACCCCTTTCTCCAGATCGTTTATGAATAATTGAATAGGATTGGTCCTAGGACTGACTCTTGGGGAACACCACTAGTTACCCCTCTCCATTCTGAAAATTTATCATTTATTCCTACCCTTTGTTCCCTGTCTTTTAACCAGTTCTCAGTCCATGAAAGGATCTTCCCTCTTATCCCATGACACCTTAATTTACGTAAGAGCCTTTGGTGAGGGACCTTGTCAAAAGCTTATGTTCATTGGATCCCCCTTGTCTACATGTTTGTTGACCCCCCTCAAAGAACTCTAATAGATTAGTAAGACATGATCTCCCTTTACAAAAACCATGTTGACTTTTGCGCAACAATTTATATTCTTCTATGTGTCTGAAGATTTTATTCTTTACTATTGTTTCAACTAATTTGCCCGGTACTGACGTTAGACTTACCCATCTGTAATTGCCGGGATCACCTCTAAAGCCCTTTTTAAATATTGGTGTTACATTAACTATCTTCCAGTCATTGGATACAGAAGCTGATTTAAAGGACAGATTACAAATCATATTTAATAGTTCCGCAATTTCACATTTGAGTTCTTTCAGAACTTTTGGATGAATGCCATCTGGTCCCAGTGACTTGTTGCTGTTAAGTTTATCAATTAATTCCAAAACCTCCTCTAATGACACTTCAATCTGTGACAATTCATCAGATTTGTCACCTACAAAGAACGGCTCAGGTTTGGGAATCTCCCTAACATCTTCAGCCATGGAGACTGAAGCAAAGAATTTATTTAGTTTCTTCGCAATGACTTTGTCATCTTTGTGCTCCTTTTGTATCTCGATCGTCCAGCGGCCCCACTGGTTGTTTAGCAGGCTTCCTGCTTCTGATGTACTTAAAAAACATTTTATTACTTTTTGAGCTTTTGGCTAGCTGTCCTTCAAACTCCTTTTTGGCTTTTCTTATTACAATTTTACACTTAATTTGGCAGTGTTTATGCTCTTTTCTATTTACCTCACAAGGATTTGACTTCAACTTTTTAAAAGATACCTTTTTATCCCTCACTGCTTCTTTTACATGGTTATTAAGCCACGGTGGCTCTTTTTTAGTTCTTTTACTGTGTTTTTTAATTTGGGGTAAACATTTAAGTTGGGCCTCTATTATGAGTCTTTGAAAAATGTCCATGCAGCTTGCAGGGATTTCACTCTAGTCACTGATCCCACTGAGGGTTACCAAAAGAAACTACAGCATTTGCTCAAGAAACTCCCTGAAAAAGCACAAGAACAAATCTGCACATTGATGACATCTTCATCATCTGGACCCACGGAAAAGAAGCCTTTGAGGAATTCCACCACGATTTCAACAATTTCCATCCCACCATCAACCTCAGCCTGGACCAGTCCACACAAGAGATCCACTTCCTGGACACTACGGTACTAATAAGCAATGGTCACATAACCACCACCCTATACCGGAAACCTACTGACCGTTATTCCTACCTACATGCCTCCAGGTTTCATCCAGACCACAGCACACGATCCAAGCCAAGCTCTACGATATAACCGCATTTGCTCCAACCCCTCAGACAGAGACAAACACCTACAAGAACTCTATCAAGCGTTCTTACAACTACAATACTCACCTGCTGAAATGAAGAAACAGATGACAGAGCCAGAAGAGTATCCAGAAGTCACCTACTACAGGACAGGCCCAACAAAGAAAATAACAGAACGCCACTAGCCATCACCTCCAGCCCCCAACTAAAACCTCTCCAACGCATCATCAAGGATCTACAACCTATCCTGAGGGATGACCCATCACTCTCACAGATCTTGGGAGACAGGCCAGTCCTTGCTTACAGACAGTCCCTCAACCTGAGGCAAATACTCACCAGCAACCACACACCACACAACAGAACCATTAACCCAGGAACCTATCCTTGCAACAAAGCCTGTTGCTAACTCTGTCCACATATCTATTCAGGGGACACCATCATAGGGCCTAATCACATCAGCCACACTATCAGAGGCTCATTCACCTGCGCATCTACCAATGTGATATATGCCATCATGTGCCAGCAATGCCCCTCTGCCATGTACATTGGTCAAATTGGACAGTCTCTACGTAAAAGAATAAATGGACACAAATCAGAATTTCATGTTCTCTGTGTATCTGTGTATATAAATCTCCCCACTGTATTTTCCACCGAATGTATCCGATGAAGTGAGCTGTAGCTCACGAAAGCTTATGCTCAAATAAATTTGTTAATCTCTAAGGTGCCACAAGTACTCCTTTTCTTTTGCGAATACAGACTAACACGGCTGCTACTCAAACTCTAGTCACTGTACCTTTTAATTTCTGTTTAACTAACCTCCTCATTTTTGCATAGTTCCCCTTTCTGAAATTAAATGCCACAGTGTTAGGCTAACACTATGATATTATCCAGTTCTCCAGGGCAGCAGTTAATAGTTTTAAGCATAAGACCCTCTTTCTCTTCCTGCAATCCCCTGCCTCATTTACTGTATGTTTTCGAGCACCTGCAAGGAACCTGGAAGGGACCCTACAGAATCTGCAGGTTCAAATCAAGTTTCTGGAGTACATCCACAGCTGGGATGGGTCATCAGTCCTTTGTTCAAAGCTTCAGTGTAACAAAGTTCCTCCAGAGGTAAGAAGCAGGATTGAAGACAAGATGGAGGAGCTGCAACAGCTTTTTATAGTCTTTTGCCATGTGGTCTTTCTTTCTTTGTTCCAAAGACAAGCTGTCCATCACATAGCCTGGAAAAACCTCAGAGTTCTGTCCATAGGCATATCCCTGCATACCTTGCTGAGTCACAAGGTGTGTCTGCCTTCTCTCAATGGGTCACTTGTATAGCTGATGGTCCTTAATGGACCATCAAGCAGGTTAGGCAGAGCTGACACCAACTTGTCTGGGATGTTACCCAGAAGCATAGCATAAGTTTGGAATACAGACAGTGTAGAGCCAAGACTTATATCTTTAAATACAAAAATGATACATGCAAACAGATAGCATAATCCTAACCAACAAACCATAACCTAGTCTTCGACACCTTATTTGACTCCCTTTATACAAGATTTGGTGCCACTACAGGACTTTGGTTGCAACAATGTTCTATATGGTCCCAGTTCAAGTCAATAACGTCACACCTGCCTCACCTAATCACTCCATAAGGTAATTACCATCTCAAAAGGGCTTCTTCCCAACAACGGACCTAGAAGGGGGTAGCTTGCAAAGGCGGACTGGAAATCCCCAACAGTGAGAATTGCCTTCAAGAAAGATGCTCCCTCACTTTCACATCTCCAAAGATGGTTCCTGTCTCCAGTTCTATCACCAATGGGATCTGACTGGCTGAAGGGAAGGGACTCAGCAGTCCATCAGACCATCCATCTTTGACAAATCCACAAAGCTTGTAGCAACTGACCACTAGCTGGACTGAGAGTTGTCTCTCTTTCAAGGTCAATTACAATTAGAGGTGGATAAAACTTTTCAGACAAATTTATTCAACAGAAAATATCTTGATTTGAGAACTTGACACAAATAGTTCTGGCCATTTACAGAACAGACTGAAAAAGAAAAGGAGGAAAAAGGTGGTGATGGTGCTGTGCTACTGTGACCCCTTCTCCTCTCCTCCCCACCATCCCCTTCATACCGTTAGCCCAGGAGCGCTAGGGAAATCACTTGGAATGTGGGGGATCCAGGCTCAAATCTCTGCTAGGGAGCAGACCCAATCCAGATTTTTTGAATTCCAAAAAAAAAAAAAAAAATTCAGTTTCAGTTTGACCCAAACAAAATTTTGTTTTCGAGTTTTCAGAACTGGTATCACACCAAAAAAATAATTATATACCCTGTTCTAATTACAGTGTGAAAGGAGTTATAAAGAATATGAGAGAGAATGAGACAGAGTTCACCAGGTCCTGGGATACAGATCCTAGAGGGTGGGATTAGGAAATGCTGCTTGGTAAATGAATGGGGACAGAATGGAAGAGAAAAGAAAGCTCCCTCTAGAAAAATATGAAGTCTCTTACATTCACGGTTACAGAGCCTAGTATATGTAGTTAGCTCAACTTTTCAGAAGATAAGATGTTATGCAAAACCAACTTTTGTTTTAAAATTTTCTCTATTTTTAGGGTTTTTTAATTAGACCATTTGAGTCTTAGACTGTAGTTTTGCAAAATTTCACACAGACGATCCCAAAGAGAGGAAACACACCTCAGAGGGGAGGTGCAGGATTTTCTCTCATAATGCATGGTGCAGTCCAGGCTGGGGGCAGGCATATTCATGGGAAATGCCCAAGAGTCATGGAGAAGAACTGAATTACGGGGAGAAGGTAACAGTGTCACAATCTATCATGTCTTAAATGTGTCACTAGTCCAGAACTGGCACTAGTTCCACTATGGGTGGGAAGAATGATGACAGCAAATGGCAAAAATTCCATATTTGTGGGACAGCAAATTTTAAATGATCATCTGTGTAAAGCTGCTCAGGGGGTTTGGAATGTTAGAATTAATACAGGTAGAGAAGATTAATGGGCAGAGTGCAGGTGAATGGTCAAAGTTTGGTTAATCTGCAGTTTATCACCTGGATATCAGCTCCAGAAATGTTGCATATTGTTGAGCACTGGAGGAACAGTCTTATCCTCACTGCTGAGGGAAGAGCTTTAACGAGAGGCAGAGCCTCAAGTGAATGATGATGCCCTCCAAGTCAGCAATGAGGTGAAATCACTGTTCTATTGCTCAGTGTCAACAATCTTTAAAATAGTGATTCTGAAAAAAAACCTGACAAGAATATTTGTGAAAAAAATCTGATTTACAGCACATTGGGAGTAGATTCCGTCTGCAGAAGCCATCTGTCTGTGCACTTCATCGCTGTTTTCTTTAGGAGACAGGCTGTCATTTGAAGGGTTTATTTCTGCTGTTTATTCTGTTCTTTCATTTATTTTGGGCTTCTCATTTGAAAATAAATGAAGTAGTTTGTATATTTCTTCATCACAAGAAGTAATTTTTGAAGGCTAAAACATGAATAAAAAAATGTAGGAAAAGGATTAAGTTTCGGTGAAAATACAGGCGCCGATGGAGTCAGATGACTGTGAATGATATCAACAGGCTTTACGCAAAACGCTTAAGGGACACCAACTCTAACAGGCAAGTTTGAATGAGCTAATATAGTGAAGGAGTACTTGTGGCACCTTAGAGATTACCAAATTTATTTGAGTATAAGTTTTCGTGAGCTACAGCATGCATCCGATGAAGTGAGCTGTAGCTCACGAAAGCTTATGCTCAAATAAATTTGTTAGCCTCTAAGGTGCCACAAGTACTCCTTTTCTTTTTGCGAATACAGACTAACACGGCTGCTACTCTGAAATCTAATATAGTGAGTACATGTATTTGAAAAAAACAAGCAAGTTGTTTGCTGTATTGTCAATATGTCTAACTGACCTTTGTATATGGCTCTTTTTACATTTATGTTAGTGGTATGTTGTTACGATCACATTCATAGAAACACATTTATATACTCTGGGATGTCTGTAAGTATGTGTATATATAATGGAGTTCTACCAATGACTAATATAAACCACTATATTAAGACAAAGATGGATTAAAGGCAGATCCTTCAAAAAACAGATTTGTACCCAGTGCTAGGAGGGGATCCAAAGTCAGGTAAAAATTAAATCTGCAGAGTCCAGGAGGGCCCACTTTCCAATATATTCTGCAGCTGCTCCGCACCCTACAAACTGCAGCAATAAGTGAGCAGTAGCAAGGCTGACTACTGACACATAGCTGACTGCAGCAGTGGCACTGATGTTTCTACCAGGGGAGAGTAGCATACTGCACTTCACTGCTGCAGATTCAGCAAGGCACTCCCCATGCATACGCCCTTCCTACAAGGTGTGGCGTACAGTGCTTCCTGCCCTGCCTGCTTTCTCAGTGTGGGCATAAGAGAGAGAACCCTAATGGCCCAAACACAGGGTTCACTTCTGGAAGCCCCCACCCTGCAGGGCTCCTACCCCCTCTACAGAGGGGAGAAAGACAGGAATCCCACCCAAAAGGAGGAGAAAATGGAAGCTCCCTCCCCTTAATCTCTTTGCTATAAGGGACAAAGAAGTGTGAGGGTGAATGAGGAAGGGGGGGAGAAAAAGATCAGAAAGGAGGAAAGAGAGCAATCTGGGAAGAGGGAGACTAGAAGAGTGAAGTAGAGGAAACAGGCCACAGAAATTTTGGGAACGTGGAGGGGAATTAGAGAGAATATGGTGAGTGAAAGAGAAAATGGGGAGGAATAAAGGAAGGTGAAAGAGGAGACTGGAAGGAGGGTCTACAAAGGAGAGAGAATTTTGACATAGGTAAGAGAGAAGGTATAAATGTAGGGGGGGGTTGGGGTAGCTCCCTTTTATGGACACCCACCCAGCCAGTTAGCTATAAAATTCCTCTTAGCAGCTGTTCTCTACTTGCTTTACCTGTAAAGGGTTAACAAGCCCACAGGTAAAAGGAAAGGAGTGGGCACCTGACCAAAAGAGCCAATGGGAAGGCTAGAACTTTTTAAAATGGGGAAAAAAACCTTCCCTTTGTCTGTGTCCTGGTTCTCTTGGAAAGAGGGGAACAGGGAGCAGTTATGCTGTGAGAACCTTTAACCCAGATTTGAAAAACCATTAGATCATACCTAAAGATTGCTTATCTAAAACTCCAGAAATGTAAGTAAATTAGGGAATGTCTAGGAAGACACGATTAGGGTTATTTCTTTTATTGGTTTGTGGACTTGTCACTGCTAACCCCAGATGCTTTTGTTTTGCTTGTAACCTTTAAGTTGAACCTTAAGAGAGCTATCTTTATGCTTAATTTTTGTAATTGTTTCTTTTAAGATCTAGCAAAATGCCTAAGTTCCAAATGTATTTCCTTTCTTTTTGGGTTTAATAAAATTTACCTCTTTAACGAACAGAATTGGATTTTTGTGTCCCTAAGAGGTTTGTGCATATGTTGTTTAATTAGCTGGTAGCAACAGCTGATTTCCTTTGTTTTCTTTCTCAGTTCTTTCCCGGAGCGGGCATGAAAGGGCTTGAGGGTACCCCACAGGAAGGAATTCCGAAGTGAGCCTTCCTGGGTCCCAAGGGTGGTTTTTTTGCACTTGGGTGGTGGCAGCATCTACCCATCCAAGGTCAGAGAGAAACTGTGACTTTGGAAGTTTAATACCAGCGTGGAGTGGCCAGTATTAATTTTTAGAATCCTTGTGGGCCCCCATCTTCTGCACTTCAAGTGCAAGAGTGGGGAATCAGCCTTGACAGAAGGAAATCAGAATAGCAAACAGGAAAGAAAAAAATGCTGACTGAGGGAGAAATAGTGAGCTTAAGAGAGAGAGAAAAAATTACAAAAGAAAAAAGCGTTTTGAAGAGGAAGGAGAAATGAAGAATATTCTTAAAATATTAAATAAATTAAACAGATGGAAATGATGCAGAAAATGTTGATATAAAGATACAACATGTACAGAAAAAGAAAAAAATGAAGAAACAAAGAGAAAAGGGGAAGAAGAAATACATTGGATACAGAGGGGCTGACTCGACTTGAATGGGAATTGTCTCAGGCCAATTGTATTTCCCTTTAAAAAACTGGCTGCTAAAACATTATACAAAGTGCTCCTAGTTGTTTAATTTTGTAAATCAGGAAACATCGGAGGATGTGGCTGTGCAGGAGGAATGGAGTTTGGAGGAGCTGGTTGTGGCAGCGAGATGTGCAGGGACACTGGGCTCCTGTGCCCCATAGGGAAAGACAGTGTTGGCAACACAATTTTTTTTTTTTGCTTTGCCAATGACATGATTGTGGTTGGGACTACAGCTTGTTTGGCAATGGGTTGAGAAGCTCCAGCCCTCTAGAAAATTTGAACCCTCTGACTGGGTGCCAGCTCCACTGGCCACCCGCTCCTGAACAACCTATTAGAGCTGTTGCAGCACAGATCTCTCTCCCCCACTTCCCCTTCCCCTCGCCAGGGCAATCTGAAGCCATTCTCGCAAGAGGGTGTGGGGGAAGAGGGAGCTAAAGAGCTCCGTAGGTCAGGGAAGCTCTGCTCCCTTCTCCTCTGAGCAATGGGGACAGGGCAGTTCCTTCCTCTTCCCCTTCCCGCCCTGCAGCATCTGGCCTGGCAAGGGGCAGAGGGGGCATGAAGAGCCCCTGGAGCTGCCCCCCACCCTGGAATGGGGAGAGGGGAGCCTGCTGCAGCTCTCCCAGGCCTGGAAGAGGGGGGTGAGAAACCTCAGGAGACACAGAGAGGAGGAGGGCTGAACTGAGAGGCAATGAACTCATTATTGCCAATCCCAAGAGATCAAAAATCATCAGACTGGCCCCAAAATAATGTGATTTTTAAGACTGATTATATTGTGGTTTTGCAATCTTACTTTGATTTTTGAACTCTACCTGCCCAACCCCAGTGCTGTGTATGTGACAATTAATGTTGCCCACTCTCCCAAATTGTACTGGGTAAGGTGATTTCCACCCCGTTGCAGGATCTCTCACTTCCACATCTCCTCATTCCCTACCCAGCAATTAATCCTGCCCCCTTCCCCTGTTGTCAGTTCTGTCCTCACCCAGCCTTCCCATTGTTCCCCACCCAGCCATCTCAGTCCCATTAACCCCTTCCCAATAAGTTCAGTCCCCCAACCCACTTGCCCTCATCCCCTTCAATTCAGGCCCCCACAGCCTCCATCAGTACAGCCCCCCAGCCCCATCAGCTGCCACTTCATTAAGTTCAGCCCCCCCACTCCCATCAGTTCAGCCACCCCAACTCCCACTCAGGTATCCTCAGAAACAAAGCTCCTCACAGATCAGGACACACCAAGTAAAAGCAGTACCAAAGCCTCCCACAACAATAGATGCAAAACCTGCAGTCATATCACCAATGCTATGATGATCAATACCTCCCACAGCCTTTTAAGATCCATTGGTCCTACACACGTCTATCTCATCCAGAGCATCACGCACTCCAACCATAACTATGTGGGTGAAACTAGACAATCACTATGCTCTTGCATGAACTCACACAGAAAAGTGATAAAAGACAAAAACACCCTATCACTCATGGGCTAACACTTTTGACAAAACAATCACTCCATATATGACCTTTCAGTCCTCGTCCTCAAAGGAAACCTGCACAACACCTTCAAAAGCAGAGCCTGGAGCTTAAATTCATAACTCTGCCAGAAAATCATGGTCTTAATAAAGACAAAAAGAAAAGGAGTACTTGTGGCACCTTAGAGACTAACAAATTTATTAGAGCATAAGCTTTCTTGAGCTACAGCTCACTTCATCGGATGCATTTGGTGGACTTTTTGCGAATACAGACTAACACGGCTGCTACTCTGAAACCTGTTAATAAAGACATTGGATTCACAGCTAATTACAACAATTTATAACCCACTAACCCACCTTTTTATCCTCCAACTGTAGCAGTGTTAATGGGCCACTTCACCTTGAATGAGCCCATAGAATATGTACTAATTACTTATGCTAAATTATCAGTTCTATCTTGTATTTAGCTGTGACACTCTGAGTACTTTTCCCATACCTGAATAGCTCTGTGTAGCTCAAAAGCTTGTCTCTCTTTTATTGGTTCAATACAAAATATTACCTCAGCCCAGCGGTCATAGCAGTCCATCCCAAAGTAAATTCAAGAAATATTCTTCCTTCTGTTATGCATCAAAGTCCAGTACTTAGGAGGGCTCACTCAGAGAAGTCATGTCCTCCGTGCTGAGATCTGCTAGGCAGCCACATGGCCATCAATACATACAGTCACCAACCTTCTACATATTGGCCATTCAGGTTTTAGCAAATGCCATCTTCTGGCAGAAGTCTTCTCCAGGCCTCAGTGTTCAGGGGAAGATGGAGAATGTGACATTATACTCCATATTCTTTATGAAAAGATGCTTGTGGTAAGAATATGACATAACTAAGATATGCTTCATGCAAGATAACTCTTGTAAGGTATCATTGGAAAGGTTATAATTTACTGAATATGATTATCCTATTTGTATGCATGTATAATTTCTGTATCTGAAATTAGGAATATTGACTATGTATCTGCATTTCAACTATGTTACTTTGGGTAACGCCCCCTGCTATCACTTCAGGGACAACAATGAAAAAGCCTGACAATGCTGATAGCCCATCAGCAAGAGACAATGGACTGTAAAAGAGCTTCCTCTTCCTATGAATGTGTGGGTCAGTCTGTGAAGAATGGCTACTGGGGCCCTACAGAGGCATTTGACATGTCACCTGATACTGGAATCCATCTTGAATTCTCAAAAAGAAAAGGCATACTTGTGGCACCTTAGAGACTAAGAAATTTATTTGAGCATAAGCTTTCGTGAGCTACAGCTCACTTCATCAGATGCATTCGATGAAGTGAGCTGTAGATCACGAAAGCTTATGCTCAAATAAATTTGTTAGTCTCTAAAGTGCCACAAGTACTCCTTTTCTTTTTGCGAATACAGACTAACATGGCTGCTACTCTGAATCTTGAATTCTGTACTTTTCCATGAGAAGCTGGGGGGGAGGAAACAAAGGACTCCTGCCTTATGCCAATCCTATTTAAGGGTGGGGAGTGAGGTTTGCCAGATTGTCAGTTCTCCCTGCTACCCCACCCAAGATGACTGCTGGAAACAACTAAGACTGAACTGGGGGGGAAGAACTGGACCCAGGCTGGAAGGGTGTCTGGCAGGGCTGGCCCACAACATTTTGGCACCTGAGGCAGGGAGTTCAAATGATGCCCCCATGCCCCCTCTCTTGGGCCAAAACTTTGAAAGGTCTCAATTCTGCCTTCTTCCTGTTCTACTCCTCTCATGGTACTGCTCTGTTACCTACCCCAATAAAGGAGAACTAACAACTTAAAATGCCTTTTTCAAACATTTTAAGTAACACTTATCTTTCAAACGCCCGAACAGCAAATGTAATATTTCTTGTCTGCATAGTAAACACTGGCATTTTTATCTGTTTGAATAATAAAAAGTGGTGCTTTCCGTGCCTTCTTGGTAGCAAAGATTTGAACTGCCTCCTGAAGGTCCACAGTCTGGGCCAGCTCATGCTCTTTTGAGATGGTTCTAAGGCCAACCAGCCTCTCCTGTGTCATTGCGGGGAGTGTAGATGTGTTTTCATTAACTTCAGGTTTGGGAAGCTGTGTTCTCCACTGGCAATTGTTACAGGAAGTGTTAGGAGTATGCGCAGAGCAACAAAAGCATTTGCAAAGAGGGTGGTCATCTTATTTGTGCACATATATTCCAGAACAGCCTTTGGAGTTGATCCTGCTGAAATGTATCTTGAAAGGGCTTTCAGTTCATCACCTAAATCACTCGCATCAATATCAGATATGTCATCATGTGTCAGTTCTGTCTCTAGTGCTCTGCATTGCTGGTGTAGGTCTTCTTCAGGTATAGTGAGGAGTTTTGGAATATCATACAACATCTCAAATATACTGCTGAGTTCCTTGAGCTTCATGAAACGTTCTTCAACTGATTTATTGCACAATCTAGCACCCAGTTAAAGAATTCAACTTTGAATTGTTGTGTGGGGTCTCTTATGGGATTATCCTATGCCTTGTAATCAAAATGTCTTCTTTGGTGACTCTTGTATTCTTGAATGAGTGGGAAAATAGCTTCAGTGTGAAGTTCCTCTGCCAACTTCTGTGCACTCTTCAGAACGTTTTGAAATCCCTCATCTGACCGGAAAGACTGTAGGTAGGACTTTGCTTTGTCCAGTTGTTCCATTGCTCCAGATATATCAAGGTCAACACCTTGGAGTCTCTTGCTTACAACATTTATTTCAAACAGGATGTCATGCCACAACACTAAGCCACACAGAAATTTGAAGTTATGTATGTTTCCGGTAATTCCGTTTCCCTCGGCCACTGTTCTCCCATGAACAGCTCCTGTCAGAGCATTATCCTCCATAATGGCAACTATGGCATCATCTATCTTCCCAATTTGGTGTTTGATAGGCTTTATCGCCTCCACTCGACTTTCCCATCATGTGGCACTCAGTGGTTTCAGTGTCAGGGAAGATATTCCCAGATGTTTGCATTGATGAGTTGATGCAGAGAAAAATACACAGATGCTTTGAATTACATTAAAAAATTCAGTAACATCACTAGAAGCTGATGCTGCATCACTGATCACCAAGTTCAATGAATGAGAACTGCATGGGACAAAAAAAGCTTGAGGGTTTAACTCTTGGATCTGTGTCTGCACTCCTCTGTTCTTTCCTCTCATGTTGGCACCATTATTGTAGCCCTGACCTCTCATGTCAGCTGTCGCAATTCCCGTATCTTCTAGCTTTTTAAGAAGCACATTTGTCATACCAGCTCCTGTAGTATCATCAGTGTCAATTAATTCTAGAAAATGCTTTCTGACAGTCACCATTGCAGGGACATTTTCACTAGGTTCTGTTGTTGTTACAAAACATACCATTAAAGTCATTTGTTCGGTATGGCTGATGTCAGTGTGCAGTCCAGAATAACAGAGTAATATCTTGCTGACTTGAGATCTGCCACAATCTTCTGCTTGACTTTTGTTGACAATGACTGTATGATTTCATTTTGAATTGTTTTTCCAAGGTAGTGGTGTGTGTACATTTCTTGGGTGGTGACTCTTCTTAGATGCTCCTGGGGTACAGCATCAAACTCAGCCATCAGCTCTACAGTTTTAAGGAAGTTTCCATTGTTTGGCTCATACAGCTGATCTGAAGTGCCACGCAGTGCTAGGTTTTGGGTAGCAAGCATTCTCACAATGGTAATGAGCCTTTTCAGAACATTTTGCCAGTAAAGACACTCTGATGCAATCTTCTCTTGATGCTAATCATCTATCGTGGCCTCTAAGCTTAGTCTCATCTCAAGCTCTTTCCACCTATGGAATGCTCTCTGGTGATTTTCTGCCTTCTCATGGCATGCCAGATTTCTAGCCATATTTTTCCAGTCCTTTGTTCCCGTAGAACCCAATGTGGCTGGAACATGAGACTGGAAGGGTTTGCAACAAAACCAGTATGCAGCATTCTGGGTTTTTGAGTACATAAGCCATGGCCTCTCCACTTTGTCACCATTGGGGATTTCACACCAGAAATGTGTTGGATGGAAACTTCTATTTTCATTGTCTTTGGGGAACATGAAGTTTGTCACTTGCTGTGGTCCATGCAGTACAAGGAAATCCCTCAGGCTACTGCTCAAGTGGGTCCTGGATCATCTAGACTTAAGGAACTAAACTCAGCAGCAGCTGATTCTTTCACCTCCACCACACTTTTCTTCAGGAATGTGCATGGTTACATCCATTTGAGATGGAGATATGGATGTTGCAGTAGCTGCCAGGTCACCTGCACTCTAACTGGAAGATCAGGCATCTCCTCACCACTCACATCCTCACTGGGGCCAGAAAGCTCACCGTGAACATTTGTGTCTATGTATCTCAGGAGAGCTCCTTCCTGCTTAGATAGAAAAGCTTCCTTTGCTTGCTTGCTTTTTCTGAATGCTGCCCCAGCAGGGCTTTTTCTTCTTTCACTCATGACTGCTGTTCTGTGCCAGCTATAGTGGCTCTCAACACTCAATTGAAGGGGACAAATAAGCAGGCTGGTAGCAGGGCCTGAGTGAGGGAAGATATCAGCGTCTTAAGGGCCTAACTGGCTCCTACTACTTCAGTTGACTGCCTTTTCCCCTCAAGTGGGTTCAGGGAAGCAGCAGGAAACAGGAAGCTCCCTGAGAAGCTGGTGTTAATCAGTCCAGGCTCCTGGGGTTGCTAGAGAGATACATAAGAGGCTCCTCCTCCTCTCTCTCCCTGCAGCTCCTGCTGCTTTCTGTTATTCCCTCTCACCTTTCCTCCTGCCTGCCTTTTATGTCTCTTGTGCCCTCCTTCCTCCAGCACAGCGCTCCACCATCTCTGTACATCTAGAGCAGAGAGAAAACATATGCACCAGCAGCAGACACTATTTTCTACACTCTGGGTCCTAGTGGCATGCCCCCACTGTCTGGCACCTGAGGTGGCCACCTCAGTTCACCTCATTGTAAGGCCAGCCCTGGTGTCTGGCCTGTGAAGAAGATTATTAGAACCACATTTAGGATGAGAACTTATATGTAACCAGTTTCTTTAGTATATTAAGCTTAGTTTGCGTGCTCTGTTTTATTTTCTTAGTAATCGGCCTTATTCTGTCTGCTACATCCTTAACTACTTAAAATACACCTATTATAGTTAATAAATTTATTTCACATAATTTTGGGTTTGTACTCCAAGTGGGAGTGGACATCTGGGTGCTGTGGCAAGCCCCTTAAGCTGAACCTTCCCGGAGCGGATCTCTGTCTCTCTGTGAAGCTGGATGTGGCCCTTCCTGTGTGCTTGGCTGGAAAAGGCTGGGGAGCCTAGCCCAGCAAGACCAGGTAAAAGGGGGCCTACGCTGGCAGAATAGTTTGACTCAGTGGTATCCCAGCACACCAGATGACATCCCAGGGGGTCCAGCCCATCACAGAGAATATTGAAAATATCTCATTTCCATGTCCTTATTTAAAGGGTAATCCTGCTTCCCACCCTTGAAGAATATAATGAAAATCCTATTGCAATGAATCTGTGGACCTTAGCACAATGAGAACTAGGAAAATTTACCTACATTTACCTCAAAATTTACTCAATTCATGAACTAAGCTCCACAGATCCAGTGCACCCAGGAGATAAATGGATCATGCAGAATAGAGATGGAAATTAACATTCAAAGGTGTGAGTTTGTTTCTTTAGAGACAATTTTCCAGGCTCTGCCGTAGGATAATTGAGGAAAGAAGGACTAAATTATCCTGGTTGTAGAAGTTGCCTGAACTGGAGGGAACGTCAGACGAAGGGGCATCCCCCTGCTGGCAGTGACTGAATGACCTCCTCCACTCTAAGCTGCAAACTGGCTGAAGTAGTCATTGTAATGGATTTGTGGACTTTATTTCTTGAAGAAAGG
Source organism: Dermochelys coriacea (assembly GCF_009764565.3). Taxonomy (NCBI): domain Eukaryota; kingdom Metazoa; phylum Chordata; order Testudines; family Dermochelyidae; genus Dermochelys; species Dermochelys coriacea. The sequence continues at coordinate 153,597,767 of NC_050069.1, read as the reverse complement.
AAATTTTCAGGTAAGCACAAATACATTTTCTGATTTCTCAACATTGCTGCTTGGCATTCCAAGCAACCAGCATCTTCCTCCTTCTGTATGCTCCAGGATGATTTCCTGGAAGGCTAATGGACTCCAGCTACTCCTGGTCCCTATTCATTAACTTCTGGCTCCCAACACAGTGTCCTAGCCCAGACTATGGGACTTGCTGACTTGGCCTGCTTGCTGTTAACTCCAAACCCCAGATGAGTAATACACGTAGTCGTACGCTAAGTTCCTTCTAAGCTGTGCAGCCATGCAGCCGTGCAGCAGCCTATTAAGTGCCGCGCAGGGGGTCATGGCTGTGGTGGGGAGAGGTGCCCCTCCTCCAGCCCCCGCCCCAACCCAGCCTGGCCCAGACCTGCCATGGCCAGGGGAAATGCGCCCCTCCCCCAGCCCCAACCCAGCCCCAGCACGGACCTGCCGTGGCCGGGGGAAATGCGCCCCTTCCCCGGTCCCAACCCAACCTGGTCTGGGCCTACCATAGCTGTGGGAGAGGCAGGCGCCCCTCCCCTGGCCTTATCGCAGCCCCAGCCTGGTCCTGCTGCGGCTGTGGGAGAGGCGCCTCTTCGCGTGGCCCCAACCCCTTCCCCCCCCAGCCCAGATGCTGCTGCAGGGAGAGAGAGCTGGGGGGAGTCTGATTTCCCTGTTGCAGTTCTGGGGCAGCCTGCACCCCAAACCCCTTATGCCTGGCCCCACCCCAGAGCCTGCACCCCCAGCCAGAGCCCTCACTCTCCATACCCTAATCCTCTGCCCCAGCCCTGAGCCCCCTCCCACACTCTGAACCCCTCACCCCCCCCACATGAATTTTGTTATGTGCACCACTATAGAGGTGATATGTCACACATCTCCATATTGGTGCACATAACAAAAATTCATTCCACACATGGGTAGGAAAAATTAGAGGCAACACTGGTCATAGAACCTGTAAATATAGTACATAAAACACACACACACACCCTTCCCCTCCCTCCCACCATGCAGAATGAAATAGGCAAGTGAAAAACAGTAGAAAGAAACCTTTCTGTATGATAGCAGATCACCTGCATGAAAGCAAACCCGTAAAAAAGATGTGGCAGGGAAATATTTGTCCTATATAGTGAGGTGAGGGGGAATCTGAAAATTAAGTGGCCTAGACATGGATGTTGTTATAATGATAGAAAAAAAATCACATAATTCTTAGCCAAAAACATAAAGATGCTTTAAATATTTTTAGTTTTACAATGTCTTAATTATTTTAAATGGCTTTGATTGTTTTCTCTAGTGTCAGATGTGGGCAGCAGAGCCTGATAACAGTCATCTATTATGTTACAGTGACAAGCAGGAAGAACAAAAGATGGGTTTGCTGACTGTTTAAACACTGCTTGTCTCGTCCTAGTTCTGTATTTGCAGCTTGCTCTTTAAGCAAATTATTGGGCCTGTCCCTGTGGTCTTTATTCAGTAAAAATCCTCTGGCCCATGGCTGCCTAAAAACAGTGACCCCTGCACATTCTGGACATGTATTCTGCAGTACCAATGGGGAAGAAGAACAGTTAATGGGTATGCAGTTATTCAATTCCTTTGGCCAAAACACATGAATTAGTCATGTAGCAGGCAACAGCTATATTGTAGCCTCAAGGCTACACTAGCATCTGTGTAGGGGCTGCACTAATATGACTGCACACTTGTATTTCCCATGTACTTAATTTTGTTTACCTGGGTCTTTCATATAGTATCAGGATAAGACCCATTTGAGGTCTATAATTTGTATTTTGATCATTCATATAAAAGGATATTTAGCGTTTAGCAGTATGTTTTGAGATTTTGTGCTCAGGAATGACTTCTGCTCAATAGAAGTGTATTTAAGGAAAAAGGAATACCAAACTGAAAGGATTTCAGCGTATCTGACAATTTCCTGGTATTTCTCTTCATAATGTTAAGATTCCTAGTAAACAACCTCTCTTTAAAGTTTTGCCCAATAGTTATTGACTTGTAACTTATCACCTTAAGGTTTTTATCCTGTGGGAGGTTTCAGATTGGCAGCCGTGTTAGTCTGTATCCGCAAAAAGAAAAGGAGTACTTGTAGCACCTTAGAGACTAACAAATTTATTTGAGCATAAGCTTTTGTGAGCTACAGCTCACTTCATCAGATGCATTCAGTGGAAATATTTCTGCATCGTAAGTGCTCCACTCTCTCGCGTGCATTCTCTCAAATGAATCCAGTGTGCAAATCTCTATTCCTTTTGTTGGACAAGGGTCAACAAGAATGACAAAATCATAGGAAGCATCCTTTGGGCATGTAGAATTTTTTAACATAGCCTATTGCCAAAGAGGTTATTGCAAGAACTGATGTGTCCTGGAAAACAGAAATTCAGCCTTTGGGAACATATTATTATGGCCATTTCTGAGAGTTACTCCACGTGAGCAGACCCCTGTGCTTGTGCAGAATGGCTTGCTGGAACAAGGGCTAAACGAGCAATGACAAAAAAAAAACCTATAGAAGTGTGCTAGGAATTATTTGTTTTATTAAATGTACGCTACAGAATATATATAACTAGTGTATAGCATTTAGAATGCTGAAATGTCTTGCCAGTACTGATTCCTCCCCACTTCCCCCCCCAACACAAACCAATACATGCAGTAAATTTTACAATAACTTTCTGATCCTGCTGAAAATATATTTAGTTTTAATATTATTTTTCTTCCTGGGCTCCAATAAGATTGCTTGTAAACTTTGGATATTTTTTTAAAAAATCTAAGTAAAAATTGAATGTGAAATTTATCTCTGTGCAGAGGGCCACCACAAAAACAGGACTTAAGTAATGGATAGGCCTTGTATTGACTCTATGCATAGATGTGAATTTCAGTTTGAAAGCATTAGATATGATGTTATATAAAGATACTTTGGAAAAAGACTACAAAATATTAAAAAGACAATGCTATGAAATATCAACCCAGGTACAATTATGTGTTCTCTTTCTCTCTATTCCATGCCTGTCATTCTTTTTCTCCCCTCAGTGAAGTCAGCAAAAATCCATGCTTGATTTATTATCCATTTACCTTATTCAGCTCATCACCCCCTCAAGGAACTACTTGTAGGCTTCTTTACTTGATTTTTTTTTCCTGCTTCTCTGCAAATTGTGCCATAGCAACCAAAGTAAAATTAGCACCAGAGAGGAAATTCTGAGTAGCACAGAGCTAGAATCTTGGGAAATTCACCTTTTTATTTACAGGCGAGGATGTTAAACTGAATGTGTGGCTTGATGAAATAATCACTTATGCATTATGATTTGTTATTTGGAGCAAAACTTTCTGATATGCTGATAAGTAACAGTCCAATCGTTCTCTAACTCTACAGTGCTTGGATGGCAACCAAAGCGCTCACAGTAGCGGAAGCAACAGCTTTCGACTAGTAATTGGTGAAAGCATTTTGATATAATAAGGGACCCTAGTATACTGGAAAAAACAATTTAATCATTTAAGAAAATCTGGGTAAGCAATATTAGAATAGCAAGCACATAAAACAGAGACCAGCAAATTCAAAGGCTGATTTCACTTATGAAAAAGGTTATTGTGGAAAATATACCTTAACTAGAAAGACTAATGACTATCAGATGACCATAATGATCTGTAACAAGAAAGATTATGAAACAAAACCAAAAACATTTAAAACAGAGAGAGAAGTCCAAGGAAGAGATAAAACAAAAAACCATCCCCCAACCCCACATAATAATACTAAAAACCCTCCCACCAAACTTCAAGATTTAATTGGGTAGGAACAACAGAGCTCCATCCCCCTCTTTCCCATTATTTGAATTCTTTTTTATACAAATAAATACAAGCATTATTTCTAGTGTTAAACTACTAGTTTTAAATTAAATTATCCATTTAGGAAACCGAATACTATACAGTGTGTTAGGTTATTACATATTTCCGATTTACCAACAAGGCAAATGGTCCTACAGCTCTGCACAGAGAAGATTGTGCTCTGATTTTTGCACATTTCTTTGATAATTTAGGATTTATAAAGAACAAAACAGACAAATAGTCTATCTAGGTCAGTATACTACCTCTTTCAGTGGGCAGTCCTAAATGCTCTAAAGAATGGATAAGAACCACCATAAAGCACATGGCCATTCTGCATTAATATGCACTAGGGGAAATTTCTTTCCTTACTCCAACTAATTAGTTTATGGTCAGGTGAATGAAGAGTTGGGATTGTTTTTCCTGTAACTATAGACCACTACAAACTTTTTAATTTGAGTTGCCTCAGTGGAATTATACACAGAGCCAAGTGGTTGTGAGTTCCACAGTGGAATTCTACACAGAGCTCACTTTTAAATATCTGGTGGTAAGTGTTGCAATGGGAGCTACTGGGTACTGATCCCTTTTGCAATTCTAGCTCCGAGTGTGAGTGTTGAACATTTGAAAATCTAGCCACTCATAATACATTTACTATGGCATATTATTCTCTCCTTAAAAACCATATAGTCCCAGGGCCAGATTTTGATCTCAGCTACAATGGTATAAATCAGGAGCATCTCTTTGAAGTCAATTGAGTTGTTGAGCATTTACACTGGTGTAACTTAAATCATGAGGAAAGATTCTCCACTTTTACACCTGTGTTAGACAATATGTGTTATGCAATTGAACTTTCTGGAGTTATTCCAGATTGACACTCACATGAGAAATTTCAGAGTAGCAGCCATGTTAGTCTGGGTATTCGCAAAAAGAAAAGAAGTACTTGTGGCACCTTAGAAACTAACAAATTTATTTGAGCATAAGCTTTCGTGAGCTACAGCTCACTTCTAGAATCTGGCACTTAGTCCTTAATTTCTGCTTTTATGAAATTCCTTCTGTCTTCTCCTCTCTTTCCACACATGATGCCTAAAATATTGCTTATTGATCTTCTCTGGTGTTTACCTATTTTTGTTTTGTTTTTTTCAATTGAGATAACAAAAGCCACAATATTCAAGGTGAGGATGTACCATAAATTTCTATAATAGCAATAATCTTTTCTATATTAATATATCTTTTTCTTAATGCAACTCACATATTTTCACTAATCACTTTTTTAACCTCCACTGCACATGATGCCTAGGTCTTTCCCCGGGAAGTTAAAACTAATGCATAATTCAGCACATATGAATAGTTTGGATTGTACCTTTCAATATGGATTATCTTGTATTTATGAATCACTAAAACAAATCTGCCCTAGGTCTGACCTAACATTACTAGTAGTAAAAGGAAGGTTCTTCCTTTTACTACTAGTAAAAAGAGAAGAGAAGCACATGTACACAAAGTAAAACTATTTCCCCATGTTATTTCTCCCACCCCACTGTTCCTCAGGCGTTCTTGTTAACTGCTGGAAATGGCCTACCTTGATCATCACCATAAAAGGTTTTCCTCCTCCCCTGCCCTCTCCTGCTGGTAATAGCTCACCTTAAGTGATCACTCTCCTTACAGATTTCAGAGTAGCAGCCGTGTTAGTCTGTATCCGCAAAAAGAAAAGGAGTACTTGTAGCACCTTAGAGACTAACAAATTTATTAGAGCATAAGCTTTCGTGAGCTACAGCTCACTGCATCCGATGAAGTGAGCTGTAGCTCACGAAAGCTTATGCTCTAATAAATTTGTTACTCTCCTTACAGTGTGTATGATAAAACGCATGGTTTCATGTTCTCTGTGTGTGTATATAAATCTCCCCACTGTATTTTCCACCGAATGTATCCGATGAAGTGAGCTGTAGCTCACGAACGCTTATGCTCAAATAAATTTGTTAGTCTCTAAGGTGCCACAAGTACTCCTTTTCTGTTTGCGAATACAGACTAAAACAGCTGCTACTCTGAAACCTGTCATTATGCTAGGCACTGAATTTAGCCGTATGGAGTGGAAATCTATCAACTTCATGAAAAAACTTGTACAGATACAGACAGACATCATCTTCCTCTCCAAATGCAAACAGATGGACATCATACCAAAATGACTGAAGGTAAAAAATCCAATACAATCTATATACCACACAGACTATGCTCACAGCTTGTGCCACACACTCTCAAAGAAAATGCGGAACCACCTGATCAACATCCTCTACAGCAAACAGGGAAAGATTAAGAATGAGCTCTCAAAACTGGATACTCTCATAAAGAACCAACCTTCCACACAAACTTCCTCATGGCTGAACTTTACAAAAACTAGACAAGCCATCTACAACACAGACTTTTCTTCTCTACAAAAGAAAAAGGACACTAAACTATCTAAACTACTACATGCCACAAGGGGCCACAACAGTGGTTCCCTTAACCCACCCAGCAATATTGTTAGTCTATCCAACTATACTCTTAGCCAAGCAGAAGAATCTGTCCTATCTCTGGGCCTCTCCTTTTGCCCCTCCACCCCCATGAACATGATACAGTTCTGTGGTGACCTAGAATCCTATTTTCGATGTCTCTGACTCAAAGAATATTTCCAACACACCTCTGACCAACATATTAACCCACAGAGACCTTCCTACCAACACTACAAAAAGAAGGATTCTGAGTGCACTCCTCCTGAAGGTCGAAACAACAGACTGGACTTCTACATAGAGCGCTTCCGCCGACGTACATGGGCTGAAATTGTGGAAAAGCAGCATTACTTGCCCCATAACCTCAGCTGTGCAGAACACAATGCCATCCACAGCCTCAGAAACTCTGACATCATATCAAAAAGGCTGACAAAGGAGGTGCTGTCGTCATCATGAATAGGTTGGAATATGAACAAGAGGCTACTAGGCAGCTCTCCAACACCACTTTCTACAAGCCATTACCCTCTAATCCCACTGACGGTTACCAAAAGAAACTACACCATTTGCTCAAGAAACTCCCTGAAAAAGCACAAGAACAAATCCGCACAGACACACCCCTAGAACCCCGAGCTGGGGTATTCTATCTGCTACCCAAGATCCATAACCCTGGAAATCCTGCATGCCCCATCATCTCAGGCATTGGCACCCTGACAGCAGGATTGTCTGGCTATGTAGACTCCCTCCTCAGGCCCTACGTTACCAGCACTCCCAGCTATCTTCGAGACACCACTGACTTCCTGAGGAAACTACAGTCCATTGGTGATCTTCCTAAAAACACCATCCTAGCCACTATGGATGTAGAAGCCCTCTACACCAACATTCCACACAAAGATGGACTACAAGCCGTCAGGAACAGTATCCCCGATAATGTCACAGCTAATCTGATGGCTGAACTTTGTGACTTTGTCCTCAGCCATAACTATTTCACATTTGGGGACAATGTATACCTTCAAATCAGCGGCACTGCAATGGGTACCCACATGGCCCCACAGTATGCCAACATTTTTAGGGCTGACTTAGAACAACGCTTCCTCAGCTCGTCCCCTAAAACCCCTACTCTATTTGTGCTACATTGATGACATCGTCATCATCTGGACCCATGGAAAAGAAGCCCTTGAGGAATTCCATCATGATTTCAACAATTTCCATCCCACCATCAACCTCAGCCTGGACCAGTCCACACAAGAGATCCACTTCTTGGACACTATGGTGCTAATAAGCGATGGTCACATAAACACCACCCTATATCGGAAACCTACTGACCGTTATTCCTACCTACATGCCTCTAGCTTTCATCCAGATCACACCAAACGATCCATTGTCTACAGCCAAGCTCTATGATATAACCGCATTTGCTCCAACCCCTCAGACGGAGACAAACACCTACAAGATCTCTATCATGCATTCTTACAACTATAATACCCACCTGCTGAAGTGAAGAAACAGATTGACAGAGCCAGAAGAGTACCCAGAAGTCACCTACTACAGGACAGGCCCAACAAAGAAAACTACAGAACGCCACTAGCCATCACCTCCAGCCCCCAACTAAAACCTCTCCAACGCATCATCAAGGATCTACAACCTATCCTGAGGGATGACCCATCACTCTCACAGATCTTGGGAGACAGGCCAGTCCTTGCTTACATACAGTCCCTCAACCTGAGGCAAATACTCACCAGCAACCACACACCAGAACCACTAACCCAGGAACCTATCCTTGCAACAAAGCCCGTTGCCAACTCTGTCCACATATCTATTCAGGGGACACCATCATAGGGCCTAATCACATCAGCCACACTATCAGAGGCTCATTCACCTGCGCATCTACCAATGTGATATATACCATCATGTGCCAGCAATGCCCCTTTGCCATGTACATTGGTCAAACTGGACACTCTCTACGTAAAAGAATAAATGGACACAAATCAGACATCAAGAATTATAACTTTCAAAAACCAAACACTTCAATCTCTCCAGTCACTCGATTACAGACCTGAGGGTGGCTATCCTTCAACAAAAAAACTTTGAAAACAGACTCCAACGAGAGACTGCTGAATTGGAATTAATTTGCAAACTGGATACAATTAACTTAGGCTTGAATAGGGACTGGGAGTGGATGGGTCATTACACAAAGTAAAACTGTTTCCCCATGTTATTTCTCCTCCCCCCCCACCGTTCCTCAGACGTTCTTGTTAACTGCTGGAAATGGCCCACCTTGATTATCACCATAAAAGGTTTTCCTCCTCCCCCCACCCGCTGGTAATAGCTCATCTTAAGTGATCACTCTCCTTACAGTGTGTATGATAAAACCCATTGTTTCATGTTCTGTGTGTGTGTATATAAATCTCTCCACTGTATTTTCCACTGAGTGCATCCAATGAAATGAGCTGTAGCTCACGAAAGCTTATGCTCAAATAAATTTGTTAGTCTCTAAAGTGCTACAAGTACTCCTTTTCTTTTTGCGAATACAGACTAACACGGCTGCTACTCTGACAGCTATCTCATAGCTCTTATAGTTATGTCATATATTGAACTCATGCCCAATCATTTCAGGTGAAATTCAGTCCACCCACACAGATGATGAGTATTTAGGCTCTATAAAGGTGGAGCGCAGGAAGGTGAAATACACTGCCCCATTCCAGGACCAGGATGTTGGGCTGCTGCTAAAGCCATCCTGTGGCTTCCCATGGCCTGGAATTGCAGCTGCAGCCTCTCCATGTCAGTTGTACAGGACACTAGACGCATATAGAAGTGCCACTGGACCACCCCACTCCTACCTCAAAAAATACCTTTCACATCAGCCTTGCATAAAGTGGTGTAGAGACCATTTCCACAGCACAGGGCATACACAAGTGCCCAACCCCTGGACAAGGGTTAAGTGGTGTAGAAGGTTTTGAGTCAGCCCTGTGCACCAGAGGTGCAATTAATTCTCCCAACAGAAACAATGAGGAGTCCTTGTGGCACCTTAGAGACTAACAAATTTATTTGGGCATAAGCTTTCGTGAGCTAAAACCTACTTCATCAGATGCATGGAGTGAAAAATACAGTAAGCAGTATATATATTACAGCACATGAAAAGCATCATATATATATTGCTTACTGTGTTTTTCACTCCATGCATCTGATGAAGTGGGTTTTACCCCACGAAAGCTTATGCCCCAAAAAATGTGTTAGTGTCTAAGATGCCACAAGGACTTCCCATTGTTTTTGCTGATACAGACTAATATGGCTACCACTCTGAAACCTATCTCCCAACAGAATGTATCTTGTTGCATGCCTAGTCCAGATCCCACCACACTCCTTTTTAGGAAAAACTCCCATGGAAATCTTTTCCCTGAAAAGAACTACAGGATTAGGTTATTGTTAGGCATGTTCTCTGACTGGAAAAATAATTTAGCAGTAGTTGACCCCACATCTTCTCTTGATCGTTTCTCCTGAGCATCAGGCCAGAATGTTCGGTCTGCCCTTTTCAGGAGTTTCTGTCCACCTCATACATCTTCCAATGCTGATCCACAACAACATTTCTGGAACCCTTCAATCATTGCCATAACAAATTGCTGCATATAGCATCCTCCACAAAAATTTCCTAGGACTTGAATGGTACAATTAAAGGCAAAGAAATTGTCCGTTCTTTGGAATATTAAAAGTTACACTGTACATAGGTTGCTTCATCCTTGCCTTAAATATAGAGACCAAAGGAAAGGCACAGTTGTTGAATAAATATAGCTACAAAATATACTAGCTCCCATGGACACTAACTGGGACAAACCAAATGATCTGCCAATTCAGATCATAATGAACAAACAGAGAAAGAGAGAGGGAGAAAAGATGGACCAAACCCATTTGTAGCCTTAAGTGCACAGAGAAAGTCTGAAATTTGTGTGAAACTTTACAGAAGCCAGTACAAATATTTAAAACAGAAGGAGTATGCTCATGACTGTAAGTGTGTGCACTGATGAATTTTGAATGAACTGCATGTTGTATTTGATATGAAAAGGAGCTTAATGAAAATAAATAATTACAGTAATCTAATTTTTTGAAAAAAGCTTTCACCAGTAATCCCAAATCCTATTGCTGAACAATGGAGCTTGGTGATAGGTTGTAGATGTAAAATAAATTTTTGTAATAAAACGATACATATATACTGATAAACCAAAGATAGTATAATATCCAGCCTTTTTACATATCTGGCTGAAGTTAGTAAGTTATTACCAAATGGACTGTCAGGGTAGAAGTATCAGTCATATACTTAGATTGAATTATAATTTCCTTTTGTGTTGAGATTCAATTTCATAATGTTGTAGAATTTCTATTGCTGAGTCATTGTATTGGATGATCTAGGACACAAGTGAATATAATAGTTTGAGTCAAATAAAAAAAAATCTAATAGGAATAGAAAAAGCTAGCTGAGGGTAGAGTAATGAAGTAAAGTGAAACCTGCATAAAAGAACATTTTATTAGGAACCTGTCTGAAGAGATAGTACTATTGGGTTACTATCTGGGCTAAGTACAATTTTGCTCCCTTAGAAAACTAACTCTGTTAAACATCGAGAAATTACTTAGAAAACGTTTCACTGTAGTTGCGATCTTACTCAGGGTAACTCAGTACAAGCACAGTAGCTAGTTTGACAAAAGCACAATGAAGTCAAGTGACTTGGCAGAAGTGTTATGTGGGTGGAGGACTCAGATGAGATTTGTAGCTAGGATGATGGCTGCTGAAATGTCCCTGTATCCATAAGACAACACTACTTGCTTTAAAAGAAAGTGTGGATTTAGTGGTTAAAGAGGACTAAGAGTCAGAACTCTTGGGTGATATGCTCAGCTCTGGCACTGACTAAGTGGGACCTTAAGCAAGTCATTTAACTTTTGTCTCAGTTTGCCTTCTTATAGGTTCTCTAGTAAAATGGATATAAAACCACTTACCATGTTTTGAAGTCTTATTTAGCTGTTTCTCAAAGGAACTGAGCTCTTCTGATGAAAGGTGCTTTAGAAGTGCAAAATATGTATTATCATTAATTATTTATTAAATTTTCAGAATGTATGTAAAAAGAAGGGGGTTAAAGAGAACATAGGCAAATACTGTCTTTTCTCAGGTAAAATCATCTAACAATCATTAGTCTTGGGTTATAGCAAATACTGTTACTAATTCAGCAGGATCACAGACGTACAAGATAGATAATTTATATAAATGAAAAATAATATGGCTACTATTATCAAAACAAGTCCCTGTTTTTAATGTTAACAAATACTGATGACTAATTGTTGAGGATTTCCCAGATTTCAACCATTTGACAATATTGGCTTTTTGAAAACCATAACTATTTTAAACAGTGATCATCAAACTGCTTTATTTATGCTGCTATGCTCAAAGCATTGGGTTGTGAGGGTTTGGAACAATCTAAATAATTGATGATATCCTAATCAAAAAGAGATTCACATCAAAGAGAGAAGCTACAGTTTCTGTTCATTGAAAGAGTTAGTCAAACAGGCAAAACATAGGCCATTGCTGGTATAAACAGAATTTAACAGCTCCAGTATATCTATTATGGACTCTCACTTATAAATCCCACAGATTGTCTATTGGGAATAATTCAGCTGAGCGTATGTAGAAGAAATGAAACTCAATCAAAATAAAATTATTTCCCCAAACTCTTCCTCGCCTCCCCCTCCCCCTAGCACGAGCACATAATCCAGCAGTTCAAACATCTAATTTCTCTAGACTTAAGGCTGGGTAATACTTACAGCATTAGGCTCCAATCCTGCAAATTGTTCCCCATGGAACGGGTGATCCACTGGTGCAAAACAACTTGCAAGGTTGGTGCTTCTAAGCTTGTCTAGAAGAGAAGCTCTATTGGTTTAATTTAAATAAATTAAAAAACCTGTTCTATTAAACTGGAGTGATCTCATGTAGACACACTTACATAAATTTAAAACTAGTTATATCAGTTTAGTTTTCACTTGTAAGATTACTCAGGCAAGCTATATTGCTGTAAGGCAAGTTAAAACTAATCTAAGAGTGCCAGCACACAAAGTTGCACAGGTTTGAGTAAATCAGTTGAAAAACGGATATTTAGTTAAATTGGTGACGCTTTCTAGGTAGATCAAGTTTGTCTCTCACCAACAGAAATTGGTCCAATAAAAGATATTACCTCACCCACTTTGTCTCTCTAATATCCTGGGACCAACATGGCTACAACAGCACTGCAAAAAGCACCTCAGGACATTTAAAGCATGAATAATAGCTACTGGTGCAGTTATACTAGATAGGATAAAACTTATGTAGGTTCAATAATAACAATGTTTCACAGGATAAGATGGTCACCAGCTACTTGATTTCAATGGGAGTTAGGTGCCTAAATACCTGGGCCTGGGCCCTAATCCAGACATTGCAAAGCACGATGGTGAGCCTGTGGCATCGAACTGCAACCCACCAAATTCATCTCATATAGGTGCTAGCAAACATCCATTAGATGGGAATGACTTTTAACCTTTACTGAGCTGGGCTGGTTTCAAACTGGTGGCCTACAAGTGAAAGCTTGGTAGTGCATTAGCAACACCCTGAAGCATCCGCTCCCCTAAAACACCTTAAAGAACAGGCTTGTTAACTAGAAAAATAAGTTGATTTAGTCAAGTTTTAATAATTTTGGAGCTTACACAGAGAGGATTTTCCACCTTCTTGATGCAAAGACAAAATCTCCTACACACTGCTCTGAAACCAAACACACTCTTAAAAAAATTGCCCTGTACTATTTTTAAAGGGTCGGCGCCTGTTAACAAAAATCTAACACTAAAGTATAACAGTAATACAAATACCAAAATAAATCCAAATGTGCTTCTAAATGCAATAATTTATAAACATTCCAATGATTACTCCAAGGTCCTTAAACTCGCATACGTCCCATTTCCCCTACCCATGGATTATTAATAAGGTTTGAATATGCAACCTTCAGAGTCACAGCATAGATTTCATTATTTCACCTATACGTTACTCTCTATGGACCAGCCAATAAAGGAAGACACAACAGACACTTAACTAAAGAGTCACTCAGCTCTTTCTGAGACAGCAGTTAAAAATTGTACATAAAGATTATTGGTTTCCATTACTGGGGCCAGGAAACAGAGTATTGTTAAGTGGCTACTGACAGTATAGCCAAGTGTTATATCACCCATTTGAATCATTGGCAGGTCTGAATCCAGAAGTTCTAGATGTAAAAGCATAAGTCACTACCATTTGTGCTAAAACAACTAGCCAGTAACAGACTCATAAATCCACGTATGTGGTCTAGCCACTATGGAGAGACAAAGAGCCATACTGTGTTAGTCTGGGATACACAAGCAACATTTGGCTTTTTTTCCTTCTTCCAAAAGGTGATATGGCAGTGCATGAGAATTGGAGCTATTATGAGTTAGAATTCAGTTCCAGCTCTGCTTGAAATGACCTTAGGCAATTTCTCGGTTATTTTATCTGTCTAATGGGTGAATGACTGATACTTCTTCTAAGGTATCAGTCTGAGGTCTTAGTTAATTATAATAAGGGTTGTGAAAGACGCAGAAATATAAACAGTTATTGGAGGAGGGGGAATTAGAACTCAATCTCCGTCTTGTAATTTCCCTTTAAATTACAGGGCAATGTATGTAGGAGACTTTTTTCTCCCTCTATTGCCTCCAAATTTGTGTGAAAGAAGGAGCTAATTGTGTTTTAATTAGAACTCCTGAAGCGGGTTCAAGATCATTTTGCTTGCTATACATTCAAGAGAGTTGGAACTGCTGCCTATTGGAATCTGCAGCAATATAATCTATGAAATTCTCTGGATTTGTAAATAATTATAATGTACTGGTTGGGTCTCAGACACAAGAATGCTAGCAAGAAGCTAGAATTGACCAAGCATATGATCCATATCTGGGTGACCTCACCCTTGGCAAATGGTAGGGGTTAGTTTCCACTGATTCTGGTGGGTATCATTAAACTGAAGATTCAACACTGGAGAAACATCATTTCTTACTAGCAACCAAGCACTGTTATTTAAGATATTGTATGCATTTTCTGAAGCAGCCAGCATTGGCTGGTGTCAGGGATAGTATACTGTATTAGATAGAATGTGGGTCTATTCCAGCATGTCAGCTATGATGTTCTTAAATTAAATCTTTATGAAATTATTTAAGTCCTCAATAAGAAATCCTCATGTTCTTAATTATCTATACTGTGTGTCTGTATAAAATCAATGTAAAACATCCAGGAAGCTAAAATTTTCTAATTGTATCTTGTGTACTTCATAATTAAACAGTAAAAATAAATCAGCTACTTCTTGACAAAATTATTCCAAAAAGTGGTGAATATGGAATATTTTAGTTCCTCAGCAGGAAAGATAGGGAGGCAGGGCTAGAATGGCTTTAATAACACAGATCTCATGTATCAAAAACTAAAACAAATCTCAGCCAAATGGATTTTTGAAAGTATTTACACAATACTTTCATAATTTAAATAATCTACTTCTGCAATTCAGTATTTCTGGTTTTTCCTACTACATCTACAATGAGGTCTGATGGGCTGGCATATAATGAGGGTGAAAACCTTTATGACAACATGAACTTTCCTACATTAAATAAGGCTAACTATTTTAAGAAGATAAAAATGAAAGATATTTTGAGATTCCCACATGTGAATTATTCTGTGCTGATATATGGAAAACTGACCTATCTAAGAGAGGCTTTACTTAACCATGCTTTTATTTCTCTGTATTTAGTACAGTCCTTTACTTGAATAGTCAGCAGTAAGCCACCTGTTCTTTCATTTCTTCAAAGTAGGTCAGCAGTCAGTCATCAATCTTTCATCTTCATTACTGCTAAATCCTAAAGCTTGAGGCAAATGAACTGTTTTTAAAAAGATGCAGTGATAGCGGTGGCACTCTCTTTTCTGTGTTAGCCATTTGTGGCTGAAAAACTCCACAATTCAGATAATGCTAGCCAGGCCTTTCAGTGGGAAATGACAGGCATTCTATCACTTTGCATGGGCTGCTGAAAAGAACTTAGGCACAGTCCGTAAAGCATTATTTATTCAAGGTTTATAAACAAAAAAAACTTTTTTATATTTTAATCTAGATTTTTAAAATAATAAATAAAAATGTTTCTTGGCCTCTCCTTAAAACACTTTTGTCAGTGCACCGTGGGTCAGCTCCCCTGTTGTATAAAGAAGCTATGATGCCCACTGTATACACTGAATATTTTTGACTTTGGGCATCTAGTACTTTTTCAAGTATCTGTAGGAATCAGTAGCATAAGCTATGGCTCACTTATTTATTTTTAAATAGATATATTTTACCTTTGAAAGAGATGTATTTCAAATCCTGCCCTTTAGTGAATTTTCTTTTCTCAGGAGTCACTATAGTGCTAAATAAACATGAGCTAACACTGGATCCATCTACCTACTACTAGAGCAGTGGTTCTCAAACTTTTGTATTGGTGACCCCTTTCACACATCAAGCTTCAGAGTGCAACCCCCCTTATAAATTAAAAAAAACACTTTTTAAAATATTTAGCACTATTATAAATGCTGGAGGTAAAGCGGGGTTTGGGGTGGAGGCTGACAGCTCGCAACCCCCCATGTAATAACCTCGTGATCCCGAGGGGTCCTGACTCCCAGTTTCAGAACCACTGTACTAAAGAAACTTAAATGAACTAGCCTTATCACAGTATCCACAAGAAAACCACTCTTTGAAATAGGCTTGGTGGGTGCCTATAGAAAATCAAGTAACACAAAGTACTTGGGAAAAAATTGCAGGCCAAGACTACTGAAAAATGTCTCTTAGTTACTTGCTCTGCAGCATTCAGACCTGCCATCACAGTATGAAAAAGCACCCCCTAGATTCTAGAGAAACATGAAAATGAGAAGAAATAGAAAGGAATGAAGTCAGTCTAAAAATGCCGTTGAATATCCCCTTCTGTGTACGTGAAGAAGAAGAAGAAAAGTAGGTAGAACGGATGCAGTATGCCAGGAAATGGAGAGAGCAGTGGATTTGCAGCCTGGTCTCTATAAGGCCATGGAAGGCCTTCTGTAGGACAGCATGCTGAAGACCCAAAGAAGGAAGAACCAAATTTCACTAGCATACGTATACTGCTCATACACTAGGAGTAGAACTCTGGCAAATAGCACTACACTTAATGCCAGCACATGCAGCTTTAACTTCCCTGCTGCAGTACTAACTTCCATAGAAGAGGATCATTATTTGCAGCTGTGGTGTTGAAGCCAAAGATAGCATGGCTCAAGGGTCAGTAACAATGCTGGGGGAAAGCATGCAAATATGTTGCAAAGAGGGGAATCCACTGAGTTTGAAGTTGTATGTCCTGTGGAACTATAAGCTGAGTAGTTTCATCCCGTTCCAATTCTATAAGGTCACAAACTCTGACCTATTGAGAGGGTGATGAGACAGGGTAACAATGAAAACTTATTTGTATATTTGGAATAAGTAATCTCCTTATTCAGAAATAATCAGTAGGACTAATGACATAAGGATTTAACACTTTCTCGCAACAAATCCTAATGGACAAATTCTGGCTACCTTTGCACAGGCATTCAAGTCCTAAGAAGAAGCAGAACTTGTCTGGTTTCATTGTAGGATGAAAAGAATCACTCTGTTCTTTGCATATTGTGTCCATGTCTGCTGCTGCCAATGAAACACATGGATGTACGTTTCAGCTGACTCTTGGAGATCCTGCTGAGAAAATACAGCTCTACATCACTCCCCGTTCAGCTATGTAACTTAAAAACTGCTAGACTAGATGATCCATATGTTGCATGGACCCATAGGATTTTGAGGCATCATAAGGCCTATTTCTGTGAAAGTGCCATTAGATTTTGTGATAGGAAATTCCATTCTGCAGCTCATTTGATATTTTACTATATCACACTAATGTATACAGTATCTATCTATCTTAGGGCTTTCTATAGCACCCATCATGGTAACATCTAAGCATTTCCTAGGAAATCTAATATGGTAAGTTTTCTGCAGTAATGAAGCACTGCTTGGGGAATTATGTATATTAAATGATCCTCATCTATTGGTTATGATGGAAATGACTTGTCAGAGAGTGATAATGATCACTTTAACAGTTTTGGATAATCATTGCATTCATTTTTTATAATACTTGATATTTAAAATTAATTAAAACTGAACTGAAATAAAATTAAAAATTACAAAACAGAAAGACCAAAATGATTACTCTTTCTCCTTCTCTGTTGTCACCCTTTCCCACCTCACTCCATGCCTACCCCGATCTTCCTTTTTCAAGGAAGTGATAAATTCTGCTGTCCTTTGTTGGTACTCATCCTGAAGGTGTCTCTGCAGTACTCTTAATAGGCTCTCTGTTTTTCCATACTAGTACACGTGACAAGAACAACAACACTTTGCACTCCCAAAGGACTTTACAAATTTTAATGAATTGAGTTTTTTGACACACTTGAGAGATAAATAAGGGTCCGAAGGCAATGAAGAGACATACTACAGCCAACAGAGCAAGAGCTGAAGAGAAAGCACCTCCAAGTAGGCTAAACATGTGAGATCACCAGTGCTTAATTTGTAATGAAAGAGATGCCGGGGCTCAAGCAATTTTTTTAAACTTTCATAACTGACGTGGCAAGTCCAGATGTTCCGGCGCTCAGTTTTGGCAAGCATGGTAGCTAGAAATTCTTCTCTCTTACATCTGCCTCATGAAGTTAGATGATAATGCACTGGTCTTACAGAGGATAGAAAATTCAGCTAGTAAACCATTTCCTATTCATACACTAAGACTCTATGGGACAAGGTCTTTGCTTTACTTTTATTTGTACCACTCAGATGGCACAAAGGGGGCAAGGTGTAACAACATCTCCTTAGCTCAAGATTCTCCTGCCATGGGAGTGTGTTCAGCAGGTAGACAGCATATATAGTCAGCTCCTAGGCCACTCACTTCACACCCCAGGCATGCTCCAGCTATACTCATCTTGTAGACAATCCCTGTTGTAATCTACGCTGTAGCCAGTCAGAAAATCAGAGAACTGTTTTCAGTGCATTTTCTCTATTTCCTCCTGGAGAAGTGTACATAAAATAAAATTCAGAAAAAGTTCAATTGAAGGAAATAAAAGGACTCCCTTAATTGTAAGTACAGTTACCAAGCCCAGCAGCAAAGCATCAGAATCTTTTGGCATCAGAGACCAAAGGAACAGCAGAGTCTAACAAAATGATAATAATGGGGGTCTTCAACTATATAAAATATGTATACAAACTGGTCATAGAGAAGCAATGAAAGTTTGGAGAAGCAATAAAAAAGCTAGTTCTAGCATACAAAAGAAGAGGCTGTTCTCAATTTAGCCTTAAGTAATATGCATGAGTTGATTCAAGAAGCAGGAATGATACCAAAAACTGATACAATTCACACTAAAATGTAAAAAGGAAGATTTTAATAAAATGAGGATGCTAGTCAAATAGGTCACAAAGACAAAAGTAAAAGATGTAAAATCTATAGCTGTGTCATGAATGCTACCTAAAGAAGCAATAACATTTTCTTAGAAGTCTGGGTACTGCTGAACCAAAAAGGAACTAGGAAAGAAAGAAGTAACCACATAAGGCTAAATGGCAAAGTTCAAGAGGTTATTTGAGCCAAACTGAAATCCCATAACCCTAACCATGGCGAAACTAATAAAAAAGGTTATTAAAATTACAGCAAGCAATGTATAAAAGGGAAATTGGGAGGACTAAAAGTGCAAATAGCTGAAGATATGAAACACAACAAGAAATTCTTTAAGTATATCATAAAAGAATCAGTGGATCAAGTGGATCACCTAGGCTAAAAGGAGAAATTACTGAGAAACCAAATGATCACTTTGAAATCTTTACCACAGAGGATGTTGGGGAGATATCTCCCCCAGATCCACTTTCTTCTGGTAACAAATATAAGGTACTATACAGCGATTAAGGTGTGAATAAGAAGTCCTGGAACAAACTGCCAAATTAAAAAGCAATAAATCACCAGGGCCACATGTATCATCCAGGAGTTCTGAAGAAGCTAAAGAAAGAAGCGGCTGAGCTACTTTCAAATATG
Organism: Dermochelys coriacea; assembly: GCF_009764565.3. Lineage (NCBI taxonomy): Eukaryota > Metazoa > Chordata > Testudines > Dermochelyidae > Dermochelys > Dermochelys coriacea. The sequence continues at coordinate 153,578,343 of NC_050069.1, read as the reverse complement.
TACAATCTCTCATGAAAAACAGCTACTAAGCAGAGAATCAAAGGGTTGGAAATGTGTGATATATTTTAGAGGGTACAAGGGTGATCCAGGACTTACAACAGTATGACTTCTATTTTGGATTTCTGTCCTATATAGATTCTTATGCTGCATTCATCACCATAGCATCTGAGCACCTTCCAGTAGTGCATTAAGCAATGTGACTAACATCTGTCATGTCTTTATTCTCTCATCTCTCCTGAGGGAAGGAAGTGTGTGCAATGGAGTGGTTTGGGTTTTTTTAAGTTTTATATAATAAACAAACACACACACCCCTATGTTTATGTCAGGGAAAATAAAGTCAAAGAAATAAGCTTTGCAGTTGCAATACGTGGAAGGTGGCGAGGTTTATGATGGTCTTCCGTTCCTGGGGGAGTTGATTCTGATCTCGGCCAGCCCTGAGAAACTTCTCTCTCCTGCACAGATGAACTTTACTGAGAGATGCACTGTTCTGCAGCATTCTGCAGTAGCTGGAGTTTCCTAAGTGCTGAAGTCTTCATGCCCAGGTATATTGCATTGCTGTAGTCCAGCTGAAAGGTTACTGATGCCAAGAAGGGACTCAAAGAGCATGCCTAAACTAAGGACTGACTTGACCACAGACAACGCATAACTGTTATGTGTGTGTGTGTGTGTGTGTGTGTGCGCGCGCGCGCGCGCGTGCGTGCTGGGGGGGGAGAGGAAGGGTTTACAATGTAAAGGTTCTGGTGGTATGCAGTGGGGTTCAGGGCAGGGCATATAAACCCTGGCACAAATCAGGGAGAGGAGTGGGGGAGGCTTCTGACCCTATATGCCTGCCCCCACGTGTTGCCTCTGGAACTGACAGAATGTGGATGTGCACCTTCAACCAAAGAGATGGCACCATGGCTACAAACTCTTCAGAATGGCTTCCTCTGACCACCAGCATAACCTGTCTTGCTGGTTCAACTTCAACCAACTGCTGTTCATCAAAGGGCTGATTTCGTCTAAGCAGAGGCTACCTTGGTGGTAGTGTTGTGGTCATATGAAGGGCTGAAGGTTAGGTAAAGCTGTGTGTTATCTGCATATTGTTTGTGTCTGAGTCCATGTCATCTAACCATTCACCTAGTGGCTGCATGTAAGTGTTGAATAGGACTAGAGAGAGAATTGTGGGACTTGACAAAGGAGAGGTCTGGTAGGGGAGATGCAGTTTCTCCATTACTACTCCTAGGTGTGAACCTCCAGGAAGGACTCAAACTATTTAGTGTATTACTCTGGACCCATGCTACCGCTCTCTGGTGAGTATCTTATGGTCAATGTGTTGAATGCTGCAGAAAGGTCAGGGAAGATGACAACGGATGTCTGTCCTCTATCCATCGACGGCAGGAGATGATCTGCCAGTGCTGCGAAAGCAGTTTTAGTTCCATGTCTTGGTTTGAATCCAGATTGTGCTGGGCCTCGGACTTTAGCTTTAATTAGATAAGCTTGATATTGGCCCTTGGTTAGCTTCTCTATGAGCATGCTCAGGAATGGAAACTTTCTCAGACTTGAAGAAGAGCTCTGTGAAGCTTGAAAGCTTGTCTCTTTCACAAACAGAAGTTGGTCTAATAAAAGATATTACTTCACCCATCTTGTGTCTTTAAGTTTGATACTAGGCAGTAGTTGGCTAAAAGCATGTATTTAGGGTGGATTTATTCAGAGTTGGTTAAACTATTGGGTGTTTGATAGTGGGAAGGGATGATTCCTTCCCAGAATGGGAAATTGGCTACTTTGGTCATCAGTGGCACCAGTTGCTCATGACTTTCTTTCACCAGTCAGGAAGGATTCACAAGCCTTGGATTGAGACTCCTTTATGGTGTCCAGAACTTCTTAGTAAATGAACGCACTGATTTCTGGGAATTCAGGTGAAATATTGGTTGGTAGGAATAGGTACAGTTGATCCAGGCTATTTGGAGCTTTCCTGAATATGCACGATCATTTTGGGGAAATAGGAGGATGGTTCTTCACAGTGCTTATGTGCTCGGTTCTGATGCAAGATGCCGACACTCAGGATTGATTACGTGGTTTATCACTGTGGATAGCTTCTTGGGGCAGAATTTGGCAGCTTCAATAGAGGCTGATAGGAAGGTTCTCTTCCCCTGCAATATAGCCTGCCAATATAGAATGCCATTATACAGATCAATGGTTTGCCCTCATCTAGGATACTGTGTCAACCCATCTCAAAAAGGATATTGCAAAATTTGAGAAGGTTCAGAGAAAGGCAACAAGTATGATTAGAAACATGGGGGAAAATCTCATGTGAAGAGATATTTAAAAGATTGCGATTGTTTACCTTAAAAAGGAGATAAAGAGAGAGCCATGGCAAAAGTGTGCTAAATAACAAATGGTACAGAGAAGGTTTGCTTGGGACCTTCTGTTTTCCTTGTGTCATAACACAAGAACAAGGGGACACTCAATGAAACTAAAAGGTAGCAAATTCAAAACTGATAAAAAGAAATACCTTTTCACATAATGCCTTATTCACCTGTAGAATTCATTGCCACAGGATATCATGGAAGCCAAGCAGACAGCAAGATTCAAAGATGCATTGGATATGTACAAGGATAACAAGAATATTCAGAGTTATAAGAGTTAATGCTTTAAAAAAGTTTTGAAGGGATATAAAACCTCATTTCAGGATTTAAACCAATCTCTTAATTATTAGAGATGGAATTTTCACAATGGGCAGATTATCTCATAGCTATCCATGGCAGGGTAACTTGCAACTTCCTTGGAAGACATCTGGTGCTGGCCACTATTGTAGACTATGGATCTGATCCAGTATAGTAGTTCCTATGATTTAAAAAGTAGAGTCAAGCAGCTGAAGTGAACAATGGAGCCAGAACCAAAAAAGAAATGCTCCTCAAAGTAATAAACACCAGCAAAACCCTCATTTTAACTGAGTAAGGAGTCGTTCATACTGCCATCTTGGAACCGACCCTGCCCTGTTTTTTTTATATTTGCCAATTTCATATCAGTTCCCATGGAAACAGAAACAGAACTAGCCACCGGCTGAGTCAATTTCAGCTGCTGGCTTCCAGATCTCATGTCTTCTGTTTCCCTGGAAACTGATGTCAAATCAGAAAAATAAGGTAAAAAAGTTTCTTTTTAAAAACATATTCTCTTATTTAATACTTACTTTTACTTTGGGCCTGGTCCAGTTCCCACTGAAGCTAATGAGAGGTTTGCAACTGACTTTAATGGAAGAAGGCTTGGGCTCTTTATTTTCACCCTCGTTGGAAGGGCTGCCAGTAGCCAGCAGGCAGTAGCAGCTGAGAGTGAGAGTTCTCAATTTCACCTGCTGGCTGGCTGACTGCCTGCTGAGATCTACAATGGCTGGTTTTGAAAGCAAGCTACAGATTTTAGGAGACATTTGGCTCCCACGGTCTGTAATATTTCAAATTGGAAGGAAAGAAATTAATTTTTTTTAAAAAATAGCAGGGGAAACAGATGGGTGTAATGATATTTAGAGAACAAATTGACTAACAAGCCCTGACCTGTTGTAGGCTGAACACCCCCAGAATCTACTTCAGCCAATTATATGCTTCATTTCATAATGTACATTTGAACTAGTTCTCTCTAATCCAGCTGTTAGCTGATTGAATAGCCCAACAAGCATAATTTAAAGAATATGTATATATATAGAGAGAGAGACAGACAGACAGACAAACACACATACACACAGAGATGAATGTGATCTGATTGTCTGAAGAAGGTTTTGAATCTGCATAATCCTTTCCACCTGAACACACGCCTCAGAATTATAAAACTGCTTCACCAATTATTACCCTAAAATATTCTCATATTTTTCAATTTATTTTTTTCTTCTGCATTAATTTGTGTCAGATTATTACTATTTCTTATGGCAGTGTTTGGTGGTAGTGGTGAAGCCCAGGTAGAAGGAATTTTTTAATGAATTATTCACAGATTTGAAACAGAGTAGCTCTCCACACATGCCTTCCGCCTTTTAATGAAGTCAGACTAGATGATCATAATGGCCCCCTTTAACTATCCCCTGCTGGTCCCCAGAGCTTTCAGAACTCTCCAAAACTTGACCCATGCAAGTTCTGAAAAGCTCCAACTACTGCCACTTCAAAGGTGGCATTGTAAATGTACAATGACACATAGGAAATAGTCATGGAAGTACAAGGTCTAATTTTCTGCTGAAACATATACCCCCATGCAAGCCAAATGCCATCAGTGAAACAGCAGGTAAACTCTGTGTATTTGATCCAAGATTTCTGACATGCAACAAAATCTTGCTTTTTTGATCTAGGATGTGTTGCTACTTGCACACACTTAGGGCCACATTCTTCTCTCAGTTACTGACCAATATGATTTCAGTGGCACTGCAAACGTAAATCAGTGCACAATTTGGCTCAAAGAGGTTGCACAGATGTAACTAAAAGCTAGTCCTAAAACTGCAGCAATTACCATTAAAAAGTCAGTTTATTCACAGGTAATATATAATTGTTTCTGAGATACACATTACTTATTCCAAGCAGAGAGAAGCATCTGTTATATTTTAGCTACCACTGTATGATAAACCAGATAATAATAATACCTAGCAATAAATATTTAATGGCATCCATTCTATATATAGCAGAGTAGACATGCACGGTGAGGTGGCAGTGACCTGGAAGAGGGATTTAATAGAACTACCTTTTTTGTTACAGTGAACAGTTGGGGAAAAAAGATTAGTTATAAATAGAGTTGTTTCCAAAACTTTACAGACAATGAATTAAAGGTGAGGAACTGCTTACTGTAGTTGTAGCTTTATTGATCTGTAGTACAAGAAATTGTTCTTTTATTTACTTGAATTGTGTCAATTGTTAATGGACACCAAAATCAAATAATTCTCTTGGAATAAACCATTTTCTGTAATTGGGCATGTGAGATTAGTCATCCACAAAAAATTTATAGATACTGAAAAGTGTGAACAGAAAAGAAAGGAGAGAAATGAAAAAGTGAACAATAGTTTAAAGCGACTGGTTGTATGTGTTTTTCAGTCATCCAGATTTATTACTTAGCACTTTAAATTGAGAAACACAGGATAGTTATGGATCAAAAGTGAGCGGTGAGCTCATGCTCATAATCATAATATTACCTACTTTTCAAAAAGGCATATTGTAAGAAAAATAAACCAATAATTTCTGGTGTCTAAACAGATCCTGGAAACTATAATAAACCAAACAGGTGTATTGGCCAACCAGAGGTAGAAGAGCTACCATGCTAATTAGAAGTAGAATGAAAAGAGAAACCCTAGAAAGAAGTAAATAAAAACCGTAGATGTGGAGATTGGGATGGTGCAAAAGTATTTAAGGAATATAATAGTGAAAGTGGCATTTTTCTCATGAATTAAAATGTCCAATTTAATGATGCAACGTTGTATCCTAAACGCATATTTGAATGCCCAGTCTCAATTATGTTTCCACAAAATGGTGAAGAAACAAAGAATTTTTACTGGCGGTGAAAATGGTTACATATGGAATGAATCCAGACTAAGTCATTGTTGAATCTGTGTTGAAAATGAAGGAAGGCAATTGACCACCCTTATTTCAGGTCCACTAATAGACCATTATCTGTGTGTCATTAATAACCCTGTACTACTGTCTTGAGCCATTGCCTTTCAGAATTGCATTCTTAGTCAAGTTCATCCACTGTGGTGGAGAAAGGTATAGAAGGTCTCTCTCTAGTATTCATTTTGTGAGCCACTAACTCAGGGATAGCCTTACATGAAGATAGAGTCAGCTGTTTGTACAAATTCTTTGTATCTGGGTCACTGAGATAATAGGAATAACAAAGATGAAAGCAGAGTCTGAATGAGCTCTCCCCTGACATCTATTGGTGAGCTGTGGAAAAAGACTTTAGCAGCTGATCTCGTTTGCATGGACACACCCACCTTGCGTAGGTACTCAGCATGATGGGATTGCTTGCCCAAATGATCACTTGTGGCTGGTGTTGGATCCCTAGTCTCCTCATTATTGGGGCAGGAGTAATGAAGTGTTGTTATCCTTGTTACATGAACCGAGGGCAGCAGAAATGTACCTGGCATACGCCCGATGGAAAGACTCATCCTCAACTGAACAGCACTCGCTAGGCAGGGGACATGGGTTCCAAAGTCCAATGAGTTGAGAGAGGGGGAAAAAGAGGTGAGGTGAGGTCGGACCCGGACCCGGACCCGGACCCATGGGTGCTTTTTAAGGGTCCTAGACACTGACTCTTCTTCTCTTCATAGTATAATAAAAGAGCTAATTTAGGTTTAACTGAGAGTCTTGTTACCTGCTGCAGTGCTAAAATCACTGATACCTGGGTCTAAGTATTAGACCTACTTTGGGACAGTCTCTCTATTGCAAGAGACTTCCCAGTGTGCACCAGCAGTGAAGTTCCCCCACTAACAGTTGAAATCACTGAGAGCTGTGTTAAGTGGGGTGCCCTGAAGACATCATGGCAAGTGGCCAGCCAGGTGGCTGGTGGAGAGGGCCAGAGCAGAGCCCCACAGATAGGTGCAGCAATTGGTCGTTGGGGTGATGAGCGAGTGCCCAAGTGGTATAGTGTGTAAGGTGCTTCCTTACACACATACACCCCACCAACAAGGTGGGAGGTGAACTCTGCGGATGAACCTCTGAACTCTGGGGTTGCACTAGCCCAGGACAGCAACTGTGAGTGGGGTACAGAGAAGGGACAGACACATTAAAAGGGCTTTCGGATTGCTGGACTTAAGAACTTGAGGGGAAAAGGACACTGCCCAACTTACTTGGGGGTGGGTCTTTTGCTCATGGTTTATATTTATGAATCCTAGTTCCTGTGTTTTCTCAAATTAATGCTGAATTACTTCCCTCCTTTTATTAAAAGGTTTTGCTACATTCAGAGACTCTGTGCTTGCAAGAGGGGAAGTATTGCCTCTTAGAGGCACCCAGGGGTGGTGTATAATTGTCCCCAGTCACTGGGTGGGATCTCAAGCCAGTTTTGTGTTGTATTGTTGAAAAGGAACCCCTAGATAATGAACCCGGCCCTTGTTGCTGCTGGCTCCGCCTGGCAGAAAGGTTACACTCTGTGGAAGTGAGCAACATTAACACCTGGCTTACTGCCAAAGAACCTACTGATGGCATACTGTAAGGGATTTTCTATGCACAGAATTGCACCACTTTACCTAAGGGTACTGTTTTCAGCAGATTTGGTTAGTCAGGTGCAAAACCCAAGATAATTTTAGTTTAAACCAGGCTTATTTTGGTGTAGTGTAAGTCAATTATGAACAGGTTTAAACTAATGTGAAATTAGTCACTGTCAAACCAAAATAAGGCTATGGATACAGTGCACACCTCTTGTGGCAGAGTGTACACATAGCTACATGCAGCAGTAAAAAAACCAGGCTGCATCCACCCTGTGGTGTGTAGCTACATGTGTTAGTGAAAGGATTTGGAAGTAGGGAGGTAACAGGGAAAGGTTCAGCAACTGGGAACCGATGGAGATTTTCTCTGCTATTGGAGCCTTTCCCTGGCCCAGTGACAGAGTGCCACTCCCCTGCCCCTTTTGATCCTTCCTAAATAGGTTATAATAATTGATTTTAACATTCACGTATTGCAAAACATCCCCCCAGGTTTCAATAATATACTAGGTCAAAAAATTCAGTTCCTCTTGTTTGTTACCCAGACTCCTAGCACTGACATGTAGGGAACCAAAGAATTTTTTCTCTTTATGTCCTTTGGCTACTTGATTAATTTTATTCTCAACATTTCAAATTTGTGCTGAATGGTAATATCTTCCCTCTTTTTACCCTCGCCTTTTGCTAGTAGTTTAATGCCTAAATACTGTAGCCAGCCTGTCCCTGAGGAAATTGATTCCTTTTCTCCTAAGGTGTAAGCAATCCAAACTATACAGGCCTATATCCCCATAAAAGATGGATTAGTGTTCCACAAAGCCAAAACCCTACACCCTATGTCATTTACCTAGCCAGCATAGTGCCACAAGAAATAGTTGAAGTCTAAGCAACTGATTCAAATCTAAGTTTTGCATAAGACAAGAGGACATGGAATCACCATTGCCTTTCATCATGTTCTTAATCTGGACATTGAGAATGGTAGATGAGTTGGAGGACATGGTATTGGGTGATCTAGAGTTAAGTTTTTTAGTTTATGCAGATGACATAGTACAACTGGGAGACACACTTGAATTAATGATGATACTCCTCGCTACCCTGAAAAATTGGTGCAGTTGACATGGACTTACAGCAAATGCCATGAAGACAAAGTAGTTGCATCTTGGAAAAGGGACAATAGATAAAGTGTTGAAAACAGCAGCAGTGATTCACAGAACAAGTAATATCTTGTGTGCTTAGGAAGCTTGATCTGTGCCTATGGTTCCATCAAGGATGAGGTTAAAAGAAACATGCTTTAGCTACAATGCTGAACAGAAATTGATGAAATTATGGACCGATAAAAATGTTTCATTTGATAACAAAGTGAAAATGTATCAAACCAGTGTATTAATGGCACTCCTCTATGGTCTGGAAGAAGCTGCATTAAATTAAACATCAGACGCCTGGAGGTAGTAGATATGACAGTTCTTCAGAAGACAGCAGATGTAAAGTAGGATTTTAAGAGAAATGAAGAAGTTAGGAGAGTAGGATGTGAAATCAGGATATGGGATTGGCTGCAATCAAAAAAATTACAATGATGCGGATACTGTAGCGAACATACAGATGACAGCATGCCAAATAAAACAACACAAAGGCAACCAAGGCCAGTCAGACCTAGAGACCAACCACTGATCAGATGGCATGACATAATAAACAAGGACATGACTAGGCTGGGCTTAACGGAGGAACAAACCCTGGACAGGAATGAATGGTGACACTCTAATGCTCCTCCTATCTGTAAAGATGCTTTGAAATGAGAAAAAAATTAGTTTGAAGATGAAAGAATAGGTGCTGTGGGTTCTTTCCAAGACTGACCTCAGTTTTAATTGGAACTACTTAGACTGCCCTTCTCACCCTGCAAATTCTGAAGTCTGGTCAGACATTATCTATACGACTCCAGGGCTTGGCCCTTTTACTCCAAATTGTAGTTCTAAAGCTGTCTTGAAACCCTAAATTCTTTTAAATATATATTGCACATGTAAGTGTGTGTATATACATATGTAATGACTTACTGAACTATATTAACTATATACTTGAATTCTGAAGAAGGTCATTCTGTTTTGCAGAGGATATAGTTATTTCAAATTTGGTTTTGTTCTGATTTGGAATGAAAAAAAAATTCTCTGTGAAAGGGGATGGATCCCTGGCTTCAGGGCACTCTGTCCAGTGGGCTGCCCCAGACCTGTGGATCCTGGAAGCCCTGGTACCCCTATTTTGAAAGCTCTACCTGGAAAGCTGGGAAAACAGGGTCTCCTGTAGCCCACCAAGTGGGTTGCTGAGGAGCTGGGAGAGTGAGCTGGCAGGAAATTGTCTAAATGGAACATTTTGATTTTGACAACTTGGCAAATGCTGATGAAAAGCTATGGTGTCAGAATTTTTATGACCAGCTCTAATAAGGACCCAAAAGACTTATGTGAAGTGGGCAGACTCAGTATGAAGAGAGGAAATCATCAAGTTTTTCATTCTTGATCATTACATTTTGAAAGTCTTGGACTGCTGAGAGATAAAGACAGTAGGGATGGATCAATAAGTAGGACAAAAGAAAAATATCTGTTTATTTAAAATTAATTAATATTTTCAGACCACTGCTTGGTGCACCTTCATGCTAACAGATACCCCTGCATTTAAAAGAAGATAAAGCCTTTTTGTGACACGGTTTTACAAAGTAAAAATGAGATGCAATGGTAGAAAAACTTAAGCCTAAGTCTAGGCGATCCCATTAAAAAAAAAAAAGCAAAAGAGCTGAAAACCTAGAATTTTTAGGCTGAATTTTGTGTCTTTGTTCATACTTGTGTATATGACTTCTTGATCAGTTTGGGGTATTGAGAATGATCATTGTTTCCTCCTTTATCTTCTGGATCACACTTTCTCAAAGTGAAATTGGGGCCTAAAGCACAAAGCATCCTTTTAGGCCACCAGTGAGCTAGTGTCAGTTTGCAATAGCCTTTGGCCTGCTTCTCTGGTGAAGAAGCACTTTTCCTTTGTATTTAGAGTGGATAAAACCAGGTTCATTTGGGGGTGGGTTAACCTCCTGATATCAGGAAAACATTGATTTAAATTGTTTATCTACTGATGGCTTAGTCAGTCTGCCTTTGTGTTCACTGCGAATTACATTGATGGAGATTAGGTGAATTTCCCCCTCCCCCATGATCACATTTGCATCATTTTAACACTGAGGCCTGTATTTCTTGAGCCCTGTTGTCTATTTATATATGCCACAATCACTGTTACATAACTGAATGTCCTTTTTCAAGTTATCCTAGAAATCAAGGACCACCAACATAACACTCCTTAACCTTAGGAGAGGCTAATGTTCAGGATTCTGTCTCTGAACCACAACATGTTCCATGAGCACTGTAGGCCCTGTATGTGTTACCCAGGCTAGCAGGCTAGCATCTGTGGTCAAGATTTTGGGGTCCAGACTGTAAAGGGATGCATGTAGCATAAGATGGACTTCTTGTTTCCACCAATAGAGAGTCTCAATAACTTTCGATGACATCCTCACTTTCCTTTGCCTCTGTGGGGATGGCTTACTTGTTCTAGGCCTGTAGGAGGTATCCCTTGGTCATTTTATATGCTGCCTTGCTCATGAAACCTGAAGACTCAGAAGCCATACGCAAAGGTGGATCAAAAACACTTTGTTTTGATACTTCAGGGATCAGAGCCTGCACCTGGTCAAACTTCTGTTGCATAGTGAAAATAGTGGCCCTCTTTGTCTCTGATTCCTTGGTGAACATTCATTTGGGAAAGGAGCAAGAACATTTCTTTAAGTTTACTATACACCCATGTATCTGAAGCAAGGAGAGACTCCTTTGGGTTGCCTCCTGCAAGCTTCCTTGGGATGGTGCTCTGATAAGAATGTTACCCAGATGAGTTCCAAGACTCCTCACCTTTATCACTATCAGCACCTTTGTGAAGATGCTGCTGCTGAAGGATCATCTGAAAGGTAACATTATACTAAGTCGTAATTTTCTACAAGTAAGCCAGAGAAATTGTCAATGACAGAGTCTGATGGCTATGTACATATAATATTCTGTAAGCCCACAGAAGAAGGTCCGGAGATATTGTAGTGACAGCAGAAGCTAAAGTCTCCATGACCAGTTGATCTTCTTCATTAAACTGCTCAGACTTTTGAGATAAAAGGAGAACTTGAGTCCTGATATTTTTCTTACTGTGGAGAAGCAGTAGAGCACTGAGCACCTTTCTTCTGGGGAAAAAAGTTATTAGCCCTAGTTCTGGTAGTTACAAGATCTCCTTCAGGCTAATTTGATATTTTTCATCATCCATCAAGAGAGAATAAAGAGAGGATGTGGTGGTGCCTGAAGTTGTAGAAAGTATCATATCACACAATCTCTGTTACCTACTTGTCAGAGGTCAACTGGAACCATGTATCTGAGAATTGGGATATTTTGGCCCTAGGCCTATTTCTGGATGGAGTCCAGCATGATTGCTGTCCAACCAGTGGCATGGACTGGAAAAGAGTGATCTGAATTGTCAGCCGCCACTATCAAGCTTTTCCCCAAACAGGCTTTCACATGAGAATTTTGAGGAAAGAGGATTTGTTTCAAGTAACTGTCCAGAGTTTAAGCCACAGAGCTTGCTGTCATGAGCCTCATGGCCAGTCTCATGAAATCCATGTCTCTCTCTACCATGAAAACAATAGGCAGATATTTTCTTTAGCATCAGCGTAAATTTATTGTTATTCAGAGGATCTAGTCTAAATCATTGCATTTGGATATGGTGTCCCTGGTGAAAACTGTTCCTGCCAGAAAAGCTGTGAGCTCTGCTGACAAACTTTCAGTCCCCTCCTATGGATGACCTCTGTTTTACTTTCTGCAAGGTCTCTGGGAAAGTTGGCACGGGAATGGTAAATTCTCACAGTCTTGGAAATGAGATATTTGCCCTTGGAATTCACTCACTCATACTCTCTTTTTCGCAGGATTGCAAAGGTGACCACCACCTTGCTCCCAATGGTGTCACATATCTGAGAGAAAGCATCTGCCTGCTTCTCTGGCTTGAGACTACCATGGTTCAAACCTAAGAGTTCACCTTCCTCATAGAAGGAGCTAGAGCTAGTGGAAGAGGATGAGCCTTTGGAGTGTTTCCTGGCTTGTTTCTTACATTATCTGCCCTTTGAGGATTTTTTGGTTCTCTTTTGTCCTGATCTGGAAACTGATCCATCATTCTGGATGGTACTCTTCTGTGGGACTCAGCTCACAAAGGAAGGCTTTGACCCCTGGACCACCAATTGTCATCCAATATGTAACTGGAGGTCAAATGCAGGGAGATATTCCTGAGGGAGCCCAAATTATTATTACTCTGTTTGCCTAATCAATGACTCTAGAATGAAAGTGGAAGGCCATGAAGTCTGATGGACAAGACTAAGCTGTCTCTGGCATTTGCCAAATGAGAGGTGCAACCCACATGTCTCACACTTGGAGAGGGCAGTGCTCTCTTTTCCATGAAAGCTGGCTAGCTCTTCTGTGACCAGCTGAAGAAGAGAATCCCGTTCACTGGAAAAGTCCAGAGGCTTGCCCTGGGTGTTTGGTCAGCTAACCATTATTTAAGCCACAGCAATCTTTTAGTTATAGTTAATGCAACCATCACCTGAGCTGAGGTCCTGATAACATCAGACACACAATTGGCGATGAAAGACACTACATATCCTAGGAAAAGTAATATAAAGGCCAGTTCGAAATACTCATCTTCGGCTCTTTCAATAGTACTACTCTGCATACAAGGCTATTCATATGGCTGTTCTGATGATTTTAAGGCAGATTAAATGCACAATGGAGATCTGGTACTCTGTGCTGCTCTGGATACACTACATCTATCCAGGAATTTCTTTAAAAAAATCTTTCCCAGAGAAAGGGTAAAAGATTCTCAGTGTGTTAGAAATGGGATTACTATTAGGAAAATACCAGTCATGATCTTGCAAGTTACTTTGATGACAGTGCTCTGACAACCCCTGAGATGCTTCATTTGAACTACACAATATGAGGTTACCTTGAAGTGGGTTTGCTAGTTTTGCCTCCAAAAAGTGCAGGCATTCTTTTTTTAAGCTTTGTTTAGAAAAGCCTCAATTTCCTGTAGGAGCTTGCACCACCTTTGTACATCCAGAAGCCCTTTAGCTCTAGAATAAGGAACCTACAAACAGTTTACAGTATATTTCTTATATTAATGCATATAATGAAATATATAGGATATGCAATGTGTGAGATAATGTGGAAAAGAATACTTAGACTTTGTGATCTCTGAGTGATTGATTTCACAGCCTTAAAATTACACTAACTCTAGCCACTTCTATTTAATATTAAAGCTCCATTGGGCGCTAAAAATACTGAGCAGAATGACTGATAACGGATGCACTAAAATAATTAATTTCTGTATGCTTGCCCAAAAGTCAGGTTCTCATTAATTATTTTCTATATAATCTACTTAAGTTATTACATTTTAGTATCTTAAAATATTGAACAAACATGGAGAGAACATACTAAAGAGCAACAGTAAGGTACCATAGCAGTTAATCAATGTCAACGTTGGTCTGTAAACAATTAGGGATATGACTCTGTGTAGGAGTACACATCCATGACCCTAACACACATACACACCCCTATTTTTATATGCATTTTTCAAAAGGCTGGCCCACAAATGCCTTAGGAAGTAGGAACAAATCATGGAAACAAGTGATCAAACAGAGTTTGATTAATTGAAGGTGATACAACAGAAGAAGAGGATACTGGGTCAGACCAATGGTCCATCTAGCCCAGTGTCCAGTCTTCTGACAGTGCCCAATGCCAGGTGCCCCAGAGGGAATGAACAGAACAGGTAATCAAGTGATCTGTGCCCTGTTGCCCATTCCCAGCTTTATACTTGAAAAAAGTAATTATGGGTCAGTCACTCTTCTGATATTTTCGTGTACTCTGCTTCTTTAAGGCAAGAGAAAGTGAGAGAGGCTGCAGCTGTTTGTGCCCAAGAGCCACCACCTGCTTACGTTAACTGGGACTGAATTACACCGACCGGGTTGCAGATGATTTACTAATCTTTTCCGTTGAGGGAGGAACATTCTCTCTCTAACATCACTAATATCTGCGAGTCATTAGTCTGTACAGCTAACCTCTGTTACTGCCTGCTATGCTAGGACATGAAAAAGGCACAAATACCCACTGAAATGACATCAGTTATTCTCATTTCATAATAAAGTATGTATTTATGTGATACAAAGATTTTGTACACTTGGAACTGAACGATGTATGAAACCTTGGTAGTTATACCAACACTTATAGGTGGACTGACTGATCCACACCAATACCCTTTTCTTTGGCTAAAGTGACATTTACTTATTCTGAACCTACTTTCTGGGGGAGAAAATCCTACTAAAACTATATTTTATGAAATAAGCAAGACAGTGAAAAGCTTGAGTACATGTTAATTGTTTGTGACCATTTTTCAGTAAAGTTATGCTATTCCACAAGGTAAAATATTGCTGAATGGAAATATGTATTTCCAGAAGTAGCCACTACAACATGGGCGTTTTTCAAACAAACACTTAACAAAGGGCGATCCCTATCCCACAAAAGTTCAAAATCTAAGGAAGACTCCACTGCAGAAAGCAATAGCCGTTATTTATATTTCCTTTAGCACAGCATTTTCCAAACATTTGAAAGCTGAGACCTCCTTCAGAAAATATTAAACCAGTTATAACCCATTTCAGTTCCAGCTTGTATTGTTAAAGGCCTACTCATGTTAGGACTTTAATTAAATGAAATGAAATTATATTTTAAAAACATGTCCCTAAATTTATACTTTATGAACTGATTTTTTATTTTACACACACACACACACACACACACACACACACACACACACACACACACAATTGGATGTTAAGTATTGCTCAAATACAAATTATTTAAAACTGCCATAAACATTACTTTTCATTTTTACAATGTTACTGAACAGTGACACTGACCTATTGTTTCAGGCTCTCTTCAAATTCAGGCAGATATCTCCACATCAGTTAATTTCAATCACATTTTCAAATTCTTCTCCACAACCATAACAGCTGGAGACTAACTTTGAAAAAACAAACCTCAAAACATTGAACAATTTTGCACACTCTGGAGTGTCTCTTGGAAGGCACATTTCACTGTTTAGGAGACACTGCTATGACATATGTTTTGAAAATGTATTTGCCTAAAAAACCCAACTCAAATAAATCATTCCCAAAATAATCCCAAACCCTTTTCCAAAAATGCTGGTGCAATATAGAAATAATGGAATAAAATGTTATAGTATACAATAGAATAGACTTTTTGAAGATACTAAGCAGCACTGGTGATAAAATTAGTTTTTCCTCACTGATGACCATAAAAATCAAGTCTGGATTAATTGACGTTTCCAGTCTCCATGTTGGAAGTACGTAGTATGCCACGTGAAGGTACAGGGCTGATGTGCATATAGATAGGGTATTTCATTAACTTTGTGATCATTCCTTTTACTTTCAAAATGTTCTAATTCTAGGAACAATATCACAAAGTGGTATTATGCTGTTATCTCCAGACCATCACAATCTTCAACATGACCTTTCCAGGAATGACATCAAAATAGGAGCAATGAGCATGGGTGTGTGTGGGGGTGGTGGTCTTACAAGTGAGAAAAATAGAAATGGTAATATAATTCCTGAACATCTACAATAATAATGCAGTCAAAACAATGACCTCACCGCAGATGTCTTGAATGTGTTTACTGAAATTGACTAATGGATTTTGTAATCTATTATTTATTGCAAGAGTATCTGTTATAGATTCTTATTAGAGAACTCTCCTGTGTTTACAGCATTATTGCATCTTTAAAAATCTTTAAAAGTGACAGATACAGCACCTTATTTAGATCGCAGCTAGGATTTCCTCTGTAGTTTCATTTTTACTTTAACAAAAATAAAAAACCTCTGCTTGGCCTGTTTCAATATATCATCATGTATCCTTACCTAGGCTCAATGAAAGCTACAGAAGCAGACATGGTACTATAGATATTGATACTTAGTCTTCGTGACATACCTCCATGTTGTACTTTTCCACAGTCCTTCTCAACGGGTCCACAACCTGCCAGCAAATCAAGATGCAGAGATCAATCAGCAGCATCCCTCCAACTATCACCATCAGCTTCTGGTCCTTAATAATCTGGAAGGACAAAGAGCAGAGGAGGGCATTCCCATGAGTCTGAGATTTCTGTGGAGTCTTCTTCACATGCAGTGAATAAACATGCACTGTTGCCAAACAGGTTTTTAATAATATATAGAGAATTTCAGAAATAGCAGGTGAAAGAAAGGTTTCAGAGTAGCAGCTATGTTAGTCTGTATCCGCAAAAAGAAAAGGAGAACTTGTGGCACCTTATGCTCAAAATAAATTTGTTAGTCTAAAGTGAAAGATACTGTAGGTTTGTCTCTTGTTTAATGTCAGTGTCTAACAATTATATAAACATCTCAAAAGAAGATTAGTGAAGACTGGTAAATACTTAACAAATTCAGAATTCTGGAAAATCTAGAAGATTCAATCTCAAAGATCAATTTTTATGTGTATGCATATAGAAGTGCACTAATTATTACAGCTCTCACCATAGCAAAAGCTATAGTTACATTTTCAATTCAAGTTGGTTTGAAATCCTGTTTTCTAGTAAGGGAAATATATATTTCCTTTTTTTACAAAATGAAGAGGTTTTTTGCACATGTAACTCAGAACAGTTACCTTTAATATTTTGCATATGCCCAGATTTCAATAGGGAATAGTTGCTTTACTAGTTAAAATAAATCCTACACTTACAGCCTTACAGGGGTATAGCAGCATCTATATATCATTTCTATTACATAGAAAAACTTTCACCTTTAATGTTTTTTAATGTAAAGTCAAACACTTCAAAGTTAAGAAATGACACAATTAAGGTTGACTCTTAATTCAGCCCCTTGTGCATATGCATTCTGATAGTGTCTTTCATTACACAATCACAGAGCATTTTTTCTACAGGGCCACCATTTCAGTGTTCAATACAAAGGCCACCAGAATGGGCAAAACAATGCATTTTCCCCTAGTCTCATTCACAGAAATGGGTGAACTGTTTTAGTGATTTTTTTAAACAAATTCAACCTGAGAGGGACACCAAGCATGGAAAATTTCAGCTCAAATGATTAAATTTTGGCAAAGTCACAAGCAATTGAAACCAGAGTCTTATAATGGGAAGAGTTAGGTAACCTACCAGCCCTGTCTCTATTTTATATTGAGTTTCTATAAAGTTGCAGGAAGGGGTACATATTGTATCACTTCATTTTTTTCTTCCATTTGGAAATTAAAAGCTTTCCCCTATTAACCCTTACAGCATATATTTTTAATTTTATTTAAACTATATAAACTTTCAGATAGTGTCTGTAATCCCTTTCCATTGAAATTTTAGGCATAAAGTGATCTCTAAATCAGTTACTCCACAAGTTATTAATTAAAAATGTGACAAAAATTATAACTAGAAATATAAGTATGAAGCAAACACATGAAAATCCTTCCTGATTATTTAGTGTAATAAACTCTCCATTCTCAGAGACGCTACTGCAATATTGTATGCCACTCTCTACTAAGCGGCTTCCCCAATTATTTAAACTATTTGGAGTAAAAATACTAAGTTCAGCAACCATTTTCTTCCTTACTAAAGTCCATGTATCTAATATTGTCATAATTAAGGGCTAGAGTATGACCCTTACTACCTGCTCACTCGGGGAGCAAGATAGCATGGCTGGCACTGCAGGATGGGGGTAGGGGTGAAAGCAGCTTCTGTCGCCGTGTTGCTACTCTCTCTTCTGCACAGCTGGGCAAGGAGTGGGTGGAAGAGAAGGGAAGTTGAATTAGGAAAAGAGCTAGCACTGCGTACTTCCCCTGCAGACTAAAAAGGAAACAGGCACTCAACTGTGACTCTCAGTCCCAGTTTGGTTCCTGCTCTACTCTTGGCATAGCACAATTACACCCTGCCCTTTACTCATGACCAGCTGCAAGATTACACTCTAACCCTAAAAGAAAAGGAGTACTGGT
Organism: Dermochelys coriacea; assembly: GCF_009764565.3. Taxonomy (NCBI): domain Eukaryota; kingdom Metazoa; phylum Chordata; order Testudines; family Dermochelyidae; genus Dermochelys; species Dermochelys coriacea. The sequence continues at coordinate 153,560,103 of NC_050069.1, read as the reverse complement.
GGCACCTTAGAGACTAACAAATTTATTAGAGCATAAGCTTTCGTCGGATGAAGTGAACTGTAGCTCACGAAAGCTTATGCTCTAATAAATTTGTTAATCTCTAAGGTGCCACCAGTACTCCTTTTCTTTTTGCGAATACAGACTAACACGGCTGCAACTCTGAAACTCTAACCCTAAGGGATGTTGTGTCAGGGGGAAGTTTACCTTGTGTACAGGGACAGCCCAAAGCCTATGCATCGCTTAAGTCCCACTTAAGGCCTCAAAGGAGGGCTTAGGTAAATAAGTAATGCTGTTCTTGTGCTGTCCCTGGACACAAGGGTGAGTTTCACATTGAGCTAATAGGGAGGGATAAAGATAGTCAGTAAGGGCTAGAGATACATAAAAGGACTTAAGTACTTAAGTCCAACAGTTAGGCACCACTGAAATCCTCAAAACCCCTGCTCTGGGTCACCTAATTCTGTAGGCACCTACACTTCCACTATTAAAGTTCCCTAGGTGCCAAAGTTTCTGCCAGTGAGCAGATGCACATATACCTCAGTTCAGGCACCTATCACACACCTAACCCCCAGTGGGATCCTCCAACTATGTGTTCCCTCACCTATCTCACCTGTGGGGCATTCTCTGAGCAAACCTAAACAGATGCAAAATGGCTAGAGGAGGAGGAATGGTGTTACCCCCCTCATAACTACCAGGTTCAATAACCTGATATGGAGATTCTATTTGAATTTGGGTACCCCACCTCTCAGCAGAGTACCCTAACCACATGCAGAGACACTCTAACACTCTTCCTGGCCTAACAGGAGAGACTGAGAGAATTCCTAAAATACACCAAAGTCCAGTGGTTAGGGCACTCTTCTGCGAGGTGGAGACCCAAGTTTGAATCCTTCACATCAGGCGGAGGAGAAAATTGAACCTGGGTCTCTCACGTGCCAGGTGGGTGCTCTAACCACTGGGATAAAAATTAAGGGCAAAGCTATACACAATTGAAACCAGGGTCTTATAATGGGAAGTGTTAAGCCACCTGCCAGCCCCATCTATAATGGCATTTTATATTGAGTTTCTATAAACTTGCATGAAGAGGTGCATATTATTTCACTTCATTTTTTTTCTTCCATTTGGAAATTAAAAGCTTCCCCCTACTTATCCTTACAGTATATATTTTTAATTGCATTCAAACTATGTAAACTTTCACATATCAGGAATAAAATCATCAGTTGCTCCACAAGTTATAATTTGTCACTTTTTAAAAATAGTAACTAGAAACTTCCTCCTCCTCAGTTATTGCTCAACAAAAAATGGCTTAGGTGCCTCACTCCAGGAGATGGTTCACAGCTGAGACTCCCAAGTGGATATTGGGCCAGCAGGAGGCACCTGTCTTAGGTGCCTACATCCTGACTTGGGATGAAGCTTAGGCCACACCCCTTCACCTTGGCATTTTCTCCAGGCTAACTTTTTAAAACAATTTTTATAACTGAGACAGGGCAAAAACTGCTACAACAGTCTCTTGGAGAAGAAAAATACAGTAACAGCAGTTCTTTAAGATGCGTCTCCCTATGGGTGCTCCTGCACTTATGCCCCCTGCACCTTCAATAGGAGATTTTCATAGACATGTCTGTTCAGCCTGTGCATGCATGTTACTTCACCTCATGCCCTATGTCATTGCTATATAGCACTGTGTGGGCTAACCATCCTCAGTTCCTTCTCTATTGTGAAACCGCATGACCGGAAACTCCAAAGAAGAGAAAAAGGGTGGGTAGTGGAGCACTCATAGTAGAACACATCTCAAAGAACTGCAATTACTGCATAGGATGAGTAACCACATCTTCTTCTTCGAGTAATGTCCGTATGGGTGCTTCACTCTAGGGGACTCCCAAGCAGTTCCCCTTTAAGGAGGCCAGGGCGTTTGAGTCTACTCCAGTATGGAAGAAAGTATAGCTGAGCCAAACACACTGTCGGAAGTAGAGTTGTGAATTATTGCACAGTGCTCGGCAAATTTACGCAGAGAAGCCCAAGTTGTTGCTTTACATATTTCAAATGATAGGAACGTTCTTAAGAAAGGCTGTGGAGGTGGAAATATATCTCAGAGTGAGCTCATGTGTCAGTAGGTGCTTTGAGATTACAAAATGGGCAGCAGTTGCTAATAGAATCAGTTTTCCACCCAGAGAGCCTCCGTTTAGAGATTGGAGTTCCTTTTGTTCTTTCTGCAAATCAAGATAAAGAATCTGGAAATCTTCCTGAAAGGTTTAGTCTGATCAAGGTAGAAGGTCATGGCTCTCCTGACATCAGCCATGCAGACCAAGGCCTTCCCCTTATCCTGGTGAGGATTATGGGCTGATTAATATGAAAATGAGAAGGTACTTTTGGCAAAAATATGGGGGGTGGTCGTAACATAACCTTGTCTCTGAAAAATATTGGGAACGGTTAGTATGCCACAGAAGACCATATTTCCCCCACTTGTCAAGCCGATGAGATGGCAACCAGAAATGCCATTTTCATTGATAAAAGGAGGAGTGAGCACACAGCCACAGGTTCAAACCGTGGTCATGTAAGGGATCTGAGAACCAAGTTAAGGTCCCAAAATCAGAGTAAGGCATGTAACTGGTGGAAAAAGGTTGCCCAGGCCTTTAAGGAATCTTGTTGTCACTGGGTGGGCAAATACAGAGTAACCCTCTATTGGAAAAAGGAAGGCCGTGATGGCAGGCAGATGAAAAATCGAGTTCAGTGATAACCCCAGGGTCTGTAGTATAGAATATAGGGTAGTATGTCTGGAAGCAATATGGTTGTTGCAATGTGTTTGAGGTTGCACCAATGGGCAAATAATTATTTTTGTAATTAAGTGCAGCATGTAGACTGTTTTCTGTTGTGCAGTAACATCCTTTTTACTTGCTGTGAACAGGCCATTTCTATGCCCATGAACCATCAATCAGGCGTACTCTGGGGTGAAGGATTCTGAGATGGGGTAAAGGATCTTCCCATTCTCCTGAGAGAACAGATAAGGGGCAGCATGAGGAGTGATCAGGGAGAAAACTGCCAGCTGTATCAGGTAAGGAAACCATGTTTGTCTGGGCCATATCAGAACAATCACAATAATTCTGGCCTTGTCCTTTCTTATTTTGAGTAGGACTTTGGATATCAGACATAGCGGGAATGCATACAGAAGACCCGGTGTCTATTAGAGGTGAAAGGCATTCCTAAGGGACTGGTGACAGACCAGCTCTGGAGCAAAACTGAGCACATTTCCTGATTATTGTTGTGGCAAAAAAGTCTGAGGAGTGCCATTGTTGGAATACATAGGGAAGTTTGATAGAATCTATCTCCCACTCGTGGTCTTGAGAGAAGTGAGAGGGAAGAGCATCTTCACAAGTAGGCTGGCTAACCTAGTGAGGAGGGCTTTAAACTAGGTTCACCGGGTGAAAGAGACCAAAGCCCTGAGGTAAGTGGGGAAGTGGGATACCGGGAGGAAGCATGAGCAGGAGCGTGCGAGAGGGCAGGGCTCCTGCCTCATACTGAGAAAGAGGGACGATCAGCGAGTTATCTCAAGTGCCTATACACAAAGGAGCCTGGGAAACAAGCAGGGAGAACTGGAAGTCCTGGCACAATCAAGGAATTATGATGTGATTGGAATAACAGAGACTTGGTGGGATAACTCACATGACTGGAATACTGTCATGGATAGATATAAACTGTTCAGGAAGGACAGGCAGGGCAGAAAAGGTGAGGGAGTTGCATTGTATGTAAGGGAGCAGTATGACTGCTCAGAGCTCAAGTATGAAACTGCAGAAAAACCTGAGAGTCTCTGGATTAAGTTTAGAAGTGTGAGCAACAAGGGTGATGTTGTGGTGGGAATTTGCTATAGACCACCGGATCAGGGGGATGAGGTGGACGAGGCTTTCTTCCAGCAACTCACGGAAGTTACTAGATCGCAGGCCCTGGTTCTCATGGGAGACTTCAATCACCCTGATATCTGCTGGGAGAGCAATACAGTGGTGCACAGACAATCCAGGAAGTTTTTGGAAAGTGTAGGGGACAATTTCTTGGTGCAAGTGCTGGAGGAACCAACTAGGGGCAGAGCTCTTCTTCTTGACCTGCTGCTCAGAAACCGGGAAGAATTAGTAGGGGAAGCAAAAGTGGATGGGAACCTGGGAGGCAGCGACCATGAGATGATCGAGTTCAGGATCCTGACACAGAGAAGAAAGGAGAGCAGCAGAATACGGACCCTGGACTTCAGAAAAGCAGACTTTGACTCCCTCAGGGGACTCCCCGGGAGAATAACATGAGGGGGAAAGGAGTCCAGGAGAGTTGGCTGTATTTTAAAGAATCCTTATTGAGGCTACAGGGACAAACCATCCCGATGTGTAGAAAGAATAGCAAATATGGCAGGCGACCAGCTTGGCTTAACAGTGAAATCCTTGCTGATCTTAAACACAAAAAAGAAGCTTACAAGAAGAAGTGGAAGACTGGACAAATGACCAGGGAAGAGTATCAAAATTACTCGGGCATGCAGGAGTGAAATTAGGAAGGCCAAATCACACCTGGAGTTGCAGCTAGCAAGAGATGTTAAGAGTAACAAGAAGGATTTCTTCAAGTATGTTAGCAACAAGAAGAAAGTCAAGAAAAGCGTTGGCCCCTTACTGAATGAGGGAGGCAACATAGTGACAGAGGATGTGGAAAAAGCTAATGTACTCAATGCTTTTTTTGCCTCTGTCTTCATGAACAAGATCAGCTCCCAGACTACTGCACTGGGCAGCACAACATGGGGAGGAGGAGACCAGCCCGCTGTGGAGAAAGAAGTGGTTCGGAACTATTTAGAAAAGTTGAACAAGCACAAGTCCATGGGGCCGGATGCGCTGCATCTGAGAGTGCTAAAGGAGTTGGCAGATGTGATTGCAAAGCCATAGGCCATTATCTTTGAAAACTCATGGAGATCGGGGAAGTCCCGGATGACTGGAAAAAGGCTAATATAGTGCCCATCTTTAAAAAAGGGAAGGAGGAGGATTCTGGGAACTACAGGCCAGTCAGCCTCACCTCAGTTCCTGGAAAAATCATGGAGCAGGTCCTCAAGGAATCAATTCTGAAGCACTTAGAGGAGAGGAAAGTGATCAGGAACAGTCAGTATGGATTCACCAAGGGCAAGTCATGCCTTACTAACGTAATTGCCTTCTACGATGAGATAACTGGCTCTGTGGATAAGGGGAAAGCTGTTGACATTGTTCTTTGACTTTAGCAAAGCTTTTGACATGGTCTCCCACAGTATTCTTGCCAGCAAGTTAAAGAAGTATGGGCTGGATGAATGGACTATAAGGTGGATAGAAAGTTGGCTAGATTGTTGGGCTCAACGGGTAGTGATCAATGGCTCCATGTCTAGTTGGCAGCTGGCATCAAGTGGAGTGCCCCAAGGGTCAGTCCTTGGGCCGGTTTTGTTCAATATCTTCATAAATGATCTGGAGGATGGTGTGGATTGCACCCTCAGCAAGTTTGCAGATGACACTAAACTGGGAGGAGAGGTAGATATGCTGGAGGGTAGGGATAAGATACAGAGGAACCTAGACAAATTAGAGGATTGGGCCAAAAGAAATCTGATGAGGTTCAACAAGGACAAGTGCAGAGTCCTGCACTTAGGATGGAAGAATCCCATGCGCTGCTACAGACTAGGGACCCAATGGCTCGGCAGCAGTTCTGCAGAAAAGGACCTAGGGGTTACAGTGGACGAGAAGCTGGATATGAGTCAACAGTGTGCCCTTGTTGCCAAGAAGGTCAATGGCATTTTGGGAGGTATAAATAGGGGCATTGCCAGCAGATTGAGGGACGTGATCGTTCCCCTCTATTCGACATTGGTGAGGCCTCATCTGGAGTACTGTGTCCAGTTTTGGGCCCCACACTACAAGAAGGATGTGGAAAAACTGGGAAGAGTCCAGTGGAGAGCAACAAAAATTATTAGAGGACTGGAACACATACTTATGAGGAGAGGCCGAGGGAACTGGGATTGTTTAGTCTGTGGAAGAGAAGAATGAGGGGGGATTTGATAGCTGCTTTCAACTATCTGAAAGGGGGTTCCAAAGAGGATGGATCTAGACTGTTCTCAGTGGTAGCAGATGACAGAACAAGGAATAATGGTCTCAAGTTGCAGTGGGGAAGGTTTAGGTTGGATATTAGGAAAAACTTTTTCACTAGGAGGGTGGTGAAACACTGGAATGTGTTACCTAGGGAGGTGGTGGAATCTCCTTCCTTAGAAGTTTTTAAGGTCAGGCTTGACAAAGCCCTGGCTGGGATGATTTAGTTGGGGATTGGTCCTGCTTTGAGCAGGGGGTTGGACTAGATGACCTCCTGAGGTCCCTTCCAACCCTGATATTCCATGATTCTAAGTGCCTGCTGAGTCTGTCCATGGTCATTTCTGGAAGGTAAGCTGCTGCAATAACAATCTGATTGCATATACTCCAATTCCAAAGCTCTACAGCTTCAGCACAGAGGGAAGGGGGATCTTGCTCCCCCTTGCCGGTTTATATAAAACATGCATGACATGTCTGTTATGACCTTTATGTTTTTGCCTCTGATCAGCGGCAGAAACTGGAGACAGATGTATCTGAATGCTCTGAGTTCTGGGAGGTTGACATGTAGAGTGGTTTCTTGGGGAATCCTCCTGCCCACAGCTGTACAATAGGGAAACATCTGTTATTATGACAGGTTTCAGAATAGCAGCCGTGTTAGTCTGTATTCTCAAAAAGAAAAGACTTTAGAGACTAACAAATTTATCTGAGCATAAGCTTTCGTGAGCTACAGCTCACTTCAAATGCATCCGATGAAGTGAGCTGTAGCTCACGAAAGCTTATGCTCAAATAAATTTGTTAGTCTCTAAGGTGCCACAAGTACTCCTTTTCTTTTTATCTGTTATTATAACAATCATTGGGAGAGGGCAGGTGAAGGGGACTCCCTCACACACATTGTGAGTGTCTAACAACTGAGAGATTTCTTTACAAAAGTGGGTATGGAAAGCAGTATGTTTAGACTGTACGCTAGGTGAATAAATTGTCCTGAGCCACCCTTGAAGTCATTGCATGTGCAGTTGTGCATGATCTACAAATGAAAGTACTGGCTGCCATATGTCCCAGTAGTTGGAGACAGTTCCTGACTGGGGTCTGAGGACTGATCTGAATCATATTGACTAAGTTGGATAGGGATTTAAATCTGTGCATTGGCAGGAAGGCTCCCACTACTGCTGAGTTGAGATGAGCCCCTATGAATGCCTGTTTTTGCACAGGGGTCAAGGTGGACTTCTGAATGTTCAGTTGCAGGGCCAGTATGGCCTTGTACATTCCTTGGAAGTGACTTCACAAGCAGTGTCCTTTCAGAAGCCAATCATCTAGGTAAGGGAATACCAAAATAGCATTCCTGTGGAAATGTGCCACTACTACCAACATGAAACTTTGAAAAGACCCTCAGGATGGATGATAGGCCAAAAGGTACTACAGTAAAGTGTAGGGATCGTTTGTGGAATGAGTGGATTGCAATGTGGAAATATGTGTTCAAGGTCAAGGGCCGAGAACCAATCCCCTTGATCCAGTGACAAGATTATAGCTACAGGTGTCACTATTCTCAATTTTTGTGCCTTCACAAAGTAGTCTTAAATCTAGAATGGGTCCCCAACCACTTTTTGGGAATCAGGAAATACCTGGAGTAAAGCCCCTTCCTTCTGTACTGTGTGGGAACTGATTTGATAGCACTCAGGTGTAGGAGAGTCGATTTCCTGCAGTAGCAGGAAATCATGGGAGAGGACCCTGAAGAGGGATGGAGAAGGGGAGTTGGTGGGTGGAACTGAACTGAAGTGGATGGAGTACCCTGTGGAAATGTTCTCCAAAACCCACTTGTCCATAGTGATGGACTCCCACGCCTGCCAGAAGTGGTAAAGGCAGTTGCCAAAAGGAAGAAAGCAGTGAAATGTTGTAGCTGGTATGTAAGGGGATGGGAACTCAGGGCCTTCATCTTCCAATCAAAATTGATGTTTCAAGGTGGAAAGTTGTGAAGTTGAAGGCTGGGAGATGGGTGGTTTTCTCCTCTGGAACCTCTACTTTTGCAGTGAAGTTCATATGGCCTCTGTAAGTTTGGAAACAGGGTGGGATGAAACCTCTGTGATGTCTGGGACCTACTAAATTTTCCTCTTCTGGTGTGTAGATCCCCAGAGATCATAAAGTGGCCCTGGAATCTTCATATGTGCAGAGATTTGTCTATGTTGTCAAACAACTTTATGCTGTCAAAAGGAAGGTCTTCTTTTGTATTCTGGTCCTCCTTTGATATTCCAGAGAGCTGAAGCCAGGAGGCCATCCTCATAACTACTGTCATGGAAAAGTGAACAAGCAGTAGTATCAACAGAGTTGAGAGAATCCTGCAGAGGTGCCCTGGAGAGGAGTTGGCCTTCTGCAACAATTGCCAGGAACTGCTCTGTGCTCTGCCAGCAGACGTTCAATAAAGGCGTTCAGCTTAGCATAGTTTATGTGGTTATACTTTGCCATTAAGGCCTGGTAATTGGTGATTCTAAACTGTAAAGTAGCTGGAAATAAGGTTTTCTACCACAGAGATGGAGGCACTTAAGATTTTTATCATGGGGCATAGATTTAATGTGGCGCTGCCTTCCTCATTTATTAACTGCCTCAACCACCAAGGAGTTAGGAGATTGGTGAGAAAAATAAAAATTCTAAACTCCTTAGAAGCAATGTAATATTTTTGGTTTGCCCTCTTGCACATGGGAGGAGTTGAGGCTGATGTATGGCAGATATTTGCAGGATCCAGGAATGCCTCATTGAGTGGCAGGGCAATGTGGACAGAGGAGGCAGTAGGGAGGATTTTAAGCAGTTTATGATGCAGCTCCTCAATCTGCTCGAGTGAGATCTGTAAAGAATCAACCACCCTTCTGATGAGATCATGAAACTGCTTAAAATTATGAGCCAGGGATGGTGGTGGCAGGACAGCTTCATCCAGGGATGAAGAGATGTTTGCAGTTGGAGACCTCCTTGTCAGTCTTGGCCTCCTGCTCCTCAAAAGTCTCTTCCTGAGGCTTGAGGTTCCTGGAAAGGGAAGGTGAGGAGGGTTGCCGGTCTCTATGAAAGGCAGAGTTTGAGGCCCTAGAGAATTTATAGTGATAAGCTGCCCAGGTATGGCCAAGGGGCTGGTGCATATGACATGGGTGGTAGAATCCATGGGTGTTCACCCCAGCAGTATGGTAGCTGTGGATGTTTATCACAAATGACCTCAGGTTGCTCAGGGAATCTCAGGAAAACAGCCTTCATCGAGCAGAGTGAAGAGCCTTGCACAGATATTTGGGAGACTGAGGCAGAGTGTTCATCAGAATCCTCCTCCTTTAAGTCACTCAGTAATGGTGGGACAGCAGAAGGAGCTTGAGGTACCACCACCATTGGTACTGGTTGGGTATCTGGGGAGCTGAACGCTCTCGGTACCAAGGAAGTGTGAAGTACTGCCATCGGTACTGGATGTCCAGAGATCTGGATGTTTTCAGTACCAAGAAGAAACTGGAAACAAGCAAGAGTGATTCAGGAGTCTGACACTTTAAGGGAATTTGGGAAAACTGGAAATCTTGTGGTACCAAGAATGTTGTCAGTACCATGTCCATGACTTGAGCTGAAGTAATGGTAACCAAAAGAGTGGGTGATACTGTGAGTTTTTAACTCTCTGGGGGGAAATCTGGATGGAGCCAGAGCTTTTTTTTCAGTACCGTGGTAGAGCTCTTCTTGCCACCACAGCCTGCTGTTGGTGCTGATGGCTTCTTGAAGCCCAATACTTTAGAGTTTCTAGGCTTGGCAGAGCTCTCAGTATCTGAGGAATCAGCAGCCTCATGGGTACCATGTCAGAGACTGATGGGATCCAAGAGAGCTAAAGACTTCAGCTTCTTTGAGGTAGATTCTCCACATGAAGAACTCAGGGCAAGGTCTTTGAAAGACTTTTAAGTGGAATCTTAGGTCTTCTCAGATCCCCCCAAAGAATGCCACTCAGCTAAAAGAGGCAGATGATGTACTCAGAGACCCTCATATGGGGAGCTCCTGACCTCAGTCAGCAGCCGGATGCAGTGAACTCTCTATCAAAGAACAGACAGAGAAAACTTTGAATCTTTCTGCCTCTAGAGCTTAATGCCAGACAGAAGTTTCACTTTTGGGAAATTTGAGATTCCCCAAAACAATGGATGCAACCGGAGTATGTGCTGCTCACCACTTGGACAACTTGTTAAGGCTTGGTCTCAAGCTGGGACGGTTGAAAAGGAACAGCGGACGATTAGCCCACAGAGTGCTAAATAGCAATGGCATGGAGCACAAGGTGGAATAACATGCATGCATGGGCTGAATAGACACTGTTATGAAAAATCTCTGATCGAAGGCACAGGGGGTGCCAGCACACCTACAGCGGAGCATCCATAGGAACACTACTTGAAGATCATCAGGTTGCAATAGATATATTGTCTTAGCTCACGAAAGCTTATGTTCTAATAAATTTGTTAGTCTCTAAGGTGCCACAAGTACTCCTTTTCTTTTTGTCTTATCTATATAGATGCATGTTTGCTCTGTGGTTTTGGTAATTTACATTTTAGTTTAGTTTTGGTTCCTATAATTTTCATTTTAGTTCTTGCTGCTCTGGCTAGCAGCTCTGTTGCTAAAGCAAGTTAAAGTGGTGACCACAGACCTTCTTTTAAGAAGAATTTCTTCAGGACAAGATTTCGATCAACTTTGTCTGGGTAGGGGAGAAGAGATGCATCACAACAGCTGTCACTATGGGCAGATAATAGTGCCCCATGATTCTTTTAAAGAGAAAATTGCTATAAAAGAGGCAAGGAGGAGGGAGGATCATGTAGCACTGAAGGAAGTAATCTGTGCCACTCAGCAGAAGGAATGGAGCACAAACCCTCTGTGTAACACCAAGCAGCCCAGGAAAAATTGTGCCTTCTGAGACAATCTTTCCCAGTACTCCCATCTGAGGATGTGGCTCCATTCTGCCTCTGACTTTGCACAGATAACACACTCTAGCTCTTAGCAAGGAAGCCATTTATCAGAATTTAGCTCTTGAGATTAAGTGGAAAGCATTCACTTATTTTCTAAACATAAGGTCAAATCCACAGACATTCAACCCAATCAGATGACTTGCCAGCATCAAATTATAGCAAATTTCCTTTCTTCTTCATTGGGACAAAGGCGATAAAATTCAATTTTCTTCACAGATTTGGAGATTACCTTACAGTAATAAATCTTGCACGGTTGTGTGTATCAATTGTATGATTATAGACTGCATTCAATTTGCCAATATTTAGCATAATTTTAATGTCTACTTTTAAAACAGAAATTGGTCAACAGGTTCAGTGGTCATCTGTGGATTAGACCTCCTTTTATATCAATGGAAAGGATGTGGCAAGCTACCATATTAGCAGGTTTCAGAGTAGCAGCCGTGTTAGTCTGTATTCGCAAAAAGAAAAGGAATACTTGTGGCACCTTAGAGACTAACAAATTTATTAGAGCATAAGCTTTCGATGCATCTGATGAAGTGAGCTATAGCTCACAAAAGCTTATGCTCTAATAAATTTGTTAGTCTCTAAGGTGCCACAAGTACTCCTTTTCTTTTTGCATATTAGCAGGCTATCCTATTCTGGAATTGCAGCAAAAATGATACCTAATAAAGGAATAAATTTTTGTCTACAAGTTTTAAAGAATTTGACTAGAGAGCCATATGGTCTTGGGCTTTTTCCAAGCTTTAAACTGTTAATAGCCTTTTTAGTCTCCACTTGAGATATTGATTCTTCTAAACTAACAGCATCTTCTGTTAGAATTGGCAGTTTCATTTTCTAAAAATGCTGTTGAATCTGCTCTGAAGGATTTTTATATTGTGATGTGTAGAAATCCAGAAAGGCGGACTTAATAGATTTAGGATCACTTATTGTATCTTTCAGTTTTTATTAGACAAATTGCTCTCTCATGATCTCTCCTTTGGAGATAAGCCAGTTTGTTGTAGTTTTCATAAATGGTTCTTTTAGGGCTTGTTTACATGAACAGTTAAGTCCACAGCAAGCTGGCATGAGAACCTACCCTTCACTAGCCTGCTGTACATTAAGTGTTCATGTGGATTCTGCTGCTGCACACGAGAAGTTCACCAGTATGCTTTGACTTAGTCCCATTTCAAAGCGGAGCAGGTCAAAGCACTCTAGGGAACTTTTGGTGCATGGCAGTGGGGTTCATATGAACAGTGCATGGCAAGCTAGGGTCAGGGTAGAGTTATACCCCAGCTTGCTGCCAACTAACTGTTCATGTAGACAAACCCACACTTTGCTTTATTTGCTACTGTTTTTTTAACCCAATAGCATATTAAATTCACTGATTGCATGTATACATTCCCTATATTTCTTTTGGCTTCCTGTACTCTTAGGAAGAGGTTCTCATCTGCATTTTTTATGGAAAGTAATTCTATGTATCCTTTTTCCCCCTATAAATTACTAACCATACCAAGCCACCACTCTCAGATTACTAATCTGGATACTTCCTATAGAGGTAGCCTTACTAGTGTCCTCCAAAATCATTCAATTTTGTACATACAAGAATATTTGTAAAGTTTTGTGCCTATCTGTACATTCTATAATATTGTTTAACATCCAATGCTTTCCTTTTCCTAACTTATTTGTACAATAGGCTACAAAGACACATGGTTTGTGTGAAGTATACAGGCCCATATTTGATTTGGGCCTTTACAAACTAATTTTTTCAATAGTAAATGAAAAGTAGTTTGATAGAAATGTAAAAGCAGTTTAAAGGTTAAAGAGCAGTAAGGTAAGCTATGAATTTATATCTAGGCTGCCCCCCTCCCCCAAAGAAACTTCCTTAATTTCTTATTTAGTAACAGTCATAAGTTAATGAGTGCGTGTAAGAGAGAATGGCTGACAAGTTAGAACTAGCCCACTGCCCAGACCAGGAAACCACGTACAATCCTTTATTGGAATGGCAGACTATTATTGGAGGTTTGTCCCTCACTTTAGTACTCTGACTGCCTATTATCACTGATCAATATAACAAGTAAGCCAGACAAGGTTGTCTGGTCCAAACAAGATCAACAGGCCTTCTTGAAACTGAAGGAAGCCCTGTGCACATACCCAGTTCTGGTAAGCCCTGACGTTGACAAACCTTTTATAGTGTTCACAGATGCCTCTCACACAAGAATTGGGGCCGTGTTGACGCAAACTGAGGAATAAGGGGAGACACAACCCATAGTATACTTGAGTAAGGAACTGCTTCCCCAAGAGGAAAAAAAATAAATATACAACCATAAGGAAAGACCATTGAGATGCAAGTCCTCAGCAATCTAGAGTTTGTTTTGAGTGACATTTCACAGTGTACACAGAAAACTCACCTGAATATATCAAATGAAGGACCTAATGCCAAGTTGCTAAAATGGAGTGTGGTGCGCCAAGATTATGATATGGAAGGGATACTTGTTAAAGGGAATGCCCATTTAATTGCTGATGCTCTAACCAGGAAATTTATTGGTTTCCCTCGGGGGAAAGTCAGCATTCTAGTTACTTCCACTTCTTGAAGAGGGAGATTTGACAGATATGACAATACCTTGCAATATCCTGGACAAACCTTATGGAATTAAGTGAAACTACTGTATTAAGTTTGAGTATCTGGGGAGTCCATTGTATTGAAAATGCAAAAATTTTATGTAATATTGTGGGATTGTATGGAACTTCTTTAGGAGGAAGGACATGATTAATATAATCTCTGGAAGATACTAGGAAGTTCAAAGGACTTTTTGGGACAATATTTGTGAACTGGTTTTCCTAGGGAAATGCAAATATTCCATCTTAAATCCATTCCTTTGAAACTGCACTTTGAGCGGAGACCCATTGTCAGGCTGATTACCTATTCCAGGTCTCTTCAAAGCACCAAAAGCGGTTCAATGAGCAACTTATTATCATAGGTTGAGTCATGGGTTGTTCTCATTCTGAGCAAAGAGTGTGGTGAACTTGAAACCATGGGAAATCCCCTGCATGGGATTCTGAAGGACTGCTCCTGTTGGAGGGGGTGATCTCTGTTAAGCTTATTAGCAGGTGTGTAGGTTCTTTTGTTTTTAATAAATTTTCTCTGTAGTGCTGTTACCTTAAGAATAAAATATGCTTACGTAGCTTACCTGTGGGAAGTTACATTGTTAGTCTCCCAAGAGAAAGCAAGCAGGTCTGCTTAGGCACTCTACCTTTTTTCCTGGGAACAACACATAGAAGACAGGGAACTGTTCAGCTGGGAGATATCCCTGTCAGAAGAAAGATGTGGGGCTGCATCCAAGAGAGGTGATGGCTGGGAAGCTAGAAGCCTGAGAGGGGAATACAGGTGGAATTACCTTTAACTGAGACACAAGTTATTGATTATTTTTAATGAGTTGAAGTGTGTTCATTAGCCTAGAGGAAGCCTCCTAATAGTCCTGCTTTTGAATTTTTGAAAGAGCATTTGTCTGCAGTTACCAGAGCAAATCTTGCAAGATAATGGTCATTCCTTATTGTGATTTGCCATAATGGCCAAAGGTCTAAAGACAGTCCATTGCAAAAGGATTGGGCCACATTAACCATATCAGGCATGTAGGGACCATCTAATTGGCCTTTGAAAAAACAAAGGTAGCCCATGAAGTGGAGTAATGGGGAAAATAACCTGCATAAAAGTTAACACCAAGCTGAAGAGAACAGTTTTCTCTTGACATCACCATCATCTGAAGCTTGGCACCCCTTTCTTCCCTGGACTTGCCAGCCAGAGGGAGAAGAGGTAAAAGATTCAGGTCAATAGCTATGAAAGTTTGATCAATCTGAAATTAACTGAGAGATCCTGAATGTGTCACATTAAGCTACTTTATGAGCTTGGCCACCTGTTTCATTGACTGGTTCCAGTTAACAGTCACATAAATCAAAGATCTCAAGAAACAAGGGAGAAGAAAGAATATGTCCCTGTTTTTATTTGGCATGAGGGGATGACTCAATGCTCCATCGAGGGGGGAGAAGATAGAGAGAGAGCACGCGCGCGCCCTCAATAGTTCCCCAGAAGTGAATATTAAATCCCTGATTTATTATCTAGTCAGAGATTCTCCTGGGTTAGAAAGGGGCATTATTCAAGAAGCTGCTAGTGTGTATGATTTAACAATCACCTCTGTGTTAAGTCCTGTAGAAAGATTATGTATTATTATCTGAAGAGGGAGGAAATAGAGCAGGGAAACAATAGCCTGTAACCTTAATGACCATTAAGAAAGAAGAGTTAAGGGGAATTACAAAGACATAGTTCTAATAGCTGTACTTTCTTTAAATAAAGTACAGGATTATGTCCTGATCACTGGTTGTGGTCTTAGATCGAAGGCAAACTGGTTCCTTCTTGAATCTCCCATGCAGGGTTAATAGAGTAACTCTTCCTTATGTCAACCTCATAATTTGATTTGACTGCCTTTGTATTCATTTGAAAAATGGAACCATCGATCCATTGATTTCATTTGTGATCTTGATTTGATCATTGTATTGTTTTATGTTTTATTAGTTTATGGAAGTTAGCTTGTCAGCAACATGCTTGATTAGTTTTATGTTTGCTTTCTCATTCTTTTAATAAAAATATACTGACCTGATTCCTCTCTCAAAACTGCAACATGGGTCAAACTACGCTGAGGGCAAAAGTACTATAGTTAAGATGTTGATGAACCACTTGGTTCTGCCCTTAATTAATCTCTGACAATCATATTGCATCTGACAATCATATTGTTAATACCAACATTTTATGCATCTTCTTATAAATAGAATTGGTAGCAATGAATGTGGTTAAGGTTGCCTTACACTTTCGATTTTATTTTTCCTACTGCATGCATCCGATGAAGTGAGCTGTAGCTCACGAAAGCTTATGCTCAAATAAATTTGTTAGTCTAAGGTGCCACAAGTACTCCCTTTCTTTTTACTTTCAATTATAAGCCTCTGTCTTCGGTTCTGTATAAGTTTGCCAAACTATCTATCGAGGCTGAGATTTCTCATGCTTGTTCTCTGTCTCATGCTGAATTGTTTTGCAAGATTTTTTTTAAATGGTTCATCTGTGTCACAGACCAAAGTTGGGGAAAAAGCCATAGGTTTACTAATGTTAACATTTCCCCCCTTTTTTGCAGAGATTTAGAATTGCTATAATTTGGAATAGGAACTTGACATTTGGCAGGACGATAATTCTGTGGTCAGTGATTTGCCTTATGTCCTCATGAAAATCCATTCAGAGTTGGCTGAATTTTTAGCCTCTGAAAAATGCCATTTGTACATGATCAACAGAGCTTGTTAGAGGCTTGCTGATATCTATTTCCCCCCTCCACCCCCCACAGCCATACAGAACAGCCGACCTGCATTCTCAGATGTCAGCACATTCACTCCTCAAGAATTATTGGATACTCTGAAAGAGGCTGACTGAAGACCCGTAAATCTGATCCATGCCCTTTCTGGCAACTGGTACCACTCATGACCAAAATAGCTAGTGCCTCATTCAGGAAAGGAATCATGCACTAACACTGAAGCAAACCATCTAGGAGACATCAGTTTTAGCCAACTATAGTCCTGGATCAATCCTTCAGTTCCCAAGAAAGCTCATAGAAAAGCTAGCCAAAAGACAGGGAGGGATTCTCTCCGGTGCTATTATGCTAGTATGCCACAAGGTCACCTGGTAAGATGACATGGACTCAAATATCAGCAATATGCAGGTTACACACAGGTCTATTGATCCTTCACAAAACACAGCTTAATACTTGGACAAGATCAGCTCATAAGTGAAGAACCTGAGCAAGATGGAGATTATATTGGTGGGTAGAGGAAAGCACTTTGAGGAGTATGCAGCAATTGTGCAGTCTCTGTTGGTTGACTCTGTATACTCACAATCAGTCAATGCAGTCCTTAGTATAGAATTATTCCTGGATTCTTCCCTGATGCTAACCACTCATATATCAGCATCTCTACATTTTCCCATTGACCAGGAGACTAACTCCTATCCTGGCAGACCAATGACCTGCCCCATTATACACACTTTCATCATCTCCAGTATGGAAGGCAGCAATGCCACATACCTGAGCACGGAGCCATCAGTCCTTAAGAAACTCCAACTAGCACAGAAAATGGCAGTGCATCTCCTCAGTAACATGGGCTACCACGAGCACATCAAACCTGTCCTCTGCTGTCTTCACTGGCTTCCCATAGAAATCAAGTCAAGTTCAAGATTTTGGTCTATATCTTAAAGACACTCAATGGCCTCAGCTAAAAGATAACCTAAAAACTCTAGTATGAAAACTGGTTAATTACACTTTTCATCAGGCACAATAGAACATTGTACAACAAAGGTAAAGCTCACCTGTGTGGGACACAGAAGTTTCTCAGAGGCCAGTCTGAGACTGAACTCCCCAAAAATATAAGGACTATCACAAACCTCACCATTCCACACAAAGGACAAGGCACATGACTTCACTCTTGTATTCTCTCATATAAACATGTAGCAGTGTGTAAACAAACCCCACCACCACCAACAACAAAAAATCTTACCAAAAAAACCACTACAGTGTACTTCAATTCTCCCGCGGAGAGGATGAGAGAAAGAACAAACATCACATGACAGATGTTAGTCATGCCACTGAATGCATTACTGGAAGGTGCTCAGATATTACAGTGATGCTATAAGAACCTAGATAGAATGGACTAGAATAGAAAGCCCACAGAACTTTCTACATGCCACCTGCACTGACCATGCTCCAAGGCCTCACAGAGCTTTCTGCTTGGAAGACTCAGAGCTAGTGTTCTATTCAGGAACCAGGCAAGTAGCCACCACTTCTTCACCGGTCTAAGGGACAGCGGGCAGGAGGACCCTGAGTTCTAGTCCCAACTCACCCACTGACTACTGTTACTAATTCTCTGCACTTCATGAGCCTTATTATTGAGGAAGAATTCATATTCACTCCATTTTATGGATGGAGTAATTAAGAGGTGTACAAAGTTACTTCAAACAGAACTGGAAAGAGAACCTAGATTTCTAATATCGCAGAGTTAAGTCTTATCCACATTGTCTTTCAAAATGAACATGCCATATCTATGTGATTGGTTACAGACAGCACAACCTTTTGACCATACTTCCCCTACAGCCAGGAACAGAACCCAGGAAGACAGATTAACAACATTCCTTTATCTAGCAAGTAGTTAAAGCCACTGGCAATATGGGAAATACTCTTGCCCTAGGGGCAGGTCCATATAAAGGATAAAAAATGTTTCTAGCTCCTTTATTAAGTTTGCAACTCAAAATAAAAGAGGGTTACTTACCTGTACAATAATTGATGTTCTTTGAGAGAACTTATATACATGCCACAGCTGGTGATTGCATGTTCAATGCATGTGTCATAACTTCCTAGTCAGCAGGATCCGCAAGGGTGCCACATGCACCCTTCACTCCCTTTTCTGTTTCAGAAAGGGTAGAAAGAGCAGCATTGCCCCACTACACCCAGCTCCTTTTCCATAGTTTGTGGGACTTCAAAGCAGTGAGGAAGAAGGGTGGAATATGTATATGGACTTGCATCTCAATCATCAATTACTGCATAGGTAAGCAAAAACTGCAAATGACAAAGTTTGGAGGTATTCCCGGTACAGAGGAGGACAGGAATATCATACAAGATTTGGAGGACCTTGAAAACTAGAGTAATAAAATGGGATTAAATTTAATAGTCCCTAAGTGCATGACCTTGCACTTTGCACTAAAAACAAAATTTTGCTATAAGCTGGGGACGTAACATTTCAGAGGAGGAGAAATATATGGGTGTACTGGTGAATCACAGGATGACTGAGCTGCCAATGTGATACGGCCGTGAAAAAAGCTAATGCATGAGGTGAGGTATTTCCAGTAGAGACAGGGAAAAGTTAGTACCATTACACAAAGCACTGGTGACACCTCATGTGGAATACTGTGTGCAATTCTGGATGCCCATATTTAAGAAAGATGAATTCAAACTGGAGCAGATATAGAGAAGAGCTACTAGGATAATCAGAGGAATGGAGAACATGCCATATGAGAGGAGACTTAAGGAGATTAGCTTGTTTAGCCTAACAAAATGAAGGCTGTGAGGAAATATGATTGCTCTCTATAAATAGAGCAGAGGGATAAAAACCAGCGAGGGAGAGGAGTTATTTAAGGACCAAGGCTGGCACAAGTACAAATGGCTATAAACCAGTCATGAACAAATTTAAGCTTGAAATTAGAAGAAGCTTTCTAACCATCAGAGCACAGAAGTTCTGGAACAGCCTTCCAAGGGGAATAGTGGGTGGGGGACAGGGAGAACCTAACTTCTTTCAAGACTGAACTTGATCCATTTATGGAGAGGATGGTATGATGAGATTGCTGACAATAGCATGTGGCCCATCTGCTTTAGCAAATGCCTTCAATGGCCAGAGATGTGGAAGACTCTGCATTAGCATAAGGAATTGTTTTCAAGGAGTGAGACTGGTGATCTCTAACTAAGTGATTGCCATATTTGGGGTTGGGATGGAATTTTCCCCCCAGGTCAGACTGGCAGAGACCCTGGGTTTATTTTTGGGTTGCCAAAAGGGGAGAGATATCTAGGGCTGGGGGAAAAAAACGAGTGATATGCTGTCTTTGGGCATGGAGTTAAATCTGCTGCCCTGTTGCAGAGAGGGAAGGGTTGTGTGAGGAACTGGTGACTCTTCCTGAGGGCTTCCTCTTTGAAACCCTCTGCCCCTTCCTAGAAGGCACGGGTACTCTGTATTGATAGTAAAGGAGCTGTCTGTGGTATGTCTAAGGCCTGAAATGCTGTCACTTGAAAGTTGGAGTGTAGACCCACAAGGACATGAGCATGGCCCTAAAGTGACCCCATGGCTGCTTAGATCTTGTTGTGGAACAAGGAGCATCCTTAAAAAGAAGGACCTACAATTATGGTTTGTAGCTCCTTAAGAATTCCTGACAAGAACAGCCACAAAGAGCAGTGCATTATTACTGCTGTTGCCATTGTTCTGGAGGTTGGGTCCATGGCATCCAATGCCTCCTGGAGGTATTGCTTAGCAACCAGCTGTTCTTCTGACTTGAAAGTCTAGAATTCCCTCCTGAATTCCGGTGGGAACTTTCAACTGAAGCACAGAATGACACCACTTGACATGGTTATACTTCACCAGGATTACTTGATATCCTCATTTGGAGGCTTGAGGTAGATGATGACTTCCTACCAAGCATGTCTATGCACTCCTGATCTTTTGGTGTCCATTTCTAAAGGTGTTGGTGCATTCTTTCATTCACCACCATCACTACCAGTGACCCTAGCATCAGGTGTGAGGAGAACTGCTTGTCGCCTGTGGCCAGTACGCAGTACCAATAATTGGCCCACTTTGAAGCCAGTGCTATGGAAGCAGGCGTCTGCCACAGGCCATTCATTGGCTCCAGCAGCCCCTCATTTATAGGAATGACTACACAGACCAGAACCAATAAGTATAACATACTGAGTACCTTGTGCAGCATATCCCCACACCTTTTCAGTCGGGATCTATGGGATTGCTGCTACCCATCTCATGAGATCCTAGAAGATTTTATGATTATACAGAGTGTCTGATGCCTTATCCAATGCCTGAGCCTTGTCTGGTGATGGGGAGGAGGTGTTTTCCAGTACTGGCTTTGGGTGGTCCAGCTCTGGAAGCTGCTGCTGCAGCTTGCTGTCCTGAGTACAGGTGATCCCTCACCCCCAGGCACAGAGAAACCAACCTGTGTTTGGAGTGTATGGGGGAGGTCAGATGTTCTGCAGTGTCCACAGGGCCCACATGGCTACCCAGGTTAGTACGAGCAGTCCTGCTAAGAGTTGATAGCAAGCTTGTGCCTTGACTGAGACTAGGTTTGTCTTCCCCAAACAGGGGAAGATAAGATCACCAAGTATGGGATCTGGCTGGGGATAGGGGTAAGCTCCACTCCAAGTCTCTTCCAGAAGCAAGGATGCCCTCCCTGCTATCAGCAGGACAGATGTTATTGGCCCTCAGGGGTACCATGGCAGCCCTGCAGGCAACATCAGGTCCAGGAACCTGTACAGCAGCATCAGCAGTATAAGACTTTCAGGTAAGTCTTTGGTCAAGAGATTCCAGGTTTGAGCTCCTGAGGTGGGGGATACTGGTCCCAAGATCACTGTTGTGTGGAAGGGCTGAGCCATTAAAGCTGCCTATACCACTGTTGATGCTGGCACTGCACAAGGAGGCAATGCTAGGTCTGGTACTAGCAGATGTTCTGTCTTTCTTGGTACCGACAAAGTGAGTATGGCTGAGCAGGTGCTGGCAAAAACCTCAAAACCTGTGGCACATCCAGCTCCACACAACTAATGCCAGCGGTGGTACTCAGGGAACTAGTTCTAAGTTTTGATGCATCCTTGATGTCAGACAGCCTTGTAGTCTTATGCAGCGTAGAGTCTGAGCCTCAAGACAGTATTTTATGCCTCTCCTCACACAAGGACTTGCGCTCAGTGTCTGTCTGATCCTGCTGCTACAGTGCACCTCAAAAGGTTTTGAGAATACCACCAGCTTGGACTTTGATAACCTTTGGTCCCTCAAAGATCTGGAAGTCTGGAGCCATGGATCTAAGTCCGGCAAATGGACTGCTCTAACAGGAAAGCCCTCAGGCAGGACTCCCTGGAGTGCTGGGTCCACTTAGAGAATGACTTGCAGTGCTCACACCAGTGCAGAACACACCCCTTACAGAGACAAAATAAGCAACTTGTATGGCTCTTCTTGAGAGGCCTTATAGCCTCAGATGAAGGGCACTGCTTAAAGCTTGAGAATTATGGCCCAGCACGTAAGCCCCTCTGGTACTGGGTCTGTAGGCAGAGAACTTCTGTCACCAATAACCTCAGGTCTGGTATGCTAATGCTAGTCTAAGAGTCAACTGCTGACTTCATTCAGCCATGATGGTAGGCTGCTCCCAGCAGAGTTACTCAGGGAGACTGGAGAGGAAAAGGAAGTTGGTGGCAGCTAGGAAAGGGAAATAGGTAGGGACTCACTCCATTGATTTTGTTGGACATGGTGCAATAAAACTTCACTTAGGGCACACGTATATCCAGGGCTAGAGCTCAGTAATAGTTAAAAGTTCAGAGGGAAACTAAAAAGATGACTGCTTTATTAACAGTTATTAATCATGACCAGACAGAATGGAGAAGTGGTAGTTCAGCTATAACATAATTACACTCACATAACTCTTGCAAGTATATTAGAGTTACATCATTAAAATAATCTACTCATTGGTTGATCAGTGACCATAGGCAGAACATTGTTGCTTAGCAACTTTTCCAAGCAGAATATTACAAATCAACCCTTTCACATGTGTCATGCATCATACAGTAGACAAGTAGTGTGACTATAGCATGATATGCACATAGTTCCTTCTTTGGAAAGCTCACCATCTCATCAACTCTGTAGGCCAAATTCATCCTTCAGATTAGCACACCAGCTTAGCCTAGGGCTAAACTGGGTCCTATGTGTGGAGGATTTTCTACAAGAAATGTGTAATTGTCATTGCCTGTGCTAAAAGGGATCCCAATCTTTGGAAAAAACACTACAAAGGGCTTGAATGGGTTGGAAGAAATGTTCTGATTTTGTTTGAAATGACATTCACATATCTAGTCTATATTTTCTTTAATGAACAATTCTGTAGCAAAGTATGATGCATCATTACTAAATAGCTGGGGACATCAATGCACTTGATTACATTTATGATCCTGTTCCAAGCTATTCAGAAATGAATTGTCTCATACTGTAGAGCAAAGTGTTCTTTATTCTGTCACCCATTATTCTCATAATGCATAGAGATTATGGTTGTGGCACCATTTGTGGGCAGTTAAGACTCTAAAAGAAATGTCATTGTTTTCCACAGCTATGGAGGTTTAGTCTTATCAAATCACATCAGACAAACTTGTTTATACAAATTATCAGTTCAACTAAAATTGGGTATTTTTTTCCCAAAATCGGAAACTTCTAGGGAGTGAGATATTCTACTTTAAATTAGGCTAGGCCCTCATAATGTTTGAAAAAGTGCAATATATGGAATATTTTTGCTCAAAATGCAATGTGGGTTATTAGCTTTGAAATAAAGGTCCCTTTCTAGGTTTGGTATTACCAAGCATGAAATACAAGAGGGTCCATCTAACTATGACAATACTTACTACATTCCAAGTGTCACCAAAGGGATTACAGCAAGGGTTTCACTTATAGATATCTGTAACTTTTATGTCAAGATTTTCAAAAATTGGAGTATAAATCCATATTTAGGCAATTAAATAAGTGAACTGGTTTTTCAGAAGTGCTAAGTCTCTAGCAGCTCCCAGTCACCATCATTTGAGCTCTTGGGAGCTCAGGATTTTGGAAAAAATCACACCACTTTCTTACGGTCCTAAATATGGATTTAGGAGCCTCACTTTAGGCTGCTATTTTGGATGCTTTGGACTGAATATTTATGTATATCATGGGGAAAAAAAATCAATAAAGTACCTCTGTCTCTGCTCAGAGACAGATCTTCTTGAAATATGCTCTATTCACATTTGAATAATAATAATCTCTAAAAACATGCCATGAAGTTACACCTGAAAAATTCACCATGTATTAGATATACTATGGGCCATTTGGTCAAGATGCTAAACATTCATAGTGAAAAAACAAATTTCAAACAGAAGGTTTGTCTTATTTCCTATTTTAAAGAATTTAACAATAAGATTGAAAAAATTAAAATTTTAAGTCTCCATATGTTGGTTCTTTAGAACAGATGGTCTCTAATATTGCATTTTAATGGTGCGAATCTGATTAGCTAAAATAATAATCTGGGTCTTATGCTTTCTCCTCCCAAGATTTATGAACTTTGAGATTTACTTAGTCAAACACAAAGACACCCCCTGGGAAATCCATTACAGTTTTTTGCTGTAAGTACAAAAAGCTCTAGCTAAATTTGTATTACAATAATGTTTTGAAAAGGTGTACATATTTTAAAATTACCTACTGAAAAAGTATCTTAATAGAAATTAGATATAGAGAGAACTAATTAGGTCATCTAGTCTAATATTATGCTAATCAGAAAAGACCAGATTTACAAAGGTATGTAGGCACTTAAGATAGGTGCTTAGTGGAATTTACTGAACCGTCAGTTAATACATTATTAGTGCATTGTTCAGTCTAGTTTTAGATAACTGAAATAAAGAGACAGCCGTTGCATTGCTTTAAGACTTGTGTGGGAAAAGTGTGGAAAATTATAACCTTTCTATGGGTTTTTAAACCAACCACAGTATTTAATAGAAATTATATCCCAGCTATAAACTCTATGGGATGGTTAAAAAAATTGATAGAAAGGATATATTTCTCTAATAAATTCTATCAATGTATAGAGAGATGTACTTATAATATTCTTAAGGGTCATACTGTTTGTGCTGGCACAGCAGAGCGGGGTTCAACAAGAAGCCAATTATGGCTTCCTGGTTCTTTGCTTAGTCATAGGCACAGATCAGAGCAGTTTGTGGGCTGCTTTAACATGCGTCAGCTGACACTGCTCCCCAAAGAACAGTTTGCCATCTGAGGATAGCTTGAATGCTGTGTGTTCTGCCCGGGCCTCTTCCTTCCCCTACTCCGCGCCAATATGCCCACTGAGCTGGTAACTGTGTGAGGGTGGCAGGGTCAAATTATGACATAGGTATGATAGGTTTGTGCCTAGGGCTTTGCCTACTGGAATCAAGTGTTTACATCATACTCTGAGCTTTCATTGAACAAAATAGTAAATTTCTGGATCTCATAGTTGTGAAAAGAAGTTTGAAAATGTGACCAGAGAGTACCCAAAACAGCACATGCCTGCAAATACTCTGGAATAATAGCTATGAACAGTGCCAATTCCAAAAGCCATTTTTCTGGGGCATCCACCAACATCACAGAGTCCTCTGCTGTGGGTTATGGTTTAAGAAATGAAGGCAGAGGACCAGGTTCACCTATCCAAACAGATGCACACCCTAACTGATGGGGTAAGTACTGTAAGGACCTGTGCTGTCACCCTGCCTCTCTGGAGGGAGAAAAGTCTCATACTTTTTCTGAGGGGAGGGAAGGAGAGTTCCTGTTCCATGGGAGGTGGAAGGGAACAGGTTTCCTGCCATTTGCTGCCCCTGCCTCTTTGAGAGAGGAGTGGGCCCTCCGCTACTGCTATTCCAAAAGTGATGCAGGACGAGGAGACATGGCTCAGCTGTTACTGAGAATGAAGTCAAGGAAAAACAGGTATTTTTAATAATGGGTGTTTTTTACCCCAACCAGCTATTTGAAGAGCTCTAGCATTTCCAGGTTTTGTAGCAGGAAGCTGAAATATGACAGAATCAGAGGTACAACTCTGGTTAGGGGAAAGATGCTGCAGCCATAGAATTGTTGCAAGAAAAGGTCACCATACTATTTTAACACAGGCAAAATAATGTATTGTTGCACAGCTTTGTTATCAGAAGCAGCTGAACTGTTTTGGCTGAAATTTTCCAGATACATTCAGCCTGAGGTAGAGACCTGGCCTGTATAAATTCAAGCAGTGAAAGTCTGGCAAAGTTATAAGCAACTGAAAACAGGTCTTATAATGAAAAGTGTTGGGTAACCTTAATAGGTAGTGCTGCCTGCCCCACCTATAATGATTACAAGCTATTTGTTACAAAGGACCCCTGTCTCATTCAGTACACAGGATGGAGAATGAATGAGGCAAAGGGTTCTAAGAGATAAAAGGATGTTCTCATGTGTTTAAAGCACTGGACTGGGACTCAGGAGAGCTGGTTTCTATCCTTGGCTCTGCCACAGATTTTCTACGGGATGTGGGCCAAAATGTTCAGTGGGGCCAAATTAAGACAAATTTGACTCTAGCATTTTCTAGCTTTTGAATGTTTGATTAACTTTACTTTTACATCTTTTTAATGTCCTTATATTCAACCTGAATAGAGTACTACTTTGCTACATTTCATAGCACTACACATAGCTATACCAACTTGGACCTCTGTAAATAATTCTTCTTTCTCCTTGATGTTTACAGCTTTTATCTATTTAGAAATGATTTTCATATCCCTTCTCCAATCATCATTTGGTTATACAATACAGGTTTAGTTTTTACTCTTTGCCAAATATGAGTGAGGGCTTCAGGTTTGCAGTATGATTGCAAATACACAGGGACTCTGATGTAGTGGCATTACAGAGTGGAATAATGATAGCAAAACAGCATAAATGCCAGTCTTTGAAGATAATACTTTTTGTTTCCACTGCCTTCACCATGTAACATTTTGACATCAAGATAAAACAAGGCCAGCAGAAGTCTAGGATGGTGAGCAATTAAATACTCAACAATATCAATAAAAGAGGTACTATCATTTACACACAAAAAATCCCTTCCCAGATGTCAGATGTAAGTACAGATACCAATGGACAAAGCTAGGAAGTTCTGAATGAAGTTGCGTCAAGGATATCATAGCACTAGCAACACTGTGCTTCAAGTATGGATGGCAACAAACAGTATTCTGGTCCAGAGGTGGCGATTGCCAAAGCTTTATTTTATTTGTCTGCCAATGGACAAACTTTTACTGGAACAGGGTAAATACTGATTATGGAAACTCTAAGCAATTGTTGTTTAAAATGTGTTAACCTTCCAGGTTCAATTCTCAGGGTGCCCGAGCTGTGTTTAATGCATCTGACGGGGGAGGGAGCAGAGGGGATATTCAGGACCCAGCATATAATAGAGCAGCTTTACTACTGTTCTAATTTATGCAGGCAGGACTGGCTTCCTTTAGCAGTTCTGCCCGCTGAGGCTACGCCAGAACACACAACGACTTCCGGCCATTAGCAGGCCTCCTCCTCCTCCTCTTCACTACCAGCACATTCTCTGTCAGTGCAGGAAGTGGGCAACTTCCCCCTCCTCCCCCTGGGCAGAATCGTCAGCTGCCTGGAGCAGAACAGAGGGGATTTACCAAGGCAGGATTGAGCCCCAATTAAAAGTGTTTTTTTTTGGTAAATATTAATTCTAGTCTACTTTCATTATCTCTAATGAGCTCTTTAAAACTTTTCCCTACTGACTTTGTCCTTTTTCATTTGACAAAAACTGATTCCCCTGTACTCCTGTGTTTCTAATGTAGCTGAAATTAATGTGATTCTTTTAAATTACTTCTTTTTAGCACTAGATTGATCAAAGATGTTAGCAGTGCTCTGGGAATACTGTATCATTTGACATTTAATGGCTTGGCAGCAGGAGAAGCTCATTCTGGCTTTTGTTGGTTATTTTAAAAAGAAGAACAATTGCAGCAAAGTAGTAGTGGATTAAAGTAAAACAAAAGACAATTGAATGTGGAGCATTGTTTAATTATAATATTATAAATCATATTCTCAGCCAACTTTAGAGTGTCTTCAAATATTTGTTTTCATCTCCACTGGACTGGACTTGACTTTTACATTTCAATTCTAAATGAAAAACTTCTGTTTGAACAGAATCTTCACTCCAGTTTTTTAAACTTCTTCACCCAACCAGCAAAAACAAGTATTCCTCCACCCCCATACTTCTCTTAATGAAAACTAAAACATATCAATTCTTTAATAGAGACAGTTACTGGATTACTATGATTACTTTGATTGGGTACAGAGGATAGCTGAATGTTGTAGGCAGGGACAAATTCCACTAGCCTCACCAGCTACAGAGAGTTTAGCCACAGTGCGGAAACTATTATATTGCTCTAGCACTACCTGAAAGTGGTGGGGGAAAAACCAGACAGTCCTTTGGCAAAGTACCCCACTCCATCCCTGTCCCCTCTTCTCACAGTCATACATAGAGCCCTGTAGCTGGGGGGCGCCTCCTGCTAGTTGTCTCAGGGAATTAGCATTCCAGCCTCCAGGGCACCCTCTGTCAGCCAGTGTCTCGCCTTGCTGCTAGCTCCCATGTCCCTCCCAGGACCCCGGTGCCCCAGGGGTCAGCACCCCTACAGTTCTGGGTCTCCCCCTCCCAGGGGAACCCCCCCACCCACTATCCCTGCCTCACCTCAGTCGTGAGCTCCTGCCAGTCACCAGCTAGCCCCTGCTTCCTGGGGCAGACTACAGTATGAGCCACTCATTACAGGCAAGGCTGGGTTTGGACCTGCTGCCTCTGCCTACCCGTGGCTTCCCCTGAAACCCCCCATACCTAATAGGGCTTCCCAGGCTTGCAGCCTGGGGCTTTCCTTGGCCAGAGCTCCCCAGCTCCTTTGGCCTTTCGGCAACGCTGCTCCAAACTAGATCCTCTATTCAGGTCTCTGCAGCCAGGTCCCTCCCTCCCTCTCAAAGCAAGAAAGAGAGTATTCTTCTACACCTAGCTTCCCTGGGCTTTTATAAGGCCTGCTGGGTCTGTTTGGGGCGTGGCCCCCAGCTGCAGCTGCTCTGCCAATCAGCCCAGCTTTTCCCCTGCCTCAGACCTCTCCCAGGGCTATTTTAAACCCCTCTAGACCCGAGCAGATGTCACCTCTGCTACAAGCCCCCACAGGGTAAAAAAACATCAGGAAGTGAAACCACACCAATCCTGCTGCAAGAGGATTATCTGAACCCATGGAGTTAGGTTAGGAATTGGGTGGGTCCCAGACAGCAGCCACATCAAGGGATGGGAGATTCCAAGGGCCACACCATCTATCTCAGGGCTCTGAAGAATGGGGCAGTGCCAGCATCTTTACCCTTCCCTGGCCTGAGGTGGGCAGGAGGTGTCAGAAAGCCGGTATGGAGCTCAGAGTAAGCAGGGAGCATCTGGTTCTCATCTGCTTCTCAGATCAAAGGAATGTCTTTTGCAAATCAGAAAGTGCCTTAGGATTTCATAAAAATGAAAGATTTTAAAAAATATAAGTTAAAATATGTTTTGCTGTTGAATGCCACCCCTACGGTTTAGCTATTGGTTGTTAGATTCAATGGCCAGAAGGGACCATTGTGTGCAAGCTGGTTTTGTCATACAATACGTTATGGTGGTACCCCACATAACCTCCAAAGCAGCAGGACAAAAAGTGTCATTACTATAAGAGGTATATTTAAGTATACGAGTTCATATTCTATACAGTTTTTTAGAAGGAGAAAGAAATCTGTCAATATATAAATAGATCAAAAAGTTATTTATAGACTGCACCATATATATTAAAGGTAGAAATAAAATTATTAGGTAAACTTGTCCTCCTTACTAATGCAAAATGGTTCCTTTCATTATATTCTCTTTTCTGCTGTTTTATTCAGTCTTCCTTTAAATGAATCAAGTGATGAGTTCTAGAACTATGCAGAGCCTATTTCACAATCTAATAGATTTCACTGTTAATAATATTACCCTGATATTCAGCCTAAATTATCCATGACGACTGACAAAGTAATGTACTTAAAAGCAACATTTTATTGAAGCTGGACATTTATGAATAGGTAGACCTAGAACTATCCATAAAGTATTAAACAAAAGGGTATTTAAATCATTTAAAATTTTGTGCTCCTTGATTGATCTGTTCTAACATGGCATAACAACAAAAATGTTAAACCATTCTTCAGATATATCCGTTATTTGTCAAGTTAAAAATATTAGAGTTTCAATTTGTTTGGTTTGCTATAATGTGTATGACCTAAGCTTGGATAATTTTTTTTTAAATCTACTGTCTGTAAACTAAACCTGATCGAAAATGGCAATAGTGTATTTTCTGTCAGTTCAGTGGTTACTGCTACTGTTACTCTATTTTGGGGACAACTCCCACTCTCAAATCTGAAGTAGAATTACAATGCCGGTCATTGTACTGTCCCTGCTGGAAAACATGTGGTATAAGAAAAGAACTTCATGTTTCTGAGTCATCTCTCCTGTCTTAAATAGAGCTTATCTATCTTGGTAAACCAAACATGGAAAACACAGTACAATTAAACATTTTGTGTTGACAACTAATTAGCTAATTTGCATATTCTTGTCAGTAAATAGTCCTCTTTTTAAGGATT
This sequence comes from Dermochelys coriacea, assembly GCF_009764565.3. Taxonomy (NCBI): domain Eukaryota; kingdom Metazoa; phylum Chordata; order Testudines; family Dermochelyidae; genus Dermochelys; species Dermochelys coriacea. The sequence continues at coordinate 153,530,123 of NC_050069.1, read as the reverse complement.
ATACTTCTCAAACACTGAAATAGAAAACCAAAATAAGCAAGGACAAGGGAAGGGAATTGTAGTGATTAATATTGTGAGACAGACGTCATTTCAATTCATAGGGTAGGTAAATTATGTTGCAATCCAATGTTTTGACTGAGATGCCCTTAATATTTCCAGCATCTCTCAAGATAAAGCAGTTTATTGGGCAGCATTTAGGTATTTGAAGACATTATCCAACACCCACTACTGTGCTTTTATAAAAAAACTTAAATATTTAATGCACAATTGTCAATAAATGACTGGATTAACCAAGTTATTCACTACAGATCAGATCCTGCCACCCTTACATTCTCTGAGCAGGGCCGGCTCTACAGTTTTTGCTGCCCCAAACAGTGAAAAAAACTGCTGCCACGGACGGCAAAAAGGAGAAGCTGCCACCGATTTGCCGCCACAGCCTGCGGGACAGAGAGGCTGCTGCCGAATTGCTGCTGCCACAGAAACACTGCCGCCCCTTGCTAACTGCCGCCCCAAGCACCTGCTTGGAATGCTGGTGCCTGGAGCCAGCCCTGTCTCTGAGTAGTGCCTTGCTGTGTAAATACTCCCACTCAAGTTGATGGGACTAGCTGAGGAAAAAGATACTAGTTAGTGGGTGAATAAGGGCTGCAGAATGCAGCATTTAATAATTAACAGACAAGAGTCACTGAATGTCAGAGGTGAGGAGCCATTTGACTGTCTAAAGGCAAATGGCATGTCAGAGTGCAAAGTGAATTCTTAATGAAAGCCCAGTAGACTGAATTATTCATTCCTGTTAGAGACCTTTTGAAATGACATATTTTGGTGAAAATGATAAAATCTACAATATAAACACAATATTAGAAATAAAGATGAGAAACCAAATTCTGTTTTCAGTTATACCAGCAGAACCTGGAGCAGTGGAATTCAGTGGGTAGAATAGTTGTTCAGATGTTGAGAAACATTGTTTTGTGCAGCAAGAGTTTGATTCTGGGAAAGTGGATCCTTGGACTCAGCTAGAATAAGCGTGCACATTATGGTGGTCCTCTGCATGGAAGTGTTAAGGAGGGAAGGGGCTCTCATGCCAGTCGGTGCACCTATAATTTGGCTCTTAATTGTTTTCGTCATTCAAAATATTCTGCACTGAATAAAAATACATATAGAGAACTCTGGTTAAGAACCAAAATATAAGAAGTAACAAAATGTTTTTGTGGTTAAGGCACCAGACTGGATTTCATGAGTTCTGGATTCAATTCCAAGTCAACAGACTTCCTGTGTACCTAGGAGAAGTCACTTCATCTTTTTGTGCCTTGGTTTCCCCATCTGTAAAATGAAGATAACTGTCCCTCTGCCTACCTAGATTGCAAGCTCTTTGGAGTACAGTCAGACTCTTACTAGCTATGTGTACAATACATAGCACAATTGGACCACCTGGTGCTCCTATAGTACAAATAATAAGGTATTTTATTAACTCTTAAAATGCAGGTCTTTGAAAAGGGCATGCAGAGGAAAATCTTTAAGGTGAACCTGTGCATTTTCCAGCATAACTTTCCCCTTTCTTAGGTTTATGTGGCTCTATTTTTTCCTTTGTTAGCAAAAATATTACAATTGCATTTATAGAATTGTGTATGGTTGCTGATTTTAGCTCTCAATCGCCAATAGTTTGTCAGCTTTGTTTTTTCATTCTGATTTCCATTCATACTTTCCCAACAAAATGAATAACTTAATAGAGTCTCAAAGACTAAGGCCAGAAGGGACCAACACGATCATCTAGTCTAACCTCCTGCACATTGTAGGCCACAGAACCTCACCACTACTCCTATAATCGACTCCTAACCTCTGGCTTGGTTACTGAAGTCCTCAAATCATGATTTAAAGACTTAAAGTTACAGAGAATCCACCATTTACACTAGTTTAAACCTGCAAGTGACCCATGCCCCATGCTACAGAGGAAGTAAAAATACATCCCAGGTCTCTGACGGTCTGACCTGGGAGAAAATTCCTTCCCAGCCCCAAATATGTCGGTCAGTTGAACTCTGAGAATGTGGACAACTCCCAGGAGCCAGACACATGGAAAAGAATTCTCTATAGTACCTCAGAGCCCTCCCTAGCTAGTGTCCCTAGTTTTCTGTTTTTAAAGAAAACCATCTAACATTTTATATGTGTAAAGAAATGATATTAGAAAAAACAACAATATAGCAATCCAAACATGAGATACCACATACTAGATAATGGTCTGAACGACTGTAATTCTAGCTTGGCTTTTCTATATCTACAAAATGTTTTGGCTCAAAAAGATGGTTACAATATTACTTTTTCTAATCTGGCTCTAACCACTACTGTGGCTCAATTCTGATTGATCTTGGTCACTGCCTGCCTTTCCAATCAAGACTAGAACAACAAAATCCTACAAGTACTCTATCTCGTCCCCTCCTAGCAAGCTATGAGAAACTTTTGTTTGCAACACTTATATTCCAGGTGATGCAAAATGACTTAATATGACCATAAGAATGGTCATACTGGGTCAGACCAAAGGTCCATCTAGCCCAATATCCCATCTTCTGATAGTGGCCAATGCCAGATGCTTCCAATGGAATGAACAGAACAAGTAATCATCAAATGATCCATCCCGTCATCCAGTCCCAACATCTCGCAGTCAGAGACTTAGGGACACCAGTGGAGGATCTGCTCCCTGGAGATTTATGGATGCTGGAGTAAACTAAACTATAAACTATAGTTCATAAACTATAGGCTATAAACCAGTGAGGAGCAGGGTTTCCCCAGCCTTTGCATTTTGTGAACCAGTTTGTAGATATATGTCCCTCTCTTGGACTCATGGATCCTTTCAAAGCCCACAACTTGACTGTCAAAACAGTTCATTCCATTGAACAGCATGGAGGGCTCTGTAGATCACTATTTGAGAACCTCTGATTATAGAGGCTATGAAGGGGATATAAAGAAAAAAGGGACACAAATGTTGACTATTCAGTGTATTTCAATATGATATTTTTCTGAAAGGGAGGACAGTGTTCCACAGCACCAGTGGAAGTATGGGTATTCAGGGGGTATAACAATAGCAGATAACAGCTTCATCATATCTGTGATAGGAACAGTTGTTTCCTCACCTTTTTCTTCATTTTTACATTTTTGAAAATTGCATGAACTCTCCAGGTTTTTGCAAACATTGCTCCAAATGCAGTTGTATAGCCCACTGTAAGAATCCATGTCCGGACCTAAGATATAATCAAAGACACAGCCTTTTAGTTTTTCACAGATAATTTGAATGTCTTAAACGTCTCAAAATAGTCTAAAATACCTATTGTATCTAGAGATAGTAAAACAGTTTAGCAATTTTTTTTGAAATTTTTAAATTATGTTTCTCAGGGTAATGGCACAGTTGTCTTCAATTTTTTACAGAATATTTTATTGGATTTTTTTAATTTTCAAAATTTCTAATTTGTTCCCTCCTTTCTTCCCTATTTTTCTTTTTCCCATTGAATGTAATAAAATGAGGACTGAATTCTTTCTCCCCTTCACTTTTTCCTTTGCAGTTTTCCCGCTTTTCCACTCTAAGTTTTCATAATGTCTTCAACTTTAGAAAAACTACAGAATAGCAAAAGGAGAAATGAAAGTGTGACTCTGCTGGTCTGTAACTCTGCTTGAGGAAGAAACAAATGAGGGCTATCAAGGTCTGCATCTTTGGGAGAGCTATAGCAGCAGCCAATAGCTCAACAAGTTAGTAAATTTGATAAATAGTGTGGAACTAAATGGTGAAGGACCTTTATGCCAAGGAAAGTGTGTTTGGTGCAGCGAAGGAGGGACACAAAGGAGGAGGAGATATGGTTGGAGCAACAACCAGAAAGATGATCCTAACAGCAACATTTTGAATGGACTTAAGGGACCAATGTGGATAGCATCAAAGTTAGATAGGAGGAGATTACAGTAGTCAAGATGTGAGATAATGAGGGACTGAACAAGAGCCTGAGTAGTCTGGAAAAACAGAAAAGATTTGATGTTAAAAATATCATATAGATAGAAGTTGGGAGACAGGGACATGGCCTGAATGTATAGGTCTTAGAGAGAGAGGACCGAATCACAGATATCACCTAGATTGTGGCCTTGAGTGATTGAGAAGATAGTGGTCTTATAAACAGTAATGGAAAAATAGAGGAAAGAGGAAGCAAAGAACGAGAACCAGGACAGAACAATGCCTCAAAAGCAATGGAGGCAGGATTTTAAGTAGGAATTCATCAATGACATCAAAGACCACCGAGAAGTCAAAGAGGATAGAAAGCAGCTAACAAACAAACGTACTTCATGTTATCGTAGAGAATGGCTTCCTACAGATTTCCATGCAGAAAGAATTACTGTACACATATGACCAAGCAGAGACCAAAATGTATAAGGTGAATGTGACACTGAGAGTAGAAATCATTGGAGAAAGGATGCCAAAAAAAAAAAAAAAAAAAAAATCAAAATTTACCAAGAATGTGAAGTTTTTAGGTGTATCTTATAGATGGCAGTTTTGCTAGTCACCTCAATATAGCAGAGTTAAGTCAACTCCAATTGGTTTCAAAAATCCACGTTACACCAGAGTTTTCAGGCTACTGGTTTGTGATTTCTAGTCAGCATGCAATGAGTTCTTTTCCCAAAATGTGTGTGTAGCGAGGCGGTGTGGCTCCCCGCCGCCCCGGAGAGGGTCGAACCCCTCCAGACACCAGAGTGGACGGAGCCAGGAAGCTCTGAGCCCGCCCCTTAGAGGGACAGACGGTAACCTGGAAGTAGAAAGACGGTCCCTCAGAGCTCACTAGAGGATCAGCCACTGGGGAGGCCAGACCACGACTGGGAAAACCCCACGGCCCCAGGTCCATGCCAAGACTGGCTGGATCTGCCCTGCACCAGCTACCCGGGGGAGGGCTGGACCTGCCGCTGGTCCACTGCCCCGAGGAGCCCATGGTGCTGGACCCCCCGGAGAACACCGCCGTGATCCAGGTACCGGAAGGAGGGGAGTTAGGAAGTAGCCTGGGGGCAGCCGACCCTACTCTGGCTGTAACTCTGCCAGAACCCATGTCAGTGTGTTGCGGTCAGGATCCCCACTGACCTAGCAGTGGGTCGTTTGCTGCAGCTAGGATCGCAGTGGAGTGGGAGGGCCTGCGTCCCCCCCCGCCCCAACTCGTGGGTGGCGGTCTCCCCTTCTCCCAGGTCCTTTGGAGGCCTGGGCTAATTCACACATGTTGTGTTGCTCAGCCCCTGCCTGACGGCCTGAGCTCCTGACTATTTGGTGCCCCATCCTGACTCAGGGCCCGGGCCTACTGTGCTCGTTCCAGTTACCGCAAGGGCTGCTGAGGGAGACTCTGGTGGCCGGACAAATTCCCCCAAAGTTAACTGTGTGTAGCGAGCCAGTGTGGCTCCCTGCCGCCCCGGAGAGGGTCGCGCCCCGGCCTAGCCCCTTTAGAGTGTGATAATTGTATGTGATGTTGAAATGTGTTAATAAATATTCAATAGTTTTGTGTACACAATAGTGATATTTTGGCAGACAGATACTTGATATTTTAATATCTCTAGTAAAGCTCTTTTTTGTCCTTACTCAAGCAGCAATTATCCTTGGGGATACTAATAAATTCAATTATGTTCATAATTCAGAAAAAATGTTATTTTTACCATGCTCAGTGCAAAAAGGTTATGATTTGGATTAATTTATATTATAATAATATAGCCTATTGGCTGTAGTGGAAACCCTACTAGTTAAAAATAATTTTCTCAGAATGAGATCTCTGCAGCCAAGGATGTGAGGATGACTTTAAAATGAAAATAGGTTTTAATTTAAAAGAAATAACCTTCCATTTTTCTGCCATCATTCATAAAACACAGAGTAAAACAAGGTATTTACTGTAAATTGAGTACAGTAACATCATGATCAGTTTCTATCTTATCTGATTTTTAGAGAAATGATAATCGTTTGTATTGGATCTAGATACAAAGCCAAAAGAACCTGTCAAAACTAATAATGACTCATGATCCTGTTTCTCAATTATTTTTGCTTAATATAGTTAAGATATTGCTTTAATTTACAGTGGAGAGGGTAGAATGGTGCCATGAAGTGAACAGTGAAAGTGGTTCACCAAAGAAAACAGTGTGCCAGATTCTGCCCTCTGCTAGCATACAGGACTCCCATAAAAGCCAGTACTTTTGTTTCTCCAGACCTGGAGAAAAATCACAATATAGAATTCTTTGAAAATAAGGAGTTTCCCCTCGCTGACAATAACATTTCCATTTATTTGAGCTATTCTCAGGAAAAATACAGAAGTGTAAGTAGAAAAGGAGTACTTGTGGCACCTTAGAGACTAACAAATTTATTAGAGCATAAGCTTTCGTGAGCTACAGCTCACTTCATCGGATGCATTTGGTGGAAAAAACAGAGGAGAGATTTATATACACACACAGAGAACATGAAACAATGGGTTTATCATACACACTGTAAGGAGAGTGATCACTTAAGATAAGCCATCACCAACAGCAGGGGGGGGAAGGAGGAAAACCTTTCATGGTGACAAGCAGGTAGGCTAATTCCAGCAGTTAACAAGAATATCAGAGGAACAGTGGGGGGTGGGGTGGGAGGGAGAAATACCATGGGGAAATAGTTTTACTTTGTGTAATGACTCATCCATTCCCAGTCTCTATTCAAGCCTAAGTTAATTGTATCCAGTTTGCAAAATTAATTCCAATTCAGCAGTCTCTCGTTGGAGTCTGTTTTTGAAGCTTCTTTGTTGAAGTATAGCCACTCTTAGGTCTGTGATCGAGTGACCAGAGAGATTGAAGTGTTCTCCAACTGGTTTTTGAATGTTATAATTCTTGACGTCTGATTTGTGTCCATTCATTCTTTTACGTAGAGACTGTCCAGTTTGGCCAATGTACATGGCAGAGGGGCATTGCTGGCACATGATGGCATATATCACATTGGTAGATGCGCAGGTGAACGAGCCTCTGATAGTGTGGCTGATGTGATTAGGCCCTATGATGGTATCCCCTGAATAGATATGTGGACAGAGTTGGCAACGGGCCTTGTTGCAAGGATAGGTTCCTGGGTTAGTGGTTCTGTTGTGTGGTGTGTGGTTGCTGGTGAGTATTTGCTTCAGATTGGGGGGCTGTCTGTAAGCAAGGACTGGTCTGTCTCCCAAGATCTGAGAGAGCGATGGCTCGTCCTTCAGGATAGGTTGTAGATCCTTGATGATGCGTTGGAGGGGTTTTAGTTGGGGGCTGAAGGGGATGGCTAGTGGCGTTCTGTTGTTTTCTTTGTTGGGCCTGTCCTGTAGTAGGTGACTTCTGGGTACTCTTCTGGCTCTGTCAATCTGTTTCTTCACTTCAGCAGGTGGGTATTAGAGATCTTGTAGGTGTTTGTCTCTGTCTGAGGGGTTGGAGCAAATGCGGTTATATCGTAGCGCTTGGCTGTAGACAATGGATCGAGTGGTATGATCTGGATGAAAGCTAGAGGCATGTAGGTAGGAATAGCGGTCAGTAGGTTTCCGATATAGGGTGGTGTTTATGTGACCATCGCTTATTAGCACCGTAGTGTCCAGGAAGTGGATCTCTTGTGTGGACTGGTCCAGGCTGAGGTTGATGGTGGGATGGAAATTGTTGAAATCATGGTGGAATTCCTCAAGGGCTTCTTTTCCATGGGTCCAGATGATGAAGATGTCATCAATGTAGCGCAAGTAGAGTAGGGGCATTAGGGAACGAGAGCCGAGGAAGCGTTGTTCTAAGTCAGCCCTAAAAATGTTGGCATACTGTGGGGCCATGCGGGTACCCATCGCAGTGCCGCTGATTTGAAGGTATACATTGTCACCAAATGTGAAATAGTTATGGGTCAGGACAAAGTCCTGCCACCAGGTTAGCCATGACAGTATCGGGGATACTGTTCCTGACGGCTTGTAGTCCATCTTTGTGTGGAATGTTGGTGTAGAGGGCTTCTACATCCATAGTGGCTAGGATGGTGTTTTTAGGAAGATCACCAATGGACTGTAGTTTCCTCAGGAAATCGGTGGTGTCTCGAAGATAGCTGGGAGTGCTGGTAACGAAGGGCCTGAGGAGGGAGTCTACATAGCCAGACAATCCTGCTGTCAGGGTGCCAATGCCTGAGATGATGGGGCGTCCAGGATTTCCAGGTTTATGGATCTTGGGTAGCAGATAGAATACCCCAGGTCCTGGCTCCAGGGGTGTGTCTGTGCGGATTTGTTCTTGTGCTTTTTCAGGGAGTTTCTTGAGCAAATGCTGTAGTTTCTTTTGGTAACTCTCAGTGGGATCAGAGGGTAATGGCTTGTAGAAAGTGGTGTTGGAGAGCTGCCTAGTAGCCTCTTGTTCATACTCTGACCTATTCATGATGACGACAGCACCTCCTTTGTCAGCCTTTTTGATTATGATGTCAGAGTTGTTTCTGAGGCTGTGGATGGCACTGTGTTCTGCATGGCTGAGGTTATGGGGTAAGCGATGCTGCTTTTCCACAATTTCAGCTCGTGCACGTCGGCGGAAGCAGTCTTTGTAGAAATCCAGGCTGCTGTTTCGACCTTCAGGAGGAGTCCACCTAGAATCCTTCTTTTTATAGTGTTGGCAGGAAGGTCTCTGTGGGTTAATATGTTGGTCAGAGGTGTGTTGGAAATATTCCTTGAGTCTGAGACGTCGAAAATAGGATTCTAGGTCACCACAGAACTGTATCATGTTCGTGGGGGTGGAGGGGCAAAAGGAGAGGCCCCGAGATAGGACAGATTCTTCCGCTGGGCTAAGAGTATAGTTGGATAGATTAACAATATTGCTGGGTGGGTTACGGGAACCATTGTTGTGGCCCCTTGTGGCATATAGTAGTTTAGATAGCTTAGTGTCCTTTTTCTTTTGTAGAGAATCAAAGTGTGTTTTGTAAATGGCTTGTCTAGTTTTTGTAAAGTCCAGCCACGAGGAAGTTTGTGTGGAAGGTTGGTTCTTTATGAGAGTATCCAGTTTTGAGAGCTCATTCTTAATCTTTCCCTGTTTGCTGTAGAGGATGTTGATCAGGTGGTTCCGCAGTTTCCTTGAGAGTGTGTGGCACAAGCTGTCAGCATAGTCTGTGTGGTATGTAGATTGTAATGGATTTTTTACCTTCAGTCCTTTCGGTATGATGTCCATCTGTTTGCATTTGGAGAGGAAGATGATGTCTGTCTGTATCTGTGCGAGTTTTTTCATGAAGTTGACAGATTTCCACTCTATACGGCTAAATTCAGTGCCTTGCATAATCACAGGTTTCAGAGTAGCAGCCGTGTTAGTCTGTATTCGCAAAAAGAAAAGGAGTACTTGTGGCACCTTAGAGACTAACAAATTTATTAGAGCATAAGCTTTCGTGAGCTACAGCTCACTTCATCGGATGCATTTGGTGGAAAAAACAGAGGAGAGATTTATATACAAACAGACTCCAACGAGAGACTGCTGAATTGGAATTAATTTGCAAACTGGATACAATTAACTTAGGCTTGAATAGAGACTGGGAATGGATGAGTCATTACACAAAGTAAAACTATTTCCCCATGGTATTTCTCCCTCCCACCCCACCCCCCACTGTTCCTCTAATATTCTTGTTAACTGCTGGAATTAGCCTACCTGCTTGTCACCATGAAAGGTTTTCCTCCTTCCCCCCCCTGCTGTTGGTGATGGCTTATCTTAAGTGATCACTCTCCTTACAGTGTGTATGATAAACCCATTGTTTCATGTTCTCTGTGTGTGTGTATATATAAATCTCTCCTCTGTTTTTTCCACCAAATGCATCCGATGAAGTGAGCTGTAGCTCACGAAAGCTTATGCTCTAATAAATTTGTTAGTCTCTAAGGTGCCACAAGTACTCCTTTTCTTTTTGCGAATACAGACTAACACGGCTGCTACTCTGAAAGAAGTGTAAGTGTTATTACTATGGCAATCCCCCTCTAAAGCTGGATCCAGCAAAGCACTAACAGAGTTATTTAAACAGGTGAGCAATCCCATTGATTTCAGTAGGGTTACTCATATGCTTAAAGTTAAACACCTGTATAAATGCTTTGTTGGACTGGAATCATAACAAGAAACATTAGAATGAATAGAAATGCATACATTTATAGAAATATCTGTTCACCTTGGGTTTGATCCTGCTGCCATTGAAGTCAAGAGCAAAACTCCAATAGATTCCAGTGGGAGGAGAAGAAAACGCAGGCCACAAACATTTGAGCATGTGCACTTACATTTCAACATACTTTTTTTTAAAAAAAATCAAGCTCTTTTATGACAAATACCTAAGTCTTTCAATGCATTCCTTAGAGTTTGTGGTATCTGCACAGTAATGTCAAAAAGTGTGCAGGAATAATATTAGAAAATTCAAAACTGCTGTTTCCACACAAATCAACTATTGTGCTCTCACTCTCTCTCACATACTGTAGGCTTCCCTCTTGAACTTTGTAATAAACTTTAGGCCATTTTCAATTGCCCCAGTAATAATGTGAGATTATATATAATTGTTCATGATTCTACAAGTGGCTTTAACATCTAGACATTGTGCTATTGAAGGAGAGGTAAAATGTACTAAATATTTCATTAATAAATTTGAATCACAAATTACTGCCTTACATTCTCTGGTGACCCAATGTGTACTTGGTTCAGCACGTGGAACATCCATTTAGCTTTAAAACTTTTGTCCCTATAATTTGTTTGAAGGAAATTTGACTTATCAAGATAGAAGCTGAACCTACCCTCATTACAGTCAATTGGAGAACTCTCTCTGACTTTAACAGGAGCAAGATGAGGCTCTGAGTGAGCAGCACAGATTGTGGTGGTCATGGAAAGGTTACACAAAACACAGATAACTATTTCCCCATGTTATTTCTCCCCCCCACCCCACTCCCCACTGTTCCTCAGATATTCTTGTTAACTGCTGGAAATAGCCTACCTTGCTTGTCACCATGAAAGGTTTTCCTCCTTTCCCACCCCTGCTGCTGGTGATGGCTTATCTTAAGTGATCACTCTCCTTACAGTGTGTATGATAAACCCATTGTTTCATGTTCTCTGTGTGTGTATATAAATCTCCCCTCTGTATTTTCCACCAAATGCATCCGATGAAGTGAGCTGTAGCTCACGAAAGCTTATGCTCAAATAAATTTGTTAGTCTCTAAGGTGCCACAAGTACTCCTTTTCTTTTTACAAAACACATAGATTAAAATTAAAATGTAGGAAAGAAAAACAAGAGAGCAAGCAAAACACAGGAAGGCTGGCTGAAAACCCCAGCTGTCATTTTTAAAAAGGAGCCTAAGAAAATTAGATGCCCAAAGGCCACTGAAATTCAGTGGGAATTTGAGACATGTTATAGGGCCTCCCCAACTGCAGTGGCCTCCCATGGCATGACAGGCACACCTGCCTTCGTTTCCTTTTTCAGAGTTCCCAGTAACTCCATCAAGCCCTCTTGACACAATACTACCCTCCTTATAAAATATTGTGCAAGTTGTCCACAACTGAGTCCCAAGCACATATAATGTGTCACGCCACTGGAAACAGTGTTAAGATCACTCAGCCCACAACACACCACATATCACACACCAGCACCTTTGACCAAACCCAAAGTCTCTGGCAGTCCTTCCTTGTGCTTGTAGCAGTACAATCACCCCAGTTCTTCCTACTGGAGTATAAACCTAGTCTTGCCAGCAGGAACCCCACCAGACTCTCGGCTGGGAAATCCTCTTTTACCAAAGGAGCATCCCTTACTCCCCCTGGCCATCTAATGGTTCTTCTATTTCCAATTCTTCAGCCCTGGCTCTTTGGCCTGGGGACACCAGCCAGAAAACCCCTCTTACTGCTCTCCTGCCTTCAGCCTTCTCCCAAGTTCCAAACATATAGTCTCTAGAAGCTCTCCCCTATCCATGACTATTACTCAGGCAGCTCTGATTCACCAGGTCTCTTTCAACTCACTGAGTCTCTCCCAGCTCCTGATAGCCCCCAATTGGAGCCCCACTCTCTTAATTGGCCAAATGTGCACATCTGTCCTGGCACAGGGGTACTGGACCTACTTCATTCACAGGGGCCAGTCACTCTGTGACAGTGCCATACAGTCTTTGGCTCTACTGAAAATCCCCATCAAAATAACTAAACTTGAGGGAAAGAAAATGAAGCACATATAAAAGTTGAAAGAATAAAGAAATAACTGGAAAGCATAAGAGGAGAAAGCATAAGAAATACAGTAACCAGACAGAGGTATGTGTGCTCTTTCATCCCAATGGTTCTGAATGTGGGACGGATTGCTCAGCAGGTAATGTCAATAGCCAATAAAATGTACAATTGGTTCAGATGCTGCAGTACTTATATTTAATTTTTTTTACCAGGCACATTTTCCAAATTTTAATAGACTATATCTAGGTTTCTTTGTGCCAGAGTACATGATGACACATTAGATTTTGTAAAGAAAAATGTAAATGATATCTTAAGACATAGCTATCTTGTAAAGTATAGCACATTTGTTTCTCTCTGACTGGAATATTTCACTGAAAAAAAACTTCATATGGAAGCTAGCTGACCTTTATTGTCCCCTGTAATAACTGAGCTGAATCCAAGGAATACAGGGCCTGATTTTCAGAAGTGCTCGATGTGTCACTGGCAGACCTGGTGCCAGCTGTTGCCAACGCTGTAGGCATTAGCCAAGTACTGACAAATTCATATCTGGAAACCAGACCAGCTCACCTGTATGTTAGTAATGTTCAAGAGAGGTGTTAAAGTTGTAAGGATGTGTTTAGTGTTTAGACTCTATAAAATATAAAAGACAACAATAAAGTTGCTGCATGTATTAATCCTACTTATAACTTCTGGATCCCATGCCACAAAGGTAATATGTAAGTTTTGCTTATAATTGTAAAAAAGGTCTGCTCTAAACTTGTTCTCCCTGCCTATCAAGGAGGACTATCAAGACTAAGTGGGCCATTGTGAAGCATCATGATAAAGTCTTTGCTAATTGCTCGTACACAGGCTACGTGCAAAAGGTCTCATCCCATCAGTTTGAAAAGAGAGCAGGCCTACTTTAGAACAGCCCCAAAGCTGCTGCAAAATATGCCAAGGCTGATATAGAATGGCTAGATCAGACAGTCACAACCGGCTCCTTTACAGCCCCCTCCCCATTCCTATGTTCCCAGATGATATTAATGGCGGTCATGTATCTATCGCACAGGTTGAGGGACAAACAGCTGCTCATTTTGAGGGAAGCTGGGATCTGACCCATCCTTCTCAGCCAACAATGAGCCCAGTACCAAGCTCACAGGGCATTGCTAAGCTTAACTAATTGTTTGTAAAGCACTTTAAAATATCCTCCAATCGAAGGTGGTACAAAAGTCCATATATTATTATTAGATTTAGTATTCTATCTTAATTATTTCCAATGTGCACATTAGTTTAGTATCTAGATGCCACACATTTTCACGGCATTTCTGCTTTCCAAAACTCTCTTGACCATTTAATAGCTGTTTTCTCAATTATTTTTCCACTGGCTTGCATTTTTTTCAGTTTGCATCACATTTTATTTCAGTCCATATTTCCAGCTTCTCTTGTGCTCAGATACCATGGTGACTGTAAGATTAAAAATAAAAGGTAGCCTCTTTGAAGTATTTCTCCTTATCCTCTGGAACACTTCCTAGTTGACTGTATCTGCAAATTTAACTGAAGTAGTGTTTTGCTATTTTCCAGATCATCATTAATAAAGAAGCTATAAATCTATGCAGTACTGCCCTGGACGACACTTCACAATTCAGTACTCCGTGCTATTTATGATTTCCCTTTGCTTGGCCTTCAGCTAATTTTCAGTCCATGCATATTTGACATTTATTGCAGGACATCTGACCTGTTCTATTCTAGGTAGGACATTAAATCACGCCACAGCTGACATTATGGAATGCAGTTTGCCACCTATTGTAAATACATAGAAATTGAGTACAGTATATAGTGAATGTACTTAATTAACTGTGCATAGAAAAGAGGAAATAGCAAGATGGAAGCAGTAACTGAGTTTAGGAACACTGGCCCTAATTCATGAAAGCACTTGATCATATACTCACCGTAAACTCATGTATAATTGCATCCCTATTCAGCAAAGTAGTTGATCATACACTTTAAGTGCTTTGCTGAACTGGGGCTATTGTTAATGTTCAGTTTTGAATTTCAACATAGCAAATGCAATATACCATATCCTCCTGCAACAAGCATATTGCAGAATAAAAATGGTATTGTAAGTATCCAAAAATTGCCTGAAAACAGTCACTACTAACAAAACTTTATTTGGTATGATGTCATACTATGTCACAACCACCCACCTCCAAAAACAATTACAGGATTCTACATTTGCCACATATCTGTAAACAGAATACATGAAGATGTAGGTTATGGGCAAGTGGTAGAAGAATTCAGCAACTCCATCAAGCACAGCACCCTCTGAAAACAATAAAATCTTATTACAGAGAAACACTGCACCTTAGGATTGCCCTAAACAGGAATAATTTGCACTAGGGAGCCAAATCACCTGAACTTTGTGAGCAGCTTTAGGAGCACACAAGCACCATCCCTACTTAACTGGCAAGGACTCATCATTAATGCAAGAAGTTCAAAAACTTCTGCTGTGTGCTTGTATATCCCAGCATACACCGCTTTCCCATCTGCCCCAAGAAAAGAACTACTGGTTAGGCTCTGTACAAGTTAATTTTTAGCCACATCTCTGCATTATAATTCTTTGATACTGATTTTTTTTTAGGAGAATGCTACAGAATTAGTTTCTATACTAGTTTTCATGTAGTTTTTCACAAATTTCATCACCTTCCATTGCATTATCCCCAAGTCACATCTTATGGCTCCACAAAAGCTTGAAATGCTTTAAATGTCTATGTTCTTTAGTTTCTTTTTTAAATATATTCTTGTATGGTGTTCCACTTTTCTTTCATGGTATTGTGGCATTTCCACAGAGAGTGCAAATATTTACACATTGTGATAATGTTGTATCTTCTTTTCTTTACACAAACATAATATGAAGGAACCACATGGACGCAGCGGGGTGCAAAAAATGTTTACTGACTGCATATAACATGTGAGTCCTAGCTACAGATAGACACTGCTGGTCTGGCAGGGTTCTGGTGACTTCTGCAACACACACAGGTGGATTTGCAAGGTTTATGCTACGGTGCTAAAAATAGCCATGTGGATGTTCCTGCTTGGGCTGGAGCTCCAGGTCTGAAACCTGAGGAGGAGGGTGGGTCTCGGGGCATCCCACAGGAGCCTAACTTAATCCCTGTGGTTTTCTCCAGCCTGCCTTCACCTGCCCCTGCCCAGAGAGTGGGAACTTGCCTTGCTCTGCTCTCTTGGGTCTCCTCTCTCACTGAGTTCTCTTCCCAATCTGTGTGGGTCTCCTGAACCATTTCCCAGCTGGGATCACTAATTGTAACTGAGTCACCAAATCAGAATTACCTGGGGGTTGACTGCTAGGTCACAGGCCAAGCTGAGCCTGACTCCCCTTAAAGGGCCAGGCAGTCTGAGACAATGGACCAACTGGCTGATCCAGTAGAGCAATTCCAATGCTTTTGTGTGGTTTTGGAAACCCTAGAAACAGTCATGCTTTAGGGGAAATGGTAAGCTGATCTTTATATATAGTGAATATGTAAGAAAACAATAAAGCCAAACCCCAAGAAGGGGATAAATGTGGACTATATCCAATGTGAATAACTTCAGTTGAGCCGTTTATTTATGGTCTGGCTTGAAGATTTTTTTCTTCTCCTTTTATTATTCACTGAAATAAGATATTTAAACTATTTAAATATTTTCTTCAGTAGTCTCTACAGATCTTTTTTCCATTTGTAATACATCAGTTTTGCTTGTCATTTTGTCTTATAAAGGAAAAATGTCTTTAGTTAGTGTATAACAGATACAGTAATATCTTTGAAATTAAAAAAATTAAAGCTGCTAATGAGTCACTAGTGCAGTAAATTGCAACTAATTTCTTGCTGTGTTTAGAATAATAGTGTAAAGTCTGGCCATGAATTTGAAAAACAGAAATTAGAGCAATTACACAAGGATATTAGACAACTGAAAATATTTTAGCATTGAGGCATTGGTGGCAATTCCATTGTGGACATAATTGTGACTCCATTGTTAAAACTCAGTTCTGTTTTACAAAGAACACAGGGATTCAACCTCTTTGTTTTCTGTGGGGAAAAAAATAGAGGATATTCTCTCCAAATTTACAGCACTTTGAGTACTGAATATATTTTCTGAGATTTTACAAATCCATTTATTAGCTTACAATTAAATTAATTAAAAATATGCCCTTTAACAAATGTAGTATTCATTAATTCATCTTCACTGATTTTAAGGCTAGATTATGATGACCTAGTCTGACCTCCTGCACAACACAGGGCACAAAATTTTTACTCAATGATTCCTGCATCAAGCCTATAAATTAAACATACAGTTTTAACTTTACAGGTCAGTGATTCCACAAGAGGAAAAAATTTATGAAAAAAAATTGAAAGTGTCTTGAAACAGTTTAATCTAATCTGGGACCATGGACACTAAAATGCCTTAATTATAATCAGATGATTATTATATGACATCACTTTCACTACTGGTCACAATAAAATCAACTTGATTAGTGAAGTATTTCAATTTCAGTCTCTGTTTTTCCAACAAGCAATAGTTGTCTGGATGCCTTAAATGTGCATTTTTTAAATTAACATGTTCACATTTATTTTTAATGTAAACTTAACTCTGAATTTTCTGGGTTTATAATTCTTGGTCTGGAGATAATTACAACATCACTGCCATATTTTTTTAACCTTTAATCTTAAATTAAGATTACATACTCTTATCCGTAACTCCATGTTAACATAGTTTTTTGCCTTGAAATTTTAAGCTAAAGAGACTGATTCCACCTATTTTAACAGAGCTCCTGGTTTAAGGATAGTAAGTTGCCAGCATTACACCATCAGAACAAACTCAGTAGATGATCAGTGCACTTTAGGGCAGGACTTCTTGTTCAGAAACTTCTAAGAGGTGATAAGCCTTTCTGTGAATATTACATACACTAAACACCTTCCTAATACTCTGCAAATGTTTGCTAACCAAAGAACAATGAAGTCACATAATATTTCATTTCTTCTATAGATTTATCTGGAAGCATCTTAATTTAAACATTAGATGTAATATTCTCAGGCACCGATGGCTGAGTACAATCTTACTGATAATGACAATGATTTTGTATAATTTAAGTATCATTTTTTGGAAAGAATGTCCTTTATCCTTTCTTATAAGTATGTTCCTCTTATCTCCTGCCCTATCTTCTTTGAAGAGTACAGCTTATTCCTGAAGAAAGAACATTTTCTGAATTTTGCTTGGGATGCCTCCATTTTTACAAGAAAACTGGAAAGAGCATCTTCCCTCCCATGTTCTAAAGAGGACTAATATTGAATGTCATAAAGATATCTGAGCAATATAAAATACCATCACAGCAGTACAGCAGCTGCAAAAGAAAGTACCTCAATTTTGTTCCTTGTATTTTAAATAAAGATTTATGGTCAGTTGTTAAAATAATATTTCTACCATATAGCTCATGACAAGCTATAATCAAAATGTCGCACTGTAATTGTGGTTGCCATAAGTGTACATCTGTTCTTACATTATGCAACTCATTCTACCTGAGGCTGACAAAGTAACTTACTTGGAAACTCCATAATTTTGCAGCATGCAGTAGACCTCTTTCTTGGCAATACTGACCAATAACCTCCATTGGTTCCCTGTTCAATTGTAGACTCAAGCCTGGTCTATACATGGACTTGCATCAGTTTAATTAAATTAATTAGTTAATTGGATACAAACCCCTGTGTGGATGATTTTATTTTGGTTTTAGAGTGGCTAACTTTGGCTTAACTAAAACCTATTCCTACCTGACTGTAAGTAAACCAAAATGAGTGTCCACATGGCCTTTTGCACTGGTTTAACCAGATCAATTTAAAATCACACCTTAGTTAACTTGTGAAACTCTGCATAAAAACAAGTCCTCAGTTTAAAATCCTAGTCCTACTCTAAAGTGGACTAGATATCTTAGAAATCATCTTTCCACTGAAATCACTTGTGCAAAGTTAAATGTGTGTCACAGTATTTGCTGGATTGGTGCCTGTGATAGTTTACAACCGAGCTTGAAAAAAGTTCTAGAATGCTTGCGTAAAATGAACTTCTTTTGGGACTAGAGTGGACTGGAAGAAAGTTTTTTTGTAGTAGGCTACAATCAGGAAATGTATAATAATGTTTAATTGATGACAAAGAAAACATGTATGCCCAGAAAATCATAATAGACCACAGTTTTGATTAGATGCTGCTCTACACAGGCAGCTTTCAATAACTAACAAATATATAATTTCGAAATTTAGAAGTGCAGTTACACTTAAGACTGGAACCATGGGCCAAACCCTGAGAGGTTCTGAGCACCCGCAAGTTCCACTGACTTCAACAGCAGATGCAGGTGCTCTGGACGGCTCAGAATTTGAACCGAGATTTGTGAAAATCCTCGCAAAAGAAGTAAAAGAATCAGTGTTAAAATGTACAGAATAATTCACAGAGAACATACATATAATGTGCTAAAAATCATCCCTTTTGCACAAAACATAAAGCTGTTTGCAAGAGCTTCTTAAGCTAGAGAATTTGAAGTTACTTACTGTGCAAAGTGTCTCAAATGTCTTTTCAGAGACAAAGGATCCATCAAGGCCAAAAAGAAAAATAGAGGCATAGGAAAGCATCCCCCCAAGGATAATAAGGTTATTCATGTAGGGACTGGACATCTTTATTAGCCTACAGACAGACACAGACGGTGCATTAAATATAAAAAGACAACAGTTAGATGACTCAAACCATAATGAACAGTTTCCTATAAAATTAATTAAACAGATGGCCAACCCCACTTGTGGAATTCCACTGGAAATCTAGAAATATGCAAATTAATTGTGCTTTCTAAAAAAGTTTGGATAAGCATATTGATTGTTAAGGGTTTTGATCTTCTCTGCTAAAGCTACTCCCCAATTTACACATTGGTTAATTAGCTAGGGTTTATGCTAATAACACACAGTGGAAAAGATTATTCTGTTTGAAAAAATCAAAAGGATTTGATCGAATGGATAGTTAACATCTTTCAATACAAAGCTGTTGTATAGTAACTTCAATTAAAGCAAATAACATTTTTAAAATATGGTCTTCCTGATGTGATGTTCTCCTCATATAATTTTAGTGTCCACAAATGTGATACTTAAATATGACAAAAAAAAGGAAAAAGATAATGAACATTTCTTACTTCTGATTTCTGTTTTTGATGTTAAAGAACAAAAAAGCACTGGCCATGATCATTCCTAGGATTGTAAGTGCTGAAAGAATACTGTAGAGAGGCAAGGAGATCTTGCGCAGCTGTTCTTGTATAATCGTTTTGTCCTTTGGAGGCTCCAATCCTAAAATTTCAAGAATAAAAATTGGTTAAAGCCCACATAAAGACTGAATTCTTGTGGAAAAAATATATCCCTTCTATTACCCCCAGAAGATCTAAAGACAGAGAGCCATATTCATCCCTGAGGTAAAGCCATTTACTTCAACGGAGATATACCAGATAGTGAAGAAAAGTTTGGACTTCTGAAATGATATAATACCCTGTTGGAAAGAGAGAGTCCCAATTCAGGAAAGCTTTAAGCATGTGCTTAAGTCCATCCTTATTCAGGAAAACAAATAAGCACTGCAACACACATGCTTAAATGCTTTTCTGAATTGGAGATGACACAAGTAGTCACAGACTAAGAATATTCTTTCCTAGTCTACTTTTATTTACAGCTAGTCAAACCCTAAAATCCTTATTAGGGTTCCAGTAAGTCCTTATTCAACTGAAATCACTAGCAATTTGCCCAAGTTAAAACTAAGTGAGTACTTCAAAATTTGGCCCAATAATTTGTCATCAAGCAAGGATTGACCAAAAAGCAAAAACAGCAGCAAGCCGTTACAGCTCCTTTGTGCTACCATATGTATGGGGAAGAATATGGCCTTATGTGTGTTAACTCTACCGCAAACAAATTCAAATCCATGTTTTAGAACATATGATTGGGTTGTCAGTCAAAGTCATTATACCCAACCCCAGCCAGCTTCCATGCCATTTGGGAGCTACCTGGCTTAACAAAAAGAGTAATTTTGAGACTGTAACAGTTCTCTATATTTCCACTTCAGCTGATATTTACCTGTGTGCAGAGGGATTGTGAAAGGCTCTCCACATTACTTAAGCCACACAGAAGGGGTTCCGTGCCTGATTATCTCCTCACAATGGAAAAGGTTTCCATGTCAATTCCATAGAGGGCAGTGTGAAAGGTTGACCTGACTTTGCCTCCTGTCTCAGACCCTGAAACCTAATTTGGACTCTGACCCATGGTATCAACCCTGGCCTGGACCTGACTATGAATTCTTTAGCTACTTTTAGCCTCAAGTTTGCCCCTGCTCTGTCTTTGTGAGGACTGTGATAGTAAGTTTCATTCTTGGATATGTTCCTGATACCTGGAGGTGAATTGGTAACAAGGTGGCACGGTTCCAACATGCAGCTTTGGTCACTAAAAAATTCTTCCTGCAAAAATGAAAATGGTTGATCCCCACCAAATATTGATGCCTGGTTCAGTGATGTGGCTGACCTTGCAGCTAATGGATGACTGGCATTCCACAGAAGGGGAATGACCAAAAAATTCAAAGCAATTCGGGCTGACTTTTTAAAGCCCATTGATTAATGCAGCCCCTGAAGATAGATATGTTGCTTCATTTCCTTCCCTTTATCCTAACCTTTTCTTTCTTACTTTGTGTATTATGATGAATCCTGTATATCTGTATTTGAAAAAAAACAAAACAAAAAACGTGAAAAAGCCCACTGCATATAAGTAAGGCTGCATGTCTGTCATGGAAGTCATGGATTCCGTGACCATTGCAGTGGCAAGTGCCGCTGGCTCAGGGGCTGTCCAAACACTCTAGCAGCCCCATGGTCAGCAGCAGTTTGGGTGTGAAAGGGGCCTCAGGGCTGAGTCAGGGAATTGGGGTGCAGAGTGATGCTTACCCAGGAAGTGGCCGGCGTGACCGTGCAACTCCTGACCTAGGAGGAGGGGCCAGGTGGCTCTGCGCACTATCCCTGCTTGCAGGCACTGTCCCTGCAGCTCCCATTGGCTGCGGTTCTCAGCCAATGGGAGCTGCGGAGCCGGAGCTCGAGGCGGAGGCAGCGTGCAGAGCCACTTTGGCCTTCCCTCCCCCTAGGAGTTGCGGGGACATGAGGAGCTGGGTAGGGAGCCTGACAGCCCCGCCACCCTCCCCACCCCCCCAGCACTAGCAGGGGTCCCTGGCTGCACACTGCCGCCTCCCCCCCTTCCCCAGCACCAGCGGGGGTCCCGGGCCACCCCCCAGCATCCACGGCAACCCCAGACCACCCTCCCCCCCAGAGTACCTGCACCCCCCTGGCCTGAGATTTAGCCAGGGGTATACTAAAAGTCATGGACAGGTCACGGACCCTGAATTTGTGTTTACTGCCTGTGACCTGTCCATGATTTTTACTAAAAATACCCATGATTAAAACATAGCCTTACATATAAACACAATGTCAGGGACAATCCCTGCCCTACATACTTATGATCTAAATAGTCAAGACAGAGGAAGGATGTGCAAAATGAATTTTAATACCCTTATTTTACAGATGGGGAAATGAGGTTCAGATACACTGAGCTCCTTGCCTAATATCTAGGCTGACCAGATAGCAAGTATGAAAAATCGGGACAGGGAGTGGCGGGTAATCGGAGCCTATATAAGAAAAAGCCCCAAATATCGGGACTGTCCCTATAAAATTAGGACATCTGGTCATCCTTATCTAAAATCACACCACAACTCCAAAGCAGAACCAAGAGTTGAACCCAACTTTCCTGAGTCCCAGTCACAAGACCATTCTTCCTCCCACAGGCCGTCATCTTTTAAAACAGTCTCAGTGGTTGAAACCTGCCCACACAGGGTGCAGCGAACTCTTAATCCTGTTTAGCCACAACTGAGTGTGTCAACTTTTGTGAAACGTGGTTGTTTTCATTTAGTAGATAGGGTTAGAGATGGTTTAACACACTATTCTACCATAACCACACTTCTAACTGCTGACTTAAAAAAGAAGGGCATAAGGGGGGAGGGGGTTGAACCCCTCCCCCCAAAAAAAGACACAGTTGGCACATCCCATCATTTCTTACAGGATAAACCATCATTACTCCTTAAACCATTCCAAGACGGTTAAAAAACAAGCATGAAGCGAACAGATATATTTCTATGATTTCATAAGAAAATTAACTTGGAAAAATATTTTAAAACACTTCCTATATTTTTCCTCCCTGAATCTGGCTTGAATACATTTCCCAATGGGCCATCAGTATTAAGCTGATCAAGTGGTGTAGATATTATACGAGAGCTTTTATAGAAGCAGCTGGTTGGTCTTGTATCCTGTGATGATATGCCTAACCCATCACGGAGTGGATCCTGGGAGCACTCCCTTGGCAGGATCATTCTTGCACCAGTGCCAAGCCTGGCTCAGGAGCTGAAGGGGGGCAGCCCATGTCTCCCCTTTCCCAGGGCTTCTAGGATCCCACCTCAACTCAGGTGAGAACAGCCCTGAAGGTTACCCTAACTTGTGTCCTGTGTGAAATGGCCCCAGTAGGCTGCTGCACCATTGTAGAATACCTGGGGCACAGTAATGATCAGTTCATGCTCTATCTCTTGCCAACTCACCCCTGGAACACACCTGTGCGAGCAACTGCTGCAAAGTGCCAAAATGCCTGCTCTGCACTACCTCTGAGACCCTATACTGGGGATATGCCCTGGAGAGGCCTTATGACAGCTTTGCAGCCATTCTACACTAGCTGTGCTGGAGCAACACGCCTGAGAATTCCCCCCTCAGGCTGCAAATGTTTTGCAGAACTTTAATTCAGGAGTTATATATTTACTCGAAGGGCGATGTTCTTAACAAAACTAAGCAGGCAATAGGACAAAAATACAATAAAGAACATATCTGAATGAGAGAGGCTTACATTAAAGGACACCATCCTCAAAATCTACAGTAACTAAATGACTGCATAGAGCATATTGGGTATTTGTATCAGTATTAAACTGAAACAACCCATGGTCTTGTAAGATTTATTTTTCACATTTGCAGAATGGAAATGCAATTTAATAGCTATTAACTATACGATTGGTTATACTGTATGTATTCTATAAAAAAGCTTTGGGCCAGATCCTGTACTCCTGATTTTCTGAGACAGGAAGTAGCACCAGCTTCCCAAAAGCCATAAAGGGCCATTCCAGCAGCCTGGGATTGCATGGATATAGGGACACCTTGGCCACACAGCTTCTGCTGGGGTGCTGGGAGAAGAAGGGTGTGGCAGTTCTGTATCACCCAAGCAATCCCTCATGCTGGGGGAATCTTTAATGGATCCTTTAAAACTAGTTTAATGCTGCTTTGTGCTGCCAGACCAGCATAAAGAAATTTTAGCAGGGCACGAAATCTGGCCCTTTATTTGTACCTATCAGGGGGTAGCCGAGTTAGTCTGTATCCACAAAAACAACAAGGAGTCCAGTGGCACCTTAGTCTTTAAGGTGACACCGGACTCCTTGTTGTATCTGTACCTAGTTATACATGCACACAACTATTATCTGTGGAAAAAAAGAGACCCCTTATTCATTTCTGTAAGTTTACTGAAGACAATAAAATGACAACTGGCATCTTCATGGAGTTACAAAGATAAAGAGAAATGTAACCTCCTCTTTCTATACTCACACATCATGTTAGTGAGACTGATTGTTAGAGGTGACATAGGAATGAAATTAAAGCATTTTGGATTTGTGAACATGAAAGAGAAAATATATTCTGAAACCCACTGAAATAATGAAGACTATCCATTTTCACAGATCATTTATGATTAGCACAATTGTCGAAATGAGAAATACTAACACAATATAATCATTCCGAATGTTGCTACTTTCTTTTCAGAACTCTCCTTTTTCTAGCTTTTAAGAGCTTGCATGAAATAATAAAATATCAAGCATGATAGACTGGCCCTAATCCCCTCATCATATGATTTTATAACCATTTTTTTCAGTAACAGAATAATAAAACGTGTCTATATAAAGCATGAAGTCTGAACTATATAGCAATCCATATGACTGTTGTGCATTTTTTCCATTTCCTGTCCTACCTTGGAACCTGATGGTGTTGTTGATTATTTCCAGTATATCAGCTACAGCATTATACTCTCCAACCTTCACTTCCTTTCTATCTGCAGAGAAACAAACAAGAAGGGTTGTTTATGTCAGTTCACATCTTCTCAATAATGTAACTGTTTCCCTTTCTTGTTGTTCCTATATTTATATTCAAGATACCACAGAAAATGACTCAAAGAAAATAAATACACATAAGGAGTATGAATTATTAAAGCAGAGTGCCAGATTTGAAATATATTAGTATAAAAAGAAACATTTTTGAACTTTTAGAGAAATACAAAGTTACATTGGACAATGTGTCTCTTAAGTCATCATTCAATACTAATTTTCATAAGTAGCAAACTATTCTACTTTAGAATGAATATCTTTTCTAATCCCAGATTGGTAAAATTAAATACTGGTTTGGGGTCAAATTACCACCTTTACTCATGCTGAATAGTACCCTTCTGCTCAAGTAGTCCATTTAAACAAATAGGATTGCTTGCTGAATGAGGTATTTCTCAGAGGGAGTAAGGATGGCAGATTCAGACACTTGATGAGCAGAGTAGTTAAAAGAGCAACTGGAAATTTAAATCTAAATCTTATTGTGAATTAACAACTCACCAATACTCTTACTGGAAAACATAACCCATGTATTGATTACCAAATTCTATAGGAGCTAAAATATTTGGGTCCCACCTTACCAGATAGGTAACCTGGGTTTACAGTTACATACACAGCCCTATTGTTTCTCACATAAATAATTTGATACAGTACTTTAATATCTCTGGCTATCTATTCTTCATATCATCCTATTGCCACAGTATTTTGAACTTATATGGTGTATGTTTGTTTCAGTCTACTGTTGGTGTTTGACAGGAATTTTCTATTTGACATAAGCTTTCTTGCTATTAATAAGCTTGTGCACTTCTCCATTTAAACTTACCGTTTTACTCTCTTCCTTTTACTTTTTGATCATAGGCATTCAAACCATCAGTATCTGAAATACAGAATTCTCAAATAGCCTTGAGGCAGAGTCTATGGTTTTAAAAATTCTTACTTTTCCCTACAACTTGTGGTTATCCATTTTCCTATTTTTTTAATATTAGACTTTATCGTACAGTGGTCAGCATCACTCAGTTGAGATTCTAGGCTTACCTTCTTAACTCCTGCATCTGACTTAAGACTCAATCAAAAACTAACAGGATTGAAAGGTTTTCTCTTTATAGGAGGAAATGAATGACAAAATTAAGAGCATCAACGCAAGCGGCACATCATAGAATAGCAAGACTGATTGATCTATTAACATCAAAGGTGCAAAAGGTGGCACTAGGAGAATTTGGGTGGGTTGTTTCTACATTTTCCTACAGTCTGTAAGAACACAAGCAAAAATTATCCATAGTAAAAAACTTACTTTTGCACACTACTAAGAAAACAAATAAAACTATTAGAAACTAAAAGAAAACAATTAGCTATACCACAAAAATTGTACCCTACATTGTTTTGAGCACTTGATCCCTGAGTTACTCAAGCTAAATACTCATGTTGATCCTATACATGATTGACGAGGGTCACCCTTCTTCTCATGTCCTTGCACCAGAATCATAGTTTTTACCCACGTTGGATACATGATATGTCCTGGTCTGTAGCCCTGGCAAGATTTTCCATGGTGCATAGCTCCTTCAGGAGCTGGCAGATCAACAGATGTTCCATAGTTTGTATTTCACTGCAGTCAAATGTATCTGGGTCATTGGAATAGTCACACTTCTGCATATTGACTTTTAACCTGCCAACTCTTGTGTGGTAGCAATTTAAACATCTTCAGGTCGAACAATCCTCCTTTGTGCCTGCTGGAAGGTGTTTGGCAATGTCAATGTGCAATTTGGTGTCCTCATCAAGTATTTCAAGCTATGTGTACCACATTTCCAGTCGTGTAGCCATCGGTGATTTTTTACATGGTTTCCTTGCAGCTAGGGAGCTTTTCTGAGATTTCAGGCGGTTAATTGCTGTGGCATGGCAATGTAACAGCTGTCTGGAATCTTCGACCTGTTGTAATCGTTCTATTTATGATACAATATTCCCTGAGCATGGTATTGCCTGGCGTTCCACACAGGGTGATTATTGTAAGAAAATATTATCTCACTCAAGTCCATCAAGGCCACTATAGCCTGGAGTGGGAAAGTGGCCTCTTTCCTCTGCAATTATTTAAGAGACACATTTTTCCCGGTAGCCAGTCCATTAGCCATATATTTACATTAAAAATAAATCATCCATTCCTCAACCTTCTATGGAAGAAGTGGCACAGGCACAGATGTTGGAAAAGGATTCCTTTTTATATTGCAGCTGTGGATAGGAATGTTTGAAAGATCTGTGATCATATAGAGCCATAGCTAGTTGTTTTAATTGTATTTATAGAGAGCAATTATATCCCTCCGAATCTTTGTTTTTGTAGGCTAAACGAGCCAAGCTCTTCCAGTCTCTTCTCATAAGATAGGCCCTCTATACCCCTGATCATCCTCATAGCTCTTCTCTGCACCTGTTCCAACTTAAATTAATATCTTTCTTGAACATGAGTGAACAGAATTGTTCACAGTATTTCAAATAAGGTCTTACTATTGCCTTGTACAATGGCATTAATACTTCTCTATCTCTACTGGAAATGTCTTGCCTAAAACATCCTAGCATTGCATTTGCTTTTTTCACACCTGCATCACACTAGAGGTTCATAGTCATCCTGTGATCGACCCACACACACCTACTGATGAGCTCCCCGCTTGTAGCAAAAATTTTCATTATTAGACTGTAAGTGCATGACGCTGTACTTTGTACTATTGAATTTCATCGCATTTCTGTTACTCCAGTCTTCATGATAAACCAGATCTTTCTGTATAATATCATGATCCTCCTCAGTATTGATAGAATCATAGAATCATAGAATATCAGGGTTGGAAGGGACCTCAGGAGGTCATCTAGTCCAACCCCTTGCTCAAAGCAGGACCAATCCCCAACTAAATCATCCCAGCCAGGGCTTTGTCAAGCCTGACCTTAAAAACCTCAAAGGAAGGAGACTCCACCACCTGCCTAGGTAACCCATTCCAGTGCTTCACCACCCTGCTAGTGAAAAAGTTTTTCCTAATATCCAACCTAAACCTCCCCCACTGCAACTTGAGACCATTACTCCTTGTTCTGTCATCTGCTACCACTGAGAACAGTCTAGATCCATCCTCTTTGGAACTCCTTTTTCAGGTAGTTGAAAGCAGCTATCAAATCCCCCCTCATTCTTCTCCTCTACAGACTAAACAATCCCAGTTCCCTCAGCCTCTCCTCATAAGTCATGTGTTCCAGTCCCCTAATTATTTTTGTTGCCCTCCACTTTTTCCACATCCTTCTTGTAGTGTGGGGTCGACAACTGAACACAGTACTCCAGATGAGGCCTCACCAATGTCAAATAGAGGGGAACAATCACGTCCCTCAATCTGCTGGCAACGGCCCTACTTATACAGCCCAAAATGCTGTTAGCCTTTTTGGCAACAAGAGCACACTGTCGACTCATATCCAGCTTCTCATCCATAGTAACCCCTACGTCCTTTTCTGCAGAACTGCTACCTAGCCATTCAGTCCCCAGTCTGTAGCAGTGCATGGGATTCTTCGATCCTAAGTGCAGAACTCTGTACTTATCCTTGTTGAATCTCATCAGATTTCTTTTGGCCCAATCCTCCAATTTGTCTAGGTCCCTCTGTATCCTATCCCTACCCTCCAGCATATCTACCACTCCTCCCAGTTTAGTGTCATCTGCAAACTTGCTGAGGGTGCAGTCCACGCCACCCTCCAGATCATTAATGAAGATATTGAACAAAACCAGCTCCAGGACTTACCCTTGGGGCATTCCGCTTGATACCGGCTGCCTACTAGACATGGAGCAATTGATCACTACCCACTGAGCCCAATGATCTAGCCAGCTTTCTATCCACCTTATAGTCCATTCATCTAGCCCATACTTCTTTAACTTGCTGCAAGAATACTGTGGGAGACCATATCAAAAGCTTTGCTAAAGTCAAGGAATAACATGTCCACTGCTTTCCACTCATCCACAGAGCCAGTTATCTTGTCATAGAAGACGATTAGATTAGTCAGGCATGACTTGCTCTTGATGAATCCATACTGACTGTTCCTGATCACTTTCCTCTCCTATAAGTGCTTCAGAATTGATTCCCTGGGGACGTGCTCCATAATTTTTCCAGGGATTGAGGTGAGACTGACTGGCCTGTAGTTCCTTGGATCCTCCTTCTTCCCTTTTTTAAAGATGGGCACTACATTAGCCTTTTTTTCAAAGATAATGGCCAATGGCTCTGCAATCACATCCGCCACCTCCTTTAGCACTCTCGGATGCAGGGCATCCGGCCCCATGGACTAGTGCTCGTCCAGCTTTCCTAAATAGTCCCGAAGCACTTCTTTCTCCACAGAGGGCTGGTTGCCTTCTCCCCATGCTGTGCTGCCCACTGCAGTAGTCTGGGAACTGACCTTGTTCATGAAGACAGAGGCAAAAAAAGCATTGAGTACATTAGCTTTTTCCACATCCTCTGTCACTAGGTTGCCTCCCTCATTCAGTAAGAGGCCCACGCTTTTCTTGACTTTCTTCTTGTTGCTAACATACCTGAAGAAACCCTTCTTGTTACTCTTAACATCTCTTGCTAGCTGCAACTCCAAGTGTGATTTGGCCTTCCCGATTTCACTCCTGCATGCCTGAGCAATATTTTTATACTCCTCCCTGGTCATTTGTCCAATCTTCCACTTCTTGTAAGCTTATTTTTTGTGTTTAAGATCAGCAAGGATTTCACTGTTAAGCCAAGCTGGTCACCTGCCATATTTACCATTCTTTCTACATATCGGGATGGTATGTTCCTGTAACCTCAATAAATATTCTTTAAAATACAGCCAGCTCTCCTGGACTGCTTTCCCCCTCATGTTATTCTCCAAGGGGATCCTGCCCATCAGTTCCCTCCCATCTTTGTATCAGCAAATTGCATTAGTATACTCCTAATTTTGTACCAATATCATTAATAAAAATATTCACTCAGATTGGTCCCAAAGCCAATCTTTGAGGAACTCCACCTGTAACCTCTCTCCAGTCCTATAGTTCACCTTTCAGCACAACCTGTTGTCTTCTCCCCTTTAGCCAGTTTCTTATCAACTTCACAATTCTTGTACTAGTCCCCATCTTTTCTAATGAAACTAATAATTTTCCATGTGTTATCGCATCAAACGCTTTACTAAAGTTCAAATATATTAGATTACTGCACCTCCCTTAAATAAATATCAGTTATTTTCTCAAAGAAGGAAAATAGGTTAGTCTGGCATGATCTACCTTTGGTAAACCCAAATTGCACTACATAATGTTTTCTTCTATTATTTAATTATTCTTTCCCTACCAATTTCTTCTAAAGCCTCGCATGTTATTGAGGTCAGAATAATAGGTCTGTAATTGCCCGGATCATTTTTCCCCCTTTTAAAATATAGGTATGCCGTTAGCTATTCTTCAGTCATATGGTATTACCCCAAAACAGATAGATTTATTAAAAATCCTTGCTACCGGACCAGCAATCTCATGTGCCAGCTCTTTCAGTATTCTGGGATGGAAATTATCCCATCATCTCCAATTTTACCACATTAAGCTCTTTAAGTTTTATTCATCAGAAAACTGTTCCTGACCATGAGTGTGTGGAAGCATTTTTTAGTGGAGTTACTGGAAAGCCAGCTAAAGCAGTATGACAGCAAAGTCCCTTTCCACACTATAGAAATTGCTGTATTTTCAAATAATTTTAAAGGGACATCAAGATGTCATGCAGTCCAGGCTGATGTACTGAAGCAGGACCAAATTAACCTAGGCCATCCCTGATAGGTATTCATCCACCTGGTCTTATAAACCTCCCTTGGAATATTCCACAGCCTCCCTTGGAAGCCTATTCCAGATCTTAATTACCCTTAGAATCAGAAATGTTTTCCTTATATCTAACCTAAATTTCCCTTGCTGCAGTTTAAGCTTATTACTTCTTATCCTACTTTCAGTGGACATGGAGAACTGATCACTATCCTCTTTATAACAGCCCTTAACCTATTTGAAAACTGTTAACAGGTTCCTCCCCACACCCCCTCTGTTATTGTCTCTCAAGACTAAACATGTCAAATTTTTTTAATCCTTCCTCATAGATCAGGTTTTCTACACCTTTTATACTTTTTGTTGCTCTCCTCTGGACTCCCTCCAATTTGGCCACATCTTTCCTAAAATGTGGTGCCCAGAATTGGACAAAATACTCCAGCTGAGGCCTCACCAGTGCTGAGCAGACAGTACAATTATCTCCCATGTCTTACATGCAACACTCCTGTTAACACACCCAGAATTTTTTGCAAATGCATCACATTGTTGACTCATGTTCAATGTGTGATTCACTACAATTATCAGGTCCTTTTCAGCAGTACAACCATCTAGCCAGTTATTCCCCATTTCATAGTTGTGTATTTGATTTTACCTTCCTAAGTGAAGTACTTTTACTTGTCTTTATTGAATTTCATCTTGCTGATTTCAGATCCTTTCTGCAAATTGTCAAGGTCATTTTAAATTTATAATCCTGTCCTTCAAAGTGCTTGTAACCTTCCCGCTTGACGTCATCTGCAAATTTTATAAGCATACTCTCCACTCCATTATCCAAGTCATTAATGAAGATATTCAATAGTACTGGACCCAGGACTGACCCCTGTGGTACCCCACTAGTTAGTACCTCCCAGTTAGACAGCAAGCCCTTGACAACCTGTTTTTGAGTACAGTCTTTCAACCAGTTGTGGACCCACCTTATAGAAATTTCATCTAGACTACCTTTTCCTAGTTTGCTTATGAGAATGTCATGTGGGTCTGTGTCAAAAGACTTACTAAAATTGATGCATTATACCTGATGCTCTCCCCTCCCCACCATCCACTAGGCCAGTAACCTATCACAGAAGAAAATTCACTGAACGTTTAAAAAATTAAAAATGTTATAAAATGGTTAAAAATAAAAAAACCAGAAACCTGATCAAAGCACAACATGGTAATTATCACTAGGACTGCTCATTTAAAATTAAGAAGGATTTAAATAATAAATAGGATTGTCTTTATTCATTATAATTCTAAAAACAAAGAACAGCTACTCATTATAACTTGTCATGAAAACCCTCTCTTGTCTTTCTTCACCATTCTTTTTATTTTACCTTGATTTCAAGGAATTAATGACATTTATAGTACAGAACACATCTCTGCAGGGGGATACAGGTAAAATGGCTGCAAAGATGGGACATCTGGGAATCTTGTACACTGAAGGGAGGTTCTGTGTTGACTTTGAAGGGCCTTGTCCAGTAGGAACCACTAGGATGGACTGGAAAAAGGTTACTTGACTTATCTTGGATCCAGTGGTTGGGAATCTCCATGTAGAAGGTGCAGAGAGGCTAGGATAACAGTTACATAGAGTCTTCACTGTGGACTCTGAGTCACCCAGGAAAGAATTTTCTGTAGTATCTGGCTGGTGAATCTTGCCCATATGCTCAGGGTTTAGCTAATTGCCATATTTGGGGTCGGGAAGGAATTTTCCTCCAGGGCAGATTGGAGAGGCCCTGGAGGTTTTTCGCCTTCCTCAGTAGCATGGATCACGGGTCACTTGAAGGAGGATTCTCTGCTCCTTGAAGTCTTTAAACCACAATTTGAGGACTTCAATAGCTCAGACATAGGTGAGTTTTTTCGTAGGAGTGGGTGGGTGAGATTCTGTGGCCTACGTTGTGCATGAGGTCGGATTAGATTATCAGAATGGTCCCCTCTGACCTTAGTATCTATGAATCTATGACTCCTAGGCTCCTTGAAGATAAGAGTGTGAACTCCATCCTCAACACCCCCTTTCTGCCTTTACGCTGGGAGAACAAAGAAAAGATTTAGTGCCAGATCTGAATTTTAGGTGTTTGAGAAGACTTGCTAATATGACTGGACAAACATGTACAATTGCAAATATTTTGAGATATGCAGCAACCTGCTCCACATATCTATGGTCTGCCACTTGGCATCTCTGAAGCAATGTCACAGGCATATAGGCTAATAAAATCACATTCAGATATTGGAATCCTAATATCCTGTGATTTTAAATATCAACCTATTTAGCTCCCTCCCTTCTCAGAGATTTCTCACCTTTTTCTCTTTTCCAGAGACCCTTCTCTTCTCAACATCCCCCAGGTTCTCCTTCCTATTTACTTGGTGGTGTCTTTGGGGAGCATCTAGCTGGCCCTCTTGCCTTTCCTTTGAGGAATAGCTGGCTGGTCTAACTCCTGCCATCAGGCTCTTCAGGTTGGGGTGATAGAAAGGCTCTCTTTCTTCTAAATTATCTGGTGCACTACTTGCACTTGGGGGTGCACTACTAGCCTGAGGCAACCCAGACTACATCAGACAGCTGACCAGGAACCTGGGTTATTTTTTAGTTTGTTTACTGTCTTTGCTTAAAGCATTTTCCCAGTCTTGAGATGTCCTGAAGAGCCAGCAATCTCTTTGGGAACAGAGAACACATCATTTTAAATATTTATAAGCATGTTCTGGAGCAATTCCATAAAGTCTGAAGAGTTGTCTGATTCTTGGACACCTTTATGTTATCCATAAAGGTATCTGGGGACAGAGGCCCAAAAGGACTTAGATGTCTAGATGTCACTTTAGGTTCCTAAATCCAACATATAAGCTCCACTGAGATCCTCAAAAACTCTTCTCAGCTGTCGCCTAACTCTTTAGGCACCTAAAGTCCCTACATGCTTAAATTTCCACCATTAAAGTTCCCTAGGCACCTAAGTTTGTGTTGTTGGGCATGGGCACAGCTGCCTCAGCACGGGCACCTATCTCAAACCTAAGCCCCCCTTTTCACCTTAGGACATTCTAGTCAAAACTGTAGAAAGTTCTCTGATTTTCTCTGCCCTGTGCTGATTTGGCTGTTGGCTCCAACCCTACTCTTCTCTTACAATTTCTTTGCCTTAGTGTCACTCCACACCTGTGCTTCTCAGCCTATTCTCCCCGATTCTGTCCCCTTTTCCCCTCCTTGCCTTTTCTTTCCATTTACCCATTAAGCTAAGTAAACTCCCCCAGCCCAAAGTAGAACAAACATGCCATTTGCTACCATCACATTGCTCACTCGGCTTGTTTGTCTGGCCCTACCCTGTGTCTGTTATGTCCATTTAGATTGTAAGTTCTTTGGGGCACAGACCTTCCTCTACTTTATGTTTATACAGGGCATAGCACAATTAGGCCCTATTCTTGGTTGACCCTTAAGCACTACTGTAATAATCTTGGCTATTGATAATAAATAATCCTCCTCCTTCTTCTCAAACTAGGTGCAATCCGGTAGGTGGTCTCAGAGCATACCTAAGCCTATCCAAAATGGCTGGAGTAAAAAGAAGTGGTGAGTCCCCTGCCTCATTATAACTTTTAGCCCAGTAATTAGGGCACTCTTGCAGGATGTGAGAGCCCTAGGTTCAATTCCTCTCTCTGCTTGATGTGGAGAGATACTCCTGGGGAATTCTGCACCAAAAAATCCAAAATTCTGCATATTTTATTTTTCAAAATAATTCAATATAATCACACCAGTTTCACTTATTTTAGTAATTGATTTAAACTACCATACAGAAAAAAAATCACAATAACTGTTCAGCATTTCCTAAACACATCATTTACACCATTCTGGCAAAGTAAAGGAGCCTTAATTGACTTAGAATGGGAACACGTAACTAACAATGGGAACATTAGCAGCCGGCCTGCTTAGTTGTTACATTTCTGCTCTGCCTCAGGGACAGCGCCTGCCTCACACAGCCCTATGCCTCCCAGCGCGGGATGCAGCACCAGTGAGCGAGAGGGAGGGAAGGAGTCTCTCTTACTCATTCACATGCAGACATGCGCCCAATCCCACCCCCTTAATGTCTCTCCAGGGACGCAGGCCCAGCCTCTCCCCTTCCCCCCGCAGTGATCTGCTCTCTGCTGCCGGCTGCTCCCAGCAGATGAGGGGAAGGGATATGTGTTCCCCACAGATTTCTTTGCTCCCCCATTTTTCTGCAGGGGAGCCAAGAAATCTGCAGAAGGTATGAATTCTGCACCCCTGTAGGGGTGCAGAATTCCTCCAGGAGTAGAAAGAGAATTTCAACTTTCTTCTCCCACTTCCTAAGAGAGGGCCCTAACCACTGGGCTATTCTGAGGAGGGCTCGCTTAGTCTCTCCTGTTGAAGCTGTTCTATTGCCTATAAATAATTAATATGCATTGTTCCAGAGAGAGACTGATGCTCTAGCCTAGTGGTTACAGGCACTCTCCTCACAGGTGAGAGACCCAAGTTCCAGTATCCCTGCTCTAGTGATTATTTATAAAAAGTTGAATGGTTTCAACCCCAGGAGAGACTGAGGAAGAACCTGCCCCAGAATGCCCTATAGCCCTGTGGCTGGGGCACTCTCTATTGGATAGCTTAGGGGGCTCCCTGAAAAGCATGCTGACTTTGTGGATCTCATTCTTTGACATGTAACACTTCCCGTGGATTTTACAGGGAGTCAAGGCCCCTAACTCCCAGCTGTCAATTCCACGGAGTGGCTAAGTGCCTACAAGTTCAGTGTTACAATACTGAGAATTGCACTGCCTAAGTTCCATTGTGAATCCAGCCCCAGGTGTTTCCATCAACTTGACACTGCCATTGCCTATATGGTACTTTGCTCAGCTCCATGCTGGCCTTGAGGCAATTCTTTGGTGAAGCAAGGAGATTTCAGATAAATCATTTATTTGCATATAGAAAGGTTTGAGAAGCCATTTGACATGTCATATATCTACATAAGAACAT
Source organism: Dermochelys coriacea (assembly GCF_009764565.3). Classification (NCBI taxonomy): domain Eukaryota; kingdom Metazoa; phylum Chordata; order Testudines; family Dermochelyidae; genus Dermochelys; species Dermochelys coriacea. The sequence continues at coordinate 153,494,994 of NC_050069.1, read as the reverse complement.
AAGAACAGCTACACTGGGTCAGAACAATGGTCCATCTAGCCCAGTATCCTGTCCTCTGACAGGTTTCAGAGTAATAGCCGTGTTAGTCTGTACCCACAAAAAGAAAAGAAGTACTTGTGGCACCTTAGAGACGAACAAATTTATTTGAGCATAAGCTTTCGTGAGCTCACGAAAGCTTATGCTCAAATAAATTTGTTCGTCTCTAAGGTGCCACAAGTACTCCTTTTCTTTTTGTCTTCTGACAGTGGCCAATGCCAGGTGCTTCAGAGGGAATGAACAGAACAAGTAATCATCAAGTGATCCATCCCCTGTCGCCCATAACCAGCTTCTGGCAAACAAAGGCTAGGGACACTTCAGAGCATGGTTTTGTATCCTTGCCCATCCAGGCTAATAGCCATTGATGGACCTATCCTCCATGAACATATCTAGTTCTTTTCTGAACCCTGTTATAGTCTTGGCCTTCACAACGTCCTCTGGCAAAGAGTTCCACAGGTTGACTGTGCATTGTGTGAAGAAATACTTCCTTTTGTTTGTTTTAAACCTGCTGCCTATTAATTTCATTTGGTGACCCCTAGTTCTTATGTTTATGACAAGGAGTAAATAACACCTCCTTACTTACTTTCTCCACACCCAGTCATGATTTTATAGACCTCTACCATATCCTCCTTTAGTCATCTCTTTTCCAAGCTTTAAAGTCCCAGTCTTATGAATCTCTCCTCATAGGGAAGCCGTTCCATACCCCTCATCATTTTTGTTGCCCTTTTCTGAACCTTTTCCAATTCCAATATAACTTTTTTGGGATGGGGCGACCAGATCTGCCTGCAGTATTCAAGATGTGGGTGTACCATGGATTTATATAGAGGCAATATTTTATTTTCGGTCTTACTATCTATACTTTTCCTCATGGGCAGAACCTAATTCTCCCCTTTTGTGGAGGCTAGCCTGCCAGCCCTGCCCCTTCCACAATGACTCCAAGATCTCTTTCTTGAGTAGCAACAGCTAATTTAAACCCATCATTTTGTGTGTATAGTTAGGATTGTGTTTTCCAATATGCACTATTTTGCATTTATAAACACTGAATTTCATCTGCCATTTTGTTGCCCAGTCACCCAGTTTTGTGAGATCCCTTGGTAACTGTTTACCCCTTTTTCCAGATCATTTATGAATATGTTGAATAAGACTGGTCCCAGTATAGACCCTTTGTTTCCTATCTTTTAACCAGTTACTGATCCATGGGAGGACCTTCCCTCTTATCCCACGATAGCTTAATTTGCTTAAGAGCCTTTGGCGTGGGTTCTTGTGAAAGGCTTTCTGAAAGTCCAAGTACACTATATCCACTGTATCCCATTTGTCCACATGCTTTTTGACCCCCTCAAAATATTCTAGTAGATTGGTGAAGCATAATCTTGCTTTTCAAAAACCATGTTGACTCTTCCCCCCATAAATTGTGTTCATCTATGTGTCTGATAATTCTGTTCTTTACCATAGTTTCAATCAGTTTTCCTGGTACTGAAGTCAGGTGCATCAGCCTGTATTTGCCGGGATCACCAGTGGAGCCTTTTTTAAAAATTGGCATCACATTTGCTATCCTACAGTCATCTGGTACATAAGTTGATTTAAATGGTAGGTTACATACCACAGTTAGTAGTTCTGTAATTTCACATTTGAGTTCCTTCAGAACTCTTGTGTAAAGACCATTTGGTCATGGTGATTTATTACTGTTTAATTTATCAATTTGTTCCAAAACCTCCTCTAATGACACATCAATCTGGAGCAGTTCCTCAGATTTGTCACCAAAAAAGAATGGCTCAGGTTTGAAAAGCTTTTTTGATTGCTGTACATTGAAAAGCCTGGAGCAAGATGTGCCCCAGAACACAGACATTGCCATAAAATCATTTGTCTGCAGCCATTGCATGCTGCAGTGAATGGGTTTAAGAAGGCAGCATGCTTTATCTCAAAATTATGGCTAAGCAATTAGCCAATACACTAAGGAGAAGCTTCACTTGTAGAAGTCCCAAAGGAGTTTCAAGATGCTCATAGAGTTCTCTGCCATTAATGATGTTGCTATAATGATGCTAGGCTGCTATATTGCAGTAAGTTTCTATTTTGCTCTATCTAGTGTAACCTTTAGCCATGTCTACTGCAATCAGACTGAGGTATCTCTGGGATTATTGTGGGATATGTTGCATTTTTTCTCAATGCTGAAATTCACTTCATGACAGGCTTTTGCAGCTAGTATGCCTCTTGGTGCTTCTTACCGTATAAACAGGATACATTGCCACATCCTTGTATAATGTAAATTAGGATTTTTGCCATTGCACAGAGCTGAGGTATATTGCTATATAACTGGTATGCTTGTCGTATAGTTGGTATATTTTCCCTAACATGACATTCGCATGGAAATAGTTTATTAACTTAATGGTTAATTGAACTCCAACACCTTAGAGACTAACAAATTTATTTGAGCATAAGCTTTCGTGAGCTACAGCTCACTTCATCCGATCCTTTTCTTTTTTGCGAATACAGACTAACACGGCTGCTACTCTGATAACCCCAACTACACATATAAAATGATGGGGTCTGAATTAGCTGTTACCACTCACAAAAGAAATCTTGGAGTCATCATGAATAGTTCTCTGAAAACATCTGCTCAATGTGCAGTGGCAGTCAAAAAAGCTAACAGAATGTTAGGAACCATTAGGAAAAGGTTAGATAATAAGACAGAAAATATATTGCCTCTCTATAAATCCATGGTACACCCACATCTTGAATACTGCATGTGGATGTGATTGCCTCATCTTAAAAAAGATGAGGAATTGGAAAAGGTTCAGAAAAGGGCAACAAAATGATTTGGGGTATGGAATGGCTTCCATCTGAGGAGAGAGACATAAAATTGGGACTTTTCAGCTTGGAAAAGAGATGACTAAGGGTGGATATGATAGAGGACTATAAAATCATGACTGAGTATGGAAAAAGTAATTATGGAAGTGTTTTAAATAAGGAAAGAACTAGATAAATTCATGGAGGATAGGTCCCTCAATGACTATTAGCCAGGATGGGCAGCAATGTTGTCCCTAGCCTCTGTTTGCCAGAAGCTGGGAGTGGGTGATCGGGGATGGATCACTTGATGATTACATGCTCTGTTTATTCCTTCTGAGGCAGCCAGTATTGGCCACTGTCAGAAGACAGGATACTGGGCTAGATGAACCTTTGGTCTGGCCCAGTATGGACATTCTTATGTCATGTTCTTCTGTCCTTATAAATGATTTTACAATTAAATCACAAATTTAAATTTCTGGGAGTGCATCCATTGCTAAATCTTTCATTGATGTTTTATCATTCTCCACTATTGTATGGCTCAGACTCAAGCAGATGTCATCCCTTCATTATTAGTTATCGGATTCAAGTCTTTTTGGTCTTGAAGGAGTTGACCAGATGAATATATTTAAGGTATTTGCCTGGGCTTGACTTACCTAATGCGAAGTTTTTGCATGCTGTATAAGCAGCTTGTTTGATTATCTCCAGCTCAGATCTGTATTAACTTTTCTTCTTTAGAGTTTTCAGCTGTGTTTCCTTTCTATGGGCAGATGGAAATCCAACCAATTTAATGTGGGTCTTATTAAACAGACTCTGATGCATTTATTAAGGTAAAAGCCATCCACTGACAATCCAGTTATCAAGGATTGTCAATGTGGTGGCTGTTAGGTGTAGGGCATCATGCTGGATCTCTGCACAGGTGTAAATGTCATCCTTTGATCTCTCATCGACTCTTTACTAAATGTGCAGGATAACACTGTCTTCATATGCCTTTTGCTATTGTAGTTCCTCACATTGTGAAATATGAAAAAAAATATCCCTGCAAGAGTAAAAATAATGCAGGTGGAAGTCCAGTAGAAGACTGGGGGCTACCCAGTTTGTTGCCCTGAATGCAGCATGTACTATTACCTGCATGCAGTGCAAGAAGTTCATCGCCTTCCGAGACACAGTGCAAGCTCTTGAGGCCAGAGTTACAGAACTGGAGGAGTTAAGGGAGACAGCGAGGTACATAGAGCTGTCCCAAATCCAGTCTGACAGTCTCTTTGCTTTTAAGAAGGATGAAATTGTTCAGGAAGGAGAACATCAAGCTGGAGAAAAGGGAAACAATCTTCATAATTGGGAACCTCTTTCTAGATGACATCATGGTATCCTCTCACTCTGAGGATGCCCTCCTTGGGAGGGAACCCCAGTTAACAGAAGGAGCCAGCTAATAGCAGTAGGATGATTCCATTATTAGAAATATAGATAGCTGCGTTTGTGATGACTGGGAAAACTATATGGTAAATTGCCTGTTGGCTGTGAAGGTTGTGGAGCTCTCGAGACATCTAGACAGGCTTATGTGCAGTGTTGGAAAGGGGCCGATGGTCATGGTACATGTAGGTACCAGTGACATAGGAAAAGGTAGAAGAAATTCCTGGAGGCCAAATTTAGACTACTAAGTAAGAGATTAAGGTCCTGAACCTCCCTGGGTAAGCATTCTCTGAAATGCTTCCAGTTCTATATGCAGTGCCAGACAAACTGGCAGACAGGCAGGGTCTCAATGAGTGGATAAATGATGGTATAGGGAGGAGGGTTTGGGGTTTATTAGGAACTGGGGAAGTTTCTGGCAAAGCAGAAGCCTGTACAGGAAGGATAGGCTCCACCTAAACCAAAATAGAACCAGCCTGCTGGCATGTAAAATTAAAAAGGTTGTAGAGTTGTTTTTTTTTTTAAACTAAGGACTGGAGGAGAGCTGACAGTTATGAAGGAGCACATGGTTTGGGCAGAGACATCCCTTAGGGATGAATTTATTAAAGGGGAAAACTCTATATCCTAGTAAAATGGATAGGAAAGAAGTCAGTAAAGTACAGTTGATAAAGTACAGATAGTCAAATATAAAAGAGTTCCATTTAAATATAACACATGAAGGCAAGCAACTGAACATTGATAAAATGTACACGTGATTATATATAAATACTAGAAGTCTAAATACTTAGATGAGTGAATTAGAGTGTCTAGCATTAAATGAGTATATTTCTATAACAGACATCATGGAAAATTGGTGGAATGAGGATAATCAATGGGGCAGAGTAATACCAGGATACAAAATGTATAGGAATGACAGAGTAGGTTGCTCTGGTGGAGAAGTGGCACTATATGTGAAAGCATAGAATCAAATAAAGTAAAAACCTTAAATGAATCAAACAGTACCATAGAAGCTCTACAGATAGAAACTCCATGCTTGAACAATAAGAGTATAGCAGTAGGAATGTACTACTGATCACCTGACTGGCATGGTGTTGATGACTGTGAAGTGGCTGACTGGCATGACATGTGATGACATGGTGTCTGATACTCAGAAGGATTAGAGAGCTATAAAAGCAGAAAACACAATAATAATGGGGAATTTCAACTATCTTCATATTCCCTGGGTATTTGTCCCCTTAGGGGATGCAGAGATAAAATTTCTAGATGTCATGAATAACTGCTTCTTGGAGCAGCGTGTCCTGGTACCCAAAAGGAGAGAGGCAATTCCTGATTTAGTCCTAAGTGGAACACAAGATCTGGTTCAAGAGGTGAATATACCTGAACTTCTTGTTAATGGTGACCATAATGTAATTAAATTTAACACACCAGGTGGGGGGAAATGCCAAAGAAACCCACAAGAGTAGCATTTAACTTCAAAAATAGGAACTGCTCAAAAATGATGAAGCTAGATAAATGGAAATTAAAAGGATCAGTCACAAATGTTAAATCCCTGCAAACTGTATGGAGATTATTTTCAAACACCACAACAGAGGCTCAAACTAAATGCATACACCAAATAAAAAAGAACAGTAAGAGGGCCAAAAAAATGCCACCAACGCTAAACAGCAGAGTAAAAAAGGCAGCTAGAAGTAAAAAAGCACCCGTGAAAAATTAAAAGTCAGATCCTAGTGAGGAAAATAGAAGGGAGTATAAACTCTGGCAAGTCAAATGTAAAAGTATAATTAGGCAGGCTAAAAAAGAATTTGAAGAGCAACTAGCAAAAGACACAAAACTAACAGCAATTTTTTTTAACTACATCAGAAGCAGGAAGCCTGCCAGACAATCAGTGGGGTCACTGGATGGATCAAGGTGTTAAAGGAGCACTCAAGGAAGTCAAGGCCATTGTGGAGACACTAAAGGAATTCTTTATATCAATCTTCACTTCAGAGGATGTGAGGGAGATTCCCCCACCTAAGTCATTCCTTTTAGATAACAAATCTGAGGAACTGTCCCAGACTGAGGTGTCGATAAAAGAGGTTTTGGAATAAATTGATAAATTACACAATAATAAGTCACCAGAACCAGCTGGTAGTCACCCAAGATTTCTGAAGGAACTCAAATGTGAAATTGCAGAACTACTAACTGGTATGTAACCTATTGCTTGGATCAGCCTCTGTACTAGATGACTAGAGGGTAACTAATGTAATCTTGCTTTTTTTTTAAAAAGAGCCCCAATTCTGGCAATTACAGGCTAGTAAACCTAACTTCAGTATAAATTGTTTGAAACTACAGTAAAAAAACAGAATTATCAGACACATTGATGAACATGATTTGTTGGGGAAGAAATATGTAAAAGGAGATCATGCCTCACCAATCTGTCAGAATTCTCTGAGGGAGTCAACAAGCATGTGGACAAGGCATATCCAATCGATATACTGTACTTGGACTTTCAGAAAGCCTTTGACTAGGCCCTCACCAAAGATTCTTAAGCAAAGTAAGCTGTCATAGGATAAGAGGGAAGATCCTCTCAGGGATCAGTAACTGGTAAAAGACAGGAAACAAAGGGTAGGAATAAATGGTCACTTTTCACAATGAAGAGAGGTAAATAGTGGGCTTCCCCATGGATCTGCAGTGAGACCAGTGCTGTTCAACATTTTCATAAATGGTCTAGAAAAAGGGGTAAACTGTGAGGTGAAAAAATGTGTGGATAATACAAAACTACTCAAAATAGTTAAGTCCAAAGCAGACTGTGAAGAGTTACAAAGGGATCTCACAAAACTGGGTGACTGGGCAACAAAATGGCAGATGAAAGTCAGTGTTTATAAATGCAAAGTAATGCACATTGAAAAACATAATCCCAACTATACATACAAAATGATGGGGTCTGAATTAGCTGTTATTACACAGGAAAGAAATCTTGGAGTCATCATGGATAGTTCTCTGAAAACATCTGCTCAATGTGGAGTGGCAGTCAAAAAAGCTAACAGAATGTTAAGAACTATTAGGAAAGGTTAAATAACACAGAAAATATCATAATGCCACTGTATAAATGTCGGGTTTGCCCACAGCTTGAATAACACTAGCAGTTTTAACCAGACAGTCTCTACGTAAAAGAATAAATGGACACAAATCAGACATCAGGAATGGTAACATAAACAAGCCAGTAGGAGAACACTTCAATCTCCCTGGACATTCTATAACAGACTTAAAGTAGCCATACTACAACAAAAAAACTTCAAAAACAGACTTCAAAGAGAAACTGCAGAACTAAAATTCATTTGCAAATTTAACACCATTAATTTGGGCTTGAATAGGGACTAGGATTGGCTGGCTCACTACAAAAGCAACTTTCCATCTCTTGGTATTGATACCTTCTCATCAATTATTGGGAGAGGACCACATCCAACCTGATTGAATTGGCCCATCAGCACTGGTTCTCCACTTGTATGGTAACTCCCTTCTCTTCATGTGTCAGTATAATAATGCCTGCATCTGTAATTTTCACTCCCTGCATCTGAAGAAGTGGGTTTTTTACCCCAAAAGCTTATGCCCAAATAAATCTGTTAGTCTTTAAGGTGCCACTGGACTCCTCGTTGTTTCTGTGAATACAGACTAACACAGCTACCCCCTGATACCTCTCTGATACTAGAAGTTCTGGTCACCCATCTCAAAAAACATATATTAGAATTGGAAAAGGTAAAGAGAAGGGCAACCAAAATAATTAGGGCTATAGAACAGCTTCCATATGAAGAGAGATTAAAAAAAATTGGGACTGTTCATCCTACAAAAGAGATGAATAAGGGGGAATAAGATAAAAGTCAATACAATCATGAATGGAATGGAGAATCTGAATAGGGAAATGTTATTTACCCAGTCACATAACACAAGAACTAGGGGTCAGCCCATGAAATTAATAGGCAGCAAGTTAAAAACAAATATAAGGAAGTAGTTCTTCACACATACACAGTCAACCTGTTGAACTCATTGCCAGGGGATGCTGTGAACGCCAAAAGTATAACAGGGTTCAAAAAAGAATTAGATAAATTCATGGAGGATAGGTCTATCAATGGCTTTCAGCCAAGATGGTGAGGGGTGCAACCACATGCTCCAGGTGTCCCTAAATCTCCAACTGCCAGAAGCTTGGATAGGATGACTGCAGAGGGATCACTTTAAATTACCCTCTTGTATTTATTCCCTGTGAAGCATATGGCACTGGCCCAGTATGGCTGTTCTTATAATCTTATGCTTCTTTTTTATGGCCAAACTTGTAGCAGAAGTTTCTTTGGCATTCATTTGATCCTGAAGATTATATGGCTAAATACTTGTAATAATAATTTTCCTAAATAATGACAGCAGAGACAAGTTAATAAAATAAGTATCTTAGGATTTTATTTTCCTCAGTTTAATCTTTTTCTATCAGTCTTCCTTAATTTAACTTTCTGTTGAATATTTTACTTATGGAAGTGACAGTGCCAATTGCATAGATGAAGATGCATTGAGATTTGCACAGAAAGGAACACTGAAATCCCTGTTTCATAGTTTAATGGCTGCATTTATTTTCCAGATTTGACACAATTCTTTATAGGACAATTGAATTTTCCATGTAGTTTTATAGTAAAACGTTATTAACTTTTGCAGAGGAAACATTTAACAATGTTCCTTTAAAAAATATATCCTGTTTTCCTCCCCATTGGTTCCTCTAGCTCTCACAATCCCCACAAATTCCAGACTTCCCTCTCCCTCAAACATATGCATATTATGACATTATCTTGAACATAATGAAACTTCCGAGCATTTAAATTAAACACTAAGTTATTCTTCTGATTCAGATTAATTTAACTGAGTTTTGCCTAGATTATCTGGAGTAACTGTCAAATTCTGTCATCACCTTATGCTTTCCAATGCTGTCAACTAGCTTCTTTGCTCAGCACAAAGTCCCTGCTGAGGCCAGCTTGCCAGCACTGGGTATGGGAAGGCTCTGAGGGAGCACAGAGGAGGGATAGGTAGGAGGAAGTGTGTGTGTAGGGTTGAGGAAGAAAAGGGATTTGAATAATAAAGGTAAGTGGAGGCTGGAATGGGGGGAAAAGGTGCTAGTGTGGGGAACCCCTGTGTAAGCAACTCTTACCCTGGTGAGCATTTACTTACAGGAGTAGTCCCCCTGACTTCAGTAGGAATATTTGTGTAAGCAAGTGCTCACCAATGCAAGAATTGCTCAGACTAGTGCTTTGTATGCATCTCTGCCCCAGTGCTTTTGCCTGGTATGCCAGGGTAGCTAGGTCATGGGGGCATCCTGAATATGTCTACTGCAGAACTTAAGGCAACAGTGCCATGGGGAAATCTGGAAATACCAGCGTTCAGCTCTGCTGCCTTAATGATCTGCTACACAAAGCACCAGTGCTGTGGAAAGACAAGGGTTAGAGGGACAGAGCCAATAATTTAATGGGGAGAGGACAGCTAGCGGATTAAGACATAGATTTGCCAGGGAGAAAGAAAACTGGGGATTTGTGGGTGAAGCAAGAAGTTCCACTGTATGGGTGTGCTGCCCTCAGACTCCCACCATCCAGGATCCAACTTTCATGCTGTCCCCTTTGATGCCTCCATATGCCATAAGGCCTTCACCCTTCCCAGCTGTAGTCCTGGTGTGATGGATTTGCACCCTTAACTCCAGGTTAAGTAAGATTTGTGAGGGGAATGTTTGAATGCTTTCGAGTGGTATCATATCACATGATATCTCTGTGTAGGAAAAATTGCCTCTTCTCAACTAATTGAATATACTTTGATAACAAATTAGTGGCATTCAGTAAGGGACTGATTCTGATACCTTTACCTTTATTTAATAGCTTCTTATTTCATAACTGGATATAATTAAGAATCTTGTTGATATTACAGGTGTGAGAATCTGGCATTAATGATTTTTACATTTGAATAAAGGTTCAGCAGAAGAATGCTGACAATAAACTTGGTTACAGTAAAACTCTGCCGATACTAAAGGGGGGGCAGAAGTCACACATGGTTTCAGAACATTGTAATGTGCTGTTACACAATTCTAGTTACAGTGAAATTATACTGAGATTATTTTTTATATGCCATCTCCAAAATTTTATATTTCTCAGTCTTGCACAGCTATATAGATTTCCAATAGAACCTCAGAGTTACGAACACCAGAGTAACGAACTGACCAGTCCACCACACACCTCATTTGGAACTGGAAGTACGCAATCAGGCAGCAGCAGAGACCGAAAAAAAGAAAAGGCAAACACAATACAGAACTGTTGTTAAACATAAACTACTAAAAAATAAAGCGAAAGCAGCATTTTTCTTCTTCATAGTAAAGTTTCAAAGCTGTATTAAGTCAAAGTTCAGTTGTAAACTTTTGAAAGAACAACCATAATGTTTTGTCCAGAGTTACAAACATTTCAGTGTTATGAACAACCTCCATTCCCAAGGTGTTTGTAACTCTCAGGTTCTACTGTACTCATTCTCATTTTTTATACCCAGCTGATTATAAAATCTCTACTGCACCTCACTTTCATTTAATGCATGATAGTGATATGCATGATGAAATGCACACTTCTGCTTTTCAAATTTGAACCGGGTTTTCAAAGATTCTCTGCCTTACATTATATATTTTGTTTCAGTGCTAAAAATATAGGCCTCAATGCTGAAAACTCTTACGTGTATGCTTGCACGTGAGTTAGACAGTTACACTCTGTAATTGATTTACGCTGATTATAAAATCCTTTATTATTTAGAGCAATTGTAATTTAATAGTTCTAGCTTTCTGTAAGATATTTTTACTTTTAATGCATCTCTGTTTTTCTAGTTGTTCTGTCTTGTAAGAAGGAAATAAAAAAAAATATGCTATTCAAAATTAAAAGTATGTAGCTTACAGAGTCCCAGAAAAATGTTTGAAAAGCCTTTGGAAATAAACGGTAAGGGGTGTCATTTCAAAACATAACTATTCATAACATAAACCACAACATTCTCCTGTGCCATAGAACAACATATATTGTTCCTAATTAATACAGGAAAGAGACTACAGCTTGTTCTTTTTTCTCCTTGCAGTTATGTTTAAATTAATAATTCACTAAAGAGACTGCCAGAAGCAGGAGTTAAAGCACGAGGAGATTCACTGGAAAATGGCTGGAAAATGGAGGTTTTTTCATGGTGACCTTGATTTTCAGCAGGTTCTAGTTGGAATGGCTCTCATTCATAACAAATACAAAGCAACTTAGATCTTTCTTTTATATGCAAAGGGTTTCCGGATTGAAGTTGCCTTTGAAAATATGCTCCTAGTTCCTTACAGTAGGTTTAGAACCATTAGAATGCATATATTTTAGTTAGTAGTTGTGAGAAGTACTGTGGAACAAACAAAGCTGCCATTTGGTAAATATAAAGCTTTTCTTTAAAAGGCATATTGAATGAAACCAAACAGCAGTCATAACAGGAAAATCTTAAATCATTATATGTTAAATTCTGATTGTAGTGACTTTACTTTAACACTGATGAAAATGTTTGGGCACATTCTAACACTGATTCTCACTTGCTTACCCCCAAAAAGCATCTTAAGTAGAAATTATTGTGGGGTGAAATATTATACCTGCGACTGGGTTATATGCCAAAAAAATCCAAATGCTCATTGTCACAACCTTACTCAATCCCCTCTGTTTGAACACCAGTTTGTTGTCAGTGTACCTAACCAGTGGATCCCACATGCTTCTAAGCAGAGTAGAGTCAGATCACTATTCCTAGATCTGAGTTTCTAAAATACACTTTCAGGTGCAGACCTCATGGCTGCTCCCCTTCCTTGGGACATGGGACTCCACAGCCTCGTGGCCTTAAACTTTGAAATCGGTGCCTACATCCCCCTGAGCCCTCAGTTTGTTATACATGCTTCCTCAGAGTTCCACCTAGCGTGGGTGCTCTAATCTTCTTGATTAACCCCTTCCAGGAGAAAGTGGCAGGCATGCAAAGAACACAGAGTTAGCAAAGCAATTTCTTAACCACAGTCACTATTACTCTTGAAAGCACAAGAGAGTTATAAATCTTTGAAAAATAACCAACAGCCCCCTTAGTCTGATCTCAACCCTTTTATGAGCCCTTGGTTTGGTTAGCATCCTCAGGCTAGGCAACCTTTCCTGCCTTCTTTCTCTTTATCCTGGTCTTCTTATATGTTGCGGTGGTCTGACCTCCCTTCCCAGAGAGCATTCCCCCTTAGATGTAGTCTCTGACCCCTTTGGCTATGTGTCCAGGCTGAGGAACTCCAGTCCCTTTCCCCAGCCAGGCTTCTGTGTAGAGAGTTCCTTGTTCTTTCAGATGGGCCAGTAGTTGAGAGACAGTTGATGTATCATAGATATAAGGTGACCTATGTAGCCACATATTTTTATTATTACACTTGTGTCCCCCTCCACCCTATTGTCTGTTTGTTACATCTCATTGTTACACTCATTTCAGATTAGACTGAACATTCTTATGGAAGTCTTACCCATAGGGCTGACCCTGAGGTACCTTATGTTGGGGGCTCAGGGCCATACATAGTCAAAATTCTGCCTTTTGGTTTCACCTAAAAAGTAAAGACAACACCCAGAGAGACTTCACAGCCGCATGTATGCTACAAATAAAATTATGGTGAGCCTTCACAAGAGAACATGTAAAGGGCAAAAGTGGGTGTTCAGGGACATAGACTAGATGCTAGTTCCACACATAGGGGTCAAAATAGGCATAGGAGGAAAGCAAGTGAATGTATTTGCTATGTCCCTACATATCTAGCAACAGCTGGACATGAGCCAGCCATGTAGATACCTTGGGTGAGTGGTTTCTTCTCCTTTGTTCTTTCCCCGGCTCCCTCAGAGTTTCATATACAGAGAGCCCTTTTGTTCAAGTCTTGCTTGCTTATTTCCTCAGGTCCCCTGTTACACTCTGTGTCTCATCTCTTCAAAAATGTCATCTTCTTAAACCTTAACTGAAAATGTTTTGTTTCTCCCATTCCAATAGCATTTCTTGTATACTACTACTAGTAGTAATAGTAGTAGTATTTTGAACTTCTATCGAACATTTTATTCAATGAAACAAAGTACTTTACAAATGTTAATTAAGTCTCACAATAGCAGGTAAGTATTATTGCAGTTTTACAGAAGAAAAAACTTGACACACACAGCAGCTTTGAAAAGTACTTTGTTTAGGCACGTAAATGTGCTTTAAGGAACATAACTTTCACCTATGTTTTGTCCTAAAATGACTTACTGAAGTTCACAAAACAGTCAGTAGCAGAGTTAGGAACAGAAACTGACTACAGTCTACAGTCACCTATCCTCAAGCCTTTGGCCTGGGACTCAGGCCATCAGTACTGCCCCTGTGGAAGTGATATTGAAAGGTATACAGGAACAATAGAGAGATGAGTTCTGTTTATTTGGGCTGCCAAGAAAACAGTTCTTAAGCTCTTGAGACCCATTTGTTATCCAGACTCACTAACGGTCAGGAAATATATAATTTTCCTTATAGTATTTATTTTATGCTATTTTTTTCTCTCTCACTCATGCGCTCTCTTTTGTCATGTGGGAACAAGCCAAGATGAAAATCTCAGATTTTCAGTTTCTCTCTGTAGTGAGGCTTGCTGTACTCCTCTACTCTAAATACTAACCAATGCCCTCTTCACTCTATAAAGTGTTTAGGGATACAGTTTATAAGAAAGCTGTTATACAAACTAGGAGCCATCTTCTGTAAACAGTTATGTATGTGTAGAGTTGTACTGGAAAAGAAAGGGCCTCCAGGGAGGTGAGAGAACCAGCTTCCAAGAGAGGTCTTGGCTGTGGTAGTTCATGTTATGAATACCCATTACTGCTGCCATTATGGCCCTGGGAGACGGTGATGGTATTTTCTTCCTTCAGATAAGAGGGTTGCAAACACCACTGCTGTTGTTTCATGTTGATATTCTCTGGTAGGCCTAGCTGCCTCATTGGTTGACATGATGCATATGCTGCCCTCCTGGTAATTTGTTGCCTCTTATGTTTGAAATTAGTACAGTGTTATGGCATTTCTTAGATCATGCCTCAGTGTATAATACCACAGCACACTAAAATCAAACTCAAGAGGCAACAGAAGGCATCCAGGGGCTGCTCCTCTGTCATCAGCATCCCCCACCTCCTGAACATCCTGGCTTCAATTTTAACTAGCAGAGGGACTCCAGCAGATGAATCTGTTGATCTAAGCTACTGGGCCCTAGGCTCTCTGCCAACCATGACTCACATCCTCAGAGCAATGGCATCTGTGTTCAAACCTGCCACTGCTTGCATGGGCTTCTAGAATCTCCAAACTCTAGGGCCTCCTGGGATACTTCCCTGGAGATCAGTCCAAGCCTGTGTATGGGAGTAATTTGACCACTGGACTTCTTACTATATGTTCCATTCTATGCATCTGATGAAGTGGGCTGTAGCCCACAAAAGCTTATGCTCTAATAAATGTGTTAGTCTCTAAGGTGCCACAAGTACTCCTGTTCTTTTTACAAACATGAATAAAGATATTTAAGCACATACAGCAAAAATTTTCAGGATGGGGGTCTAATGTGGTACTGTTGTTGAACAACATCTCGTGTTCTCATGAGCTGCAGCTGGAAAACTGACTGGATCTTTATTGTTTTACACACAGTGCTTAATATCAGCTTAATATAGAGGTTCCAAAGTGCATTTTACAACTGAGAAACAGCATATTGATTTAGGACTTTACCAGGAGGATTTTGGTTCAATGCAGTAAATGAAGAAAAATATTTTGACAGTTAAGAGTTAAATCCAGATTGTTATAGTGTCTTTAGACCTATATCAACATTAAAAATGATAAATACATTTCACAATGTATAAACTCAGAAATAATGTCCATACTAAAACTAACTTGATTTTTGAATATTTCAAGATTTCAGAGTAAACAAAACCAGCAGAGTTTTCAATTAAAGAGTTTACAAAATTATATGTGAGCAAATACAACAGAATGGAAATGGTTTATCAAACTGAGGTTGCAGCATAATGCCACAAATTACACACACATATATTTTATAATATAATTACACCATGACCAATCCTTCAATATAATTTCTAATTCCATTACTACCTTAATTGAGTTGAATGTAGTTCAGATTAATAGCTGATCTTTTAGTGGTTACACATTTTAATTGTGATTATCAATTAACATTCTGTGATATACTATGTTCTTCAGAAAATCAGGGATAAAATTTATAATCCCATACCGAGCTTCATTTTAAGATACCAAGGACTTGATTAAATGAGCTAGGGAATTAGGAACAAGATTTAGAAGTATTAATGGAACATTCAAATCCTTCATTCATCTTTCATTAAAGAAAGCACCCAATAGGTAGGTACGTTTGAGTGCTGAATGAAATGATATTTGTGTATGATTTATATATCAGTTTAATGCCTGATTCTGAGCTCTGTCCTTCAGAATGAAAGGCACTATATACATGTAAAATGGTCATATTATTACTAGTCAGGAGTCTCAGGATTAAGTGTTTTAATTCTAATGGCTGATATTGTTTCTCCAAACTTGTGTCAGTGACAATGATACCTTGTCCTTGAGGCTCAGCCCTGCTCCCCATCCTTAAAATCATAGAATATCAGGGTTGGAAGAGACCTCAGGAGGTCATCTAGTCCAACCCCCTGCTCAAAGCAGGATCAGTCCCAACTAAATCATGCCCGCAATCAATCTCTGGCCGCCTCCTGCCAATGGAGTCAGCATAGCGGTGGCTGTGCTCCTCTATCGCTGCGCTGTGTTTGCAGCAAACTGAGATGTGCTGCAACTCATCAGCACACTCACTCTGCAGCACACATAGCACAGTGAGATGGCAATGGCTGGCAAGAGTGGGGCGCACAGTCATTACTGTGCCAAATGCATGCAGGAGGAGGTGATCAGATACTACCTGACACAACCTGAGCCCAAGAAAATTGGTTGTTTTCAGACCCAACCAGAACCCAGTACTTGTAATCAGGTGTCCTTGGGTTCTGGTTGGGTTGCAAGGCTCTAGTGCCTTATATTTGTATGAAACAGATTTCTGCACACACTCAGAGGAAGTATAATGACTAAAATAGGAAAAATCCAAAAATGAACACACTTACCGTATTATGTGAATCTTTTGAATTTGTGAAACTGGACTGGAAATTTCATTAGATCAGTTTTTCTTGTGACAAGTCACATACGTACTTACCAGGGGGTAGCCGTGTTAGTCTGTATCCAGAAAAACTTCAGATGCGAAGTGGGGTTTTTACCCATGAAAGCTTATGCTCAAATAAATCTGTTAGTCTTTAAGGTGCCATCTGACTCCTTGTTATATTTACTTACTACTTCCTATCAGGCTAAATGCCATTAATAGTATAGTAGAATGAGCATGGAGTTGGAAGTCAAGAACTTCTGAATTCTCATCCTGGCTCTGCCATTAATGCACATTCTTTGGCCTTCAGCACTTAACATTTCTGCCTTTTTTTCCTCATCTTTAAAATGGAATAATAATGCATAGGGGAGATGCTATGAGGATTAATTATCAGTGAATTTTATATACGGTGCTTTGATAATGTAAAGTGCTAAGTTTTATTATTATGACCCTTCTGCATTTCGTCTGAGCAAGAATCAAGAATTGCAGATGTATATGAAAATGAAAAATTATGGGGGGGGGTGAAAATGTATCCAGTCTCTCTTGCATGTCAAAAACGTTCAGTTTAACTTGTGGGCGAAGGGTCGGGGATGCTCTTATACTAGCAAAACTAGTTTGTCACCTCTAATTATAATGAATACAGAACGCTACAGTAATTCAAATCCTTCCTTTGCACTCTGGCTCTCTCTCACACAGGCACTTTTCTCCCTCTCCTTTTTCTCCTGTCTCCTTGTCTTCTCTTCCTTCCTGACAGCTACTGTGAAGAATAATTGTTTACCCAACATGACATTTTACTCCTCATTTGAACTGCAATTCTTAATCTCAGCACTATTGTCTTTAAACAAAGAAACTGTTGCAATTGTTTAAAAGTGGATAGAAATACATAAAGAAAGGCTCACTGACTCGTTATTTATAAGCTTGCAGTCGTGACTTCTCTGAGCTAGAAATGTGGGACATAGACTTAATTGTTGATTTGTGGTGAGGATAACTGAAAAGCTTCCTGGTCTATTAGAACAATAATGCATTGTAAATGAGGATAATGTTGATGTGCTACAAGCTTCTGCAAGATACCACAACAAAAAAAGTCTCTGTGGTTATTTTGTACTAAATTAGTTTCTATAACTCTTAGATTACATTACTGAGTTAATGTAAGGTATTTAAAATGGCACTTCTAGCTTTTGCAGTTCAGTGTATTTATTTTATTAAACAGATTAAAAAATAAGCAGCATAAAAGATTCTTTGATTCTAAGGATGGGGAGCAGGGCTGAGCCTCAAGGACAAGGTATCATTGTCACTGACACAAGTTTGGAAAAACATTATCAGCCATTAGAATTAAAACACTTAATCCTGAGACTCCTGACTAGTAATAATATGACCATTTTACATGTATATAGTGCCTTTCATTCTGAAGGACAGAGCTCAGAATCAGGCATTAAACTGATAAATAAATCATACACAAATATCATTTCATCTAGCACAAAAGCAGGACTGGTTAAAGCAGAACTGTGCAAACAACAGTTTTCACAGAACCCATACAAATTTAGAGTGGGTTCTTGGATTCTCCTAATGTTTGTGACTATCAGCTCAGGCTCCGTGTTGATACTCTTCAACCAGACTTCTCCCCAGTTACTTCTTCTCCAACTCTCTTAGGCATTGGCCCACCACCAGTCACAGAGAGGATTTAGCCCTCCCTAAATCCCCTCACTGGCTGATGATTTGGTTCTAAAAGAACTAAATACATGTATCATGACCTAACAATGAATTAGGATGCACAAGAAAACAGTTAATAAGTACCTGAAGGGTGTAAATGCGAAGGAAGGAGAGGATTATTTAAAAATGAATTTAATCAGGAGCTGAGCTGTGTTAAGGCAATCCAAGGACCCAGGCATGTCCTGACATGCTCCAGTTGGGCCTCCCCCTTTCCCAATGCCATGGCTATGCTTCTGCATAGCGGCGCTACTCTCAGTGGGATGGAAATGGCTTGTGAATGATGAATTTTCAGCTACATTGGAAGTAGCTTTGAGTAAATGGATACTTTGGGTTAGTGAGATATCTGTGTCACCAACAGCCACATAACCTTTGGCTCATCCATAAAAGCTTAACTATCAAATTAATAGTGAGGTGCTGCATTCATTGTAGGAATGGAAATCTTTCCAAACTTTGGATGTATTCAAGTATCATTCCTTTCTTATGTGGCTTCTCATGTATTTAGTTCTGTATCTGGTGTCTATTACTGATCCTGCCCTTTGGCTCCTCCTCTGCCATTTCCCAAATTTCCTCTGAAATTGATGGTTAAATATTTTCATTGCTGCCAGCAGTGCTGATCTGGCTGAGATCCAGGGATGAAAAAGCAATATACAAGTGCTAAAGATTATTATTAGGAGCCAAGATTTTTAAAAATGGGTGCCTAATATAGGCAGCTAAATCCTGAGTAAGTGGCATGATTTTCAAAAGTGCTAAGCATTTAGCTACTTTTATTGGATTACTATTGTAAGAGAGGGGGACAGCTGGCAAATAGTGAGGGAATGGACTTCTGAGACGCTTGCACGAAAAGGGCTTGCACAGGACTCAGTGGTCTGTTCCTGGCAGAAGCACCAAGAGGGGTTATATAAAGGTAAATAGGGGGTGGGGGGAGCAATGGACTTCTAAGGGAGGTTGTGCAATCCCCATCACTGTAGGTTTTTAAGACCAGGTTGAACTCATACCAGTCAGGGATGGTCTAGGTTTACTTAGCCATGCCCCAGTGCAAGGTCCTGGACTTGTTGACCTCTCAAGGTCCCTTGCCGCTTTACATTTCCATGATTCTATATATTGTGCCAGGCTTGAAGAGTATCTTGGGGGAGGAGGAAAGTCAAAGTGTCAGGCTACCTGATAAAGGTCCAGCTAGTGGGGATGGAATGAGGAGCGAAGGGCCTCTTGAAATGCTGCCTAAGAAACGAGCTGATTTTACTCCAGGCCGGCATTTCCTAAATGACAATACACAGTAGCAAAGCAAAAAGAATAAATAATAATAAACATAGTATTTTTCTATTTATAAAATCATACATCACTGATGAGGCAAAGGACATAGTAGCTAACTACAGAGACCCCCCAGGGCCTTATGAAGCAGCTATGCAGATCTGTAATCTCTGTTCATGAGATGAAATATTATTTTCAGGGCTTTTTCTATCACCAAATAATTTATATCTTGACTTAGCACAAACGTAATTTAATAAGCCACAGAGAATTATGCAAGTAATTTAGTGAAAATCCCATTTGAAGAATCTTGAATTTCTGTGCTTCTTGCAAGAGAGGGTTTTTTAGAGGGATCCATGTTTTATTAATTCAGTTCTACAGCAGAAAGCGCAGAAATCCTCTGAAGATCATCCTACATAGTACTACCACAACTCATTGCTGCTGAGAGCACATCATGCTTACATTATATTATTACAGAATTTATAGCATTCACTGATAAAAACTATACTTAAAGTTGAGAAGGCCATATTGTTTTAAACCCATTCAATCATAACTTTCTTAAAATGTATGTTTTTGGACTGAAGCTTCAAACTTTTCATAGAATATCAGAGTTGGAAGGAACCTCAGAAGGCCATCTAGTCCAACCTGCTACTGAAATCAGGACCAATCCCCAATTTTTGCCTCAGATCCCTAAATGGCCCATTCAAGGATTGAATACATAACCTGGAATTTAGTAGGCCAATGCTTAAACCACTGAGCTATCCCTCCCACCAACAAAGGAGAAAATCCATTATTGCATTGACTGGGAATTATACCCAGGTCAACTGCTTGGAAGGCAGCTATGCTCACCACTATACCAGCAATGCATTTTCATGTCAGCCAAAGCTTAAGTGACATCAGTTTAGCCATTTTTGAGTTAAGGCATTGTGAATGAAATACACATTTCTCTGCTTATTAAAAAAATCTTGCAACTTTATCTGACTATCAAACAAAACATATAGTAGAATATAAAAGTTCCAAATGTTTGTATTCCACATTGAGGAATGAAATCTTTCCTAAACTGCAGGGGGCGGGAGGGGGGATGTGAATCATTCTAAAAGTTAAAGCTTTCCAATCATTTATTTGCACATGCACAGTATTAACTCAGTGCATAACTAAGTACTGATATAGTGTGTTTACTGTACATATGCTAAGACCAGCATAGAGTGTCTGGCATACACAGGTGATTGGATTTTTCACTTTACCTCTTCAATACTGATACTTATGTAAGAGTGTGACAAAGCAAAATCTTCCCTGTCAACATGGAGAGCTCAGCATGCAGCATAAATGTATCTTTCTTGTTTTCTTTTAAGATATTAGATTAAAACAAATGCTAAAATGACTTTACAATTGAGAAATTAAAAGCCAGGATATTCAAAAGTTTGGATTCTTAGACTATTGTACAAAGGTGTCAGCCAAATTCTGCATTCAGTCATTGTGGAGTACATCCAGAGAACTTCATCTGAAGTCAATGGAGATTGAACACAGAGTTCTAAGGATGAGTACTGGGAGGAGTTTGGATCACCTGTACGGTAGTAACTCCAAAATAAAATAAATTCTCCATAAAATTCCTTTTGGGTGAACTTCCTGCAGTGTCTACTCTCAACAGTAGTCTCCAGCTATAGCACCGATGGCCTCCTGGTAACACTGTGGGAATGTCAGCCATCCCAGGATGTCTAACCAGGTATCAAGCTTTGAGAATGTCAACCAAGTCTTACCAGGTATCAAGGTTTGTCTTTTAGTAAAAAGTGGATGTAAATTGTGGGAAGCGTTCCTGAAAGGAATGCTTTAAGAGACCAATCCTCTAATCCTGGTTTACTCCAGTCTCCTTGGGTCTCTAAGATCATCTCGACTGAACACTAATTGGCATATCCCCACTACTAACAATTTTTCCTTTCTGTTTTTTTCTCCGTTAGGATGTTTATTTTGGAAAGTTCCGAATCTTATTTATTTGGATTACAGATATCTCTCCTTCAGTGCAGAATATATTTGTGATTGCTAAAGCAATAATGTAAAATATGGGTATGTGCTCTGAGTTGCTTAAACCAAAGTACAGTGACTTCTCAGACAGACTTCAAATATACAGTACAAGAGGCCAAATTGTTTCATTTACATGCTGTACAATTTCATTAACTTCAGTGAGGTTCCATGGGTTGTAAAGCAAATCAGTATTTGGTCCAAAATCCTTCAAAAATTCCATGGCATATCTCTAAAAGAAGATAGCCTGTATCCGAATGGTGAAAACACTTTGCTCAGAGGAGTTGGAAATGCTGAGGACCTTTTAGTTTTGCTTTTCATTGTTGTTTGCTTTTGTACCTAAAATATACTGACTTTTTTAAAATGTGAGCTATAGTACATTCAACTGGATCTCAGGGATGTGATAGTTTTCATCTCCTGAGGTGGGTGTAATTTGTTTTAGGAGAGAAAGATGAATGGTCAGAAAGACAGGTATAATAAATTAGTCCCCTTTACTTACAAATTTACTATTCCTGCTAATATAGCTTTGCAAAGTGCTATGAATTAATAAGAAAACCAACAACAGTATCCTCACTTGCACATGTTCTCAGAACAACAGGCCAGTTTCTGCTGTCAGTTATACTTGTACAATTCCAGATGAGTACATGAGTAAAACTATGAGTAGAATTTAGCCCTGATTCTCTACCGTTACCAAGTCAATGGTCTCTATTGTCTCTCTGTCAAATATCAGTGATTTAAACTAAGCTTGCTTCAGTGGAGTCTTCTTTATGTTTTAACTCTTGACTGAAAGACTCACCTATGGATGCAAAATGGAAGGCAGTGTTCAAGCTTGACTTTAAATTTTTAAAATAATAACAAGAAAAGAAAAAAGAATACACTTCTAATATCTGAGCACGCCCTTTGAACATCTCTCTCTCTATATATATATATAATTATAGGAAGACTTGTTAGCTTTTCAGTAAGTAATGGTTCAGGAATTTGTATTGATATATCAGTACTTTAGGGTCCTATGATGGGACAGCTGCCCCACACTTGCAAAAAATAGGGTTAAAAGCAGCCCTAGGGAGGCTGCACCAGAGGCAGCCAATCAGAGGAGGGCTGAGAAGAAGAGCCAATCAGGGCCAAGTAGGCCCATATAAAACGGGAACTGCAAGGCAGAGAAGGGCAGTTCTCTGTTGGGAGTCCAGGGAGGAAAGACTGTGTTCCTGATGGGTTGAGAGAACTGCCAGCACCCTGGATAGAGCAGTGCTGCAAACAGAGGCCCTGATACAAGGGTGGGGGTTGCAGATGGAGGCCCTGATAAAAGGGTAAGGAGGGTTGCCAGAGACACTTGGGAAGTGGCTAGACTGTAAATGGCAGTTTGCCACTGAGGAGAGGTGGCTGAACAGCAGACAGCAGGTCCCCCTGAAATGGGGTGGAGTGGGGGGGGGGAAGGAGCATAGAGTGGGGCATGGCTGGAGGGCTGTGTTGCTGAAGAAGACACTATGGCTCTTGGAGAGATGTGGGTCCAAGAGCGGGAGTCATGGCAGTAATATATCGCCCAAAGGGGGTGCACTCAACCACAGAGCTAATTCCCAGGACAGGCTGAGGGTGTGCCAGAGTGGTAAGTGAACCATGTTACAGGCCCTCATCCTCAATTGTAGCTGAAAAGTACAACTGATTGGAAAAACTTAAGCAAAACCATTTTCCATCACAGCATGCAGTTCAATCAAAATTGAAAAACTTCACATAATTATGTGAATTTCACTGAAATTTCATTTCAGGGAAAAAATGTGGTAAAGTTATGACAGTGTCGAAATGTTCCATTTCCATTTTTTTTGGAACAAAACATTTCAATTTTTCCTTTCAAAATGACTTTGTATTATATGACTTTTTGTATTATATTATAATGTAATTTATTTAAAAAATTGAAACTGAACTGAAATACTTTAAATTTTGTCCAAATGAAACATTTCAATAAAATGGAAACTTTCAGAATTTTCTTTCACAGGGAAATTATATATTTTCAGGTTCATTCCTAATTGGAATGAAAACAAATCTTGAAACCTTCAGCAGAATGGAAATTCCATTCTCCATACACGTTTGCTGAAGTGTGCATCCCAGGGATTCAAAGGTGGATTTATCTTTTGTTCACCACTGATGCTGGCCCAGCTATGTACTGGGCCAGGCCCCAGAGTAAATTAGTACACACTGTGGGATTTTTCTCAAGGCAGTCGGTGGCCTTCAGCAGATGATATAGGAGCTGGAGATTGCTAGGGCATTTGGAAGCCCCAACCACACCTCTTTTTCCTCAGCTTTGTCCTTGTGCTGGCTGCATGAGGGAGGGAGATGGCCTATGAATTCTTATGCTGGGTCTGTGCTATCAAAGGATCCACCTAAATGTGGAGATCCTCCATTTGCTGTCTTTACCAACTTTAGGGCAGCAATAATTTGAAGTACCACCCACTCCTGGAAACTTTGAACCTATGACTTTTAAACAACAGTTCAACCAGTGATTTAACTAATCAAATAAAATCTCAGTGAAAGAGACCAAATAAGCTTGTTCCATATAGAACAGTCCACCATTTTGCAAATTCAAGTCTAGTTCTGGCAATCCCACTGATTCTAGTTGTTATTATTATTTTTTTGTTTCACCATAGTACCTAGAAGCCCCAGCCACGATCAGGCCTGTTGTGCTAGATGCTACACAAATACATATTGAGCAACTGTTGCTCAAGTTTATACTCTATGTAGATGAGACAGAGAAGGGGTGGGAGGAGAAATAGAGGACAAAAACATAAAGTGACTTGCCTAATGTAACACTGAAGGTAAGTGACAGAGCTGGCACTAGAAACCAGGCCTCGTGGGTGTTGGCCCAGCACCCTATTCACTGGAGCATGTTGCCTTTACTAACATTGAGATAAGTCCAGTGGTGATGTCCCAATGAGTTTCAAATCGAGGGCAATAGCTGGTTTTAATGACTACATATTTTCCTTAGCAGTTCAGGCACTTTATTCTTGAATCTATACTTTTTCTGTTCTATTGTGCATTTTGTAGCCATCTTTTTAAAATGAGACTTTGTGCTCTTTACATGTTCTACACAGTTATCATGAACCACCAACCAGTCTTAATTTTCTAACAGAAGTTCACTGATGCAACAAGCAAAGAATGAAGCTTAATTTAGACATGTTTTGTGTTGTCTGTGCAGATACTCTGTTTAGCTCTACTTTCTGTTTTAAACACCAGTGTTTATGTGCAGGTCTCTCAGAAGCTAAATACTGCACTTTCATTTATCACTGGAACTGTCACCTGTGATTGATCCTGCTCATGATGCAAAACTGACTGAGTTTCTTTGCAGTGGTTATGTCTTTACCTTTATATGTTTATGCATTATTCAAAGCAATAGGAGCTATAATGAAGGGGAGAAAGAATGAAATTTCGTTAAAGATTTTTGGTAAACATAAAATATAAGTGGTTTTTATTTTTGTTAGAGAGTCAAATTTCACCACTCTCAAGGTAGTAATTAGGATAACTGGCATGATATGTGACCAAATTGTGTGTAATCACAGCTATGCAATCTGTAATATCTAAAAGTGGAAACACAGTTTCCAGGTCCTGGATTTGTTTTTATTTTATAACCGATCTTAGACTAATCATTGTTGTAAAACAATTATTATGAAAGACTTCTCATTATCTTGTTACATTATGGCTCCAAACCTTGGCTGGTATAACTCCATTTTCCTCTGATGTTTCCTCCACCACACTCCCCCTTGTCCCCATGAAACTCTGCAACCCAGAGAATTGCAACATGCATATTAGTTGAAGAATACTGAGGATTGAGTTACCTCTGATATGCAATGACACTTTTTAAGAATGACCTCGCATATTGCTCTGGCCTCGAGTACGATCATAACAATTAGATACGAGCAACTAACTGTGATTAGTTACAACCTAATTTTAAAAAAAGTTAGTTAGTGGTAGTGGTGATACAGATTTTTGTGAATTTTCTAGTTCTCCAGTGAACTATGATACTTTAGTGACAGGGGCTCCAAGAAGGTTACGGTCTCAACAAAAACTTCAAGGGCTAACTTTGAATGATTTTTAACTCAAACAAATTAACAGATTTCAGAGTAGCAGCCATGTTAGTCTGTATTCACAAAAAGAAAAGGAGTACTTGTGGCACCTTAGAGACTAACAAATTTATTTGAGCATAAGCTTTCGTGAGCTACAGCTCACTTCATCGGATGCATTTGGTGGAAAATACAGTGGGGAGATTTATATATGATATGATAAAACCCATTGTTTCATGTTCTGTGTGTGTATATAAATTTCTGTAAATTAACAGATGTAAATCTTCATAATCATGCTTTACTCAGATTATGTGCTGTAAATTTGGGGAGGATAGTCGTTTTGTTTCATAAAGCTGAGTTTGCTTTACATGAAAATATTAACACAAACTTAACTGTGGAATTTTTGTTATGCTTCCATTACATACATAAAATTTTGTTGTCCTGCTATACCTCTATCTACTGGTAGCAGACTTCCAGGGTTTTTTAGGTCAGTTTCCATTTGGATCTGAAATTGGTGATACTGTGTCAGGTATTTTCTCAGTATAAATTGTTTATTTACAAAATGTAAGTAAGTCCTGTTCCTCTGGGCAAAGGTGGTAACAAAAGGTACTCAGGCAACTCCTTCATGCAGACACATCTGGTAAGATACCATTGCCCTGTCCCCAGAAGCCACTGTCTTGCCTTTATCTCTATTTAGGCTCTCTCACCACTTAACACAACTTCTTCTTTCTGCCCCAGCCCCTTGGTTTTACACCTGGGAAACACTCAGTCAAGGTGGCTGACTGAGGCCTCATGGGCTGACCTGGTGGGTCTGGGCACCTGTCCTCCTTTTGTGCAGCTACTCTGCGACACTGAGGAACCTCAGAGCTTCATCTTCCAGACACAGGAAAGTGGTCTAACCCACATCATACCTTAACTCTCTAGGTGCAGTTACCACAGAGGGTCTTCACTGTTTTTATGGGGAGATTCAGTCTAAATTTATAAATCAATTACTTCTAATTGGCAAGCCATACCAGTATGTTATGGTTCATAATACTACTTACTATGACCAAACTGAAAAATGCAGGAATTTGAAATGTCTGTGAAACATTTGTTTATCATAGGTTCATTGTTTCACAGGCCAATACTTTCATAGATTCATAGGCCAGAAAGGACCATTGTGATTCTTAAGTTTGACCTTTGCGTAATATAGGCCATAGAATATCACCCGTAATTCTTACATCAGCGCATATTAACCTTTTGTTTGAAGTGGAGTGTTTCATTGGCATTCTGATACTACAGATTATGCTGCCATAGGATGTTGGTTTTTTTTTTAAAAGAGACAGAAAATCATAAAGCACAAATGTCACTTCTACTAGTAATATTTAGCACTTATATAGGAGTTTTCATTTTCTCAGTATTTTACAAGCACATTAACTATTTGCGCTTCTACAGCCTTTTCCATTTGAGGCTCTCAAAGCATATATCTAATTTTCACAAGATCTTAGTGAGGAAGGTACAACAATTGAAACATTTCCTATGATGCACACTGCAAAAAATCAGATTGAATAAGATTTTTTTATTTGAACTTAAGACATAAAAATCCTTGCAAGCACTGTCATATGATTAAAAATGAATCGGACAGCCTAATTTTTAAAACTGCACATGCTAAATTGTACAAGCATTTTGTATATATTAAATTGCACATGCTTTTGCATATGCCTTGTTGTGAGCACACAAATTTCAACATGCATTCACAAACATGATTTGCAAATATATATGTATGGTATTTGTGCATATACATCAGAATTTGTACTTTGCATACCTGAAAGCAGTGCTTATTCAAAAGTGCCTTTTAGTATAACAAACATTTTCTTAAATGCTTCATAAAATCTTTGACTGTATAGTGTATGTATGCAATATAAGTGTGATCCAGAGCCTCCCGAAGTTAATGGAAACACCCTTTAATTTCACAAAAAGAAAAGGAAGACTTGTGGCACCTTAGATACTAACAAATTTATTTGAGCATAAGCTTTTGTGAGCTAGAGCCACAAGTCCTCCTTTTCTTTTTGCGGATACAGACTAACACGGCTGCTACTTTGAAACCTTTAATTTCAGTGGGCTTTGAATCTGTACCAAAAGAACAAGAGAAATTAATACCTTTTGTGTGGTGGAATTTAAAATATGTACAAAAGCAGGTCTTTCATATTATCAGTCAGGTTACAGGATTGATCCTACATGTCCTGTATGTCTTCAGCTCCCATTCAAATCAGTCTTTCGGGATATGCTCAGCACTTCTCTGGATTAGGCTCATAGAGTAGAATGGTAAAACTCACTATTAAATAGCCTAATGATGATTTTCATGTACAATTCTGTGATTCATCATACCACAAGCTGTCACCGATTAAAACCAGCTTACTGGTTTTAAAACCTTGTGTACTCATTAAAATGAATGTCAGGGCTGTATTCTCGGAAGGTTAACCCGCTTCTGACTCAATTTGACCCAATTTACTGTGATTCTTTCTTTTAGTACCATTTATAGTATATCTGCTGATTGATTTTTTTATCCATCTAACAGATCAGCTATTGATTTTTCAATGGAAGATTACTTTTCATACAATCATTTGCATTGAAAGAGATCTACTTAAACAATCAATGCTTCTGTGGTGCCTGGGGATGAAAGAAATACCCACTGTCTTGATAGGTGAGTAGCTAGCTAGCCAATTCTTAAATATGTCCAGTGACAAGGACTGTACAATCTTCTTTGGCAGCTTGTTCTATTGCCTGACTATATTATATAGTTGTATAATAAATAAATTATGCTGATACTTAGCATAAATATTCCTTTTACTTCTTGCTCTGTCCTTATATGATTGTAGACTGAGACAAAAAATCTTATCCTTGAGAGTAGGGTAGAGCTGTGGTACAGGAAGAGAAACCTACCACAAGTATGGTCCAAGAGCCACCCCCCATAAATTTCAGAACTGTGTGGGATACCCTCCTCATTTCTGGAGTGCCTTTGCTTCCCTATCTGTCTCCAATAACAGATGAGAATGATCCCCACTACACAGTCATATCATCTAAAGCAGTTGCTCTCAACTTTTCCAGGCTACTGGACCCCTTTCAGGAGTCTGATTTGTCTTGCATACCACAAGTTTCACCTCACTTAAACTACTTGCTTACAAAAATCAGACATAAAAATACAAAATTAAAGCACACTATTATTAATGCTAAAGCACACAAGGAAAAATTGCTTGCTTCCTCATTATTACCATTTATAAAAATAAATCAATTGGAATATAAATATTGTACTTACATTTCAGTGACTAGTATGTAGAACAGTATATAAACATGTCATTGTCTGTATGAAATTTTAGTTTGTACTGACTTTGCTAGTGCTTTTTATGTAGCCTGTTTTAAAACTAGGCAAATATCTAGATGAGTTGATGTATCCCCTGGAAGACCTTTGCGTACCCCCAGGGGTACACATACCCTGACTGAGAACCACTGATCTAAAACAAAGGGGTTACCTGAAGAAATGCTTTAACAAAAGCACAGCTGTATTTGCCAGTTTTGCAGGGAGTGTGATTGTTTTTGGCCCTTTTATGGATGTGGGAGAGGAGTCTCTTTGTGCCCTCCCCTACCAACGCTGGAATAATTTAGCACCAAACTGGGTGTTTATATTGGATTTACACTGAAGGGTGGATTTATTACATTAATTAAATGTTCCATGAACGTCAGCTAAAGAACGGTACAGATATTTTCTAACTGCTTGGCATCATTGCTAAAGAAAGTCAATGTCAATGGACATTGACTTTATTCAGCAATAATATTAATGGACCTGAACAGTTAATTGAATTCTCTATTTCTGTCCACTCCTATGAGAGCTGCTCCTTAGATATATCCCAAAAGATACAGGGAGAAGGAATTGGAATGACAAAAATAAAACTCATCTACTTAATTTGTGCTTATTTCCTCCCCTCCTTTTTTTCCACATTAGTTTGTCTGTTTCTATCTTAGTCCCAAAAATTATTGTAAACGGTTTGACTGAAGGAAGGTAATGCTAATTAAATGATGAAACATAGCAAATTTGTGTTTCTCTCTTTCTGCACAGACTCAGGATGAAATCTTGGCCTCATCGGACTTGGTGGTAAAATGAGGCCAAGACTTTACACTCCAGGTTTTATCATAACAAGCAGCTGACTAAAAGCCACTATGTGACCACATTTTTATTTAGTTGAAATTAAAACACAAGACAACAGTGTTAGAGGACACCTAATTAGTTAAGTTAATTAAAGATGCATTTGCTGATTTCAGATGTTCATAACTTCAAAACTACTGACCTAGATTTCTTCAAACTTCACTTGTTCTGAAGACCATAGTAGGATTTAAAAAAGAACACAAATCTGAGAACTGTATGTGCTGTAGCTCTCTGCATGCAAGAATGGGTATGAAATTCCAATTTATACATTCTATATCATATAATTTGACAAGGAATATATAATGCTATGAAAGAGGCCATAATGTAAGCACAGGAGGGCAGAATTAATGTGGAGTTTTTAACTTTAACCCTATTTTAATGACTTTTGAGTGCTTGAAGGTTGCATTAACACCAGCTTTTGGTATGAATATAAAATATAATGGCACTATGAGCAAAAAGCAAGATGGGTTTACAAAGAACATCTGACAAATGATTGTGATTGCTTTTTTAGTGACAATTACGAAACCTAGGGATGGAAGGAAGGCAGTAGATGGAATATAGCTGAATTTTAGTAAAGCAGTTGACACAATGTCTCACTATCTTATTCTGCAAATTCATTCAAATTGGCTTGGCTTGGGGGGAGGGATAGCTCAGTAGTTTGAGCAGGGTTGTGAGTTCAATCCTTGAGGGGGCCATTTAGGGATTTGGGGCAAAAATTGGGGATTGGTCCTGCTTTGAGCAGGGGGTTGGACTAGTTGCCCTCCTGAGGTCCCTTCCAACCCTGATATTCTATGATAAACAATGCCACGTGGATTGAAAGCTGTTTGAATAACTAAATCACAGATAATGATGCAATGAGCTATATCAAGATATAGGGTACCACAAAATCAGTTTTAAATCTGTTTTTTTTAATAAACTTTATTACTATCCTGGCAGAGGGGATAAAAGAACAGATGCCACTGAAGGCTAGATTGTGTTTGTAATGCGTAATGTGGATATGCCCTGCCTCAGGAGGAGCATTGAGAAGATTGTGATTCAGGCAGGCACAATCTCTCCAAGTGCAGCTCTGTGCCCAGCAAGGGTGCACACTTGGCAAAAGCCATTAGGATGGAAGAGACTCCTTCAGTTGGTGCGCTGGCTCCACTCGTGGCTGGTGGTAGAATGTTCATGAGTCAACATAGTTAAACTCAAGACAATACAGTATATCTAGAAAAAAATTTAAAATCTAATAGGCCAAAGAGTAGCCTGCCTTTTTCCAGTGTGCTGGGAAAACTGTGTCCTCTTCTTGTGATGTCTAAATGCAGCTGAGATATTCTGAAAGCAAGAGCTGCAGATGTAGACAGTCTGTCTCTGGGAGTGCTGGATGAGGGAAATGTGCTGTGCAGGGCACCCATACCATACCCATACCTACTTTGAAAGGAGGTGGATGCACTTCTGCCAGTATCTGACAGACACTAGCAAATGCACATGGGGCCCCCATTCTTTCCAAGTTATTCTTCCAATATAACTGTCTATGCCTCATGGATGTGAAGTGCTGCCAGGCACATTAGTGGAACTGTGCTGGATGGGTGTTTTGTGGGTGGCAGGAAGGAGTTTTCTCAGCCCTCTTCCTACATCCAAGCAGGACCACCAAAATTTTGCTTGCTGTAAGGGCCCCAGGCTAGTTCTCATGGATAAATTCAATCTTGAAGACCATTTCAGATATATATTCCAGTTGGACACTTATACTCCCGGACAAAATTCTGTGAGATAGCGTTAGGGAACTTCTAGCCTCACAGGGCTGCCCCCCAGACTAAATCCTTCCCGTAAGTGATTATATAGCTTGAAAAAACATACCATAATCCTGGTAACAAGATCCCCCTAGCAGATCATAATGTCCAAGGGAAGGAGAAAATTGGAAAACAGTAATGCCTAGAGACGTGTTTGTACACTGCAGCAGCCACAAGGCCCAGGTTGTCTCCCTACTTTTGGCTAGTTCAGCCCCACAGAAGAGCCAGGAGTTTGGGTGTGCTCCATTCCAAGCCATCTGATTTGGGGGTGGGGGGTGGGAGGAGGGTGAGGAGAAAGGAGACAGTGATAAGACCACATCATTACATAGGATATCTGTGCAAATCATATATAATATATATTTTAAATCATCATTTAAAAATTTCTGTAAAAAACTTAATTGCTTATACTCTGACATTTGTCTCCAAGTTAAAATAAGTGATTCTGGGGTTGCTACCCTTTATTTTTATTTTGTATTTGTTTTTTTCCCCCTTCCATGTATATGCTATCACCAACCAACCCTCTACCTAGCACTATTAATTCTTTACAAAAAATCAATATCTATCTTTAAATCACCCTAACCTAATCACACGAATTGGAGCTCCTCTCTGTCTTTTTGCAGAGTGCCTGCTCCATTGGCGGGAAGGGCACACACACCAGGATTTTCTCTGCTGCTGTCCAAGAGCTGGGAGAGGGGGCCATGTGGTGTCAAGTGCAAGAGAACAAAGATGAGCTGAGACCTTATATACTATATTTCAACATGCATGAATTTCAATAGTTGAAGACTTGATTTTCTTGTGGAACTAGACATTATACATTGCACAACTATACATCTTTAACAACTATAGCAGTTGTTACTATGATAATGCTCCAGCATATAATATCTATAATTTACAAACTGTAGGGTGGAGTGAAAGTCACTCCATAATTAAGGCTGCAAATGAATTTGTGTTGGCAGGTAATTTTGGCCTCCCTTGATGATAATGACCTCAAAATTGCCAGATTCCTTCTGGGGGCTAGGTAAAATATTTTACAAAATATTTCTACAAAACTGGAGGTGATTTGGAAAATGTGTTCCAGAATCATAACTCTAAAAATAGGTGTTTAACAGTTCCAAAGGTCTTCTAATTATTTGTTATACTACTTTGTAGTGAGGAAGTAGAACAGAGTGATAAAAGCTACTTTACTAACTATCTCAATTTTGTGCCCAAAATAGAAATATAGTTGATTAAACTTCGATTTCAGGAGCTCTTAAATATGATTAAGAAAGGTATGGTTGCCAGGGAATGTGAGCTATCACATGGCCAGCAGAATATTATACTCGCAAACAGAGACTGGATGTTATGCACAAATGCTGCATTTTGCAGGACACTATTAGAGCGCTATGTATACATGGGCTCACAGTCTTGCAAATAAGGCCTAATCCAAAACCCACTGAATTCAATGGGAATCTTTCCAAAGACTTCAATGGACTTTGGCCAGGCCCATAGCTTGGGGAACACAGGCCAGTCATTACCATCACAGAACCCTCCCAACAGGCTTAAAGCAACTTGAGCCTTGCCAGGCTTTCTGAGGGTTAAATGTTCTTCTTTTGCAGCACCACAGGCCCATTACAACTACGCACCAATACAATCTCTGTTCTGCAAGTTATAATCCTCCCTTGGGTTGGCACTCAAATGCATTATGAGCTAACACTAACGCATGGGTTTCCACAAGCCTCACGTAGTGGCCGGCTGCATTCATTGAACCTGCACAACCAACCAATAGTGGTTCAACCATTTATGGTAATCCACAGTTAGGTCATCAGGGATTTGATGTATCTGCAACCTTAATGGACCTCAACGTTTTTTGTATGGGGATATCCTGCCAATTTCAAAGCTTCTGGTGTATTCTTGATCCCTCCTAGAAACTCAGAAAAATTATGTGCAGTTAATGCATTTTGATACACTTATAGCAGTTTGTAATTCATACTTTGTGGGCTTTTTATTTCCTTTGACATTTGGATGGCAAAGCATGAAATGATTGATCAGTGAACAACTTCCTCCTTACAGTCAGACCCCATGCCATTTGCCAATAAATCCCAATGTTTGCCTGCTGTCATGTCACACTGTTAAAACCGTGCTCCAAATGTCACATTAGCAAAGTCAGGTTAAAATCACTTCGTATTATAACATTTTTTACACTGACCTTTTGAAGGCCAGAATGACAGGAAAGGCTTAGTGTCTAGTGCGCTGTGCAGGGAGCCTCTATTTATTCTTATGAAGAAAAGAAGCACAGGCCTCATGTTCAGGAGCCTATTAGAATGATCAATATTTGTGAATATGAGACATTGTCCCAACAGAGCTAGTTCACTTAGGGCCTGATCATGCAAGCAAAGATTGCAGAAGCAGCCCCTGAAGCTAGTGGAGTTACTCACCTGAATAAGGACTCCTGGATTTGGTCATTCATGTGGCTAACGTTTCCAGTTCTTTTAAAAATATGCCAATAAAATAGGCTGCATTGTATGTGCTCCGTAATCTCCTCCCTTTGGCCGTCTCAGGTTTCCACTTTAACAAGCTTCATGACAGACTATATGATAGTTTCACCAGGTTTACTGACCTTTTTAAATAGCAGGGACTTTTGTTAATAAACAGGCAGCTATTATACTCTGATTTACAATTGCTTATTCATGCAAAATACCCAGGTGCCTTGGTGATAGGTGGCAAAATATAGTTCTAAGGGATAGATTACCCAGTCTTCCCTGTGTAAGAGGTGGTGTGCGGCTATGCTGTCTCAAGAGCACCCTAGGGAAGGGTACAATTCCCTTTCTGCTCCCGGGGATGGTAGTCGACTACTAATCCATAGCAGTAGCAGATTTCTCCCTTCAGGTCCCATGCTGGCTGGTGCACTGGGGGAGCAATTAAGGCCCCACCTATTCCCCCTATTTTCACTGGAGATGAAGGGAGGCTGTTTAAGTGTCTGGGGTTGTAGGAAGGATTTATAACCCAGCACAGCTGTGCATATCCAGCCCCAATCTGGTCCAATATAAAGACATTAACATTATAAATCACATATGCTCCTAAATCCAGGCTTATCCAGACAAAACTATACAAGACCCTGTGAGTCAACTAAGACCTGGAGGACTCGTGTCCTGGATGTGCAGAAAGTTTACCTATCCAGGAGAAGGCTAACTCACTGCACAAAGAGGTAATAGCTTGCCCATCCTCCAAAAAAACCTGAACCCCAAAACAATAAATCCTTGTGCCAGGAGTTTTGTCTGTGTACTTCCTGTGACTGACCCTATCTCTTACAGCTGTAATACACTAAATAAATGCAATATTTATTTGGTGCATTCTTCATTTTCGCAATAATTTTAACAGTAAATGTGCTATTAAGTCATCTTTGGTTAAATCGGTTCTCTGGAGATAGAGGTACTAACTTGTATCACTTGAAAAAAAATTCCCTTGTATTAAGACTGACAATATTGTAAGCAAACATCTTTCCTAATCAACTCTAAAAACAGCCCACATACTGTGTGAAGTCCAAACTCCTCTCTTTCCTGCAATTTGGCTTTATTAATCAATAGTCAACAAATCATTTAAAGAGTTTAAGCTTTCTCCTCAGATTTCCTTAGGACACTTAGAGCCCTTCTGCCTTAGAGAGTCAATCCTAACTCCTCCCACCAACCCCAGTCCAAGTGGGGTAAGGAATCCTCTATGTTAGTAAAAAAGAAAAGGAGTACTTGTGGCACCTTAGAGACTAAGGTGCTACAAGTACGCCTTTTCTTTTTTGCGAATGCAGACTAACACGGCTGCTACTCTGAAACCTCTGTTAGTGAGTCAGCAAACCCATTAATTGTTCCCCCTTTAAGATTAACACTTGTGACTAGGGTGGGGTGTTTCAGGTAACATTGCCAGCCTGTTACAATTATCTTAAGCAGTGTAATGTAAGTCATACATTGACATCTAGGCGAATTACTTAAGGCTAAAAAAATCATCAACTTAATTTGAGAAACAAAACACTTTTTTTCTTGCTTCTAAAATGGTTAGTTATTACATATGCTCATTTTCCACCAAACATGTTTACAGACTCAATCTTCTGTAACTTCTGTACAAGACTTTAGTGGTGATGTATTCAAACAGATTGTTTTTATGGGAACTAAAATGTCATCTTAGTGAATAAGGTGCCAATACACTACTGACTGTGTGGTTAGCTCTGATTTGAAGTGAGATTTGCATTTTACAATGACTGAACAAATGCTCCTCTAAGGTGGAGCAGATTACAACAGGAACAACAGACTGAGGGAAGAATATTGTTGCTAGCAGATACAGCGTATAGTAAACTTATGCTTAAATGATGTACATATCTTAAAGGAAAATCTTGGTGAATTTGAAAACAAAGCCACCAAGTTGATAGCTTCCAGAAGGTAGTGAAGGGGGCATATATAATATATTCAATTTCTCTTTGTGCTATTAACTGTGATGTGGACAAAAGCAAATCAGTTTACTCCTAAACCACATGTAAACAGTTTACTTCAAGGAATTGTAGGTGTACCCCCATGTCAAGCAAATTTCAAAGGCTGTCTAGCGGTGACAAAAGCATTGGAATTAAAAATGGTCACATATTAAAGAAATTTGCTAAAACTGGTAATATTGAAACATGATAGAATGAATCACATAATTTGAATATTAAAATCAGTGGATACACCCGATTTAGGAAGGAAAGCATGGTCTGCATAGAGTAATTGACATTTCAGAAAAGCAGGCCCTGGAATGCTTATGGACAATGTTCTAAATTAGTTTTCAACCATTTTTTCATTTGCGGACCTCTAAATATTTTAGAATGGAGGTGCGGACTCCTTTGGAAATCTTAAACATAGTGTGCTGACCCCCAGAGGTCTGTAGACCATAGCTTGAAAATCATTGTTCAAAACCTTCAGTAACACCCTATCTTTCTGTTTATCATTTAGTACACCCACCAAACCAGACTGGAGATTAGAATGAACAGCTCCCTAAACATTTGTCTATAATATGGAGAACGAAAAAATTGTTATCAAAAGGGATTTCAATCTGGGGGATATATGCTGGAGGTCACATGCTGCCACTAATAATACTTACTTTGAATTTCTAAAAGGTATAGATTTCCTAACACAAAGTATTACTCTTGGGCTAATTCTATATAGGACCTTTATTCTTACAAATACAGATGAATTATTTGCTAAACTAAAAATTATTTGCCTAGGTGCCAGTGATCACAGCCTAATTACATGTTTAAACAGAATGGAGTTCTGATAAATTGCATATGTCACACACAAACTACATTAAAATAATTTTATCAAGGCTGCAATGTGAAGTACTGAAAGCTGGGAAATGACAGAAATAAGGTGGCCTCTACAACTTTATTTCAGCCCTCTTGCTCATATGCATGTAATCTTTTTTTCCCCACAGGAATCCTACCTCATTCAGTGCACAGTACGGATGATCCTTAATTAATGAACAGCTATTCAATATTTTATTTTAACCTCATTGTTAAATGCCTTATTTACTTCACACTATTCAAACTATGTTTTAAAGACCATTTTTAATTTCCTCATAGGCTTTTGTATGGTGTTCATAACTATGGTATCTGAGTGCTTCACAAATATTAATTAATATCTTCACATGACTATACAAATATATAACTAGCAAGATGTTGTCTTAAGACCAGAATATGCCCATTAAGGTTGATGGCGTACAGGTTTCACTATATTCAAATGGCTATGGACCTGTTCTTAGTGACCATAGAGCCTGTATCATATGATTCTGAAGTCTGAAATAGAATTGTTGAATGATAACAGCAGGTGCACCATAGATTCAACTATGCTGGTAAAGTTACAGTGGAGATTGACTTGGCTATGTGGCAGCTCAGAGGCTCAAAAATATTTTACATTCCTGATTTTAGAAGCGCTAATAACTTAGTGACTGTGGTAGCTATGACTGTCACTGATCAAAGTGGAGCCTAAGGGCAAGAACAAAGCAATAGGAACCTGCCTGCACTGAGAAAATGAAGTATGTTTAGGAAATGTGTTAGCTAAACAAATGTTAATTAACATGTTTTTAAATACAACTTGCCACCTAGTGTAGACATAGACAATGAAGAGTGAACATATTTTTAAACATCACGGTTTTGTCTTCCACAGGTGCTTGTGTTGTTTTAAAACACATTAATTACCATGTGTTGGTTAACACATTTACTAAACACACCTCCTTTCCTCACGGTAGACAAGGCTTACGAAAAAACTGCACACAAGAGGACTGTAAAGAGACACCATTTGTTCGATATACACTCTATATGTTCATGAGAAAGAAAAAATTAATTATACATTAAATACTGGATACCTAGAAAAACATTTCTCATTTATTTAAAGTTAGCTGGCATCATTTATTGTGACCCTTGTACAAATATGAAAGTCAGCCATAATTAGAGCCCAATATGGGGCTAATTTAAAATAAAGCTCTCCTAAAAATGTTTTTTTAGGAGAAAAATAGTCCCTGAACAGATATCCCAAGCTCTCCCATCTGCTGGTGACTTGTGAGAATAGCCCAGGCCTCCCTCATGGAAACAACAGGGGACAGGGAGCAGGAATCAGCCAGGCTATAACCAGCCAGAAAGTCAGGGGAGAAGCACCAGAAGTTCTTTGAGCAATTCTGCTATGGTAGAGGTGGGATAAAGTACCCCAAACCCTCAGAACCCAGGAGTGATGGGGGAAGGACAGAAATCCATAACTCTCATCCCCCTGTAGATACCAGCAGCTGGGATGGGTGGAGGGAACAGGCACCTCCTCTTCCTCAGAGAAAACCAATTGGTCTGAGGGATAATCCCATCCACCCAAAAGAGTCAAGGCAATGAGATCAGAGCATCTGATTTCATTGTCAGGGTACACTGGCTGCATATGGTCTAATCCTCATATGGATTTCTGTATGTGGTACAAGAATAGCCCCATCACCTAGTACTCATAGGCTTTGTCTACACTGGAACTTTATCGGCAAAACTTTTATTGTTCAGGGGTGTTAAAAACACACACACACACGAATGACAAAAGTTTTACTGATGAAAAGCGCTGGCATGAACAGTTGCTTTGTCAGGAGGAGCGCTTTCCTGCCAACAAAGCTGCTGCCGCTCATTGGGGATGGAAATTTTTTGTCACCAGGAGAGCTCTCTCCTGCCAACAAACAGCAGCTATTCTGTGTGCCTTTTAGCAGCATGGTTGTAGAGGCACAGCTGTGTCGCTAAAAGGTGCATAGTGTAGACAAAGCCATAGGGGAAAGGAATTAAGGCCTTGCACCTGAGGTGGAATCTTGTTTCCTCTGTTATAGAATCCTAATGTCTCAATTATCAGAATTGTTGAATGTAAAGGGCCACTTGATTAACAGTCTGTCTTCTTAAAACACCTGTAGTAAATGTCTCCAGCTCTGAGGAATTCTCTTTCTACATCATGGAGATGACCAGTTGGATTTGTAAAAATTTATGGGATGCACAGCAGCAATACCAGTCTAGGAGGAAAAAGGTGTCCTGTCTTGACTCTATTTAATCTAGTTTCACAGTCCTGGGATTCAAATGTGCATGCAATTAACACTGAGATAGATCCTCCCCTTTTTTGGTTGTTGAATCCAGGGAGATTGTTTGGGTCTTTTAGGGTACGTCTACAGTGCAACAAAACACCCACCACTGGCCCATGTCAGCTGAGTTTGGCTCCACTGACCCGTGTCAGCTGAGTTTGGCTCAGGGTGAGCCAAAACATGTACACTGAAATTTTTGAGCCTCATGAACTTGAATTCGACCACACAGCATGGGAAGACAGATACACACTAATTCTGATGACGGACTCCAGGTGCAGGTGTTTTATTGCAGTGTAGCCATTCTCTTAGTAATCGAAGTCATGAATGCCTTTCTGTGGGAGGCCAAGATGCTGGAAACTGATCAACAAGCCTTGTTCAGATCCTTGCTTAACCTTTACAGTAACCTTCGATATCAAACTCAAGGTATTTACATGACTATGGGACCAAGCTGAGGTAGATGGAGTCATTTAAGTGGCTCTACTCTTTGTTCTCATAGCGATCACATATGGCCAATGGCTCATTCTCCTCAAAGGCACTCAGCTGTGGAATCCCACAAGGCTCTGCTCTTGCCTGTAGGAGATGTGGTCTACAATTTCAACAATATTCTGATAACGTTCAGTTTTACATCTCCTTTTCAAGCTACCTTAGCATGGCAATTTCCCTGCTTGTCTGGTGCCTGGCAGAAATAGGAAGCTGCATGAAAATAAGATGGCTGAGGCTTCATCTAGATAAGATAGTAGCAATGCTGGTGGACAGAAGACTAGCAGATATCTGCTCCCACAGTCCGCTGTGTCAAAGTGATCTGCAACTTTTAAGTGTTATTGCAAGCTTGACTGCTCCTTGACATCCAGGTAGCAGTAGTTGCCAGGAATACCATTTTCATCTCTGGCTGGCCAGAAGACTTCAACCATTCACCTCAGCTGCAGACCTGACCAAGGTAATCCCTCCTTAGTCACTCTGAACTATTGCAATATTGTCTGAACTTGAACTAACTTCAAATGCCACTCGGAAATTCAAGCTAGTGCAACATGCTTACCAGTAGGTTGTTTGGTATATAATGGACAACATGAAGCACCTGTATAATATGCTTTTGTTGGCCTGCCCTATTGGAAAGTGCAAAATTCTCAAGATGGGCAGTGCAAATTTATTAATTGGTTCACCACATCAACAATGGGAAGTGGACATATGGCAACCTTTGCCAACCTGAGCAGATTTGCCCCACGCTTCATATAAACTCACTAGTAAAGATAAACAATTAAACAAATTTATTGACTATAAAAGGTACATTTTAGTGATAGGCAAAAAGTCAGAGTGGTTACCAAAAAAAATATAAGCATGCAGTCTAAACTCTCAGCCCTATTAGACGGGGCAACATCTACATTAAGCAGTTTTTCTCACCCCACTGGATATTGCAGACCTTAATATACAGGTTTCACCCAGGTTTAAGGAACAATCTCCTCTGTTGGAGTCTTGTTGTCTTCTCAGTGTCTTAGTTGCTTGTTGTCTTCCCAGTATGTGTCCACTCTGTCTGTCTTATACCCTCAGTCCATGTGCTTGGGGAGCGCAAGTCCAGGCATGTCTCGGGGATATTGCTGAGTCTCTCCAAGCAAGGTTGAGCAATTCCCTTGGTGTGGCCTCATGCAGGTGAGTCATTGCATTGTAGCTCCCTTGCTGGGCAATGGCTATTGATTGGTTGTTTGACACCCTGCCCGGGTGTTGGTTACTTTCCTTGCTATTGGCTTCTGGGGAGCTAATATTTGGCTGATTCCCCAATTTACAGCATATTTTAGTGACCACCATACAACACAATTCTCATAACTTCATATGCATTAATGATACACATATATGGATAGAGAAATGACTTTCAGCAGATCATAACCTTTCCCCTGATACCTTACAAGGCATGCTTTATATGTAAGATCACAATTATATGAAAATGAGGAATATGGGGGTTACAGTATGCAACCCCAAGGTATAGAATGTCACAATAGGTACTTCATATAGTCCATTATATACCAAATTTCTGGATGAGAATTCAAGATGTTTTCCATGATCTGTAAAAGCACTACATTTGTGTCCCAGCTGTGGCTGACTACACCTCCTTCTGCCAATTCCCTCTAACCTTAGCTTCTGCAGTGAAAAAAGAAGACCAAACAAGCTGCAGCAGCAGCTGAAGATGGAGATGTCTCCAGATGAGTTTGGGAAAAATACTACTTTGATTAAATTCAAAATTAAACCAGTTTAACTATAGTTCATTGTTACAAGTCAGAGATGGGCTGTGGTTAGTCCCTGAAACCACCTGGCTCATAGTTAGCCCTTCTCTTTCCTCAGGGTGATGTGATTAGCTTTGCACCCAGTGGTCAAACAGTTTGTAGGCTGATTTATTGAAAAAACATTAAATTGACCTTAAGGAGATCTGGAGACTCTTTCCTAATTACCAAATGTTAAGGTAGTTTGTAAAATAAGCCTTCCTTTCTCCAGAAAAATGTCTCCCCTCCCCAGTTGGCTTCGCTTCTTCTTAGGCCTGGAAAGCTAGTTCTCTCTGACATTGGAAAACTCTTTACCTTAGATGGATAGTCCTCTTTCTCATTGTCTACCTCCTTCCCTTCATATTCTGCTATCTTTCTCCTTACTATAAGTGGAGGGCATATTCTGGCAAATATTAATTGGGAGCAAAGAATTTCACTCTCTGACTCTAGTGCAGACCAATAATCACTTCCTCCCTTGGTCCAGTGTGGGGTTTATATACTCCATCACAGAACTATCTGGATAAATAGCCCTTAGGTTTAAACCTAAGGGAGTTGAGAGAAGAGCAATGTTGGTCAAAGACCCTCACTTCTGGAATTTGATCCCATAGGAAATCCATCTGAGCCCCAAAGATGAGGGTAAGATGTATCTCTTTGCTGAGGCTTTGCAATAACAGCACACTTACTTCTGCTGCTATTTTATATTTTCTGGACTATTCATGATCTTATGTCTCCTCAGAATGAAGAGCTGGTTGCTGGAAAAGGGTTGTGTGATACATGTTCCCCATTCTTGTGGTGATGTGTACTTTTTATCTGATATAGAATATACTTACATACCAGTGTGACAAGTGCTGTATAAATATTTTATAAGTTATAATAGTAATTTTAACTTGTATGCTTTCATAGATTTTAATGCCAGAAGGAACCATTAGGATCATCTAGCCTGATAACACAGGCCATAGAATTTCACACAGTAATTCTTGCATCAAGTCTACAACTTCTGGTTGAGCCCTTTACAAAAATAGTACAGCCTCTCTATTCTTTCTTATTTCTCTTTATATACATCAGGGATCATATTTATCCCTTTTAGCCACTGCATTGCACTAGGAACCTGTGTTCAGTTTATCTACCAGGGCCCCTAAGACCCTTTAAGAGTTACTGCATCTTGGAAGCATAGCCTACATTCTTGGTTCCTAGATGTATTACCTTGTATTTGCTATTCTAAAACATATGTTGTCTGAATGTGTTCCTGTGATGCAATGACTCTCATCACCTGCTAAAAGCAGAAAAAAATCCAGTCATGCTCTGCCCCTTAGGGTGATAACTAATTACCTTCTAGAGGAGTAGGAGTGGAGCTAGCCAAGGACTCATTGGGCACTTGGACCTTATGAGGAGATGAGGAAACTCTCCCAAGAGGAGAAGATTGGAGTAGGAGAGTTCCATCTCCCTAGGAAGAGTCTAGAGAAGACAGGACTCTCCTACAGAAAGAAATATAGGGAGATGGTGGAAGCCCAAAGATAGAGTAGGAGGACACACAAGGAGCATCATAGGGCTTCCCCACAGAAGCCTGAACTAGAGCTGACAAGAAGCAGAGAGATCCCTAAGGAAGCTGTCAGAGTTCCTAGGGCAAG
The DNA here is from genome assembly GCF_009764565.3 of Dermochelys coriacea. Classification (NCBI taxonomy): domain Eukaryota; kingdom Metazoa; phylum Chordata; order Testudines; family Dermochelyidae; genus Dermochelys; species Dermochelys coriacea. The sequence continues at coordinate 153,452,159 of NC_050069.1, read as the reverse complement.
GAGGCAGTAAGGGAAAACCTGCGAAGACCAGAATCAACAGAGGAAGAACGCTGCAGCAGCAGGTTAGGCTCCTGGGGCAGGGAGGGGAGAGGCTCTGAGGTAAGGTTATTAAAAGCATTTCAGTGGAGTCCAAGAGGGGTGAAAGATGAATTAGTCCACTAGAAAAAAGAGAAGCCAGAGGCTGAGAATCAAATGGAGGCTGTCCTAAGCACAGGCTGTGGAAAAGCAGCATAAGGGGTCACAGAAGTAGGGAGCAGCCTTGGGAAACAGCAGCACGTCTGAAGCTTCACATCTAGCTGCTTAATACAGGGGTGTGGGTTGTTTTGTGAATTTTCAGTTGGACTTTTGGGATACCCCTGAAGGGATTTAAGCATGTAGTGACTTGGTAGATGGCTCACAATAGGCATGGGAGCTGAGAATAATGCAATATCATGCACTGATGCAAGAGAGTGCTATAACAGTAAGTGTGCCCCCAACAGTCCCATATATCAAGTGACCCAGATCACTGGGTATAAGTGACCTGCCCTTACTGCTCCACAAGTCTTTGTGTCTTCTACAAACTTCACCTGCAAACACTGTATTTTCTCCCAGGTCACTAATAAAAATCAGAGGCCAAGAAACAATCCTTGTGGCATCACATAAAAGTGTACCAATTAACTGATGATTCCACTCTAACAACTATGTTTTATGATCTATAAGTTAGCTAGCTACTAATCCATTAATATGTGCTATATTGAGTTTGTATGGTGCTAATTTTAATATGAATGTTCTGTGGTACTGAGTCCAACAGAAGTTCAAGTATATAACATCAAAATTGAATTAATCAACCAAATTTGTAATCCCACTTTAAAAAATATTCAGTTAGATCAATTTTCCACACAGTCATGGTGATTGGCATTAATTACATTCACAAAATTTAATTCTTTAATGATTGAGTCTCAGCGGATCAATTTTATTTTGCCTAGGATCTGTGTCAAGTTAACAGGTGTATAATTACCCAGGATAACCCATTTACCATTTTTAAACACTGGCACTAAAATGAACCTCCTTTCAGTCCTTTGGAACTTCCCTAGTATTCCAAGATCTGTTTTAAAAATTAGTATCAATGTTTCAGAGAGCTTCTTTACCAACTTTTTAATATCTTTAGTAGAAGATATTTAATCCTGTAGATTTGTATTGATATTATACTGTAATTAGTGTATAATAAAGAGAAACAAATGTTTGCTGCTGATTTTGGGGTCATTTATAGCAAGCTAGCCAGCCTCTTCTCAGTTAAAATAAAACATTTTTTCTTTATTTAAATTCTCTATACTGCCTCCTGCACTCTATTTGCAAAGTTACTAAGGAAGGGACACAAGCAATTGAGAATTGAATATAAATGTGCTAAATAAATAGCATTTGCATTTAATTTAATCTAGTCTTTTTTTCCTAAAGCAGTAAACAAATTGCATATCTACATGGGCTTATGTCATAGTGAAATGAGGTGTGCTGCAAAATTGGTTAATGACCACCCAAGGACGTAGATTTGAATTATCTCTGAGACAGAAATCCAGTGCTTGCCAAGAATTGTAAAATGGTCACCTTTGAGTCCTGGGTCCTGACTGGCTACAGAGAATTTGAATACAGAGCATCTGAGTATACCACAGAATCTTTACATATTAAATATATTGATGGTGAAAAAGGAAGGAAATTGCTTAAGTTTAACTTTAAAAATCCACAAAAAGAACAGGAGTACTTGTGGCACCTTAGAGTATAGTATAGTAAGATGTTCCATTCTATGCATCCAATGAAGTGGGCTGTAGCCCACGAAAGCTTATGCTTTAATAAATGTGTTAGTCTCTAAGGTGCCACAAGTACTCCTGGTTTTTTTGCAGATACCGACTAACACGGCTGCTACTCTGAAACCTTTAAAAATCCAGGAATTTTTAAGATAAAATTTTTATTAAAAAATTATGTAATCTATCCAGAACTTCACCAGCTTGTCTAAACCAGTTCTGAAGAAATACCAGTTTCCTTCTCCTTGGACTCCATACTCTTAAGGCTCCCATACGGAGAGGATCCTTCGCAAATCCTTCTTTCCTGCATGTGGTTGGGCTCAGCTACCTCCAAGCATAATTCATACAGAACCCTCCAAGCTTCTGATGATTAACCAACTCTAATCAAAACCCATTGGCACTTCTTTCATATTTATTTTCTCTTGACTCTCAACCCAGAAAACAAGAGGAAAAAAATCAGCATTTCTTTATCATTAATGTTGAGGAAAAAACTTTGTCATGTCACTGGGGGGTGATCCTTGTTGGCAGGTTTTAACATAGTGGAAATGTTTGTGAGGAGATAAGTTTAGCTAACAGTGTCAGTCCAAAGTGCGATGGCATGACCAGTCTGAAAAAATGGTTGCCCTGATGCAAAGGTGCTAATGGTTATTATGGGTAACAGACCCATTCAAAGGTAGAGATGAGAGTTAATGCCTATATTGCATAGACCTACTGCTTGAAGGACAAGCTGTCATAAATATAAAGGGAAGGGTAACCACCTTTAAATCCCTCCTGGCCAGAGGCAAAATCCTTTCACTTGTAAAGGGTTAAGAAGCTAAGGTAACCTTGCTGGCACCTGATCAAAATGACCAATGAGGAGACAAGATACTTTCAAAGCTGGAAAGGGGGGAGGGACAAAGGGTCTGTCTGTCTGTGTGATGCTTTTGCCAGGAACAGATCAGAACTCCTGTAAAAAGTTAGTAAGTAATCTAGCTAGAAATGCATTAGATTTCCTTTTGTTAAATGGCTGGTAAACAGGCTGTGCTGAATGGAATGTATATTCCTCTTTGTGGGTTTTTTTGTAACTTAAGGTTTTGCCTAGAGGGATTCTCTGTTTTGAATCTGATTACCCTGTAAGGTATTTACCTTCCTGATTTTACAGAGGTGATTCTTTTACCTTTTCTTTAATTAAAATTCTTCTTTTAAGAACCTGATTGCTTTTTCATTGTTCTTAAGATCCAAGGGTTTGGGTCTGTGTTCACCTGTACAAATTAGTGAGGATTTTTATCAAGTCTTCCCCAGGAAAGGGGGTGTAGGGCTTGGGGGGATATTTTGGGGGGAAAACATCTCCAATTGGGCTCTTTCCCTGTTCTTTGTTTAACACGCTTGGTGGTGGCAGCATAGGGTTCAAGGACAAGGCAAAGTTTGTACCTTAAGGAAGTTTTTAACCTAAGCTGGTAAGAATAAGCTTAGGGCGCCTTTCATGCAGGTCTCCACATCTGTACCATAGAGTTCAGAGTGGGGAAGGAACCTTGACACAAGCCTTTGCCACTTTGACCAGCAGAATTACATTTGGAATAGTCTGCTAAATGTGGTGAGACTGTCACTCTTTCTTTCTTAAGCATTGCTTGAAAGGGATTTGCCAGATATCGTCTCACCACGAACCTCAGAAAACCATCTTTTGCAGTCATGGCCAACCTGAGCCTCAATCTCACTATAAACTAGGTATATCAGAATATTCATTGCACTATATACCATAGATAAAAGTATGACATGTTATTTATACATAAACAGTATTGCAGCTAGCTGTACTATGATAATATAGTGCCATATCATAGCTAGTCCCCTTACACAGCTTTGCACTCGGGGGTGGGGAGGAGGAAGTGAGGGTGGGGCTAGTTTTGCAGCCCCTATGCTACTGAGATGCCCTGAGGTTGAAAGGAGATGGCAGAATTGGCCAGTCACATTGGGGGAATATGCTGCACTCCATGAAAGGTTTCGTGTCAGAAAACGAGATGTGGAGGATCAGATCTGGTGGTTGGAGCAGTCGCAGTTGGGTCTAGTGGTCAGTGTGGTAGCAGCCCGGCCAAGAGCTAGAACCAAAGATCAGCAGTGGAATCAACAGCAGGTTCTCAAAAAAGCAAGAGTAGGGCTGGAAGCTAGAGCAGGAGCAGGGCCGGAAACAAGACTAGAGTGGGATCAAGGCAGAAGCAGGCTAAGGCAAGGCAGGGTTGGAAACAAGGCTAAGAAGTGGGTCACCCCTATCAGCCAGGGGAGGAGTCCAAGCCATGAAGTGACATTAGACAGACTGAGCTGCTGTTTCACCTGTGAGATGTATATTCCGGTTTGGAGAGTCATCAGACCAGCTCCTGGCTTGGGGATTGGCTGGAGCCTAGCACAGCAACGACTCATTGCCTCACATATAGCAGCATGTATGCGTGTATACTGAGGGCTAGATTCACAAAGGAACTTGGGTATGATGATGAGCAGCATTGTCATGCATAACTTTTAGGTGCTTAGAAAATCACCTAAGTTCAGGGAGCCTAGGCTCCCTGAACAATGAATGTGGAGAACAGCAATCACAAAAGCCTGGCTGCTAAACAATGCTTTGGCTAAAATAGACAATGGGAGATGCCAAGCTGACAGGTGTGTACTAACTAAGTCCCACTCCTCTCAGAGACAGGCACCTAACTCTGCTTGGATTCTCAGCTTCAAATCCCTTCTTGCAGTTAAGAGTTACACCGACAGACCCTGGTCGGTGGCAGGCGGGATTGAACCGGGGACCTCTGGAGGTTAAAGCATGAGCCTCTACCACATGAACTAAAAGCCATCTCACTGTTAGCTAAGGCTGTACAGCATACTCATTTTATCTCTTTTTCTCTCTCTCTCTCTCTCTCTCTCTACATGGTCTCGGTGCCACTAGATGGGACAGAACACCACACCCAGAAGGTGTGTGGGTTACATAAGCACCTGTGCTGTTTTAGCAAGAAGCAGCTAGGGGGGGATAAGGAGCCAGAGAATGACTAGGTTCCCTCATAACTTTTAGCTCAACATTCAGGGATGTGGGAGATACCCTGGTCAAATCCCTCTGCCACCTGAGGAAAAGAAGGAATTTGAGCTGAGAATCTAACACCTCTCAGGTGAGTGTCCTAACCACACAGTTAGGGATATTTTGATAGATGGCTCCCTCAGTCTCTCCTGGTGAAGCTGTTTCACTGGGGATAAATAATGAAGGAATCACTGGGCTAGAGAGAAACAGAGCAAGGATGAGAATTACACTGTAGCCTGGTGATTAGAGTAATCACATAGGATGTGGGAGAGTCAGGATCCCTGCTCCAATGACTTTGTTTTATTTATTATCCACAATGGAACCGCTTCAATAGGAGAGAGCAAGGAAGCAACATACAAGGCTATCTCATAGCCCAGTGCTTAGGGCACTCACCTAAGAAGTTGCAGGTCCCACTTCAAACCCCCTTTTCCCCCTCAGGTGGTGGTGGGGGCTCCCATATCCCAGGTGAGTATCCTAACTATTGGGCTAGAAATTAGAAGGACCTCCTCAGGCTGTTTTTTTTGTGAATTCAACTATAGAGGCCTGCTCTGGTAGATGAGATGTAAACACACTTACTGGATTGGGTCCTGAAGGTAAGTTTGGCAGAGGAATGCCTATGTTCCCCTGGTTCGTGCATTGCTCTTGGGCTTTGGTGTCCAGAGCCCTGGCATGGGGCTGCAGTCTGCATGCTCAGAGTCAGGACTGTAGGTGTCTAGGGAACTTTTGGAATCATTGGAACAATTTAGCTAGGGTCATGGTGGATTCTCTATTAGACAATTTTTAAATCAAGTTTGGATTTTTTTTTAAAAAGACATGCTTGAGGAATTATTTTGGGGAAGTTCTATGTCCCGTGTTATACAGGAACTCAAACTAGATGATCATAATGGTCCCTTCTGGCCTTGGAATCTATGACAAAAAGCTTTTATGCAAAAATTCAGGGGCTGAAGCTGAGCAATTGTAGATGCCTATAGGGTCAGGGGGCAGTTAAGTTGGGTTTTTGTGAATCCTAGTGGGACCTGATTCTAGGATTTAGGTGCCTAAAGTGGCAGCTAGGTGCCCAAGTTCTTTTGTGAATCTATCCCTGAGAATCTCCTGAGGTGTTCTGCCTCCCCGAGAGAGATTGTCTCCTGAAGTGGCCTCCCAGTGCAGGGCTGTAGCTAAATCTCACCAGTTAGCCTGTAGAGAATGCTAGCACTGAGTTAAGAGCTGAGATGCAAGGTGAGGGAGAACATCTTTTACTTGGCCAACTTCTGTTGGTGAGAGAGACAAATGATGAAAGTTGGTCCAATACAAATTATTACCTCATTCAGCTTGTCTCTCTAATATCCTAGAACCAACACAGCTACAACAAACTGCACTTTAAAAAAACTGGTGAGAACAACTGTTCCATCTTTCTAAGTTCTAAACCTGTCTTATTTTTCAGACAGGACTGCATTTAACACTCAATATTTCTGCTCTTTAGCATAGCTTTTCAATAGCTCTTTGCTTGTTTTAAATCTCTGGTTGATGAATATTAGATGCTTAGTGCAAGCAGAGTATAACAATACAATTTTTCTCAAAAAGAGAGAAGTCCATTATTTCTGGGCACCTTGTTACTTCATATTTCTTGTAGTTTTATTTTCAAATGGTTGTATGTCTTCAGGCTACTCTGAGGCAAATACAACTGAGTCACACAAGTTTGCAGTATCAGACATGATCATAGTGTAAATTAAAGGCAATAAACATCCATAGCCTACCTTGAAACTGTGTAAATTTGATGGTTCCCATTCTCTCTCCATTTCTGAACACAACTTGACCCTAAATAAAGTAAATAAATACCTTTAAGTTTTTATGAATAATTTATAATTGATTTTAACTCAAACTACAATTCATTCCAGTTCACAGTTAAAACATCTAATACGGACTTTTATTACTCAAAGATCAAACAGCTTGTATTCAAATAAATCAGTAACTAGCCCTTATATAGAATTTTTCATCCATAGGTCTCTAAGTGCTTTACAAAGGAGATCAGTATCATTATTCCCATTTTACAGCTTGGGAAATTGAGACACAGGGAAGTTAAGATCATCTAGCAAAGCACTGGCAGAGCTGGGAATTTTAAATTCAGACCTCTTCATTCCCAGACTAGTGCTCTTAAGGATAATTTTAGGGGCTTCAGGACCATGTGTTCAGAGTCTTAAGGGTGCAATTCTTCTACCCTTACTCATTTTGGGCAATGACTTAATACACGATCAGTTCTGCTGAGATCAGTGGAACTACTTCTATAGTAAGATATTACTTTAATGTGAGTCACTGTTGTAGAATTGGACCCTAACTGACAAAGGACCTGCACTAGGTAACTCTGGCTGCCAGAGATACCTCCATAGAAGTTTACTTACTGTATTGATTTGGACTAGAGACTGCCTAGCCCTCATGACAGTGCACAGTGGATGTGGGGGAAGGGAGTAAGGACCTTCCCCTGCTTCCGCCCATCTTGCCTTGCACAGCATGTATAGAGAAGTAATCTAACCCTTGTGATTGCCATTAAACACTGTGGGAGTCTAATTATCTTCTCATATCAGTGCAAATCAGCACCCGTTCCTTTTGAAGTCTGGGGACTCCCACCAATGTAATACCAGTGTAAAAGAGAGGAGAATCAGTCTGTGCGTCTTTGAATGTAAGAGAAACACACACAAACTGTTGGTCCATCAAGTCCAGTAATCTGATTCTGGCAGTGACCTATGACAGATGCTTCAAAGAAAAATGAATATCCCCACAGTACACCAGGACATTGTGGAACTCTGTGAGGAATTCATTCCCAACATCCTGTAGTTGACTTGGTCACAAGAAAACACGTGGAAAATTGAGGTTTTATATCCATTGTATCATTGTTTTTATCTAGGATTACAAAATATTATCAAATCTTATACAAGTATCTGGTATTTTAAAATATTCTATTAAATTTATCTCATGAACTTTGAGGCAACAAATTTCACATGCTGACTATATGCTTCATAAACAAGTATCTCTTTTTATTAGTTTTAAATTTAATACTTTTCAGTTCTGCATCCCTTTGCTCTTGTTTTATGGAACAGAGCAAGAAGGAGCATCTAACAGAGGCCTTATAACCTTCATTAGTTAGAGTTTATAAATTAAGACACTCCTTTCTCTTCTGTCCTTGCTAAATTATTCCAGTCTTCATAGCCTCTTTAAACTTGTAAGTCCCGCCATGTTTCACTTCAGCTATTTTCACTTTCAGGTACAGATAGTCTCCTGAATGAGATGTTGGCCACCATTCCAGTGTGTGATCAGGAAAGAGGCTCTGCAACAACTGCACATCCAGCAGTGTCTTTCCTTCTCTCCAGGGGCTAAGCATAGTCTCATTCAAGGTCTGTTGTATCCAGGTGTCACCATGCTGCCCTAAACACCTGGACTAAAATTTCTAAAGAGTTTTTCAGCTACATCAAATATACAGTTCCCACCAATGTGGGTCTTAAAATAAAGATGGTTGAGATGGAGATGCAGAATGAAGTTAACCATTAACATATGCCTAGGGCTAGGAGGTACAGTGGTTAAATCATTTGCCTGGCCTACACCACTGTAGATCTAGGTGTAAAACCTGATTTAAGACACAAATAGAATGAGTTTGGTAGTTCAAGATCTAGAGGCGCTGGCAGGGTTGTTGTTGTTTGTTTATCCTGCACCCAAAAGTGTGCCAGATGTCTCAGACCACAGAGAAGATGTGATTGCTGCCTGGAAGAGCTTAAAATAAAAAGTACCCTTACTCAAGTCCAGTAATACCTTACTGTGTGAATAGTCCAATTGACCTCAATGGGATTATTTGCAGACTAATCAACTTGAGTAAGGGTGTTATAACTTGGCCCTAAATAGCCAAGCCAGATAAAGGATGTGGGAAGCCATACCAACAAAGGCATCATCAGAGCCATGAGCCTTACCTCCCTTTGTAAGAGAGACAGAACTGCAGACTCTGCACTCATGGAAGGGAAGCACAGTGATTGGTTTCTAACTACTCCTCCAGGCATGAAAGATACTTTGAAAGGACTGGGGAAATGTGCCGGGCCAGCCTTAGGAGTGGGTGAGCAGTGCAGTTGCCTTGGGGTGCTGTCTTCTGGGGATGCCACACCACTCAGTCACTGGCTTTGGGTCTCTTTTTTGTTTTTTGCTTGGCTGGCTGGTGAGAGCAGAGTGGAAATCAAAAATATTCTCTGCCCTGAGTCGCCAAAACAGTGAAACACCTAGGGTTGGCCCTGGAGATGTGTTTGGGGATGAGTGTGCTGCACACCTTAAAAGAGAGTAGGGGCATGTGTTGTCCTGCTGCAGATCAGAGAGTTCTGCACAGTATTCTGTCTCTGTGAGAATACTGTAGCTTTGGATTGCCCTCAGAAGCATAGTGGAGCACTGAGGCACAATCAAGACCAAGCTGTTTGAGGTTATGTTAGGTGTATATCTTGCTAGTTCCAATATATGCAGTGTTGTTGTAGCCATGTTGGGCCCAGGATATTAGAGACACAAGGTGAGTGAGGTAATATCTTTTATTGGATCCACTTCTGTTGGTGAGAGGCAAGCTTATGAGCTTATACAGAGCTCTGCTTCATGTCTGGGAAACCTACTCAGAGTGTCACAGCTAAATACAAGGTGGAACAGATTGTTTAGCATAATTAGCACATTTCAAGGGACCATTCAAGGTGTAGTGGCCTTTAACACCCCACCAGTCATAAAAGAGAAAGGAAGTGAGGTGGAGAGAAGAAAGCTGGGGGTGGGGGCATTGTTAGTGGGTTAGATTGTTGTAATGAGCTATAAATCCAGTGTCTCTAACAATCATGGACTGGGTAGTATCTAGTAAAATTGTGAACTTAAGCTCCCAGGCTCATTGTTTGAAAGCGTTGTGCAGGTTTCCTTTGAGGATGAGCACTGATAGGTCAGGTATAGAGCCATAGGTGCCGACTCTGTGAGTGCTCTGGGGCTGGAGCATCCACGGGGAAAAATGGTGGATGCTGAGCTGTGAGGTGCCTCCCCCTCCCTCACAACTGTTTCGCAGTGTGCTGGGGCTTGGGAGGGAGGAACGAGGATGCGGCACACTGAGGAGGGGGCAGAACTGGGTGGGAAGAGGCAGGGCAGAGGTGGAGGGGGGGCAGGAAGAGGTGGGGTGGGGTGGAGCCTGGAGGGAATGGGTGGGGGGGGCAGAGCCTGGGGCAGAGCCGGGGGTTGAGCACCCCATGGCACTTTGGAAAGTTGGCGCCTGTGTATAGAGCAATCACTTTGTGACATGGTGTTTTTGTCTTTTATCATTTTTCTGTGTGGGTTCATTTGAGAGCGTAGTGATTGTCTGGTTTCACCCACATAGTTGCTATTGGGGCATTTAGTGCACTGGATGAGGTACAGCCTGTGTTTTGATAGGCATATGTAGGACTCATGGATTCTGAAAGGTGTGTGGTTGGGGGGTACTGATCATTGTAGCAGTGGAGATAGGTCTGCAGGTTTTGCATCTGTTGTTCCAGCAGAGTCTGATGCCACTTTGAGTTGGTGTGTCCTGGTCTGTGGGGAGCTTGTTTCTGATGCTGAGCTTGCTCTGGCCCTGGAGCACCCATGGGGGGGGGAAGGTGAGTGCTTAGCACCCACCAGCAGCCCCCATCAGCACCCCCCATTCCCCATACTTGTCACAAAATGCAGAAACTTCTCACATATCTTTTGTAAACAATTTCTATCGTTACTTCAACAGTTTTTTTTTAAAAAAAGACTGTATTAAAAAAAATCATCTCACAATCCTGTTTCAGCTGAATTTTCAGTCTTTACTTATGCTAAGAAGAATTTTTAATCTTTAGAAATTTCAGCATGCTGTCATGAGCAGCATGGATGAAATTTCCCTTTGAGTGGCATCATATGTAGGAAGGGTATCATACAAGTCTCTTTCAACTAACTGTTTTCAATAGAACTAAAATCTTCTGTGGATTAATCAAAACCCATATTAATTCTTAAATTTCAATGTTCGTATTGGGGGACACACAGAACAGATGAACTTATCCAAAATCTTCCTGGTGACTGCATTTTTGAGGAGGCTGCTGAGCATCAGGTAATCTTCCTGAATCTGTCTGAATTAGCTTTTGCTTCAGTAAGTATCTGGATAAGAGCATCTGAATGGTGGCTATTTAAGCATAAATACTCTTTTCTAAACAATTCATTCCCTCTTTTGATGACCTCCTTCTTGCCAATATGGCTGTGGAAACATCGTTGGAGCTGGCAGAAATCCATATTCTATTCATGGAAGAATACAGAAATAAACCTCCACATTTATGGCTTATAAATTGTTTCAAACTGATATAGACAAATGATGCTATCCTTCTGGCGTAATGCTAATGAAAATTCTAAAAAAACCACAGGATCATAGGAATTGCCATACTGTATTGCCCAAGGTTGAGTCATCTGTGGACTCTGTCAGTGGCCAGCAGCACGTTTTACAGGAAGCCCCCTTAGTAGGCAGTGTGGGATAACCTGCTCCCATGCATCCGGCCCCATCATAGTCTCTAACAGTCAGAGATTGGCTTAAACCCTGAAGCACAAGGTTTAATATGACTTCCAACATCTTTGTTGCCATTAATGATAACAACTCTGGATATTTGGGAAGGTAGTGTGGCCTAGTGGATAAAGCATTGGTCTCATATTCAGGAGATCTATTCTTCTCTCTGCCACTGGCCTTCTGGGTACCCTTGGGCAAGTCTCTTCACCTCTCTATACTTCCATTTCCCCATCTGTAAAATGGGAATAAATGATACTGACCTCTTTTTTTTTTTTATAAAATGCTTCGAGATCAAGTGATGGAAAGCACAATATGGTATTCTTACCATATTATCCATATAAATATGCAATCCCTTGTTGAGTCTTGTTAAATTATTGCCCTCAATGATTTCATGTGGTAGTGAGTTCCACAGTCTAATTATGCATTGTGAGTAAAAAGTAGTTCCTTTCATCAGTTTTACATTTGCCACCTCTTAATTTAATTGAATGTTCCCTTGTTCTTCTCACATGAGAGAAGGAGAACAAAATTCTAAGTTATTATATGAGCTCATATTATTCACAGATAATTGATTTCTTGCGGTAGTTTGTCTTTAAATATTGTTATAAGCTCTGAGTTTAATGCAGTTTTCCCATTCTACAAAAAATAGTTTGCGTATCTTTACTCATTAGTTTATTTTGGGGGGAGTAGAGAGGTCATTGTGCCCCCAAACTGCAAGCCTCAGGAACACACATCCCTGTTGGCTTGACTGGAGCTGCACCACAAATATAGAAGTCAAACTGTGCCTATGCCTTTACTATTCTTTGTAATATCAGCAATATTTTGACAAATCCATAAGATGAGAGCATTTACACTACTCATCTGCTGATTAAAGGAAAAGCCATCCTCACTTATATGCTATGAAATTATCCACTAGTATGGATCAGCTCTGATTTGTTTGATTATACATAAACTTGTAGGTAGATTATGTATTGTGAATAACATCTGTACATTTTTAAAGCTTTTATTTTGAATTTTCCATTGTTAAGAATTGCTGAATTGTTATAATTTAAGCAATATACAAAGAAATTGCCAAATTTATTCAATATATGTTTTCTACAGCATTTTATCAGCGTAGCATGATTTTTATTATGTGTATATTCAAAATACAGTATTTTACCTGCAATAAGGCATGCTGGATAATGCAAAAAATCGTAATAATGAAATCAAATGTTATTAAATGGAAAACTTTTGCTGAATATTTTATTAGCTCTAATATTTGATTAAATTATTGTTCCAAACTCATGAGTTCAGTTCTAGAAACTTATTATACATAGATGCATAAAGCAAAAAACTCCATCAGAGAAATGTAACCTTGCTACCCAACCTATAAGTAACCCCATCCACACAAATGTTAGGAAACGGGAAAATCAACAGTGGAAATGCTATAACCAACAACAGAAATGCTATTACTGTTCCAGGATTACATACTGACTACCCTGGTCTCAGGAAGGTTTATGGTCTTTCTGTCTTTCTTTCAAGAGGACATTCATTCATACATGCATGCATGCATACCTACATACTGAGTCATTAATATTTAATTTTACATATATTGTAACTTAAAGCAGTAACAGGAAACTATAATAAGGTAGTGGGAAAAAATCTACTAACTCAAACTTTGGATATTTTATCTAAACATGAGAAAGAATCCCACTTTTTGGTTTAACAAAAAGTAATAATCTAAAAAATGTATTAGTACCTTTATTTCATAAACTGAGGGATGGAATTTATAAATAAGCTTATCAATGTTTAATGCCTATGATTTATGTGAATAAAGTATTGATTTTCTCTGTTGTTGTACAAGAGATGACAATTGTAGATGACAGATTACTTATAATTTAACATGCAAGTTCTTTGGCCCCAATCAACTCATTACTTTTTTGAGGTCAAGGTAGTAAATCTCAAGATTTATCAAGAGGATTGTCTTCCATATATTCCAGACTTATAAATTACTAACAATATTTTTCTTTGTCTAAGTGAATGGAATGTTTGAATAATGGATATGTCTAATGCATGCATTAAGCCCTGAGCTTGCAATAGCATATGCCAGTGCAGACCCATACAAATGCAAAGAGACCCATAAAAGTCAGTAGGGCAACACTTGGGTTTAAGGCCCCTTTGCAAGATCTAGAACTTGTTCAATATATGTACCACCTATGACTAGTTATATGAACAAATGGTACTCTGTAGAATCTCAAGACAAATAACTAAATAAATGTAATATTTAGATACATTAGTAGCAGTCTTTGGTGGTTTGATATGTCATCAGTTGTACAGACAGATTTTTAAATAAAGTATTGCCGTGCTCAGAAACAAGACTCATGCAGTTACCCATGTTTTGAGTCCAATAACTTGGCTTTGACTAAAGCTAGGGTGTGAATTTAAAGCACAATACCTATTCCATCATCATTCCCTGTGAATACTCTCATTTCCCCTAAAATATAACTACAGGCAAACTACAGTATATAGAGATGTCATTTGCACAGGGTCTGCATGGCAGCTTGTGACACTGCTGATGGGAAAGGGGTGCCTGAACAAATGTGGGGAGGCCCCGTTCTGGTGTCCACTAACAGAACACAGGGTGAGAAAGGCTGAGAAGGTGATGGGAGTGCTACATGTTGCCTCACAAGTGGTGATGGGATTACTATTATTGGGTAGTAGTAGTTACCGAAGTTGCTGTATAGTCAGCTACGACCTGCTGTCATCTCACTATGAAGGATCAATGTCAGCTTTTGCATCCTGTTCCTTCTAGTTTGGCCTAAATGTGACACATCCAGTGGCTAGCCAGTACATATGTTAGGTGTAGAATACAGCATGATAACACATATTATACTCATGGTCGTAATTGGTATATTAACTATATGTTTGGTAATTTATGCTAAATTGAATTATGCTTACTCTTGTTCTATTATGCTAAGTATCCCACAATACCTTGTAACAGTACAACTCAGCATTTGGCACCCAAAGATAAGGAAACTGTCAAAAACAAGATGCAGAAGTATTCTACTTGGGTACAGAGAGTATGTTCTTTGCTCAACTAGTTTGGAATTCTGGGGGTTCAAAATCAATAGGTAACATGGTACCAGGAAAACAAGTTGAAACTGGTGGGTGGAATCTTAAATGATGTATAGAAGGTTTGGCTGGTGTGTTTAAAAAAAATTATAAATAAAAGTAGTTTTGGGGAGGGTGATGGGGAGGGAGAACACCTCTATGTAAATGCGGTGAACACACTGTAAGACCTGCTTCCCAGAAGGACAGGCAATGTATTGACTTTCTTCTGTACTGTACTCCTTTTGTGTTTAGAGAGTAAGTCAGATGAGTTTGGTTATTTGGTTTCGAACATTTTTAATATTGGGTAATCAAACAATTGGCTGTACAATTAAGCAATATAGTTTTCTTTCAGTAATGTCAACATATCCATGAAACCATTTTGCAAAATCTTCCTGGAAGACTTCCTCAGTGTTCTTAAATACAAGTAACGCTCCCTTCGTTTTCCCTATCTCCCCTCAAGATAAGTCTCTTCCTCATCAGTTACTCTAGTATTTCTCAGTGTGAGAGGGTGTCATGGTAGTCTTCTAGCTGTCTGACCTTGAAAAGAACCCTTGTGCTGAAAAAATCAGCATCAGTCATAATTTCACAATTAGAAAAGGAGTACTTGTGGCACCTTAGAGACTAACGAATTTATTAGAGCATAAGCCTTCGTGAGCTGCAGCTCACTTCATTGGATGCATTTGGTGGAAAAAACAGATATGCATCCGATGAAGTGAGCTGTAGCTCACGAAAGCTTATGCTCTAATAAATTTGTTAGTCTCTAAGGTGCCATAAGTACTCCTTTTCTTTTTGCGAATACAGACTAACACGGCTGCTACTCTGAAACCAAAAATTTCACAATTGTGACAGATTTGCCAGCAGATGTATCTTTCAAATGCAGGATTTAAGACAAGTCTGAGAGATGAACACTCATCCCTTCTGTACCAACTGAGCAGAAGCTTTATACTGTGGTGGACTAAGCAGATTGACATTACTATCTAAGCAACAAGTATGTATATACCAGTGCGCGCAAATTCTGGACAACTGTTAGGGGAGGGCTAATTAACAAACTCTGGAGGAAATAAGCCTTCCACATTGTGTGACAGGCAACACTGGTTACAGCTAGTGGCAAACTCAGCCTTCCTTACTCTGTGTGCCTATGCTAGTGTCGGGTAACTGTAGTATGTGGGAAAAGATAATACTCGTTAGCACTAGCATCAGACATGGTAAGGATATCAAGATCTCCTATCCCTCTGTTACTGACCATAGCGACATGCTGGAGGATTGCCATATTCTGAGGAGTTAATTCTGGTGCAGCTGCCTTTTAGCTTGCAGTCCTCTGTTTTGCGAGACATTCACAAAATTTCTCTTTTCCTAGATTGTCATGTTATTCCATTCTTTCTCCATATCTTATGCTCTTTGCCTGAATCTCCAACAACAATTGTGTAAAATGTCAGTCCGCATAGAGACATAGCCAGACTGGAACAAATAATTTGTCCACTGAGTCAATTATACTGTCACCAACAGTGGACAACACCAGATAGTTCTTATTTGAACTATCTGTGAGAAAATTGGTAGCTGGAGGATAACTTGTTTCCAGAGAAACTTTCCTCCCAACCTTCAAGAGCTAGAGGTTGGCTTATATCCTGAAGAATAAGGTTTTCTATCCTGTCCAAATCTTTAGTTTGTTTCCACTATTGAGTCTTCCAACATTGGATGTTCTAGTTCTCTTATGTACTTTTTGGAATCCTGCTTAGCTCTTGGCCTCATTGGTATATCATGGCAATGGGTTCCACTGGCTAAATGTGCACTGTGTGAAAATTTTATTTCCTTTAATTGGTTTTCAATTTTCTACCTTTCAATTTTTTAAAATGTCCCCTTGTTCTTGCATTATGGGACAGGGAGAATAGAAGTTGTCCATTTATCTTCTCTACACCCTTTATTATTTTGTTTACTTTTATCATGCTCTCTCTTATTCCTCTCCTTTCTAAGATAGAGTCCCAGTCATACAATCATAGATATGTAGGGCTAGATGGGACCTTGAGAGTTCTTCTAGTACACCCCCCATGCTGAAGTAGGAGCAAGTATATCTAAACTATCCCTGACAGGTGTTTGGAGGTTTTAAAGAATGGATTTGATAATGACGGGGATTCCATAGCCTCCATAAGTAACCTGTTCTGGTGCTTAACTATCCATATTTAAAAAGTCCTTCCTTACATCTAACCTGAATTTCCCTTGCTGCAACCTAAAGGTATGTCTATTCTTGTGGCAATGTGTACAGTACAGACATTGCACACGCAGCTAGCATGGGTATAAATAGCAGTGCAGGCACAGCTTAGGTGAGTAGAGTACTCTACATGCTTGAACCATAGGATAAATATGCTACACAGCTCTCTATGCACCCACACAGTGTCTCCCATGTCTACATTGCTATTTTTAGCAGTATAGCGTCCCAGAGCCTTTCCCCATTGTAGTGAAAGACTAGCAGCAGGGAAAGGTTCTGGCAGCAGGGAGGTACTGGGGAAAGGCTCCAGGAGCTCCCCTCTGCTCGGAGCATTTCCCTGCTGCCTCCCCCTACGACAAACCCTTTCACTACTGCGTATACCAACACACTGTCTTTTCAGTCTCTTCATATGAGAGTTTTTCTAGACAATCATCTCCAATAATTCTGATCACCCATTTCTGAACCCCCTCTAATTCTCCTGAATTCTTTTTCAGATATAGTAACCATAAATGAACACGGTAGTCCTAGTGAGGGTGCTGCATTGATTTATATAATGACACTATAATATTTTCAACATATTCTGCATCTCATTCCATGTTGGTGCTAACATTTTGCTGTATTTGGGATTTTTTTAACTCCAGTATATGTTAAGCAGAAGGCCTTATTCATCTGTTACAGCAGAACAATTGTTCATAAAGTCTTTCCCCAGAAAAATATTGTATGCTAGTACAATTTTATCTACCTCAGCATCTGAGAAGTTACTCTCCCCCTGCCTTTTTTCTTTTTTTTTGAGGGAGGGGTGTGGAGGAGTTATTTTCCCTTTGTCTCAGCTCTGCCCTTTTTCATTAATTTGCCCTTGCATAAAACCAGCACTGTTGCCAGCACCAGATAAACTCAAACTGAGCCACTCTAGGACTGCTAGGATAACTATTCAATGATCCAAATACATTTGTAAACAGCTCTGCAGCAATGAGGCAGTGCTATCGTTTTATTCTAGAGCATGGCAAGCAAAAATACTATTGCTGAGGAGTTTGCCACTGTTACACACAGCAGCAAGTCTGAGACTGAATTATTCTTATAAGAGATAATTATTGCAGCCATGAACGAAGAGCTGAGAATCTCAGCTGGTGGAAGTGGGGAAAGGGGGGGGGAGTTAAATCTAAGAAACCAAAAATAATGGCATTACATTTGTCAATCATTTGTGGTGAAGAACGAAAGGAAACCTAACACCACTCCCCCTCCTCACTTCTTACTGTAATGTGATTCTTGTGCATCTCAGCATGCATTCAGCTGATCTTACTATAAGAAAAAAACAGTCTCCAGTAACTGCCATTCCTTAGATTTATTCAGTAAAAGAACCCTACTGCTGTGTGAGCCATCTGTTCTGGTGCTTCTGTGAATATGTGAGCTCTTTAGTGCTTTCCTTTTTCCGTTATCATGGACAGTCACTGATATTGTTAATAGTTTTAAGCATTTATGAGTAAGTAAATAAAAAAGATGCATCTTTGACTAGAACTTTTAAAAAATAAATTAAAAGCAACGTGACAGGCACTGTAATAATCACCCCTAAAATGTGGTGCTATCGCTGAGTGCTGGGCACTGATACTGAGGGACAGCACAGTCACACTCCTCCTGAGCTGTCTTTTGGATCATTTGAAGAGTTCAAATCCTTGCTAATTCTTCTTTTAATCTTGGCTCCATCTCTTCTAGACACACAAATAAATATTGATATAAGCAGCCTAATAAGATGTCTTTTTGGAGTGGTGATAGAGGAAGCCTGCCTCTGTCTTTGCTGAATCTGAAATTCTGTATGCTCCTCCATAGCAGCATTGCTTGGAATAGAATCAACACATTTTCAGCAGATGTCAGAGTAAATCTGCACTGCTGGGGTGGAGTTCAGAATTGTCCTGTTGGGGATCAGTTCCCCACTTGTTTCAGTTTTGATCTGTGTGCCTGTATAAAGAGTTTGGATATTTCAGCATTTCCTTACCTCATCACTCCCCCTTTTCCTTTCTACATGCTCATTGATGAATCAGGAGAGCAATTTACCATGTTGCCTTTGCAAGTTTTGTGCCTGAGGATGCTATATGTTTAAGGACACAGGTTCAACATTAAAGATCTGAAGTTACTTCTTACATGTTTTACTTATTCTATATCAATATTTGCAGAAAAAATGCCACTGTAGGCTATTTGCATTGCATTCCACTTTTACATTTCTCCTGCAGGTGATCTGAGAGATTATAATGTATGATTGGGCAGCTATTGCACACTCCACTTGTCCAGCAGAAGTTCCTAACACAGTTGATGAGTCTGACAGACTACTCCATTTCATCAGTTGTTTCTCATGTTCATCCTGCATAAGTTCTCGGTGAGCAGCGTGTGTCCAAAGCAGCATATTCTGGGGGGGGGGGGGGGACACACTGGCAGGGCATTGTTCATTAGGGCCCTCAGCCTTCACTGGGAATTCTCCTGATCCATAACAAGGCAAGTTTTTATCAGTTGGGGCATGTTGCACAGCCCACATTTTCTCCCTTCTTCACCAGTAGAAGGTGAGTGGATTGGGCTGGTCGTGGTGATGTCTGACTCTAACAATTGGGCATGAGGTCAATTAATTTATTTTATATTACTGAATTATGTGATCTGGGGAAACTGATGGATCTGATTATCTTAGTGCATTTTAAAAGATTGTCAAGTACACACAGAGCATTACATGGGCACTGGTATTGTTGTCTGTAAAAATCCAAATGAAGAAATGAATACCAGTTTCAGAGAAAAGAAAAGCAGTACTTGTGGCACCTTAGAGACTAACAAATTTATTAGAGCATAAGCTTTCGTGAGCTACAGCTCTGTAGCTCACGAAAGCTTATGCTATAATAAATTTGTTAGTCTCTAAGGTGCCACAAGTACTGCTTTTCTTTTTGCGAATACAGACTAACACGGCTGCTACTCTGAAACCTGTCAGTTTCAGAGAGATTCTCTATTGTTAAAATACAGAATACCACTGGAATTGGCAATAACTATAAAAATAGAAGAAATTTTCTAAGTTACCACTATGTAAGCTCAAAGATTTATTATTAGCCAGATTTTTTTAGATTGGGTATTTAAGGCAGAGAGGGTCAGTAACTTGAGTGTGAGGTACAGTAGCCTAATGTATTAAACAGAGCCCACAGACTTGGAGTGTTATTATTTTTTTTTTACTAATATTTAGTGTAAACACAGTCTGAACGGTGCATGGATACATGGCTAACTTAGCTATGTCGTGAACATTCATATTTTGTCAATTGCCCTTTGAGTGAGCTGGGGCACTAATAATTCAGCCAAACAATTAATTCCTTCAATGTAGTAATCAAGTGACCTTTCCATCCTCTACATTTAACATTCAAGCCCTATGTTTTTATTTAGTGACACAAAAGTAAAAATGAAATATGTAAAAACAAACACATAGCAAAACTCAAAAAAACTGTTTCAAAGAGGTCTTAAAAATTCTTTGGTGACAACAACATACTTATCTAAAACAGCATTCACCAGACCTAAGAATTTTAAAAGGGAAACAAGCAGCCAAGACTATTATAAATCTTATACTGCCCACATAAACACATTCATAGATTCATAGATTCATAGATACTAAGGTCAGAAGGGACCATTCTGATCATCTAGTCCGACCTCCTGCACAGCGCAGGCCACAGAATCTCACCCACCCACTCCTATGAAAAACCTCACCCATGTCTGAGCTATTGAAGTCCTTAAATCATGGTTCAAAGACTTCAAGGAGCAGAGAAGCCTCCCTCAAGTCAACCATGCCCCATACTACAGAGGAAGGCGAAAAACCTCCAGGGCCTCTCCAATCTGCCCTGGAGGAAAATTCCTTCCCGACCCCAAATATGGCAATCAGCTAAACCCTGAGCATATGGGCAAGATTCACCAGCCAGATACCCAGGAAAGAATTTTCTATAGTAACTCAGATCCCATCCATCTAATATCCCATCTCAGGGGATTTGGCCTATTTACCCTGAATATTTAAAGATCAATTACTTACCAAAATCCCATTATCCCATCATACCATCTCCTCCATAAACTTATCGAGTAGAATCTTAAAGCCAGATAGATCTTTTGCCCCCACTGCTTCCCTTGGAAGGCTATTCCAAAACTTCACTCCTCTGATGGTTAAAAACCTTCGTCTGATTTCAAGTCTAAACTTCCTGGTGGCCAGTTTATACCCATTTGTTTTTGTGTCCACATTGGTGCTGAGCTGAAATAATTCCTCTCCCTCTCCTGTATTTATCCCTCTGATATATTTATAGAGAGCAATCATATCTCCCCTCAACCTTCTTTTAGTTAGGCTAAACAAGCCAAGCTCCTTAAGTTTCCTTTCATAAGACAAGTTTTCCATTCCTCGGATCATCCTAGTAGCCCTTCTCTGTACCTGCTCCAGTTTGAATTCATCCTTTTTAAACATGGGAGACCAGAATTGCACACAGTATTCTAGGTGAGGTCTCACCAGTGCCTTGTATAACGGTACTAAAACCTCCTTATCCCTACTGGAAATGCCTCTCCTGATGCATCCCAAAACCGCATTAGCTTTTTTCACAGCCATATCACATTGGCAGCTCATAGTCATCCTATGATCAACCAATACTCCAAGGTCCTTCTCCTCTTCCGTTATTTCTAATTGATGCGTCCCCAACTTATAGCTAAAATTCTTGTTATTAATCCCTAAATGCATAACTTTACACTTCTCACTATTAAATTTCATCCTATTACTATTACTCCAGTTTACAAGGTAATCCAGATCCTCCTGTATAATATCCCGATCCTTCTCCGAATTGGCAATACCTCCCAGCTTTGTATCATCTGCAAACTTTATTAGCACACTCCCACTTTTTGTGCCAAGGTCAGTAATAAAAAGATTAAATAAGATTGGTCCCAAAACCGATCCCTGAGGAACTCCACTGGTAACCTCCCTCCAACCTGACAGTTCACCTTTCAGTAGGACCCGTTGCAGTCTCCCCTTTAACCAATTCCTTATCCACCTTTTGATGTTCATATTGATCCCCATCTTCTCCAATTTAACTAATAATTCCCCATGTGGCACGGTATCAAATGCCTTACTGAAATCTAGGTAAATTAGATCCACTGCATTTCCTTTATCTAAAAAATCTGTTACTTTTTCAAAAAAGGAGATTAGGTTGGTTTGGCACGATCTACCTTTTGTAAAACCATGTTGTATTTTGTCCCATTTACCATTGACTTCAATGTCCTTAACTAATTTCTCCTTCAAAATTTTTTCCAGGACCTTGCATACTACAGATGTCAAACTAACTGGCCTGTAGTTACCCGGATCACTTTTTTTTCCTTTCTTAAAAATAGGAACTATATTAGCAATTCTCCAATCATTCGGTACTATTCCTGAGTTTACAGATGCATTAAAAATTCTTGCTAATGGGCTTGCAATTTCAGGTGCCAATTCCTTTAATATTCTTGGATGAAGATTATCTGGGCCCCCCGATTTAGTCCCATTAAGCTGTTTCAGTTTCGCTTCTACCTCTGATATGGTAATATCTACCTCTATATCCTCCTTCCCATTTGTCATGCTACCATTATCCCCAAGATCCTCTTTAGCCTTATTATACATTCCTATGAAGTATAAAGAAAATATATAGATTGTCATAAGACAAAACTTATCTCTAACCCAAAATAAATATGGTTCTTTTCACCCATTTTTTTATATTTGATAAAAACAATATGTTTGCTTATATGCGCAGTTTAAAATTAAGGATGTAATGGCTTTTAAATTCTTAGGTTTATAACTGTTAGGTATGCACACTCTCTTGTTATTTAGCCAGCTTGATGGGTTTTTAAACCAAGCTTCTTGCTTCTGGAATAAAGGAATCAAATTTCTTTGTTCTAAGTATTAAGTAAGATAAATTCATGATTCTATTACAAAATTTGAAACTAAAAAGTGTAATCCCTGGGAAACATTGATCCACGTTTCTGAGGTTCCTCAGTCTTTTCCAGGTATTTGAAATATATAATCTGTCTAGGCAGCTTCTTTTCAAAACTCCCATAGTGGCACAATGAATTTTCAAACCTCACTGCCTGTCCAGCTTCCTTGCCGAGTAAAATTTATCATTTCATTTACAAATTGCCAAAATTATATACAACAGTCTTGATGTATAGTGATTGAGACCAGAAAGAGAAAGAGCAATTACAAAGCCAGAAAGTCTAATTTTTTGAATTCATGCCAATATTCAACACTAAAAGTTATTGTAGCTGCCTGACATTTTCCATTATGTATGTGAACTATGGCAAACAAAACTGCTGCATTTTATTTAATAACACAGACATTTATGGTCAAATAATAGGCATACATGTTCATGAACTGGATCCTACAAACCTTACTCATGCAACTCCTCCCACTGAAATCAATGGGACTACTCTCCTGAGTAATATTTGAAGGATTATATCCTGTGTGTTATGCAGACCAAACTTATTTTGCTTAGCAAGATGATCTACACAGAAAAAATAAAATAGAGATGATCTTTTTAGCTACTGTATTTTTGTTTTTTCCTAGAAAACACTCAAACACTTCAGGTTCTATAAAAACATCTTGAGTTTTACTTCAGGTGGACTGTGTCAAGCTTGCACTGTTCTAATTATAGTGTTCATGTATCAGATTCTTAGTTTCTTACAGAAGGACCACATCGAGGTTGACAGCAATAATAATGAAACACTTTGAAGAAAGGCGAGTAACAGATTCCATTATTTTCCTCAGGGTATCTTTGGTGTCCTAGCCTTTCCTTATCTTAATTAACACCATTCATATTGAATAAAATGAAATTCAATTTGTAGATAAATTTGTAAGTTATTTGACAAGCCGCAGTATTTTGTATATCAGCAACCTCTTTATTCACTAATGCCCTTAAATCAAATGCTTTTATTTGTATAGCAGTCATCAAAGCCAATCAGCAATTAGATTTTTCAGTATAACTAATAAGATGCCTTTTATTTGCTTTATCGGTCTCAAGTGAAAGTGCTGTTAGAAACAAAAGTATTTTCTTCTCTGTCACCAATATTCCATGAATATTTATGATCTTCATTAAGCAGCAGTGATCTGACAATGTTAAATTCCAGATAGAATGAGGATACCAGACTTTCAAAGGGATTCTGTTTTTTCCTTCGGCCACTCACAAAAAGAATTCATAATTGTAAAACATCTAATACAAATAATTGCATCTCAATTAGAACACATATCTCCATTTTCTAAACTGGCCAAAGGAATCACTTGTTCCCCACTAAAGAATGTCTTCAAAAACACTAATAAAGTGAATTTGTCTAATATTTTTTAAAAATTATTTTGTGTGCAATATTAAAGCTGACTAATCAAAATGTATTGAATTAAGTGGACAAAAAGAAATAATGCAATAATGAAAATCTTATTAGCATATACATGATCTTATTTTCACAGGTGGAGAATAATCATTTAGGGAAGATATCTTTAGATCGGAGATGGTTCTTCTAAAGCCAATACACTAAGTGAACTACCCTGGGAGCCCCAGCACTAGGGTTCCTAGCAACAGAAACAACAATGATCTGGTTAACTGTAGATACTGCTCCTTACCCCGTGGACTGCTGCACAACCTTTACAAACTGTCTCTAGGATGGGAGATCTTTGAAAATGATTGAAGAGTTCATGGGATGGGAGGCATTTCAGTTAAGTTCTGGGTATGGCTAGCAATGTTGTTATAAGTAGGAATTTTGGCAGTTTTAACCCTTTCCATTTTTAACCCTTTGTTGAGTGTACTGATATGCATGGAGGGAAGGGCTCTGTCCCTGAGTCTCTTTCTTCTTCCTCAATAGATTTCCTCCCCATGCCATATAGGTCACCAGCTTGGCATCAGGGTAAAGAGTGGCTAAATGTGAACAGCATAGGTAAGACATTTATTGATGTGGATGTGATTTTTTGTGACTCTTGATACAAGTAGTTGTGGAGAGAGAAGTACCCCCTGTACACACTTACAGTAGCTCCTGAGGGTTGATCTGAGAATTGAAACTATCTCAAGAGTTCTTTGACTCATGTTGAGGGTGGACATACTCTGAACTCAAGATGAGATGTGGTCCTCAAACTCTTGCCATGGTCAGATCATTAGCTCCTTCATGCTGAAGTCAAGGATTATTCTTGCTGATATTCACTGGTTTGCCCACAGAGAGTGATGGACTCAAGAGACTTCCAGAATTCTCTGGGTAAAAAAGATGGACCAGTTCAATAGACTTACAAAACACCAAGATTACATTTTGTCCATGAAGAAAGTGATAAAATTGTTCCTGATTGTAACTCTCCCTATGTATCATCCCCACAGATCATCATGGTACTTTGATAGAGGAAATGATTGGGGGAAGATACTGGAGTGAACCTGGTCAGTATTTGATCAATTGCAGTACAGTGAATATCTTTGCTGTGGCTGTGGTAGCATAAATAAGACAAGTTTCTGTTCTGCCACAGCATTCCTGAAAATGGCAGATATTGTACAGAGTACACCTATTACTTGTTACTTTTGGAGGTTATGTTAGATTCTTAGAGTTCTTGGATTCTAAAAGTCAGATTGTGAAACCCTTACTCATCTCGGGGATCTCTTGCTCATGTGAGCAGTCCCAGTGAAGACAATAGGCTAAATAATCTCAGCGAGTAGCGAGAATGCTTTTTATCTATGCTTAGTGAGATGAATGAAAGCTTAGATTTGGGTGCAGAG
Organism: Dermochelys coriacea; assembly: GCF_009764565.3. NCBI lineage: Eukaryota > Metazoa > Chordata > Testudines > Dermochelyidae > Dermochelys > Dermochelys coriacea. The sequence continues at coordinate 153,426,805 of NC_050069.1, read as the reverse complement.
CTCACTACAATTATGTTTAACTTGAAGGTGACAAAGACATAATGAAGGCTAACTGGGCCTACACCTTAAGATCATTTAGTAACTTAAGTTAGGCCAGAATCCAACAGCCAGCTTATTATAGAGTGCTTCACTCCTCTCACACATTACACAAGTACTCTGTACTGTCTACCTGAGGACCTGAGAAATTGATTCTCTCCTTGTTATGGTGCCACTGTAGTTGCAATCAGAACCGGTACCTAAGATCAAGTTTAAATGGGAAGGGGCAGATGTCAAGCCATTGTCTATAAGGCATCCTCAACTCATGATCCTCACTTTTGACTTTGGTTCATCAGAACCCAGATCTGTTGAACTTCTGAGCACAAAATAGGCTCATTTTTTCTCTTGGCCTAACCCTCAACCAAAACCTGAGCGTTTGTGTTGGAAGGATGATGGAAGGTTTTCACTGGTTGGGTGATTTACATATTTAGAGTTCGGATTGGTGAGCACATTCCCATTTTGAATTTCATCCATGCTCTGGAAAACTTAAATACTTTCAGGAGTGTCCAGAAATGTTTGAAATAAAAATAAACAAACAAATAAACAAATACTTGGAAGCTACAAGTGCTGCTCAATGTTCATTTGGTAGTTAAGGCATATAGCACAACTTATACCTGTGGCTTGTGTATTGTAATGGCCTCTTATTTGCTTTTGGGTGCAATCCATTGTGTTGATTTTAATTTACTAAACCTTATGTAGTTTGGATCTTGGCTGCCTAAATGGCGGACTCTTTCCCAGGGTCTCAACTTCTGCAGCCGGATAGAAACTGAGGTTGAGAGCAGTCACATCTGGAGTATGATCATCCTTATGGTCTAACAGCGCCCAAGTGTAGAGACTCTTAAAGCTTGGAGAAAACTGCATGTGTTTACTCTATTTTTATTTTGTTTACTCAGGCCTTTTGCCCAAGGTTAGTTGGTAAGAAATAAGGGCATGCATATATTGGGGCACTCAGGAAGATTAATCCAAATGATTTTTTAAAGTAGATTAGTTAAACCTCATTAAACGTATGTGAACACTCTCACTCAAAATTAATTCTTTTGGGAAGAGCATACATACAGGGATTTAAAGAGTTTTAACTAATTCACTTTAAAGGTACACCTTTAGTTCAGTCAGATTAACTTTCTTGTGTGTCCTTGTGAAATAACTCATAAATCACTTTTTTTTAATGTGTATACTATTAGATTCTAGGAGAAATTTGTAAATTCCTTATATTTTGGTCTGCTACTATGTCCAAAGGTTTTGCAATGTGATTTCAATGAGAAAGAGATACTTAGGAAGTGGTAATATGAAAATAACGCTTAAGGTGAATAGGGATAAAAAAAAAACAGATGAGAGAGATATATGGCAGAAGAAATACTCAAGCGGACAAATTCTGCCCTTCGTTACATGTAAATGTGGAGTAACTCCATCAAAGTTAATAAAACTACACTGGTGTAACAGAGCAGAATTTGGTTCAATGTGATATGAAATTGTGTAAACAGAAGCATTGTGTCATAGATATAGAGGTGGTGGCCCATCCCTGTATAGTACTGGTGGGACTGCACCTCGAGTACAACACACACTTCTGTTTATCTTGAGACCAAACATATGTTAAATTAGAGAGAATTCAAAGAGGGCCGGAAGGATTCCTTTATAAAGAGGAAGAAAAAAATCCCTAAACGGATACAGCCTGTCTAACTGGCAACCTACTGCGCACAGTATACTGTAGATCCATCTTCAGACTCCTGAGGGGTGTAAATACAATGCAGAAGGCTGAATTATTATTATGACTAGAAGTAAGGACCATTTCACCTTAGTATTTTTTTAATCGTGAGATCTGCTAGATCAGTGGTTCTTAACCAGAGGTATGCTTGACATCTTCCAGAGGGTACTCAACTCAGCTAGATTAGTCTTTCTTAACCTGAGGGTTGCAGCCCCCAGGGGTTTACGGGACAGGTTTAGGAGGATCACAAGTGCAGGGCCCATATTAGGGGGTGGCAAGCATATTCCTTTTAGTCAAATTATACAGTACTGTATATCTCCGTAAGTGTTAGGAAAAACTGGGATCCACTGGCCATCATGAATGGTCAATAATTAAAACGTGATGTTTCTTGAATTGCAGTTGATCAACATTGTTGAACATCTTCAGGACACTTTGTAATGTTACTGTAAATCTGCATGAGGCTTTTATGAATCCTTAGTGTATTGTCTCTTCACTGTTACTTCGTTCACATAATGATGCATAAAAAACTCCATAATACAAATTGAAAAATGAATTATTTAGCAAATTGTAATAGCTCCTGTAAAACAACATTGTAGGATTACCCTGAATGTAATGCTAACACTTTGGGCCTGTTTCTCCACTCCATGACACCTGTTTTAGTTGCCTGTCAATCCACTGTAGCCCTCTCATAAGTACTGAATTTTTCAGGATATTTCACATTTTGTCAAATTAGGGTGCCCGTTCTGTTCTACTGCAAAGGTGCAGTGTTCTATGCACAGGTAGACTCCATCAACATCGATCTGGTATTGTAGAGGAAGTGCATTCAGCTAGGACACCATGCATGCAAATCTCACCTCTGTTGACTGCTGATTATGTTTCATGCACTACATAGTGCTTGGGCATAAGCTTTCATGGGCTAAAACCCACTTCATCAGATGCATGCAGTGGAAAATACAGTAGGAAGATATATACACAGAGAGAGAGAACATGAAAAAATGGGCGTTGCCATACCAACTCTAATGAGACTAATCAATTAAGGTGGGCTATTATCAGCAGGAGAAAAAAAACCTTTTGCAGTGATAATCAGGATGGCCCATTTCAAACAGTTGACAAGAAGGTGTGAGTAACAGTAGGGAAAAATTAGCATGGGGAAATAGTTTTTAGTTTGTGTAATGACTCATCCACTCTGTCTTTATTAAAGCCTAATTTAATGGGTTCCAGTTTGTAAATTAATTCCAGTTCTGCATTTTCTCGTTGGAGTCTGTTTTTGAAGTTTTGTTTTGTTGAAGAATTGCGACTTTTAGGTCTGTAATTGAGTGTCTTTGAATGTTATAATTCTTGACATCTGATTTGTGTCCATTTATTCTTTTGCATAGAGACCGTCTGGTTTGGCCAATGTACATGGCAGAGGGGCATTGCTGGCACATGATGGCATATATCACATTGGTAGATGTGCAGGTGAATGACCTCTGATAGTGTGATTAAGCCCTATGATGGTATCCCTTGAATAGATATGTGGACAGAGTTGGCAATGGGCTTTGTTGCAAGGATAGGTTCCTGGGTTAGTGTTTTTGTTGTGTGTGTGTGGTTGCTAGTGAGTATTTGCTTCAGGTTGGGGGGCAGTCTGTAAGCAAGGACTGGCCTGTCTCCCAAGATCTGTTAGAGTGAGGGATTGTCCTTCAGGATAGGTTGTAGATCCTTGATTATGCGCTGGAGAGGTTTTAGTTGGGGGCTGAAGGTGACTGCTAGTTGCATTCTATTACTTTCTTTGTTGGGGCTGTCCTGTAGCATGTGACTTCTGGGTACTTTTCTGGCTTGTCAATCTGTTTCTTCACTTCAGCAGGTGGGTATTGTAGTTGTAAGAATGCTTGATAGAGATCTTGTAAGTGTTTGCCTCTGTCTGAGAGATTGGAGCAAATGCGGTTGTATCATAGAGCTTGGCTGTAGACAATGGATCGTGTGATGTGGTGTGGATGAAACCTGGAGGCATGTAGGTAGGAATAACGGTCAGTAGGTTTCCGGTATAGGGTGGTGGTTATGTGACCATTGCTTATTAGCACTGTAGTGTCCAGGAAGTGGATCTCTTGTGTGGACTGGTCCAGGCTGAGGTTGATGGTGGGATGGAAATTGTTGAAATCCTGGTGGAATTCCTCAAGGGCTTCTTTTCCATGGGTCCAGATGATGAAGATGTCATCAATATAGCGCGAGTAGGGGTGTTAGGGGATGAGAGCTGAGGAAGCATTGTTCCAAGTCAGCCCTAAAAATGTTGGCATACTGTGGGGCCATGTGGGTACCGATAGCAGTGCCACTGACTTGAAGGTATACATTGTCCCCCAAATGTGAAATAGTTGTGGGTGAGGAAAAAGTCACAATGTTCAACTACCAGGTTTGCCGTGACATTATCGGGGGTAATGTTCCTGATGGCTTGTAGTCCATCTTTGTGTGGAATGCTTCATGTTCTGTGTGTGTGTGTGTGTGTGTGTGTATGTATATAAAATCTTCCATTTTTTTTCCACTGCATGCATTTGATGAAGTGGGTTTTAGCCCATGAAAACTTAAGCTCAAATAAATTTGTTAGTTTCTAAGGTGCCACAAGTACTCCTCGTTCTTTTTGCTGATACAGACTAACACGGCTACCACTTTGAAACCTGTTCATAGCGCTTATTACTGACCAGGACTTCAAAAACCAATAAATTATTAACTTATTTGTAAAATGACAAGGTGCTAACAGAGCTGTTGTACAAAGTTACTTCAAGCGGAGTTCGGAGTAGAACCCCAATCTCTGAGTAGATTCAATTTCCCATTCAGCGACTGTATATTGCCTTGTAGAAAAAGTGTGCCAAATATAATGACAAGTTTCAGAATAGCAGCCATGTTAGTCTGTATTCGCAAAAAGAAAAGGAGTACTTGTGGCACCTTAGAGACTAACAAATTTATTTGAGCATAAGCTTTCGTGAGCTACAGCTCACTTCATCGGATGCATTCAGTGGAAAATACAGTGGGGAGATTTATATACACACACAGAGAACATGAAACAATGGGTTTATCATACACACTGTAAGGAGAGTGATCACTTAAGATGAGCTATTACCAGCAGGAAGGAGGGGGGAGGAAGAAAACTTTTTGTGGTGATAATCAAGGTGGGCCATTTCCAGCAGTTGACAAGAACGTCTGAGGAACAGTGGGGGGTGTGTGTGGGGGGGAATTAACATGGGGAAATAGTTTTACTTTGTGTAATGACCCATCTACTCCCAGTCTCTATTCAAGCCTGAGTTAATTGTATCCAGTTTGCAAATTAATTCCAATTAGCAGTCTCTCGTTGGAGTCTGGTTTTGAAGTTTTTTTGGTTGAAGAATAGCCACTCTCAGGTCTGTAATCAAGTGACCAGAGAGACTGAAGTGTTCTCCGACTGGCTTTTGAAAGTTATAATTCTTGACGTCTGATTTGTGTCCATTTATTCTTTTACGTAGAGACTGTCCAGTTTGACCAGAGCCAGAAGAGTACCCAGAAGTCACCTACTACAGGACAGGCCCAACAAAGAAAATAACAGAATGCCACTAGCCATCACCTTCAGCCCCCAACTAAAACTTCTCTAACGCATCATCAAGGATCTACAACCTATCCTGAAAGACAACCTATCACTCTCACAGATCTTGGGAGACAGGCCAGTCCTTGCTTACAGACAGCCCCCCAACCTGAAGCAAATACTCAGCAGCAACCACACAACAGAACCACTAACCCAGGAACCTATCCTTGCTACAAAGCCCGTTGCCAACTCTGTCCACATATCTATTCAGGGGATACCATCATAGGGCCTAATTACATCAGCCACACTATCTGGGGCTTGTTCACCTGCGCATCTGCCAATGTGATATATGCCATCATGTGCCAGCAATGCCCCTCTGCCATGTACATTGGTCAAAAATACTCAAGTACAAGTGTGGCTGGAGATTTCAAAGTCTGGGGCTCAAACCCTTTTAATGACCCTTGCAGCAGTACTTTATGGGTGGATGTGATGGAATCTGCTTTTCCTTTTTTTTTTAAACTGTCTTTTTTAATTCATGCGAGAGAGCCTCTTTTAAAAGGGTATGGTAGCAGTTATATTCAGCTTCCCCATTTATAATTTGATGCAAATTCCAGGATATCTTCCAGCTGTGTAAGGTGACTGCTTGTATCACAAAAGGAGGAGGGAAGCAGGGGAGAAGAGGGAAGGAGCTGGCCGAAATAAGTAAGTCATGGACACTTTCTTCTCTAAAATGAAATGTAAGAGGCAGTCTACCATTTAGGGCCCAGTCCTTCACCATTAATCAGTGGAAATTTTGCTGTCTTTCAATTAAGTCAACATTACTGACAGTCTTCTAAATATGGTTGTCTACCTATTTTACTCTTCTCAGTATTATGAGTTTTCTTGCTTCTATGAGTTTAGTTTAGTACATGTGTAATTGCCCTTCATAATGACTAGCTGCTGTGGAATGATGGCTATAATGGATTATGAAAAATTATTTTGAGTTAAAATTTATCATGCTTGATCTTTAGGGTCTTTGATATTCAGGGTAAATAGGACTAATCCCCTGAGATGGGATATTAGATGGATGGGATCTGAGTTACCCAGGAAAGAATTTTCTGTAGTATCTGGCTGATGAATCTTGCCCATATGCTCAGGGTTTAGCTGATTGCCATATTTGGGGTCGGGAAGGAATTTTCCTCCATGGCAGATTGGAGAGGCCCTGGAGGTTTTTCGCCTTCCTCTGTAGCATGGGGCATGGTTGACTTGAGGGAGGCTTCTCTGCTCCTTGAAGTCTTTGAACCATGATTTAAGGACTTCAATAGCTCAGACATAGGTGAGGTTTTTCATAGGAGTGGGTGGGTGAGATTCTGTGGCCTGCGCTGTGCAGGAGGTCGGACTAGATGATCAGAATGGTCCCTTCTGACCTTAGTATCTATGAATCTATGAATCTTTTTTTAAAAAAAAAATTGCATGGCGGGAGGAGAGGTGGAAGTGGAATCCGTTCAAGTTTTCTGAGATAGGAATTTGTTTTTTAAAAACGCTTTTGCCAACAGCTATCACTGACTGGTATCTGATATACCAGTTTTCCCCTGTACCTCTAATAGGAAATATCTGTCATATTTCATATTTTACTCTAGGGTAACTCTTGGCAATGTTGACTTTTTATCAGTCACTACTGCATACTTTTTCCACAGGAAAAAAATAAATAAATCTTAAGCAGCATAAAAATGTCTGTCTTTTCATTGATGCATCTGAAGAAGTGGTTTTTTACCCACGAAAGCTTATGCCCAAATAAACCTGTTAGTCTTTAAGGTGCCACCGGACTCCTCATTGTTTTTGTAGTCTTTTCATTGTTTTCTTCCCAGACGATGAACCTTTCCAAAGGTAGGGAAAAAAGCTGAATATTTTTAAATGGTTGCATACTGTAACTTTGCAATCACTACGTACAGATATGCAATATTTTACTGCACATTTATAAAGTCCAGTATAAAACACATGACACATCCAATGTCAAAATTACTCACTGGGTATGCACTGCCTATAGCAGCAGATCAGATTTTTTTTTTTTGGTCAACATAAGTTATTGAATGAAAAAAATATTGTCCATCATGGGGTGGACTGGTCTAAAATTTGTAATGTCCCAATTACGATAGCTGGATTAACTATATAGAATTTCCTAACAAAGTAGCTTTACAAATTATACATCACAGTACATTTTCTTAAGTCTTTTTCAGCCACTTTCCAGGGACTAGATCAAGATTTTTGTTTCAGAGTAGCAGCCGTGTTAGTCTGTATTCGCAAAAAGAAAAGGAGTACTTGTGGCACCTTAGAGACTAACAAATTTATTTGAGCATAAGCTTTCGTGAGCTACAGCTCACTTCATCGGAAGATTTTTGTTGTAGCCCTGAGTTTGGGACTCTATGTATGTGCGCCACCCCAGGCTGAGATCCAAAACCAAATTGTGACTCAGAATCATCCCTGTGAGTCACAACTCCCCCAAGCTGCTGTACTGCACAAGGTGTGTGCGTGGTGGTCCAGAGTATGCTGCATCATGCCCATTTCTGGACATAGCATGTTCCCTTCCTCTGGTTCAGCCAGTTCTCACTGCGGGCACACAGCGGAGCACAGCCATCGCTCTACCAGCTCTCTATTCCTCCTCTCCCTTCTGCATCCATTTGCTCATACAAGGAGTAGTGCCCTGTGGATCATTCTTGCATGCTCTCCTAACCAGACTGTAGACCTGCACAAGCCCTAAATGACAGTGCTGGAGAATATGGATATGTGGGTGGGAGCCTCACCCCCTCAAAGCACTTGTGCAGGGGGAGTGAGACTTAAAGTACATTCTGGCTTCTTCTATGTTGGGATTGGTCCAGCTTTGAGCAGGGGGTTAGACTAGATGACCTCCTGAGGTCTCTTCAAACCCTAATCTTCTATGATTCTATGTAATGGGAGGATGGCACTAGCAAAACAGTAATGCTCCAAGCAGAGTAATTGTAAACAGTAAACCATACAGGTGTTTACAATGAAATAAGGTAGGCCAAAAAAGCCAGCGCATACTCAAGAGGCATTGAAGAAAAGAGGAGGAGGATTATGCCTGTCTATACACCTTTGGAACTACCACACCTAGTACAGTGTGATTGCTTCTGGGCATCATAATTCCAGAAAGATATAAATGAAAGACAATTCAGAAAACAGCAACCAAAGTGACAGATTCTGTCATCCTCGCTCGTGTAGTATTTTACTCCTTGCATAGCCCTACTTAAGTCACTAGAACTGCAGTACTAAATATAAATAATGGGGGCAGAATCTGTCTCAAATTGATCATAGGTCTGTAAGGACTGATTTATTAGGACAAATTACATGAATATATATATATATATATATATATATAGTGCTGTAGCAGAGCAAAGTAGGGCCCCCTTGGCTCCTGCCTCTGCTAGGTCCACAAAGTCACTCTGCGGTTAGTCATCACTGGTGCAGTTTATTTGCAGGCTTGTTCCCATCACCATTTCACCATGTACAGTTGACCTTTCACCATCTACAGGCAGGAGGGAAGAGCTACCTCCCTGATTCCACTCTCTGCCTTTTCCTTTTCTTTCTGCTCCCCCTTGGCTTTCTTCCCTGAAGCTTTTATACAGCCCCAGGCTAGTTAGGCAACAGCTGTCTCTGCTCCCCCAGTTAGGTCCAGATTATCTCCTGCCAGCTCTAATTTATTCCCCTAAATGGGAGCTGGTGTGACAGAGGGCTGAATCCGCAACCCTTTGCCCAGCACCCTGTCACAAATGCTGAAAGGTAAAGAAAGGTGCAAATACTTATGGAAGACAACCTAATCTGGACACTTCCATTCACACAATTAAGGAAGAGGTATAAAGGAGGAAGTGGACAGATTCTTAATAATCCACAATGGAAGGCTAGAAGAAAGAAACAGGCCATAAGGACATTTGTACCTAAAGATGGAAGATGCTTGGAACATGAAGAGTGATAGACTGCTGTAAACAGAGAATAGACTGAAAAGGAGTGTGAATTCAAATGCAGAAGAAGGTCCATACAGAGAGAAGCTAGACGGAACATATATAGTAGAATCTGAGTCATCACTATATAGTTCAAATTCAAGTTTACCTTCTCTAAACTATATTTAAACCACCAGACTACTTTAGTACAAGTCATTCAATGTACTATGTGCCTTGTCTTGGCTGTCAATTCACAAGGATTAACGGAACATCAATTGAAGTCATATTTCTTCCTGAAAATGTTGCAGTTATTATTTTTACAAGTAATCTCTAAAGCTACTATAACGAAGATATTTAAAAAAAAACCCTTGTGAATTTGAATTGAACATTGTTTAATTTTGTTTAAACCCTTAAGATTAAGGTACATTTATGAAAAATTTTCCCTTTCTGTTTGTATGGATCAGTCACATAGCAACAGAGGATGACAAATCTATGTTTTAAAATGTGAAATGGTCTTCTCTCTTCCCATCAAATAAATTCACAACTGTCTGTGTCATAGACTCCTCCTATGCCTGTTCCCCTTAATGTGCCTGATCCAATGCCCAATGAAGTCTTACCGCTGACTTCAATGAGCTTAATATCCCTGTCTCTTTGCTACTATTTTAAATTTGTAACTGGCATTTAACCCTATGTAAAACAGTGTATGAAAGATGCTAAATAAAATGAAGTATATTGCATTGTATTGGGATTGTGCTACATCTCAGAAAGGGCAAACAAACACCGTGATTCCCGCCTGTGATGTGTGTAGTTTGAAACACTTTGGGACTCAGCAGGATAGTCAATATAAATCCAAACTTGTTATAATTTTTCCCCCATTTTACAATTTTATTTATGACTGTTAAAATTACAAAATAAATATAGCCCACAGAAGTATAATATACTATATCTATATAGTACAGTTAAGATTGCAGCATTTAATGTCTTTCAGTGAAGTGAAAGGCATATCACAAGCTGGATTTTCAGCTGTGACAAGCCCCCTAGGCTGTGGCATGCTTCAGTTGAAAAACCCAAGTGTGACATGCCTTTCATTTCACTGAGATGCTTATTAACAATTTTACAATCCTCTCTCATTTTGTACAGTCAGTTTTCCTCTTGTGTTCTCTCATATTGTACATGGCATTGTGAAACAGTTCTATAAAAGGAGACTGTTCAAAGCTAACTGTTCATCCAAAGGAATTTTCTTAATTGGGACACCACACTGGATGGTATATCTTACCAGTGAGCAGCTTTCCTGACCAAGACTGATTCAGCAAAGCACTTTCTTCCTCTATTGACTTCAGTTGGACCACTCATTTGATTAATGTTAAGCATGTACTTAAGTGCTTTGCTGAATTGGTGCCTAAGAGAAGAGACAATTTTAAACAGTCTGAAAAGTCCAGGAGAAAAAAATAACATTGGACTGAATGAAAATATGCATTTCCACTTTATTTTTTCTTTTTTAACTTAAGAGGCAAAGAATTGGAATTTCACGCTTATTTAACATTTGGTCAAATACTTATTCCTTTAATACCAGAGAAGTGTGTGTTTTAACTTTTGCAAATGGGTAATGGATGGAGACTTTGATTTTATTTTGATTTATAAGTGGAATTTTTGCTAATATTATCCTGAGTTAGCGGCAGTCATTTCCACTTACTATCACTAGGCCAACCTGGCTAGCTCTAGGACCCTTAATAAATGAAGTAGTTGTCCTGATTTAAGTGCATCCTAATGAAGTAGAACACATTGTGTTCTCATTTTCCATAAGAAAATATTGAAGTCAGAGATACAGTACAATACATTTAACAATTGTTACAAAACATATACATTTTGAAAAACAATAAAGATTCCAGAGTAGTCATATTTTTATACCCCTGGAGTTAACACTGTTACCTCACAGAATTTAGAGATGGAAATATTCTGATGGAGTATGTAGTGGATATCTATTGTCCAAAGCAATCGTCAGATTGACTGTTTAGTGATGTCACAGCAATGCACCTAAAGCCAGATTTTTAAAGGTATTTAGGCACCAATAGATGCCTAATGGGCATTTTCAAAAGCACCTAATCTGCATCATTAGGTACCTAAATACCTTTAAAAGTCTGGCCCTTACTCCCACCAGTGCACCACTAAAACATAAGAATTCCTATTCTTATTACAGAAAGTGGATTCAAAAATGGGGGAGGAAAAAAGGGTGTTTACAAACTTTTCCCCTTGCTTCCTTTTTGTAACTCTTATTTTACAGTAATGGCCATAGAAATGATGATGAGCAGTGTCCAACTAGTGGCTTGGATCCCACTTATGGCTCTCAATGCTCTAAATTTGTTGCCATCAGGGCAACTGTTTTTAAGTAGAAAAAGTGTATTTGATTATGAATGCCAATGTATCACAAGCTGTTCACTGCAAATCTTAAACTGGACCAGGTCAGTCAGCCCATTGCAACTGTTTCCCACAATTTTCCTGGCAGCCCCCCGAGCAGCTCTGAAATCAACTACAAGTACTTTAAGCAGCTGCTGCCCTTCCCTCACTGACCACATTTGCATCACAGGTGCAAGAGACCAGAATAGCACTGGTTTGTTCTATTCCTTGCTCACCTGTCAGACTGTGGAAACCTGAGGGAGAGCAGGACAGACACTTGATTGACTCTGCCTGAGAATAAAGGAATGCCTAACAAAGGATGGCTCTCCTCCCCACAGTCACCAGGCTCTAGGGTTAGACAGTCCAGGAGAGAGGAAAATGAGGAAAAGTTGAGAACCAACAATCAGTTTCAGCTCCAAAATTCTCTGCCCTAGGGGCTGCTCTAACTTGCAGCCAGTTGGCAACCATCTCTTAAGGACCCAAAGCCAGATGGAGATAGCTGGAGACTGGAGTGTAATGCTGGAATGTCCAGTGTGGGAATTGCAGGTGATTTCCCCTCCCTTTGTGCTCCTGAGTGAAGTAAAGGGAGTAAAATGATGCAGAGAATCTGCCCCAGTGTTACGATTGTGGCCCTTTGACCTTTATAAAATAAGACATTTAGCTCCCCACCTGAAAAGGTTGAAAACTACTGCTCTAGAAGCTGTGGCAGCCAAATCTTACCACCACCCCAATCCTTTTCACTCAGACACAAAATTTTTATAGTAAATACAGTGAAAATAAGACTGGATATTTTCATAAAATCTCTCCAATTTGACACAATTTATAAAATGAGATATAAAATATAGGAAACAAATTAACAGCCATAAGCAGGTAATGGTGTGCATTTGTCAGAACTTAATACTGCATTTGTCAAACAGTTGATGGCTATCCCAAGTCATGCAGCACTGGTCTATTAAGGATAGCTCTGTAGTTATTGCTATGTGAGGTCATTTTAATGCATCTCTTGGGGAACTGTACCAGATTTACTAAAATATTTGCTGGTATCTGGTATTTACTTTTAACAGACACCATCAACTTAAAAATCTAACTTTTTTCCTTAAATTGTCTAAAGTAATTTCAGATACTACACATTCTCCCAAACACCTGTCAATTTTGTGACTTTATAACCATATTTTAGGAACCATTTTCTCTCTTGTTGCTATGTGAAAGATTCACACAAAACAGAAGAAACCTATTATTTCTGATCTTTCAGTTACAGTAAACTTGAGTGGTTACTTGTAACAAAAGTACAATAGGTAAAATTTTCTAGATGGAAATGATTTGTTTAAACTGATGTCCCTTTAAATGATGAATACAAATTACTTGTACATTTAGGTTACCTAACACTGTCCATTATAAAAGATTCTTGCAAGTTGTTTTAAGATGCTCTAATACTTGCTTGTTTGCAGCAAGCATTTGAAATTCACAGCAGGGTGGAGACCTTGAGCTAGAGAAATGCCTTTTCTTTGACCCAAGAAATTCCATGCATGTTTTGTTAAGATACATACTTTTGAACATGATCATATCCTCTCTCATGCTTGAGTTCCCCAGGAACATTTTAGCAGTATGCAAAAATAACTGGACATGAACATTCTAAGGCAGGGCCCACACTGTCAAAGCAGCAGGAGCACACATTGCATTGGGAACACCTGGAAGATACTAAAGCAACTGTAGCAGTGGCAGATAGGAGGAGAAAGTTGGCTGGGTTAGGCTTCCCCTCCTAAACCACACTATCCCTGGACCAGGAACATGGCTTCAAAATGCCATTGCCCCCTTTTCTTTATGTTTGGGGCAGGACCTCTTCCAACTGCCATAGGGCAGGGACCAAGGCAGGTCAGAAACTGGACTGGGCTCTTCTCTAAGCCTCCCAGAGCCAGCACATGACCCAACAAGCCATCCTCCCCTCTGGGGGCACCACTTGAGCAGGAGCCCCTCATTGATTGAGGATAGGTAGGAAGGGAGAGACACAGATCAAGCCAGAATACATATGAGCATGTACTGGCCCAGCCCGGTTCACTGGGATAACAGCTTGATGCTTCTGCTAGCTAATGTCCTGTAGCTCACGTGATAAAATGATCTTTTACAGGACTCTATGATTCACAGTTCAACCTATGCTGATGATGCATGAGGGGGTATTCTAGTTAACTTTTTAATTATATGATCAAATACTGCTTGCTTCCAGAGGACCCCCTGCCTCATTGAGTGCCTAGGGTTGTTGCACAAGAGGGAAAAAATGGTGTGTAAGCAACCATAAATTCTGACATTTCATATTTCTTAACTCCTCCCCCTCCATCCCATATGAGATATAATGTCAGTTCTTTTTTTCCTCATAAAACATTCCCTACAATCCTTTCATTTTTGTAGCTTTTTCCTTGAATACTCTTTAATACGTTGATATTCCCCAGTAGTGAAGTCCCCAGAATTCCATATGTAACCTCCATGGCTAAAAAACCTAGAGAGATGGAGCTCTTCTGTTTCCTCTACTAGGGAGAAATGGAAAAGTCAGCTTTGGCCAGTTTCATTTACATTACTTAGAATGTTTAACCATAATTCCATCTCCTCAGTTGTTGTTTTTCTTTGTTTTTATGAGTAAATGTGATACTAGATGAGGGGTGGGCAAACATTTTGGCCTGAGGGCCACATCGGGGAATAGAAATTGTATGGTGGGCCATGAATGCTCACAAAATTGGGTTTGGGGTGTGGGAGGGAGTGAGGGCTCTCGTTGGGGGTGCAGGCTCTGGGGTGGGGCTGGGGATGAGGAGGTTGGGGTGTAGGAGGATGCTCTGGGCTGTGACCGAGGGGTTTGGAAAGCAGGAGGGGGATCAGGAATGGGGCTGGGGCATGGGGATAGGCTCGGGGTGCAGGCTCTGAGCAGCGCTTACCTCAAGTGGCTCCCGGAAGCAGTGGCATGTCCCTTCTCCGTCTCCTATGTGTGGAGTAGGAGCAGGGCTGTGCCATGGCTTCCAGGAGCTGCGTGGTGCGGCCCCTGCCCCAACGCCCAGCAGTAGCTCGCGGGCCAGCTTAAAACTGCTCACAGGCCAGAATCTGCTCACCCCTGTACTAGACTATTAGCACAGTACCTATGAAGCCCAACTAGACCAGCAGCAATGTTGCAGCAGAACTAATTCTCCAGACAGACTGGATGGGTGTGGAAGAGCAGCAGGAGCAGTGCTGACTCTGCGGCAAGGTCTGACTGGAACTGTGGCAGAATGAAGTTGAATCCACAGTGAGGCCTGAATGGATAGGTGGTAGCAGCAATATTTCCCCCATACTAATTTCCCCCTACTGTTACTCACACCTTTTTGTCAACTGTTTGAAATGGGCCACTCTCATTGCCACTACAAAGGTTATTTTTTCTCCCTTGGTATCCTACTGTTAATTGAATTGTCTCGTTAGACTGACTTCACACTTGGTAAGGCAATTCCCATCTTTTCATGTATTTATACCTACTCCTGTATTTTCCACTCCATGCATCTGATTAAGTGGGTTCTGGCCCCTCACGAAAGCTTATCCCCAAATAAATTTGTTTGTCTCTAAGGTGCCACAAGGACTCCTCGTTGTTTTTGCTGATACAGACTAACACAGCTACCACTCAGAAGAGGAGAACCTCTCCTAGATGTCCTTTACCCACCACTGAGATTAACTCAAAATGTGAGGTTTTTGGTGCATGTGGTTTGTTTTGAGACAAAGTTAGAATCATAGAAATGTAGGGCTGAAAGAGAACTCGAGAAGTCAACAAGTTCAGTCCCTTGCATTGAGGCAGGACCAAGTAAATCCAGACAATCTCTGACAGGTGTTTGTCAAACGTATTCTTAAAAACCTCCAATAATAGGGATTCCTCAACATCTCTTGGAAGCCTATTCCAGAATGTAACTACCCTTATAGTTAGAAAGTTTTTCTTCATATCTACCCTAAATCTGCCTTGTTGCAGATTAATGGATATGGAGAACAATTGATCAACATCTTCTTTAGAACAGCCCTTAATGTATTTGAAGACTATTATCAGGTCTCCCCTCAGTCTTCTTTTCTCAAGACTAACCATATCTAATTTTTTAAGCTTTCCTCATAGGTCAGGTTAACCAAATTCCGGCAGTATTAATTTGGCTTGGTCAGTTTCTAATACGGAACTCTTTATGTAGAGAGCTGTATGAGTAATTTTTTTTTTTTTTTTTTTTGTGGTTTGATGGCTGAACAAGAAAAAAGTTTGCGGCAGATCAACCCAAACCAGAATTTTTTTCATATTTTCTTGCTGAAATGAAAAACCTTTATTTTGGGCTGAACAAAATATTTAATTTGACCTCAAAAATTTTTCCCCATTTTTTAAAAATTTATTTTTGGGTGTTTATCTTTACCTTTTAAAAATACACGTAGCTAAACTTTGAAACAAAATGTCTTCAAAATGGAAAGCTGAGATATTTAATTTTGAAAATGTTGAAACAAAACATTTTGACTCTTTAAAAAAAAAGTTTACCCAAGTTTGCAGATAATTTTGGTCACCCTAAAATTGCATGTTTTGGCAAATAATCTACTCATCCAAATTTGAACTACCATTGAAGGTAGTTAGTCGCCCTAACTAGAGCTAGGGTAAAAAAAAATCTGCAAAATTTTCTAAAAAAAATTTGAAGATTCAAGCCAACTGTAACACCTTGATAATAGATTTCAATTTGGAAAGTTGTTTTGGTAAAAAAAATATATATGAAAATGAACCATTTCAACATTTCTGACTTGAGCCCAGGTGTTTCCAGACCCAGGTGCATGGCTAATCGCCAGGTCATAGAATCACTCACTTTCTGCTCTGGCCAAATATAGATTTAATTAGGTATACAAAATGGAACAGCATTAGTAGGAGAGACTGATAGAGACCTATCACAGAATAACAAAATAGTCTGGTGGACTACAGTCACCCAGGAGGAGGGAAACTCTGGTTCCAGTCCCTGGGTCTCCTACACCTCAAATGAGGGCCCTAGCTACTGGTTATAAGGGGGGGGGCACCAGCTTCACCTTCTCCTCTATTTTGTGAAGAGCACTTAAATCTCCTTGTGAATCTAGCCCTTCGTTCCCAAATTTCCTGTGTTTTAATAAAAAAGGTTAAAGAGGTTTGAACATGTTTAACATGGCTTTAACCTGTTGAACAAAAATACTTTGTTCAATCCAAAACAAAATTATGACTTTTCAATAGGCTGGAAACTCAAAGAGATTTCAGTTTTGGATAGGCCTGAAACCATTTTTTCTTCTTCTTTTTTTTTGGGGGGGGGGAGGAGTGAACTGCCAGCTAATCAAAAAATCAATTACTTGTACAGCTCTAATCCCAACAAGTATCCTGTGAGCTTTAATGAAGACCTAATCCAAACCATCTTTACTACCTTGTAGTGTAGGTGAGACTACAGGCAGCAATATTAAGAAGGTGGGAGAAAGAACAGAAACCAAGAGAAATAAAAAATTGACAGATTCAAAATAAATTCAAATGCATTAGAAAGTTATTTTAAAATATATTTTGTAAAATCTAGAAAAAATACTACATTATACATGCTATTATGGCACTTTAATTTTCTTGCATTTCATTAAAATGCTTCCAGGATCCCAGAACCCTATTTGCAACTAGAGCACCTCTCCGAGGAAAAAAACTAGTTCATCACAGAAATCATGTCTGCCACAAGAGAGGAGCAGTGATGTATGAAAATATAATCCACTGAACATCAGACCTGACAACCTCAGAGAATCTCCAGGCTAAGCCAGCTAACAGCGGCATTTTTAACATTACAGTTAGATTTACACTCAGTGAAACATTACATTTTAACACACAGAATATTGTTGTCTAGAACTCTCTCAGAGATTAACAACAGTGGAGAGTACATTACTATATGAAGATTTGCTGCATGAGCAGAGAACTAAGATATACAATTAGATGAGGTTTTGGCTAGTGCAAAAAAAAAAAAAAAAGGACAATACCACATGGATTTACATATATTGTCCATGGGATCAGTTTTGCCCTCAGACACATGCATGAAAATCTCCTACACTGTAAATTGATAAATGCTTTGCGTTCATGACATCAAATACATTTTATGATTGATTTTATTTTGCTTATTTGTATTTACAGAGCACCCAATTCAATGCTGTTAGTGATGTAAAAAACAAACCAACCATAATTCAGTAAAATAGGTCAGAACTCCTTATACTCCTTGTCATGCCAATAAAGTTATTGAAATTGAAAACTGTTTACTCAAACAGTTATGATTTGAACTCAGTCAAAAGTCAGTTATCTGCATTGACTGTTCTCTAAACTCTGTATACTGCCTGCTACAAAACTAAATAGATGTGGAGCTGTTATTTAGAGAAGTATAGTAGCAGCTCTTCACAGAAAAAATAAGTAGCTATTCTTTAAGGATTTACAATAACAGGTCTCCAAAAAGTGATTTATGAATAGTCCATTTATCCTTTTCACCATTTATAACACTATCTTGTGTCCCCTTGAAGCCTCCTTCTGTATTTTTCTTTTGTATCATTCTTCTGAACACAAATTTCATGTACAGTATTTCAGAATATTGTGGTGCCCAGTTAAGAAGTCCACCACTGTGCTCCTTCAAAAGAGTATGTAAAATGTGGACAATTTCAAAAATAGATTGCTCTGTATTTTTTGACAGGTTTCAGAGTAGCAGCCGTGTTAGTCTGTATTCGCAAAAAGAAAAGGAGTACTTGTGGCACCTTAGAGACTAACAAATTTATTTGAGCATAAGCTTTCGTGAGCTACAGCTCACTTCATTTGCATTCACTTCAGATGCATTTGGTGGAAAATACAGTGGGGAGATTTATATACACACAGAGAGAACATGAAACAATGGGTTTTATCATACACACTGTAAGGAGAGTGATCACTTAAGATGAGCCATCACCAGCAGCAGGGTTGGGGGGGAGGAGGAAAACCTTTCATGGTGACAAGCCAGGTAGGCCATTTCCAGCAGTTAACAAGAACATCTGAGGAACAGTGGGGGGTGGGGTGGGCTGGAGAAATAACATGGGGAAATAGTTTTACTTTGTGTAATGACTCATCCATTCCCAGTCTCTATTCAAGCCTAAGTTAATTGTATCCAGTTTGCAAATTAATTCCAATTCAGCAGTCTCTCGTTGGAGTCTGGTTTTGAAGTTTTTTTGTTGAAGGATAGCCACCCTCAGGTCTGTAATCGAGTAACCGGAGAGATTGAAGTGTTCTCCGACTGGTTTTTGAATGTTATAATTCTTGACGTCTGATTTGTGTCCATTTATTCTTTTACGTAGAGACTGTCCAGTTTGACCAATGTACATGGCAGAGGGGCATTGCTGGCACATGATGGCATATATCACATTGATAGATGCGCAGGTGAACGAGCCTCAGATAGTGTGGCTGATGTGATTAGGCCCTATGATGGTGTCCCCTGAATAGATATGTGGACAGAGTTGGCAACGGGCTTTGTTGCAAGGATAGGTTCCTGGGTTAGTGGTTCTGCTGAGTGGTGTGTGGTTGCTGGCAAATATTTGCTTCAGGTTGGGGGGCTGTCTGTAAGCAAGGACTGGCCTGTCTCCCAAGATCTGTGAGAGTGATGGGTCATCCTTCAGGATAGGTTGTAGATCCTTGATGATGCATTGGAGAGGTTTTAGTTGGGGGCTGGAGGTGATGGCTAGTGGCGTTCTGTTCTTTTCTTTGTTGGGCCTGTCCTGTTGTAGGTGACTTCTGGGTACTCTTCTGGCTCTGTCAATCTGTTTCTTCACTTCAGCAGGTGGGTACTGTAGTTGTAAGAATTCATGATAGAGATCTTGCAGGTGTTTGTCTCTGTCTGAGGGGTTGGGGCAAATGCGGTTATATCGTAGAGCTTGGCTGTAGACAATGGATCGTGTGGTTTGATCTGGATGAAAGCTAGAGGCATGTAGGTAGGAATAGCGGTCAGTAGGTTTCTGATATAGGGTGCTGTTTATGTGACCATCGCGTATTAGCACCGTAGTATCCAGGAAGTGGATCTCTTGTGTGGACTGGTCCAGGCTGAGGTTGATGGTGGGATGGAAATTATTGAAATCATGGTGGAATTCCTCAAGGGCTTCTTTTCCATGGGTCCAGATGATGAAGATGTCATCAATGTAGCGCAAGTAGAGTAGGGGTTTTAGGGGACGAGAGCTGAGGAAGCGTTGTTCTAAGTCAGCCCTAAAAATGTTGGCATACTGTGGGGCCATGCAGGTACCCATCGCAGTGCTGCTGATTTGAAGATATACATTGTCCCCAAATGTGAAATAGTTATGGGTGAGGACAAAGTCACAAAGTTCAGCCACCAGGTTAGCCGTGACATTATCGGGGATACTGTTCCTGACGGCTTGTAGTCCATCTTTGTGTGGAATGTTGGTGTAGAGGGCTTCTACATCCATAGTGGCTAGGATGGTGTTTTTAGGAAGATCACCAATGGATTGTAGTTTCCTCAGGAAGTCAGTGGAGTCTCGAAGATAGCTGGGAGTGCTGGTAACGTAGGGCCTGAGGAGGGAGTCTCATCTTAAGAATGATCACTTAAGATGAGCCATCACGTAGGGCCTGAGGAGGGAGTCTCATCTTAAGAGTGATCACTTAAGATGAGCTATCACCTGCTGCTGGTGATGGCTCATCTTAAGTGATCACTCTCCTTACAGTGTGTATGATAAAACCCATTGTTTCATGTTCTCTCTGTGTGTATATAAATCTCCCCACTGTATTTTCCACCAAATGCATCCGATGAAGTGAGCTGAAGCTCACGAAAGCTTATGCTCAAATAAATTTGTTAGTCTCTAAGGTGCCACAAGTACTCCTTTTCTTTTTTCTGTATTTTTTGTGATTTACAAAATCTACATTGGAAGTTGCAGCCTTTTATAGGCATGAGTAGTATTTTAACCACTTTAACTCAACCACATTGCAGTCTCTCAAATGTATTTGACATCTGAGGCATTTCATTCTGTACAGTACAGTATAGTATCTACAGGCATTCTCCAAACGTGGTTGATCAAGCTTTTGTGTCTAATCATTCATCACTAACTACAGCACTAAATCTGATAAGCACTCTTACTGATATTATGAAAATCATTTCACAAATGATTTTTTTTTATTTCTATGTGAGGATTTTAGGAGTAACATTTTCTCTTACATTCACAACTTATTTATTAAACCATTTTACTATCATAAGGTCTACTTCTAGTTCAATGAAGTCATTGGGAGATTTTCCATTGAATATAATGGGGACAGATAAGATTTGTAGTATCTTACTATTACATATTAACTGTAGGGCCAAAAAAGTGATAATATAATACCTAATAAAATAATCACAATAACAATAAAATATTTTACATCAATATAGCACTTTTCATCCCAGAAAAATCTTAATGAAAAGCAAATGAATAACTACCTTATCCAACTGAAATCACAAAGAGAATTTTAGGTATACCGAATATAATTACCAGAATTGGAATAAACCTAAGGCAGAAGGGCTAACATCTATTCTAGTGAAAAGTCAAATAGAACCGTAATACCCTTAAGACCTCAGCACGCCCAGTTGTATATCTCTTCTGAGTATGGCATCTCTAAAATAATAAAAAGAAAAGGAGTACTTGTGGCACCTTAGAGACTAACAAATTTATTTGAGCATAAGCTTTCGTGAGCTACAGCTCACTTCATCGGATGCATTTTCCACTGAATGCATCCGATGAAGTGAGCTGTAGCTCACGAAAGCTTATGCTCAAATAAATTTGTTAGTCTCTAAGGTGCCACAAGTACTCCTTTTCTTTTTGCGAATACAGACTAACACAGTTGCTACTCTGAAATCTAAAATAATAGTGGCTGCATGGACCAGATTATATGTCCTAAAGGGAACCTTCTACATGCAGATTTGAAACCAGCCGCATGGATGGGGACTAATGTGCTTTTGCAGTACTCTCTTCTACTCTCTACTACCCACTTCTCTGCAGGGTCTGGGGTCCAGATCAGAGTTGGATCTCTGTGGGAGAAGAGGGCAGGGCAGGACAGTAGTGGGTCAGGTCAGCCAATAGTGTTCCCGCAACCACCTGTGGAACTTATCTGGAAAATATAAAACAGGCTGGGGTTGTATTACCTTTCCTTTGGGTCACCCCCAAACCTAGAAGGCATCCCTGGAAAAATGTCTTCATTGCAATTACAAATGCAAATGGTACAACGAAGGGTGGAAATACAAAGATCCTAAAATTGCCACATAGTTTTCCCATTGAATTATACCAAGAGCAATAGTAACTTTACTAACGAAAAGTCTAGTTACTACTAAAGGACCATACTTTATCTTTTACTTTGTGCCACTTTCATACTTATCAGCACTACGAATCATTGGTAGCACATAATTATAACTCTTCCACGTAAGGTCTTTAAGGCCAGGAATGTCTCTTACACTATGCACAATAGGGCCCGATATTGATTGTGGCCCCTGGACACTACCCTAATACAAATAATAATTTAGCTCTTTCAACAGAATGATTTTTGATACACCTGACATGATCTGTAACATCCTTGATATAGTTACTATGTTTATGGCCATCTTCCCCTAAACACTGCACCTGCTTCTGAACCCATGTATTCTCCTGGTGATCTGTATGCCCAGGACAAAAAACAACAAATAGTTCTAAGAAAGCCATGGTCAGGGAGAAAATCTTCAGGTACCTAACACTCTCTTGGCTGTATCCTGCCTATCTATTCTGCTCTCAGGTAGAGCTATGTGAACAGATGATTTCAGTTCACTGGCTGTTCTTCAAAATTTAAAAATAAATTCAGGTCCAACCCCAAGTCAAAATTTTTGGCAAATCAAAAAGTCAGGTTTTTTTTTTGTCAACAAAGTTTCATTTTGATTTTGAACATTTTGACTGAAAGCACATCCTACACATTATTGTAATAATCTTTGTGCAAAATATGCTTTGTGAGGTATCATTTAAAAACAATAACACACTAATCAATAATATTATTGTGCAATGTATGTACAAAATGTGTATTAAGAGTTATGAACATAAGATGAAATTATGACTAAAATCTGTTTATCAGACAAGTCTGGGAAGGAGATAAACTGGTTTCTCAAAGACAAAAGACAAGCTGATGCCCCTAGCCAGGTGTCCTCAAAGCGGATTGACAAATCACCTGTTAAGAGGCCATTCTTTGGCAATGAAGAGGGGCAGGAATAGATTGGTCTGCATTTTAGCAAACAAAAACATGGAATCACTGTCACCATGAAACCCTCTGTCTCCATCCTCACAGCTGGAATGAACTTTATCTAGGGGTAACCATCAGGAAAATGCATTTCAAAGGGTGATTGGACTATGAAAGCGAGGGGCAAAATCACTCCAGGTTACCTCTCTTTACCTAAGACAACACAGGAACCAGCCCTTTGACTTTGGGGGAGATCCTGACCTGCAAATTGGGATATCCCTGTTGTTGGGAACATGTGGTAAGGATTTTACTTTGAACTAAGTCTAGCTTGTTAAGTTTTAGCTACTAGAAAGTATTTTATATTTATTTTTCTTGTAATCATTTTTGACTTTAATACCTGATACTTATACTCACTTAAAATCTTTCTCTTTGTAGTTAAATAAACTTGTTTAAATTTTTAATCTAAACCAATCCAGTGTTGTGTTTAAATTGAACAGTTGAGTAACTCCAGTTAAAGTAGCAAATTTTTGAAAAATTGTTGAATATTGACCCTTTACGGGGGCAACAGACCTTTAATATCTGAACTGCCCAGGAGTGGGCTGGACAGTTCAGAAACACTTGTGGGGAGGGGGAGGCGAGGAGGGTAAATTCAGGACTGGGAGTGTAATGGGCCACCCTGCAAGTAGTAACCAAGGCTGGAAGCCAAACTTTGATTGGAGTGCTGCTGACAGGCTGCTGGGATCTGAGCTGCTGGGCCAGGGCTGTAGCTATAGACAGACACTCGGCATGACCTGCATGCTGTAGGCTGGTTGTGAGCAGCCCAGCTTGGGAGCTACAACAGCAAAGCATTGTAAGGCACCCAGGGCTATGAGGCCAGTAATGACACAACTTCTCACTGGTCTGGATTTAACTTTTGTTTTTTTAATAAATGCAAAGGAAACAAAGGGTTAGATTCACAGGGGGACTCAGATGCCATTCACAAAACTGAGGGGGTTGCCACTTTTATATCCAGCAGCACAGAGGCTAGGGCACTCAGCTGGCATGTGAGAGACCCAGAGACTGGAATCTGGGTATCCCTGGTCATAGCTGAGTTCCCTAACCTCATGGGACTGTAGAGTCAACCACTATCAAGGTTTTGTAGACTGAGAAGGGAATATGGTGCTAACTGCAACATTCATTCAAGTTCATCAATGTGAAACATACCACCAATGCAGGAGATTTATAAGAAGACACTTCTTAGAAGTGTAACAATTTCCTTCAACCATGTCTCCTTCATGTGGACTGTATTTCATACAGATGCAGTTGCAATTCAGGGTATTTCTGTGAATTAAGGTGATGATGCTTCCAGGTTCTTGTTGTGTACATCTCAAACTAACAGGAATTTACTGCAGAGGCAAACACTGCACCTTGGACCATGGAACCAAGACCTGATATGAAACCATAATCTCTGAGGTGGAGAGAAGATCGAGTTAAGAAATGACTGTGTGAGAGTACACTATTCCACCAGGGCTGCTGTTCAGAGGTCAGAGCTTTCTATGATTATGGCCACAGTTGGTCTCAGAGAGAGTTGGGTTCCACCATAATTTTTTCATGCACATATGCTTTCTCAGCTTCTAGGAGTCTCAGCCGAACCAGTTCTGTTGCAGCAGTAGGATCCTTGGATGCTTGGTCATGGCTTATGAGCAAAGCTCTCAGTTCCTGATCTGGGATTTTCTTCTTAAAGGATAACCCCTCTTCCAAGCATAAATGCTCAAGATTTTTTCTATCAAGACCTTCATATGACAGTGATTCACCCATTGTGATTAATCTTTAACTCTTAAAACTCTCAATATCAAATTTAAGCTTTTAATACTGTTGGGATATGATTTTTAAACCCAACTGAACTGTGGCATGTGAATCCTACCAACTACGCCAATTGTCATGCTGTCTGGAGTGGCTTAGGACAATGAGTGCCTATCTCAGGGCAGACTGTCAGAAGACAATGGCAGACACCCCAAAGTGTTGGTATATTCCATAATTAGATTTCACTGAGCCAGTAATAAATGTGAACTCCTGGATCACTATACCAGTCTTACTATGGAGTCACAGACAGTCCTCTTAGCCTTTTCAGTCTATCTTGTCACAGACAAACTGAACTTTGTGATAAAAAGTTACTTAAATCTAAAATCACACCACATCAAGTTTATAATAATCCCAAGAGATCAGTCCCTTGCACAAAATCAATTGGTACTCCAGATCTTACACCAAAGACAATGCTGGCAGCCAATTCTGTAGTAAACTAACTAAAGGTTTATTAGCTAAGAACAAAGAATGGAAGTTATTGGGAGGTTAAAGCAGGTGAAATATAACAACTGATAAATCACAGTTTGTAACTCCAAATTGTGGCTATGATGTATCAAACTGCCAGTTTCCCAAAAGTCTTTCAGGGCTACCCAGAATGACTCTGAGGATTCCCATCTTCTTGTTTAGTCATTCTACTATGTTAGAGTCCAAACAGTCCAGAGATACAGGATCTCTCTTTTAATCCCTATTTATATCTTCTCACAGAAGACAAGCTGACAGTCTCTCTAACCACATGGGCTTTTCTTTTGATAACAGAGAGTGAGGAATGTACTTAGACTTTTGACCTCCTACAATATACATAATAGCCTCTTGCTTTGAAATTAGCATTTTCTGTTAAAGTCTTTCATTAGCAATTCACAAGATTTCTTTGATGAGTAATTTAACTGCAAGGGTATATACCATGTAAATGTTTGCTATAACATTATGACAGGAATAGATAAGCGAAAACAATACAAGTAAGTTTCCATAACTTTTATGAAGTTTGAACACCCAAAGCAATTATACATTTACAATCTTTTTGATCTAATACACAAGTGAACAGACCTGAATACACTCTAACATGACTTGGTCAGCCAGCATCAAGGCCTCCTTGAGGGAAAAGAGGTTGCCTGCTTCACTTAAAACATATATGTTCTGTACTCAAGAAATCATTTGATGCTGACAATCCTTGACAACTTCACCCTGCATCAAAGCCTCCATTTTGGGGGTACAATTATGGAAAAGTTTGCAGTGAGACAACTCTCATGGTATCTAGTGCTCTCAGATACAACTTGGGTATTGAAGAGATATGTTTGTGCCAGATTATAATTTAGAGAGGCTCCCTCATAAGGCACAGTATTATGTATATAGGAATTTTGAAATATGCCCTGGAAACAGGGATGCAGAACACAGTGTAGCTGTGTACAGCAGTTCACCACAGAAAGATTTATTCCTTTCTCATTCACTGGTTTGTTCTTTAATGAACCCCAAGATTATTACGTGGTGTCAGAATTGCTGAATGAGAAGGAGACTGCAGTCATTGTGATGTTAAATCCTGTATTTGAAACTGAAAGCAGAGGAAAGGGGAGCATGTGGAGTAGCAATCAGAGAAGAACAAAGGCTTTTGTGTGTATTTAATGAGCACAATAATAGCTAGACTAGCTCAAGAAGGAAAGAAAGCCAAACATGGATCTGTTGCAACCTCCACCCAGTTGGCAATTGACACACAATGTTGCAGAGAAAGGGAAACAATTCTGACAGAGATTTGAATTGTATTTAGCAGCCATATGGGCAGAGGAGAAAAATTATAAAGTGAAATTGTCAATCTTTTTGCACATTGTTGGGGGGGAAGCATTGGATATCTATAACAATTTTAAATGTGAAGAAGATGAAAGCATGAAGTTAAGTAAAATACTGACCAAATTTGAGGAACATTGCATGCCAAAAAGGAATAAGACCTTTGAGAAAGACACATTTTTTACATGCAGGCAAAAAACTGATGATACCAGAAACAATATGTCACAGAATTAAGGAGACTCTGTAAATCCTGTGACTTTGATGAGTTGAAAGAGGCTCTGGTCAGAGACAGAATAATTTGTTTCAGAGTAGCAGCCATGTAATAATTTGTGGTATTAAAGACAATGTGTTAAGAGAGAGACTGCTCCATGAAGGAGATTTAGCTTTAGAAATAGCTCTCCAGATATGCAAGGCAGCAGAAACTGTGAAAGCACAAGTCACACAGCTGAAGTCACCAGAAGGGGTTATTCACATACTAAATACAAAAGAATATAGCCAAAAAAGGTCTAGTCTAAAAGTGGAACCATTTGCTACAAAAAGCACTTCCAGGGGGAGACTGAGTTCAGACAGTCATGTGGAACGCATGGATCACACCATGGCCCCAACCAGTGTTTTGCCTTTGGGAAATTCTGTCATAAATGTGGGGAAAATAATCAGTTTTCAAAATGCTGCAGATCCCACATGCAGAAAAGTCAAGTGCATTCAGTTCAAGACAACTTGGTTGAGGAGTTTTATACAGACATGTTGGGATCAAGCAAGCCTGATAAGAGGGACTGGATAATGCTTGAGAAAGTGGATGAAACAATTATTCCCCTCAAACGGGACACAGGAGATCAGGTTACTATTTTGTCTGAACAAGATTATGACAGCCCGAAAATAAAACCAAAACTGGAACCAACAAAAGTAAAAGTAACTGAGTATTCTGGAACAAATGTAAACAGTGAAGGGGAGGTGCACTGCTAGCATCAACTATAAAAACACCACAACAGACTCCTGTTTGTTGGAATGCCAAAGAAGGTGAGACACATGTAGGCCTGGCCACCTGTGAGAAAAACTCAATTAGGTAAGACAGGTGATCTCACTACAAGATCATACTGAACCTGGCTATGAGGTACTCATTCGGGAATATCATGATCAATTTCAAGGGTTGAGTTGCTTGCAGAATGAGTGTACAATCCAGATAAACAAACAGGTCCCTCCATTGTCCACCCACGTAAAAATATGCCATTTGCACTCCGTGATAAACTCAAGACTGAGCTTGCAAGGATGGAAGTAATACAAAAAAATTAGGAGCCAACAGACTAGCTGAGCTCCTTAGTCATTTGGAGAAAAATAACAGACAGCTACAAATATGCTTAGATCAGAAAAACCTCAACAAGGCTTTAGAAAGAGAACATTTCAAACTGCCAACCAGAGAAGATATGATGGCTCAATCTGCAAATGCTCAATATTTCAGTAAATTGGATACATCCTCAGAATTTTGGCAGCTAAAATTATCTGAAGAAAGTTCAAAACTATGCTGATTTAATACTCCATTTGGAAGATACAGATTCTTACACCTACACTTTGGCATAGCTCCATCACCAGAAGTGTACCACAAAACATACATATGATCTATTAATATATTAATGGTGTTGACACCTCATCTGAGGTTCAACTAAAAAGGTTTCAGAGTAGCAGCCATGTTAGTCTGTATTCGTAAAAAAGAAAAGGAGTACTTGTGGCACCTTAGAGACTAACAGATTTATTTGAACATAAGCTTTCATGAGCTACAGCTGAGCTTATGTTCAAATAAATCTGTTAGTCTCTAAGGTGCCACAAGTACTTCTTTTCTTTTTCAACTAAAAAGGAGCATGATTGGAGACTTCAGGAAGACCTGGATATGACTAGAGTTGCAAACTTGAAACTAAATAGGGAAGGCATATTTACACTACAATCTTAAATAGACCTATATTAGGTCAACTTACAGCCACCACTGTAATTACTGTGGTGGTTCATGTCCACACTGCCCTCCTTCTGTCAGTGGTGTGCACCCTGACCAGGAGCGCTTCCATTGACTTAAGATGGGCAGCGTGGGGGGCTGAGAGCCTGGGCTCTCAGCTCCTTGCAGCTCCCCACCAGGTGCCCAGCTACCCTTGGGCTCCTAGCTCTGCACTTCCCACTGGGTGGTCGGCTCCCCAATGGGAGCAAGGCAGCTGCCCAGGCTCTCACCTCCCTGTTCCCTCCTGGAAGATTGGTTCCCCACTTCCCGCTGTGAGTGGAGCAACTGTCTGGGTTCCCAGAAGGGAGTGTGGAGCTAGGTGAGTACAGCCCAGTTCAGAGTAGGGAGCTGGGACCCCAGGAGCAGCCCAACTCTGAGCGGAGAGCCTGGGCAGCAGCGCAGGTGGGAGCGGAGAGCCAGGGGAAGCCTGGCTCTGAGCAGGGTGCCCAGGCAGTGGGCAGCAGCTCAGCTGGGAGGACCCAATGCCATGAAACTGACAAAAATAACATGGACATTACATCACCCTAACTACACAGACACCTGGTGGAAGTGCAGATATTATGTCGGTGTAGTAAGGCACTTACATTGGCAGTAGCAAGGCTGTAGTATGTACATAGGTCGACATAAGCTGCCTTATGTTGACCTAATTGGGTAGTGTAGATCAGGGTGGAGAAATGTGTTTTAGCAGTTACGGAACTGACTTTTGTTGCAGACAGTATTTCCAGTGAAGGTGTAAAACCTGACAAGAAGAAGGTTTCAGTCACTGAAATGACAACACGTCCTCAGTCAAAGAAGGATGTCTTCGGTTCCTGGGAATGGCTAATTCATTGGAAAATTCATACCTAATCTATCTATCAAAGTAATGGCTTTGAGGAAATGCCTAGAAAATAGAAATGAATGGTGTTGGGAGGCAGAACAGGAGGAGCCGTGGGAAGGTTTGAAACAATGGATACAACAGCCAGTGTTGAAGTTCTAGGCACCAGACAGGCCTATTAAAATTTCAGCAAATATCACGGGGTTAGATGCGGTGATTTCATAAAAACATGAGGATTGTTGGATCAGCAGCGGCATACGCATCAGATTCAATGACTGATGCAGAAACCAGATATGCACAGATTGAGAAGGAGCTATTAGCAATATGGGTTGCCTATGAGAGATTCGATCCATATATTTATGGCCTGACAGTGCATGTCGAAACGGACCACAAGCCTGATAGCAAAGTGCTAAATGACTGTACCTTAAGGATTTAAAGCATGATGATAAAGCTTCAAAAGTATGATTTGGTTGTAACCTACACACCCAGTAAATTCATATTTACTACAGATGCACTTTACAGAATGGTGACTCCCACTATGAAACCAGAGAAGACCTTAGAGATAGAGATGCAAGCCTATGTAGATCTGATTGGAAAGTCAATACCTGTAGCTAGCAAGAAACTGCAACAAATAAGAGGGGGAACGGAGAAAGATGAATCATTGGGGATCCTTAAAGAAGTGGTAATTAAAGGTTGGCCTGAAGAAATAAGCAGTTACTGTCCAAGTATAAGAGACTATTGGAACTGCAGACATGAACTTACTGTGATAGATGGGGTGATTTTCAGGGACAGCAATGTTACAATACTAATGAGCCTCAGAAAAGAAATGCTACAGGAGATCCATGAGGGTCATTTAGGAATTGAGAAGAGCAAACAGCAAGTACAAGAGGTGACGTATAAGCCGCAGATTAATCATGACATTACTAAGACAGTAGGAAACTGCTTTTCATGCTTGAAATATAAGCCTTGCCAACAGGCAGATCTGCTGAGACCTCACCCAGTTCCACAAAGGCTATTTGAGAGGCACTGGCTTACTTACCTGGAAATCAAATGATTATTTATTAGTCACAGATTATTTTTGTCTGTATTCAGAAATCTGCACACTGCACAGTACTAATAGTAAGTCAGTGATAGATAGCATGAAGGGAATCTTTTCCAAACATAGAATTTCAGATGAAAGTCAATCACAATAATGAGAGGCAATTTTCCAGTGCAGATTTCAGGCAATTTGCCAAAAAATGGTATTTCATAACAAACATCAAACATCTCCTTCTTAATTAGAGCCAGCAGGAGCTGCCAATTGTATTACTCAGTGTGTAGGGGAGACTGGGGCATGGATAATGGCTAGTTGACTAAAACTCAATCCAGATAAGTCAAAGGTGTTCGATTGGCTGGGAGGAGCAATTGTTAGTGTTAGCATGGGTAATTTGTGCTCCATTGATCTAAGTGTGCGCACAACCATCTTTTGTTGACTTTATTTGCAATTTATTCCCTGGTCTACACTACAGGGTTAGGTCGAATTTAGCCACATTAGGTCGACTTAAAAATGACTGCATCCACACAACCAACTTCGTTCTGTCGACCTAAAGGGATATTAAAATCAACTTCTGTACTCCTCCCCGATGAGGGGAGTAGTGCTAAAATCGACCTTGCTGGGTCAAATTTGGGGTAGTGTGGATGCAAATCAACGGTATTGGCCTCCGGGAGCTATCGCACAGTGCTACATTGTGACCGCTCTGGACAGCACTTTGAACTCCGATGCACTAGCCAGGTACACAGGAAAAGCCCTAGGAACTTTTGAATTTCATTTCCTGTTTGGTCAGCGTGGCGAACTCAGTAGCACAGGTGACCATGCAGCGCCCCCAGAATCACAAATGAGCTCCAGCATGGACCAAAAGGGAGACACTGGATCTGACTACTGTATGGGGAGAAGCATCTGTGCAGGCCAAACTCTGATCAAAAAGAAATGCTAATATATATGCCAAAATCGCACAGGGCATGGTGGACAGAGGCTACAACAGGGACATACAGCAGTGCCGCGTGAAAGTTAAGGAGCTCAGGCAAGCCTACCAAAAGACAAAGGAAGCAAACGGTCGCTCTGGGTCAGAGCCCCATACATGCCGCTTCTATGATCAGTTGCATGGCATTCAAGGGGGGGACCCTACCACTATCCCACCACTGTCTGTGGACACTTGCAAGGAGGGAACCTCATGCAACAGGGAGGAGAATTTTGTGGATGAGGAAGAAGAGGAGGAGGAGAATGCGCAGCAGACAAGTGGTGAATCCGTTCTCCCTGGCAGCCAGGACCTTTTCATCATCCTGGAGCCAATACCCTCCCAAGGCAGGATCCCCGACCCTGAAGCTGGAGAAGGCACCTCTGGTGAGTGCACATTTGTAACTACAGTACAGGGTTTAAAAGCAATAGTGTTTAATGTTTGATTTGCCCTGAAGAATTGGCATGCATTCGCGGCCAGTACAGCTACTGGAAAAGTCTGTTCACATGTCTGGGGATGGAGCGGGAATTCTCCATGGACATCTCCATGAAGCTCTCCTGGAGGTACCCTGAAAGCCTTTGCAGAGGGTTTTTGGGGAGGGCTGCCTGATTTCGTCCTCCACGGTAGGACACTTTACCACGCCAAGCCAGTAGCAAGTATTCTGGAATCACTGCAGCCCAAAGCATGGAAGCGAATGGTCCTGGGTTTTGGTCGCATTCAAGCAACATTCAGTCTATATCTTTCTGTGTTAGCCTCAGTAGAGTGATATCATTTATGGTCACCTGGTTGAAATATGGGAATTTTTGTAAGGGAACAGTAGAAGGACCCTGTTCATGCTGGGCTATTTGCACTTGTCTAAAAGGGATCATCCCGGAGAATAGCCACGTGGCGGGGGAGGGGAGAATGGATCATTCCAGAGAATAGCCACGTGGAGGGGGGGAGGTGGGGGGAAAGTGAGTGCTGCACATCCATCTGAAAACCACAGCCCCTCCTTTTAAAGGTGAAACCCAACCCATTGCTTGCTCTGGGAAAGGTGGGCACTGCAGTTTGAAAACTTTCCCACATGTTATGAAGGCGTAAGAAGCCAACCCCATGTACCAAAAGGCTTACCATGGCTGCCTGGAAACCGAATTCTGTTGTCCAGCCGTGTGTGTGTGATGTATCACCATATCTGCAGGCGCTCAATATAAAAGGCAAAATGTGACCTTGTACCTAAAGCACATGTGCTGTCTGCTGTGAATTACTTGATTCACTGTGAAAGAGTCTTTCTTTTGTTCTCAGAAATGTATCATCTTAAATTTTATTCTCCCTTTTTATCTACCCCCAGGTGCAAATGATTCTATGCTCCCCCTATCATCTCCATTCCTGAGGTTATTGCAGATTAAAAGGCGAAAAAAAAGCACTCGCGATGACATGTTTGCCAAGTTCATGCAGTCCTCCTGCACTGATAGGGCACAGTTTAATGCATGGAGGCATTCAGTGGCAGAGGCCAGGAAAGAATTAAGTGAGTGCAAAGAGCGAAGGCAGGACACAATGCTGAGGCTAATGTGGGAGCAAACGGACATGATGAAGCATCTGTTGGAGCTGCAGGAAAGCCAACAAGAGCAAAGACCCCCGCTGCTTCCACTGTATAACCACATGCCCTCCTACCCAAGTTCCATATCCGCCTCACCCAGACGTCCAAGAATGTGGGGGGGGGGAGGCTCCGGGCACCCAGCCACTCCACTCCAGAGGATGGCCCAAGCAACAGAAGGCTATCATCAAACAGTTTGATTAGTAGTGTGACTACAATAAACAATGTGGCCTTGTCCTTCCCTCCTTCCCCACCCCACCCGGGCTACCTTATCCGTTATCTCTTTTTTTTAAAAAAATTAATAAAGAAAGAATGTATGGTTTCAAAACAACAGTTACTTTATTTCGAAGGGGGGAGGGTGGTTGGCTTACAGGGAATTAAAATCAACAAAGGGGGCAGGTTTGTATCAAGGAGAAACACATACAACTGTCACATTGTAGCCTGGCCAGTCATGAAACTGGTTTTCAAAGCCTCTCTGATATGCAGCGTACCTAGCTGTGCTCTTCTAATTACCCTGGTGTCTGGATGCTCGAAATCGGACACCAGGCGATTTGCCTCAACTTCCCACCCCACCATAAACGTCTCCCCCTTACTCTCACATATTATGGCGCACACAGCAAGCAGCAATAACAATGGGAATGTTGGTTGCGCTGAGGTCTGACCTAGTCAGAAAAGAGCGCCAGTGAGCTTTTAAACTTCCAAAGGCACATTCTACCACCATTCTGCACTTGCTCAGCCTATAGTTGAACTGCTCCTTACTACTGTCCAGGGTGCCTGTGTCCGGCTTCACGAGCCATGGGAGCAAGGGGTAGGATGGGTCCCCAAGGATAACTATTGGCATTTCAACATCCCCAACGGTAATTTTTTGGTCTGGGCAGTAAGTCCCTTCGTGCAACTGCTCGAACAGCCCGCAGTTCCTAAATATGCGAGTGTCATGCACCTTTCCCGGCCATCCCACATTGATGTCGGTGAAATGTCCCTTGTGATCCACCAGTGCTTGCAGCACCATTGAGAAGTACCCCTTGTGATTTATGTACTGGTTGGCAAGGTGGTCCAGTGCCAAGTTGGGGATATGCGTTCCGTCTATCACCCCACCACAGTTAGGGAATCCCATTGCAGCAAAGCCATCCACTATGACCTGCACATTTCCCAGAGTAACTACCCTTGATAACAGAAAGTCAATGATTGCATTGGCTACTTGGATCACAGCAACCCCCACAGTAGACTTACCCACTCCAAATTGATTCCCGACTGACCAGTAGCAGTCAGGCATTGCAAGCTTCCACAAGGCTATCACCACTCGCTTCTCAACTGTCAGGGCAGCTCTCATCTTGGTATTCCTGCACTTCAGGATGGGGGAAAGCAACTCACAGAGTTCCAGGAAAGTGGCCTTATGCATGCAAAAGTTTCGCAGCCACTGTGAATCATCCCATACCTGCAACACTATGCGGTCCCACCAGTCTGTGCTTGTTTGCCTGGCTCAGAATTGGCGTTCCACTGTATCAACCAGCCCCACTGCCACCATGATGTCCCAATTGCCACAGCCCGTACTTTCAGGAACATCTGAGTCCATTTCCTCATCAAAATCCTCCTCGTGCTGGCGTCTGTTAGCCCAGTTCTGCATATAGTCCAGGGTAATACGCGAGGTGTTTACAATGCTCACAACAGCAGCGGTGACAGCGAGCTGAGCAGGCTCCATGCTTGCCGTGGTATGGCGTCTGCATGGGTAACCCAGGAAAACAGGTGCAAAACATTTGTCTGCTGTTGCTTTCACGGAGGGAGGGGCGACTGACGACATGTACCCGAAACCACCCGCGACAATGTTTTTGCTCCATTAGGCATTGGGTGCTTAACCCAGAATTCCAATGGGCAGCAGAGACTGCGGGAACTGTGGGATAGCTACCCACAGTGCACCGCTCTGTAAGTCGATGCTAGCCATGGTAGTGAGGATGCACTCTGCCAACTTAATGCACTTTGTGGGGACATACACAATCGACTGTATAAAATCAATTTCTAAAAATCGACTTCTATAAAATCGACCTAATTTCGTAGTGTAGACATACCCTAAAATCTGGTTGGACTCCCAGCTGCTACTAGAAGATCAGGTAGCAGCCACAGACAAATCTGCTTTTTCCATCTACTAATGACTAAGGGGTGCATCTGTTTCTTTCAGATGTGGCCCTTTCAACTACCATCTGTTCCTTTGTTACCCTGAATTTAACTACTGCAATATGGTCTACATGGGGCTAGATCTTATATTCAGAATTCAGTGGCCTGTTTCTTTTTGTGAGCATAATCAAACCTATGTTCTACAAGCTGTCCTGGCTGCCTACTGGTATCTAGATTGATTTTAAGACAGTCTTTTATTTATTTTATTACAAACATTTCTAGCCTATGTGGCTGTGAAGAAATGCTCCAGAATATGAGTTGAGTGTGAAGCAATGTAATGGCCTTGCCAGTGGGTGTGCTTACACTTGTAAATTTGTTACCATTTTTAGGGAAGGGTGGAGATGCACCAGTAATAGCAATAGTGTAAGCTCTAGCATAGCAAATTACTGTCCCACCCCATCACTCCCAGTGGGGCACCTGTGCTAGCTGGTGCATTGTGGGAGGCAAAGCAAAGGTTCCACTCACCTACTTGGAGAGGGAAGGTAAGTAGCAGACCCACAGCACATTTTTTCTGCCTCGTACTGAGGTTTAGGAAGGCCACACAGGGATGTGCAGGAATGTAAGGAGTCTTTCACACGGTCTAGCCATAGATATTTTTCTTCGTGATTGCATTATGTGAGAGATATTATTATAATAGTGAGAACCAGTTTAAAAAAGTCAAAGCTATTAAAAGCCATATTGACTCCACTGTGGTTTAGACAGATACTGAATGAATTTGTAGTGCTACAAAATTGTAAAGAAAGTAACCACCACCAATTATTGTTCACTGGCATTAGAGGAACATCAATTTAATGAATCCAGATTAACCAAAAGTTTATCTAGAAAACAAATAACTTGAGTAGTAGAAAGAAGAGTTTTAAAATATCCATGAGGAAAGGGCATTTCAATGGCAGGTAACTGTAAAAGGGTTAGTGAGATTGAGTCAAATTCTCTGTCCTTCACTTCACATTCAATGTCCTGGGCCCAGCATCTCTAGATGATTACCTAAAGCTGCAGAATGAAGACAGTGGTTGACAACTCTGCTCTTCAGGCACAAGGAACTTTCTATCACATGGGTAAGCTTGTCTGTGCAGAAGACAGAGCTTTCTCAGGGGCTGGTCCGAGACTGTGAAACAAACTTGCACAGGAAACAAAGACCATAATAAACCACACCACCTTCAGCTTCAAGTGCAAGGAGCACTTCTTTGACTGGTATTCTCTAATAAATACCTAGTAGCATGTACATGAAAAAAATAAAAATACCCTATCAAACCAAAACACTCCCATTCACAGACAATTCTCCCCCTGGGGAGAGGGTGAGTGAGAGAGAGAACAAGTCACAAGGGGTAGATGTTAGTCATGTCACTAAATATACTAACAGAAGGCATTCAGAGACTATGATGATGAGGAGTAGTATAATAATTTATAAAGAAAAGAATGATATTACAAATGAGTGATATTTTCCTCTGGAAAATTGTTTTCTTGTGTTCTTGAGCAGCACTATGAACTGAAGAATAACAGCTTTCTGAAAGGACATTTACTGATATTTCTTTAAGACAATTGTCCTGGCAGTTTAATTGTATTAAAGCCATTGTTATCTATCTTCCTATGAAATTCCATACAGAAATATGCTGAGAGAAAATTAAGGTCATAGTGGTAAGCATTCACAAATTTAAAAAAAACCACATGCCCCCACCTGAACTCTGCTCCCTTGTGTGTTTGCACTGTGATACACTATTCAATTAAACTTTTAGATACTACTTTAGAAATAAAACAATAGCAAAAGAAATTTTATAACTTTATATATAGTTGTAGAGTTTATTCATTCTTTTTACATTGCATTTCACTGTTGTTTTAGTCCAATATATCTTTAGTGATATTGACTCAGTTCCTGCAGGTCGCAAGGAGAGGGAAGATATGGTTTAAACCCACCTTTTCACTTTCCCTATCCTGGGGCAGATTCAGGGCTGCACATACAAACATCAGCTGCAACACAACCCTATAAGCCATTCACCAGCCCAGGACAGCTGAAGTGAATGAGAAGAGAAAAGAAGAGTGAGGGGGGATTTGATAGCAGCCTTCAACTACCTGAAGGGGGGTCCCAAAGAGGATGGAGCCTGGCTGTTCTCAACATAGATACACCAAGAGCAAATCATGCCTGACCAACCTGATTGCCTTATATGATGAGATAACTGACTCTGTGGATATCGGGAAAGCAGTGGACATGATATAACTTGACTTTAGCAAAGCTTTTGATACAGTCTCCCACAGTATTCTTGCCAGCAAGTTAAAAAAGTATGGATTGGATGAATGGACAATAAGG
Organism: Dermochelys coriacea; assembly: GCF_009764565.3. NCBI lineage: Eukaryota > Metazoa > Chordata > Testudines > Dermochelyidae > Dermochelys > Dermochelys coriacea. The sequence continues at coordinate 153,389,579 of NC_050069.1, read as the reverse complement.
TGGATAGAAAGCTGGCTAGATTGTCGGGCTCAATGGGTAGTGATCAACAGCTCGATGTTTAGTTGGCAGCCAGTATCAAGCAGAGTGCCCCAGGGGTCAGTCCTGGGGCCGGTTTTGTTCAAAATCTTTATTAATGATCTGGATGATGGGACAGATTGCACCTTCAGCAAGTTCACGGATGACACTAAGATGTGGGGAGAGGTGGACATGCTGGAGGGTAGGAATAAAGTCCAGAGTGACCGAGACAAATTGGAGGATTGGACCAAAAGAAATCTGATGAGGTTCAACAAGGACAAGTGCAGAGTCCTGCACTTAGGACTGAAGAACCCATGCACTGCTACAGACTAGGGACCGAATGGCTAGGCAGCAGTTCTGCAGAAATGGACCTGGGATTACAGTGGATGATAAAATGGATATGAGTCAACAGTGTGCCCTTGTTGCCAAGAAGGCTAACGGCATACTGGACTGCATTAATAGGAGTATTGCCAAGAGATTGAGGAAAGTGATCATTCCCCTCTATTCCACACTGGTGAGGCCACATCTGGAGTATTGTGTCCAGTTTTGAGCCCCCCACTATAGAAAGGATGTGGACAAATTGGAGAGATTCCAGCAAAGGGCAACAGAAATGATCAGGAGGGTGGGGCACATGACTTATGAGCAGAGGCTGAGGGAAGTGGGCTTGTTTAGTCTGCAGAAGAGAAGAGTGAGGGGGGATTTGATAGTAGCCTTCAACTTCCTGAAGGGAGGTTCCAAAGAGGATGGAGCTCAGCTGTTTTCAGTGGTGGCAGATGACAGAACAAGGAGCAATGGTCTCAATTTGCAGTGGGGGAGGTCTAGGTTGGATATTAGGAAACACTATTTCACTAGGAGGATGGTGAAGCACTGGAATGGGCTACCTAGGGAAGTGGTGGAATCTCCAGGATGGCTTAAGGCCCGGCTTGACAAAGCCTTGGCTGGGATGATTTAGTTGGTGTACTGCTTTGAACAGGGTGTTGGACTAGACATCCTCCTGAGGTCTCTTCCAACCCTAATCTTATATGATTCTATGAATGATGCTATAGCTGCCCCTGCACCCTCCGCCCCAAGTGTTCTCACTAAGGGAAAGGGAATCGCCAGTTATCCTGTTAGCAGCAGCAGGGGCCAAGGATCCAGCCTACAATCTTTATATTCCAATTATCTTTTCTCTAAGGTCTGATTTGTAATAACTTAGCCTGTAGCTATGTACAACCAAAAATGTTCTGCTAGCAGCAGAGCCTTACTTAAATGCAGTTTAGGGGCTGAGATATTTCGCTACAAAGCTAACTTAACTGTAAACTTAAATGGTGTCTATATGCCAGCACATAGTCACTGCTTCTCTGCATCCTCTACTTAACTTGTAACATTCCGAACAAATAAAGTTTACTGCTTTTAATTTAAATGACTTTCATGGATTGTGTGTGCCATACCCATCATAGTACAGCACTGCAAACTGTGTCTCTAAGGTTGTAGAAAAACTATATATTATACAAAAAGAAAAGGAGTACTTGTGGTACCTTAGAGACTAACAAATTTATTAGAGCATAAGCTTTCGTGAGCTACAGCTCACTTCATCGGATGCACTGTAGCTCACGAAAGCTTATGCTCTCATAAATTTGTTAGTCTCTAAGGTGCCACAAGTACTCCTTTTCTTTTTGCGAATATAGACTAACACGGCTGCTACTCTGAAACCTATATATTATACAAACATCTGTATTATGGAAATACCATTTGTTGTTCCATAGGTAACACTGAGCTGCATTTTGCACTTAAAGCAGGGTTTCATTCACATGGTCACATATGAAAATACAGTGCATCTTTCCCTCAAAATTATGGCACCTACTATTTGAGTATAGAATGGGGTTTCTCAGAATTTACCAGTACATTTGTTAATTATTTTAAGTTAAAATTAACTTAAAAAATGGGATCTTTAAGATTTTTAACTGTTGGTATCAGACCATTTCTTTGTCCTCTATTATCTCAATGACAGAAAAACACAGATGTTTCAAACTTCCCAGATAATTAAAACTCAAGAAAATCTTGCTTATTTACTACATTTGAAGATATTGGGTTTTTTAAAATATTTAATAATATCTTGTTATGAAGAACATCAAAAATTTCTCCTTCAGCAGGGGCTGACAAATAACGTTCTACTACATAGAATTCCATGTTCAACTGCCCTCTTTCAAAAGGGCTGCATCACCCATTGTTCCTAATGGGACTGAAGCCATATCTTACCCACAGTTGGGTGGGCATTTTGAGAAAACATGTAACCCCCCATTGTTGTCAAGGGCATGCGTGACAGTTGCAATCTGTTTTTAACAAAGAGTTGATGGCTTCATCCTCACTGGAAAAAGTGGAAGATGGTGGCACAGTGAACGGGGATTAAATGAAACTAGCACTGAAATTAGGGCCCTGCCAAATTCATGGTCTATTTTCATCAATTTCACAGTCATAGGATTTTAAAAATAATGAATGTTATGATTTCAACTATTTAAATCTCACATTTCATGGTGTTGTAACTGTAGAGGTCCTGACCCAAAAAGGAGGTGTGGAGTGGGGAGAGGTCACAATGTTATTGTAGGGAGCGTTGTGGTACTGCTACCCTTACTTCTGGGCTGCTGTTGGCAGTGGCACTGCCTTTAGAGCAGGGCAGCTGGAGAGTGGCTCAGCTCTGAAGGAAGGATGGCATGGTATTGCCACCCTTCTGCGCTGCTGCATGCAGAGGTGGGCTCCCAGTCAGCAGCCACCACTCTCCAGGCACCTAGCTCTGAAGGCAGCAGGGCAGAAGTAAGGGTGGCATGGTACGGTATTGCCACCCTTACTTCTGCACTGCTGTTGGCGGAACACTACCTTCAGAGCTGGATGCCTGGCCAAGAGTCACTGCTTTCTGGCCACCCAGCTCTGAAGGCAGCGCAGAAGTGAGGGTGGCAAGACTACGACCCAGCTAAAATAACCTTGTGACTCCCTGTAACTCCCTTTTGGGTCAGGATCCCCAATTTGAGAAAAGGTGGTCAGTCTCCCCTGTGAAATCTGTATATTATACGGTAAAAGCACACAAAACAACAGATTTCACAGTCTGTGATGCGTTTTTCATGGCCATGAATTTGATAGGGCCCTAATTATAACTATATGGTTATTTCATAGCATCACTATAGGGCACAGTTATGATTGTGTGCGTGTCCTAATTATACATTTCCAAACCTTAAGATGTTTAGACTTCTTTTTAATTTAATCTTTACTTTTATTTTCCAGGGTCAATAATGTTTGGTTGGGGGGGTAATTGTAACATCCCTAAATTAACATTAACACCTAGCTTTTGCCTGGGAATATTATATGAGAAATTAAGAACGGCATCCCTCTCTCATCACTTATGTTACTAATGTTACAAGGTCCCCAGAGACAAGGTCCCCAGAGACTCCTTGCCTCCTTTCAATAACTTTGCCTTCTCCTCAGTTCATCTGGATCTTTAGTACAACTGTACGGCTATAAGAAAAGGAGTACTTGTGGCACCTTAGAGACTAACAAATTTATTAGAGCATAAGCTTTCGTGAGCTACAGCTCACTTCATCGGATGCATTTGGTGGAAAAAACAGAGGAGAGATTTATATACACACACACAGAGAACATGAAACAATGGGTTTATCATACACACTGTAAGGAGAGTGATCACTTAAGATAAGTCATCACCAACAGCAGGGGGGGAAGGAGGAAAACCTTTCATGGTGACAAGCAGGTAGGCTAATTCCAGCAGTTAACAAGAATAACAGAGGAACAGTGGGGAGTGGGGTGGGAGGGAGAAATACCATGGGGAAATAGTTTTACTTTGTGTAATGACTCATCCATTCCCAGTCTCTATTCAAGCCTAAGTTAATTGTATCCAGTTTGCAAATTAATTCCAATTCAGCAGTCTCTCGTTGGAGTCTGTTTTTGAAGCTTTTTTGTTGAAGTATAGCCACTCTTAGGTCTGTGATCCAGTGACCAGAGAGATTGAAGTGTTCTCCAACTGGTTTTTGAATGTTATAATTCTTGACGTCTGATTTGTGTCCATTCATTCTTTTACGTAGTTTGGCCAATGTACATGGCAGAGGGGCATTGCTGGCACATGATGGCATATATCACATTGGTAGATGCGCAGGTGAACGAGCCTCTGATAGTGTGGCTGATGTGATTAGGCCCTATGATGGTATCCCCTGAATAGATATGTGGACAGAGTTGGCAACGGGCTTTGTTGCAAGGATAGGTTCCTGGGTTAGTGGTTCTGTTGTGTACGGCTATGTTAGTGATGCACAGCTATACAGTGAAGCTGTCCACAGCAGTGCACTTTGCAAATTTATGAAAAAAAAACCCCTCAAAATCACCAAAATCTGCATAACGAGCACCATATGTTCAAATGCCAATTTTCATATGCCCCAAATTAAAAATCTAATTAAATTAAATGGACCAAATCAAAATCAAATTCACCAGAACACTCAAAAGTACTTCTCACTAAGGGCTAGTTTTATACAACTAGCCATTTTCACTGTTGCCAGTCCAAAAAGAGGTCACACGATTTCTTTTTTTAACAACTTATTTTAACGATTGTTGTAGCATGTAAAAAACTGAACCTCTTTTGAAAAAAACTTTCCAATAAATCAAACAACATTTAGACAAAGAACACACCTCAAAAATTTCAGGCCAAAAGGGAAAATCTGGGAAAGATATGAGTGACTGAAAACAGGGGCTAAGAATAGAATTGCTCATACAACCTTACCTGTAGTGGTTGCTGTCACTCATAAAATAATACTTACTAACCAGCATCATCAGCTTAAGTTCTTCACATCACCTCAGTCCTAATTACTTCCATCTGCTGCTGTGCTAGGGTCTTATGTATTCTGTAATTTTACAGATGAATAATACTGTATATTTCAAGATGCTGTGGAATTCAGCATTTGTCCCACACCATTTGTGGTTTTGCTGCATTAGGCAGCAGAAATTTTGGTTTTGGATAGCATCATGGGAGCTGGAGCTTGGGAAATAAACAGGGTTGCCAGGAGAGCCTAGTCAAAACCTATCTTCAGATATAATCAGTGTTGAAGTAATCAGTGAATTTTATGTCAACAAGTATTTTCAGTTACAAACCACAGCTGTGTGAGTTTATGAACAGGCTGGAGAGAGGTGGGAGTAAAGGCTATTTCATGGCAATGGTTTAAATTAATGATGGTGCAGAATTTAGGAGCTAATATGGTGGAATTAGGTACCATTGTGCTGCAGAATAGTCAGCACCTTGCTCTCTGCCTGACATAAAAAAGAAACGCCAGATCTCTCATTTTCTCGCCTCTCAACTCTAATTCTTTGTCAACTTGTATTATAGTAAATAAAATAAAGACGTACCCACCAGAAATAAACGCTCACATCTTTGCAGAATGAGTAGGATTATAATCAAGATAATTACAATATTTAGAATTGTACAGTGCTCTCCCTGCTACTGTCCATGCGTGTTCCAGGCATGGATTAAGGACAGAAAATGGCCAGAGTGAGAACATTTACAGTATCACATAAACCAGATAAATAAACAAAATAGTAAGAAACATTAGAAACATTTTTTAAAATGAACAAGTCAGAACTGTCATACAAAAAGATACTTATTCCCTGCCGAGTCGGCATTAATTCCACCATTTGGATAGTCTGGCCTCTTCATGGAACCAAGACAGACACTCTCCAAGCTGCCACAATTAATCCTCAGCCTGGCAGGTTAAGTCAGTATGTATTTCAAGTCTACATTCTTTCTTCTTCTAAACATGTTAATGGACTACAATACACAGACTCAAAATTAGAATAGAATTAGCCACATTCCACATTTAGTAAACTTATAACTGTGCACTCCACATTTAAATGGCTGAATAGACATTAGATAGCTATCATATTGGGTGTTTCAGAAATGACCTTTCCACTGATACACTGTGTCATAACAAATTGCAGAGGGAGTTCAAATTCTCTTCCTTCAATACATATTAGGAACACAATTGACCCATGTAACCCTATTGACTGTAGTAGGGTTGCATGGATATATATAAGAACACACACCGCCCTAATCTCTCTGTTTTCAGGTATAATTCCTTAATGGACGTTTATCTTGATTATTTAAAATACCTTGCATATAGAGAGATCCAAATCAGTTTGCTCAAAGAACAACCTTTGAGAATTCTATTTCCTACCTCCCATCCAATGGGGTGAAACTGGATGTGCACCTCAGCTCCGAGTTGACGGAAGCCTGACAGAAAACAACCAAAATCTTAAATTCACTGATTATATTTTGGGTTCTTAATTTTGATTCTTTAAGTAGCTTAGTAACATCTCTTTTTTGATGCTCTCCTCCAATTGTTCAAGCCAAATTCATGGTCTAGAATAAATTCTTGTGATTCAGCATATGAATTGTCACTTAAACTGATTTTGCTGCTACTCCTTCATCCCCCACCATTACATATGATACCTGCCACAATTTATTTAGTTTGGCTTACCTTATTGTCCCTGTGCTGTTCTTTTGATGGTATTTGGCTGGAAAGGACACAAGTGAAAGAGGCAGAGATGACATAGGACTGGCTCATTGACTCCTTGAGCTTTGTCTATGACAGTGCATCTCTGCCCTTTCCCAGTGTAAGGCTGTGCCTTAAATGCACGATTGAACCCTAAATTGTTAATATTAAATAGATCTCAATTAGAGTTTTTAGACAAGAAAGGGATAGCTGAAAGTGGCTAGAGGGTGGCCAACTGCTTCCTGAAGTGGATGAGCTTCTGGGAATAGGAGCATTGTAAAACTGCCACTTTTCCCTTTCAGCCTGATCACCTTGGAGCTGCAAACTCCCATTGGGCCTGAAACAGAAGTTGTGTCCTTTCCTTCTCACACTACCTCACCAGTAATAAAGATTTTTCAGGATTATATTACTCTCTTAGTTAAATCTGTGTCTCTCAATTAGGCCTCAGTAATAATTTAAGTGCATAATTTGAAGACACTGGAGATTCAATGGTCATCTGGGCTGGATGGGAAAGTGGGCATTATACGCTTTGGCTGTTTTTTCAGCTAGATAAATTCAAACTGGATATAAGGCACAAATTGTAACAGTAAGTCTAATTAAGCAATAGAAGAGCTTATCAAGTGATATGGGTAGATTCTTCACCATTTAAATCAAGACTAGATATATTTATAAAAAGAATACACTAGTTAATTCAGAAGCTGTAGGTCTTGATTCAGGAATTACTATGTAAAATTCTATGGCCTGTGTAATACAAGAGGTCAGATTAGATTATCATAATGGTCCCTTTTGGCCTGGAAAAAAAATCTATGAATTTCCTAGAAAAAAGTTTATTTACAGCATTGTTGTATCCATGTCTGTCTCAGGATATAAGGAAGACAGGTTAGGTGAGGCAATATCTTTTAATGGTCTGATTTATGTTGGAGGAAGAGACAAGCTTTCAAGCTGCACAGAACTCTTCTCTAGGTCTCTAGAGACCTAGAGAAGAGTTCTGTGTAAGCTCAAAAGTTTATATCTCTCACCGACAGAAGTTGGTCCATTAAAAATATTACTTCACCCATGCTGTCTCTCTTAGAAAAAAGTTAATCATTCAGCCATGGATTATTTTATTTTCAGGGAATGGTAGCGGTATTACTGCAGTATTTTAATCTTTATAAATTAACTGAAAACCATTTAGAATATTTTAAAACACACTACTCTGCTGTTTTTCTTCCTTTTACTTGGTGTTTGAAATGTTAATACTACCTGTTGGGGGTAGTGGTGGTGAGAAGGGCAGATTTTATTAGTTAATTGGCAGGATGCTTCCAAACTATGATTATGCTTCTTGCTAAATTTTGCTTGACATTAATATTTCTACATTTTCAGAGTTTTTTCTTTCAACGAGTATATGAATGGTGCATTATACATTTTGGTGTGTTTAATTCTGAACATACTTGTACTCATGAAATTCTACCTTCCATTATTTTATGAAGTGTAAATTGGATTGTCAGCCTCAATTATAGAATCATAGAAGATTAGGGTTGGAAGAGACCTCAGGAGGTTATCTAGTCCAACACCCTGTTCAAAGCAGGACCAACCCCAACTAAATCATCCCAGCCAAGGCTTTGTCAAAGTGGGCCTTAAAAACCTCTAAGGATGGAGATCCCACCATCCCAATCCATTCCAGTGCTTCACCATCCTCCTAGTGAAATAGTGTTTCCTAATATCTAACCTAGACCTCCCCCACTGCAAATTGAGACCATTGCTCCTTGTTCTGTCATCTGCCACCACTGAAAACAGCTGAGCTCCATCCTCTTTGGAACCTCCCTTCAGGAAGTTGAAGGCTACTATCAAATCCCCCCTCACTCTTCTCTTCTGCAGACTAAACAAGCCCACTTCCCTCAGCCTCTGCTCATAAGTCATGTGCCCCACCCTCCTGATCATTTCTTTTGCCCTTTGCTGGAATCTCTCCAATTTGTCCACATCCTTTCTGTAGTGGGGGGCTCAAAACTGGACACAATACTCCAGATGTGGCCTCACCAGTGTGGAATAGAGGGGAATGATCACTTTCCTCAATCTCTTGGCAATGCTCCTATTAATGCAGTCCAGTATGCCGTTAGCCTTCTTGGCAATAAGGGCACACTGCTGACTCATATCCATTTTATCATCCACTGTAATCCCAGGTCCATTTCTGCAGAACTGCTGCCTAGCCATTCGGTCCTTAGTCTGTAGCAGTGCATGGGTTTCTTCTGTCCTAAGTGCAGGACTCTGCACTTGTCCTTGTTGAACCTCATCAGATTTCTTTTGGCCCAATCCTCCAATTTGTCTCGGTCACTCTGGACCTTATTCCTACCCTCCATCATGTCTACCTCTCCCCACATCTTAGTGTCATCCGTGAACTTGCTGAAGGTGCAATCTATCCCATCATCCAGATCATTAATAAAGATTTTGAACAAAACCGGCCCCAGGACTGACCCCTGGGGCACTCTGCTTGATACTGGCTGCCAACTAGACATCGAGCTGTTGATCACTACCCCATTGAGCCCGACAATCTAGCCAGCTTTCTATCCACCTTATTGTCCATTCATCCAATCCATACTTTTTTAACTTGCTGGCAAGAATACTGTGGGAGACTGTATCAAAAGCTTTGCTAAAGTCAAGTTATATCATATCCACTGCTTTCCCGATATCCACAGAGTCAGTTATCTCATCATATAAGGCAATCAGGTTGGTCAGGCATGACTTGCTCTTGGTGAATCTATGTTGACTGTTCCTGATCACCCTCTTCTCCTCCAAGTGCTTCAAAATGGTTTCCTTGAGGACCTGCTCCATGATTTTTCCAGGGACTGAAGTGAGGTTGACTGGTCTGTAGTTCCCCAGGTTCTCCTTTTTTCCTTTTTTAAAGTTGGGCACTATATTTGCCTTTTTCCAATCGTCTGGGTCCTTCCCCGATCACCATGAGTTTTCAAAGATAATGGCTAATGGCTCTACAATCACATCAGCCAATTCCCTCATCACCCTCGGATGCATTAGATCTGGACCCATGGACTTGTGCATGTCCAGCTTTTCGAAATAGTTCTTAACCTGTTCTTTCACCACTGAGGGCTACTCGCCTCCTCCCCATATTGTGCTGCCCAGTGCAGCAGTTTGGGAGCTGACCTTGTTTGTGAAGACCGAGGCAAAAAAAGCATTGAGTACTTCAGCTTTTTCCACATCATCTATCACTAAGTTGCCTCCCCCATTCAGTAACAATCCCACACTTTCCCTTACCTTTTTCTTGTTGCTAACATACGTGTAGAAACCCTTCTTGTTACCTTTCACATCCCTTGATAGCTGCAACTCCAGTTTTGTTTTGGCCTTCCTGATTACATCCTTGCATGCTCGAGCAATAATTTTATACTCCTCCCTAGTTATCTGACCAAGTTTCCACTTCTTGTAAGTTTCCTTTTTGTGTTTAAGCTCACCGAAGATTTCACTGTTAAAGCAAGCTGGTCACCTGCCATATTTGCTATTCTTTCTGCACATCGGGATGGTTTGTTCCTGCGTCCTCAGTAAGGCTTCTTTAAAATACAGCCATTTCGTATTTTGCTACTCTCCTTTCTTCCTTTTGTGAGGATCCTGAACTCAACCATCTCAACCATCTCATGGTCACTGCTGCCCAGGTTGCCACTCACTTCTACTTCCCCATCAATTCTTCCCTGTTTGTGAGCAGCAGGTCAAGAGGAGAATGGCCCTTGGTTGGTTCCTCCAGTAGCTGCACCAGGAAGTTGTCCCCAACGTGCTCCAAAAACTTCCTGGATTGTCTGTGCACTGCTGTATTGCTCTCCCACTCTCCCAGCAGATGTCAGGGTGATTGAAGTCCCCCATTAGAACCAGGGCCTGTGTTCTGAAAATGTCAGTTAATTGTCCGAAGAAAGCATCATCTACCTCATCCTCCTGATCTGGTGGTCTATAGCACACGCCCACCAAGACATTACCCTTGTTGCTCTCACTTCTAAACAGGTTTTTCTCCAGTTTCATACTGGAGCACTGAGCAATCATACTGCCCTCTGACATACAGTGCAACTCCTCTACCTTTCCTCCCTTGCTTGTCCTTGCTGAGCAGTTTATACCCATCCATGAGAGTGCTCCAGTCATGTGAGCTACCCCACCAAGTCTCTTTTATTCCAGTCACATCATTTGCTCAGTTTTCTTTTCTACCAGCACTGATCCATTGTGTGCATGCTCAGTGCCCATCTTTTCATAAAAAAACAGTTATTTGGTTGTATTACTAAATCTTGTGTCTTCTTGTATACACATGACATTTCAATTTTTCCATTGAAGTTGGTTTACAAATAAATATCTTTTTACAGGTCGCTCAAATAACGGTGTAATTGTACAGATTCCTTTAGAGAATCCATCATGTTTCTCAGTAGTGAACCTCTTGACAAGAAAGCAGAAAACTGAAATTCAAATGCTTCAGTTTCCAAAGGACAGTTTCCTTAGAGATCATTTGGCCTTGCTTCAGAAATGGTCTCTGCATCAACTGTGTCACACTCCTAGAAACACATTATTAAATAGGTGGGGATGAATGCCCACCCATATAATGTACATTCACATTATGCATTCCCATATGGATTTCAACCTCTATGTTTTTTCAAATATGAGTTTCCTAATCATCTTGCCATATGATATTTTCCATCATCTTCATATACAGCTGAATTCACTTCTGAGGAAGACCAACAGAAATAAAATGGCATTGGAAATAGCAAGCAGAAACTGGTAATGCAAAGTCTTTTCAGCCTGTGCTGAGCAAAAATAATTTTATCTATACTGCATATACACATGGTTTGGAAGTGCACAGAACTGTCTACTGCCCTGAATTGTGTTATACTTAAAATTAGTACACTGAAGTGAATGTGTAAAATTTGCATTGTGAGTTTGTATATCAGTGACTTCAGATTAGATTTGCTCAATTTAGAAACTCTTCTCAAATGGCAATCCCTGCAAACTCAGCCTGAGTTCTGAAAGTCAGGCTGGGTTCTTTTTTCTTAAGTATCAACATAAGTAATACAGATTCTGCAGGGCCAAATTAAGCACTCATTTAAATCTGTGAAATGCTTGTGTCTTCAAATTATGCACTTAAATTATCACTGAGTACTGAAGGACACAGGTGTAACGGAGGGCATCACTTTCCCCAGAAAATCTTTTTTTACTGGTGATGTTGGGTGAGAATGAAAGGGCCCAGCATATGTTTCAGACCAAAGGGGAGTTTGCAGAGATGGCAATTAGAAAAAGCATTTTTTTACTTGTACATTTAGCATATTTATTATGGAAATTATTGAGCCATAAACATTGGGCCCCATCATGACAATTGTATCTTCACTTTCAGAGTAGAATTGCACTTATGGCCTCCAGAGGCAAATAAGAATCATAGCTATTTCATTCAGCAGCTCAGTCTAACAATACAACCAGGACAAAGCTATTTGAAACTACTCAAGCACAAGATGAAGTCTTCTACCGCAGGGTACTGAATGACACTGACACAAAATATACAAGCATTACACCTTCAGAATAGTCATTGGCAGATCATTGATCCTGAGGGCAGGACTTTGTTACCAAACAGTTTCTCAAAGCTAGGTGATCCTCTAGGGTTTCCACCCATCCTGGTTTTACCTGGACACTCCATTTTTTTGCTTCTGTGTCCAAGTGCCATAGGGTTGCCACATGCCCAGTTTTCAACTGGAAAGTCCGGTTGAAAGTCCTGGCAACCCTAAGTGGCACCTGAACAAAATGTTCAGTTACTGTGTGGTGGGGAGAGGCGCTGGATCATTAATCCACACCAGATCCGGCTCAGCCAGGGTTGCCTCCTACATGCAGGCAGGCTGCTTGAGACTTGAGAGGAGTGAGAGATGGGGTCAGGCCTTTGGGGAAGAGGCAGGGCAGGGGCAGGGCCTTGGGATCCGGTTACAAGCAATTAGAAAGGTGGCAACATAACCCTCTGCTTATCACGTATACCACAAGTAGTACCATTTCAGTGGCATCTAGAGAATGTTTCATGTATGACCTTTAACAGCAGATCAAGAGGGAAGCAGAAGAGACTGCCCCATTTCCTGCTCACCACCAATACATGAAGTCATAGAAACTGCATTTGGAATTGCAGGAAAGCAAGAAAGATCACACTGTGGTCTCCCCATCCTCAAATACCTCCCAGTTTATTGGCAAAGATGTCAGAGCTCCAAAAACTCTGCTATAGCCCTGAAGTAGGGTCCTGCTCCAACACTGCTCCTTCATTTGCCAACTGCATCTATAGGCTGCAATGTGCAGCACTAACAGGTCCCTGATTAAGCATTGCTTCATAAATATAATATACCGCTTGGCGTTGATATTGAACACTGTGAAAAACTGAATACAGCTGATCAGGAACTGGAATTTTTGTTCCATGGAAATCCTGATATTAAAAAAAAATTAAATCAGAACAAAAATTTCCCACAAAAGAAAAATTTAGAAAAATTCCAATTCAGGATCATCAAAAACATTTTGTTTCAACAGTATCAAAATGTTTCCTTTAGACATTTGTAGCAAAATATTATTACAATTTATTTTAATATACATTATATTTGTCTAAAATATTAATTTTATTATACAAATTTAAATGCATTCATATGATAGTCAAAATGGAACATTACAAGTTTTTCCCCTCAAAAACTTTTGTCAATATCAATATGCTCCCATACAACTTTTTAATTTTGGACTAAACTGAATTTTTGGGTGGAATAGTGTTCTGTTGAAAAAAAAATTGACCATTTCTAACATTCGGGGGTATCTTTCTTAGTAAAATAAATATTCATGTGCTACCATGTGAAGCCATTTGTGTATTCCTTAGGCTGAAATATAACCTTCCAGTCTTCTAGAGGCATAATTGTACTTTTTAAAAAACATGTATGTAACCTCTGTGATACAGGAAGGCCAGGAAGCAACAGTAGAGTGCTAGAGGGGAAATATATAAACCCAAGTCTAATTAAGGTGTGGTTCTCTGTAGACTAGGGAGGGTGGCTACAGGTTAATTGGAGCACCTGCAGTCAATTAAGGCCCTGTCAGGAACCTAATAAACCCCCCTGCTTCAGTCAGTCAGTTGTGGGGACCGGAGCCGGAGCCGTGCTGTGAGATTTGAAAGATCAGAGAACCAAAGTAAGGGAAACCCTGCCCTAACAGGAGAGGGAGACTCCCTTCCCCAGTGTCTAAGGACCAAAGGTACCCCACCCAAGGGGGAAGAGGGTAAGATTGAGGGGATTGAGAGGGGCTGGGGCTCAGAGTAAGGAGCAAACCCAGACCCCCTTCCCTGTTTCCCTCTTCTACCACCTTCCTAGCCCACTAGCGGGGACCTCAGTGACCCAAGAGCAGGGGCAAGGAGTGGCATCTAAGCCTCCCTGCCAAGAAAAGCACAGGACCCACTATACTAACATTGGCCATCTTGTCACACCTCTCATTCACTAGAAGGCTGTTAATTTAATGCACATAAAATATGACTGCCAATTGAGAGCCTTCTATAAAGCAGCTATAATTCTTTCTTAATTATCAGGTTTCCAGTGTTATATTTTGGAACAATTATATGCTATTTTCAGTATGTGTGAGAGTACAGTTAGCAATTTTATTTAAATTCCCTTGGAAATAAATAATTTTTGCTCCAGTAGAATTCAGTGCAATTTCCATGGATATGCAAAAGAAATGCTGTTGGGGTGGCATGTTCTTAACCATCATGCAGTTTCCATTGCCTTGTATCTTGTTCTCCATTGCACTATCATTAGGGTCCCAAAATTGCTCCTAATAATAAGCATCTATATTTATATCTATATATATTTCCATACAGATCCCCTAACTGCTATTAACTCAATTTCATGATATTTCCTGTACTCCCTGCAGTAGGAAACCTTATTCAGTTGAGAACTGATCTTTTTTTTTTCTCTGCAAAGGATTGAAAAGCTACCTCACCACAAAATCTGTCCAGCGGTTTATTGCCTATCTACTGCCACATTGGTGAAGACAGAGTCTTAAATTCTCTCTGCAATATCTTTAGAGGACTAATGTGTAGAAAAGAAAATTGTCCCGATCTCCACATAGTAGTCTCAATAAGTTATTGGATCAGCAAGATCTATTGATTCCTGGTATTTCATACATAACATATTAAATAACAACAGAATGTTATAGTATAAGTAGAATGATCAATGCCCAAGCTTATAGCTAATCTATATATATATATGCCTGACTTGGCCAAGAAATGCCCCCAGGGGCTTATGGCTGATAAGAAAGGTAAATTTTAGACTATATAAGAACACATGGAAATTTTTCAGCCCAAAAGTCAATAGTCAGGGTCCCTTTTTGAATAGGTCTTCAGGATTAAGTGATAAGGTTTGGGGTAAACTATTGAATTTTTCAAGGAGTTAGGCAAGTGTGCTTCTCTAAAGAAGACATTGCCAGTTTCATTTAGTAGTAGGAATAGATGTTCTTCTTTGGCATTAACCTGCTAGTACATCTGTTTCACAGGTTGAGACTTTAATCTTGTTCAGGGCTTCTTGAGCTGTGGTAAGTGTGATGGGGCAAATTAACTCAGGGGTGGTAGAGTGGATTATATGATTTGGTCAGGAATGAAGTTTTTTCTTTCTTTTTGTTCCATAGGTATTTGGCTAAACTTATCAGCGAAGTACACTGACAGCTCTTCCCAGCAACTGATATCTGGGTCCGTTGTCTGGGTGATGCAGGCTCACTTAATACACCAGTTCACTAAGCAGAATGATTCTGCTGGCCATGATTCTGCTGCCTTGATTTAAGAAAATTAGAAGGCTCTTATTGTGTCATTATTGTACATGGACTTCTGTACATGAAGCTCAAGTTGGTGGCTGTGCTGGAGGAAGAGATTCTTGGATAGGAGGTGTAAATTGAGACCCTATAAGAATTAGAGAAGCTAAGGAGTTCCCAGACAACCAGGTTTGGGAAACACCAGTATCCCAGGTTCAAGGAAGAATGGAGCCAACGATAAAAGAATCATGAGAGAGGAAGTTAGAAAGGAAGCTTGGCAGTTCGTAACCACCAGACGCAAGAGGTCACGGTGGCATGCTACACAGCTGGAGACAGATATGAATAGACAGACTGTAGCCACCCGAGAAAAGAGAAGCAGGAAGAATTCACACAGGTAGAAGTTTCAAATAGATACCAGGTCCTCAACATGGAAACTACGGAAGATCTCCCTCAAGATCCAGCAGGTCCAAGAGAATTGAGAGATTACGGGACCCGTCTAGATGGCAGCTCGGCCCAACCTGTAAGAAAATCAGGCTTACCTGCAAAGAGTTCTCCAACCATCTCAGGAAGACAGACAGTCCCTGTTGGAGATTCAGTACTCAGAAGAACATCCTACAAAGGACAGGCAGACTGCAGAATGGTGTGCTGCCTTTCCAGAGCTAAGACATGAGATGTCACTCTAAGATTGGATAGGCTTCTGAAGTAGACAGGTGAGGATCCATTGGTGATGGTTCATACCAACACAAATGACACAGCATTGCAGGATATCTCACAGATAGTAGCTGACTTCAGGGAACTCTGAAGTGTGCTGAAGAAGAAGAAGAAGAAGAAGAATGTCCAAGCCATCTTCTCTGAGATCCTTCCTGTCCCTCAAGCAAAAGAAGAAAGAAGATTCTGGAGTGAATTGCTGGCTAGGTAAGTGATGTAGAGTGGAGGGCTTGGTATTGTGGAACATTGGTCCACCTTCTATGTGGAGTGGGGGCTGTATAGTTTGGATGGCTTCCCTTCAGTAGAAGAGGGACCAATCTCCTCAGGGACAGGCTGGCTAGAATAGTCGGGTGGGGGTTAAACTAATAGCAAAAAGGGAGTGTGAGGAGAGGGAAAATGAGTATTCAATTAGCACAACATTGAGATTTGAGAAAAAAATTAGTCAAGTATCCAGAGGAAGAAATTCTTGGATTGCCTAGACACCAATCCTAGGAGCCTGGGTAATAAACAAGAGGAACTGAAATCTCTGGAAAATGTTAAGCTGAATCCATGAAAGATGGACATTTTTAAGTCAGCAGGTCCAGTTAGCTTGAATCCAAGCATTTTAAAAGGCCTGGCTGAGGAAATCACTGGACTGTTCATGCTGCTTTTCAATAAATCTTAGAGCACTGGGGAAACTCCAGAAGAAAACTAATATTGTGCCATTTTTTTTAAAGAGTAGACAGGATGATGGAGGTAATTATAGGCCTGTCAGCCTGACGTTTACCTCAAGCAAGATAATGGAGTGGCTGATACGGGACTTGATTAATCAAGAACTAAAGGAGGGTAATGTAATGCAAATAAACATGGGTTTGTGGAAAACAGATCCTGTCAACTAACTTGCAAAAAGAAAAGGAGTACTAGTGGCACCTTAGAGACTAACAAATTTATTTAAGCATAAGCTTTCGTGAGCTACAGCTCACTTCATCGGATGCATTCAGTGGAAAATACAGTAGGGAGATTTATATACATAGAGAACATGAAACAATGGGTGTTACCATACACACTGTAACCAGAGTGATCACTTAAGGTGAGCTATTACCAGCAGGAGAGCGGGGGGGGGACGACGACCTTTTGTCGTGATAATCAAGGTGGGCCATTTCCAGCAATTGACAAGAATGTCTGAGGAACAGTGGGGGGTGGGGAAAAACATGGGGAAATAGTTTTACTTTGTGTAAAGACCCATCCACTCCCAGTCTCTATTCAAGCCTAAGTTAATTGTATCCAGTTTGCAAATTAATTCCAAATCAACAGTCTCTCATTGGAGTCTGGTTTTGAAGTTTTTTTTGTTGAAGTATTGCCACTTTTAGGGCTGTAATCGAGTGACCAGAGAGACTGAAGTGTTCGCCAACTGGTTTTTGAACGTTATAATTCTTGACATCTGATTTGTGTCCATTTATTCTTTTACGTAGAGACTGTCCAGTTTGACCAATGTACATGGTAGAGGGGCATTGCTGGCACATGATGGCATATATCACATTGGTAGATGCGCAGGTGAACGAGCCTCTGATATTGTGGCTGATGTGATTAGGCTCTATGATGGTGTCCCCTGAATAGATATGTGGACAAAGAAAATAACAGAACACCACTAGCCATCACCTTCAGCCCCCAACTAAAACCTCTCTAACGCATCATCAAGGATCTACAACCTATCCTGAAGGATGACCCATCACTCTCACAGATCTTGGGAGACAGGCCAGTCCTTGCTTACAGACAGCCCCCCAATCTGAAGCAAATACTCACCAGCAACCACACAATACACAACAGAACCACTATCCTTGCAACAAAGCCCGCTGCCAACTCTGTCCACATATCTACCCCACCCCCCACTGTTCCTCAGACATTCTTGTCAATTGCTGGAAATGGCCCACCTTGATTATCACTACAAAAGGTTTTCTTCCTCCCCCTCCCCCCCTGCTCTCCTGCTGGTAATAGCTCACCTTAAGTGATCACTCTGATTACAGTGTGTATGGTAACACCCATTGTTTCATGTTCTCTGTGTATATAAATCTCCCTACTGTATTTTCCACTGAATGCATCCGATGAAGTGAGCTGTAGCTCATGAATGCTTATGCTCAAATAAATTTGTTAGTCTCTAAGGTGCCACAAGTACTCCTTTTCTTTTTGCAAATACAGACTAACATAGCTGCTACTCTGAAACCTGTCTAACTTGATATCTGTTTTAAAAATATTTTTTTAAAATGAGATTACTGTGTTGACGTAATGTACTTGCACTTCTGTAGGGCATCTGACATGATATTATACAACATTTTGCTTAAAACTCAGATGATATCAAATTAACATTAAACAGATTAAAAACTGATTAACTGGTTAACTGATAGGTCTCAAATTGTAACTGTAAATAGGGAATCCTAATTGTTTCCAAGTGGGACCTTGCAGAGGGTCTTGGCCCTACGCTATTTAACATTTTTATTAAGGACCTGGAAGAAAACAAAATTATCACTTATAACATTTTCAGATGACACAAAAATTGGGGAGTGGTAAATAATGAAGAAGACTGGTCACGGATTCAGAGAGAGCTGGGTTGTTTAGTAAACTGGGCTCAAGCAAACAATAAGAGTTTTAATAAGGCTAAATGTATACTTCTAGGAAGAAAGAAGGCAGGCCATTCTTAGAGGATGCGGGGCTCTATCCTGGGAAACAATGACTCTGAAAAAGCTTTGGGCATCATGGTGGATAATCAGCTGACATAGCTCCCAGGATGATGTGGCAAAAAGAGCTAATACGATCCTGGGATGCATAAACAGGGAAATTTTGAGTAGGAGAGGTTATTTTACCTCTATTTGGCACTGGTGTGAGCTCTGCTGAAATAATCTGTCCAGTTCTGTGGCCCACAGTTCGAGAAGAATGTTGATACATTGGGGAGGATTCATAGGAGAAACATGAGAACAATCAATGGATTAGAAAACCTGCCTTATAGTAATTAGCTCAAGGAGCTCAGTCTATTTATCCTGACAAAGAGAAGGTTAAGGGGTGACTTGATTACAGTCTGTAGTTACCTACATGGGGAACAAATAAGTAACAATGGGCTCTTCAATCTATCATTGAAAGGTATAAAACAATCCAATGGCTAGAAGTTTAAGATAAGCCTATATTTTTAATGGAGAGAGTAGTTTATAATTGGAATAATTTACCAAGGGTTGTGGTGGATTCTCCATCACTGCCAACTTTTAAATAAAGAATGGATGTTTTTCTAAAAGAATGGTCTAGGAATTATTTGGGGGAAATTCTGTGCCCTATGTTATACAGGATGTCAGATTTGATGATCATAATGATCCCTTCTGGCATTAAAATCTAGGAATCTATTAATCCAGATGTCATAAGGCAATCCCGCCTGCTGCCATCAGATGACAGGCTGCAGCATAACAATCATTGTTGCCTCAGTTTCCCCTTTTGGAATCCCCATAACTCCATGCAAGTTTATCCTCTAGTCCACCAACAGGATGCATTACCATAACATAGTTCAAAATAGTCCATAACAAAAATCTCACACAGGTAGTCCATTGTTTACCCCAGTGCAAGCTATCATTAAAATTCAAGACATGTTGTCCCTTAATGCTTCATATATCACACACCAGTGCTTTCAACTGCATTGGGACTCTCAGTCCTCTCCTCTCCTTGTATGAGGACTGCTACCCAACCCTTCCAGCTGAAGTATAATGCCACTCATCCCAGCAAGAAACTTCACAGCCCCTCTGCTGGGAGCATCCTTGCCAAGGGAGCATCCCTCACTTCCCCACACATTCATGTTTTCTCTGGATCCAGGTGTCTGGCCCTGAAGATATCAGCTGGTAAGCTCCACCTCTGCTCCCCTGCCTCCAGACTTCTCCAGCCCTTGGCTCTGGCTCTCTGGTTTAGAGCCAGCAGACAGCTCTCCCTGCTGCTGCTCTTCCTGCGTTCAGCCCTCTGGTTCTGGCTCTGGCTCGCTGTCCTGTTGACACCAGCCAGCAAACCTCTCTTGCTGCTCTCCTGCCTTCTCCCAGAAACCACTGGCCCTGCTTCTTTCTGGGACTCCTCCAGTCCCCTGCTATCTATCACTTCTAATTTACCCTCCCTTCCTGACTGAACCAATCTGCTCTGACTCACTCAGACTCCCTGTCACTCTATTCTCCACTGATCTACTTACTGGCTCTATCTGTATCTCACTGAAGTGTCTCCCAGAGATTCTCCCGAGTCCTTCATAGCTCCCAATAACTTGGTCCGTCTCTCTCTCCTACTGAGACTCTACATAGATTCTCCCTGGTCCTTTGTAGCTCACTGGTGCTCTCCTGCCCTCTTAACTGGCCACACGGGAGCACCTGTTCTGGCACAGAGGACCTGGACTGGCTTCATTTACAGGGGCCAGTTATCCTGTCACAACAGGACAGTTACAATGTCAAAGAAATTGGAAGAGAAATATCTACTTGGGAAATACAGGAAAACAGTGCTAAAGCTCTTTCAAGAGAATAAAGTATATCTCTAATTTACATAGAAACATAATGGCTCCCTGTTATAAACATACAGCTAAGGGTAGCCTAGAATTCCTCCTTACCTGTAAGGGGTTAAGAAGCTCAGATAACCAGGTTAGCACCTGACCAACAGGACCAATGGGGAAAGAAGATACTTTCAAATCTTGGGGGGGTGGGGGAGAGGTGTTTTTTGTGTTCTTTGTTTGTGTGTATGTTCTCTCTTGGGACTGAGAGGGGCCAGACAAAAATCCATCTTCTCCAACCCATCCTAATCCAAGTCTCCAATACTGCAACCAGAATAAGTAAACCAGGCAAGGCAGATTAGTTTCTTTTGTTTTGCTTGTGAATTTCCCTTTGCTAAAAGGGAAATTTATTCCTGTTTTCTGTAACTTGAATTTTCCCTGTGCTAAGAGAGGGATTTATTCCTGTTTTCTGTAACTATAAGGTTTTGCCCAGAGGGAAATCCTCTGTGTTTTGAATCTAAATACCCTGTAAAGTATTTACCATCCTGATTTTACAGAGGTGATTCTTTTACCTTTCCATTAGATAAAATCCATCTTTTAAGAACCTTACTGATTTTTCCATTGTTCCAAGACCCAGGGGTTTGGGTCTTTGATCATTTTGTAACCAATTGATTAGGATATTATTCTCAAGCCTCCCCAGAAAAGGGAGTGTAAGGGCTTGGGGGGATTGCTGGGGGAAGAGGAACTCCAAGTGGTCCTTTTCCTTGGTTCTTTGTTAAATCACTTGGTGGTGGCAGCGTTACTTAAACCCAAGGTACAAGGGAAAATTTGTGCCTGGGGAGTTTTTAACCTATGCTGGTAGAAATAAGCTTAGGGGGTCTTTCATGCAGGTTCCCATGTCTGTAACCTAGAATTCAGAGTGGGGAGGGAACCCTGACATGGTGGCAGAGTGGTGGGATCATTTTTGAACAAAAAGCACAGCTGGATTTTAAAAGGACAAATTTTTCTTTCCTGCTTGGAAACAGGTTTTTGCTGAGAGCAGTTAGAGGGTTTTTTCCCCTCTGCCTGAAGGCAGAGGGGTCAAGTTACAGTAGCAAAGGAATTCACAAGCTGGGTTGTTTTTTTAATTTCTAACTCTCGGGTATAGCTAGGTTAAATACAAAAAGGCTAGGATGACTAAGTGGCGTCCAAAAAAACCTGGATTTAGCCAAACTGAGAGCACAAGAGAAAGAAAAGGAACATAAGAAACTGATCAAATTAAAACAACTAAAAAAAGCTGCTAAAAGAAAACACCAAAAATCTGCCCACAAGAGAGCTGTGAAGGCAAAGAAAGCTGCCCACAAAAAAGCAGCTATGGAGAACCAGAAGCACGAACTGGCTGTTATGCAGTTAAAAAGACAAAATCTTTCAGCTGCTGGCTCCACTTCCCCAAAAATCCACAAATGGGAGCGACTATTTCCAGAGTATGATAAATCCAGTGATATTGTTGAATATTTCCTCACCTTTAAAAGATTGTGCACACTCCATGCAATTCCTAATGATCACAAAATTATCACATTGGTAGCAAAATTGATTGGCAGAGCTCTGGACATATTCAATAAGATGCCCATTAGAATAATGTGTCAGATTCGAGATCTTGGTCCTTATCTACAAGACACTCAATGATCTTGCTCCAGGACACCTGAAGGTGAAAGATGAGAACTGCATTTGACAGATCTGCTCTTCCGGCAAAATGGAACTGTCAACTGCAAAGGTAAGGCTTGTCTATGGAGGTGACAAAGTTTTTGCAGGGGCCAGGAAAAGATTTTGGTATGAAAATGAAAAACCACCATAGACCCCACCACCTTCTGTTCCAAGTATAGTGTGCACTTCTTCAATCATTTTTATTTTTTGCTATGTAAACACACATCATTGTTCATAACATATATTATATTAAAATAATTCCCTACATAATTTTTCCCTGGGGAGAGGAAGAAAGAACAAGCAGATGTTAGTCATGTTGCTTAATGCACTACTGGTGGACGTTCAGATACTATAGAGATCAACACTAGATAAGAGCCTGAATAGAACAGACTAGTCTCCTTACATAGAAAAGATGTAAACTCTCAGGTGTCAATTTTCCACTCAGCTCAGACAGAGTGGGAAAGTTGGACTATAGAGAGCCAGTAGCAGCTTCCTACTCCAAAACTGCGAAGCCCCAGTGCAAGTTAGCAATGCAAAGGTTTATAATTACAAAAGTTACCAGTAGACATTCATACTGTTATGTCCACATATTACTACTTTACATTTGCAGAAGGAACACAGGTTTTTCAAACAATCCTTTGTTCCATGTAGCATGGCATTCTTGTCATACCTGATGCTTCATCAGAAGATTAACTTCACTGCCTTTGCATGGGACACATGTGTAGTGTATATGAATTGGGTAGAATCCCTTTAAATACTTGTGAGCCTCTGATGGTGCTCACTGTCCTGTGTTTCAAAAATCCCTAGTACCCTGCCAGAGCAGCAATGTATATACCTAACTAGGTCTCACGTTTTGTATATTAGTTAGAAAACACAGATTTTTTGATCCTACTATGCCCATGTAGTTCTTTCATATTATGATTGTTGTGTAAATAACAAAAGACACAACTACAGAGAAGTCCTCAGCAGACACAGAACTACCATTGCTAGGTCCTCCATGCCCCTGCCAGCCTCCTCCAAAGTGCAGGCCAACTCTGGATCTGAGCTAGCTGGAAAACAACAATTCTGTTTAGTGAAAAAGTTTTAGATTTCAGAATTTGTTTTCATTCTGCATCAGAACAAAATTGAGACCTTTCAAAAAATGTTCACAAAAACCCTTAAGAGAAGACTAGCCCAGTGGTAAGGGCATGAAGTTGGGAAATTGAAGACGCAGGTTTACATCTGTTCTATGAATCAAACAGAGTAGGAATCTGAAGTCCCATCTCCAAGGTGAGACTAGTGTCTTCACCACCAGGCTAAAGAGTCAGTCTCTTTGACTCTCATAATATTATTTATACAAAGTAAAATAGCTGCAAGAGGTGGGATTCCCTCAATCTCTCCTTAGGGAGCTGTTCTGTTATGTATAAATAAACAAATATTCATTGGGCTAGACAGAGAGAGAGAAAGAGAAAGAGAGACTCTATAGCTTGGTGATTAGGGCCCTCAGTTGGATCACCCACATCCCAGGTAAGTGCCCTAACCCCTGGGTATTGGCTATTCTGGGGTTAGCAGGGATCTCTCTCTCTCTCTCTCACACACACACACACACACACAAAAGAAACCTTCCTGATGAAACAGCAATTTTTCAAGGGGGGCCCCCAGGAGCTATCAAAAGTTTTTCAACCAGCTTTAGAAATGATAGAGAGGAGGACGAGTGGCCAAAGTATGCTATGCTGTGGCTTTGCTCAGCAGGTGAATGGTGTCTTGGGGGCCATTAACAACTGACTCAGCTTAGAGAAGCCCCTAGACATACTCTAACCTATGCTCGGGCTGAGTCAGGCAGAGATGAAGAGAGATGTAACTATTTCCCTGATGGTCTCCCACTTTGCATCACCAAGTATAAATTCAATGAAGCAGAGAATCTGCCCAAAGATTCACAAACTGCTAACAGGGTCTTCTTCTTCCAATATATTGAGAACCAGATCACCTGTGGGAAGGACATGTTAAACTCAGAGTTTATATTTCAGAGAGGAAACAAGCACCATAGTTCTTGGTTTTGCTCTTTTTGCAAGACTCTTCTACCATGTCCCTCTTTTGCTGTCACTCATGAGCTAAGGCTATGTCTACACTGTGGACCTTACAGTGGCCCACCTGTACCAATGCAGCTGCATTGCTGTAAGGTCTCCTGTGTAGTTGCTCTGTGTAAACTACCCCCAATGAGCAGTAGTAGCTATGTTGGCAGGAGAGTGTCTTCAACTGGCATAGCGCTGTCCACATCACCACTTTTGTAGGTGAAACTTTATGTCAGTCAGGGATATCTTTTTTCACACCACTGACCAACAAAAGCCTAACATTGCTCAGTTAATATAATGGGATATCGTTAGCACTTTATTTAATGGATATATCAAGTTATTTTCTTCCATTTCAAGATCTAAAATCCCACAATTATTGCTATATTGGAATCTTTTTCTATAGCAGTTTGATATACTACTGATAAAAACCTGGATTAAACAAAAATGTACATTTTATATGTAACAAAAGATAACATTAAGGTTGTTGATCAAAATAACAGACTAAAAAGTAACTAGGTCTCTAACCGATAGTTTTAGTTGGTATTGCATTAGGGAATAAGTGTTGTTTTGATAAAAATAATAACTTAATTACACTATACAAATTGCCCTGACCAAGGTACTCATCACATTGAACAATAATTTAACATACTACAAAAATATTATAAAACAACTATATTAATCATAAGGGGATAAGACATAATTAATACAAAAATCACATAAATACTCAACCTGGCTGATGATGAAACATTGTCCCTTTCCCCTCTCAAAGAAATGTAGTTCATAGATGAGTTTTCACTTTCTCATGTCTCCTCTGAGAATAGTTTAAAAATTAAAATGTCATGCTTCTTCATCTCAAATTAAATACTTTCTCTTCACAACCAAGACTGTGGTAATAAAATCTATCATTTTTACCATGATGGGCTGTCAAGATTAAACAAGAGGTGGACATGGAAAAGAGGGAAAGGAAAAACAAAGGGCCTGATATTCGCTTTGTGATCTAACCCTTAGTAAGGAGCACTGCCCTAGGAGCATCCCAGGAGGGAAAATGCAACTCAGGGAACCACAGTCTCACTCCCGGTCACCCTGCTGCTCTGGGGAGGTGCAGGGTGACCAGGTGAAACAGGGCTACATTGCAGGACCCCTGACATGACAGCGTAGCTATGCCACCAGGTGTTCTGGGGGGAGATAGAGCTCCACCCACTCAAACGGGATGGGCTATTGAGCATCAGTTATGCAGAGTTGAAGACTACTCCCTTGTGCTGGTGACAGGATGGTTCCTGATCTGCTCCTGAGGTATTGAGAAAATGCTCAATTACGAGAACTTTTATATTTGTATCATAGGTTCATAGAATTGAGACATCTCTGTGCATCCCACATGTTGATCTGTCTCTCTGATATATCCTCCCAGATGTCTGTATCATCACCATTATGATTGCACCTCAACACCTGGCTGTTGCCTTTGACTCTCACTTCACTTCTGGACTCAGTATTGCCAACCCCAAGCATTCAAAAATTATGCCTGGCCTCCAAAATATCATGAGATTGACTTAAAATCAAGAGATTTTAACATATAATAAATGTTGGGTTCTTTGCATTCATTTTCTGGCTTTTGAGCTTTTTAGTGATCACGTTTACCCATGAGTGCTAGAAACGTACCTACATTTTAAACAAAAATTGAGATAATTTAAAATTATAAGCGGGTTCAAAAAAGGATTGGATAAGTTCATGGAGGATAGATGCATCAATGTCTATTGGCCAAGCTGGTCAGAGAAGCAACCCCATATTCTGGGTGTCCCTGAGCCTCTGACAGCCAGATGCTGGAACAGGACAATAAAAATCACAAGAGTCAACAACAATGTGTGCCACACATCTAAGCCATGTCCAAATCTTGCTGCTTTTTTCTGTTGTAACAACTCTGAGATCTGGCCTTTTCTATTAACTAAAATTCCCATCTATGCTCTCATGATTTCTTGTCTAGGCTCCTGCAATATTCTCTTCTCTGGCCTCCCTGACCTACATTGTCTATTAAAAATACAGCTGCTACTATCACCTTCCTGGACCAATTAAATCAACTTCCTCTTTGGATACCTTGAATTCACCACGTTAAATTCAAGCTTCTTGTCCTCATCCTTAAGGATGGTCCCTAGTCTGCCCCTCTCTATTTATCGCCCCCCTAAGTGCTCTTGTGCTCTCTTCTTTGCTGACTCTCATGCTTGCAACACTTCTCCAAACTAATCCATGAAGCCATTACCCTCTTCTGCTTTAAATCTGTCATGCAACCGAACAGAGCCAGAGCTCCCACGACACTTTTGCAGGGGAGGGACAGGAAGTGAGACAACATGACCCCACAACCACCTCCCAATGGCAACACATGGCCCCAGGAGCCTTTCATCTTTCAGGGAGTGAAGCAGCAGCTTCCCCAACTCTGGGCTAAGTGGGAGAAGAGAGATCTAGGCTCTCCTCCAGATACCCCCTGGAAGCAGTACTTGTACCTTCATTTCCACCGAATGCATCCGATGAAGTGAGCAATAGCTATAAAGCTTATGTGGCTAACGTGAGCTATAAAGACAGGTTTCAGAGTAGCAGCCGTGTTAGTCTGTATTCTCAAAAAGAAAAAGGAGTACTTGTGGCACCTTAGAGACTAACAAATTTATTAAAGCATAAGCTTTCGTGAGCTACAGCTTACTTCATCGGATGCATCCGATGAAGTGAGCTGTAGCTCACGAAAGCTTATGCTCTAATAAATTTGTTAGTCTCTAAGGTGCCACAAGTACTCCTTTTCTTTTTTGCGAATACAGACTAACACGGCTGCTACTCTGAAACCTACTTGTACCTTGTGGTCAATCGCTTTGCTGGATAAGCAGCTTTCTCCTACTATCACTTACCATTCCTAGTTCTACAGTTTAAGAGATAATAATCTGTGTTACATTACAAGAGGTGCAGCGTTCAAAGCCTCTAGTGATAGTTACAGTTGAATATCAAAGAATTTTTTTTTAAAGTAAGGAATTGTGTACAAAAACCTTTGTTAAAAAGCACTATTTACATTTCAAAATCAAATATTGGAAAGTTAAGAAATCCAGTTTACAATTTTCTGTACAACATTAATTCAGCCTTCTTCTGCACATGTATTATGATACAACCTTTAATTAAGTTATCACAATTTTTTTTCCACCGGACCCCTGCCTCACTCAGTGAACAAGAATGTGTAAGTGTCAGAATTAAATTTGCATGGGCAATTGTAAATTGTATCATATCCTAACATGAGTGTTTTTCTTTTACACTGCAGCCTAAACAATATTCCTTTAACAATTTTATGGTAATATAAGTATTTCCAAAATGGTAATGCTACAATACTTAATGATGATATTAAATAAAACCAGTCCTGCCACTGACTGCTGGTGTGGGCAACTAGACACTCCCCCCAACACCATTTTTTGCCATATGTAATTACCCTTTGTTTACATTACTTCAACATGTTTTGAATTCAAGTGACAGGTTAATATCTAAGGTGATCAGAATGAACTTGTGCCCAGGCTGTGACAGGTTGTTACGCAGTTTTCCAGGTAACCAGGGACCAGCCAAGGAGCCTTCCCAGCTTCTATGTGCTCTACTCAAAGCCATGTGAAACTTGAAGTCCCTGTGTTCAGGTAAGTGCAGGGACTGCTACCTCCATGCCACACCAGCAACCCATATTGTCCTAAAAGTCCCCATTCTATATCTACTCACTTAGCGTTCCAGGTGCTAATCAGCAAGCATGCTGCTTGCCCAGGCTAGTGTAGTGGCAGGCTCTCTCCTCATGCATGTTGCGGAGCTCTGGAAGGTATTCATCCTGAATCAGAGTATCTCTCAGAGATCTCGCTGGACAGTACAGCTCTGTATCAACTCTAAATGGAGCTGTACTTTTAATGTACATCCGACAGTTTGCAAGACGCGCTATCAAATGACTTCTGAAAATGTAAAGTCCATATTCTGATCTGATTTACACTCCTAAAAGCCTGAAGCTGCTTCAATGAAATCAAAAGAGTTACTACAGATTTAAAGAGGTATAACTGAGAACAGCATTTGGCTGTAGATACATTGGGCTAGATCCTTGGTCCCACCAAAGATGCTTTGTGCTGCTCCAATAATGTAAAGCAGCCTTAAAGCTGGTTGAAATGGCTAGCTGGGGAAACTTCTGGGTGGTGAAGGATTGATGTAGCTAGCACCACACCACTGTCTCCCGCCCCTTACCCCCACCTCTCAGTTACCCAGTGTAAAGCATGTAGTGGGGAAAAGAAAGTGTTACAAGAACACCCCAGAATTTCATCAATCTCTAGCTGCTAAAATGGCCACCTAGGGTCTTGCAGCTTGTACAATTTACCCACCCTTGGGAACACTCTGAGTTGTTCCTCAAGACTATATTGGTGTCTAGCAGCCCAAGGATCAAGGAGCCATAAGGTGGAATCATCTAACATCAAATGGCTAGTATTGAGGATTTTGCTCATCACACTCACTAATTCTGTAATTCTAAAATAAATATATAATGTTTGTGTGGGACTGATTTTACAGATTAATGCTTTTGTTATCCTCTAGAAATTTAGGAATCTTTTTCTTAATAGTTGTTTCATTATTTTATAAGACAAGACATGAAAGTTAGATTTTGGTAGTAACGCTGCACACAGATGCAGAGATGCAACTCAAGTTAAGTACTTCTCTTGCTGCTTTCCCATTTCCCCCACCAAGATCGACACTACATGTACTTTTCTCCAATCTTCCACAAGCTCCCTGGTTTTCATTAGGTTTCCAATATGGTCAATAGATCAGTTAAGTCCATAAGCTACAAACTACTCAGTGCCAAGGTACCACTACTCACAAGTGAAGCAGCTTGCTGGACTTGGGCCTAAGTTCTTTGCTACTTCCCTTAATACCACATGATGCATATCCTAACATACTGATGTCTATATGTTTGAATTTTCCAAAACATTGATGTATCTGCTCTTTATCATCACCTATTTCACCTTTGACTAGGAAGGGAAACAGAGGTATCATATATGAATCACACTCTGTACCACTCTAAGACACCACACCATATTTTCTATCAGAAGAAATTGGCACAAAACCAGAAGCATTTAAATGCTTATCTAGTTACATATCAAATATAGATAATGCATCATGGATCAGATTCTCAGTGGCAGATGATTAATTTTTCTTTGGAGCAGTCCTCCTGGGGCCAGAGTGCTAACTCTACAGCCTGTATCTGACAGCAATGCAGCACAAAGCTGCCACAGTGCACCAGGAGCCTGATTCAGGTAAGCACATTGCTTCCGTGCTCTGCTGAAGTAGTACAAAGAAGATCTAGCCCATGTACCATTCAGTAAGTAAGGAGGACAGAAACCTCCCAAAACACAAGAATTGCATATATACACCTCCCTTTATTTTTCAAACTATTTAAAAAATATAATCTGAATACTTTAGATACTGACTTAAAAATGTAGTGAATAAGAGCAGGTTAGGCCTTACCGTTACACCAAAGAAGTTGGTTTCATTCATAGCATCCAGAAATATTTTGCCAAGTTTGTGGTTTGTGTAGTTAAAATCCTCGATTTTTTGGTGTTTGTTTGTAGTGTTGAGATATTTCATTGCCCGCTGCAGTGTTTTGGCAATCACCCATATTCCATCGTAGGCATAACCATGAAATTTACTAGACTGTCCATCTCCCCGTTTGTCATTATATTCCTTTTCATACTGCTGTGGAGTCTATGGAGAAGGAAATAAAACTTCATGACATAGCTCAGGACTTCAGAGATTTGGGGTCCTGAATCTTCATTACAAGTGTCCTACTGATATAGAAAAGATTTTGAAAGCAAGGGCTAGGAAAGAGTTAAAAACCCATGAGATCATGCATTCTTATTAATTTCAAGAGTGATGGTGGGAGATGGAGGAAAAGAGCCTAGAAAGAGATGAATATGTATTGCACAGACTGCATATGTAAGAAGCACCCATTTTAAGTAATTTTATTTTCATCCATCAGTCTTCCATTCCACTGCATCCAGCCTCTTGGGTTACAAACTGGTGAACCACAGAATTACCAAAGGGGAAGTTTTTTCCAGATCTCTGTCACAGAGGTTTGGGTTTGCCCTGAAGTGAGGTTTTATAACCTTATAATTTTTTCCTTATGTAATTGATTTTTTTAAAAAAAATCACAAGTGTGTCTAGGTTTTTGTTTTGTTTTGTTTCAGAATCTTGCTAAGCTCTTGACCTCAGTAATGGCTTGTTGCAATGAGTTCCAGAATGGTAGCATTTTGCACTCAATCTGCACATGTGAATGACTATATGAGGGCAAAGCAGTGGAGAATCAGGCCCATTTTTTCATGGGCTGGGACTTTATGCATTATATTTTATACAGGAACAAATACACACAACACATTCAAAGTGTTATAAAGAACATCTCAAAAAGACAAAGAACCTTCAGAAATCATACACGTGGTTATGTGATAAGATGGCATGCTGCATATTTATCTATCTAAAATCTGGAGCACATCCAATCCTGTGAGTCACAGAAAGCTAGTGAGGTTAACACTTTGCAGGATCAGGCTTTACCGAGTATAAATAATGTACACAGCTAAGGAAGTAGATAGCAAAAAAAGTTTCTAATTATCTATCTGCCCCACACAGTATCTAGCACTGTGGATTGTAATTTGGAGATTTTGTTTAAGGCTTGTGCATTACGGCTTCAAGGGCATATATGTGTAACTGACTGCAGGGAAAATCCAAGAACAAAGACAACAGGGAAAGGGATTTTATCTGTATATCACCCTGCAGAAGAGAAGAAATGATATCTTATGTGTTTTAAAATAGCATACTGGAGGAGAAGGATAATCATATTAGGTGCTATACAAGTACAAATAAGTAAATAACAAGGATGATAATTAAAAAGAAATGAACTGACATTATTTGATCAGAATGTTAAAGTATTTAACATTTTTTCAGTAAGCACTGATGTCAAAAAGTGACTCATGGAAAAACATGAGCACCTCTGAATAAAGAAGTGTTTGGAAATCCCTTGTCAATTGCAATGGCCTCCTTAGTTCTAGGTCTAATAATAGGTTCTTCCTAGGGCACCCCATTGTAAGGGGCACCAAAAACATAAGATCTGGTTGCTCTCTGTGCCTTGAAGTTGCCTGTAGTAATATTGGTGTGCTCTACACTCAGCATCACCTTCTGAGGAAGGCTACTCAATAGCAGCACTTCTCTTCTGAGGCAAAGCTACCTGCCTCTTAGCTGTGCTAGCAGCAGCAGCAGCAATTTCCTCCTCATTTGGGCCCCTAGAAAACCTTTGGCCAGAAGATGGGGAGCGGGGAGGTGGAAATGAAATGAGTCATGGAAGAGGCAGAGAGAGACCTGGGAAAGGGGCAGGAAAGTGAGAGGAGAACGTATGAGAAAGTGGACCAGACAGGGAAATCTAAATGTGGGAGGATCCCTAAGAGCCTGATCCCTGTGCTTCCTAGCATTGTGGGGCTGGAAGGGTGGGCCTTCTCCAAAGTTCCCAGCACTGTTTAGAGTCTTTTCCAAGGGAAATGAAGCAGCAGGCCCTTAGGAAAGGTCTGCAAGATGATGAGGAAAGGGCTGGGGGCTTGAGGGAAAAGAGACAGTGTTTAGGGATCCACTCATAGACAGAGGGAGACAAAATGAGGACAGGAGGAGAAAAGAGCATGAGGGTTACACAAAAACATGGCAGAAATAGAGGATTGTTGTGGAGACTCTGGGGTGAGAGATGAGGGACTGCTGAATGCTTGCTGTACTATGACTATTTCTGCTGGTAGTTATTAGTCCCTCTCTTTCCTGATCATTAAATTCACCCAAAGATACAAAATATTTAAAAAGCTACCCTACAATGTCTCTTTCCGTAGTTATCAAATTTTTAAAAATTGACAGGCAAAGTAATATGTATATTAGGGGAATATTTTTGAATGTTAAAAAGTAGTTGAAAGAAAGATACTAACCCGTCCTGATATGGTCTTTATCACTTTTGAACTGAGAGGTTCAAAATCCACTCCAATGTAACCTTCCATGGCAGTAAGAAGATTTTTGCTGAGACACTGTGAAGAATTAATCCAGGATTCCCACCATGAACTTTCATACCACCCAGGAATGATCCACTGATATTTACTGCCATACATCTCCTCATCATAAGCCTACAATAGTAATAATAAAAAATCAGTAGACAATGAGTAGTTTACTGGTCAAAACACTTACAACAAACATCAGAAATAAAAGCTCTCCTGTTTAAGTTTTTACATAATGAATTTACTGCATAATTAAAGAATACAAAAATATTTTAAATAACTTATTTTCTAACAGTGCAGATTTATTTCTTTTTTGTTTCCAAATTTATGTACATGAAGACAGCATTTTACAAAATAATAAGTCAAAAGCTGTTCAAAACCAGTTTAATTAGAAGTAGAAGAACAAAAAAGTACTTGGTATCTAAATGGGGTGGGGGTGGGGGGTAAACACAACTGAGGGAAGTAGAGCAATTCCATAAGAAATCCTCTATAAGGTGGCTTTCAACCTCAGTCTGAGAAGAGTGGAAATAGATGAGTATGTGTGCATATGCACAAACATGCATTGTTAGTGTGAAACAGCCATATTAAACACCATCATTATATTATTTTTCTTTAGGTAAAGCACACTTGATTTCAATTAATGACATAGTATCAGAGCAGAATGTAACCTTCTGCTGCAACATTGACATTAAAGAATCATCCAAAATTGAAACAAGAATTAGGGAAAGAATATAACCAGAAAATCATCAGCCTGTAACCCAGGAGACAAAAATTCACAATGTTTCAAATGTTCATGTTGTGATCTGATAAAATAAGTAGAAGAGAAACATTAACTAGATATTTGATTTTTTGAGAAGCATGAAGCAATGGTAAAGTTTGTGGTATGGCAAACAAATTTTTCAGAATTTCTCTTTTAAATAATGAACTGTTTAATATTGAAATCTACTTTTCAAAACATTGAGCACAGCCCATTAAACCCACAGAGACAGGAAGTCTTAACTTTAACTACACAAAACACACAGAACAGAGGTATCCACAATACTTTATTTTTCAGACATATATGGTAACATGCATGAAAATGTGTTCTCCATGCAGAAGAGGAATTCATTATGGATGATAAAGGAATCCTGAACTTTTGTATTGTGAAGGAAAGTCTCTTTTATCGAGCATAAAATCTGCAAATCTTTCCTGAAGGTCCTCTCTCCTTATCGCTGCTGGATGTCTTCCTGTAGACATTTCAGTTCCTTTCAAATAGTAATTTTCAGGTTTCTTTGCTTCTTCACAAATATGTGGGATATTAGAGATGCAAGACATGTAATGGAGCTAAAACAGATGTCCAAGTCTTTTAGAAGTATATGATACAACCCTAAAACCCTTAAATGTAACAGACTTTCATAAATTCTGAAAAAGGAAGAGATTCTTACAAATATTCATTTTTTCATCTGCATCAGCCTTATAGAGAACAGACTAGGAGCAGAAGAGAGATTAGCCAGGATATGAATATGAGGCATACTGCTTACTCAGAATACAATCCTTATGAAAAATACTCCTAAGAGGATCTGAAGAAGGCCCTGGGGATACTTGAAGATGAGATGGAAATGTTAAAGCAAGAAATAGAAACATGGACAACTCCGAAATGAGGTTAATGACCAGATGTAGGAGGAATGTTAGAGTTGAGTTTTATGTCTGCCTGGACTATTACAGAGCAGCCAACTCTCACAAATTTACAGCGAGCAAGGCAATTTTGTTTGCCCCAGCTGCAGGAACTCAGTTGAGATCAAGTTATACAAATTATGTATATAATGTGCTGCTTGATGGAATGGAGGGCCTTCAGCTTCTCCCAGAACGCCAAAATACTGATTAACTACCTGAGTGTGCCCCACAGCTATATCTTAATTAGAAGTGCACCCCCACAGTCCCACATCAATTCCATGCTTCCCCAGACCCACTCAATTAATTTTGTGCCCCCAGCCCAACATAAATTCTGCCCCTCCACCACACATATGCATCTTGCTCCACAGCACACCTCTGCTCCTCCTACAGCTGAAGAGGTTCATCGTCCTCTCCCCAAACTGGTGACAGAGGCAGCTCCAAGAGTTCTTGACTGCAGCCCTCCAAGACTTGGAGAAGGGCAGATCTAGGGGATTTTCCTCCATCAGTACACTAGAGTAGCACTTAACAGAGTGCACTGGTCAGATAAAGTAGGTTTACTGCTGCTTTGCATCACCAGAGCAATACAAAGCAGCCAGTGCGTAATCATGAATCTTCCTATCTGGCCAGCTCTCTGGGCTGACCAAGTTCCCAGTTGGTCAGCTCCCAGGCTACTCACCTGGTGGGGAAGTTAGTGGGCTCCTGGCCAATTGGCTAGGAGCCAGAGACACTGCATGAAAATTTTGAAAAATTCTGTTTCAGTTCTTCAAATCAGAATTTTTCAAAAATGTTGATTCTGTGAAAAATTTCACTTGTGGAATGATTTTTTTTTAAATATAAAATTTTCCATGGAATGGAAATGCTGGTGCCCACACAGCTCTACTCTTGACACATATTCCAATCAGTTTCCCTCAAACTGCAGACTCATTTTAACCAACAGAATCATTGCATACAAATTGGCTATAGAAGCAGGGGAATGACTGGTTGAGTTCACTCTGATATTGTAATGTCCATTGAACTGGCCCTGTCTAGAGTCTATATAACAATTTTGCCTCATAACAATTAGATACAATAGTTTTTAATGTCTTGGCATAATTACTAATGTCTTCCAATATTCCAAGTTCCCAAACTTGTTCCGCTCCTTGTGCAGGGAAAGTTCCTGCCGGGCCGGGCCGGTTTGTATACCTGCCGCGTCTGCAGGTTCGGCCAATCGCGGCTCCCTGTGGCTGTGGTTCGCTGCTCCAGGCCAATGGGAGCTGCTGGAAGCAGCAGCCAGTATGTCCCTCTGCCTGCGCCATTTTCAGCAGTTCCCATTGCCCTGGAGCAGCGAACCGCAGCCAGGGGGAGCCACGATCGGCTGAACCTGCAGATGTGGCAGGTAAACAAACCGGCCCCGCCCACCAGGGCTTTCCCTGCACAAGCGGTGGAACAAGTTTGGGAACCATGCAATATAGAGTATGCATAACTTTTGGATTAATTTTAACTATAGGGAAAGTTTGAAGAGTTGGTTATTCATTATTAGGATCATTGGGACATAGGAATGACAGACACAGATATTACATTTCTTAAAAGGACTAGCTTTTAATTAATTTTAAGTCAAACCTATTAAGAGATTTACTTGTAAATTCTCAGAAAATGTATTAGATAGTCATAGAGCAAGCGTGGCACGTTTGGGGAGAAAATGTTATATTTTTCTTACATTACAAAGAGCTTGAATCTATGCTCTAAATGCAAAATGGAACCTCAACCTTAACTATGGAAATATAATGTGTGTTTTGAAGTTTACCTTGTTCTCTCTTGTTTGTGTAATGTGTTTAATAATGAGTCAAAACAATGAAAATAGAAATCCATAAAACCCATAAGGTTAAGGTCACATTTGCACGGATAATCCTGTATCCATCTTCATCCATCCAATGAAAGTGTGTTCCACATATAACAAAAAAATCTTACTTTGCATGGGGGGAGCATTGTTAAGTTGCTGCCAGGGGTTCTG
The DNA here is from genome assembly GCF_009764565.3 of Dermochelys coriacea. NCBI lineage: Eukaryota > Metazoa > Chordata > Testudines > Dermochelyidae > Dermochelys > Dermochelys coriacea. Next base: position 153,353,697 of record NC_050069.1, on the reverse strand, counting down.
GAACTAGGGGTTCTGGGGTGTGGCAACACCCTCTGGCTTGAAGTGGTTTCTATCACATATAGGGTTTACACTTTTCTTCAATGGCTTTCAGTATCCCCACTATACAAAATGTTCGAATGCCACTAGTTGCTGCATGATAAAACTGTCATCTGATTTACCTTTGTTCTCTTGGGTTTGTTGCCTCAGATAATGGGGCTGTAATGGGGTCTACAAATCTCATAGTGAACGTAGACAGAAGGGGAAAGAGATCCTCTCCTGTTTATAGGCTAGCAGCTTGACCACACAGCTGCCAGAACTGCCAATCATGGAGGTAGGCACCCACAGCTGAAGCCAAGAGAGGAAACAAGGCCTGCTATAAAGAAGAGAACAGACAAAGACAGGAAGGCATAAAGGGTTTAAGAGAGTAAACAGGGAACACCCCTGCACCAGGCTGCCTCTATGAACACAGCCAAGAGGCTGAAATAGACTGCTAGATTTAATTAGAGATGAGAGTCCACAAATTGCTCTGACTGTAGGCAAATTAAGGAGGGCCAGTCAGACCACTCAAAAGACCATACCAGAAGCTAGTGACAGGGACAACGATATCAAATACCACTAGGACTTTGTCTTAAAGCCTCATTTTGCATATTGCCTTATTTCAGTTGTCCTTGATGGTTTAACCAATGCAGAATGAGAATATACTGCACAGTCCACAAACAACATTCACTTTAATGGCTCCTTTACAACAACCATACAATACACTATGAAAACAGCAGAAGAAACTGAGACACCATGGAAAAATGAAAGAGAAATGCAAGCCAACAAGAGACTGCCTGTTACCAGTCACAGAATGTACTGCTTTCAGAAAAACAGATTTGAGCACTGGGGAGTGTAAAAGCAATAATGAACTGAATCACCTCATCTGGACTAAGCAAACTTAAAACAACCACAAAAGGTAATTAAAATACATATAGGGACCAATAAGTGACTTTGGAGCCTAAGTCCCATTGACTTCCCAAAAAATGTAGGTTTTTAAGTGCTTACATAACTTTTGAAAGTGAACTTAGGTATATAGGCCTTGCTGAGCCCTGGGCATAACTAAGACTATGATCCAGAGTAGGCCTTTGCAGAATAGTAACACACTAGGTGTCAGCTAACCATGTAAGCACATTCCTGACTGGAGAGGATGGTACAAAAATACACAAATCTCTCAAGTGACTACATGAACACATTTTAATACGAGATGGTACAAGAACACACTGGCCCCTCCTAAAGATAAGGATGGGATGACAGGATAATGAATGAGGAGGTTTTGTTCAAACTAGCAGGTACAAGGTGTAAGGGTGGTAACTAATAACATCTGGAGTGTAATATATAACTTGTTTGTATCAACGTATAAATGAAGAAGTCATAGGAAGGTCATCTTTGTATTGGCATAGGGGAGTGGTTCTCAACCAGGGGTACATGTACCTGTTGGTATGCAGAGGTCTTCCAAGGTGTACATCAACTCATCTAGATATTTGCCTAGTTTTACAACAGGCTACATAAAAAGCACTAGAAAATTCAGTACAAACTAAAATTTCATACAATGACTTGTTTATAGTGCTCTATATATACTATACATTGAAATGTAAGTACAATATTTATATTCCAATTGATTTATTTTATAATTAGATGGTAAATATGAGAAAAGTAAACAATTTTTCAGTAATAGTGTGCTGTGACACTTTTGTATTTTTATGTCTAATTTTGTAAACGAATAGTTTTTAAGTGAGGTGAAACTTGAGGACATGCAAGAGAAATCAGACTCCTGAAAGGGGTACAAGTAGTCTGGAAACATTGAGAGCCACTGACCTAGGGGACACCATCTTGTTATGTTGACTGAGCCTCTACCTTGTCACAGGCATACATGGGTAGCGTCCCTATGACCTGTTGGACAGAGCGCTAGTACCTTGCTTTGCTGACAACAAAATTGGCCAAGTGCCTTCACCACTAAACTGAGTCTATGGTCTTTCTTGATGAATAACATTGAGGTCTGCTGAATCAACACACTGAACTCTCTGCTAGTGCAGCCAACATCTGATCTCCAAGAACAACAGTACTAGCAGCAGTAACAACTTTGCAGCACTAGCAACGCTCCACAGCACTAACAAGAAGGTGTTTTGGAAATGTTTACACATACTGCATTGCGTAGGCATTTTAGTATGTATGCTACTCTAATAAAAACATTTTCCATTAAAAGTCAATGCTGTTGTATAGCCCCAAAAGGAAAAGTGAAAGAGAAAATGGGAAAATAAAAGAAGAGATTAAGGACTGGATTCTACTGCCAATGGAGTCAATACAAAACTCGCATTGATTTGAAAAGGAGCAAATCAAGTCCTGAGAATTTGTGGTATTGTATCAAGAATGTCACATAAATCTTGCTCTGATTATTTAATAGAAGTTTATATAAAGGGCTACTTAAAGACTGTGAACTGAAATTGGTGCAACGTATATCTTCTTATGTTCTCCTCAGCAGACAGGGCCTGATTCAGAGCTCAATGAAGTCACTGTGGAAACTCTGACTGGCTTCACTGGGGGTTGAATCAGCCCTTTAATTTGTTTAAATGTTTTCCAGGATGCTAGCCAATGTTCAGGTGACTTCTGTTCCAATCTTGGGGTGGTATAGAGTAGGACTAATGTGCTTTGTACCCATACACAGACAATTATGCAGATCCTGAGGTTGCCTTTTGGTATATTTCTGGCTTATCCACCAAGCATTCAAGTTATAACTTCCAGTATGAAAATGTGTCCTAATACAATAGCATCTTACTTTTATAATCCCAAATTACATCTCTGGAAGAGATCAGTACTACCCTCTAGTGCACCTACCTGAAGGTACACCTAGGAAATCAAATATCTGGCAGCATACCTTTATTTTGCTAATTAAATAATTGCACTCCCCGTCAAAATACCTCAGCATAGTTGTTGGAGTACTTGAATCAAGAATATATTTCATGATTAACAATGAGCCTACATGACATATTGACACTCATTTTTATATAAATGATCCACTCAGAACTGCCCCCTTCTGTCACTCTAAATATGTCACAGACGAGTCATGGGCAGTCAGACCTAGTAGTCAGAGCCAGAGTCCGCAGTCATGAGACAGGAGCCTTCTAGACCAGCATCTTCTAGACCAGAATTTCCAGTTTGTGGGAAATTTAAATAAATAACTGGGTTCATTCCAATTCAGAACAAAATCAATTTTCAAAAAGGCAAAATTTCCAGCAAACCATAAATCCCACATTCTGACCAGCTCTAGTAATCAAACTGTTTTTTGCTCAACAGTCCATCCCCATTGCTGAGTGCCTATTTGTTTTAAGTCCTATACTCCCCTTCAGTCCATTGTCTTTCCCTCTAGCTATGCCTTCCTGACCTAAAGTCAGTAGAAGAATTTAAACAAAACAAAAGCAAAACTCATGGTACTAATATGATTTTTGTAGCCATCACATTGTTCACTGTGCCTATTTGTTCTATCCATTCCCCCCCACCCTGTCTCTGTCCTGTCTATTTAGATTCTAAGCTCCTCAGAGAAGGGACTGTCTCTTATTCTGTTTGTACAGTAACTAGTGCTTTGTGGTCCTGTTCTTGGCTAGCCCTTAGGCACTACAGTAATAACCATTATACATAAATAAACGAGTATTAACCCAAAAACCTTTATCTGTTATCAATAACTATTTACTAGTTATTAAACATCAACCATGATACTGAACTTATTCACTGATAAGTCAGTATGTGATGAACATCTAATGAGCTAGGGACTTGACACTCTATACCGCAACTCGTAGAGCTACTATGTTCTATGCCACAGTATGCTCACTGCAGCAGTGAACAGAGAAAACATCCTTATGTTTAGGAAAGCAGGTAATTCATGTGTAGAATTGATTGCTTGTGTTTCTGTATCCTTGGATGTGACTATTTGTCCATTATTGAAAGGTGTTAGGAAACTAGTCTGTGTTTTGAGAACAGAACAATCACTGATACAGTACATACATCCTTCCACAGGTCTCATAATTCTTTTTTAAATGTGGCTATGTATTTTCTCTCTCCTGGTGTAAAGCCCTCTGTTGCAGCTACAAATGCCCCTCCCTTTACCTCACCTACAGGGATGAGGGGGAGAGGGATTTTAGAGAGGTACAGGCAGGGAACATGGCTGAGCTCCTCTCCACTGAGCCTCCATTAGCCTAGAAACCCTAAGGTCAGTTACATAAGTTAGAGCAGTCCCTAGGCTACTCCAACTTATGTCAGTGCTGAGGTCAGGAAACCATTACCAGCTCCCAAATGCCCTACTCCCCTGAGCCAAGCAGACACAAAACAACAGGGGAGATTCTAAACATCTCTCTGTGATTTAAATGCTAAAACAAAGTGTCTTGCATGTAAAGACAGTTTGAAACTACTGTGGATTATGTTGAAGAGCATGTAGGGAGTAATAGGATAGGCCACAGAGGGCAGTCCTATCACACACAAATGAACAGGGAAAGAATAGTATTTGTGGTGGGGTTTTTTTTTCATTCCTAGTTTAAGAAAAGCACACATTTTTCTCTTATGTGGAATATGGGCAACACAGAGCACTGCAGGGAGTGTCTCAGAGATAATGCTACCACCTGTACAATCAGAGATGAGAAGAGAGAAAGATGAAACCTCTTTCATTGACATTAGGAAGCAAACAGACTTGTCTTCTGCTTCCCTAAAAAGTACCATGATACATCCCTGTCTTACTACTATTGCAACAGTGACAGCTGCTGAGTAAGAGTCAAAATATTTCCAAGTGACATATAGCAATCTAATTTTGAACTTTAGGTTTTTATTCCTTTTGCTGTGATGTATACATTTCTGTTTCTCTATGAAAACACTGCAAGAATGCCTTGGGAGGAAAAAACAATTTTTGCTTTTTTATAAAAAGAGTCTAAAGTCAGATTTTGCCATTTTTGTTTTGCCTGCATTTTTTATTTACAGCATTCACATAGGACCAACTCTGATTCACTTAGATTTCTTTAGATTAATTCAATATGAATACAAATTTTGGGCCCTTAAAATTTAGTTTATACATTTCAATCAGATACTAATAAAGGTCCAAATCCTGCTCCCTGTAATTTCAACAGGATCATGTATGTATGCTCTGTATATGGATATAAAGTGTAAATTTGGGGTAAATGATTTAATTATATGATGATTTAATGTATACATACGTCTCTTAATTTCAGAAATCTTTGAATTTACATATTAATACTTGGTTTTGTTATGAATGTGTCATACAACTATAATATTCAGAAGAAGAGATTGTTTTGACTCTTCAGTTTTAATTATATGAATAGCATCATTTTGAGAAGTAAATGTAATGAGGATAGCTTCTGTAGTTAGTAATACTGGAATTCTCTCTTATTTTTGGCCACAGATTTCTTATTCTTTGGAGGGGGGGAGGGAACCCAACAGCAAAAAACACTCTGGCACCACAGAAGAATTCCTGGATCACGGCCAGATACAGCAAGCCCTTACTCTTTTTAGTAAAAATACCCATTTCAATGTTCATTTCACATGAATAAGGGCTACTTGCTTAGGCCCCAATTCAGGAAAGCACTTGAGTAGATCCTTAACTATAAATATGGCCCTACCAAATTCACGGCTGTGAAAAATGCATCACAAACTGTGAAATCTGGTCTCCCTTGTGAAATCTGTTGTGTACTTTTATCCTATACTATACAGATTTCACGGAGGAGACCAGTGTTTCTCAAACTGGGGCTCCCAACCCAAAAGGGGCTTGTGGGGACGTCACAAAGTTATTGTAGTGGGGGGTCACGGTATTGCCACCTTTTCTTCTGTACTGCCTTCAGATCTTGGTGGCCAGAGAGCAGCAGCTGCTCTGAAGGCAGTGCCCAGTTCCAAAGGCAATGCCCCGCCAGCAGCAGCACAGAAGTAGGGGTGGCACCTTAAAGACTAACAGATTTTATAGATACTAAGGTCAGAAGGGACCATTCTGATCATCTAGTCCGACCTCCTGCACAGCGCAGGCCACAGAATGTCACCCACCCACTCCTATGAAAAACCTCACCCATGTCTGAGCTATTGAAGTCCTTAAATCATGGTTCAAAACTTCAAGGAGCAGAGAAGCCTCCCTCCAGTCAACCATGCCACATGCTACAGAGGAAGGCAAAAAAAACCTCCAGGGCCTCTCCAATCTGCCCTGGAGGAAAATTCCTTCCCGACCCCAAATATGGCACTCAGCTAAACCCTGAGCACATGGGCAAGATTCACCAGCCAGATACCCAGGAAAGAATTTTCTATAGTAAATCAGATCCCATCCATCTAATATCCCATCTCAGGGGATTTGGCCTATTTACCCTGAATATTTAAAGATCAATTACTTACCAAAATCCCATTATCCCATCATACCATCTCCTCCATAAACTTATCGAGTAGAATCTTAAAACCAGATAGATCTTTTGCCCCCACTGCTTCCCTTGGAAGGTTATTCCAAAACTTCACTCCTCTGATGGTTAAAAACCTTCATCTGATTTCAAGTCTAAACTTCCTGGTGGCCAGTTTATACCCATTTGTTCTTGTGTCCACATTGGTGCTGAGCTGAAATAATTCCTCTCCCTCTCCTATATTTATCCCTCTGATATATTTATAGAGAGCAATCATATCTCCCCTCAAGCTTCTTTTAGTTAGGCTAAACAAGCCCAGCTCCTTAAGTCTCCTTTCATAAGACAAGTTTTCCATTCCTTGGATCATCCTAGTAGCCCTTCTCTGTACCTGCTCCAGTTTGAATTCATCCTTTTTAAACATGGGAGACCAGAACTGCACACAGTATTTTAGGTGAGGTCTCACCAGTGCCTTGTATAACGGTACTAAAACCTCCTTATCCCTACTGGAAATGCCTCTCCTGATGCATCCCAAAACCGCATTAGCTTTTTTCACAGCCATATCATATTGGCAGCTCATAGTCATCCTATGATCAACCAATACTCCAAGGTCCTTCTCCTCTTCCGTTACTTCTAATTGATGCGTCCCCAACTTATAACTAAAATTCTTGTTATTAATCCCTAAATGCATAACCTTACACTTCTCACTATTAAATTTCATCCTATTACTATTACTCCAGTTTACAAGGTCATCCAGATCCTCCTGTATAATATCCCGATCCTTCTCCGAATTGGCAATACCTCCCAGCTTTCTATCATCTGCAAACTTTATTAGCACACTCCCACTTTTTGTGCCAAGGTCAGTAACAAAAAGATTAAATAAAATTGGTCCCAAAACCGATCCCTGAGGAACTCCACTGGTAACCTCCCTCCAACCTGACAGTTCGCCTTTCAGTAGGACCTGTTGCAGTCTCCCCTTTAACCAATTCCTTATCCACCTTTTGATGTTCATATTGATCCCCATCTTCTCCAATTTAACTAATAATTCCCCATGTGGCATGGTATCAAATGCCTTACTGAAATCTAGGTAAATTAGATCCACTGCATTTCCTTTATCTAAAAAATCTGTTACTTTTTCAAAAAAGGAGATTAGGTTGGTTTGGCACGATCTACCTTTTGTAAAACCATGTTGTATTTTGTCCCATTTACCATTGACTTCAATGTCCTTAACTAATTTCTCCTTCAAAATTTTTTCCAGGACCTTGCATACTACAGATGTCAAACTAACTGGCCTGTAGTTACCCGGATCACTTTTTTTTCCTTTCTTAAAAATAGGAACTATATTAGCAATTCTCCAATCATTCGGTACTATTTCTGAGTTTACAGATTCATTAAAAATTCTTGCTAATGGGCTTGCAATTTCAGGTGCCAATTCCTTTAATATTCTTGGATGAAGATTATCTGGGCCCCCCGATTTAGTCCCATTAAGCTGTTTCAGTTTCGCTTCTACCTCTGATATGGTAATATCTACCTCTATATCCTCCTTCCCATTTGTCATGCTACCATTATCCCCGAGATCCTCTTTAGCCTTATTAAAGACTGAGGCAAAGTATTTGTTTAGATATTGGGCCATGCCTAGATTATCTTTAACCTCCGCTCCATCCTCAGTGTTAAGCGGCCCCACTTCTTCCTTCTTTATTTATTTATTTATTTGTTGATTTATTTGGGCATAAGCTTTCATGGATAAAACACCACTTCTTCAGATGCATGGAGTGAAAATTACAGATGCAGGCATTATATAATGACACATGAAGGGAAGGGAGCTACCTCACAAGTGGAGAACCAGTGTTGACAGGGCCAATTCGATCAGGGTGGATGTAGCCCACTCCCAGTAATAGATGAGGAAGTGTCAATTCCAGGAGAGGCAAAGCTGCTTTTGTAATGAGCCAGCCACTCCCAGTCCCTATTTTAAAGAATCTTTATTGAGATTACAGGAACAAACCATCCTGATGTGTAGAAAGAACAGTAAATATGGCAGGCGACCAGCATGGCTTAACAATGAAATCCTTGCTGATCTTAAACACAAAAAAGAAGCCTACAAGAAGTGGAAGATTGGACAGATGACCAGGGAGGAGTATAAAAATATTGCTCAGGCATGCAGGAGTGAAATCACACTTGGAGTTGCAGCTAGCAAGAGATGTTAAGAGTAACAAGAAGGGTTTCTTCAGGTATGTTAGCAACAAGAAGAAAGTCAAGGAAAGCGTGGGCCCCTTACTGAATGAGGGAGGCAACCTACTGACAGAAAATGTGGGAAAAGCTAATGTACTCAATGCTTTTTTTTGCCTCTGTCTTCATGAACAAGGTCAGCTCCCAGACTACTGCACTGGGCAGCACAGCACGGGGAGGAGGCGACCAGCCCTCAGTGGAGAAAGAAGTGCTTCGGGACTATTTAGAAATGCTGGACAAGCACTAGTCCATGGGGCCGGATGCGCTGCATCCGAGAGTGCTAAAGGAGTTGGCGGATGTGATTGCAGAGCCATTAGCCATTACCTTTGAAAACTCATGGCGACCGGGGGAGGTCCTGGATGACTGGAAAAAGGCTAATGTAGTCCCCATCTTTTAAAAAGGCCAGCAGGAGGATCCGGGGAACTATGGCCAGTCAGCCTCACCTCACTCCCTGGAAAAATCATGGAGCAGGTCCTCAAGGAATCAATTCTGAAGCACTTAGAGGAAAGGAAAGTGATCGGGAACAGTCAGCATGGATTCACCAAGGGCATGCCTGACTAATCTAATTGCCTTCTATGATGAGATAACTGGCTCTGTGGATGAGGGGAAAGCAGCGGACATGTTATTCCTTGACTTTTGATATGGTCTCCCACGTTATGCTTGCCAGCAAGTTAAAAAAGAATGGATTGGATGAATGGATAATAAGATGGATAGAAAGCTGGCTAGATTGTCGAGCTCAATGGGTAGTGATCAACAGCTCAATGTCTAGTTGGCAGCCAGTATCAAGCAGAGTGCCCCAGGGGTCAGTCCTGGGGCCGATTTTGTTCAAAATCTTTATTAATGATCTGGATGATGGGATAGATTGCACCTTCAGCAAGTTCACGGATGACACTAAGATGTGGGGAGAGGTAGACACGCTGGAGGGTAGGAATAAGGTCCAGCATGAGGATTTGGCAAAAGAAATCTGATGAGGTTCAACAAGGAAAAGTGCAGAGTCCTGCACCTAGGACTGAAGAATCCCATGCACTGCTACAGACTAAGGACTGAATGGCTAGGCAGCAGTTCTGCAGAAATGGACCTGGGATTACAGTGGATGAGAAACTGGATATGAGTCAGTAGTGTGCCCTTGTTGCCAAGAAGGCTAACGGCATACTAGGCTGTATTAGTAGGAGCATTGCCAAGAGATCGAGGAAAGTGATCATTCCCCTCTATTCCACACTGATGAGACCACATCTGGAGTATTGTGTCCACTTTTGAGCCCCCTACTACAGAAAGGATGTGGACAAATTGGATGATGGGATAGATTGCACCTTCAGCATGTTCACGGATGACACTAAGATGTGGGGAGAGATAGACATGCTGGAGGGTAGGAATAAGGTCCAGCGTGAGGATTGGGCCAAAAGAAATCTGATGAGGTTCAACAAGGACAAGTGCAGAGTTCTGCACTTAGGACGGAAGAATCCCATGCACCACTATAGACTAGGGACCGAGTTCTGCAGAAAAGGACTGAGGGGTTACAGTGGACGAGAAGCAGGATATGAGTCAACAGTGTGCCTTTGTTGCCAAGAAGGCTAATGGCATTTTGGGCTTTATAAGTAGGGGCATTGCCAGCAGATCGAGGAACGTGATCGTTCCCCTCTATTCAACATTAGTGAGGCCTCATCTGGAGTACTGTGTCCAGTTTTGGGCCCCACACTTCAGGACGGATGTGGATGTAGAAAATTGGAAAGTGTCCAGAAGAGGACAACAAAGATGATTAGGGGACTAAAACACATGACTTATGAGGAGAGGTTGAGGGAACTGGGATTATTTAGTCTGCAGAAGAGAAGAATGAAGGGGGATTTGATAGCTGCTTTCAGCTACCTGAAAGGGGGTTCCAAAGAGAATGGATCTAGACTATTCTCAGTGGTAGCAGATGACAGAACAAGGAGTAATGGTCTCAAATTGCAGTGGGGGCGGTTTAGGTTGGATATTAGGAAAACCTTTTTCACAAGGAGGCGGGTGAAGCACTGGAATGCATTACCTAGAGAGGTGGTGGAATCTCCTTCCTTTGAGGTTTTTAAGGTCAGGCTTGACAAAGCCTTGGCTGGGATGATTTAGTTGGGGATTGGACTAGATGACCTCCTGAGGTCCCTTCCAACCCTGATATTCTATGATTCTATGATTCTATTCAAGCCCAAATTAATGGTGTTAAATTTACAAATGAATTTTAGTTGTGCTGTTTCTCTTTGAAGTCTGTTTCTGAAGTTTTTTTGTTCAAGTATAGCTACTTTTAAATCTGTTATATAATATCCAGGAAGATTGATGTGTTCTCCTACTGTCTTTTGTATGTTACCATTCCTGATTTCCAATTCTTTTACATAGGGACTGTCCAATTTGGCCAATGTACATGGCAGAGGGGCATTGCTGGCACATGATGGCATATATAACATTAGTAGACGTGCAGGTGAATGAGCCTCTGATGGTGTGGCTGATGTGGTTGGGCCCTCTGATGGTGTCGCTAGGGTAGATATGCGGACAGAGTAGGAAACAAGGTTTGCTACAGGGATTAGTTCCTGGGTTAGTGTTTCTCTGGTGTGGTGTGTAGTTGCTGGTGAATATTTGCTTCAGGTTGGGGGGCTGTCTGTAAGCGAAGATTGGCCTGCCTCCCAAGGTCTGTGAAAGTGAGGGATTGTTTTCCAGGATAGGTTGTAGATCATTGATAATGTGCTGGAGAGGTTTTAGCTGGGGCTGTACATGATGGCCAGTGATGTTCTGTTATTTTCCTTGTTGGGTCTGTCCTGTAGTAGGTGATTTCTGGGTACCCATATCACTCTGTCAATCTGTTTCCTCACTTCCCCAGGTGGGTATTGTAGTTTTAAGAATGCTTAATAAAGATCTTCTAGGTGTTTGTCTCTGTCTGAGGGATTGGATCAATACCATACTATGCCACCCTTATTTCTATGCTGCTGCCTTCAGAGCTGGGCAGCCAGCGAGTAGTAGCTGCTGGTTCATGGCCCAGCTCTGAAGGCATAGAAGTAAGGGTGGAAATACCATATCATGCCATCCTTACTTCTGCATTGCTGTTGGCAGCAGCACTGCCTTCAGAGCTGGGCTTCTGGCCAGGAGTCGCCAGTCTCTGGCCATCCAGCTCTGAAGGCAGTGCTGCCACCAGCAGCAGTGCAGAATACTGCAACCCCCTTACAATAACTTTGTGACCCTCCTACAACCTCGCTTTGGGTCAGGACCCCTTCACCATGAAATTTCAGATTTAAAATATCTGAACTGTGAATAGGTGAATTTTTATTGGACTTCTGTGCTAGTCATGGATTGTCCATAATGAATACCATGTTCTAACACAAGGTTGCTTGTAAATGTACTTGGTATCAGAACACCTTAGGTTGAAGATCGATGATCAACTTTACAGTCATCTTGTCAGACCTAAAGCCATATGTTCTGAACACTCCGGTGAAGAGAGGGGCAGAGTTGGCAACTGATCACCACTTGGTGGTGATTTGGATCTGATGCATGAGATGCTGACCGGATAGACACAGGAGGCCCATATGATCAGTGCACATTTGCTAGGAATGCCTCATGGAGGACCCTGTGCAGAGAGACTTCAATTCCCTCCTCCGGAAGAACTTCTCCTGCATTCTGCGTGAGGTCTTGGACATTGAATCTGAGTGGACTGTTGAGGCAGCCACAAAAAGCTATGACCTGAAGGCAGTTAGTATCTATCATGGTGGCACCCTACAACCCACTGGTGGACTCCAGTGGTGAGGGAAGCTGTCAAGTCAAAGAAGGAAGCCTTCCGAGAAATGCTCGTGAAATGGACTCCTGATACAGTTGAGAGGCACTGGCTGCGGCTGTGACAGTTGTTGAAGCCCAGGCTTAGGAGGAATTTGGAGAGATCATGAAGAATGACTTCCAGATGGCCTCAAAGGTGTTCTGGCAAACCGTTCATTACCTTAGGAGGAGTCAGCAGGATGTTGCCCAGGCTGTACTCAGAAAGGGTGGTGAAATGCTGACCTTGACTAAGAAGATCATAGAGAGGTGGAAGGAGCACTTTGAGGAACAAATCAACTCAATGTACACGCCCCCCTTCCAGGAGGCAGCACTGGAAACCTCCAGTGAGATCGGATCTATTTCTGATGCTGAGGTTGATATGGTGGTAAAGTGCCTTCATAGTGGTAATGCAGCAGGGGTGGGCAAGATTTGCCCCGGAGATGTTGAAAGCACTGGACAATGCTGGGGGGGCATGGTTAATGTGCCTCTTCAGTGTTGCGTGGAAGACAGGTGCAGTACCTCTGACCTGGTAAACCGGGGTGGTGGTCCCAGTCTTTAAGAAAGGAGACCAGAGAATGTGTCCTCAGCTTCAGTCTACACACTCCTCAGCTTCCCCAGCAAAACCTATGCCAGGGTGCTGGAAAGGAGGTTACGCCCATAAATTGAACCTCAGATTCAAGAGGAACAATGAGGATTCCTTCCTGGCAGTGGAACAATGAACCAGCTCTTTGTTCTCTCACAGATACTCAAGGACTCGTGGGAGTTTGCTAATCTGGTCTACCTTTGTTTTGTAGACTTAGAGAAGGCATATGACCGTGTTCTCCGAGATGTCTTGAGGGAAGTGCTGTGGGACTATGAGGTGCCTGTACCACTTTTTCATGCTATTTGGTCCCCCTATTTTTGGAGTGAGAGTTGCATTCACGTTCTTGGCATTAAGTTGAGTTCGTTCAAGAAGGACGTAGGACTCTGCCAAGGATGCGTCTTGTCCACACTCCAGTTCATGATTTTCATGGACATCAGTGCATCTGGTACAGGGACTCGGAGGTGACATCTATGCTGTTTGAAGATTATGTTGTCCTGGTGCACACTCAAACATTTTGCTGCGGAGTGTGAAGTGGCTGGGATGAGAATTGGCACCTCCAGTTCGGAGGTCATGGTCCTCTCCGAGAAGAAAGTGGAGTGCTCTCTGCAGGTGAGGGGGGAGCAGCTGCCCTAAGTTGATGAGTTCAAGTATCTAGGGATCTTGTTCATGAGTGATGGCAAGTGGGAGTGTGAGATCAATCAGTGGATTGGTGTGGTGATGGCAGTGATGCGGGCGCTGTACTGATCCGCGATGGTAAAGTGGAAGCTGAGTTCTTGGACGAAGCTCTTGGTTTACAGGTCATGCTAAGTCCCCATCCTCGCTTACGGTCATGAACTTTGGGTAATGACCAAAAGGATGAGATTGCGGGTACAAGTGGCGGAAATGAGGTTTCTCCACAGGGTGGCTGGGCTTGCTCTTTGAGACAGGGTGAGGAGCTTGGCTATTTAGGAGAGCATTGGAGTACAGCTGCTACTCCTCCGGATCGAGAGGTGCCAGCTGAGGTGGTTTGGGCATCTGATAAGGATGCCCCCTGGGAGGCCTCCATTGGAACTATACTGGGCACATCCCACTGGGAGGAGGCCCTGAGGCTGACCCAGGACATGCTGGAGGGATTATATCTCCCGACTGGCCTGGGAACAATGGGGAATCCCCCAGGAGGAACTGGAACCTGTTGCGGAGGACAAGGAGGTCTGGTCCTCCCTACTCTCCATGCTGCCATGACCCACACTAGGAAAAGCGGCATAAAGGAAAAGGAAATAGGAAATATCTGAAATCGTTAAATTTATTATTTTTAAAATCCTATGGCTGTGAAATTGACCAAAATGCACCATGAATTTGGTAGGGCCCTAACTATAAACCCATGCTTAAGCCCACTGAAATCAAGTGCTTATATGTTTTTCTGAATAGGGATGGATTTAAACATGTGCTGAAGAGCTTCCTGGAACTGAGGCCTTATAGGTTTGCACGGGTGGCCCACAGGATAGCAATTCGAGTTTTCAGATGTACGTTTATTGAAAGGTAATTCATTCTTTCCACAAATATGCAATTAAACATCTTTACTTACACAACAGAACACTTTTGCTGCCATTTGCTCATCAAACTGGCCAAGGATTATCCGAACATCATTACCCTGTGGACAAAATAACGTATCTAAGTTTAATGCAGTCACAGGCCTGGAATAAACTATATTCAAAATTACTTCTTCTTCTAAGCGCCCAATTTTGCCACACTTATTCAGACTGAGGAATATTGTACTTTTTGAGTAGGCCCTTTGAAATCACTGTGACAACTTGCAGAGTAAGGTAGAACATAACAGGTAAGATCCTCAGCTGCTGGTAAAAGCCATTTTGGAGCTATGCTAATTTACACCAGCTGAAGATCTCGCTCATTATGAATAACGGTGGCAGAACTGCATTTCAAACAAATAATTGAGAAATAACAATATTGAGAAGAGAATAGTAACTTATTTTGTGTAACTACATATTACTATTCAATAATACTAAGAAACAGCACAGATCAAAAGGATGATTTGCTTTGTCTTAATTTTGCACTTAAAAAGCAATTGCAAATATCTATGGATATATATTTTACAGTACACTGTCAATGATTTCACCTTATCAGTCAACATAGACAATGACATAGACACAACATAGACACTTGTAAATGAGAACACACATTCACCAACTTTGATAGCTCCTAGAGGTTTTATTCATATTGCTACTCTTTCCATAGACGGCAGAACACATCAGTGCCTGGGGGGGGGGGGGAATTGCTTTCGGAACCCACAATTGAAGTCAACAGTCAATGAAGGCCATTTTGCCTTCATGCCCAGAATATGTTAATGAAATTTTCAGATGACTTCAGAAACTGGAGATAACTTTCTGTTCATGTGTGAAAAAATAGTACAGATAAACATTAAACATAGAGCAGTCCATTACAACTCTCTGTAACTTAATACTGCAATTATTTTCACACAACAGATGGATGATCAGACAGGGTTTGAACAACTTGCTTTTTTTTTATGGGTAGTACAAAATGGTTTGTTAGCTTGCTATTGCCACTTCTTTTTGTGAAACAAAATATCAATTTGAGTTTAAATGGTGGAAATTATTTAGCTTTTTATAGATTTTATAGATAATATATCTCATCAAGAGATATGGTTTGTAAATAACTATTTTACTCTTAAAATTATCTGAAGCTAAATAGTTTTTAACATTTGCAAGTTTTACAGTACATGATTTTCTTTGGATGTTCTTAATCTGTGCAGTTTCACTAAGCTTATTTATTTTGTTTACTTAGTCACACAGTCATAAAATACTGTACCTGAAACAGATACATTTAAAATCTAAATCCAATTAGTTCACATAAAACCAAGAAAAGTAAGTTATTTTTATTAAAAGGAGTCTTATTCATATGAGCCCAAAAATGTCTGTTAAAGACAACAGGGAAAAGAATATTTATGACAATGAAACAAACACACATCTCAACCAAGTTCTGTACTTAAAAAAATTATGAAACTATCCTGATTGTTTTGAGACTCTTCACTGAATTGTCAGACTTCTGTGCACATAAAATCTCAACTTAAACATTATAGTATCTAAAAACTAAACTAAAATCAATAAAAAATTTGCTGAAAAAAATGAAACAAACAAAACCTGTTAAAGTTGAAATTTTAGACCCATAAAAACACAGTAATTATATTATAGTTCCACAGCAACAAGAACACATTTTTAAAATGTGTTTTCTTATTGTTTCATAAAACAGAAAGTATTTGAGTCACTATCTTTATATATATCTATATCTATATCTATATCTATATATATATATATATATATATATATATATATCTCACATTTGGACTGAGAACAATCATAGGAAATTTCAGCCCAAAATATTAAGTTGTTAGTCACTGAGAAGACAAGTTTAAGAATCTTATTCTTTACTATAGTGACTCTATAATTATTTTATTGCAAAATATTATGCAAATTGCAATGCACATTATGTCCTCTTCAGTAATACCCTTGTCCTTTTTAAACATCCTCGTTGCCTACAGGGATTCTCATTATACTGATATCACTGTGTAATTAGTTTGGCAAACAACATATAGCCTGAAATCTTTCTACTTTGAACACAAGTGTGTGTTCTATGTTTGCTGTTTTTGCAAGGAAAGAAACAAACATTTAAGAAATTCCTTTATTAAATGTTTTTGAAATGAGGCCAGATTGCTAAAATAGCTCAGCACCCAACCGCTGTAATTTAGGCACCTAAAAAAAGTGACATGATTTTTCAAAAGAGCACAGCTCCCATTTAGGAATCCAGTTTGGTATCCAGAGGTGAGCCCAGCCGTCTCTTCTCCTATCTCCCTCCAGAGTTAGGGAATCTCCTGTTTCATGTCGTGCTCTCAGAGAGGGTTGGGGAATAAGCTACTGGGGCTATGTGTTATCTCTGTGGGATGGTTGTGGGGTTATGTTCTCTCACTTCCTACCCCTCCCTTGAATAACTGTTGTGGGAGCTTTGGTTCCATATGGTTGCCTAAGGGATTTAAAGCAGAAGAGGCTTTATGAGGAAAGTGTTACTAGCATAAGAGACAGCAAAGAAGAAGGCACTAAAGCACTTGCAGGAGAAGTGGAGAAATGCATGGTACCACCCGCAAACCAGAATCAGGGAGAGAAGCTACTGAACATACAAGAGTAGATAAATAGAGAGGGGCAGGGCTAGGGAAGGTGTCTAAGGACAAGAAGCATGAATTTAATTTAAGTTCTGAGCACTCACAGCTGCCAAGTCACTTAGAGCTGTGCTTTGAAAATACTGAAGTGCTTTAAAATACTAAGTACTCTGAAAAATCAGGCCAAAAGTGGGCAGCTAACATTAGTAGACAATTTTGGTATTAATCTCTCTGTGCCTCAGTTCCCCAGTTGTAAAAGGAGGATAATAATACCATCTGTTTTCACAGGGGTGTTGTGCATTGGTGTTTCTCTCTCATTAGTGTTTGGGAAGCACTCAGATGCCATGATGACAGCATCACAGAAATGTCAAGGAGGAAATTAATAATTTTGTATACAGTGCAGGTTCGGATGGTAGTTAATAAGATCTAGGGACACACATTGAATGAGGAAGATAAAAAGAAATATTACATAATTGACTATTCATAAATGAGTCAGGAATCCTGTGAGGGAAAAATAGGATGTTATCATGTCATTAAAGACTGTATCATAAGGAGGCTGAATTAAAGTTGCATGGGTAACCTTAATTCCAGCATTTCCTAACTTTGAAGGGCTTGACTTTGCGACCTGAACATTCTTTTAATGTAGGATTTTTGGATGTAATATACATAGAGAAAAAAGGGGAGAGAAAGAGAGACAGACAGATCTTTTGGTGCTGTACAGCCAATTCACATTGCATTGCCTCCATAATCTTGCTGTAAAATAAGAACACAAGAACTTAAGAATGGCCATACTGGATCAGACCAAAGGTCCATCTAGCCCAGTATCCTGTCTTCTGACAGTGGCCAATGCCAGGTGCCCCAGAGGGAATGAACAGAACAGGTAATCATCAAGTGATTCATCCCCTGTCGCCCATTCTCAGTTTCTGGCAAACAGAGGCTAGGCACACCATTCCTGCTCATCCTGGCTAATAGCTATTCATGCACCTATCCTCCATGAACTTATCTAGTTCTTCTAGTTCTTTAACAATCTGAAGAAGGATCACCCCAGAGTAAGGATGACCATCCAGTGGGATAGAGCCAATGCAGGGCTCTTATGTCACATACTCTGCCTGTTGCTGGTATGGCAGGGAAAAAGGGGCATAGCTGGAGAAAAGGGGATGTGGCATTTTTGTTCCCCCATGGCCATTACGGCCTGTAGCAGAAATACTGGAGTGCAAATGTGAGCTGTAAATCTCTGCATTGCACTCTGCCATTTTGACATAGCCAAAGATCTGGTCCAAGATTAATTACCTCCCAGTGCTTAAAGGCAATTACTGCATGTAAAAAATACTGATGCAATAAAAATAATATAGTGCCCCATAATGGTTATATGACTGATTTCCCAGAAAGGCAATGTTAATTTTTGCCTTGGGTTCTAGACTTAAGGATAATCCCCTTAATCTTCCCTTTACCCCACACCGCTCTTACAGCCTCTCCTTTTGGACTCAAAGATTAAGACAGAACTAACTTCAGAGCCAGAAAATTCTGCTTTAAATGAACCAGGGGAATCATCAGTGTGTGACAGAAGGCATTTGATCCCTGCAAAGGATGAACATAACATCCTAATTTAACAGTAGTCCCCATTCCTGAAGAAATGGATGACTGGGCCCACAAATTAGAACAATACATATCTCTATTATTCAGGAACTAGGCTCACCCAGAATACTGTATTTTTTAATGCTTTCAACCTTAATTATATATAAATCTCCAGAGAAAATGTGACTTTCATGAGTAAACTGGCGGTTGCCCAGCTTTGCAAACTTGCTTTATACTACTGTTACCCCAGCAACATAGCTTGTGAATCATTTATTAACCATTGTCAGAAACACATTTTCAAATCAAGCCAAGGCAATCACTCTCCTTTTCATTTACGGAGGCAGTTCACTGAAATATCAAATCAGGAGATGGGAAAATCCCCATGTCACAGTGCTATAGAAAACAGAGGGCCAAATCCAGTGGTGACGTCAAAAGCAATGTAAGATACATGAGAGTAAAGTCAAGTTCATCAATTTGGTGTTCCCTGGGAACTGCCATTCTCTTTTTCTCTATCCCTTTCCTACCTACATGGGATAAGTAGGTGCCCCACCCACATTCTTCATTCATGCTCTTCCACTTTAATCCACTCATTGTGATCTGCTGCTGGCTGACCTTGCTTGAGCAAGTCACTTCACCTATCTGTGCTTCAGTTTCCCCATCTGAAATATGGGGAAAATGAAACTGACCTCTTTTGTAAAGCATTTTGAGATGTCTAGATGAAAAGTGCTGTATAAGAGGTAGGTTATTATTTTTGTTATAGGCAGGGCTAGTAGTAATGCCTGTTATTAAGATTGCCTCACATTTTAGGCCCTGTTTTCAGTTGCTTACAACTTTGCCAGACTTTAATCATTTGGGCCAGGTGTCTATGGTAGGTATTATTAATATTGTTGTTGTTTTGGAAGGTGAGGAAAGGAGGAGGGAATTTCAGCCAAAACTATTGAGATGTTTCTGAGGAAGAGGATAGGGAAAACCTGCAGTCAGGCTTGGCCGTTGAGGGGCCCTCAACAACTGCAGCTTTGATCCCTGCCATCTTGGAGGTGGTAGACAGTTTGTTTCCTACAGCTGAGTATTTTTAAACTCAGCCAAAACAAAGGCTCGGGGATAGTAAGATCTGCTAGTAGGAAAAAGCATTAGGTTAGAACCCATGGATTCACATCTAAGGATAAAGACAACAATCACCCGGCATAATCGGTATGCAAGGTTTATTCCTTGGCTACACTCAAAGTAAAAACTGTCAGCTATCAACCACTGTTAGCAATATGATTTCCTTGCATAGACCTAACTATTGCCCTGGCACTTGTGGTCTTTCAGGGGGTTGATATAAAATTTATGGCACTCCCCACGGGATCTAGAACAAATCTTGCTGATTTCCAACAGGCAGGAATATTCCATCTCCCTGTGAGAACAGCTCACTGAGCTAAAAAGCAGCCTACTTGACAGGACGGCCTTCACATACTTTCATATACTGATCTGTGGTCTAATTGAATACATCCTTGGTTTGTGTACGGAGAGACATCTATCAAATAACATTATATTCTGCCCTCTCTTCTTTTTATAGCATCAAAGATTTTCACCAAATGGTTGGCTGAGATAACTATTTTTCTCAGAGGTCAGATCATCTATGTCTGTATTTAAACTCTGGCCGTCAGTAAAGTATGCATATTGTTGCTATCCTAGGAACTTTGTGTAAACAAAGAATGGTTTATTTTCGTCTGCACACAAGAGGGGGAGTCACTGGAGTCCTGATAGGCCTCAAAACTGCAAGACTTTCCTGCCAAAGGACTCATTCAGCTGGGTGATACCTGTTATCAGGCTATATGTGAAACTTCTGTGGGATTGCTTTTAGATATATTACCACCATCAGAACACTAGGAACACCTAAGACATTGCAGTAATAATAATGGTATGGCCCAGATATTCCTAGATGTGATAGATGACAGATTTCTTCACAAAATAGTCACTGAACCAACAAGAGGTAATGTCATTTTAGATTTAGTTCTGGTAAGTATTGAGGAAGAAATGGTTATAAAGGATAAGCTTGATTTGAGTTAATTCAGTTTAAACTAAATGGTAGGATAAACAAAACAAGTCCTGGAACTAGGGGTCTTGATTTCAAAAGGGCAAACTTAAAAAAAAATAAGGAAATTAGTTACGGAAGTTGACTGGTCTAAAGAACATCAGGATCTGAATGTGGAGGAGGCTTGTGATTACTTTAAATAAAAATTGGAGAAGCTATCTGAAACCTGCATCCTAAGTAAGTGGAAAAAATTCTTAGGGAAGAGTTGCAGACCAAAATGAATGAACAAGCATCTCAAACAGCTTATTAAAGGAAGCAGAAAGCATATGCAGAATTGAAGATGCAATGGATCAGCAAGAAAATCTACCATTTTAGAGGTCAGAAAGTGTAGGGGAAAAGTCAGAACCAAGCAGAGTTGAACCTTACAAAGGAATTTAAAACAAATTGCAATTGGTTCTATAGCCATATAAATAAAAAGAAAACAGGAAAAAATAAGTGGGACCGCTAAACACTGAGGACGGGGTTGAGATTAAAGATAATCTAGATATGGCCCAACACTTCAATTTTAATAAGAGTGAAGAGGAGCTTGTGGGCAGTGGAAGGGTGGCTAATGGGAATGAGGATATGGAAATAAAAATTACTACAGATGAGGTAGAAGCCATACTCATACAGCTTACTGGGACCAAATCATGGGGCCAGGATAATCTCCATCCAAGAATGTTAAGGGAATTGACACATGTCATTGGAAACCTAATAGCAAGGATTTTTAAAGAATATGTAAACTTGGGGGTCATGCCCTATGAAATGTAAATATATGTTTAAGAAAGGGGGAAAAAAGGTGATCCGTGGCCGCTGAGCAACTCCGGGGCTGTCGCCGCTGCTGGCGACTGGGAGCTGAAGTTGGGCACTGGCTGCTTGTGGCAGCTGAGCCACTGAAGGGGGGGCCCCTGCCAGCGGCGGCAGCTGGGCAGCTCAAGGGTCACCACCGATGATTGCAGCTGGTCAGTCAGTGGAGACTGGGCTGCTGCAGGGCCCCTGCTGCTGGCCACAGCTGGTCAGCTGCTGGGGCGCCCAATGTCACGGAGGTCGCTGGAAGTCATGGATTCCATGACTTCCACAATACAATCTTAGCCTTATTTATAATATCTGTGTTACATATTGCAATGTAATATTTGAACATTTCTCTTGCTTGCTTTAACCTTGAAAATAACTCTAATTTCCTTTTCCTGTTTAATAAATCTTCATATAGTTTACAACAGTATTGGTTACATGTGTTGTGTTTGGTGTGAGACCAAAGCATACTTGACTTGGGGTAAGTGATTGGTACTTTGGGTTTAGCAGTAACCTGAATATTGCCATGATTTTTGGTATAAGGGGCCATCTATCACAAAGATATGCTCAGCTGGGCAGCCAGACAAACCGGAGTACCCTAGGGGACTGTCTGTGACTCTGTGTTAAGGCTGACGAAGTGCCTGTGTAGTTTGAACTCGATGCAGTTGGTTGGTGAAAACTAAATTTACAACTCACAACCAATTTGGGATTTGTGCCTTGGTTTTTTACAGTCCACCCTGAGGTTGGTACTCGTGCTCTTGTGTCACCACTGGAAGCTTCACAGGAGTAAACAAGAGGGTCTTCCTTTGCTTTAAACTTGGACTATTTATTACACTTGGAACAGGTAAAACTGTCTTTGTGTTCTGTCAGGGTGAATTTGGTTGCAACTTTTCATCCTCTAATGCTCTAATGCATCCTCTAAGGATGACAGTCTTTGCTTACCTTGCAGTTGCAAAGTTTTTAAAAGAATTGCTCTTGGGCTGCTTGGGTAGTTGCTGTGCTGTGATAGCAATGGAAAAAAAAAAGAGACTGGATTCTCCATTGCAAGGCATGGGGTGTGCTATGGTTACTATAACAGGGCAGGTTCTGCGGACACAGGGAATATTCCTTTGGTGAGTAAATCTCCTCTGCCCTGGGATTATAATCTTGTCTCCATGAAACTGACTGTGCCTCTGGACAAAAACTGATCAGATTGCTAGAGATTCTGCTCTATATCTCTGTGAAGATGATATTCATTACAGTCAGAACTTCAGCCCTGATAGTAAGTGAGATATGGGCCTATGGCTAATCCTCCCTACACTATATTCAATACAATAAAATGTGGTCATAAGAATGGCCATACAGGATCAGACCAATGGTCCATTTAGCCCAGTATCTTGTCTTCCAACAGTGGCAGAGCCAGATACTTCAGAAGGAATGAACAGAACAGGACAATTATTGAGTGATCCATCCCCTGTCATCCAATCTCAGCATCTGGCAGTCAGAGGGTTAGGGACAATCAGAGCATGGGGTGGCATCACTGACCACTTTGGCTAATAGCCATTGATGGACCTATTGTTCCTGAAGTTATCTAATTCTTTTTTGAACCCAGTTATACTTTTGACCTTCACAACATCCCCAGCAATGAGTTCCACAGGTTGACTGTGCGTTGTGGAAGAAGTAATTCCTTCTGTTTGTTTTAAACCTCCTCCCTATTAATTTCATAGGGTGACCCCTGGTTTTTGTGTTGTGTAAAAGGATAGATAACACTTCCCTATTCACTTTCTTCACGCCATTCATGATTTTATACACCTCTATTATATCTCCTCTTTTTGTCACCTCTTTTCTAAACTGAACAGTCCCAGCCTTTTTAATCTCTCCTAATATGGAAGCTGTTCCATAACCCTTATAATTTTTTCCCCTTCTCTGTCCCTTTTCTAGTTTTCCTATATCTTTTTTGAGATAGGGCAACCACAACTACACACAGTATTCAAGGTGTGGGTGTACCATGGCTTTATATAGTGGCATTCTATTTTCTGTCATATTATCTATCCCTTTCCTAATAGTTTCTAACATTCTGTGAGCTTTTTTGACTGCCTCAACACATTGAGCAGGTGCTTTCAGAGAGTATCCATAATGACTCCAAGATCTCTTTCATGAGTGGTAGCAGCTAATTTAGACCCCATCATTTTGTATGTATAGTTGGGATTGTTTTCCAATGTGCATTACTTTGCATTTATCAACATTAAATTTCATCTGCCATGTTGTTGCCCAGTCACCCAATTTTGAGAGATCCTTTTGTAGCTCTTCCCAGTCTGCCTCGGACTTAACTATCTTGAGTAGTTTTGTAACATCTGCAAATTTTGCCACCTCACTGTTTTCCCCTTTTCCCAGATCATTTATGAATATGTTAAATAGGAGTGGGCCCAATACAGACCTTGGGGGGCACCACTATTTACCCAGAGGTGATAGTAAGCCGGTTCGGCAGGGCCGCTGATGCAGGGAGGATGGAGAGGGGCAGCTGCCCCAGGGCCTGGCAATTTAAAAGGGCCCGGGACTCCCAGCAGTGGCCGCAACTACCCTGGGGCTGGGGGAGTCTGGCCTCAGCCCCGCCCCTTTTACCTGAGGCCCTCCCTCTTCTGGGGATCCAGAGCCACCCCCCTGAGCTTGCCCAGGACCCTGGCCGCCCTGCGTAAAAGTAAGTTATTTAAGTTACTTTCACGCCTGTATTTACCTCCCTCTATTCTGAAAAGTGACCATTTATTCCTACCCTTTGTTTCCTATCTTTTAACCAGTTAGTGATGCATGAGAAGACCTTCTCTGGAATTCCATGACTGCTTACTTTGCTTAAGAGCCTTTGGCAAGGGACTTCATCAAACACTTTCTGAAAGTCCCAAATACACTATATGCACTGGATCATCGTTGTTCACGTGTTTGTTGCAGGGGCACCATTTAAGGAGGGTAAGGAGGGGCTCTTACCGTCTCCTCGAGTTTCATACCAGAGGTCTGCTTACAGCACATGCCATAGCCCCTGACAGAGCTCTTAACTACACAATCGCTTGATATGTGATGAGTTCTGTGCTGCTCCCAGCTTCCGAGCTTGGGGCAGGGAGTTTGATTATAGAGGGAAGCAGGGTGATCAAGATAGCAAAAGGCTTGTCATTAAATTAAATTAAGGATTGTTAGATGGTCCTGAAAGCATTACCAGGCACTCCAGTGAACAGATACAAAACAAAGGGTAGGACTAAATGGTCAGTTTTCAGAATGGAGTGGGGTAAATAGTGGTGCCCCCCAGGGCTCTGTATTGGGACTAGTGCTGTTCAGCATATTCATAAATGATCTGGGAAGAGGGATAAAGAGGGAGGTGGCAAAATTTGCAGACGATACAAGACTACTCAAGATAGTTAAGTCCCAGGCAGACTGCAAAGAGCGACAAAAGGGATCTCACAGAACTGGGTGACAGGGCAACAACATGGCAGGTGAAATTCAATGTTGATAAATGCAGAGCAATGCACATGGCAAAATATAATCCCAACTACACATACAAAACGATGGATCTAAATTAGCTGCTACCTGTCAAGAAAAAGATTTTGGAGTCACTGTGGATAGTTCTTTGAAAACAATGGCAATATATATATTGCCTCTTTATTAATCCATGGTACACAAACATATTGAATACGGCATGCAGATCTGGTTACCCCATCTCAAAAAAGTTGTATTGGATTTGGAAAAGGTACAGAGAACAGCAACAGAAATGATTATGGATATGGAACAGCTTCTGTATGAGGAGAGATTAAAAAGACTGGGACTTTTCAACTTGGAAAAGAGATGACTAAGCGGGGGAATATGATGGAGGTCTAAAAAATAATGAATGGTGTAGAAAAATTGAATAGGGAAATGTTATTTCCTCCTTCACATAACACAAGAACTAGGGGTCACCCAGTGAAATTAATAGGCAGCAAGCAGATTTAAAACAAACAAAAGGGTTTTTTTTCCACAGTCAACCTGTGGAACTCTTTGCCAGGGGATATTGTGAAGGCCAAAACTAAAACATGGTTCAAAAAAAAAAACTTGATAAGTTCATGGAGGATAGGTCCATCAATGGCTATTATCCAAGATGGACACAGATGGAACACCATGTTCTGTGAATCCCTAGTCCACTGTCTGCCAGAAACTGGGAGTGGGTGATGGAGGATGGATCATCTGATGATTGTCTGTTCTGTTCATTTCCTCTGAAGCATCTGATATTGGCCACTGTTGGAAGACAGGATAGTGGGCTAGATGGACCATTGGTCTTACCCAGTATGGCCCTTCTGATGTTCTTATATATAACCCAGATGTCCCCCACTGTAACGCATTAGACCCCCTGCACTTCCCAGAGCTGAGATAGAACCTAGGAGTCCTCATAGGGTCTGTCTCTCTCTCTGCAGAGTTAGTAACAAAGTAAGAATATACATTAAAATTTGAAACCTAACCAGTGTCCCTTAAGTGACTTGCCACAAGATGTCAGAACATGTTATTATTAGAGCTGAGTGGGTCTAATAGTTATTTAATTTTCTTTCTTTTATATAGGAATTGGATACAATGCTCCTGTCAGCTAATTACTAAGTTATGTGCCAAAAAACTAGAGTTTTCAAGTGCCTAAGTAGCTCCTGGAATCACAGCTAAGGTTGCCCTCCCTACCAAAATCTGAAATAGTGCCCCTGATTTGTTGACCCCCTCAAAGAATTCTAATAGATTGGTGAGGCATGATTTCCTTTTACAAAAGCCATGTTGACTCCTTCCTAGCAAATCACGTTCATCTATGTGTTTGATAATTCCATCCTTTACCGTAGTTTCAACCGATTTGCCTGGTATTGAAGTTAGGCTTACCAGCCAGTAATTGCCATCATTGCCTCTGGAGCCTTTTTTAAAAAAATTGGCATTACTTTAGCTATCCTCTAGTCATCTAGTACAGAGGCTGATTTAAGTGATAGGCTACATAACACAGTTAGTAGTTCTGCAGTTTCATATTTGAGTTCCTTCAGAAATCTTGGGTGAATATCAGCTGGTTTTGGTGATTTATTATTGTGTAATTTATCAATTTGTTCCAAAACCTCCTTTATTGACACCTTGGTCTGGGACAGTTCCTCAGATTTGTCATCTAAAAAGAATGGCTCAGGTGGGGGAATCTCCCTCACATCCTCTGGAGTGAAGATCAATATAAAGAATTAATTTAGCTTCTCCGCAATGGTCTTGTGTTCTTTGCTGTTAGTTTTGTGTCTTTTGCTCTTCAAATTCTGTTTTAGCCTGCCTAATTATACTTTTACATTTCACTTGCCACTCCTTTCTATTTTCCTCTAGAGGATTTGACTTCTAATTTTTAAAGGATGCCTTTTTGCCTCGAACAATCTCTTCCTTTGTTGTTTAGCCATCAGAGCTGGTGATAGGCATAAGCAGACTAAGCAACTACTTAGGACCCTGAGCAGCTCAAGGGGCCCCCTTATTAATTATTAGTATGTGTTGAGTGCAGGAGTGGGGGAAATACTTCTGCTTAGTGCCTCCAATGGGCTAGCAATGGCACTGTTAGCCATTGTGGCATTTTTTGGTCCTCTCACTATTTTTTTGTATTTGGGGTATACATTTAATTTGAGCCTCTATTAGGGTGTTTTTAAAAAGTTTCCGTGGAGCTTGTGGGCATTTCACTCTTGTACCTATTCCTTTTAATTTCTGTTTAACTAGTGAATAAATAGCTTCCTCATTTTTGTATAGTTCCCCTTTCTGAAGTGAAATGCTTCTCTGGTGGGCTTCTTTGGTATTTTCCCCCTGCACGAGGATGTTCAATTTAATTACATTATGGTCACTGAGTAGCAGCCGTGTCAGTCTGTATTCGTAAAAAGAAAAGGAGTACTTGTGGCACCTTAGAGACTAACAAATTTGTTAGTCTCTAAGGTGCCACAAGTACTCCTTTTCTTATTATGGTCACTATTACTGAGCAGTTCAGCTATATTCTCCTCTTGGATCAGACCCTGTGTGCCAGTTAGGTCTAAATCAAGAATTGCCTCTCCCTTTGTGGGTTCCAGGACTAGCTGCTCTGAGCCATTAATGGTGTCTAGAAATTTTATCTCTGTATTCCATCCTGAGATGACACATTGCCAGTCAATAAGGGGATAATTGAAATCCCCCATTATTGTTGAGCTTTCTATTTTTATAGCCTCTCTAATCTCCCAGAGCATTTCATAATCACCATCACTATCCTGGTCAGGTGGCCAGTAGCATACTCCTACCGCTATACTCTTATTATTCAAGAATGTAATTTCTGTCCATACAGATTATATAATACAGTTTGAGTCATTTAAGATTTTTACTATATTTAACTCTATGCTTTCTTTCACTATAGTGCCACTCCCCCACCAGCCCGACCTACTCTGTCATTCCTATATATTTTATACCCTGGTATTACCATGTCCCATTGATTATCCTTATTCCACCAAGTTTCTTTCATGCCTATTATATCAATATCCTTATTTAATACCAGGCACTCAAGTTCATCCATCTTAGTATTTAGACTTACTGCATTTGTATACAAGCAATTATAAAATTTGTCAGCACATAGTTGTCTACCTTCCTTTTTTGTAATTGAATGGGACTTTCCTTTGACTGTGTCTTTTCAGCTGCTACCAGTTTATCAATGTCTATCCTTTCCTCTTTACTAGAATATAGAGAATTCCTGTTAGTAGATCCTCCACAAGGGGATAGCACTGTTCAAACCATGTGCTCCTCTGCACCTGTTGACTTTCCCCCAGCTCTTAGTTTAAAAAACCATCTATGACATTTTTAATGTTACATACCAGTTCCGTTCTGTTCTGTTTTGGTTTAGGTGGAGCCCATCCTTCCTGTATAAGCTCCTCCTTTTCCAAAAGGTTCCCCAGTTCCTAATAAATCTAAAACCCTCCTCCCTACACCATCGTCTCGTCCACACATTGAGATACTGCAGTTCTGCCTGTCTACCTGGCCCTGCATGTGGAACTGGAAGCATTTCAGAGAATAGTATGATGGAGGTCCTGGACTTTAATCTCTTAGCTAGTAGCCTAATTTTGGCCACCCATCTGAATCTTCATCCTACACCCTGTTTAAAGAGGTGTCAGATTTCCATCTCTTTCAGAGCACTTGCTTATCTGTATTTCCACAAGCCTCATTCACATCTACTGAAGTAGGCACCATGTTTTAGATGACCACAATGCCTCTGCATGAGACAAACCTATCCACAAGTTTTCCAGAGCTTTGAAGCCTATGAGCTAAAATCAGGCGTCAGTCCATCACAGCTGTACAGTTGTCAAAATGAATCAGTCTCCTGCATGATTGTTGTGAATTTGCAGGTGTTCAGCCACCTGGAGATGTCAAAGTGCTCTCAATTAAGCCTGATGTAGTTTCCATGGCAAGCTTTCACACTGTCTTCTTCTTAGAATGCTGAATGGTTCTATTTAATCTCTAGATCTGACTTCAGTAATACTTTTGCTCAGTGACTCAGGAGAGCAAGAGGTGCAGTCACTTCTAATACACTGTGGACAAAGCATATAGAATTAATGCTCATTTTGGCAGTTCTTCTGACCTTATTCACCTAGAACTTCTCAGCCTAGCTTCCTGAGGGCTGTACCAGGGGCGCTGGAACAATTTGTACAGTGGGGATGCTGATGATGGAAACCATTTGTTTGGTGTTTGTTATTACTACTTCAAGATAGAACTACTTCAGCCCCCCTAGTTACAGCACCACTGGGTTTTACTGCTCACTAAACAGGTGAGAATATGCAAAGGAGAACTGATGACGAAGAAGAAGAAAGTTACTTACCAATAACTGAATTATTTGAGATGAGCATCTGCATATTCACACACTCTGCCCACCTTCCATACTTTTTTGGAGTCTTAAGTTAAGACTTCCCAAATTAGTGAAGTGAAATGAAAGGTGGTTGGATCCATCCTCACTTTTATATCCTTGGAAGTCTCAGGCAGAGAGGGGAGGTAGGATGGACAAGCAGTTCCAGCAGATGCTGCTGAACAGAAGATTTCAGTGGCTCGCAGCACAGGCACCCTGATTACACAAGTAGGAATATGCAGGGGCTCACCTTAAAGAATTCCAGTTACCAGTACACAATCTGCATTTTTCTTGTCTCCAGTTGCTGAAGGCTGCTATGTTCCACTCAGGATCTGTGGTTCAGTCCAGGGATTGCTGTAGACCTGCCTTGATAGACATAGTCTCCTTGGATTTCATGTATAAATCCTTCAGTCAGCTCCTGAGGTTTACCTTAGAGTAGCAGGCCCTGAAATCCAGCTTGTTGATCTAATCCCAGCCATTTATTTTTGAAGCCTGCTCAAAATGGTTGCTCCAATCAGGCACTAGGCTTTAAGACCTTTAACAACATTGTCATAATGGTGCCCCATGCATAAACTGTAGTCTTTATAAAGCCTCTGTATAAAGCCTTTTACATGATTGATTGTCAGTTTTGGAAATCAATTACAGATAGAGGGCAAGAGCCTGGAAGGAGTGGATTTCAGTAGGAACTAAGGATGATCAGTGCCTTGTGGGATCATAGCAAAACAGTGACATAGCTGGAATTTATAACTCAGGATCTCCTGACTTGCAGGTCTTTGTGAAGACCACTAGACTGCTGCCATGTACTAGGCAAAGAGGAACAAAACACTGTCCAGCACTACTTTAAGCTGCTGTTTTTTTCAGCAATAAGGCCAAACTAGGTTTCTGATCTTGGCAGATGAGATAAATCTTGTGTCTTCCTCAGACACTATGATGCAGAAGATATTTCTTTTAGGTTCTCTTCCATTTGCTGGAAGCTGTCCATTAATTAATAAAATAGAAACTGCTGATATAAGTTGGTGAAGACAAGCTATTCTACTATGTAGGATAGCTCTCTATTAACTTGATAGAATTGCCTCAGGGTATTCCCATGACTTTCTGCTAGTGTCTGTTCTATCTGTAACATCAATCCCAGGATTTCATACTCAGATTGCATAGCAAGCAATACCTCCTTCTCCTTAAGTGGTGTAACCAGATTTCCTAACATGTAAAAAATAGAGTTCCAACAAATTTTGATCTAGAATAACCTTTTGTTTAGTGTGTTTCAGAAGTTCAGTTGCTCTTATTGACTGATGAAAACTGTATGCCTTTTTACAACGATGTTGATTGGGCCAGAAGGACCTAGAAATCAGCCAGCTCTCTCCAACAAGGGATTCCTCTAATATGGCAGAGTCACAAATTGGCTCGTATGCCTTCCACCCCATCAGCGTTTGACAATGGGAATGTGGTAGGGGTAAGACTGTGCATGGCTGAAGAACTATTGTATTCTAGTAATCCTGGGCTTATGGACTGCTTGTCAGAAACTGGTATGCTTTACAGAAGTGTGCAGGCTTGTCTAAAATATGCTAGAATCAGGGCCTCCATAGAACTACCCCAGAATTAGGAGAGCCACAGCCAGATCTCTTGCTGCTTCCCTTTTTAGCTGTATCAAGCGGAAACTAGGAGCAGCTGAGAATGTAAGCCATGTATGTGTACATACTATAGCTACCATTCATTGACACATATAATGTGAGCTACAAAGTGCATAAAAGTCATCTTGCAGATTTTTGACATATATCCACTTATTTGGCATGTTATTTACGTTGGCCAGAATGGTTTTGGTTCTATGTTCACCCTCTTCTAATGCAATGTATTTTTGCTGTTGCTTTCTGTAGTAATCTGTGGAGAAGACATAATTTATTCACAACTAAATGAAAGCCAGTGAGCTGTTAGTGACAGATATGTATTCCATGCATTAGTAGTAGTCTAGATATCAGTAGAAAAGTGATGCACAGAAATGCACAGAAAAGTGTACCTAAAAAATTCAGAACACTGGCAATTCAATCAAATGAATGACTGGGCTGAAAAGCCCTTTCAGGTCCTGATTCTGCAAACTATTATGTACATTCTTATTTGAGTTAAGTGGGTTTATTCCTGTGTGTAAATTTAAGCATGTGTATAAGTGTTTCCAAGACTGAGGGGTCTTAGTATCCAAAGACTCTACTAAAAATATAGAAATGGTAATTGTAACTAAAAATGCATTTGAATTTGACACTGTCATTGAAGTCCTCTGGACACTTTACAAAAAATAAGTAAAGCCAAAATCATATCATTAAGACAACAAAGCTATCAAAAATGCAATACCTGAGCTAATAAACAATCTCTTCTACATCCTATTAATTAACACATAAAACATAAAACTTGAAACAATGAAACTAAAATAGAAATAGAACATTACTGAGCTTTGCCTAAATGCCAGAAGTATGTTGTGCCGCGGTGTACTGTATTTTTAGGGGGAGACCATTCCAGATGCAAGCATTTGACAGAAAAGGAACCACTTCTCTGTCACAGAGTGAGCTGTTCCTTTAAGAAATCTGGGGCTTAACTGCACCTGTACCAGACTAAGCCCACCTCTATAGGTGGAGGAAATGAGATAAGTCATGTGATGGTGAGCATGTGTTTAAACAACATCTAATGGGGTGACGGGATAAGAGCAACCTGCAGGGACCATGACAGACCCAGACCAGTGGGGTACAGGAGTCTGGTGGATGGCAAATATACTGGCCACCGGATGAATAGTTTTCTGTTCCCTGAGTGACCAGAGCATGGTCTGCGCTAAAGCAATCAGGAACCTGCTAGAACCAATTAAGACAGGTAAGCTAATTAAGACACCTGGAGCCAATTAAGAATTTACTAGAATCAATTATGGCAGGCAGGCTAATCAGGACACCTGGTTTAAAAAGGACCTCCCATCAGTTAGTGGGAGGGATGCGCAAGGAGCAGGAAGTGAGAAGGCATGCTGCTGGATGACTGAAGAGTACAAGCGTGATCAGGCTTCAGGAGGAAGATCCTGCAGTGATGATAAAGAAGGTGTTGGGAGCAGGCCATGGGGAAGTATCCCAGGGAGTTGTAGCTGTCACACAACTGATACAGGGGACATTGTAGACAGCTGCTATCCACAGGGCCCTGGGCTGGAACCCGGTGTAGAAGGTGGGCCTGGGTTCTCCCCATCCCCCCAACTCCTGATCGGACACAGGAGGAGTTGACCTGGTCTGTGAGAAAGACAAGAAGGGAAGGTCTAAACTGGAAAGGGATCTGGCCTGTCCCTGACCTAATAGGTGGGACTGAGAGACTGTGGGGATTGTTCTCCGTTTCCCCCATGCTGGCCAGTGATGAGGTTAGCTGAGTGAACGGCAGGTTTGAGCCTCTAGCAGAAGTGGCCAATCTGAGGGCTGCCGTGAACCTCTGAGGCAAACAAATCCGCCAAAAAGCGCAGGACCCCCACAAGGCAGAGGAGGAACTTTGTCACAGGACCTAAATAGAGAAGGACTCTAGGGGAAAATTGGAACGAAAGAGGACTCCACTCTTGAGAATCAGTGCCCTGTGAAGAGCTAGAGGTCTGGCTGTGTAGGAGACCCTGGAAAGGAGGCACAGGACAGCCGTGGTTTTGGGGGTAGGAAAAAAATTTAAAATCTCACAAACTCCTCTCTCTCAAACTCAACTGTTGTCTCCTAAACTACAGCTTGCATATGAGCTATTTTAAAATGCAAACTCACAGGCAATTCATATAACATAACAAAACTTGCCGGTGTTTCAAGGAATCCATAGATCACATTGTATTTCTGTAAACTGTAATAAGTATTTTATCTTCCTCTGCATATCCCATAATTGTAAATTTAAATGATGTTCTTTCAGAGCATACATTAACGTGTCTGTTACTTTCTATTCTGATTGCCGTTACAGACATTTTGATAGTAACTGGGTGCCAATTTACCTATACTACAATTATACCTCATTGAAGAAAAGATTTCTATTTTCAGAAGTCAATGCTTAAGTTGCACACACAAAATATATGCATGCACCAGAAGTGTACGAAAACCTTATATTCCCACATGCAGAATAGATGATTGCCTTGACAAGCACCCATTTATTCAAATAGAAGTAAACATGGGTTTTGTGTACTTAACAGGTGTATATCTGTAATTAGCATGTAAAGTCTTGACCCTCTAAAATTCTTCCGGTTCTTCCACAAGGGAGATCTCAATGTTATTCAGTGGAATTCACCATGGAAGGCAGGATATCTTCTGCAACCCAGGAGGGATTTTGAAAGGCCAGTACTGGAGGCCCTGTTTTTGAAATTTTTACTTTTTCATCATTTTTTTGCAATGTGAACAAGAGAAGCAGAAATAGAAGGAGGAAGGACAGAAGCTGAAATAAGGACAGATGTGGATTTTGTTGTTAACATGTATTAAAGAACTGCTTAATCATTTTGATCTGCCAGTTAATAAATGACATACGTATAGTATCCACCGCAAACACATTGACTAATATACTTCTCATCTCAATTTTACAATTCATATTAGCGGAGGACCTATCTCATAGGGTCATAGTTGAAATTGCTATGAGAATCACTTCCTTGGAATACATGTGTCCATTCAAACAGTTAATTAGTTAGTGAGAGAGCAAAACAAAGCATAGGTTGATAAAGTGAGGAAGGCTTCATTTGGTCATAAGCAGCTGGAGATACTCAGGTGTTAGGACCCTATAGAGATGCAGAGTTCTTCTGCTGATTTTCTAAGGGTATATCTACACTGCAGTTAAAAACCCATGGCTGGCTCATGTGTAAGAGGGTGGGGACCACCTCCAAAGTCCCACTGTCCATTGTGAGGCAACCACCCACAGATAAAGCTCCAGCTCCTCCTTTTCCCTTCCCCTTGCAAGGGAGGAAGATCTGGCTGGAACAAGACAGCCACTGGATATTCAGCTTTATGGGCTTAGTCTCTCAAAGTCTATTGCCCCTTCAGTGGGTTTAACTTCTACCCCAATTCCTCTGGTGTATTGCTTTGCTGTCAGTCAGGGTGACTTCAGGAGTTGTACATCTCTTGGCTATCTCCTCCTTGGCTGGCCTACCTCTGTTACCAGCAGTCTCTGGGTGGAGCAGCCTTCTTCCTGTTCACCTCCCTTCCTGTGGTAAGTTTCCTCTTTTAAGCTGCTGCTCCTTCAGGGTGAACAAGCCTTGCAAGTGTTCCTCATTGGAAGGCAGAAGAGTTCATTAGTTTCTTCCATACTAGTGTGAGAGCATGTCCCTTCATATACCCCACCTCTTAAGATGGGAAGGCCATTCAGGTTGGGTTGTCTCCATTCCGGATCTCTCATGAAAAGAAATTGGCATGGTCCTTTCCCGCCCGGGTTGTACTCAGTAACTACTTGTAGTGCAAGGTACCATCTTATCTGGGGGTTCGTATCCCCCATGGTCTGGATCCAGTGTAAGGGTGTGTGATCAGGGATAAGAGAGAAGAGGCTATACAACAGGTAATACCTGAGGGTGTCTATTTGGTAGTTAATGCCTCCTTTTCAATAACTGAGTATGAGTTTTTCCTAGGGAATACCTACCTACTTAGGTATACAACCAGGTGTTGTTCTCCTCTGAATTTTTGTGAGAGGACAGCGCTGAGACTAACATCCGAGGCATCTATGTGTAGTGTGAATTCCCAAGAAATAAGAGCAGAATGGCGCAGGTGTCAGACACAGTTGTGTTTTCAGTTTCTGAATGCTTCCTCATGCTTTCCATCCCAATAGATCTTCTTAGGGTTGTTAACTTTTATGAGATTTGTAAGAGGGGGCCTTGACTGAAGTGAAGCTGTGGATAAACCTCCGGTAATATCCTGACAGTTCAAGAAAAAGTTTCACTTGTTTCTTCATCGGGGGGATGGGGCACATGGGAGGGCCTGCATCTTGTTGACCACCAGCTTCATAAAGCTATCTCCTACACAAAAAGAAAAGGAGTACTTGTGGCACCTTAGAGACTAACAAATTTATTTGAGCATAAGCTTTCGTGAGCTACAGCTCACTTCATCGGATGCATTTGGTGGAAAATACAGAGGGGAGATTTATATACACACACAGAAAACACGAAACAATGGGTTTTATCATACACACTGTAAGGAGAGTGATCACTTAAGATGAGCTATCACCAGCAGCAGAGGGGGGAAAGGAGGAAAACCTTTCATGGTGACAAGCAAGGTAGGCTATTTCCAGCAGTTAACAAGAACATCTGAGGAACATAGATTGATAGATTCGTAGATACTAAGGTCAGAAGGGACCATTCTGATCATCTAGTCCGACCTCCTGCACAGTGCAGGTCACAGAATCTCACCCACCCGCTCCTACAAAAAACCTCACCTATGTCTGAGCTATTGAAGTCCTTAAATCATGGTTTAAAGACTTCAAGGAGCAGAGAAGCCTCCCTCAAGTCACCCATGCCCCATCCTACAGAGGAAGGCGAAAAACCTCCAGGGCCTCTCCAATCTGCCCTGCAGGAAAATTCCTTCCCGACCCCAAATATGGCAATCAGCTAAACCCTGAGCATATGGGCAAGATTCACCAGCCAGATACTACAGAAAATTCTTTCCTGGATAACTCATATCCCATCTATCTAATATCCCATCTCAGGGGATTAGTCCTATTTACCCTGAATATTTAAAGATCAATTACTTACCAAAATCCCATTATCCCATCATACATTCTCCTCCATAAACTTATCGAGTAGAATCTTAAAACCAGATAGATCTTTTGCCCCCACTGCTTCCCTTGGAAGGCTATTCCAAAACTTCACTCCTCCTTCGTCTAATTTCAAGTCTAAACTTCCTGGTGGCCAGTTTATACCCATTTGTTCTTGTGTCCACATTGGTGCTAAGCTGAAATAATTCCTCTCCCTCTCCTGTATTTATCCCTCTGATATATTTATAGAGAGCAATCATATCTCCCCTCAACCTTCTTTTAGTTAGGCTAAACAAGCCAAGCTCCTTAAGTCTCCTTTCATAAGACAAGTTTTCCATTCCTCGGATCATCCTAGTAGCCCTTCTCTGTACCTGCTCCAGTTTGAATTCATCCTTTTTAAACATGGGAGACCAGAACGGCACACAGTATTCTAGGTGAGTGCCTTGTATAATGGTACTAAAACCTCCTTATCCCTACTAGAAATGCCTCTCCTATGCATCCCAAAACCGCATTAGCTTTTTTCACAGCCATATCACATTGGCAGCTCATAGTCATCCTATGATCAACCAGTACTCCAAGGT
Organism: Dermochelys coriacea; assembly: GCF_009764565.3. NCBI lineage: Eukaryota > Metazoa > Chordata > Testudines > Dermochelyidae > Dermochelys > Dermochelys coriacea. The sequence goes on along the minus strand of NC_050069.1, from coordinate 153,317,044 downwards.
CCTTCTCCTCTTCCGTTACTTCTAATTGATGCGTCCCCAACTTATAACTAAAATTCTTGTTATTAATCCCTAAATGCATAACCTTACACTTCTCACTATTAAATTTCATCTTATTACCAGGTGGGGGGGAGATCATACCACACGATCCATTGTCTACAGCCAAGCTCTACGATATAATCGCATTTGCTCCAACCCCTCAGACAGAGACAAACACCTACAAGATCTCTATCATGCATTCCTCCAACTACAATACCCACCTGCTGAAGTGAAGAAACAGATTGACAGAGCCAGAAGAGTACCCAGAAGTCATCTACTACAGGACAGGCCCAACAAAGAAAATAACAGAACGCCACTAGCCATCACCTTCAGCCCCCAACTAAAACCTCTCCAACGCATCATCAAGGATCTACAACCTATCCTGAAGGACGACCCATCACTCTCACAGATCTTGGGAGACAGGCCAGTCCTTGCTTACAGACAGACCCCCAATCTGAAGCAAATACTCACCAGCAACCACACACCACACAACAGAACCACTAACCCAGGATCCTATTCTTGCAACAAAGCCCGTTTCCAACTCTGCCACATATCTATTCAGGGGACACCATCATAGGGCCTAATCACATCAGCCACACTATCAGAGGCTCGTTCACCTGCGCATATACCAATGTGATATATGCCATCATGTGCCAGCAATGCCCCTCTGCCATGTACATTGGTCAAATTGGACAGTCTCTACGTAAAAGAATAAATGGACACAAATCAGATGTCAAGAATTATAACATTCAAAAAACAGTTGGAGAACACTTCAATCTCTCCGGTCACTCGATTACAGACCTGAGGGTGGCTATCCTTCAACAAAAAAACTTCAAAACCAGACTCCAACGAGAGACTGCTGAATTGGAATTAATTTGCAAACTGGATACAATTAACTTAGGCTTGAATAGAGACTGGGAATGGATGAGTCATTACACAAAGTAAAACTATTTCCCCATGTTATTTCTCCAGCCCACCCCACCCCCCACTGTTCCTCAGATGTTCTTGTTAACTGCTGGAAATGGCCTACCTGGCTTGTCACCATGAAAGGTTTTCCTCCTCCCCCCCAACCCTGCTGCTGGTGATAGCTCATCTTAAGTGATCACTCTCTTTACAGTGTGTATGATAAAACCCATTGTTTCATGTTCTCTGTGTGTGTATATAAATCTCCCCTCTGTATTTTCCACCAAATGCATCTGATGAAGTGAGCTGTAGCTCACGAAAGCTTATGCTCAAATAAATTTGTTAGTCTCTAAGGTGCCACAAGTACTCCTTTTCTTTTTGCGAATAGAGACTAACACGGCTGCTACTCTGAAACATCTCCTACACAGTATCCCAAATACTTCACCCACAGCCAACTTACATTTCTCCAGGTTGGCCTTAAGTCCTGTCACCTGTAGGGCTTTTAACAACACCCTTAAATGCTGTAGGTGGTCCTCCCAGGTGGGACTGTAGATGATGATGTCATCAGTGTAGGCTGGTGTGTATTGATGATGGGGGTTGAGGAGCGTATTCATAAGCCATTAGAAGGTAGTGGCAGCCCCCTGGAGGCCAAAAGGCATGTCTTAAATTGGAAGTGCCCAAAAGGGGTGGAGAAAGCAGTTTTCTCTTGCAGGGAAGGGGATAAGGGGATGTGCCAATAACCTTTTTCAGACTGACTGTGCTTAAGTGCTTCATCAGTCCCAGCTGTTCTAGTAACTCATCCACCCTTGTCATTGGGTACACGTCAATTTTATGATGACATTGACTTTTCTGAAGTCAATGGAGAACCGAACTGTACCATCTGGTTTGGGAATAAGAACTATGGGCTCCTCCATTCCCTTTCGGATTCCATAATCATCCCCATCTCCAGTATTGCTCGTACTTCTTCTCGGACCGTATCCTACATCCTTTGTGGCAACGGTCTAGGGTTCTCTCAGACTACCTGATTTAGGGTAGTCTCCAGATGATGTTGGACCAACCACATTCTCCCTGAGCAGTTGGAAAACACCACTGCAAAGTCCCCAATTAGTTGGAGGAGTTGTTTCCTTTGTGCAGAGGAGAGTCCTTCCCTGCCCCAGTATGGTTGCTGGAGCTCTGCTGCTGGGGAACTGGGACCCCAATTCTGGTTCTGCTGGAAAAGGAGTTAACAGCAGGGCCTCCCACACCATCCAAGGTTTGAGAAAGTTCACGTTAGACTTTGGTTTCCTTTCTCTTCCTGGGTAGCCTTATCTCATAGTCCACAGGCCCTACCTGTCTGACACCACTTTGAAGAGATCTTGCCATCGGGTGAAGGCAGTAATAGAAGAACACGGTCACCTGGCTGAACAGTCTGTAGTCATGTCCCTTTATTATAATTTTGTTCCTGGGTGTGTTGGGCCTTCCTCAAATTCTCCCTAATGAACACTCCTACGTTTTTGAGTTGCTCCCTTAAACTGTAAGATATATTGAGTCATGCTTAAGAACCTGATATCTTGTTCTTTCCACCCTTCTCATAGCAAGTCCAGGATGCTCTGCAGTTGGTGACCATAGAGAAAATCAAATGAAGAGAACCCTGTAGAGGCTTGTGGGACCTCCCTTATAGCAAATAGGAGTAGTGGAAATAGCCAGTCCCACTTCTTGGGGTTATCACTGACAAAGCGCTTCAAAATCCCCTTCATGGTCTTATTAAACCTCTCTAATAGACTGTCGGTCTGTGGGTGCTACACTGAGGTCTTTGGGGACTTGACCTTCAAAAGGAAGCATAATTCCCATGTCAGTTGGGAAGTGAAGTTATTACCTTTGTCTGTTAATATTTTGCAGGGAAACCCTACGCATGAGAAGAGCTTCAAGAGCTCTGGAGCTACAGCTGTCACTTTCAGGGAGCAAAGAGGAACAACCTATGGATATCTGGTTGCATAGTCAATAATCACTAGCATGTGCTGATGCCCCACTACAGTCTTTTCTAGGTGTTCCACCATGTCCACCCCATCCTTTCAAATGGAGTGTCACAGGGCGTGGCTTCTCTCCCCCTTATCCCTGAAGAAGCTGCATGGACTCCTGTGGTTGTGCCTTCACCTTTGCCTTTTATTTTAAGTTCACTCCACCATTTCTACAACAAACCCCATTCAGCAATCTATTTACAGCACCAACACTGCCTTTTGGCCCTCTCCCAGGACCTGAGGGGAACAGAGATCTCCACCCCTTGAGGCCTCCATGTAACTGGGCTCAACTAGTATGGACCCCTCTCCCTCCTCCTTGAGACTTCCTTCCTGCCTCTTTGTCAGCCTTGGGCTGATGGGCTAATTGGCTTCTTATTCCATCCAACCAGCCAGCCTGATTGTCTGATTACTTCCATCAGCTTTCTCAAGGGGAACTAATTAAAATCTGAGTGATCAGAGTGCAGGCTCACCTGTTCACACCCTGCACTTTGTCACAGGGGGTCTCAATCAAGGGCAGAGGGACCAAGGGCACTGGCTAGCTGACACTCTGGGAAGGAGGAACTGTTCTCTCACTTCATGGTGTACACCTGACTAACAGAATCAGGCTAATAACTGAGCCAATGTCTTTTCTCTCCCCAGGTGTCCCACACATGGGATATCATGCACCAGCTGCAATACAGCCCAGCAGTTTTGGCACGGTATCAGCAGCTGGGCCATCACCACTGCAGCTTGCTGATTCTTCTCAATTCGGTAAAAGCACTCCTCCCTGAGTTCAAAGTGCAGGTTGCCTCCCTGAGACTCTGTTATTTCTCCATCTATGGGGGCCAGTTGCTCAGATGCATGGCTTAACAAAGGTTCATCCTTCTCTCCTAGCACGAAATTCCCTCCCCATAGGAGGGCTTCCAGGTCCCGACAGTCTGCCTCAAATTCCTCTGTGTGGATCTGCGGTGGGTTGAATGGGATATCCTTCCCTGGAGTGGTTGGCTTTCTCAAGGCTTACCAAGCTCTCGCGAGTTGGTGTCATCACTTGGCCCCTGTTCTCACTTGCGGCCTGAGCCTGAATATTAATGACTCACCAAAAAAAAGGCCAGTCCCAGCCTATGATCACAAGGTAGGCCAACTTTTCTGTATGGGCTCCCACCATCAGTTGTAACCTCTGGCCGGGATAGGTCTTGACATCACTATGGATACATTGAAGGTAGAATGTGGTCTTGGGAGTGGTGTCACTTCCCACTTGGGAGTGGAGGGCTGGACCACTATCTGGCTTCAGCCGGAGTCCAAGAGTCCTTGAACCAGGTTCCCTTGGACCATCACCAGTGCCATCAACTTGGGGGGTGGGGGAGCGGGTCGTACCCAGGTTTCTGACATCCAGCCCTGGGTGTGCTCATATTCCATCAGTGGGCCTCTCTCTTTATGTGCCCTGTCTCCACACAAGAATAGCATGTTAATGGGCTGGGGCTGATGGCCTCTGTCTTAGGTTTGGGAAAACCTGTCTATGGGCTGCTGGCCAGACCTTGGACTGTGAGCCCCACTTCAGTTGTCTGGGGTGCCTGGTGGTCCCGGTGGTGGTGTTGCATTGATGCTCAGCCTCCTTGTCCCCCTAGGGCTGCCTTGGGTCTGAGGAATGGCTGACCCCCTCGAAGAGACTGCTATTGATTTGGCTCACCCCCCCCCCCCGGTGTCCCTTGCCCTGCTGATGACCGGGGTGATTCTGCCTTTAATGACCCTTCAGCTTCTACATAATCCTCCATTAACCTGACTGCTTCTCATAGCATCCCAGGGCAATACCGTAGTACCCACTCCCTGCCTCGGCCACTTGAGTTCTTTCAGTCACTATGGTTGTGACGTGTCATTCCATATTCTTTATGAAAAATATGCTTATGATATGAATATGACATAACTGAGATGTATTTTAAGCAAGATGGCTCATGTGAGATATCACTGGAAAGGTTATGATTTACTGAATGTGATTATCCAATGTGTATGCCTGTATCATTTCTATATCTGAAGTTAGGAATATTGACTGTGTATCTGGATTTCAACTATTCTACTTTGGGTGATGCCCACTACTAATACTTCAGGTACAACAACAGAAAAGCCAGACAGGGTGGATGGCCCATCAGCGAGGACAATGGACTGTGAAAAGATTGGCCTTCCTGCAGATGCTGCATACTACCACTGACTCATGGACACTGTGATCCTACAGAGTCAGGTGGTCTTGTCACCCGATACTAAAACATTACCTGGGACTTCTTGTAACTTTCCCCTGTAAGTGAATGGGGGGAGGGGAGTCACATTTGGAAAACAAAGGATTCCCACCTTATGTAAATTCTATTTAAGGGTGGGGAGGAAGGCAAACAGGACTCTTCCTCTCCATGGCCTGTCTGCCAAAAAAGAAAGACTGCAAAAGGGAAGTCAAGGGGGGAGTCCAGACTAAGACAGGGGTCCAGTTTGAAAAGGAATATAACTGGAACTCTAAACCACAGAAACTTTGAAAACTGCCTGCAACAGTATCTAGGGTGAGAAATACTATTTGTAACCAATTTCTTTAGTGAAACTAGTTTAGTTTGCATGTTTGATTTCATTTGCTTAGTAATCTGCCTTCTTCTGTTTATTACCCCTTTTACCACTTAAAATCTGCCTTTTAAAGTTTTGTTTATCATTAACACAGTTTCTGGAATTTCTAACTGGGTGGGGGGGACACAAAGTGTGCACACCTCTCTCCACATTGAGGCAGAGGGCAAATTTCATAATATATCTGTGGGTCTGCAGTCCAAGGGAGGTGGACATCTGAGAGCTAGAGCAAATCCCCGAAGCGGAGTCTTCCCAGAGCTGATCTGCAGTTGGGTGTGGCCCTGCCTGTGTGTGTATTAGAGGAGGTTTTAAGAGCCTGGCTCAGCAAGATAGGTTAAAGGGGGCCCATGCTGGCAAAACAGGTAGACTTAGTGGTATCTCAGCACATCAGGTGGTTTCCCAAGGGGTCCAACCCGTCAAAGTGGTAACATTCAGGGTCATCCCCCAAAGGGGTATCTCTTGTCCCTAAATCATTGGTGGTGGTTCTCTTCCAAAATATCCAAATAGGTCAAGAAAGCGGACTTTTCACTTGCTTGTAATCCCTTGCCTGCTCTGTGTCCAGATTATGGTAGGCAGCCTATGCCTGACCCATCAGGTATGGGGTTAGGATAAGAGCCCATTGTTCTGGGAGTGACTGGAGCGTCAGTCTACCCTCTCAAATGTGACTAAAAGGCTTTAGGATCATCTTCCAATCCCATCTTGGTGAGCTTCACTGGTACAGGCAGAGGGACCCCTGAAGTGGAATCATGACACCACCCCATTCCTCCCTGCAGGCATAGGGCCAGTACTATCTGCTGTAGCATTTCCTTTTGGAACTCCTGCTGCTGGATCATCATAATCAGGATACTTCTACACAAAGTGAGGTAGCCCATAACAGCAAGTCTTAGTGCCCAGGTTAACAGCATAAAGCACATGGACTTTAAACAGCATAAAGCACTCCTGCACTAAAAGTAGCTGCACAGATGTTGTGGCTGGGGCTGGAGCTCAGGCTCTGAAGCCAGGCTTGAAGGCTTGCTGTGTAGACAGACCCATAGTGTCAGGTACTAGAATCCTGTCTAGAAATGCAGACCTATTTTGACAACTGTCCTTAGCCAGCCTCTTAGCTCCAAAAAAGGAATGTAAAAGGGGCTGGACTCTATCTGAGGGAGATGAAATTCAAGGCAAAGACATAGAAAGCTGTCTTGGAGATCCATAGGAACAGCTAAATTCTGGAAGAAGCTTAGCACTTCGTGATTTATGTTTTGTTGCTAAGAATAAAGGAAAACCCCTGAAAAAAGATAAGGTTTGGATGCTGACCCTGCATGTGCATGTGCTGTGTGTTCAAACTTGGCCTGTTCTCATGCACTAGAGAGCACATTATTTTATGTGTTTAAATGTACAATCATGGTGGATTTCATAAACAGCAATGTGCACAACACCTGCAGTGTTTTAAATAAGTTTTTTTTTTTAAATCATAAACTTAATTCTGATCTCAGGGTTTGTCTACATGGAGACATCTAGGGAAATTATTCCAAATTAACTAAAAGTGAGAATTTGAAGTGGATTCGTTTAACCACATTAAACATTAAAGTGAATTAAACTAACCCTAATTAAGACCACTTAAACTCCGAATAACAGCATCCACAAGGGAGTTTATGCAGTTTAACTAATCCAAGCATTAAAGCACTAGTAAAATAGTTGTTAGGACCTTTTGGATCCACCTGGAAGCACACAGAACCAGAAATCTTCTGATAGTCTAATTCTATGAGATTTTAAATACAGATAAACCTTTTTTCATCAGTAAATATATATGTGTCATTAAATATTGTTTGTTAATGGGATAAAAACAAGATGTCAAGAGAACATTGACATTGTATAGTTATGCACTCAAAAGTCAAGAAATGACAAAGTTAGGGTTGCAAAAAAAACCCCAAAAAACCTCTGCCCCCTCATGCCTAGCTTACAGTAAAGCCTTTAATTATATGATCTTTGGCTATTTGCTGTTTAAGGGTTTGATCCTGCACCGATGAAATCAATGGGGGTTCTTCGACAGACTTAAATGGGAGTAGGATTGAGTCTTACCTCTTGGTCCTCCCTAGCCCCTTTTCTATTGGCTTCAGCAGGCCTCATTCCTGCAAAGACTTGCATACATACTTAACTTTAAGTACATGAATAGTGTTGTTGAGTTTGTTGGGACTACTTGTATGTTAAAAAGGATGTGTTTAAGTGTTTGCAAGACTGGACCCTAGGCCTGGGTTTCCATTTCCTGAAGCATATGAATTACAGCTTAATCCTTGCTATTTAACAGTAGCACATAAGATTGTGGGGGCGGGGAGGAGGGAATAGTTCCTTCCAGTCCTTGTTCTTGGGTATTCGTGTTTTCTATGACTATGGTATTGTGGCTCTGCATGTATGTGATTGTCTTTTAATTTTGTAACAAAATGTAAAGGGAAGTAAAAACAAGCAAAACAGTTTCTATTACATATTCATGGTAATACTCTGCAGGCTTTTAATTATTTATTGACAATCAGTTACCCTGTAACTAAGAAATCATTGTAATAAAAGAAATCAGAATGATAAATAATTTCAATATCAAATTTATCCTTGAATAATTTGCTTTCTAGGAAACAGAAAAGATAATTACTAACAAAGAACTCAATCCAAAACCAACTGAAATCAATAGAAACATTTAGACTATATTCACTGAATGATTTGGACAGAGTCCTTTTAAAATAAACCACTATTGGGTACAGGTATGTATACCTCACCTAGATTTAGGTTCCCAGTGTAAATATTTAGTATTAAAGGATATATTTGCATGGTTTAATAGGCAGCAACTTCAATAAGCCTATTTACTTATTTCTGTGTTTAAATTAGGCACAACATGAACATTAAGTATGTAACCGACTTCACTGACTGGGAGCATGAATGGGCCTCAAAATGCCACTTGTTAGTACTCTTAGGTCTTTTGGCAAATATAACTTTTAAATGAATCCTGCTTTATCAGTTTTCTTGAAGGAAAAACATTTAAATAAACCAATCAAATGTTATGACAGATGCATTGCTGATACCTTTTCATTCTTCTTCCTGATTACTCAGTATATATTACAGCGATTGCACATACCTTGAGCTTTTTGACATTGGTGCAGGGATCATTGGAGAAACTCTCAGTATCTGAAATTTCGATGTCTTCACCATACAGAACACCGGTTAGATCGTTCCTCACCTATCACAGAATGAGAAAAGGGTAAAAGGAATAAAGGAACCCCCAAAGGAGGAAGCAGATGGACTCTCTTGAATCACCATAAGAAGATTCAAACACATGAAGGATGATATGGATTTTCTTTTTTTCCTCTAGAATGAGACTGTCACAGTTCAGGGCAACTGCACCTGTATTTCCCTCATTATAGTCCAGCAAGGGCCACTCTCAGGCCTCTAGATTCCCTGCCATCACCTGTATTGGCAGACACCTGTGCCTCTTTCCCTCCTGAATGGGGCTTGTCCATACTGCACAGATCCCAGCCTACAGTGTGAATTCCCCAGCAAAACAGACTTTCTTCACAGGACAGCTTTATCTTCTCCTCAAAGACTATATACCATGTCATTGCCACAATGAAGGTACCACACAGCTCTTTCTAAGCAAGCACATTTATTCTTAAGGTGAAAGCATTGCACAGAAAACATATCAGAAACAATACAAGAACCTATACTTACACTAAAAACTTACCAGAGATCACCTCAACCCCAGGAAGGGCTCTGGCAGGAGATCAGTCCTTCAAACCCCACCAAGAGGTTTTTCTGTGATCACAAGTTCAAAAGAGCTTTCATTCAGAACAAGAACCCCCATGAATTTTTGAGCCACTCCATTATCTACTTTGGGCCTTGGATCTTGTCCACTTATAACAGGTGATCAGTAGACAATGGGTTTCTCCTCAGAATGTAGCTACAAAGGTTGGTTCAGAAGGTGAGAAGTTCCCATCCCCTCCTCTCAAGTATTTCCTGGGAAACCCAGTCAACTAAAAGTTCATTCTTATCTGGACATTGTTTAAAAGAGTCTTTTGAAGCTCAGAAAACTTCCCAGCATTTACATTAGCCTTGTCTCCTCCCTAGTGATGTTTCATATAACTCCACAATAATCCATAAAAATTTGCATTTTAATACAGTGAACTCCTAAAATGCTGAAACTTAATTCAATAAGGTTTAATTTAATTCATTGAGGTTTGTCCAGGCTATTACAGGAAATTGCTATATCCGTCACAGTGACCAAAGGACTGTTCCTCCACCATGACTACCTATCTATCTAGCTCTGTACATTTTTCCTGTTTTTCAAATGTGCCACTGCAGACAAGGATATTCTTCAGATATGAAATACGCGCCTCACCCCTAATCTTGGTAAGGTTCTCTTTCCTACACCTCTGGAAGTCAGCAGATAGTTTTGTTAAGCCAACCGGAATGGTACCAATTCATATAGACTTTAAGGTCTAATGAAGGCTGTGAGGTAATAACTTTGTTTAGCAATGTGATGGGGTGTTTGCCCCACACCAGAAAGGAAGGGGTTAAAATCAGACCTGGAGAGGCAGTGCAGGGAGCAGCCAGTCAGAGAGAGAGTGCAAAGAGCATCCAATCAGGGCCCACTGGTCTCACATAAAAGGGAGCTACAGGGCAGAGCAAGGTCAGTTGCTGCAGGAAGCTCAAGGAGAGAGGACTGTGTTTCTAGTAGGCTGAAGGTGTTACCTTGGACAGCGTGGTTGCTGGCAGGGATGAGGGGAGTAAGAGGGAGCTCCTGGCTGACTGCTGGGATGTGCTGGCTGGAGGCCCTGAGAGGAGGATGAAGAATGTGCTGAGGGCACAGGGAAGTAGCCCAGGGAATTGAAGCAGCTCTGGTGGAGACATTAAGAAGAGACAGTAGGAGGCTGCTATTGACAGGGTCTGTGAGTTGTGACTCGGAGTAGTGGGCAGGCCCAGGTTCCCCCCACTCACCACAGGGGAAGTGGTTGGACTATAGAACTGGGAGATACTCCCTCCCCAGAGGGAGGAAAACACAGATGGTGACAAGGGCAGAGTTATGAAGAGGACACTGTGGTTCCTGGACTGAGGTAAGTCTGCAGGAGGAGAAGGCAATGGGTGAGGCACCATCGGGAGACTGTGTGCAGGCTGAAAGAGCTAATCCCTGAGACAGCCAGCAGGAGGTGCTGCTTGCTTTTGTGAGTGAACTCCATCACAAGCTGTGAAATATTATTGATATGTGTCCCTTGATCTAAGAGAGAAACAGGATTTACCTCCAAGCCCCTTTAGAATATTTTGGATTAGGGCAAGGTTGTGTGCATCATATGTTTTTCTGCTCAACTTTGTAACCTATGCAAAGTCTTAAACTACCTTCTCTTTTCTGTACACATACTAATGGTGGGGAATAGGATTCATTTAATTTTTTTTACGAGATTTTGCAGGTATTCCTTTATCTTGTTACGTAGTGGATGTGGCACCCAGATAAAAGTCTTCTGAATGGTTTGCTAGCTGAATAACTGGATATGTATCTCTAGATCAGGGATCTGTTCCTTGTTTCCATCACCTCTGGAAAACTTTGGATTTTTTCAGCATTTGTTAAGCAACTTGCCTCTGTGCCTCCAATAAATGACAGATTAACTGCTAGTTCAAACGAATCTCGATCATCCTCCTCTGCTTAGAGGCTGTTCTTTCTTTGTTGGCTTAGTCCATGAAGTTTGGTACTACCATATCTTTCTTGTAACACTGCTTCCACCTACAAAGGTCTTATCTGCTGAATATCCAATACAATTTCAGATTTGGTCTTCTGTAGGATTTCCAGCACAGTTCATCCCTTCAAAATAATATGTTTTGATGGATGACTGACAGGGATATTTATACAGCAAGAGAATCCTCTGGGTATTTTGATTAATGTCTCTTTGATATCCAAGTTCTTAAGCCCTGAGGAGCAGCATCTTGGCTCAAGCACTGCTGTTAAACTTTCAGTATCAAGACCTGCATAGGCCCAACATATTACATTAGTGGTTTTCCCTTTGGGGATAACTGCATCCCATTTTTATACTTCAAGTATGCACAAATCATCTGATTAGTTATTTCTGATGAAGTTGAAAAGAACTTTCACTTTTGTCATTCCAACATGAGGAAATGTACACTCCACTTTGTTATGGGGACTAGATACTGGTTCCTCACTGGATTAATTGTGTCAGTGGTGTTTGACTGTCTCCTCAGCAACACTGTAGCCTATTATCTAAATTTTTAATTCATGTGGACTGACCAGTATAGGAAGAAAGAAGATGTTATCTCTTCAGTTAACTGAAACTAGACTTCAGTTCATCTTTTGTAATGAATTTGAGTCCTGTTAGCAACTTTAAATTCAAGACAAACTTCTATTTTCAATAACCAAAGCCTTTAATAAGCTTTTTAAAATGTCTCAGATGATCCACCAATCATTGACCTGAGACCATCTCGCCTGCGGTCATATGTCCCATAAAGCTTGAGTTTTTATTTTATTCTTTCCAACAAAGATAGCTATTCTGGCATGCTGCTTGGGTGGCAGATGGCAAATACTGTTTGGTTGGTCCAAACAGTTGGTCCTATTGAATGAAACACTGTGCTCTCATTTTTGTCTCTGCATTTTTGTGACATTCCTGCATGATATGGAGGTTCTATATAATCCCGATCCACATATGCAACAACTGCATGACTTGTTCCTGGAGGGGAATGCTGTCTTTGCAACCTGTGAAGTTCCATTGGTCATACCTGGTCCCCTGTCCCATTTCCCTGTTTGGTTTTTGGCAGGCTTATCAGTTTTCCCCATGAAGTATCTCATGAGGATCAGTCCTGGGCCTCTTCCACTGATTACTGCTTTCATGATCTCTGCCTCACTGCATCCTTTTCTAATCCTACTTTCAATTTGATGAGCCAAACGGCTAAAGTTTAACCTGTCCTTTTTGTGAGGACTTTCAATCTCACCTGTTACTTTAAAGTCTTTATTCAAAACTAGTTCTCTTTTATGGGGTCTGGTTGACATGTTTTTTCATTGGGCTTTGACTTTTAATTTTCTTCCTTATTTTTGAAGTGGTATTGAAGTAACGTTAGTTTTTTAGCATACTTTTTCTGAATTCTGTAGAGATAATTTAGTCTCTTTACTTGTTTCAATTGGCTTCTTTTTTTGATGTACTGGTGAGATGTACAATATGATCTTTTAGCTCTAGCAACATAGATGTTGCCTGGTCTTCTGACTCTTCCTGTTAATCACTAATTAATTAAGTGATTCTTTGTATACTTAAAGAAAATTTGCTTTGGGCTACAGTTTTTCTGGGATGCACCATGGTGATGCCCAGACAACCATAGAGCTCTCTTGATCATCCTTTAACTGGTATAAAATTCCTTCCACTTTCATTAGAAGATTCTTTAACTTTCTTCTAGCCATAGTGCTTGCAAAGAATAAAATTTTCCCTTGCTAATACTACTCAGCTTTCTGAAGTTATGTACTGGTGGCATTCAGTATGCCCTGTGGTCATTCATTTCTATCTCATATTGCCCTTCCTCTCTCAGTTAACACAATTTCTTTAATGGGTTAATCTTTTGAGTGGTAAAATCATCACAGCTCAGTTTCTCCTTGCTGGCTTACCAAATGTTACACCAGGGCAATGTTAAAATGTGCATTTTTATTTCAGGCACTGGTGCAGGGAGCCAAGGCAGGCTCCCTGGCCCCATTCCACTCTCAGAAACAGCCATCATGCCACTGTGGCCCCGGGGGTGTGGGGGGGAGAGGGCATGTGGCTCCGCATGCTGCTCCGGCCTGCAAGTACTGCTTCTGCCTGCAAGTACTGCCCCTGCAGCTCCCATTGGCTGGGAATGGGGAACTGCGGCCAATGAGAGCTGCGGGGGTGGTACTTACTGGCAAGAGTAGAGCAAGGAGACCCCTGCCCACCCCAGGGGCTGTGGGGGCATGCTGGCTGCTTCTGGGAGTGGCATGGGGTTGGAGCAGGGAAGGAGCCTGCCTTACTCCCCCTGCGCCGCTGGACTTTTAGCAGCCGGGGATTGTGATCGACTGGCAAAGGCTCCAGGATCCACCAGTCAACTGCGATCAACGGGTTGGTGACCACTGATGTACATTATGCTTGACTGCTACATAGCTCCCTATTAAGGTGCACTGAGGTGACAGGTAACCTTACAATACTGCAGACATATTTGACAACTAATGACATCTTATGGATTACACAATCTATATATAAGGCAACATCTAAGGTGATGTTTAGAGGCAAGTTCATTGAGATAGGAGCCTGGCATAAAAATTGCTGCAAGACACCCTGCAAAGATCTGAGAAAGAAACCTTAAGAGGTAGAAATCATTTCAAAACAGCCAGACAGAATACTCAGATTATTTATTATTCACATTAAATATATATTTTGTTATCCCATCACTGTAATACGTGGGCACATATGAAGGGTAGAATTTATCCCAGTGCACAGGGCTGCCTCAAGGCTAATGAGTCACACAAACTGGTTTTATAAATGGGATTTAACAGTGTCATGTTGTGGGGCAGGCAGGAGCAAAGAGTATAGAGCCATCGGTGGTCATGGCAGAGGCAAATTATTAATATTAACATAAAAATCACACAGTCAGCCTATTTCCTGTGTAGTGAGAACCTACAACATTAACCCTTCCCTCTGACTTAGAAATATTTAATTATTAATGGTTAAAGGCCCTATGAAGCCTAACTATAAACACAAACTGGAAGGCAACATAGACTATGTGGTCCCCTAAACCTGAGAGGATTATATTGTTGGCTCTAGGTTTATCTACTGTGCTTTTTTCTTTAGGCTAGACCTTTTTCTCCTTCTTGACTTTAGCGTTGCCTTTGTTCTCCAATCAACAGTACTTCTTAAAAACCAAAATGGGACTAGTTTCAGAATAGCAGCCGTGTTAGTCTGTATTCCACGAGGAAGTTTGTGGAAGGTTGGCTCTTTATGAGAGTATCCAGTTTTGCTCATTCTTAATCTTTAAGATGTCTGTCTGTCAGATACAGACACAGACATCATCTTAAAGATTAAGAATGACCTAAACTGGATACTCTCATAAAGAACCAACCTTCCACACAAACTTCCTCGTGAAAATGGGACTAGTATCTTTGCTGACAGATACTGATTTGCATTAGCCAATAAGCAAACTCCGCTTTCATCTGCCACAAGTTCCATGCTCTTTGAGGCTTTCAGATTTCTTAAAATTCTCAAACCGCAACTGAACTATTGATTATGATCTGTATAAAATATGCCTCACTCGGATCTGGTGGCAGAGGAAATAGAAATTCATTCTCATCTCTGACACAATCAGATAGTAGCAGCTCTACAATCAGATCTGTTGTGGAGATTTTGCCAAGGAAGGTTATCTCCCTTCACTGTGTTTTTTGTTGTGGTTCTCTTTGTTGCCACCATTAGGCATTCCATAATTTTTATTGTGGACATATTTTTCTCCAGCACTCTTTCTTACCAATTGTTTTTATCCTTCTGAGCACTGCCACTGAGGGATTAGCAGGTCTGTGACCATGCTGATTGCAGCATTTGTGGCATTCAGATTCTCTTAATGTCAGGGTGGTTTTACAATATCTTCCACAGATTCCCTAGTCTTTGTTTCCTGTCCCCAAAGTTTTTGTCACCGTTGCTCAGTTTTACTATTGGATTTCTTTTTGAGCTTTTTGTTTAACACTCAATGCACTGAAATTTGAATAATTGTATTCTGCTTTGTCATTCTACAAAGGCTGCTCACTATTTTTAGTGAAATGTCAAACAGTTTTTTCAATGTGTAAAACATTCTTCTGATCAGAATATCATAAGCTTCATCTCTCATTTATATGTTGCCAAATTTCATGATATTATTGCAAACGTTGTGATTTCAGGCTGATTTTGGGGGAACTCATGAGAAAACAGAAGTAGTTCAGGATTTTTGCCTGAGTTTTTTCATTCGGCCACTGCAGGCCACTGTACCACCTGTGCTGCAGGTAGCATAACACCAGCCTGCAGTAGGTGGACTCCCTGTGTGATCTGACTTGGCTAGAGATCTGGAGCACAAGCGAAGGACAGAGCTGTGCAAAATAATCTGGACAACATTTTTTGCACAGAAAAATGCAGATTCAGGTCTACTGAAACACTTCTACTTCATGTTGGATTTGCTGAATTGTTTCAGGAAAAAAAAACAAATTTCTGAAACTTGGAACATTTCAACATTTTCAATGAAACATTTTGACTTTTTTTTTATTCAAAATGACTTTGTTTTAAATTGTATTTCAATTTTATTTTTGTTTAAAAAAAATGTAAGGTAAAAAAACCGTCAAACAAAATATTTTGTTCTAGGTTAAACAATATTTCATTTGACCTGAAACTGCATTTTTTCACTTTTTCATTTTGCCAAAAAAAATTGCAAAATTTTCACTTTGGTTTCACCAAAATAATGATTTTCAAATTTTTAGTTCAGCTACTGAACCAGAAAATTAGTTATTTTCCCAGCTCTAGTGAAGAACACCACAGGCAGCCTCCCCTCCAAACTCAGCAGCAATAGCCTCCTTAGCCACCACCATCCTGTACAGAGAGTTAAAACCTGGGCAAACTCTTTCCTTTAATTTTTGTTTCTGTACCATTTAGGCAGCTTATTTTGTTTTCTCTCTCCCTGCTTATGTGGTGATGGCCCCCTTCCTCTTTGTTTCAATGGAGTCTGGGTCTCCTTGTATAGTTGCTCTGTTTTTAGCCTGCAGCCGTTTCTCTGCAGATTACACTTTTGCTTACATTTTATTTTCTAGCCCTGCCTACTTTATTCTCAGATTTTCCCTGCCCTCACAGCCCTTCTTGGAGCTTTGGCTGCTCTGTCTCCTCCTGAAATGCCTAGTCTGGGAATTATTGCAGCTCCTGAAGGTGAGGAAGTCAAGCCCTCATTTCTCACTGCACAGGAATCTAACTTCATCCTGCTGTTTCCCTCGCTTTAAAGCAGATTGTTTTTCTCTTGGTGCTCCTGTGAAGATGTCCTCCTCTTTCTATTTTAAGGCAATCTGGGTCTCCTTACTGAAACTGCTCTTCTTTTGGCTTGCAGGCCAGTTCTCTACAAAGCTACCCACTTAATTATGGGGCAGTGATAGATGAACCATAGTTAAGCTGAATTTTGCATCTTCTCAAAATCCCACAAGTAGTCAGATCAACTTGAGAATTGGTATGCTAGTTCAGAGACGGGGTGCACATTTGAGTTTATTTGGTCAAGAGGTTCATGAGATAGTCCCACTCCTTCAAATGATCTGTTTTTAAGATGTTCATATTCTTATGCTTGTGCAGAAATAATGACTGTCTGAATATTTCTGCTGAGATGTAGAGCCCAGCAACAAAAACAAGCTCTGAAACCTAATTAGTATAAAATGTTCAGCTGTATTTGTTCTTGTATTTACCAGTACTGCTGAGAAGCTTCCCCACTGGAGAGGAGGGAGGGGCAGATGTGGGGTAAATATCTTTTGCAGCAGAAGGTGTAGTGAGTAGTAACCTGAAGGAACACGAGTTCAAGTCTCCTCTTCCACTGACTGTTGTTAGTATCTCTGTATACCTCACAACCATCATTAAGTCCCCATATTTTTATCTTAGGGGGAGGCAATTGTCATTCTCCCATTTTGCAGATAAGATACTTGAAAGGTTGCGCAGGGTCACTACTGGCAGAGCTAATATAAAAACCCAAAGCACAGAACTGTCTTTTTGTTCTGTTTGTCCAGTGCCTAGCACAATGGGGCTCTGCATGACTCAGGCTCCTAGGTGTTACAATAATGTGAAAAACCTGCCTTTTGAAATCTATATCAAATCTGTGTGCTTGGCTAACCACCTCAGGAAAGCTGTCACTACAGCCATACATTTTGTGAACACCCACGGAGGTGCAGATAGGCTGATTGGGAGTACCATGAATTGGTAGTGTGAGTCATTCACTACAAATATGAGGAATCTTCTGTGTCCTTGGTGTACTGATACATGGTATATTGATACATGAAACATAACTTAAATTGAGAGCGGAGTACCAGTCTCCGGGATCCAGAGAAGGGACAATGGATGCCAAGGTGACCAGGTGGAACTTTATCTTTTTAAGGTAATTGTTGAGTTAACACAGGTCTAAAATAGGTCTGAGACCTCCCTTGGCTTTTGAGATTAGAAAATAACAGGGAGTAGAGCCCCTTCCCTCTTAAATTCTACAGAACGTCTTCCACAGCTTTCATTCGAAGGAGAGATTGAACATCCTGGATCAGAAGTTCTTCATGAGAGGGGTCCCTGAAGAGCAATGAAGAGGAAGGGTGGAAAGGAGGGGTAGAAATAAACTGGCGAGTGTATCACACTTTAACAGTGCTCAGCACCTCACAGTCAAAGCTCTGAGGAAGTGGGAAAGGCAGTTCACAAATAAAAGAGAAACAAAGTCTCTGATCACAGGAGCCGATATGGCGTCCTTGAGTGTCCCATCAAAATGCCTGCTTAGAACCCCCTGGATGTTTAGGTGGGGCAGGTGTTGAAGTCAAGGTAGAAGGGGGTGGTGGCCTGCACCTGTAACCCCTATTTCTCTTCCTTTGCTTGTCCAGACGGGCAGTTGGGGCAGATTACTAAAGGGGCTGTTAAGGCTTGTAGTACTTCCTTGAGAGAGCTGAGGTGTACAACCCAAGGGTCTTGAGGGTTGCTCTCGAGTCTTAGTCCATGAAGCTTTGTGTCTGTCTGCTCTAAAAAGAACAAAGCTCCTTCAAAGGCAGGTCCTGAACAGTCTGTTGGAGCCCTGTGAAGTCCTGTACATTGCCATTGCTGAAACCCTGGACCTGACAGCCAAGCCCACCACATCCAGAGCAGCTTGTAAAGAGGCCCTCACCACTGATTTTTTTTTCCCTCATCCACCAGTGAGAAGAACTCTTGCCTGGGTTCTTGTGGGAGCAAGCCTTTGAATTTTTGCATGGAGTGCCAAATGTTAAAATCATACCTGCCCAGCAGCACCTGCTGGTTTGCAATTCTGAGTTGTAGCCCCCTGGTAGAGTAAATTTTCCTACCAAAAGGGATATCAGGGAGAATGGGTGTAAAGGAACTCATAATCTTGGGTGAGAACATAGTATTTCCGTTCAGCCCATTTTGAAGTGGAAGGAAGGGATGCAAGGGTCTGCCACAGAATTTTAACTGGGTTCATAATGGCCTCATTGAGAGACAGGGTCACTTTTGAAGGACCCACAGTGGCTAAAATGTCAACCAGGCTATGGGAGGACTCTTTCACTACCTCCATCTGTACACCCACATTTAAGGCCACTCTTTTTAACAACTCTTGGTATGCTTTGTAGACATCCGGAGGAGGCGACATTCCCCATCCTGAGACTGCCTCATCAGGGGATCAGGAAGAGAAGGCCAGCACAGGCTGTGGCTACTCTTCCTCCCTTTCTGCATCAGCAGGACCTCACTGTGCCAGCTCTTGGAATTTGGTACTGGAGTCCAGACTGGGGAGCTGCCTGGTGGAAAGGTACCACGTCTTTCTGAGGCCATCGAACAGGAGTGCCTGGAAACTGAAGGAAACCCCCTAGATTCCAAAAGGGCCACAGGACTAGTGTAGGTCCCCAAGGACCTCTTGGCCAACCACTCAATGGTACTCCTGTCCCTGGACCCATGGAAAGGTGGAAGTGCCTGGAGGAACAGCGAGAGTAGCTTCTAGGATGGAAAGAATAAGACCCAATCTCTGATTCCGAAGAGGACAAGTCTCTCTGCGGTGATCATGGGGGTGCTGTTCCTAACAGTTCTGGAGATTGGTGACATGGTGGAGAGGTCCGCACCGTAGCAAGCATTGCATGTTCCCTTTTGACAGTACCGAAGGGCACAGTATTGAACGCTGAAAGGACTCTGGTATGGTTGGAGGACCATGCACTCCATACCAACGTCGAGGCACTCAGTATGAGTCTGATGGCCTGGCTCAGATGGAGGTGTCAGTGCTGCCAGCATGAGCAGGAACATTGGCCTGGCCTCTTGATCCTTCTTCATGTCAGGCTTAAGGTCATTGCAGATCTGGTGACAGTCCCCAATATGAACTTTCCTTAGGCACTTCAAACAGCTTGAGTGTGGGTTCCTCAGGGGCACAGCCTTGTTGCAGGAGGTGCAGGGCATGAAGCCTGAAGCCTGGTAACTGAGGCATCCCTACGCAGTGGGGTTGGGACAAAACCCTAATAAGTATAACTAACTTACTAAATTTGACTAAATAACTATGTACAATAAACAGAGAAAGTCCACTGAGAACTTGTGAATGCAAGGAGGGCAGTTCCAGCAGCCAACCCAGGCAGTAAGAAGGAAATGAGGGGTTTGGGCTCAGCTGGGTGCTTTATACTGGCACAAACAGCATGCGATAGCAGTGGGCGCTCGAGCTGCCCTGATGGGTACCACTGAGGGAAAAATTTTCAGTCCCTGTGTGCAGGACGTGCTCACACCTTGAGTGATTTCACATGTATAGTCTACTCTAAGACACACCCTGGAACCCCAACATTCAGCTGCTTTCTAGAAATGGATTTCAAAGTGCATTAGTTCTGGAAGGACAGAGCTTTGGTGGGGCTCTGATGCCCTGATAGTCAAACCCTGCTGCTGACACATGGGATGCAGGAAGAGCATTTTGGTTCCATGTGATGAAAAGGTAGCTATACATTTGTTTAAAACCAAATTTTGCATCCTCTCTAAGTACTATTACTATAAAAAAGCCAGATCACCATGAACATTGGTTGACTGGAAAAAAGTTCCACAAAGAGAATACTGGAAGAGGCAAAATAAAGCATAAAATCTTGTCCCACACACATAGCAAAACCAAGTCTTATTAACTGCCTTTCAGACTAAATTGGTGCATTAGAGTATGCTGTCTAGGGCTTTTCCTGCATGCTCAACTCTAAAGCAGTGGGTGACATCCAAATTAATTTGCCTAGCAAATACTTGCACATTATGAAGTTTCTGTGTCATGAATGAGGAAAGGAGCTGAAAGAAGGAAAGTATGGTCCTGGGGTTAAGATAATAGACAGACCCAGGAGAACTTGGTTTTTATTCCTGGCTCTGCCAATCATCCTTTGTCACTTCCCACAAGTAATTTAAACCATAAT
The DNA here is from genome assembly GCF_009764565.3 of Dermochelys coriacea. Taxonomy (NCBI): domain Eukaryota; kingdom Metazoa; phylum Chordata; order Testudines; family Dermochelyidae; genus Dermochelys; species Dermochelys coriacea. The sequence continues at coordinate 153,296,443 of NC_050069.1, read as the reverse complement.
TTTTGCAGGTGGCCTTAATCTCTGGGTCTTGATTTCCCCCTCTATAAAATGGGGATAATACTGCTTCACCACTTCACAGAGGTGTTGAGTGTAAGTTCTGTAATATTTGGGAAGCAAAAAACAAATCCTGGAGCTGTGCAGAGAGAAATGGTAAGATATGGTGGGGGCAGAATGTTCAGTGATGGGAGAGGTGTGGAGAGCTAAAGCTGTGTTGGGGGGTAATAGTGGGAGCACAGAAACAGGACCTTTGGATAGGGATAAGTATAGGGCCACTGCATCTCTGCTCTGTAGGGTTGGGCAAACAGGGGCCAGAGTGACCAAGGGGCTGTGGAAAAAGCAAGCTGGGGTAAGGGCCAGGTCTGCCCTTCTCCAGTCTAGTGATCTATCATAGAATATCAGGGTTGGAAGGGACCCCAGAAGGTCATCTAGTCCAACCCCCTGCTCAAAGCAGGACCAAGTCCCAGTTAAATCATCCTAGCCAGGGCTTTGTCAAGCCTGAACTTAAAAACCTCTAAGGAAGGAGATTCTACCACCTCCCTAGGTAACGCATTCCAGTGTTTCACCACCCTCTTAGTGAAAAAGTTTTTCCTAATATCCAATCTAAACCTCCCCCATTGCAACTTGAGACCATTACTCCTCGTTCTGTCATCTGCTACCATTGAGAACAGTCTAGAGCCATCCTCTTTGAAACCCCCTTTCAGGTAGTTGAAAGCAGCTATCAAATCCCCCCTCATTCTTCTCTTCTGCAGACTAAACAATCCCAGCTCCCTCAGCCTCTCCTCATAAGTCATGTGCTCTAGACCCCTAATCATTTTTGTTGCCCTTCGCTGTACTCTTTCCAATTTATCCACATCCTTCTTGTAGTGTGGGGCCCAAAACTGGACACAGTACTCCAGATGAGGCCTCACCAGTGTCGAATAGAGGGGAACGATCACGTCCCTCGATCTGCTCGCTATGCCCCTACTTATACATCCCAAAATGCCATTGGCCTTCTTGGCAACAAGGGCACACTGCTGACTCATATCCAGCTTCTCGTCCACTGTCACCCCTAGGTCCTTTTCCGCAGAACTGCTGCCGAGCCATTCGGTCCCTAGTCTGTAGCGGTGCATTGGATTCTTCCATCCTAAGTGCAGGACCCTGCACTTATCCTTATTGAACCTCATTAGATTTCTTTTGGCCCAATCTTCCAATTTGTCTAGGTCCTTCTGTATCCTATCCCTCCCCTCCAGCGTATCTACCACTCCTCCCAGTTTAGTATCATCCGCAAATTTGCTGAGAGTGCAATCCACACCATCCTCCAGATCATTTATGAAGATATTGAACAAAACGGGCCCCAGGACCGACCCCTGGGGCACTCCACTTGACACCGGCTGCCAACTAGACATGGAGCCATTGATCACTACCCGTTGAGCCCGACAATCTAGCCAGCTTTCTACCCACCTTATAGTGCATTCATCCAGCCCATACTTCCTTAACTTGCTGACAAGAATGCTGTGGGAGACCGTGTCAAAAGCTTTGCTAAAGTCAAGAAACAATACATCCACTGCTTTCCCTTCATCCACAGAACCAGTAATCTCATCATAAAAGGCGATTAGATTAGTCAGGCATGACCTTCCCTTGGTGAATCCATGCTGACTGTTCCTGATCACTTTCCTCTCCTCTAAGTGCTTCAGGATTGATTCTTTGAGGACCTGCTCCATGATTTTTCCAGGGACTGAGGTGAGGCTGACCGGCCTGTAGTTCCCAGGATCCTCCTTCTTCCCTTTTTTAAAGATGGGCACTACATTAGCCTTTTTCCAGTCATCCGGGACTTCCCCCGTTCGCCACGAGTTTTCAAAGATAATGGCCAAGGGCTCTGCAATCACAGCCGCCAATTCCCTCAGCACTCTCGGATGCAATTCGTCCGGCCCCATGGACTTGTGCACGTCCAGCTTTTCTAAATAGTCCCTAACCACCTCTATCTCTACAGAGGGCTGGCCATCTCTTCCCCATTTTGTGATGCCCAGCACAGCAGTCTGGGAGCTGACCTTGTTAGTGAAAACAGAGGCAAAAAAAGCATTGAGTACATTAGCTTTTTCCACATCCTCTGTCACTAGCTTGCCTCCCTCATTCAGTAAGGGGCCCACACTTTCCTTGGCTTTCTTCTTGTTGCCAACATACCTGAAGAAACCCTTCTTGTTACTCTTGACATCTCTTGCTAGCTGCAGCTCCAGGTGCGATTTGGCCCTCCTGATATCTTTCCTACATGCCCGAGCAATATTTTTATACTCTTCCCTGGTCATATGTCCAACCTTCCACTTCTTGTAAGCTTCTTTTTTATGTTTAAGATCCGCTAGGATTTCACCATTAAGCCAAGCTGGTCGCCTGCCATATTTACTATTCTTTCGACTCATCGGGATGGTTTGTCCCTGTAACCTCAACAGGGATTCCTTGAAATACAGCCAGCTCTCCTGGACTCCCTTCCCTTTCATGTTAGTCCCCCAGGGGATCCTGGCCATCTGTTCCCTGAGGGAGTCAAAGTCTGCTTTCCTGAAGTCCAGGGTCCGTATCCTGCTGCTTACCTTTCTTCCCTGCGTCAGGATCCTGAACTCAACCAATTCATGGTCACTGCCTCCCAGATTCCCATCCACTTTTGCTTCCCCCACTAATTCTACCCGGTTTGTGAGCAGCAGGTCAAGAAAAGCGCTCCCCCTAGTTGGCTCCCCTAGCACTTGCACCAGGAAATTGTCCCCTACGCTTTCCAAAAACTTCCTGGATTGTCTATGCACCGCTGTATTGCTCTCCCAGCAGATATCAGGAAAATTAAAGTCACCCATGAGAATCAGGGCATGCGATCTAGTAGCTTCCGTGAGTTGCCGGAAGAAAGCCTCATCCACCTCATCCCCCTGGTCCGGTGGTCTATAGCAGACTCCCACCATGACATCACTCTTGTTGCACACACTTCTAAACTTAATCCAGAGACACTCAGGTTTTTCCACAGTTTCGTACCGGAGCTCTGAGCAGTCATACTGCTCCCTTACATACAGTGCTACTCCCCCACCTTTTCTGCCCTGCCTGTCCTTCCTGAACAGTTTATAACCATCCATGACTGTACTCCAGTCATGTGAGTTATCCCACCAAGTCTCTGTTATTCCAATCACGTCATAATTCCTTGACATCACCAGGACCTCCAGTTCTCCCTGCTTGTTTCCAAGGCTTTGTGCATTTGTATATAAGCACTTGAGATAACCTGTTGATCGCCCCTCATTCCCAGTATGAGGCAGGAGCCCTCCCCTCACAGACATTCCTGCCTGTGCTTCCTCCCGGTATCCCGCTTTCCCACTTACCTCAGGGCTTTGGTCTCCTTCCCCCGGTGAACCTAGTTTAAAGCCCTCCTCACTAGGTTAGCCAGCCTGATGGCAAAGATGTTCTTCCCTCTCTTCGTAAGATGGAGCCCGTCTCTGCCCAGCACTCCTCCTTCATGGAACACCATCCCATGGTCAAAGAATGGTCAAAGAATCTCTAGGTGGAAGGGTGTCCTTGTGGTTATGATACTGGACAAAAACACAGCAGATCAGGCCACAGTTGTCGGTCTGCCACAGACTTCCTGTCTGATCTCTGTGCCTCAGGTCCTTATTTGTAAAGTGTGGCTATCATATTTCCATATGTCACTGGGTTATTGTGAGGAGAAATCGATTGATTTTTTTTTTTTGCACTGCACAGATTCTACTGATGTACTCATGTGTGTAGCCACTCACCAAAGTGGGTAAGGGAGTCACCATCTGACCCAGGGTACAGTGATACCTCTCCTTTATCAGCCTGAGTTGATCCCTTTTTCTTCAGGAAAAAGAATCTCTTCTTTTCCAATGAAAACACAAATATAAAGAGTGTAAATCCTGGGTTCACCTGCCAATGTATTCTGACCAATAGTTCAGCATTCCTGTAACTAGTAAAAGTGTATAGTTTGCTCAACACCCAATCCTAAATTTCCTAGCTATAAACTAAACACAACTTCTAGATTAATAATACCACTTAGCTTTTAACAAATATTTCCGTGTGTGTGTGTGTGTGTGTGTGTACTAAAGCTCTATGTAAATACTGGAGGATAAATCCTTTGTTGTTCAGGGAAAATTCTAATCTCACCAGATGCTGATCATAAAAGACTCCTAATGAATGAGAACTGGTCAGAGCAGATGGTTTATACAACCAAATAGTTTACTGACATTTCCTGCTGCAAAGATTTATATTGTATTTTTTTTAACTTTTGTTCTATTAGATTTCCAGGGTAAACACAAAGACAAGGAAATAAACAAAAAATTATCAAACTTGAATAAAAAAAATAAATTATAAAAACTGCTTTGGTACATGAGAAAATATGCATCATGGGGTATTGTGAGGGAAGGATTACATTTTCTGGGATTATTAAAGATAGAGGAACGTCAGCACACAGGTTGCTTTAAAGTTAAAATTGTAGCAATCAAATGCAATTATCCATATTTCCATTCCAGTAAACCGGATACATTACTCACTCATATTTATAGGCTCAAGTGAATTAAATGCAACTGATTTTTTAAAAACTACTGGAAAAAAGATTCTGTTTAGTACTGCATGTATTAGCCATTTTCTTCACTTTGATTCCCACCGCCTCTCCTCCCCCAGAGACTCCCAGCTTCTCCCAGGAGCTTCCCTATTTCTTACAGACCTTATCTCAGGGCCTCCCATAGGATCCTATCTATCTCCCTGTAGGTTCTGTCCAGTAGGAGACACTTGCCCCAAGCTTAGTTCTCTATCCCTGTGTAGTCCTTTCTGACCCTTTCACAGCTGGGATCACTAGTTGTAATTAGGTCACCAGATCAGAATCAATTGGGGATAACTGCTAAATCACAGGTGAGACTCAGCCTGATTCCCCTTCAAGGTCCAGCCAGCCTGTGATATGAAGATTTTAGTGTGTGTGTGTGTGTGGGGGGGGGGGGGGGTTGGAGGAGTGGGAGGTTATCTTACAGGAAATACATATGTGTGTTTGAAGACCAGGAAATTGAAATCTAGTTAGTTTCAAACAAGAGTGTAAAAATAATTCCAGGGAGTGCGCTTGTCACCCTTGGCAATTGTTGTGGTTTTATTATCACAGTTTCCTGTTTAACATGTTTTTTCTTCCCTCCTTGCTATGTGGAAGAACCACAAAAACTGCTGGGTGAATACAATTACACAAAAGGCTCCGATCCTTCAAAGACTTACACATGCTTAACTTTACACACATGAGTTGTTCCACTGAATATAATTCATGCATTTAAGTCTTTAAGTATCTTGACAGAATTTTATCCCTGCTCCTACAAAGTAAACATACTGGAAAAAAATGGAGAATTTTTTTCTCTAATCTGTTTTGGTGAAGATAATCCATGGTGTTACTTGTAAGAGAACCAGGGGGTACTGTATATAGCTAGAAGAAGAAGATGGTCATTCTGTGACCACCAGGAAAAAAATAAAAAAAAATTCTTCTGATCTACTGGTACCCAATTGCTATCAAGTACCTAGCATGGCAGCTGCCAGGAATGTCAGGGTTGAATGAAAATGCAACTAGAGGAAAGGAATACACTGAGGATGGATGTTCAACCTAATCCACAAGGATATCAAATATGCCCAACAAAAGGTCTCTTATTGTCCAAAGAAAACAGTCTCTCCTCACTGGGGAGTGGATGCTAAGAAGAGTTGACAGACTATTCTGTAAGGAACAAAAAAGACAGCAGAATGGTGTGCTTGTCTTCCTGGTGTGGAGATATGTCACTGCAAGATTGGATGGGATCCTGAAGAGGGCAGGCAAGGATTCACTCCATATAATACATATCAACATGAACGTCAGTGTTTTGGCTGATACCTCACAGATCATTGAAGATTTCAAAAACTTTAAAGAAAAGTTGCAAAGGAGGAAAATACAAGTAGTGATCTCTAGTATTCTTGTCTCATGAGCAAGAGAAGACAGAAGATACTAGAGGTAAACTATTGCCTAGGTAAGTGGTATAAATTTGAAGGTTTTGGTTTCATGGAAGATTGAGCCATTTTTTAATGGGAGAGGAGACTGTATGGTCTGGACAACCTCCATCTCATTAGAAGGGGAACCAATATTCTGGATGATAGATTTGTGAGATTAGTCAGGAGAGCATTAAACTAGCAACAAAAGAGGAAGGGAGAGAGTAAACACAATCACAGACAATAAACAGACATATAACTCAGGCATCTGTTATCATAACTCAGGCATCTGTTATCATACCTTTAAAAGAACAAGGTGTCAATGGATATATATGTGCAATGTGCTAGCTAAGAAAGCAAATGCGATCCTTGGATGTATCAACTGGCGAATATCAAACAGAAGTAGGGAGGCATTATTGTCTCCTGTATACATTGAGACCATTGCATCATTGAAACCATTAGTGGACTACTGTGTCTGGTTCTGGTGTCCATATTTCAAAAAGGATGTTGACAAATTGGAAAAGATTCAGAAAAGAGCTACAAGAATATTCCAAGTCTGGAAAAGCTGCCTTACGGGAAGATCAATCTATTTAGTTTATCCAAGAGAAGTATAAGAGGTGACTTGATCGTGGTCTGTAAGTTCCTACAAAGGTTCAAAAGTCATTGAAAGTCATTACGACTTGTGTTCTTAAGTCACTTTTGTGTTTTTGAAAATCCTACCCATTATCTCCTCTTTGCCTACTTCTTTTATGTCAGATATCATTACTATCGACTTTGAAAATTAAACACAAAAAGAATTAAGTGACAAATAAGGGAAGGATTTCTGGGTTTGTAAATATGAGAACATGATTGAGAAGACGACTGTTATTCCCTGGTGCCTTCGGGGTGATATCTCAAAATGGAGTAGCTGGTGGTAGAGCAACAGTAACACTCATTGAAGCCTTTTGGATAATGCAGGCCTTCTACCTCTACAAGATCTTCCTTAGAAAAGGGAAGAGAAGTAGGCTACTTGCTCCACCCTTCCCCACCCCACACAAACACTGAAGAAGAGCATGCAGTCTTTTGGCCTGTGAAGGAGGTTACAGCAAAACGCAGCTTAGGTTTGTCAAACTGGGCAAACCTTTTAGTAAACCTGGGCCAAGCATTAGGTTCCAGGATTGTTTCACCTGATATTCAGTTTCATTACTTAGTTATAATTATACTAAAGATATGATATGTATAGGTTTTAAATTATTCAGAGAAGGGATTCTATATTGTTCCATGAATAATAATAGAAACATAATGACAATTACTCAGAAAAATAATTTATCCATGAGACACAAAGGAACACATTGCAAAAAGGGTGAGGACTTTTGCAATATTCAGAGATATTGGTCCTTAATGAAGAAAAATATTACAAATATATGAGTGGGAAACTTGTTATGTATTGCTGAACTACTCATTTAGGGGTTGATCTACAGAGCACATGGTGTATCCAAAGCTTTTGTGTTTGAGCAGCTTCCGAGGGACCCAACTAATGGTAGATTGACTAGGGGGAAGGGAGGCTACTTTCCCACAAGCTCCGGGAATTTCTATATTTGGGAGGTTTGGTGCTGAAAACTCCTCAGGTCAGGTCTCCTCCTGTGTGCACGGTTATTAGGAAATTTTGTGAAGAAAACTGGGCTGTCTGTCCCCCTCCAGCAGAATGGTCATGCAATAATGATTTCAACTCTACTCGAGTACTTTGCATAAGTGCAACATGGAACTTTATCAATTTCACTGGTTTACATTGGTGTAAATATACGGAATTTGTTTTAAAAATCTGTATTTTGTTGTATTTAATTCTGGTCAAATTTCATAAAACATATTTGTCCCTATCTTTATTCCATGATGTGTCTCAGAATAAAATCACATACTCTAGTGGGAAAACACACTTGGATGGGATTAAAAATATCAGCTCAGTTGTTTTTATATATAGGGATGATCTCCTTCCATAAACTTTGCAGTGGCATCAGTGAGGAAATACTCATTTACAGAGATTTGTGGTGATTGAACACCACATCCACACCAGCTATAAAATTCCTGAAAAGACTGTCTGGGCCTCAGGTTGTAATTTTCTCAGTAAACCTCTGTTACTCATATCAGTCCTTCCACAGGAAAAGCAACATGTCACACTATGTACATCAAAAGAAGACAATCTCCTCAAAATTTTATTTAATCAAGAGAAAAGAAAGAAAAATTCCTGTTTGAAAAATTTACCCATTTTCTGGGGAGTAACGGCATGTGAAATGAAATACAAAATAAACAGCAACAGTAACTGATTCCTCTGTATCTAAAGATTCAAAACATAAAACATAACCATCCCTATGTATGTATTAATTATCTATTTAAAGATACAAGGATTATAGGAAATAAGCACTATGATCTAGAAGTGTTATCAACTGATTTAGACATCAGGAAAGCCTTGTTGTGAGACTGTAGCAAGAACATCAATTGACATCTGGAACATCAGAGACAAAGTCCAGCCTCAGCATATGAGACCAGGCTGGATTAAGGCAATCTGTGGTTTTAGGAGCACCCCCACCTTTTTCTGATGGAGGAGAGGATCATTAGTACCCATCCAACCCCTGAAAAACTAATAACAAAGTTAAATGTAACAACAATTCTAATGAAGTCAATACATGTCTGTGATTCCACCACCCAGTCACTTCAGTCAGGAGCACAAAACAATCACTCTCTCTCTTTCTCTGTGACACTCTGCATGGTGATATTTTAATTAGTGGGAAATAATAAAATCATTCCATGCTCATGTCACAGTAAATCATGTGAGGCAATACCTTCCACCACTAGTGCCCACATCAGAGAAGCAAGGCCACTCTTCTGCCACAGAATCTCCTTCTCCAATGAGCTTAAGGAGTGCTGTCAGAGTACCAGCCAGTGCAAATTCAGGCACATCAGGGTATTCCTACTAGGATTGCCACCTTTCTAATTCCTGGTCACCAGACCCCTGAGGCCCTACCCCCTTCCCCACATCTTCCCCCAGGCCCCACCCACTTATCTGCCTCTTCCCCCAACGCCCTGCCCCCATTTCTAGCTCCTTTCCTCCTACTGCCCCATCACTCACTGGATTGTCTCAAGGAGCCAGTCTGCAGGTAGAAGGTGGCCCCAGCTGAGCAGGGGCTTGTGCAGGTTAATGACCTGCACCTCCCCCCACCTTGCAGTAACCAGACTTTTGATTTGGGTGCCATTTAGAGTTGCCAGATCCCCAAAAACCAGGCACCTGGCAACACTAAATGGCACTCGGACACAGAAGCCAAAAAACAGACTGTCCGGGTAAAAAACGGACAGGCGGCAACCCTAATTCCCACAAACCTTGTTGACTGGGGCTCCCCATGTAAAGTCAGCCAGAAGACAGCCCCTTCACATGTTATGAATCATCCTTAACAAAAAAAGGGGTGGCCTTGAAAAAGATCTCTCTTAAAGGCACCATTACCTGCAAGCCAAAAAGCCCTCAGACTCATCCTTGCCCTACTATGTTTGAGAATTAACAGAGTTGGCACAAGATAATTAAATAAAAGGCCCAATCAAAATACTTCAGCAGGAGCAGGATCATACTTAGATGTGGAATTACAATTATCATTCTTAGCATATTCATTATTGTTAAATAATTTCTCACAACTAAAATCTTCAGATAAGTGGTCATTGTGGTTGCATGCAGTAATAGATTTATTATCTGGTTATTTAAGATTGGTTTACAGAAATTGCTGAAGCTGATTTCTAAGAGCACCTGGTAGAAAGAATTAATGTTAAAGCAGCTGTTAAATTATTCATGGTTTTGTCATAAGTTAATTTGCTATATTTACAAAAGAATACACATAAAAGAAGTATCTAATTCAGGTCTTCATTGAAGTGAGGGAGAAGGGAAAATGTATTTCAAGTTGTTAGGTATTGTCTTATTCTGTTTGTATTGTGCAATGTTTAAATACCTATTTGTAACTTGTTTAATGTATTACTAGTAATAGAGTTTGTATTAAGTTTGAAAACCTTTAATAGACGTGTGTTAATTATAATGGAACGTTCTGTTCTACTCCTTGCAAAAAGCAGTAAAAAACTCTTCAGCCAGTGTCTGTACTGTCTGAATATTAAGGGCCCGATCCTGCATGAAGCTGAATCCTTCTGGGAGTGAAGGGAATCAGTACCTCCCAGGATTACTTTACAGGATTCTGCCCTAAGTGCTTAAAACTAAAATGAATCTTAAATGTAAATATAGCAAACCTGCTTCCCACTCCCCAAACACTGTTTTTTCTACCTCCCTAATGTCTGGTTTCACACTGTCAAACTGTTTATTAAGGCATGTTGCTGTACTGTAACATAGGAAAGTGAAGTTGGCTATTAACACTTTTGATAGAAACCTAATGGTTTAATTGCAACAGACTCAGGGGACTGCACTAATATTTATGAAAACCTCTGTGTATCCAGGAGACCGTGATTATAAGCTGAAAACTATGAATACAAATCTCTGTGGGAAATCAGAGAAATTAAGTGTTTATTTTACTGAAAAATTAAGTGATATTTTGATGAAGGGGCAGATTACAGAACACACCTGAGAGCATTCAAAAGTAATCTAAAATTCTTAATATATCAGTCCTCCTCCCAGATCACAGTCCAAACTTCTTAGATTTCCCAACTGCAGATGGTTCATCATTACTAAACTTTACAAATTTAGCAATATTGTCCAGTGACTATACATCCTGATTTATGTATACTGCTTGCTCTTTTTAATTTAAACTTTGAAGATAGCTCAATAACACTGAAACTCATTGATTTACTTTCCATGTGGCTATATATGCTGTTCCAAGTGGTTTTGTTTTGACCAGCTGTAGAGAAATTAGTGTTTCAAAAACTGCATCAATAAATATTGAAGTCTGTTTTCGTCTTTCGGTGCAATGGAAGAAGAGAAATGACCTGCCTGTGTCCCTGAGATGCACTTTTCTATAACATGCTGTGATAAATGAAGGGCGGGGAGCATGACTCCCTTTTATGGACACCCAGCCAGCCAGTAGTTACAAAATCCCTCTTAGTAGCTGTTCTCTAATTGCTCTACCTGTAATGGGTTAAAAAGTCTCCCTGGTATGCACAGGTAAAAGGAAGTGAATGGGCCAAAAGAGCAAATGGAAAGGCTAGAACTTTTTAAAATTGAAAAAAAGATTTCCCTTTTGTCTGTCTGTTGTTGTTCTCCCGGGGAGAGGCGGACAGGACAGAGCTATGTTGTAAGAAGCTTGGGCCAGGTATGAAAAATCATCAGTATCATACCTAGAAACTAATTATTTAAAATCCCAGATATGTAAGTAGATCAGGAAACATCTAGAAAGACGCAATTAGGTTTATCCCTCTTATTTCGTTATGGCTTGTGGATTCCTCTGTGCTAATCCCAGGTGCTTTTGTTTTGCTTGTAACCTTTAAGCCTGACTTCAAGAAAGCTATTCTTGGTGCTTAATTCTTGTAGTTGCTCTTTTAAAAATCTAGCAATAGCCTGAGTTCCCAGATGTATTTTCTTTCTCTTTTTTTATTAATAAAATTTACCTTTTTTAAAAAACAGAATTGGATTTCTATTAAATGATTAAATGAAAAACTCACCCCGCAGAAGTGGCTCCTTTCCCACCGGACTGGGCCCAGCTCCCCACTCTGGGCATTGTGACATAGTGCACAGAGTCACAGCTCTGCTCAGGTTTGGCCTGGCCACCCCTCCATCATGACGGGGGAGGAGGAAGACAGGGAGCAGTTTGGCCAAATTTGAGTGGGAGGCATCATGACTGTTACATAGGGTCACAGTGCTGCTTGACTCAGACATTCCTCCATCCTCCCTCCAGGGAGACAACCTGGCATGCTGGGTGCCAGTGCCACACACTTAAATTTGGCCCAGTTGCCCCTCCATTATAATGATGGGGACGGCTGAGCCAAACCTGATGAGTGCTGCAACCTGTGAGTCAAGTCACAACACTCGAAGCAAGGAATCGGACTCAGCCCTGTAGGACCGGAGCCACCCGTGTGGAGTGAGTGCAGGGCAAGTTCACTCTGCAACCTCCATTCACTGGTGGCAGGACCCATCTCGCCCCCCACCCAGGGTTCCTGACCCCCACCATCACCCAAACATGGGTAAAAATAAAATAGCACAAAATTTCCCCAAACTAAAACAAAAAATTCAGTACTAAAAAGAGGGAAGGGTTGACGGGGAATCAGGACCCTGAGACTGACAGCCCCCAGGAACAATGGGGAGAGGCCAATGCTCCAGGTCAGCCTGAATGATAGGCAGGCAGGCTAATCAGGGAGTCAGGAGGCCAGGGAGGTCCCGTCCTCCCTGTGAGCTGGAATTGTCTGGGTCAGACAGAGTGAAGCCGAGCTAAGGAGAAAGCAGGGGCCCGAGCTGAGCTGGGGAGCAGAGTTGTGCCAGATCCAGAGAGAGCAGACCCTGTCTTGGGAGCAGAGCTGCAGCCCCAAAGCCAGAGGCACAGCCCAGAGAGAGCAGACTTGCCCTGGGAGCAGAGCTGCAGCAACCAGAGCCAGAGGGGCCAGAAAAGCAGCCCAGGAAGCATGTCAGTGCTGGGAGCAGAGTCACAGAAGCAGCCTGCAGAGCAGACCTGTCCTGGGAGCAGAGCTGTAGCAACCAGAGCCAGAGGGGCCAAAGAAGCAGCCCAGGGAGCTGGAGGCAGAGCAGCAGCAACAGCGCTGAGACAGGGCTGGGACTGGAGCAGTCCGGAGCTGGGTGCGGTGAGCAGCTGGGGAGAGCAAGGGGGACCCTGGGCAGCAGGCCCAGCACAGGGAGACGCCTCAGCCAAGAGGCTCTGCACGCCAGGCTTGGATCGTAACCCTGACAGGGCGGGGGCAACAATGGGAAAAAGGGTCCTACCACTGAGAGCCTAAGAGCTTGTGGCCACCACCAGAGCAAGTGTCCAACCCACAGCATCCCTGCAGCACAGCCAGAGCCTGAGAAGAAGGACTGAGACTTACAAGGAGCAGACTGTGAACTGCCCTGACATTCCAGAGACACTGTTTGTGATGTTCCCTGCCACAGAGCGGGTTGATGTGTTTCCTTTAACCTTTCCCATTTTTCCTTATTCTTTTTAAAATTAATTGTTGATTAAATAATTTGCATTTGCTTTAACTTGTATGTAATGCTCAGTGGGTCAGAGAAGTGCCCAGTGCAGAGAGAGTACCCTGGAGTGGGGACACCCTAGCCCCTGTCCTAGGTGACCACAGCAGGGTTGGGGGTCGAGCCCCCCAGGAATCCTGGGCCCAGCCTTGTTGGGGTTACAAGGACTCTGCTAGACAGGAGAGTGGAAGGGGAGTCCTCAAGGGCAGGGAGGCCACTGGGTAAAGGAAGTGGGAGCGAAGACTCAGATCCTTTCGCTAGCCCACTTCACCAGGGTAGTGCAGAAGCCAGGAAAGTTCCCCACAATAGCGGGACTATTCCCCTTCTTACACAGGGAGCACTGTGGAGATTAGGTGCTGAAGGAAAGCCAAGGCCACCCTGTAGCCCTCTGATTGGCCAAGCACATTACTTAACTCTGGAGGGTGCACAGGAAACTGAGCAACCACACAGATATATGGTCTGCTGTAATTTCAGACCACACCTTGCCCTCTGACTCTGATCCTGACCCTTGCCTCTTGACTCAAGTATGGTGCAATCTCTGGTCTCTGACCCTGGCCTGACTCTGACCCGCCCGGCTCTAGCAGTTCCTCTGATCCCTGCTCACCAATTACCATTTTGTGACTGTACATGGCATTTGGATACCAATGCAGATGTGACCACTATGCCAGATGGCCTACATCCCAGTCCCTTATATGCAGTGTTTAGCACAATGGAGCCTTGACCTCTACATGCTACTGAAATGCAAGTACAATAACAATCACAAAGGTCTGGTGATCTCAACTACACCAGAGTTTCTCCAGGTTAGTTGTAGGATTCCAGCCCAAGCACTGTAGAAAAATGAGTACCAGTCATAATGGCTTTTTGTAGCCAGTCACATTATAGCCTATGTTTTAGTATCAGTTGTCAAGTTCAATCAAAATGATAAATTGGACAAGCCTGTGGCTGGTTTTCTAGTCTCCATTCCCTCTGAAAGGAAAGTTTTGTAATTAGTTCCCATAGCCATACAAGAACCATGCGCCTTTGTCATGAGGAAAAAGTTATTCTTCTAGCTTCAGAAAACTTTCTGTTCAAGGCAAGTTCCTCTCTCCACAATTCCTAGGAAATAGTTCTACCATTTTGTTCTAAGCCTCAGAAGGTTGTGGCATAAATGGGCATTCCTAGAGCTCTAAAGATATACCTCAAGTATATGGAGTGCGTGTGCCATTTGCAGCCAATTCATCTTATTCTATCCCAAATGTCATGGCCTTAGGGCCCCAGAGTTGCAACAGGCAAGATGTAAAAAATCTTGCACCAGTTGGCAAGCTAGGCAGTTGGGAAACTATTCCCAGATGTCCCTAGAATCACTCCACGGAAAGTGTATGGACATAATTCGAGGAAGACTTGCAAAGTAAATTTGCATTCCTCTGCAGAGACACCCATTGGCAAGAATGTAATACTGGATTAGTTCCTACATAACTTCTTAGTTTACAAAGCTCTTCCTTTATATGGGTAGAACTTCCATTCCTGTCTACTATAATAATTTAACTCTGCTTATACTTTCTCAGCCTACTTCTGGGATTCACTGCTTACAAAGCACCAAGACTGTTGTCACCTCCTGGGGGACTCACCAACCGGTGCAGGAGCTGCTGCTGTACCCCGGCCTGTTCCCTGATGAAGTCCTGAAGGGTCTTTTGTTGCTCAGCCTGCCAAGTGACTAAGGCCTGTTTCTCGGCCTGGTGGGACTGCTGAAAGGCCTGCAGGGTTTTCTGCAGCTCCTCTTGCTGCTTTGCAAGCCACTACACAGTTCCCTCCATGCTCGGGTTGCCACTCCCTGGCAGTGGCTGAGATCCAGGACAAGCCCCCACATGTAACAGGGTGCACACTATCCCCTGTTGGATTCAACCCCTTGGCCCTACTCCTTAAAAGCTTGGATGCTCCAAGCTGGTGCAACTCCTGTGCTCTTTATTTTGTGTTTGTTTCCCATTACCAGTTTCCCGCTATTTGCATGGCGCGGCTCGGCACGGCGCGGCACGGCACGGCACGGCACGGCACCGCACCGCACCGCACCGCACCGCACCGCACCGCACCGCACCCAGCCCCTGATCTCTACCCCCCCTCTTCTTCCACTTCCTTCCAGTCTTTTAGCTTCTGCTAATTAGGCTAGCAGGTGCAGGCAGTTACCAGGCAGGCACAGGGCTATTTACCCAGCCCCGGTCTATTCCCCCTGATTGGGGCTGGGGTGGCAGGAGCTGATTAAGGGTTTTCCTAGCAGTGCCCTGCCACAACAATATATGTCTTCCTTTAGAGAAAAAAGTCAATTTGTATTCTGGTCATTTACCAGACTACCAGCGTTGGCTGAATTTAGAGAGAAGCTGTTAACGGAAAGAAAACGATCAGCTAAGAAATGTCTCATTCTGTTGCACAGAATCTCTCCTCATTCATTACTCCTGCACTGGTTGGTGAGTCCCCTAGGAAGTGACGGCAGACTTGGCGCTCTGTAAGATGGGCCCCACCAATGACCCTGACACCTTCCTGTGCAGTTTTGAACAGGTAGCCACGGGCGCCGGATGGGACAAGAATAGCCCCCTATCTGGCTGGACAGGCGCAGACTGCCTATGTGGCCCTAACTAATGAACAGGCCAAAGATTATGAGGCGGTGAAGGCGGCAATCCTGGACCAGGATAGGACTGTAGGCCGAAAAGTACCAGCAGAAGTTTCAGGCGGTGCGGTGGATAGGGGGTTTGCGGGCCCATGCTTTTGCCCAGAAGCTCACGGACTGGGCCACACAGTGGTTAAGGTCTGATACCCAAACGGTGGGAGAGATAAGGGACCAGGGAATCCTAGAACAATTTGTGCAGGGCTTCCCGGGAAAACGTGAGAGTCTGGGTCCGGCAGCACCAGCCAAATACGACAGAGGCTGCTGTCAAACTGAGTGAGGAATATGCATAGGCAGACTTTCCTCGAAAAGAGGGGCAGATGGGCCAGGACCTGGACTAGGGAGAGAAACCCTCAGAATTTCCCCTCAGGAGAGGCCCCGAGAAAAAGAAAGAAGAGATTAAGGGGGCCCCTAGTTGCCTGGGACCGATGGTCTGCTGGCGATGTGGGCAGCAGGGACACAAGTGTTGGGACTGCCCAGAAATGGAATGCGGGCTAGCCAAATTTTGTGGCTGGATGAATGGTGGCGAGAAGAAGCAAAAGAAAGGATTGGCCACCATCCCCATGTGGGTGAGGAGGAAACCCAGAGGGGATAAGTGGACACGGCCTTGGCCTGCACCCTCATTCAAAGAGGGCTGGTATAGCCACAATGGTTTATCCTCAGGGTGCAAATAAGACTCAAGTGCATCCACAGGGATTGGAGGCCCTGCCCCGTAGCCCAGGTGCCCCTGGAGGTTGGGGGCTAGTTTTCCTGGCAATGGATTGGGGTGGTAGAGGGGCTGCCATAGCCTGTGACAAGCAACAATGTGCACTAATGTTATTGAGAATAAGATACCTTAGGAGTTTCCCTCCAAAATGTTATAACAGTTTCTGCAGTTACCCATTATAAAAATGAACACTATTGTATGTGAACATGTGACTAGTAAGTTTCATGCTGATAGAGAAATAATTCAGCAATAACTTTGTTGTAACTGTCAACTGGTAGCCAGGTGTTAAAATTAGAATAACCCATTAGTGGAGATCCTTCTTTAGTGCGGGGAGGGAGGGTGGCAAAACATTTGGATGTACCCAAATTTTCCTATACATACACATAGCTGAGACTCAAAATGCTTCTCTTGTGATCTGCAGATAGCAGGTTTACCAGGGAGATTCTTATAGCCAAACTAGTAGCTGTTTCACCTGGTATAGCCTGGGCAATAGCAGTGCAAACGTCTGTAAGGACTGGGTCATAAGGTGGTCTGGGCTAGCAGTCACAGCAGGGCTGAGGTCTGCCTACCAGGGACAGTAGTTGCTGAGCAGGGGTTAAAGGAATCGAAGGAGCCAGGTCATGTAATAAGCAACAATCCGGGTCAGATTCATGCTTGAGTTAGACAGCAGAACAAGCAAAGCCTGGCATTGCACCACACCAAAGTCTGTGTGGTTGCCAAGACAACTTCTTGGGGTACCCCAGGCTAAACAGGGCACTTGGCCAATCAGAGGGACACAGAGTAACATCACTCTGGGTCTCTCTCAGGTGGTACTTTCTACTGCACCTATTCCCCATAATACTCCCTGGCTATGCCTCTGAATGGCCTCCTGGTGGTAATGTGGGAATATTGGCTGATGCAGGTTTTGCAGAGCCAGGTTCTAGTCCCCAGATCCTTACAATAGCCTACTACCCCACCACTGTGCTTCAAGTTTGAACTGGAAAGCTATTCTCAGCTGAATTAGAGGGTAATTTAGCCTGCATCCTGCCCAGTCTCTGTCCTTTTTGATAGGTCAGTCAACAAAAGTACCAATTTGTGCCAGGTCGTATTGGGGGTCATTGTGATACTGTTATACTGGAAAATGACTGGGATCACCAGCTCATGTCACATAGATAACTGGACACCCAAGAGATGGTAAAACCTTTTGGTCACTGTCAACCTGGCTTAGATTTGAACTGGCAGCACAGAAATGAAAGGTTTCCTGTAACATATTACCAATTAATGACTACCCTAGCATATACAGGGACAATGACATCTAATGTTGATTTCTGAGTTGAGCATTGCATAATGAACAATGTTGGGAAAATGGAAGGAAGTGGATCTAGACGATCAGTTAAACTGTTAGAATTGGTGAGAATATTTTTGTAAATTTTCTCATTGCACACAAGGCGGTAAGTCTTCTGGCCTAGACAGAGACTACATTTCTAATGTAAAAACAATCAGATTTTTTTTCCAAAATAAAAACCTTTTGGGTAGAGCTGGGTGGAGAAAGGTAATTGAGGATTTTGATATTTTGAAATTTAGTTTTGCTTCTATTTGGAATGAAAATAAAAAATTTCTTAAGTTTTCCGTGAAAGGAAATGGTCTGTCTGGTGAGCTGTCCCAGAGCTGCAAATCCTGGAATCCCTGGGGTTGCCAGCTCTGAGACAGTCTGCCTGGTGAGCTGCCTCAGAGCCACAGAACATGAAAGCACTGGGGTCGACAACTCCAAATCAGTCCATCTGTCAGGCAGGTGAGCTTGCAGAAAACTAGGCAGAACTTGGTCATAATCAAATAGTCTCCATGAAATAACGAGGAGTCCTTGTGGCACTTTAGAGACTAACAAATTTATTTGGGCATAAGCTTTCGTGGGCTAAAACCCCACTTCCATGAAATGTTTTAATTTCAGTTAATTGGCAAATTGCCACACAAAAAAGGTTACTCGGAATTTTTCTGACCACCTCTACCTTCTGCCTGTCTTTATATGTAATAAAGAAACAAAAAAGTGCATAAGTCCAATTTGTTTTCTTTGCAGATCACCATCAATAGTAATAATAAAATTGGTTACATTCAGAGAGCACTAGTTTGTGTTCTAGAAACTTAAGCTGATATAGTACTTGTAATGATTTTTGTATCTAATTTATACATAAACTTTGCACCGAGGGCAATTTTTTTTCTACAGACTACTTTGTTCTTGTTGCAGTAACACTAACATGTCTAATATGTATACGTACAGTCTGTCTTACCCAAAATTTTTGAGGATGCTATAGATGTAATATTTGCAGTTCCATTAAATTGAAGACTGTGTTATATCTAGAATGCAGGATCACATATTCTTATGACCATACTCAGATCACAGTATAGTAATTTGATTGTGCATTTTTTACATTTAATTTGTGTTAAGTTTCATACTGATTTAAAATTCTTTTAATTACTTTTTAGGTCCTTATGGGAGCAGCTCTAGCATACTGACAGGCCTTCTTTTTTCCTATATTCCCAGCTATTCATTACTGTGATTACCAAGACTACTAAACTCCCATATTTAATATAGTATACCACCCAGATACCGTTTGTCTCTTCATCCACATGTTGCATCTTGTCATAATCTACATTATGGGCTCCATGAGCCACAGACAGTCTTTGTTTTACTCAATTGTACAGTAGCTTGCACAGTGGGGCCCCAAATCCCTGACTGGGTCTTCTAGGTGCTATTGCAGTACAAAAATAAATATTAATAGCACTATATTCCAAGTTACCAGGATATTTAGTTTGAGTATTACCTTGAGAAAGTGGGAGTAATGGCTTTTTCCTCTCTATGACCATCTGTAGAATATGTTTCCTGATACTATCTATATTCCCAGCTGGTATTAGTAATGAAAAATAGGAAAAAAACCCAAATATCTGCTGCTTCATTTAGCTGTTAAGAACTGAGGTTTTATATTGTCACTTTGTTCAGTGCTCTGAGATATTTCTGATAAGGGCACTTTATAATTTCAGTTTTGTTGTCACTGATGTTGTAAAAATGCTCAAATGGCCCTTCAGGCATATTCAAGCTATCCAGGATATTATTTAGTGCAATAACTACTAAGAAACAGTCATTTTAGAATACAATCTTCATGAATATTCACACACCCTCCTTTGGTATGCATCTCGATAAAACTGGTTTTCTGTGTCTTATTGAAAGGCTACTGTTCTGAAGGTCTGATGTCATTAAAAACCATTAAAAGTAAAAACATTTTGTGATGTTGTTGAGCCTGCTTCTAAATTTTAAGAAAGAATTCCTCCTGTGAAAATGTTTATAACCTGTTAGGTTATAAACCTCTTAAAGACTATATTCACTTAGAGAATCTGTTCCAATTTGACTATCAGATTATATGGTATTTGTGATGGGGGAGCATTGGCTTTCTGAGATTTAAGGGTAAACATACCTCAGTGTAAAGCCCCTGCTCCAAGATGGTTCCTGGAAATAAAACCCACTATTCCTGTAATTACTGCAGAAACATATCAAAGACCAACGGTGGTTAAGAACTTGAGTTTGCTTTTGCAGTTGCCCTTCTTGATGATTTAACTGGGACTTGGTCCTGCTTTGAGCAGGGGGTTGGACTAGATGACCTTCTGGGGTCCCTTCCAACCCTGATATTCTATGATTCTATGATTCTATGATTCTTACCTTAACAATTAACCAACCAGGAGGTATATAATCTCTTTGCTCTAAAATTTGCACTCCTAGAGAAGTAATAATCCAAGGGAGAGGGGAAGGTGGCAACCAGTGCAAACGTGGAGAAAAAACACTCTAACAACTATAATTCCTAATGAGTAAACTTTCCTCCACCTTCATGAACTGCACCTGCATTACCACTCGTGGAAGTTTAACAAGCAGTACAACACCCAGATAAGTGAGCTGAGCAGTTCTCATTGAACATAGATTACAAGATTGCCCTCTGAAAGCAAGTATTAGGGCATATCTACGCTGTCCCACAGTTTGGACTAAGGGGGTGTGAATAGCAGAGCGTACCAAAGCAACTCCCTCGTGTGGATGCTGTGGGTGTGAACTTAAATATCCCAAGTTTGTACTATACAAACTCAGGCTGTTGAAGTTCATGCCTGCAGTGCCCACATAGAGGAGTTACAGCACAGCGCTTTGGTGCACACTGCTATTCACATCTCCTACAAACTCCAGGGCAGTGTCGACATGCTCTTAGATCTAGATGTCAAATTGAAAGAGCAGTTCTATGTAAATTTATGTGCCTAAAAATCCATTGACCTAGGCAGCCACTTATGAGACCTACACATACCACTGGCCCGGGGAACATAAACTTCCTGATGTTATTATTCAACTTTCAGAAGGGAAAGATGAGGATCACTGAAAACGATTGGGTAATGGCATGGAGTGGAATTGGATAATGTGTCTAAACTGAATAATATCTAAAATACAATTATCAAGGATAGTTCCACCCATTGCCTCAAGGAAATGGATCAAAAAGAAAAAGGAAACTAGACAAATTAAAAACTGAATCAAAATTTCTAGACAACCTGTCAAATCCATGAGTCATTGTATAATCACCAACAAAACCACTATTATGTTAATTATAAATCTTTTTTTATGTAGTCATATGTTCTTCCATGAGGTGTCATGAGGTAAAATGGAGACTGTGGCTTTCAGGGAAGCTTAAGCAATTATCTTCCACTTCTCCACATCTAGTGTTGGGTCTGAGAATGAGGCCACTGAGAGGATTTTAAGCGAGAAAGAGAAATGCTATTAGTGGGATGGGGGTGGGTTCAGATCTATGTTTGAACTTGGTGTGTGTTAGAATGGGTGAGCTGCAATCATTGCTGCCTATGTTATGGAGTGTGTGGAGAAGTAAATTGTGGGTTAAACTAAAGGGGATTTTTGTTGTAACTTATATTTTGAATATAAAATCTTTTATAATGGAACCATATGCAGTCCTGCCAGCTCTTTGTCATGAGTAACACAATTTCGGTATCTGCAGCAAGTCTCATGGGGCAGCTGCTATTGTTGTGTAAAAAAGGGTGATGGTGGTGCAGAAACGTGGGCTGTAAATTAATCAAAGTTAACTCATGCTATTAACTCAAAAATTAATCGCTATTAAAAAATTAATCACGATTAATCACAATTTTAATCACACTGTTAAACAATAGAATACCAATTGAAATTTATTAAATATTTCTGGATGTTTTTATACATTTTCAAATATATTGATTTCTACTGCAACACAGAATACCAAGTGTACAGTGCTCACTTTATATTATTTTTATTACAAATATTGGCACTGTAAAAATGATAAATGAAAGAAATAGTATTTTTCAGTTCACCTCATACAAGTACTGTAGTGCAATCTCTTTATCGTGAAAGTGCTCCTGACATATGTAGAATTTTATTTGTTATATAACTGTAATCAAAAACAAAACATGTCAAACTTTAGAGCCTACATGTCAACTCAGTCCTACTTCTTGTTCAACGAATCGCTAAGAGAAACAAGTTTGTTTACATTTACAGGAGATAATGCTGCCGGCTTCTTATTTACAATGTCACCTGAAAGTGAGAACAGGCGTTCGCATGGCACTTTTGCAGCCGGCATTGCAAGGTATTTACATGCCAGATATGCTAAACATTCGTATGCCCCTTCATGCTTCGGCCACCATTCCTGGGGAGATGCTTCCATGCTGATGACTCTAGTTTAAAAAATAATCCGTTAGTTAAATTTTGGCAGAACTCCTTACGGGAGAATAGTATGTCTCCTGCTCTGTTTTATCCACATTCTGCCATGTATTTTATGTTATAGCAGTTTCGTATGATGACTCAGCACATGTTGTTCATTTTAAGAACACTTTCACTGCAGATTTCACAAAACGCAAAGAAGGTACCAATGTGAAATTTCTAAAGACAGCTATAGCACTTGACTCGAGGTTTAAGCATCTGAAGTGCCTTCCAAAATCTGAGAGGGATGAGGTGTGGAGCATGAAAAGAGCAACACTCCAATGTGAAAACTACAGCACCTGAACCATCAAAAAAGAAAATCAACCTTCTGCTGGTGACATCTGACTCAGATGGTGAAAGTGAACATGTGTCAGGCTGCACTGCTTTGGATCGTTATCAAGCAGAACCCATCACCAGCATGGATGCATGTCCTCTGGAATGGCGGTTGAAGATGAAGGGACTTATGAATCTTTAGCGCATCTGGCACATAAATATCTTGCAATGCCAGCTACAACAGTGTCATGCAAACATCCGTTCTCACTTTCAGGTGACATTCTAAACAAAAAGTGGGCAGCGTTATCGCCTGCAAATGTAAAAAAAAAACTTGTTTGTCTGAGCGATTGGCTGAACAAGAAGTAGGACTGAGTTGACTTGTAGGCTCTAAAGTTTTACATTGTTTTATTTTTGAATGCAGTAATTTTTTGTACATAATTCTACATTTGTAAGTTAACTTTCATGATAAAGGGGTTGCATTACAGTACTTGTATTAGGTGAATTGAAAAATACTATTTCTTTCGTTTACCATTTTTACAGCACAAATATTTGTTATCAAAAATAAATATAAAGTGATCACTGTACACTTTGTATTTTGTATTGTAATTGAAATTAATCTATTTGAAAATGTAGAAAACATCAAAAAATATTTAAATAAATGGTATTCAAATATTGTTTAACAGTGCGATTAATGACATGATTAATCATGATTAATTTTTTTAACAGTGCGATTAATTGCAATTAATTTTTTTAATCGCTTGACAGCCCTAGCAGAAACCAAAGGTATCCGCCATTCTGGAAGGTGGGATTCTGGAATGCAGGGACCTATATCAAGATATATCAGTTAGCCAGTTTTTAATCCATTTAATATATGCTATAGTGGTTTGTATGATGATTTTTTTACCCATAATGTCTTGTAGTACTAAGTCAAACAACTTTCAGTATTTTAAGTCCATTATGTCAACAAAGTTATGTTTATTGCCAAAATTGTGATCCAGTCAAAACACAGTATACATTTAATTTGACAAAACTATTTTTTCATAAAACCCATGTTGATTAGTATTAACTAATTAAGGACAGAGCCCCAGGAACGAGGAAGACTTATTTGCTATCTGCAATACAGTGTATATTTTTGGAATCGGAAATACAGGCTCCATGAGAGCATTTAACCAAGTGTTGTACAGTTCTATTCTAAATTAGATGTGTAGACACCTGGCCATTATTTCTCAGCTATCCCTAGGCTTAAAAAAATAGGCAACACATTAGCAACGTTCAGTATTCAGAAACAGAGTTTTTAAAGCTACATCTCAATGGCATGTCTGCTATTTCATACTTTATTTACTTTAGAACACTCAGATGAATACAATACAGTGCTGACAATCTACTGCACTTGAGTTTCTCAGTTTGGTTCATAAATATCCTCCATGGAGACTTCAATTTCTGTTAAAGCTATACTCTGATTTCCTGTAAAAAGGCTTTTCGAAGAGGAATTTCCCCATGGTCCTCTACAGTAAAAATGATGCAAACATGTTGTTGAACTTCTCTAATATTTCCCCATCTCCCTTAATTCCCATTCTCTTCACCATTAGTGGTTGAGAGGGCCTACAATCACATTCAGCCACATGTATTTGTTTTTTTGTTTGCATCCTAGACCTGTTCTTCATACCATCTTTTTTCTTTTTAAATTGAAATAATGCCTTATGTCAGGTTCTTAATAAATTAATGAACAGCATTCAAAAATGGCAGGATAATTACGTTGAAAGTGAGCATATTGTCTTAGGTTTCACAGAGTGGTAGCCATGTTAGTCTGTATCAGCAAAAAGAACGAGGAGTACTTGTGGCACCTTCAGAGACTAACAAATTTATTTGGGCATAAGCTTTCGTGGGCTAAAACTCACAAGCTTATGCCCAAATAAATTTGTTAGTCTCTAAGGTGCCACAAGTACTCCTCGTTCTTTATATTCTCTTAGATGGCATTTGTAGCCTGCTCAGGAGGTACCTATTCTGGTATCCTGTTGTGGACCTACACTGAGCATCTCAGAAGGAGAGGTTTGAACCAGGCTAAGGTCCAGTAATCATAGAATCATAGTGGGTCTTTCAGTCCCTGTGCTGTGGACAACAAGGCAATAAAAAGACACTGATTGATATATTTTTGCTTCATTGGTTCCATTATATTTCTCCACACACGAATCCTGTTCTTCAGTTCATGTTGATTAATAAAAGGTGCTTGGTTTAATAAATTAATACCTATCTGAGATTTATTTAAAGGATGCTGCTGCTGAGAGAATTCAGAGTGAGAAAGAGTTAGGACTTCTATGTGTTACCCTAATACAAATTATAATTATCAGACTGCATAGCTGTACTGGTTGCATCTGGCAACAAACTTAAGTGTCATCTACTCCAAAACTACTTGAATTTGTCCTTGAATACATGGCCTAGAATAGGGTTAGATGGGACCAATATTGGGGTGCAGATTACCCCTCAGCACCACAGCCTCCTTGACTGGGTGTAGAGTGCCTCTCTGCCATGATTCTGGCCTGATTCATAGGGTGATCAGGTGTCCGATTTTTGACTAGAACACCTGGTTGAAAAGAAATCTTGACGGCTCCCATCAGCACCGCTGACTGGGCCATTGACTGTCTGGTTGGCGATGCCACGCAGCAGGCTGGCAGGCTCCCTGCTAGCCTCCGTGCAGCATGGCTCCTGGGAAGCAGCTGGCATGTCCCCTCTCTGGCTCCTATGCGTAGGGGCAGCCAGGGGCTCCTGTCCCACCGCTGCCTTTGCAGGTCCCATTTCCCAGGAACCGCGGCCAATAGGAGCTGCGGAGGTGGTGCCTGCAGATACGAGCTGGAGGGGAGACAACCGCTGCTTCTGAGAGCTTCTTGAGATAAGCACTGCCTGGAGCCTGCACCCCGACTCCCTCCTGGGCCGCAACTGCCTGCCCTATGCCTGATCCCCCTCCCACCCTCCGAACCCCTTGATCCCTGCCTGGAGCACCCTCCTGCACCCCAAGCTCCTCATCCCCAGCCCCACCTCAGAGCCCGCATTCTCTGCTGGAGCCCTAACTCCTCCTGCCCCAGCCCTGATCCCCTCCTGCCTTCCGAACCCCTCAGTCCCAGCCCAGAGACCCTCCTGCATCCCCAAAATATCCCTAGCCCCACCCCAGAGCCTGCACCCCAGCCCAGAGCCCTCACCCCCCAACTGCTGTCCTCTGAACCCCGCAGTCCCAGCCAGGGGCACCATCCTAAACCCCTCATCCCCAGCCCCACCCCAGAGTCTGCACCCATTCCCAGCCCCCTGAGCTAGCCTGGTGAAAATGAGTGAGTGAGTGAGATTGGGGAGAGCAAGCAACAGAGGGAGAGGGGATGGAGTGAGCGGGGGCTGGGCCTCGGAAGAGAGGCAGGGTAAGATGCAGGGCAAGAGTGTTCAGCTTTTTGCACGTAGAAAGTTGGCAACCCTAATGTTTCACCAAGATTAATTGTGCTCAGGGAGTTTGACAACTAGGCAGATGACTTTTCTGGATTTGTTGAAAATTCCATGGTTATCATGAGAACTACCCCAGGTTAGTTGTTATGGACTGACAATTAACTCCTTCAGTTTAAGGTCAGAGTGCACTTTTGCCCTAAGCTCAGTGGACCAGTTTTAACTCTCTATTCTGGGAAATCCACAGAAACAATGTGCTTCCTTAAGAGAAATTTGTTTCTTGATGATTTTACATTCCCAAATATCTAGGCCCACCATTAAGGCATGGTGGTCTAGTGCATAGGGTACTGGAATATAATGCAGGAGACTTCTGTTCTCTTTCTGGTTCTGACAATGACTCACTGTGTAATCTTGGGCAAGTACATCTGTCTCTTTTGTTCTCCTTTCCATGCTTTGTCTTCTCTAGAATGTAAGCTCTTCAGGACACGAACTGTCTCTCACTACATGTCTCTACACTGTCAAACACAATGTGGTCCTAACTATGATTGGGGCCTCTAGCCACTACTCTAAAATAATTCTAGTCTAGTCTGCTGTGCAATATCAAAAAGAGGTCAAGATCTGTTGGTTGTGAGTAAGAAGTTTGATTTCCATTTCTGAGAAAACCACCAGCTGGAATACTGCCACGGGTGGAGCACATTCTAGAACTTTAAAACTATTAAAGGTGACCTACAAATTGGAAAAAAATGGAATTGTGCCCTTTTAGAAAACAAAAAAGTACAAAGAGATTTTTTTAAAAAATGAGGTTAGTGAGATCTGCTTGTTTTTTTTCTACAGAAATTCAGGTCCTATGTGGGTTAGAAAATTCTTAGATATCTGGAGAACAGTAAAATGGGGACTTCATAAAAGTTAAAAGAATTAAATCTTAGCAATCAGAGAGTAATAGATTTTTAGTCAGACTGTTTAAATTTGAAATCCAACTATGTCAGTTTACACCAGCTAAAGATCTCATGTATGTGTGGGGGAGAGTTTAAAAACACCTCTTTAACTCCAATGTTTAAAGAACATTTTTGATAACTGAAGCCTTTGTTAAAGATTGATATCCTCACACACCTTCAATTAATGTTAAGACACAAAGGAAGATTTGTGAGACCCCCAAGAAATCCTTAGCAAAGCTAGGGCAAACGAGACTTGACATTTCTATGATAAGGAAGGAAAAAACAAAACAACAGTTCCAGGTCTTTTTTGCACGTGATAAAGAACCAAAAACAAACAAAAAACAAACAAACAAACAATCACAAGCCCAATAAAAAAATATTTCGCGGATCATCTGTCATGTACCAGGTTACCTTTTTTCCTAAGAACTATTTATGGAGTACAAGACCCTGAAAGGTCAAACATGCATTTAGATTTATATGAACTGAGAGGGATAGAATGATAAGCCTGGTACCTGGGGAAGAAAAACCAACCAGTAATGAGTTGTTTTTCATATTCAGGCTTGCCCTTCAATAACATGTTATTTACAGCAATAAAACTCTAAGAAGGGCTCCCATAACCACGCACAAAAAGAAGTCTGATTGCATTAGGAATAATGAGATACCACAGTGTGCTACTTCCCTAAGCCAAAAGTGGAATTTGCCAGTTCTTCTACATCTCATTTGCAGGTTTCAGAGTAGCAGCCGTGTTAATCTGTATTCGCAAAAAGAAAAGGAGTACTTGTGGCACCTTAGAGACTAACACATTTATTTGAGCATAAGCTTTCGTGAGCTACAGCTCACTTCATCGGATGCATCCGATGAAGTGAGCTGTAGCTCACGAAAACTTATGCTCAAATAAATGTGTTAGTCTCTAAGGTGCCACAAGTACTCCTTTTCTTTTTATCTCATTTGCAGTACATTGAGAACAGCTGTATAGATGGCCACATAGACACCTTTAAAATTTCTTTGTACGATACAATGGACTTTTCAAGTTTGATGTGCAGACCTGTAGAGTTAAAACCTTTGTTTATAGATCTCTTTTATACACAATATTTTAGCCAACTACTAATTTGAAATTTTTACCCCAAAATCTTCAAAGCACCTGTCTTTCCAATGTATTGAGGTATCTGAAGAAACAAATAGACTTTAGGTGCCTAGGAGATTTTGAAAATCCCAGGAGACAGCTATCTGCTTCTTTAGGCACATAAGGTGCCTAAATTACTTAGGCACTTCTAAAAAATGAATCTCTGATGCTTTGTTGGACTGCCAGTAACCAGTACAACTAACAGGGCTGTGACTATCCTGTATTGGTTTGTACTGCTTGCTTTGCTGACTTCCTATACGGGCCAATTTTGTTTTCTCTTGGGTGTAGGCAGTGATGAGCTGCCAAAATCTTATCAGTCGGTTCCCTATACAAAGTTCTGATTTAAGGGATGTGCCCCAGTATGTATTTTTTGTACCAACAGGGTTACCATACATCCGTATTTTCCCAGTATTTCCCAAATTTAAAAATTCCTCCAGACAGCGATTTAAGAACCAAAAAGCCTGACCTGTCCAGGAAAATATGGATGTATGTTAACCCTGCCTAAAGTTCTTTTTTAAAAAGATGGGCCTGAACTAGAAATGAGCTCCGTTTCATATGTATGGGTCCCCACCACTCCCTGGGGGTGTGCTAGGGTAACCAGATGTCCCGATTTTATGGGGACAGTCCTGATTTTGGGGTCTTTTTCTTATATAGACTCCTATTACCCCCCACCCCCTGTCCAGATTTTTCACACTTGCTGTCTGGTCACCTTAGGGTGTGCACATGTGTGGGTCCCAGCTTCTCCCCTCATTGAAGCAGGTGTGAAGGGTTACTGCCCTGGGAACTTCAGGGCACCAGTGGACGTGGGACCAGCTGCAGACATGGGCGTGGGGCAGGGCTAGCTTGAGGCAGGGGGTACAGGGCTGGCTGCGGGCAGGGCAGAGGTGCGGAGCTGGCTGGAGACAGGAGGGTGTGGGGTTGGTTGGAGGCAAGGAGGTGCAGGACTGGCTGTGGGCAGGGCAGGGGGTGCGGAGCTGGCTGGAGATAGGAGGGTGCGGTGTTGGCTGGAGGAAAGGGGGTGTGGGGCTGGCTGGAGACAGGGCAGGGGCTGACTGGAGGTAGGGGCTGGCTGCAGGCAGGACAGGGGGTGCAGGTTGGAGACAGAGGCTGGTTGTGGGCAGGGCAAGGGGTGCGTGCGG
The DNA here is from genome assembly GCF_009764565.3 of Dermochelys coriacea. Classification (NCBI taxonomy): domain Eukaryota; kingdom Metazoa; phylum Chordata; order Testudines; family Dermochelyidae; genus Dermochelys; species Dermochelys coriacea. Next base: position 153,267,400 of record NC_050069.1, on the reverse strand, counting down.
CAGGGGTTGGCTGGATACAGGGCAGGGGGTGCGGCAGGGGCTGGCTGCAGGCAGGGGATGCAGGGCTGGCTGGAGACAGGGCAGGGGGTGCGTGCGGCAGGGGCTGGCTGCGGGCAGGGCAGGGGGTGCTGGGTGGCTGGAGACAGAGGCTGGCTGCAGGCAGGGGGTGTGGGGGTGGCAGGAGGTAGGGCAGGGGGTGGCTGGAGACGGGGGCTGGCTACGGGCAGGGGGTGCAGGGGTGACTGGAGGCAGGACGGGGGGGCTGGAGACGGGGGCTGGAGGCAGGCGACGGGGGAGGGGGAGGGGTGGCTGGAGGCAGGGGCTGGCTGCGGGCAGGGTGGGGGGTGCTCACGGGGAGAGCAGCAGGATGCAGCCAAGGCCCAGCAGAGTAGCTGGGGACCCGCCAGGCAGCATCGGGAGCCCCAGGACCAGCAGCATCAGCAACAGGGCTTGTGCCCAGGGCCAGGTGGCAGCCCACATGGCTCCCGCAGCGCAGCGCCCCCGGAGGCCGAAGGAGGAATTACATCACTTCCCGGCCGGAGCCCATCAAAGCCTCAGCGCCCCCTGCAGGGAAGCAGGTTAACAACCGGTTCTAAAACTGCTTCAAAATTTAACAACCGATTCGTGTGAACTGGTGCAAACTGGCTCCAGCTCACCACTGAGTGTAGGTGTACTAAGTTAGAGCAAAGACACCACTGACAATGTTACCAAATAATCCCTGCATACCATAGAGACTCAGAATGTGGCTTGTTAAGAACCTCCATCACAAAGTAGAGTTTCCATAATACTACCCTGTGGGGTATTTTTATTTTAAGTTTTAATTACTGAGCCTGGGAATTACTCAAATGAGATTTGTTCACCTCTATTATATATGAAATTGCCAAAGCATCTTCGCAAAGAATGTTTGCTTTTTAACTAAGTGATCTTCTATTTTGTAAATAATTGAGAACCAGAAATTTTGGCTCGTGTGGGCATGATTACCTTAGACTGGCACCTAAATCAAATTTATTCCAAATCCTGGAATACTTTAAAACATTCCTGTCTAATTCACTTTCTAGGAATAACATTTCCCATCTAGTTTATTTGAGCATACACTTTTGTGAGCTACAGCTCACTTCATCGGATGCATCCGATGAAGTGAGCTGTAGCACACGAAAGCTTATGCTCAAATAAATTTGTTAGTCTCTAAGGTGCCACAAGTACTCCTTTTCTTTCTGCGGATACAGACTAACACGGCTGCTACTCTGAAACCTGTCACCATGCATCCAATGAAGTGAGCTGTAGCTCACGAAAGCTTATGCTCAAATAAATTTGTTAGTCTCTAAGGTGCCACAAGTACTCCTTTTCTTTTTGCGGATACAGACTAACACGGCTGCTACTCTGAAAAATTTCCAATCTAATTCAGGGAGGCCTAATTTTCCTGGTTTTGGATATATGTTGAAATAGTACATCCTTCCATGGCGGAAGATGAATAGATAGATATGATGATTGTTCCAGCAGGTCTAAAATCTAGGACCAGGATATAATCACTAGTATCACTGATATATTCTCTTGTCTCATGTGTCTTGGGGTTCTAGATACTAGCAGAAAAGTAATAAAGTTATAGAGATGTCCAGTTGTCCAGGATTGAAACAATACATCTTTTCCCCCTTGATTACTGTGTTTGGAGAAGAAAGAGTGTCTTGCTATTCTGTTTGGTTGTAAAGAGGTCCCCCATCAGCATTCCAATTTTCCATGTCAGTTAATGGATTACAGACTAAAGGAAACCAAATTCTCCATGGTTCCCCAACTGGCTGCTCAACAAGTCTTACTCTGTATTGAGCTTGTATTTGATAGTATCATGATTTTTATTTGTATTGCCATAACCTAGGAGCCCTACTAATGGACCAGGACCTCTTTGTGCTAGACACACACACACACAAAAGACAGTAGTGGCTCCAAAGAGCTTACCATCTAAATATTAAAGTATAAGAGACAGATTGAATACAGATAGAAAGATGAGGGAGTACGAGGAAACAATAAGTACTATATTGGTAACCATGGCAGGCAGTCCTATCAGCACACCAGTAGTTTAACCTCCATCAAATTTACTATAGGCAAAGGAGAGTTTTAAGGAGGGATTTGAAAGAGGATAATGAGGTAGGTGTTTACTGGTAGCTTCTCACAGTATGAGAAGACAGTATGAAGACAGTATGAAGGAGACAGCTTGTTTGAAAATTTAACAAGTGGACAATGGAGGCAAACATGATCTGCAGGGGGCCTGCCTGCGGATGGTCAAGTCAGCAAAATGTCTCATGGCCTGCAATCAGATTACCCTGTTGGGCTGCCTGTGGTCCACAGGCTGCAGGTTGCCCATCACTGACATCGAGGATAACAGCGAACTCCTGCTACCACATGATACTTTAGCTCAAGCTGTAGATATCTAGTAGTATAGTGTAGTGTATAGTGTGGAACTAAATGTTTTCCATTCCAACCCTGCTGGTACCCCATAGAAATTTAAGTATGTTTCTACATGACAGAATTTCTGAAGGGGGAAGAAGGAAGTCCCCCGATTTCTTTAAGAAACCTAGCAAATTACATATAAAATAAATTTTAAATGTTACAGTTAGAAAATCAAGCATTGGAAGATTATGAACTACTAGAATTCAGGTTGCTAGCAAATTCATAATTTGTCTCCTTTGTGTGTATGCATGATAGTACAATCTAATTATATGACCATATACCACTTGTTCCAGAGCAGCCCTGGCTCATTCAGTGCACCGAATGGACAGTAAATGAGGCAGAGGCTTGTAAGATGAAGAATAGTCTCTTGTCTTTAAAGCACTTCTGGTTAAGGTCCAGGAGTGCTGACTCATCCTGGCTCAGCCATAGTTGTCTTCTGATACTGAATAAGTCCAACAATGCATATATCCAAAGCGAACAAAGGCCATATTTCTGGCACTTCCTGATTTTTCAATATCTGACTTTGTAAACTTATACATACAGAAAACCCTGTTAAAAATGTTATTATGTCCTCCTCCATTGCCTTAGAGCTTTATAACAGTATCTTTGTTTGAATTTCACATTGCCTATGTGTATAAAAGTATGATTTCTCTGTGCTTTCCACCATGGTACCAGCTATTTTCTTAGATACCTTGATTCAGATTGCCTGCAGACTTGGCATCATTCACCCTTACCCCAGAACTTCCTTTCATTCTCTTCACACATTTCTTGTGTCTGCCATCACAACCTCAACAACATTACCAATACACACCACTGCCTCCAGTTTCTGAATGCTGAAACATTCATCCATGCCTTCATCACCTCTTGTTTTGACTATTGCAGTTCTCTTCCCTATAGTCTCTCCAAATCCCAGCTCTCACAGCTTCAACATTTGCAGAAGGTTCTGGCTACTGTCTCACAAATACAAAGAATCTCAACAGCATGGGTGCAAGAGCCTTCTCCTCTGCATCTCTTGCGATCTTGATTCCTACCTCATCAATTCATCAGTTTTGGCTGGTGAACAGCCAACTGCTAAGAGGTATAAAACAAGATGGTGGTTCTGCCTTTGACCCACAAAAGTAGTCAGTATTAGACCCCCACTAGGCTATTGCTAAGAGAATTCTGCTGTCTCAGTGTGACCAGTTTCGCTTGTTAATTCCACTCTGCCTCTCAGCTCAGGGACCTGTGATCTATGATGGAGAGAAACTTTGGGAACAGTCAACCTTGGGCAGAAAGCTCACTTTAAAAAAAAATGCGTTCAGAATAAAACCAAACCACAGAAAGGGGTTACACAGAACTAAATACTGTGTATGTAGATTCTTTTCAGATCAGTAGGAGAGATCGATTAGTATCCCAGTGAAGTATTGATGTAATATACTTAGTATACTGTGTAAGACATTTGACTAGGTACCAAATAGTTGTTGTGGCCCTGGTGGGTATTTGGTTTGGGTTTTTTGGTAGATCAATCACTGTACAAAATCTGTACTGCACATGTTAACTATCTTAAAATCTGGCTATTGGATAGATCTCAAAACGTAGTTAGTGGGCAAATATCAACTAAAAGGAGTTTTCTAATGGGGGCCCTGCAGAGATTTGGTTCTCAGCCCAATGCTATTCGATATTTTTAATGAATGATGTGGAAAAAAATATAAAAGCATTTCTGATAAAGTTTGCATATGACACACAGATTGGTGGGCAGTAGATATATGCACAATCATCTAGGAAAAAAGAATGTAAATCTTACTTACAGGATAGGGGACTGTATTTGGGAAAACAGTGACTCAGAAAGATGTTCCGGAAGTATTGTGGATAATCAACTGAACATGAGGACTCAGTGCAAGTGTCTCAAAAAAGGGCTAATAATTCTTGGATTTATTAACAGGGGAACATTGAGCAGGACTAAGGAGATTATAATCAAAATATATAGCATTGGAAGAACACTACTGGAATACTGTGCTGGATTCTCTGGTTTACTATGTGACTAAAGCAGCTGGAGGCTTTTCCGTGGAGAACTCCTATGAATCAAGCCCACTGGGTCTAATTCTGGTTTCCATGCTAAAAAGGATACTGAAAAAATTGTAGAATATAGAGAAAAGCCACAGCAATGATTTGTAGTCTGGAAAATACACCTTACATCTAAAAGTAGCTTGAAGAAGAGTTATGGGGGAATTTAATCATGGTTTATAAATACCTACACAGGGAGATGACTTGTTAGATCATGGTTCTTTAATCTATCAGACAAAGATATAACCAGATATGATGAAAGGGGATTCAGTGGATATAGTGTACTTAGATTTTCAGAAAGCCTTTGACAAGATCCCTCACCAAAGGCTCTTATGCAAAATAAGCTGCCATGGAATAAGAGGAAAGGTGCTCTTATGGATTGGAAACTGGTTAAAGGATAGGAAACAAAGGGTAGGTATAAATGGTCAGTTTTCAAAATGGAGAAAGGTAAATAGTGGTGTCCCCCAGGGGTCTGTTCTGGGACCAGTCCTATTCAACATATTCATAAATGATCTGGAAAAAGGGGTAAACAGTGAGGCGGCAAAATTTGCAGATGATACAAAATTACTAAAGATAGTTAAGACCCAGGCAGACTGCAAAGGGCTACAAAAGAATCTCTCAAAACTAGGTGACTGGGTAACAAAATGGCAGATGAAATTTAATGTTGATAAATGCAAAGTAATGCACATTGGAAAACATAATCCCAACTATACATATAAAATGATGGGGTCTAAATTAGCTGTTACCACTCAAGAAAGAGATCTTGGAGTCATTGTGGATAGTTCTCTGAAAACATCCACTCAATGTGCAGCGGCAGCTTAAAAAGCGAACAGAATGCTGGGAATAATTAAGAAAGGATAGATAATAGGACAGAAAATATCATGTTGCCTCTATATAAATCTATGGTACACCCACATCTTGAATACTGTGTGCAGATGTGGTTGCCCCATCTCAAAAAAGATATATTGGAATTGGAAAAGGTTCACAAAAGAGCAACAAAAATGATTAGGGGTATGGAACAGCTTCCATATGAGGAGAGATTTGTACGACTGGGACTTTTCAGTTTGGAAAAGAGACGGCTAAGGGGAGATATGATTGAGGTCTATAAAATCATGACTGGTGTAGAGAAAGTAGATAAGGAAGTGTTGTTTACTACTTCTCATAACAAGATGTTCGGAAGTATTGTGGATAATCAACTGAACATGAGGACTCAGTGCAAGTGTCTCAAAAAAGGGCTAATAATTCTTGGATTTATTAACAGGGGAACATTGAGCAGGAGTAAGGAGATTATAACCAAAATATATAGCAGGGCTTCAGGCCGAGGAGCAGCCTGGAGGTGCCCATCAGCCCCCTGCCTCCCTTCTGCAGTAGCTCCCCTGCGCACGGGCCCTGCAGATAAATGTGAATAAAATGGGTACAATGATATTTTCTGTTGACTCCTGAAGTGACTGTGACCATGCATCATACCTCATTAGTGATTTTATGCTTGCTAAAGGTAGAATGACATTATAAGCCATAAGATTGACAGGGTGTATTGGTTATTATTTGGAACACGCATGGGGGTGGTGCAAATAGGTAAACATAAATAAATTGCTTATTATGCTTGCTATGATTAAAAGTCTGTGGTATTAGTATGAGGCTTTGTGGGAGTAGTTATGCTGAACACTGGGAGTTAGCTGAGTAGTGTAAGCCTTAAGGAGATAACCCCAGGACAGATATTTTGCACACTCATTCTGAGACACTATCTAGCAAATAAACATAAAAGGTAACTGCTTGATCACAGAACTTGTGACTAAGGCCCCAGTGCTTAATTTGTAACAAAAGAGGTGCCAAGGCTTATGCAACTGGGTGCCAGGGCTCAAATAATTTTGTACTTTCATAACTGATGCAGCAAGCCCAAGAGGTGCCATGGTTATGAACTGCCAAACCTAGAGGTGCCGGGGCTCACCCTGCTAAGCCCTGGTCTAAATTAAGCACTGTAAGACCCTGACCCAGCCCTGAGGTTCTGGGCTATACTGGGGAGCACTTCTCCTGTCCCAGCCTCACCCAGCCCTGCCTCAGAGAACCAGCTGGCAAGCAATCTTAACTGGCCGGCTCGTTCCTGATTGAATATTGTCTCTTCCTGGCCCTTCTAGAGCTCTAGAGGACCAGGTCTTTTTGGTAGCCCAGCCTAAATGGGTTTTTTTTAAGCCATTGCCTCCAGCAGGGGGTAGAAAATGCCTGATACACTCTGTCTGCTGTATTGTTGTACCCAGGTTGGTCCCAGAATATTAGGGAGAATGTAGGCAAGGTAATAATTTATTGGACCAACTTCTGAAGTTGGGCTAATAAAAGATAGTACCTCATCCACTTTGTCTCTCTGATAGATCCTATCAGTTTGTTTGTTTTGTTTGTTTTCACAGAGATATTGGTCAACAGCAGGCAGGATGGCTGCCAAGGAAAGGTTTCAGCCAGAGCTAAATTTAAAATACTTCCCATTAAAGTATTATGCGGAGTAACCACACACAAGCCTCAGAGAACTCAAAGGGCATAAAAATGAACCCTGGGTAAAGTTCCTTGCTGATTGGCCATCCACTTTTAGAAAAATACAGGAATTTACACCTCATTTAAGACCCAATTTTGCACAACTATTTAGTCATTACCAGGTGCCTCCATAATTGAGTCATTTAGTGTTCGTAAAGAATGGGTTTCTCTGAACCAACAAAACAAAAGTATGAACAGATATCCCCATGTTTTGTTTTCAATTTAAGAAAACAAACTCCAAAAAAACCAAAACCAGCACTCTGTGTGTGTGTGTGTGTGTGTGTGTGTGTGGGTGTGTGTGTGTGTGTGTGTGTGTGTTTCAAAGTGGTCGAAAGAAGTAATCCTAAAAGGGGTTACTGTATTAAAGAACAGGGAGATAGGAAGTCACTAGTTTTCAAGTGAGAGGGCAAACATTCTCAAACCCAATCCCTCTCCTTTCAGAAAATCAATCCCACCTTAGCCTCCTCACCATTTACCTGGGGCTGAGATGACTGCATTTGTCTGTTTGTTCCCTTGTGACAGGCATTTGTCCTGAAGTGTTGGGAAAACAAAACCAAACAAAATAAAAAATCAAGGGTGATGGAATTCACTGGAGGAAACTAGCTAACAAAGACTTCTATTTTTCCATTATACTACACAGGACAAAAAAGGCCAAAATGGTTTGGAGGCTAGCTTCAAGACTGATCAAGGAAGAATGACAAGGATAACACAGACCACTCTTCTGATCTACCAATACCAGAGCAAACACTTTTTTGGAACTCATTAGACCTGACAAAGGTGGAAAGATGAGACTTCGCTAAGCTGCAGGCAAATTAGTGTTAGTTTGATACCACACCAGGGCATCATACAAACTAAAATTAACCAAACAAAACAAGAGTGAAGGAAATGACAGGAAAACAACTGAATGGTAAGATATACAGTGTAATATATATCAAAAACACATCTTAATTGAAAGTAGTTTTTGTCCACTCTTTCTTAAATGAAGTTGCTGTTGAGATTCTGAGTGCTTAACACTTTATTATAAAGTTGTAGATTTATACACTTTTTTGTTCTAGACTTTTTATTAAAGTCCTTCATTTATTCCTAGAACAGATTTTTCACCAGGTTCTCAATCAGAGTTTTCCTTTTGCATCTTTGGGGCAGTGCAAACTGCACAGAATCTATCGGTAAAGGGCATGATGGATTGATTTAAATCAAAGTGATTTAAATCACAGATTTTAATTATGTTTTAAGTCAGCAAGCAGGAAACCTTGATTTAACTAATTTGAATCTTCTTTTGCATTTATAATTCTAAGTTATCTTTCTAAAGAAAGGTTCATTCTCTTTGGTTCATATAACCAATAAAACATGTTGATTTGCAACTAAATATAGCCTTTATACTAAATTTGGTACTTCTTTTTGCTAATCATGAGGATATGTTATATCTATACACCATTTATTAAGCAATGGTGACGGGTTGGATTGCAGAACCAACCAACCAACCAACCAATATATGTGACGGGTTGGATTACAGAAATCTCCTTGGGACTGCCACTTGATGAGCCAAGACTACTTCTGCTCCTGCTTTCCTGCCCTGTCAGCGTAGGACTTCGGTGCCCTGCCTGGTTTGAGCCAGACCCGCTAGCCTGCTGCAAACCCAGACCCAAGTCTGAACCACATCCCCTAACAGCTGTAGGCTTAACTGAAAGCAGCTTACAGAAGTGTTCCTGTCTTTAACACTCAGATGCCCAACTCCCAATGAGGTCCAAACCCTAAATAAATCCGTTTTACCCTTTATAAAGCTTATACAGGGTAAACTCATAAATTGTTCACCCTCTATAATACTGATAGAGAGGTATGCACAGCTGTAACCCAGCCCTGGTATTAATGCATACTCTGGGTTAATTAATAAGTAAAAAGTGATTTTATTAAATACAGAAAGTAGGATTTAAGTGATTCCAACTAGTAACAGACAGAACAAAGTGAATTACCAAGGAAAATAAAATAAAACATGCAAGTCTAAGTCTAGTACAGTAATAAAAACTGAATACAGATAAAATCTCACCCTTAGAGATGTTTCAATAAGTTTCTTTCACAGACCGGACACCCTTCTTGTCTGAGCACAATCTTTTCCCCTGGTACAGTCCTTGTTCCAGCTCAGGTGGTAGCTAGGGGATTTCTCATGATGACTGCCTCACTTTGTTCTGTTCCACCCACTTATATATCTTTTGCATAAGGCAGGAATCCTTTGTTCCTCTCTGGGTTCCACCCCCTCCTTCTCAATGGAAAGCACCAGGTTAAAGATGGATTCTAGTTCAAGTGACATGATTATTACCCACTTGCCATCACACATGTATACCGGAAGACCTACAAGTGAAATAGAGCCATCTACAGACAATTGTCCTGGTTAATGGGAGCCATCAAGATTCCAAAACACCATTAATGGCCCACACTTTGCATAATTATAATAGGCCCTCAGAGTTATATTTTATATTTCTAGTTTCAGATACAAGAGTGATACATTTATACAAATAGGATGACCACACTCAGTAGATTATAAGCTTTGTAATGATACCTTACAAAAGACCTTTTGCATGAAGCATATTCCAGTTACATTATATTCACACTTGTTAGCATATTTTTATAAAATCATATAGAGTGCGTCACAATATAGCTCAAAAAAATTCAGATTCTTAATTTTTACATTTTTGTTTTGTTAGAAATAATGCATTTCTTATTTATTAGATGACCATGTTTTACTTGTGATTTATCTTGAACTGCATTTGAATAGAAACAGTAATTCAATTACAAATAATTAAAAAACTGGTTTTGTGTATTAGCAAAATAAAACTACCTCAAATGTGCTTGATACATAAGAAAAAATTATCAAAACATGTTTTGCATTCAAAACTGATTTATTTCACAAAGTAGTATTAGCTTTTGTAGTTAGTAAACTGATGGATAATTTTTGGTCACCATGGGCCAGATTTTCAGAGCATTTAAGCATCTAAAGATACAGGTAAGTGCCTCGTAGGATTTTCAAAGGGCCTAAACAGGTTAGGTGCCTAAGTCCTATTGAAATTAATAAGAGCTGAAATCAATGGGAGTCAGTTCCATCCTGCACACTCAGCTCGTCTTTCATGTGAAAATATAGTTCTGCTATCACCAGCACTTGGCATTTGTCTCCTGGACACCCTGCTAATATCTCTCTCTTGACTGTGTGTAGTTCAATGTCCTTTTCTGTAGCCTCTGATTTCCATCAGCTTTGCTGTTGAAATTGGATGACAGTGCAGCATACTAATGGATTCAGTCTCCTGATCCCCTTCCCTCAACTCACTGATGCTGGATATATATGCCCTGCTCAGGGTGTCAGCTAACACCAATAATCATCCTGGACAATGTTTAATCTCTATCTAGTAGTGCTAGAGGCACATCAACATGTGCCGCTCTCTGGAGCTCTAAGAAGGGTCTAAAATGACTGTCTGATTGCACTATCACTGGGTGGCCGCAGGTATGGAATCGCTCTATACCACAGCCAGAAGCTGTCTTTCTATTTGGGCATAGCCTTGTTCTGTCTCTGACAGGGCTCTGCTAGCATAAGTGATTGGCTACTCCTCCAAAAGAGATACACCCAGTCCCTTCTGTGACGCAATATCCGTGGCTGTCTGGTAGTACTTCGAGACTGGGGCATCCATTATAATTTATTTCAGCAGATCAAATGCTTCCTGTCTGGGATCTGTCCAGTCCCAACATCTCAACATCTGGCCTTGTGACATGACATAGGGATTCTGCTACTGAAGCAAGGTGTAGATAGAACTTGGATATAAAATGTATCATTCCTATGAAGCATCTACTGGATCTGGCATGTCTCTGACTGCTTTGATCTTGGTGGGATCTGCTTTCAATCTCTCTGCTGTGAGCAGATGGTCAATGTAAGTCACCTCAACCTGTTTGAGTCAAAAAATTTTGGATTGAGTTCTTGTCCCTGCGTTGCTGTAGAAAAGCTTGTCGTTTTCTGTCATGGTCTCGTTCACCTTTCTCTTATTGCTGCCTTCACCTATAATGAGGATGCTATCTGCAATTATTCCCTTCTTTCTTCCCCCTACCCCCCAGGCAGTCCTTCCAGTGCTTTACGTGAGGCTTCTCTGGAACAACTCTGGTGCTTGGCTTATGCCCAACAGCATGTGCAGCCATCTATAGTGACTAAATGGTGTTGCAAAGGTTATCAGCCTGCTGGACTCTTAATCCAGGTTTATGCACCAAAACTTGCTCCTCACACCAGACAGCAAGGATTCTGGCTTTGGAAAGTTCTGGCAATATGCCATCAATGGTGGGCAGTAGACAGTGGCATCTTTACAATGTCCAGATCAGTGGCTTTGGATCTATGCAGATGTGTAATTTGTCTGATGGCTTCTCTACTGGCACCACCATGCTGCTTACCCAGACTATACAGGCCTCTGCATGTGCTACAACTACACTTGGCAGAATTTAATATTTTTTAAAAATTTCAGTCAAAACATCAATTTTGGTTTTTAATTATTTTTTTCCCAAATTTTTATCTGTTTTTATTTATGTTTCTGCAGAGTGTCAGCAGCCTGGAGGAGCTCCCAATAGTGGGGGCAGGCCACCTTGCTGCTTAATGGCTCCTGCTGGAGAGCTCCTCCTCCTCCTTCTTGCAGTCCTGGCTGAGGGTTTCTGCCCCACAAGCCCTCCCTCCTGCACCTTGCACCTGCAGGGATCAGGTGTCAGCTGCCCTGTGGCTTTGCAGGGAGCCCTCTGCAGCTCCACTGTCACAGGAATGAGTGAGAAAGTCCTCATGGGGCAGAGCAGAGACCTCTGGCACTCCCAGCTCATGAGTGAGAGAGCAGGTCCATGACAATGACACCCAGCCCCAGCAGGTGCAAGGTTGTGAGAGGGGAGAGGCTGCACTTACACCAATTATTGATTTTTTTCCCCATCAATTTCAGCATGTCAGGTAAAATCACTTTTCCCAACCTTCATCAATTAAAGTCAAATCCTCCAAAGCCAAGCCTAGCTAGGATACTCCTGCTCTGCAGATGTTCCAGTTCCTTGCATACTAGATTTACGCAGTGCCACTGGAATTTTCCTTCATGATAAGCACACAGGTGCCACTGTGGAATCTACTACCAGTCACTGCTTTCCTCTGAGGCACTCGCTGCTTTTGAAAACATCCCCATATGTTTTTAAAATTCTCTCCATTGTCCCCTTCTTCTTCTTAAATTACAGCTATAAAGTTTTGATGAGGAGTACCCGTGGCACCTTAGAGACTAACAAATTTATTAGAGCATAAGCTTTCGTGAGCTACAGCTCACTTCATCGGATGCATTTGGTGGAAAAAGCAGAGGAGAGATTTACGGCTGCTACTCTGAAAAAAGTTTTGATGCCGCATCATGATCAGATCTATGGCTTGTATGACTGTATTCCCCAAGAAGGGTCTGCAGTCCTTACTATCCACCATCACAAACTTCAGTTGGAACCATCTGTTATTTTTTGGGTTAATTACTATGAGGTTACATTTTCATATGGGCTGCATTATGCTCCCATAGTACATTATTACATGGTGCCTGCTCTTTGCAATGGGCATGTTTGAATCCAAATCACCCTGAAAAAAATCTCACAGCAGAAGATCTTACTAGCCAGCTGAAATCATACATCATACATTAATATTGTGGCATGCATGGAGATTGTAATTGTCCCTTGTTGCTTTCCTGACAGCCTGAACCTATGCTTTCAGACTCAAAGAGAGAGTCATGATATCATTGCTGCTGTTTAATGTGCCATCCCCTCTTGTACAACTCTGACTAAATCTTTGAGATTTTCCTCTGCTCTCACACACACTACTAAAATGGTTTCATTTGCCACATTCCTTGCACTGCTGTCCTAGTTATGAGCATTTCTCCTTTACCTGCTGTCAAATCTGTTCAAGTCACATCTCCCCCTATAGGCTATGTGGGAAGTGTGTGCAGATGAGTCCAATTATTCCCTCAACTCAGCAGATATTGCTGTGTGTTGTTCTAGTGGGCTGGCTCTCAACCCTCCTGCCAAGGCCTTTCGACTGTCTGGTCCCCTCTTAGGATCCCAGGTCAAACCACAAAACCGCTCGCAGTCAGCAAACAGGGTTAAACAAAATAAGGTAAAGAAAAATCTGTAAGCAGCTCCCTCTAAAATATGGGCCTCTCTTACTTCAGAAGGGCCTTGGGATAATCCATGTCTGCTTCAGAATCCACTGGGGCTCCAGTGTAAGTCTCAATCCTTTTCCTTTTCAACTCGGGGGTTCTGCACCCTTCTTCTGTGAGGGCAGGGGCTCTTGAGACCGGATGTCCTCTCTTCGGGGCTGCAGAAACTCAGTCTGTTCCCTTCTCAAGGTTGCCCCCCAGCAGAGTGGAGTTCCCTCTTTTTAACTCCTCCTCCAGTCCTGGCATGATTGGCTGGTGTGGCAGGTCAGGGCCATTTCAGCCCAAAGCAGCTTCTTAACCCTCTTCATGCTAGTGCGGGGTTTATATACCCCATCACACCTGGTCATGCTGTCTCCCACGGTAAAGGAATCTTACTCTGAGTATGGAACCTGGCCACCTGCTCTGCTTTGCTGTTGTCTCACTACATGTACTTCTGGGGGTGTTGTGCCCCAAGGGCTTTCATCCTTTCTTTTGAAACTTTTGCCGCATTCTGCATCTCTTAGCATCTGTCTTACGAGACATTGCCTACTAGGGTTGCCAACCCTCCACTAATTCTATTGTTGTCACTAGAATAACAGTCCCTCCAGGAATCATGGGCCCACTGACTCCAGCTCCACTGATCATGAAACATGCAGTGCCTAAGTGCCTTTGTGAATCTAGCCCTCTGGGCCAATGTGCATCTTTAGGTGCCAAAATACCTTTAAAAATTCTGGCACTTAGGTGATTTTAAACATTTTATTCTCTGTGCCAAAGCCAAGTCCATACACAGACTGCCAAATATTGAGATCAGAGGCCTCTAGAATGGTCTCACCACAATCTTCTTTCTTTTGGATGTGAATACTCTTATTTCAGAGTAGCAGCCGTGTTAGTCTGTATTCGCAAAAAGAAAAGGAGTACTTGTGGCACCTTAGAGACTAACAAATTTGTTAGTCTCTAAGGTGCCACAAGTACTCCTTTTCTTTTTGCGAATACTCTTATTGTAATCCATGTCTCGGTCTCTTCACGACTAGACTACTGCAATGCACTCTACACCTCAAATCCAGTTAGAAACTGAAGCTGTGGGGAGAATGCAGCTTTTCACATGCAAAGAAGGGTATCTCATCATGAGCACATAAAACTAGTGCCCTACAATCTTTGCAGGTAAAATGAGGAGAAATGCCAAATACATCACTCTAAAGGCACTGGCAGGAGAGAGTGAAGGAAAAACAGACTGGTTTTTCCACTCCCTGCTTAGGCTACAAGGGTTTGTAGGGGTTATATGGAGAAACTGTGGCTCTTGGGAGGCATATGCAGGGCATGGAATTCTTATTGGGAACTGGTACTATGGAGGGACTGAGGCCTTGCAATGATTGTCATGGATAGAGATTGCTATCTGGGGGATGTCTCTGGAGGGGACTGTGGATTACAGGAAGTTTCTGTGTGGAACAGACGATTTGGTGAGAGGACTGAGGCTGAAGGGGGAATATCTTGGGAGGGCTGAGGTTCTTCGGAGGGGAGACTGAAGATTGAGAAAGTCTTCTGGCAGAGACTAGAGTTATCTGGAGGCCTAAAGCCTTCTGCATGTATGCAACTGTCTCTTGTGGCATGTATGTTGGGACTGCAGTTCTTGGAAGGGATCCAGAGGGCACAAAGTTTAGTGAGAGTGTGTTGGGAAGTCATAGGAAAGGAGAGAGGACAAAAGGGGAGGGCAGAGACTAGAGAACTGCAGGAACAAAATGGAACCTGAGGCATATGTGGTGAGTAAAACTGGGAGAATAACAGATTTTTTGGTTCATGGTAATTTTAAAAAGCTGAAAAATATTTGTTTGGGGGTCAAATGAAACATTTTGTTCCAACACAATTGAAATGAAATGTTTAGATTTTGACCATTTTTAAATATTTTTATTAAAAAATAAAATTAAAGAAAATCTAAAAGAAACTAAAAGTAATTTCAAACCAAAAAAATCAAAATATTTAATTTATACAATGTCAAAACAAAACATTTAAAATTTTTCAGAATTTTTTTTTTCAAAATTAACATTTTGATTAAACTGAAATTCTTGAAATGATTGGGTGACACTGACACAAAACATTTTGGGGTTGCCGAGTCTGCTTTTTCACCAAAAAAGATTTATATGAAACATGCAAATTCATTGTTAATGATGACAAGAGCAGAGAGAGAGAAAGACAGGACAGAGGGTTAACTCACTCCAGGATCATAAGAAGTGAAGTATAAATAAAGGGAGTGAAAATAAGAGTGTGCAACTAGTTCTACCTCCTCATTCCCCTAGACCACAGCTTCTCAAGCATACACTTAGCACAAAAGCAGGTTTGGACACTAGATTTGCAAGTGCTCAAACTGATGCTAGAGGCTTAAATTTAGGAACAGGCTGAGCCTAGATTTGGCCTGTACTAGCTAAACCAATAACCAAACAAATGTAAGGAGACTGTTTCCCCCTTACTAACATTCAGTGGGGGTGTTTTAGTTGCTAGCACCCAGTACTAAAAAGGAGAAAGGATCTATGGGGAATCAGGCCTTGAGACTGACAGCCCCCAGGAACAATGGGGAGAGGCCAGTGCTCCAGGTCAGTCTGAATGACAGGGCAGGCAGGCTAACCAGGGAATCAGGAGGCCAGGGAGGTCCCATCCTCCCTGTGAGCTGGAATTGTCTGGGTCGGACAGAATGAGGCCGAGCTAAGGAGAAAGCAGGGGCCCAAGCTAAGCTGGGGAGCAGAGCTGTGCCAGATCCAGAGGGACCAGAGGCACAGCCCAGAGAGAACAGACTTGCCCTGAGAGCAGAGTTGCAGCAACCAGAGCCAGAGGGGCCAGAAAAGCAGCCCAGGAAGCAGGTCAGTGCTGGGAGCAGAGTCACAGAAGCAGCCTGCAGAGCAGACTTGTCCTGGGAACAGAGCTGTAGCAACCAGAGCCAGAGGGGCCAAAGAAGGAGCCCAGGGAGCTGAAGGCAGAGCAGCAGCAGCAACAGTGCTGAGACAGAATGGTGGAGCTGGGACTGGAGCAGTCCGGAGCTGGGTGCAGTGGGCAGCTGGAGAGAGCAAGGGGGACCCTGGGCAGCAGGCCCAGCATAGGGAGATGCCTCAGCCAAGAGACTCTGCAGGCCAGGCTTGGATCGTAACCCCGACAGGGCGGGGGCGACACTGGGAAGAAGGGTCCTGCCACTGAGAGTCTGAAAGCGTGTGGCCACCACCAGAGCAAGTGTCCAACCCACAGCATCCCTGCAGCACAGCCAGAGCCTGAGAAGGAGGCCTGAGACTTACAAGGAGCAGACTGTGAACTGCCCTGACATTCCAGAGACACTGTTTGTGATGTTCCCTGCCACAGAGCGGGTTGATGTGTTTCCTTTAACCTTTCCTATTTTTCCTTATTCTTTTTAAAATTAATTGTTGATTAAATAACTTGCATTTGCTTTAACTTTTATGTAATGGTCAGTGGGTCAGAGAAGTGCCCAGTGCAGAGAGAGTACCCCGAAGTGGGGACACCCTAGCCTCTGTCCTAGGTGACCAACAGCAGGGTTGGGGGTTGAGCCCCCCAGGAATCCTGGGCCCAGCCTTGTTGGGGTTACGAGGGCTCTGCCAGACAGGAGAGTGGAAGGGGAGTCCTCAAGGGGAGGGAGGCCACTGGGTAAAGGTAGTGGGAGCAAGGACTCAGATCCTTTCGCTAGCCCACTTCACCGGGGTAGTGCAGAAGCCAGGAAAGTTCCCCACAATAGCGGGACATTCCCCCGCTTACATAATGATAAAATTCCTTCAAAAGTATATATATTTTACAAATCAAAAGATGCAAAGGAGGATGTAATTAGAACTCTAAGGCATTTTTTATTGCAAAAAGGTGTAGTTTGTACTACAAGAGAGCTATATTGATGTAAAATTCTAAGTAGTCTTTACCTCATGTAGCTAGTTAAGAGATAAACCCCAGGTGGTTTTACCTTGAAGTACAAAATACACCTTTCTTGAAGTGAAGAAATAGCCTAAAATCTTGAAAGGTAGAACACTAGATGTTGGGTAGAGCCCCGTGCAGGACTATTCTTTAATCCCACTATTATGGCAGCCAGTTCTGCAAGAGCTGTGGGATCCACATTGAAAAGATTAGTTAAGGTTTCCAAACACTGATGGCTTGTCTACATAAAGGATTTTTTTTTTTGCAACAGTGTTGTTACAACAGAGTACAAATCCCCAGCATAGATATGCTGCACCTGTGCAAAATAGAATAACTTGAACCGGTCTGAGCCTCACTTTACAACAGTGCATCACATCTACACTGTATCAGCATAAAGAAAAGGAGTACTTGTAGACTAACAAATTTATTAGAGCATAAGCTTTCGTGAGCTAGAGCTCACTTCATCGAATGCATTTGGTGGAAAAAACAGAGGAGAGATTTATATACACACACACAGAGAACATGAAACAATGGGTTTATCATACACACTGTAAGGAGAGTGATCACTTAAGATAAGCCATCACCAGCAGCAGGGGGGGGAAAGGAGGAAAACCTTTCATGGTGACAAGCAAGGTAGGCTAATTCCAGCAGTTAACAAGAATATCAGAGGAACAGTGGGGGGTGGGGTGGTAGGGAGAAATACCATGGGGAAATAGTTTTACTTTGTGTAATGACTCATCCATTCCCAGTCTCTATTCAAGCCTAAGTTAATTGTATCCAGTTTGCAAATTAATTCCAATTCAGCAGTCTCTCCTTGGAGTCTGTTTTTGAAGCTTTTTTGTTGAAGTATAGCCACTCTTAGGTCTGTGATCGAGTGACCAGAGAGATTGAAGTGTTCTCCAACTGGTTTTTAATTAATTTGCAAACTGGATACAATTAATTTAGGCTTGAATAGAGACTGGGAATGGATGAGTCATTACACAAAGTAAAACTATTTCCCCATGAAGAAAAGGAGTACTTGTGGCACCTTAGAGACTAACAAATTTATTAGAGCATAAGCTTTCGTGAGCTACAGCTCACTTCATCGGATGCATTACGAAAGCTTATGCTCTAATAAATTTGTTAGTCTCTAAGGTGCCACAAGTACTCCTTTTCTTTTTGCGAATACAGACTAACACGGCTGCTACTCTGAAACCTGTATTTCCCCATGGTATTTCTCCCTCCCACCCCACCCCCCACTGTTCCTCTGATATTCTTGTTAACTGCTGGAATTAGCCTACTTTGCTTGTCACCATGAAAGGTTTTCCTCCTTTCCCCCCCCTGCTGCTGGTGATGGCTTATCTTAAGTGATCACTCTCCTTACAGTGTGTATGATAAACCCATTGTTTCATGTTCTCTGTGTGTGTGTGTGTATATAAATCTCTCCTCTGTTTTTTCCACCAAATGCATCCGATGAAGTGAGCTCTAGCTCACGAAAGCTTATGCTCTAATAAATTTGTTAGTCTCTAAGTTGCCACAAGTACTCCTTTTCTTTTTGCGAATACAGACTAACACGGCTGCTACTCTGAAACCTGTATCAGCATAGTTATACAAATACCAAAATCCCTAACAGAAGCAGGCTTTAAGTGCAGTAAATACCATCTGGCAATAAAAAACAATGAGATTTAAACAATGGATGCATTTTTTCCCATTAATGATGGAAGTAGGTCCCTTAGCATTCAACATTAGAAACCACCTTCTTATACTAATAGTTAAGCAGCTCTTACCTCAGAGAATCTTTGTACATCCTGGGTTAGAGTTCCCACCCTCTTCCATTCATAATATTTGAGTAACTTCAAAATCGCAGGATTCACTGCATTATCAGATGGCACTGTCCGGAAGAAATAAGGATATTTTTTCTTATCAGCTAACTCTGGGGTTGTTGCTGCAAATGAAAGCTGAAAAACAAAGAAATGGAAATCTCAATGAGTGAAGTCTAATTGCTGGCCCCATAAGAAGCTTACCCTACTTAATGCAAGGTAAAGTACATGAGGTGATGAATTATGGACATTTAGAAAGTTTTTGACTATCTTACGTTAAAGAAATAACAAACCTATTTGAAATATTGCTACAATCTTTTACTTTTTCAGAAATAAACCTTTTCAACATTGTCTACCTTTTAAACAACAATACCGTATATCCTATTAAACCTCACAACATTATAGCCCATCTGCTACAAATTTAAGTGCATGATTCATTAAAGTTTTGAGAGGGTAGCATTACAAAATTCCCTAGATCAGATTAACCCCACCCATATTAAAAACCCGGGGCAAGAACCCTTTGGGGAGAAAATCTCTGAAGAATCCCCTGTGGAAATCCCTCCAACTTCCCTCCACAAGAAAGGGTCCAGAGCCCACTGCCAATCCTGGACACCACTTTGTGGCTTCAGTGGAAGATGTGGGTGTGCAGAACATTTAAAAATAAAGCCATTTACTTGTCTTTATATGGATTCAGGTGTCTAAAGCCATGGAGGAAATCAAAAGGCAGCCAAGATAAGCACTCGTAAGTCCCTGGCTCTGATTCTCCAAGTGTGTTAGTTAGACAATGGCTCTCTCTGGACTGTTGTGTTAGGACAGGGACAGATTGTCCCTGACTCTTGCACAACTTTTAAAATTAGGCCACTTGGGTGCCTAAATGTGGAGTTAGATGACTAACACCCGGTACATGTCTGGAAACATTGATTAAACCTCTCTGACTACATTTCTCCTCTGTAAATTGGAGCTGATACAGACTCACATTTCAGTGGGGCTTTTGAGCAGTAATGAGTAAATGTTTTTAAAGTGATTTGAAAACTAAGGTACTGGCTCAGAGCAATTCTAATTGACAGTGCTGAAAACGGCAGGTGGAGTTTACATTGCCAACATTGTCAACACCAATCATAGTATTGTAGGACTGGAAGGGACCTCGAGAGTCTTCTAGTTCAGTCCCCTGAACTCATGGTAGGACTAAATATTATCTAGACCATCCCTGACAGGTGTTTGTCTAACCTGTTCTTAAAAATCTGCAATGATGGAGACTCCACAACCTTCCTAGGCAATTTATTCCAGTGCTTAACTACCCTGACAGGAAATTTTTCCTAATGTTCAACCTAAACCACCATTGCTGCAATTTAAGCCTATTGCTTTTTGTTCTATCCCTCAGAGATTAAAGAGAACAATTTTTCTCCCTCTTCCTTGTCACAACCTTTTATGTACTTGAAAACTGTTATGTCTCCTCTCAGTCTTCTCTTCTCCAGACTAAACAAGCCCATTTTTTTCAATCTTCCCTCAGAGGCCATGTTTTCTAGACCTTTAATCATTTTTGTTGCTATTCTCTGGATTCTTTCCAATTTGTCCACATCCTTCCTGAAATGTGTTACCCAGAACTGGACACAACACTCCAGTTGAGGCCTAATCGGAGTGGAGTATAGCAGAAGAATTACTTTTCATGTCTTGCTTACAGCACTTCTGCTAATATATCCCAGAATGATGTTTGCTTTTTTTGGAACAGCATTACACTGTTGACTCATATTTAGCTTGTGGTCCACTATGGCCCCCCAGATCCCTTTCCGCAGTACTCCTTCCTAGGCAGTCATTTCCCATTTTGTATGTGTGTAACTTATTGTTCCTTCCTAAGTGGAGTTCTTTGCATTTGTCTTTATTGAATTTCATCCTATTTTCTTCAGATCATTTCTGAAGTTTGGCCAGATCATTTTGAATTTTAATCCTATCCTCCAAAGCACTTCCAACCCCTCCCAGCTTGGTATCATCTACAAACTTTAGAAGTGTACTCTAAATGCAGTTAAAGTTCTGTTCGAAACAGTGGGAAATTTAAAATAAAAATGTCCAAATATCAGCATGTCAGAAGTGAGAGGAGACAAGTTCAAACAGGCCTTCCAATTGCTTCAGACCAGTACAGGCCAGCTCCTTACTATCTGAGCGCTGAAGCAGCCCATTGATCCACCAACTCTCATCAGGGATGACAGAGGGGTAAAAAAAAGAGGAGGAGGAGGAAAGAAATGAAAGGCGACCTTCCTGACTGTATATTACTTCAAGAGTGACACATTCTATATCCATCTTAAGAATCGAAGAGGCATCCTGGATTAAGAAGGCCTCTCAACTTCCTCTTGCACCTATAAAAGGTTTGGGTTATTCCTCATACAGAGACTTCATTTACCCTCTGCAGGGTTGTCCAAATGCCCCTTGCCTCCCAACCATTCATATTTGTCTGCTACATTTGTGGATATCCAATTGGGCGCCTTATGCATCAATACCTATGATGCCCTCATTTCTTTTTCTCAGACCTCCTCTACCTTTCCCTGTACCTCCCCAATCCTCCTCCTGCATCACTATTTCCCTGGATTTTAATTACTCTCCTCCTTCCCTGGGACTCCTTAGTGCCCCTAACGTCCTTTCAGTCTCTCCCACAAGTTACCTTCTGTCTGCTTTTCTTCTGCTCAACTTTCAACCTAATATTCCAACTTTCTCTTTCTTCTTTTCCTTCCTCACTTAAGGGTTTTTTTCTCTGTCCCCTTGATGTCTCTATCTACCCTCAAACCTATCCCGAGCCACTTACTGCACATTGGCACAGTTGAGGGGGCAGCGCACACAGGTACACATTTAAGGATGACAGTTTCTACCTCCATGCATCTGGAAACAGCAGAACTGAGAAAGTCAAAAGAACCCTGCTGAATTGTCAGTTGTACAAAACTACTGATGCTGAAAGGCAGCAGTTTCATGAATGACTTTCAGACAATCCATATGCAGCTGCTCAGGAGGTAGCATATGTGGTGCCTGTGTTTGCCCCGGGCCTTCCCACCTACTTCCTGAAAATGCCCCCATTTCTGACATCCATGGGATACTTGTGGTTATTTTCTGCAACAAGTTTAATACTCCAAATCTTCTGCCAAGAACATGCCTCTCAGGCTGCTGCCACCCATGCATGGCTTTTGAATCTCTTTATTGTAACAATTGGATAAAAAGTTGGTGCTCTCCATATCATATAACAGAAGGGAACATATGGCTCACAGTGATTTATTTGCAGAAGAATCCATACAAAATTCACTGTTCTTATGCCAGAAGGATTTGTGGTTGATGCTGAAAAAAGCAACAGAAGTTGTCTAATGAGAGCATAATAAAACTGATCTTTCAGGCTCAGTAGAAGAGTGATAGAGCACAGGTGCAGTATATAAATGTAGCCAAGCGCACTATTAAGTATATTTGCATTTTTTTGACCATGCATTCTTTAAATTCATTCAAGAAACATCATATTGACATTCAAAAAAGAGATGGGTCTAAACCAAAACATCAGATCTAAATACTTCTGCATGTTGACAAAAGTTGGATGTAGCTTGGAAGAGATAGGAGCCTGACCCTAAACTCAGGAAAATAATGCTGCATTGGTTTGAATTTGGTCTAAATTTGGGAGGTTATTTTCACAAACAGAAGGGCTACAAACTATTTAAAAAAACCCCAAGGTTAATGTTTGCAGAAATGGTTGGTTTACCCTCCATGGCTGACCAAGGAAAGTTTCTGCTGCTCACTGGCCAGCAGCTGATTGGATTTTTCAAGCCCTAAACTATTATCCATTTAACACTGCACTGTGCAATATTCTAAATAATTAAAGCAAAGCTTCACTTATCAGAATTTATGAGCAAAATACATTTTATGATCACGTAGCCTTGATTTTCTTTCACGGCATTGATTGGCTTACTTGTTAATTCATAAAATTTTGTATTGTGCCAAGTGTCTGCAAGTAATTAATTCAGAGAGCAAAGGAAGGAAAGCCTGTCAAAAGAAGTGTCCAGCTTCTCTGGTTTGCCAAGTAAAGCTGAACTCTCTTTAAGATACTGTACAAAAGAGTGCTATAGCTGTAAATGAAGACCTCTACATCAAGCTGAGAGAGAAAAGCTCTTCAAGTAAACAGACCAGCATGAAAAGGCAGCTGACAGCTATGCTATACAAAGCCTGGCTCCTGGAAAGACTTCATTTGGAAATTAATGCAATATAAAAAACTAACTTTGGATCAAAGAAAATAATATGGTGGTTGTTTCGGAAATAAAAGTTGTCGAGATTTTACATCAACACAAATGAGGAGAGGAGCTGAGGCAGGTTTCATACCCAGTGAGATGTGCTTGCCTAGAAGGAGTAGGATACAAAGAAGCTTGGACCTGTCATGTTTCTTTCACCAGCACGTATATATTGCGGACAAGGAAAGAACTAGATATGAGAAGCTACTACTACAGGTGTAAAAGTAGTCATTGGGGGAAAAATACTACTCCATCCAACCACAGATGCACACAGTATGTGGAGTGTATAAATAAAATATAATTAGGGCTGTCAATTAATCACAATTAACTCATGCGATTAACTCAAAAATTAATCATGATTAAAATAATTAATTGCGATTAATCAGACTTGTAATAATAGAATGCCAATTGAAATTGATTAAATATTTTTGGATGTTTTTCTACATTTTCAATATTGATTTCAGTTACAAAACAGAATACAAATTGAACAGTGCTCACTTTATATTATTTTTTATTACAGATATATGCACTGTAAAAATGATAAACAAAAGAAATAGTATTTTTCAATTCACCTCATACAAGTACTGAAGTGCAATCTCTTCATCATGAAAGTGTAACTTACAAATGCAGGTTTTTTGGTTACATAACTGCACTCGAAAACAAAACAGTGTAAAACTTCAGAGCCTACAAGTTCACTTAGTCCTACTTCTTATTCTGCCCATTGCTAATACAAACAAGTTTGTTTACATTGATGGGAAATACTGCTGCCTGCTTCTTATTTACAGTGTCACCTGAAAGTGAGAACAGGCATTCACATGGCACTTTTGTAGCTGGCATTGCAAGCTATTTGCATGCCAGATATGCTAAACATTCGTATGCCCCTTCATGCTTTGGCCACCATTCCAGAGGACATGATGATACTTGTTAAAAAAAATAATGCATCAATTAAATTTGTGACTGTACTCCTTGTGGAAAATTGTATGTCTCCTACTCTTTTTTACCCACATTCTGCATATATTTCATGTTTCAGAGTAGCAGCCGTGTTAGTCTGTATTCGCAAAAAGAAAAGGAATACTCACAAAAGCTTATGCTCAAATAAATTTGTTGGTCTCTAAGGTGCCACAAGTACTCCTTTTATTTTTGCATATATTTCATGTTATAGCACTCTTGGATGATGACCCAGCTCATGTTCATTTTAAGAACACTTTCACTGCCGATTTGACAAAACGCAAAGAAGGTTTTATCAGATTTCTAAAAATAGCTACAGCACTCAACCCAAGGTTTAAGAATCTGAAGTGCTGTCCAAAATCTGAGAGGGACGAGGTGTGGAGCATGCTTTTACAAGTCTTAAAAGAGCAACACTCTGATGCGGAAACTACAGAACCCAAACCTGCTACAAAAGAAAACAATCTTCTGCTGGTGGCATCTGACTCAGATGATGAAAATGAACATGCATCAGTCCGCACAGCTTTGGATTGTTATCAGGTAGAACCCATCTTCTGCATGGAAGCATGTCCTCTGGAATGGTGGTTGAAGATGAAGGGTCATATGAATCTTTAGTGCATTTGGAACGTAAATATCTTGCAACGCCAGGTACAACAGTGCCATGTGAACGCCTGTTCTCACTTTTAGGTGACATTGTAAACAAGAAGCAGGCAGCATCATCTATTGCAAATTGTAAGCAACCTTGTTTGTCTGAGTGATTGGATGACCAAGAAGTAGGAGTGAGTGGACTTGTAGGCTCTAAAGTTTTATATTGTTTTATTTTTGAATGCGGGTTTTTTTTGTACAAAATTCTACATTTGTAAGTTCAATTTTCATGATAAAGAGTGTGTACTACAGTACTCGTATGAGGTGAATTGAAAAATATTTGTTTTTTACAATGCAAATATTTGTAATCAAAAATAAATGTAAAATGAGCACTGTACAGTTTGTATTCTGTGTTCTAACTGAAATTAATATATTTGAAAATGTTCTAAACATCCAAAAATATTTCAAATAAATGGTATTCTATCGTTGTTTAAAGCGCGATTAATCGTGATTAATTTTTTTAATTGCTTGACAGCCCTAAATATAATACAAGCATTTCAACTAGAAAGGCATTTTCCTTCCCCTTCCTTTTCAAAGGTCTAACAGGGTTTTATTTCAGTGATATTATGACATAAACTGAGACAACCTCTAGTTCAGGTGAGTCATGAAGCATAAGAATGATGTTTAGGGACCTTTCTTCCAAGCCTCATGTGATCCACAGGTTGTGTCAATCTATGTCATTATATCATTTAAATACAACCCGGTTAGATGTGTGAAGGAACAACAGTTGTACTAATATCACAGTCCAAATATTATTTCAAAAATGGCATATAACCATTAACGAATAGCATCTCACAGGAAAAACTGCTTTTACTACTTTGATTTTTGGGATAGGCAATCTAGTTTAATCCATCATATTAACACACATGAGAATATACAGAACTGAAGTCATCAGTTTAGTCTACTATTATTTGCTTCAGTTAACTGAAGAAAAGTTTGGAACTCAAAACTCCATATATTCTAATTAAAATGATTGGCTGAAGAAGTCTAATATGAACAGGGAAGACAGACCCTGGAATTAAAAGGAAGGCAAACACTAGAGATACTTTAATCACATGGGAAGGTTAGTAAAGATAGCAATAGTGTTAACGAATGGATTAGTATATTGTAGAGTTTGCCATTGAACAAGCTATGTGTGCTATTAAATGTTAAAATGGATACTTACAATCAAAATATTAAGATGTTTGCTAAAAATTCAAAAGGAATTGTAACTCTACTGTAAAAAAACACCTGTGAGGGAAAATGAACAAATCAATTATAAATCAGATTGGGTTGAATGAACATCTTCCTCTTGTAGAACAAAGAGAGTGATCATGCTTTTTCATGATCAAACTTTAAATTAGAACCCCTACAGAAGAGGTGCACTATCTATTAATCATTATTAATGACATTGTTAATGGATAAAGTTTGAATGTAGATAAATGCATATTCCTCCTGAATTGACTATCCAGTGTCTGACACTAGCTATTTATGAATGTTTAAAAATGTGGAGATCTATATTTAAAGGTGACTGGCCAAGTTTTTTCAAGTTTGTTCACTTTTTCATTTTATGACTTTTAGTATAAAGATCCACTTCTGCTTTATTTAGTTTTATCAAACTCCCTTCTTTCATGATTTTTAAAATAGTGGCTATTTTCCCTCTCCACCACAACTTGCCCATCTCATGGAAAAACATGAGTGAGAGGGATTTAAACTCTTCCTCCTCCTGTCCTACTAGTGATCTGCAAACTAAGCAGATAGCATTTATCATATTATCTTTAGCCATACATATTTATACTTTGCTGCGCTGTTTTGCTAAATGTGCCTCCCAGTTCAGAGAGCATGGGAGAGGAATAATTCATGAACAAGGAGCAGTTTAGATCATAACACAGTGATAAATATGTCCATAGACTTTGTGATGTCACTATTTCACAGAAAACAAAGTTACATGAGATGCTAAGGCTAATGCGAGTACCCAAAATGCTAATTTCAAGGAGGAATAAAAGACAGACAAAAAGTTTTGTTTGTATGTATGTGTACACACGCACGCACACACACACAGCTTAACATATATGCTAACTGAAGTACTCCAAACATTCAAAAAGCTTTGTAGGTCACCATTAAAAAGCTTTATTTGGAAAGTCTAGGTACTAGAGAGAAGTCTTCAAAGAGGGAAAAACAGAGTTTAAAACTTTCAGCAAGACAGAAAGACATCATTCAAAGTAAGAAAAAAAAAGTGGAATATAGACTGAGTGCCAAAGGAATCACAGTAGGCTAGATTCACAAAGGTACTTAGGTGCCTAAACGCCTCTGTAGGCATCTCAGTCCTACTATTAGGCAGCACTAATGTTCACCAAACCACTTCTCAGCTACCACATAACCCTGTAGGTGCCCAAGTCCTTATAGGCCCCTAAATCCTGGTATTTCCCCACAGCTAATGAGCTGTGTGGAGCCCAAGGTCATGCCTAAGCTCTTGCAGGACTCTCAAACTAGGCATTCGCCCACTTTCTCCTGAGCAGGGCCTGAGCCAATTGGCATGTTCAGCACACACCTACCCTGCACAAAAGACAGCTGTGGCACACAGGAATTTTGAGGGTTGGCCAGCTTGCATGTATGTGAAACAAAATACCCAACAGCCTGGGGGATTAGAACACTCACCTGCAGGATCACCACAAGGGGGGAGCAGAAGGAGCAAGAGCCCCTACTCTTCTCCTGACCCATTCAGTAGGATTTTGTCCCCTGGCTGGTAGTGGTGCTGTGTTGCAGCTTCAGAAGCAGCGTGGTGCGGCGCTGATGGGTCTCCTCTCCCTACCCACTGAAAACAGGAGCAGAGGAGGCACTCAAGCTGCTACTGCTGCTGGCTGGTAGGGGTGATGCTGCCTCTGAGGGGCTGCTTGCACACTACCTGTAGGAAATTGGGGATGCCGATGAGTCAGATCTGGTTCTGGGGGTGCCTTGTGGTGGCATGCCAAGGAGCTGGCTCTGGGGGTGCCATAGGTGAGGGGGTGGTGGTGGCCTGGGGAAAGGCACTGCTGCTGCCAGGCCTGTTCTACTGTGCAGCCTATGTCCCATAGGAGCCTGATCTCTGCTACCGGAGCTGATACTATTCAGTAAAATTTTGGGAAACTTTTGGTATGGTTTTTAGACCTCACCCCTCCTGGTTGAAAACCCAAGTGGCTGCTGCTCACCTGGGCTGTGGGAGACTGTGTTCAAGTCCATGCCCCAACCTCAGCAGAGCAGAGTGATGAGAACATGTCTCCCACCCCCCAGGTGAGTGCCTAACCATTTGGCTATTGGCTATCATGGGGAGTGCGGGTCCCTCTCTCATTTATCACAAGAAAGGACTGGCCTGGCTTAAGGGCCTAACACCAGGAGAGGGTTTATGGCTAAGGATCCTGTGTGAAGATCGGTGCCTTCCTCTAGTCTGTCAGTCAAGTGCCTATGGCCCAATCAGGTTAGATACCTAAGTCCCTTTGTGGCGCTGGGCCCTGAGTCTCACCCTTCTCCTCAGCATTTCACTCTTCTTAGTTTAGACAGCTCCCCACTTAGCTTGATGGCTTCTGAGAATCCATTTTTGCCTACCTCTCTCCATAGGATGCCTGGGGAGCTTGAATGCCTAATTTGGCTCTGTCAGTTTCACTTGGCAGCAGAGCGCCTAGAAGTTAGACACTGCAACAGCTTTTCATTAATGCAACTTCCTTTGTTTGGAAGCTATGCGAGGACCTGGTTCCAATGAGCAGCTGAACAGTTGTGCCTCATTGCTAATAATAAGGGGGTAAAACTGAGGCAAGTTTTAAGAGTTTCATCTCACCCCAGGAAATGGAAGTGAGTAACAAACAGAAGTTCCAGACTGAATTCAAAGAGGAAGAAGAACAGACAGGATCCAACAAGTCAAGGAATATCATGTGAAGTAAAAAATTAAATAAAAAAAGAAAAGATGAAGCAGAATGGATTCTGAAGGATCTGGAGCACTCCAATGTGGAAGAAATACAAAGTTCCAATTTGTGGACCTTGTGTGAATAGTGTTAATCCAATGTTATTCCACTGAAGGCAGTGGTGTCACTCTGGACTTACACTGTGTAAGCAACAGCAGAATTTGACCCACTGAGAGAAACCAGGGAAGTAAAATCAATCGTAACAAAGTGAGAGAGTATGAGAACATGACAGATTGAGACCACAGTTGCAATGGATATACATGTGGATGCAGTTAGAGTTGGTGGATTTTTTGGCCACAAAGTTTCATCAAAAGATTGAAGTGTTCAGCAGAAAGCATACATTTCTATCAAAAAATTGTTTAAAACCCAATTTTCTGTCAAAAAACAGTTTTGATGGAAAAATGTCAACCCTAGATCCAATAAGATGAAAAAATGTAGCAACAAGGAAGAGCAGAAAAGAACAATGTGCACTGGCATGAGGGTGGGATGGGAGCAAAAACTAACAGTATGACACTAAGCTTTAGAAAAAAGAACTAAAAAAAAAAACCTAAGGAACTTAATCCTAAAGATTCTGAAGTCAAAACTAAGGAAATTAAAATGCTTACATTAAAATGCAGCATTAACTTGAACACACCACAAGAGTCATATCCTTCAACAAAACAGGAAGCACATAGGCAATGGGGCAAAGTATGGTTAAACAGGAAGCTCCAGAGTTTATTTGAACCAAAGAGATATCTTTCGTCAAACCTTCAAAAGTTAGGAAATGACAGAACTGAGGTTTCCTGTGCATTATGATACAGTCTTTAGTTACATGGTCACATATTATTTTGTGCACAGGATAAACCTGGATCCTGAATCAGGGTTTTGGAGGGAAGAAGTCTTGTCTGCAGAACCTATGTCTCATTTGTTGCAGAAGTTGGAAGACATGTTGTGAATGAGGCAGGGGACTGCAGGAAGAGAAAGGAGGATCTCATGGTTAAGGCAGTTAAATGATGCCCTGGTGAACCAGATTCTATCCTTGTCTGTACCACAGAGATCCTGTATGATGCTAGTCAAGTCACTTAAACTAAACATTTCACAGGTGGTCACTAACTGTGTTTCTCATTCTCTGGCAGCCTGACTTGAGACTCTGAGGTCTGATTTGCAGAAGTCTTGAATACTCACAGCTGCACCTAAAGTCAATGGCAGCACCTAATGTCAATGGTGCTGCCTCGCCGGGGCTGCCTGCACACTGCCTGTAGGAACCTGTAAAGTGTTATATAATGCTAAGTAAGTACTCTGATAAAAGAAGTCCCAGCCATCACCAGCTGGGAATCAAAATTTAACAAATCCTCCTGATTGTAACCTTTTGATGCCTGCAAAATGAAGATAAAACCATCTCCTCACCTCATTAAGGTTTTTTGAAAATAAATTAATTTTTGAAACACTCAGATACTCTAGTGATGAACACTGTAGAAAAGCCTACAGAAAAATTAATAATTCTGTCTTTAGAGCAGGGTTTGTATCGTGTGCAGTAAATAACGCCTCGGGCCATACGTTGAACAATTAGGATAAAACAACTGGTCTTTTGATCTAAGTGTCTGTTGTACATACGTACAGCAGCAGTGTTTTTAAAAAGCAAACAAAATGTTATGATTGTGTGGAAGGCACTGAAGAGTTAATATTGTGGGTCACACTAGATCTGAATACATTGCTGACTTCTCTCTGTGGTGTTTAGTAATTACTCAAGCCAAGAAGTCTGACAGAGGTCTGCTTCACTTAGAACTCCAACACTGGATGTTCAGGATTGCATAACACAAGACTCTGCATAAGACAACAATCAGTCCCCACACTTTACTGCATCACTTCCAAGTTACCACTAATAAAGCACTTCTCTCTCTTGCAACTGCTCCTGCCGGCCCACAAGAAAATATGGTGTCACAACTGTATGGATCTTGCCTCCAGCAGGAGGAGAAAACAAAGGAAAAGTGTAAAACATCCAGAATAAGTGAAACTCCTCTAGAGTGGGTGAGGGTTTCTTTTCCTTCACCCTCAGCACTGGAGTGGCTTCCCAAAATATGCCTGCTCCACATATTTGGAGACCAAGCTGTCCCTCATCAAGTGGAGCAGCTCTCAGTGACTGCACTTCTCCAGGAGGCAAAGGAATGGGCAACAACATCCAATCAGATGGGATTGCTCTATAGACTGGGGTTTTCCCTGCAGACCATTTGAAAACCCCTTGTCTGAAGAAAATCTGTAGAGTTGACGTATTTTTTTTTAACCCCCATTTACTTCCCCTTCAGCCTGGGGCTTTACCTCTGACATCACTGCTTGTTAACAAGAGTGAGAAGTACTAAGTAAATTCCCTCACAGTCATTACTCTTTCCCCTGGCCAGAAAAAGGAATATGGATAGGTCGAAAAAAAGGTTTGAGGTACATTTTGTTGAGGAACATAATGTTTTTTATGAACATGCAAAATGTAGTAAATGCTTCCAAGAAACAGGTGAAATTTCAGAAAGCTTCCTAACAGATGTTCATAGACTGGCAAAGCATTGTATAAGCAGAACACTCTCCGAAGAAACAGTAAGGGAGAGAACTGTGGAAGACAATCACTTCTGGAAATGTTTACTTTTAGAACCTGACCTTGCTAAAATGATTACATGAGTATGTCAGCATGAAATGTAAGAAAGCAGCAACATGTATCCCAGGAAAATGTCAAAGGGGATCTCGAAAAAGCAAATTAGATGTTAAAAGGTTCCACATAAAAGCTCAAAAAGAAATGCATAGCAGATCACTGGTGCCACTGTGACAAAAGACTTATAGGACTTGATAAATATAAGAAAATAAAATAAATGTGTTTCCAGGATTAATAAAACTGCTGTTCTTTCTGCCAGCTGTAAGTGCTCTTGTTATATTGAAACAAGTCAAATTAATTATGGAAACTCAACCATATTTCAAGAAAACGTATTCAGAGGTTTTTGCATTGGACTAGGCAAACTCCAGGGATGGAACAAAATAAAGCTGAAGGTCTCAGCATGTAAAAATGAGCTGTCACCTATGTAATGAGTTCAGGTACCTTAACTGTGAAAGCAAAAGAAGAGCAACTTTCAAGATTTTCAAAAAAAGAACAGGAGTACTTGTGGCACCTTAGAGACTAACAAATTTATTTGAGCATAAGCTTTCGTGAGCTACAGCTCACTTCATTGGGTGCATTCAGTGGAATTTTTTTTCCACTGAATGCATCCGATGAAGCGAGCTGTAGCTCACAAAAGCTTATGCTCAAATAAATTTGTTAGTCTCTAAGGTGCCACAAGTACTCCTTTTCTTTTTGCGAATACAGACTAACACGGCTGCTACTCTGACACCTTTCAAGATTTTGAAATTTGCTGTTGTTCCACATTGGAATGAAAATAAAACTTTTCATATGTTTTTGTGAAAACAGAATTGTGTCGGAGAGAGAGGTT
Organism: Dermochelys coriacea; assembly: GCF_009764565.3. Classification (NCBI taxonomy): domain Eukaryota; kingdom Metazoa; phylum Chordata; order Testudines; family Dermochelyidae; genus Dermochelys; species Dermochelys coriacea. The sequence goes on along the minus strand of NC_050069.1, from coordinate 153,235,350 downwards.
TTGTATCTCTGTGCCTGACACACCCCATAGCTTCATGGTTAGGTTATTGGGCTGAGACTAGGAGACCCAAGGCATGGCGACCTGGGGAATTCAGTGAGAAATAGCTAGGTGCAACTTTAAAGTACAATAATTATTCCATTTTGGAAGTGGATTAAGCTAAAGTGAAAATTAACCTAAACTACAAGAAGGCTGTCTAGAGCAGAATATCAGTGTTCACATGAGGAGCTATTCTGGGCTCCCCTTCCCCCGCATGTGGGTAAGCCCCCATTTAAGTCCCTGCGCTACCTGATTCAGACCAGAGTTTTTCAACCCTCATTAGGCAGAGTAAGGACTTGAACGTGAGTCCCCCCCATAGGCCAGTACCCATGCCACCCAGCCTGTCTCACTGACTGATCCAAAACCTTCCTGCTGAAAGTTGCATGGAAACAGCTACATATCTGAAAAATGTTTCAATTTCAATGAAACAGCATAATGTTGCTGCAATGAAATTTCAACAGAAATGTTCTGACCAACTCTACGTACTACAGATTGTTCCTGGCTTACTGTCAAAAGCTGTCAGCATTCCATTAGCACTGCTCGTTCAGCACCGCTCATCCAGCTAACACATGTTAAAACTACAGCTTGCTGTGCCTTGCTGTGTTAGCTAGCACATAAAGAAAAAAAGCACACAGCATTTTTCTTAGTGTGGACAAGCCACTTCTGACTGATGAGGGCTAGAAAGAAATGTCCCCTAATGGGCAGGTTGTTTCATAATTGTGCACTACAGGATTTCTTGCACTTCCTTTGTTACTGGCCATTGTCAGAGGCAGGATGCTAAAGGAGATAAATGTGACCCAGGGACCCTTTGGGGTCAATTGGCAGATGGGCTCATAGGATTTTATAGGGATCCCCTGGGTCTGTTATATGTCTAATAGTTCATTGAAGAGTGGCATGTCAAGATTCTGTGGAGTGCCAGTAGCCTACTGGTCATTCTAATCATTGTGAAATGTGTATATGGATGATAATTAAGGAATTATGTATTTATACTGAAAATTATGTTCTTAAGGTTTTGGCATTAAGGCAGCTCAATGGGAGATGATGTACCTCGGAAATGTTCCTTTCAGGCAGGAGGTAGCAGACACCTATCTCCCCATCTGGCCATTTGGGTGTTATGTATTGCATGTCTCACAATGTATGTCTATTTGCATACTGAGCCAGGTGCCACTCCAGAGACTACAAAATCTACAGAAAGGAGCAAACAGCAGGCAGATGTCCTGATTATGAATAAAGACAAAAGATTTTTCTGGTATATCTTGGAGTAAGAAGGGACCCGCTAAATCTTTCATGAAGCAGGCAAATAGACACCCTACTTCTGTCATGAAAGAAGGGTCACAGCCATCATGGCTGTACAGTGCTGCAAGGATTTTGGATGAACAATACTCTACTGGACATAAGACTATCTTGTTAATTAAGTCTAGGCTTTAGAATGCATACTATGATTTATTGTATATGTAACCATTGGTTTCGAGTATTTCTACTTCTTACTACTTGAATTTCTATGGTTTGTTAAATGAACTTACACATGATATCACTATAAACATATGTAAGTGCTGTGTGTCAAGCAGAGTGGTGATCTGAGGTGGAACTGGTAAACTGGGCGTAATCTGTGAATACAGCAAGTGTCCAGTGGACCAAGGGCTGGGAACTCCAGGGAGATGTTTGGAGGGCTTGAGGGTTGAGGTGCACCAATGGCTAACCTGCAGAGTGACAGCAGGGCCTAAATAGGCCTAGAGGGGAGTGTATGCATTGCATGTGGCTGGTGTGGGTGAGGAGCTGACACACACCAGACACAGACAAGGCTTCCTCATGCTAAAGGCAGGTGGTTGCAAGGTGTCTTACAACCCTGTGTACCCTGGGAAGCATCACAATAAACCACTAGTCCAATCCAGTATGAGACTCCCTATGCTCTCATGTTTCTGTGGAGCATATGTCCTAATTAGAACCTCTCCCCCCTCTCCCCCCCGGCCTCATGCCCACTGACCTCTAGCAGTCTCCAGAGCCCCCTCCCACCCCAGCCTCCTGCCCCATGCCCCTGAGACGTCCCTGGAGTCCCCCTGCCTTCGTGCCCCCTGTTCCTGAGCAGCCCCCGGAACCCACCCTGGCCTTCTGGCCTCCCCACCCCATGTCCTTCAGAGCCAGTCCCCAGAGCCCTCTTCAGTCCTTAGGAGTGGACTTCAACCAGCTCTTCCAGGCTCATCATTCACTGCAGTTACACCTAGGGAATCTGAGGCCAAATTGGAGTAAAAACCCTCAAATCCCTGCACTGGGACAAAATTACACTTTGGTACTGAAGCTGGCAAGCTCCAAAGAGTCTCTAGAAGTGCACTGATGATATTGAGAGCTACTCTCCCAGGAGCAGGTGGCTGCAGGATAGCCACTGACTTATGGGTGTTCTCCTGCATGGACTCTGCCTGAATGCCCAGGGAAGCAGCCATGCACTGTAAAAGGTCCTAAGAGGCCTTGAAATCCTCTGGTATTGGAGGAGAGAAAGAGCCAAGCACTGCTGAATCATCCTGGGAAGAAGAAGAGGCAGTTAACTACGCCAAGGCTGGCTTTTTTTTCCTGGACTGGTGAAGATGGAAGGAGCAGCTCCATGGGCTCCGCACAGTGAAGGTTCACTAGATCCACAGTTCCCACCACCAATCTGTCCTGTGATATTGCCTTAGAGTGAGCTGAGAAATGCAACCTCTGTGACCAAGGAGCGTGCCACAGATTCCATGGAGGCCACTGATAAGGATAGGGCATCTGAGGCCAGTAGGTGTTGGGCCATAAGTCCCTGTCCCAATTGTGGGATGAATGCCAATCCTCGTGCCCGGAGTGCTCCATAAACAGTCCTTGATGTGGGTCAGGCAATAGAGAGTGGGAGGAGGAAGATTCCAACCTTGACGTCGAGGAACTTGGGAATTCCAGCAATAAAGGTGGAGTCAGCGCTGAGGTAGCGAGTAACTGGTGTGACTCAGACATCGCCCAGAATGAGGGAGAGACAGATGCTGATGATGAAAGTGGTACCACTGGCACTGAATACATTGTTTCTGGAAGCAGTGTCGACCCTGAAGTCAGTGGCAGTACCAAAGCAGCTGATGATGCCAAAGTGGAGGGCAGTGAGAGCTTCCATAGTAACATCGTTGGTGCTGAATGGAACGGTGCCAAGAAGTTTCCCAGCACCAAGGAGATCCCTTGCACTGAGCCCAATACCAGCCCTGCTTCCACAGACTATGAAAGGGAACATTGTGGTGCAGTGCCAACAGCCCCAAGGCTTCAGCTGCCCATCCTGCCAATGGGACTATAAACAACACAGTGCTGGCAAAGTCATAGATCAAGGGAGACACTGGGATAGAAAGACAGAGGAGGTCTGTAGCTGCCTGGCGCACTGCGACATGGAAATAGTTGGTGCCAACATTGCCCTCATCAGCATCGGACTCAATGGATACCCCAGGGTCACAATTGGAGTCAACTGTACAGGGTCCCTAATCTCCCTATTCTGTACCGGGAAGCAGTTAGAGGCACTTGCACCATCCTGTGGCCCAGCACTAACGCTGTGCCAGTCCATGCTCTTTCTGGGCTAGTCCTCACAAGACCTGGAGTGGTCTCGATTAGTCTTATGCAATCTTTTCCTTGGCACACTCAACAAGCTATGGCTCCTCTATCTCTTCAGAGAGGTTTCTGCTCCAGAATGTGAAGCAACAACACTCTTGGAACCCGAGGGCGACCTCTGATCCAATGAGTGCCTTGGTCCACATGGCCTGTTCAAGCAAGTGCTGCTTTAGGTAAAGGTACCTAGCCACCTGTGTCTGTTTCATGAACGATCTACACATTGAATACCACTCCTTGATATGGGCCTCACCCAAACACAGGAAGCAGTGCTTGTGGAGAACCTTCCCTACACGATGGATGATGTTTTAACTCCAGTAAGGGCATCACAGGGGAATACTTAACTAACACTAATCTAACTAACACCAAGAATACTATTAACTATATACAACTAGAAAAAAGACACTAAACTAGTGAGAGGTTCTGAGGTTAAGACTACACAGAGTTCTGACTCCAGCTACAGGCAGTAAAGAAGGAAGTAAGGCAGGTTGGGATGGTGCTGCCATATATAGACAGGGGAGGGGCTATGGACAAGAGGAATGAGTGCCACCCCTCTACGGGTACTGCTAGGTAAAATTCTCTGACTCCAGTGTGCTGGGCGCTCGAGCACCCAAGTGGAATACATGGCTGCATCTACTAAAAAAAAAATTATCCTTTTCTGAATGATTATTGAGAATGGATGGTCAGAGGTGATTTTATGTGGCTGAACTGGCCTGATATAAAGCAACAGGCTACTTGTGGGCAATTAAATACAATATTTACTCAGGACTTAAAAAATAAAGGTATACACATTTAGGGAAGGAAAAGTACTATACCAATGCCTAAAAGCAAGGTTTGTCTAGGTTAAATTGCCACTAAAAACCTTCAGCAGATATGCCAGTGACTATCATCATTACAAACATTTCTGCTATGAAATTGTGATACAGCAGAAATACCCAGAACTAGCACAACTTGATTTTGCTTTCATCTGTGTTGGAGACTGTAGAGTTAACAAAATACACAAGCAAGAAAACTACACTTATTGTATACTCCTATTAAAATAACTAATAACAGTTAAGGATCAAAAAGAAAAGGAGTACTTGTGGCACCTTAGAGACTAACAAATTTATTTGAGCATAAGCTTTCGTGAGCTACAGCTCACTTCATCGGATGCATTTGGTGGAAAATACAGAGGGGAGATTTATATACACACACAGAGAACATGAAACAATGGCTTTTATCATACACACTGTAAGGAGAGTGATCACTTAAGATGAGCCATCACCAGCAGCAGGGGGGGAAGGAGGAAAACCTTTCATGGTGACAAGAAGGTAGGCTATTTCCAGCAGTTAACAAGAACATCTGAGGAACAGTGGCCCCACAGTATGCCAACATTTTTATGGCTGACTTAGAACAACGTTTCCTCAGCTCTCGTCCCCTAATGCCCCTACTCTACTTGCGCTACATTGATGACATCTTCATCATCTGGACCCATGGAAAAGAAGCCCTTGAGGAATTCCACCATGATTTCAACAATTTCCATCCCATCATCAACCTCAGCCTGGACCAGTCCACACAAGAGATCCACTTCCTGGACATTTCGGTGCTAATAAGCGATGGTCACATAAACACCACCCTATATCGGAAACTTACTGACCGCTATTCCTACCTACATGCCTCTAGCTTTCATCCAGATCACACCACATGATCCATTGTCTACAGACAAGCTCTACGATATAACCGCATTTGCTCCAACCCCTCAGACAGAGACAAACACCTACAAGATCTCTATCATGCATTCTTACAACTACAATACCCACCTGCTGAAGTGAAGAAACAGATTGACAGAGCCAGAAGAGTACCCAGAAGTCACCTACTACAGAACAGGCCCAACAAAGAAAGTAACAGAACGCCACTAGCCATCACCTTCAGCCCCCAACTAAAACCTCTCCAACGCATCATCAAGGATCTACAACCTGTCCTGAAGGACGACCCATCACTCTCACAGATCTTGGGAGACAGGCCAGTCCTTGCTTACAGACAGCCCCCCAACCTGAAGCAAATACTCACCAGCAACCACACACCACACAACAGAACCACTAATCCAGGAACCTATCCTTGCAACAAAGCCCGTTACCAACTCTGTCACCATATCTATTCAGGGGACACCATCATAGGGCCTAATCACATCAGCCACACTATCAAAGGCTCATTCACCTGCGCATCTACCAATGTGATATATGCCATCATGTGCCAGCAATGCCCCTCTGCCATGTACATTGGTCAAACTGGACAGTCTCTACGTAAAAGAATAAATGGACACAAATCAGACGTCAAGAATTATAACATTCAAAAACCAGTCGGAGAACACTTCAATCTCTCCGGTCACTCGATTACCGACCTGAGGGTGGCTATCCTTCAACAAAAAAACTTCAAAAACAGACTCCAACAAGAGACTGCTGAATTGGAATTAATTTGCAAACTGGATACAATTAATTTAGGCTTGAATAGAGACTGGGAATGGATGAGTCATTACACAAAGTAAAACTATTTCCCCATGTTATTTCTCCACCCCACCCCACCCCCCACTGTTCTTCAGATGTTCTTATTAACTGCTGGAAATAGCCTACCTTGCTTGTCACCATGAAAGGTTTTCTTCCTTTCCCCCCGCTGCTGCTGGTGATGGCTCATCTTAAGTGATCACTCTCCTTACAGTGTGTATGATAAAACCCATTGTTTCATGTTCTGTGTGTGTGTATATAAATCTCCCCTCTGTATTTTCCACCAAATGCATCCGATGAAGTGAGCTGTAGCTCACGAAAGCTTATGCTCAAATAAATTTGTTAGTCTCTAAGGTGCCACGGGTACTCCTTTTCTTTTTGCGAATACAGACTAACACGGCTGCTACTCTGAAACCAGTTAAGGATCAGACAGGTACATTCAGAAGATCCAAAACAAAGTTATTTATCAAGTGTCAAAATATTGTAAGTAAACTATATGGTTTATAATTCACAGATTTGAAGTGGTACAGAAAATCTCATCCAGCAATAACAAATTATAAAATGGAAAATAACCTTACATCTTAAAAATACAAACTCTCTAATGTGATTGACAAGGCAAAATACAGCTTATCCTGTTTCTCACTGTGTCATTTTCCCCCAGGACAGTAGCTAATTGTTGCCTGAGTAACTCTCAGTGTGTTTTTCTCAATATGCATGCCTGGAAGGTCATTTCAGAGGTTACTATTAAATGCATAAGTGTTCCTTTATGTCTGTATTTGATTTTAAGTACAATATTTGCCCCTGGTCTTTGAATGCATGCTGGGTAGAAAGCATTAACTTGCATTGACATTCTTTACACCATTTAAGATTATGTACACTTCAATTAGATCTCTCAACCATTGTTTCCAGTTGTTACCATCATCCTACTTCCTAAGGGCTGATATATGCTGACTCCAGACCCTGTTACCTTTTTAATTTGTCACTAAATTCACAATACTGTTCACTCTGATCATGTCTGTACCCTAAACATTCTCTGTCCATCTGCTGATTTGGCCAATAGTTTTGAGCAGGTATGCATCATATTTTCTAAAATTTGAAACTGAATTTACGTTAAACATTGAATTGGAACACTGTTTTCATATGTAATAACATAAGTGTAGTTTGTTCTGTTATGTACAGTGTGTGTATTAGTCCTCACTCCTTGGTGCTGATAAAGGAAAGTGCTTCAGCATATGCTTAACTTTAAGCACATGAGAGTTACATTGACTTGAAAGGAATTACTCACATGCTTAAAATTAAGAATATGTATAAGATGTTAGTATGGCCAATTACTTTTGCAAGGTTATTTTCAAACACAATCTTTTCTCGTTCAATCCCATGTGTAACTTTTCTCTAAAGTGGTTACCCGCTGAAATCACTTGCCCTTTCTCCATCTTCCTCCTTGTCTGACCCAAAAGCTTTTATGAACTGTTCTTTATTTTATACCATAATTCTTGCTGAAATATTCTCTCCAAGTTTTTAACTTACATCTTCCAAACCTAGAGTATGGACAATAGAGATTTCATTACAATATTGTTTCATCTTTTGTACTGACAGTTTATGCACTTCAGCCATTATCTTGGTTTCTGCCACTCAGAGTAGTTGGTCCATCTGCTCTCTGATCAGAGGTATGACCAAAAAAAGGCACTAGTGTCCCAACTGCCTGTCAACATTTTACTCATGCCTGAGCATATTATGTATGCCCAATATTGTGGAAATTGGAGTGAAGTGTGTATATGTCTGTTATGCCCCAAAGACTGCTCACATTTTTGCTTCCATTTCTATTGGCACAAATCCCATAAATCAATGGAGGGAAACCCCCTTAAATGGCTGTAAAAAACAATGAGGAGTCCTTGTGGCGCCTTAGAGACTAACACATTTATTTGGGCATAAGCTTTTGTGGGTTAAAACCCACGTCATCAGATGGATGGAGTGAAAAATACAGTAAGCAGTATATATATTACAGCACATGAAAAGATGGGAGTTGCCTTACCAAACGGGGGGTCAGTGCTAATGAGGCCAGTTCAATCAAGCTGGACGTCGCCTATTCCCAACAGTTGACAAGAAGGTCTGAGTATCAACAGAGGGAAAATTACTTTTTTTAGTGACCCAGCCACTCCCAGTCTTTATTCAGGCCTAATTTGAAGGTGTCCAGTTTGCAAATTAATTCCAGTTCTGCAGTTTCTCGTTGAAGTCTCTTTTTGAAGTTTTTTTGTTGAAGAATTGCCACTTTTAAGTCTGTAATTGAGTGTCCAGGGAGACTAAAGTCCTCCCCTACTTTATGATGTCTGATTTGTGTCCATTTATTCTTTTGCATAGAAACTGTCCGGTTTGTCCAATGTACATGGCAGAGGGACATTGCTAGCACAAGATGGCATATATCACATTGGTAGATGTGCAGGTGAACGAGCCCCTGATGGCATAGTTGATGTGGTTAGATCCTATGATGGTGTCCCTTGAATAGATATGCAGACAGAGTTGGCAACGGGGTTTGTTGTGTGGTCTGTAGTTGCTGGTGAGTATTTGCTTCAGGTTGGGGGGCTGTCTGTAAGCAAGGACTGGCCTGTCTCCCAAGATCTGTGAGAGTCAGGGATCATCCTTCAGCATAGGTTGTAGTATCCTTGATGATGTGCTGGAGTAGTAGTTGGGGGCTGGAGGTGATGGCTAGTGGCATTCTGTTACTTTCTTTGTTGGGCCTGTCCTGTAGTAGGTTACTTCTGGGTACCCTTCTGGCTCTGTCAATCTGTTTCTTCACTTCAGCAGGTGGGTATTGTAGTTTTAAGAACGCTCAACCGAGATCCTGTAGGTGTTTGTCTCTGTCTGAGGGATTGGAGCAAATGCGGTTGTATCTTAGAGCTTGGCTGTAGACAATGGATCATGTGATGTGGTTTGGATGAAAACTGGAGGCATGTAGGTAGGTATAGCAGGTTTCCGATACTTGGTGGTGTTTATGTGACCATCACTTATTTGCACTGTAATGTCCAGGAAGTGGATCTCTTGTGTGGACTGGTCCAGACTGAGGTTGATGGTGGGGTGGACATTGTTGAAATCCTGGTGAAATTCCTCAAGGGCTTCCTTCCCATGGGTCTAGATGGTGAAGATGTCATCAAATGGTTGTGTGTGTCAAATTACAATTACAGTGGTGTCATCATCAAACCCCTAATTGTTATGCTCATTGGATCTGTATGACAAATATTATGGATTTATATGACAAATACAATGTGATTAACGAGAGTCATTGTCTATTTGATAATCAGAAGTTTATTCAATGAGATCCTTTGAAATTACATTATTTAGAAATATTAATTTCTCTTTAGTAAAAGATAAAATAGAATGGGCTATTTTATTTATACAAAGTGCTGTTGGTAAAAGGAGCATACATCTTAAAATTTGTGACTCCTGATTTATCTGGCCACTTGGTGAGAGAAGAAGAGGTAAACCATGAATGACAGGTTGGACTGGTTCTGGAACTCAATACATTAGCAGTAAAAATATTGTAAAGAAATGAGTCTGGAACTCTTAATTTGGTGAGATTTCTTTGCTTAAAATACCTTTTTGGCAAGTTTTATTGTGCTTAAGCTCATGCTGAAGCTCTGGCAGGATTCACCAACTAGGCATTTTCCCACTATCTTGCCTTTGGGGCTCAATCTGGTCAGTGTGTGTGTTCAGAGCACACCTAACCCACACAAAGGGCAGGGGAAGGGCAGAGGTGATGGTCCCCTGCCCCACAAACATGCACACTTTATACTCAATAGCCAAGAGGACTGACCAAAAAAGTGGGAAACCCTGGATCCAAATCCCCCCTTCTGTCTTTTCATATTTTTCCCATCAATATTTGTTATTAATGTTATTGTCAGGTTTCAGAGTAGCAGCCGTGTTAGTCTGTATTCGCAAAAAGAAAAGGAGTACTTGTGGCACGTTAGAGACTAACAAATTTATTAGAGCATAAGCTTTCGTGAGCTACAGCTCACTTCATCGGATGCATTTGGTGGAAAAAACAGAGGGGAGATTGATATACACACACAGAGAACATGAAACAATGGGTTTATGTTATTGTGACATCTTTGGAACTTTCACATACTTTCTACAGTTGAGCTCACAATTAGAGTAAATTTACCAGACCACACTTACCCATACAGTTTGGTTGCTATGTACAATGCCATAATCCAGCTAACCACTCAGCTATGCCAGCTTTATGGTTGCTTTGCTTCATGAGTTTGGTGCAAAGCAGCCGGATTGTACCAGCAAATCTGGCCCATGGTGTTTAAGATATTTAGAGTCCATAGCCAAAACAACAGAGTTTGTGGCTGTACCAGCACCAATATGTACCACTTTGAAGATATCAATCAACCACAGTAGGTATAAGACTAATACCCATCAGAGACATCTACCAGACAGAAAGTACATATTATGGAGTTGACACTAGTGTTGCACAGGGGCATAGTTAAAGTCATCTGAGTTACCTTAATTGTGTATAGTTATTTCATACTTTTCAAGATTTTTATTTAAATTTTAGTATAGTATAGCTCCAAATGTTATTTTACATAATTTTAAAGTTTCCTATTATATGATGTTTTTTCCCTTTAATTCTGTAGCCAGCAGTCCAGGATAGCCTCAAGAGAGCGCTCAGGGTATGACCATATACTTTGACGCTTTTTGTTGTGCAGTTCAATTTCCAGGTTATGTTAACACACCTCCATGTAGCCTTAAGGACAGAAGACTTGATACAACATAGAAGCTCACCAAAGATGGGCACGGGTAATAGAATGAAAAGGAGATATGCTGCAAAGTAAGTGTTCAAAATTCACAGAATTTGGCATCCCAGATGATTCACTTTGCCCAGTCCAAAGGTATCTAAAATAAAGGCAAAGGGCTACATCTCCAACCCTCTTCTGGCTGTTTTAGGCTTCTTTGGCAGTACAAAGCAGCCAGAAATCCCACAGATGTGGCATACTGAGCATCCTTTGGTTCGCCTAGAGGTGGTGCAGGTGCCATAGTTGAGGAATAGAAGCTATTGACAGTATACTGTGACACTCAGCTAACCCCAACTTCCATAATGGTCCCTTTGGTTTTTGGCAGCTGGACATAACTTAGAACAGCCCAGAGGCAGCTAGGTAAAGAGGCAGAGGAGTATAGAGGCAGGTAAAAAGCTACCTAGCCATTTTCACTGGAAGATAACTCAAGGTATATGGGGGAGGAGTACTGGAGATGCCAGGATCTACAAAACAAATAATTCTTTCCTCTGCCCCTCACTACCCTGCTTGGATCCAGGAAAAGGAGTACTAGGTGATATTGTACCCTCCTTATCCATTTTGGCCAGAAGAGGGTGGAAGTGGTGGGTCATTTAAACTCTACACATACCTGTACTTTTATTTTTGCTGTAACTCTAATGTCTTGATCTTTTTAATGTACATTTTCAGGACACAATTAGTTAGTCCAAAAAGTTGAACAGCCAATTTGGTTTTAATAAAATTATAATTGCCTAATTACTCATGAACAGTATTTTTCCATGTTTGCAGAGAATACATATCAATTTGGTTATTGTGACAGCTTTCTGTAATTACTTATTGTATTTACCATATGAGTACATATAAGCTATAAATATATATGGGCTAAATTTTCAATGCCTAGGTCTTGCACTTAGTGCCCCAACAAATTCCCACATTTGCATATGCTTTTAGCTTAATTGTGTCCATAAATAACCATCTGCACATGCAATTACCTGATTTCTATGTATAGATACAACCTATGGCGAGCACGATTTGTGCACATTTTTGAAGTTACACCTTCTGGGAATCATATACTGTCTTTACATCTTTTTAGATGATAATTTGAAAAAAATCTCTGAACCAACTCTTATTCTCTGTTACTAAGTCAGGGGTGGGCAAACTTTTTGGCCCAAGGGCCATATCTGAGTGGGGAAATTGCTTGCAGGGCCATGAATGTAGGGCTGGGGTAGGGGGTTGGGGTGCGGGAGGGAGTGCAGGCGGTGCGGGGGGTGTGGTGTGCAGGAAGAGGCTAGGGTAAGGGGTTGGGGGACAGGAGGGGTACAGGGTATACCAGGAGGCTCAGGGAAGGGGGTTTGGATGCAGGAGGGGGTTCAGGGCAGTGGTGCAGGGAGGGGTGCAGAATGCAGGAGGGGGATCAGGGCAGGAGGTTGGGTTTCAGGAGGGGTGTGGGGTGAGGCAGAGGGCTCAGGGCAGGGAGTTGGACTATAGGTGAGGAGGTGGCAAATTCACGGGCCGGATCCAAAGCCCTGAAGGGCTGGATCCGGCATGCGGGCCAAAGTTTGCCCACCCCTGTTCTAAGTAATACATACTTATTGTGACATCTCCAAAGAAGAAAGCAGTCTATCAATTAATTGCTTATCTTTTAAATGCCCTGAATATGTATTTAAATTATATGTTTGCCATTTTAGAAGAGATTAAGAGAAAGTTAAACCTAAAAAAAACCCAGTAAAGGTTACTTGTAAATATATTAAAATAATCAGACTTAAGGCTAAAAATACAGAGTAATACATATCCTTAATTCATTCTGTTCTGCTTTTTGTCTGAATGAATAGGGAACAGAGCAATTCATTATCACATCAAACTCTGGCCCATAAAAATAAGTTTCTGGATGAGTATCAGAGTAGCAGCCATGTTAGTCTGTATCCGCAAAAAGAACAGGAGTACTTGTGGCACCTTAGAGACTAACACGTTTATTTGAGCATAAGCTTTCATGGGCTAAAACCCACTTCATCGGATGCATGCAGTGGAAAATACAGTAGGAAGATATATATGTATACACAGAGAACATGAAATAATGGTTGTTTTCATACATACTATAATGAGAATGATCAGATAAGGTGAGCTATTACCAGCAGGAGAGAAAAAAAAAACCTTTTTTATTGATAATCAAGGTGGGCCATTTCCAGCAGTTGACAAGAACATGTGAGGAAACACTAGAGGGGGAAAATAAACATGAGGAAATAGTTTTACTTTGTGTAATGACCCATCCACTCCCAGTATTTATTCAAACCTAAGTTAATTGTATCCAGTTTGCAAATTAATTCCAATTCAGCAGTCTCTCGTTGGAGTCTATTTTTGAAGTTTTTTTGTTGAAGAATTGCAACTTTTAGGTCTGTAATAGAGTAACCAGAGAGATTGAAGTGTTCTCTGACTGGTTTTTGAATGTTATAATTCTTGACGTCTGATTTGTGTCCATTTATTCTTTTTCGTAGAGACTGCCTGATTTGGCCAATGTACATGGCAGAGGGGCATTGCTGGCACATGATGGCATATATCACATTGGTAGATTTGCAGGTGAACGAGCCTCTGATGGTGTGGCTGATGTGATTAGGCCCTTGATGGTGTCCCCTGACACCTTGAATAGATATGTGGACACAGTTGGCAATGGGCTTTGTTGCAAGGATAGATTCCTGGGTTAGTGTTTTTGTTGTGTAGTGTGTGGTTGCTGGTGAGTATTTGCTTCAGGTTGGGGGGCTGTCTGTAAGCAAGGACTGGCCTGTCTCCCAAGATCTGTGAGGGTGATGGGTCATCCTTCAGGATAGGTTGTAGATACTTGATGATGCGCTGGAGAGGTTTTAGTTGGGGGCTGAAGGTGATGGCTAGTGGTGTTCTGTTATTTTCTTTGTTGGGCCTGTCCTGTAGTAGGTGACTTCTGGGTACTCTTCTGGCTCTGCAATCTGTTTCTTCACTTCAGCAAGTGGGTATTGTAGTTGTAAGAACGCTTGATAGAGATCTTAATCTCCAAAGAGAGTGGGCAGCTTTAACTTCCAAAACTTCATTAGCTTTTGCAATTACTTTATTGTATTTGCATGCTCAAACAGCCAGTTAGATGTTGTTATTTAGATATCTATTCATTTTGGATTTTCTTTAATGGAAAAGGACCTGATTCACACACAATTTTAGAATTTGTCCACACAAATATAATCACTTCTTTTTTTTTTTGAAAACTGGGAGCCCGATGTGTTAGGACGAACTAACATCCAAATAGATAAGCACAATTACTTTAGATTTCAGCTGAAATGATCAATGATGAAATTGGTCATCATTTGAATTATCTTAGTTAGGCTTCAGGGTTGACACTATAGTGAGATGAGTGGGAGAAATTCATGCTGCTTTCAAAACTATTGTTTCAGGTTGTCCATAGACAGTGCTGCCAAAGGGGTGAAGGTTTATATCTTGTTTAAATGAGGAACAAAAGTAAAGGGACGAAGTTCTGTATTGGATATTTCCTGGGACACTAAATGTTAGCCTGATTTCATGCTGAGCGTGGTATAAACACCTAGACCAGTGGAGTCCAAACTTTTCCTGTTGCGCCCCCATTACCAGTAATGGAATCTGTCCATGTCCCCCCTCCATTACTGCACAGCCAAGGCTTCCTCAGCAGAAGAGCTTGGGCTGAAGGTGGAGCTGGGGGCAAAATTGGAGATGGGAGAGGAACGGGGGCTACAGGTGGAACAGGCCTGGTGGGGGAGAGGGAATGAGGGCAAAGCTGAGATGGGGGCAGAGTATGGGCTGGAGTGGATCTGCGGCTGGGGTCAGAGCTGAGGAGGTGGTAGAGCAAAGCTGCAGCTAGGGGCAGAGCTGGGCTAGGGGCAAAGCAGGGGGCCGAGTGGAGCTGCAGCTGGGAGTAGATTGGAATTGTGTGGCATTTCTCCCACTGTTCATGCCCCTGAACATTCCTCCGTGTCCCCTAGGGGATGTGCCCCACAGTTTGTGGACCACTGGCCTAAACAGAAGACAAGAGAGTGGTTTATCTGACCCATATATGTTCTTATTTGATTTTTATGAGGAGGATGGATGGGTACTGATTTGAGTGTTTTTTGTATGTGGTTGCTCATCATCCTCTGCTAGTGTAGACTGTTTTGGGAGTTCTGTAGCTGTTACTAGTAAGAAAGATGTGGGAGGATGGGTGTTGTTTTGAGGCTGGGGTCTGTAACAGTATATGGCTTAATCAGTTGTTGTTTAGTGCAATCCAGAGTTAGTACTAAAAATTTCTGCATTTTTGCATGGTTTCAAGCTTAACTCTTTAATAACAACAACACCTGATATTAAATATTTTGGGTCACATTTTCTGGCCTATGCTATCCCCTTTACACTGCCAGAAATAGGCCACATCTCCCTGAGGATACAGAGTTGACAGCCAACTCCTCCATTCCGCCCTGCAGTTCCCAGCATAGGGGGCATGCTAGGGGTTGGAAAAGGCCATAGCTGGAACCTGCTGCACTCTTGTCAGTTCATCCAATACTCCTCAGGCGATTTTAATCTATGCTGAGGTGCAGGCCAATACAGAACTGGTGCCAGAATCAGAATACTGTAAGTAACTCCCTCCCTTATATTCCACAGCATTCAGTGGAAACTAGAGGCAAATGTGAGTCCAGACCTTTCTTTGTTTACTTTAAAGTACAGGAGAAATTGTAAGTTACAAAAATTGTGTTAAGCCTTTTGTTATAGGATGGAAAATATTAGCTGTGTTACAACCAAAAATTCCTCAAGTTAAGCATTTATCTCAGTAAATTGGATTTCTCCAAAAGCCAACCACAGACATTCTCACACAAAAGAGAAGATGTCATGGATCATGTATTTCAGGGTTTACAGCTGTTACATACATTGCTAGAAAGCCATTAATGCTTGCAGACAAGTCCTATGGTTCAGGGCTCAGGGCTGTTACAGCTCTGTCAGTCAGCAGACCATGCTCCTAACTGACATTAATCACAGACTTTGGGGTTCACAGAAGTTATAAACTGTGATAGCAAGTTGATGGAGCTGATAACAATTTATTCCACTTAGAAACAAATGCTGGCATATAGGCATTGCTTATCATTACCAAGGATCCTTTTGCCAATGGTTCTGTTATTTACAGTCATCAGGAAGTCAAGGAGGGATTCATGACACTTAGTAACCCAAAGCTATCTGTGGTGCGAAACAACAGAGAGCACCTTTGACTATGGTAACAGTGCGTGCAAACATTGCTGATATGCTGGTAAGATTCATAATTATACTCAGGTGCCTGATAATTCCTGCAGCTGTTAAAACATTAGTCAATGCTTAGAAACACTGCCTCTATATCAATTATGTTTATAAAGTGTGATAAGTGACACTTCTAATATCTGAAGACAATAGAGAACATTAAAGAATTGTCACATCTGATGAATGAGCTGTAGCTCATGAAAGCTTATGCTCAAATAAATGTGTTAGTCTCTAAGGTGCCACAAGTACTCCTTTTCTTTTTGTGAATACAGACTAACACGGCTGCTACTCTGAAACCTGTCATTAAAGAATTGGTCTCTGATTGACTTTGTAATCATTAGTATAAACCCAAATAAATAAAACTATTTATATGCACAAACTCTCTTTAAGATTCTGCTAATAAGATGACTGTATTTTGAAAATTATTGATTAAGTTGTTTGAATTATGAGTTAACAAATATTTTTGAACCTTTAAAATAAGTGAAACACTGTATGAAGTTGCAGAGTAGTAACCGTGTTAGTCTGTATCTGCAAAAAGAAAAGGAGTACTTGTGGCACCTTAGAGACTAACAAATTTATTTGAGCATAAGCTTTCGTGAGCAACAGCTCACTTCATCGGATGCATGTAATATAATATCTCATTGGAAGGTGACACAGGCCCAGAAAGAGTTAATTAACTCACAGACTGACATGACCCATGGCCGAACTTTAAAGATTTGTTAGGAAGATAAGTAAATGAATAGAGCTTCGAAATGCAAGCCTGCATTGTTAGAGATAGAAGGGTAGATGTTTGCTCAGGTCTTGGGATGGAAACAAACAAGTCTTGTCTATTATTATGGCTTTGATTCAAAGATCAAAAAAGGAGTATTAACATTTAGAAAGACACTTGAGTGAAATGGTATTATTGCCTATATGTCTTTTTTGAAGGTTGTGGTAGCCTATATCTGAACTGTTTAATGGATAAATTACCCTATGCTAATTGCCATGATGTTTGGGAGATGGAAAGTTAAGCCTATTGTTTTCCAGGCCAAGAGGCTGCTGGAAATGTATAAAAACCCTGGGACAGGATCTTTCTTCATATCAGATCTGCTTTGGGTTTCAAGAAGGGAAAACTCTAATTCATAAGAATTAAGATCCCCAGTAACTGACTGGAGTCACCCTGAATATGGACATTGGACTATAACCTGTGGACTATTTCTAAAAGGACTTTTGACAACTACAAACTCATCTCTGCTATGTATCTGAACCTCACGTCTGTATGTATATTGATCTTTTAACCAACTCTCTATCTCTTTTCTTTTTTAATAAATTTTAGTTTAGTTAACAAGAATTGACTATAAGTGTGGATTTGGGGTAAGATCTAATTTATAATTGGACCTTGGTATGTGGCTGATCCTTTGGGATTGGAGACCTGAGGCTAGGCACTTAAGGGAACCTCATTATTTGGACTTCTGAGTAACCAGTGAGGTAATATAGAAGCTATTTTGTGCTGCTTTGGTAAATCTAAGTTTTAGAATATCCACCAGGTTTGGGGTTTGTCTGCCCTGTTTAGTTTGTAGTTCACCCTGATTGAGTACCCTCAGCTGGCTCCCACGGGCAGCATCGTTACACACCACTAATTTTCTAATACCTAAAATTAACAAAACAATGTCAGATTTGTTTCAAACTTTCAAAAACAAAATTCTGCCTTGAGAGTACTCATGGGAAATAAGTCTTAAACCTTTTTATTGTTAAAGTAAAGAAGATAGGTTGGGTTGAAGCACAAAATCAGACTTATAATGAAAACAGAGTAACTACCGTAATTATAAAAAAAAAACCAAGGAGTACTTGTGGCACTCAAGTGGGTTTTAGCCCACGAAAGCTTATGCCCAAATAAATGTGTTAGTCTCTAAGGTGCCACAAGTACTCCTCAGTTTTTTTGCTGATACAAACAAACATGGCTACCACTCTGAATCCTAACTAAGGAGCCCCTAATGTGGATCTGTAACTTACCATCTTTGTACTCAAAGAGTAAGTACTGTAATATTGGGGTAGGATACACTGTATTTTTCATACATAAAAAGGGTGAATCCCTGCTTTAAATGCAAAACTCAGCCTTAACTATGGCTGGTCGAAAATTGAATAGTTTTCTCTCAAAAAAGCGGTTTAGTCATGATTAAAATGTTTCAGGTGCAGATCTTGCTACCATGATCCTTGACATTGCAGCAATCCAATAATGAGGTGACAATGTGCTGTACACAAGATCAACCCAAAAACTTAAGCTGGAATTCTGTACTGATCTGTGCTGGCTGCCTACGGGTTTATATATTGAATTTCACGTGTTGGTTTTGGTCTTTAAGCACTCAGTGAACTGGGACCTTCCTACCAGAAAAACCTCCTCTTCCCCCAATTCATGATGCCATTATTGTGATCAACAACCGATTGCTGGATCCTCATTGATTTGAAAGGGGGTGGGATTAGGGGACTGGCAGTAGGTGTTTGTTGCAAGAGGCCTTCAGCTCCAGAACAAGCTCCTCTCCAGGTCCAAAACAGTACAAGTCTATTGACCTTCAGGGCAGGAGGTAAGATACATTGGGTGAAGGGTAGTTTTGTGTTCTGTGAGCTGTTTGTTTTTGTAACTTATGCCAGAGGCACCCAGAGCCCTGGATAGGTATCCCCTTCTTATTTTTATGTAAATCTAAATAAATAATAAATACTATATCCAAGTTTTGTCAATACTTGCTTTACAATTATGCTAAGAAAGCTACTTTGACTAGGTCTGAGAAAACAAAACAAAAGCCAACCCTGCCCCCCAAGTGGTTATACTTTCCCCAAGTCATCCAAATGTTCAGGTTTAATTGCAATACTCAAATTTAAGTCTGACTCTTAATGGCTTCCTTGTATATTTCAATAGTGGTCACTGAAGACAGCAGAAATTATGAGCAAAAAATTAAGTACTTTAATGCTAATAAATTATAATACCCAATTAGAGGACGCAGTTATTTGATTTTTTTTTTTGTCGGACCAAATCAAATGGTCTATGTGTAAAATACAAGAGTTACTCTAGTGAAGGAAAGAACAGCAAAAGGCCTTAGGCTATAATCTGTTAGCATTCTGTATACATCCCGCTGAAGCGAAAGGCAAGATATGCCCCAAGTTTTTCAAATTGCCTTTTAAGTGCAACTAAGAAGCAATCAGTAGCTTAATAACAGCAGATTCAGCTGCTACTGTAGTTGTAAAATAAAAGGCTGAGAAGGAAGGAAGATGGTTAATGATCCTATTTTTAAATACCAGAGGGGTACTTAGATAATACAATGATAGAGACCACAAAGGCAATGCAAAATAGGAATAGGAATAATACTAATCAGAGAAAAAAGAAAAGGAGGACTTGTGGCACCTTAGAGACTAACAAATTTATTTGAGCATAAGCTTTCATGAGCTACAGCTCACTTCATCGAATGCTGTAGCTCACGAAAGCTTATGCTCAAATAAATGTGTTAGTCTCTAAGGTGCCACAAGTACTCCTTTTCTTTTTGCGAATACAGATTAACATGGCTGCTACTCTGAAACTAATCAGAGAAGCTAGTGCTGCTATATTTAAAGATAACAGTACCCACACCTCATACATGTATTACAGGAAAATAATGTTAGAATAACTTAAGCTGTTCTGAGGTTATCTGAAATATTTTGCAGTCAGTAACTTTATCACAATCTAGTTTTATAGGTCATATAAATCTTAAAACTACATTTTAAATTAGCTTTTACAGCGGAGGTTTGGTGTTCTCTGAACCAAAGGGCCATGTGTGAATTACTCAGATCCCTACCATTGAAGGAAATATAACCAAGCCTGCTACTAAGACTCTTCTAAAAAAGGAACATGTGATTACTCTTATTTTAGATGCTAATGGGGGATCTGGACAAAAACTGACTGCAGTTTCAGAAGCAGAATAGTCTCACCCATAACTATTTCACATTTGGGGACAATGTATACCTTCAAATCAGTGGCACTGCTATGGGTACCCAAATGGCACCACAGTATGCCAACATTTTTATGGCTGACTTAGAACAATGCTTTCTCAGCTCTCGTCCTCTAACACCCCTACTCTACTTGCACTACACTGATGACATCTTCATCATCTGGACCCATGGAAAAGAAGCCCTTGAAGAATTCCACCAGGATTTCAACAATTTCCATCCCACCATCAACCTCAGCCTGCACCAGTCCACACAAAAGATCCACTTCCTGGACACTACAGTGCTAATAAGCGACGGTCACATGAACACCACCCTATATCAGAAACCTACTGACCACTATATTTACCTACATGCCTCCAGCTTTCATCCAGACCACACCACACGATCCATTTGTCTACAGCCAAGCTCTAAGATACAACCGCATTTGCTCCAACCCCTCAGACAGAGATAAACACCTACAAGATCTCTATCAAGTATTCTTACAACTACAATACTCACCTGCTGAAGTGAAGAAACAGACTGACAGAGCCAGAAAAAGTACCCAGAAGTCACCTACTACAGGACAGGACCAACAAAGAAAGTAACAGAAAGCCACTAGCGTCACCTTCAGCTCCCAACTAAAACTTCTCCAAAGCATCATCAAGGATCTACAACCTATTCTGAAGGGCGACCATCACTCTCACAGATCTTGGGAGACAGGCCAGTCTTTGCTTCAGGTTGGGGGGCTGTCTATAAGCAAATACTCACCAGCAACGACACACCACACAACAAAAACACTAATCCAGGAACCTATCCTTGCACCAAAGCCCTTTGCCAACTGTGTCCATATATCTATTCAGGGGACATCATCGTAGGACCTAATCACCTCGGCCACACTATCAGAGACTCGTTCACCTGCACATCTACCAATGTGATATATGCCATCATGTGCCAGCAATGCCCCTCTGCCATATACATTGGCCAAACCGGACAGAATAAATGGACACAAATCAGATGTCAAGAATTATAACATTCAGAAACCACTCGGAGAATACTTCAGTCTCCCTGGTCACTCGATTACAGACCTAAAAGTTGCAATATTACAACAAAAAAACTTCAAAAACAGACTCCAATGAGAGACTGCTGAATTAGAATTAATTTGCAAACTGGACACCATTAAAATAGGCTTGAATAAAGACTGGGAATGGATGTGTCATTACACAAAGTAAAACTATTTCCCCATGTTTATTCCCTTCCCCCACTGTTCCTCACACTTTCTTGTCAACTGCTGGAAATGGCCCACCTTGATTATCACTACAAAAGTTTTTTTTACCCTCTCCTGCTTGTAATAGCTCACCTTATCTGATCATTCTCATTATAGTATGTATGAAAACAACCATTGTTTCATGTTCTCTGTGTATACATATATATCTTCCTACTGTATTTTCCACTGCATGCATCCAATGAAGTGGGTTTTAGCCCATGAAAGCTTATGCTCAAATAAACGTGTTAGTCTCTAAGGTGCCACAAGTACTCTTGTTCTTTTTGCGGATACAGATTAACATGGCTGCTACTCTGAAACCTATCATGTCAATGTGCTCCTTCTCACTGGGTTAATGGGATGTGACACTGGAACTGAGGAAATGCCACTGAATCGTCTCAGATTACAGTTCAAAAGGACACTCAGTAAGAGAACTATGTTTTGAAGGCAGATCAAAATCTCAGCTTGGCTTCTGCAAAATGCTTCCTTTGAACCAAAACACCTGGAGTGAAGACTCATTGGTATTGAAAGACTGGACATTTAGCAGGACCCAGAGAGAGCAACATCAGAAGTCTTGCCTATAGTAAACATAATTAGCTTTCAATCCAGCAAAGCAGTCTGGTGGTGATACTGGCAAAAAAAAAACTAACCTCACCACTGTTTACAGTATTGCCAACTTTAAGCATTTAGAAATCATGACTACACTTCCCTCCAAAATATGAAGATTTATAAAAATACATTTGGGATTCTTTTTGCTTGCCTTCCATTTTTTAGCATTTAGGGTTCATATTTGTAAGTTGTTCTCTTCAACCGTAAGAGCTAGAAACTTAATTTTTGTAATGAAAGACGAGAGTCTTGTATAATTGTATGATTCCTGTACCTGGGTCATTAAACATAAAATTTGGGCATCTCTTCTTTGACTCTGTCACCACACCCTATATCATCATCACTCAGCAGATGAGTGCTTGCCACATTTCTATAAATAGGGCAGTTTCCACCTTTTAGAGCTATTTCAAGCTATCTGTAGAGCCTACACACATTTGATGTAATTCTCTGTCCCCCTCTAGCGGTAAATGCACCACATATAGAGGTTAAAGAGGTTGTTACTAGATTATCCTTTCAGCTCAGGCACAGAGGCTTATACTCTAAGATCCTGAGGGCCCAGGTTTGATTCCTCACTACTCACAGTGTACTCACGGGCTGATATAACAAAGGTGGTTGTAGCAAGGAAGCATGGCCCCTCTCAGAGGCGAATGCAGAGGGACGCAAGCTGCCTGGTGGGTGGAGCCAGGAGGACCGTGCCCTGCATGCCAGAAGCAAAAGGGCAGGACAGGAAGGGGAAGTAGAAAAGGCCAGTCCAGCCCCTCAGTTGGGAGGGAGCTACTGAGAGAGATGCATCTTCCCTGCTGCTGGAGCAGGATGCCAAGGAGAACAGTGACTGCCCTGAAGGGCCTACACAAGCCTCCAGAGAGCCCTGCAACTACCGACGCAGAGGAGCTGCTACCACTACCCTTGGCCATGTATCCCAGGGAGACTGAAAATGACCTCTGGATGTAGGCACCCCAAGGGCGAGAGTAGGAAGAAGCCCAGGGAAACTAGACAATAGTCTGGTTAAGAGCTAGCCTGGTGAGGTCAGTGTCACATGTAGCTGAATAAAATGGTGAAGACAGTAGTTAGCTGTGCTTTGTAGAGGTCTGTGACAAAGCTTTGACTGTGCAGTGTTGTTGTAGATGTGTTGGTCCCAAGGAATTGGAGAGACAAGGTGGGTGATAATAATATCTTTACTGGACAAACTTCTTTTGGTGAGAGATACAAGATCTTGAGCTACGGAGAGCTCTTCTTCAGGTCTGGGAAATGTATTTAGAGTGCCACAGCTAAAAAAAAATGGTGGAACACAATGTTTAGCATAAGTAGTTAACACATCTCAAGGGACCATTTAAGGTGAAGTGGCCTGTTAACACCTCTCCAGTCATAAGGGGGAAGGGAAGAGAGCGGGAAAGGCAGCTAAGTGGATTGTTAGTGGGGTACAGATTGTTGTAATAAACCATAAATCCAGTGTCTCCATTCAGTCTATGATTGTTAGTGTCCAGCAAAGTTATGAATTTAAGTTCCCAGGTTCATCTTTTGAAAGTGTTGTGCAGGTTTCCTTTGAGGCTGAGGACTGATAGCTCAGGTATAGAGTGACCATTTTGTGAAAAGTGTTCACCCACAGGTGACAGGGCGTTTTTGTCTTTATCATTTGTAAGTTCATTCGAGAGCATAGTGATTGTCTGGTTTCACCCACATAGTGCACTGGATGAGGTACAACACATGTTGTGATAGGCATGTGTAGGATCCATGGATCTTGAAAGTTGTGTTGTGGGGGGGTGTTGATCATTATAGAAGTGGAGGTATGTCTGCAGGTTTTGCTTCTGTTGTTCTGGCAGGATTTGGTGTTGCTTTGAGTTGGTGTGTCCTAGTCTGTGGGGAGCTTACTTCTGATGCTGAGCTTGCAGAGGTTGTGGGGAGGGAGGATTTGTTTGAAGGCTGGAACAGAGGATTCAGGAAAGATTTCTTTCAGGATGGGGTCCCATTGAGTATGGGTTGTGGTACGGGTTCCCATGTGGGGTGGTGGGTGACAACGAGAGGTGTGCGGTTGGAGGGGATTTTATTTCTGTACTGAAGCAGGTTCTCTCGGGGTATTTGGGTGGCCTGTTGCATGATGTGAGCTACGATTGTAATAGGGTGAGATCATGTTTCCATCCTCATGGGTGAGGGAAGGGAAGACGTGCGTGTGTACCTTAAGACTGCAGTATGCATCATTTCTATACAAAATCGTCTAAGTTCTGTCAGGTGCAGGGCATAGGGTATGTATTACAAAGGATATTGTCAGCAATGAAGTGGCATATGAGAGAATTGTTATGGTTAAGTGACAGTATAGATTAAGATGGTATCCTGTGAATAAGTATATGGGAATTATAAAAGACTGTGAAGTGGGTTATTAAATTGTATATGGTATTCTTTCAGAGGAGTTGGTTAAGGTTATGCCTCCATATATGTGGCATGTAGAGTATATACACTACACACATGCCTGGTATAGGTATAAATAGCAGTGTAGATAGTGAGACACTGCTTAGGTGACTGGAGTAGAGACAAACCATAACCTCAGGGTACATACCCTACACCTGGGCTCTCTAGACACCCATGCAGTCCCTCCCACATCTGCACTGCTATTTTTAGTCCAAAGGTTTGGACTAAAATCCTCATTAGGCGAGTGCTCAGTGGCCGTGGTGTTGGCACATTCACTCAGACAACCCAGGCAAGCATAAAGTGATTGCTCAGAAGCCCTCATTTTTTTTCTTTACTGCTGCATATGCGCTGTAATCTTTTCAGACTACACAGCTACACAAGCAAAGAAGAGAACATATTTTTAACCCTCAAAGATTTATCAGGGTGCCACACACTAGCTTTGATAAAGCTCAACAAATTGAGACCATTTTGGAATGCATCACATTAATAGTTTGAGCTCTAGCTCTGGTTTGTTTGTTTGTTTTAACAAACAACCAACTTTTTGAAAAATTGCTATTTTTTCCAGGGCTTATATCTCCACAACCACTAGCTCAAATGACCCCAAGTTTGTGTCACTAACCAAACCCTGCACCCTCCTGACTAATTTCAAAAGAAATCTGATTAAGCATGTCAATTTTAGAGAATTTTAAAAGGTCAACCTTTAAATAGAAGGTGTGACACAATCTTAACTATAGTGGCACTGCTGAACCACTACACAACCTTAAATTTTAAGATGTATGGTATAAAGATGAACTGAAATCCCCTCATTAACAAGACTGGTCATCATATAATTTTGATTTGCTTAATGTCCTCTGTATCTTCCACACAGATTTTACAATTTTTATATGATCTTGCTCGGGTTCAGTGAACTGGTTGATTTTGCAGAGAAAGTTTGGCTGTTATACAAGTGTTTTATCTCAAACTAAACATCAAATTACTCTTAGGTCTGAAAGCTTGGTAAAGTTTTTTAAAGATTGTTGTACCAGTCAGCCACAAATATAAGTGCTAAAACACTGAAAGAAATTCTATTTTCCATGACTAATGGATCCAGTGGCCAGCCCTAACATTCAGGCAGAAAGTGAAGGGTGATTGCTATTCCAACCTATGAACTGTGTTCCAGCCCCCACTCCAACCCCTACTTAATGCTAGACATTAACTCTAGTTACCTGTCTTTGTGTATGTGAGGAGAAAACTTCTTACTGTCTTTATTAATGTGTAAGGGTTAAATTAAAACTATGTAAAGACAATTGTAACTGCCAGATAAAACTGGACCATACACTAAGTAAATACTTAAGTTTTGTCAAATGACTGCACTCTGTAATTGATGCTATATGAAAGTTTAAGAATATTTTCCATTGTCCTCCTTGCTCTTTTTACAGTTCCCTTTCCACTTTATACATTTCTTGTACTTAAATATTTGAATTTTTCCTTTTTCAAAATAAGAAATTATATGCAAATAACTTGCCAAATGTTAAGTTTTGAGATTTAAATGACACCACTGTCAGGAAACAGAGTTTATAGTTGCCACTATGACCTTAGTTCGTTCTTTTCTCTGTGAAGGAAGAATTATAGAATCTGTTGGCTTCTATGAATTTTTTTCTTCAAATCTGGAGTTCTACATTGGGTACATACAGGGGCTAGAATATTTATGCGGTAGCTTTAATTTGTCTATATACATGTATTGCTTTTCCCAGGCATTCAACAATTGAACTCTTCAGTATCTATTTTTTCTTCCTGTGTAATTGAATATTTCAAGCTACTTGTAAAAGAATAGCCTTTTTAGCCATTGATAAAACATATACAAAGAAGCATGCTGTGCGCACGCTGAACATAAGAGGCTTAGACACTAAGCTACATCATTGTAAAAACACTGGCTGAAAAACTGTTGTGATACACAATGTCACAAAGTTATTCCAATGGCAGACTGATATTATATGATTAATTAGAAGGCACTTTTGTATTTTAGCAAGGCAAGGGCATCTCTCTTAGGCTATATCTGTACTATGGATCTTGCAGCAGCACTGCTGTATCGCTACAGCTGTGCTGCTTTAAGGTCTCCCGTGTAGCTGCTCTTTGCCAACAGGAGAGAGCTCTCCCACTGGCATAATTAAACCAACCCTCAACAAGCGGAGTTAGCTGTCCACACCAGCACTTTTTCCGGTAAAACTTATGTCTGTCAGCGGGTTTTTTTCACACCCCTGAGCAACAAAAATGTTACCAGCAAAAGTGGTAACATAGAAAAAGTCTTACTTTGGTCAGCAGCAGATCAGCAAAGTAATGTGTTTGTAGATTTAAAAATAAATTGAAAAAAGACAGTCTGTATACCCCATTTGGAGCAGCATACGAGGACAGTGCTGTGAGCAGATGCTAACTCTTCAGTTCAAGGGTCCCTAATGACTAATAAATTATTTTTCCTTTTTAAGTGAACATAAATAATGGAGATATTGAAAAAGGAATTGTATGTTAAAGTTCTGCGGAAGCTTTTTTGTTGGTGTGTTTTTTTGGTTAGCCTTCAGTTTTCCTGCCCTAGTTTCTTTTTAATCAAAGAAACAAGAAATATTCATATCAATATTTTAGTAATGCTTTTATGTAGTCACAGCAAGCCTGCTCAGGTTTTTTCATCAAAACAACCAAGTTTCTGCTTATTTACAGAAGAAATTACCTTACATAACTGGGCATACACAATATGTTTCTGAAAATACTACCAAGTGTTTTTTCTTTAAATTTTATTTTAGTGTAAGGGAAATTTCAAATGATTTGGAATTAACATGCATAGTTTACTCTATATGCCTGCAGCTAGAGGTTGGCATTTGCTACATTACAGTATCTGTAATATCCCACTGAGTTGCCATAAGGGCTGCATAGGATTTAATGTCAACCAAGGCTAAGAGTAAATGGAACAAAGATTTCAATGAAAAACTGCAAAAATAAAAAACAAAATGATTCAAGAATGAACTGTTGTGTTGCAGTTTTATAATTGCCAGCAGTAGGGCTGCCTTTCGACAAAATTACTTTTTTTTTTTTTTTTTTTACAAATTCATTCACACTAAAATTAGCAAACAAAATCTGTTTAGTGGCAGTTAAGCTGAGGCAGGCAGGACACACTCAGTTCCACCCAAAACCTTATTTCCATTATTTTCAGGGAAAAGACTTTTGCATTCCTTTCTCCCTTCATACTGCCTATAGAACCTTCATACTGCCTATAGAACCATCAATTAGAGCAAGCTAAATTGTTTCAGATTAAACTTTTTTCCCCAAAAATAAATAAATAAAAATGCAGATTCATGTCAAACTTAGCTGCAATTGACACATTCATAAAAAGTATTTTGTTAAAAAAATTGGGAAGTGTCAAAATGAACTGTTTCATCATTATATGTTTTTCATTTTGAGGGGGCTAGGTTCATAAGGAGACTCAGACACCATTCACAAAATGGAGGAGGTGGTGGTGTCAATGCCCCTTATACCAAATAGCCCACTGGTTAGGCACTCACCTGAGATATGGGAGACCCAAGCTTAACCCTTTACAGCATATATTTGAACTCAGCTCTCCTATAGCTTGGATGAGGGTCCTAACTACCTGGCTACTGGGTATTCTAGGATGAGATTGTCTCAGTCTCCTTTACAGAAGCTGTTCCACTCTATATCCAGTTATTAAAAATTCAAAGGGAGAAAAAGAACCTAAGAGAAACACTGATTTTATAGCCTAATGGTTAGGGCAGTCACTTAGAATAAAGGAGATGCTTGTTCAAGACCCTCTGCCTAAATGACAGGTTTCAGAGTAGCAGCCGTGTTAGTCTGTATTCACAAAAAGAAAAGGAATACTTGTGGCACTTTAGAAACTAACAAATTTATTTGAGCATAAGCTTTCCCCTCTGTATTTTCCACCAAATGCATCCGATGAAGTGAGCTGTAGCTCACGAAAGTTTATGCTCAAATAAATTTGTTAGTCTCTAAGGTGCCACAAGTACTTCTTTTCTTTCTGCCTAAATGGTAATTTAAATCTGGTTCTTGCAGATGGTTGCCCTAATTGCAGGGCAAAACCACTATCCTCTTTGTGGTTTGGTGAATCTAGCCTTTCATTTCATTTTTTAAAAATAAAAAAAAAAGGTTAAAGATGCCCAAAATCAAAACAAAGCATTTCATTTCAGGTGGAACAAAACCTTTTGTTTGAGCCAAAATCTATTTCTGACTTTTTGATTCACCAACAATTCTGAAAAACTTCAGCATTGGTTTGACCCAAAACAATTTTTCTTTGATTTTTCTTTTTTTTGGAACTGCAGAGAACTTAAAAATCAGTTTAAAATAATATTTATTTAAAATAAATATTAAAATGATCAAAATTATATAAAAAACTATTTCTGTAAAGCCTAGATATACCTTAATTTAAATTATATCAACAAATCAGCTTATCTGACTGTCACACATTTAATGCATTTGGGAAGTTATTCTGCCTTAACACTCTGAGATCAGTTAAGATTTTGTGTTGGAGTGCAAGTTGGATGCAGTTGATGTATATATTGCTTTTTGGTATTTATTAGTGATGGAAGTCCAAGCCTTAAGAGTGTGCTATCAATAGCTACTGCAGCAGCATAATAAATGCCTGAAAAAATATTTGTATATAGTTGGCACACTTAGGGACCAATAATGAAAATACTTGGAAACTTGCTTGATCATTTTATGTGTTCAAAAGGACTACATGTGTGCTTATGTGCTTTCCTGGATCATGTCAGAATGCTCAGCCCTTTGCAGGACTGTACTCTAAATGGATAAGGGGTTTCTCCTGCTGGGGTGAGAGGGCAGCAGGGAAGGAAATCATTAAGATAAAAATCCCTTGATGAAGAAAGTATCTATGGGCCAATCAGGCAATTTGTGGCATGAGGGGCCAGGAAGTTTTGTAATATTGAATACAGCCTTTTGCCTCTGTGTTTTATTAAGGGCAGTGCCTTGATTTATGGAATGTGGGAGATGGGGGGACTGAAATGGTTTGATCATAGGTGTGAATGGCCCTTGGGGAAAGAAGAAGATGAATTTTAATTCCTCTACTACTTCCAGGGCTATGGGACTGATAGGATCAGAATATTCTCTAGACTATGGGAACTGGCTGGCTGATATCCCTCTTCCTCTTGTCACAGTGGCAGTGTGACTACAGTGGGAGGACATAGTGTTTATTGTGGCGTGTTAGGGGATGCTTTTGTGAGGAATAACACCTTAAATGCTGAAGAAACTACACCAAACTACGACCACAAACTAACTGGTATCTTCTAGGTTTTGGTAGGGGATTCAAGAGCAATAGATCTGTCCCTTGCCACAGAAGCTTGATTCCTTTATCCTGTGGTAGTTGGCTGGGAAAAACAAGGTGACAGCAAGAAATTTGTACGGAGACATGTAAACCAAGAAAAAGATGCTTTACTCAGTTCCATTTGTTTCTCCCTTTTATGTTTGAGGAGGCCATGTTAAGGATCCTGGCCTTCAGTTCTTGAAGATGATTAACAGTGGTGACTAAATCAATTATCCATGATTTAATAAAAGATAAGACTCCTTGACTTTGTGTATTATCGAAGTCTGGTTGGAGAATATTACCAGGTCAGTTATCACAAATTAGCTATTAGTGTATCATGAACCAAGGGTAAGATCGTTGTGAAGGCATATCAAGGCCGAAGCATAGAACATCTCCCTTCCTAAAGTTGGGTCTAATGGTGTTCCTCTAGTATGCAAGTCCCTGGAGAGGATTAAGATAGACATAGTTTTAAATTAGAGCAGAACAAAATTTGGAATTTCCATCTCACAGGACATTCCAACATTTGTTTTTGTCACAAACATCTCATTGTGGACAAAACTGATCAGTTTAGGGGTGAACTGTCTGCTTTTGTGGTGGCAGAGCAAAGTCTTGAGGGAATAAGAAGCTTATTTTCTCTGCTACAGTTCCAGTCCACTGAGGATGATGGACGAACTTCATTACACAACCTGTGTTTCTGTTCATGTCCTTCCTGGCTGAAGATGAGTGGGAAAGTACTGGATCCTATCAGAGTGGAAATTCAGTGCTTCTTAGAGTGTGAGCCGCCTACTGCTCTGAAGAAAACATCAGTGAGGCCTTTGCTCAGAAGCCATTATTTTGATATGGCCAACTAAAATCACTTTTTGAAAATAGGACCTAGATGGATCTGAAAATATTACTGGGACTGAACTGATGAGATGGTCTAATCTCCTTTCATAATGGAAGAAGATCAGGTATCCATACTGTTAATATTAGGTCTCTGCATTTTATTCAATTGATCATAAGGTGTTGACTCACTTACAGGTAAGAACATTCCTGCTCTTTAGTTGCTTCGTTCTTTAATCTCATCTCCACAGGTAATTGAGAAATTGTTTCTCTTCCCAAAGAACGCAAGTGTGGAACTAGACTATTGAAATGTACTCTACGCAGGGTTACTTCATTAGAAAAATTTGGAGACTGAAGCTGATCCAGAATGCAACAGCTTGCTTATTGATACTAGTGCTCTCGGATCTACGCTGTCTCCAATTGGAATTTAAGTTGTTGGCTACAACCTGTAAATCAAATGCCTATCTGAGACCACCTCTTCCTGTGACATATGTAGCCAGCACTTGAGCTGAATCTCTTGCTTATTAAGGAGGGGGAAGTTGGCAAGGTGCTTTCTATGAAGGACTATGGAATTTTCTTCTCCTTTGTCCAAAATAGTCCAAATCTGGTAAGTCTCCAGGCTCAAATGTCAAAGCCACTATTCAGTAGGGTTTTTAGAAAAGGGTGAGAATACAGCCCCAGAATGTGAGGTGTAAGGGATTTTTTTCTCATGGATGGATGGCTTAGCAGAGTGGAGTTATTTCTGTTTGAATTTGAGGGGAGGGGTGTTAAATGCTGCTGGGGGTACTTTGTAGTTGTAAGATTCTAAAGCTCTTGCAGAGGCATCTTTTTACTAGTATCTAAACAACAAAAAATAAATAATGGCATATTAAGTCGTAGGAAGGGTGTTAGTGCATTGTTGCATGGATATGTATATGTCAAGTCTGATTAAGCATCTTCAGTAATGTTTGGAAGAAGGAAGAAAGTAAACCTTAATAAAACTTGATGATATTGACATATGGACATAATGCAAAAAGACTTATAGAAGTTAGTAATATGGGAAGGAAAAAAAGTCAAAGATTCTCCCCATGCACAAACTCCCATTCACTCAATAAATGGATTAGTAATTCACTAAATAGAAAATATTCATTTCAGAATGAGACCAAATGAAAAGTTCAAGGCAAAACATTTCAGGTAGCTATGAGTAAGGTAAAAGAAGTGTTTGGAGTTGTAGTATACAGTGTTGTTGTAGCTATGTCTCTCCCAGGACATTAGAGAGGCAAGGCTGAATGGGTTAATCTTTTACTGGACCAACTTCTGTTGGTGAAAGAGACAAGCTTTCAAGCTAAGACAGATCTGGGAAGAAGAGCTCTGTGTAAGCTTGACAGCTTGTCTTTCTCACCAACAGAAGTTGGTCCAACAAAAGATATTAATTCACCCACCTGGTCTCTGGTATTGCCTTTTCAATCCTAATGCCTCTTCAACCTTAAAGTTGTCATATTGAAATAATAAAGAAACACAATAGCTATGTTCCACAGTCTTTAAGAATTGTTGCCCTTTCCCTTTTAGTATAACAATTTTTTATGCTTAAGTATTTAGGGCCATTTTCCCTTGTGCTGCATGGATGTTCTAAGAAGGTGAGTATAGGAAGCCACTCCCTTGTGTCTTAGTATGGGAATACAGATGGTTGAGATGAATAAGGCATTGGACAGCACACAAAGGAATAAGACACAATGGTAAGACATTCAAGCCAATCAGATTGCAACTACTTGGGACTGCCATAGCTGGTTTGAAAAAAGAAGGGCAGCCAACCATACAAATTTGCCATAAACTGTCACTATAAATCCTTAAATGAACCAAGAAAATTGAGGGTACTCTAGAAAATGAATACCTCTACCCAGGTGTTATGGAAAGTAGCCAATGGCAACAGTTCAACTTTGGATGTGTAGTTAGAAAAACTAGCCCAGAAATCTAAGCTCAGCCTGGCAAATTGGAATGTAGGCACACTGGCTGGTCAGAACACAGAGCTAGCAGAGACATTGAGGAGGAAGGTACAGGTAGAATGTATCCAGGAAACAAAATGGAAAGGAGAGAAGGCCAAAACAGAAAAAGGATACAAAATAATTTACTGTGGGGCCTCTAACTCAAAAAACCAAATAGGCATAGCTGTTGATGCTAAAATAAAGGAAAAAGTGGGGACAGGAAACAGATCAATAGGCTAATGATGGTCAAGTTGGCTTTTGAATGTTGCTTGCTAAGCATAGTCACCACATATGCACCCCAGTCTGACTGTGGTGAGAATGAGAACACAAGTTTCTGGGAAATGTTAGACCCTGCTCTTCAGCAAATTCCAGCTGGCACAAACTTATGACCTAAATGGTAGCATGTGACAGGAAGATACCCATAAGTTTAAAAAGGGAAAGTCTATAAAATGATGGATCATCCAGTTTTAATGTATGGCACTGAGTGCTGGGCAACAAAGAGGAAACACAAGCAAGTGATCTGCTCCACAGAAATGCAAATGTTGACTGACAGGGGTGCTGGAACCATTTATATAGTGGGGGTGCTGAGAGCCATTGAATCAAACTGTAAATCCTATATATAATGGAAACCAGTTCAAGACAAGGGGTGTGGCAGCACGCCTAGTTTCAGCACCTATGAATGTTGAGGTGGATGAGTGGTTTAAGACCAGGTGAAGAATGTGTGTTTGAGCATGTTTTTAAGTAACACCAATAAATGAAAGGAGAAAAAAAAAGAGGGAGCACAGGCTTTGATAGTTTGGTCATATAAACTGTAGTCCTGACAATTGAGTGGGTAAGAGTATAAAAGATCAAGAATGACCGAAAAAGACAGCCTGACCCAAGAAGAAGTGGCCCTATGTGGCACTAAATAGAACACTTTGGAGGGAGAGGACTCATAGAGTCAACCCCATTTGACAGGATTAAAGCAAGGAAGAAGAAGGAGATTGCAGCTACTTGTATGTGTGAACTGATGCATTAATGTTACAGGTCTCAGTACCATTAATGTCTGAGGAGAGAAGCAATATGGGCCTGATCCCTTAAATAGCCAACGTCTTTTCCAGCTCTATTCTCACAGAGGTGAAGGCTCCTCTTGTTGTAACATACTCTTGGAGGGTGGGCCCTCCCTCCCCACTGCATCAGGCTCCAGTCCAGAGGCACAATGGCAGGCAGCTATATTTTGCACCTTAGGGTGCTACGCAGCTGCCCCCTTGGACCACTTCCTACCCCAGTCTCCTTTAGCTTCACAAAGTAAATCAAAATATCTTCAAAGATATCTTCAATCAAGTCTCTGACCCGCACACTCTTTTGCAGGTTTGAGCAGGTCTGCATCATCAGGTCTCAGGCAATGAGCTCCTGGGCAGCACTTCCCACTCAAAGCAGCCACCTGCTCCCTTCCACTGCCTGTCTGCCTCTAAGCTGCTCTGCTTCCTTTTTTAAGCCCTGCCTTTAGCTTGTGCTGGCTTTGGAGGTGTGTCTGGGTGGGATCATGTGGGCCCAGAGCTGTTCCTTAACTCTTTGTACACCGCATCACAGAGGACTTTCAGCTTTCTATTGGATGATTCAGTGTTTACATTTAAATTAATTTCACTAATTTTCACACTAATTTCACAACATATTCACCTTTTGGTACTTCCTTAAATAAATAGGATATGGAAGCTGAACCCTCATGGAAAATGTATTAAACCAAATTAATGGATAATATTTTAAATTGCTTACCCTTTCCACACTCCCCCGCCAAAAAAAGCATCATTTGGGACTGCTCTATAATATGTGAGATACATGATGGTTAATTCACATGACCAGCAGTTTCCACTGAAGTTTGGCTGAAGAGACTCTTTTTTTTTAAAAAAAAAAAAGTCAAATGTTCTGAAGTGGAAATAATTGGCCAAATTCATTGCTAGTGTAAGTGGATGAAATGTCACTGAAGTCAGTGGAGCTGCACCTTCTTGTGCAGGTAAATTTAAATACTAGTGGTAAATTTGACGCAATATTTTCAAAGTGCTTTGAACATGAACGATGGCATTTAAGTGCCAGTTATTACTACATAACAGCAAGAGCAACATGCAACAGCCATGAGATGGAACAAATATTGTTCTGATACTCCATAGCAAATCACTACAAAAATCTGATGTGCACTGTTTTATTTTGGTAATTCTCTTGGAGCCTAATCTCTACATATATCAAGGAATATTTTTAGAAAGATAAGCAGAGCATACAGGAGTCAGTTGAGGTTCACATTAATTATTTTCTTCTCTTCCTCTGATGCCACCCAAGTACTTCATAACATTTCATGCAATCATGTTTCAATTAGTCTTTGTTATTCCCTTGACACCCTAAAATGAATACTTTCTAGATTTCTAGAACCATTAGAATGAGTATTTATCAATAAGAACAGAAATCTTTTTTATAAATATAAATACTGGTAATTGTCCTTTTCCTATGACATCTTTATTTTTGCCATACTGGAAGCTATAGCAGAGTGCTATTGCAAGCTAGTGAAAAATATTACTGTGACAGTCTGTACCCCAGGTTCATCCTTTTTATAAGACTATAATACATTTTGTACAAAGTAGACCTTGTGAGGGATCCTTTGAAAACTCATAATCTGCTGAACATTATGGTCTTGGTATAATATATGCATCAACCTTGTACATAAAATTATAATTTTCTACTGTATAACATTGCTGTAATGTGTTCCAGAGTTAGAAAGGCAGGTCCAAACCAGTTTTTCAGAGACAAATACCCACAGGTGCCCTAGACACTGTACCAAAGTCAAGTGGGCTATCAGTTAAGTGACCATTTTCTGATGGGGAAGGTGTGAACAAGAAATTTATATTTCATCAAAAGGACAGTTCAAACCTCATGTGCAGAAGAAGCTGTTTGTTACCATGACTCAGCAAGAATGTTTCTAGCACAAGGAATTTAGTTATAAAGAGGGGATTGAAACACTTGACCTCACTCTCCTCCTTCATCTCAGCTCATGAGATCAACAACTCTTAAAGAACTGAACTTGGGAGGCAGGAGGAAGTTTCCTGGTCAGTACAGACTGCTGTGTGCTTATGGTGAGAAAAAACTTAAGCTTGTTAAGTTAGGCATTTAGCTTGTATTTTATTTTTTATTTCTTTTATAATCAATCCTGACTTTTATGCCTCATTACTTGTAGTCACTTAAAATTTCTTTTTTTTTCTGTAGTTAATGCATTTATTTTACTGTTTAATCTAACCAGTGTGTTTGAATTAAAATGTGTGGGAAATGTAATTTTGGGATAACAAAGCTGGTGCATATCATTTTCCATTGATGAAATGATGGACTTTGTATGAGCTTGCACTATTCAGTATGGTTCTGGGCAATACAAGATGCACATTTCTGGGGGAAAGTCTGGGACTAGGGAATCTGCTGGTGTTCTTCTGCCATGTAATTCATGGGTGGCTAGCTAGCAGCACTCAATACTGTGCAGGTGGGAGCAAGTTACATGCTGAAGGCTGCGTGTTAATCGGCCAGGAAGAGCTATTCACCAGTAAAGCCATGTAAAAGGCAGCCCAGATTGGAAAATTGAGGAGATACAGCTATTCAGCAGTGCAGATAGTAATTGTGACATTACCCAGGGTACAATTAATTTTTAATTAACATTTTAAGTTTGTTAGGCTGGAAATTTTTTTTGCCTGGATGAAGAATTACCTTGCTTCTCATGGAGGGTTGGGGAGAATCTGTTCTTGAACATACGTCTTTTGGATTTGGGGCATACTTAGAATGGAGTGGGGAGAGGGCGGAAGAGTAGCCTATACATGAACACTTGGATGGTGTGATGAGAATAGGCCAAGCCCTAATTCAAACCCAGTTTATTTTTGGGATTAGCTCTGTGGAGCACTTGTCTAAAATGTGAAAAGAAAGGGAGTACTTGTGGCACCTTAGAGACTAACAAATTTATTAGAGCCTAAGCTTTCATGAGCTACAGCTCACTTCATCGGATGAAGTGAGCTGTAGCTCACGAAAGCTAGTGAGCTGTAGCTCATGAAAACTTATGCTCTAATAAATTTGTTAGTCTCTAAGGTGCCACAAGTACTCCTTTTCTTTTTACGGATACAGACTAATATGGCTGCTACTCTGAAACCTAATAATGTGAGTAACACTATGTTGAGGTAGCACATAAAAGGAACAATCAGGTTAGCCCCGAGTTGTAACTCAGTCCTTGCTGCAAGGAGCTTACAGTTTAAAATACAAGACATAACAAATGGTGGAAACAAAGAAGTGGACTGGGGCTTGTGTGGGGTGCAGGGCAGAATAACAAATCTAATGCAATGTGAACAATACTTAGACATTCGATAGCAGAGATAGCATCACTCTACCTGTCTAGCCTTTATCAGGCTGTATACATTATGGCTGAGATGAGTTTTGAGGAGTGACTCGACACAGAAAATTGTGGTAGCTTTACTGATTTTGACTGGGAGCTTCTCCTATTTGTGAAGGGCAGCAGGGGAGAAAGCTCAAAGGTGCTTGTTGAGAAGTGGAGACTCAAGCAGTCAAGGATGGCATCATTGGTGGAGTGAAGGCAAGAGCTGACTTTAGGATAAGATTATAGGTCTGAGTGGGGTCTATCCTGATGGGGGCAAAGGGTCATGTAAGCCCAGCATTTCAAGAAATACAGGCCCTGATGTTTGGCCAAGAGGAGGAGGTTATTGAAGACTTTGCTGAGAGCTGTTTCGCTGGAGTGGAGAGCTGGGGGAGCCAGAAGCCAGATTAAGGGGGTATGGAATGGTATTAGAGGTGAGGAATTTAAAACAGCACTTATAGATATTTCATTTGCAAAGAGTGATGATGCACAAGTGGAACTTTAAACCCTGCAGACTGCTCTGTCCATGTGGATGAGTTGCTTCCAGCCTAACTCCCCATGTTCCCTGTTCCACTGGTGTTCTGTCAATAACTGTCCCTCAAGGGAACATGGGCCTTCTGACTCCAGTTCCACTGCTCACAATACGATAGACAGCATGTGCAATTAAGTGAATGAGAGAACGGAGATGGGGCAATGATTTGAAGAAGCAGAGGTGGGGTAAAAACTGGGGATTTTAATGGTGGGAGAGACCAGTGCATATCTGTACTGTGAGCAGAAGGAACCAGGGAAGAGTGAGGGCAGAGGTGAGGGAGGTCAAGAGATCAGTTGGATGGGGTTGTTAGGGCAGGGAGAGGTGTTTGAGAAGAAAAGTGGAGAAATTGTTTGTGACAGGGGAGAAGGAACAGAGAATGATACAATGGTATAGGGAGGGGTGGGGATAATGAGAGAATGGAGGGAGTTGACGGGGGAAGTCAGTGTTGAATTTTGTTGATTGGGTTTTCTCTTTGAAGTTGGCAAAATCCTACATAGAAAGGGGGGATGAGATAGGAGGGAAGGTGGTCTTAGACTAAAAAAAAAAAGTGACCAGATGGCTGGGATTGTGATCTATGGGAGTGAGAGTGGGAAAGTACTGCTGCTTGACCAGGAAGATGATAGAGATGAAGCAGAAAGTGAATTTATGGTGGAGGAAGCCAAATGGTCATAGGACTTCCAGTAGGGATGGGCATCCCAGTGCTCAGAGCATGCTGTTGGAATATGGATGACCCAGGTTCAAGTTCCTTCTATGCCTGAATCAGCACTGGGACTTGAACCTGGGTCTCCAACATCCTCACTAAGTGCCTTAATCAACTAGCTATTCAGGAGTGGGTCTGCCTCACTCCTGTTTTTGAATCAGAATCATTCTGGACCTGAAGGTTTTGTCAACACCCATACATTCCTGTGAAAATCTGTTTGAACAAATCAACATTTTCTGTTGAAAAAGTTTTGTGAGAAAATCTTGGACCAGCT
This sequence comes from Dermochelys coriacea, assembly GCF_009764565.3. Lineage (NCBI taxonomy): Eukaryota > Metazoa > Chordata > Testudines > Dermochelyidae > Dermochelys > Dermochelys coriacea. The sequence goes on along the minus strand of NC_050069.1, from coordinate 153,197,046 downwards.
CTAGTTCCAAGTTTCTGAGAGCCAGGAACTGGAGGGAACAAGACTGAATAGACTGTGGATGGCCGATCTTTTTAAAGATGAAGTGGGTGCTCCAGAGACAGTAAGAGAAGGGGAATGAGTATGAAGTTAGGAAGAGTGGCATGAGGATGGTCGGGTGACTGAGACTGTGGTGGGAGAAAGAGCCAGGGTTAGAATAGCTTTCACTGGAGGCAAGGAGATGATGTGTGCATGCGGGAAGAGTGAGATCGAGCTGGAAATGGGAAGAGGAGTAGATAAAGTTAATAGGAAGTGTGGAGAGGAGAGAGGAAAGGGAACGTAGGGTAAAAGGAGAACAGTTGATATTATTGACTTTGCACAAGACTGAGACTCGGGTAGTATAGAATGTGGCTACCATACAGAAGAAGGACCCTTCACATAAGTGTGAAGAAAAAGCACAAGCAGATTACAGAATGGTCCAGATACAAATAATAAAAGGTACAGACAAAGCAGCTATGACTGAACTCTCCCCACACATTGTTTCTATGATGGCATTTTAAAAAATGGACTGGTAATCTTGATTCAGTCTCCAATGCTTCATTTAGCTAATCTCATCTACAAATTTTTCTTTAACCATTTCTGCTCAAGGGAAGCTAATGTCTGAGCGTCCACAAACCTGACCTTTTTCTTTGGACATAGTCTGTGCTGCAATTATCCATGCCTGTGTCAACTCAAGATTAGCTACCCCTTCAGATCATTTGGAAATGTAAGGGCTTGTCTTCACTACAGAGCTAAATCGCAACATCGATTTAGCGGGTTTAGTGAAGACAGGCTCAATCAATGGGAGAGCGCTCTCCATCAATTTCTGTACTCCACCTCAATGAGAAGCGGAAGCAATGTCGGCGGGAGAGCATCTCCTGTTGACATAGCATAGTGTGGATCCCGAAGTAAGTAGATCTAAGCTACGTCTGTTTGAATTACGCTACTAACATAACTCAAATTGCATAGCTTATATCGACCAGCGGTGGTAGCGTAAACCTGGCCTGAGATTAGTTCAGAATGGAGTTGCTCACTTACTAAGAGCAGCGTTTCATGCAGAGAGCACATTACACCATTGTTATGAGAGGAACTCAGGTCTTGGTTTTGCTTTATAAATCTCTAAATGGTATGGGTCCTCGCCACCTGAAAAGCTCTGAGTGACATATTGGCAGTTACAATCAGCAGAGATGCTGAATTAACACTAAAATGGAGTAGACTGCTGAAAAGATAATTTCTGTGAGGAATCTTATGTGCTGGACTTCCCATTTTGTTTACCCAAAGTCCAGGTTAGGTAACTTTTTGTGCATGCTTCAGATTCATCTTTTCTTCCAAAAGGTCTTCTGGGAGAGTTGAGTTGAGAAGCTCAAAGTGGCTGGTTGTGGAGTATTTATGCTGGGGTCTTAGTTGGTGAATATAGTAGCCACCTCGTTGTTGCATAGTCTAGACTGTAAAGCAGTCTTGGTGGTAATGGTTGGTTGTTAAGGATACTTATTCTTTAGGTTGCATTAATATTTGCACAGGTGCCTAGACCATGGATAGTTCCTTTTAACAGATTTAAGATAAACTCTAAAATCTTTTAATACAAAGTAGCTTGATATACAAGCTACAGAGAAGCTTGATAACAAACTATCCATTTTTTTCAAAAACTGTTCTTGAAATATTTACCCACCCATATCCAATCCATATAAAAAGGAATCCAGAAAGGCCATAGAAGGCAAGTTAGTCTATTATTTTACTTTTAGGCCCTGATCCTGTATTCTTTGCACAACCTAAGACTTCCACTGACTGAATTAGCTTCCAGATTAGCTCACAGATATCTTCACCCATAATCAAGTGGGAGAATAAACTGAAGTGCATTATCATTTAAGTCTTCAAACACTTAATATAACATTGTTTTGAGCTGCATGAAACCTTGTGGGTCGATTTAAAACCCCACTGATATTGGTAGGTGTTAACTTACCCTTCAATTAACATACTATAACCATAAGCCCCACCTAAGACAAAAGGCATCCATGAATCCACCCAGAAGCTTTTGACTGAGTACTGTTTTGGGTATTGGTCTGTGTATGTGGAAAGAGTCATCTCACAAGAACTGAGGTCAGATGAAATTAGATGGGATGAGAGAGACAGCCTTCAGGAACAGCTAAAGCATCATCATGTGGCTGACCCTGGAAGAAACTTGAGGAGAGATTTTTGGGCCAAGGCTGCAGGCTGAAATGAGCATTCTTGATGCTAGAATCATATCACTGCTATATGATTCCTTCTGCGTTTAGACATAGGACTTTATATGTTCTTTGATGAAATGTTGTTTGTTTACAAAGAAATGCCTGACTATCACCAATTTCTACTCCCAGCTGGAACACCCACAGGCCCCCAAACTTTGATTAGCTGCTTGGATCAAGGAGGACTGATGTCAGGAGTGGGATCCAGTTTCCCAGGAGAGAGATTGTGAGTTAATATTCCTGTTGAATCAAGATGCAACGAATAATGAAAATACTTGCAGAAATAAAAATGGCCAGTGGGATTTAAAATAAGATATGAAACAGACTTCACAAAAGGGTTTAAAACAAAACAAGGTCTAAAACTAGACCTGGAGGTTTCCTAGAAAGGGGTCAGATAGGACTTTCTGGCTAAAATGAGACCCCTCTTGGAACACCAACTATAACAAACCTGGACAGATTGGGAAACTCAACTGCAGCACATAAGCACATACAGGCTGAAATGGTAAAATGGATTGATGAGGTGACCAGCAATCTGACTGCAATAGACCAGATGTTTTTCCACACATTGGCTAAAGCTTGCTTGGTCTACGCTAACCTGGAACTTGCCAACTGAGTGGACAAGTAGCAAGGTCTTATATAGAGATAAATGCTCATCAACAGAAGGAAATCAAAAAGTCCCTGGCCACAGTGGAATGCAATCAATCAACTGAAATAGGAATTGAGCCAGGCTGAGCACCTGAGTCAGACTGGACATTTAGAACACTTTTCTGCTCTGTTTGTAACTCAGGCTCAGAGAGAAGAGGTTGGGTTGACCCAGCTCAAATGATGCAAAAGCCCACAATCTGAGGGAAGATCTCCCTGGGAGGTTTATTTGGCTCAATTCCACAGTATAGCTCACATGAATGGCTGAGAGGAGGGACAAAAAGGAGATCTACTAGCAGCCAACTTGATAGCCCAGTACTGATGGTGCCGCAAAATTTACCCACAGAAAAGAGATTGAGTTACCCAGACTTGATACAAGCTCTTGACATGTGGTTTGGAGCTGGCCAGGGCACAGCTAAGAAAAAAACCCACCTGAACTGGCAGAGGACATGTGGAGACTTATGTTCTTTCATACCCATCTACCACCAAGGCATTCTAGCTTAGACTGGCAATGGACCACTTTACAGATGATCAGCTGAACTTGGACTTGCAGATCCAGATCAGCAAAAGGAGGCCAAAGACATTATGAAGAGCTGTGCAATTTGCCATGGAACTTGAATCGGGCAGCAATATACTAGAAAGCAACAGCAGCCACTAGTGGGAAAATAGAAACTGATCTCCCTGACCCCTGTAAGCACAGCTGTGTCTAATATGTATGGTGCAAGAGGGGATTCTATTCTGGTGCATGACCTTATTGAACACTGAAAAAAACTGATCAATTTTATTTGTAAAACAAGGGGAATTGGCAATAATGCAAAAAATTAAAGGAAACAGTTCAGTTAAATGCTGGAACTGTGACAAAAATGCCCCCCCCCAAAAGACAATTTAAGGCAAGCAAAGACAGACTGTTGCAGGTGACTACCGAAAGCTTTTCTCCCAGTTCAAGAAATGGGGGACACACCAAGTTGAAGGGGCAAAGCTTGGTGGAGGTACAAAGAACAGCCCTACAATTTTTGTTTAGATCTGGGCAGTTAAACAACAATGGGAGTATGGCTAATAACTGTGTAATAAGTGCTATGAAAGGACTATTACGTGGATAAATTCAGTTTGAGGAAATCCCCTTTAAGAGATATGGTTTGTAGGCAATGAGTTTGCAGTGAATGAATAGTCAGTTCTGTCTTTGAGGGCAAAAACCCTTATAAGAGCTATATGCTGTGGAAGCTTTTCTGCAAGGGGAAGATGGGAAGCCTGTTTTGAGACCCAGGGTCCATGGGCAGCAAACTTTGAGTAGCCACTCAGGTCAAAAAGGGGCAACAATATTTTTACATTTTGATATTTAAACAAGTAATGTGGTACTTCTAGAAACTGTAATATAAACTGCTTATCCACTCTCAGTCCATTAGCTTTAAATAAAAGCTATCCTTAAAATTACTCTATCATAGGGTCCACTCATGGCTAAGGGTGCCTCCTCCTGGCCACACTGATGATTAGTGCCTTCCAGGTGCTGCACTCTCCTCTGACAGTTTCTCTCTCTCTACCCATCATCCTCTCTCACTTTGCAGCCCATCTTAGTCCAAGAGCTGCAGCTTCCTCTTTGTGACTTGGCCCTCCAGCCAGGTCACTATGATTCTCCCTTTCTAGGGTATCAAAGTCTTCCAGGACAAACTGTCCCAGGCAGTCCACTCTCCACTGCCTGATCTGTGCCACTTCCTCAGGGGTTGGTAGGGGAACTCAGACCCATGCGCCACATCAGGTTCCAGCTCGGGGACCCTCTGAACAACAGCCAAGGTCTGTACTATCATACACCTTGCTGCTTTTTCCCTGAGTGTTTCTGATGTTTCTGGCTCCCTTTTCTCTGGGTTTGCAAGCCCAAACTCCCTTTTCCCAGGGAGTAACTGTAGATGACATTCCTTAATCCCAATCACACCTCCCTTTACCTACAGAGTGGCTGCAGGCTACTTCCCTGCAGCTCCTTTCTGCTCTCAGATTCTGGGCTTAATACAGGCCCCACCTGTGCCTATCCAGCTGAGCCTCATCTTTTAATTAGTCCTTGATCCCTGGCTCCTCCTCCAGGTGCAGCCAGGGCAGTTAACTGGTGCACCTAGCCATCTTATCTCCTTCAGGCCTTGTGTGGGGCAGACCCCCCCCCCATCACATGCTCAAACTAAAAAAGGTTGCTAGATTGCATTATGAACATTTCCACTAGAGTAGGTGCACTGCCTAATCTTGTCAATATTACCTGATTGGTAGAGCTATTTGATGTAACAAGTTTTTTCCTTTATAACACTGAGTTTAAATATGAACTGACAAATTTGTTTCAAACCTTAAATATTACTACATATTCAAAAGCTACTGTCCCGCAAATCTTTCAATAACCAGGCTTAATGTGAATTAGATTATACAGGATAACAGTTTTATCAGAGAACAAGATTTCTTTTTTTGAAAGGCTAACTTTTCAATGTGTATTGCCATTATATTCATGAGAGATCTGAACCCACTAACAATTAAATTAAAATAAAGGCAAAGGATCCAAAATAAGGAATTAGGAAAAATACCTTTCAAATCCATCTCTTCTATGATTCGTTGATTGATTCATTTTGCTACTGTTCAGGCAGATGCTCATTTACAGATCTTGTAAGGGCTGGTTGAAAAGGTTGCATTAGTTTAGCATTTTACTCTATTAAATTTATCCAATACTTCCAACACTTTATTCCTTTGTAATAGTTCTTTTTAGTAATTATAGCATTCACTTTAAAGTGAGTCTAATATATCTATTTCCATAATGTTGAACAGTTTAAGAAAAATGAAATTGCACCCAAAGTTCCTTGTTGATTTACTATATTAATTTACATATTCCTGCTTTTGCCTAATTCATCTATTTTTCCTCTAATATTTTTGATCAAGATCCAACATTTTTAGTTACAGTTATAGACAGGCAGTTCCAGAAATCACTGATCACCTCTAACCATAGTAACTGATACTAACTAAACATAAGATTTTTTTCTTACCAGGGACCACACTCTTGGAATAGTTTTTGAACAAAATACTATAGAGAATTCATTTCAGTACTAGGGAGAAAGAAAAACATATGAACTGCCTTGTCAGGGGTAGTCTGTCTAGCCTGGTATGCCTTTCTCTGAAAGTGGCCAGCATCAGATGCTTCGGAGGAAGACATACAAAATAGAGCTGGGCAAAAAAATTTGGATGAACAGTTCATTTGCTGAAAACATGCAGTTTCAGGTTGACCAAAACTAATCACAAATTTGACTCGAAGTCAACAAATTTTTGGCCAGGTTCCAAAGGGAACTTAGGCACCATTCACAAACTAAACAGAGGAGGTGGTCGTCGGAATGGTTAGGACACTCCTCTGGGATGAAGAAGATTCAAGTCCCAATCCCTGCTCAAATACAGATTTAGTTATACAAAGTGGAACGGCTTCAGACAGGAGACTGAGAGAGATCCACCCCAGAATATTCAACAGTGTGGTGGTTAGGGCACTTATCTGGGGGAAGGGGGGACTCTAAGTTCCTCATTCAGAGCAGAGACGTGTGAAGTTAGATCTCTCCCATGCCAGGTGAATGCTGTAACCATTTCAAAATATTGTGGTACTCCCACCACCTCTTCAGACCTAGCCCTTCATTTTCTTTGCTTTCATTAAACAAAGAATAAAAATGCCTGCAAATTAAAAAAAATCTTTCAATCAACCCCAAATGAATTTCCCCCTCTACTTTTATGGTTTGCTGAAAATTTCAAAAAAATTGAGGTTTCAGTTTGGCCTGAACTGATTTTTTTGGGGTGGAGGGGCTGCACGGGATTTGCCAGTAAACCAAATAAGCAGTTATTTGCCCAGCCCTAGTAGGCAAATCCTCTAATGGACAATTTATTAAATTACTAGTCTCTAGGGAAGTTTCTTCCAAATCCCCATCAATTAGTGATGACCCTATACCCTGAAGCATAAAGGTTTATATCTCTTCTACATTTATTATTTCTCTAAAGCAAGTGTGAATGTCCTCATCTTCTATATAAATATCTAATCCTCTTCTGAACCCTGCTAAGCAGCTCATGTCAGTGATATTTTGTGTCAATAAGTTCCACACTGTGAATATACATTGTGTGTAATATATATATATATATATATATATATATATATATATATATAATCAGTTTTATAACTGTTATCTTTCACCTTTATTTGATGTCCTTTTGTTCTTGCATTATCAAAAATGGAAAAAAGAGTCGAGTCTACTTTTTCCATGCACCATTCTCTGTTATGGTGACACCCAATCAACCCAAATGTTTAGTTTGCATTGTCCATGAAAAGTCTTAGTGATACATTACTAGCACGTAGTGTCCAAACTTCAAATAGGATGTTGAAAATTTGTATAGGGTTCAGAAAAGAGCTACAAGAATTTGTTGAGGTCTGGGAAACCTTGTTTTACAGTGGGACTTAAGAAGCTTATCAAAGACATGGCTTAAGAAGTGAATTGATCATGGTTTATAAGGAGCTAGATGGGGAGGTGTTTATGATACCAGAGGGTTCATTTATCTCGCAGACAAAGGCTAAATAAGATCCAGTGGATGGAGCACAAAGCTAGATTAGTTCAGACTAGAAATAAGGCACAAATCTTTAACAGTGAGGGTAATTGTCCATTACAACAATTTAACAGGATGTTGTGCATTGCCTGTCATTGGAAGTTTTAAATCCAGATTAATGTCTCTCGAAATATATGTACCGAATATATATTCCAGAATTTATAAATTTAATGCTGGAATTATTGGATGCAATTATATGTCTTGTATTACACAGGAAGTCAGACTAGATTATCATAATGGTCTCTTCTAGCCATAAAAATCTATGAATTTCTATCAATAATAAAGTTAAAGTTAAGCTAATTAAACCCTGCTTTAAACAATCTTCTCCTGTTTCAACAAGGCTGACACTCAAAATTTCCAGTTGGTTTTCATATTATACTTAACTACAGTTTGAGAAATCTAATAAATTTTAAATCCCTTTTTTGAAATAGCCCTTGTGATTTAATGTTTGGTTCTTGGCCCTACACTATTTAACATTTTTATCAATAACCTGGAAGAAAACAAAATCCATCTTTGATAAATGTCACAGATGACACAAAGGGGGAGTGATAAATAATGAAGAAGACAGGTCACTGATACAGAGCAATCTGGATTGCTTGGTAGCTGAGCACAAGCAAACAATATGCATTTTAATATAGCTAAATGTAAATGCATACATCTAGGAACAAAAAATGTCAACCATACTTACAGGAGGGGGATTCTTCCCTAGGAAGCACTGATGCTGAAAAATATTTGAGAGTGGTGGACAATCAGCTGAACATGAGTTACCATAGCAATGCTCTGGGATTTTTTTGGCCAAGCGTTATCCTTGGCTGCATAAATAGGCAGATCTTAAGGAAGGGCAGAGGTTATTTTACGTCTGTATTTGGCACTGGTGAAACTGCTGCTGGAATACTGTGTCCAGTTCTGGTGCCCACAATTCAAGAAGTATGTTGATAAATTAAAGAGGGTTCAGAGAAGACACGAGAATGATGAAAGAATTAGAAAACATACCTTACATTGTTTGAGTGCTTTGAGTCTATCTATTTAGTTTAACTAAGAGAAAATTAAGGCGGTAACTTGAATAAAGTCTAGAAGTACCTACATGAGGAACAAATATTAGATAACAGGCTCTTCAGTCTAGCAGTCTATAGAAAGCTATAACACAATCCAATGGCTGGAAATTGAAATTAGACAAACTCAGATTGGAAATAACGTGTAAAATTTTAAAAGTGAGGGCAATTAACCTTGGAACAATTTACCAAGGATCATGGTGCATTCTCCATCACTGGGACTTTTAAAATCAGGATTGGATATATTTTAAAGGAAGATATTCTCTAGTTCATAAGTAATTTTTTAGGGCAAGATGTGTTATACAGGAAGTCAGACAAGATGACCACAATGGTCCCATCTGGCCTTGGAATCTATGATTCTAACTCACCAGTGGAGCCTGATCCTATAGGCATGTTCTGAGCAAGAGACACAGCGTGTGTCCTTAGACTAGTCAATAGCCCACTGGTCAGGTCATTTAGCTGAGACATAGGAAACCAAGGTTTGAATGTGCACTCTGCCTGATTAGGAGCAGGGTCTGGAACCTGCCTCTCCCTACACTGCTGGTGAATGCTATAGCCAATAGCCCAGTGGTTTTGAGGGGGAGGGATGTCTCTCTGCCTATGGGGTAAAGGGAAAACCTGACTTAGCTGCCTAACACTACAAGAGGGTTCCTGGCTGCAATTCCCATGGGCAGATATGTGTCTAAGGCCCAGATCAATGAGAGTCAGGTGCTTAAATACCTTTTTGAATCTAGGTCCTAAGCTCTGCCCCTTTCCTTTCAATTTCACTTCTGGCTACCTTACATGGCTTCCTACTCAGTTTACTGGCTTCTCAGAAACGCTTCCTTGTGTGCTAAACTCTCCCCATACAATGCAACAAACTGGACAACTAACTTGGGGCTGGGAATTCCACCAAATAGCAGGGCACCTAGGAGTTAGGTATTGCAACATCTAAGTATTTTTGTGAATCTAGCCAAGTGCCCTTTGTGGCCACTTGCATTCCTTTTATAAAACTGTTATACAGGCCTCAATAACTCCCTTTGAGCCACCCAAACTGATAAGTTTCGTAATACAGGATCTTGAGAAATCTGTCCTTGATATTCTTAAATTAGGCTGTTTTTGCAACAGCTATTTCAATTACATTGATTTAAATTTGCTCTTTAATTGCTTAGTATTGCACTGACACTTGTATCTCCTTATAATTGACTGTGGGAAAATAGGAAGTCTGCATTTCACAGCTGTGCAATGATTAGTTAAGAAAATGCACTAATTACACTTGAAACACCTTTTACTTTCTCAGTTGTTATTAACATTCATATTTAATGTTACACATGGCTTTCAGATGATGTCTTCAGAGTTGAAACTGCAAATGTGAAAACAGCTGTGACAGTAGCTGCCTTTTAATTACAATGTTTCAGAAATGGGTTGTCATGTTAGTGGTTTTTTGTTTTTGTTTTTTAACATTACTCTGATTTTTTGCTACCTATCCCAATGACAAATTAGAGTTAGAAAATACATGTGAGCCGCTGGTTGATTTAACTTTATGTTTCATATAACACAGTATATGCTGCATATAAAATAGTTGTATATTGATTAAGCAGGCTTTGACTCCCTCAGGGAACTGATGGGCAGGATCCCCTGGGAGGCTAATATGAGGGGAAAAGGAGTCCAGGAGAGCTGGCAATATTTTCAAGAAGCCTTATTGAGGGAGCAGGAACAAACCATCCCAATGTGCAGAAAGAATAGCAAATATGGCAGGCGACCAGCTTGGCTTAACAGAGAACTCTTCAGTGATCTTAAACACAAAAGGGAAGCTTACAAGAAGTGGAAATTTGGACAGATAACTAGAGAGGAGTATAAAAATATTGCTTGAGCATGCAAGGGTGTAATCAGGAAGGCCAAAACACAATTGGAGTTGCAGCTAGGGTGACCAGATGTCCCAATTTTATAGGGACAGTCCCAATTTTGGGGTCTTTTTCTTATATAGGGCTCCTGTTACACCCCACACCCTGTCCCGATTTTTCACATTTGCTGTCTGGGCACCCTAGTTGCAGCTAGCAAGGAATGTGAAAGGTAACAAAAAGGGTTTCTACAGGTATGTTGGCAACAACAAGGTCAGGGAAAGTGTGGGACTTTTACTGAATGGGGGAGGCAACCTAGTGAGAGATGTGGAAAAAGCTGAAGTACTCAATGCCTTTTTTGGCTCAGTCTTCACAGACAAGGTCAGCTACCACACTGCTGTCCTGGGCAACACAGTATGAGGAGGAGGTGAGCAGTCCTCAGTAGTAAAAGAATAGGTTAAGGCTATTTACAAAAGCTGGACATGCACAAGTCCATGGGGTCAGATCTAATGCATCCGAGGGTGCTGAGGGAGTTGGCTGATGTGATAGCAGAGGCATTGGCCATTATCTTTGAAAATTTGTGGAAAGCGGGGGAGGTCCTGGACAATTGGAAAAAGGCAAATATAGTGCCCATCTTTAAAAAAGGGAAGAAGGAGAATCTGGGAAACTACAGACTGGTCAGCCTCACCACGGTTCCTGGAAAAATCATGGAGCAGGTCCTCCAAGGAATCCATTTTGAAGCACTTGGAGGAGAGGAAGGTGATCAGGAACAGTCAACATGGATTCACAAGGGCAAGTCATGCCTGACCACCCTGACTGCCTTCTATGATGAGATAACTGGCTCTGTAAATACGGGGAAAGCAGTGAATGTGATATACCTTGACTTTAGCAATGCTTTTGATATGGTCTCCCACAGTATTCTTGCCAGCAAGTTAGAGAGGCATGGATTGGATGAATGGACTATAAGGTGATAGAAAGCTGGCTAGATTATTGGGCTCAACAGGTAGTGATCAATGGCTCGATATCTAGTTGGCAGCCGGTATCAAGCGGAGTCCCCCAGGGATCGGTCATGGGGCCAGTTTTGTTCAACATCTTCATTAATGTTCTGGATGATAGGATGGATTGCACTCTCAGCAAGTTTGCAGATGACACTAAGCTGGAGGGAGGTAGACACGCTGGAGGGTAGGGATAGGGTCCAGAGTGACCTAGACAAATTGGAGGATTGGGCCAAAAGAAATCTGATGAGGTTCAACAAGGACAAGTGCAGAGTCCTGCACTTAGGACAGAAGAATCCCATGCACTGCTACAGGCTGGGGACCAACTGGCTAAGTGGCAGTCCTGCAGAAAAGGAGCTGGGGATCACAGTGGACAAGAAGCTGGATATAAGTCAAGTGTGCCCTTGTTGCCAACAAGACTAAAGGCATATTGGGCTCCATTATTAGGAGCATTTCCAGCAGATCGAGAGAAGTGATTATTGCCCTCTATTCAGCACTAGTGAGGCCACATCGGGAGTATTGCATCCAGTTTTGGGGGCCTCACTACAGAAAGGATGTGAACAAATTGGAGAGAGTCCAGCGGAGGGCAACAAAAATGATTAGGGGGCTGGGGCACATGACTTATGAGGACAGGCTGAGAGAGCTGGACTTGTTCAGTCTGCAGAAGAGAAGAGTGAGGGCGGATTTGATAACAGACTTCAACTACCTAAAGGGGGGTTCCAAAGAGGATGGACCTCTGCTGTTCTTGGTGATGGTAGATGACAGAACAAGGAGCAGTGGTCTCAAGTTACACTAGAGGAGGTTTAGCTTGGCTATTAGGAAAAACTTTTTCACTAGGAGGGTGGTGAAGCACTGGAATGGGTTACCTAGGGAGGTGGTGGAATCTCCATCCTTAGAGGATTTAAGGCCCAGCTTGACAAAGCCCTGGCTGGGATGATTTAGTTGGGGTTGGTCCTGCTTTGAGCAGGGCATTGGACTAGATGACCTCCTGAGCTCTCTTCCAACCCTAATATTCTTCTAAGTCATAAACTTCAAAATCTTCATCTATCTTTACAATTTGTGTAGAATATGATGATTTGGAGAAAATCACTGTTGATTTCTATTGTCCTTGCTTAGGTAGATGATAAAGTATGTTGTCCTTGTATAACTCTCTCAGAGTTGACAATTAAGCTCATGAGAGACAATAATACTCAGATACAATTTAGATTGAATAAGTAAATTGTGCACCTGAGTTGAGGAGGTGACAAATAGTTGATTGTGCATAAACTTTCCTTTTATCTCCACTCTGATTTTAAGGTCAGAAGGGACCATCATAAGCATTTACTCTGACCTCCTGCATACTGCAGGCTGAAGAACCTCATCCACTCCTGCAAAGTGGCTGTGTCAACTATATTCCTAGGATCCCCATTGGTAGTTTCAAACCACAAACATACAGGTGATCTGTCAAACAGAGCGTCTTTCCAGATTCATCATCCCTGGCCCCATCTGAGTACAATACTAGAATGCCAGAGCGGAAAAGAAATCCCTCTGTGCTCCTCCACAACTCCAATTTGAAAACTTGCACTTGAGCCCCAGCTCATAATTTTCATACAATATAGAGAATTACAAACAAGTCTGTGGGGGTGGCAGTATTTTAAATATAAGCTTCCCTTGAAAACAGCCCATATACCTTGCAGTTGTTGTTGAACATGATGGCCAGAACACATTATTTTATACTAAAGTTTAAGTTGTCAGCGAACCATTGTAGAGTGTGGGGAAATGTCATATTTTTCCTTCAGGCTGGCTGTTGTGTGCAATATTGCTTCAGGGTTTGTTAGGCTACTTTCATGTTTTACTTTCAGTTAAGGATCATGGATAGAAACTTCCAATTTAGCATCTTAAATTATTGCAAGACTTAAATGTCCACTCACCTGCTAAGTAAAGAAGTTGGGGAGGGAGAGAAGTCTAATGGATAGGGAAATGAGGGGGAAGTGAACAACCATTAAGTGCTAAGTCTCATAGCATTCTTTCAAATATCATTAAGACCTTAGAGCCCTACAACCCAACCTGAAGGGACTCTGTCATGACAAGGACATGTGCAGTCAGACGTAGTGGGCAAAGCAGGAGTCAGTCTGAGTCATGCTGCAAAATTAGTGTACCAAGGAGTCTCAGCATCTCTCAAAACACAGCACAGCAGAGGGGAAGCAGACAGCAGGAGTACGGCATGCAGCTAACATCCTACCAACCCCATGGGCAGAAAGGAGCGGCGCTGACTCAGGTGCAGGGGGATAAGGGTCAGGTTGGAAAAACAACTCAGTCCTTTTGGGTTCAGGTCAGGTGGGCTGGAGTCTGGTTCAGGCCTAGAAATTAGGCCTAAGCAGCCCTCTAATTAAGACTCTCCTTCCCTTTATTTCTCACTTCCACAATAAGTGGCTTGGTACCTATTATGTACCTATATATAGCACTTACATTGCATTTTACAATGTTCAAAGTACTAAACATTTACAATGTTATTGACAGCTGTGTGAAGTATAACAAGCAGTATCAACCCCATTTTACAGATATAGAAATGGCGGCAGGGAGGTAGAATGACATGCCCAAAGGTTGGACAGTGAGGCAATGGCAGACAGTGGCACTGGAATACTTTGTTGTAGTGGGGGTGCTGAAAGCCAGCTAAGGAAACTGTAAAGCAGTGGTCCCCAAACTTTTTACCAGCAGCTGGGACCTTGGGCACTTCCTGCATCACTATGATGGCAGAGCCGGGATCAGAACATCTGAGCTACTCATATCTAAGTGTGTGGCTCATTGGCCAGGCTACTACTTAATTATGTTATGAGAAAATTTTGTGAGCAGTGTGGTAATGTCATATCTATGTTCCACGCAGGACTTGAGTGTAACGTCACAAAAAGGCCCAGACTATCTTAAAGTGGCTTTTTACAATGTCTGCTGGTTAAATAAGAGATTTTATTTCATCCACTTAAGGAAAGCCCATATTACAACATAAATCAATTCTTATGTGGACAACTTTTTAATAAATTTTGATTTTTTCTGCTCCACTCTAATTGACCATAGTTACAGTTAATAGATATTAAATAGAACTTCAGGAAACTCAGTGAACCCGATTAAAGCACAGAATAATATTGAAGCTCATCAGTTATCTGTGCAGAGGTATTAAAGCCCAATTTATCAAGTGTCTCAATTAGGAGTAAAAAAAAAGTTGATAGTTCTCTAAATACACATATGCAAAGATCAATTCTTCTGCTGTGTATTTATACAGCTGATCATTTCAAATGTGCAGAATTCATTAATGTAAACATTTTACAGTGCTTGTGGGAGCCTTCCTGTCTGCCATTCCCCTGGAATAAAAACAAGTTAGATTACAGGCTTCATTAGCAAACATCCACTGTACATACTTAGCAAACATTACAAGCCAAATGAATGGAATACAATAATTTGTCATACAAGATAGACACCAATATACCTGACATAATATGAAAAATGTAAAATACAGCCTCTTAATGCAGAACAAACAATGCTGAAGGAGGGAAGTTTCCAGAATGTAGTGATGCACTTAGCTTACAACCACAACACAACCACAAGGTTACCAAATTTAATTTTAAGAGCACTTTGTAACATGGAACTACTTTTGCATTTATTGTCCCATTGAAGTCAATTGGAGTCTTTCCATGTACTTAACTGGACTTTGTATCAGGCCTATAGACAATAAATAGACAGATTTATGACTTTATGCCTTTTCCAGAAGATTTAAGTTACACCATTAATGCTTTACAGAATTTCAAATGAAGGGAAAATATTGAAAAATGTTACTGTCAAATGACAAAAAAGAGTAAGCAATTTACAAATAGTTTAACTATTAACATTTCCTCTACTGTGAAAGATGCTCTCAACATTCAATATTCAAGTTAATGTTTTCTGTTTTTATTTTTGTAATGTCAATGTTTATTAGCCTTAAAATATCTCTTACCTCTGCAGACAAATTAGTATGGAGCAGCTCCTCAGTAGGATGTAACCCAATTCCCAGTCTAAACCCTGTATTTCATACCCTCCAACTAAAAAATCCACTAAAATGGTCTCTCAGGCTGAGCATTGGCAAGGTAACTCTTGGTGAGAGAGATATTTTTTTTCTACCAAGCAAATAGTGTTCTGGAGTTATAGTCCCCTCAAAATCCAGTGGAAGATCAATCTGAAAAATCTTAATTCCTTTACTTACTCATATCTCAAACATAAAAGGAACTGAGATGAAACAAACATCAAGATATTCCTCAGTGCCAGCCTTAGCCCATTTCATCCTTTTTAGAAACAAGAACAGGAGAAGACATTTTGGGATTAGTTTCTGGAACACCATCCTGGAATATCAGTTCCCACAGGCCATATTCAAATTATCAGTACACTAAGAAAACTACTGGCACTCATTGCTTCTTAGCTGAGTGTAGCATGATAAGTGGAACTGAAGAAAGAGGGTTCAGGGATATAAGCTAAATCCATTTTGCTAGGTCTCCAAACTCTAGAGTACCAGCATATAACACTGGCCACTCAGCATACTTAATAAAGATCTTTCCTACAACTTTATCTACCAGCCACTTCATTTATTGCTAATACAGTATTGCCAGGTGTTCAAGAATCATAGGTCAGGCCCCCAAAAGCATCACTGGTCACAAATAATGAGATTTCTTTTTTTTAAAAATGGGTTCTTTCTATTGACCTTCTGATTTTTTATCCTTTATGGTTTCACTTGCTTCATGTTTCCAAATTCTCATGAAGGCTCTGCCTGATTTGGAGCAGGGACCTGAATTCAGTTCTCCTACAGCCCAGCTGAGTGCCCAAATCACCAAACTATTTTAGGGGAGATCTCTCTCTTGCCCTGCCCCCGACCCTCACCCCTCCAAATTCCATTCTGTCCCTGAGACACCTTTACCAGTGAAAGTTTTGTTAAACTCATTACAGTCTCACAAAAAGTTTCAGTTCCATCAAATCAGCATTTTCTAATGAAAAGATGTTTCACTTAAAAATTAGTGACTAACATTATTGATGAATCCTCCAGGCACCCTGTTATGTGAGGTGAAATGGAAGGGAAATACTTATATCTAAAGTGAACCTGGCAAAATTAATCACTCTTCCCTTTATACTTTGGCCTAGGTAAGAAAGCACTGGACTGGACTTGTTTTCAGAAACCTCTAATGTAGACAAGCCCTAAGTCCTAAAAAAAGCAAAGGCTTTGTTTTCCTATTTGATCTGGAAACTTTCAGGACCCAAGAGAACAATTTGATTTGAATCTGTGAGAACGGTTTGTTTGATAGAACGGCTTGTATTTCCTTTCAAAGTTTGGCCAGACTGAGGTCTGGAAGGATCACTACTTCCTCTTTATTAGCTTCAAAGTCTCCTTCTCCAACCCCTCGTTGGCTGGAATCAGAATCATCTCCTTGTAATCTGCATTCATTTCAACTTCTATCATAGTGGTTTCAGTTGTTTCTT
This sequence comes from Dermochelys coriacea, assembly GCF_009764565.3. Lineage (NCBI taxonomy): Eukaryota > Metazoa > Chordata > Testudines > Dermochelyidae > Dermochelys > Dermochelys coriacea. The sequence goes on along the minus strand of NC_050069.1, from coordinate 153,180,235 downwards.
CCCTCTTTGCTAGGTAAACAGCAACATCTTTAATCATAAATAGGATTATTTTGACAGCCAATTCTAATTCAATTGAATTTTTTGCACTGTTTCTTTAGTTTAGTGAATCTGTGTATCTTAACTACACAGTAATCCTTTTCTTTATCTGAATTTTTATGATTCAATACAACTCTTAAAACACCTGTATTTGTACTAAATTCCACTACTTTTCTATTTAGTGTTGTTGTGCTTATGGTCACTAAAGGCTAATTACTTTGGTAAAATATTCTATTATTCCTTATTAGTGTTTATTGCTAATTGATATTCTGAACTTTCCTTATATTAATTTTAGGCCACTTTTTGTACCAAACTGGGTATGGAAAAACTCTTGTTTGTTTGTTCTTTACAGGTTCTTACAGATAGGTATCAGATATTATTCCTAAATCAGTTTTTTCACTAGGTTGCACAACAGTACTTTATAAACAGTTCATAGGTTTTTTTAAGTGATTACAATTTTTATTTCAGATCCTTTCTAATTCAGATATATTTATTTTACAGTACAGAGACCAAAATATTATAGTTCCTGCCAATAGGTCAATAAAATATTTAATCTTTCATATAAAATCATAGTGGATGAAAGAAAAGTTATTTTGAAAACAAAAACAGAAAACAAAGAGTAAACACTTGCAAAATAAAATTAGTTTAAAACCAACCAGTCTAAAATTAAGATAGGACTGTATGATTTAGGTATTAAAAAGAGCTCTTGATTTGCATCAACTACAAGTCTAGCAACTCACTGACATCAAAAGCACCATTTCTATTTTTACACACATCAAGTCACTTGACAGAGTAAAGAGACTAAAACTAGTGTAGTGTCCATGAATGATTTAATAAGATGAGAAGATGCCTATTGCATCAGGCTTCCGCCATCAATATTTATACTCCATTGCAGACAGATGTGACAGAGTTCCTCATAAATGAACTCTTAAAAACAAAAGAGATAAAAGACAGTGCTGTCAACAGTTTGCAAATATTTTAGGAACTGTATAGTCTAAAGATATTGCATTGTGAGGAAATAGTACATTTATGGTATATTGGTTTTTAAGTATGTGTTTTCAATATAGGATAAGATACGGTAATAAACTGGACAAAACACAAAAGAATACCTGTAGCAAAGGGAATAATCGTAGACTGGCCAGCGGGTTGTTTTAAATAACAGCTGTTCCTCCCCAAGTCTTGATCTCTATTAAATTAATTCCCTGAATAGTTAAGAATAAGAAACAGACCGGGGTATGTAATTAAAAAACAAATTGGAATAACTTTTTTTTCAAGAAACCCTATAAATTATAGAAGAGAAGAGGCCTGTTTCTCATACAAGCCAGGACGCTGAATAGTAAAGAATAGAATTGGGCAACATTTTTTCAACTTGCATTCTGTTTTGCTGAAGAATGCAGATTAATGTTGACCAAAACATTTTGCAAATTTGTGTCAAATTTGCCAAATTGCTTCAGTTGGGAAAAATAATCTGAAAAAAACAAATGTTTAGATTTTTTTTTAATCTAAATGACTTTTTGTTTTGAAATTTACTTGTTTAATTTTTTAAAAAATTTAAAGGATAAAAAAAGTCAAAAATTAAACATTTTGTTTTGAGTTGAATGAAATGCTTCATTTGACCTGAAATTATTTTTTTTTGTTTGACTAGTGAGTCAACAATCACCTATTCACACAACTTTAGTCAGGTATCCAACGCCCAGTCTCCAGGAGGGCTACAGAGACTCATGTGAACTGTGCTCTTCGGTTTTTCAACATTCAGTGCTCAAGCGCCTATTAATTCCATTTAAAAAAAAGAGAGAGAGAAAATTGGGCACACATTGGTACAGTTTGCTGTTTCCTCTTACTAGGGAAGTCAGACATTTATCTTAGCTATACTGTAAACTTTAAATCAACTTCTCTTCTAGCTCATTGTTAATTTTTGCTCTTATATATTGGGGGTAATGGAAAATGCCCTTTGTTTTCTGTTTGTATGTGAAATACTGGTATTTTGTTGCTTTGCAAACCATATTAAGGTAATGGGCATAAAATTTTCATGCAGTGAATCTGTGCATGTCACACATCTGAGAGCTGAATTTAGGTCAACATTTTCAAAATGTGGTTGCCTAAAGCTAGGTACCTAAATCCACTTTAGGATAGTAAATTTAAAATGTTGGCTTTTTAGTCTTAGGTTGTACATGTGTCAGCTATGACTAGAGAACAGGAGCAGTTACAAATATTTTGAATTATTGCTTCGGTGTTTTGAAATTACTTTTTAATTGTAAACTTTAAGAAATTCTGTGTATATACTATGGATAAGACTGTGGCATTTAGCCACAGCCAATAGAAAAGAAGTAGTTCCCCAGGAGGAATCTTGGAGAGAAAAGCAGCCTTTGAGGCATTCTGCCTCAAACAGCTTTCCATTTGCACTGGGGAAACCACAGTCTGTTTTATCCTTTTTGAGGAGTGCTGCATGGTTTCCCCCAGCATGGCCTATCAAGTCTGCTAGCTAGCAGATAAGGGACCTAGAGCCATGGCTCCACCTACACCTACTTCCAGGGTTCTTCCAAAATGAAATTCTTGAGAAATCAACCAATTTTGAAGTGTTTTGATGTCAATGGAACTGCATATTCCAACACAATATAAGTCCGTCAAAGTTTTCCAATCATTTCTACTGAAAATCAATAGACTAAGTCCATTAGAAATTCCAGTTATACTATGATACTCACAAGAACATCACTTGGGAAAGGCTTTCTTTCCGTTACGCAAACAAGCTGAACTGTGAGACCACTGAAATACATTATAGATCTATGTAATAAAGCTAAATCATGTGAACATGGACTAACTGGAGACAGAATGTATTTTTATATAAATAAATCAGAACAAAGCAAAAAAAATTTAAAGCGGACTTGACTTTGCAAAGAATAATGGAGGTTTATAGTTCAAATGAAAACAGCTTCCCTAACTAAAGTGTTAACAAGCAGACAAGAAATGATTTTCCTCTTCATACCAAGGTATAAGGACAGACTGCAAGTATAAGCAAATGGCAGAAGTCTAGTCCGTTTTCAATGAATGTGCAGGCCATTGCAATAAAATACAGATGCATCAAGCACCAATTGATGTGTAATGTCATGCTTGTAATAAATGCAACTATTTTGCAAGTGTGCATGTCTAAGCACATATTGCAAAGAAATACAAAATAAATTAATGAACATACAACTGGCAAGTAAAGCTCTGATATTGATCATACCCAAACAGCTTGTGTGTCTCTTAATAAAGTTAGAAAACAAGATTCTCTAACAGTTACTGGAGTTAAGTGCAATATAAGAAGAGGTAACTATAAAACAATTAGTCACCACTCAATGAACAAAATGAACCCATGTGGCAAAGTGAAACTAGACTACCTTTAAAACCATAGATCCTATTCCACTGAGTCAAATTCTGAATGGTAAGAACCATATTTGCTTGAGTTGAAGCTAAATCTGTAAATGCAGATAACCGTCATTTTCTATAGACCAGGATGCAAAGAATTTGATGAGGTGCATTAATGATATACTGGGATCTCTGTGATGAATTATATCATTGAAAATACATGCACCACAAAGTCCCATTAGTACTGAGAAATAAGAGACAAACTGAACTTGACCAGATGGTGAAATTAGATGTTATGGAGTGCATACACACAACAACTAAAAGGATTAACAGTTTGGTCACTGGATCTATACAAACCCTTAACTTATTTGATTTAACAAAAGGAATTGAATAAAACCATCACAGCTGAGAACTATCCCTTGAGAATGGATGAGGCCTCCATTTGGCTGTCTTGTGATGCAGTATACAAACCCCGCACTGGGCAGCAAGGGGTTAAGGAGCTGCTAAGGGCTCAGCCAGCCCCGTCCCACCACACCGGCAAGAGATGCAGAGACAGGAGGAGGAGTTAAAAGTGAGCAGAACAGCTCACTTGTGGGCAGACTAGGAAGAGAACAAACCTTTAACTTGCTGCTCCTCAGGAAAGGGCTGAGGGAACACAGGATCTCTCCCTCAGCAACTCTACCTGAAGGCCCCTCCTTGACAAAAGGGAGGACCTGCTTCTGTTATACCCAGAGAGAGAGGCATTTCCCCCTTATGCCTACGAACCCAGTTTATTTGTGTTGATTCCCTGTATTTTTTTATGGACTAGCCCCAAAAGGGAAGAGACTTGGAACTGACTTGGCTGGAGGGACAATAGTGGGGTGATAGGAAGTGACTCAGGGAGTGCAACCTTGAGATGCCCCTAGGTGTCAAACCCTTTGGTAGCCCTCCCAGGGCTCTGGGCCAGAGCCTCGTGGATTTGGAGGACCTGGGCTCCCCTACCAAAACCCCAATATGCCTGTTGAAGGCCTAAATCCTGACCACTAGGTAATGATCCCCATGAACACAGTCCATCACACTCCTTTAATTAGACGGTAAACTCTTCAGGGCAGGGACTGTCTCTTACAATGTGTTTGTACAGTGCCTAACACAATGGAGCCCTGATTTCAGGTGGGACTTCTAGATGCCATTGTAATGTAAATAATAATTGTATATGCTTAAGTGTTTGCTAGCTCAGGGCCAGAGTGCTCAGCACCTTGCAGGCTTTCAGCCTAAAATGACCAAAACATATTCAGAGATGATGTAGTGTTTGGCAATTTATCAAAGCAAAGAACCTTAAATTTTCCACAAACAAATTTCTTATTAGGTTAAATGAGAGTAGCAAGCTATGCAGGATGCCGCCTCAGTGAGAATGAATTTTGAAAGGACACCAAAAAAGCAGAAGCAATTCTACAAATGGAAAGACCCCAGCACAAAGGGATTCTTACAGAGATTCATGGACATGTTAACACAGATAAGCAAATTCATCCTTAATTTGTCACAATTCTGTGCTCCACAAAGAATGCTCCTTGCGGACAGTGCAGAATGGCACGGGGATGATTGGCAAAAGAAGCTTTTGGGAATTAAAATAAATTGTCCCGGGTTTCTGTGTATTGAATTATTCTGAGACTAACAAAGAACCTAATATCTTGCCTTTTTTCAAGATGATTATCCAGTGACATACTTTGCAAAGCTGTAACTAGAACTCAACCATAGTATTCTCAGACCAAAAAAGAAATATTGGCAACTTTAAGGGGGATTTGATAACTGCTTTCAACTACCTGAAAGAGGGTTACAAAGAGGATGGAACTAGACTGTTCTCAGTGGTACCAGATGACAGAATAAGGAGCAATGGTCTCAAGTTGCAGTGGGGGAGGTTTAGGTTGGATATTAGGAAAAACTTTTTCACTAGGAGGGTGGTGAAGCACTGGAATGGGTTACCTAGGAGGTAGTGGAATTTCCTTCCTTAGAGGTTTTTAAGGTCAGGCTTGACAAAGCCCTGGCTGGAATGATATAGTTGGGGATTAGGTCCTTCTTTGAGCAGGGGGTTGGACTAGATGACCTCCTGAGGTCTCTTCCAACCCTGATATTCTATGATTCTATGGTCATAAATTGGTTGAAATAGAAAAATCATTAGTCATCAGAAGACATTGGGCAAAGCACTGCCTAGACTTCAGAAAATAGCATGAAATTGCAAAAATACTAATTAAATGTGACGAACAGGCTCGGTAAAAAGCTTCTTATAGTGAACATACTTTCCAGGACACCTATCAATCGTGAAAACAAGGAGCTGTGTGAAGCAAAGTCTGAAGTAACTGACCCAAAATGACCCAAAAGTTTACAACAGTGAGTAATTCTAAACGGCTGTCCAGCAGAAAAAACCCAGTCACCTCCAAGTACAAAATCCTCTTGGAACTACAGAGATGAAATTGCTATATATATAAATGGGATTCTGTACAAGGGATGTCATGTCATAATACAATACAGCATGAAGTCAAAAATGCTAAAGATAATCTTCAGTGCCCAACTGGGTTTAGAAAAGTGTAAGAACAGAGCCCAAAATAAATGCTCCCATCACAAATAGCATATTGAAGTTTAAAATCTACAATCAATATAGGAAAGAAAATGCAAAGGAACTATGGACACCATATCATTGTTAAAATATCACAATGCATTTCACAATTCTTTGTTAGGATAACTAATTCAGAGACTAATTGGAGGAAGATTAAAAACAGTGGTGCGAATATCTAACTAGTTTCTTGAACCAAACAATTTCACCCTGAAGTAATTGCTTAGGAGCTGTATGCCAGAAAAATAGAACAGAAAAAGTACCATAAGAATACCACATACTACTGTGAAGCTCTGGGGGTTCACCCAGACTAGTAAGGGGTTGTGTCACCACCTGCCCTATAACCCTGGGTGCTTCAGTGCTGTGCTGCTCAGAGCCCTGACACTAGCAGCCTACTCACAGCACAGTGGCCTCACCCTGACTTCCACCAGCATGGTTACTCCTTGCAGCCCTTCCAGTCCTGAGCCTTCCCAAAACCATATCCCCTGCAGTCTCCAGTCCCTCTCACTGGACCTTCACAGAAGACATCAAGTTCGTTGCCTCCAAGAGACAGCACACTCAGCAGCTTGTTAGTTCGGCTGAAGACTCACACTTGAGTTTAATACACAGCACTGAGATGGTTTTGTAATAAAATAAGAATAAGTTTTTATTAACAAAAAAATAGGTTTAACTGTTTTAAAATAAGGGTGAAAGAGATAGGCAAGGTTACAAATAAAAACAAAAAAACCCTACTTTCTAGTGACTAAAATTTGATTCTAGAAAGGTACAATATTTGCCTAAGCAGCTTCCTTACTTACATCAAGTTAACAGCAGCCTTACCCCTCCAGACTAGGGGATCCAACTTTCATAGGCTCGAAGGGTGCTATATCTTAATATCTGCTCAGTGATGAATCCCAAAATGGCTTTTTGCCTCTGCTTACATCTTCCCAACATTCATTGACCCTGTTTCAAAAGGCAAGAAGGCTTCCCGGGGGTACAGCTACCGTCCGCCATCCGCCGTCCGCCAGAATAAGTGATCATCTTCCCCCAACTTGCTCACCCAATGCTTTGTTTACCTTACATGTAAATATGCTTTTCATTGTCTTAGGTTTCACCATGCTTAAGTTACATTGGAGACACAGTCTAGCCTGCAAAACAACTTTCGTTTGTCTAGAACACTGCCCGCCAAACGCATTTGAGGAACGTATTTCCAGCCTACACATATAATTCTTTATACATTGCCCATATGTACATCACACAATAATATTAATGACCACCATGTTACCGGTTTGCATATAATACCTTACATGACACCTTTTAGATACAGATTACAACAACAGTGAGTTGGGGCAATGAGTGTGCCATGCCTGATCAGAGTTACGGTATGGTGTTCCCTCTGACAATTGACATTGAGAGGCTCTCCTCAGTCAGAACCTCCCATTGCAAGTGGGAGAGAATACACGTCAAACAAAATGGTTGGCAACCTGCCAAAGGAGCAAACTGCACTAATATAATATGTCATGCCTAGCCCTGAAGTTCAGCTCTATAGGAGGAACAAAGTACATCTAAACAAAACCAAGGAATACACTGACTGTGTTTCTTGAGGACTTCCAGAATGCTACAACAGTACTCTTATGCTGACAGGAGTAACACATGCCCTCCTGTTCAATAAGGGGAAAAAACCTCAAATGCACACCAGCAACAGATACAAGGTCTAGGAGGAGCATTCACTTCAGCAGTTTAACAGGCCACTGTAGAAGGAAATCTTCTGAGAACAAGAAGTGGCCATGCGATCAGAAAGTCATTTAGGTTCAGAGACTAATTGACAGATTAGATTGTGGTTATTTGGGGCTGATACTGAGGCGTATTTTCATTTGATTTAAAAACAAAAATAGTTAAAGGGAAGATGTAACAGCCACAGGAGGCTGTGGATACTGACCCCTGTTCTGTGACAGCAAAATTGACCTTCATTACCCAGACTAAGATTATGTAACATGGGCCAGGAAATAAAAACTAACTTCCTTACCAGCACTCCTGTAATATACATTTTATTTGAGAATTTTAATAAAAAGTTATCTTTTAAGACCCTACTATGGCACACTAAGCTATCCTCCACTATTCTGATATAACCTCCTTCAGAAACATAGGAATCTGGTTCTTCAAACTTAAATAATAGAAGAAAAGGAACCTAATCAAGATGACATTCTGATGGCCACATTTCAGCCCCTTCTTCCAGTTCTGGGCTCAACATCACTTTGATTTGGGCAGTCATATTGGCTAAATAAGGAAAGACATTAAGCTTCACTTAATCATTTTTTTTATTTTTGTCTGTCATTTCACCGTGGTGTTGGTAGTCAGTTGGTTGCTAGGTTTTCCACTAAGACTATGGAAGTCATGATATCAGCCTGTAATCTGTTAAATGCCTTCAAAACCACCATTCTTTGCTTATGTAAATTCAATGCCTTTCTGTACCGGTTCTTATTGTATAAAATGTGTGTTATGATTTGATCAATGTCTTCCTTTTAATCAGTGAAAAATTCATCATATGGTAGTTGGATTCTAATGTAGAAAGACTCTCAGAGGGAGTTCCCCTGGGTGTTACTTAAAAACTGGGCATGAATCCTTAATCCGTCATGAGGCTGATGACAGCTATGGAAGAATTTTTGAACTTTCACAGTATAGGGGTGATGGTTGTTACTATTCTTTGGCAAGACTTAAATAGTATGTAAACTTATTGAGATCGGAAATTTAGGATGATTAAGCCTGTGAAACTCCTAATCTCTTTCATATAAAACTTTCATTACTTGAGCAAAAATCAAAGGTCCTTGTCATGCAAAAATGCACATAATATGGCAGCTTCATCAATATGGACACAATGGGTCTGTGATGCGGTGGAACCCCATCCTGGGATAGAAAGGATTAAGAGCCAGTTACTTACATCTGTTGTACCTGTGCTAAGTAACTAAATAATGAGTTACTTCTTAGTGAGAAGGATAGGACTAAGGAATCAGGTGATAACTTAATGGACACCTAGGCATCATAAAAAGGGAGAGCTCAGTCTGAGGAAGGAATCAAAGGAAACAGAGGGACTCATGTGAAGGGCCTTGAGCCCATAGGAGAACAGACAGTTCAGGAAAAATCTGCCTCATGGACTAGAGCTCAATGCAGGAGTTGAGGGGAAGACGTTGGAGTTGCTGATAATGGAGATTTAAGACAGAGCCCAGAGGAAGGGCTGATTTGTTGTGAAAGTTTGGAAATTAGTTTGAGCTTTTGTTGCCCCAGAAGGGATCTGACTTAGAGGCTTCTCAGCTGGAAAGCTGAATTGTGCACAGAGACAGATGGCTTACAGTGGGTGCATGCTGGAGATGAAGACCCCTGTGACCTCACACCCACATGCTGTCAGAACTGTGGAGTTGAGCACAAGGGTGGCTGTAAAGGTGTTCCCACCTGGAACTGCCACCAAGGAGTTTTTCTGACAGTCTGGTGTTACAGGAGTACAGTGATGCTTTGGCCAAGATCTTTTCCCTTTTACATGTCATGAATGTGCTCTCTGTACTAGTTCTCCATTATTTGAAGATTCCCCTTAGATAAGGGGAATCCTCCAGTAATTCCAGCTTTCCAGGTACACTGTTCTAGTGGTACAAAGTAAGGGCACAGATGTGATGTTCTGTTCAGAACCTCTTTATAAGTCAGAAAACATTCTGTCTAAGAAGTTTTGGGTGCATGGATACAACGTGGGCAAATTAAGGCTGGCTACTTTGGTGGAGACAATGGGTCTAGGCAGTATGGAATGTTCAACTGATTTTTGGGGGGCAGCGATTTCCCCCCCACACACACACCCTCCGTCTCCTCATAACCAAAACCATAGGAGAGGGGATTCATCTCTTCCAGCAGAAGTGTCAAACACCAAGCCTGCTTGATGTAACCGTGTGTAATAAAGTCTATAGGACAGCCTAGGGATAAACTCAAGATGCTAATCTGAGTTAAAATAACAGTGAAGAAATGGCAGTTTAACTTCTAACCCTTGTTAACTAATGTTGGTTAGTTAACCCAAGTTCAGAATACAGTTTTTATTTGCAGTGAAGACCTGCCCAAAAAGACTGAAAAACAATGTTAGCTAAAAGCATAGTTGGTAAATATGGCCCTATTATTCCCTTCATTTTAAATACACTGGCAATTGAAGGGACTCGACAATACTACATCTATATACTGACCCATGGACCAGAATTAAAGTTAGAATATGGACCTTTCCACAGAAGGAGTTTGGTCATAAGTTCTGATTCAGTGGAGCATTTAAATGCGTACTTAAGCACATAGTTAAGTATAATTTGAGTGATCTGGGCTCCAGTTCAGAAAAAGCACTTAAGAACATGCTTGCTATTCAAGACAGCCCTTAAGATGATTTCAGTGGAATTTAAGTCCATTTTTAAGGGAATAGGGATATTTTAAAGAAGGGCAGAAAAGGCATGATAAAGATTTATCTTTCAGTCTGAAAGACTTCTCCAGAGGGGCCTAAGCAATCAAAAACAAATACTGATAATCCCATCCAAAAACAACTGAATAAAGTTTAACCTATCAGTTGCCATGCTGAAAGCAATGAGAAGACATGCACTATAGATTAGAAACAGGATTAATACTTATATTGTGAAAACAGTACTTAGATTTAAATAACTCCTTGGGGCTGAGACTACCTTTTTCTTTATTGTACAGTGCCTAGCACAATGGAGTCCTGATTGTTATGGTAATATAAATAATAAATGCTAATTATGCTGTTGTCAATATAAAAATGAATTTACAAATCACAACACAATTCAATATATAGCTAATTCCACAGACAACTATTCAGTGTATAATAAAAAGGGACCAAGCTAAGTAATAAATCAACCAGCTATTTATAGTTAAGTATTTCAGAATGATTAAGTAGCAATCATTCTTCAATTATGCTATGTTTTATGAGGTTCATATTGGGTTTGCCATGTTTTAAATCTTTATATTCTCACTCACTGAGTGATGGGCACAATATAAGAACAGAAAAGTGACAACGATGATCCAGAAATGAAAATTAAAAAGCATTTCTGAAAGCAAATGCTAACTGTGATGGGGTGGACTGGCCCAGCACTGGAGTGGAAGGGATTAAGGTAGCGCTCTTAGCAGCAGAAGCCATGCCCCCACAACCCTGCTGGGCATGCTCCAACTGTTGATGTAGTATAAAAAGGAGCAGCATAGCTCAGTCTGGGCTGACTGCCAAGGAAGAGGGATGCTTAGTAAAGGCTCCAGCCCTTACAGCCATTACAGCCCTTACCTACGGGAGCTGAAGAGCCTGAGACCCAGATAAGAGTCCTGCCACCATCAGAACCCCAAGGAGCATCCTGTGTTGAGGAGCCTGGAGGCCCTGATACCCTATGGACTGCTGTTGCAGGAAAGCCAGTAGGAAGTGACCCGGTGAGGGAGTGGTACCTTCCACCCTCATGAGGTCAGCATGTTTCACTGGGATTCCCTGCTAACCCAGTGGCGGACTGCTCTGCTGCTGTTAGGGCCCTGGGTCGGGGCCCAGTGGAATTGGGTGGGCCTGGGTCCCCCACACCACCCCCATGGTGATGGCCCAAAGTACTGGCCAATTGGCCACACTACCCTGCATTCGAGGGTGGTTATATTGACTCTGGTAATTGGGCTGCGCTCCACTGCAGAGACAGGGAGCCCTATTGATTCTGGCCATTGGGTTACGCAACCCTGAGTCTTGGCGTAACCCTCTTGGCTTCACCGCAGGGCTATCACACCCTTTCCCCACCCCCAGGGTGATGCGGTGTACTGGCCCCATGACACTAACCATATATTTACAAGAAGTGAGGATAAATCGAACATTCCTTGCCTGAGTTTCAGTTAAAAATATTCCTGACTTGAAAGTTTTGCAGCTTATCAGAATGAATAACAGCAAAGGCAGAGGCTCATCCTGCGCATAAGAAAAGTGTCGACTGTCCAAGGGATATCAGCTTTTGATATATGAAATGGAAACTTTACATCTGAAAGATGAAACAATAGCTCTCACAGCAAATCGGTCTTTAGAATAGGCTACATGACCTATCAGGGACAGCCTATCTGACAAAAATGATAAAATGTGCGTTACTGAGGGGAAAATTGGGTTTCTATAAGCAAAAGGAGAAAATAATGAAATAGATTATAGAAATGAGATTTCTAAATACAAAAGAAAAAGCATTTAATTTTGTTAACATCTCAATAGAATATATAGAGGTTTCTCTAGCAATACATCTATGTATTTCTCTAGCAATGTATCTATGCATGATATATTTTAGAAAACTAATAGGTTTAAATTCCAGCCTTTGGCTTAGGCAAAGGCTATCAGCATCACTTTATCTCAGTGATAATAACCCTTTTGTACTTTTGTTTTTACATTAGCACAATTTTATTCAAAAGAGCTCAGTTATTTAAATCCAAGTCTTCTTCATAGGTAACCTTTATACTCACTTTATCTTTAAAAAAATACACTAAACCTACTAGGCACATAGAGTGAGCTCTTTCAGAACAGACTGAGCACTTTTAAAGTAAAAGGTAATCACAAGCATAATATTTTACTTTCCTGAATTCACTGTAAAGGAAACACTGTATGATTTAAACTGCCAAATATAATTTCCTTTTTTGATTAGGATCATCTCATAAATAGATTCTTATGTATTTAGGGCTCAGTCCTACCTGCTTTAAGTCAATGAGAGTTTTGCCATTCAGTTCCATGGGAGCTGAATAAGACCCTTATGAGGCAACATTGAAGGGGGGAAAATGAATTCAAATAGGAAATATTTCAAGCTACTCTCCGAGAAAGTTGTTTAAGAAGTAAAAGTCACAGAGCTATATCTCTATACAGTACCTCCAGAAAGGCAGAGTAGATTAATAATCTATAAGAAACTGTCATCACAGTCAATTGTTGCAATAAAGAAACAATGAAAGGTTTTTAAAATATCCTTCAGATGTATGTGGAATTTCCTGAAAAGCTTTTTTTAGTGAATCCTTTGATGAAATGGTAATTTACAGTAAAATGTCACTCAAATACACTATCTAATCATCAAAATGGCTTTTTGGTTACATATTTTATTCCTCAAGACTCATTCTAAAAATCCACAAAGCAAATAAGCAATATACATGTTTAAATATATATTGCTTTGTTCTCCTCAAAAATAGCAAATACACAGAACCTCCCAGAATGAAGGGTAAAACAGGTGAGGAAGATAATGAATATCTTTGGGAAATCCATGCTACAGGACATTAAACCTGCTAGATATATAAAAACAAAACTCTTAAGTTTCAAGTTTTGGGGGGGGATTTTCTTGGGGGGAGGCTTAAAGAAGAAAACATGTATCTATTAGCAAGACACTTGAATCTGATTTTGTTTAATTAAATAATTAAACACTAAATTCAAAACAAAGACATGCACAAATATTAAACAATAATTTCATCAGTTATAAACTTTATTTGGGTTTGTTTAAATGTATTTGCTTACAGCTGGGTACAGCAATTAGCTTGCAGAAGATGATCAAGAACAATAAAACAGCTTAATTATGTAAACCAATATCAAATTCCAGAATGTTGAATCTGTTGCACTTACGGCTACAAGAATAACTCATTGAGCAGAGCCTTTAGTTTTGATCTTTTCTAGTACATTTCCTAGGAAACTGCATTTACCTCCTTTTACTCAGTTTTATTTTTGTTAACAGACAGATGCTGATGAAAGGGATGCTGTTTTTCTGTGAATCTCCAGTCAGAATTTTTTTTTACTGTTCAGTGATACTATTATACAGGGCCGGCTCTAGGCTCCAGCAAAACAAGCAGGTGCTTGGGGCGGCACATTTCTAGGGGTGGCATTCCGGCATGTACCAGCCCTAGAAATGTGCCCCAGCTCGCCTTCGCTCCGCCTCCACCTGCTCCCCTGAGCTTGCTGCCACCGCTTTGCTTCTCCCCCTCCCTCCCAGGCTTCGCACAGCAAGCCTGAGAGGGAGGGAGGGAGGAGAAGCCAAGCAGCGGTGTGGGCCGGGGAGGTGGCGGTGGTGGAGCGGAGGTGAGCTGGGGTGGGGAGCCCCATTACTCCACCCCCCCCATTACTTCCTGCGCTCCACCCAACCCTGGCTCACCTCTGCTCTGCCTGCTCCCCTGAACACACTGCCTCTCCCTTGCCTGAGAGGGAGGGGGGAGAAGCGGAGCGGCCAGCGTGTTCAGGGGAGCAGGCAGAGTGGGGGTGAGCTAGGGCAGGAAGTTGCCGGGGGGGGAGAGCCGCAGGAAGCAATGGGGAAGAATACAGCGCTCCTGGGGGAGGAGGCAGGGCCGTGGATTTGGAGAAGGGGTGGAGTTGGGGCGGAGCTGGGGGTGGTGGGGGGCATGAAAAAAAAGCAGGGGCAGCCAAAAATTTTTTGCTTGGGGTGGCAAAAATCCTAGAGCTGGCCCTGCTACTATAGTAACTACTCCCTGTCTGTACTGAACAGAGTTTGTGTGGGACATTGACACAAAGAAAGAAACATTTGGAAAATAAATAATTCACTACTGTGAAGCACCCAACTATCAACAATCTGACACCCTGACCTGGATGGTTAATTTTCTTCTTCATGTAAATAATATAGCTGTGTGTGAGAGAAGTATAGTGGATAATCATTTAGATTTTTTTTAAAAAAAACTTCATTAACAGAAAGCACAAGGAATAATGCGGTCTCCCACCTGCAAGAGTTGCTGCAGTTACAGGGAGAAAAAGAACCTGTTTTATGCCAAAATGCCATATTTACCCATGAGCTCACTCTAGCAGATAAACGTTAAAGCACATATTACTAAATATTCATAGAGTTGGAGGCCAGAAGAAACAATTACAATCATCTAGTCTATCATCCATGCATCTGTCCTCCTGCAGACCATACAAGTTCACTCACTAATTCCTGCGTCAGCCCAATAACTTGTGGTTGTACTAGACCAGTCTCAGATCCTAGATGTATAAACTTTAATTTGGCCATATAAAAAAGGGAAAAAAACCCAACACATTATTTACATCCAGTTTACTAAGCAATCTAGATGGTTCCGACTAAAGTCTTGTCTACATGAGCACTTATGTCAGCAAAACTTTTGTTGCTCACGGGTGTGAAAAGAAAAAACAGACCCCTGAGTGACGTAAGTTTTACCAGCACAAGCGCTTGTATGCATAGCGCTATGTTGGCAGGAGGCACTCTCCCACCGACATAGCTACTGCAACTTACTGAGCTGGTTTTATTATGTCGATGGGAGAGCTGTGCTGTTGTAAGCTTCTAAATTTAGACATGGCCTAAGTGAGCCATCTACACCCATAGTCCAAGAGCAAGGCATAGTTACAATACGTTTCTGTAGTGTGTCACTGTGGTTGGCTACTTTAGGCCTCAATTCAACAAAGCACAGAAGCACGTGCATGTACTGTATATGCTTAAGTACTGTGCTGAACCAGGACTTTAATAGATTAATTTTTTTCATTATATTGAAAGCTAAAAATCTAAGATAACAGCAGCCACCATAGCAGCCAGCTGCTAAGCCTTGACTTACAAAAAGCCATGTGGTATCCATCTGTAAGCAGTGATGAGTGCAGAAACTCCTGTTCTGAGCTGTTTTCAGACTAGTTTCTTGCCTAAATCTCCATTACTCTCTCCCACTCTAGCCATGATCTCAATGTAAGGGGACTGTTGCCCCCTTACTAACATTCAGTAGGGGTGTTTCAGTTGCTAGCTCCCGGTACTGAAAAGGGGGAAGGGTCGATGGGGAATCAGGACCCTGAGACTGACAGCCCCCAGGAACAATGGGGAGAGGTCAATGCTCCCGGTCAGCCTGAATGACAAGGTGGGCAGGCTAATCAGGGAGTCAGGAGGCCAGGGAGGTCCCATCCTCCCTGTGAGCTGGAATTGTCTGGGTCAGACAGAGTGGGTCCAAGCTAAGGAGAAAGCAGGGGCCCAAGCTGAGCTGGGGAGCAGAGCTGGACCAGATCCAGAGAGAGCAGACCCTGTCCTGGGAGCAGAGCTGCATCCCCAAAGCCAGAGGCACAGCCCAGAGAGAGCAGACCTGTCCTGGGAGCAGAGCTGTAGCAACCAGAGCCAGAGGGGCCAAAGAAGGAGCCCAGGGAGCTGGAGGCAGAGCAGCAGCAGCAACAGTGCTGAGACAGAGTGGTGGAGCTGGGACTGGAGCAGTCCTGAGCTGGGTGCAGTGGGCAGCTGGAGAGAGCAAGGGGGACCCTGGGCAGCAGGCCTAGCACAGGGAGATGCCTCAGCCAAGAGGCTCTGCAGGCCAGGCTTGGATCGTAACCCCGACAGGGCGAGGGCAACACTGGGAAGAAGGGTCCTGCCACTGAGAGCCTGAGAGCGTGTGGCCACCACCAGAGCAAGTGTCCAACCCACAGCATCCCTGCAGCACAGCCAGAGCCTGAGAAAAAGGCCTGAGACTTACAAGGAGCAGATTGTGAACTGCCCTGACATTCCAGAGACGCTATTTGTGATTTTCCCTGCCACAGAGCGGGTTGATGTGTTTCCTTTAACCTTTCCTATTTTTCCTTATTTTTTAAATTAATTGTTGATTAAATAACTTGCATTTGCTTTAACTTGTATGTAATGGTCAGTGGGTCAGAGAAGTGCCCAGTGCAGAGAGAGTACCCCAAAGTGGGGACACCCTAGCCTCTGTCCTAGGTGACCACAGGAGGGTTGGGGGTCGAGCCCCCAAGGAATCCTGGGCCCAGCCTTGTTGGGGTTACGAGGACTCTGCCAGACAGGAGAGTGGAAGGGGAGTCCTCGAGGGCAGGGAGACCACTGGGTAAAGGAAGTGGGAGCGAGGACTCAGATCCTTTCGCTAGCCCACTTCACCAGGCTAGTGCAGAAGCCAGGAAAGTTCCCCACAATAGCGGGACTGTTCCCCCGCTTACATAATGGCAGACAGCTACATAAAGGGACAGAGTACCTCTCTTTCTTTGTCCTGATCATTCTCCAGGAACTGTGAAGGAGTTCATTTCAAAGCAGTACTTTGTTTTTATTTTGGTAATTTTTTTAAAAAGGAGTATGACACTGAAGATTTCACAATTGACATACATTGGGCTAAGATTGTGCAAATAAGAGTGCAAATTTAATGGTAAGGGTAATCAGTCATTGCAATAACTGACCTAGGGATATGGTGGATTCACTATGAGTTGAAATCTTTCAATCAAAATTGGACATCTTTTTAAAAGATATGCTCCTGCACAACCAGAAGTTATTGGGCTTGGTGCAGGAATTCCTGAGGGAAATAGTTTGGTCTGTGTTAGGCATAGTTCGGTCTGTGTTAGATCATAATGGTCGCTTCTGGTATTAAAATCTAAGCCCTAGTCTACATTACAAACTTATGTCAGTATAAAGAAAAGGAGTACTTGTGGCACCTTAGAGACGAACAAATTTATTTGAGCATAAGCTTTTGTGAGCTACAGCTCACTTCATTGGATGCATTCAGTGGAAAATTCAGTGGAATTATGTCAGTATAACTGTGTCGCTCAGGGGTGTGGAAAATCCATGCTCCTGAGCAACGCAGTTATACTGACCCAACGCCCAGTGTAGACAGTGCTGTATCAATAAGAGGGCTTCTCCCATTGACATAGCTACTGCTGCTTGGGGAGGTGGAGTACCTACACCAATGGGAGAAGCTGTCCATCAGCATAGATTACATCTTCACTAAGCAATGTAGCTGCAGCACTGTAACTGTAGACATGCCCTAAGTATGAGAGTATTTAAAATTGTTGCTAACTTTTGCCAGAGACCAGAATTAAGTGAGTTTAGTCAGCGGCAGATTAAGGCAATCCAAGGCCCTAGGCCAACGCACATGTGACCATAGGACCCTCTGGTTCCACCCCCACAACCCAAGTATTGGCACCATCCAATACTTGGAGTTGCATTGGCCACAGGACCCTCTTCTCCCAAAGGAAACAGCATAATGTGATCCCTCTATTGCCTCCCATGAGAGACAGGGGAAACAGCAGAGGGTCCTTCAGTACTTGCCCCAGCATCTACTAAATGTATCTGCTTGGGTGGGTGGTCCAGGCTAGCTACATTCTAATCATCCTGCCAAATTCATATTGCACTCCGTCAATACCCAACCCCGGAGAAACTAAGGATCCAACCAATGGACCAAATTTGGTGATGAATCCTGGTCATGTGCCACCTGGGGCATGTTGTGCACATGTAACCTTTGGGTGGGATAAAGTTCACTTCATTTCCCATCTCCAGTACCTTTAAAAAAAACCCCATAGAAAGTAGTTGGAGACTCAGAGTTCAGTCCCTAAGGATTTTCAGCAAGGATTGCACAGGATCAACCTCTCCACATTCAAGTCCCAAAGGGAACTAAAGAAATGAATTGAATTAAATAACTTTACAAAATCTTTATGATAAAGAAACAAATAATAATCTAATTTTTACAGCATGACATTACTATTTTATAATCACACACATTACCTTCACAGTTATTCATAAACATAAATAAAGAAAACAAATTAAAATCTGAACAGTTCATTCCCCACATAAATACAGTGAGAGGAAACTGAAAGTTCCCAAAGCTTAGGTTTTGGTCACCTAAGTCTCAGAGTCTTTGATCACCAAATCTATATAGTCTGCTGAGTCTAAAACCGGTTTGAGAGTGGTAGCTGTGTTAGTCTGTATGAGCAAAAACAATGAGAAGTCCTTGTGGCACCTTAGAGACTAATGCATTTATTTGAGCATAAGCTTTCGTGGGCTAGAACCCACTTCATCAGATGCATGGAGTGGAACAGTATCTTCAGTTGGAATCCATGCAGACTCTTCCTCTGCTGAAATCACTGCTAGCCAGTCATTTAACTGATTAACCACCACTTAGTTAAGTGTATAGATTTAAAGAAAACTCTGCTGCAAAATGCTTCACAGATAGGGACAAGAGCCTGCTTTCTGATCCTGGGCTCAGCTTCTCCCAACTCTCACAGTGCACATGGCCTTCTGCAAAGCAGCTGCCCTGACTACTTGCCCTTATGGAGTCTGACCCCAGCAACAGGGAACCTATTGGAGCATACCGAAAACTACCACACCCAATTCCATAATCTTCTGAATGTGGAGTGCTTACTCTGCCTAGCAACAATGACCCAGCCATAATTCACTCCTACCTTCCCACAATGGGTCTCTTAAAGAGATAGCTCCCTATTAGGCACATGGATTACACATATACTTAGAAGACTCAGTCGTCGTCTGGGGCAGCCACCCTTCCTCAGGCTTCCAGGTGTGGTCAGGGCCAATCGGGGGGAGTAGGGGGGTCAGGAGGGCCATTTGGCCTGGGCCTCAAGCTCAAAGAGGGCCTCAAATTTAGACCCTTGTTAATTTTTTGGCATTTGATAAGTTTTGCCATTTGTTTTTATGCGCATCCCTATTGGACCAAAATGTGACACATACTCTCAGTTTAGAGCTGCAAATTTAAGCAAATAAGAGATGTGATTTGGTAAAAGACACAATTTTTTTGTTAACTGATACAGATTGTCATATTAAAGAGTTAAAAATGTTCATAAATATTAATAAAAATATCGGTTTTGATGGCACAAGATTAGACCATGTGTCATCATTTTTTATTTTTATTATGGCTAGGAGCCTCAAAAGCTGGAAGTGGCCCGGGCCTCTCTGGACCTCTGAGAGGGCCTGGGTGTAGATGGCATGGAGCAGCAAATACAAGAATCATTCTGAATAGGTGTTACAGATGACATTCACTTGATCCCTGCTGCCTCTGCTCTCGCTTTTCCAGACCAAACAACAAACAGGACTACATCAATATCTATTTGGCAGGAGTTCTGGACTGTAATTTGTTTGCTCACTTAAAAAAATATAAAGGAGGTTCTGATCATAGTAGTGGGAGAGGGGGAAGTGGAGAGGACCGTCAAGAGGGTGAAGAGTTCTGAACATGGATATTAGTAATCAATTGAGATGGATGGAGAGAAATTATAATGGCAGCTCTCCATTGGCAAGATTTAGGAGATGGTAAATAGAATCCACCTTTGCATAGCTACCGGAGTCCCACTTTTGTCTGTATTTACAGTTGAATTTTGATCCTGAAGTGAGCACACACAAGTTTAGGCAGGCAGCTTCCTTCCAAAAGCTTAGAAATCAGATGATTAAAAATAAAGTGTAGGCTTGTTAGATTTTTTAATCTCATGATTTTTTGTAAGCTGAATTATGATTGTTGAATGTGTGAGATTGCTAATACTGAACTAGTGGTAAAGTGCACATCATAGTGTTTTGAGCAGAGTTTCACAGCTGCTCCTTTTTCCTCTCATCTTCATTCCCCCCCCCCCGAATAAAATATCCCTTGAAATCTGTTTGTACTGAGCCAGCCCCTCCCCCACATAGGGTGACCAGATAGCAAGTGTGAAAAATAGGAACACTTTTTTTCGGGGAGGAGGTATAGTTGCCTATATAAGATAAAGCTCCTAATATCAATCCAGTCCGGATAATATCGGGATGTCTGGTCACCCTAGCTGCACACATCACTATCAGAGCACTGGGACTACTTAAGGAGTAACATGAATAAAGGTGGCAGAATATGGCCCCATGTAACTCTAAAAGCAACAAATTCCATGACCCTTATAGCAACCCATGACAAAGGAGATAGATGAAAATAAAGCCACCTATTGCAATAAATCCATGTATTGGGTTTTACATGAACATTAGTTTCAAACAGGTGTGCGGGTGCATTTTGTAGGATCGTTATAAAAGTTCCCATTTTTGTAAAGAGGGAGGTGATAGGAGCTGTTGGCATTTCCATGATATATGCCACTAGTATAAAATATATCAGTGATTATTTAAGCACACACAAAAATCTATCAACCTGAGGTAAATGAATTATAATTCCCTTGCTATTGTCAACAAATTATAGACTGTTTCTGAGTTCTACTATCAGAAATGCAATATTTTCTTTTTTTTAGTGTCCCAAATGTAACATGATTAGGCAATTTTAGAGCTCCAGTTCAAATGATCTATTTTAAAATGGACATCAATACACAATTTTTTTCCACACACACACACAGCTGCTGAATTTAACTTTGAGATTACAGTTTCCTGTTTCTCTGCTAATGATACATTAGCCTTCAAAGCCTGAATGGGGAATAGGTAACTACAGAAACTACAAACATACATTGAATTAAACAAGATTAAAATAAAAATTTACTACATAAATTGTAGTGTTTTCTGTTGAAAATACCAGTTGAATAGTTAAACATTGTCTGCTTAAAAAAAATATTTTAACCTAGGCTGTACCTTAGAACTGCTAGCAATGCTCTTAGACCAGTAGGAGCTGTTTGCTTTTAAAAAGAAAGATTCAGGATCTGAGAGCAGGAAGCTGGTGACCTCTCAAGCCAGCTTTGGTCGTGCAGCATTAGTTCTGTGTGTGAGAGAAAATAGTCACTTATCCTCTAAGCTTCAAAAAGGTATGCATCCTAAAAAGCTAAATATATTTTAAAATGTCTTCTTTGTTACACTTCTGAGTACTATGAATGCACCATTTATTTTACATTAATATGGATTTCATTTATTTAAGGTATTTTCATATAATAAGAAATTTGAGATGGAAAAGATCTACCGTATTAGGGCAAATATTGTACCTTCCCAAACTGAAGAATTATTCTGTAAAGTATATTCTCTTTGGGTTCTCTCCCCTCCCCCCAATCTAGCTTTAGAGTATAAGCTCTTTGGGTCAAATACTGTCTGTTTGCTCATTGTTTATACAGAGCCTACCACAATGAGATCCTGGTCGGTGACTGGGGCTCCAAGGCGCTACAATACTACAAATAATAACTAATAATAAATTACAGGTGATGGTGCCTCCACATCTTCTCTCAGGGCACAATTCTATAGCTCTAATAAAACTTCATCATTATAAATATTGCAAGATATTCAATCAAATTTTTCCTTTGCTCAATTTTATATTATACCTAGTTTTACGTTCTCATAGCACCTTAAAATTCTTTGCTCTCTTCTGTGTTCATATACTACACAGATTCTTATCTTGCAGCATTTTATTCTTTATCAGGCCAAAAAAGGGAAAGCAGCAGTGGAAGGATGACAAAAGGATTTGTTAGAATCATCTGTAGTCCTGCATATACGCACAGAGCAGTGGACCCAGAAAAAGTATCCAGAGAAAAAAAGAATAAATGGTGGTAGTCAATTACTGAGCATGCCTAGTTGCTGTTTAGAGGAGGTGTAGAAATCACCATTCCAGGTAAAAGTTTTAAAAATAAGAATTAGGATTAACATTTTGCACTTTTTCTGAGCAACTGAGGGCAAAAAATATTTTTGGGGGTGGAGATTGGTAAATGAAAGCTCAGAATCACACACAATCCCTTTACTCCTGAAGCATGGGCTTTAGGTTAAAAAAAATACTTTAAGACTTGTGATAAAATGTGTTTGCAGGGTTATTGTAGCCATGTTAATCCCAGGATATGAGAGAGATATGGTAGGTGAGGTAATATATATTTTATGAGACCAATTTCTACTGGTGGAAAATACTTTGTGTAGCTCGAAAGCTTGTATATATAAGAATCTATAAGAACCCATAAGGGGAGAGGCAGCTCTTGATCTAGTCCTGAGTGGAGCGCAGGATCTGGTCCAAGAGGTAAATATAACAAGACCGCTTGGAAATCGTGACCATAATATAAAAACATTTAACATTCCTATGGTGGGAAGAACACATAAACAGCCCAATACTGTGGCATTTAATTTCAGAAAGGGGAATTATGCAAAAATGAGGAGGTTAGATAAACAGAAATTAAAAGGTACAGTGACTAGAGTGAAATCCCTGCAAGCTGCATGGACACTTTTCAAAGACACCATAATAGAAACTCAACTTATATGTATACCCCAAATTAAAAAACACAGTAAAAGAACTAAAAAAGAGCCACTGTGGCTTAACAACCATGTAAAAGAAGCAATAAGAGATAAAAAGGCATTTTTTAAAAAGTGGAAGTCAAATCCTAGTGAGGTAAATAGAAAGGAGCATAAATACTGCCAAATTAGCTATAAATTATGTAATAAGAAAAGCCAAAAAGGAGTTTGAAGAACAGCTAGCCAAAAACTCAAAAGGTAATAACAAAATGTTTTTAAGAACATCAGAAGCAGGAAGCCTGCTAAACAACCAGTGGGGCCCCTGGACCACAGATATACAAAAGTCAATGCAGAGAAACTAAATGGAATTCTTTGATTCAGTCTTCACGGTTGAGGATGTTAGGGAGATTCCCAAACCTCAGCTGTCTTGGTAGGTAACAAATATGAGGAATTGTCACAGATTGAAGTGTCACTAGCAGAGGTTTTGGAATTAATCAAGAAACTTAACAGTAACAAGTCACTGGAACCAGATGGCATTCACCCAAGAGTTCTGAAAGAACTCAAATGTGAAACTGCGGAATTATTAACTATGGTTTGTAACCTGTCTTTTAAATCACCTACTGTACCCAGTGACTGCAAGATAGCTAATGTAATGCCAATATTTAAGAAGGGCTCTAGAGGTGATCCTGGCAATTACAGATTGGTAATTCTAACGTCAGTACTGGGCAAATTAGTTGAAACAATAGTAAAGAATAAAATTGTCAGACACATAGAAAAGCATAAATTGTTGTGCAAAAGTCAACGTGGTTTCTGTAAAGGGAGATCATGTCTTACTAATCTATTAGAGTTCTTTGAGGGGGTCAACATACATGTGGACAAGGGGGATCCAATGGACATAGGGTACTTAGATTTCCAGAAACCCTTTGACAAGGTCCCTCACCAAAGGTTCTTACGTAAATTAAGTTGTCATGGGATAAGAGGGAAGATCCTTTCATGGATTGAGAACTGGTTAGAAGACAGGGAACAAAGGGTAGGAATAAATGGTAAATTTTCAGAATGGAGAGGGGTAACTAGTGGTGTTCCCCAAAGGTCAGTCCTGGGACCAATCCTATTCAACTTATTCATAAATGATCTGGAGAAACGGGTAAACAGTGAGGTGCAAAGTTTGCAGATGATACTAAACTGCTCAAGATAGTTAAGACCAAAGCAGACTGTGAAGAACTTCAAAAAGATCTCACAAAACTAAGTGTCTGGGCAACAAAATGGCAAATGAAATTTAATGTGGATAAATGTAAAGTAATGCACATTGGAAAAAATAACCTCAACTATACATACAATATGATGGGGCTAATTTAGCTACAAATAATCAGGAGGAAGATCTTGGAGTCGTTGTGGATAGTTCTCTGAAGACGTCCACGCAGTGTACAGCGGCAGTCAAAAAAGCAAACAGGATGTTAGGAATCATTAAATAAGGGATAGAGAATAAGATTGAGAATATCTTATTGCCCTTATATAAATCCATGGTACACCCACATCTTGAATACTGCGTACAGATGTGGTCCCCTCATCTCAAAAAAGATATACTGACATTGGAAAAGGTTCAGAGAAGGGCACCTAAATGATTAGGGATTTGGAATGGGTTCCATATGAGGAGAGATTAAAGAGACTAGGACTTTTCAGCTTGCAAAACAGGAGACTAAGGGGGGATATGATAGAGGTATATAAAATCATGACTGGTGTGGAGAAAGTGAATTAGGAAAAGTTCTTTACTTGTTCCCATAATATAAGAACTAGGGGCCACCAAATGAAATTAATGGGCAGCAGGTTTAAAACAAATAAAAGGAAGTTCTTCACTCAGTGCACAGTCAACCTGTGTAACTCATTGCCTGAGATTGTGAAGGCTAGGACTATAACAAGGTTTAAAAGAGAACTGGATAAATTCATGGAGGTTAAGTCCATTAATGGTTATTAGCCAGGATGGGTAAGGAATGGTGTCCCTAG
Organism: Dermochelys coriacea; assembly: GCF_009764565.3. Lineage (NCBI taxonomy): Eukaryota > Metazoa > Chordata > Testudines > Dermochelyidae > Dermochelys > Dermochelys coriacea. Next base: position 153,155,443 of record NC_050069.1, on the reverse strand, counting down.
TCTCTGTTTGTCAGAGGGTGGAGATGGATGGCAGGAGAGAGATCACTTGATCATTACCTGTTAGTTTCACTTCCTCTGGGGCACCTGGCATTGGCCACTGTTAGTAGACAGGATACTGGGCTGGATGGACCTGTGATCTAACCCAGTATGGCCATTCTTATGAACTCACTAAACTCCTCACGTATAAGGGCTACCAAACATTCATTATATTGGAATCTCTACTGAGCTAACTTGTGGCGACAAGGTTCTACAGCTCATTAGCAATGAGCTGAGGTATCCAATCCTCCATAAGCACTACAATACACATTTGAGAATGAGGCTTGTTCTCTGGAAAGGTAAGTTTATTAAATCAAATTCTGACTTTTTTGAAGCTTACAAAGGCAAGGCTTTTCCACTCTCTGAATATGCAGGCAAGAACTCCAACACACTACTTTCAGTTAAAACACATTCTACAATAAAGTGACCCATCCAGTTCTTAAAGGGGTTTGTTAACACAAACACTAGAAGTGCAATAAAAAAACATAACACAACATCCAAATTCATGTCTAAATATTATTTTTGGTACATAAAATAATTCCAGCAACTACTCCAGGGTCTTTTTATTTTACACATATTATATTTCTTTCTCCTAGTTCAGCTGCAGAGCTAGAACCCACAATCTTGAGAGCCATAGCACAGAGAGGAGTTATTGTGGGGGAGGAGGATCAGAATGATGAGTGGCAAGCATGTTGTCTTCTACATGGGCCAGCTCATGGACGAAGACACATCACACCCACATTGCTAAGAGATTACACAACTATTTGTGAGACAGTAGTGTAATAATAAATATCAGAGTTCCTCATTTCTATTCTTGGCACAGGGAGCAGAGTGTTGGCTAGGGATTACAGATAACCTAGCCAAGTGTAATATCACCCCTGCAGGGATTATCTGAAGTGGCTGAACACAGAACCTCTGGATGTAAGAGCATGACTCCTTAGCTAGAGAATCAGGTCTGTTATCATGGTGGTAGTAGCAAAGTCATAAAACACTTTATATGCTCTCACCACTAGAAGGTGACAGAGCCACATCAAATTTGTGTGGGTCACACAAACATCTGTCATGCTCCTTCTGAAATGCACTGTGGCTCAGTGGAGAAGAGCTAAGGTCTATTATGAGCTCTGCCTGATGTGACCTTCCACAAGATCTCAGTTGTCCTTTCTGTAAAATGATTGAATAATGGCTACTTCCCCAAAAATAGCAGTTAAATGTCTTGGTTCATAATAAGGTATGTGAAGACTACAAAAATGTTAACTGCAGTCACTGTAAGAACTGAAGCTAGAATTCATGGTCTCCTGGTTGCACTTTAATGCATTTTCTCCACAGTATAGGGCTTTCTCTCTCTCTTCTGTCCCCTATCCTCAATCCAAAATAATATGAAGGCAGGAGATTATTTTACTTTCACATGAGCTCAGCACAAACCAAAATTGCATTGCTTATGACAAATTCATGGGAGTTTGCATCACAGCCAACTTTAAGGATTTGTCATCCACATGAATGATGAAGTCACTGAGCACTATTAGCATTGGCACCTCCAAAACTACTGAATTTTAATGATTGAGAAACAGGATACTTGAGAAAAGGGACAGGGAACTTGTCAATTAAAATGGTATCTTTTTTAATGCACGTTCATAGATGAACTTCCTCTGCAGAGGTATTGCTGTAAGTTAATTTCCAGGCTCATTTCCACGAAGAATGCAAAGGATGTTTCTGTAACTTTGCAGCTAAGCTATCTGTGTCTCTGATCCACACCTTTCTTTATGTTTCACAGCAAAGGATTACAAAGTGAAAAATATCAATAAGCAGGTATATTTTACTTTGTGGCATGAACAGAGTGGAATGATACAGTTAAGGCAAAGGAGAAAACCTGGAGGGCAACAAACTGCAGGAGAAAGCTTTCAACCAGAGCCAAATGCATTATGCAGTATGGTGTACAGGAGTGTCAGCCAGAATTCTGATTTAACTGAGTAGCAACTAATGCCACAAAATACTTATATTGGAATTATTTGAAATGTTGAAATATCATACCCAGTGAATGATCCAAATGGTTTAGAAGTCTTGAACACTGGAAACAAGCACTGCCCTTGGATCTCCCACCTTTCACTTTCTTCTAATCCAATTAATATAAAATAATAATGTAATAACTAGACATTAATACTCCCCCTTCTTTACTACTGGGTCAATCATTCTCCTTTTCTCAATAGAGTCAGGGTCTTCAGGTCAGAATCTGTCCATTTAAACAATTCTACAGGTTGGTGGTTTAAATAAAATTAAACAAGAGACTAGTTGCGGTTGGTCCTGCTTTGAGCAGGGGGTTGGACTAGATGATCTCCTGAGATCCCTTCCAACCCTGATCTTCTATGATTCTGTTAAAAAAGAGGAGAACAAACCGCTCAATGGTTTCTTTTGTTTAAAAAAATAAAATAAACTCTTGACAGAGCCATTGAAATATCTAAAGATTGGCTCAAACCAGAACACTGGATCCAAATGGTAGAGATGCGGGTCAAAATCTGTATCTAGATTTCTATTTGGACTTTGCAGACTGGCTCAATCTCTGCTTTTCATATGCACTCTTGATTTCTAAATGGTTACAGCAAAGATATTCTTCATGTTCTATTTCCAAAGTAAAAGGTTTGTTGGATACTTTTTAATCCACTCCTCTCTTCAAAGTGTCTCTCTCTCTCTCTCTCTCTCTCTCTCTCTCTCTCTCTCACACACACACACACACACACACCCCAGATCCAGGTTTGGATATTGTGGTATTTGGGTAAATATTTCTTGTTCTCTAAAATAAATAGTTATATCACAGCTAGTGAGTCTTTCAAGAACGATTTGTCAGTTCCATTTTCAATTTTAGGAAGCAAATCCATAATTTAATCCATCTCCTTGATATATAGTGTACTCTCACATTAATGTGAATATAAAGAGTTAGCACCACACTTATACAATACTTCCTAACATCAGTGCTGTGCAGTAATATATATGAAGTCTATAATACTTATACTATTTATTCCATTAAGCCTATTAAATAGTGCACGATATGCTGCATATTGGATAACATATAGTTTAACTGGATTTACAGAATAGCTTAGGGAGAACATTGACTCAATTCATGACAATGAATACTTTCACTTCCTATGACTTGAGACTTCAAATTGGAATATTGGAATGTGTGATGGCTTAGTATAGTATGGAAACTTCAAGCTACTGTAGACTCATAAAAAAAAGGAATGATACCAAAACTTAGAAAATCAATTCTCTCTGATTTGAGTCATGGCTGGAAATTAAGATAACTACATTTGGTTAAGAATACAAGCTTGGAAATAATGTGGTAGAAAAATAGTCAAATTATGATTCAAGTTAAGGGCTACACAAACTGTGCATGAGGCTATCCTGTCTTGAGGAAGGCCATATGCTGCTTTGGGGCTGGGAAAGAAGACGCCTGTGCTGGGTCTGTGCTCAAGACAGAGTAGCTTGAGCCACATGGAATTAATGTAAAATAAGTGCTTGTAACCCAAGGAGCATCCCAGCCCTTTCTTACCCCTCCGTATGGCACTGTGGATTATTTCTGTGCACAATGATGTGATCTAAGATCAGTTCTATCATTGCCTACAAATTCAGACTGAACATATTCCAAAGCGTGACATCTGCTTTGTAATGGGAAATAAAGACAAGGTTTGGGATGACAGCAATGGAGTAGAGAAAGCACTTAGCAGTATGGCCTCAGTTCCCAAAATCAGATTAGTGAAAGACTGGTAGAACTGTGACTGAATCAGTGGTCATAATTGTTGGAACACTATTCTCATACAAAAATATCCATAAAGTATATTGGAATTTCCTATGTGGAGTCACCAGGAACTAGACTAGCCATGTATGTATTGGAAGGAAATTTAAATCAACTCTTTAGGGTATGAGAGCATAGAGAGGAACTGACATTAGGCATGACCATAACTTATGTGTGGCGAAAATCAAACTGAAGAAAAACAAAATTGCAAAAAGCACCAAGAAAACTGACAACAGACTGCTAATAAGCAAGATCTTACAGCAGCAATATCAAATTGAACTGAAGAACAGATTTCAGGCACAGTAAGACTTAGATCCACCACAAAAGTCAATATTGACATGCCATGCTCCTTTCTGTATGACAGTATCATAGATGTCACAATAACTGTAGTTGGTTTCCTGACAAGCAAATCTATAGTCTGGATAAATGAGGATAAGTGGATCTGTGTCAAAGAAAGGAAACAACCCAAAGCAAACATTACACCTCCAGAAAAAAGAAACAGCAAAAAATCTGTATGAAACAAGGATAAAGCAGTAAAAAGCAGTTCGAGAACAGAGAAGGGAAATGCATAAGGACATAAGAATGGCCAAAATGGGTCAGACCAAAGGTCCATCTAGCCCAGTATCCTGTCTTCCGACAGTGGCCAATGCCACCTGCCCAAGAGGGAATGAACAGAACAGATAATCATCAAGCGATCCATCCCCTGTTGCCCATTCCCAACTTCTGGCAAACAGAGGCTTGGGCATGGATAAGATTGCCAAAGACGTTGAAGCATCTCCTGAAAGAGATGATAGTAAAATACTTTATCATCTCAATAAGTTCCTTACTGAAAAATTTACACCAGCCAGAGGGCCTGTCAAGGAAAGTCTTTGACAACAAAACAAGAATAAGAGTGCAATGGGCACAGAACTCTCAAGAGGTGGTAAACAGACCAACGCCAGAAGAAACTGACTTTGATGAAGAAATTAAATGACTAGAGCTGAGCAAGTGTTTTTGGATTAAACTTTTTTTCGGGGGTGGGGGGGATGAAAAATGCAGATTTGGATCAACCAAAAACACTTTGTGAATTTGTGTAGAATTTGCTGAATTGTTTTGGTTGAAAAAAATCAAGATTTTTTGTTTTAAATGTTACTTTAATTTTATTTTTAAAAGAGTTTAAAACCTCCCCAAATGAAATAAAACATTTTGTTCAACCCAAAACAATTTTTCCAACTTTTTCACTTTTCTGAAAAATTAGAATGTTTTTCTAATGTGGTCAATCCAAAATGATATATTTCTTATTTAGTTTGGCTAGGAAACCAAAAAATTAGTGATTCTCACCGTTCTAAACTAAATATTGTAACATCTGACATCACAAACTAAGATATGAAAGGCATGATAACAGAGTTAAAATCTGGGATAGCTACAGTTGAAGACCAAGTCACAGGGGAAATGTTAAAAGCTTGTGATGATGGGACCACTGATAAAGTCACTGAACTTTCAGTAAAGTATGAGACAAGAAAAAACTTCCATAACAATGGGAAAATGACATACTCAAAATACCAAATAACAGTGACCTAAGCAGCTGCAATAACTGGCAAGATATTATACTTCTTTTAATAATAGGCAGAGTCTTCCACAGTATTTTAAGCAAAATAAAGGAAGCAGATGAGGCCAAGATAAGGGCAGAGCAGGCTGCATTTTAACTTGGAAGATCATATGTCAATAAGATTTTTCACCCTAAGAATAATCATTGAAGAGCATCAAATGGCAAAGAGCACTTATCATAAACTTCACATATTTCATTAAAGTATTTGTCAGCCTTCATTGTGGTTTGTTCTGGAACATCTTGAAATATTATAGCATGCCAATAACAATAATTAACATCAGCCAAGCTTTAAATCAAGGTGCAATCTCTCACTTCTCCTTTTTGGCATGGCCATTTACTTAATCACGAGAAAAAGTGTAGACTGATACAAGGAATCTCACAGCTTAGCCACAGTACACTCGAATAGCTAGGTTTTGCTGAGAACATAGCTCTCCTATGTGACAGCTCAACCAACATGCAAGCAGAGACTGTCCAGCATTGCAAAAGATGGGTTTAATAATTTGTTAATTAAAAAGCAAGTCTAATGAAAATACCAGCAGCTCCCAACTCAAGCATTACATTAATATAGGTAAAGGAATACAAAAGGTGAGTCAATATACATATCTTGGCAGTAATGGGTAAGACCTTAGGGATATCCAGAAGAAAATTATGTAACAAACTGGCATTTAACATCTTAAACAAGATTTGGTGATCAAAACCAATCTACATTTAAGACCAAATTATGAATTTTCAACTCAAATGTTATTTCCACCTTAATATAAGGGTGCTGATGATGGGAATCCTCTAAAAGTAGACAGACAGACATCTAAAGGCCTTCAAAAGAAAATGCCTCAGGAAAATACTAGAAATTAATTTGTAATTTGTAACGGAATTAATTTGTAATTAATACTGAGATTCATCACAGAGTTCAACAACTCCTTATCTCCAAAGTTATTGAGAAAAGAAGATGGAAATATCTGGTAGATGTGCTTAGAATGAAGCCAGAGTTTCTGCGATAGTAGACACGCCTTGGGCAGCAGGAGGAACGTGAAAAGGGGCCACCCAAAATAATTCCAAACAGAATAGAGGGGAAACATATGTGATTTAACAATACAAAAGACTTGGTAAGAGCATCCCAAAATAGACAGGGATGGTGAACTCGTTATTGTGCCCCAAGTGATGTTTGACAGTGCGAGAAGGATTCAGAACTTCATGGAAATCAATATGATTGCACAGTGTTTAAGTCAGGGCAGTATTTGGTCCTCAGTAATTTAATCATACCTCTAAATTGGCCCATAATCTCAAATGTAGTCCAAGTAACTGGCCAGACCAGTGGAGATGTTTGGGGCCAAGGGTCTGTCACAGCTCAGGGCAACTGCACCTGTATTTCCCCACAGTGATCCAACAAGGGCACCCACTCTCAGGCTTCCAGCTGTCCAGGGTCGCTCCTGTCCAGAGTAGCTCCAGGCTGCACTGCCTTCACTGTGTTATTCCTAGCGGAGACAAGATGCCCAAGCACACCTGATGGCTTTCTCTTCAGAGACAATTAACAGTTTGACTTCCCACAGTTATAGAGACCATAGATCTTTTTCTGCAAGCCTATTTTATTCTTAAGGCAAAAGCACTGCAGGGAAAACATTAAAAGCAACAGAAGAACCTACACACATGCTAATAAGCTTACCCGAGACACCCCAGCTCTAACATGTACTCTGGCAGGTGAATCCTTCAAAACCACACAAAGGGGTCTCTTCTGTGGTTATGTGGTTCATAACAGCCTCAGATCAGAACTAACACAAGTCTTATGGGGCCTCAGTAGCCTCAGACCTTCCAACCCATCTCTAAGGATTGGGGCCCTCCATGGACTGGGGTCCTGTGTGTTTGCTGGATAAGAAAGAGGGCCCTGAGGCAGCTTAAAACCAGGCTATTTACCTAAAATACCCTGTTGGTTCCCAGAGAATTCAGTTTGAACTAGTATACGTGAATCTCTCCTTTGAAAAGGCTGATCACAGAGGAGTTACATTAGTATCCCCCCCATTAGAAAAAGTACATACAATGCCACAATAACACATATTTGCATTTGTAATACAATAGATCCCAAAGATATTAAACCTAGTTCAATAAAGTTTAACTTAATTCAGTAACTTTATATTACTTCCATCAGGTCTGTCCAGTTTATTGCAAGATATTGTCAGTCTCTCACAGAAGCTACTTCCACCATATTGTGGAGGGCAATGTTTCCCAAAGTGTAAGCTATGCCCATAAGGGGAGGCACAGAGGACAAAGTCAGAACCCTCAGTTGTTCTCCAGAGTCTCAGCTTTCTTCACCTGAGCAAGCATGAGAGAAAAGTCATTCTGTACCTTCTTCACAAACCACACTGTGAAAGAGCAGTTACAATAGTTTTTTCTCTTTAGCTTTGGGACTTTACACAACTTTCCAGCATCTTTCTCCTTAGCTAAATAGAAAATTTTGCTGGATTTGGTTTCTAAACTAAATTCAGACCTATTCAACACCCTAGTAATAGTATCTTCTTTTCTATATAACTTCTCTCTGTAAATAGTGGGAAGAGTAGATTTGGAATTTGTGGAGGCAATGTATCAAGCTGAATATGATGGGTGTTCAAATTTGCACAGGATGCTTGGCAGGATGGATTAATTAACACATTTGTTATCAGCCAAATATCGTCAGTGCACAGCAGAAGGTAAAATAGCTGTTCTTCCAACAGTAGATGCACTGCCTGCGGAGTTCTCAAGGCTGTTGAAGTTGATATCTTACAAATCTTAGAAGTTCCAGAGGACTGGGAAAAGGCTAACTTACCAGTATTTAAAAAGGGTAAATGAGATGACCAGGATAACCTGTCAGCCTGATATCAATCCAGGGCAAAAATCACAGGAAGGCCAATATAGGATATAATCAAGTAAATTATGACAGTATAATTATTAGCAATCATTGTGGTTTTATAGAAGATCTTGTCAAACAAACCTGGTATTGGTTTTTAATAAAAGCACAAGTTTGGCTGACAAGAATGTAAGTCACACTTATAGAATGGAGAACTATATTTTGGAAAGCAGAGACTCTGAAAAGGATTTAGGGGTGATGGTAGATAGCCAACTGAACATGAGCTCCCAGTGTGATGTTGAGTCTTACCGGGCAAACACAATCCTTGGATGCTTAATCAGGAGAATATAGAGTAGAAGAAAGGAAAGGCTATTGCCTCTATATACATTAGTGAAACCATTGCATCAATACCATGTCAAGTCTGGTTTCCACACAGTCATGAACAGTGTCTCATAGTGCCCCCTGGCGGCAAAACTCAATGTTGTGGTGCTCAGCCTCTGTTTTCCCCTCCTCAGGCTCTTAAATAATGGCTTCACATACTCCCCTTTACAACACCATTGTTTGTGCTCACATATTAAAAACAAACAAGTCTTCATAGTACACACCTGATAATGTCCAAAAGACTAGAAATCATAAACAGAATCTTTGGCCACTACCAAAGCTCCTCTTCCCTGCTGACCTTCAGCAATGGTCTCACCATGTCATAGAATATCAGGGTTGGAAGGGACCTCAGGAGGTCATCTAGTCCAATCCCCTGCTCAAAGCAGGACCAATCCCCAACTAAATCCCCTTACAAAACATAAGAAAACATACATTTTGCACCCTCCTTGGGCACCCCTTCTGCATATAATTTGCATCTGCTCCTCTGCTCTGCAGAACTCTTTCTAGCTTGTTTACCAGAGCACCACCTCCCAGGGCTTTTTTCCTGGAGGCCCTTTTTCCCCAGCAGGTTCCCACAGTCTCCATTCCCAGGACCTCTCTGCTGCTCCTGCTTCCCCCTCCTTAATGAAAGCCTGGGTCTTTATAGGGCATACTTGTCCCCTCCTCATCTACATCTGACTAATGGCCTCTAGCCCTTAAAGGGGCAGACCATGCGGCTACACACACTTAAAAAAGGAAATTGAAAAATTGGAAATAGCTGAGAAAAGTGCAAGAAGAATGATGTAAGGTCTGGAAATCTGTTTTATATAGAGAGTCTAAACAAGCTTAATCTAATGTTTATTGTTTGTTGCAGAGTTTTTGTAGCCGTATTGATCCCAGGAAATGAGAGAAACAAGGTGGATGAGGTGATATCTTTTATTGGACCAATTTCTGTTAGAGGAAGAAACAAGCTTTTAAGCTTCACAGAGCTCTTCTTCAGGTTTGGAAAAGGTAACCAGAGTGTCACTGCTAAATACAAGGTGGGACAGATTTTTAAGCATAAGAGGTTAAGATGTTGCAAGAAACCACTTAAAGTGAAATGGGCAGTGAACACTTAGATTCATAGATACTAAGGTCAGAAGGGACCATTCTGATCATCTAGTCCGACCTCCTGCACAGCGCAGGCCACAGAATCTCACCCACCCACTCCTAGAAAAAACCTCACCTATGTCTGAGCTATTGAAGTCCTTAAATCATGGTTTAAAGACTTCAAGGAGCAGAGAAGCCTCCCTCAAGTCACCCATGCCCCATGCTACAGAGGAAGGCGAAAAACCTCCAGGGCTTCTCCAATCTGCCCTGGAGGAAAATTCCTTCCTGACCCCAAATATGGCGATCAGCTAAACCCTGAGCATATGGGCAAGATTCACCAGCCAGATACTACAGAAAATTCTTTTCTGGGTAACTCAGATCCCATCCATCTAATATCCCATCTCAGGGGATTAGTCCTATTTACCCTGAATATTTAAAGATCAATTACTTACCAAAATTCCATTATCCCATCATACCATCTCCTCCACCTCTGCAGTCATAGTACAAAGGAGAGTTAGTAAATTACAGATTGTAGTAATAAGCCATGTCTCTGTTCACTCCATGATTTTTAGTGTCCAGCAGAGTTATGAATTTAAGTTCCAATTCTTCTTCTGAAGTTGTTGTGCAGGTTTCCTTTAAGGATTAGGACTGAGAGGACAGATTTGAAGTGACTGTTTTGTGGAAAGTGTTCACCAACAGATGATGTGGTGTTTTTGTCTTTTATCACTTTTCTGTGTGCATTCATTGAAGAGTGCAGTGATTGGTTTCACCCAGATAATTATTGCTGGAGCATTTGATGCACTGGATGAGGTATGAAATGTTGTGATAGGCATGTGTAAGACCCATAGATCTTGAAAGGTGTGTTATGGGAGTATTGATCATCATAGCAGTGGAGGTATTTCTGCAGGTTTTGTATCTGTTGTTCTGGCAGGGTCTGGTGCCATTTTGAATTGGTGCATCCAAGTCTGTGGGGAGGTTGTTTCTGATAATGACATTGTAAAGGTGGAGGGGTTGTTTGAAGGCCAGAAAAGAGGAATTGGGAAAAATTTCTTTAAGGATTTGGTACCCATCAAGTATGGATTCTAATTGTTTGACGATATCCCATATGGGTTATGGTGTGGGGTAGCAGATAATTACCAGGGGCGTGCGGTCAGTGAAGGTTTTTTTTCTGTATTGAAGGTTCCCTCAGGGTATTTAGGTCATCTGTTTCATAATACAATCCATTTCTGTGATGGAGTGTCCTTGTTTGGTGAAGGCAGTTTTAAGTGTGTTAACATGTGTCCAGGACTTTCTCTTCAGAGCATGTTTTGTGGTATTTGGAGTATATTCTATCACTTTTCACAAAGCAATCACTCTCTATCTGACTTATCTGTCCTTGTCCTCAAAGAAAACTTGCACAATACCTTCAAAAGACATGCATGGGAATTTAAATTCACAAGTCTGCCAGACACCAAAAATCATGGTCTAAACGGAGACACTGGTTTTACAACTCATTAAAACAACTGGTAACTTATTAACCTTCATTTATCCCATTACTGCAGAGATATGAATTTTCCATTTAATTTTAAGTGTTTTTTGCAACATCTTAACCTCCTATGCTTAACAATCTGTCCCATGTTCAAATTTGCACAGGATGCTTGGCAGGATAGATTAATTAACACATTTGTTATCAATTCATTAAGACATTTGTCCCACCTTGTATTTAGCTGTGACACTCTGGTTACCTTTCCCAGACTTGAAGAAGTGCTCTTGGGAGCTCCAAAGTTTGTCTCTTCTACCAACAGAAATTATTCCAATGAAAGATATCACATCATCCATCTTGTCAAGTTTAATCTATTTCGTTTATCCAAGGGAAGTTTAACAGGTGACTTGGTCATAGGTAGCCTGTGTACAGCAAAACTGGCTCCTTCCTTGCTGTCCACAGTAGCAGTGAGAAGGCAACCATGCCAAGACTGCTCTGTGTGTGGGGGGAAAACTGCACTCTGCCCATAAATGCCCCAGTGAAAAACTTAGCAAGGGGATGGAGCAGGGAACATAGACCTTTCCTTTTGCCTTTGGCATTCTTAGCCTTGTTCTCTCTCTCTCTCTCTCTCTCTCTCTCTCTGAGGGACACCAGCCACTGCAAATGCCTCTGGAGGAGACAACAGAGCTGAGGGGGAAAACCCACAAAAGGCAAATAAAGCCCTGAGACCTGACTGGGAATTAAACAAATTATTGAGCCAAATTCTTAGTCAGAAATTTGAACTAAGATATTGGAATCTTTATAATCAAATTTTGAAATTAGGTTCAAAGAGCATATAAAAAATGGAAAGGTGATATTGTGTTCGTCATTCTGGAAATCTTCATATTGTGTATTTTTAGAAAATATACAAGTACCTAGGTATTTCACTAATGCTTTGCCATACGCCAAGTTGAAGATGCACACCACATGATAGAGTCCACTTAAGTCAGTGAAAAGTGTGTTAATTATTTTGGTCACGTTCCTGATACTGTTTTAATCAGGACCACTGTGAAATGAAAAACTGTGTCCACAAACCCCGTTAACGTGTGACTGTAGCCCAAATCTTACATTCTCAGCTTCTCAGAGGAGCTGAATGGAAACAAAAGGATTTATTTGATAATACGCTTATAAGTAGCCTTTGAACTGAACTGAAGCTTTTTTTATTCTTCTGTCATTAAGTTGCAGAAGATCATTTGTCTGGTATCTGGACCTCCATTCAGTCCCCATATTGATCAAAGACTAAATAGAAAGGAATGAATGTTTTGGACAAATGAGTTAATTAAGGATTCTTCTATAGGGTATGTTTTCTGTTTTTGATTATACAGATCACAGATTCAGCATTAGTGTTTGATAGTTTTGACCCAATTTATGACTGTATCATGCTTTATTTTAAGAAGTGATTGAAATAAGCCTCTTTACTCCATTTATAATGAATTGGACTTGCTGACATTAGATCAAAGACAAAAGCTGTATTGGTGATGCTAGCTTATTGTTTGTTTCAACAACATAGATACAAGTTGGTTGAGATGAAATGGAATAGATAATCATACTTAAATAAAATGAATACTGGAGAGAAGCCAGTCTTCAACTGATAGGAAGTCAGATTAAGCCAGCTCATCTTGTTAAACTAAATTAGTTTTCTACATATGAGCAGAAGATGGAAGGAAAGGAAAGCTCCCTTCGGCTAAATGTTTCACTTCATACTCTGGGTAGGATGTATAATGTTTATTGTACTTCATCCTGGAGTCTTGGGATAACATTATTCTATCTAATTTAAACACAGTGGTCCTAGAATAAATATTATTCTAGCTAATTTAAACATAATGGTCTGATTCTCCCTGATGTTTCTGCTTGTGTATTTGTAGTTTATACTGGGGTAAACCAGGAGTAATGCAGCAGTGAATCAGGATCTGTGCTTTTATTGTTGAAAAAAGACCTTCAACTTTTTTCATAAATGCATATATTCCAAGACCAGAAAAGACAATGTAATCGTCTAGTCTGAACGCCTCTATAACACAGGCTGTAGAACTTCCCCAAAATAATTCCTTGAGCATATCTTTTTGGAAAAAATCCAGTCTTGAGTTATAAAATTATTAGTGATGGAGAATCCATCACAACCCTTGGTAAATTGTTCCAATGGTTAATTACTCTCACTTTAAGCTTCAATTTCCAGCCATTGGATTGTGTTATACCTTTGTCTGCTAGATAACGTTGTCTTATAACCTAATTTTACTGTTCTTTGGAATGTTCTTCACTTTACTGTATTGTATGTATTGATTTTATTGTGTATTATCATCTCTCTAAACTTAAGAATTTTAAGGGTGGGTATCCAATTAATAACTTTTCAGGTCTAAGAGTTTGATCATGCTAGTTGCTACCCTAAATTAATGGGAGTTGCCAAGGTAACTGTAGAAATATGTTAGTCTTTTTCAAGTTCCAGACACAATAATGATATTGTAATTAGAACAACTGGAGTATAGTCAGGAATAGAAATTGCCTTACACATGTAAGGGTCAGCTGGTCTTATACCATACCCTGATGTACTGAGCTTGATTTTCCTCTCAATTACACTGGCTTTACAATGGTATAAGTCCAGTGACTGCAAGTGAGTTATTCATGATGTAAGTAAATATTGTTGGGCAGAGCTCATGAAGAGAACAAGTAAGATGTTGGGGTAACAGAGAGAAATGAAGTCACGTTTTAGCTCCTCCAATGCTCGGAACACTGGGGACCAAAACAGCTCTGACACAGTTTGGAGAAGACAAGGGATTGGCTAGAGTATTCAGCACTCTGACTCTCCTTCATCATACCCATTCCTCTTCCCCCCACACCCCTATACAGCGGGGGCAGACTTCAGAGGGCCCTATAAGAGGAGAAACCTCAGCTGTTTGTATTGGGAAAGTTGTCAGTTGTTTTGTGCTGCCTCTGATGTACAAAGCAGCTAGAACCAGGGTTATCCTTCCAAATAACCAGATGCCACATTTATTTGTTTAAACCATGGTTGACAAATTGTTTTGCAAAATAATAATTTTGAACAGAAGTTCTTTGCAAAATTAAATTCAAACATAACAGTAAAATCAGTATTATGTTCAGTGTCTAATAATTACTATTTTTCAGGCAAGCTTTCACATAGATCAATATATATTGACTACAGTGGCTTGCACTATGGGGATTCTGCATATTACAGTCCTAAATTTAGGGTCCCAAAAAAAAGAGTGAAATGGTCCATTTCAAGGTGGTTCCTAAAGTCATTGAGAAGACATAAATCATGGTGGCAAAGTCTACAGTGGAAAGAAAAGGTTGCAATCATATATAAATGAAAAAGCTGTCCAGTGTAGATAAGAATTGCCCAACATTACCCTCTTAAACCTCTCAGAGAGATAAAATGAAGGCACTTAGATATATCTTTAACACTTCATGACTAATGTATCAAAGGCAACTAATAGTCTCATATTACTAATAGGAATATTTTCTCTTCATTCATCATTAGAAGATCAGAGCCACAAGAGCAGTTTCTTTGCCATATATCCAAGTCATTACCTAGATTGACAAAGACTAAGGAAATCTCAGGCATCCAAACACTATAAGTTGAATGACTGCAAACCTTTTCAAACATCGTGAGCCCAAAGGAAAATAAAGACTCATGACCTTTACCAGTCAGGAAGAACATGTGTCCAGAGCACAGATTGCATGATGAAGTTCATCTGACCACTTAGAGAGCATCACTGGCTGAAACTCAAATAGAGATAATGTAGCATTTGTCTCCTCTAGATAACACACTGTTTCCACAGATGCAGAAAGCTTAATCCGAATCTGGGTGATTTTCTCACAAGATAACCAGCAATATGCTTGTAACAGGAGGTATTCAAATCCGGCCAGTCACCAACCAATACAGGACCAGAAATAAATCTACTGATCAAGATTAGGCAGATGCTATGGTAGAGGCAAAAAACCTCTTTCTTCTGCACAGCAACAGCATATGAATGATTAAATCGCTTTAAGCCATATTCAGTCAATCATCCTGAGACTTTATCTACTAGGGCTCTAACAGTCTCCCCTCCCATTTCAGTTGTTGCAGGCCATCTTTAAACCCACATGAGTTGTGAGGCAGAAGCGCAGGAAGTTGTCATCTTTTTAAGTGGTCAGGAATGAGCACACTTGCATTTTCAGTCATTGTGCAAACATTCAAGTCCTTTTAAATAACTGATAAAATGCAACTGCAACATAATATTTCCCAATGTAGTTTTATTGTTGTTTACCTCTCAGTTGATCTATGATATAGGTGCCTTTTGCCCTGTGTTCTACCAAGATGTGGCTGCATTTTGGTGGTGGGTGAAATTATTATTATATAGTTTGTAATTCTGCAGCCTATTTTGAGGTTTAAAAAAGGTACTATCTAAAATGGATATGCCACTAGATGTTTGTGAGAATAATTTTTAAAAAGATAGTAAGAGAGAGAAAGAAAGATCGTGGGTTGGGGAAGGAGAAGAGCCAGCAAGTAAGGGGGAAAGAAGAACAGAACATAATGAACAGTAAGAAAGAAAAGGACATAAAGGGGCAGAGGGAGGAAGAATCATAGAATTGTAGGACTGGAAGGGACCTCAAGCATCTTCTAGTCCAGGCCCCTGAACTCAAGGCAGGACTATGTATTATCTGGACCAGGGGTGGGCAAACTTTTTGGCCTGAGGGCCACGTAGGGGTTACGAAACTGTATGGAGGGCTGGGTAGGGAAGGCGGTGCCTCCCCAAACAGCCTGGCCCCTGCCCCCTATCCACCCCCTCCCACTTCCCGCCCTGTGACTGCCCCCCTCACAACTCCCAACCTATCCAACCCCCGCCCCCGGTTCCTTGTCCCCTGACCGCCCCCTCCCGGGACCTTCGCCCCTAACTGCCTTTCCTGAACTCCAGCTCCTATCCAATCCCCCCCTCCCCCCGCTCCTTGTCTCCTGACTGCCCGACCTCTATTCATACCCCCACCCTGACAGGCTCCCTGGGACTCCCACGCCTATCCAATGCCCCATTCCCCATCCCCTGACTGTCCCCCCCAGAACCTCCGCCCCATCCAACTGGCCCCTGATCCCTGTCCCCTGACTTCCCCCCACTCCCGACCTCCTTACCATACTGTTCAGAGCAGCAGGACTAGCAGCCACGCCGCATGGCTGGAGCCAGACACGCCGCCACGCTGCCCGGCAGGAGCTTGCATCCCCGCTGCCCAGAGCGCTGTGAGGGAGGAGGGACAGCAGGGGAGTGGTCGGAGGCTAGCCTCCCCAGCCGGGAGCTCAAGGGCCAGTCAGGACGGTCCCGTGGGCCAGATGTGGCCCGCGGGCTGTAGTTTGCCCACCTCTGATCTAGACCATCTCTGATAGGTATTTGTCTCATTTGCTTTTAAAAATCTCTAGAGACAGAGATTTCACAACCTCCCTAGGCAATTTATTCCAGTGCTTAACCACCCCAACAGTTAGGAAGTTGTTCCTAATGTCCAGCCTAAACCATCCTTGCTGCAATTGAAGCCCATTGCTTTTGATCCTATCCTCAAAGATTAAAGAGAGCAATTTGACCTAGTTTTCACTTTTTGTAGGACTCTTATTTCAGTTCCAGATCATTGGAGATCTCCTGGTTAAGCCAGAGTGGTATCTTGCCATACTTCCTATCTTTCCTAGGCAGTGGGATTGTTTGCTCTTGTGCCCTTAATGTTTCTTTGAAAAACTGCCAACTTGCTTGAACTGTTTTTCCCCTTAGAATTGCTTCCCAAGGGATCTTAGCTACCATCTCTCTGACTTTGCTAAAGTCTGCCTTCTTGAGAAGAAAAAATGCAACAACAATTTCAAAACGGTGTGAAAAATATGACCTAAAATAAGAAAGCAAGATTGGAGTGAAGAAGTCAGGATGTGGAAAGAATGAATAATAAATTCATGGAAGGCAGGGTACAATCCATTTTCTTAAAATTCATTATTTAGAAAGTTCATTAATAATGCTGCAACTCAATAAATAATAAACATTGTGTGACTATTTTATTCCCTTATATTTCATGGGTGTGGGTGATTTGGGGGATGTTTTGGTGGGAGGGGAAAAGAGGGACAGCTTTGGAAGCATGGTGGCCCAGAAGTATTTTTCACTTGGTCTAGAAAGCTTTGGGGAAAATATCAAGCTATGAGTAGGAAAGCTATCCCTATCTTTGATAACAAATGGAAGGATGTTTAAGCAACTACTCTGCTCCTCTGCTCTCTATTTTCTTTTTCTCTACTCCACCCACTCCTTCAGGAGTGTCCTGCACTAAAGCATCTCTTTTATGGAGAAAAGCCATCACTTCAGCCAGCCAGAGGGGGTCAGTGTAAATCAAATCAGTACGTACTGTAGGCTAAATATGCTGCCTCTGTGGCTGTCACAGGAAAAGACTGATGGGGGTTAGGGAGCCAAATTCAGATTATTTTCCTTGCAGTGTAATGTCAGGTCTGCCTACTGCCAATAGTTATATGTATAGAAATTGTTTTCCCTCCTCTTCCTCTTCTTGGCTTCATCTAAATTACTACTACTACATCATCCACATTACTTTCTATGATTCTTTATTAGTATCCATTGTCATACCTTTAAGTGGAACCGCTGACATTTTTTGGGATGGTAGTTTTGAGTCTTCAGTGATGCTGTATGCTATTCATTTAATAGAATATCAGGGTTGGAAGGGACCTCAGGAGGTCATCTAGTCCAACCCCCTGCTCAAAGCAGGACCAATCCCCAATTTTTGCCCCAGATCCCTAAATGGCCCCCTCAAGGATTGAGCTCACAACCCTGGGTTTAACAGGCCAATGTTCAAACCACTGAGCTATCCCTCCCCCACAAGATCTGTATAATTGTTGCTGCTGAAGTTAAGTTTTAAATCAATGATACTAGTTAAACAAATTGCAACCTTGTGAACAGAAGGATTTGTGTTTATTCACCCATTGGACTAATTCACCAATAATACCTACTGTATGGCAATACAGTCTAGCAAACATTATCACTTTTTTGGAAGCCATATCTAAGTTGTATTCATTACTTCCGCATCACCCATTACACTTCATGAAATCCCCACCCAACCTGCTCTCATTTATGTTCTTTCATCGTTTAGTCATTGGGAATGTCACATTTTCCACTGCTACGCCCTCTTCCCCCAGGATACCCTGCTATTTTCATGGTGGAAGAGACCTTTTCCACATCATACAAGCTATCTAAGCTTAGAAGAACACAACTCCAGCCAAGGTATAGTGGAGGAATAAAAATAAAATCTTTGCTTGACAACGATACTTTGGGGGGAGGGGGGTTTATATGAAAGATCCTTCATAAAAAGTATCAGAAAATCCCTTGCAAAGAGTCACTCTTAAAATACAGAGAAAATGAAACTGTTTAGGGGACATTTAAAGAGAAACTAAATGACTTGTGAGGAGGGATAAAATTCTAGACAAATACTGGTAGGACAACTCAAGTGAAATAACAACTTTCAACTCTGAAGAGTTACAGGGAAGGAACAGAGTGCATTTAGTTGGTGTAAAGTTTGCCCTTAAATCTTCATAGTGCTGCCTCACACTGAGTAATATGAAACGAGTGTTATCCCTTCACTCGTGAACTACCTTAGCTAGCCAGCTAAGTCTCCCTTCTCTGCACCTTCATCCCCACTATGTCCCCTTCACTACCTTAATTCTGCCCCTTGTGTCTCCATCCTGTGCACTGAATTAGGTAAGGTTCCTGTGTAAAAAAAATTACTTACAGAACTTAAGTAATTGTTATACATTTATAACATGCAATTTTTGTACACTTGCCCTGGGATAGTATGAAAGGCATATTTTATCGATCACTATTCAGTCATTTATCCACTTCCAAACCAAACTTAAAAATGACTTCTTTGAGCTTCTCCCATCACTGCTAGCTTATTGGTTATACAATGGTCATATACGAAGTATGTAAAACTCAGAAGCCTTCCCACAGCCAGTTCCAAATCATTCACATTTGAGGGATAGGCCACGGAGGATCCCAAATGACATCCCCAGGTTGGTTGGCTAGTTTGCATGGGGTCCACTGTAAATATGGAGATTCTGAGCCAGAAGACAAGGATTTCCTCATTAGGCCTTGGGGCCGTGAGGCATCTCATGCTGCTCTTTACTGGCCCTATCTGGATGGAAAATTCCCACAAAGTGGGACTTTTGAGAATGACAGAGAAGGGAACAGCTGGGCATAGACGTGGTGTATCGGCCAAATACTGAGGTCCTTATTTAGTTTTTACTAAAGAAGTATTAATTTCAATTTCTTTTGAAGTCAGTGTGAGTTTGCTTGAATAATGACTATGAAAAAAACTGAGTGAAGACATCAGGATATGTTGATTAAAAGCCTACTGAAGTCAAAGGGAGTCTTTCTATTCACTTTATTGGGCTTTTTAGATCAGGCACTGGATTAGCACACCAGGTTGCTTGAATGATCTCTGTATTCCATTAATCTCACAATTTCAGGCATATATCATATAAAATGTAAATAACTATCTGCCAAGGCAAAGCAAGTAAACCAAATACTTTTAATTTCTAATCAGAAATGTTCTGAACAGCTTTAATATATTTTTGAAGCCTCAACATACCAATCCCTAAAAGTGTTAAATTAAAGTTTTAAATTAGTATTTGAAATGATTGTCCTTTTTATATATAACCTCACTGATCTTCAGAGTTATTGTATAGTTATTCACATTTAACATTTTGCAAAGCATTAATCACAACTTTTAACAGGTATTAATTTTCCAAAAATTTCTTAAAAGAATTTGAAGACAATCAGTAGTCAAATATATTATATGTCATGACTTACCTGAACCAAATTCCATCCTTTTAGGGATTCAGCAATGATAGAAGTGACTGTTGCGCATACTCCACCAAAAACCATCAGATGATTAGGTCCATATTTTATTGCATCATAGAAGGCTTTGAGTCCTTTTGCATTGTCACACTGGAAAAAAATAATTATTTCTTAAATAGAAATCACTGACAATATGGACCATCACAGATAACAATACTGACTTAACAACAAACTATTGAACAGACAAAACATTCAGACATTGAATTGACTGGGTTTGATTTCTAAGTGCCCAAACTTGGAAAGTGCTGTGCACCCTGAGCTTTGGACTTCCTGAACACAAGGATTCTCAATGTACCCAGCCTCTGTACTGGAGGCAAAAGCTTATAGGAAGAAGCTTCATGCATCTTTTAACTCGCTTGTGCCCACTCTGCCAGAGTTTCGACATATTACATATTATTAATATTAAAATATTAGCCATTAACATCTGTGATGGGGAACGAAGCAGCAGTGACAAAGAACAAGAACTGATGTTTAAAAATGTTAATAGAATCATTTTGCTACTCATAGCTAGATTTTCTCTAGTATGTTAATACTTGACATGATAGATTTGCCAAAGAATATATTTTATGCACTGGCATCTGTTGTGAAAGTTACATCCATGTCAAAGCATGCAAATAACATTGTTTTGTATATAAATATAATGCATATACATATACATGCATATACATGCATATACATATATATAATATATATAACAATACTTTTAAGTAACAGGGACACAAATTGGTCAAACATCAAGAAAGTGTAATTTTAAAATCCTATGATTATAAGCAATTGGATTACTTCCTTGTTTTAAATTATAAAGAGCTCTATTTTAGTTTGAGAGTAAGCTCAAAAAATGAAGCCTGAAGAACAATTCTAGTCGAAGTTGCAAGGGATGTGACTATCAGACTTATGCTGGAACAGCCTCAACTTCTCTATAATATCTCATAGTAGCAGCTTGATATTTCATGTTGTAGAAGAATGTTAGTAGAACATATGCCTGAAATCAAGAATTCTGTTTCCAGACATTAATAGGAGCAGATACAGATTAGATTTCTGTGAGGCTATATGGTGGCTAATGGGGCCAACAGATTCTTTTTTCTAGTTCTCCCCTTTTTTTCCTAGGAAGTCCTATTTAAAGATAATCCTTACAAAACCATGGTACAACAGCCTCCAATATTTAATTATAACAATTCATTTGTTCACATATATTCATATATTGTTGATATAACATTTACTATCATCCTATTTTAAATAGAGTATTGTGTTGCACTTTGTTAAAAGAAAACAGATTTCTACTAAGATGTTTGCAAGCATATATTAATCTTCTTACAGATTTCATACTTTAAAAGAAAAATATGGTTCTATTTCCATTTGGGACAGAATTATTCTTCTTACTCTTATCAAAGGATACAATTTTGCACTTAATGCATTTTTATCGCATGATATAGTACAAATTGACTCTTCTCTCTCCCCATTATGTCAGATGTTTTCCATAAAACTTGTTCAGCTTGGCACAGACTTATCAATTTGATGGACTGCTGATAAACTCGAACAATGTAGGAATTAACTATGCGATTACTGGATTGAGGAATGTCCCCAAATTGAAGTAGCAGTTTATCCTGAGCAGAACTTCAATGACACTCTACAACTAGGTCAAGTTCTAAAATATTTCACCGTACTCTACTCTTGGCATGAAAGATTTATACCTCACCAGTCCACGTTGTAGGTCCAATTATCCATTTCCCATGACATTAACTTCAAGTTATTTGACGCAACTACGGATTTTTGTGGATATTTAATGGTATTTGATATTTCACAGAATAACGGTGTTTATAGAAAGTGCGAACCAGAATGTGGAAGAAGGAGAAAAGTCAGTTTTAAATAAATACTTGGGAGGTGTGGCCAATAAAATATAGTACGTATAAAAGGAAAAGAGGAACAAAAAAACCTTACTCCACAAATGTAAGATCTACAGGCATGCTTAAAAATAAAATCTTCAAAGTACCATGACTCATGCTGACGTTCACCACTCAGTTACCTCACATTTTCTTGCATCTTATTTCTCATCCTTTCCCTAAATATTGACTATCTAGAGTCTGATCCTGCTAATGAATCTACCCGCACAGAGCCTCAGTAAAATGGATGGGACTCCACTCAGACTTGAGGGTCCAAGTGGGGAGATCCTTCAGAAAGTTCAGGAGTTTATATTGTAAGTTCTTCATGGCATGAACCATGTTTTATTTATTTTATACTTTTATATTTAAAAAAACAAAAATAAACCTACCAAAAAGATCTAGGCATCCTGACAATTCAATTATCAATATAATATTCCCAGCAGAATTAAAAAACAAACATTTACAGAGGACCAACTTTACTTGGGCACTTAGTCAAAAAACTACATAAGGCTCCTTCTCACCCAGTCCTCTCACAGAACCCTATCAAATGGATGGCTCTTTCAGAATTTCTAGAGGTTCCCCAAATATGGGATATTTTGGATCAAGATGGTGGTGGCACTGGTGAGTCTTGGAACTCCCGTTTGAACTCCCAGCAGCTCCATCTCTGAAAGGAGATTTAATTTGAGCATCTCCAGTGTCCACACCTGGGACAATATGTCACAGGGAGAGAAGTGTACTCTCCCAGTACTCACTTCCCAGGTTATTTAATGCTTCCAAGTCATAACCAACAACTTAAACTCCATTTGGAGACCAATATGCACCCAGTGCAGATCCCAGAGTACTAATGGTACATGCACCCAGCGAGATGCCCAGTCAATAAGTGAATTGGTGCTTTCTGCACCATTTCAGTTGCCCCAATTATAATAAGTGGTCCAATGTAGAGCACATTACAATAATCTATTCATGAGCTGCCAACAGTTTGGATACTAGTAGCAAGATCCACATATGACAAAGGAGGCTGCAAACTCCAGGCTAGATACAGACAGCAGAAAACTGACTCGTTTACTTCTGTGTTATAATCATCCAACAACAGCTGAAGGGACAGACTCACATCTAAATTACAAAGCCCAGTGACAGAAGCATTTCCTCAAAGGAACTGATGTTATTTCTTCTATCTCCTCTAGTTACCTCACCCAACTACTCATCACCATCTCAGTATTGCTGGTTTGAGCTTGAGCCAGCTCCATACTGCAACTAGACATTGACTGAGGCATTGAATGAGACTATGTGAGTTTTATATGAGAGACACAGAGCTTGGTGTCATCAGCATACTAAAAACACTAGACTCCATGTCCCCTTATTAATCCTCGTAACAGCCCCATATACACATCACACAGGAGAGGTGACAGAATGATGCCCCTGGCACTTGAAAGCTCTATGGAAAGAGGAACAGCTACCAGTGAGATCTCTTCAAGAGAAAAGAACAAAGCAAAGAAAAAGCAGGTCTGTCCACTCCTGCAGGACCTGTAGACAAGTCAACATCACTTTGTGATCAAAGGCAGGGGACTGACTAATAATACCTGCAAGAACACATAATTCTCATCCATTGCCTGATCATCAACCAACACAACCAATGTAGTTTCAATGCCAAAGCCAGGTTTACATCCAGTCAGACAAGAGTTAAGGAAATCAGAGGCATTTAGATATTGTGACAGTAATCTCACCACAGTCTTACTCCGGAAGGGAAGGTGTGATACCAAGCAACAACAGGCCCAATTTTTACTGCTTATAAAGTATCTAAAATGCCCTTATTA
Source organism: Dermochelys coriacea (assembly GCF_009764565.3). Classification (NCBI taxonomy): domain Eukaryota; kingdom Metazoa; phylum Chordata; order Testudines; family Dermochelyidae; genus Dermochelys; species Dermochelys coriacea. Next base: position 153,131,709 of record NC_050069.1, on the reverse strand, counting down.
ATAATAAATTATGGAAAATTATCAGGTTAAAATTCACAGGGATGAATTTCAGAGATACTGATCATCTGAAGCTCCCTTTCTAATTAGTCTTAAATGACAGTGCTTGGCACCTCTGAAATCAAGCCTCATACATTTTACAAAATAAATAAATAGAATAAAATAATCTTGCATTGTTAATAACTGTGGATGATACAAAGAGAAAGAAGTTTTAAAATTTAAATGTTTTTCCACCATTTTTACTTTTTGTTATCTTTTTTTCCCTCTCACTCTGTACAGGTGATGAAAACAGAAGTCAATATCACATTTGTTTACAGTTTGTTTCTAATCAGTTTCACTTTCTGTTTATAACACATTAGCATCCAGAACTTGAGTCCGCTCAGCAAGTTAGATAAAGTTTCCACTTTCTTCTCACAGAAGGACAGAATAACTTGTGTCCTGGAAACTTTTTCATTTAACATTTCTTATTTCAGTTTCCCTAATGGGGTGCTCAGCCATAACCACACCTCAGTCTGATTAATTGCCCATTGCTACTAGATAAAACAAAGAGTAAAAGTGACCAGAACTGCTTCCCCACCCTACCCCCATCTGCATCTGACTGGGATCCTTCCTCCTGGATGTGAAGATTGCTATCATGATTCATGACTTCTGTCACTTCTTGTCTGAAGTCAGATTTTTAGAGGTATTTAGAGTTATTTGACTTAGCATTGTTAAACCCATTGACTCTCAGTGATATTTAAGCTCCTAAACACTCAAGTCACTTTTGAAATCGGAACCTAGGCATCTCAGTCTCTTAGAGGCAGATATTTACAGGTGTTTATGCACCTAAAGGTGTAGCTCGGCACCTAGTGGGGTGCCTAGCTCCCATAGAAATCAAATAACTATGAAGAGGCTCTTGACCCCTCCCCCAATAAAACAAAATAATTTTAAAAAATTGTTTCAGGTTGAACCAAAAACATTTTCTAGATTTGTTGGCAAATAAAAAAAAATTGAACAATTTTGTTTCAGGTCATATCTAGACTCCTCCTTTCTAAGTGGGTGACCTAATCATCAGGCTATTGTCTGGTCTAGGGTGGGTCTCTCTCAATCAATCCTCTTGAATTTATGCTCCAATTAATATGTAATTATTTATACAAAATGGAACAGCTTTGACCGAAGAAACTGAGAGAGACCCACCATAGAGTACCCTTTTGCCTAGTGATTACGTCACTCACCTAAAAGCAGTAAGTCACATGTTCTAGGCCCTGGGTTTCCTATGTCACAAGTGAGAGTCCTTACCACTGGGCTACTGAGTGTTGGGCACCACTACCTCAGTTTTCTAACTGGTGCCTATATCTCCTTGTTAGTCTAGTCCAAACAAATCAAAATGTTTCCTTTTGATAATGTCAACCATTTGTACAGAAATTTCTGAAATTATTTCTTTTTGCTTTGATCAAGAAGAAATTCACCAAAATTGACATGAATTTGTGAAATGTTGACATAAGGCCATAAAATAAGAATGGACATAGTGGGTCTGACCAACTGTCCATCTAAGCAAGCATCATGTCTTTCAACAATTGCTTCAGAGGAAATGAACTTAATTTATTGAATGATCCATCTCCTGTCTTCAAGTCCCAGCTTCTATCAGTCAGAGGTTTTGAAACACCCAGAGGTTACATCCCTGACCATCACTGATGGATCTATCCTTCATTAACTTATCTTATTATTTTCTGAACCCACTCATACTTTTGATCTTAACAACAACCACTTTCAGTGAGTTCCACAGATTGACTGTGCATTGTGTGAACAAGTATTTCCTTATGTTTGTTTTAAACCTGCTGCCTATTAATTTAATTGGGCGACCCCTGGTTCTTGTGTTATGTGAAGGGATAAATAATTCTTCCTTATTCACTTTCTCCACACCATTTGTGGTTTTATAGATCTCTATCATATCCCCTCATAGTCATCACTTTTCTATGTGAACAGTCCAAGTCTTTTTAATCTCTCCTCATATGGAAGCTGTTCCATACCCTTAATTATTTTTGTTGCTCTTCTCTATATTTTTTTCCAATTCTAATGTATCTTTTTGAGATGGGGCAACCAGAATTGCATGCAGTATTCAAGGTGTGGACATACCATGGATATATATAATGATATTACGATATTTTCTGTCTTATTATCTATCCTTTTCCTAATGATATCTTAGATTCTGTGAGGTTTTTTTGACTGCTGCTGTACATTGAGCAGATGTTTTCAGAGAACTATACATAAGGACTCCACAATGATCTCTTTCTTGAGTGGTAACAGCTAACTTAGATCTTATTCTTTTATATGTATAGTTGGGATTATGTTTTGCAATATGCATTACTTTGCATTTATCAAAACTGAATTTCATCTGCCATTTTCTTGCCTTGTCACCCAGTTTTATGTGTTCCCTTTGTAATTCTTCATAGTCTGCTTTGCACTTAACTATCTTAAATAATTTTGTATTGTCTACAAACTTTGCCACCTCATTGTTTGCCCCTTTTTCCAGATCACTTTTGAATATTTTGAACAGCACTGGTTCCACTAGAGATCCTTAGGGGACCCCAATATTTACCTCTCTCCATAATGAAAAGTGATCAGTAATTCCTATCCTTTGTTTCCTACCTTTTAATCAGTTACTGATCCATCAAAGGACTTTCCCTCTTATCCCATAACTCCTTACTTTGTTTAAGTGAGGGACATTGTCAAAGGCTTTCTGAAAGTCCAAGTATATTATCTCCACTGGATCACCTCTCTCCATGTTTGCTGACACCCTCAACGAATTCTACCATACTGGTGAGGCATGATTTCCCAAAAGCTGTGTTGACTCTTCCCCAACCTATTGTGTTCATCTATGTGTCTGATCATTCTATTCTTTACTATAGTTTTAACCTATGTGCCAGATACTGATCTTAGGCTAACTGCCTGCAATTGCCACTGGTGCCTTTTTTGAAAATTGGCATTATATTAGCTATCTGCCAGTCATCTGGTACTGAAGCTGATTTAAGCGATAGGTTACTTACCAAAATTAGTAGTTCTGCAATTTCATATCTGTGTTCTGTCAAAACTCTTGGGTGAATACCAGCTGGTCCTGGAGATTTATTAATGTCAAATTTATCAATTTGTTCAAAAACAAATCTAATGACAATAATCTCAATATGAGATCGTTCCTCAGATTTGTCATCTAAAAAGAATGGCTCAGGGTGGGAATCTCCCTCACACCGTCTGCAGTGATGATTGATGCAAAAGAATTCACTTAGCTTCTCAGCAATAGCCTTGTGTTCCTTGAGTGCTCCTTTAGCACCATGATCGTTCAGTGGCCCCACTGACTGCTTGGCAGGTTTGCTGCTTCTGATGTACTTTAAAACTTTTTTGCTATTAGTTTTTGTCTTTTGCTAGTTGCTCTTCAAATTCTTTTTTGGTCTGCCTAATTACATTTGTATACTTAATTTGCCAGAGTTTATATTATTTTCTATTTTGTTCAGTAGAATTTGACTTCCATTTTTTTAAAATATGGCTTTTTAGCTCTAACTACCTCTTTTACTTTGTTTTTTACACATGGTAGCATTTTTTTGGTCCTTGTATTGTTTCGTTTTAATTTTTAATTGAATGGACATATAGTTTGAGCCTCTATTATGGTGTTTTTAAAGTTTCCATGCAGTTTGCAGGCATTTCACTTTTGTGACCATTCCTTTTAATTTCTATTTAACTAGCCTCTGCATTTTTGTGTAGTTCTCCTTTTTTGAAGTAAATGCTAGCATGATGGGTTTCATTGGTATTTCCCCCTGCATGAGGATGTTCAATTTAGTTACTTTATGGTTGCTATTACCAAGCAGTTAAGCTATATTCATCTCTTGGACCAGATCCTGTGCGCCGCTTAGGACTAAATCAAGAATCCCCATTCCCCTTGTGGATTCCAGGATTAGATGCTCCAAGAAGCAGTCATTAATGATGTCTAGAAATTTTACATCTGCATTCCACCCTGAGGTGACATGTTGCTAGTCAATATGGGGATAACTGAAATCCCCCATTATTATTGGGTTTTCTGTTTTTGTGACCTCTCAAATCTCCCTGAGCATTTCACAATCACCATCACTGTCCTGGGTCAGGTGGTCAGTAGTATATCCCTACTGCTTTACTCTTATTATTCAAGCATGGAATCTCCATCTGTAGATAGTCTATGGTAATGTTTGATTCATTTAAGATTCACGATCTTAAGATAAGATAAGATAAGATTTGATTCATTTTACTGTATTTTACTGTATTTGATTCTATGCTTTCTTTCAAATATACTGCCCCCTCCACTACCACCAGTACAACCTAACTCTATCATTCCTATCTATTTTGTACTCTGGCATTACCGTGTCCCATTGATTGTCATTGTTCCACCAAGGTCCTGTGATACCTATTATATCAATAGCCTTATTTAATACCAGGCATTCAAGTTCTTCCGAGTATTTACACTTCTTGCATTTGAATACAAGAACTTATAAAATTTGTCAATATTTAGTTGTCTGTCTGCATGGGATGTAATTGAATGGGACTTGTTTTCATTTGACTGTTTCTCTTCAGTTCCTACCTGTACTTTATTAGCTTTTGTCCTTGTCTCTTTACTAGGGTATAGAGTATCCCCTTTATTACCTCCTCCCCTAAGGGATATGTCTGTCCAAACTGTGTGCTCCTCTGCACCTGTTGGCTTTTCCCCAGCCCTTAGTTCAAAAACTCCTCTACGACTTTTTTAATTTTACATGCCAGCAACCTGGTTTCATTTTGATGTAGGTGGAGCCATCCTTCCCGTATAGGCTCCTGCTTTCCCAAAAGGTTCTCCAGTTCCTAATAAACCTAAATGCCTCCTCTGAACACCATTGTCTCATCCAGGCATTGAGACCCTACAGTTTTGCCTGTCTAACTGGCCTTTCACATGGAACTGAGAACATTTTAGAGAATGCTACCCTGGAGGTCCTGGACTCTAATCTCTTACCTAGCATCCTAAATTTGGCCTTCAGGACATTTCTCCTACTTTCCCCATATCATTGGTACTTACATGATACAACCACTTGCTCCTTCCCAGCTCTGCATATAAGCCTGTCTAGATGTCTCAAGATGTCTTCAGTCTTCATACCCAGCAGGCAGTTCTCCATACAGTTCTCCCAGTCATCACAAACCCAACTATCTATATGTCTAATAATTGCACCCCTCATTACTATTACCTGTCTCTTCCTAATAAGTGGGGTTCCCTCCTCCAGAGCAGTATCCTCAGTGCAGGACTATACCATGACATCATCCTCATGATGGCCATGAGCTGCTTGCACTGAATACACACATATGCCCACAAGGCAGGTAATCCTACATGCTGCATTTAGTGCAATAAATTGGATATCTCCCCACCCTGCTGCTGGACATCTGCCTGCATTATTGTTACTCTTGTAGGGTTTGTTTGTTTGTTTGTTTTGGTGGTGGTGGTAGGGGTGGCTTTTGTTCAGGGTTTTTTTAATTGGCCTAAGTCTAGGGAAGGTTTGTTATGTGTATCTGGCTCGCATGCTCCCTCTCTAAGCTCCCTCCCAAAACTGACATTGGTTGACATTGTTTTGATCTTTTCCCCACATAGTTTAGCTGCCCATGCTATTTGGAGGCATTATTCCAGAGTTAGATTGATTTCTCTCAGTAATCACGCCTTTAGATTTAAATCATATGACCCACAAAAAATCCTATCTCTGATTAAGGAATATTTTATATTTTTAAAATTAAATGTGGATGCCAGAGTTCTCAGCTCAGTAACACTAGTATCTATTCTCTCTTTTGCTTCTTGATTTTAGGTAAAAAAAAAAAATCTCAATACTGTCTTATTCTCCTTGGGGTCGCACTCAGACACTTTTTATCCGATATTCAAATATTTCAGGTATTATCCACGACAAAGTTTTCACTCTCTTCTCGTCTCTTTTCCCCAAATTAAATATAAAACCACTTTAAATTAATTTTCTCATCTTTATCCCCCTGTGTATCCCCCCTTTATCCCGCAGTCAGCTCTGTATACAGCCTAATTTCTTTCTTCTACTGATTCCATGACTGTACAAGGTTTTTGGGTTTTGATTTATTGGTCTGGTATACTCAACTTTACTCATGGCCTGAGTATCTCCATACGATGTGTTTCATCTGCTTATAGATGCTGCTTTTTCTTCATGATAGTCACACCCTCTTCCTTTTTACACATCTCAGACTGACCACTGCCACCATGAGAAGACTCCATTCTTATTAAACTAAAAATAGGCTTTTTATTAAATGAACTATTTATGGAGCTGTTCTAATTGCAGATTAACATTCCTAGCCATCTGCACAAAGATGGACTTCCTGGTATTTCCTCCAAATTCTTCCAGGTTGCTACACTGTTCACTAGATCTCATGAAGAATAGGTTTATTTATGTGACAAGGTTGAATTTTTAAAAGAGGAAAATATTTCAGAGCCAAAAACCCTCTCAGAGCTATTTAAAAAACAAAGAAAACATTTCATTTTTTCATAGCCCTATTACTGAAAATAGAGTGGCTGAATTTCTTTAAACTTAAGATGTCTTGCTTGATTACAGTCCAAAGGTGCCCCATATCCCCATTTACAAAGATTAAAAGAGAAACAAAAATAGGGCTTTCAGCAGAATGGTTTATTGTCTGGAAGTTTCAAGCTACATCAAGTACAGGCAGCCACAGCCAAAGAAACAGTCACTCACCAGCCACACTCAGCTTTTTTAAAAGTCCATAGGTATGTCTACCCTGCAATTAGCTACCTGTGGCTGACCTATGCGAGCTGATTGGGCTCGTGGAGCTTGGGTTTAGGGGCTGTTTAACTGCAGTGTAAGTGTTCACAAACACTGGGACTCTCCCACCTCAGAGCATCCAGGCTCCAGCCAGAGCCTAAACCTTCACACAGCAATTAAACAGCCCCTTAGCCTGCGCTCTGGGAGCATGAGTCAGCTGGCAGGGAACAGCTGTGGGTTTTTAATTGCAGTGTAGACATATGCCATGTTACCTTTTTAAAAGGATTAAAATAGGCAGTTTCACATTTCCTCAGTATGTTGAGCAAGTAAAGGGTTCACCTGTTCCCTAAAATGACAAACAACCAGTATATTTTCATTAGAATGAAAGCAAAACCATTCCCTTAAATCACAATACAAACTCTTACTAAACCCAGGTTCTCCCTACATAGCTGCTCTCGTTGATTGCTTCCAGCTTTTTCCTGCTTTGGTGGGATTATTCTTAGAAGAAGGCCCTTGCCTTACAACCAGACAGCTCAGAGGGTCCAGCTGAGTACAGGGTACATCTTAACCATTATGCTTATGCTAAAATAAATAGAGCATTTCTACCATGAAATTGTTAGAAATAATTTATTTCAAATAAAACATTGAATTAGTCTTTATTATTCAATAAGATAATGATAATATCTGTGGTATTCTTTACTAGTAATAAAGGCTTTTGAGATTCCTCCCGCACATCAATTGTGCTTTGGCATTTAATCAGCATCAAAAGGCATTGTTTCACACACTTGAACACCGTGATCACTTTCATTTAAATAAAATGATGCAGGTGAGGTGCTGTTTTGTTGCTTCTTTCATTCTCAGAAAAAGTGATGGTATGTAGTAGACTTGCAGGGTATTGGATGATTATGACTCAAGTACAAATTGAGGTGTGAAGGAAAATAATTTTGGCAGGTTCAACTCAATCACTAGTGTCAGCTTGGTATGTGGCTCTTCTAGCGCTTTCACATTTCTTTTCATGCTCTTCAGTCTCATTGTTTATATTTAATTTCCATAAATAACACTTCCTTTCAAATAGCATAACAGATCTTGTCATGTTGCATATGAACCCCTACAGACTACATGAAATCTATCTTTCTTCATTCCTGTATTGATACCATTTTAGAATATTAGCCAAAAGCCACAAAAAGAAGTTTCAAATTCAGCTGAGAGGTTTTCATATTTTAGCTCATTTAATATGCTGCTTTTTCTTTTCTTCATCTAGAGTGAGATTGCTATATAGGAGGTGACAAAGTAGGTATGGTAACATATTTTATTGGACCAACTTCTGTTGGTGAGAGAGACAAGCTACAACTACGCTGCATAAATAGGAGGTGATTAAATTTAAACTTTAATCTTTAAATTTTCAAAAATAATATGTGCATGATCAAAATTATTTTTCCCTAATGCAGGATTACTTTAAAGTATTTATTTTTTTTATTCTTGAACTTTAAATGAATTACTTTGTGGAACTGTATTTTTAAAGGTTTATTAAAACAATTATTCTTTCATTTTTATTTTATTTTCACTTTCATTTTTATTGTGTTATTGATTAGTAAATGTTTGTTTCTCTCTGCACAAGATGGTGATCCATTGTTGAGAACTGTGACCAGTACCTGAGGGTCACTAAATCCAATAAGGATGTATATTAGTGTGTTAAATGCATGCCCTTAATGATGCTTTGGAATGATGCATATTTTATACACCTAAGCTATATTATTGTACTATCTGATTCATTAATGTTCTCCACATTCAGTTTTACTAAAAGAAGTAATATCTTCCAGATGATTTTGTAGTTTAGGCAGGCCAGAAATGTCATTGTTGAATTCTATTGACCACTATTTCAATCTTACTACTTTTAGTACATTTAAAATTGAGATGCATAGACTGACCCCTATCTGAGTGCATGCTCAAGACAGCTGTTCAGTAAATAAAAGGAAGGACTGAATTAAGATGAATGTAAAAAAACTGAAAATCTAAATTAATAAATAACGATTGGGCAACAGTTGTAGACTGAAAAAGGTAAAAGTGTACTGTCTTGTAACATTCCTGGGATGACTGACTACAGTATATGTCACAGGGTGGCTGGTTCCCCATATGTGACTAATCGGCTGCCTCCCAACTGAGACTGTGAGGTCAAAGATCAGGTGACAGCTTGAAGATCATGTGATCGTCATAAAAACTAGCAAGAGCTCTGAGGTTTGGCACAGCTGCAGGGAGCAAAAAAGCTCCTATGGAAGTCAGTGGAAAGAGCCCATGCTAGATTCACAAAGGGATTTAAGTGCCCAAATCCAAAATTTAGAAACCTTCTTTAAAGCCATTGCCTAACCCTATAGATGCTTAAATTCGCTAGGTGCCTATGTTTTCACTGGTAAAGTCCCCTCAGCATCAAAATTTTGGCTGGTGGGTATGGATACAGCTAACAATTTCTGATGCTGCTGAGCTGCTTGGCACTTAACTCGCATCTAATGGGATCCTCAAATGAGTTGGTCCCTTGCCTATCTTACCTGCAGGGCCTGATCAGAGTGTGCCCAATGAGGAGGAGCCTTTGATAGTGCTGGCAGCAGCAGCTTTTCCCCTTATAAGTTTTTTTACCCCAGTAGTTAGAGCATTTATCCAGTTTGTTGGAGAACTGGGTTCAATCTCCACTTTGATTTGGAGCAGGGACTTGAATACAAGTCTTTTGTATTCCAGGAGAGGGGTCTAGCCACTGGGCAATGGGGTGTTACAAAGCAGGTCTTTCCCAATCTCTCCACTTGCAGCTGTTCCACTGTATAAATAATTATTCACTGAAGTAAAGGTGTGTGATGCTGGTAGACCTGGTGCCAGCACTTGCCAAAGGCTGTAGGAGTCAGCTGAGCACTGACTATTTCAAAGCGGAATACAGACCAGTTCACCTGTATGTTAATATTATTCAAGGTAAGTGTTAGACTTGTAAAGAAGTGCTTAGTGTGTTAGACTCTATATAAGATGCCTGCAAGTTGCAGCATGTGTAACACCAGCAGACCCCAGTGGGCAGGATCGAACCGCGGACTTCTGGAGCTTAGCACATTAGTCTCTACCGCATGAGTTAAAAGGCAACTGGCTGTTAGCTAAGGCTGTAGAGCAGACTCATTTAACATTTTCTCTTTAAGTGGTCTCTGTGCCATTAGATGGGACAGAACACCACACCCAGAAGGTGTGTGGGTTACACATGCATTAATCTTACTTGTAATGTCTGTATCCAATGCTATAAAGTAATATGTAAGTTTTGCTTTATAAAACTGTAAAAATGCCTGCTCTGAACTTGAGCCCAGGCAGGAAGAGTGATTCCCCTGCCCATCAAGAAGGACTGTCCAGTCTAAGTGGGCCATAGTGAGACATCACAATAGAAAGACTGGGCTAATGGCTCTCTCACACCCATGCAGATGCTACCTGCAAGGAAGTTCAACCTATCAAAGTGAATTCTAGAAGAAGGAAATAAAGCTAACTGAAATTCTTCATCTCTTTGCTGAGTGAACTCCCACAGTGCTGGAGCTAGGAAAGAAAAGCAGAAATGCTCAGGATCAACCTGGGTTAGCCCTAAAATATGTTCAGTGGTTAGATTACTACATCTCTGTCACCTTTGGAGCCATAGGCTGTAACTCATTTGTGTGCATACGTTGCCTCCTTTTAACCTGTGAATAACTCTCTCGTTTTTTCCCCTAGTTAATAATCTTTAGTTAGTTTGTTATAGGATTGGCTACAAGCTTTGTCTTTGGTGTGAGATCTGAGGTCTAAATTGACCTGGGGTAAGTGAATGGTCTCTTAGGACTGGGAACAACCTGAATTTTTCATGATCTTTGGTGTAAGTGTCATTAAGTCCAGCAAGATAGACTGGAGTGTCCAAGCAGACTGTCTGTGACTCTATGGTAGGACTGTTATAATGCTTCACGAATTCACATTTGTTACTGGGTTGGTGAAATCTAATTATAGAACATACCACCAGTGTGGGGTGTCTCCCTGTTTCTTAAGTCTGCTCTGAGACTGCAGCAGAGTCCTGTGGCACCTTATAGACTAACAGACATATTGGAACATAAGCTTTGTGGGTGAATACCCACTTCATCGGCAATACGTCTGTTAGTCTATAAGGTGCCACAGGACTCTTCGCTGCTTTTACAGATCCAGACTAACACACGTATCCCTCTGATGCTCTGAGACTGGAACTCATGGTATTGAACCACTCCAGAGAGTGTGATGGGGATTTAAGCTTGTTATTCTCATGTTAGGGAAGGTCCCTAGCTACTGGGATACAGTCTCCCCTCTACTCCTACTGACTATTTAAGTATTTTATATTCTACATACCACACAGACTAAGCTGACGGCTTGTGCCACACGCTCTCAAAGAAACTGCAGAACCACCTGATCAACATCCTCTACAGCAAACAGGAAAAGATTAAGAATGAGCTCTCCAAACTGGATACTCTCATAAAAAAACAACCTTCCACACAAACTTCCTTGTGGCTGGACTTTGCAAAAACTAGACAAACCATTTACAACACACACTTTGCTTCTCTACAAAAGAAAAAGGACACTAAACTGTCTGAACTACTACATTGCACAAGGGGCCACAACAGTGGTTCCCTTAACCCACCCAGCAATATTGTTAATCTATCCAACTATACTCTTAGCCCAGCAGAAGAATCTGTCCTATCTCGGGGCCTCTCCTTTTGCCCCTCCACCCCCACGAACATGATACAGTTCTGTGGTGACCTAGTATCCTATTTTCAACATCTCCGACTCAAGGAATATTTCCAACACACCTCTGAACAACATATTAACCCACAGAGACCTTCTTTTTGTAGTCTTGGTAGGAAGGATTCTGTGTGGACTCCTCCTGAAGGTTGAAACAACAGACTGGACTTCTACATAGAGTGCTTCTGCCGATGTGCACGGGCTGAAATTGTGGAAAAGCAGCATCACTTTCCCCATAACCTCAGCCGTGCAGAACACAACGTCATCCACAGCCTCAGAAACAACTCTGACATCATAATCAAAAAGGCTGATAAAGGAGGTGCTGTCGTCATCATGAATAGGTCGGAATATGAACAAGAGGCTGCTAGGCAGCTCTCCAACACCACTTTCTACAAGCCATTACCCACTGATCCCACTGAGGGTTACCAAAAGAAACTACACCATTTCCTCAAGAAACTCCCTGAAAAAGCACAAGAACAAATCCGCACAGACACACCCCTAGAACCCCGAGCTGGGGTATTCTATCTGCTACCCAAGATCCATAAACCTGGAAATCCTGGATGCCCCATCATCTCAGGCATTGGCACCCTGACAGCAGGATTGTCTGGCTAAGTATACTCCCTCCTCAGGCCCTATGCTACCAGCACTCCTAGCTATTTTCGAGACACCACTGACTTCCTGAGGAAACTACAATCCATCGGTGATCTTCCTGAAAACACCATCCTGGCCACTATGGATGTAGAAGCCCTCTACACCAACATTCCACACAAAGATGAACTACAAGCTGTCAGGAACAGAATCCCCGATAATGTCATGGCTAACCTGGTGGCAGAACTTTGTGACTTTGTCCTCACACATAACTATTTCACTTTTGGGGACAATGTATACAGTCAAATCAGCGGCACTGCTATGGATACCCACATGGCCCCACAGTATGCCAACATTTTTAGGGCTGACTTAGAACAACGCTTCCTCAGCTCTCGTCCCCTAATGCCCCTACTCTACTTGCGCTACATTGATGACATTTTCATCATCTGGACCCATGGGAAAAAAAGCCCTTGAGGAATTCCACCAGGATTTCAACAATTTCCATCCCACCATCAACCTCAGCCTGGACCAGTCCACATAAGAGATCCACTTCCTGGACACTATGGTGCTAATAAGCGATGGTCACATAAACACCATCCTATACCGGAAACATACTGACCACTATTCCTACCTACATGCCTCCAGCTTTCATCCAGACCACACCACACGATCCATTGTCTACAGCCAAGCTCTACAATACAACTACATTTGCTCCAATCCCTCAGACAGAGACAAACACCTACAAGATCTCTATCAAGCACTCTTACAACTACAATACCCACCTGCTGAAGTGAAGAAACAGATTGACAGAGCCAGAAGAGTACCCAGAAGTCCCTACTACAGGACAGGCCCAACAAAGAAAATAACAGAACGCCACTAGCCATCACCTTCAGCCCCCAACTAAAACCTCTCCAACGCATCATCAAGGATCTACAACCTATCCTGAAAGATGACCCATCACTCTCACAGATCTTGGGAGACAGGCCAGTCCTTGCTTACAGACAGCCCCCCAACCTGAAGCAAATATTCGCCAGCAACCACACACCACACAACAGAACCACTAACCCAGGAACCTATCCTTGCAACAAAGCCCATTGCCAGCTCTGTCCACATATCTATTCAGGGGACACCATCATAGGACCTAATCACATCAGCCACACTATCAGAGGCTCCTTCACCTGCACATCTACCAATGGGATATATGCCATCATGTGCCAGCAATGCCCCTCTGCCATGTACATTGGTCAAACTGTACAGTCTCTACGTAAAAGAATGAATGGACACAAATCAGACGTCAAGAATTATAACTTTCAAAAACTAGTCGGAGAACATTTCAATCTCTCCGGTCACTCGATTACAGACCTGAGGGTGGCTATCCTTCAACAAAAAAACTTCAAAAACAGACTCCAATGAGAGACTGCTGAATTGGAATTAATTTGCAAACTGGATACAATTAACTTAGGCTTGAATAGAGACTGGGAGTGGATGTGTCATTACACAAAGTAAAACTATTTCCTCATGTTTATTTTCCCCCTCTAGTGTTCCTCACATGTTCTTGTCAACTGCTGGAAATGGCCCACCTTGATTATCAATACAAAAGGTGTTGGTTTTTTGTTTTTTTTCCTCTCCTGCTGGTAATAGCTCACCTTACCTGATCACTCTCATTACAGTGTGTATGGTAACATGTTCTCCCACTCCCAGTCTCTATTTTCATGTTCTCTATGTATATAAATCTCCCCATTGTATTTTCCACTGCATGCATCCGATGAAGTGAGCTGTAGCTCACGAATGCTTATGCTCAAATAAATGTGTTAGTCTCTAAGGTGCCACAAGTACTCCTTTTCTTTTTGCGAATACAGACTAACACGGCTGCTACTCTGAAACTTGTCATTATAAAAAGTAGAACATCTTCATCAGGAGACACTGGGAAAAACCATGCCCGAAAATATCCCGCAGTTCAGTGCTTAGCGCAGTTATGTAGGATGAAGGAGACCTGTGCTCAAGTCTCTGCTCCACCTCCAGCAGTGTGGGGCTTGAACCCAGGTCTCCCAGGTGACAGCTTTAATCACTGGGCGAAAAGCTATATGGGGGCATCACCACCACCTCCTCTGCCTGCTTTTCACAAGAAAGGGTTGAGCTGGCTTAGGTGCCTAACTCCAGGGAAGAGCTCATGGCTGTGAATCCCAAGTGAAGAAAGGTGCCTCTCTCTGGCCTGGAGTTAGGAGCCTAACTCCCTTTGAGCAAGGGGGCTGAGGCTATACTCCTCTATTCATCATTTCTTATTGGCTAGCTTAGGCAATTCCTTGCTCAGTGTTTGGCTTTTGTGGATTCCTTTCTTAGGCACCTAACTCTCCCCATGTATTGTAGAAAGAGCCTGGGGCTGTGCATGGGCGATGGGAGATGCTTCTCCTTGGGGAGGCTAACCCCTGCACAGCCTCTTCCGGTTGAGGCCCCGCCTCTTCCAGATGAGGCTCTGTTCCCGCTCGCTGCTCTCAGCCCTCTCCCCCCCCCCACCCCATGCCCCCACGGTGGGGGAGGGGGAGGCTGAGACCTTAGCCCCTTCCCCTCCATGGTCCTGGCCGGGTCAGGGATGGTGGGGTGGCTGACAGCTCGATTGGGGCCATACAGATCGGGGGGGCTGAGAGCTTGGCCCCATCCGGGGTCAAACTCTCTGCCTTTGCTGGAGCTCTTAGCCCAGGCCCCTTTCCCCATGGCCCTGTCCTGTTCCTCCCATGGCCCCAGCCCCATGCTGCCCCTTCTCCCCCTGGCCCTGCCCCTGCCCCAATTCCACCCACAAATCCACCTGTTCCCTCAAAGGGCCCATCCCCTGCTCTCTCCTTTGGCCCTCATCCTCGCTGCTGCCCTGAGACTAGAAAAGTTTTGTGGCAGGGAGCGAGAGCTCCTCCAGCCCCAGGGCCATGTCAGGGGGAGATTTTTCCAAAGGGCCCCATGCAGCAATCCACTACTCCCACTCCCCATCAGCACGAGATTTGGGGAGGTTTAGCCTCCCCTAGCCTCCATTATGCGCTGCCCTAAACCAACATCCTAAAACATTATTAAAGGGTCTTCTAACTACAGATGAAATGATATTGGAGCAGGGGGAAATCTTAATGCAGTCAAAAAAACAACCAAAACCTGTAATTTACAAGCAACCCAAGAACTCAAGAAATTTTGTCATGGACTTCTCCCACCTTCTCCATCACACATTAAAATTTAAATTAAAATCCTTCTAGGAGGTAAACAGTTGAGCTCTGACCATAATGAATTAAACTTATTAAGGTAATATATTTAAAGAGTAGTATGTGAATATTTGATGATGCTGCCACTTAGGTTAGCCTCTAAGAGGTAAATTTAAGTTCTGCGTGTATTTTTTAATTTAGTTTAAGTTATTCATTCTACCAACCTATGACAGAACAAGACACCTAGGACTGGAAAATCTTATAGTACATTAGGCAGTCAAATGGTGGCCATTTTAATCATAGAAATAGAGGGTTGGAGGGAGCCTCAGGAGGTCATCTAGTCCACCCCCTGCTCAAAGCGGACAATCCCTAATTGCCCCATATCCCTAAATGGCCCCCTCCGGATTGAACTCACAAACCTGGTTTAGCAGGCCAAAGCTCAAACCACTGAACTACATGACAGCATACAGAAATGTAGCATCTTCCATCACAGCTAGTCACATACAGCAATACAGGAACAGAACTTGTCACTCTTGTTTACAAGACTGTAGGTCACACCTGGAAACCGTAAAGGAGCAGTTCATTTATCTACCCTGTAAACTCGTGATTACTGATTCTTTGGCTGGGCGCACCACCTGGCAACGGAACCTGGGCACCTCTCCACATCCTCCTGTATCCTCTTACGTTGTACACAGCCACAGAAAGTCTCCTTCCTCTTTTGTCTTGTCTTTCTCCTCTTATTCCCTCTCTTCCCCTTCTTTTTGTGAATTTTTGCTTTAGGACCCTACTTCAGAACCAATTGTGTGATGTGTACTATTCCCTTAATTCTGTATCAGGGAGTCAGGCAGGGTGGGTTAGGGAAAGTTTTCTAGGCAGAAGCTCTGCAGTTAAATAGAACAGGAGACCAAGTGGTTTTGGAGCTAGCACTATTGTACTTATGCTACTGAAGTCATTTATTCAGTGTTACATTATTTTTGTGGAAGTGAATCCGCTGCTCTTTTGTCTCCTTCACTGAAGGTGATAGGCCAGCAGGAAGGACAGTTGATTGAGGAGGTGGGTAGAATGCCTTGGGGGCCAAAAGAAGGGTGAACATTTGGAGGTCATTGTCAAAGAGCACTTTTATTAGGACATATTTACTGGGTGTGGCAAAGTGATTCACCATCTGGTGTCCATCCCTGGTGGATAGGAGTGGTTTTGCATGCTTTCATCACCTGTAATCCTGCCAACTTGATTCACTGGTGATCTCTGTTTGCCTTGTGCCTTGGGCCTTCCAGCCAAGTCACTTTTGGTCTTGCCCCTTTGGGGTAAACCAGATTGCCTTAACCAAGCCCTAAGTGGAATGGATCCATAAATGCCTGAATTATACAAAACTTAATGGGCCTGACCAGAGCTTTATTTGTGCCAAGGCTTGCCAGTGTTGAGCCCCGGGACCTCTAGGCTTGGCAGTTGGTAGCCCTGGCACCTCTGGGCTTGTCATGGCAGTTATGAAAGTAAAAAAATTTGCTTGAGCCCCAGCACCTAATTGCTTGAGCCCTGCTCCTCTTTCATTACAAAGTAAGCACTGGGCCTGACTCTCTACTGCCCTGGACCTTATGTAGTCATTTACACAAAATGGGTATAAAGTGCTCCTACTGGTGTGAATGAGTAGAGTATTCTGATAAATACTGTTATATCTCCATTTTGTACAAATTTAAATTAACTACTAAACTGCATGACAGCTATTTGAACAAAAAGAGACAAGCAGGGTATTAATTAATCACAGAACACACAGCTCAGTGTTCTTCGGAGGGCATGAGTATGTGCCTTGGATGCTCTATTATACTTCAGCCCAAACATCAGTGCATGAATTGGGAAAAAAAGTGATATGTTGCCCACAAAAAAACATGCTCTTTCCTTTTTAAAAACTCAATTTACAAATCATTTTTCAACAGGAATCAGAAGTGAGTTATAACAAACACCTATACATCCAAATGTGAGCACTGCCAATGGCAAATTTAAAACACAAGTACAGCAACAAAGACCCCTACCTAGCTAATCAGAAATGGTATTAAAATCTGTGTCCACAACCATTACATTATTTTATACATATTATTTTAACTGCCTGTGGTATTTACTGAAACTACTTAACAAAGTGTGTTCAAATCTATAAAACACACTAAGAACAGATTAAAAGATAAAGTTAACTAAGTAAGCATGTCATAACAGTAAATTGATGAATCTAGGAAGGTTGTACAACAGAAATAATTTATTCAGAGAGTAATAATTTCTAAAGCCTGTATTTTAGGGTTGTGTGGGTTTTTACTTATTAATGTTTAACTGTCAATAGTCCATATTAAATTTTAAAGTTCTGTTTATTTATATTATACCCCAAAGGGGAAAATAGGGGTTACTTTCAGCTATCAGTGTTAGTGCTCATCTGCTCTTCAAAATCTAACCCTTTAAAGGAGACTAGATTCATTTTTGACTCCTTCTGGTTCATGCTCCCACCAAATATAAAAAAAGCAACTATATCCAAGTCATCCCTTTGTTCCTCCAGCACTATTGCCCCAATTATTTCTATCTGCAACTCTTTCTCATGCTTTATATGCAGCCCAGCCTCAAATATTCTGTACCAAGAAGAATGCTCATCAGATTTTAAGGGGCTGGCATGCCACAGTGACTAAGTTAAGCATTCATATACAATTTATGAAAGTTCAGTACCCTGAGCTTGTTCAAAAGCAACAGAATTGATGAGAACTGATTTAAAGAACTCTGGATATTATGGGCATGATTTTAATTTTTTTAAATCTGATCTTTGTAGGTGGTTGGGATGGGGTAGACAAACCCCAGGCTAGCCAGAAAAAAGTTAATCAGCTGTGGACTCAGTCAGCCCCACCCCACTGCCCTGCAATGGATGTCAGACTTGGAGGGAGAAGTCAAAAGACGTTTTGGGAGGTAGAGCACACCCCAACCCTCACTGTATGAGAGAAGCTGGCTGGGGCTAGGATAGGGGTGGGAAAACTTCAAAGGTTCCTATTAAAATTGATTTATTTTATGAACACTTGAAAGTCTTCATTCTTGAAACTTTAAGGAAAATACGTATGCTTGAGAAGCATTTTCAAAAGATGATATTAATTACATCAAATGTATGTTTCCACTTAAACATGAATATCTATATTTATTCCTTAAATTTTGGGCTGGATCCACAAACGATTTAGGGACGTAAGGCCACCATTTAGGAGACACTGACATTCTTAAAATGAAAAGGAGTACTTGGCAGCTTAGAGACTAACAAATTTATTAGAGCATAAGCTTTCGTGAGCTACAGCTCACTTCATCGGATGCTGTAGCTCACGAAAGCTTATGCTCTAATAAATTTGTTAGTCTCTAAGCTGCCACAAGTACTCCTTTTCTTTTTGCGAATACAGACTAACACGGCTGCTACTCTGAAACCATTCTTAAAATGAGCGCTCAATTGCTGCCTGACCCTGTAGACACCTAAAGTCCATAGATACCTAAGTTTCTGCCAGTCAGCATTAGGGTTGCCAACTTTCTCATTGCAGAAAACTAAGCACCCTTGCCCGGCCCTGTCCTGCCCCTTCCCTGAGGCCCCACCTGTGCTCTGCCCTTTCACCCCACTCACTTCATACCCCCTCTGTCCCTCGCTGCTCTCCCCCAACCTTGCTCATTTTCACCAGGCTGGGGCAGAAGGTTGGGGTGCCAGAGGGGTTAGGACTCTGGCTGGAGGTGTGGGCTCTGGGATGGGGCCAGGGATGAGGGGATTAGGGTGCAGGAGGGGGCTCCGGGCTGGGGCCAAGGGATTTGGAGTGTGAGGCAGGAGGTTAAGGTGCTGAAAGGGGTGAGGGCTTCAGCTGGGGGTGCGGGCTTCGGGCTGGGGCCGAGGGGTTTGGAGTGTGGGAGGGGGCTCAGGGCTCAGGCAAGGGGTTGGGGTGCAGGAGGAGGTGTGGGGTATGGGCTCCAGGTGGTGCTTATTTCAGGCAGCTCCCAGAAGCAGCATCATGGCCCCTCTCCAGCTCCTAGGCAGAGTTGCAGCCAGGCAGCTCCACGCACTGCCACATCTACAGGCGCCACTCCCTCAGCTCCCATTGGCCGTGATTCCCAACCGATAGGAACTGGGGAGCCAGCCCTTGGGATGGGGGCAGTGCATGGAGCTTCCTGGCTTCCCCCGAGCCTAGGAGCCAGAGGGGGGACATGCCACAGCTTCTGGGAGCTGTGCAAAGCCAGGGATGGCACGGAGCCTGCCTTAGCCCCACTGCACCACTGATCAGACTTTTAGCGTCCCAGTCAGTGGTGCTGACCAGTGCCGCCGGGACCCCTTTTCAACCGGGCATTCTGGTCGAAAACCGGATGCCTGGCAACCCTAGTCGGCATATGCAATGCCACCTAAGTCATGATGCAGCCCCAAACATAACAAACGGCTTGAAGCCCTCGCTCACAGCTAACCCCCAGCACAATTCTCAAACTTGGTGTTCCCCCATCTATCTTGCCTGCAGGGCCTGATACACAAGACGTGCCTATAGGATGCCTAATATGCACCAAAGACAGCCAGGGCAAGCAGGTCAGGAGTGCTTGTGGCTGGCTGTGTCCCCAGAATCCCTAGTTGTTCTATGGTTCATTGGGACATCAGCAGGGATGTCAGAGTCAGGTTCAAGTCCCTATGCAAATGAATATTTTTTATTATTTTTAATTAATTTTTTATACAAAGTGAAACAGTTACAACAGGAGATTGAACGATTCCTTCTCCTCCACTGAATACCCAATAGCTTGGTGAGCAGGCCACTGACATGCAAGAGCTGGGTTCAAGCACATACTCCAAATTAGTCAGACCACGTATTGGGAGATGGATTCATACATTCCATGTGAGTGCTCTAACGACTGAAATATTGGCTATAATAGAATGGGTCTGGTTGTGGGAATTTTATTTTGTTTTCTTTTTTGCAAGAAAGTACTGACTTGGCTTAAGTGCCTAACTCCAGGAAAGGATGTATGGCTAAGAATCATGAGCAGCAATACTTGCCTCCCTTCAGCCCATTCATTAGGGGCCCTAGTGCCTGAGGTCAATAGGAGTTAGGCACCTAAGTCACTTTGTAGAGGTAACTCTGTATCTAAATACAAAGTCTAATGTTATAACTTCCTGATACATATTGGTATGTGAACAGTGAAATATTTTATATACCACTATGGAATCATTAGATGCTATAACTGGTTACTAAGTAAGAAGCCATTTGAACATAAATATATTAACTGGGGAAATTACTTAGTTAGTTGGCAATGCTTAAGCAACTCCTTACTGAACTTAAAGACGAGTCATCTCTCCAAGATTAGTAAAATAACAGGACAATACATCTTTGATTACTTAGGTTTAAGACAGTTAATAAATCTTAAAGTCAAACAGACTATTTTGAGAGGTGAACCAATTTTATATAGCAAATAAGAATACGTGGACTCATTTGAAACAGAATTTCAACTCCTGTTAAACTCTAATGGAAATAAAGAGATTTCTCAGAAAGTGGACTGAATACAAGAGTTATAACTCTAACTTTAGAGATGTTCTAAAAGTTTACACCAAAAGGAGAAAGGCAATAATCATTCTGCATTAGCAGAAAACATCTTCAGTTCATGAATATGCAGCCAAGACAATCCCATGAAGGTTCTGAATCAGTGAAAGGATGACAGCGGCTAGTATCTGAATCTAAAAACCCCTGAAAGAGGTGTGCCTTTCTCCTTCCATGAGATTATGGAAAAAGGAGGGAATCAATCTCTAAATTTAAAGAGGTAATGGCAACACACTTATTACAACCCATGCCCGTGCTTGCCTGTGCAAGCTGTCACTTCTAGAAGCAAACAGAAGCTGCAACACACAGCTAAGAAGAAGAAATAAACACACTACAGAATTAAGCAGCAATGTATAGCCCCGCACTGAATCTCCAATTGACGACACCACCAAGACTTAGTAACATTCACAGATATTATGGCCAGAAGGAACATTATGATCATCTAGTCTGACCTCTGGTATAACACAGGCCACAGAACCTCCAAAATAATTCCTAGAGCATAGCTTTGAGAAAAAACATTCCATTTATTTTAAAATGGTCAGTGATAGAGAATCCATCATGATCCCTTAGTAAATTCTTCCAATGGTAATTCCTCTCACCATTAAAAATTTATGTTTCATTTCCTGTCTGAATTTGTCTAGCTTCAACTTCCATCCACTGAATCGTGTTATACCTTTGTCTGATAGACTGAAGAGTCCATTATTAATATTTGCTCCCCATGTAGATACTCAGACTGTAAACAGTCACTCCTTAACATTTGTTTGTTAAATTACATAGACTGAGCTCCTTACGTCTATCACTATAAGGCATGTTTTCTAATCCTCTCATCATTCTTGTGGCTCTTTCTGAACCTTCTCCAATTTATCAACATCCTCCTTGAATTGTGGACACCAGAACTGGACACAGCATTCCAGCAGAGGTTGCATCAGTGCCAAACACAGAGGTAAAATAACCTCTCTGCTCCTACTCAAGATTGCCCTGTTTATGGATTTCAAGATCACATTAAATCTTTTTGGCCACAGAATAATACTGGGAGCTCATGTTCAGTCTGATTATATATCAGACCCCAAATCTTTTTCAGAGCCACTGCTTCCCAGGATAGAGTCCCCCATCCTCGAAAGTATTGGTGTACATTCTTTGTCCTAGATGTGTGTAGATTACATTAGCCATATTAAAACACATTTGTTTTCTTGCACCCAGTTCACCAAGTGATCCAGATCGCTTCGAATCTGTGACTGTCTCTTCATTATTTACCCATCTCCCCATTTTTTGTGTCATCTGCAACTTTATCAGTGATGATTTTATGTTTTCTTCCACATCATTGATAAAAATGTTAATAGCATAGGGTTCAAAATTGATTCCTGTGGGACCCCACTGGAAAACACACCTGCTTGATGACAATTCCCCATTTACAGTTACATTTTGAGACCTGTCAGTAGCCAGTTTTAATCCCTTTAATGTGTCCCATGTTATTTTTACATAATTCTAGTTTTTTAATCAAAATGCTGTGCAATACCAAGTCAAATGCCTTACAGAAGTATAAGTATATTACATCACACTATCACCTTATTGACCAACTTGTAATCTCTAACACAAAAAGATAGTTAGTTTGACAGGATCTATTTATAAATCCTTGTTGATCTGCATTAATTACATTTCCCTCCTTTAGTTCTTTATTCATCAAGTCCTATATAAGCTGCTCCATTATCTTGTCTGGGATCAATGTCAGGCTGATAGGTCTATAATTACTCATGTCATCCCATTTATCATTTTTAAGACTTGGCACAAATTAGCTTTCTTCCAGCCTTCTGTAACTTCCTAAATGCTCCAAGACTTGTTGCACATTAATGGTACAGTAGCTCATCAGCCAGCTCTTTTATAGCTCTTTGTTGCATGTTATCTGGACCTGCTGATTTTAAAATGTCTAACTTTAAAAGCTTCTTTTTAAAATCCTCCAGAGATACTAGGGGAAATGGAAAGACTATTATCATATAGAGGAGACTGTATTCATTTGTTTTTCTCCAAATACAGAAGAAATATTTATTGGCCACCTCTTTCCTTTTCTGCATTGTTATTGATAATTCTACCATTTTCATCTAGTAATGAACCAATATCATTGTCAGGATTCTTTTTTTCCTATGCATTTAAAAAACTCATTCTTATTGTCCCTTAACTCTGCAGACAGTAGATTTCTTCTTGTATCTCTTGGCTTCCCCTATCAATTTTCTACAATTCAAAACTTCTATATACTCATTATCAACTCCTTTCTTCCATTGTTATAACCTAAGCTGCCCATTTGTTATTTCTGAGATCCGTACCTCTTTTTCTAATATAGATTCCCAGTGTTGGCTGCAAACACTTTTTTGAGTTAAGAATTGTAATCTATTATATTCAGAACTCCAAGGATGTTTTAGTTTGGCAGCTGGAGACGTCCAGTATCATCCCTAAAATTGAAGTCCCCGTGATCATGCAGCTTTTTTCCTACATCACTTGTAAGATTGAGTTTGCAAAAGAACTAGCCAATGGATTAGATTATTTTTTTTTTCTCTAATGAGTAAATGGGATCTTAAAATGCTTAGTAGTTTAAGGTATTAACTTCTGCCTGACAAGTACAAGATTGTTTAGACAACAGCTAACCTTGGTAAACAAAGATAAATAGTGGGATTGTATTTTGGATTTAGGATTCTTTAATATTCATAAATTATGCTTGCTTGAAGACCATTCCTTACATGGCTTTTAAGTATTTTAATTAAGCTTTTTCAATTTCACAGGACTTCGTTGAGATTACTCACCTTTTCCCATTTATACACTGTCTAGGTTGTCCAAGGTCAATCAAACAGGATTCTCCTACCCTTAAGTGAAATTCCTTTGCCCATTTATGAACTGTTTTAGTTATCTGTGATACTAGTGATGATTACTACTAATCTGGATAATATACTTTGGTCTTAACTTACCTAGAGAACAGAATCCCGACCGGGGAAGACCTACTCTTAAAGTATAATCTGTTGAAAGCTCTCCACAGAGAGACATACGGAAGAAATTGTAACTGAAATTTTTGTTTTGTTTTGTGTTTGGTTCCCCCACTCTTTTTTTATTAAAAGGTCAGAGTTAATAATGGTGACTATTTTGTTTGTAATGGGGTGTGTCCTGTGGCATGGAAAGGACCCGAATGCAACTTAAAAGTGGGAGTCACATCCCTGAATTGACAGTAAGAAGGGCAATTATTAAACCTTGGTCTAATTCTTGTTTTGCTGCACTAAAATTTTTAGTAACTTGGGGGATACCATTACTTGGGGCTCCAACTTAAAACACCCCTTCCTACCCCACAAACCATTTCTATGTCTGCATATAAATGGATGCAACTGTTGGTTGGTAAAATGAATGCATGTAGATGTCTAACCTCATCTGCATGTACAATAAGTTAATTAGATGTCTATTTTCTCATTTGTGACTGAAATAACTGCACCTGAAAACCTGTACATGCACTTATTTGCCAGTACAAACTGTGAGCACAAACTTTTTTTTTTAAAAAAGGGTCCTATTTTCTTTATATAGTATATCAACACTATAGTAACTGTCAAATTTAACTTTAAATGAAAATAGTTGTTGGGTTCTTTTATAGTACTTGCTGTTCTGAACCAAAGTTGTTGATATTTTTTAACTCAAAGAGAACCTCCACGTGATATAAATTATGCTCAGAACAGCTGATCAATCAAACTATTGCATCAGGAGTAAGATTAATGGAATATCTGAATTTGCACTTATGGAAAGACTATTGTCTTTTACAATGTGTATGTACAACAACTGGCACTCAACAGGGATCCCAATCCTGATGGGGACTTTTGGGCACTACTTGTATATAAATAAAAATAATCTTAACACTTTTTCTTTGGTAATCTAATATGCAATCACCATTTATTATTGATGATGATGTTAGTTCTACATGCATGTTATCTAGTGTACTTTACAAATGGCCATTTTCAGTTCCACCAACTAAACAAATTGTTGGAGTCTGAATGACATGAAATCACTGCAGTACACTGTAAAGCAATTAAGGAACATGTACACTTTAAATATTTGCATTTCATTATGCTTCTTAATAATACGTACACGCAGATAAAAAAAGGCAAACACTACCCATGTTAATAGGTGCTTTAATTTGTCTAGTCCATCCCTTTTTCAAAAGAACTGGATGAGAAAATGGTCAGCAAGTCCCTAGGTAGGTCATGACACCTGGATTGATATACTCTCCTGAATGTAATGCAGATCCATTGATCTAGCTAATACATTTTTCATGCAAGAGAGAAAGTCTCTCCATCACTGTATGCCAATAAAGCCTTATCTTATTTATGCCAGTGATACACAAAAAGAGTGTGGAATCCCTTGCTATATTTATTTTGACATTGAACTAAGCACTGTGACCCTGACCTTGGCTGTTGTGCCAATCTGCTAGTGCAAAGTGGACCTACAGCCAATGGAGACTGCCACAAAGTAAGGGACTCAATGCAGGAGGATCCTCAAGTGGCATACAGCAGCCATAAAGGCTTTTATGCCATATCTCTTCCCTGTGGGTAGCATACAGTGTGGCCTGGGAAAAAGAGGGCTAAATACACAGCCTTAGATTCGTGTTGCAGCACCTAATTTGTAAGTGGCCTGCAGTCCAGTGGAAACCACAGCCGTTAGGTACCCAGGCTCACTAAAAATGCGTGGGGAGAATAAGTCCCTAAGATTGGGATTCACAAAACCAGCATGCTAAGCAGAGTGCTGCCTAAGCTAGCCAGTAGGAAATTGTAATGGTGGTGGTCCTGTGGCATGGAAAGGACCCGAATGCAACGTAAAAAGTGGGAGTCACATCCCTGAATTGACAGTAAGAAGGGCAATTATTAAATCTTGGTCTACCATTTCTTGTTTTGCTGCACTACAAATTTTTAGTAACTTGGGGGATACCATTACTTGGGGCTCCAACTTAAAACACCACTTCCTACCCCACAATCCATTTTATATCTGCAAATAAATAGGGATGCAACTGTTGGTTGGAATAAATGAATGCATGTAGATGTCTAAGCACCTCATCTGCATGTACAATAAGTTAATTAGATGTCTAGTAGGAAATACTGAGAGAGGGGAGTGGCCTAAGCACCATCCTGCCAACAGAATGAGGTGCCTCCCTCTGTTTGGGATCCACAGGTGTGAATCCTCTCCTCAATTAAGCCAAGTCTGTTCTTTCTTCAAAGAGAAGGACCAGAACTCAGGTCTCCAACTGCCAAGGAGAGTGTTTACAACCAATGAGCTGGGGGGAGCTTCTCTGAATTGCAGCTTCTGAGGCTGTTCCATTTTTTATAAAATAATTAAATAATCATTAGAACAGGGATTTGAACCCAGGTCTCCCCTGCCATGTGAATGCCATAACCATCATCTCATAACTCTTTTGGCCCAATAACTACTTAATTATTTTATTAAAAGGTGGACCCTCTTCAACAGCAGAGTTTCAAAGAGCCTCACTGCAGAGACCTGGGTTCAGATCCCTGTACCACATCAAACAGAGGAGGGATTTAAACTTGAGTCTCTCACATCCAGGACACTACACTGCTAAAAATAGCAGTGTAGAGGAGGGAAAGCACAGCTCGGGAATGTAGAGAGCTATGTAGGGCATATACCCTAAGGTTCTGGCATGTCTTTACTCTGCTTACCTAAGCAGTGCCTCACTATTTACATTGCTATTTATACCCATTCTGGGAGGGCATGCAGTGTCTGTATTCTACATGCTGCCATAAGCGTCGACAAAGCCAAAGAGATCACTACTCCATATCTCAGGTTTAGAGTAGCAGCCAGTAGGATAGGCTGTATCCACAAAAAGAACAGGAGTACTTGTGGCACCTTAAAGACTAACAAATTTATAAGAGCATAAGCTTTCGTGGGCTACAGCCCACTTCATCGGATGCATAGAATGGAGCATATAGTAAGAAGATATACATACAGAGAAGGTGGAAGTTGCCATACAAACTGTAAGAGGCTAATTAATTCAGATGAGCTATCAGCCGGAGAAAAAAACTTTTGTAGTGATAATCAAGACGGCCAATTTAGACAGTTGACAAGAAAGTGTAAGGATACTTAACATAGGGAAATAGATTTAATATGTGTAATGACCCAGCCAATCCCAGTCTCAATTCAAACCAAGTTAATGGTATCTAGTTTGCATATTAATTTATATTAATTATCTCAGTTCTCCCACTGACTGGGTTAATAATTCTGTGCACTTGACATTCTTTATTTTGGAGCAATGCCTCATGCAGATATTTAGGAGGCAGACAAATATCATTTCCCAATTTTACAAAGAGGATAATGAATGGAAAACTTGTCTTATGAAAGGAGACTTAAGGAGCTTGGCTTGTTTAGCCTGACTAAAAGAAGGTTGAGGGGAGATTGTTCTCTCTATAAATATATCAGAGGGATAAATACAGGAGAGGGAGAGGAATTATTTAAGCTCAGCACAATGTGGACACAAGAACCAATGGATATAAACTGGCCACCAGGAAGTTTAGACTTGAAATTAGACGAAGGTTCTAACCATCAGAGGAGTGAAGTTTTGGAAGAGCCTTCCAAGGAAAGCAGTGGGGGCAAAAGATCTATCTGGCTTTAAGATTCTACTCGATAAGTTATGAAGGAGATGGGTATGATGGGATAATGTGATTTTGGTAAGTAATTGATCTTTAAATATTCAGGGTAAATAGGCCTAACCCTGAGATGGGATATTAGATGGATGGGATCTGAGTTACCCAGGAAAGAATTTTCTCTAGTATCTGGCTGGTGAATCTTGACCATATGCTCAGTGTTTAGCTGATGGCCATTTTGGGGTCGGGAAGGAATTTTCCTCCAGGGCAGATTGGAGAGGCCTGGAGGTTTTTCGCCTTCCTCTGTAGCATGGGGCACGGGTCACTTGAGAGAGGCTTCTCTGCTCCTTGAAGTCTTTAAACCACGATTTGAGGACTTCAATAGCTCAGACATAGGTGAGGTTTTCGTAGGAGTGGGGGGTGATATTCGTGGCCTGCGCTGTGCAGGAGGTCAGACTATGATCAGAATGGTCCCTTCTGACCTTAGTATCTATGAATCTATAAGAGGATGCATATAATCACTTCTGGCAGAACTAGAAATAGAACCTAGATGCAATATTTTGTGCTGTTTGTCTCAGGAGCTGCAGCACAGAAGGCACAGGCTAGGGAGGGGAGCAACGATGGCATTAAGCCATCTTTACATTTTCCAGAATTTGGACTGCTCTGGACACTCCCCCTCCAGCCTGTTCACCCTTCTCACACCCTTGGCTGTGCAGGCAGCAGTATAGAGTCTTTTCACCAATTTGACAATGCCTACACTGGGAGAATTACCCGGGAAGCTGCTCTGCTCCCTTTAAAACGCATGGACTCCACTAGAGTAACATAAAGGGGCTAAAGCAGGGGCTAGAATCTAGCCCTGGGTCCCAATAAGTAGATTCAGTTTCATTTACTTGGCACAGACAGTATATAGATTTGGCACTCCTTAGACCCAGTGTAGCTATCTGTAACCACTAGGCCACATTCACCTTCAGACCCAGGATACAATTAAGTTTCTGTGATTCCCAACAGGTGTTGTACTGTTTAGAAATAGCTGTGTAACCTACTGGACAAAGGCATTTCTTATTCCCTTCAAGTGGCTGTTGCACAGGAAGTATAACAGTCTACTACTGCTAACAATACTTGTTTAGCTCACGTAGTAGAGTTTTGTGTTGTGGGTTTAAAAACTGGCCCCTCCTAAAAGAGTCAAGGGTGGGGATAACAGTACGTAATAGAGATGTGTTTTTGATCGAAACATGTAAAAGGTGATGGGTGATAACTAGCCACATCAGGGGCAGTAACTAACTATGTCAAAGGTGCAGTACTATCTTGTTTTGTATCAGGCTATAAAGATGGACCTCAGAGGGAGTATCGTTGTCTGACCTAGGGAGGACGGAAAGTCCCGCCATTCACTGAGCTGGTCCATTGTTACAGGCATATATGTATTAGTGGTCTGGTAGAAACTGCGGGGATACTAGTATAGTGCTTCATTACAATAAGCCTGGCTGGGTGCCTTCTTCCCTTAACATATCTTGTCGTCATTGGGCGGTTCGCTCGAGGGTCTGCTGTGCCAGCTGTCTGCACAGCGCTGGGGAGGCACCCACACACACACAGCCAACATCTATCAACATATAACCACCCTGACTGTAGGATCACCTGGCACCACTAATGATCCAACCATACTATTAAAGTAAGAAAGAGGCAAAGGAAATTTGTCTGAGCAACAACGGGCGATTTCCTGTTCCTGCTGCACTGGCATTTCCTGCTTGTGTCTGCTTCCTGTTCCCAACCCCATTTCTGATTCCTGCTTGTTTCTGCCTCACCCGGACCTTCGCACCTGTTGACACTGTGCTCTGGCTCTAGGATTGCCAACGTTCTACTGGCACAAAACCAAACACCTTGTCCCGCCCCCTGCCCCACCCCTCTTCCAAGGCCCCACCCTTGCCCCACTTCTTCTCTGAGACCCACCCCCACTCACTCCATCCCCCTCCCTCTATTGCTCACTCATCTCACCCTCACTCACTCGCTGATTTTCACTGCCTGGCTCAGGAGGTTGGGGTGCGGGAGGGGTGAGGGCTCTGGTTGGGAGTGGCAGGCTCTGGGGTGGGTCACGGAATGAGGGGTTTTGGGTGATGAGGGGCTCCAGCTGGGCGGGTGTAGGCTGAGAGATTGGGAGTATGGGAGGGAGCTCCAGGCTCAGGGAGGGGGTTGGGGTGTGGGAGGGGGTACGAGCTCAGGGCTGGAGCTGCGGGTTCCAGGCTGGGCCTAGAAATTAGGGGTTTGGGATGTGGGAGGGGGCTCTGGGCTGGGATGGAGGAGATTGGAGGGCAGAAAGGAGATCAGGGCTGGGGCAGGGGGTTGGGGTGCAGGAGGTGTGAGGGCTCCAGGGTGGTTCAGACTCCGGGTGGGACTCGGGATGAGGGGTTTCGGGTGCAGGGGGTGCTCCAGGCTGGGATGGAGGGGGGTTGGAGGGGCAGAAAGGAGATTGGGGCAGGGGGTTGGAGCATGGGGGGGTGGTGAGAGGCTCTGTCTGGGAGTGTGGCTCTGGATGGGGCTGGAGATGAGGTGTTTGGGGTGCAGGAGGGTGCTCTGGGCTGAGATTGAGGGGTTCAGAGGGCGGGAGGGGGGATCAGGGCTTCATTCCCCAGCCTGAGCACCTGCTCTGCCCACTAGACCTGACTCTGCTCTGACTACTATGCCAGACGGCCTACATCCCAGTCCATACCAGTTTTCTCATGCTTTCTCACATATTCATCTGCCTGTTTTCCCAGTATGAGGAGTAATTGAAGTTTCATTCTCAATTAACTGCTGGGGGGAGACAATACACTACAGCACAAGAAATTAAAGGGTATCTGTTTTCCCTCCGATAATTTGGAGAGTAGGTACAGTGGACCATATTAAGACCTAGTGTAAGAGGATACAATTTCCCAGGCAATTACATCTTGTTATGCCAGGTCTAAATTTGGTGCATATTGACCACAAGCACCAAAATCAACCAGTAAATTAATATTTTCCCCCTCAAAATGATGGAGAAGAACACGATAATGTATGTCATGAAGAGGGATTTTAGAATCCTAGAAGCAAACAAAAGGGCTCAGGAAATCATTGTATGTCATACAACCACGAAATGAGTGTAAAGACTGTGCCTTGTGGGATAATCGTATTTAATGTTACTCAGTCGACCACAAAGTCACAAAACAACAATTAAATCAGTGAGTAGGATGAAGAACCAACTGCTGGCATCCGACAGCAGACACAGCGTGTTAGAATATTCAGACAGGCAGCCCTAGTTGTGCAGATCATGTTTGAATTATAATTCTAAGTTACAGCACTTAGCTACTAATGTTAGACTCTTTAGAAATGCTTACTAAGAAGAGCAAAAAGAAAAGGAGTACTTGTGGCACCTTAGGACTAACAAATTTATTAGAGCATAAGCTTTCGTGAGCTACAGCTCAACAATGCCTATATTTAGATTGCTTAACACCTTCCATTATAAAAAAAAATCTGGCTTTTTTTTTTTAACATTAACATCTCCATGCGTTGCAGTAGACTTCTAAATATGACACGGTACGGGAGGCACATTTTTGCTGTCGCCATGAAAATTATTTAGATTGGGCTGCATTAGGAGCTGAGAAAAAATCACCATGTCCCATGACTGATTTGCTCTGGAGTTTGCCAGAGGCTGACTCTTAATGAGTCATTGATGAGACAAAAAGAAAAGGAGTACTTGTGGCACCTTAGAGACTAACAAATTTATTAGAGCATAAGCTTTCGTGAGCTACAAGCGTATGCTCTAATAAATTTGTTAGTCTCTAAGGTGCCACAAGTACTCCTTTTCTTTTTGCGAATACAGACTAACACGGCTGTACTCTGAAACCTGTCATTGATGAGACAGAGACTGGAATCCTATCAACATACCATAAGGTAAATTTATGAAAAAACAAATGTCTTTAAAAGCAGTTTGATATATTATTATGTCAAATTATTTTAATTAGATCAGGTTTTTTCATAATTACAACATTCTTGTAATGTTTTATATCCCTAAGTTACTGATGTACTCTCAACCTTAACTCTATCTTAATGTAATTTTCTGCCTGGGAATATATATAGGATGTGTAGACAGACAGACAGACCCACTACATAGACCAGGGATCAGCAACCTTTGGCATGGCCCGACAGGGTAAGCCCTCTGGCCGGACCAGTTTGTTTACCTGCTGCATCCGCAGGTTTGGCCGATCGCAGCTTCCACTGGCTGCAGTTCACCACTCCAGGCCAATGGGGGCTGTGGGAAGTGGCATGGGCCGAGGGATGTGCTGGCTGCTGCTTCCTGCTGCCTCCATTGGCCTGGAGCAGCAAACCGTGGCCAGTGGGAGCTGCAATAGGCCGAACCTGCAGAAGCTGCAGGTAAACAAACTGGCCCGGTCACATGCATCCGATGAAGTAGGTTGTAGCTCACAAAAGCTTATGCTCAAATAAATTTGTTAGTCTCTAAGGTGCCACAGGTACTCCTTTTCTTTTTGCGGATACAGACTAACACGGCTGCTACTCTGAAACTAGAGAGTAACAATGTACTTCAGAATTCACAGTGACACCCTGAAGTGGTGTTGATTACAATAGTTTGAATAGGTTTGTAACACATATTCTTAACTGCAGAGGTAGTTAACTGTAACCCCCTCGGGCTTTAGAGAGCATGGCCCCTTTAAATCTTTGTCCTGAGGCAAAGACAATACTGATTGTTCCAGGAAGAGGAAGTGCCAATGGCATGGAGACAGGGAGAGTGACAGGCTGTATGTGTCTGCAGCTCCAGATAAGAGGCCTGCAGCAAGAAGGCAATCACATAGTGAAGCAGCCGAGAACCTACCCAAACCATAGGAGGGACACGGGAGGGACAGAGCAGCCGACAAGGAACGCCCCAGGACAGGAGCCAGGAGGAGCACCATGCCAGGGAGGAATCACCCAAGAAGGAAAAACCAGAGCTGAACCCGGTATCACCATAACCCAGAGTTGTATGGGGCCATAAGTACTGGGGCTTGTGACCTTGCATTGGGAATAAGTAGCGAGTTAAGAAGGAAGGTTTGCACTTTGTGTGGGTTTGCAGAGAGTAACAGAAGAGGGCATCAGAGGGTTTGTTGGAGAAATTTGATCGGTGCTGAAGATGTCCAGGCGAATCCAAGATTCACCACCGGACTGGAACTCTGCCCCAGATTCCAGAACTCTGAATGTAGACGCATTGCTTAGTATCTGCCCTTTCATATTGTGGTACCACTGGGGCCTAGCGTTGGATGTAATCCTTAATAATGCTCCCCTTATGTTCCCCCTGTTGTTTTTCTCCATTTCCTATATTCCATTGTGTGTGTCTGTTTACTCAGGGCAGTTGGGGGTTAGAACAAGTGCCCTTGGAGGTGGAAGGGGGTTTCCCTGCTGCGTTCCTTCACACACACTTTTCTTGGCTAGAGCTGCCTGCAAAGCAGACTCCATCTTGGCCACAAGGGTGCAAAAAAGACATAAGCACTAGGTACCTAGGAAGGTTCTGGAATCTCTCTCATTGGAGGTTTTAAAGAACAGTTTTGACAAACACCTGTCAGGGATGGTCTAGATAATACTTAGTACTGACTCATTGCTGGGGACTGGATTAGATGACCTATTGATGTCCTACCTTTCTATGATTCTATGTAATACTTAAACTTTGTCTCCCTCAGAGGCTATATAGTTGGAGGCTGGCTTTACACACAGAAAGATGCAATGAAAAAAGTCAGTACCTTTTTCATAGATGTATAGATTGCAAGGCCGGAAGGCACCATTGTGATCATCTAGGCTTGCCTCTTGTATAACACAAGCCATGGAACTTCCCCAAAATAATTCCTAGAGCATATCTTTTAGAAAAGCATCCAATCTTGATTTAAAAATTTTCAATGACTGAGAATCCACCATGACCAGGAGTGGATTTACCATGAAATAGTGACGGGGGGAGGGGGCCGAAAATGCAGAACAAATCTCATCTGACAACCTGCCCCCAAGTCCTGTCCGGCAGCGCAGCAGGGCTCAGGCAGGTAGGCAGCCTGCATGCTGTGGCCAGTGGCCCCACGCTGCTACCAGAAGCAGACGGCTGCTGGCACGTCTCCGCGTGCCCCTGGTGGTGGGGGAGGTGGCTCCACACGCTGCCCCCTCCCCGGGCAGCGCACGGAGACTTGCTGCCCCCTCCCCACAAGGGACGTGCAGAAATGTACCAACAGCAAGGCTAAGGCAGCTCCTTGCCCACTCTACCGCCCTCCTTCCACGCTGACACGCTCCCAGAGGCAGCCGGCATGTCCCTGCGGCCCCTGGGGGTATGTGTGTCTCCGCACACTGCCCCCGCCCGAGCACTGACGCAGCAGCATGCGGAGACCCTCTGACCCCCCGCAGGAGCTGCTGACGGGGGGGGGTGTGCTTTGGGAGCTGAGCCACCTGAGGTAAGCGCTGCCCCCCCTGCCCCCCTCCCATATCCCAACCCCCTCCCCCAGGTCAAAGCCGGCACCCCACACCCAAAATTCCTCCCAGAGCCTGCACCCCTCACCCCCTCCCACACCCCAACCCCCTGCCCCAGCCCAGAGCCAGCACCCAAACTCTCGCCCAGAGCCCAACACCCACACTCCCTCCTGCACCACAGCCCCTGCCCCAAACAAGCAAACAAGGTGCCTCACTTTATTTTCATTTACTTCCCATTACTTATAATATAGGAGGAGGATGAAGAAAAAAAGAATGAAAAACGGGGCGGGGGGGGGAGATAAGAGCGACTGTTCTATTTCTTGGCTGGGTCCTGAGCTGGAGGGCCCTGAACATGAAGCTGTGCACAGGGCCCCACTAACTCTAAATCTGCCACTGACCACAACCCTTTGTAAATTGTTCCAATGGTTAATTCCTTTCACTGTTAAATATTTACACCATATTTCCAGTCTGAATTTCTTTCGCTTCAACTTCCAACCATTGGATCATATTATACCTTTCTCTGCTAACTTGAAGAGCCCATTATTAAATATCTGTTCCCCATGTAGATACTTATAAACTGTGATCAAGTCTTAACTTCTCTTTGTTCAGCTAAATAGATTGAGTTCCTTGAGTCTATCAATATAAGGCATTTTTCTAATCCTTTCATCATTCTTGTGTCTCTTCTGTGAACCCTCTCCAATTTTTCAACATCCTTCAATTGTGGACGCCATAATTGGGCACAATATTCCTGCAACAGTTGAACCAGTGCCAAATATAGAGGTAAAATAACCTCTCTACTCCTACTTGAGATTCCCCTGTTTATGCATCAAAAGATCGCATTAGCCCTTTCAGCCACAGCGTCTACTGAGACTCATGTTCTGTGGATATCCACTACAATCCTCAAATCCTTTTTCAGAGTCACTACTGCCCAGGAGAAAAGTCCCCCATCTTGAAAGTATGGCTAATGTTTTTTGTTCCTAAATGTATAACATTTAACCATATTAAAAAGCATACTATTTGCTTGCACCCAATTTACCAAGTGATCCAGATCACTCTGTATCAGTGATCTATCCACTTCATTATAGAAACATAGATTTCTAGGACTGGAAGGGACCTTGAGAGGTCATCTAGGCCAGTCCCCCTGCACTCATGGCAGGCACGACTAAGTATTATCTAAACCATCCCTGATACATGTTTTGTCTAATCCAATGATGGAGATTCCACAACCTTCCTGGGCAATTTATCTCAGTGCTTAACTACCCTTATAGGAAGTTTTTCCTAATGTCCAACCTAAACCATTCTTGCTGCAATATAAGACAATTGCTTCTTGTCCTATCCTCAGAGGTTAAGGAGAATATTTTTTCTCCCTCCTTGGAACAACCTTTTATGTACTTGAACAACTGTTATCCTGTCCCCTCTCAGTCTTCTTCTTTTCTCCAGACTAAACAAACCCAATTTTGTTAATCTTCCCTCATAGGTCATATTTTCTAGACCTTTCATCATTTTGTTGCTCTTCTTTGGACTTTCTCCAATTTGTCCACATCTTTCCTGAATGTGGCACCCGGAACTGGACACAATACAGCAGTTGAGGCCTAATCCAGCACCGAGTAGAACAGAAGAATTACTTTGAATTTGCTTACAACACTCCTGCTAATCCATTCAGAATGATGTTTGCTTTTTTTGCAACAGCGTTATACTGTTGACTCCCATTTAGCTTGTGATCGCCTATGATCCCCAGATCCCTTTCTGCATTACTCCTTGCTAAGTAGTAATTTCCCATTTGTATGTGTGTACTTCCTAAGTGGAGTACTTTGCATTTATCATTCTCCTCAATTTTTGTGTCATCTGCAAGGTTTATCAGTGATGATTTCATGCTTTCTTCCAGGTCATTATAAATTTGTAAATGATTTGTCAATCATTAAAAATATTTTTTGTAAAATATATTTTCATGCTTTGGCATAGTATAACGGTTTTAGTGCTGTTCATTTGGAATGACCTTCATAACTCACTTATTTGCTCCACATGAATAATCTGGTAATCCTAAACCTATGCAACACCATCATGTACTCATTCTAAATTCAATTAGTTCAGTATTGCATGTGATATAAGGAATATAGTACCCATATATGAGATAAAGTTACTTTGTCAATTAAATTGAATTTTTAAAAAATTATTAAGGAATGACATTTTGGATATTAAGAATTGTTTAAATACTATTTTTGTTAATATTTTTATTTATATAATAATTATTGTCCTTCTCACATGCTTTGATGAGCAGTGAAAGTGTTACTAAGGTCATAATTAAAGTATCATTGGAATCTGAATTAGCATCAGCTGAAATAATGGGCCATTCACAATTCAAAGCTATTGTTTCAGACTTTCAGCAAACTCTGGCAGACATCCTGGCACTGGTTATATTCAGTTTGTATTTGAAGGTTTTAGTCACAACCATAACAGCTAGAGATTTTTTTTAAAAAGAAGAAGATGAAGACTCTGTCTACACCCCTCTCTTCTTGACTAGTTTTTAGTGTCACTTAAGGGAACATGCCCTATACTTTTGGAAACATTGCTGCCTAAACTGTGCATTCAAAAATATATTAGCAAATGTATGCATACACTTGCTAATACATAATGTACAATGTTTATAATGGAAATGTCAAAATTTGCAAAAGATAGGGCAGTTGTTTATCATCCTCAGTAAAGCATAAAAACGGTAGTATCTCAGATACCACTTTATTGTCACCTTTGTCAACAGTTACCTTTTAACAGTTACAGGTTTCAGAGTAGCAGCCATGTTAGTCTGTATTCGCAAAAAGAAAAGGAGTACTTGTGGCACCTTAGCGACTAACAAATTTATTTGAGCATAAGCTTTCGTGAGCTACAGCTCACTTCATTCATCCGATGAAGTGAGCTGTAGCTCACGAAAGCTTATGCTCAAATAAATTTGTTAGTCTCTAAGGTGCCACAAGTATTCTTTTTCTTTTAAGAGTGAATACTGTATGGTGGTAGCTGAATATAAAAACACATTGCAAAGTTTATGGACAGCAAAGTTATATTTATTTACATATATTAACATTTTAAAAATTCTCATTTATTCCTATTCCTTTTCCTTAATAAAATCTCTCCATAGAGATGTCACTAACATGATTTCATGCATATTAGGTCATACTTAACAGACTGCAGTCATTGAAAAGACACCAATGTCTCTATGAGTGGCTCTAATTCTGATTTTCTGAAAATTATTCAAACTAGCAAGAAAACAATTTTCTACTGACTTCTGCTTCTTTCACCACCAGTAAATTTAAAAGTTTTTTATAGTCTTTTAATGAAAGGAATCTCACACTTAATTCAAAAAGTGGACCACATCTTAAAAATAATTTTAAAGAACACCATCTCTTGCATTGTCATTATGTGACTTTGGGCTTAACTCCTCTGCCTTCTCCACCTGTAAAACAGGGATCAAAATACTTACCATCTATTAAATGTGCATTCAAAGCCTCATTGAAAGGTTTTACACATGCAACATATGATATCTTTTCTATTTTGCATATAGTTATTAATCGCTCTTCCCTCCTGCTTTTATAACTAGGAGACCAAGATGTGCATTAGTAGACTGTGGCATGCATGCCTTCGGATACAGTGCTGTCCTTTATAAAATAAAATGGGAACATCTGAAGAGTTCCTATTTTAATTTTCATAATAAAAAGTGGTCTGAAAGTAGCCCAAAAGTCACAAATGTTCCTAAAAAAGAAAATATTGTGAATATCAACTCTGGATTTCTCATTTTGCATAGAGGACCCTCTGGAAGACTGTAGTTTGATAAAATCTATCTAATTGAGTTTTGCATATGTAAATTCTAGCACACAAGTGTTGCCACTTGAAGAGTACATGAGCATGTGCATAGTGTGCACAAAAGGAGTTCACCAAAATTTAAGTTTTGTGATCTAGCTTTGGATTGTTTTCCTTTGTTGGTGTGGAAAACCTGAGTTGATAACTATTCGGCAGAACTTAGACACTGCTCTGAAGGAATTTTAGTCAAAAATCTAAACAAAATCATCTTCCCAAGATAATAATTGAGTATCTTTGTTATTTTTTTTGTGGTTGTATAATTTGATTCCGATTGACCAATTCTCTGATTTATATAGTCAAATCATAGTCCGATACCATTTGCTTTTTTATATCCTATCCTATTAGTTGCTATTTTTGAGGATGTCTAATAAACTCTAAAAAACTAATCTCAACTCCCATGTCCTTTTTCTTAATTAAGCAATCTAAATTTAAAAGCCCCAAGAAAGGTGCTACTGATAATCAGTTAAGCAGTTGCATAATGAGGGTTTGTTTTATAACGTATTTTTCTAACAACATGCACATGCATGCACCCTGACCAGCTGAAGCCAAGCACAGAGGGAGTTCAGTTTTTACTGATTTACACCTGTTTATCAATCAAATTTTTTCAGGTACTTATTTTTGTTAAAAACTAATGCTTTGCACAACTGTTGTGTCCTGCCACTCTGAGATTTAAGTAGTTTTGCAGTGTAAAACACAGAACGCACATGGTGGAGGTCGCAAAAATCAAACAATGTTAATATTGCATTACAATTGGTTCACAAGGAGACGTTGTCTCCTATTTCTTTGCGGCCATTTAGTGCAGCACTGAATTTAATCAATCAATCCTCCACAAATAAAGATAAGATAAAAAGGTAAAGATGAGGCGAAAATGCAAATCTGTTCCTGAATACCAACAAGAAAATCTGTGCTTATAAATTTTCAAGAAAAATAAAGCCGGGAGTAAAGAGGATGCATTTTGCTGCAAGTACTACAGCACTGAGGTCAGTGCTCGCGCTGACAGAACAAAGGAACATTTTGAAAGTAAGCAACACAAGAAGTTTAAAGAAGAAAGTGAGCTTTGGGATAAAGAGTCCATAAATCAGGAGCTTTCACCAGGGCTATAATGAGAGAGAGGGTGCATCACAATTGTGTCAATGGATTTGTGCATGCTCTTTGTTTCGCTGGACAACCACTATTAATTTAATATTACCTACCCCTGTTGTGCCACATTGGTGAATGAGCTT
This sequence comes from Dermochelys coriacea, assembly GCF_009764565.3. NCBI lineage: Eukaryota > Metazoa > Chordata > Testudines > Dermochelyidae > Dermochelys > Dermochelys coriacea. Next base: position 153,092,768 of record NC_050069.1, on the reverse strand, counting down.
GTAATTTGCTGCCCATCATGTAAATAAAGCATGGATTATGCTAATGTGTCTCTTAGATCATCCTGAGTGTGTTGGTTCTAAAGCAGAAAGTCTAAAGAGACTGGCAAATAACCAGAATGACCACCAGATTCTGCGCACCAAGGTAATGTTAATTGTTGAAAACTTGGAATTACTGTGTGACACACACAAAACACTGGAGTTTTCTCCTACTACTGCCAGCATGTTTGCCAATACAGACAACTGGATCCTGAGAACCAAAATCTCAGCTGAATTGAGCACAAAAGCTGCAGGAGAAACATATGGTGAGAAAACCCAGCTATTTGTAGAAACCCGTCTGACCTTGGCACAACATATAACCTGAAAAACATTCAGAACCTTCAACAAAATGCTCAGCAAGAAATGGGAGAAGACCTTAGCCCATAATCTGAACCCCAAAGTATTTGGTGCCAAAGATTCTTTTTGGAGTATCATCCAGGTGTTTCACCCCTTCCTTAAGGTGAATTTTGCAGCAGACTATGGCCATTATGCCAGAGTGTTTCAACCATTTGCCACTAAAGATGAAATTTCCAATCTGAAAGGGGAATTTACTGCTTACACAAATTTGCCTAATCCTGACAATGTGAAACTGAATGTGCTGGCTTTTTGGAACAGTCATCAAGACACACTTCCCAACTTCAGCAAAATGTCATGTTGAGCTTTGAGTGTACCCCTGGACCTGTTGATGCAGAGTGCATATTTTCAAAGTTGGACTACTCCAAGACAGCAAGAGGCTCAACAAGAGTGAGGATACTTTCAAGAAAATTATGTGCGCATATGCAAACCAGGATTTCTGGGAAAAGTACTAGCTCTGAGAGAGACAAAATATACCTTTGTACATTTAAAAAAAAGTTTCAATTATACTGTAGTAAAATGTGTATACTATGAAAGGTATTATGTGTATGTTTGGGGGTAGGTTCCCCAAAATTTTTCCTAATTTTTAATTTTTAACCTGATTTCATTACAGTTTTAATATCTGGAAAATAAAAACTGAAAAATTCCTGGATTTTTTTTTTTACAAATAAAAACTGAAAACACTGAACACTACTCAAGCCCCAGCAGGAGTCAGAAACTAGGCATTCCGCCAGTGGTTAGAGCATCAGCCAGGATGTGGGAGACCCTACATTTGAATCCACACATTGTCTGATATGGAGCAGGGACCTGAAGTTCTGTCTTCTACCTGCCAGGACAGTGTCCTAATCACTGGGCTATAGGGTATTCTTGGGCAGGACTCAAATCTCTCCTACTGCAAGTGTTCCATTGTGTAAAAATAACAAAATATTCATGGGGCCAAAGACAGTGTGAGAGTGACTCTATAGTCCACTGGCTCGGGCATGCAGGTGGGAGACCCAGATTCCAGTCACCATGCTCCAGTGATTAATTATTTATATGAAGTGGTACAGCTCCAATGGGAGAGACAGAGAGAAACTTACCTCATCGACCAGTGATTAGGCAATTTCCTGGAAGGGGGCAGACTTAACTTCAGGTACCTGCTCCACTTAACACATTGTGGGGATGTGAACCCGGTCTCGGTTACCCACATCCTGAGTGAATGCTCTAACCACTGCGGTAGAGATCTCCTTCTTGGTTTTTTTGAGAGAACATGCGTTTAGGTACCAACTCCAGGAGAAGGTTCATGGCTGTGAATCCTAAGTGGAGGGAGGTACCTCCCTCTGTCCTGCAGTTAGGCACCTAACTTCCCTTGAGGGGCAAGGCTTAGAGGGGCCATCTCCTCAGCATATCCTATTGGCTAGATCCCTACCCAACATGCTGCCTTTTATGAATCCCACTTTTAAGTGCCCAACTCTTCCCATGCATTGTATAGGGAACCTGAGCATCTAACTCAGGGCTGTTTAGGGCAGCAGGGCACCTAAACGTTAGATGTTGCAACACTAAGCAGTACAACAAAGTGCTGAAGTGAAAAGGAGGTACTCAGAACTTTGCAGAATTAGTCCTGAAGCTGTACTGGATTGTACTCAATTGCCATTGGATTGTATTCAATTTCCCTTTGGCATTCACCTTTCAAGATAGCCTTGTTATTTGGTCATTACTTACTCCTCCTTATCTAAAGAAAGGAAACGAAATTTGAGGCTGTGCATTTAGTAGGGTTTAGACCAAAGTCAAACTCTGGCACAGACTGATTTGTCAAGCTCTATAGAGAAATAAAGGTCCTTTTCATTGAAACTTCATAGAATCGACACCAAATGTCACACATATATGCATATTTGTGACAATCCTTATTTCGGTCAAAATAAGACTTATGTGTAATAACTGATGGACACAAAGTCATTCTAATTATTGCATAAAGGTATATGAAAGAGACAGCCATCCTATGGTTTCAGCTCAAACTAATCCTGATAAAATTCTAATATTCAGTAACTCAGTAACATCAGATAGTTATCTGAGAATAATACACATACGCTTTGAGCTGGTATATTGAATAAAGCTCCCAACAACAGCAGAATTTCAGTCCATTTTTAAGGGTTTTCTTTATTTAGAGGTCAACTGAAAGTTAATCATTAGTACACTCTGTAGTTCCTTTCTGAAACCCAGGACCTGCTGCCCAGCCTTTCCTAAAGCTTCTTCCCATGAAGGCTTTTATCCCCATTCCCTGAAGGTATCTCCTACTAGATCTTCTACCTAGCTGCTGCTGAGAGCCCCTCCCAGCTCTTTCCCCTGACCTGAGCATGCTCCCTTTTATAGGATGTGCTGTCTCAGTGCAGTCATGTGATCCTTGGCCACCTGACTCAGCCAGGCCTTTGAAAGTGGATGCTGGGTCTCGTGCATCTATTCCAGGACTTATGCCCAGTTACATAGCCATGAAGTTAGAATTCTACCACTATGTTCTGCCAGTATGAGACACACAAACAAAGCTGGAGTAGTTTAATACGAACAGAATCCTAAAACTGTATTACAAACTTGAATAAATTTTGCGTCGGTGGAGTTGATAATCTCCATTGGCTCTTCTGTTATGTTTGTATTCTTCTAGGTCGGGGTTCTCAAACTGGGGGTCAGGACCCCTCAGGGGGTCATGAGGTTATTACATGGGAGGGTCACATGCTGTCAGCCTCCACCCCAAACCACGCTTTGTCTCCAGCATTTTTATAATGGTATTAAATATATTTTGAAGTATTTTTAATTTATAAGGGAGGGTCGCACTCAGAGACTTGCTATGTGAAAGGGGTCAATAGTACAAAAGTTTGAGAACCACTGTTCTAGGTCCCGAATCAGGAAGGTACTTAAGCATGTGAATAATCCCACTGATTTAAATTAGATGATGCATGTGTTGAAAGTCAGGTATGGGTTTAAATACCTTCCGGAGTCAATGCCCTCGTCAATTTACCTATCTGCTAAGAACTCCTCAGTGCAAAGTGACAAAGGATTCACTGTTCTGTAACGGTAACTCCTGACAGGCCTGATAAACTCTGCTCCGAGCACACCGCTTTCATAATATTTATCCATAAAGAATATCAGGTAAGATCTTAAATGAAAGCCAGAATCACACTGGTCATTAATATAATTGCAAAATGTACAAATACCATGCAGTGTGTGTGTGTTGGGGGGGTACTGGCTGTATATATATACACACATACATACTGAAAGTATGTTCCTAAAAAAGTCTGAACCAAGGCAAGTTTGACAAAGAGGTTTCTGCGAGACAATGGGTGTATATTCACCTGTCTGCCTCAGTTCACATGTAAATTAAGCATTGAAAGCAACACAATGAATGCTCCATTTGCATACAATATCAATATGAGGATGTGAAGTCAACATGATGTCAGCATACCAGGAAATAAGCCCCAAAGGGTCATCCTGATTCTTGGGACAAAACAATACATTTTGGGGGATATAAGGAGAAGGCAAAGGGACTCCTCTTTATCCTTTACCAAGGAAGTATAGGGAGAGCACTTTTGCATTCATGAAAGAGGAATCCCAGCCACAATGGTTGGAGATGCTGGGAGATTGCTTTAGGTGAGATAAACTACTTTAGACAAGGTTTATCCTGTTAAAGTTAAGTTTAATCTCTAGAAAGTGTGCTATGATTTTGTTTTATATATAACCTTTTTGTGTCCATTATTATCACTACTCTCTATCTCTTAAATCTTAGACTCTGATAAAAAACATACGATTCTTTTCACTATACATATATCTCAATGCTGTGATGTTATATAGGCATTGATCCTCAGTGAATCAAACAAGCTAGTGTGCATGCTGCCCCATTGTGGCTAGCAAACCTAGTATTTCTGTGAGTAGCCAATGACAGGGGCGGGATATCACAGGGGAATGCTTTAAAGAGGCTCAGGGACGAGGTGCACCTATTGTTAACCTTCAAAGCAAAGTAAGGGCTGACATTACTCTGAGGAGATTGTTTGTGTGGCCAACACGCTAGTGTTATCAGGGAGCGGACACCCAGTTAAACACCAGCCAGCCTCTCAGCTTTTTATTGAAAGTAGGAGGCTATCAAGGTGATTCACAGGCCCAGAAACCCCAAGAAGCATCACTCTTTCTTTCCAGAAAGAGATAACAGCTGTTTTTGAATTTTCTTTGATACCTATACCTGACTTTTGTTTGAAGCATGTTTCTGTAATTTAGTTTTCACTAAAAGCTTTCTGTAATTATTATTAATATAAGAAAAGTAAATACTAGGGTAAAATCGAGTTTCTAATGGCCACATGGAGATAGATCCTTACATGGATGCACAAAAAAGAGGAAATGAGCAACACACCTCCCTTCCTTTGCACACCCTTTTCAGAGGCCTGTCATGATTGTACTCAGTCCCCTCAAGCTCTCAAAGGCAGTGAAACTCCACCCACCCCCAGTGCAGGCCAGTGCCTTATAGGTTTGATAGATGATTAGCAGTTTATGACATACTTCAGCACTTAACATCACAATGAGGCCATTTTAGAACGGAACATAATGTTTAGTTCAGAACTGCACTCTTATACATTCTAGCCCCATTACATATGGCTATAAAAATTAATGAGAAATATTTGTTGAAAGCTTAAAACTATAAGTCATATGAAGTTCAATTCTCTATTGCAATATAGGTTTCAGAGTAGCAGCCATGTTAGTCTATTCGCAAAAAAGAAAAGGAGTACTTGTGGCACCTTAGAGACTAACAAATTTATTTATTTATTGAGCATGAGCTTTTGTGAGCTACAGCTCACTTCTGATGCATTCAGTGGAAAATACAGTGGGGAGATTTATATACACACACAGAGAACATGAAACAATGGGTTTTACCATACACACTGTAAGGAGAGTGATCACTTAAGATGAGCTATTACCAGCAGGAAGAAGGGGGGAAAGGAGGAAAACCTTTTGTGGTGATTATCAAGGTGGGCCATTTCCAGCAGTTAACAAGAACGTCTGAGGAACAGTGGGAGGTGGAGTGGGGGGAGAAATAACATGGGGAAATAGTTGACTGATGTCAATAGGTGGTTTGCAAAAAGACCCAGGTAGAATTTGGCTTTCTGTACTAACTAAACTTTTAGCTATTATTATTTAAATATATTATTGTAACATTCTGCATCACTCAGTGCAAAAACATGCTTAGTTTCAGACCATTGCTACTTTGCTTCTCTCCCTCTTCCCTGTCTCTGTATTTCCTTCCCTGCAACAATTCTCATTCCCACTTCCCCATTGGTTACACTTTCCCCTTTCATCCACCCCTGCCCCCTTTCCCATTCCATTTGCTGAAAAGATCAGCAATTAAATAGTTGTTGACACTGATGTGTCATCACTGATTTTTAGAGTTGATACTCTAGTGAGATTAATCAGGGACAGGTGAGTTAACACCTCAGGCATTTTTAAACTGTCTTCAGATGTAGAGAGACATCCCTGAATTGACTACATTAGGGCAGTGTAGGGCATGGCTACACTGGAAACTTCAAAGCGCTGTCGAGGGAGTGCTCCTGCAGCAGCGCTTTGAAGTATGAGTGTGGTCGCACGTGAGCACTGGGAGAAAGCTCTCCCAGTTTTCCTGGTAATCCACCTCCACAAGGGGATTGGCTCCAAGTTCTCCCAGTGCGCTTGGAGCCTGTTTACACTAGCGCTTGATTTTTCACCCCCCTGAGCCAGCAAGTTAGAGTGCTATAAAATGTAAGTGTAGCCAAGCCCTAAGGTCAGTAGGAAGGTTTTCTTTGCACCCATGACGCCTGGGAACTTGCTTTTCCTTTAAAATGTCAGTGTGGACTTGGCAAGCTGGTCAATCATAATAGGTCCTGCAGGCCACTTAAATACATCAATCAATCTAAATTTGGCCCGTGGGTCATAAATTTGGTATTAATAGAAGCTCTGGCTATTTGCAAGTAGGGAAACTTAGGTAGCCAACACACACACACCCCCCAACACACACACACACTGCATGGTATTTGTACATTTTGCAATTATATTAATGACCAGTGTGATTCTGGCTTTCATTTAAGATCTTAGCTGATATTTAGTTTAATATTTAAACTAAAATTAGGTCCAGCTGTCACTGTTTTATTAATGCTTCACTTTATGATACAAGATAAAGTAATGAAACAGCTCAGAATTTATTTTTTTAAAATTTCTTCCCAGTAAGATACAGAACAGCTCATTACTCATTTGGATGACAATATCTTGATTAATGAAACTGAAGCTGAGAGAGAATGTTCTTGAGTTTACACACAGAAAGTAATATTGAAGTTATATTTTAGCAGAAGGCCAGAACCAAGCCTATAAAATTGGTGTCAGGTAGTAACAAAATGAAACAAAAGTATGAGTATTCTCTGTGTTATCACTAAAAGTCAGTGAAAAATAACTGATTATCAGATAAAGGGATAATGGCATTAATGCCCTGTTAAAGTACTTGTCATTGTCCAAGGTTGTATTCTCTTCTCCCCCACCACATACCCATATCATTGGTTTCAGAGTCGCAGCCCTGTTAGTCTGTATTCGCAAAAAGAAAAGGAGTACTTGTGGCACCTTAGAGACTTGTGACACCTTAGAGATGCATCCGATGAAGTGAGCTGTAGCTCACGAAAGCTTATGCTCAAATAAATTGGTTAGTGTCTAAGGTGCCACAAGTACTCCTTTTCTTTTTCCATATCATTGGGAGTTTGGAGTTCCTTGCCAGTGTCTATCAGAATCTCTTTTATTGTGCAAACACTGTAAAGTAATATGTATTAGAGGATTACTTGTTTGCAACTAGAAAAAAGTGCTTTTTTAAAAAAATATAATGGGCATTGATCTTATCCTCCCTCTCCTTTCCTTCTTCTTGTGTGTCATACTCCTTTGCCAGGTCTTATCTTAGACAGTAAACTCTTCAAGACAGGCACTGTGTCTATATGCATTCAAACAGGTCCTAGCACAATGGGACCCTAATCCTGAGTGGCATAGTAGCTCTCCAATATAAATAAATAATAATAGGCTCAACTGATTCTCAATTCAGTTTTCTGCTGGTGTAACTGAAAGAAGAATTTGCTGTACTGATGGATATAGCATTCAGGATAGTACTGTCATCTGAGAGCAACACCCCAATGCTGCACTCCATTGCAGCAAGCAAAATAATGCTAACAAAAGTTTCATGAAATGCTCATTATACTGCTTAAGGGGATGTAGTGTATGCGTATGTTTTTAAACAGTTGAAATTTCTTCACTCTCATAGTCTTTTGGCCCAGAGGCTTTGTACTTCTGAGAAATGTCACGTGCTTGTCACTAACATTGGTGAACTATTAAAAAATAGTTTGGTAAAGTATATCAAACAGCTAGGTTTATTATGAGGGTTAGGGATTTTTTGGGGGTGAAATACTACTCACACTAGTGGTTAGACTGCCATTAGTAGATATAGTGGTATAATAAAAATTAAGATTAAGGGTGAAATTCAATGGGCCAGATTCTCAGCTAATGTAAAGTTGGTGTAGCTCAATTGACTTCAGTGGGCCTATGCCAAGTTACACTAATTGAGATTTTGGCCCAATGACGTTAGTGGTGAAGCAGGGTTGTATTTGTCTCCGGGAATTCAATATTTGATAAGAATTTTTTCTTACTAATATCACAAAATAGCCAGAGAATCTGAGTGAGCCATTATACGGATTTAAAAGGAAAATTCTCAGAGAAGTTTTCCCCCAAGAATCTTCTTAAAAAAAATACAAAGAATTAGTCCATGCACAAGTCTCTAGGGTGAAAGAAACCAGACTATTTCTTAATACCCCTGCAGTATGCATAAGCACTAGCATAACCATTGACCAACTCTTAGAATTTAACTGTTTCTATACAATACCTCACCTTCTTTCTGGTGCCTTGTGTAAATCCCTTGGTGCCTATACTTGCATGGTATAGTGAGGGTTTAAAAGTTTACATATTTATAAATATTGTCTTATTAAAGGTGGAAATGGTAGTGATACCCACAAATAAGGTTGCCTAATTCTTGGCATTACAAACCCTTGTTTTTAGTAGCTTATAAACTGTGCCAATTTCCATGCTGTCTTGTGCTAACAGGCTGAATATTTTGTAAAGTTTTATTGAAAACCGTTCAAATATTTCTAAAATGAGGACAAGTGAAGAATAGGTAATTTTGCCAATGTTAAAAAAAATGTCCAATTGTTTCTTTGAAGAGCTGTAGCATCTCAATGCTTTAGAGCAGGGGCCTGAAAACTGGCAGGAGTACGCTAGTGGGCTTAGAGAGGTGCCTTTCACTGTTCCTGTGAAAATCTAGCCAGACTGGGCCAAGTTATTAGCCTCTGAAAATCGCCATTTGACAAGCTGAGCTGAGTGTGTTAGAGGCTTGCTCCTACAGTCACCAAACATACCATCTAGTCTTCACAGTTGTGAAGAAACCTTGAAAATATGCAAACTGAGTCCACAGAAAGCTTGCAGTAAGAGATGTCTGAGATGTGTGAACTGCCACATTAATCTCTATAGGGTATGTCTATTCAAAGACACTATGGGCCTTACTTGCTCCAGTGAACCCTACTTTTGTAAAGGGGACTATTCAATGCAACAAAATTAAGTCTATTTACAGGACTGCAGGCTTGGAAGTTGCTGCTTCATTTAACTGCACCACAACAGAGAGTGTAGGGGTGTAAACATGTAGATGTGTGTGGCCCTCCCTCTCTGTCAGTCTCCAAGGGAGGCCATGCCTTTTGGCTGTCACACCCCTGGAATAACAGTTTTAGGCAAGAGGGAAGTTACCAGTCTCAGGGATCAATCCCTCTGGCAGGGTTGAGCAGTGAATGCTCCAGGGGCCCAAGCCCTCAAGCAGGGATGAGCACCCAATGCAGTGTAGGAGGCTCAGGTAAGGGGTGAGCACCCAACGCAGTCTAGGAGGCTCAGGCAGACGGTAGACTCCCACAGGCCTCCTGGCTGAAGGTGGGGTGGCTGCCATCCCGAGGTGGGATGGCAGGGGTTAAGGGGACACAGGCCCACCCAACTCCATTGCAACCAAGCCCAGGGTCCTACAGTGGCAGAGAGGTCTACCGCTGTGTCAGCAGGGATCCAGCTGCAACATGCAGAACCAGATTCAGACAGCAACCCAGCCGGACCGCAGTCGACTGTCCCTGGGCCACTTCCTACCCTTCCCTCAGAGTGTACCTGGATCTCTGGGTTGTCCTCCATCTCCCCTGGGTACACTGCAAGTGGTAATCCCAGCCACCCCTCAGCATCGGCATGTCTGGTAGCTCAGGCAGTTTGGATGAATCCTCAGGGAAGCAGAAGTCCTCAGCAGGCTCAGGACCCAGCAGCAGGGTGGAAGCATCTACCTTCCTCAGTGGCTTCCCCCAAGCTGAGCTACAGTCTGCCTTTTATACTTCCAGTTCCTATCCCGCCCCTCTGCTTCGAGCGTGGTAGGCGTGAGGGCAGAGGACATCTAGCCCTCCCTCACTGTCAATCTCCAAGGGAGGCCACACACCCCTGCTACAGGGAGACTCTTACTGACAAAACAAGAAATAAGGGTAGGGTAGAGCATAATACTCTGGGTAACCCAATTTATCCTATCATGGCCACTTTACTATACCTGCAAACCCGGACACTGTGTAGCAGGAGGAGAAGAATGCAGTAGGCTTAGTTTACCCCCCAAGCACATACACTATACCTACTGGTATAAAGTGCTGAAGGACCCTCCTGACTCTTCCCTCCATCACTATTTCTCCAGTGGGAAGAACGGACCCTACTGCTGTCCCATGGGTGGGGGAGGGAGAACCAGCTGCTGCCCCGATGATCTTGGAGTGAAGGCCACCCCTTCCACTATCACTTCAAGAAGGGGCTTGGGTGGGAGTCATAGCATGAAAACAGGACTCCAAGCACACAGCCAGTGCGAGGCTCCTTATGTCACAGTGTGACCAGAGCCCCAGATTATATTAATTTTGAGTCTCAAGCAAATATAGGATTGTGGCATGTATTCCAGTTATGTCACATGAGAGGTTTTAGCAGTACCTTGTGGTCTATTGTATTGAAATATGTAGAGATATCCAACAGTATGGATATGGAGATATTACCCATATCAAGCCATTGGAGGTGATCTTTTAGTGTTGCCAAGGTTGCCTCTGTGCTGTTTCCTGGCAGGAAGCCTGATCATGAGGCAGGTTTCCCCAGATATCACATACTATAGCTTGGTAGTGGCTACTTCCTTGATAATTTTGCTCAGATAGGGGAAATTGGAGATGAGCCAGGGCGGGGCGGGGGGGGGGAGCGAAGTCTCCTACCTGCCACATTCATTAAAATGTTATCACCCAGTTGGTAGTGCTGCTCCAGCCTCAGAGGCAGAGAGTGCTGAGCTGGTGGGTCTCCTTCTCCTCCCCACAGAGAATGTCAGTGGTAGAGGAGCTTGGACTGCTACTGCTGCCAGCTGACAGAGGCTGCACTACCTCTCCAGGGCTCCTTGCACACTGCGTGTGGGGGAGGGGGAATGCCCAGGAACTGGCTCTGGGGCTACCATGGGGAGGGGTATGCCAAGGAGCTGGTTCTGAGGAGGGAACAATGAGCTGTGGTACTGCGTTGTTCCAAGTGCTAGTGTGTTGTTCCAAGTGAATGAATACTTTTCAGAAAGACTATTTTAAGGAGCATATGAGGCGATGATATGCTGATCTTGAAGAGCCTCAGAATTTTCAGATTCTATAAAACAATCCTCAGTTTGCCAATCCATTTGCAGCAGCTAAAGCTGCAGCCAGTGAGAAAAGACAGAAGTTAAGTCAAGCTTTTGAACATATTGAAAGTAGCAATGTCACGTCCAGATCAGACCTCTTATGGAGGCCCTTTTGCCTGTGGATACACCAACTCCTTGTGGATTTTCAACAGATATTACAATGAAAGTAGATACAACATTTGTGTAAGCAGATTAGTAAATTTGTCTAGCCTTTCATAAAGACAAATTATTAATATGAAATTATAAATATTCAAAACTCTTACTGTCTATAAAAATGAGAAGCTAATAGCTTAATCAATATTGAAAAAGTGTTGCAAGATTTTCATCTTTATCAGGTGCTTCTGATACCAACACCCAGCATGAATCTGAGATGAAGCTGTTAATTCAGGATGGCAGTGATACCAAGCTTTTGGTTGACGATATTCTACCTGTTGAAAGTAATCAGGCTAATAACAATACTGAAGTATTCCCTGAGGAATTCAACAAGGTGCCACTTTCCATCTTCACTCTGCTTGCATTCCTTTCTGGTTTAAAGGAGATCTTGAAAGCCTGTGAACATATTTTCATTGCTGTGAAAGAAGTAAGCAGTTTGGATCCTAGATCAGTATCTTTTGAAATACTGGATATCTCCAAAGAGACTAGTAACAAAGGGTCTATGTTTCTTAACAGCACAAAGAAATTCACATCATAAATCACATCAACTAATGAAATTTCCCTTTTGTTGCCTCACAAGTTTAGAGTTGAACATGATCCTGGCAGGCAGCCTAGAAATTAATCTGAGAAACAGAAGAGATACTTACAAAGTTTAGGGCCAGCCCTAACTTCAAAACTATTCTCAGACCCACAGATTTCAAAGAGGTTTTACAAGTCTGTGAAGAGTTGGTCTGATGAGTATCCCCACCTCTAGTATAGCGTAGCAAAAGATGTTGCATTTTGTTTTGTGTGTTCACTGTTTCCTGTCAAGCCATGTAGAACAAATGCCAGTGATGCTTTTTGTAAGAATATCGAGATCATGGGATGGGATGAAAAGCCAGGAAAAAGACAATCCTGGACATTTGGCAAAACATTTTAACAGTGAATCACTCAAGGCAGTGCTCATGGACCACCTAAACTTCATGAATGTCAATTCTTCTGTTGAGATGCTGTTGAATCACCAAGACATGAACCTTTTGATATCAAGAGAAGTTGAGGCTGAGAAAAAATGTAAAATAATACTGATATTCCTCAACATAACAAAAATTCTAGCTTGACAACAGCTTGCTTTTTGGTGTTCCAAAGTTGAGATGGAAGGGAGTTTTCATCAAACAGCCAAATTGATCTCCAAGTACAATCTTGATCTCAGGACATGACTGGAAAATCGTCATGGACACATTCATCAAGTAACATATATGAGCTGACATCCCAAAATGAATTAATCAGGTTCTTGCATCTGGTGCCAAGAACACAACTTGTGAAGACTTGAACAAATCCAAGTTCCTTGGCATTTTTGATTACACAACACATGATGTCAGCCATCGGAAAGGTTAGTTGTGGGATGTGAGATACAACGGTGAAGGCATTGAAAAAGAAAGACGATATCCATTGTTGAAGCAAAGTCAAAGAAAGGCAAAAACTTAGCAGATGAAATTGTGAAATGTATCTATGTCTTAAGAGTGAATGTAAACAAAATTCATCGGCATGTCTGGTGAGACATGTGATTTCCATCATATGATGTTGCATGCAACATGTCCAGACAGTTTGAAGGAATGAAAACTCATGTGAGCTCAATGATAGGTTGGGAGACTCCATATTTCTGATGCTTGCGCAATCAAGAAAATAATATAATAGAGCATGCTTGCGAAGCGAACATCATAATAAGGAACATGTTTGGGACTTTACAAAGCTTTTAAGTTCTTTACCAGAGGAACAATGGATTATGTCCTTTATAAAGAAGCACTGGAAATGGTAGAGGAGAAGCTTCATGTTAAAAGACTTTCAGAAACTTGCTGCTGTGCTAGGAAAGAATCAGTGCAAGCCCACTGGAGCATTCTACCAGATGTGGTCAAGCTTCTCAGTGATATTCCTCAAGATTCACAGCTTAATTCAGAAATGAGAGGTAAAGCTGGAAGCCTCTTTGCTTCCATTCATTGTTTCCATTTTATTTTCACTCTGAGTTTCACGACTTTGCTTGAAAAATCAAATGCTTTAATCATATCTTTGCAAGCTGAAGACTTGGACATCGTTACATCTTCTCAACTGATATATGCCACATTGCAGTATCTGAACCAGATGACTGATGCAGATATCAATTCCCAAATTAAGGCAGCACTGTTATTGGAAAATAAGATATTTGATTATTTGCAAGATAACAGTTCTGAGAGATATAATTCTGAGCAAGAGTACAAAATGAGCTATAGATCAAGGCAGACCCCTCCTTGGTTTCAAGACTACCAATACACTTGTGACACAGCCATCATTTGAAGAGTTCTACAGATCCAAAGTCCAGAAAATGCTCACAATTATGGTGCAGGAGATGGATCTGGCTTATAAGGAGATGAAAGAAAAGCTCATTCTGGTTATCACATGCCTGAAAGACCTTGGCACAACAAAATGTGAATGTTTTAATCAGGCATTTCCTGTTTGCAAAATGCAAGCTGAACAGCTGGCGATAGAATGATATTGTTCAAAGCTGATCTCAAGAAGTATTTTGGTACAAGTTTAGATACTAGTTTTGATTAATTAATCAGGCTTTTATCTGCGGTTAAAAAGGGGTTCCTAAAATTGCGGACTGTTTTTAAATTGCCAAAAACAATCCCTGTAACTTCAAAAGAAGAATGAGTCTTTAGCAAGATGAAACTGATCAAACCAGTGCTGAGATCTACCATGGTGATTACCAGTTGGATATTTTGTGCCTTCTTGCTTTTGAAATGGACATAGTTGACTACTTAGACACTGAGACAATAACTGAAAAGTGGAGCACAATGAAGTTGTGGAAAAATTCCCTTGATTAGCAGTTTATTAGTCAAGGCATTTAAAGTAATTATTATTTGCTTGTTTTGTCACTTCTGCATAGGCTGCAGAATTAATTAGCTCGCAAGTCTGATACTACTTGATAAAATTTCAGGCAACATTTGGTAATTTTTTTAGACTTCACTACTGTCCCCCAACCATTTGAGACCTCAAGTGGCACCCATGGAGATGAGACAGTACGTTGAAAGGTCTTCTAGGTCAAATTACAGCTTCTTGAGGACTAGATTGTTACAGTTTCCAATATGGTTGGCAGGTTCACTTCTCAGAAGAAGACACGATCATTTCCAGTAGTAGTAGGCACATTTGGTCTTTGCTAGCTTTCACCTTCCAGGAGGTGCATGGTGGTGGTTCTCATATCTTTCAGTGATTTTTAAGCTTTGACAAAAATGGTAGAGGCAGGCTGAGAAGTGGAATGGATGGGAAGGGGTTGGGTAACATGATCTGGTCAGAAATATAATTTCTGTTAGTTTCATTCATAACCAATTGATCTCACTAGCACAAAGGTGGGGAAACTATGGCCCGTGGGCCACATCCACATCCCGCCAGTGGGGGTGGGGGCCAGGCTGTTTGGGGAGGCACAGCCTTCCCTACCCAGCCCTCCATACAATTTCGGAACCCCTGATATGGCCATCAGGCCAAAAAGTTTGACTACCCCTGCACTAGCAGATTATTATGACAGCTCTCTCTATAGCTAGCAGTACTTGGGTCCAATGCCTGGATTATGCAATCTGATTTACTAAACTGAATAGCTCTGAGGGCCATAATTGTGTTGCATTAGTAACAGAGGAGCAGAAGCCTTTGTTTGCCTTCTGTACTCTGCTGGTGTAGTTATTTCAGAGTTTGTGTTTGTTGGTGAATGGTTCAGATCTTTTTTATGTCATTGGCTATTAATCTACTATGTGCTTTGTCAGCCAGAGTTCATCTGTGAACTATGGTGACCTTCTCAGTTGATGTTGGGAGAGTGGGTGGCTTGGGGACAAGATGTCAATGATAGTATATATCAAGTGATGTATCAGTGTCTTGGCCTTATAGTTAAGCAGCCTGCTCTCCTGGTGCAAATTCAAAACCTAGATTGTTGAAGAGTGTCCTGAGTGAACCTGCTTTGGTTCATAGTTTCCATGGTATCTTTTATGTTAAGCATTGGAAGACAGAGAGGTTACTGCAGCTACCTGGCAGTCCCTGCAGTGGTATTTGAATTGCATAAGTGATAGAAATTATCAAATTCTGAAATTCAATTTTTCTTGTCATCCAGTGAACATATAAATTAGCATATCTTGGATAGGAGCCTCAACTTGGCAGGACACAGTATTACAATATCCATTTTCTCATGCACAAAAGATTCTGATTTGTGCTAGAGACTTATATCTGTTCTAGATAACAGGGCTTAGATAAGGGGACAGAAAAATTCTTTTTCTGTGATAGTGGACTTCTGGCTGATCTTGAGCCAGACTCAGTAATCTACAGCAGTCACCTTTAAAAACTTATCCAGCTACCTTAGAGAACAGAACAATCTTTTACCTCACTATTTTCAATATTTTAGGCAACCCCATATAATGCAGTAAATGTAGCTACAACTGCAAATGCCAAGATAACCATATCTTTTTCTCTAAGGCAAAACTGGAAAGGGATCATTGTATCTCTGTTCTGGACAACACAAAAAAGCATACAAAATGTGATTCCCATATTTCCAACCACAGTATTTCTCTTGTTTGTTAGCACCTCTCCACCTAAATAGTCATAAAAAGAGGCCTCATTAGGCATTGTGGCTAAATGGTGCTTATAAATTTAGTTGCATCTGGTGCTTTTATACTGTTGAGAAACTAAGACTATAGCATAGTCTACAGTTCAAAGTTTTACTGATTTAGCTATGTTGCTCTGGGGTGTGATTTGCCACCCACCCTGACCCACATAGCTACAGCAAACGCCTTAGTTTAGATGCAGTTAGATGCAGCTGAAACTAGCAAAAAAGTCATTTCGATGATACATCTTCTCCCTTAAAGAGGTAGTACACTTCTCCACAAAATCCTAGGGGAGTTCACACCTGAGGTGTTTCTGAAGCTGTCTACTCTGCAGACTCAGCGTGTCTTCACTACATTGACTACACTCAGGTAACAGTTGAAAGGTTCCTTGAAAACCTGATGGCTAGATACTCACTTTCACTTTTTAAATGACACTTTACACTCTAAGAGACAAGGTGGGTGATGTGATATCTCTCATTGGACCTACTTCTGTTGGTGAGAGAGGTAAACTCAAAAGCTTGTCTCTCTCACCAACAGAAGGTTCAAGAAAAGATATGATTTCACCCGCCTTATCTCTCTAATATCCTGGGACTGACACAGCTACAACATTGCACACAACAAGTTTAGACTCAGGACAAGCTAAGTATGTCCTGAGGGCTGCCTCCATACACTCCTGTATACTTTCTAAATAAATCAGAAACCAAAAATTCTGATACACAAACATTTTTGAGATGTTGGAATTTGTTTTTGTTCCACATAATAATGAAAATGAGACTTTTTGAAATTTGTCATGAGAGACCTTACCCTCCGTTTCCCCCTACTTACCAATAGCACACTGTGAGGGCACTCTGCTGGGATCAGGGAAACACAAGTTCAAGTCCTTGTTCCAAATCAACCAGAGTAGGGACCTAAACCTACATCTCTTTCTCTCTTGGAGTTGAGAAATCTTCCTGCCAAAGGCTTTATTGACCCAATACATTTCTGCAAACAGTTGCAGTTTTGACAAAACCATGTTTTCTGTCCAAAAATGTTTAATTGAGAAACTCTCAGCCAGCTCTCAAATTCGATTTGCACAGTAAGCTCCCAAGAGAACTTCATGAGTTTTTTGCTCTTCTCCCTTCACTGACCTTTTCCCCCCACTCTTCTTCCATGCCCCTTTCTTTCATTGATAAAAATGGGTCTCCCTTTTGCATTTTTAGGCATAATTTAAACTCTTGCATATAATCCTGCTATTAAGAATGCTTAAGTATAACATGCAACCTCTGTTTGCTCCCTTCATCCTCAGCCCAGGGGAAAAATTCACATAGAGCCCAAGGAAATGTGTGTGTCTGTGTGTGTGTGTGTGTGTAAGCCCAACAGTCCCATCATGCCAAGACAAGGAGAGCTTCTCATTCCATAGCCCTGACATGAACAGATAGAATGAAATGGAAGTGTGAAGAAGGAGAGAGAAGACTGAAATACCATTTTTCAATATTTACAATGCTAAAATACCAAATAAAATATAAAACTGATCCTCTAATAAATCTGATTTTTACACATGCTCATCTTATTGAACATACCTTAGCCAAACAGAAAATACCACATAGTAATCAGTGTTTAGTTTCTGTAAATCTACATTCATATTTTTAATATTAAAAATTTAGGTGAGACAATTCATTTGCAGTTATTTTTTGTACTACAGAATTCCATTTGGAATATTAAAGCCAAAAGTCTCAAAAGACCCCACTAACTTTTGAGTGTGTTGATGCCAAACCTAGACACACTTGGGCCAGATTTTAAGAAGAGCTCAGCAACTATATTGACATCTAAATGAAGAGGCCAGATTTCCCAACACTGCTCAGTACTTTTGTTCTTCATGGGAGCTGTGAGTTGCCAACCACATTTAAACATCTGCCCTCCACATTTAGGTGCTTAAGTGGGAGCTGAGCTCTTTTGATTGCTGAATACTTTGAAAGCCTGGGCCCTGATGTCTTAGGTTGGGAGCTCAAAAACAGAGATACTCAAAAGTAGAGGACTTCTTTGAAAATGTTGGCCTTAATGCTTCAAAGTCCTATTTTTTCTAATCACATTATTGGTTATTTTGAATTTCTACATAAGCTGTCAAGAGTTACAGAAATTTTAGACAATGCTCTGCACATTACCAGAAGGAAATAAGGTTAATCTCCTCTTAAATATTATACCACTGAACCAAGCACTGAAGTTACAATATTGTAATATTTCCAAATGGCTACAATTTCTTTTATGCCAAAGCTAGCATGCTGAACAGCTGGGATCTGGAGCAATCACTTTACTCCATAAGGTAAGAGTAGGCTCATTACAACATATGCTGAATCTAATAAGTAGGCATTCTAAACCTGGTTAAACAGGATTAGATATGATTTTTCTTTTCAGATTCAAACAGAAATTAAAATGACACATACTGTCTTTGAAAGAAGACACTGCCCAACCAAGCCATTTTAAAATTGGTTAAGCTGGAACTGAGTTCCCAAAGCATAGTTTAAATGGGGAATTAATTGAATGGGTAGTCAGATATCAAATCTTTACAGCTCCCTCACCATGTTCCTTTTAAAATTCCAAAACTACAGTTGGTGCTAGGGGAAGGAACTTCCCACAAATTATTACAACAGTCAAAGAGAACATTGAGTGAAATCTATGGCCTGTGTTAGTCAGGAATTCAGACCAGATGGCCTTAAAATATGTAAACTTTTGAGATTTATATCTTTCGAGACGGCACCAAACAGTGATGTAGTAACACCAATAGTTTCAGTATGATACCTACAAGTCTCTGATCAATCCTAAGATTAGAGAGAAGAAAATTGTCCAAGGTTGTTCTGTTGACAATAGAAACTTGCCTGTTAAATGTAACAATGTTACAAAAGATAATGGGCTATATTTTGCTCATTTTACTTGTGTAGTTCGATCCACCTCAATGAGATTATTTTCATGAGTCAGCCTTTGGGCACATTTTTGCAATACATGATTGATTTCCTTGTCATTACTTTCACATAGTTCACAGGCACAAACTGTGGAATCAGGGAGCTAGAGGTTTGATAGCAATTTCCTTTCCCCCAATAAAGAATTCTCAATTTAAAATGCTTTGCTCTTGGACCAGCCAACTCCTACCCTGAATGAAAGAGGTCTGGAACTTTGCTACCACTGCAAAGAGATGCATTTTTTGTTCCTGGAATACCAGAACATCCTGGCTATCAGTCAACAAAGACATCCTTAAGTGATTTGTATAATTAAATTTGAAACGTGAAATCAAGTACAAATATAACATCTTTTAACAAAAGCAACATATGGTTTAGTCAATGCAGTGTGGCCTCATGTTTTAGCCTAATAGTGCTCTGTAGAGGCAGGGAACCCCCAAAAGAAGTGCAAATTTATCTCCCTGCACTAAATGATTTAGGTTGGTAATCATTTCATCAGTGATTCATACAATATTAATTCACTATACCTTTAAGAAGATAAAAAGAGGATCAGAATGACAGTAAGGTCCTTGGAATCAAATAGAATTATAGCATTCTCTGGCCATTTATTAATTCAGGTATATCATTTTGGGTCTTCTTTCTTAAAAAAAATAAATAAAATAGTACGCTCTCCTGGGGAAGAGACACAATGTAGTTTAAGCAGAAAACTCCACTGTATGCCCACAGTCATTTCTGCCATCACTACTGTTACCCAACTTTATTGGCATTTTTTTCACTGAGAAATTGTTGACATTTTTCTTGCAAAGATCATATACATGAGATATACATGAATGGAGTTACCAGAGATTTCATTTTTTCACCTGTTACAATTGTCATAGAAATGTTTCCATTAAATGTACCTAATCCATGAAAATAATCACTGTCCAATCCATATATTGAAAAAAGTATTGTTCCGTTGTTTTGTGTGCCAATAATATTCTACATCTGGAGAATGTCTGATAAACAGTACTGGGGTCGTATTAATCAACCACAGAATGTTAGATAATGGAGGTTGAAAAGATCTACCATATCCTATAGTTGGAATCAAATGAAATAAAAATCTTAAATGAATCCACATGTTCTATAGAATTTCTATGGATAGTAATTCCATGCTCTAATAAGAATATAACGGAAGGGATCTACTATCGACCACCTGACCAGGACAGTGATAGTGACGATGAAATGCTAAGGGAGATTAGAGAGGCTACGAAAATAAAAAACTCAATAATAGTGAAAAGAAAAGGAATACTTGTGGCACCTTAGAGACTAACAAATTTATCTGAGCATAAGCTTTTGTGAGCTACAGCTCACTTCATCGGATGCATTCAGTGGAAAATACAGTGGGGAGATTTATATACACACACAGAGAACATGAAACAATGGGTTTTATCATACACACTGTAAGGAGAGTGATCACTTAAGATGAGCTATTACCAGCAGGAAGGGTGGGGGGAAGGAGGAAAACCTTTTGTGGTGATAATCAAGGTGGGCCATTTCCAGCAGTTAACAAGAACATCTGAGGAACACTGGGGGGTGGGGGGTGGGGAGGAGAAATAACAATGGGGAAATAGTTTTACTTTGTGTAATGACCCATCCACTTCCAATCTCTATTCAAGCCTAAGTGAATTGTATCCAGTTTGCAAATTAATTCCAATTGAGTAGTCTCTCCTTGGAGTCTGTTTTTGAAGTTTTTTTGTTGAAGGATAGCCACTCTTGTTAACTGCTGGAAATGGCCCACCTGAATTATCACCACAAAAGGTTTTCCTCTTCCCCTCCCCCCCTTCCTGCTGGTAATAGCTCATCTTAAGTGATCATTCTCCTTACAGTGTGTATGATAAAACCCATTGTTTCATGTTCTCTGTGTGTGTATATAAATCTCCCCACTGTATTTTCCACTGAATGCATCCAATGAAGTGAGCTGTAGCTCACAAAAGCTTATGCTCAAATAAACTAGTTAGTCTCTAAGGTGCCACAAGTACTCCTTTTCTTTTTGCGAATACAGACTAACACGGCTGCTACTCTAAAACCTGTCAATAATAATGGGGGATTTCAATTATCACCATATTGACTGGGTATGCCACCTCAGGATGAGATGCAGAGACAAAATTTCTCAATACTTTAATGACATGCATCCGATGAAGTGAGCTGTAGCTCACAAAAGCTTTTACTCAAATAAATTTGTTAGTCTCTAAGGTGCCACAAGTACAGCTTTTCTTTTTGTCAATACTTTAAATGACTGCTTCCTGGAGCAGCTGGTATAGGAACCTACAAGGGGAGAGGCAACTTTCAATCTTATCCTGAGTGGAGCACAGGATCTGGTCCAACAGGTAACTATAACAGGACCGCTTGGAAATAGTGACCATAATATAATAACATTTAACATTCCTGTCTGGGAAGAACACCTCAACAGCCCAACACTGTGGCATTTAATTTCAGAAAAGGGAACTATGCAAAAATGAGGAGGTTAGTTAAACAGAAATTAAAAGGTACAGTGACTAGAGTGAAATTCCTGCAAGCTGCGTGGACACTTTTCAAAGACACCATAATAGAGGCTCAACTTAAATGTATACCCCAAATTAAAAAACACAGTAAAAGAACTAAAAAAGAGCCACTGTGGCTTAATAACCATATAAAAGAAGCAGTGAGAGATAAAAAGTGAAAGTCAAATCCAAGTGAGGTAAGTAGAAAGGAGCATAAACACTGCCAAATTAAATGTAAAAATGTAATAAGAAAAGCCAAAAAGGAGTTTGAAGAACAGCTAGCCAAAAATTCAAAAGGTAATAACAAAATGTTTTTAAGTACATCAGAAGCAAGAAGCCTGCTAAACAACTAGTGGGGCCCCTGGATGATTGAGATACAAAAGGAGCACTTAAAGATGATAAAGTCATTGCAGAGAAACTAAATGAATTCTTTGCTTCAGTCTTCACGGCTGAGGATGTTAGGGAGATTCCCAAACCTGAGCCGTCTTTTGTAGGTGACAAATCTGAGGAATTGTCACAAATTGAAGTGTCACTAGAGGAGGTTTTGAAATTAATCAAGAAACTTAACAGTAACAAGTCACCGGGACCAGATGGCATTCACCCAAGAGTTCTGAAAGAACTCAAATGTGAAACTGCGGAACTATTAACTATGATTTGTAACCTGTCCTTTAAATCACCTACTGTACCCAATGACAGGAAGATAGCTAATGTAACGCCAATATTTAAGAAAGGCTCTAGAGGTGATCCTCGCAATTACAGACTGGTAAGTCTAACATCAGTACTGGGCAAATTAGTTGAAACAACAGTAAAGAATAAAATTGTCAGACACATAGAAAAGCATAAATTGTTGTGCAAAAGTCTTTTCTGTAAAGGGAGATCATCTCTTACTAATCTATTAGAGTTCTTTGTGGGGGTTAACAAACATGTGGACAAGGGGGATCCAGTGGACATAGTGTACTTAGATTTCCAGAAAGCCTTTAACAATGTCCCTCACCAAAGGCTCTTATGTAAATTAAGTTGTCATGGGATAAGCACCAATGTGGACACAAGAACAAATGGGTATAAACTAGCCACCAGGAAGTTTAGACTTGAAATTAGACGAAGGTTTCTAACCATCAGAGGAGTGAAGTTTTGGAATAGCCTTCCAAGGGAAGCAGTGGGGGCAAAAGATCTATCTGGCTTTAAGATTCTACTCGATAAGTTTATGGAGGAGATGGTATGATGGGATAATGTGATTTTGGTAAGTAATTGATCTTTAAATATTCAGGGTAAATAGGCCTAATCCCCTGAGATGGGATATTAGATGGATGGGATCTGAGTTACCCAGGAAAGAATTTTCTCTAGTATCTGGCTGGTGAATCTTGACCATATGCTCAGGGTTTAGCTGATGGCCATATTTGGGGTCGGGAAGGAATTTTCCTCCAGGGCAGATTGGAGAGGCCCTGGAGGTTTTTCGCCTTCCTCTGTAGCATGGGGCACGGGTCACTTGAGGGAGGCTTCTCTGCTCCTTGAAGTCTTTAAACCACGATTTGAGGACTTCAATAGCTCAGACATAGGTGAGGTTTTTCGTAGGAGTGGGTGAGTGAGATTCTGTGGCCTGCGTTGTGTAGGAGGTCGGACTAGATGATCAGAATGGTCCCTTCTGATCTTAGTATCTATGAATCTATGAATCTATAAGAGGGAAGATCCTTTCATGGTTTGAGAACTGGTTAAAAGACAGGAAACAAAGGGTAGGAATAACTGGTACATTTTCAGAATGGAGAGGGGTAACTAGTGGTGTTCCCCAAGGGTCAGTCCTGGGACCAATCCTATTCAACTTATACATAAATTATCTGGAGGTGGCAAAGTTTGCAGATGATACTAAACTGCTCAAGATAGTTAAGACCAAAGCAGACTGTGAAGAACTTCAAAAAGATCTCACAAAACTAAGTGTTTGGGCAACAAAATGGCAAATGAAATTTAATGTGGATAAATGTAAAGTAATGAATATTGGAAAAAATAACCCCAATTATACATACAATATGATGGGGGCTAATTTAGCTGCAACTAATCAGGAGGAAGATCTTGGAGTCATTGTGGATAGTTCTCTGAAGACATCCACGCAGTGTGCAGTGGCAGTCAAAAAAGCAAACGGGATGTTAGGAATCATTAAATAAGGGATAGAGAATAAGATGGAGAATATCTTATTGCCCTTATATAAATCTATGGTACGCCCACATCTTGAATACTGCGTACAGATGTGGTCCCCTCATCTCAAAAAAGATACACTGGCATTGGAAAAGGTTCAGAGAAGGGCAACTAAAACGATTAGGGGTTTGGAATGGGTTCCATATGAGGAGAGATTAAAGAGGCTAGGACTTTTCAGCTTGCAAAACAGGAGATTAAGGGGGGATATGATAGAGGTATATAAAATCATGACTGGTGTGGAGAAAGTGAATAAGGAAAAGTTCTTTACTTGTTCCCACAATTTAAGAACTAGGGAGCACCAAATGAAATTAATGGGCGGCAGGTTTAAAACAAATAAAAAGAAGTTCTTCACTCAGCACACAGTCAACCTGTGGAATTCCTTGCCTGAGGAGGTTGTGAAGGCTAAGACTAAAACAGGGTTTAAAAGAGATCTGGATAAATTCATGGAGGTTAAGTCCATTAATGGTTATTAGCCAGGATGGGTAAGGAATGGTGTCCCTAGCCTCGGTTTGTGACAGGGTGGAGATGGATGGCAGGAGAGAAATCACTTGATCGTTACCTGTTAGGTTCACTCCCTCTGGGGCACCTGGCATTGGCCACTGTCAGTAGACAGGATACTGGGATAGATGGACCTTTGGTCTGATCCAGTATGGCCATTCTTATGTTCTTATAGTTCATCCCCTTGGCTATGAAAGATTGTTCCTTAAGTAGAAAGTGCTTTGTGCAGTTTAGTTTTAAATTATTCAAGTGTTAGGGCTTCCAGAACTTCTCTAGGAACATTTTTCTTGTGTCTATTAAATGTTAATGTTAAAACAAATTTCTGAAATATCAGTTTCAATGGCACAGTTTTATTCTATTTAACCAAGTGGAACATTTTTCTCCCTTATATGTGGTGGCCTGATATTGTTTAATATATTGATTTATTATATTTATTAATTATCTGGAAAAGGAGGCATACAGTAAGGTGCCAGAAGGCTGTTAGGTCTCCTAGATACTTTCAGAGAGGCCCCACTTCAGCAGAGCAATTAAGCACATGCTCAGAGTCTCTCCTACTTCATTGAGGAATGTTCCACAAAATGCTGCACACTAAAATGTCTGAATAGAAAGAAGCTTCCTTGTTGGTAGGTTATTTCATAATTGCCTATTATATGAATTCTAGAACTTACTACTGAAGCACCTACTACTATATGAGACAGGGTCCAGGCCAGACACACAACTGATCTAATCCTAAAATCATTTATGCATGTGAGTGGTTGTACAATAAAGTTACTTTATGGATGTAGTTTTAAAGAAAAGTTACTCATGTGCATAAGTGTTTGCATAATCAGGCCCATATACTGATTTAAATTCAGTATTATCTGGTGCACAAATATTAACTTTTTATTCCTGGAGCAATTAATTCTTCTGAAATTGCTTTTGCCAGCCTAGAGAGAAATGTGCGTGAGGTAATATCTTTTATTGGACCAACTTGTGTTGATGAAACAGACAAGCTTTCAAGCTCTTCTTCAGGTCTTCTTGTCTCTTTCAAAAACAGAAGTTGGTCCAATAAATTATATTACCTCACCTACCTTGTCTCTCTAATATCCTGGGACCAACATAGCTACAACTTTGCCAACCTAGACTGTTAAGTAAAAATATAACTGCAGTTAAAACATAGTCTAGGGAAGTAGATGTGAATTCACATTTTGAAAAAAAAAACCATTAAAAAATCAAAAACAGGTTATAATTTAAATATACAGTTCTTTACACTAACCCCTTGTTTTCTTTCTGTTAAAAATTAAACACAGGAAACTGAACACAAAAATGCACATTATGGTAATGTTATGGTTATGAAATAAGCACGCAGAAGTAAGAAATTTCAGAAGTTAAGATTACTACGAAGACAACACAGCCACAGTGCACTTGTAAAAATCAAGTGATGTTAAATAAATTCAGCCCTGGTAAAAACACCTGCAGCTCCATCAACATATTTGTTCTGCATGATGTATTTTAGTAAGATAATTTGGATCAACCAGTTTTCATATTCAGCTTTTCTAAGTACTGCCCTGAGGGGGCATGAATCAGTGTTCACATTGCACTCCCCATCAGTACATATCCCAGGCCCAGGAAGCTAATGATCCAACCAGGGGACCAAATTTGGTGATGAATCCTGGTTACATGCCACCTGAGGCATGTTGCACATATGCTAAGATGAAATGTACTACCCTACACTGTCAGCTTTTTATCAACAGTTATCCTGACTAGTTGATTATACCTCTTTTCCTTATTATTCTTGAAGACACATTTCAAAAAGTAGTTCATCTATTTTAAAATCACTGTAGATTATGAACACTTCTTCCTTTACTAATGGGTCTAACTTTCTTTCTAGTACTATCTGTCCCCTACCCCCACCTCTATGTGTTTAGTAAAGCTTTTCACACTTCTCTTAACTGCTTTGGGTTCCATTAACACACACTGCTTTTGTCCTGGGCTGAAAATGAAACCTAGAAAGGGTCAATCAACCCTCAGATGTTCATAGGTGAGTGTCCTACCCTCAAGATCACTAATAAGCCTATGACAGTGACCTTGATTCTGCACTACATTATAAGTTACTCTGGGGTAAAACTAGTGTAACAGAATCAATAGCCAGGTCCAGTTTGTTTTATAACACACAATATCTTTGCTGCAACATTTGAGGTCTCATTAACCCAAATGAACTGAACTCTGAAACGGGGAGAAGATCCCTGTCTTGCTCTCTCCTGTTCAGCTGGTTGAATGACTCTCTCAATATATCAATTGTTTTTCTAATTTGATTCCAGCACCTTTATAGTACTTCCTCTTCAAAACACGTTGCCAATATTTTATCCTTGCAAGTGCTAGCAAACTTGATATGTCCTTTTTACATCTGATCAGTGTAAACAAACTGTCTCGCATCCTGCCAGTGGATTACCCCGATGGGCCACGTGCCGAAGGTTGCCGACCCCTGACCTATGATAAAGGTGCTGTAAGGCAAATTAGGCCTTCACAAACACATGGCCAACCCTATTGCCTTGCATGTGTTTGTCCTGGTGTAACTGATTTGAACTTTGTAAACAATTCTGTTCCTGGAGCATAAGGAGGAATGAAAATTAGATCTCTCTCAGCTATGTGGGTATTCCCTGGCTAGCAGAATTTACCAAAAAAACAAACAAACAAAAAACTTTTGTCATAGAATTTCCTAGCCTTCTTCCATTCTTCCTCCCATTGCAACATACATATTCAGAGAGACGGTGTCTTGTCCATGACTGCCAAAGGCCTACGGGGTGAGTTGGGAGGACATACATTCACAACTTGTGAGTGAGCAGCTTGCCCTCAGTGGCTTTTAAAAGATCAATGGTAATGCAACAGCCCAGTATAGGTTGTATTAACAAAGCCCATTTATGGACAGAAAGTACCAGTACAATGACAATTATGGATGACACTCTACTGGTACCAGAGTTGAAGTTAAGCAACAGTTTCAGAATAAAGTCAGTTTTTCCAAGGTGCTCTAAAATTTATAAGAAAATCATTTTATTTCAATTTTGACATTTTTTAAATTTTTGTATATTATAATACAAAATTTTAAAAAATCAAAACAAAAACATTTCAAATTGAAATATCTAAACATTTAATTTCAAAAATGTTCAAATTGGACATTTTGACATTGTCAGAATTGTTTTTTCAGTTTTCTTCTGAAACAAAATTCTGGTGAAATCAACCATATTTTATGAAGTGCTTTGATTTATATGGAATATGTTTTGTCAAAGCTCTAATATTCACAACTCAGAAACATCACCAATGTGGCATTAAAGTTGCTTAGCAGTGCATGGTAAGCATTGACAAACTCTGCATTTACTATTTTTCTACTGATTGTGGAGACTTTTGGTTGGGTATATTTCCTGTTTCTTGGAGGATTTCTATTTTCAACTACCAACTTGTGCATTCTGGAAGGACATGCAGCACTGCTAAGCAACCTTACTTCAGCAACAATGAAGTTTTGGGTAATGAATATGTCTTGGTCTTACCATCAACCTTTGCTGAAACAAATATCACTTTACACAGAGGCCCTGTCCAATCTCAAACTTCTGTTTTAATTAAGGTGATCAAAAAGGTGCACCCTCCTTTCCTCCTATTTCTTTGTCCTTCTATTATTTTCTAGTTCATCAATGTCCCATGACTCAGTCATTGACTCTCTCCACTATGCAGCTTTAACTCCTTTGCCTCTTTCCTTTCATAAAGTCCTCCCATTCAAAATCTAGTCTTGGCTTACCCCTACCACTCACTTCCTGCACTCCTGCTCTTGCACCGCTGAACATCTCTGATGCAAGTGCTTCAGCCAAGCAGACTTCTACTATAAATTCCCTCTCTCTTTCTATAATTCTGCCACCTCCTTGTCAAGCAGCACTACTTCAGAAATTCCCTTCCAAACATACACCTGCAACCCATTCTACTGTTTTACTATCTTTGACTCCCTCTTTGAACCCTCTTCTACTACCTTTGTCTCCCTCATCACTCTGGGTCTTGTTGACTTTTAATGATGGAAAATTTGGCAAGTCCCAATAAGACCCTCCCTCTGTCATCCTCCTCCTCCTCTCCCCCACGCCAGCCAACTACCCCAATCACCAACACCAAGGTTTTTAGTTTGGGCTCTTCTAAATCCTCCAGCAATCCCATCCCATTCTACTTTGTGATATCACTTGCCCTTACTCTCATCCTCTCCTTAGCTTTCTTCTGGTTCCTTCCCCTCCCAATACAAGCTTTGGTTTCTCCCCTACCATAAAAAACCCAACCCCCCTTGCATCTCCAGCTAACTCCCTTCTCTCCTTTATTTCTAAGCTCATGGAACATATTTTAAAAACTGCTGTCCAGCCACAACAGCACATTGAGATGATGTTAGTGAAGTGGCACAAGCATTAATAACTAAGGCACTGTACTACACAGTTATAATGTTACATAAGAAACAAGGAGATAGGATACGAAAGACTATTCATGCTACAGAAATGCTCCTGGATGCAGCTGAAATTAAGAAATGGTGATAAGTGATTTTTTAAAGGACTATATACTAGTGTTACCTATATTAATTCTACAAATTTAGCTCACTTATTGTTCATCTAAAATGATTCACTCCTAATATTTTTTTCAATTAAGAAATAACACTGAGAGGAGTTTATATTGGACCTCCAACTGAAACTGATCAGAGATTGTTCTATCTCTTTTTATATCAATAATAATAATAATAATAAATAAACTCCATTTTAAAAGCTTCATGGTATAATACATTAATTTATTTTACAGGTCCTAACTGTATGTTGTTACAATGATATAATCATTAATCAGCTAAAGAGTCCCCCTGTGAGACCCTTCTGGGATTCCTAAGTACAGGTACCTCACACCAAATTTTTTTATTTTTACATTAAAAAGCCAACACTCCTAGAGCCATGTAACTCTAAGGAGCCACCATATCTCAGAGTACACATTAGTGTTCTGGAGATTTGATAGGCCATTATGCCAGCATGGACACTAGTAGTCCAAAAAAACAGCTTTTTCAAAGTATCTTCTAAGGTAGCTTTCACATTAGGATGTTTAGCCAAAACAGAAACTAAAATAGAAATTCTAAAATGCAAAAAAGTTATTTTAGAACAATATTAATGTTGCAAGGGATTTTGCTTAAATTGAAAACAAAAAATCAAGTAGCAACCAATTATAGAAATATCAGCATAAAGGGTGAATGTTGCAGAAGATTATGAGTATGTCAAAATAGGGTCATAATGCACAGAGAAACTGTTTTATAACCCTAGCCTTTGTGGGTAATAGCAGGCTTTTGCTATAATAAATAGTTTCACTTGAAATAATTAAAAAGTAAATACCAGTTATTTTCCTTTTATATCTCTCTTTGGTAAATAAATGCAAATTAACATGAATCATTTGGCACGCTCTAGTCACACATGGCATCACAATTTTAGCATTATTTTTGAAGCAAGAATCACTTAAAATCTTCTATTCCAGCCACAGAGATACTAGCATTTTCGTATTCATTACAATCTTATCAATGCATTTAGCCTTCTCAAACAATTGCCCCATTTCTAGGTTGCTAATTTTTGTCAGGATGTTATGTAATGCAAGTTCTATAGCAGTTATTGTAATAGCACTACACAATAGTGTAGGACTATAAATGCATGGATGTAGAGCAGATCCAGCTTTTATATGGATGTTGATCAACTGATCCAGCTTTTATATTCTGTGAACAACTTAGAAATGTCAGAGCTAGTCTCAACTTCTGTTAAAAAAAATCTTTTCCCCATCTATAATTATTTTTATGCTTTGGAAACCTACGTCTGCTTCAGAATTCAGCAGCAGTGTACAACAGAAAATAGTGTGAATGCTATTTTAAATAGGAACCTTCCACTCTGTGGATATTCAAAAACATATTGGAGTCATATCATTACTAACCAAAATAACATTCTTACTACTTTTTACTCATGTTATCCCTGAATTATGATACACCAGCCAGGAAAAACAAACAAACAAAAAAAACCTTGACTTTAACATACTAGGTAGATTTTTCAGGGGTGGCAATCAGAAAAAATAAAAAATAAACCAAAACCACTCAGCTTTTTAATTTATAAACTGTGGAAATCAATATGATACCAAGATAAAGCAATACATCAATGTCTGGCCTTAGCCAGACTTAAAACAAGGATTCGTGGTAGGGAAGCTAAGGACAAATAAAGACAAGGCCTGTTACGTGCAGTGGTGTTGAACGTATTGGAGTCACTGTGTGCTACACAACTAGAGAGCATAGAGAAAATGGAGAACTCATGATGACAGTCCATAGCAGCTACCACAGGCTGGCTGACCCAAGTCCTTCAAGAACTGGAGCAAATCCTGCTCTGCCAGTGACCCTTGTAAAGTGGTTGGTGCACTAGGAACAATCATTGTTTTACACTCAAACTCTGCATTATGTAATGTGCAGACAACAGACTTTTTCCTGAGTGTCACAGGGCTCTGTGCCTCTGACTCAGGGATCCTTAGCTGGGTTAAGTGTAAATGGAATGATGTGTCCTTTTCAGAAGGGGCAATGTGGTTAATCTGCTACGGGTGATTCTGCTGCTGGTCTTTTCCTCCTGCTCAGGGGGGCAAATAAGTGGCCACCAGCAGAAGAGTCCACGGCAGTGAGGGGGATGGTAGAGGAGAATGAGTCACAGAGGGAAGGTGTCTGGGGCCCTAAGAAACATGGGGATTAAAGGCAACTGGGAATGAGCATTGAGAATCAACAGGTGTCAGGGCCCTTGGCAGCTGAAGTGCCTGCAGCACTTGCCTTATTGGTGTATAGATGACACACTACCATGAACAGTATCAAGACAAGGACTGTCACGTCAGTGCTCCAGGACCCGATGGGGGGCAGTGTTTATTTTATTTTGAATACAAGAAACTATTGTTTTATATTGTTTTATATTGAATATTGTTTTAATTCTTTGTAAAGTCATGGGGATTGTTCAGAGGGTGACCTCCATATATATGACTTGCCTGACAGGAGACGCCCCCATCAATGGACAGCTATGGAATGGAAAGACATTGTGAAGCAGACAGAACTACACAGACACAGAGACTGTTCTCTCAAGCTACAGTTACCCACTTGCTTTTGGGACACTACATGGATTCAGTGGTGTTTGGCACAAAGCAATCTCTCTTTGTAGTGAGATAAGCTATTTTATATACTGTGGCACTCTCTGAGCACTCCACTTCCTCCGCCTGTTACCTAGGGAACTGTATGATGGCATGGTCACCATGGAAACCATGGACTGGCTTGAGAGAGGTTTGAATTGCCATAGATGGCACTTTTTGCATTATTCTTCATTTATGTTCCTCACATCATTGGCATCATTGGGAGTCCCTCATATTTACTGACAGGCTATGTTCAGTAAAGCGCTCTTTCTAACTTATCAGTCTGTCTATATTTACAATTCTTACACTGCATGAGTGGTGATTACACACACATTGTTGTATTGATGGGATGGAAGCCAGTACTTTGGTCACTCAGATGTGACAAGGTTCCTTCTCTCCTTTTCAGTGTGGGCACCACCATGATATTTGTGAAGCCTTACCTTATCCACACGCCTTCATTTATTAGCATATGTACAATACTTATTAGCATATGCTAATGAGATATGTGCATGGAGCATTGAATTTGGAAAAGGTCAGACAGGCACTCTGCATCCTTGAACACACACCATAATGCATGTTCATGCCTCAGACACATGAGGTGCTTGACAGAGCTTGCCATGGGGATGATTGTGGGTATTGTTCTAGCTGTGGGTAAGATAACCTCAAGAGGAGACAACAGAAAAAAGGCAATGTCCAAGGTTGACATGGATGTATGCATCATCGATGCTGAAGTGGCCAATGAAGGATTTATTGTTTGATGAAAGGGTCAGCAGAATGGCTGATATCCTCAGGTAAATTCTGTGGTCTGGGATGCCAATCGAGCACATGCTGTTGGGGATCCTTCAGGCA
Organism: Dermochelys coriacea; assembly: GCF_009764565.3. Lineage (NCBI taxonomy): Eukaryota > Metazoa > Chordata > Testudines > Dermochelyidae > Dermochelys > Dermochelys coriacea. The sequence goes on along the minus strand of NC_050069.1, from coordinate 153,060,730 downwards.
GCTAGAAAATATGAACAAATAGGTCCCACTGGAGCACAGATTTAAGCGCCTCTTGGAGGAGCACATATATAGACATTGTTAGTGTTTCTGCTGGATGTGGGACTCGCTGGAGCATCTGATGTCGTTGGAGTCCAGATAAGCATATATTTTGCTGATGACAATCTTGCAAAATCTCCTGCTGCTTGCTGTTCTCCATATTACACCCCTCCTGCACTGTCTTTACATAACTAGCAACTCATTCTCAGAATGCAGCATAAAGTCCATTTGCATCGCTGCCTTGCTTTGCTCCTGTTGCTTATTACCAGTGTCTGTAGAGCTTATCTGCTTTTGTTAATCCATTTGGTTTCTCTCATGGTCTGCCAGAATTAATCGAGTCATGGGCAAGAAGATGCACTGTTCACTGCATGCTCCACCCTCAGGGCAACATAGTGAGGAGCAAAGCAGAGCCACCTATGCCCCTGCCTGAATGTCTCTGGCAGTCATGATGAGCTTTCAAAAATAAGACCTTGCATATTATTGGCCCCCTTTTACTTTTTAATCTGTTTATTACCACTGTTTCTGTTTTCCATGTCAGTGATTAGTAATGCTGCTAACTACTGTTTCTCTTCTTTTGTATCTCCCTGTAGCTGCCATCTTTGGCAGTAATATGGACCCACTTCCACCCGGAAGATATTGCAATAAATCCTTCTTGATGTTGAAAGATGCTGCATGCACTCCCTGATAACCCTGTTCTCCATTTCAGAACAGAAGGAAAGGAGAAGCTCAGAATAGATGGAGCAACTACTACAGCTGACTCCAAACCACATGGGCAGCCTTCAAAAGTGCATATATTCTCCTGGGTGTGCAGGTGCTCATTATGTTATTTAGACACCCAGGTTTGAAAATGTTGGTCCAAAAACTTATGATTCTGATCTTATTCTTTAAAGGTAGGAAGAAAGTCCTGCTGTGAATAACTAGGAAGTAGTGTGCCTGTACTAAAATCCTAAATGGTCTATTTTGTTTTATTTTGCTTACAATGCATTTCTATTCAAGCTTTGATCCCTTCAACTGAAGCACTAGAAGATAATCATACCTTCTGACTTTAAAATCCATTAGCCTTGGTCCCCTCACATCTATTCAAAATGCAGCCCCTCTCCAATGCATCACGCACAAGCTTCTTGAGGGTCTATACCACATAGACCCACCTTACCTTTCAAAACTGGTTCTATTGAGAAAAAGATCACTTTTCACTCTGCATATGGTGCCAGCCTTAATCTCCCTTTATACCCACAGGCACCTTTGGGAAATGTAAGACCACATTCACCAAATCACCCTTTATCCTCTTTTAAACGTTCCCTAAAAACCTTTGATATGATGCCTACAAATCACTAGTGCCTACATCTAGTTAAACTGGTGACCATCTATGAATATTTATACCCTGTTATGACTAATTTATGCAATCACACATCTCTGTCCTTTACTTTGTAATTCCCTACCTTCCCAAATTTGTTTATTCATCTGTGGCATACTGTGAAATCTTACATTGTGAGCCCTCTGGAAGCAGACAGGCCCTAATCCCTGTTTATAGTCTTTAGATACTACCACACTAGAAATAACAAATAAGAATTTGACTACATAATAATGGTATCATAGGGTCTTACGTTTGCCTCTTGGCTCAGTTTACAAGTAAAAAGTTCATTATCCTAGCCTGCAAATTCAATCTGAAACCAGAATCTCATGCATCACCATCTATGACAGGGGTTGGCAACCTTCGGCACATGGCCCAACAGGGTAATCCACTGGTTAGCCGCGAGACATTTTGTTTACATTGACCCTCCGCAGGCATGGCCCCGCGCAGCTCCCTGTGGCCAACCACCTCCCGCGGCTCCCATTGGCCGGGAACAGCAAACTGCGGCCACTGGGAGCTGAGGGGGCCGTGAATGTGGATGATCAGTGTAAACAAACTGTCTTGCATTCCACCAGTGGATTACCCTGACGGACCACGTGCCGAAGGTTGCATACCCCAGACCTATGATAAAGATGCTGTAAGGGAAATTAGGCCCTCACAAACACCTGGCCAACTTATTGCCTTGCATGTGTTTGTCCTGGTGTAACTGATTTGAACTTTGTAAGCAATTCTGTTCCTGGAGCATAAGGAGGAATGAAAATTAGATCTCTCAGCTATGTGGGTATTCCCTGACTAGCAGAGTTTACCAAAAAAACAAACAAACAAAAACCTTTTGTTTACTATATTAGGCTGATGTGACTGAATATACAGAGAAAAGATCTGTTAATTTAAAAGGTGGCATTTCTACAATTTTTTTCAGAGAAAAATATGGATTACTCTTTATCACAGATAACAAAAAACAAAAAAACAAAAAAAACAACAACAACACCCTCTATGTTTATTACTCCTAACTAAAGCCAGACCTTTGTTAAGATATGCTAGAACATAGGAATGGAAGTGACATTCTAGATCATCATATCCAAACCCCTGCTATTGCAGGGAATCCGTTTCTTCTTGTGGCTTGATAATTATGCCAATTTTTGGGTATAGCTTCATGAACATAAATTCTCAATGGTAAAAATAATGTAATTTTTAAAAGTTATTTTTTCACAATGGGCATTCAGAAAGGCAGATCTCTATGTATACTAATTAATTGCAACAATATTTTTTTCTCTTTTCTCTTTATCTTACATGCTGCTTAGCTTTACATACACGGCACATGCCTGTATTTTTTGTGGCCTATAAATTGTTGCAGTTTATAAACAAAAATTAATTTGAGAGAAATTTTAAAGCAAAGGAAGAGCTCCTCTTAGAAGGTGAAGGGGGAGCATAAAATACTGCTTTAGAGTGCCTCAGTTTTACCTTTTTGTATTTTGGGCCCCAATTAAGGAAACCATCCCTATTCAGGACAACACTTAAGCACGTATTTACGTCCCATTGAAGTTAACAGGGCTTAGGTACATGCTTAAATTTCACAGATTTTAAGGTTAAAAGAGACCACTGTGATCATCTAGTCTGACTCCTGCTTTACAAAGGCCACAGAACTACATCCAGTTATTCCTGCATGAAGGTAATAAACTGTGGTTTAGATGGAGTGTATACTTTAGAGAGGCATTCAGTCCTGAAGAAAGATTTTAAGTGACTGAGAACCCACCATGTCTATAAGTAAGTTGTCCCAGTGGTCAATCACCCTCAGTGTTAAATGTGCACCTTATTTCTAGCCTGAATTTTTGTCAGGCTTAATGTTCCAGCCACTGGATCTTTTTATACTTTGTCTGCTAGATTAAAGAGCTTCTGCTATCAAAAATTATTTCCCATTGTAGGTACTTCTAGACTATTATCAAGTCACCTTTTATCCTTCTCTTGCATACACTAAATAAACTGAGCTTCTTTAGTCTCTCAATCTAAGATATGTGTTACAGACCATGAACCATTCTTGTTGTTCTTTTGTCAACATTTTTTTCTATTTTGACACCAGAACTGGACACAATATCCCAGTAATGATCTTGTTAATGCTGTATACAGTGGCACAGGATGCAGCAGCACTGCTGGCTTGAAGTTCAGGGGTGCTGTGCACTTCCTGGCTCCCCACTCTGGGCATTGCAACTTGGCACAAGGGCGTCACAGCATCACTCAGGTTTGGCCCATCCGACACTCTATAGATGGAGGGATAGCCAGGCCAAACCTGAGTGGTGGTGCAACCCCGTGCACCAACAAGCAATGCCACTTGGTTTGGGAGCCCTCTCAAATGAGAGGCCCATAGCAAACTGCCCCTTTTGCCTCCCCCTCTAGACACCCTAATAATAGACCAATCAACACTGTCTGTCAGAGCATGGGCTGGATATTTTATAAATTATACGGTTGCAATCTTGTGAGAGGCAGTTAATAGTTGGAATGCATTCAGCATGAGTATACAGTAGAATAGTTATTGACAGTGTCTCAGAAAAGAATATCAGAATTTTCTGGAAATTCCTCAGAGAAACCACCTGCTAAAATTAACTCAGTCACAAATACCTCTAACAGGATGTATTGCTTTGTGGAACAATACTAAACCCATAAATTGCCCTAATCCTGTAAAGGAGGCTCCCATGATCACAGCCATACAGGAGCTGCTGGATCAGCCATTTCAACCAAAGGACTACATTTTTCCTGCAAGGTGCTTTGGGACAGAAAAATTAATCTGATCATGTAAGTCTGGTTGGCATGGAAAATAGTTTTGGCTGCGCTTTGTTTGGGGAAATGATCATGCTCTTTGACATGTTTAAAAGCAACAGGAAAAAAAAGATAAGTGAAGATGGAAGGCACAAATTTACTTTTGTAAGAGATGGAGTTTAAAACTGGCAGAAAGCATCTGAAAAGTTTAAGGAACATGAAAGATGAAACTTTCACAGAGAAGCTGTGAAAAAGATCTCCAACTGGGTTGTATACCCATTAATGTGATTCTGCCTAAGCGTGTTGCCAAAGAACAAAACATTGCAAAAACTGAGATACAAATGTTGTTTGAGTCAATTAAGTTCCTTGGTCATCAAGGCCTGCCTTTTAGGAGCCATCACAATTGTGAGGGGGTGCCCTGACAACTAATGCTAGAGCTAGTAGACACTACACCCAATGTAAGGGAATGGCTGCGACCAGACAACTGGATGCTGGATGCCATCCAAAATGAGATTATTGTAACCTTCATTCATATCTTTCAGTGAGAGAGAGTTTCACAAGCTCTAGACAGTCCATTCTTGGGACTGACTGCAGATGGAACAACCTATGTAAGGAGATACAAGCAGTTTTCATGGAACCTTCAGTTTGTGGGGGGAAAAGCTTGAAGTACAAAATCATTTTCTGGGATTTTACAATACATCTGACACTTCTGCAGAAACTTTACTTAAGTGTATTAAAGGGATATTTTTGTGACTACATTTGCCTCTCAAACGTCTACAGGGTTATTGCTTTGAAGGTGCAAGTAATGTGGCTTGTAAGTTCTCAGGTGTGAAAGCTTGAGTTAATGGTATATGCTCCAATTCACTGTTTGTTCACTGTAGTAACTATTCACTGGCTATTGTTCTACAAGATATGGACTGCAAAGTATGTCTTGTGGCAGACATATTAAACTTTGTTCAGGACATTCCAGTTATTATTTGAGAATTTACAAAGCATGTCCGTATCTGTCTTTGGCTGTGGGGAAGCAGTGTGCAATATTTTAAGTCTGTGCCTTATTAGATCGTACATTCATATAGTGGCAATCTCCCCATTTGTTCTGCTTACTCCTGGATATGCTATTAATACTTCAGCACGATAGCACTCCCTCAGTCTCTCCTGTTGAAGGTGTTCCACTATGAATAAATAATGAAAGAATCATTAGAGAGAGAGAGAGAGAGAGAGAGAGAGAGAGAGAAAGAATGACGACTCTATAGCCTGATGGTTACAGCACTCACATGGGGGATCCAGTTCCCCTGCTCCAATGATTTTTTAAATTATTTACCCACTGTGGAACAGCATCAGTGGGAGACACTGAAGGAAGTCCCGCTCTAAATATCCTATAGCCAGTTGCTAGGGCCCTCACCTGAAAGGTGGCAAAGCTGTGTTCAAATCCCTTCTCCCTTTCAGGCTAAGGGCAGATTTGAACTGGGAGTCTCCCACATCTCAGGTGAGTACACTAACTACTAGGCTAAAAAGTTATGAGGGAGTATTTCCCCCATCCCCAGCCATTTTATGTGAGCTCACCTATAGGAACTCAATCTAGTAGGCAAGCTCTGAGCATGTGTACCAGATCGGGTTCCACAGGTGAGTCGGCAGCCAAACACCTATTTTCTCCTGGTTCGTGAATCGGGGCTCAAGTATCCAGAAGCCTGGGGTGGGGCTGCAGTGTGAATATTCAGAGGCAGAAATGGTTGGGGAACATTTACTGCAAAAATGTAGGCACTGAGCAAGTTAAGGCACCTAAACGGGTTCGGGGGCGGCTGAGCGGGGGTTTTGTGAATCCCAGTGGGGCCTGATTCTGAGATTGAGGTGCCTCAGGCAGGAGTTAGGCATCTCAGTCCTTCTGTCACTCCAGCCCCACTATTTATTTTTAATCAGTGTCATGCAGTGCTTCCTCAAATGCCTTACAGAAGTCTAAATATGTATTTGCCAACACAGATAGCTTTGTTAACTCAACATTTAATGTCCTCCAAAAATGATAAAAGTTTATTTCAGAAGACTTATTTTCAAGAAAATGATGCTGATTAGCATTAATTGTTACCATTCTTTAATACTTTTACTGATTGCCTCCTTGTCAGCCTTTCCAGGATTTTTGCCCTGAATTAATGTGAGGCTGACTGGCCTAAAGTCACCTGGGTTAATTTGTCTTTTTAAATATTGGCACATTTTTTCCAGCAGTTGAGGGCTGGTCAGCCAATTGTTTTAAAACTCTTGGGAGTAAGTTAGGCAGTCCTGCAGATTTATAGATATTTAACAACCTCTCTAGTTATTGACAAAATAGAAAGGGAATTCATTTGCCATGTCATGCAACTTCTTTTCAAATACAGAACACAAATATTCATTGAACACTCCATTCTACATTGTAATGGACAATTTTAGCAACATATTAAGACCACTGCTAGGATTTCTTTTATTACTGATATATATTTTTAAAATTCCTTCATACTGTCCATAACGCAGTCAGCGTCAGTTTTTGTTGATACCCTTTAGCTTCCCTAATCAATTGTTTGCTTTTCATAACTAATTCATAGTCATTACTCTCAGCTTCCCCCTTTTCCATTTGTTTTATGTAAATAATTATTTTAATTTCCACTTTTACTTTCCTTATTAACCAAGTTTTTTAACTTATAAAACTTTCTTTTCTGCTTGTGGAATTGTGGTAATTTTTAGACATGTTTTTTTTAAACAACTCCCAATTATAATTCACACTGTTAAGTTTACAATTTGCTCATAATTGCTTTATGCCATAGCCCAGGGGTTGACAACCTATGGCAGGCATGCCAAAGATGGCACGCAAGCCAATTTTTAATGGCACGCTGCTGTCTGCCGGGGACAGCAGACAGCAGCATGCCATTAAAAATCCTGCCCAGCCCGGCCCACCGCTCTCTCCTTGCTGGGTTTCTGCCCCTCCTCCGCTCCCTCCCTGAGGCCGATCAGCTGACGGCTCTTGCTACGGAGCGGGAGAGGGAAAAGTGGAGCCGCAGCGTGCTCGCACTCTCTGCTCTGGGGACCTTGGGGAAGGGGTTGGAATCAGCATATCCCCTCCAGCCCCCTGCCGTGAGACTCAGCACCCCAACCCCCAGCCTGCTCCTTCACCCCCAGCTCTGTGCTCAGCGCACTCCCACCCTCATCTCAGTGCAGAGAGAGAAAGAGAATGGATAGAACCAGGGAGAAGGAAGGTACCCCCTCTATGTGGACAGGGCCAGGACCCCAAACCAGCAGTAGGGCTGAGCGGGGCCGGCAGCCGGGACCCTGGCTGACAGGAGCCAGCAGATGGACCCCCAGACCAGCAGCAGGCTGAGTGGCAGCGGGCTGAGTTGCTCAGTCCACTGCCGGTCTAGGGTCCCGGCCGCCGGCCCCGCTCAGCCCACTGCCGGTCTGGGGTTCTGGCTGTCGGCCCCTTGCCAGCCGGAGTTCCAGCTGCAGGCCCCGCTCGGCCTGCTGCCGGCCTAGGTGAACGGAACCCCAGGCCGGCAGCGGGCTGAGTGGGCCGGCGGTGTAAGATCAGCATTTTAATTTAATTTTAAATGAAGCTTCTTAAAAATTTTGAAAACCTTGTTTACATACGACAATAGTTTAGTTATATAATATATAGACTTATAGAGAGAGACGTTCTAAAAAACGTTAAAATGTATTATTGGCATGCAAAACCTTAAATTAAAGTGAATAAATGAAGACTCGGCACACCACTTCTAAAAGGCTGCAGACCCCTGCTTTAGCCCTTAGAGATTCCAGCCAGTGGATGTGCATTGCATGTTTAAGGAGCTCCATCTATTTCACTTATCTAGAGGTAAAGAGATAATTTGGTCACAGTTTATAAGGGGAAAGTAACCAATTATTGAGGACTCTTTAATCTACCAGCCAAAGGTATAATGAGATCCAGTGGCTGGAAGTTGAAGCTAGACAGAGGCTGTGTCTCATTGCAAAGTTTGGTCAACTTTTGTCAGCTTACAGCCAATTGAGTGTGTGCATACTGAACTGTATGCATTGGTGAAGCATGTCCTCACCAGGAGTGGTTGCATCAACAGAAGAAGCAGTGCACCTTGGGTATCCCAGTTTGACCTGCACCACCATCTGAAGCAATGTCTTGTGGATATATTCACAGTGCTTTGTGGGATACCAGCAATTTTCCCAGGGATTTCTGGAGACTACAGGTCAGATTCCCACAGTGCCACTTTCTTCATCCCATAATGCCTTTTCCATCCCATAATTTTCACGTTTTTAATATTCCCACCATTTCACATACAGCTTTTTTGTCTCCACCATTTCTCTGGCAGAAGCATAGACCTTGCAGAGCTCAGCACAATTCTTGTGTTCTTGCTAATACAAGATGCACAACTCTCCTGTATCTAAAGAATTTCAATGACTAAGGCTACAATTTAGTCATGAATATTTTTTAGTAAAAGTCATGGACATGGAAAAGGTCACGGGCAATAAACAAAAATTCACGGCCCATGACCTGTCCATGACTTATACTAAAAATACCTGTGATTAAATCTTGGGGGAGAGGGCGCTGAGGACTGCTGCTTGGATGGCATCCGGGGGGGCTGCTGCTGGGGTGGAGGCAACTGGGGCCAGTGGCACCAGCTGTCAGGGGCCACGGACCAGGGCTGCTCTGGCTGGCCGCCCGGGGACCACTGCAAGGGCCAGTGGACCACGGCTGCTTCAGCCAACCAGCTGGGGACCGCTGCCTGGGGCCACAGACTGCAGCTGCTCCAGCCGGATGGGTGGGAACTGCTGCCGGGGGCCGTGGACTACAACTGCTCTGGGCAGCTGCCTGGGGATTGCTGCTGGGGCCAGTGGACCGCAGCTGCTCCAGTTGCCCCGGGACCGCTGCCGGGGGTTGCCAGAGCAGCGGCTGCTGTGGCTATCCCTGAGACCACTCCAGCAGTGGCTGGGGTGGATGTCCCAGGGGCCACCTGAGCATCTGGCCCCAGAGCCAGCTACTTGGGTGGCCCAGGGGTCAGCCACACCAGCCCCTGCAGAAGTCACAGTGGTCACGGAAAGTCATGGAATCCATGACTTCCACAAGCTCCGTGAGAGACACGGAGCCCTATCAATGATTACTGCTACAACTGGTGTTGCGGTGATGAAGATGAGATGCCCAAGGTTGAGGGATGGATGATTGACCCAACAAATTAAAATATTAACTTATTGCTGGCATTCATGAAGCAACTCCATATGGGGATAAGCACTCCTGGACCAAAGAAACAAGCACTGAGTGGTGGGATCACATTATAATGCAGATTTGGGGTGACAAGCAGTAGATACAAAACTTTTGGATACAAAGGCTACATTCCTGGATCTGAGTGCCAAGCCTGCCCCAGTCCTCCAGCACAGGGACACCAGAAGGAAGTCTCCACTGACAGTGGAAAAGTGAGTGCCATCACACTGTGGAAGCTCACAGTACCGGATTGCTATTGGTCAGCCAACAATCAGCAGAGAGCTGGAAAATCCACAGTGAGGGCTGTCATCATCCAAGTGTGCATGGCCATTAGGTGTTGCTTTCTGCACAACAGTATGACTCTCAGCAATCCGCAGGAAATACTAAATGGATTTGCAGCAATGGAGTTCCCAAACTTCAGTGGTTTGGTAGACAGAACTATTCTGGCACTACCCCACCTTGCCAGTGAATGTGTAAACCAAAAAGGGTACTTTTCCATGGTTGTGCAAGCGCTAGTGGGTGACCAGCGATGTGTCACTGATATTAATGTGGGCTTGTCAGGGAAGGTGCATGAAGTTCACATTTTTAAAAATACAGGACTTCCAAAAGCAACAAGCAGGGACATTTTCCCCTGTCCAGCGCATTCATATTGGTGATGTTAAAATGCCAATTGTGACTCTTGGGGACCCAGTCTACCCCTTGTTCCCCATACTCATTAAACTGTACACTCACTACCTCAACAGAACCAAGGAAAGATTCAACTACCAGCTGACAAGCTGCAGAATGACTGGTGAATGTGTACTTAGTGGACTCAAAACTTGCTTGCTTGCAATGTTTAATGACTAGATTGGTTCTCAGCAAGGCAAACCTTCCCATTGTTATTACTGCATTTTGTGTATTACATAAGAGTTGTAAAACAAAGGGGGGAAAGGCTACCAGCAGTGTGGAGGGGTCAGGTGCCACCAGCTCTCGGCTGAATTTGAACAGCCAGACAAAAGGGCTATTATAAGAGTCAACCATAGAGCTATAAGACTGAGGGAGGCCTTAAAAGATCATTTTAACAGCCAGTAGTGTTGTGTGATGCTTTTGTGCACCTGTGTGATTTCATATATTTGACACATTAATAAAATGTGGGATATTGACTCCCATTATTAACTGGGCATGCCCATAGTTTAGTACATGCCATGTCTTTTTTTGCACATTAATAAAAATATACTCTAGTTTTGAAACACTAAAGCTTTATTGTGTGTAACTGAATAAACAAACCTGAAGTGTAAATAAATTATTTAAAAATATGTTAGCAGCACACTCAAGGGGTGACCCATACTTAAAAAACAAGTAAAACAAACATATGCATATGCACATACAGACACACACACACATATATGTTTCATTCATGGTTAAAACAAATAGTCACTGTGCTTGCTGGCTGATCTTGTAGATATCACAGGTCAGGGTAGATGTAGTTCTCCTTGTTTTCCCCTGACATGGAGTGGTAGGGGAAGTATTCATGCCATGCTGCCATATGTTATGCTGGGGGCATAGGGAGGAGAGACCATGGATTTTACATGGATTGGAAAGGCTGCTGTGTCAGGTGTCTTTGGGCATTTAGCTCAATGATGTTCTGCACCATCTGTGTTTGTTACCCAAGCAAAGCCATAATGTGCTAGTGCATTTCCCACTGCACCTCTGAGTCCCTTTGCCCTCTTCCAGCATGCAATCTCTCCATTCCTGGTCCTTCACCATGCTCTCAGTCATATGGTCCCTCCAACTGCTGTGTTTGTAGTCAGCAGCAGTGGACTGCACAGTCTCATAGTACATATCCTGCTTGGTCTGCTTCTTCCTTCGCCTGATTCAGGTCAGGCATTCAGCAAGTGTGGTGGGGGACATCTTAAAAGGCTGCTGATAAAAACAGACAGATACACCATTAAATTTACAGTTGGAGTGAAAAGGTAAAGATAAATCTCCAAAATCCCTTAATTATTCCCTAAAAGACCCTTAGTAAAAAATAAAAATTGCTTTGGAACAGCTTATTACAGAACCACTTTGCAGCTCAAGTTATAATAAGTGTTGAATAGCATGGTATGGAATGGTTACATAGGGTGATTAGAGGCTAGACAACCCTGGATATGGGTATAGGGGAAGTGCAGTGGATATTGTAAATAGTTTCACAGGCAGTGGTAATTTTGGCTGATATTTCACTCATGAGGGTGACAAAAGCCCAGAGAATGCAGCTGCTACTGGAGTCCCAAAGTTGCCCTGGTCTAAATGCTGCTAGCCTATTTACTGCAATGGTGCCAGTGGAAGTCATCGCAGAAGGGCATGGGAATATCTCCTATCCTGGGAGAAGAAACAAGACCGCCATCGCTGTTATGCTCGGGAGGGGATTGCAGATTATCTCCATGAAAGTTTCACCAAGATTGTTCAAGAGGATAAAGGGGATATGCCCATCTGAGAATTTTACCCCTCCTGCCTACCCCAACGAGCCAAAGAAAGGAAAAGCGAACTCCACCACTACCTCTTTCTTCTAGCACAGGTCAGTGATCTGTTTTGGATTGTGTAATTCAGACTGCTATACTAATCTGTTTGAACTCATATCCTAACATGTAGTACTTGACAGAACTGACAACTATATGTGCATTCTAAAGCATTAATTTGTATTCTATTCTCAGTTCAGTCCTAAAAGTAAAAATGAGGAATCCAAAATTGATTCCTTCTTTCTGTAAACAGGCAGATGGGATGGGTGCCATTTTTAAATAGGGAAGAAGGGCAAGGGAGGGAAGGGAAATTCCAGGTACCAAATAGGCAAACAAACATGCTTAAGTAATAATAATTACCTGAACTCCCTTGTCCCCTCCTTCATCACTAGGCTCATCTGTGCTCGCCTGATGAGACTGGCTTGATTTCAGCAGAGTTTTGAAGAGCTCCTGGCTTGCTGCATGGTTTGTGTCCCACTCTGTATCCCCCCACATCCTCTTCCTCCTTGCTGTGCACAGCAGTGGTTTCTGCACCTGACTCTCACGAAGTATCCAGTCACATTCAGGGCATGGTGGTAGACTCCCCGCCATGTATAGCATGCAGTTCATTGTAGAAGTGGCAGATCTGTGGGGCAGACCCAGATTTCTTGTTGTCCTCCCTCACCTTCTGATATGCCTGCCAAAGTTCTTTGGCTTTCACCCAGCATTGCTGCTCATCCTTGTTGTGGCCCAGGCTTAGCATCCCCTGTGCAATCTGCATGTAGATATCTATATTCCTTTTGTTGCTCCTTACTTGGGCTTGCACAGCCTCTTCTCCCCACAGGACAAGGAGATCCAGGACTTCAGTCCTGCTCCAGGGAGGAGTGCAAGGTCTAGGTGTAACTCTGCATCGAGCTGGAATGGTTGGATGCTCACAAGGGTGGGCAACTAGGAAAAGACAGTTTAAAAAATCATGCTGGAACTTGTAACGGGGGCAGGCTTCTGGTATCTGTGATCCTTGGGCAATGGAATTCAAACTTGTGACTGTCGCCAGGACATGGGCATTGTGGGACAGCTCCAGGAGGGCTGGTAGGGTCGACAGAGGTGACAGTGTCTGCACTAGCACTGCATTGACAGAAGTAGGTTGACTTTGGTTCCATTTGCAGAGGTCATATTATTGTGCTGATGTAATGGGGTATGCCAATGGGAGATACATTTAGGTGTGGACACATGCAAAAGAAAGTCAAAACAAGTTGATAAAATGCTATAGTATAGACAAAGCCAAAGTCAGACTGGAAATAAGGTACCAATTTTTTTTTAAACTGTGAGGAGAACTGATCACCGGACTAGTTTAATTAGGGGTATGATAGATTCTCCAATACTAACAGTTTCAGACAAGATTGGATGTCATTCTAAGAGATATGCTCTAGTTCAACAAGAATGTATTGGCTTGATGCAAGAATTTCTGGCTGAAATTCTATGGCCTGTGTTATGCAGGAGATCAGATTATAGAAGATCAAAATGATTTCTTCTGGCCTTAAAAGTCTATGCATAGTCATAGATCCATGACCTGTCCTAAATCTCCTATGTACGCTGTCTGACTTGAAACTGACAGAAACAGAGTAGGCAGGGTATGTGGAGGTCCCTAGCAGGTCTCCTCATCTGTGCTGTAAAACCTAAGCGGTTTGAGTGGTCTTGCTCACATCTGCCAACACAATGGTTTAATTTCAACCTTCAAAATTGCTGATACCTAATTGGAAATATACCAGAAATATACCAGAAAATATCACCTCATGTCCAACATTTCTAGCCTCAGGATTGTCCATCTAATCCTTTCTAAATATGTTGGGTAATGTTCTGCCGCCCTTCCTGAGTATTGTATGTTTGGTTACACTCCTCTTTGCGTGTAAGTTCTGGGCTCTTTCAGTAGGTACTGTATGGTTTATCTATTGCAAACATGGAAATACTCAGAAGAATAAGTCTTTTTGTCAGAAGATGTAAATCTATAATGCCCTACATGCAATACATGACAATTGGAATAGTTGGAGTTAAATGCTGATGTTCTGTGACTTCATTTTCATATTACAAATTACAGAACGGGAATTTCAAAACGTCAGCTAAAGCCAACATATTGTTTTCAGTACAAAATATTCCTGCTACTCAGTAAACCTTCTGCTCTAATGCAAAAACACAGTCAGAATAGTTTTGTTTTACAAAACTTCATAGGTAGTCATAACTGAATAAAATTAACTTGAACCAATGCAGTTACATATTGCCACTGTAAAATTCTTTTACCATATCCAGTCTCCACCTACAGGAGAATGTAAATAAAAGAAGGGGGCAAATGCAGACACTATTTGTTGATTTGCCACATACCAAATAGTTGCTCTTTATGCGATGGCAATCAGTATCTAGATTCAAGAGAAACAGAACCAAACAGAAACAGAGCCATTACATTTGGGAAGGCTGGAAGAGTCAGAGTCCAGTGTGACAGAACAGGCACGGACTCACACAGAGGTCAAAGCAATAAGAAGGTTGCAAGGCTGTAGAAGGAGGAAATGGATGGAGGACTATCACTGAGTCAGGAGGATGGCAGGACAACAAGGACAGTGGTCATTCATAGGAAAGCCACAGAAGGAGTAAACAGATGGGACACTTTACAAGAACTGAGGCACTGGGAGTCTGGCACCAGGGGCACAACGTATGTGACTATAGCTGTCACCACTTTATGTATTTGGTGTTTAATGTACTATAACAGACCTGTATCTCATTTCATAACTGACTGTGCTTATCTCCCAACCTACAATTAAGTCTGTGCTTATCTCCCAACCTACAATTAAGTCTGAAAACCAAAAGAGAGCAGGAGTAAAAGTATACCCTAATAATGGAAAGACTACAAGTCCAACAAGGCACTTTAAAATATATTCTGAATATCTCTGAAAATCAGGTCATATTTAGGTGCTTGACTTTGGATACCAAATTTGAATATTTTGGTGCAAACAGTAGCTGCTGCAGTTATTTATTGCAATACAAATTACATGGCTAGCAATAATTGGCCTCTGGATCTCATGTCCAGTGGAGCACTGAAGAATTACTGTGACATTGTGTCTTTCAGTAAACAAATGCCGTATATGCTGTGTATTTCTGGGCCTAACAGATTTGCACACTAAGTAGCAAAGTGGGTGCAAAATGCTATCAAATTAGGATGTAAGTATTTTATACTCACTATGAACAGATGTGAATGACTATATAATACATGTTGCATCCACATACCCTAGACAACTGTGTTATGCTACCTACAGTGATTCAGTGCCCTAGAGGGTGAGGCAAAGAACAGGCAATGTGTGTGAAACTGGTGGGTTTGTGTTGGGAGCAGGAGAAGGAGCTCTACACATGCCTTGCAGCCAGAGAGGTCACTTGGAATCCTAGAGATTCTTTCCCTTGGCTGGGGAGAAGTGGATGGGGAAGGGGCTCAGGATTCCTGTACTCCCCAGGAGCAAGGGAAAAGGGTACTCCAAAATGTTCTCCCAATGGCTTGGAAATCTCAGGAGAATAGCAGCTGAACACCACAGGAAGTTTAGAGGTGTGAACTCCCCTGTTCATTTTAACAAGGTGTGCTCATCTTCTGCCACAGTTCACTCGGTGCTGAGTGCCTGTAGCATGCAGAGAGCCTGTGTATTCTTCACAGCTCCTTCCAGGCCCACATTGAGTATTGTCTTTTGTTAACTCATTCCCTGGTCTTAGCGTTGTGTGCCTGTGCTGTACACAAAACATTTTCAGCTCCCCAGCCTTGTTTCAGCACGGTGTGCATCTAGCTAGCACTGTGCTTGCACTGCATGACTAGCTTTATACATTGTAAACACAAGTCATTTGGTGAAGGAGGAGCCCTTGGACCAAGTAAACTCAAATTTCTACCTCAAACTCTAACCCAGCCTCTCTGCTGACCTGCCAGTTTTCAAGAGGACCTAATTATTCCTCTTAGTTTTAGGAGACTTTGGAAGTTTGCCTTTAAATAGAAGTGCTGTTGCAGTCTGTCTTAGCAACTGCTGCTAGCCCTGTGCTGGCATAACAGGAAATTCTTGTAGCAACCTTACACACCACTCTGTAAATCCAAAGAGAAAGATTATCATGCCAAATATTGCACTGTGGAGCTCCAAGTTTGCCCTAACTTTGCCTAGGTCCATCTACTTGTATATCAATTTTCAGGCTGCTCTAACTGTCCATGTAGATTTTTGAGCACTTTCAGAAGTCTCCTTTAGAGAGACACCTAGATGTCAACTAAAATCTGGTGCAGCTCTCTTCCCTCATGAGGCAGGGATATGCCTTCATCTTTGATCTCTTAAAATTACAAGATGAAGAAGGAAGATCAGGGATAAAAAAATTTCAAAAGCACCGAAGTGCCCTAAATGTCTAAATCTCCTTTGAAATTGGGACAACATTCCCAAGATACTTAAGCAAGTTTGAAAATTTTACCCAGATCTTTATATAAGGGCAATTTAATTTTTCCGTAATGAAGGAAAAAAGTATCAGAGGGGTAGCCGTGTTAGTCTGTATCCACAAAAACAATGAGGAGTCCAGTGGCACCTTAAAGACTAACAGATTTATTTGGGCATAAACTTTTGTGGGTAAAATACCCACTTTTACCCACGAAAGCTTATGCCCAAATATATCTGTTAGTCTTTAAGGTGCCACCAGACTCCTCGAAGGAAAAAAGAGTGAATGTGTTCACAACTAGTCCTTTAAAATATGCAGAATTCAGAAGCCAGATGTGAGAGAAAGTTTTGAAGAGCAAGTTGGAGAAGATATTCTATGAAAAATACAAAAAACCCATCTGGAATTAATCATAATGAGCCAGTTCCTGAAGGCAAAATAGTATGAAGTAAAAATGCAAATTTGCTTGATCAAAAGTTGCACAGGACTTTCAGGGTTTGATTGCTATCTTTAACAATTTCTATCTAGGTTGAATTATCAAGTTAGTTATTAAGATCATGTGCCCATCTACACAGAAATTAAACTATACTTTTATAGTTGTAGCTGTAGAGAGTGCTAACAAAAACCAAAAGTGAAAACACCCCAACCATATTGGGCAGGAATTGCTCTTTGATCTTTCACGCCACATACCATGTCACGAAAACACACATACAGTGACAATTAAAGAGAAAGTGGAAGCAGCAATCCACTGAAAACATCACATTTTTTGTTTCCTAATTAAATTTATTCTTTCCTATGCAATAAATAAAAAAAGAAAGTGAATAGAAATTTCTCCTCTGTCACATCCAGGAATTTTAAGCTTTTGTATAGAGGTCATCATCATAGAATCTAAGATACAATACATTTCTACAACAAATGACAAAGCTTGAGTCTCCTCACTTATACAGGTGTATTTCCACTGAATCTAATATAGGTACAAAGTGTCAGCCTGTGACAGTGTCAACTGACTGCATCCATATTTTCCCTTAGGAAACTGTTACATAGTCTAACACACCTCACGGTTAAAAGTTTCCCCTGAAATTCAGTCTAAATGTTCCTTTACTCGATTTAATCCAATTATTGAATTAAAACTGGATTATAGGGTTGCATAAACTATTGTGTTGATGCACCAAGATCTGTACTCAGTGATTTAAAAATCCTGTCTAAATTTCAATTTGAGTAATTATATTTCTACCTCCTAGCCCCACTCTCCCTGCACTAATATAAATCAAATGCAGTATTATGATCAATTGGTAAAATTATTTGGGATCCATTTGGCTGGACGGTGCCAGATCGTGCCCAGCCTTAATGCATCCAGACAAGGAGATTAGAGCCCTCCCAGACCTCTGTACTTGCCTTGGACAGAAGGGGGCAATGCAGGGACTGCCTACCTGGTACAAAGAAAAGGAGTACTTGTGGCACCTTAGAGACTAACAAATTTATTAGAGCATAAGCTTTCGTGAGCTACAGCTCACTTCATCGGATGCATCCTGGTACAGTACTCCCCTTTTCTCCTTAACACAGAGCTGGAACAGTGGGAACAGAGTCTTAGCTCCCTCATGCATTTGTCAACAGAGCTGTGCCAAGATGGGGGATTGGGAGGGAAGTAATCTGTACCTGATAATGGAGTGTTGTAGATTATTTCCCCACAGGACTGTAAAGAAATCAGCTACACAGCCTCTCTCTCAAGGCTCTTCCTGGGGTGGCACAGCTACACATTACCGATTACTCAAAATTATAGCGTTGATTTAACCTACCCCTCCATAAATGTCTGCTAGCACCCCTTACTGTCTCTTGGAATTGCTGCTTCCCAAGTATCCTCTGTTCTGAACAGTCAGACTAGCTACACAGATTATTTTTCACCACATGTATTAGTGTGCATTGTTTCAAGGTGAATACTCATTTGTTATTTCCTACTTAGGTCCCTTTATTTCTCTGTCATCACAGCAGCCTCATGTAGACTGGACAGTGAGCCCAAGAATAAAGTTTGCAGATGCTTTTTTGGTTTCTATTTGAAATTCTGGTTTGCAATGTGAACTAGTTAATACAGATTTGATAGAGAAAATTCTGAACTGTCACAACATA
The DNA here is from genome assembly GCF_009764565.3 of Dermochelys coriacea. NCBI lineage: Eukaryota > Metazoa > Chordata > Testudines > Dermochelyidae > Dermochelys > Dermochelys coriacea. The sequence continues at coordinate 153,042,378 of NC_050069.1, read as the reverse complement.
CTGGCCAGCCACCCTCACTCTCTTGTCCCTTAACTATGTCATTTGGATATGCATTCTGGGCCCACATGTTCTATTCAGGGGGCCAAATCACACCTGCCACTATAGAGGGGAGAGGAGGATCAGGATGAATCTATTACTTTTGCAAGGGACTCTCTACAGCAGTGATTCTCAAACTCCATTGCACCGTGACCCTCTTCTGACAACAAAAATTACTACACGACTCCAGGATGGGGGACCGAAGACCAAGCCCGCTTGAGCCCCACCATCCCAGATAGGGGGGCCAAAGCTGAAGCCCAAGGGCTTCTACCCTGGATGGGGGGCATGTAACCTTAGGCTTTGGCTTCAGCCCTGGGCCGTGGGGCTTGGCCTTCAGACTTGCCAGACTGAGGGCCAACACCAGCCACGGAAACCCATTAAAATTGGGTTGCAACCCACTTTGGGGTCCCAATCCACAGTTTGAGAACCCCTGCTCTACAGGATCAGTAAAGGAGAGAGGATAATGTTTTCCCCAGCCCATCCTGTCTCCTGTTCTCATGGAGAAGTCAGACCCATGGGGAGCATTCTGCAGGGTCCATAGGAAAAGGTTGCAGAGTAGCAACCGTGTTAGTCTGTATTCGCAAAAAGAAAAGGGAGTACTAATTTGTTAGTCTCTAAGGTGCCACAAGTACTCCTTTTCTTTTTTCATAGGAAAAGAATGGTGCTACAGAGATAGGTATGTCCCATTTTGCACAGAATTTGATAACAACATCCATGGAGAAACCCATCTGCAAGGAAAGTCAAGGGGGTACAATGCTTCCCAGACCTCTGCATACTCTAGGACTATGAACTTCAGAGTGCTCTGGTCTGCTCCTTACAGGATATATAAAACAGTAAAGAGCAATGAGCAGGGAGGCTGCCAGACATACCATTCTATCATTACAAGTTAGAAGGAACAAAGCATGTTTGGAAGCTTCTCTTAACCCCCTGCACTCTGTCCATTTCAAGTTCAGAAGAGTGCCTTGGAAGACTCTGAATATTTTAATGGTTGCAATAGGTACTTGTTCTCCAGTTAGCAAAGGAGAAATACTGCAAATGCAGCCATTCATTTGAATATAAGAGAGTATTCCTTTGAGGATGTTTGTTATGATCAGTAGAGACAACTAAAAATATAGTGCACATTATTTCCTGTCTGCTTATGGCTTTAATTATTTTATTTGGAATACTAAGTAATTTTACATGCTAGCTGGAAACAATCGAAGAATCTCACACAATATATCAGATTAGTCATACAGAAAAATCTTCAGGTTTTGTTTTTGTTTTATTTTCCTTCTTTCTTTGCTCACATAAGTGGTTGAATGAGTTTTAAAGTCCTTCAATGAAGCTGTAAATAGCTGATTTTAGCATATTTTCTAGATACTCTTAATCCAAAACTGTAAAAAAACTCCTGATACTAGTTTGTATTATATGCCCCCTACATGCATAAAGGTATGCCTGTAAGATACTTCCATTTCAAAGACAGGCTAACAAATAGTTTTCTAGTGCATTCCTTTTATTGCTAGCCTGAACTAATGATGTTGACTGTCACTCAATAACAAACTATTAATATGTATTGATTTACTGAGTATCACATTCCGGTGAGCAATCCAGACCAGAGAGGGGTTGCACCACCATCTGCCCTGTAACTCTGGGTGCCTCACAATGCTTTGCTGCTGTAGGTCCCAACCTGAGCCACTCACAACCAGCCTACCAGCATGCAAGTAACACCCTCTCTGCAGTGTCTCTGCAGAGCTACAGCCTTGGTCCAGCATGTGTGACCCCAGCAGTCTGCCAGCATCATTCCAGTCACACTCTGGCTTCCACCACCTTTGGTTACAACTTGCAGGGTGACCCCAACACACTCCCAGTCCCAAGTTTTCCCCAAAATGTATGTTCTGCAATGTTCAGCCCCATCCTGGGCAGTTCAGATATTAGAGGTCCATTGCCTCTGTATGGCATCAATATTTACCAGTTTGCAACTTTAACTAGAGTTACCAAACAGTTCAGTTTAAACACAGAACTGGATTAGTTTTGATTAAAAAATTAAACAAGTTTATTTAACTACCAAGTATAGATTTTAAGTGAGTACAAGCATAAGGTATTAAAGTCAGAAATGGTTACAAGAGAAATAAAGCTAAAACACTTTCTCATAGCTAAAACTTAACAATCCAGACTTGGTTCAAGATAAAATCCTTACCACGTGTTCCCAGCAACAGCGCTATCCAAATTTGCAGGTCAGGGTCTGCCTCCCCCAACAAAGTAAAAGGGCTGGTTCCTTTGTCTTCTTAAGTATAACAGAGATAGGAACAGAAGCCTTGTGGTGTTTTTGCCCCTCACTTTTATAGTCCAGTCACCCTTTGAAGTGGATTCTTCTGAGGATTACTCCTCAAATCAAAGTTTATTCAAACAGTAAAGGAGACAACATGAAGTCTGGTGGTGAAGGAGACTCCATATCTTTCTTCTCCTCTGTGTTTGCTGAAATGCAGACTTTCTTTGTCGCCTGCCATTTCCACCTCTTGCTGTCTCAAGGACCCTGTTTACTACTTATATGTAAATTGAGATAAAAACACACTTTCCTTTGTTTAGGAAAGACCTGTTTAACAACTTTTGCCTAGGGCTGTGTGGGTTTGAACATGTGCTAACAACATAATACAGGGGGAATTCATAAACGTTACATAAAAGTTGCTAGATCTTTTTCACCATGACATTATTGACCAGTGAGGTATTCATTTTCAAATGATACCTCACAAGCAAACTGTGTACAAAGATTATTACAATAGTGTGTAGGGTATGAATACAGTGATACTTTTGGACACACTGAGACAGGACTTTTCTTTCAAGCTTTGAAACCAAACAAAATCCCCAACAATTTAATCAGTATGAGTACTAAGTTCAACAAAGGAAAATAAGTTCCAAGACTTGAAGTAAACATATACCTGACAAATTTTCAAATACCTGTAGCGGGGTAAGCATCCTGCTCCAGAGGGAAAGGGGTTAAAACTAGCTCTGGGAAAGGGCTGCCCCAAGAAGCCAATCAGAAAAAGGCAGATAGCAGCCAATCCAGGCCCAGTAGGGCTGGTATAAAAAGGGCTGTGATCTAGGAGGCAGGCAGTTTCACTAGGGGGTGGGAAGGACTTGGCTGCCTGGGAGCACAGGGTACCTTTGATAGAGCAGTGCTGGGGAGCTCAGGCCTGGTGACCTCCCAGGCTGAGGCCTGACAGGAAGGTCCTAGGAGGTATTGGGGCTGCAGGAAAAGGCAGCAGGTCCAACCCCCTAGCCAATGATGAGTGGCCATTCCCGACTGCAGTTTGCCCCTGAGTAAAAGGGCTAGATGAAGACTGGCAGTGGGTCACTGAGGTGAGGTGGGCTCAGGGGAGGGGGGTTCCTTGGGTGAGGGACAGCACCCCAAGGTAAGGAGCACTGTGGTATGGGAGGGACGTGGGACCTATACATAGTGGACATAAAGGGACTGCAGAGGGGTAGGTGACAGAGGGTGAGACATTAGCACATAGAGGGCACTCCAGGACTGAGACAGCTAATTCCCGGATGACCAGCAGGAGGCGCCTCTACATACCACATATTTAAGACATTTTAAGTAGCAGATGGACAGAAGTAATTAACGCCTGTTTTATGGGTAAGCACACAATCTAATTTCAAAGGGTTGTCCATGAAGAACTGAACAGTCTGTTTCCTGTCTTATTCACAAGACAGTAAATACAGCAGGTGACTCACTGCTGTGCTTTTCCCTCTTAATTTCTAAGAAATATACACACACACCCCATTATGGAACCATTAAGGTTCAGCAGAATTCAAGGATTCAACTAGAGTTTCACTTATATTACAAAAGAGAACCATCCTTTAACTGTACTGGGAGACAACTGTGCTGTCGCAGTCTTCTGACGCAGCATATTTATAGATTAGAAATAGTATATAGGTCTAGGACTGTCTCTATTTCAATAATCGGGAAATAGATCTTATACGAACAAGAACATTGAATGCTGCAGAGTTCCATTTCCCAAGAATGGAATTTCAGGCACTAGCATTGCAGATAATGGTCCTCAGTTTGCCTGTCAGAAATTTGCCCGGTTTCAGCAGAATGGGAACACTAGAACAGTGGTTTGAGCATTGGCCTACTAAACTTAGGGTTGTGAGTTCAATCCTGGAGGGAGCCATTTAGGGATCTGGGGCAAAAATTGGGGATTGGTCCTGCTTTGAGTAGGGGGTTGGACTAGATGAGATCCCTTCCAACCCTAATATTCTATGAACTGTGTGAATTTGGTTTGCTGGCCATTCTGAAATATATATTTTAAAACTTGTTTGAGGTTGATCCAAATCAATTTGTTTCAGCAAAGTCAGGAAAAAATTGTTTTGAGTTGAACAAAATGTTTTGTTCACCCTGAAACAATTTTTTTTTACAGATTTTCCTGGTGAAATATTTTGGTTTTGAGGTATTTTACACCTTTTTAATTTTTTAAAAATAAAAGTGAAGTAAATTTTGAAATGAAAAGTTGTTTTGAATCAAAAAATCAAAATGTTTCATTTAAAAAATGCTGAAATGAAACATTTTGACTTTTTGGATATTTTTTTAAACCAAAACAATTTGGTAAATTTAACAAAAATCTGAAATGTTTTGGTTGACCCAAATCTGCATTTTTTTTTTCTTCTAGTGAAGTAAAGTTTTGGTTGAAAAATTTTGCCCACATCTAGTGAACATATTACATCCTGCTCACATTACAGCTAGTCTAATGTTAATAAAGCATATGCAGCTGTTAAGAAACTACTACAAAGGCAAACTGGGATCAGTGATTCAATGAAATGTACTGAAGAAATCTACCAACAAAAGGCACAGTTAACAGTCCAATGTAGCACCATGTCATTCCTCACACAGAGTACAGCAAACACACATTTTAAACCCACAGTAATGGAAAAGGTGATCGAACAAATTAAACACTGGCAAAAGCATGCCAAATACTACTATGACAGAGGTACTAAAGAACTCCCTGAACTCCAGATATGACAGCCAGTCAGAGTACAACCAACATCTAATGTCTAGAGTAGGGGATCTTGGGACAAGATTTTTGATGGCCTCAAAGTGCAGCTAACAACTCTTGCTGGTGGTTGCTCTCACACTTTTCCCTAAAATACTTAGTTTTATGAAAAACAAATAAATATGCACATTTACGCATCCAAATCATTGTAATTTATTTATTGCTAGCTAGCAAGTCTGCTGTGAAAAGTGATACTTGTATGTTTGTTAATATCATTTTTCACAGCAGACTTACTAGCTAGCAGTAAACAAACATACAAGATTTCCTCAGCCCCAGCAAGCCTAGGGACAAATTAAGCCCTGGATGGGGGGTCGGGTAGGCAGCAGGGGCCGGGGCGATGGAATTGTGGGGGCTGAGGGAGGCAGTGGGGGGCCAGAGCCTGAAGCCCTGTGGCTGGGGGATGGGGACAGAGCCTGATGCCGCATGGCCAGAGCCTGGTGCCCTCTGCCATGCAGCAGGAGCCAGAAGATCTGCCCCACCACCCCAGGGGTGAAACCCAAAGCGTGAGCCCCACCACCCCTGGGAAGGTGGGGAACTCACCAGCTGCCTGCTCCTCCAGCATTGTGCCCAGCTGTCTACGGGGGAGGGGAGCAGGTCCCAACCCCTGCTTGCAACACCAGCAGCCAACACTAAGACGATGCATCACTGCTCAGGAGGCTGTGGCTGCAAGAAAAGCCCCTGGTGGCAGCATGTGGCCACGATGGCCGCATTTGAGAAATGCTTGTCTAGAGCCAGGCATAAAACAGTTTTTTTATCCAATGAATATTTCTGAGAATTTGAAATTTTTACCTGTCTCAAAACAGGGTAAAAAGTCGAAATCTAAAAAACATTCTTAAACCAAAACCCTGATTTTGGGGGGTCAATCAAAATGTTGCATTTTTATAATTTTGAATTGTTTCATTTAGATTTTAACATTTTTTAACTTTTTGCAGTCAATTTATCTTAAATTTCAAAGTGAAAATTCATTTTGAATTGGAAAACTGGAAATTTTTGTTTCAAAAATGTCAAAATGAGACATTGTTGCAGGGACAGTTTGTCAATTTGACCATGTGCTTGATTGTTTGAAAAGTGTGAATTGGGAGTGTTTTGTTCCAGGTGAGCTTTGAGTGGGCCTGACTGTTATAAAAAGACAGTCAGCTGCGAACCAGCTGAACGGTGAACAGAGGGAGTTTGCCTGGGAGTTCGCCTGGGGAGAGCCTAGTGAAGCTTTCATCTTGCAGGCTTCTCTGAGTAGTTACTACAACACCTGAGGTAGCTCTTAGAAGGAAGGTAATATGGATGGTGAGCATTCAGCTGTTGTTACCTGCACAGGATGTGCAATGTTTGTCTTTCTTCCACAGGACAGAAGCAACTTTGTCTGTACAAAATGCAAGCTGGTTTCCATATTGGAAGAGAAGGTTCGAGGTCTGGAGAAACAAGTATCGACCCTGCGTTGCATAAGAGAAACTGAAGATTTCCTGGACAGACATCAGGATATGCTTCTACGGACACAACATGCTGAAGATTCAGAGCAGGCTGCACAGCGGAGACAGAAGGACGGTGAAGAAGTCTGGCAACATGTGACCTCCAGAAGAAGAAAGGGGAGCATCCATGTACCAGCAATGCAGATACAGGTAAGCAACCATTTTCCAATTGGAAGGCGTGAGATGCACTGTCAGAGGGATGGGGGTTCCACAACCACCGCTCCCAAGAGAAGGAGGCAGGTGGTGGTGGTCAGGAACTCCCTCCTCAAGGGGACTGAGTTATCTATGTGCCGCTCCGACTGGGAAAACCGAGAAGTCTGCTGCTTGCCAGGAGCTAGGATTCATGATGTGACGGAGAGACTGCTGAGACTCATCAAGCCCTCGGATCGCTATCCCTTCCTGCTTCTCCATGTGGGCACCAATGATACTGCCAAGAATGACCTTGAGTGGATCACTGCAGACTACGTGGCTCTGGTAAGAAGGATAAAGGAGTTTAAGGCGCAAGTGGTGCTCTCATCAATCCTCCCTGTGGAAGCAAAAGGCCCTGGTAGAGACCGTTGAATTGTGGAAGTCAGTGAATGGCTACACAGGTTGTGTCGGAGACAAAGCTTTGGAGTCTTTGACCATGGGATGGTATTCCAAGAAGGAGGAGTGCTAGGCAGAGATGGGCTCCACCTAACAAAGAGAGGGAGTATCTTCGCAAGCAGGCTGGCTAGTGAGGAGGGCTTTAAACTAGCTTCACTGGGGGAAGGAGACCAAAGCCCTGAGGTAAGTGGGGAAGTGGGATACCAGGAGGAAGCATGAGCAGGAGAGCGCAAGAGGGGAGGACTCCTGCGCCATACTGATAAAGCAGGACAATCAGCGAGTTATCTTAAGTGCCTATACACAAATGCAAGAAGCCTGGGAAACAAGCAGGGAGAACTGGAAGTCCTGGCACAGTCAAGGAATTATTATGTGATTGGAATAACAGAGACTTGGTGGGCTACTCACATGACTGGAGTACTGTCATGGATGGATATGAACTGTTCAGGAAGGACAGGCAGGGCAGAAAAGGGGGAGCTGCATTGTATGTAAGAGAGCAGTATGATTGCTCAGAGATCCAGTATGAAACTGCAGAAAAACCTGAGAATCTCTGGATTAAGTTTAGAAGTATGAGCAACAAGGGTGATGTCGTGGTGGGAGTCTGCTATAGACAATCGGACCGGGGGATAAGGTGAACGAAGCTTTCTTCCAGCAACTAATTGAAGTTACTAGATCGCAGACCCTGGTTTTAATGGGAGATTTCAATCACCCTGATAAATGCTGGGAGAGCAATACAGCGGTGCACAGACAATCCAGGAAGTTTTTGGGAAGTGTAGGTGACAATTTCCTGGTGCAAATGCTGGCGGAACCAACTAGAGGCAGAGCTCTTCTTGACCTGCTGCTCACAAACCCAGGAAGAATTAGTAGGGGAAGCAAAAGTGGATGGGAACCTGGGAGGCAGTGACCATGAGATGGTTGAGTTCAGGATCCTGACACAAGGAAGAAAGGAGAGCAGCAGAATACGGACCCTGGACTTCAGAAAAGCATACTTTGACTCCCTCAGGGAACTGATGGGCAGGATGCCCTGGGAGAATAACATGAGGGGGAAAGGAGTTCAGGAGAGCTGGCTGTATTTTAAAGAATCCTTATTGAGGTTACAGGAACAAACCATCCTGATGTGCAGAAAGAATAGTAAATATGGCAGGCAACCAACTTGGCTTAACAGTGAAATCCTTGCTGATCTTAAACACAAAAAGAAGCTTACAAGAAGTGGAAGATTGGACAAATGACCAGGGAGGTGTATAAAAATATTGCTCAGGCATGCAGGAGTGAAATCAGGAAGGCCAAATCACACTTGGAGTTGCAGCTAGCAAGAGATGTTAAGAGTAACAAGAAGGGTTTCTTCAGGTATGTTAGCAACAAGAAGAAAGTCAAGGAAAGTGTGGGCCCCTTACTGAATGAGGGAGGCAACCTAGTGACAGAGGATGTGGAAAAAGCTAATGTACTCAATGCTTTTTTTGCCTCTGTCTTCACGAACAAGGTCAGCTACCAGATTACTGCACTGGGCAGCACAGCATGGGGAGGAGGCGACCAGCCATCTGTGGAGAAAGAAGTGGTTCGGGACTATTTAGAAAAGCTGGAAGAGCATAAGTCCATAGGGCCAGATGCGCTGCATCCAAGTGCTAAAGGAGTTGGCGAATGTGATTACAGAACCATTGGCCGTTGTCTTTGAAAACTCATGGCGATCGGGGGAGGTCCCGGATGGCTGGAAAAAGGCTAATGTAGTGCCTATCTTTAAAAAAGGGAAGGAGGATAATCCGGGGAACTACAGGCCAGTCAGTCTCACCTCAGTCCCTGGAAAAATCATGGAGCAGGTCCTCAAGGAATCAATTCTGAAGCACTTAGAGGAGACGAAAGTGATCAGGAACAGTCAGCATGGATTCACCAAGGGCAAGTCATGCCTGACTAATCTAATTGCCTTCTATGACGAGATAACTTGCTCTGTGGATGAGGGGAAAGCAGTAGATGTGATATATCTTGACTTTAGCAAAGCTTTTGATACGGTCTCCCACAGTATTCTTGCCAGCAAATTAAAGTAGTATGGGCTGGATGAATGGACTATAAGGTGTATAGAAAGTTGGCTAGATCATTGGGCTCAATGGACAGTGATCAATGGCTCCATGTCTAGTTGGCAGCCTGTACCAAGCCGAGTGCCCCAAGGGTCGGTCCTGGGGCCGGTTTTGTTCAATATCTTCATTAATGATCTGGAGGATGGAGTGGACTGCACCCTCAGCAAGTTTGCAAATGACACTAAACTGGGAGGAGTGTTAGGTACGCTGGGGGGTAGGGATAGGATACAGAGGGACCTAGACAAATGAGAGGATTTGGCCAAAAGAAATCTGATGAGGTTCAACAAGGACAAGTGCAGAGTCCTGCACTTAGGACAAAAGAACCCCATGCACCACTACAGACTAGGGACCGAATGGCTAGGCAGCAGTTCTGCAGAAAAGGACCTCGGGGTTACAGTGGACAAGAAGCTGGATATGAGTCAACAGTGTGCCTTTGTTGCCAAGAAGGCTAACGGCATTTTGGGCTGTATAAGTAGGAGCATTGTCAGCAGATTGAGGGACGTGATCATTCCCCTTTATTCGACATTGGTGAGGCCTCATCTGGAGTAATGTGTCCAGTTTTGGGCTCTACACTACAAGAAGGATGTGGAAAAATTGGAAAGCGTCCAGCGGAGGGCAACAAAGATGATTAGGGGACTGGAACACATGACTTATGAGGCGAGGCTGAGGGAACTGGGATTGTTTAGTCTGCAGAAGAGAGGAATGCGGGGGGATTTGATAGCTGCTTTCAACTACCTGAAAGGGGGTTCCAAAGAGGATGGATCTAGACTGTTCTCAGTGGTAGCAGATGACAGAACAAAGAGTAATGGTCTCAAGTTGCAGTGGGGGATGTTTAGGTTGGATATTAGAAAAAACTTTTTCACTAGGAGGGTGGTGAAGCACTGGAATGCATTACCTAGGGAGGTGGTGGAATCTCCTTCCTTAGAGGTTTTTAAGGTCAGGCTTGACAAAGCCCTGGCTGGGATGATTTAGTTGGGGATTGGTCCTGCTTTGAGCAGGGGGTTGGACTAGATTACCTCCTGAGGGCCCTTCCAACCCTGATATTCTATGATTCTATGATTTCAGTAATTTTGAAACTGTTCTTTGATATTTTTTGAATCTGGAAATTCATTGACCCTGACCCAGTTTTGTGAATAGTTTTGGTTTTGACAACCTAGCAATTTTTGACCAAACCCCGCTCACCCCTCCCAACCCCTCCCCCCACAATTTGGTGAAAAATTCCTGACCAGCTCTACTAATGACACAGACAAGGGATGGTGGGGCCGATGTATGCAACAGTAGCACTAAAGACACAGTAACAGTACAAAAGCATTGCGACAACTTCCATTTCCTAAGAATAATCAAGGAACAATCATTCTCATATGAAGATCCAAATGACTCCTACCACACAGTTTCTCATACCAACGTGCAGGTTCGATAAAGCTATTGTTGTTAAGCACTGCAAAGAGCCTCCTGAGTGCAGCTTTCACAGACAACACCGAGCTGTAGGTTTCCATGGCACCTGACCAGGACAAGGCAGAACAGCGACTACATTAACTTCAATTGGTTTGAATTCAAGACAGCCGGCAATGATTTAATTCAGAGAAGAGAGATAACAATGGGCAGGGAAAGTAGCCAGAAAAGTTGAACTTATGTGCACTCTCCAATTGAGGTAGCATGACCACAGTTTGTAAAATAGGCATGTAGCCTGGGGTTCTTGGATTTTATGTTGGTCCTACATGGCTAGGTAATAAGCATGCTTGGTCATGGCCATTTCCCCCCACCCTCCATTTGCATCACCCAAGAAGTGTGGAACCTTTCCAATACTGACATTGTAACAGTTATCAGTGCCTGTCATCTCAAGATTATATTGCTGTAATGCATTATACAGGGCTACACCTATAGGGCTAAACCATTTCAGAAGCTGACCCTAATAGGCCATAGCATTCTGAGCTAGGTAGAGTTGCATATTGGGAGCACAGTGAACAGTGATTCGAGATCACACTGGCTTCCTGCTGGGTGGGTTTCAAATTGTTTTTAACTTATGAACCTCTTGATGACTTGGCACCTGATAAACACACAATCTGGTGACTTACTGCCAGTTAAGCAGAGGTAATAGAGCTGGACCCCCTTTTGATATAAGTTTCACAAAGTTATTTTACTAATTTAACTATGCTGGTTCAGAAACTGATATAGTTAAATCAATGTAGTCCCCGGTAGGAAGAGGAGGTTACTCACCTGTGCAGCAACTGACGTTGTTCAAGATGAGTGTCCCTGTGGGTGCTCCACTCCAGGTGTTGGTGTGCCCCTGCACCTTCACTCGGAGACTTCTACAGCAGTACCCTCACAGGTCACGCACATGCCGTGTCTGCCTCGCTTGCCAGCTGTGTGTCAACAATGTGTGTGCACAGCCGGGCTCTTCAGATCCTTCTTTACAATGGAGACTGCTCCAACTCAAAAGTAGAGGGGACGAGGGCAGGTAGTGGAGCACCCACAGAGTCACTCATCTTGAAGAACATCAGTTACTGCACAGGTGATAAGCTCCTTTTCTTAGAGAGAGAGATTTCTCTGTGGGTGTTCCACTCCAGGGACTAAAAAGCCAGGGCAGGCCTTACCATGAGGTGAACTGAGGCGGCAACCTCAGGTGCCAGACTGTGGGGGGGGCACCACTAGGCCCCAGAGTGTAGAAAATTGTGTCTGCTGCTGGTGCATATGTATTCTCTCTGTTCTAGATGCACAGAGATGGTGGAGTGCTGTGCTGGAGTAAGGAGGGCATAGGCGACATAACAGGCAGGCAGGAGGAAAGGTGAGAGGGAATAACAGAAAGCAGCAGGAGCTGCAGGGAGAGAGAGGAGGAGGAGCCTCTTACGTACATCTCTAGCACCCCCAGGAGCCTGGACTGATTAACACCAGCTTCTCAAGGAGCTTCCTGTTTCCTGCTGCTTCCCTGAACCCACCTGAGGAGAACAGGTAGTCAACTAAAGTAGTAGGAGCCATACAACTGCATTTGCTTCAACCCCTCAGAGAGAAACAAACACCTACAAGATTTCTATCAAGTGTCCTTACAACTACAATACCCACCTGATGAAATGAAGAAACAGATTGACAGAGCCAGAAGAGTATCCAGAAGTCACCTACTACAGGACAGGCCCAACAAAGAAAGCAACAAAATGCCGCTAGCCATCACCTTCAGCCCCCAACTAAAACTTCTCCAGCACATCATCAAGGATCTACAACCTATCCTGAAGGACGACCCATCACTCTCACAGATCTTGGGAGACAGGCCAGTCCTTGCTTACAGACAGCCCTCTAGCGTGAAGCAAATACTCACCAGCAACCACACGCCACACAACAGAACCACTAACCCAGGAACCTATCCTTGCAACAAAGCCCGTTGCCAACTCTGTCCATATATCTATTCAGGGGACAACATCATAGGGCCTAATCACATCAGCCACACTATCAGAGGCTCGTTCACCTGCACTCTACCAACGCGATATATGCCATCATGTGCCAACAATGTCCTTCTGTGATGTACATTGGCCAAACCAGACAGTCTCTACGCAAAAGAATAAATGGACACAAATCAGACGTCAAGAATTATAACATTCAAAAACCAGTCGGAGAACACTTCAACCTACCTGATCACTCGATTACAGAGCTAAAAGTCACAATATTACAACAAAAAAACTTCAAGAACAGACGCCAATGAGAGACTGCTGAATTGGAATTAATTTGCAAACTGGACACTATTGAATTAGGCTTGAATAAAGACTGGGAGTGGATGTGTCATTACACAAAGTAAAACTATTTCTCCATGTTTATTTCCCCGCCCCCTCCAGTGTTCCTCACACTTTCTTGTCAAATGCTGGAAATGGCCCATCTTGATTATCACTATAAAAGTTTTTTTTTCTCTCCTACTGGTAATAGCTCACCTTAACTGCTCACTCTCGTTATAGTCTGTATGATAACAACCATTGTTTCATGTTCTCTGTATATATATATATATACACACATATATCTTCCTACTCTATTTTCCACTGCATACATCCGATGAAGTGGATTTTAACCCACAAAAGCTTATGCTCAAATAAATTTGTTAGTCTGTAAGGTGCCACAAGTACTCCTGTTCTTTTTTTTAGGCCCTTAAGACGCTGATATCTTCCCTCACTCAGGCCCTGCTTATTTGTCCCCTTCAATTGAGCGTTGAGAGCCACTATAGCTGGCACAGAACAGCAATCATGAGTGAAAGAAGAAAATGCCCCTCTGGGGCAGCATTCAGAAAAAGAAAGAAAAAGCAAAGGAAGCTTTTCTATCCACGCAGGAAGGAGCTCTCCTGAGATACATAGACAAATGTTTATGGTGAGCCTTCCGGCCCCAGTGAGGATGTGAGCGGTGAGGAGATGCCTGATCTTCCAGTTAATCAGAGTGCAGGTGATCTAGCAGCTACTGCAGCATCCATATCTCCATCTCAAATGGATGTAACCATGCACATTCCTGAAGAAAAGTGTAGATCAGAGAAGAGTGTGGTGGAAGTGCAAGAAACAGCTGCTGCTGCTGAGTTTAGTTCCTTAAGTCTAGATGATCCAGGACTGTGGACCCACTTGAGCAGTAGCCTGAGGGACTTCCTTGTACTGCATGGGCCACAGCAAGTGAAAAAATTCATCTTCCCCAAAGACAAGGAAAATAGAAGTTTCCATCCAATGCATTACTAGCGTGAAATCCCCAATGGTGACAAAGTGAAGACGCCATGGCTTATGTATTCAAAAACCCAGAATGCTGCATACTGGTTTTGTTGCAAACTCTTCCAGATTAATGTTCCAGCCACATTGGGTTCTACGGGAACAAAGGACTGGAAAAATATGGCTAGAAATCTGGCATGCCATGAGAAGGCAGAAAATCGCCAGAGAGCATTCCATAGGTGGAAAGAGCTTGAGATGAGACTAAGCTTAAAGGACATCATAGATGATCAGCATCAAGAGAAAATTGTATCAGAGTCTCTTTATTGGCAAAATGTTCTGAAAAGGCTCATTACCATTGTGAGAATGCTTGTGACCCAAAACTTAGCACTGTGTGGCACTTCAGATCAGCTGTATTTGCCAAACAATGGAAACTTCCTTAAAACTGTGGAGCTGATGGCTGAGTTTGATGCTGAACTCCAGGAACATCTAAGAAGAATCACCACCCAAGAAATGTACACATACCACTACCTTGGAAAAACAATTCAAAATGAGATCATACAGTTACTGTCAACAAAAGTCAAACAGAAAATTGTGGCAGATCTCAAGTCAGCAAGATATTACTCTTTTATTCTGGACTGAACACCTGACATCAGCCATACAGAACAAATGACTTTAATGGTGCGTTTTGTAACAACAACAGAACCTAGTGAAAATGTCCCTGCAATGGTGACTGTCAGAGAGCATTTTCTAGAATTGACATTGATGATACTACAGGAGCTGGTATGACAAATGTGCTTCTTAAAAAGCTGGAAGATACAGGAATTGCAATAGCTGACATGAGGGGTCAGGGCTACGATAATGGTGCCAACATGAGAGGAAAGAACAGAGGAGTCCAGACACAGATTTGAGAGTTAAATCCTCAAGCTTTTTTTATCCCATGCAGTTCTCATTCATTGAACTTGGCGGTCAGTTATGCAACTTCAGCTTCTAGTGAAGCTGCTGAATTTTTTAATATAATTCAAAGCATCTATGTATTTTTCTCTGCATCAACTCATTGATGGCAAATTTTGAAGCAACATCTGGGAACATCCTCTCTGACACTCAAACCACTGAGTGCCACATGATGGAAAAGTCGAGTGGAGGCGATAAAGCCTATCAAACACCAAATTGGTAAAATAGA
This sequence comes from Dermochelys coriacea, assembly GCF_009764565.3. Classification (NCBI taxonomy): domain Eukaryota; kingdom Metazoa; phylum Chordata; order Testudines; family Dermochelyidae; genus Dermochelys; species Dermochelys coriacea. The sequence goes on along the minus strand of NC_050069.1, from coordinate 153,027,360 downwards.
TGATGCCATAGTTGCCATTATGGAGGATAATGCTATGACAGGAACTGTTTGTGGGAGAACAGTGGCAGGGGGAAACGGAATCACCGGAAACGTACATAACTTCAAATTTCTGTGTGGCTTGTGTTGTGGCATGACATCCTGTTTGAAATAAATGTTGGTAAGCAAGAGACTCCAAGGTGTTGACCTTGATATATCTGGAGCAATGGAACAACTGGACAAAGCAAAGTCACACCGACAGTTTTACCGGTCAGATGAGGGATTTCAAAACATTCTGAAGAGTGCACAGAAGTTGGCAGAGGAACATCACACTGAAGCTATTTTCCCACCCATTCAAGAATACAAGAGTCACCAAAGAAGACATTTTGATTACGAGGCACGGGATGATCCCATAAGGGACCCCACACAACAATTCAAAGTTGAATTCTTTAACTGGGTGCTAGATTGTGCAATACAGTCAGTTGAAGAATGTTTCATGCAGCTCAAGGAATTTGGGATGTTGTATGATATTCCAAAACACCTCACTATACCTGAAGAAGACCTACACCAGCAATGCAGGGCACTAGAGACAGAAGAAGACGTACACCAGCAATGCAGAGCACTAGAGAGGCACATGATGACATGCACGATATTGATGCGAGTGATTCAGGTGATGAACTGAAAGCCCTTTCAAGATACATTTCAGCAGGATCAACTCCAAAGGCTGTTCTGGAATATATGTGGACAAATAAGATGACCATCCTCTTTCCAAATGCTTTTGTTGCTCTGCACCTACACCTCTACCCCAATATAATGCAGTCCTCGGGAGACAAAAAATCTCACCGCGTTATAGGTGAGACCACGTTATATCGAACTTGATTTGCCCACCCTGTTCCTTGTTCCCCCTCCAGAGACCCCCATCCCTAATCACCCCAAGGACACCACCCCTTACCCAACCCCCTTGTCCCCTGACTGCTCCAACCCCTATCCACACACCCCAACCCCTGACAGGCACTCACCGGCAGTGGCAGGAAGCGGAGCAACATGGCCCGAGCCTGCTCCACTCTCCCACCTCTGAGCTGCGGCGCTCCGCTTCCTGCCACCGGTGAGTGTGGGGAGGTTGGGGAAAGGAAGCCCCGCATACTCACCTGCGACAGGAAGCAGAGTGCCGTGGTGGGAGCCGGTGGAGTGGAGCGGACTCAGCCAGGCTGCTCTGCTTCCCGCCACCGGTAAGTGAGGGGAGGTTGGGGAAAGGACGCCCTTCGCACTCACTGGTGGCAGGAAGCAGAGCGACGCAGCCCGAACCCACTCCGCTTTCCTTGCCCCGGCCCCAGCTGTGTCACTGCGGGGGAGGGTTGAGGAAAGGTCCCGCACTCACCTACAGTGGGAAGTGGAGCGCCATGGCTGGAAGGTGGCGGAGTAGAGCGGGCTGGAGCCGGGCTGCTCTGCTTCCATTGCTGCCAGTGAATGCAGGGAGAGCCCTTACCCCAAACCCCCTCCCCTGAGCAACACGGCTGGGGGCGAGGGAAAGGGAGCGGGCTGCTCCTGGCCCCCCACTAATCCCCAGGGGCACTCTGGGACTGCAGGGCCTCAAAAGTGACCCCCCACAGCTCCTGCCTCCCAGATCCTGGGGGGGGAGCCCTTGACCACCCCCGAGATCCTCTGCCCCTTATCCAACCCCTTAACGTGCTGCTCAGAGCAGCATATCAGAGCTTTACTGCATTGTATGCGAACCTGCATTATATCGGGTCGCATTATATCGGGGTAGAGGTGTACTTCTAACACTTCCTGTAACAGTTGCCAGTGGAGAACACATCTTCTCCAAGCTGAAGTTAATAAAAACACATCTGTGCTCCACAATGACACAGGAGAGGCTGGTCGGCCTTGCAACCATCTCAGTAGAGCATGAGCTGGCCCAGACTGTGGACCTTCAGGAAGTAGTTCAAATCTTTGCAACGAAGAATGCACGGAAAACACCACTTTGATTATTCATAGATTCATAGATACTAAGGTCAGACGGGACCATTCTGATCATCTAGTCTGACCTCCTGCACAATGCAGGCCACAGAATCTCACCCACCCACTCCCACGAAAAACCTCACCCATGTCTGAGCTATTGAAGTCCTCAAATCGTGGTTTAAAGACTTCAAGGAGCAGAGAAGCCTCCCTCAAGTAACCCGTGCCCCATGCTACAGAGGAAGGCAAAAAACCTCCAGGGCCTCTCCAATCTGCCCTGGAGGAAAATTCCTTCCTGACCCCAGATATGGCCATCAGCTAAACACTGAGCATATGGGCAAGATTCACCAGCCAGATACAACAGAAAATTCTTTCCTGAGTAACTCAGAGCCCATCCATCTAATATCCCATCTCAGGGGATTAGGCCTATTTACCCTGAATATTTAAAGATCAATTACTTACCAAAATCACATTATCCCATCATACCATCTCCTCCATAAACTTATCGAGTAGAATCTTAAAGCCAGATAGATCTTTTGCCCCCACTGCTTCCCTTGGAAGGCTATTCCAAAACTTCACTCCTCTGATGGTTAGAAACCTTCATCTAATTTCAAGTCTAAACTTCCTGGTGGCCAGTTTATACCCATTTGTTCTTGTGTCCACATTGGTGCTGAGCTTAAATAATTCCTCTCCCTCTCCTGTATTTATCCCTCTGATATATTTATAGAGAGCAATCATATCTCCTCTCAACCTTCTTTTACTTAGGCTAAACAAGCCAAGCTCCTTAAGTCTCCTTTCATAAGACAAGTTTTCCATTCCTCGGATCATCCTAGTAGCCCTTCTCTGTACCTGCTCCAGTTTGAATTCATCCTTTTTAAACATGGGAGACCAGAACTGCAAACAGTATTCTAGGTGAGGTCTCACCAGTGCCTTGTATAATGGTACTAAAACCTCCTTATCCCTACTGCAAATGCCTCTCCTGATGCATCCCAAAACTGCATTAGCTTATTCAAACAGATAAAAATGCCAATGTTTACTATGCAGACAAGAAAAGTTACATTTGCTGTTCAGGTGTTTGAAAGTTAAGTGTTACTTAAAATTTTTGAACAAGGCATTTAAGTTGTTAGTTCTCCTTTATTGGGGTAGGTAGCAGAGCAGTACCATGAGAGGAGTAGAACCGGAAGAAGGCAGAATTGAGACCTTTCAAAGTTTTGGCCCAAGTGAGTGGACATGGGGGCATCATTTGAGCTCCCTGCTTCAGGTGCCAAAATGTTGTGGGCCAGCCCTGACTTACGCTTACCAGAAGTCCCTCATCTTTTCTATGGGGGCCCTGTCAGGTTCCAGTCCTTCAATCCTTCAGCAGGATTTGCCCTCTTGGTTAAAGCTTCATGCCAGTTTGTTGAATCAAAATTCCACACAGACATCCAGTAAGATCTGGCTGACTCTTTATAGCACAAATTATCTTTGTCTCCTGGGTTTCTTGAACATTGTCTGAATCAGTATATGCAATCTGATGGGGTGATACTTTTCTGGAGTTGCTTACCAATCCCAGGATCTTCAGTAATTACCCCAGAATGATTTAGTTCCTGGACAGAGGTCAGTAATCCTCCTCAACAAGCCAACATACAATCCGTGGCTCAGAGAGATACAGATAACATTTATAAAGTGGATACAATAATCTCAAGATGTGTCTGTATCCATCATATTTGTCACAAGGACTTATTTTGTATTTTCTGCTATGTATCAGATAATATGTTGATTTATTCCACCTCTATTGAACTCTATTGTATTCTATCAGATTTAACATGAGTAGAATTTTGCAATATTTGAGATGTATAGTATATGAAGAGTCAGTAACAGTACAAAATTATTCAGTTTTTAAAATATCACTTTCCTGTTGTCTTACTGTATCAGAAGTATCCATGCATTTTCATTCAGCACAGGCTGAACACTATTATTTGGTTGAATAGTGAACAAAGTCAGTGTATCTAATTAGTGGGATAACACTGTCGCTGCAGCAGGGAGACTTGGGATGGCTGTAAAAAACAGTCTGGAGTCTGAAGTTTGGTTACCAACACAAATGTTTGTGAGTTAAGTGCCTAGGCTAACACAACAATAATAACAATCCTGCCTTGGAGAATCTAATCACAAATTGACAACAAAAAAATATATGGACTATTACATACTTGTCTACTACTCAGAAATTAACTGTAGTACTAGTCACTTGTCAGGTGCAGTTTAAAAACCTTCTCTTTACCAGGTCATTTTCCGTGAGAGAAAATCTTCTCAATTACCTAGTTCTCTCCAGCCTTTTAGTAGAAAATCTCAGCAGTTGGTCCCCCTTTCCTGCCACAACAGCTACATCAGAACTCTTGACTCTTTTGAATATGTATCCCAATCCCTACAGTATCCAACTAATAAGATTTTGATGGAAAACGGAGGGTCATCTATACATCATCTATAATACAACTGGTCAAATTTATAAATTATAGCCAAATCCTGAAGCTGGTTTCTCAGGCACTGATCCTGCAAATGATCTTGAAAATAATCTTTTCTAGTTTTCTAACATTGCAGCAGTGTAAGTGAGACCAGAACTAAACCTGCTGTATTTAACAAAGATTTTAAATGTGACTATGCAAAGAATGAAAAATGTGGAAGGGCCAGTATTGTGTGATCATATAATTAAAGACTATATCATAATGCATACACACAAGGGGGCTGAACTAAGATTGCACAGATAATCTTACTTCTGGCGTTTTCTAACTTTTGAGTGCTTTTCTTTGGAACTTTAATAATATTATTTTAAAACAGATTTATGTGTGTTATTTTCTATGTTTTTAAAAAAGCAAACTGAACCACCCGCCCCTAGAAAATCCATCATGTGGCATCACACTGACACCCATGTGGGTCACCAACAAAGTTGGAACCTTTAAATCCACCACACAGACTTCTTCTACTTGAGCTAATAGAGTAACTTATAGCAATAGTAGGTTGTTTGTCATCATCAATGTGGACCAGCACCAGAGGGGACAGAGACGCACACTTTCCTAGTGGGCATCACAGATATATGGTGACAGCAGAGGAATGGTGAGACACCAAGGAGTCTTGGGTTCCATTCCAGGCTCCCACAGGGAGTGTGCTTTAGTGGGCACAATCTCTTTTTGCTCATTCTCTCAAAGCCTGACCCCTTCTGAACACCTGTCCCTTTCTTATCTCCTTCTCACCCCTGGGGTTCCTAGTCCCAAATCCCATACTCCTCACCCAGCCAACCCCAGTCTCTACTCCTTAGTCTTTTCATCCCAATCCCAGTCTCCTTGCCCAACAAAACCTAGTCTCACTCCTAGTGTCCCCATCCTAGTCTCAGTGTACCCCACTCCCCAGCTCCTTGTCCAGCCATTTCCAGTTCCCCCCTTCTCACTTCCTAGTTCCTTGCCCCAGACGGTCCCAGATCCCCCTCTCTTCAGTCCTTGTCCAATCTCTCTCCCTCCCCCACTCTAGTCCCCCCGATCCATGTTCCCCAGCCTCAGTATATGCCATTTGTTAAGTGTCCTCCCAAACTCATTGACTCAATCTCTTTGCCCAGTCAGTCCTAATTCTTCCCCTGCACCCTCATCATAAGAACATAAGAATGGCCCTACTGGGTCAGACCAAAGGTCCATCTAGCCCAGTATCCTGTCTTTCGACAGTGGTCAGTGCCAGGTGCCCCAGAGGGAATGAACAGAACAGGTAATCATCAAGTGATCCATCCCCTGTCACTCATTCCCAGCTCCTGGCAAACAGAGGCTACGGACACCAATCTCCCTTCCCCATTCATCTCTCTTCCCCTATCTCACAGGCTCCTAGTCTCAGTCTCCTTGTCCAGATAGTTCTGAACTCCATCCAGGCTCCTTGTCCAATCTCAGTCTTCTGTGACCCCCGACCCTAATCTTCACCCATCTGCATTTCCCTCCTTAGCTCCCAGTGCCAGACTCCTTGCCCAAACACTCTCAGTCCAGTTTCACACACACACACCCCATCTCCCTGGCTCTGTGCCCCAATCTATTTCTCCTTATTCCATGTAGGTCTGGCTCTTATCCTGTCTGCATTTGAATCAGATAGCTTCTTCCTCCATGTTGTCTGGGCTGAAGGGGGGTCACTGAGAGCACAGAAGAAACAGGCTCCCTGCTCTCAGTTCAGATGACTGTACCCAGCACAGCCCACAACAGCCCAAAGCTGCAATTGCCAGGAAAGTCCTGATCAACCCCAGGTGGGAGCATGACCAGTGTGGGCAGAATCTTTAGAGAATTCAGCTGCTAAAATCTAAAAAGTCTCTACTAAGCATGGGTGAATTACGATTTTTCAAAGGCTTCTAACTTGGCCAAATTTAGTGAATTTTCACAGGTTTGGCAAAAGGCACACACCTGACACAAAGGCTACCCCTCTGCCAAATTTCAGTTTCAAAGATAAGTCTGCCAGAATTTATTAACATGGGCAAATCAATGTATTTTCCCCTAGCCTTCTTCTCAGAACTGAATGAAATCTTTTGGCTGAATTTTTTTTTTAAAAAAAGGTAAACTTGAGGCAGGTACCCACCATGGAAAATTTCAGTTTGAGCACTTAAAGTTTGGCACAGTTATAAACAATGGAAAACAGGGTCTCATAAAGGGAAGGTTAGGCAACCAAAACAATAGGCAGTAAAGTGAGTAGTACTTGGCTCAAATACTGACTAATGATGTTTCAATCAATATAATTTTAAGATTCCATCAAACAAGGGAATGCTATATTTAAAATCAAAGCTTCAGCCAGTGGCTTAATGCAGAATATTCACTTACAACGCCCATAATGGGAAGCATAATGCAGCTCAAAACAACTACTTTGTTTGCCAATTGCATTTGGCTGTTGTTTGTGTCTTTTATCTGAGGACAAGTGCAACAACCACATGCAGTGTTAGATTTCTGCTCTCAAAGTACTTTCAAAATGCTTCCATTTCTTTTGTATTTTTCTGCTATCCTTTTTTTATTTTGAAGTCAATATTACTAAGGCTGTGAAGGTGCTTAGGGATAACCAACACGAGATAACATTGACTACAAAATTAAACACATCTGTAGCAGATAATTGTATTGCATGTCTTGAAATTCAGACTCCATGCAAGTCAGCAGCAGAATGAATATACAAAACTTTAATTTGTTCTAACCTCAATTTTGGGGTTTTTTTAACACAAAACATATGCTGCCCTCCTGCGATTCCTTTCTACATAATGCCCCCTGAACCAACACTAGTTCTGAATTCTGTATTCTTGATATGGTGTCCATTGAAACTCTGACCTCAGATATGCTTCTGCACAATTCTTCTGCTTCTCTGCTCTCTCTCTCACCTCTCTTCACTCATGCCCAGAACTTTCATGATCTTTCCTATTTAGTCACAGTATATGTTGCAGATATCAATTACAATTTCTAAAGGTCAGACATTTATATTTTTTGTGCGGTTGTATCCAGTTACCTTCACACAGTAAAAGAATTACAGTAAAAGGACAACCTTTTGCTATATTTTAAAGTCATTCTGTGTTCCTCCCATGCCCATCCTTACTGTGAGAAGACTCTACAGCCCCACTGCTAACATCAATGGCTGATCCGAATCCTCTCCAAAAGGAGCAATACAGCTTCAGTCCTGGGGTGAGCACTTAAGGCAGTTCCTTGGTACCATTAAGACCAGTTGTGCTACTCTTCGCATAAATATCCACTTCCTGTCCTCCATCTCTTATCTTTGTCATTAGATGCAGGTTGTATTCTTACTAATTGTCTTATCTGAACTTCTATGAACTCTTTATTACTTATATCATAGTAGCATTTGACTTGCTGTTGCTCCTGATTACTTTGTTCTGTCACCTTTACAAGTACTCCTGGCTTTAAAGTTTATTTGCTGTAAGTAGAAGAATCTGTGTGACATGAGCTATACTGGACTGCTAGTGTTGTCTACTATTGGTGTTTTTCTCCAATCTAGTAATGCTTTCTTTGGTTCTTTAATATTCTGGAATGTCCTTTTTTTTAAGTTTCCTGACAGGTACTTCTGTTTTGCCATTACACAGTGCAGAAGACGTGATATGTTTAAATTCTGCAGGTGCTATAAATTGTGTAAACTACCGACAGGCAAGCCAAGGTCCATTATGTGTAATAATAGACTTGAATTCGATGGTGCACAAACTGAGATTTGTAACATTCAGTGATAGAGGATTCTGGTGTTGTGCATAAGGGATATATTTCTGAATAATCAATCATTAAAAAGTATTCTCAATTTCCCATTGTACAGACATCCATGCCTCGCTGGCTCCATTGTTGATTGGGTATTTCATGCAACATGAGTGGCTTCTTTTGTTAATTTGCTATGAGTTTATTGCAAATACTGCACTGACATGTGAAGTCTTTGAAATGACTGCTAATGATTAGGCCACTAGAGCAGGGGTTCTCAACCTTTTTCTTTCTGAGGCTACCCCCAAGCATGCTATAAAAACTCCACAGCCCATCTGTGCCACAATAACTGGTTTTCTGAATATAAAAGCCAGGTCTGGTGTTGGGGGTAGCAAGCTGGGTAATTGCCTGGGGCCCCATTCCACAGGGGCCCCCGCAAAGCTACATTGTCACTCCCCACTTGTCATACATTATATGGCCATTTCTGCATCTATTTGCATGGTTTTGCTATGTAATTTATTTTATGGCACTAAGCATTCTGACATTGTCCCCTTGATATTTGCCTTGTTTATTCTTCCACAATCTATGTAAGGGTTTTATACCGCCACCCAACACCATAGTACCTAAGCACCTTTTATGTATAATAAACTAGCAATAGGAAGGTCCCTGGTGAGCTTCATGTATTTTCTCTTCTTTCAGTATATAGAAACCTCTTTGTTTCCAGTTTGTGTGTGCTCTATTTTTAAAGGAGAAAGATGAAGTGAGGGGGTTAAGTGTTGTGCATGTCATTCCTGATGTGGTGAACAGGCTTTATCAAAGTGGAAGGTTTTGCAGTATTTCCTAAAGATATTCATACTCTGGATTTGACACTTTTCCTTACAAACTTTGTTCTATAGCCTTATCATCTAAACTAAACATGCTTTGAGCCCATCTCTCATGAGCTTTGGGCTTAGTGCCATGCTTTGGCACAGAGAAGCACAATTACCTAAGTTTAGAATGGAGTCTTTCATGCAGTTAAGGCTTGATCCATTCATTGTTTAGATTAGAAGATAAGGATCAAGGCTTCAACTGGTATTGGAAGCTGATTGGGAGCCAATGGAGGGACTGGAGCATGGACTTGATGTGTTCACAATGGAATAAACCATGGAGGAAGAGGACAGCCACATATTGTACCAGCTGGATCCTGTGCATCATTTTCCCAGTCAGCTTCAGATACAATGAATTATTCTGTCTTGATGTGACAAATGTTTGGATTATTGTGGCCAGGTCCTTCTCCAGCATGAATGGGCAAGTTTCCTGTCAAGTTGGAGGTGAATTAAGACATTTTTATACACTTGTAACCATTCTGCCCATCAGAGTTGGCAGCAACAAGGGCTGGGTTCAGTATCTAGGGGTTCCATTCCAATAACACAATGCAAAACCAGCTTGAGCCCCCACCCGGTGACCTGGGGCAAATATATACCACCCCTGCTGGGCGCCTCTAAGAGGCAATACTTCCCCTCTCGCAAGCACAGAGTCTGAGTGTAGCAAACACCTTTTAATAACAGAGAGAAACAATGTGGCATTATGTTGGGGAAACACCACCAACAGGATTCATAACACAATCCATGAGCAAAACCCATCCCAAGCAAATTGGGCCGTGTTCTTTCCCTTTGGTTCTTGAGTCCAGCAACCCAAAAGTCACCTGAAGTCCCAAAAGTCCAACAACAACAAGTCAGTGCAGCCCCAGAGTTTGAAAGTTTATCTGCAGAGTTTTACCTCCCAACCTGGGTGGAAATGGGAGGATTAAGGGGCACCTTACATGGTCCAAAGCTGATTGCCCCACCTCTCCACTCCGCTCCACTCTACCAGCTGTCCCATGAGCTGCTCCAGCCATCCCGTGAACTGCTCTGCAATATATCTTCAGGCCCCCCCACCACTTAACACAACACTCAGTGATTTCAGCTCTTAGTAATTTTAGCTGTGTCATGATTTCAGCTTGTAGTAGGGGAGCCTCAGTGCTGGTGCACTATTGGCCCAAAGTGAATTCAGCGCAGCAGCCTGTAACTGAATCAATATTAGCTCTGATATTCTACAGTGGAGAGAGGAGGAGGAGGAGGAGGAGGAGGAGGAGCAGCCATTGACATGTAGGGCCCTCACCAGGGACCAATACCAGCAGGCATTAATACCTGTCCCCAGTATCTCTCAATTCACTGAGTTTTGGAACCCATGTCCCTTGCCTAGAGAGTGCTACTTAGTAGATGGTGAGTCCCTCCATCATAACAAAAGGCCAAGTACAGTTCCACTGTCCTTGATTCATATAATCAGGATAGTAACAATATATTCTTCCTGCCCCAATAACAGAGAAACTGTGAATCCCACAGCAGCCAAAGTGACCATTTGGTCAGCTATGCACTCATGCTAGGTGGGCATGAGCTAGAGGTTAGTCAGCCCATCACATGTACAAGTAATTAATACCTAAAGCAGACAACCTACAACAGTGTGGCTTCCTGTGCAGTGATACATACTGCATACGCCTTGAACATACTTCACTATATTTGTCTTTAAATATTAATCCATGATAGACCCTAATGTGGAATATTTAGCATGAATGAAAAAGCAGCATTGTCTCAGCAGCATTGTAATCAGGAAGGCCAAAACACAAAGGGAGTTGCAGCTAGCAAGAGATGTGAAGGGTAACAAGAAGGGTTTCTATAGGTATGTTAGCAACAAGAAAAAGGTTGGGGGAGGCAACCTAGTGACAGATGATGTGGAAAAAGCTGAAGTACTCAATGCTTTTTTTGCCTCGGTCTTCACAAACAAGGTCAGCTCCCACACTGCTGTCCTGGGCATGCACAGTCCATGGGTCCAGATCTAATGCATCCAAGGGTGCTGAGAAAATTGGCTGATGTGATTGCAGAGATATTGACCATTATCTTTGAAAACTCGTGGCGATCAGGAGAGGTCCCAGATGATTGGGAAAAGGCAAATATAGTGCCTATCTTTAAAAAAGGAAAGAAGGAGAACCTGGGGAACTACTGTATCCATCATACTTTATCGTACTTTTTTAACTTGTTAGCAAGAATACTGTGGGAAACTGTATCAAAAGCTTTGCTAAATCAAGATATATCACGTCTACTGCTTTCCCCATATCCACAGAGCCAGTTATCTCATCATAGAAGGCAATCAGGTTGGTCAGGCATGACTTCCCCTTGGTGAATCCATGTTAACTATTCCTGATCACCTTCATCTCCTCCAAGTGCTTTAAAATGGTTTCCTTGAGGACCTGCTCCATGAGTTTTCCAGGGACTGAGGTGAGGTGTTTCAGCACTACAACTTTTATAAAAGTTAAAATAATTGAATAAGGGAAATAAATATGTATTCATTCTCCTGCTACTCAGAAAAGGCTGAACTGCTTGTGTTTAGCTTTTCCACATCTACTCATCTTTAAGCAGCCTGGAAAATTTCAGCCAAAAAGGTGAACTTTTTGAGAGAGTAAGAATGACTGAAAACTGGGTCTTATAATGGAAATACTTCAATAATTATATCTAATCAACTGTGATAATCCAAGTTCCAGTCCATAAAATGATCTTGTTTCCATTATCTGATTATATTAAATCAGATCAACTCCAAGTTTCCTTTCTAAAGAGGGGCCCACAGTTAAAGTTGTGTGACATAGTTTTCATTAAAAACTCTGATTTTTATCTCGATCTAACTCAGAGAAAAGATACTTTTTATTTAAATTCTCATGTATACACATAGTAAAAAAGGAGAATTCTTCTGGGAGTGTTTGAGGTTAATGAGATAAAAGGAACAGTGACACAGGCTGAATCATGACTAACCCATTTCCAGCGGCAGCTGGGCTTTCCTCAGGAATCTACTGTGGTGGAGAGTTTCCACTTATTTTATGAGATCTACCAAGATCACCACTTAGTGATATGAGACAGGTCAAATCCACAAACATAGGCTGAACTGATGCCTGACATTCTTAGTCTTTCTAGATCCATCACCATTATACTGTAGAAAATGTTCATTGAGGAAGTTGTACTACATTGACTGTTTCAGGATAGAAGAAAGACTTGGTGCAAGAGAACTACTATTAGGATGAAGTTGATCCTGAACATATCAAAATGCTTGAAAACTTTATTATTTGTCAGTAGTGAAAGTTGAATGGAAGCATCCTTCAGTACTGGCTGGGTCACTACCATGGGCATAGAAGCAACCAAATTCAGGGTTTTTTTCTGCTAACTTTGGCCGGTACTGGACCTGTAACTGAGCCGTGATGGCTTCTATAGTGTTGCTGGTGAAGTCATGGAAAGTTTTGAAGCCATATTGCAGATCAGGTGTCCCATTATGAAGAACTCTCACATCCAGAAGTTATCAAGGTAGGGACATGCAAGAAAAAAAAGTGTAGTTCTACATGTAACTGCTTGTGCATTTGCAAATGTGTGCTGGGGAGACAGCTGAGCTACAAGAGTAGTGTGTGTGTACACATACAGTCCTTTGCAATCTCTTTTCACAATTTCAGCCTATTTTTATGCAGAGACCTCAGAGTTTGAGAAATGACTTCAATGAAAGCAGAATTCCTTCCACCAAAGCAACCTCTTTATCCACCTTCACTGCACCTTATTTTTTGTAAAATATACTAATTAAAGTTGTTAACTAACTTCAGTTACTCAGCTTCAGATTACTGCACTGAGACCATTAACCTTCTGCATTATATTATGTGAGCACTTCATTTTTAAAATAAAGTGGCTGCACTTCCAATACTATATGGGACATACAGTTGCAGGTGAGAGATGCAGTATTTCTTTTCATGAATGTCAAATCTCATGAGTAACAGACAATATGAAAGTTTTGAATGAGCAAAAGAAACAGCTATTCTGAATTAAGTATACATCTTATTCTATGAGTATATTTATTAAAAACATCAGCGTAAGCTTTACTAATATATGTATAATCATTCTAACACAAGTAACACTTTGAAGGACAAAGAAAAATGCATTCTCCTGTGTAATAGAAGATTTGAAGTAACTCTTAAATTGTGAAATATTGATCTCAACATAATTGGGTTATTTCCAGACTAGTCTGCTTTACAATTGTAATATAGATTTGAAAAATAATGCTGTAAATTATCCTAGCTCTATCATCCTATAAATAATGAAGCAAGTCATTACCGATGGCAACTGTGCAATATTCTATAAAGAGAGGAGAAATCTCAATTAATTGTCAGGGTTCTGAAATATATTCATGTAACTGAACCTTTCGATAAAGTAATTTTGGAGCAACTGAAACTAGTGCTGCCTTTTTTTGAACAACAGTGTCTTGTTCCAAGACCAGCATTGCCCCTCAGCCAAGCACTAGCAGATGTCTTCCCAAGGTGGCTTCCCAATGGAGGAGAAAGCAGTGAAATGGAGTCTGTGTGTGTGTGTGTGTGTGTGTAACTTATTTCATTTACACACATACACTAGTCCTGAAACAAGATTCAGGGAATCCATTATTTCAGTGGCAAAGAGTCCTGTGGCACCTTACAGATTAACCGATATATTGGAGTTTAAGCTTTCATGGATGAATACCCATTTCGTCAGATGCATACAGTGGAAATTATACCAGAGGTAGGTATAAATATGCACGCAAAAATCAAGCTAGGGATGACGTTAGTTTAGATTCATAGATACTAAGGTCAGAATGGACCATTCTGATCATCTAGTCTGACCTCCTGCAAAGCGCAGGCCACAGAATCTCACCCACCCACTCCTACAAAAAACCTCACCTATGTCTGAGCTATTGAAGTCCTCAAATCGTGGTTTAAAGACTTCAAGGAGCAGAGAAGCCTCCCTCAAGTGACCTGTGCCCCATGCTACAGAGGAAGGCAAAAAACCTCCAGGGCCTCTCCAATCTGCCCTGGAGGAAAATTCCTTCCCGACCCCAAATATGGCCATCAGCTAAACCCTGAGCATATGGGCAAGATTCACCAGCCAGATACTACAGAAAATTCTTTCCTGGGTAACTCAAATCCCATCCATCTAATATCCCATCTCAGGGGATTAGGCCTATTTACCCTGAATATTTAAAGATCAATTACTTACCAAAATCACATTATCCCATCATACCATCTCCTCCATAAACTTATCGAGTAGAATCTTAAAGCCAGATAGATCTTTTGCCCCCACTGCTTCCCTTGGAAGGCTATTCCAAAACTTCACTCCTCTGATGGTTAGAAACCTTCATCTAATTTCAAGTCTAAACTTCCTGGTGGCCAGTTTATACCCATTTGTTCTTGTGTCCACATTGGTGCTGAGCTTAAATAATTCCTCTCCCTCTCCTGTATTTATCCCTATGATATATTTATAGAGAGCAATCATATCTCCCCTCAACCTTCTTTTAGTTAGGCTAAACAAGCCAAGCTCCTTAAGTCTCCTTTCATAAGACAAGCTTTCCATTCCTCGGATCATCCTAGTAGCCCTTCTCTGTACCTGCTCCAGTTTGAATTCATCCTTTTTAAACATGGGAGACCAGAACTGCACACAGTATTCTAGGTGAGGTCTCACCAGTGCCTTGTATAATGCTACTAAAACCTCCTTATCCTTACTGGAAATGCCTCTCCTGATGCATCCCAAAACCGCATTAGCTTTTTTCACAGCCATATCACAGCTCATAGTCATCCTATGATCAACTAATACTCCAAGGTCCTTCTCCTCTTCCGTTACTTCTAATTGATGCATCCCCAACTTATAACTAAAATTCTTGTTATTAATCCCTAAATGCATAACCTTACACTTCTCACTATTAAATTTCATCCTATTACTATTACTCCAGTTTACAAGGTCATCCAGATCCTCCTGTATAATATCTCGATCCTTCTCCAAATTGGCAATACCTCCCAGCTTTGTATCATCTGCAAACTTTATTAGCACACTCCCACTTTTTGTGCCAAGGTCAGTAATAAAAAGATTAAATAAGATTGGTCCCAAAACTGATCCCTGAGGAACTCCACTGGTAACCTCCCTCCAGCCTGACAGTTCGCCTTTCAGTAGGACCCGTTGCAGTCTCCCCTTTAACCAATTCCTTATCCACCTTTTGATGTTCATATTGATCCCCACCTTCTCCAATTTAACTAATAATTCCCCATGTGGCACGGTATCAAATGCCTTACTGAAATCTAGGTAAATTAGATCCACTGCATTTCCTTTATCTAAAAAATCTGTTACTTTCTCAAAGAAGGAGATCAGGTTGGTTTGGCACGATCTACTTTTTGTAAAACCATGTTGTATTTTGTCCCATTTACCATTGACTTCAATGTCCTTAACTAATTTCTCCTTCAAAATTTTTTCCAGGACCTTGCATACTACAGATGTCAAACTAACTGGCCTGTAGTTACCCGGATCACTTTTTTTTCCTTTCTTAAAAATAGGAACTATATTAGCAATTCTCCAATCAATCGGTACAACTACTGAGTTTACAGATTCATTAAAAATTCTTGCTAATGGGCTTGCAATTTCAGGTACCAATTCCTTTAATATTCTTGGATGAAGATTATCTGGGCCCCCCGATTTAGTCCCATTAAGCTGTTTCAATTTCGCTTCTACCTCAGATATGGTAATATCTACCTCATATCCTCATTCCCATTTGTCATGCTACCATTATCCCTAAGATCCTCTTTAGCCTTATTAAAGACTGAGGCAAAGTATTTCTTTAGATATTGGGCCATGCCGAGATTATCTTTAACCTCCACTCCATCCTCAGTGTTTAGCGGCCCCACTTCTTCTTTCTTAGTTTTCTTCTTATTTATATGGCTATAGAACCTTTTACTATTGTTTTAATTCCCTTTG
Organism: Dermochelys coriacea; assembly: GCF_009764565.3. Taxonomy (NCBI): domain Eukaryota; kingdom Metazoa; phylum Chordata; order Testudines; family Dermochelyidae; genus Dermochelys; species Dermochelys coriacea. The sequence continues at coordinate 153,011,453 of NC_050069.1, read as the reverse complement.
CAAGCTCCAACTATACTCAACTTTTAGCCTGTCTCACTTTATCCCTACATGTTCTGACCTCAATAAGGTAGCTTTCCTTGCTGATCCCTCCCATCTTCCCCTCCCTGTATGCTTTCTGCTTCTTCTTAATCATCTCTCTAAGATGTTTGCTTATCCAGCTTAGTCTACAACTCCTGCCTATGAATTTTTTCCCCTTTCTTGGGATACAGGCTTCCGATAGCTTCTGCAGCTTTGATTTAAAGTAATCCCAGGCCTCCTCTACCTTTAGATCCATAAGTTCTTCAGTCCAATCCACTTCCCTAACTAATTTCCTTAATTTTTGAAAGTCAGCCCTTTTGAAATCAAAAACTCTAGTTGCAGATTTATTTTTGTTAATCCTTCTGTTCAGTTTGAACTGAATTAGCTCATGATCACTTGAGCCAAGATTATCCCCTACAACCATTTCTTCTATGAGGTCCTCACTACTCACCAAAATTAAATCTAAAATGGCATCCCCTCTAGTCGGTTCAGCAACTACTTGATGAAGGAATCCATCAGCTATCGCATCTAGGAAAATCTGAGCCCTATTATTATTACTAGCACTGGTCCTCCAGTCTATATCTGGGAAGTTAAAGTCTCCCATGATCACGCAGATTCCATTAGTATTTACTTTATTAAAAACATTTAAAAGGGTTCTATCCATATCCAAATTAGATCCCGGAGGTCTATAGCACACCCCAAGCACTACCGTAGGAGAGGCTCTACTAGTTATCTTCCCCAATGTAATTTTTGCCCAGACGGACTCTGTCTTATCCATTGCATCGATTCTTATTTCTTTACATTCTACCTCATCATTGATATACAATGCTACTCCACCACCTTTACCTTTATTTCTGTCTTTCCTAAACAGCACATACCCTTCAATACCTGTAGTCCAGTCATGACTACTATTCCACCATGTTTCTGTTATCCCTATAATATCTGGTTTCACTTCCTGCACCAGTAGCTCTATTTCCTCCATTTTGTTACCTAGGCTCCTCGCATTGGTGTACAAACATCTTAATTTTTGCTGTTTGGCCTGGCTCACATTTTGTACCTTATTAGGCACAGTCATTCTACAGCCTGTATAACCTATTAGACTAGTATCCACACTGCCCTCGCTCCTTATATACAATCAGTTCAATCAGGGAGGATGAGATCCCCTTCTAGCAGTTGAGGTGTGAACACCAAGGGAGGAGAAACTGCTTTTGTAGTTGGCTAGCCATTCAGTCTTTGTTTAATCCTGAGCTGATGGTGTCAAATTTGCAAATGAACTAAAGCTCAGCAAAAAGAAAAGGAGTACTTGTGGCACCTTAGAGACTAACAAATTTATTAGAGCATAAGCTTTCGTGAGCTACAGCTCACTTCATCGGATGCATTTGGTGGAAAAAACAGAGGAGAGATTTATATACACACACACAGAGAACATGAAACAATGGGTTTATCATACACACTGTAAGGAGAGTGATCACTTAAGATAAGCCATCACCAGCAGCAGGGGGGGGAAAGGAGGAAAACCTTTCATGGTGACAAGCAAGGTAGGCTAATTCCAGCAGTTAACAAGAATATCAGAGGAACAGTGGGGGGTGGGGTGGGAGGGAGAAATACCATGGGAAAATAGTTTTACTATGTGTAATGACTCATCCATTCCCAGTCTCTATTCAAGCCTAAGTTAATTGTATCCAGTTTGCAAATTAATTCCAATTCAGCAGTCTCTCGTTGGAGTCTGTTTTTGAAGCTTTTTTGTTGAAGTATAGCCACTCTTAGGTCTGTGATCGAGTGACCAGAGAGATTGAAGTGTTCTCCAACTGGTTTTTGAATGTTATAATTCTTGACGTCTGATTTGTGTCCATTCATTCTTTTACGTAGAGACTGTCCAGTTTGGCCAATGTACATGGCAGAGGGGCATTGCTGGCACATGATGACATATATCACATTGGTAGATGCGCAGGTGAACGAGCCTCTGATAGTGTGGCTGATGTGATTAGGCCCTATGATGATATCCCCTGAATAGATATGTGGACAGAGTTGGCAACGGGCTTTGTTGCAAGGATAGGTTCCTGGGTTAGTGGTTCTGTTGTGTGGTGTGTGGTTGCTGGTGAGTATTTGCTTCAGATTGGGGGGCTGTCTGTAAGCAAGGACTGGTCTGTCTCCCAAGATCTGTGAGAGTGATGGGTCGTCCTTCAGGATAGGTTGTAGATCCTTGATGATGCGTTGGAGAGGTTTTAGTTGAGGGCTGAAGGTGATGGCTAGTTGCGTTCTGTTGTTTTCTTTGTTGGGCCTGTCCTGTAGTAGGTGACTTCTGGGTACTCTTCTGGCTTAAGCCAAGCGCTACGATATAACCGCATTTGCTCCAACCCCTCAGACAGAGACAAACACCTACAAGATCTCTATCATGCATTCCTACAACTACAATACCCACCTGCTGAAGTGAAGAAACAGATTGACAGAGCCAGAAGAGTACCCAGAAGTCACCTACTACAGGACAGGCCCAACAAAGAAAACAACAGAACGCCACTAGCCATCACCTTCAGCCCCCAACTAAAACCTCTCCAACGCATCATCAAGGATCTACAACCTATCCTGAAGGATGACCCATCACTCTCACAGATCTTGGGAGACAGACCAGTCCTTGCTTACAGACAGCCCCCCAATCTGAAGCAAATACTCACCAGCAACCACACACCACACAACAGAACCACTAACTCAGGAACCTATCCTTGCAACAAAGCCCGTTGCCAACTCTGTCCACATATCTATTCAGGGGATACCATCATAGGGCCTAATCACATCAGCCACACTATCAGAGGCTTGTTCACCTGCGCATCTACCAATGTGATATATGCCATCATGTGCCAGGAATGCCCCTCTGCCATGTACATTGGCCAAACTGGACAGTGTCTACGTAAAAGAATGAATGGACACAAATCAGACGTCAAGAATTATAACATTCAAAAACCAGTTGGAGAACACTTCAATCTCTCTGGTCACTCGATCACAGACCTAAGAGTGGCTATACTTCAACAAAAAAGCTTCAAAAACAGACTCCAACGAGAGACTGCTGAATTGGAATTAATTTGCAAACTGGATACAATTAACTTAGGCTTGAATAGAGACTGGGAATGGATGAGTCATTACACAAAGTAAAACTATTTCCCCATGGTATTTCTCCCTCCCACCCCACCCCCCACTGTTCCTCTGATATTCTTGTTAACTGCTGGAATTAGCCTACCTTGCTTGTCACCATGAAAGGTTTTCCTCCTTTCCCCCCCCTGCTGCTGGTGATGGCTTATCTTAAGTGATCACTCTCCTTACAGTGTGTATGATAAACCCATTGTTTCATGTTCTCAGTGTGTGTGTGTATATAAATCTCTCCTCTGTTTTTTCCACCAAATGCATCCGATGAAGTGAGCTGTAGCTCACGAAAGCTTATGTTCTAATAAATTTGTTAGTCTCTAAGGTGCCACAAGTACTCCTTTTCTTTTTGCGAATACAGACTAACACGGCTGCTACTCTGAAACCTGAAGCTCAGCAGTTTCTCTTTGAAGTCTGGTCCTGAAGTTTTTTTTTGCTGCAGGATGGCTATTTTTAAATCTGCTATTGTGTGTCCAGGGAGGCTGAAGTGTTCTCCTACAGGTTTTTGTATATTGCCATTCCTAATATCTGATTTGTGTCCATTTATCCTTTTACGTAGGGACTGTCCAGTTTAGCCGATGTACATAGCACAGGGGCATTGCAGGCACATGATGGCATATATTACATTGGTGGACATGCAGGTGAATGAACCGCTGATGGTGTGGCTGATCTGGTTAGGTCCTGTGATGGTGTTGCTGGTGTAGATATGTGGGCAGAGTTTGCATCGAGGTTTATTGCATGGATTGGTTCCTGAGTTAGAGTTACTATGGTGCGGTGTGTAGTTACTGGTGAGAATATGCTTCAGGTTGGCGGGTTGTCTGTGGGTGAAGACTGGCCTGCCTCCCAAGGCCAGTGAAAGTGAGGGATTGTTGTCCAGGATGGGTTGTAGATCACTGATGATGCATTGGAGAGGTTTTAGCTGAGGACTGTATGCGATGGCCAGTGGAGTTCTGTTGGTTTCTTTCTTTGTCTTGTCTTGCAGCAGAAGGCTTCTGGGTACATGTCTGGCTCTGTTGATCTGTTTCCTTATTTCCTCGTGTGGGTATCGTAGTTTTGAGAATGCTTGGTGAAGATCTTGTAGGTGTTGGTCTCTGTCTGAGGGGTTGGAGCGAATGCGGTTGTACCTCAGCACTTGGCTATAGACAATGGATCGTGTGGTGTGCCTGGGATCGAAGCTGAAGGCATGAAGGTACGTATAGCGGTCGGTGGGTTTTCGGTATAGGGTGGTGTTAACATGACCATCACTTATTTGCACCGTGGTGTCTAGGAAGTGAACCTCCCATGTAGATTGGTCCAGACTGAGGTTGATGGTGGGGTGAAAGCTATTGAAACCGTGGTGTTTCAGGAAACTCAGCCCAACACCAAATTCCTATTTGCAAGAGAGCATCTCTACCTCAAGAATGAATTGAAAAACCAAAGCATAGACAAACTCTCCTGAAGGACTCCCTCTACCTAGAACATTATTCAACTAAAAGTGAACAAATATGTAAGACTAAACTTGTTCACAGGCCAAGAAACAAAACTTGGAAGACTATGTGTAACAGCACCACCTAATGATGTCTGCCGTAACCATAATAACACATTGTAAGCCAGAAAGGACCTTCTCAGGTAAAGGTTTGCAGTACAAGTATGTAAGATGGGAGCATAAGTGTCAGGAAGGTATACAGTAAATTGTAGGAAATGGGGAAAAGAAAGCAGAAGAAACCTGGAAAAAGTGTATGAAGGAGATAGGAAAATAAAATAATGCAGGAAAAGATAGTCTGATATTCTGAAGGCTACAAAAAAATTGTGAAGGTGATTGGAAGAAAGAAAATGTATTTATATAGCACATAAAACTGGAGTAATAGAGTAGTGGAATTAAAGGAGACTTAAATTACATGATCACATTTGGTTTCTCAAATAATTCCCCCTGCCCCCCCCCAAAATTTGTATGGGCTCTACATTAACATTGACCTCATTCACTATATATCTTGAATATAAATGATTTTCACGGCCTCCATTTGCCTGGCATACACAGAGCCTAACATAGTACATGTTGTTACACATGTATCTCAGATTGCAGAATAAATGTATGATATTAAGAGAAAAATAAATAGAATTCATTTTTGGAGTTTTTTAATTTGAGAAACAAAACAAAATCAAGTGATCTAGTTTCAGTAATCTGAAGCACTTCATTATACTACAAGTTCTCTGTGTCTATTATAATGTATGAGATAATAAATGATTACACTGATTAGAATGACAGATTCCTATTTTGCTAAAATAATTCTGCTGTTTTTGAAAGTCTAGCTGAACTCAAATTACAAGATAACAGGCTATACTATCTTAGAGTTGTATCTAATTTTAAACTATCTGAAGTTTATCAGTTTCCCTGATGTGATAAGAAATAGTAACCTGGTTAAAAGAAGTAGATGTATTTAATATTACCACTAAAAAATCAGAGCTTGAAAATCCATTCGTTACTGGTGAGTGAGAAGCTTTCCTTTTGGGGGCCTAAGCCACCAGTTTCTGCAGATTTTAAGATTTCATTTTTAAAACAAGTACATTATTAACCCTCATGATTGCAACAAAAATCTTCCAAATTGAAAATGAATGGAAACCAAGGCAGTGTTGTCTCTTTACTCTGCAAATACTTGCAACGAACCCCGTTGCCAACTCTCTCCACATATCTATTCAGGGGACACCATCATAGGGCCTAATCATATCAGCCACACTATCAGAGGCTCGTTCACCTGCGCATCTATCAATGTGATATATGCCATCATGTGCCAGCAATGCCCCTCTGCCATGTACATTGGTCAAACTGGACAGTCTCTACGTAAAAGAATAAATTGACACAAATCAGACGTCAAGAATTATAACATTCAAAAACCAGTTGGAGAACACTTCAATCTCTCTGGTCACTCGATTACAGACCTAAGAGTGACTATTCTTCAACAAAAAAACTTCCAAAACAGACTCCAACGAGAGACTGCTGAATTGGAATTAATTCGCAAACTGGATACAATCAATTTAGGCTTGAATAGAGACTGGGAGTGGATGGGTTATTACACAAAGTAAAACTATTTCCCCATGTTATTCCCCCCCCCCCCCCCACACACACACACACACACTGTTCCTCATACATTCTTGTCAACTGCTGGAAATGGCCCACCTTGATTATTACCACTAAAGGTTTTTTCCTCCCTTCCCCCCCCCCACCGCTGGAAATAGCTCATCTTAAGTGATCATTCTCCTTACAGTGTGTGTGATAAAACCCATTGTTTCATGTTCTCTGTGTGTGTATATAAATCTCCCCACTGTATTTTCCACTGAATGCATCCGATGAAGTGAGCTGTAGCTCACAAAAGCTTATGCTCAAATAAATTTGTTAGTCTCTAAGATGCCACAAGTACTTCTTTTCTTTTTGCAAATACAGACTAACACGGCTGCTACTCTGAAACAGTATCAGTATCTACTTCTCACAGCTTTACCAAGAAATGAATGTTCTGGTCAGTTTCATGGTGGCTGCTCAATGTTGCTATGGGCACCAACGAAGGATCATGGAAGTTGCATGGGGCTACTGCTGCTGAGGAAAGCTATGAGCACCAGCAAGATGGGCACTGGAGTTATAGAGATGGTCAGGAAAAAGGCAGTAGAGAAGACGTTTCCTCTTTACCCCTTATAGTAATTGGGAAGCTTTGAAAAGATCCTTTTTTCCTTCCAGCAATTAGAAGGAGATGGAGTTTCAAATTTTATAATTCATATACTAGTGAGATTGGTCTTAAAGAGGAGACCTTAGTCAGGGTTTTGGGACAGCAGCCTGGTAGAATTCCAGAAACCTTCTCTTCTCAGCAGTTAGGTGAGATGGGTAGCGGGCTTCTCACCAAGACATTGCTATCGGAACTCATTGGGACACCCTAAGCCTTATCTTTCAGGAAGTTCTTATAAAAGTAAATCTAGACAGTTGTACTCTATTGCTTAGACCAACAATAGAGCCTAAAACCAAAATTTTAGAAAACAGAAGCCTCAAATTAGACTCCTAAAGCTACAATAAGTAGAATGATAATCAAAAGTGCTGAATACATAACTGTTTCCAGGGAGGACAATGGACATGGATTTAGAAACCTAATTTTAGGCTTTTATTATTGCCACTCTTGGACTAAATCTGTGACCTTCAGCATAGCTTATAAATAATCCTTTGTTTAAGGTTGTAGATATATAATATAGCCCAAAGAAGAGCCCAACTATATTATGCTAGCTTTGCTGTTGCAAATTAATTTCCATCATAAAGTGACCAGTCAACTATGTATAGAGTAGTTGGACCAATAAAAAAGGAAGTTTGGCTCCCTACTCATTCATCTATGAAGAGACCTAAAGAAATGAATTTATTCTGGACAATCTATGGCTAGCAAATATGGCATTTAATGTCAATTCTATTGCCATGTATGCAGGATGTTTGTGATGCACATATGTGTACACAGATTTGAGGTAAATCTTTTTCCTGTGAAGGATAAATGAAGAAATTAAGAATTTCATCCCAAGAGTTGCGCAGGCAGTTTGTGTTATAAATCTTGTAAAGTGACAATATATATTCGCTAGCAGCCAGAAAAATCTGCTTTGGATGTTGTGTGCTTTAAAAAAAATGTATCAGAATTGCTGCAGTTCTTTATTTATTCAAGTGAGTCTTTGAGGAGCAGCATGCCATGACATCCAATCCTCTTACTTTTATTCAGTATTCTCTTTGCACATACACACCATTATGTTGAAGAAACAGGAAAAATATGTCTTGGTCATCTTAATAAATAAGATGCTTGCAGGAAATAAGGTTATGCATAAAATTCTACTATATTACAAAAGAGTTAAATTGGATGCTACTGATAAGAGAACTTTAAAAAAATTCTTAAGTTAATATGAATTTTAAAATCTGCATCTTAAAAAGGTTTCCAAGGGAAAAATAAAATCGTTATGATGAGCAAATCCTATAGAATCGTTGTATAACTTCCTACCAAGGATCATCACTCTTTCAGTAAGAGGCATATAATGTGTTTTGGAACATCAGGTTTCCTATTGCACTTAAAGTGGTTATAATTTAATTATATAAAGAAAATCTTAATCATCCAAAAAATTCCATGGCACTTTACATTTCTCATCACCCTAGAGAACTAATTTAAACTTAAATATTTTAAGCCATCCATTTTGTCAGTAAAAGAGAACATGTACTCTAATAGACTGTGCAATCTCATAATTACGCACTAATCCACTAACCTACTATGAAATTCTTACCAAAGGCTCAGTTGTTGCTCATTTTTAAAATCAGTATCGTAATTTTTTTTATTGTTGTTGCATAATTTATAGCCTTGAGAATACAGCATACAATGTAATGAATAAGCAAGGTTTCATTATCTTACAATCAATCTGCCAGGACCATTCTTTCTTCATAAAAAACTTGGATCTAAGTAATAACTTATTTTAACTTCTACTTTATAAATGAGATGTCCCTTCTCTGATATTCATAAGAACTAAGGTACTGTTAAGTATGAAAGATGAGAGGAATGGTAGAGGTGGATTGAAACATATCCCAGATCCAAGAATCCCTGAGTGTTTAGACTTGGGGTCAGATCCTCTTATCCTTGAGATTAAGCAAGCAGACAGTAGGAAACTACTGAGTAACTGTATCAGGGAGGGGATGGCATATACTCAGAGCAATCTTGGCTCCCATCAAAGCTGCTTCTGGGACTGCAAGGGAAGTTGGGAAGATAATACACAATGTCCCTTCCCCATAGAAACAGGGCTGATTTAAAACACTTCAATAAAAATTAAAGAGCCACATGACACAGCATAGGGAACACTTTTCAGTTCTCAAACATATTTTCTTCTTAAAGATCCTTGAGGGGACCCCAGTTTGGACACCACTGACAGAGGATAATTGTCAAGTTCTCTGCAGGAAGAATTTGCACTGGCACACAATTTGGCTCAAAAGCCTACCACTACTACCTGCTGGTGGAATTGCTCTTTTGCTCAGTCTGTACTTTTCATGCTGAGTCCCTGATTCTATCCCCACTGAAGACAGAAATGTGCAAGTGGTGGGCCTAAAACCTCATGTGGCATCCATCACTCTTCCCCAGCCATGTGTGTCTGGAGGAGAGAAGAACTCCACAGAAGGCCAGCTCAGGGCCACAGACTCAAGTAAGCAGATGATGCAGCAGAAGCAGTTTCAGCAGCAGACACTATCAGATGTGATCATCAGATTTTTATAATCCTATAGTTTTTGGCCTACAGTCTTTTCCCTCTGATGACTAGCTAATTGCTGGAGACCCCTCCCACTTTTTCTGCTTCAGTTTTATCCTGTTGTACCTCTGCAGTCCAACTGGGAAGCAGGGAGTCCTCCCTCTAGTGACATTAAGCTCCGGTTTTGAGCCCTACTGGGATGAGAATTACTGGCCTTCGAATGTGCAGAAAGGTCTTGGTCCAGAACTCAATTTTGCCTCTCCCGGGCCTCAGAGTGGTGTTTTGTCCACATTTTGAGGATGAACATGGAAATGCTTCTCTGGGACTTTTGTTAAAATAGAAGACAATTACTTGATGTATCTCAGAGATTTGCAAAAAGAAAAGGAGTACTTGTGGCACCTTAGAGACTAACAAATTTATTAGAGCATAAGCTTTCAGAGATTTGGAATATCTGAAGTCACCACAGGAAGATGGACTACTGATAACACTATTATATCTTGGTGGGCAAACAACAGATAATGCATTCAAAAGTGCATAATAAATTAGTTTGTCATGTGCTTCTGCAATTTCACATATCACATGGCTCTGACCTCCACATAAGTTGCATTCATCATGCACGTTGGACTGCTTCACTTGTGTTCAGTGCACTAATCCATCTCACTGGGACTACTTCTAATGTCCCAAAACTGAACAGCTTCAAAACAGCATGCATTTATTTGGGGAAAGGCAGGCAACTTAATAAACATAGCAGTTGCTAACACTTTCCATTATTTAAAAAAATCTTATTTTTGAAGAGCTTAATGCCTGCATGATTTATTGGAGGTCTTACAAATTTGACTAGGAGATGGTCCTTGGGTCTTTGGTCTCATGCACTACAGAATGTTACCACTTCCCATCTATGTTTCAAACAGCAAAGCTTGTTTTGGGCTTGCTGCCAAAACACCTCACTCTTCCATTAACACTGCATATGCATTGTGCCCACATCTCACTTCATCAGTTCACACACAGAGCAGAACTTACTGATGGGAAACAGACACTTTTCCTCCTCCTCCTCTTCCTTCTGTTGCTGCTTCTGCTCCTCTCTCCCCCCATCAAAATACCTTTTGGCATTACACTGAGAACCAGAGCCCAAATCCTCAAAGATATAGGCACTTGGGCACCTAACTCCCATGGGAGTTCAGTGCCTACATGCCTTTGAGGATTGGAGCCTAGGAGATCATGAGTTCTAGAGCCACTTCTTCTAGGCCTGGCGCTAGCATTTCTGTGCTATTCACTATCCTTATTGATCAAGGTAGAGGCACCAACTTCCTGAGTTTCATGAGGGTGCTCGCCTCCTGCTCCACCCCAGACCCCACCACCACTCCACTCCTTCCCCCAAACCCGCACCCTGCTTCTTCCCCCCTCTCCACCTCTTCCCTGCCTCTTCCTGCCTCTCTTCCTCCCAGCACCTCCTGCACGCTGCTGAATAGCTGATCACCAGCAGGCAGGAAGCGCTGGGGGCGGGGGAGGAGCTGATCAGTGGGGCCCGATTTTTTTCCATGGGTGCTTCAGCCCTGGAGCACCCACGAAGTCAGCACCTATGAATCAAGGTTTCACAAGAACACAGACCCCCAGTATTTCAGTTGGTGGGATATGCAGTATAGCAACCTTAACTCCAAGTTAACAAGATTGTCTATGGAAGTATTTCCCAGTTTTTTAATAAGAAAGTAACAACACTGATCTCTCTTCATAGAGCATTCGGATGGAGGTTAACAGTACTGATATGTATTTTCCACTTATGGCACCTGTGCAGCCCTCATGTTTCCCATGCTACTCCCCTATCCCCACACACAATCCTGTTTCCCCTTCTGGTCTCTTTTAGAGCAATATTCCTCCTTCATGATTCCATTAAAACCCTACTCCTCCATACCCAGAATACCCCATGCACCTCCTCCCGCACAGTTCTGCTCTTCCCTGACCTCTCCCACCAGCTCACTCTAGAGCTCATTCCTCCTCTACCCCTCTTCCTTGTCATGGCTCTGTCCTCCCTACCACCTTCAGTTTTTAAATATTGATCTGTTTCCACGTGGGTTTGTAATCAATATCAGCATTTTCAGACCCTGCTACATCTCCATTTCCATTTCCCTGCCTCCTGAGGGACAGCAGCCAGTCAGAGCTGCTCTATGTGCAGAGTGACAGCCTGGTCCCTCAATACAAGGAGCTGGTAGAGCTACCATCCCCAGCCTCCTAGTTGTGTAAGCAAATTGCTGGGAGGCAGTGCACTCAGTACTGTGGTTTCCCAGCCAGCTGGACAGCAGCTGCTCCCAGCTAGCTCAGCAGTTCCTGCTGTTCCCAGCCATACCCTGGCTCTAGCTCTCCTTCGCACGCCCCTGCAGGCCAGGAACGGCAGCAAAGGCAGGCCGGGGAGGCTGGCTCTTTCCCCACCTCCTCGGAACTCTAGTAGTGGCTAGTGAGGTCCAGGTCATGGGGATGAAGATCCCAATATCCCCACCCCAAACCCCTGACGTAGGCAGCTGCAGCCCAGTTTCCACCTGCTCCCCTGTGCCCCGACCCTATGAACTGCTGTCCATCCACCCCAGCAAGCTTTCCTCTGTCCCGAGCCCAGGCCCCAGCAGTCCCAAGTCTTAGTACCCCCATTACGATAGACATCTTTGGTTTTCAGGGATTTGCCTGCTGTCCCTCCCACATCATCAGGGTGACTGCCACTAGCAACCACCTTCACCCCAATTCAGAGGTACAATGGGTTCTTCAGGAGAAGGAACACCCCCCGGTAGGCAGACATCTCTACTATCCCCCACCTTGCCTGGACTTAACTAGCCAGAGCTCTCCACAGGAGGGAGAGTGGGGAGGGGGTTTCCTCCACTGGCGGAACCAGCTGGGAATTGGCGGGATGGGAGTTCTGCCTGCTACACATACTGAGAGACCAGACTTTCTGGCATGTGTAGAGTTCTGATTGGTTGCCCTTCCGCAGCTAGCAGGAGAATGAGAAGGTGGGGGAGAAGCAGCCATTCAAGTAAGAGTTTTGCTGTAGACTAGAGATTTTCCCCACAGTCCCTATGGGGGTCTGAAAGTGTATGGTCTATGGAAAAAATCCACAGAGAAGGTAGTTTTAGGAGTGGGTAGAGGTGCATGTGAAATGAGTGGATGTGAGGTGCAGGTATGGGTGTACAGAATGAATGGCTATATGTATTCAAAATGGGGTGTGTGCATGCAGAATGAGTGAGTGGGTAAGTGTAGAACAGGGGTTCCCAAACTTGGTTTGTGGCTTGTTCAAGGTAAGCCCCTCGCGAGCCACGAGATGCTTTGTTTACCTGAGTGTCCACAGGTACAGCCACTTGCAGCTCCCAGTGGCCACGGTTTGCCGTTCCTAGCCAATGGGAGCTACGGGAAGCAGCGTGGGCCAGGCCACTGCTTCCTGCAGCTCCCATTGGCCGGGAACACCCAACTGTGGCCACTAGGAGCTGCAAGCGACCATACCTGTGGACACTCAGGTCAACAAAGCATCTCGCGGCCTGCCAGGGGCTTACCCTGAACAAGCTGTGAACCAAGTTTTGGAAGCCCCAGTGTAGAATGATCTAGGGTAGGTGCAGAAAATATGAGTGGAAAGATTGGGAGTAGAGTGAAACTGGTTTGGATGAATGAGAATTAAAAGGTTACTACTGAGTGCATTTCATAGGTGTAAGCCAGACAAATGAACAATGTGCCAATGTTTGGAAATTCTTGCAACTTTGTTTAGTTAGTATCTATGGAGGAGATTTTGGCAGGTACACATGTGTGAAGTTGCAGACTTATAGCCCAGAACTCTGGACAGACCGGTTTTGAAGAGAAGAAGATGATCTCTCAGTGTATGACTGCACAAAGAGGTAATTTATGAGACTATGAATAGACTAACACCTGTTAGGTCCTTGGACAGCAGGAAAGGTTAGGCTACATACTCTACTGCAGGAGGAGAGGAGGATATGCGGTGATGGCAAGGAGATGACAAGCTAAATTTGGCTTCCTGGAACATGTATGCAATTTACCTGTTTTGTCTTTTCTATAACTTAATCTGAGTATGTCTTATCTAGTTTTGCCTTTACTGAGTATAAGTCTAGATATGTTAAGACAACCATTTACTCTCTTTTAAATCCTCTGTTTAATAAGCCTTGTTTTATTAAGAGAACTGCTGCATATGTGTACATTTTGTTCAGTCCTGTCTCTGAAGAGAAAAGCACTCAGGTAACCTTGCTGAAAGGGGTCTACAGGGTAACAGTTCTGAAACCTAGACACCCCACTCTCATCTCAGTCTAAAGGGTATGGACAGTAGAGTCCATTCCCAGCAAAGCGTTGCAGAAGGCCCAAAAAGGTAAAACACCATGGGGAACGTCTCCTGTTTGGAAGCACAGTGAAGAAGAGGTAGTCTATTATGACAGACAGCCTTTCTGGAACACAGTAAACATAAAGCAAGTTAAAAAAATTGATAATAGGGATACAATTGAAAAGAGAGAATTTTGTTGGTCAGATTGTTGCTATCATTGGTCTGCCTCTCAAATCCATGAAGCCCTGTCAAATTGAAACAAACTGGTGGCAGTGAACACTACATTCTGTATAAACTCTAAATACTTTTATTTCAAATAATTAAATATGTTTCGATTTCAACTGATGCAGAGCTTTATATTCTACATTATGCTATTCTGATAGACTCCTGTAGCATTAATAGAAACACAGGTTGGGACTAAGAAAATTGGTGCTTGTTTCTGGCTGTAACAAAAGCTTCCTGTTTGACTTTAGGCAAGGCATTTAAATTGTTTCCTCATCTGTAAAATTAGGGTTGTAATACCTACCTGCTTCACAGGGAGAGATAATATTAATAAATTCTGTTTGTAAAGTGTTTTCAGGTAGTTGGATGGAAAGCACCACAGAAATTCAGATAAATGATTATTCAGTTTTGCTGCACTAGTTAATACTGTTGTGTAATTATACTCAACTGATTAACCTTTAAAAAATAGCACTGAATCAGATGGCATAAAGTTATTTTCCATCTCTAATTTCTGTGATACCAAGTCTGACACCCTACCACCTTCTGTCCAACTTCTCCCTCCCATCTAGGTTGTATGGAGCAGTGATCCCACGATTCATAAGTGAGGGCCACATACAGACATCAGGGGTTGTTTAAATCTTCTGTTTTGAGAATACTGCGTACAAGAATGCCATGCTCCTTCATTTTGGTATGGGCAGATGAAATAAGTTAGAGCTTGTCACTTACAGACTAGCAACCAGTGTTTCCAGTAATGTTTTTTGGAGTAGCCTACATAGAAGATTGTTACAGCTGGAGTGTGTGGGATCATTCAAATAGCTAAAAGATTTTCTGGTATCACTGATATATTGTGCACAATGGATGATAAATGTGGGTAATTAAGAAGCAAGATGAAAGATAACAGTGTGAAGGAAAAGATGGCAAGAAATTAGATATGGAAGACGATATAAGATATAAAAACTCAGTAAAGAATGAGTGCAGGCACTCACAAGTGGAAGTTATAGAAATCTAAGAATGTAAATTATATATTGAAATAGTACTTCTATTTCTCTATTTTTTTTACTTCCCTCAAATTAGTTTGTCAGTGTCTCTGAAGTCCACACTGTTAATATTAAAAAAAATTCAATCTCCTAACTCCACAAAAATCTTCTAATAGGGAATCAGTGTGGAGAGGAGAGTTCCAACTGTGGAAATTCCAACCTTCTCCCATGGGTGCTGCACAGCTTTACTATGTAGGCTCTCTCTACATGCCACTGTGCAGGAGCTTGGGAAGTTAGGGATGAGTTGTGACAGATGTATTTGTGATTGCATAGATCCAGTAGCCCAAATCCACTATGGAGTGGGAGAGCAGAGGCTGCTAAGTGGTGTTTGTGATCCAGTGGCTGAAGATTCTATCCTCCTTTAGCTCCTGCAGAGAACCCTCGTGCAAAGCCCAAATGCTGCAAAGATCAGTTCTATGACACTGTTCCATTTTGGCTGTGCTGTCCCCAACCTCCACCCCCTTCTTTTCTTCCACTTTCCTGGGCTATAATGGGCATTATTGAAAACTCAACATCTACCACACCAGCTAACTGTAATATCCTCATACAGTTTGAATAAAAGATTCAAGTTATACTACAATCACTGCAGGGTGCCAAATATGTGGGCCCCCAATGAACTTTTGCTAACCATATGTGGAACAGTGATTATGATAGATGGCCTGAGGACCTACCCATAATTCATATTTAAAGTAATATTTGCTTAGATGATTAACAAGATGCCTGAGACTATACAGCCAGAGTACTCTGAAAGGTGGCATTGAGGTAACACATAAAGCTTTTAGAAGATAGTATTAGTCATTGTTAAAAGGATCTTCATTGGTTCATTTCCTATAGAAGTCTGGAGTTTGGATTCACTTTGTGTTAGTAGATAACAAGAAAACTAGTTTTGAAAGTAGGGATAGCAGCCCTGGTTCAGGGGCTACTTGATAAGAGAAATCTCTAAGCATGGCAAGGGGTGGTTTGTCTCCAGACAGCAAGCAATGCTGACAGCCAGGCTGCCCAGAGCCGTTAGAGAATATAGCTTTAAAGGGATGCAAACTACTCACTTTGTTTCTCTAATTAGCTAGCAATGTCTTATCTAATTTAGCTTTTGAAAAAGTATAATTCCAGATATGTTAAGCAGTTTGTTTTAATCCAATTTGATCTGTCTTTAAAATAAGTCTTGTTTTAGCAAGGTTACTGTTGTATGGAGTATTTCCTATAGATGTATCCCAAGAGAGGAGAACCCCATAATATCTGAGGTTTCAGAGTAGCAGCCGTGTTAGTCTGTATTCGCAAAAAGAAAAGGAGTACTTGTGGCACCTTAGAGACTAACAAATTTATTAGAGCATAAGCTTTCGTGAGCTACAGCTCACTTCATCGGATGCATTTGGTGGAAAAAACAGAGGAGAGATTTATATACACACACACAGAGAACATGAAACAATGGGTTTATCATACACACTGTAAGGAGAGTGATCACTTAAGATAAGTCATCACCAACAGCAAGGGGGGGAAGGAGGAAAACCTTTCATGGTGACAAGCAGGTAGGCTAATTCCAGCAGTTAACAAGAATATCAGAGGAACAGTGGGGGGTGGGGTGGGAGGGAGAAATACCATGGGGAAATAGTTTTACTTTGTGTAATGACTCATCCATTCCCAGTCTCTATTCAAGCCTAAGTTAATTGTATCCAGTTTGCAAATTAATTCCAATTCAGCAGTCTCTCGTTGGAGTCTGTTTTTGAAGCTTTTTTGTTGAGTATAGCCACTCTTAGGTCTGTGATCGAGTGACCAGAGAGATTGAAGTGTTCTCCAACTGGTTTTTGAATGTTATAATTCTTGACGTCTGATTTGTGTCCATTCATTCTTTTACGTAGAGACTGTCCAGTTTGGCCAATGTACATGGCAGAGGGGCATTGCTGGCACATGATGGCATATATCACATTGGTAGATGCGCAGGTGAACGAGCCTCTGATAGTGTGGCTGATGTGATTAGGCCCTATGATGGTATCCCCTGAATAGATATGTGGACAGAGTTGGCAACGGGCTTTGTTGCAAGGATAGGTTCCTGGGTTAGTGGTTCTGTTGTGTGGTGTGTGGTTGCTGGTGAGTATTTGCTTCAGATTGGGGGGCTGTCTGTAAGCCAGGACTGGTCTGTCTCCCAAGATCTGAGAGAGCGATGGCTCGTCCTTCAGGATAGGTTGTAGATCCTTGATGATGCGTTGGAGAGGTTTTAGTTGGGGGCTGAAGGTGATGGCTAGTGGCGTTCTGTTGTTTTCTTTGTTGGGCCTGTTCTGTAGTAGGTGACTTCTGGGTACTCTTCTGGCTCTGTCAATCTGTTTCTTCACTTCAGCAGGTGGGTATTGTAGTTGTAGGAATGCATGATAGAGATCTTGTAGGTGTTTGTCTCTGTCTGAGGGGTTGGAGCAAATGCGGTTATATCGTAGCGCTTGGCTGTAGACAATGGATCGAGTGGTATGATCTGGATGAAAGCTAGAGGCATGTAGGTAGGAATAGCGGTCAGTAGGTTTCCGATATAGGGTGGTGTTTATGTGACCATCGCTTATTAGCACTGTAGTGTCCAGGAAGTGGATCTCTTGTGTGGACTGGTCCAGGCTGAGGTTGATGGTGGGATGGAAATTGTTGAAATCATGGTGGAATTCCTCAGGAGCTTCTTTTCCATGGGTCCAGATGATGAAGATGTCATCAATGAAGCGCAAGTAGAGTAGGGGCATTAGGGGATGAGAGCTGAGGAAGCGTTGTTCTAAGTCAGCCATAAAAATGTTGGCATACTGTGGGGCCATGCGGGTACCCATCGCAGTGCCGCTGATTTGAAGGTATACATTGTCACCAAATGTGAAATAGTTATGGGTCAGGACAAAGTCACAAAGTTCTGCCACCAGGTTAGCCATGACAGTATCGGGGATACTGTTCCTGACGGCTTGTAGTCCATCTTTGTGTGGAATGTTGGTGTAGAGGGCTTCTACATCCATAGTGGCTAGGATGGTGTTTTTAGGAAGATCACCAATGGACTGTAGTTTCCTCAGGAAATCGGTGGTGTCTCGAAGATAGCTGGGAGTGCTGGTAACGAAGGGCCTGAGGAGGGAGTCTACATAGCCAGACAATCCTGCTGTCAGGGTGCCAATGCCTGAGATGATGGGGCGTCCAGGATTTCCAGGTTTATGGATCTTGGGTAGCAGATAGAATACCCCAGGTCGGGGCTCCAGGGGTGTGTCTGTGCGGATTTGTTCTTGTGCTTTTTCAGGGAGTTTCTTGAGCAAATGCTGTAGTTTCTTTTGGTAACTCTCAGTGGGATCAGAGGGTAATGGCTTGTAGAAAGTGGTGTTGGAGAGCTGCCTAGTAGCCTCTTGTTCATACTCCGACCTATTCATGATGACGACAGCACCTCCTTTGTCAGCCTTTTTGATTATGATGTCAGAGTTGTTTCTGAGGCTGTGGATGGCACTGTGTTCTGCATGGCTGAGGTTATGGGGTAAGCGATGCTGCTTTTCCACAATTTCAGCTCGTGCACGTCGGCGGAAGCAGTCTATGTAGAAATCCAGGCTGCTGTTTCGACCTTCAGGAGGAGTCCACCCAGAATCCTTCTTTTTGTAGTGTTGGCAGGAAGGTCTCTGTGGGTTAATATGTTGGTCAGAGGTGTGTTGGAAATATTCCTTGAGTCTGGGACGTCGAAAATAGGATTCTAGGTCACCACAGAACTGTATCATGTTCGTGGGGGTGGAGGGGCAAAAGGAGAGGCCCCGAGATAGGACAGATTCTTCCGCTGGGCTAAGAGTATAGTTGGATAGATTAACAATATTGCTGGGTGGGTTACGGGAACCATTGTTGTGGCCCCTTGTGGCATATAGTAGTTTAGATAGCTTAGTGTCCTTTTTCTTTTGTAGAGAATCAAAGTGTGTTTTGTAAATGGCTTGTCTAGTTTTTGTAAAGTCCAGCCACGAGAAAGTTTCTGTGGAAGGTTGGTTCTTTATGAGAGTATCCAGTTTTGAGAGCTCATTCTTAATCTTTCCCTGTTTGCTGTAGAGGATGTTGATCAGGTGGTTCCGCAGTTTCCTTGAGAGTGTGTGGCACTCCTGATTTCAACAATTTCCATCCCACCATCAACCTCAGCCTGGACCAGTCCACACAAGAGATCCACTTCCTGGACACTACAGTGCTAATAAGCGATGGTCACATAAACACCACCCTATATCGGAAACCTACTGACCGCTATTCCTACCTACATGCCTCTAGCTTTCATCCAGATCATACCACTCGATCCATTGTCTACAGCCAAGCGCTACAATATAACCGCATTTGCTCCAACCCCTCAGACAGAGACAAACACCTACAAGATCTCTATCATGCATTCCTACAACTACAATACCCACCTGCTGAAGTGAAGAAACAGATTGACAGAGCCAGAAGAGTACCCAGAAGTCACCTACTACAGAACAGGCCCAACAAAGAAAACAACAGAACGCCACTAGCCATCACCTTCAGCCCCCAACTAAAACCTCTCCAACGCATCATCAAGGATCTACAACCTATCCTGAAGGACGAGCCATCGCTCTCTCAGATCTTGGGAGACAGACCAGTCCTGGCTTACAGACAGCCCCCCAATCTGAAGCAAATACTCACCAGCAACCACACACCACACAACAGAACCACTAACCCAGGAACCTATCCTTGCAACAAAGCCCGTTGCCAACTCTGTCCACATATCTATTCAGGGGATACCATCATAGGGCCTAATCACATCAGCCACACTATCAGAGGCTCGTTCACCTGCGCATCTACCAATGTGATATATGCCATCATGTGCCAGCAATGCCCCTCTGCCATGTACATTGGCCAAACTGGACAGTGTCTACGTAAAAGAATGAATGGACACAAATCAGACGTCAAGAATTATAACATTCAAAAACCAGTTGGAGAACACTTCAATCTCTCTGGTCACTCGATCACAGACCTAAGAGTGGCTATACTTCAACAAAAAAGCTTCAAAAACAGACTCCAACGAGAGACTGCTGAATTGGAATTAATTTGCAAACTGGATACAATTAACTTAGGCTTGAATAGAGACTGGGAATGGATGAGTCATTACACAAAGTAAAACTATTTCCCCATGGTATTTCTCCCTCCCACCCCACCCCCCACTGTTCCTCTGATATTCTTGTTAACTGCTGGAATTAGCCTACCTGCTTGTCACCATGAAAGGTTTTCCTCCTTCCCCCCCCTGCTGTTGGTGATGACTTATCTTAAGTGATCACTCTCCTTACAGTGTGTATGATAAACCCATTGTTTCATGTTCTCTGTGTGTGTGTATATAAATCTCTCCTCTGTTTTTTCCACCAAATGCATCCGATGAAGTGAGCTGTAGCTCACGAAAGCTTATGCTCTAATAAATTTGTTAGTCTCTAAGGTGCCACAAGTACTCCTTTTCTTTTTGCATAATATCTGAGGTACTAAAGGGTAAAACATTTCTGGAACGTACATGCCTCGCCCACTCACTTAGCCTCTATTAAGTGAGATAGGCCAAAGGTGTCCTCTCTCAGGAAACTGTGTTGCTATTAGGCTGTGGTGGGTGAACACCACAGGTGAAGATGAAGGCTCAAGCAAGAGACTAGCACTGAAGGTGATGTTTGTCACACTGAGGCTTTGGAATGATCAGATGCAATGGTGGCTCTGGTATAGTGCATTTAGTTTTATTTTAAAATTTGCTCCAGTGTAGTCTACATTTGATAAAGATCCCATAAGGACAATATACATACAGTCCTGCTGGAGCATATTTCTACTGAGTACAAATCACAGGAAGTAGAAGACAGTCTAAAAACAGCAGAAAACCCTGAGCTGTAGAAATTTCAATTCATTCACAAGGATCCTTAAGGTAAGGTATCATTTAGTTTCTTTTAAAAAAAGAAAACAATTTGGGTGACTATTTCATTGTAAAAAGATTTATGTCAGTAGTTTGGGGCTGCAACTTCAGAAGTCTGCCCCTTAGTATTAGCTCTAGGCATTATGGTGATATGTACACTATTCCTTTAAATATGTAACAGCATATGTATGTTTTATAAAATATGAACATTTCCCATATCTCAGTAGACTTAAAGGGGACTAAAGTAGTAAGGAGGGACAGGAATATTCTTTTCCCAACAGACGGAATAGTTTCCAACTTAACTGATGTAACAATACTCTAGTCACTGGGTACAGGTAGATGCTATGAGTGCAGGGAACTGGACTAGATGACTTGAGGTCTCTTCCAGTCCTACAATTCTATGATTCTGGCAAACTCTGCTCTATCCTGACAGGTCCTGGTCTAAGAGTGGGACAATTGCAAGATTCCACCCTAAGCAAGGTAAGGGTAAGAAGCCTAACACCTGAGGGGGTGCACTCAGAGACCAGAAAGGGCACAAAGGTCCTGTTACCTCATAATTCTGAAAATAAACACACTTACATTCACTCCAGGAAGTTATTTAGTTGTATGTAACACTTTGTCTAGAACCTGACATGAGATGCATCAAGGCTAGGATCCAGAAATTATTCTGACATTGATACCCACATCAACATGTGGAAGTATTCGGGTACCAGGTCATCTTGTGTGTATGTAGCCTCCCCTCAAGGTGATGCTCAAGCTTCCTCACTGATGCTTGCTACTTGAAGTGACTTCTCCACTCTCCTCACATGGATTGGGTCCCAAGTTCTTTTCCTGACTCCTGGTGCCCCCACCCAAGGGGAGCACTCACTGTCTGACACAACAGGTACCATCCCTTGGGAAAATGAATAATGCTACTAACATGCAAAGAGTTTAAAACCCAATTTACAAGAACACTCAACACAAACAACACAACACAAACCCCAGCCAAGGAATGATACACCCCCACCTCTCAACACTCAACCTCTTCCCAACCCCAACTCTCCACTGAACACCTTCTCAGGCAGATGGTATGCATAGGATGAGTCCAGAAACAAGTGCTGCAATACTGTGAACATTGGCCATCTTAAACAAAATAGGACCCCTTACTGTGTCTTCACCCCTAGGTGATTCAGGGTCATCTCCTGACTCCTACTAGGCTCACTGATCTGGAGTCCTGTGGAGATCTCAGCATCTAGTCCTGGGTCAGGTCCCTGCAGGGCTGGGACTGCCTGACCCATGAAACTTTCCCACAGCAGTTCAAAGACTCCGTTTCTGAGAAGTGGGAGTTAATCAAAGACTCCCTGAGCTGCTCTGCTTCATTCTCTCTTGGAGCTCCCATCCAAAACTCAAAATGGAAACTAACATTAGTCTTTGTCTGTTAGGCTGTCCCCTCCGACAGAGGGGCTGAGTAGCCCTGGCGTCTCATTGGCTCAGCAAACTGCTTGTCCAGATTATCCCATGCAGAAGCCTCCCTACTAGACTCAGCAGGAGTTTCTATTCCATTGTGTGCCCAGCATGGTTAGAGTCGGGGTGGGAACTTGTGTCAGAGTACTTTCGTAGCCATTACAGCTATAGTCCCCATTGGTAAAAACCATTAGGGGCTCATTCTGACACTGTAAAAGCTACAAAACTTCAAGTGGGTGATTATGTGTGGGAAAAGTTACAAGCCACTGTAGCTCAGGATGAGACATAGCAATCCATAGAGTCAGAGTTTAAGGCCAGAAGACGCCACCAGATCATCTAGTCTGGCCTCTTCAACTATGTCAGAGAAAAAAGAAAGACCAAGGAGGGCGTGCGTCTGTTGCTTAATGGAGGTGGTGAGCTGTTAACTGAAGATGATAGGAAGGCAGAGCTGCTCAATGCCTACTTTGTTTCTCACAAAAAATAAGATGTGACTGGATGACTGGCAAAGTTACCATAGACAATAAAGGGATAGGGATGCGGATCGGGGAAAGTAAAGAACATGTCAGAGATCTTATGACCAATTTGAATATATTCAAATCAGTGGGGTCTGATGCTATTCACCTGAGGGTACTGAAGGAATTAACTGAAGAAATCTCGGCACCACTGGCAATATTTGCAAACTGATGGATGACAGGAGAGGTCGTGGAAAACTGGAGAAGGGTTAATGTAGTGCCCATATTTAAAAAGGGGGGAAGGAGGAGCTGGGAAACTATAGACCAGTCAGCCTGACTTAGATACCTGTGAAGCTTCTAGAGCAATGTATAAAATATTCAATTTGTGAACGCTGGGAGGATGGAGGGGTGAATCATAGCAGCTAGCATGGATTTACCATGAACAAATTATGCCAAATCAGCTTGATTTCCTTCTTTGATAGGAGTACTTGTGGCACCTTAGAGACTAACAAATTTATTAGAGCATAAGCTTTCGTGAGCTACAGCTCAAAGTGAGCTGTAGCTCACGAAAGCTTATGCTCTAATAAATTTGTTAGTCTCTAAGGTGCCACAAGTACTCCTTTTCTTTTTGCGAATACAGACTAACACGGCTGCTACTCTGAAACCTTCTTTGATAGGGTAACTGGTTTGGTGGGTAGGGGAAATGCAATGGACATAATATACAGGGACTTCAGCAGGGCCTTTGACATAGTCCCACATGACATTCTGATAAGTAAGTTGGAGAAATGCAGGCTCGGCAGAACTACCATTACGTGGATACATAATTGGCTAAACAACTGCAAACAAAGAGTAACTATTAATGGAATGATGTTGGATTGGAGAAAGGTCTCAAGTGGGGTTCCACTGGGATCTGTTCTGGGTCCAGTGTTTTACATCTTTATTAATGACCTGTAGGTATAGGTAGGTAATGTAGGTATAGAGAGCATACTGATAAAGTTTGCAGATGACACACAAGCTAAGGGGGATAGCCAATAGTCTGGAGGATAGAACTAAAATTCAGAGGCTCTTGATAAATTGGAGAACTGGACTATAGACAACAAAATGAAATTCAACAAAGACAAATGTAAGGTGCTACACTTAGGGGGAAACAAATGCACAAATAGAGAATGAGGAAAAACTGGCTTGGCAGCAGCACTACTGAGAAGGATCAGGGAGTTATGGTGTGTGTTAATATATAGGCCTGTTTATTAGCCTGAGATAGAATTTTGGGTTTGACTTTTGATACTCTTATATCCTTACTAATATATGTGAACAAAGAACAAAGACACTGTGTCTTGTATTTCCCACAACCAGATGGGGCTTTTAGTACAATGAGAAAAGATAAGGAATAGACCTAAAGTGTTGCTGGGTATAGTGGGAATGTAACATATGAGCATACACTTGAAGGATAGCCCTGCCTCAACTCCTCTCCAGAGATAAGGTCAAGCAACCAGTCAGGAGGGATGAGGGAGATGTGGTGGGACAGTATAAGAAACACTAAAAGCAAAAGAAAAGCCTGGCCTTGGCTAGTATACAACCTCACTCTTTACCTCTCCCTTGGGGTACAAAAGAGGTGGTATCGAAGCCCCCAGACCCAAGACCCTCCACAATGGAATATGACCATAAGTTATAAAGGACCAAGAGCATGCACTACAGGTATAATTATGCCTGCTAAGGGAGGGGAACAAGCACACTGGGAAAAAGGCTCTACCAGCATGCAAAGCTATGGATATGCTTGCTTGAATTAACCCCAATAAACATTTTATTGCATGCACTTCGGACTTCTGGTCTTCTGCTTTCTGTCTGCATGACAAGAACCAGGGGACGGGTGAAGGGAAAGCACCTAACATGGTGGATCACAAGCTGGAGCAAAAAAAGCAAATGCAATTTTGGGTTGCCTTAACAGAGGCATAGCATGCAAGTCACAGGAGGTGATAGTACTGCTCTACTCGGTGCTGGTTAGGCCTCAGCTAGAGTACTGTGCCAATTTCGATCACCAATATATAGAAAGAATGCGGAGAAACTGGAGAAGATCCAAAGGTAAGGGACAAAGATGATCAAAGTGATGGAGTGCAAACCATATGAGCAAAGGCTGAAGGAACTGGGTATGATTAGTTTGGAAAAGAGGAGATTAAGGGGAGACATGATAATGGTCTTCAAATACTTGACAGCTTGCCTGCGGTGGGGTGGTCTATGCCCAGAGGCCCCCTGCTGGAGGGCACAGGGTCCTGCACACCCATCCCAAGAAAGGAGCAGTGGATCTAAGTCCTCCAAGTGGCCCACAGAGACTGTGCAGGAGGCAGCAAATCAGAGAGGCTGCAAGAAGCAGCCAATCAGGGCCCAGGAGGGCCATATAAAAAGAAGCTGCAGCATCACAGACGGGTAGGTCTTTGTTGGAGCCATAGGTGGTATTCCTGACTGACCAAAGGGAACTGCAGCACCACAGGCAGCGGCTTGGGGAGAGTGGAAGAGCTCTTGACTGGCTGCTGGGCTTGAACATGGAAGAACCTGAGGTAAGGGTGAAGCATGAGTAAAGGCTGGAGCTGTGGGGAAGTGGCTCAGGAAATTGAAAGCAGTTTAGTTAAAGAGACATGGTGGCATGTGGCTGCTATTGTTAGGGTCCCTGAGCTGGGACCTGGATTAGTGGGTGGGCCTGAATTCCCCCCCCCCTCGCATAGACCACTATGGAAATAGCCTACAATTGGACGGCAATAAACCCCCAGAAGGGCCCAGAGAGGACAAAGCCATTGCCTCCAGGGAGTCCTGGGTGTGTGGCCTGATACTAGGGCTGGGATTGTTTAAAGACTGCAGACACACCTGACCAGAAGGGGATGCTTGTAAGAGGTGGGTGCCATGCTATTACACTACCATAAAAAGATGGAGAAGAGTTGTTATCTCTTCTGACAGAGGACAGGAGAAGAGGCGATGGGTTCAAACTATAGCATAGCAGATTTAGATTAAATCTCAGGAAAAACTTCCTAACTGTAAGAACAGTAGGGCAATGGAACAGACTTCCTCGGGAGGTTGTGGAAGCTCCTTCACAGGAGGTTTTCAAAAGAAGGCTGACCCTGCACGGGTGGGAGACAGGGAGGGCTTGGACCGGCCCCATGGGTGTCCTGTTTTCCTTTTGGGAAAATATGGTCACCCTACTTCTAACCCTATGATTCCTATGATGCAGGCAATCAATGCCACCCAGCACCTGCACACTAACCCTAACAACTAAAGTTAGGCCAAAATGTTAATAGTCTACTCTCCTGTGACTGTATGTGCCTTTGACTTAGTGCCTGTGACTCAGGGCTTAGACATCCCTATGGCATAATGGAGAGTTTTAACCCCAAAGAATCAGCAGCTGAATCAACTGATTTTTATAGCATGGCATTGTCAACAAATGTTGAGTAAAATCTTATGAAAGCTTGTAGTATTCTGAACTTTGTCATGAGATATATAAAGGCTATGGTTATGAATGTATGAATACAGAGAACTGTGCTCAAAAGCTTCAGTTCCACCTCATACAGGTCTGTGAGTGAACACACAGGGAGAGGCACCTCCTAAGCCAGCTGTTTCCACAAAACTGGCCACATCTAACAATCCATTGCACAATTCCAGGAAAAGACAAAGATGGGCCATTAAAGTTAAAGGCAAGACATTGAGACTACTGGGGATTTCCACAATTGGAATATAATGATAGTAGGGGGGGAAACCCGCCTTTTCAAATGGAAGGGATTTGAAGTGAAAGGCATCCAAAAACTTAGGGACAGTATCTAGGCTGAAAGCTGTCCAGAAATGCTGGATCCTCTGTAGCTGGGGGTAAGCAATGAAGCTGTTCAGAGGCAATAGGTAACTTGCATTAGAAAATGGATTTTCATCTAATATGCAAGTATAAAGCCTGAGTTTGCATCTGTTTATTTTCTATAAAACTTTCGTATACATTTGCTCTCATTTTATCTTTGAATCTGTACTTTTTCTATTAGCTAAATCTTATTTATTTTTACCCCAAACAGGTTGCTGTTGTGGGGAGATTCAAGGATCTCAGAGCCCAGGCTCCTGCCCAAGTGGCAATGTCTACACTGCTAATTTTAGCCCCATTGTATGAGCCCAAGTCAGTTGACCTGGACTCTGATACTTGCTGCCACAGGTTTTTTGGGGGATGCAGTACAGACATGCACATGGGAGCACCAAAGAGCATCATGACAAAATAGGTCCTTCAAGAGATGCTTAACCTGAAGGTAACACCATTCAGCTGGACCAGGTAGATTATATTGTTGGAATGGCAGAAACTGATCCTCTGATATCAAGTGAGACCCAAATTATTTCTTTATCCATCCACTCTCTCCACATTATCTGATTATTGTGGATTTCCCACAATCAGTTGCCCCACAGTACAGCATCAATGTATGAGAAGGGATTCAAATCTTTGATTAATTCCTAGAGGATGGAAACAGATAGTGCTTTGCTTTCCCCTTCCCTGCCCCCCTTGTGGGTTTTTTCTGTTCTCCATTATTTTTGAAAAATAAATTAAGAAATTATTAGATGGCTGTACATGCAGCAGAAGATCTCATTGTTGCTTTGCTATACCACAGGGCAACACCAATGGAAACCTGCAAGTCACCTACTGAACTTCTGCTTAGATCTCAGATCAGGACAAAACTTTCTGCACTTAAAAGTTGTTTCATTTAGAGTTCCGGAGGAAAGAGACAGTGGACCAGTTTGCCAGCTTTGAATTCCATATTTTTGGGATACTGTATGATTTCAAGCATACTGTTTCTAGCTACCACTACCTAAAAGATAACATGGTTCCAATTGCGCAGAGCTCCAGAACAGAGACCCCCAAGGCCCTGAGGTGCATTATCTAAAATCTGATAACATTTGGAATCTATTTTTACCCATTTTAAGATAATAATCTTTCTTTCTTTCTTTGATGTAGCTTCATTTTGTTTAGTCACCTCCAGATATTTGTGCTGTGAGTGACTGGGGTTCAGGGCAGGGGGTGATAAAAGGACTTAGTCAGGGGAATTACTTCATACCGTAATGTATTTCCTTGGATTTGGGCTTTTGTATTATTGTCCCTTAGCCTTAACTGGTTTTGACAAAGTGTTTTTCTTTGAACTGCACTAGGGAAGAAAATATTGCCATCTGGGTACACTTGATTCCAATTCCATTCCACAGCCTGGCCCAGAGATGGTGGTGTTCGCTGTATTTGGCCAGATTAAGTGTGAATTTTCCCAAGAAAGTCACTATTCCTAAAACTCTTTATAAGTTCCTTATTTGTTTTGGATAGGCCACAGGGGTTCTCAAACTGTGGGGTCACCAGGGCTGGCTTAAACTTGCTGGGTCCTAGGCCAAAGCTGAAGCCCCACCACCCAGGCTGAAACCAAAGCCCTTGGGCTTCAGCTTTGGCCCCTCACCTGGAGTGGCGAGACTCGGGTGGACTTAGGCTTCCATCCCCACTCCTGAGGTTGTGTAGTAGTTTTTTTTGTCAGAAGGGTGGTGTGTTGCAATGAAGTTTGAGACCTCCGGGGCTAGGGCATTCATAGAACCGTTTATTTTTTGCAGGATCTGGCCTCACCTCAGAGGGAATTTCCCTAATTAGCACTTTCCTTTCAATTTTAGGCCATTGTCCCTTGTAACCTACAGAGCCCATACAAGCCTGTTATTAAATTCTTGTTCTATATTTAGCTTGTACCTGACACCATCAGGAGATGCTGATTAGCTCTGGAATATTTTGGCTGCACCAAAAGTCAGGCATTTTCAACACTGCCTACAAAAAGGCATGTGAAAAATTTTGAACTCAAGTAAAAGGTATTTGTCAAAACTCATTTGATTTATCCAAAATGGTGGAAGAGATCTGTCATCTGCCATTTCCCCAGGATTTCACATCTGTTGAGTATGCAATAGTGCTCTCACTTTATCCTGGCATTCCATCTTTGGGGTATAAACACAAGTTCATAGTTTCACTTTTTTTCCATTCCCACAACAGTCAGGAAAATCACCCATTTTTCCATAAAGTCTACTGAGATGAAGTGTTTCTGCAGTTTGTCCCTGAAATCCTCAGGAAAATCCCAGGATGCATGTATGTATTGTTTTTAAAGGTTATTTTATGTGTTACTGGCTAACTAATCCTTTTATACAAGTCTGTATCGGAGTCAGTTCTTCTATACATTAATAAGAAAATTGTGTATTAATCCCAATTGCTGGCTTGGTTCAAGGCCTAAAATAGTTCTTCAGTAACCTGTAAGAGTTGCAAAGGAATTACATCTGTGAGTTGTGTCCAGGTCAAACAGTGTCTTCCTACCGCTGAAACAGTATATTTTCAGGAGACTTGTTTTGTTCATCATGGAGGTCTGTTTGCCAGGTTTCATCACAGAAGTGCAGGTAACACTGATTACCACAACCATGTCTACCTTTATGTAATTTGCATGCCATTGGTGTTTGTTAGTCTGCTAGCAATTGTTGATGTATACAATGAATGTATGATGCCTCTTCACTGTACTTATGTATTTATGGTTTTCTTGCCTGCATTGGCTGGCACAATACCTATGCCTATGGTAGACTCTACTTCTGCCCAAATGCTAGACAGTGTCTATATCCATGTTCAGTCTTGTACCTGAAAGTCTTGATGACTGTATAGGAACAAGTTCTTGGTGCCCATCCTTATGTTCTTTCCTTTGTTTTCCCCCTCCTACACATGCTGTGAGAAGTTTTTTGACTTACTTAAAGCCTACAATTGGAAGTTGTAGGTAGTGTATGAACTCTCTCTCAACAATTGTGGGTGGCGTGTGAACCATTGGCTGGGGAAGGCTAGCCCTCAGCCCCGCCCCTTCCACCCAAGGCACCGCCCCTTCTGCACCCCCAGAGCGCCCCTCCCCTCCATGGCCACTGGCCCCTGTCCCAGGCTGGGTGTTTGGGGAAGCACAGCCTCCCGCATCTGCTGCCCAACCTTTCAGCAAACACTCCAGCAGCTGAGTGCTGGAAGCTCCTAAATATCTCCAGGGGCCTTTGCATCAGCTATGGTTAGTAATAAGACCATTTCTAGCAAAACTCATTGCCCATCTATTGCAGTTGTACACAGCACAAAAATACTTCCATGACTTCTCCATACTGCTCCTAAACCTTAATTCCAGTGATAATTTCAAGGTCTTCATGTTTATTGGCTGCTCTCAAATTCATCCACTACTGGTAACATAGTATCTTGGTGATCCTGGGTCAAGCCCCCCAAAATGTAACACTGGCTTAAATTATAAGATTAAGTTTTTTTAATTTGTTTTCTAGTTAGAGCCTTTAGATTTCATGTTTTAAAACTTCTCTACAACTAGAAGGGCTAGAAACTTTACATGAGAATCTCAGCTTTCATTTTAATCTACTGATGCCAGGATGTGGTGCTCTAAGATAGAAACCAAATATCATAAATTATCCTTGTGATAAAGTTGAGAGTTGGCAACATTGGCATGTTTTCTTCTCAAAGCAAGAAGCCCTTGTATTCATCAAATCACCTGTTTTATTCTCACTTTGTATACACTTAGCACCATGTAAACCAATGCCTGCTCTTAGCTGTAGCCTGGGGCACTCTAGTCTGAGCAAGCACAGACCTTTACATTCCAATAGGATGAGATAACTGATCTTTTCAGCCATATCCCAATATCCTATATAATAAAAGATACACCACATTGCTACCTGATGATAAATATGGAGCTGGAAGCCTATGTACCTAATTTTTTTTAAAAAAATAAGTACTGAGCATTCTTATTGAGGGGAAATGAGTTGCAGGTGCTCAGCACCTTGAAAGGCAGATAATTTTTAATGCAAGAATCTAAATTTGAATTTAGGAGTATACCTTATCTTTTTTTGGGGGGGGGGTTAAAAATAGAGCTCAGAGTCTGAACTGAAGATTGAAAACGTCAGTCACAGCCTAAAAACACATGAAAGAGAAACAACTTGCAGCTCCAACAATATTTTAAGAAAATGTTAGGAGGCTGGCAAAGGGAGATGAAATTGTGCTGTGCTATTATGTGCATATGCTATTACCTCCTAACGTGAGTCGTAAACACACAATACACTTTCTCACAGGGAGGTATATTGTTGATGTAGTACTGTTACCAACCCAGAATATACCAGAGACTGTGCTGTGCCGTGCTAGTCATATGCCTGCATTTGCACTTTAACGAACAGTTGTCAAAAGAAGGGTGTCCTGCTGCCAGAACCTGAATCCTTGATGTCAACATCCATTGGGCTTTGCTAACATCCAGTCAGTCCAAACTAAATATTTGCTATGTTTCATACTGATAAATATATCCAGGTAATACTTGGAACATCACTAGAGATTAAGCAGGAAAAGAGTCACCTACTGAATAAACCTCTGACGTGTTTGGAAATCTAAGAGGAATATCGAGCTATAATATAGAAGCAGGTCAAACCCTGTTCATCTTGTTATAGTATACACCTTAAGGAGTACAGTTGCAGGCCATATATGTTCAGCTTCACCTCCACCTTAGCAGTGATTCACCAACACCCCCTGCCCCCCCCCCATTTTCCCTTCTCTTACATATTCCAAAGCCTAAAAACATCCGCAATCATCTACAACACAAACAACTCATCAATAAGCACTTGCTTTCAGCATGGCCACTTACCGTGCTAAGTGCAGAATCTATACCTGATTCTGTAAGATCAAAAGGAACAACTTATTTACTTTAAATATTCGGGTCTAGGACACTACTTTTTGTTTTTGTTTTTGATGGAAAAGCTTCTCAGTCATTCAGAACCACTTTGTAAAATAAATGGTTTTATGAGACCCATCATAAAATACTAATTCAATATATCTCTTCTACTGCAGTCAGACAATAAAATCTCATTTAACTAGTATACAATACCATAAAAACTGCAAGGGTCAACACCTCTTTAGCTTTGAAAAGAAAAACTTATTTATGAAATAATTTTAAGTGATAATCTTCAGAAGTGATTGAACAAGAGAATTTAATTTTTCTGTTTCCTTCTGTATTTTCCTGTGGACCTGCTAACACCATATACTGAAATTGTTGTTCAATACTTAGTCTTTTGAATTAAGACTCATTATCCTACATTTCTGGTTTTAGAAACACTTAGGAATCTTATCCATCCAGCATAATTTTCTTTTGGACTTTTCTTTTATTGCCTAGAAATCAAGTATCACTTGAGTTCTTTTTAAGGATAGTAAATCCAAGTCTATTGAAAGATTTCTATACCAGGTGAAGGAGATATCAGTTCTATCATGCACATTATATTTACTGTTTCTGCTAAAACAATCAAATGTAGGTATTCTGTACGTTGTTACAAGCAAGGCTGAATAAGATAGCCTCTTAGAAAGATTAAATCTATCTTTTCAAATTAAGGTGGTGAGGTCTAAGAAAGAGTTGAATATAAACTATTACTTAGACAAGCTTGAACACTTGCTTACAAGGCATATTTCCACTAAGTCAAATAGAACACTAGAGGGTAAATATTTATTTTGTACATACGACAGTAAAAAACTTGGTGGGTAATGTTCAACCGACAGGGATGACAAAGTATACTCCATCTCATGTGACAATCGCTTTTGGCAGCCTTGTTATATTTTCAGTACTGCCAACCCCAGACGTTCAAAAGTCATACCCCCAAAATGAGGAGACTGGTTTAATAACTCTAATTTAAAGATTTTTTTTCTTTGCTTTTTGAACTTTTAGAGGGCACTCAGGTCATATCTTCAAAATTTTCTCTGCAACCATGAAGGCTAAAAGCTTACTTTAAAAATAAAAGCGAGATGCTCACACAACCACCTCTCTTGATGCACTGGTTCTTTGAGTAAGAGATCAACCACCACCAGGCTTGCTATAAAATTGTAAAAGTTGGCAACTCTGCATTCCTACCTTCAGCTGAGCTGCAGGACAGGAGCCCACTAGCCCCTAGTAATCCCGGCATCCACTGCTCCTTACCAGGTCCCTAACCTTAAGAAGCCCCAACACCCACTTCCCCCCAGCACCCCACACATTATCTAACACCTTTCAGTACCAACAACCCCAGCTACCCTGCACCCCACCCCCAGACATCCTCAAACATTCTTACAGGTACCCAGCTTTACGTTGCTTCCCAATCTACCTTTGCACTCCTAGGCCTTAACACCGGAAGGGATTATCATGATCATCGTCTGACCTGCACATTGCAGGCCACAGAACCTCCCCCACCCACTCCTGTAACAGGCCCATAGCAAACCCCACCCTGAGCCACAGGTGAACAATAAACTTACGTTTATGGGTATATCGAGTCATACAGATCAAAACAGATTCAGCAGCTATGCCCTGGGCTGCAGCTCAGTACAAGGCCTATGTACCATTTAAGCCATTGAAACTGGACATAGCTCTTTTGAGCTGGCCCTCTAGAAACTTGCTTTTTTAAATGAAACTGAGATACTCATGTAATCACTTGTCTTCAGGAGGTAGGACTTTAAATAAAAACATCAAATATAAGATCTGGCTATACTGCAGTACATTCAAAGTTTCAAAACTGACTTCTACATTTAACAGGAAGTCAAAGTGAAGACCATTTTGAGAAATTGACTTGGTTAAAGAAACAGTCACCTTAATAAAAGATATGATGTTTGCAGATATTTTTTCTTGAAATTTAAAACCACTGTTCTTAAAACAGATTTTTTTTAAAATGTTTGAAAACCAAACAATAAAGCCAAGGTTTTAAAAAATAACGTCTAAAGTTAGGCTATTACATCCATATTTAGGTATTCTTTGTCCATAGCTCTGGGAACCTGAATATGAAATTTATTCTAATAAAATTAAATTGATTCTTTGATTTTTATTGTTCCTCTTGAAAAAAATCCAAAAAAGGAAGCAAACAAGTGTTAAAAGAAATGGATTTATAACATTAGTTGGGGTTGGTCCTGCTTTGAGGAGGGGGTTGAACTAGATGACCTCCTGAGGTCTCCTCCAACCCTAATCTTCTATGATTCTTTCCTTTTTAATAATTTAAGAAGGTTATTAGGAAAACAGGTAAAACACTTCTTTCTAACGTGATTTCTAAGATGACAGAAGCCCCTTAATATTGCATTTCCTTTTATAAATTATAAAGCTAGTTTATTGTTGGGCAGTTTATTGGGCAGTTTATTGTTACCACTGAAGTTATGATTACAACAAAATCATTGTAGTTTAGTTCTCGAGCACCTAAAACTTACAAAATAAAATAAAAGCAAATCACAACAGCTGTGAATACAAACCTGTGCAAAGTCAGAATTTCCCAGTAGCACAAAAACTGCTACTATTTGTATAGTTTTCTAACATGAGTCTTTTGCTGCACATTTATGAGCAAGGATTGCCAGTTATTAACTGGAAGTTCATAGTTTGAACTCTATCAACAATTATGTACCAGGGTATAATATCATGCCAACACTTCCAAAAAAATTGCTATTTTAGTAGTTAACACAAAGTGACTAATCTTGCAATCTTTACTCACTTTGAGTAATATACACAAAAACAAGTTCAAACAAAGTAACTGACCTGCCTACTAAATTGCTATTCATCTTAAGGGCTGCAGAAACTATACTGAGGGCGTCCCAAAACTTCAGTCAGGTCAGCTAACTTTCCTGCCCTTCTGGCTCTGGGAGCCCCTGCTACCTGGCTCCGTGGAACAGTGTGGGGAACATGCATTGTAATTCAATTACCTGCCTATAGATGAGTACTCCCCTTCATGCCTGGGCATAGTATAGCACGTTCTCATCTTGCGTCCCCTACAGACAGCTGCTCTGGCCCTTTTTTCATCATGACTCAGCTCTCCAGCCAGGCAACATTTACGGCTAACCCCTTTGGGTAAACAAAGTCCAATAAACTGAACTCAAACATAAAACGCTTTACCCCTACTCAGGTTTACTCCTCCACAGACTCTTTATCCCTTCCTGGGCTCTGCAGGGTTCTCCTCCCACTCTGGTGTGGGGTGACTCGTCCCAGGGTGTTATCCCTACAGGCCCAGTTCTAAACTCAATAGTGATTTACCCTCTTGTTTCAGGGTGTTTCTGCACCCCCTTTTCCAGTGGACCAGGAAGGGAACCCAGACCCTTCTTCTCCTCTGGATTCCAGTCCAGGGCCGCTATAGGAAGCAGCCATGGTCTGTTCCCTCAGATTCTTCACTGCATCCATTTCTTCTTACCTTGACCTTCTTTCAGACATTTTTCCACAGCCCTTCCCTGGATTTGTACATTTGCATCTCTACAGATGTCCTCTGCTCTCCAGCAGAGAGAGAGAAGAACCCAGAGTTCTTCCCCAATCTTCCTGCAGTCTCCTCCTTACCCATTCAGTTCCTCCCCCAGATGCTCTTCATCTTTAATTAGGCCTAGTCCACCCTCCAGGTGCAACCAGGTGTACTAACTACTCTGTCTCCAATAAATTCTCTCTTTACCTGTATGGGGTACTTACGCCATCACATTGTTACTTCTGGGGAAAATTAGAGGCTGGTCCACCAGGGTAGGAGAGAAAGAATACACAAGATATCTCAGAAACGTCAGGTACCCAGCTGTATCATGCTCCATACCCTTCATTTCCTGACCCTCATGTCCTACCCCAACACCAAGTGGCAGGACCTCCTTCACAGAGCTGTGAGCTCCCGTGGGCCAGTCTGTGTTCTACCCTGGTCCCCTAGCCCACCGGGGATATTGGTTGGGGGCTCCTTCACAGAGCCGTGAGCACTTGGCACAATTCACCCTCCTCCTTGACACTTGCAATGTGAGGGAGACCCTGGCACATCTACCTCAAGTGTGCCAGGTTGCAGCCCCTTTTTCAGCTCTTCCAGAACCTTCTCCTCAGGTCCTGGGTGCTCTCCCCCCCTCCTAATGTTCACACACCCCATCTATGGCCCCAGAAAATCGTGAGACTTCTTCATCAACCTCCTCCTGGCGCTGGCCAAGATGGCCATCCACTATACTAGGAGGAGGATGCTGGACAGGGAGGTTCTCTGTGAGGGTGGGGTTTATTTATGTTTCTCTCTTAGGTCATGTCTCCTGGCAGAGTTCCTCTGGGCCATGTCCACTGGCTCCCTGGATGCCTTTGAGGAACAGTGGGGGCTGTCTGGGGTTCTCTGCTTGGCGTCCCCCTCTACTCCCTGATTTTGACCCTGTAACACTCACTCTCATCCCTATTGTATCAATTGTTGTGCCCCACATTCACTTGGATCCTGGGTCCAGTGTCTTCTCCCCTTAGGCTTGAGCCAGAAACTCAATAGGTACCCAGCTGTGACAAAATACTGAATTCCATTTAAAAAATGCTAAATTCTGTGACAAGTTGGCAACATGCCAGATTGTACAGCCACAGAACTGCAGAATGCACAGGACTGTTACTGGTCATATCCTTCAGACATAGGCACAGTTAGATTGCTATATTTGAGGGGCAGCATGCATGCATGCATGTGCACACTGAAACCAATTCTACAGGCTCTCTCTCGCTGTCTGGAGTGGTAACTGGGCTGCCGGGGGGGGAGGGGGGCCGGGGAAAGTGCCGGCTTAATGGGGGAACCTCAGCTTCTGCTGCTGCCAAGGGGACATCACATGCCGGGGTCCCGCTCCCCCACCCCATTCTGCTATCCCCTTCTCTTCCCCATTCTATCCACCTTCGCCTCACCACTGCTTCTTGCTCCATCTCCTCCCCCTTCCTCTCCCCACCCCATCTCCTTTCCTCTTCCCACTGTCCCTTGCCCCATCCCCCTGCCCCCCCCAGTCTTCCATCCCTCTCTCCAATTCCCCCATCCCCTTTTCTTCCCCCTTCCCTATCCCAAACGCCTTCCTTCCCCAGTGCCTCTTCCCCACCTCACCCACCTTCCCCCACATCCCCTGACCCCCTTGCCTTGCTCTGCCCATTCCACCCCATGGACACTCACTATTGTACAGGAAACAGAATGGTGGCCATGCAGAGCACCCAGCACACACAGAAGTAGAAAACGACCAGCACTAGGACCCAGGAGGCAGTGTCCAGCTGCAAAGGCAGAAAGCTGGAACATACACCCTCCCTCACCCTGCAGGAGAGAAGCTGCTTCTTACATCCCTCCACTCCCCACCTAGGTCTGGCTTTCGGGGAGCGGGGTTGAGCAAGCTGGAAATATGTGGGCGGGGGAGGCACAGCGTGCAAATGACAAAGCTCCTCAGTCCCCAGCAGGCTGAACAGAGCAAGCCCTGGGCAGCTCAGCACTCGCAGAAATGGAGGAGGGGGCAGGGGCACATGACCTCATGTGCCCTTCCCAAACCAAGCCTCAGTTTAGGGGGCAATGTCCCCCCAAAATTACTCCCATGCCTTCAGACCTATTGTTCCAAGCACTCTGCAGACCTAGTTTGACATCAATTTATGCTCCATTCTTGTTTTCAGCAACCATAAAACCTAGAAGCTTAATTTTACATAAAATAAGAGCCAAGATTCTACAGCACAGTTTTGTAGTAGGAAGCAAGTTCTGTGGCCAAGGAATATATGGAGACCCGGTCATGTTATCTCATTAGATCAGTTTGCATTTCTCTAGGCCTCCAGCCAGGAGGAAAGGACACAGAACTAGGAGAGGAGGGTAAGGGGAGGTGGAAGAATAGATGCAGTGTCTTGGGAGCAACATCCTGGCACCACACAGATGGCAGGGGGAGAGGCGAAAAAACAGGACCTGGAGACCAATCCTGCCCTTTCTGAGGCGAACAGGCAACACCTTTTATGCAAAGTTCCTAAACTGGAGCCAGTTTATTTTTAGAATTTTAAAATTACAATTAAAAATTTCAAATATCAATTTTTTGAAATTCAACAAAAGAAATTATGAGGGAGAGGAGAAGTGTCCTTGTTTGTATGTGTTTGTTTTTTCCAGTTCTGCACCTAACCATACCCAGGAGGATATTTGACTAGTTCTAAGTACACACACATCATTTATAACAGTCATCCTAAATATGGGGAGGACTGCCCTGGCACAAGACCCTAGCAGCTTATAGATCTGACAAAAGGCATTGTGTAGGATGGCGGACCCAGTACCAGCCTGGGAAAACAATTAACCACACCTAGCTCACCTTCTAACCCTTACCTCTGGGCTCTGTTTATTCTCCAGCACACATACACACGCACAAAATGTGGCTTGATAACATAAAATACTAGGCCTTTTCCCAACCTAGACTGTAGGGTCCTCTGGCCTCCAACAGCTTAATAGTCAGGACCTTACCCAGGCTAGGGGATAGTCCATAGGGCCTACTACTTGTAGTCTTCTGCT
Organism: Dermochelys coriacea; assembly: GCF_009764565.3. Taxonomy (NCBI): domain Eukaryota; kingdom Metazoa; phylum Chordata; order Testudines; family Dermochelyidae; genus Dermochelys; species Dermochelys coriacea. Next base: position 152,973,518 of record NC_050069.1, on the reverse strand, counting down.
GTAATAGCAGGAAAGTGTCCTCCCAGACACCTCCTGGTCCTGTTGGGTTCTCATGTATATACCTTAGTGGTAATCAGACTGTGATGGGATGTTCACTACACACTGGAGTGGAAGGGATTAATGAAGGCCTCATGGGCCTGCCACATCCTATCCCAGAAAGGAGCAGTGGAGGAGAGTCCTCTAAGCAGCCTGGGACACTGTGCAGGAAGCAGCCAACTGGGGCGGGGAGGCTGCATGGACCAGCCAATCAGGGCCCAGCAGGCTCACATAAAAGTGGCTGTAGGGCAGAGTGGGCAGGTGTGTTGTGTTGCTCCAGGGAGCCCAAGAAGAAAGGACTGTGTGCCTAGCAGGCTGCAGAAAGGTAGCACCTTGGACAGAGCAGTTGCTTGCAAGGAGCAGGACGGAACTCCTGGTTGGCTGCTGGGACTTGTGGGCTGGAGGCCCTGGGAAGAGTGCGAAGAAGGTGCTGGAGCCATGGGGAAGTGGCCCAGGGAACTGAAGCAGCACTGGTGGGGAAGTTAAGGAAAGGCAGCAGGAGGCTGCTACTTACAGGGTCCCTGGGCTGAGACCTGAAGTACTGGATGGGCCCTGGTCTCTACCACCCTCAATCACCCCTGGGGAAATGGTTGGCCTATTGATGAAGATACCAAACTCCTGCAGAAGGAGGCAACATGGATGGTGACATGGCCAGAGGGCCAAGTCATGATGCTGCAATACTTGGACTGAGGTGGGTCTGCAGGCATAAAGGATGATAAGAGAGGCACCACCAGAAGAGGGTGCACTAGATGGCAGGGCTAATCCCCATGACAGACAGCAGGAGGCATCGCTGTGGTGAGTGGATCCTGTGAAACAGACCCAATCACTTGCCGCTGTCTAGATGGGTCATATGATGTTCAGCACCTGTCTGCCAGGCGCCTCTCCAGACAAGAGGCTGCCCTGTTACACATGACCTCAGTCTGTGCCAGGGCCCCCTCATTTTCACTCAGTTTGACAAAAACTGTGGTGGAGAATCCCCATTAACAGTGTGTCAGCTGCACATGAAGAGACTGTACAAGGTATTTGGAGGCTCTCCTTTGTGCTCCCCTTTGCTGTGCCCTATTGTTCGTAGCATAGGGAAATACTCATACAAAATTTTGCAAGCGGGAGTCTCTACATTAATGGCCACCCACACAGGCCTCTTGTATCATCTAAGGATGGCGTTTCATCCATTTGGTGTCAGGGATCCTTTAATAGGGCCAGACATATGGTTCATCTGTGCCTGATTTTGAAAATCGCTCCATTCCCTCTGGATCCCCTCCTAGCAATATATGACTGTCTCCACACCATTAACTTTCTGTGGGCCCATAGGAGCCTTGATGCTGGTGGGGATGGTTTTTGAGGTTTCCTATAAGGATATCATATTTAGGCAATATCTCCATATTAAGGACTCTGATCTATCTACTGGAGAATGTATTTGGACAATTGGTACTCTCCTCTTCTTCTGAGCCTCTTTGAGAGCTCATGAGAAGCTACTTCTCCCTGTGAAGTCCCTGTCTCTTACTAGGGATGGTATCCATGAAGGGTATCCATAAAGCACAGTGCTTTAAAGAAATTACAAAATTATCAAGTTTACCAAATCGGAAATGAACATAGGAATTTCTATAACAGATCGGACCTAAGGTCTATCTAGTCCAGTATCTATCTCTGGGAGTTGCCAATACCAAATGCTTCAGAGGAAGATGCAAGAAATCCCAAAGGGGCAATATGGAATAAACTGCCATAAGATTTTTCCTAAGATCCCCAGTAAGAGATTTGTTTATATCTTGAAGCATAAAGTGTTCTCTCCCTGCCAAATGTTTTATAAAATCCTGTCTAATGTAACTTTGTATGTTCTTATTCTCATCTTTTTGTGAGTCCTGCTGAATGCTTGGGCCCAGATTTTTACAGGTATTCAGGAGTTTCTCCATTTGGCATGGCAAGACCTCCTGCACCCCAAACCCCTCATTTCTGGGCCCACCCCGAAGCCCACACCCCCAGATGGAGCCCTCATCCCTTTCTGCACACCGTCAACCTGAGCCAGCCCAGTGATAATGAGTGAGTGAGTTAGGGTGGGGAGAGAGACTGACAGAGGGAGGGGGGATGGAGTGAGCAGAGGCGGGGCCTCGAGAAGGGGCAGGGTGTTAGCAGGGCTTTGAAGGAGGGACAGGGCAGGGGATGGGGCGAAGGTGTTCGGTTTTGTGCAAGTAGAAAGTTGACAACCCTAAACAAATCTAGAAGAGACTGTATTAGCTCATAGGGAACAGCAAATCAGGCACAATTTGCAGTGTGATCTGGCAACAAATGACACATTTTAAGGTATACATGCAGAAGCATCACATCATGCAGCAGACAGGTAGTAATCCCTCTCTATATATATTTCTGGTGCAACTGCATTTCTAGCATTGTGTTCAGTGCTCAGAAACTAGGTCGATGGGCACCTATTTAATAATATAATTGGTTAAAATTAAGAGAGAAGAAATATAGGATGACTATCAAGAAACTCCCTCTCATTGTTGAAATAAAATGATAACAGCAGTTATAGAAATGTGTAAATTAGACAAAACATGCAACATGGGAAATGATGGATTAAGCTCCTTCAGTTCTCAGTTGAGACATGTCAAATTAGACAGGGCAATGCCTAGAAAATTTACTAAAGGGAATAATCTTGCAGAGGTTGAAAGATGGATTAGATGACCTTAATGGTCTGTTCTGTTCACTATCTGTGACTGAACAAGACTTCAGGAGAGGTGAAACCAGAGGTCAGAAACCAGTATTGCTTGTTGATATGCTATTACGTTGACCCATGTGTTGCCCCGTACTATTACATTACCCCTTTGATGTGCTGCCTGTTTAGTTATGTCTAAGGCCCTACTCCTGCGTATGGTTCATTTTAACTGTAGAGGACAAAGTACGCCTTTGTACTTGCACTACTACAATAGAACATTTATGTGCCATCATTATGCAATCATGAAAATCTTTGATACAATATTCAACAAATACATTTTAAAACATTTTCAGTAATATTTTTAATTTCAGATTCAAACAGCAGCTTTTCTGTTGCAGAATCTTCACAATATGTTAACTGCATAGTGTTATTAGAGTCCACCTTTTACACACTAGTAACAATTTTTTGTTGTCAAGGAGATGGACTACGATTTTCTTTCCTGGTAAGAAACTCATACTGAGCTAGATGTTATCAGAATATTCAAACAAACTATAATAGTTTAACCCCTTTACAACTGTATAAATATAACCTGTATGTCCATACTATTCATTCAGGAATTTACAAAAGAGTTGGAAGAAATATATTCTGAACACCAACAGTTCATGGACATATCTAAGAGTTTCCATGGGAACTCTTCCATTCTACTACATTTTTTTAACATCAGTAACTCCCTCACTATTTCATATTTTCATCTGTATTGTTTTTCAGATCTCAGCATATTAGTAGAAGTCACAGGGCCAAGTAGCCTTTGGAACCATGCTGCTGAGGCTTCTAGGTGAGTCAGAGATCAAATGGGAAAAAATAAAGTAGAGGTATTCTGCCATGCTCTGTTCAGAGAACCATAAGAAGGATTTGAGTCCCGGAAAACCTACTTTACAGCGAGAGACTAAACTTTAGTCTATCAAAGAGAAAGTTAAGTGGTGATTTGATCACAGATCTACAATTAGCTGCATGGAGAAAAGATATCAGGTATTAGAAGGATCTTTAATCTAGCAGATAAGGCAAGATGCAGTGGAAAATGAAGTTCAACTGGAAATAGGAGGCACATTTTTAACAATCAGAATAATTAATCATTGGAACAACTTTGTAAGGTATGTGGTCAATTCTCCATTACTTCAACTTTTTAAATCAAAATTGCACGTCTTTCTAAAAGATATGCTGTAGTTCAACTGGAAGTTGATGGGCTAGATGCAGGAATAACTGGGTAAAATCTGGTTTCAGAGTAGCAGCCATGTTAGTCTGTATTCGCAAAAAGAAAAGGAGTACTTGTGGCACCTTAGAGACTAACACATTTATTTGAGCATAAGCTTTCATGAGCTACAGCTCACTTCATTGAATGCATCCGATGAAGTGAGCTGTAGCTCACAAAAGTTTATGCTCAAATAAATTTGTTAGTCTCTAAGGTGCCACAAGTACTCCTTTTCTTTTGGGGTAAAATCTATAGCTCTGTGTTATATAGGAGGTCAGACTACATTATTTTAGAGGATCCCTTCCTTTGCCTCTTGTTTTTTGTTTGTCTGTCTTTGCAGGAGTAGCCATTGTGTTTACTAGCTGCATGGGCTGCACAAGGAAGCTCTCCAGGATTCCATCAGTTTTCCTCTTGTAGCCTTTCCATGTACAAAGCACTTCTGCAATTTAGAGTCTGTTCCTCTCTCTGTCAACCTCTTAACACATGAATCAGAGTGCCCAATGATAAATGCTTGGGATTATGTGATCTTAAAAGCTCTTTTATACTAGAGCACTGTTTCCACTGCTGCTGGTGTCAGGCCAAATTTAAGAATAACGGGCAATTGACCCATACATTTTATCAGTCAGATTGTACACAGTCCATGGATCAACTCTTTTAACCTTTACTATATACTCTCTTTTATGTGTTCTATGGAAAAACATGAATGGCTTCATTCTCTTTTATATTAAAGCTCTCTTACCCAGCTGTGGCAGTGTCCACACGTAATCTGCATCCACTTTAACGCTCCTTTACATTGCAGAATTTGGTAAAAGTTTTAGTATAAATGAGAATTAGACCAATTATCTTTTTTCAATATTATAATAGAAATGTAAAGATAATGTAATTTGTACCAATGAGCAAAACCAATAGGTGTGAGTCTTTGGCTTATGTAGATTGAATGCACTATAATAGAAAGTTGAAATTTGTTTTTTGTTGGTTTTTCACGATAAACATAACTTACTGTTTTAACTGATAATACTATCCGGGTACTGCATTAGTTAATGTGGATCTCCTGCCAGTCTTTAGAACAGAGCTCTCTACTATGGGTACTTTTCCTGAAGGCCAGCAACAGAGATAAGCAAAATTTGAATTTCCATCTTGCAGGAAATTCCAATATTTCAGCATTTGTTTTTGTCCCCAATCAGGATGAGAAGTTGAAATATTGAAAATTCTTCCTGGAATGGAAATTCCAAAACAAAATTGATTTAGAAATGTCAAAACACTTTTTGCATTTTGATCAAAATGAAACATTTTAACATCCCCAAAATTGAAATATTTGGTTTCAGTTTGTTGAAATGAAATAAATGTCTTCATTTTAAGCCATTTAAATATTAAAAGCATTTCCTAGTGTGGCATATTGCCTTATGGAAGTTCAAAAACCTGATGCTCCTATGGGCCAGGTTTCCTGGGCAGACTACCTCTCCCATGATGCATCCAAACATGTGACTCTTATGATGTGCCACACAGAGCTTGCTCAGTACATTGTATTACAAAAGCTGTAGTCCTCCAGGGATCTCAGCCATTAGGAGAGATTGAAGGCCAAAGTACAACTCCCATCAGGCAATCCACTGATAGGGAAATGCAGTTTATGTTGTATTGAATTGATTCAAAATGAAACATTATAGGACTGTTGAATAGAATGAAATATTCCAATTTGGGTTGAATCAACCTGTAAAGAACTATTTTATTTTGATTTTCATAATGGCAAAATAATGGCTTTTCCATTGAAAATTTTGATTTGGCAGAATCTGTATTTTCCATCAGAAAATCATTCCAATGGAAAATTCTCAGCCAGCCCTACTCAGCAATCCCTTTGAGCATGCGGACATTGAAGAGAGTAACAGCTACTTGCTTTTCTTTGCTCACACTCAATTCCATTATTCAGGAAATGGGTGAGGAGCACACAGCAGGATACATTACCATAGTGCTGCTGCTTAGTAGAGTCTTTCTTCTCCCCTCCTTTTAATTAATGCTATCTTCTTTGATAATTTTTTAAAATAAAAATCTGAATATGCATGTGAATTTTAGAACGCTGTGTTAAATATCAGCTCTTAAAACAGAATGTTTGCTCTCAGGCCAAAGCTTCCCAAAGAAGTTCCTGCAGAATGTAAACCAAAAATAACTAACATTCACAACACACACGCTCAGAACGCTGCCAACATCAGGACTTGAATTGGCAGTACATATGTGCTCTGTAGGTTCAATCACCACAATACATCACTTTGATCCACCCATATATTCAGACATCAGGTTATCTGCCAACCCAGAGCACCAGTTCTGCCGCACATGCACAAATGACTTTCTGGCTTGTCACCTTGGCTTGATTTACGCTGTACATCCAATTTTTTTCCTGAATAACTTCTAAAATATTGCTTTCCCAAAAGTCAGTGGACATTGCTGAGATCAAACCTGAGCAGATGATATCAGTTTGGGAGGATCAAAGCCATAGTTTGAGCCTTAGGTGTTTAAAAAAAAAAAGTTACAAGAATTATAAAATTAATGTCACAGGTTTTTATGCTCTGATAGTGTCCTGCTTCGGACTTGTTGGGCACTGTACAAACAAAAGAGACAAACCCTGCCCTGAGGGGCTTGCATGCCAGGACACAAATAGATGAAGGGTAGAGTAATCAAATGAATTTGGACCAGCTTTGTTACTGGTATTATATTTTTTTAAAATTAGGGGGTTAGAGATAGGAAGAAAGGGAGCAGGAAAAAAGGAAAGAAACAGAAGAGCAACAGTTACAGCTTGTCACCTGTCTAACCATGATTTCAGGCAGGGTTTTGTGGGCTTCATTGCAGAGGTAAGTCTTAAGGAGGGATTTGAAGGAGAACAAGGTAATGACTTTGGATTTTTTCAGGGAGCTTTTCTCATTTATAAAAATGGCAGAGAAAGCATGAAGGTGTTTAAGGGAGAGGCTGACTGGTGGGTATTAAAGACGGTGAATCCTGGCAGAGTAATGTTGGGGGTCAACATCATGAGAGGTTATAAGGTCAGCTAGTTACGGTGGGACTAAGGTATACAAGGCTTTGAGGTAAAGACAAGAGGCTTGTATTTGATGCTCAGGTGAAAGGGGACCCAGGGGGGAAAGACAATGGGAAAAATGATGTGAGTGAGTAGCCAACATTATTTTAGCAGCAACATTCTGAATAGACTTGTGAGGATCAAGGTTGCAATAGTCAATGTCAGACCAGAGGAGGTTACAATAGTCAAGACGTGAAATGATGAGGACTTGGATGAGTGCTTTGGCAGTGCCCAGAGGAAAGGCTGGAATTTACAGTTACTGTGTAAGGAAAAAGTGTTGAGATTTAGAAATGGCCTGAATGTGGGTACAGTAAGGGTTTGAGCTTTGAGCTGGGTGTGTACTTACCAGCTCAAGGAAATGTACCCACGTTAGCTCTAATCGTGCTAGCATGGTAAAAATAGAGCGTAGCCGCATGAGTGCAAGGGGTAGGAGGGGCTAGCTGCCCCAAATACAATCCCATCTGAGTCACTAACTACGACTACCCTCTCCTGTTGCTCACGCCATGGCACCCGTACTCTACTTTTAGTGTGCTAGCTCAATGAGAGCTAGTAAGGTATGTCTCTTTGAGCTGGGAATCACATACCCAGCTGAAAGCATAGACATAGCCTAAGAGGGCCAAATCAAAGCTGACATCCAGGTTACAGGCCTGAGTGACTGGGACAGTGGTGGTGTTCTCCACAGTAATGCAGAAATGGGGAGAGGGGAGCATTGGAGGGAAGCTCAAGAGCTCAGTTTGGGCCATGCTGAGTTAACATAATGAATCCACAAAGATGTCAGAAAGATAGGCCAAGATACTAGATTGGAGGAAGGGAGTTAGGCACCTAGAGAAAAGTAGATTTGAGAGACTTGAGAGACATCAGCATAAGATAAGCACACCTACAAAGAGAGTGTACTGGGAGAAGAGCAGGAGTAGGACGGCTTGCACCGTGGCTTCTATGGTTGGGAGCCAGGATAAGAGCCTAAGAGTGAGAAGGAGGAAAGCGGAGCTGGGGACCCTGGCTGAACAGGGCTTCTGGAGAATCTGGAAGCAGTCAGAAAATTGGGCAGGCACAGCCTCCGAGAGATGTGCTTTTGTTCCTTTTCTTTACCAAAAGGGAAGATGTTGTGTCATAATTACTTTATGTCGACGAAGAATGTTACTTGTTGGCACACATTGTCACAAAATAAAATAGTTATAATAGATAATGCAAATGATTTAATAATGAAAGCTAATTCAGTTTTGAATAACTGCCAATACAGTACATTTGTTATGCTTTAATTATTATACAAAACCTGAACTGTCCACATTTTTTATTTATTGAGATCACTGAAACTTATAAAGACATTCAAGCCAGCTGCCACACATATTGAATTTCAAAATAGGTGTATTTAAGAAATTTTATGTAAAAATAAGTGGCTGATCAAAAAATCTAGAAAAGACATTTTAGCCTAAGAAGAACAATATGACTCAATTTTGGGTGAAAACTAATAGTATCTAAACTACTTGAGAGAGTGTAGTATTGCTATAAGTGTACAGCACAATACAGCCTTAACTAGGGAGCTGTGACCTGCACCTCCATAGTAAGACTGAATGGACATATCTGAAACCCTGGCAAAACTATGTACTATAAGTGGTCAGCCAAATTCACAAGTTGACCCCATCTAGAAATATGGACTTGTTCCTACAAGTGCCGATCAGGGAAGAGCCTGAAGCAAGTGACACTGGCATGGTGGAGAAGCTTGGATGGTGGCTACTTTCGAAAAAAATGGCTAAGCAGCACCTACATGCATGCCAGTATGAGACAATGCACTGACCCACAATCTGGGATTCCTCATAATCAATTATATATAGTGCAACAAATTTCAAAAAAGCAGATTGATATACTGTGGGATGAGTGCTGGTCCTGCCTGGGATCAAAATAAGGGGGCTGGAAAGAAAAAGGATCTGAGGCGGGACAAGAACGAGCTAGAAAGAAGGAGTTTGAAAAGGACAAACTTTCCATGCACAGTGGTCTTTGTTTTCTTTGTTATTTGATCTCCTGCAGAAAACAAATAGACCTGAATTCTAAAATTTTCTTTACCCAAAAGAAACCCATCTAAAAACGGTATTAGTTATCAAGGACTCCATTGTTTTGCCAGTGCATTTTCTCAGCTAAAGGCTGTTATACTTAAGGAAAATGATCTTGCCTTGTACAGCAAAATCAGGGTCTGCATTTTTTTTCTATCACTTCTTTAGAGTGGAAGCTAAAGAACAATGCAAGACTTGTCTAGGAATGACAGCAGAATGGAAACATTACGGGTGGTATTTATTGTAGAAGTTGACAATTCTGCACTAGTCACAAATCACAACAATGTAAATTGCTCCAAGAGTAACAGCATTCACCAGAGGCGTGGATTCATTCAAACAGAAAAATGAACAGCAGTACTAGGACCTTATCAGTTGCATTAATTGAAGATAATCTTTCCCAGAATCTGATTATTGTTTCTGCTGTCCATTTTCATTCTCAAATTATAGGGCTGGCAATTCATAAAGCTTCCACTATTAAAAAGCTTCTGACGGGAGTATCCCATAGGAAAAACTTATGTGAGAAGACAAGAGTAGAACTGTGTGGAGAAGGGAAATTCCATTTCATGGAGGCTTTTCAAGATTCTGACATTCAATTTTGTTCCTATTAGGGACAAAACATGAAAGTTTTGAAATTCTCTGCAAAAGAAAATACCTCCCCGCAAAAAATTTTAATGTTGACAAAATTGAAACATTTTATTTTGGTTTCAACTTTTTCAACTGTGATTTCTCAGAATGCAGCTCTTATCTCACAGATCATTGGTGGATCATCAAAGCAGACTTCCTCTCTATCAAGACATAGGTGGTCCATTAGAGCACAGCACCTCTCTTCTACGCATTCCCTCCCTCAGATCCATGCCCAGTTCAATCCCCACTTCTCCTCCATAATCTTACACACAGCCCAAATTTCCTTGTGCCCCCACAGTTCCATATAGCCACCATGCCCCCTAAAGCTTCACATATCATCCATGGGTTCCTACAACCCCATGCCTTCTCAATCTACCGTGCTCTTCCCAAACCAACACCCTTATCTTCCTCATGTTCCTTCACAATGCAACTCCACTCCTCAAGATGCTCAAAGGAACCTACTAATGTGGGGTCAAGGGGGTCATGGGCTACAGTGAACACTCTGACATGAGGAGACCTGCCACAAAAACATCTCAATGTGGGGGAAGGGAAGGGCCAAGGAACATGCCTTCATTCCACAGGAGTGCCCAGGCAGGGCACATGCAGGGTGCTGCCAGAAGCAGAGGGGGCCAATGGGGAGGGCATATTCAGGAGCAGCTCAGATTTGCAGGGGGAGCTAGGAGTGGGAAAGGAAGCATTAACACTGTCCTGCCTTTTCCACCCTCCTAATATTCTGTGGTTCATCAATCCCAGTGCGGCAAACTAGAACATTTTCACTGGCTGGAGAAAGGATGGAAGCACCAGTGCTTTGCCCCAACTTCCTCTGCTGTGTCACTGTGCTGCTCCTGTGTAGCCCTTACCCAAAGTTGGAGGTAATTGCTAAGATATTGACATATTTGCTCCTAGCAACCCCCACCTAGTCATCAGGTCTACGCTGGAGATGCTTGAGGACATGCTTTAGCTTAAAGCTAAAGAAGGGGAACTAACACTGGGGGAACATGTCACACAAGGGGAGGAGGAACCAAATCAGGAAAAAGACATTGGACATCATTGTGGACAGTTCAATGGAAATCTTGGCTTAATGTACAGCAACTGTCCAAAAAGCAGAAAGAAAAAACAAAAACCCCAACCCTGTAGATTCTAAAATGAGGGAGAAAATAAAGGGAGACACAGCAAAGATAGAGCTGAAGAAACAGAATAATATCAGTGAGTGAAGGAAAACATTTTGGGTTTCCCCACAAGACATACATGTAATAAAATCTTTCTGTTCTAAGAAAACTAGCTAGAACTCCCTTACCATACCTCCTTACTCAGGGCAATGGTTGCATACACTGTGTGCATCCACAGCTCTCCCATCTTCTGCTGCACTGAAGAGTGAAATTTTGGAATAAAACTGAAGTTGGACGCGCCTTCCGTGGCAGTACAAAGCATTAAGCCAACAGGCAATGAGGCCAGCCCCATCGTCCTACTTTTTTAAAATGTATAATTCATAAAAAGAACAATTGCCAATAATCACAGCAGAGAAAGATTTTCTGTAATGTTCATTGCAGAAAAGAGCATTTTCTCTTTGGTATTTCTAGTTAGACAGTTCTAATAATGGGGACAGTAATATGGCAGTTTGGGAAGGCTAAAATTAGCATTTGACAAGTACTTTGTGGTTCACAATGTAAATGTCTATGGCATAATTCAGTTCCTCTAAAAGGTAAAGTCTGATATTCTGCTCATCTCAATTGCTGGAAGGTGTGAACTGACTTTCCAAATTCATGGTCTTTTAGTAACTTTCAGAGGGTACTAATTCATGTAAGTCCCCAAAGCATCTTGTCAAAGCTTTTTCACAGTGCAAAGATAATAATACTTCTCACTACACTTTATGTGTTTTGGAACACAGGCTTTCTGAATCACAAGACCCTTTTGTTTTCTGTACTTTTCTGGGCAGATGGTTTCATACAGCATTTCAAAAGAAGTCAAAAATGCAATTTTATTCATGCAGATGGAGCTGCAAATTCTATCCTAAGAGTTGCACATAGGAAAATCCAACAATTTACAGTTTCTAATTTATGAAATTCCACTCTAATTAATAAATAAGAATTACATGATAAAGTCAATACCAATTGTCTAATTTTTTTAAGTTGCTTTTAAGTAGAAATCCCCATACACCGGTCCTCCTGCATGAAAAGGAAGCCAACGTTAAATAATTTAAACAAGCTTGATGTAACAGTTCAGTTTACTGAAGTTTAAGCCTCAAGCAGAAAAGCTTTCTTATTTAGATAGTATAAGAAGAAGAGGACTTTAGAAATTTTCACTGTGGAAATAATTTGCTTATCAGTGTCACTTTATGTGACAGTTTCATTGTGCCTTCTCAGAAGGTATAAGCATACAAAATCATGCATTAGACAAGCTCTGTTACACACAGATAGCATTCCTTTAGATTCTTGATGTCACGCCCTTATTACAAAGCAAACTGTTTGTTACTAAACAGTAGACCAATAAGAAGACCTAATCCAGACCAGGGCATCTTGGTTTGCTTCTGAGGCAGGGTAAATGGGTTAAGATGAGCTATCTAGCTGCATGTTGTGTTTTGGGTCAGGCTTAACAGAACACAAACCCCAGCTGGGTGGTTACTATGAATGGAGGACGTCCAGAGCGGAAGAGGGCTGCAGGCAGGGAGACACTCAGCAGTCACCCTCTGGAGTGAGAGTGTAGAGGGACCAGGAAGGTCAAGAAGGAAGACTCAAATGAGAGGGAAGAGAGTAGAAAAATATCCTCTCCCTGGGAAGCAACCCAAAAGAAGGATGAGAAGAGCAACGCTATTCCCAGGATGAGCTGAAGCCTGATGGGAAGTGGGAACCCTGAGGAGCTGCGGCCTGCCTAAATCCGCGAGTGAGGGGAGGAGTCTGCCAGTTCTTGGACAGTGGGGCTGTGGAAGGCACAGGAGTCTGGGATGAAGTGAGGGGAAAATACTATAGCAGCTGAGGCACACCTGTGAGGAAGAAGCAACCTACTGAACCCAGCTGGGCTGAGAGTTTGTGTGTGTGTGGTTCTAGTGGATTTTGGTAAAGGACTCTGTGGTTCCAAAAGGGGCTGGACTCTATCATGTGGTCTAGTTGGAGGGCCAGGACACTCCTACAGCTGGATAAGGCCAATGCATTGTGGAGGAAACTGAGACATTAGTGCTGCAATGCCACATCCAGCCAGGAGGTTGTGTGTTAGGACAACAACTTGCCACAGGCAGAGCATGTATGCATAATGATAGACTCAAACATCCCTATACAATCAAAGGAAAAAGTGGTACCTTGGAATGGCATAGGAACTACCCAACAATAACACTGTGTATACTGTATGTTTAAACCACCCTTTTTAATTCCCATCCTGGAAGCCTAGATGAGAACAAAGTAGGAACTTGAGGAGCTGAAATAATGTCTCCAGTCCACCAATAGAATATAATGATTTGGGGCCAGGCATGTAAGAATCTATCTACCCACTAACTCTGAAAGCTTCGGAGAAGGTTTGTGGGAGAACCTGCAAATGCTACTAATGTAGAAGAAAGCCTCCAGAGACACTCACACATTGGACAGTCTGATTACATCTGCCATCCTCTCAGTTAAAATCTCAAGAGACATTTTGCCCCAAAATACCCCTTTGGTCTACAGAAAGATGTGCTGGACTGGGAACCAAGAAACAATGGGTTGTGGTCTCACCTCTTCTGATGAAGTCTCTGAATTGTGCAGCTCACAGTGATAATGACTGATTAAGGTCTGACATCTCCACCCCAGGAGAGAGGTAGCTAAGTAACTGACAGGTTGCACAAGGTCTCTCCAGGCAGAGCTGGGAACAGAGCCCAGAACACTAATATGATGCAGTCAACTCTCATTCACTCAATCATACTTTCTTTCAGACTGTACCAAATCTATATGCCTAGCTATTATGTGGATAACCACTGCTCTAACCACTAGACCATACTCTACTCACAGAGACAGGAATAAATGATCTGGAGGATGGTGTGGATTGCACTCTCAGCAAATTTGCGGATGATACTAAACTGGGAGGAGTGGTAGATACGCTGGAGGGGAGGGATAGGATACAGAAGGACCTAGACAAATTGGAGGATTGGGCCAAAAGAAATCTAATGAGGTTCAATAAGGATAAATGCAGGGTCCTGCACTTAGGATGGAAGAATCCAATGCACCGCTACAGACTAGGGACCGAATGGCTCGGCAGCAGTTCTGCGGAAAAGGACCTAGGGGTGACAGTGGACGAGAAGCTGGATATGAGTCAGCAGTGTGCCCTTGTTGCCAAGAAGGCCAATGGCATTTTGGGATGTATAAGTAGGGGCATAGCGAGCAGATCGAGGGACGTGATCGTTCCCCTCTATTCGACACTGGTGAGGCCTCATCTGGAGTACTGTGTCCAGTTTTGGGCCCCACACTACAGGAAGGATGTGGATAAATTGGAAAGAGTACAGCGAAGGGCAACAAAAATGATTAGGGGTCTAGAGCACATGACTTATGAGGAGAGGCTGAGGGAGCTGGGATTGTTTAGTCTGCAGAAGAGAAGAATGAGGGGGGATTTGATAGCTGCTTTCAACTACCTGAAAGGGGGTTTCAAAGAGGATGGCTCTAGACTGTTCTCAATGGTAGCAGATGACAGAACGAGGAGTAATGGTCTCAAGTTGCAATGGGGGAGGTTTAGATTGGATATTAGGAAAAACTTTTTCACTAAGAGGGTGGTGAAACACTGGAATGCGTTACCTAGGGAGGTGGTAGAATCTCCTTCCTTAGAGGTTTTTAAGGTCAGGCTTGACAAAGCCCTGGCTGGGATGATTTAACTGGGACTTGGTCCTGCTTTGAGCAGGGGGTTGGACTAGATGACCTTCTGGGGTCCCTTCCAACCCTGATATTCTATGATTCTATGATTCTATGAATAGAAACCAGAAATCTTGATGCCCCACACTCCACTGCTGCCTCACAAATAATTATATAAATTTATTAGAGCATAAGCTTTCGTGAGCTACAGTTCACTTCATCGGATGCATCCGATGAAGTGAGCTGTAGCTCACGAAAGCTTATGCTCTAATAAATTTGTTTGTCTCTAAGGTGCCACAAGTACTCCTTTTCTTTTTGCGAATACAGACTAACACGGCTGCTACTCTGAAACAAATAATTATGTAACTCACTATGTTTTATGTCCTCCTCTAGAGATTAGTTCACCTAGAGAACAGCAGCCTAACTGTGTTACCAGTTGCTCCTTTCACTCAAATAGTAGAGATCTATGCTGTGGATCTGGAGTTACCCAATTCAAAACCTGCTGATCATCCATATGGGAAAAAATAGCATGCATTCATGAAATTAGAGACTAACATAATGCAAACACAAGGAATGACAATTAAGTTTGCCCTATATGAGAAGTGTTTGGTAGCTTTCCGTTCCACTCCCACATCACAAACTCATGAGCACACTTTGGCAGACTCATTAGAGAGGCCAAGAATTTCCATGATCATGGAGGCTGAACTGTGCTTGTTATTCCTAGAGGAAGTTCCTCCCATCCAGATTAGAGTTGAAGCCTGCTGATGAGGCAGGGTATATGGAAAGATTACCTCCCTGCTGCCCTATAAGTACACAGAGGACTTCACTTACCAGGGGTCTTATGCCAATGCCTTTCACCAGCACTGAATTCACATACTTAATTCAGACACTAGCTTAAAAAATTGTATCCTCATTCTGTTATTCTAATATTCTAAAATATATTAGTTTACCAAGGTCACATTCTGCCAATTTCATTTCCAGTTAAGGTTGAGGAAAATGAATAACTAGAACACAGTTAAATAAATTTGTCCTGTTTAATTTTAGCAATGAAAATTTTGGTGTACAGAATTGATAAAGTTCTGTTACTATTTAAACACATAGCCAAAATATAAGGCAATTTTGTAGTATAAGGACTCATGTTAGTTTTAAATTAAGCACTTGAAAATTACACTACAGTGCTGGCGAATCAAATAGACAGTTGCCGTTACATGAGAAATTCTTTCAGTTATAATCTTTTGGAACCTTGACAAAGGATAACAGAATACCTTTCATCACAAGTACACTATGATCATTATTGGTATGACATGCTCTGCCTATCTTTGATCTAATCTATCTATCTATCTATATATATGGAAAGCTATAAATAAGCAAATATTTGTTTGATTTGATATTTGGTAGACTTCTCAGAAAATAAACAATATATTGAGGGGTAAAAATGTACTTTAACACGTTTCTATTACATTTTCAGCCTATGACTCGTAGGTTAGAGAATATTAAATCAGTTATGTCCCAAATTGGAAAGTAATTGCATTTTAGTGGACTGTTGCACTGCATTGCACTGTTGAACTGGTGCTAAACTGACTTAATGGGGGCTCCACATAGGCACAGCAATTCACCCCCATGCAGTCATTTTCAGGCTCAGGGCCTTAGTGTTAACTTCAAAACTTTTCAGCACCTCTTTCATTGCTAGGTTCTGGTTTGACGAATATGAAGATATTTTTTTCTACTGACAGGTTTCAGAGTAGCAGTCGTGTTAGTCTGTATCTGCAAAAAGAACAGGAATACTTGTGGCACCTTAGAGACTAACAAATTTATTCGAGCATAAGGTTTTGTGGGCTACAGCCCACTTCATCGGATGCATGCAGTGGAAAATACAGTAGGACAATTTTATATGCACAGAGAACATGAAACAATGGGTTTACCATGCACACTGTAACGAAAACTCTCATAATAGTGTGCATGGTAACACCCATTGTTTCATGTTCTCTGTGCATATAAAATCATCCTACTGTATTTTCCACTGCATTCATCCGATGAAGCGGGCTGTAGCCCACAAAGCTTATGCTCAAATAAATTTGTTAGTCTCTAAGGTGCCACAAATACTCCTATTTTTTTCTACTATTATTGTTTCACTGTGTAAGCTGATCTGTGTGGACAGAAACAGAAGTTGACAGATAGAAAATATTTGATTGATCAATTAACTTTTTTTATTTTTATGTAATGCTGTGTACCTTACATACTACAATAACTTGACATATAGGCCAAGATCCTCAGCCCAGGATCACACAACATAGTTCAGGTGACCTTTGCACTCCCCCAGTCCTGGGCTGACTGTGTGAGGGGCAGTCCTCCGTCTAGACTACCAGCATAAATCAGAAGAGCCCAAGAATTACTCTTAAATTAGCTGAGTGCCAACAAACCCCAGAAGCAATACAGCACCTGGGAATCAGTAAGCAATACAGAAACTGTATCAGCCTCCCTTTTCCAGCTATCCTTTCCCCCTTTGCTGGCAACAGGAAGAGAGGGAGAAGAAATGGGGTGTATCTTTGTTCCATGGAAGGAATCCCTTTACACTAGGTAGGATGATCCTCCTGTGGCTGGCTACACGAGCTGTAGAGCTAGAATCATTTGGCAGGGTGGTGCAAAATGGCCACACAGCACCACAGAGTGTGGGACTTAGAGTTAGGTAGATCTGATCAGATGATGACAATTCTGTTTTGCAACAACATTAGAAATTTGGTTTCCTGCTACATTGGAATGAAACCAAAACCTTTTGAACATTTTCGCAAAAACGGAATTGTGTCAAAATGTTCATTTTCAGATTGAAAGTAGAGCTTTTTGATTCAGGAAAGGGATATGTATGGCTAGGGCACTGGTGTGGGTGATTTGATTTCAAGTCCCTATTTCCCTGATTTGGAGCAGAGTTTTTCATCCCATATTACTCTGCTTCAGGCAGAGCAGAGATCTGAACCTGATCTCCCACCACAGTGCCCTAAACCACCAGGCAACAGAGTGTGAGAGAGTCTTTCTTTCATTTGATTAAAAATGCTCTCTCTTGAATCGGAATGTAATATTTAACTTCCAACGTAAATCAGTCCTTTAATTTCACTTTTGTCTGCTTAGTCAGATCTCTCCCATGCCACCTTCATGATCTTGCAAATGAGAGAGGAGATTCAAATATTTGGGATGAATAAAATTTTGAAGTATTACAACTACAGGTGTCCCTTCAAATGTCTTTACATCTAACTCCTCAGAACCTCCAGCTCTTGTACATCCGTCCACCTCTGGTCATTTGGTCTAGCAAGCTGCCTTTACCCAACAAGGCCTCATGCACTGACTGCCTCCCCTTGTGACAGACACACAGCACATCTTCATTTTCTTCCTTCTCTAACAATGACTTTCCCTATGGTAACTCACAGGCAACAGAGTGTTGATCTGTGGAGCTACCTCCAGAGGAAGCAGGAAAAAAAAGCAAAAAAAAGAAATACACAGATAGTCCAGAGAAAAAGAACTATTCAGGAATGCTCAATGATTGATATGGGGAGGGAACACCCTCCAGGTACCATAGCAAATAGGAGAAGTACTACTGCCAAGTTGCCTCCAGAGTGCTGAGTGCAGCACTGGATGTATGACTTCCCCTAACTCACTAATGTAATGCTGATAGCTCCTAGGTGAAGAGGCAGACCCTCAAGCCTCCATCCAACAGGCCAAGCTCAGGCAGAGGCCAAATGATTGTGAAGAAAAGAAAATCAAAACAAAACATAACAAACACATTTATCAAGGACTGAAGCTGCCTTGTTATGAGGGGAGAATTCCCAACACATGGGCAACTGAAAATGCAATGGAGAGCTAAAAGTGTGTGATCACATACTATTTAAAATAAAACCCTGTAAACATTACCACATCCATTTACCTGAGTATCCTTTACTGTTACCTGGAGTTCATATTTCTTCAAAATCCATGAATGCCTGTATAAATGTTCCAAGGCTAAATGAATAGCAGGTAACACTCCTGCTGTTAGATTTCTCTGGCCTGTTATGCAACTGACCGGTAAAAGCCCAAGAATAGATAGGCGAATATGATCCGGTTCTTCAGAACATCTGATTATTAGCAGCATGTAAATTACCAGAATCTCCCTCCTCCATCTCCAGAAAACCATCTTTCCTAGTGTCTCTCTCTGTCTTCCTGTCTCCCCTTGAAGCATTCATCCCTAGAGAGAACAGGCCTCAGCTTCTCTCTATGCCAGACATTTTGCAGCTTTCTTTTGCCATGGTCAGTTATGTCCCTCTGAGAAAGGAGCTAATTGTTATTAAAGGATAAAGAGCTCTCCAAGGCTGGCTTTTCCAATTTGGATAGTAATCCTGCTCACAGCAGTGCTGTGAATCAATATTTCACAAGAATAATCTCTAGGCAAATTGCTCTGCCAAGTCTAATTTTAAATGTGTCATTTCAGACATTTCTTTAGCAGAAATAATCCATAGTTGACAAATCTATAAACAAATAAGTATAATCATTCTTTTAAAATCTGATATTTTATTAGTTGATCAAAATGCTAGTATATTGAAATATTATTTTCAGTGCCTCTTCATGCTCTCACGTATGCAATATTGCTTCAGTTTGTTTTATTTTGTATTATTTAGCTATCAATCGTTGTTTCAAATTACATTATATGAACCAAACAGAGAATATGTAGTGTTGTACATTGATAATATCTTATATGCTTCCAGAAAGGAATGAAATAGCTCAATCACAGTTGCACACCTTGGACCTAATTCTATTCTCCCTGCACGCCCAAAACTTCTATTAAAGTCAATGGGAATTTTGCACGTACAAGGAATGTAGGTTTGACCTTCTCTCCTACAGTGATGATTGCTTTGGATAATATCTTAGAATCTAATTAATTTTACCTCACTATTTGCAGTCGTCTTAAGGAACACCCATAATAAGTATGAAGAAGTTATAAACCCTGAGGTAATCATACCTATTTATCTAAAGAAAAAACTGGCAGATTTTCAGGGCAATCACTATAATTATAAATAGATGTGTGGAAAAGACTTTTGCCATCTTGCAAATTTTTTTGGAGATTGCAAAAAAAAATCCCATTCCAAGTTGAGACAAAAAAAATCTAAATCTTGAAAATGTGCATGAATGAAAAATAAAAAAAAATTAAAAATTCAGGTTGGCTCAATCAAAATGTTTCATTTGGATAACTTCAAAAACATTTAATTTTGATTTCAACCATTTTTATTTGTTAAAAAATTACTATAATTAGATGAAATTTCTAAACAAAAAGTAATTTTGCATGAGAAAAACAGAATTTTTCATTTTGAAAATGTTGAGACAAAACATTTTTACAATTTCAAAACTTTTTTCAAGAAATTTCTCTAAATCAACCCTTTCCCACAAAAAGTTTTGGTTTGAATGAACTGGCATTTTCTGATCAAAAAACAAAAACAAAAAAACATGCATCAAAAAATTCCCAGCCATCTCTTATTGTAAACTTCCTAATTTTTGGTAACTGCATTCTGTACATTGGATGACCCAAGGTACAGAATATGCTTTAAATAAAATTATGTTAAAACTTCTAAATATCTCAGCTGGAAGTAATAAAGGGCTAGATGGCATTTGAACAGCTATCCCTGAGTAAAGGGGTAAGGCATAGGTGCACTGACTGAGGAGGAGCCCAGGATTTCAGTCTACTGCTGGAGCTGACCAGTAGCCAGTTACTAGTTACCTTGCACCAACTCTCTTGTCCTGGTTAATGTCTGGTTTTTGACAGGAACACCCAGTCGAAAAGAGATCCTGGCAGCTCTGGTCAGCACAGCTGACGGGGCCATTGACTATCTGATTGGCAGCGCCACGCAGTGGGGCTGGCAGGCTCCCTGCTAGCCTCTGCACCACGTGGCTCCCAGGAAGCAGCCAGCACATCCCCCCTCCACCTCCTACATGTAGGGGTAGCCAGGAAGTTCTGCGCGCTGCCTTCGCCCCAAGCACCATCCCTTGTGGGCGTGGTGCCTGCAGACAGGGCAGTGCGCAGAGCTGCCTGGCCGCTCCTCCCTGTAGGAACTGAAGAGGGGACATGCCGGCTGCTTCTGGGAGCTTTTTGAGGTAAGTGCCGCCCGGAGCCTGCACCCCTGAGCACCCCCGTACCCGAACTCCCTGCCCTAGCCCTGATCCTACTCCCATCCTCTGAACCTCTCAATCCCAACCCAGAGCACCCTCCTGCACCCCAAACCCCTCATCCCATCCCCACCCTGGAGCCTGCACCCCCAGCCAGAGCCCTCACCCCCTCCCACACTCCAGCCCCCTAAGCCAGCCTGGTGAAAATAAGCGAGTGAGTGAGGGTGGAGAGAGCGAGCGATGGGGGGGTGGGGGGATGAAGTGAGCAGAAGTGGGGACTCAAAGGAAGGGCGGGGCATGGGTGGGGCCTCAGAGTAGAAAGTTGGCAGCCCTAGTCCTGACCTGTGCTGGGAAGAGCAGAGCCCACCTATTTTTTATTCCTCTCTCCCCTCCCCCAGGCTCAAGCACAGGATGAATGGAGAGTACTGAGTGCTCAGCCCCCACTCTTCCCCACCACGCTTGTCTACAGCCCTGATGCAGTGAGGCAGTATTGGGGACCATGCAGGGCAGGGAGAAGAAGGGATTTACTCCTCTTTATGTCCTTGCCAAACTGCATAGAGCTAGGCCCAAATCCAGCACAAAATTATTGGAACCCTCTCACTGAGTAATTTAGAACATTATCTGGTCAGAACACTATAGAGTATGCAAGGATAGATCAATTCTGCACTAGCAGGGGAATAGATATAATGATGCAATCAGTATTTTCCAGCCCTTAAACCTATATCAGGCCTCGGATACAAGGGCTTATGTCTCAGGCTCTCTTCCTACTACACCACTATTGGCAGAAAGAGGGACAAAATGATTCACCAGTATGACCTCGTTTTCTGCAACATATCAGACCTGATTTCAGAAGAACCAGCTCATTAGCACTAAATTTTGCAGAAAACTGAATATTCCTGTATTGCCAGAGTAGCATTCCAACAGCTATGTTGCAACTCATATTATGCTCCTGTGCAAGAAAGTAAAAATATTTAGAACACACACACACACAAACACACATCCATCCGTACATAGGCTACTCAGATCTTAGGTCCAAGTATTTTGGAGTAAACGAGGCTACTGGCTGACAAGAATAACTGCAACAATGTGAAATAGGTAGCAATTTACTACCGGCATACGCCAGTAGTAAAAACTACTATCCCCATAAGTAAGGGGAAAGCAACAGAGAAATTGTGACTCATCTGTGTATCTGACTCACAATGCCTCTCAGGGCTACTTCTCATTTGGTGCACTGTATGCACCACAACTTGCTCAGGGCTGTACCTAAACTCACACTCTTGTCCTAGTGATGTGGTATGATGCCTGGTAAACAAGGAAGATAACGCTGGAATTTGAGCTGTGTGGAAGTCTGTGCCTGTGGGCTTAGTTGTTTGCTTTAATAAACACTTTCTGTTTAAGAAAGAAATATACAATGACATAGAGGCACTTTGTTCCCAAACATTTAGGGCTTAAAGAGAATTGCTGCTGTTTTGACTTCAGCACATAACACTTGAAATTTGTAGCAGGTGATGTGTCTGTTTAATAGATTAAAATTGCCCAGTGTCAATCTTCTGTTGTACCTATGTATTACAACCTATAGCTTTGTTGAACTGGGAGAACAAATCATGATTCTTTACAATTATTTTTTTCAAATCTTTGTTGCTCTTCATTAAAAGATATATCTACACTAAGAAATCCTTTTCAGAAAATGGTTTTCAGCCGTGGGTTCTGGTACTGAAAACTGTTTCAGCAAGCGTAACAGACTTCCACCAAATAGCACTGTACTGAAACAAATCCAATAAACACTCTGGGAGGTCACCTTCACTTGCCCCTTTTTTCTTAAAGAGAAGTTCTGCTCTGATAAGTGCCTATAAAAATAGAATCATTGAATTCCCATATTTACTGTCTCTCCATTACTCTACATCACACTTGATCATTTTGCAAGAAAAAGGTGATGGTGTATTCCCCCAACCCCAGCCCTGCAAACTATGTTCTTTCCATCTCATTCATCATCACCATGAATAAAGATTCTACAATTGGATGTTAGTTAACATTCTGTTGATGGTGCATTAGTCAGAAAAGAATAAATCTCTGTAGTTGCTAAAAGGAATAGAAGGTAGCAACATTTCTGTTTTCATTAAAGTAAGCATATATGACTGAATATGCAGTGGGGGAAAATATGGGGATTCAGAGGTATCATGATCACATAGCCACCTTTCTGGCCATAATTTAACTTAAATTATTTTTCTTTTCCAGAATTGACTGGTTATACTGGTTTTATTTTGACATAGTTGTCAACTTCCTTAAAATGTGTTTCCTGCCAGGAATAAGAAAAGGAGTACTTGTGGCACCTTAGAGACTAACAAATTTATTAGAGCATAAGCTTTCGTGAGCTACAGCTCACTTCATCGGATGCATCCGATGAAGTGAGCTGTAGCTCACGAAAGCTTATGCTCTAATAAATTTGTTAGTCTCTAAGGTGCCACAAGTACTCCTTTTCTTTTTGCGAATACAGACTAACACGGCTGCTACTCTGAAACCTGCCAGGAATAGTTAGCCACCTAACCAGAATTTACTTTCCTGTTTCAGGTCTTCAAAATTTTTTCCTGCTAAAATTAATCCTATTATCTGTATATCAAAACAGATGTCCACAACTTTTCACTTTGCTGAATTAATTAGCCATAGGTGCCATTCATGTAGTCGAACACACAGATTTGCCCATCAGAAGTAGGAAAATTTGCTCATACTACATAAAGCACCTGTAAAGCATATGTTTTACCTTAATCACATCTCTCAAGAGAATTTTCTCTACTGAATTTGCTATACACACAGAATTTTTTTCCACAGTCATGAGCAACTGTCAAATCTAAATCCAACAAATGACTCACTGTATGTGCTTCCTAAACGTACTTCTCAAATTTGAAAGTTAAATTTGTTAATTTTTTTAATTGTGCTAATTTTCAAAGAAATTTAAATTTAAACTGAAGACCAATTAGGCTATTCAAGTTTTGAACCAATGTTCCTCAAATTTTTTAGCTGATTTGAGCAAACAATTTACTTATTTTTCTTTAGTGAGAATCAATAAATTGTTGTTGAAGCTAATTTCCAGCCTTAAGGGAGAATGGACGACCATGTTTTTCTTGTGTCTTTTCTAGCATTTCTTGTGTGTGATGTCACGTGCACACATGTATTCCTCTTTTCCTACTTCAATCTCAGAACAGAATCATTTTCAGAAAAGGGATGGGTAAAGCACTTACAGAAAGATCTTCTGTGAGGGGTTTTGGGGAGGTTTTTTTGGTCATTTGTTGTTGTTTGGTGCATTCCAAAGGCAAAGGGTGATACGTTTATTGTTCCCTTGTATTTATAGCATTTTAAATTGAGTTCTGGACTCCTTCATCTGTATTTCTGAGACACGGTCCAGTTTAGAAGTTTAGCTCATGTTAAAGTTTGACTATATACTTAAACTGCAGCTATGTGTCATTTCATGCCTCCCACACAATAGTTTCTCCCCTCTTGAGGACAGTCCATTAACATTTAGAGCGATGTTCCCATCCCACACTGATGCACTGGCTTTTTTCAAAGCAGATTATCGTTACAATTGGGAGAAATGTTTTGGCAAATAATTTATTTGCCAAAAATTGCAGTTTTTGATCAATTGAAATTGTTTGGGAATTTGGGTCAAAGTCAGCAAAAAGTCTCAGCTGAAAAAATGGGGGAAAAATCCAAATAAGTCAAAATGTTTCAATATTTTTCTAAATAAAACATTTGGACTTTTCACTTCCACAAGGCATTTCATTTAGTAATTTAGCTAGATTTAACCAAAATAAAAATACCCAAAAAAGATTAAAAAAAACCCCACAAAACCAAAATGAAACATTCCATTTTGGATCAAATTAAATGATTCTTTCAAACTGAAACAATGTTTTGTTTGTTTCAGTGAGAAAAAAACAAAAGAGTGTTCATTTGGGTTGATCTGAAATTATTTGTTTTTCCAGTTTGGCCACTAAACCGAAAAATCAGTTATTCACTCTGCTCTGATTATCATTCACCCCCTTTGTATCTCTGAGTTCCATGTTTAATTGCTTATTTTAATCAGGATATGGCATACTCACAGGTCCTTTGAAGCCCTTATTATCTATTTGACTCTAATATGATTTATTTTTGATGGTAACTCTGATTGTCACACCAAGATACATCTTCCTCCCATGACAGGAGAGGAGACACTACCAAGATTAAGCTACTCCTGCACAGCTCTGTTCTGTGCATGCCTCAGCTTTTCAGAAGCCAGCTGTTCAACTGAGAAGCAGCTGACAGCTGGTGCAATGCTCCTCTAAGGATTTCCACACTATACCCAGAGCAACTGGGCCTGCTTGCAATCCAGAGAGCTTCATCTGAAGAAAGCAGAACAATCTGTTTTTGCTGCACACACAGCTTTTGTTGCCTCCTAACAGGTGGCACAAGGGTCTATCTCATCTCCGCCCTGCTGAGCAACAGGTTTGAAGTAGAAAGGTGATATTACCATTGTAAATGGCATTAGTGAGACCATTACTAACATAGTGTACCCAATTCTGGTATCCACACTTTGAAAAGGATGTTGACAAACTGGAAAGGCTTTTGAAAAGATCTACAAGAATGATTCAAGGTCTGGAAAACCTGCCATAGAATGAGATACTAAAGAAACTCAATCTATTTCATTTATCCTGTGTTACGCAAAAGGTCAAACTTGATGTCCCTTCTGGTTCTAAAATCTATGAATGATTGGCCATAGACTTTTTCATCTCTAGGATGCAATCAGTGGAGTAGAGCGGGATCAAAGTGAAAGCTGCAGAAAACATGACTGCAAGTCACCAGTGGCCTGTGATTTGTATACTGAGTAACAAGGCTCTAGAGACATAAGACTCTTAAAAAACAATATTTTTGCGACAGTCATAAAAGTCAGCATAGGCTATGGAAATAATTACCTAATAATTCTATGCCTAAAATGTATATGTTAATTATGAAATTAAAGTATGCCTGATCTATAAAGATCCCCGCATCTAGTATCTTGTGAAAGTAAAATAATGTGCAATAGTTTCAAAGGACTTTTTATTTGAAGGACTTTGATTTAGAAAGATACTATACTGATTTAGTTAAGTCAAGCAATTTAAAAATTTAAGGTAAGAAACTGTGAATGCATTTGTTCTTAATTATAAATTGCATTTCTGTCTCCTGCTCATAGTGCCATCTTGCTCCTAAATAACTTTACTGACTTTTACAAATGTTGATTACCCAGCAGCTCCCACTGATGTTAAGAGGAGCTGTATGTTACTTAGCACTTTTGAAAATCAGACCATTTATTTAGCAGCCTAAGGAATTGTCTACACAAGAAAGATTCTCTGGAATAAGGCACAGTAGGGTGTGAATGCAAAGTGCAATAGCCATTCTGGAATAACTCCCTCTTTATCTGGTTCATTTTAAGAGACTTCCAAAGTGAAATAAACTAAATCAGAAAAAGGCAGAATAACAATGTCCACATGGCAGCTTTTCTAGAATAGCTATTGTGGAATAGTTCATTCTGCAATAGCTATTCTGGTCAATTTCCCCATGTACACAAACCCTAAATGTAAGAAGTCAGATTGAAGTGACTAAACTAGATGTTTGGACCTGTATCAGTCGCTATCCTGCATGTTTTGCTACATTCCACAGGTCCTTTCTGTCTCTTGCTAACTCCCTGATTTCTACCATTGGTAAAGCAGTAAAATGCAGCATCTAAGTGGTGGAGAAGGAATGTATGATAGTGGTTGTTAAAGCGCAGGACTGGGAGTCAGGCATTTTGAATATTATCCCTGGATGTGCTATTGACTTGGGGTAAGTACTTATCCTCTGTGGGTCAGCCTTGGCCCTCCCTCCCCTGCCTCTGGACCATGCAATTGATTCTCATTTAAAATTCTCTGGATGGGGAAGAGAAAGAGAGAGAGATAGGCCCCTCTGCCTTCTGTAAGTAACAATACCCACATCTCCCCAGACTCACAGAGCTCTTGTGAGATGAAATCATTAGTTTTCTAAAGCATTGTATGGTCCTATGAGGAAGGCCATATATGAGTGCAGAGTAGTAATATTATTGTGTGTATTTAATACGTTTTTCACTGATAACATTGAAAGTACATGGGAGTAAATATACCCGAAACTGATAATGTTTGAAAAATATGCAAATTACTTCCATGTTGTATAACTTGAGTTTTAATCTGTCAAAGAGTCACATTTCATATAGAGTTGACATTGTAAAGAAAAATATCTACTGAGTATTAGCTCTTTATTAGGCAAATACTAAATTGTCTGCTAGGGCAGGTACAGTAAACAGTGGAAAGGAAGTTAATTAACATCCCAAAAGCAGCCTTTTACTACATTTCCCTGAGGGAGAAGGATGCAACCTGGTTTCAAAGAGGCTTATTGTGTATACATTCCTTTACAGGAATTTTGTAGATCAGTGAAACTGTATAGGAAAGTGGAACCTGCCCTGTGTAATCAACACAGGAACTATAATGGGAAATGATTTGGGAGAAAACAGAAAAGAGTCAGACCAATATCCCCTGGCTAAAGATATTGGAGGGATACCATTTTGTGAGGGAAATGGTATGATAAGTAAAGCTATGATATTAAAAAGGTGCTGCAGGGCAATGATAAATTAGGCTCACAGTGTTTGGTGCTTTAGCCAACCTGGTAAAAATGCAGGGGACTGCCGCAAGCAGTGAGTCTATTAATTAACAACAATCCACATGGTTTCATGAAAAATAGGTCTTCTCAAGTGAACCTGATATCACAAGTCTGGATAAATGTGCTGATATAATATACTTTGGCTTTTATAAAACATTCTATCTCCTACCACATGGCATTCTGACTGAAAAACTGGCTCTATTCAAGATCAATATGGCACACTTTAAATTGATTAAAAGTAGCTAATTGATATATTGGAAATGTTAATGGTGACTCTACAATGCGTGGGGGTGTTTCTAATGGGGTCCTGGTTCTTGGCCCAACACTATTCAATATTTTTATCAACAATCTTTAAGAAAATACAAAATTGTTGCAGATGATGCAAAGATTGGTGAAGTGGTAAATAAGGACATGGATATAGCTCACTAATACAGAGTGATATGGATTGCTTGTCAACTCAGCACAATCAACAACACGTTTTAATACAGCCAAATGCAAGGTAGGGTGACCATACGCCTGTTTTGACCGAGACAATCCCTTTTTTAAGCCCTGTCCTGGCCATCTGGACTTTTTTGGCAAAAGTGGGCATTTATCCTGTTTGCTCTTCCCAAATTGATCAGTTGGCAAGAGCAAATGGGACAAATACCCACTTCTGTCCAAAAAAAAGGCTGTGTGCGGAGGAATGTGGATGGGGGGCGAGTGGCAACACCAGCCCTGTGCGGTGGGGAGGCAGGGCTCAAGTGGAGGACAGGCAGGGCTCGGGTGAGAAGTGACATCAGCCCTGCACGGGGAGTGGGGGGCAGGGCTCCGGAAAGTGGCTTGGACCAACCTCACACGGGGGATGGGGAGTTCTCAGGGTAGCCCCATGCGGAGTCCCAAAGAATGGAGGCCAGATTTACATGATGGAGGGACTGTCTTCTGGAAAGCAGAGATTCTGAAAAGGAGTTGGGGTATAATGGTAGATAACTGGGTTAACATGAGCTTTCAATTTGATGCTGTGTCTTAAAGATGTAACATTATACTTGGGTGGAATGAGGTAACTACATCCCAGCTAGATGAGAGGGAATTCTAGGGAGATCTCAATATGGAAAAGTTGACAAACACTGATCACTATAAGATCCAGTGGCTGGAAGCTAAAGCCAGCGAAGTTCAAAATGGAAATAAAATACAAATTCTTAACAGTGGTGATAATTAATCAGTGGTCTAGTTCAGCAGTTCTCCAACTGGGGTCCGAGGTCCCTTGCGGATCTGCGAGGGTACTCCAGAGGGTCCGCGAGTCACGTCTGGAGCCGCCAGCCCCTCTAATCAACTTCTCCCCTTCCCTCCCAGTGCTTCCTGCATGTCGCAGAACTGCTGTTCAGCAGCGGGCAGGAGGCACTGGGAGGGAGGAGGAGGAGCGGGGACGGGGCGAGCTTGGGGGAGGGGGCAGAAAGAGGTGGGGAAGAGGAGGGGCAGAGGAGAAGTGCAGGTGGAAAGAGGTGGGGTGGGGCCTTGAGGGAAGGGGTGCAGTGGGGGCGGGACACCCCTGGGGAAAATTAGAAGTCAGCTTGGGGAACTGCAAAAAGTTTTAAATCAAAATGGGGGTTCTCGGGTTGCTAAAGTTTGAGAACCACTGGTATAGTTCACACATAGGGCTAGGTGCAGGAATCTCTGAGTAAAATGTATGTCCTGTGTTGTGCAGGAGATCTGGTTAGATAATCATAATAATACTTTCTGACCTTAAAATCTATTAATTAGTTAGGAATGGTACAGAGTCTTTGCAGAAGAATCTAAAATTTCTAGTACCAGACCAACAACAATTTTAACAGTCTATGTGATCTAACCCTGACATCGTAAGATTTTTGTTAAAATTACATTTGGCTGGAGGAGAGAACATTACCTTCAAATTTTGTTAGATTTCATTCCTAGCATTTGGTAATAGTTCTTTACCAAATAGTAATCAAACCTGACAGATGGGAAAGCTTAAAAACAACCCAAAACTAATATCTTAAAGTCAAAATGACAGATATTCACATGCCTCAAGCCCCTCCCTATCAACCCCAGATTTGGGATTGTGGATTAGCGCTTATTACATCACTTGAAGGTGGAGGCCAAGTCTCCCACAGGGCCCAATTCTGCATTCCACAGTGGTCCCTTTGCATTACTCTAGTGGTGCAAAGGGGCTGCAAACCCAGCAGATCTTACCAACTGGAAATTCCCTTTGCATTGAAGGAGTCTCTGGGTGGCAAAGAGGCTCTGTAACATCCCCCTTGCAGTCAACATAGGGGAAATGGCAAAGAGCACAGAAATATGACTGAAGCTATATTCCAGCCATCCCAGATTGCCAGAAGAGCCCTTTGGGACACAGGCAGAGGGGCATAAATAAGAGCAACTCTGAGGCTGCTCTAACTTACTCCAGGAGCCAATCTAGTGCTCTGCCAGACCCAGAACTGAGGAACTGCAAAGGTGAGGCAAACATCAACCTCACCTCAAGTTATGTGCAGCTTTGCTGGGTCCAAGAATCAGGTCCACAGCATATCTGGCTTCTTAGATTTTCAGAATATTTTACTATTTTGTAGGATTACTAGTACATGAAAGGTTTCAGAGTAGCAGCCATGTTAGTCTGTATCTGCAAAAAGAAAAGGAGTACTTTGTTAATCTCTATGGTACCACAAGTACTCTTAGTACATGAAAGGTATTCATTGCACGTAGCAGTAAATTCCAAAAACTCAAAAAATTCAGATTTTGCCCTCTCATTCTGTTGTTCTGGCACTGCCGGGTTAAGGTAAGCTTGGCACTCAGCTCCAGGAATGTGGTCTTCCACATTCTGAAGTTCGGGAGCCACTGCTGGTCATTCCAAGTTTCACAAAGATCCAGTCCCATAATGAAATGCTTACTGGGTGGCCCCAAACATGCCACTCTGCTGAGTGCAGCTGCTCCACGAATAAATCCAACAGGAATGGCTGAGTGACATCAAAGGATGGGTTCTCCTCTGGCAACTCCCTCCACCTGCAGATTCCTCTAGTCAGCACTTCAGAAACAGTGCTGCAGCTTCTCCATAGTAATAAAGAGGAGTTCTGCAGTTCAGAATTGCATCGGCACCAACTGAATTCCAACAAATGATGGATGCTCTCAGAATTCCCTCAAATGCCAATAGAAATTCCATAATATGCCCTAAAAATTGGCCACAATTCAGTGATCTTGGAAGTAATGCAAAGGACTCTGGAATACCTTCCCAAACTCTCCATCATGCTGAAATCATTGGTGGTGCTGTGTGGTTACAAGTCTTGAAATGTGATGCTGTTTGTGCTTATTCAGCTAAATCAATTTAAGTTGTAACAGTGCAACTTCTGCAGGCAGACAGGCCCTAGGAGATTTTATAAAATATTTCCATTGCAGCTCCCCATCCTACCCTTTTTATAGCAAATATTGTTATCCGCAGGATTTCACCCCATTTTTTTGTTCACACATGGAGGAATTCTGCTTTTGTTTATCAAGCCCAGAAATAGCAATTCCTCCCCCCTTCATCATTATTTGAAGCTCCTTTCTTGATGTATTCATAAGATAGAATAACTTTACACTACAGAAGAAGTCAATTTACTGTTTGAAGCAGAGTTCTCTGCACAAGCCTCTGATGTCACCTTAGATAGAATGATGAGCTCTGAGGCTCATATGAAATCTAACAGGCATGTGCCAGAGAATGTTATGCTGTCTGTGTGCATGTTGGCAGAGAAACTTAGGGATGCACTTTCTGCAAGTCAGGGATTTATACCTGGGTAAGAAGTGCTGCCCATCTCTCTCCTTTCCTCTCCCTCACATGAACACCAGTGGAAAAGCAAGCAGAAAATTAGAGCAGCCAATTAACTATTAAGTGATCTTATGTTTGGAAAATCCTGAGGGAGAAAGACAGAGAGAGACATCCCAGAGGTAGTGGTAGCTAGGAGAAGCCTTAGCATTATGTCTCTATTGGAGTGACATCAAAAGATAGCCGAAGAGGCCACAGACTACTTTTCAAAATCAAAGTATATTTATTATTACTGCTAAGTGCCAAAAATGTGCTCTAATTATTGCCAAAATAACACTGCTATTCACAATTATTCATGCACATCGCAACTTAAGTGTAACTGTAGTTTAATGTATAGGACTCTGCAGTAAATACCTATATCAGAAAGTGTAAACTGCTATTTAACAATTACAATGTAATGGTTATGCTCTCCTAGGTGGGATGTGTACCCAATAACACCCCATCTTTAGTGTTGAGTGTAATCTATGCTAGTATGAGGACACAGAAAAAATGCTTGTCAATTTCACCTTCAGCTCGCATCTCCTTTCTTGTCCTTAGGCTTCTCCCTTGTATTGTCCTGCTTCAGCCCTTTATGAAACAGGATGGGAGAGAACACTTTTGTCTGTCCCCTTTTGATTGAGTCTCCTGAATGGAGATAAGGGTCCAGACACCTTTTCCTTTTTAACTACCTCTCTTTTGAGGTTAAAAGGTTTTGCTCTGTTTGGACTGGCCTGTGAGAAGTTACCAAAACCAATCTATAACTAATATAGGCTTCTTAAAATTAAACAATGTATGGAAAATAGAAAGAAAATTTTAATAAAACAGAAATATATTTGCAGAAAATATCTATATTTTAATTGTTCATAAAATAGTTTAGATAAGGTACTCTATGGTTAGTTACAGAATAAGAGCGGGAAAATGCATTATATTCTTAGAAATTCAGCTATTCTCTTAGATACTCTTGGACCAACAGCATGAGACATTCTCCTTTCTGTGTTGCAAAGATCTGCCTGCTGTGCCAAGAGCTGTTTTCCAAATCTTTGGTTGGTGATTCAGTTTGTGTTAAAGAACAGTATCATAACAGGGTGAGTTACATCAGAAGTTCCACAAAGTACTGGTAGATTAAGTGTAATATCTGGGGAAAGTGAAATTATCTCAGACCTCTGTGCAATATTATTGTCCCCTCTTTCTGATAATAATCCCCCCTAGTTCTGAAACAATCCCCCACCTTCTTAGCTCCAAATCCTGTTTTAAGTAATTTTGATCTTCAAAAGACAAGATGATTGAATTCTGACTTGCACATCCATTATTCTTGGCTATAGGTGTTGAGGCTTCATAAACTTGCAGTCTGTCTGTGCCATTTTGTGTACTGGGGTTCCAAGAGACAGAAAGTATATTCCTCATTAAGGGGCTATGTTCAAAAGCACAAAGGGCAGGTAGGCACCCAACTCCCATTGAAAAATCAGTGGAAGTTGGGTGCCTGACTCCCATCTGTGACTTTGAAAAATCTCTCCCTATAATCCCTCTTACCAACTTTCATTTGCTATGAAACAAATATTAGTGACATACCACATTCTCTGTCACACTGCTCAGTTCCTTTATGTTAGGGTTGTTTATTTCCTACAAAATTAAGTTCTACTCTAGTACCTGAATGAATGTATAACCAAAGGGAGAAAAAAAGAAGAAATACACCTTAGTTATTGGTCCAATACTGAGACATGTCAAGTTTCCTCAACTCCTAAAACCAGATCCAAAGCCCTTTAAAGTCAGTAGACTTTGGATCAGGCTCCTAGAGAGCAGAAGATACTCAGTAGCTCATTTTACTTGGCCCTACATTTCTAAAACAACATTTCTAAAACAACAAAATCTAGCATGGTCAAGAAGAGTCTTATTCAAAGCGTATTGAAAACTCAATGGGAGTTTGGTCACTGACTTAATCCTCAATCCTACAAACAATTACACTTGTACTTAACGTTATTCACATGAGCAGTTGTAGTAGTACTCATGTGTATAAAGTTAAACACATGCATAAGTGTTTGCAGAATTGGAGCATTAAATTGGAGCAGGAGCAGGCTTTTGATTTCCCTTGAAACAACCTTTGCATTTTCATAAATTTGCTTGATCACATTTTCCTGAGACAATATAGTACACAGCCCCATCTAGCCTGTGCCCCAATTTGGCAAAGGACATAAGCATGTGCTTACCTTTAACATATTTGTACTTTGCTTAAGAGGAGTGGGATTAATCATATGCCTAAAGTTAAAACATGAAACTACTCATTGCTTTCCTGAACTGTGGCCTAATTGAGAAAGTGCCTGGCAATGACTTGAATATAAATAATTGTATTTACAGTAAATATATTCTTATATATTACAGAAATCACAAGCAGTAAATTAACAATACTCATTTAACTTGCCAGAAAAATATCTCAATATATAAATGCTTTAAACTGTATAAGTCAATCCAACTTGAATTAATTTAATTATTTTTCATGGGCTTTTCATTACAACTTTATAAAAAAATACAATATATTTCGATACTTAAACAAAGTTGTCTCAAGGAGGATTTTGTAAAAAAAATACGATAAAAAATGTTTACGATTCCAAAGCATTTCCATATGTAGACTTCAATATTATAAATGCACTTATAGTATATCTCAATATATTCAAAAATCAGATTCTTTCACTTGCTATCAAGCCCTGAACTCAATGTTCTGTTTCCCCTTTAGGAGATGATGATGGCTCTGTATCGGTAATGAATGCAACTGTAATGTCCTAAAAGAGATGCACGCTCCCTGGTCAGTGATTATGTCATGAATAGAATGTAGGTCTCCTGCTCTATTCAACAGGCCACATATTTTTGTCAATCTCAGCAGCTGGGCAAGGACTGAGTGGGCCTGGTAATTTAACTACACTATCACTCACGTTTTGTCCACATTAGAATTAAGACAGCAGCTGAGTAGTATCAAGAAGCCTGCACTGGCATAACTAAAATTTAGAGGATAGACGGACAACTTTTTTTCAGGTGCTGTCATTCTGGTACCTTTCATGAGTGCTAAGTTATGTAATTGTTACTGTTCAGCATACAATACTGATCAAAATATGCTAAGCATTTTCTAAACACGGAAAAGACAATTTATATTTTAATAAAATGAAAATAATGTTAACCTGTTCACATGGTACATGTGTCAATGTATTACAGTCCCAATTAATTCTATAAATAACCTCATTCTATCTTCACTAATTGAAGGACCTAAGAAAAGTGTATCAATTAAAACAAGCACAGCCATTCT
Organism: Dermochelys coriacea; assembly: GCF_009764565.3. Classification (NCBI taxonomy): domain Eukaryota; kingdom Metazoa; phylum Chordata; order Testudines; family Dermochelyidae; genus Dermochelys; species Dermochelys coriacea. The sequence continues at coordinate 152,939,204 of NC_050069.1, read as the reverse complement.
CAAAATCAGATCTGCACTTTTTTTACACTGTACCCATTAGAGGATTGTATATGAACTCTCCTATACATTAAGATGAATTAACATCCTATGATCTTTGAGGGCTAGCTGATAGCCAGTATTTCCACCGGTCATTGCTATTAACAATCAACGGGAATTCAAAGCTAGATACCAGGTTTATGACAGGACCCTATTTCTTAATTTCTCTGGAGTGTTAAATAGTAAAAGTGAAGTTTTTTTAACAAGACTGTTATTCAACCCACTGAGAAATAGAACTGGTTTTCTAAATACTTTCAGTGTTAGCTTTCTAGTTCAGAAAGCAAATTCTGTGCTAATAAATAACATACATATACTAGACAAATGTTCTGTTAATTAAAAGTGTGGCAGCTTATTGAATATTATTGGATCCTTATATGTAAAGGGGAAATCTTGTCCAAGTTTGCCTATTTTCTTTTCTTTACACATTTTTTATAATAATCCCATCTTTAGGAGTCATCAGTTTAAATAGGATAACATAGAGAAGAATGAATTAGTAAAATTGTGAGTATTTCTGACAAATATTGTGCTTATATAAAATCAGGTATTGTCATTCAGAAAAAACCCCATAATCCCTTTCATTATCATTTCACTGTTCACTGGCATTCATTTTCTAAGGACAACTAATGACTACCTTAGGCTCATCATGTCTGTATTCTATTTCAACATATTGCATTAATACAAAAAATGCTGCCTTAGAATGTTTGCTTAGCATTTGTGTCTTCAATGATATGCATTTCCCCTTAAAGAAATTTGAAAAATTACTATGCTAAAGATAATATAGTTTTATGTAAATAAAAAGCAGGAGCTACAGAATAAGAGATTCCCTAAACAGACATATTACAATGAAAGCAGCCTCTCCTTGATGATCTTGGTTTATTTCCATCAGATTTTGGGGACAGAGTAGGAGAAAAGAAGGGTTTTTCTTAAAACAAATTAGGACAGGAAAGATGTTCAATAGTCAATTGCTTTACCAGGTTTGTCTTGGAAATGGATATCAGACACTAGAATTACACAAGAAATGACTGCCATCTTCAGGAAAGGTTCAACATTGAATCAGCATTTATTCGCTGCAAACACACGTTTATTAAAGTTGTGACGAAAATCAAGTGGAATTCAGCAAAAAAAATACTTTTCCAAACCCCAAATCCCTCTATACAATTAAAGAGAATGAGAAATTCCTGTACCAAATCTCAGGTTTCAGAGTAGCAGCCGTGTTAGTCTGTATCCGCAAAAAGAAAAGGAGGACTTGTGGCACCTTAGAGACTAACAAATTTATTTGAGCATAAGCTATATGCTCAAATAAATGTGTTAGTCTCTAAGGTGCCACAAGTCCTCCTTTTCTTTGTATCAAATCTGACATCGTTTCCGGCCCAATGCCCTCCTCCAGCCTCAAAGAAACAGATCTGAAACATAGGGCTTTACAGGAATTATGTGTGGCAGTCACACAACACGGAGAAACTGCAAATTTAACTCTTTGTGAACATCCGCTGCTTTGATTTCACAACACTGTATTCATGCTATCACCCCTGAAATTCGCCTGCATTCCTTAACGGTGGTATGTGTGCGTGACAGAGAGAGCGCGCACCACACGCAATTGATACCTATGAATCGTAACAAATGGGGTAGTGAGGACTAGGAGACATAGCTCTCTACCTCAAACAGGGTAATGCTTACGCTGAATAAATCTGCGAGAACTAGAAGACGAAGAGGTATTCACATCCTTACTTTGCATTCACCCTCCAAACCCACCTCTGGAAGGACGTCCCTGCCTGCTCAGGCCATGGAAGCTAAAGCTGAAATGTGACAAAACCCACAAGCTCCTTTTCCCACCTCCTCACAGAGCTTCCTTCAGCTACATCAATTGCCACTCAAATCCAAATGCTGCATTTTATAAATCCGGATGGCAGGGCAGGCTCATTGGGGGAGGGAAGAAAGAAAGAAGAAAGAAAGAAAGAAAGGTCATTGACGTGCATTTGTTGCTTAATAAATCGAAACCGCACTGGGAAAGAGATGCAGCCTGCGGTTCTTAACGTAGCAATCATCAACTAAACCCATCCTTCTACAGGCTTATGTCAAGAAGAAGGGAAGCAAACCCAAGCTACCAGACAACCTAGCAACCCAGACACCTGCCCGGCCCAGCTCCCACCTTGTCACCGTGCCCCCGTCTTCCCCAGCAAGCCAGCAGAGGTGGTATCGGCCGCATTCTGCTCTCGCTCCAAAATGCGGGGCAAGCCCAGTGATGCCCGCGGAGCTAGTCCGGCCGTGCCCGGCTGCCACTGAGAGCGCAATATGGCCCGTCCGCCCCGCTGCCTGCCTCTCCCCCACGGCACCCTGGGCTATCTCGCCGGAGTCCCGCTCCGTGGCAAAACACCATTTGCAGCCCTAAACATCTGTCGGGTGTTTGCACTCCATGTCGACGCGCAAGGCTGACGCCCGGAGCAGAGCTCGCGGGTCCGGCCAAGTGGGGCGAGCAATCAGCTGCGCATCCACCCGTCCGGACGCCCCGAGGTCCGGGGCTCTGGGAGGTGTGGGGGAGGGGGAACGTCCTTCCCGCCCCGAGCGCCTGCCGCATCCCCCGGACTTCCCGGGGCGCCTCCCCTGCACACCCCAGGCAGGCGCGGGGGAGGGGGGAGGGGGCAGCGTGAGGGGCTGCCGCCGGGGAACGGCGTCCCTACCTCGGTGTCATAGAGCCGGAGGTCCAGCGAGTAGGGCTTGAGCAGGGACTCGTTGCGGATCTGGTCCATGGCCAGCTGCACGGCGGGCAGCACGCCCCGGCCGATCTTGCTCTTCTGGTCCTCCTCCGGCTGGCTGAGCGGCATCAAGCCCATGATGGAGATCGGCGTGGTGGCGTTGGGGGGCAGCCCGGCCGCCCCCCGGGAGTGTCCCCGCGCCCAGCCCAAGCACAGGAGCAGCAGCAGCAGCAGCAGCATGGCAGGGCAGGCGGCGGCCGCGGCCGCGCGGGGTCTCTTCGGGGAGGGCGGCATGCGGCGGGCGGCGGCGAGGGCGCGGGCTCCCTCACGCCGGGCGCATCGCGGGGTGGCCGCTTCCCCCGGCCAGGCAGAGGGCGGCGGGGACGGGGACGGGGACGGGGACGGGGACGGGGGGGCTGCTGCCCGCTCTGCACCGGCACCCCCGGCGAGAATCCTCCCGGCAATGGCGCCTCCTCCTCCCCGGGTCCGCCCGCCGCAGCCGGCCGCGGCAAGGCGCGGAGAGAGCCCCCCAGCCCGCAGCGGCCAGAGGGGACCTGCCTCCCCGGGCACTCAGCGCCGCAGCCGGCCCGCGCGGCCCCGCTCCGGCGCGCGGGGGGCGGCAGCCACCATAGCGGAGCGGAGGCAACCGCGAACGGGAAGGCTGAGGAGAGAAGCCCCCTCCGGAGGCCGGGCGGCGGAGGAGGGACGCGGGGCGGCGGCGGTGCCTGCGAGGTCTGGGGGAGACGCTAGTGCCGCATTCCCCTGAGGCCGGCAGCCGCTCGCCCCCCCGCGGCACGCGCCCCGCCGCTCGCCGGACGGGAGAGGCGGGAAGGGACAGTCTCCCCCTGGCCTCCGGGAAGCCCAGCCAGGCGGCCCCGCCGCTTCATCCACGCGCCCGCCGCCGCCGCCGCCGCCGCCGGGGAGTGCGGTCACCCGGCTTCTTCCCGCCGCACGGAATCGCTGCCGAGGAGGAGGCAGCGGAGTCAGGAGATGCGGGTTTGGGCACCTCCACCAGCCTATAGGAGCGAGCGAGCGAGCGAGAGTACTTGGGGGGCGGGGGGCTCGCTCCGGGCGGCTGTACTCAGTGCCTGTGAATCCGGGATGTCTTCAGGTAGAAGGTTGCGCTGCGAACACAGAGGGACATCTGGAAACGCGGGGCTGTTTGGTGGGTAGGGGCTTTTCCATGGGAAGGCTCCATTTTTCACTCCCACTTTTGGATTAGAAGGAGACCTGGGGCAGCACAAACAGGTCATTACACGCCATGACGGATATGTCGTCCGCCTGGGTGATTGATTACAGCTCCGCCTATATTAGCCCCCTGCACGGCAAATTGTTTGTAATCAGCTGGCGAGAACTGCCCTTCCCGTTGCCCCATTCGACGAGCAAAACAGCTCTCCGCACCCTTACAGTCACTCTGCAAGCCCATCCCCCCCAGCATACTCCGCCCCATGCCCCCCTCCCCACACATACTGAGCACACACTAGCCCACAAATCCACAGACACACTAAGCACACAGCCTCAAACACCCCCCCCCCCCTCCTCGCGGAGTTCCCTCCATCCCGCACCAATATGCAGCCAGTCCCCAGCCTAACACCTGGAGTGCCCGCCCCCGCAATACTCCGGGCCATATGTATGCTGCTCCTGTAGAATTTGGGATTTTTCAAGAGGCCATGCAATTCACCATTTTTCTGCAGGCTGGTGCCCTACAAATTCCCTTTGGTCTCCCTGCTTGCAGCTGCAACTAAATAAATGAATGTTTCAGCAGAATTGACCGTTGTCTGGGTGGAGTTTAGAGGTTGTTGCCATAGAATTTGGTCCCACTGTGCCTCAGAGAATATGGGCCCAGTACATATTGTAGGCATTCATTCACACCACGCAAACACTCCCCAGCCCACACTCACCTCCACATATCTCCCACCTGCACACATACTGCACACTTGATCACACCTGTACTCACTATCCCATACCACTCTCACACAGGCACATTTCCCCCTGTGGAACAGAGGGACACTGTACAGTCTCCTCCCCTGACTATATATTGCAAAGTCCCTCAACAGGGAGGCTTTAACTCAAACCACAAAGAGAGTCCAGGCAGCAATGTAGGTCTGTCTTTGTTTCTTTAGCACTGGAGGTTAACCACCCAGGGAATGATCAAAGAACAGGGAGCTATGTACAACTAAAGGCTTCAGACTCCTCCCTTTTTATAAATACTAATTCTTTTCCTAAAATCACCAGGGATCTCATTATAGGTTCCACATCTTTTCTCTTAAGCAAGATGTTAGCATTGGCCAATAAATCCTACTTATATCACATATGTACTGGTGCTATTGTTGTGATAAATTCGAATAACAGGAAATTACAGTTGATAGATTAATAATTTTAAAGCCAGAAGGGAATCTTATAATCATCTAGCCTGACCTCCTGCATAACACAGGCCATATAATTTTGCCCAGTAATTCCTGCATCCAGCCTATAACTTCTGGTTGAGAAACAGTATATCTTTTCAGAGTGGTAGCCGTGTTAGTCTGTATCAGCAGAAAGAATGAGGAGTACTTGTGGCACAAGTATATCTTTTAGAAAGATATCTGATCTTAATTTGAAGACTTCAAATAATGGAGATTCCATCCCATCTCTTGGAAAGTTGTTCCAGTGGTTTATTACTCAGTTAAAAATGTGCATCTTATTTTCAGTTAGAATTTGTCTAGCTTCAGTTTCCAGTCACTGCCTTTGTCTGCTAAATAAAGGAGCTCTTGCTGTCAGAAATCTTCCCCCATCTAGATACTTGATCACATCATTGTACACTTTGTAACCTGTCTGATAAACAAAATTGATTGAGCTTCTTGAGAATGTTACCGTAAGGCAGGTTTTTCTGACTTTGAATCGTTCTTGGAGGCCTTTTTCTGGACCCCTTGTGATGCTTCCTAGGGGTACCCAGGTTTGTGAGGCACCTCGCTATTACCTGCCCTTAGCACAAGGAAGCCTTGTCTATGCCTGCTGTGGGTGAGCTTCCCAACTGCACCAACCACAGACAATACAAAGACTCCTCTCTAGGCCTCGCAGGCCCAGCTGCCAGTGTAGAGGTTAGCGAGAAGCACACTCCAAACCTCAAGCCCTCCGAGTGTCTCCCTCAAGTGTCCAGCCCTTGGCCCTCTGGACACTCTCAGTATTCATCAGTCTGCTGCTGCCAAAGAAGCAGCACATCCCAGTTTACCAGTTTCACCTCATATCACCACCACTGTTCCCTCTAAGCTGTGCACGTGTGTGTGTGCACACAGATCCTAAACCCTGCACACAAGGCGAAACTCCACGGACACAAAATTTTGCCCAGAAACACAAACATTTGCACAGAAGACATTTTTTGTGCATACAGCCTGTCAGGAATTAGAGGGAACCTTGATCACCACTCCACTTAACTCACCGCACTTATATTTGTTTGTAGTGAAATCAAATATACATTTATTTAACAAAGCAGAGAGATTCAAAGTAGTAGCAAGAAGTAAGTTTGAAACAAACAGCTAGATCAGGGGTCGGCAACCTTCGGCACGCGGCCCATCAGGGTAATCCACTGGCGGGCTTCGAGACATTTTGTTTACATTGACTGTCAGCAGGCACGGCTGCTCCCAGTGGCTGCGGTTCACCATTTCCGGCCAATGGGAGCTGCGGGAAGCGGCGCAGGCCGGGAACAATGAACCATGGCCACTGGGAGCTGCGGGGGGACGTGCCTGCAGATGGTCAACATAAACAAAATGTCTCGCAACCCGCCAGCGGATTACCCTGGTGGGCCACGCGCCGAAGGTTGCCGACCCCTGGGCTTGATACAAAATAAAATCATGACGTATTCTAGAGCCTGGATGTAATTAACAAGATAGTCTCATGTCGCTTAGAGTATTTTTCACTCAAAATCCAGTGCTTTGCAGTGCTTTATAGTCAGGCTGGCTGTGACCCTTCTTGCATGAGGCAAGTATACTGTCAGTTTGCCTCAGTGTGTCCCTTTGCACTCCAAGATATTTCAGACCAATCCTTTCTCTTTATTCATAAACAGAACACCCTCCTGATGTTTGTTTCACCCTGTAGATTTCCTCTCTTGTGGATTTCACTCTCTCTCAAGTTACACCTGGCTCAGTATGAAAACAGGCATGCATTGTGAGGCATACAATGTACATTAGATATATGACCAGACAGAGGGATACCTTCTGCTTGAGAGGACTGTTTCTGAGATACATCACCTCTTGCTGAACTGCCTCAAATCCAAGACCTTAAGAGCATAATTTTCAGTTTATTTAACAAATAAACCAGTGGATTAATGGCTTTCAGTAAAAAACCGATACGCCACCCTTTGGTGAACTATTATGCAGATATGACAGATCCAGATGGCGCCAATGGGTCTCCGAGTCAAACCTTTCCAGTTCTTCAACATCCTTTTAGAAGGGTTGGCACCAGAACTGGATATGGTATTCCAGTGCTGTTTACAGAGGTAATACCACCTCCTACTCCTAATTAATATTCCCCTCTGTACTTCAAGAATAGTCTTAGCCCTCTTAGCCACAGTATTGCCCTGGGATCTCATGACCACTAGATTATCCACTATGACTCCTAAATTCTATTCAGAGTCACTGCTTTCCAGGATGCAATTCCCTGCCCTGTAAGTGTGACCTATACTCTTTGAGTTGGATGAAAAAAAGATGTTAGGTGTTGTGACACTGAACGCCACAAGGCCTAACTTGTAGATGCCTAGAAGTTGCGATTCACAAAGCCTGAGTTAGGCATCTAGGCTCCTTATACAATGAAAGGTGACAGATATTCACCTCAGACTGTGATTCAAAAAACCCAGTGCTCTAGGCGGGGAACTGCCTAAAATAGCCATTCGGCGATGTTGACCAGAGGGGATGTATGCTAAGCCCCGTCCCTCTTGCTGAGCGAGGCAATAAGTCCAGGCTGTGGGGAGGCATCAGTCTCTGCTTGGGTTTCTCAGCTGTGAATGCTCTCCTAGAGTTAGGCACCTACAACATTTTAGCAAAAAGTTAAGTAGGGGAGGTGCCCACCTTAGAGCTCAGTGTTTCAAGCACTCACCTGGGATTTGGTAAACCAAGGTTCACTTTCCCCCCCACCCTGCCTTCTTTGCCAAAGTGGAAGAAAGAATTTGAATGGAAATCTCCCACCTGTCAGGAGAGTGAGCGCACCCCTGAGCTAAGGGATATTCTGATCAGTGGCTTTCTTAGCCTCTCCTGTTGAAGCTGTTCCATTGTGGATGCATAATGAAAGAGTGGTTAGAGTAGGGGGGACTGGACCTGGGGTCTCCCACATCCCAGGTGGGTGTCCTAGCCACTGGACTACAGAGTCATCCTCAGTGCACAAGCAACCTTAATCTTGGCATTTCCTAACATTTGAGTGTTTTACTTTGAAACCTTAAATATGTTCTTTTTTGAAATGTTGGGCTAGGTTTACATAAACCCCAGAGGAAAAGGAGATGCTGTTGACCCCTTAGTCCCAAAAGCCTGGCACCAAGAGCATTCACCTGGGATGTGGGAGAACAGATTCAAATCCCCACTTTAGAGCAGGGATTTGAACCTGGGTCTCCTATATCCCAAAAAAATTCCCTAATATCCAGGTATTCTGGGATAGGTCTTTTTCACTCTCAGCTGTTGAGCTGTTCTGCTTTGCATGAAATACTAAATACTCATTGGGCCACAGAAAGAGAATCGTAGCATATTAGGGTTGGAAGAGACCTCAGGAGGTCATCTAGTCCAATCCCCTGATCAGTGACTCTAAAACCCGATGATTAAGGCATTTACCTAGGACAGGGGACTCCAGGCTTCCAATCCCTTCTCTAAGTAAACAGTTAATTAGTTATTCAAAGTGGAACAGCTTCAATAGGAGACACCCCAGAAGGGCCTGATGGTTAGGCCACTCATCTGGCATGTGGGAAACCTTAGTTCAAGTGTCTGCTATATTGCTGATTTCACTTCCCTTCTTAACCAGGATGTTTTTTTAACCAAAGTAGCCTTCTTTTATGATTATAGAATTGTATTTTTGGACTACTAGTAAAATAGTTTTACACAATTATTTTCAAAAAGAACGAGGAGTACTTGTGGCACCTTAGAGACTAACAAATTTATTTGAGCATAAGCTTTCGTCGGCTAAAACCCACTTCATCAGATGCATGCAGTGGAAAATACAGTAGGAAGATATATATATATATATATCTACATACATACACACGCACAGAGAACATGAAAAAATGGGTGTTCCCATACACACTATAATGAAAGTGATCAATTAAGGTGAGCTATTATCAGCAGGACAAAAAAACCTTTTGTAGTGATAATCAGGATGGCCCATTTCCAACAGTTGACAAGAAGGTGAGAGTAACAGTAAGAGGGGGGTGGGAAATAAGCATGGGGAAATAGTTTTACTTTGTGTAATGACCCATCCACTCCCAGTCTTTATTCAACCCTAATTTAATGGTGTCCAGTTTGCAAATTAATTCCAAATCAACAGTCTCTCATTGGAGTCTGTTTCTGAAGTTTTTTTTGTTGTAATATTGCGACTTTTAGGTCTGTAATCAAGTGACCAGAGAGATTGCAGTGTTCTCCGACTGGTTTTTGAATGTTATAATATTTGACGTCTGATTTGTGTCCATTTATTCTTTTACGTAGAGACTGTCCAGTTTGACCAATGTACATGGCAGAGGGGCATTGCTGGCACATATCACATTGGTAGATGCGCAGGTGAACGAGCCTCTGATAGTGTGGCTGATGTGATTAGGCCCTATGATGGTGTCCCCTGAATAGATATGTGGACAGAGTTGGCAACGGGCTTTGTTGCAAGGAGAGGTTCCTGGGTTAGTGGTTCTGTTGTGTGGTTGCTGCTGAGTATTTGCTTCAGGTTGGGGAGCTGTCTGTAAGCAAGGACTGGCCTGTCTCCCAAGATCTGTGAGAGTGATGGGTTGTCCTTCAGGATAGGTTGTAGATCCTTGATGATGCATTGGAGAGGTTTTAGTTGGGGGCTGAAGGTGATGGCTAGTGGCGTTCTGTTATTTTCTTTGTTGGGCCTGTCCTGTAGTAGGTGACTTCTGGGTATTCTTCTAGCTCTGTCAATCTATTTCTTCGCTTCAGCAGGTGGGTATTGTAGTTATAAGAATGCATGATAGAGCTCTTGCAGGTGTTTGTCTCTGTCTGAGGGGTTGGAGCAAATGCGATTGTATCTTAGAGCTTGGCTATTGACAATGGATCGTGTGGTGTGGTCTGGATGAAAGCTGGAGGCATGTAGGAAGGCATAGTGGTCAGTAGGTTTCCGATATAGGGTGGTGTTTATGTGACCATCGCTTATTAGCACTGTAATTTCCAGGAAGTGGATCTCTTGTGCGGACAGTCCAGGCCCACTGCCAACTCTGTCCACATATCTATTCAGGGGACACCATCATAGGACCGAATCACATCAGCCACACTATCAGAGGCTCATTTACCTGCACATCTACCATCATGTGATATATGCCATCATGTGCCAGCAATGCCCCTCTGCCATGAACATTGGCCAAACTGGACAGTCTCTACATAAAAGAATAAATGGACGCAAATCAGACGTCAAATATTATAACATTCAAAAACCACTCGGAGAACACTTCAATCTCTCTGGTCACTTGATTATGGACATAAAAGTCACGATATTACAACAAAAAAACTTCAAAAACAGACTCCAACGAGAGACTGTTGAATTGGAATTAATTTGCAAACTGGATACAATTAACTTAGGCTTGAATGAAGACTGGGAGTGGATGGGTCATTACACAAAGTAAAACTATTTCCCCATGCTTATTTCCCACCCCCCTCTACTGTTACTCTCACCTTCTTGTCAACTGTTGGAAATGGGCCATCCTGATTATTACTACAAAAGCTTTTTTTTTTGTCCTGCTGATAATAACTCACCTTAATTGACCACTCTCATTATAGTATGTATGGGAACACCCATTTTTTAATGTTCTCTGTGCGTGTGTATGTATATATATATCTTCCTACTGTATTTTCCACTGCATGCATCCGATGAAGTGGGTTTTAGCTGACGAAAGCTTATGCTCAAATAAATTTGTTAGTCTCTACGGTGCCAAAAGTACTCCTCGTTCTTTTTGCTGATTCAGACTAACATGGCTACCACTCTGAAACCTGTCACAATTATTTTCATTTTTCTGTTTAATTTTCCCCTCTCAATCAGTTTGGTCATAATTGTTTTACCCTTGGGAAAATGCTCATTTTAAATATATATAATTGCTAGGGTATATTCTATGTGCACATAATTAATGTAATCAGGTCATAATCAGTTATACAACACCATCAATTTATAGTTCAGTGATGAATTCATATATATCTATGATAAATGAGGTCTAATATAGAATTACCTTAAATTGAATCAATAGTTTTTTTGCTAGAAAATTATCATCTATTATTTTATTAGAAACTACAAGAATGTTTTACTAGTGGCAGGATGAGACCTGCAGCATATGTCCCCCAGAATGTAATTCCCCAGAATAACACAGGTCTTCTTTCTACACATTACTGGTTGATGCTTAAGGAGGTGCTTAGGCTCATCTGTTTTCTTATTTGGTGGTCTACAACAGACCTATACCAGTACCTCCTTCTTATGCTTTCTTAGTTAGCATATTGATTCATAAGCACAGCAGGTCCTGTGCTTTTGATTTGTCAATAAGTCTAAAATAGGTAATGGCATCTTTCATGTAGAATGCCACCCCCAACCCCTGCTGCCCGCTCTTTCCTTCCTAAAGAGGGTATATCCAGTGATTTTAACATTCTAGTCATGTGAATCCTCCCACCAGGATTCAGTAATAACAATTTTGCCAAATATCTTCTGATAAATTATTTTCAATTTCTCTCATTTGTTACCTAGTCTTCTGGCACTGGTATACAGGCAGTTAAAGAATTTATTCTCTTTACATTTCTTTACACCTTTATTACATTCATGATATCTTGAGTGTGAATTATATGTCTGAGCATACAAAGGGAGATGGCCCAATACTCTGCAAAACGAAATAGTTCTATGTTACACAACTTACCAAGACAATGATTCACCTCCAGTACCTTTTGCTGTCTGTTCTTGCTTTGTGAAATATGAAGTATCTCTCAGAAGATAACCTGTACTTTCTTCTCCTTCAGCTCCTTTTTGAAATCCCTGAGGATTAATAATCTGTGAAGTATCAGTGGAGCCATGTAATTCATGCCAGTATGTACCATACTATTGCATTCATAAATGTGTGCATACAACTGCATGCTCCTAACTTTAAAAATCTCTCCTTAGATGTCTTGATAAGTGTATCTTTATTTCTTTACACCCTTCCAAACTGTGTGTATTACAACAAAATAAATCAAATTAAACTACAAAAAATCTCCAATTTAAAAGTTTTTAGAGCATCCAAATACAATAAAATAAAATTAAAAGGTGCACACTTCCATTTGAATTACCAAGCTAATAGCATCATTTGTTTTTAAGCACGATTGCACAAAACAATAAAATAATAATTACATAATAAAATAAAGTAAAGGAACACAATTCCATCAGTCTTTGTTAGAAAACAAACATATATTTCCCCTTCTTCAGAAATATTTACTCAATATATATAAAAACAACAGTAAAAACCAACAGTTTACACAATCTTTGTGTTAGCACAGCAAGTGGGAGACTTTGCTTCCAATTCATTGCCTACCTATATAGGTACAACAAACCCTTTTGTAGTCCCAGTGCTCTCATAGAAAATTCAACATTCCTCCATCATGGAGTGTCGTTCAGAGTGCTTGTGTGGAGACAGTAGTCATTTCTCATGTTTTGTTTTTAATAATGGAATTATTTCCCATTTTTTGATGTACAGAGAGTCCAACCGGCCTGTGCCCCAGTGTATCCAAGGTCCACAACTCTATAATGGGTTAGCTTCTGTTCAGGGAAAACAGAAGAAAGAGAACATAGAAAAATATAGAATAAAATAAATTGGCCAATGACTTCAAGAATGTAGGATAAGCAGACTCAGGATCCATAGGTATATCCTCGTCTTGAGCAATTAAACCTTACCTGCTTATGGATTTCTAATTAGTAGCTCCCAGAGAAGGGAACCCACATGCCTAACAGTCAGCTATTCCCCAGCTTCATCACCTTAAGTGGAAGTGGTAAGGACAGGTGCTATCTTCTGTCTCTTTTTAAATGGCACTCCTCGGTTAGAAGCTTTTCATTATCTATGCCACTGATTTTCAACATGTGATCCGCAGACCTCTGGGGGTCCACAGACTATGGCAAGGGGTCCGCAAAAGGTAGTTGTTACCATAGAACAGTGGTTTTCAACCTGAAAGCCACAGACTATGGCTAAGATATCCAAAGGGATATGCACCTTCATTCAAAAATGTTTAGAGGTCAAAAAATGAAATAAGGTTGAAAACCACTGGTTGCAGTAAACAAATCCTTTGAAAGGTGACTTTCTCCCTTTTCCTCACCCAAGAGTACATTTTTCCACCCCTGGATAAAAGTAACCAGAAAAAATTCAGGGTCTTCTGGTGTGTGTGTGTGAGTAAACCACCTTACCTCACTATAGAGATGCTTTTCTTCATTATGTTTACAGAGAGAACAGAGACTGTAATTAAAGCAGAGGCTGGCCTATCCATTCTAAAACCTCTATTTTCACTGGATTGTAAATGTTCTTCAAAGTATCCTGTTTGAGCTGAAAATTCTCATACCCTGTACCAATCCAAGGCATTTTCCCCCTGAAAACATGAGGAAAATCTGTTCTGCCATTTCTGAGTTCAGGCAGGTAGAAGGAGATACTTTTTCTACTTTAGAAAAGTATTCTGTCTTTCGCTCAGAAATGGATGAATTTTAACACATAAAGGAAGATATATTGATAATTCAAAACCAACTAACTTCAAATTTTAAAACCATTATTAATGTTTGAAAGTAACATTCTGGCATACACTACTTTTTAAGTTATAATTTTTCTGTTGTACTTGATGTAGGGATATGTATTAATATAAAGAATTAGTATAGAGATTGTCCATAATTTTGGTAGTCTCTCCATTTCCACATCTAATTATGGTTTACTTCCCACACAATGGGTCCAGTCCTGAAATAGTTTGTTGCTAGTATGCTACTGACTACCATGCATAGTCTCATAGAACTCATTTGGACAACTCATGTTTGTAAGCATTACACCCAGTAGTAATGACTTACCAGATCAGTGTCCAAACGATAATCAGTTTGTAGACATATTAGTTTGCTATGATTTAGATATTGTTATTCTGTGGATTCTGACAACATTCCCTCTATTGCTACCCTAAGTTAACTTGGGAGGCATACAGAAACTATATTGATACAAAGTTAAGGTTATCATACTGAAGTTCATTTGCCAACATTACCAATATATAAGATTTTTATTGCTTCAACTGTGCAGCTTTATGGACTATATATACTGCATTGTACATGGAATATAATCAAGTTAAGATGCTATGGAAACCGTAATATTTTATATACTGATTTCTAGGGTTCACTTTTCAACCTTAATGCTACAGTAATGTAGTTTTTTCATTAACTCTTCTGCAGCCTCCCAGCACTGGGAACCCTCCTTTAAGAGTTCTGGAGGCAACTATCAAAACAAAAGTGTCTCCAGTTGAAAAGTGCTTACTAAGTTATTAGGCTTAGGGGGTCCCAGAGCCAAAATCCAGATACAGAACCTCCACGTGATGGTGCTGGCTTTGTGTAGATTTCCTGTGAGCTCTGGGTGAAGGGCAGTCCCACCGAGGTCAAAAGCTGCCCTCAGTTTAGTTGGTCTTCTTAAAATGGCTGCTGTCTCTCATTTTACTCAATGGGGTTGATGCCACAGACTGTCCTTAGCAAATATAGGATCTGCCTTCCACTGTTCCTAAAGTGAATGAAACCCAGCTGCCCACAGGAAAGATGCTGGCCCCTATGCTGTCATGAGTCAGAGGAGAATGATGGGAGGAGACGAACTGTGATGGTAGTTATCTTTGCTAAGGCTGAAACCTCAGTAGCAGTGACAACAATGTGAGGTGGTGGCCATTTTGAAAGAGGGCAACTCTTCATAAGTTTATTTGAAGAAGAACAGTATTCTTCTGTAGAAAGATGAACGTGAGATTTAAAGAATTTTTAAAAATCCGTAATCTTATTTCCCACCCCCAAAATATCCTTTGTACCATATCTGCACTTTGGACTAAATCATGAAAGAATCGTTGGACCAGAAAGAAAGCTTCATAATGACTCAGTAGCCTGTGGTAAGCATATGGCCCTGGGATGTGGGAGACACAGGATCCAATTCTCCTGCTTTAGTCACTTTTTTATTTATTGTCCACAGTGGAACAGCTTCAGCAGGAGAGACCGAGGGAGCCCTTCATACCAGAATATGCTGTAGCTCAGTGGCTAGGGCACTTGAGTGAGAGGTGGAAAGTCTCTGTTCAGATCCCTTCTTTCCCCTTCAGGCAAAGGGAGGGCTTGAACTAGGATGTCTCCCACATCCCAGATGAGTATCCTAATCCAGGGGCTAAAAGTTGCAGGAGAACCTCCCCATCAGCTTCTTGCTAAAACAGCAAAGGTTTGCAGCTGAAATGCCTGAGAAGAAATAGGTGTCTCCCTGTAGCCTGCATTTAGATGCCCATCTTTAAGAGAGGGATTGGACATAGCACAAACTTCTCAATTTGGCATCTCCTCTTTACTAGCTTAGATGAGGAGTGGTCTAGGGTGTTGACTTTTACAAATCTTAATTAGAGCAAAACTTCCTTTTAATGCAGACTCTAGCAGGAAGTAAGATTGCAACAAATACTGGAGCTGAATACCCTAGAGATGTGATGTTCCAGGTAAGGTGTGCAGGCTTTGAATGATTAAACTGATGGAGCTCAGTTTAGTAAGGGTCTGTCTGCATAGGTAAGGACTTAATTGAGGGTTAGCTACTTCTGCATAAGGCATCATTAAGACTTCTGTTGCAGGATATGTTTAGCAGCAAAAGGAAACTTAGTGGTAGGGAAAATCAGGAAAAAACTGCATGCATTTGAGAAATGCAGCTTTGAGAAATTCTCTTCCTGGTTTACCCTTGCAAGCCTAGATCATGGCTACATGCGTAGAGCCTAGAGCAAGACTTTTTAGGAGTGGAGGTAAAGGACCTAGCAGAACAAAGAACCGCTCTGGTTGTGTTATGATAATCCCTTAAAGAAAAGCTCTAATTTTCTTATGCATTAGGTCTTTGAGGGAAGTGGCAATCACAGAAGACATAGTCCTATTGACCCAGTAAAGGGAATTAGAACCTACTTAGAGCCAAATTTATTCTTCTGCTTTTCCTTAGGATTTTATGCAGATTAATATAGGCCTGCGAGTACGTATCCATTCTTCTACTGAGCAATGTGCAATCACTGCCTCTTCCAAAAAAATTAAACAGCAGGAAAGAATATCTTTCTTGTTTTGTGTATTCTTAAGGGAAGCCTTAGGAAAGGAAAAATAACACAGAGATTACCCTTCTTGAACTGCCAGCACCCTGTTCACTTTCAGGATAATGTTATCAATATATCCAGAGTTGCAAGTTCTAAGTCCTTCTCACAAGCTACATGGTAGAAGAAGAAAAGAGGTCACTCCAACCCAGGAGGAAACAGGACACCTCATGGTGTGTGTGTGTCAGTTTATTTGTTTTATTCTGTTTTAAGAGGTTGTCTTGGTCCCTTTGAAGATTTTTTTAAAGGAATCCCTTCAAAGGTTAACCTTATGACCATGACACAGGCTTGTTCTGTAAGTTCCCCAGTGTGGCAGGCAGAGCTGAGACAGCGATCTCCCTCCAAGTATTTACTGTAGAGTTGTTAAGGAACAGTCCAGAGACTGTACTGCGACTATGAAAGCAGCCTCTCATGGAAACACGAGCCCCCAGGGGGACTAGAACTCTCTGATGAGGCCAAACAGACACAGAAGTTAACAGAAGTTAGTGTGGCATAGCCAGATTCAGGATTATTGGAACCAAGACCAGGGATGGATAGTGTTGAGGTCAAATAAGCAACATTTTATTCAGGATCATAAAGGTCTCATGATTGACAAGCATCCCATGAAAGAAGGTCCCAGGGTGGCTGGAGTCATCTGTGGCATGACCCGGGTGATATCTATATGTGAGAGGATAAGGGTAAAGTGTTAAATGGCCCTGCCATAGTACACATGCAGGCTGTGGTGTGCTTATCAATACATGGAGAGCTTCTATTTAAACAACTATATATTTATATATTACAAAGCACAGCAATGAGAAGTTGCTCTAAGCTTCAGCCAGCCAAAGCCTGGTCTGATCCCAGCTATCCAGAACCCTGTTTTTCAAAATGGGGGATGACCTTTGATTTCTGTAGGCATACCTTACTTCCTTACATGACAGCTACTGCACACAGAGTTTTCTTTTTGCGAATACAGACTAACACGGCTGCTACTCTGAAACCTGCACACAGAGTGGATCTCCTTCAGCCATGATCTGGCCACATGCCCCGCAAGGCCCCACCTTGCTCCCTGGCTGGTGTTAGTCTTGGTTGTAGCTCCACCCTCCCTTTGATACATCAATCCGTTCTCCACCAATGAGGTGAAGCCAAGAGTTCTCAACCCATCCTAGTTAGGACTGAAGTCCACTGAAGGACTGACTCCCAGCCAGTCATGATCTCCCTCAAAGGGAACAGAATCTTACCATTTGGTTAAAGGCACACTCTGTCCAGGCAGATGCTGGATTGTGTACTGATCCTATAGCCAGATACATTACTAGGCTATTGGGGTGAGAGAGGGAGAAGAGAAGCAGCAGGGGGCCTGGCACACACAAACCCTAGAGTCACCAGCTGAAAATCCCCATCAGAGAGCAGACTGCATGCCATAGCTATAGAAATAGCAAACCGGTTCTGTGAGAGTGCCCCGACTTCTAAGTGAAGAGCCTGGACTGCATCAAATTTTTATCCCATGGTTGCTTCTGTGGTGAATTTATAGATAGTTACCTCGTTGTTTCCCCATACCAGAGGATTCACTGTGTGAGTAAACAGAAGTTTTATACAATTTTATGTTACTAGAAACCTAAACCTCACTGAAAAAAAGAAAAGGAGTACCTGTGGCACCTTAGAGACTAACACATTTATTTGAGCATAAGCTTTCATTGAGCTACAGCTCACTTCATCGGATGCATTCAGTGGAAATACAGTGGGGAGATTTATATACACACACAAAGAACATGAAACAATGACTTTTATCATACACACTGTAAGGAGAGTGATCACTTAAGATGAGCTATTACCAGCAGGAAGGAGGGGGGGAAAGGAAGAAAATCTTTTGTGGTGATAATCAAGGTAGGCCATTTCCAGCAGTTAACAAGAACGTCTGAGGAACAGTAGGGGGTGGGGTGGGGGGAGAAATAACATGGGGAAATATTTTTACTTTATGTAATGACCCATCACTCCCAGTCTCTATTCAAGTCCAAGTTAATTGTATCCAGTTTGCAAATTAATTCCAATTCAGCAGTCTCTCGTTGGAGTCTGGTTTTGAAGTTTTTTTGTTGAAGGATAGCCACTCTCAGGTCTGTAATCGTGTGATCGGAGAGACTGAAGTGTTCTCCGACTGGTTTATGAATGTTATAATTCTTGACGTCTGATTTGTGTCCATTTATTCTTTTACGTAGAGACTATCCAGTTTGACCAATGTACATAGCAGAGGGGCATTGCTGGCACACGATGGCATATATCACATTGGTAGATGCGCAGGTGAACGAGCCTCTGATGGTGTGGCTGATGTGATTAGGCCATATGATGATGTCCCCTGAACAGATATTGGACAGAGTTGGCAACAGGCTTTGTTGCAAGGATAGGTTCCTGGGTTAGTGGTTCTGTTGTGTGGTTGCTGCTGAGTATTTGCTTCAGGTTGGGTAGCTGTCTGTAAGCAAGGACTGGCCTGTCTCCCAAGATCTGTGAGAGTGATGGGTCATCCTTCAGGATAGGTTGTAGATCCTTGATGATGCATTGGAGAGGTTTTAGTTGGGGGCTGAAGGTGATGGCTAGTGGCGTTCTGTTATTTTCTTTGTTGGGCCTGTCCTGTAGTAGGTGACTTCTGGGTACTCTTCTGGCTCTGTCAATCTGTTTCTTCACTTCAGCAGGTGTAGTATTGTAGTTGTAAGAATGCATGATAGAGATCTTGTAGGTGTTTGTCTCTGTCTGAGGGGTTGGAGCAAATGCGGTTATATCGTAGCGCTTGGCTGTAGACAATGGATCGTGTGGTGTGATCTGGATGAAAGCTAGAGGCATGTAGGTAAGAATAGCAGTCAGTAGGTTTCCGATATAGGGTGGTGTTTATGTGACCATCGCGTATTAGCACCGTAGTGTCCGGGAAGTGGATCTCTTGTGTGGACTGGTCCAGGCTGAGGTTGATGGTGGGATGGAAATTGTTGAAATCATGGTGGAATTCCTCAGGGGCTTCTTTTCCATGGGTCCAGATGATGAAGATGTCATCAATGTAGCGCAAGTACCTCACTGCTTTTCTTAACAGATGGTTAAGAAGTCTGTTTTTCCTTCATCTTAATTGCATATCACCACCTACAGGTGAAATCCTAAAGTCCTGACTCCATGAAAACTCAAAGACTTCAATAGGAGATCTGTGCGTGTATGGACTGTATTATAGTATATGGCTCTTTAACTGATTGATATCAGACAATTTTTAAAAGGAAGGAAGGAAGGAAGGAAACAGAAATGACCAGATAGTCTTGCTTTAATTTTAACACCTCTCTCTTGTGCCAACATCTGGTTTTTATTTGAACAGAATGGCTTTTTTTAAACTGAACACAGGTGCTACTAGCCAGTGAACAAAAGTGCTAATGAGTTTGAGCCTCTATTTAGACCCTTCTCAACTATTGCGATGCTACCTCACACTTTTATTTTATTGTCTCTTCCTCTCTTTCTCTCTCACGCACACACACACAGTCAGTTCCTTTATTTGTTCTATATATATATGTACTATATATACTGGACTGAAGCCACTACCCTATTTCTTTGTAGATTTTTAGGTATCAAGGGACAAATTCAATAGTGAGCCTAATGGCAACGTAAGTGGGCAAGGAAACAGTTGTAAATGGTTAGTGATAAAGTAGTATAATTTACACTACTTTGGGATCCAGCAGGTGACTAAAACTAGTGCAATTTGTATACAAACAGGGAGAGCAAGGAGAGAAGTTATAAGGAAAAAAGAACTAACAAGAGTGTAAAATAAAATAGTTGTCTTTTCCTATGTGCTTAAATGTTGGAAGGATCAGGGCCAAAGATCAGAGAAATTTTAAGAGAAAAGTACTGAGACTGCAAGAAAGAATTACTTACAAAAGAGTTTCTAAACAATTAATTCACAAATTATTTTATTAGATCCAATATCAGTTTCATCAACCAAATCCACAGAGGCAGAATTGTAAAGGTGCTTATAAAAACATTAGTTTTGCAACAATCTTGGAAGAATCTACATACATATCCTCTAAAGGCACAGAGTCCCCAACAATCATAAAATAAGTATGCAAATATGACATGAGTTCAACAGGATTCAGAAAAAGTATGGATGTTTATATGGATAACAAGAACATCCATAAGTAAGGATAAAAGAATAAATTTAAGTATTTTGGAAGAGATATAAACACTTATGCTTTAGCACATAAGTGGATCTCTGACAGAGATCAGGAAGAAACTTGCTCTATTGGCTGAACCATCTGTTCCTTACCACTGTCAAAGACAAACTACTGGAATATGATAACTTGTCTGATTTAGTATGGCAATTCCTATGCACTAAGCAGACAACGTCTTGTATAGATGCTAATTAAATATCCAGACTTTCAGCAGGAATGTACATGATGAATTGAACAGCTTGTTATTCATAATCAAAATTCTTAGAAAACAATTACAATCACGAAGACAAATGTTTAGATTAGCATCAATTATAAAAATCATCACTTAAATGTACTACAAAATAATTTTTGTTTAAATGATTTTTGTAGAAAAGGAGTGCATTAACAGTATCAATGAAACTGAAGTTATCCATTTTTAAATGTATTTGCTTAAAAACTGAACTTTGAATTAAAGCTTTAGTGTGAGTAATTATTACTATGAGTCTGATCTTGAACGATTTGTGCGTGCAGAACTTCCATTTAAAGTACATAGCACACACTTCTAAAATTGGGCCCCATATGAATTTAATTTTTCCCACAAAGTCATTTTTAATATTGGTGCTTTATTTCTTAGACTAATGAAAGACCAGTAATTAATCACTAATTTTACTCCGAAGATAACCTTAAGCAGCTTTATTAGGAATCTGTCAAGTACCATGAACATTTAAAATGTTATGACATTCAGTCAAATATGTGCAATCTGGAGTGTTTGTGCAAAATTATTAGGACCTAGTCTGGCTTGAGATGTAGACATGCAACTCCACGTTGATTTCAATGAGATCTCTGCTCGACTTTCACATCTCAGGGCAGAATTGGACCTAAATTTACATTTTTGGAATTTAAAAGAAGAATCCTTAACTAATATCTGTTCAAAAGCCACCACTATAGAATGTTTAAGAAAAAATAAAACATTTTAAAGTTACTGGCAGATAGCATTAGTGCAATTAATTTCACTCCCTTAGTTGCACACAGTAGGTTAAAAAATATAGTCATGTGTGAAAAAGCATAAAACATTTTAGAAACAGTATAGCTGCCAAGTAAAGAGAACAGTGGAAGAGGAGATTTCTGCAGCACAGTATATTCACAGTGCCCATTCAATAGAGTTCAACTCTTAATGCCTTCTAGTGCTCCAGAAAATAAGGTATACAACTTGTAAATAAGTTACAACTCTTTTCATACAAAAATAGATCAGCTATGTAATTTTTCCACAGATTTCCTACCTCTGACTAGAAAGTTAACATTTTCATATTCAGCCATACAGTTGATGACATCTGGATCAACTTCTTTCTTTGAAGAACCATTTTTGGTATTCTGAATTGCTACATGGTCGCAATAATGGTGCTGGATTTCCATTGTAAGAGTTAGTCTTGGCTTGTAGGCACTTCTGGGTTTGTACATGGAACAAAGTACCATCCTACAAAAGATGATAGAAAATTATTATTTACAGCACAGTCATAAAATTAGAGTTATTCATTAAATTTTACCATATTTGAAATGTAACAGGAAACATCTATATCTAAGCTTATATTTTTCCTTAATAGCATTGCATTGAATCCAAGAAGCCTGATGCCAAGGTCAAAAACTGTGTTTTTTGGGTTTACATGAATGTTGCTTTGCAGCACTGGGGCCCAAGAACCTCAATTCCTTTCTTACTGGCACAAGCTATGGATAAAAGAATCTACGGGTTTCCCCCCCTATGATCTTGTCTGACAAAAATCCTTAGCTTTTTGCTTATTTTGTAAATAGTTTTTATTTCTCTTGGTAGTTTTAGGAATTCTGTATAACTTTTAAGGTAATTTACTCATCTTGTTTAAGTGGCCATACTTCTAGTTGTACCTCTATTCCAGGTGTGTCTCTTGCCCAGAATCTTTGAGAAGTTAGATGCCTATTTTGCTTCAAGGTAGTTGCAAGCCTTGGATGGATGCAAGGTCTGCCAGCTCTTCATACACAGAGTCTCCAAGGAACATCAAGCTGACGCTTAAGGCCTTCTGATTACAGGAGTCTTGAGTTCATCCAAGTGAACCTCAACTCCATTAGCAATGCCTGCCAAGAAATTAGGTTCCTAGGAAGCTACATATCCAACTGTGGAGAAATCAAAGTCCCCTTCTCCAGTCCAGGAGGAGGTTCCAGGACTCAGCTGTTTCCAGGTTATGCCACAACCTCTCTTAGCTCCAAAAGGCAAAAATACCTCAGATGCTGGTGCAGATGGACTGGTTCTGAGGGGAAAACAGGTTTTCCTGGCGCTCTACTACTTTGCCACCAGTAGTGGACTACTTGTTACATCTTAAAAATCAAGGATTCTGACATCCATCAGTGTCAACAAATCTGCAATGTTGGCCTATTCCCCTCCTGTTGAAGGTTTTTCCATCTTCAGTTCATGGAATCCAGGTTCCTGAAAGGGTTGACCAATATCTACTAGTTTATGTCCCAGTGCCAACTGTGATGGGGCAAGGCCAGATGGCTATGGAAGAGTAGTGGGAGATAGATATATTAGCTCCAGGCTAAACAAATCCCTGGTACCAGGATAAGCTAAATGGCAGCTGCTCCAGGTCAACTAAGACACCTGGGGCCAATTAAGAACTTTCCAGAAGGCAGGAAGAAGGCCAGGTTGATTGGGACACCCAAAGCCAATCAGGGGCTGGCTGAAACTAGTTAAAAACCTCCCAGTTAGTCAGGTGGGTGTGCATGTCAGGAGCTGTGGGAAGAAGTTGCGTGGTTGGAGAGGCTGAGTAGTACACAACATATCAGGCACAAGGAAGGAGGCCCTGAGGTAAGGGTAAAGTGGAGCTTGACGAAGTGAGGGCTGCTGTGGGGGAAGTAGCCCAGGGAATTGTACATGTCACGTTTCTAAAAGGTCAGCTACCATAGCTGATACTATTAGGGTCCCTGGGCTGGAACCCCGAGTAGAGGGTGGGTCCGGGCTCCCGCCCCCAACCTTTGCCCCCTGATTAATCACCGAGACTGGGAGACAACAGAAACTGTGCAAGGAAGGATAACTTCTCCTCACCTCTCTCGCTGGCTTATGATGAAAATGGCTCAGTAGACTGTGACCTTTGTCTCTAGAGAAAGAAGGGTTACGTGGAGGGTCACAGCAAGCCTCTGAGGCTAGCGAAATCCGCCAGGAAACGCGGGACCCACGGAGGCAAGGACAGAGCTTTATCACACAACACATTAAACTTCATTTGGATCAGGCTGCTGAGAAGGCCATTTGAACTTCTGCATGAGTGTTCGCTGTACCACTTATCTATAATGGCCTTTCTAGTGGCCATTATTTCAGAACACAAAGTGAGTGAATTGCATGCTTTGATGGCTTGACCCACCACTTACTGTTTTACAAAAACAAAGCAGTACTAAAAGATTATCCTAAGTTCCTCCCAAAGGTGGTGTCAGAGTTCCTCTATGATGTTAGCTTGAGCAGACAGGATTTACAGTACTTATGCCACTCTTCTGCCCATCTTCCGTCTGGGTTGCACTGCTTGCTAGTCTCTCATGAGTATATGAAGAGGTCCTCAAAAGAAGAGAATTTACTTACGAGTTACTGTGTATCTTTAAGGGGTGCTTCTGCATATTCATACTCTCTATCTCCCCCCCCCTCAGAATTCCTATACATCTCTGGATTCTGGGGTTCAGAAGAAAAGAACTGAGACTTACACTTACTTCCCGTATCTAGCTTTAAGTCCCCAAACATCTGATGCCTTGAAGCGAAGCTTGTACATGGAAGACTGAAGAGCAGGCACCTTCAATCTCATGAGTGTGAATATGCAGAAGCATTCCTCAAAGAATCATAATTACTGGTAAATACCCCCTTTCTAAGGTATGCTAGTTCAATTAAAAGAATGGACCAAATCCTGCACTATGATCACAGGCACAACTACCATGGATTTCCATGTTAGTTATGTGTAATTTGAAGGCAGAGTTTGTCTTAAAGAAACTTATTTCAACAGCTGTGAATTTAGGTTTAGATGAGCATGGTATAAGAGCCCAAAGAGATTACTGACCCCTAGACACAACTCCATGTACCCCAAAGAACACATTCAAATGTTCACCATTCCCCATAGGTGTCTTGAAAGTTGGCCAAGATATATACAACCAAATCCTACAGATAAACACGTTGGGACATTACACCACCGAGTTAGTGAAATTGTGCCTGTTTTCAGTTGTTAGACATCCACTTGTTTGGATATGCTGGAATTGGGGCAAACTTTCTTCATTAGATATGACCTAACTAAAACAGGGAGATTTGAAAGTGAGAATATTTACTGCCTGTAAAATTGGAGTTCTCCTAATAATCGGTCAAAAGATGCCTCTTTTGTTTCCTATATTACAGATCACACTATTTTGAAAATAAAAAAGCAAACTTGTAGTGCACACTTATCAGATATCATTACAGCATATATTATACAACTTAAAATACATGCCCTTAAACAGTTATCTTTAGAAAGTGAATTAAAGAAAAAAAATCTATATAATTGCTCCCATTACTACCTAGTTTCCTCTTACAAACAGCCTGATCCTGAAAGCCTGTGTTTGGCACTCCCACTGACTTCAGTAAGAGTTTCTGCAAGCAGATTGGGTTCTCAGTGGAATTTTTCATACATATAATGAACAAGGTC
This sequence comes from Dermochelys coriacea, assembly GCF_009764565.3. NCBI lineage: Eukaryota > Metazoa > Chordata > Testudines > Dermochelyidae > Dermochelys > Dermochelys coriacea. The sequence goes on along the minus strand of NC_050069.1, from coordinate 152,914,185 downwards.
TCACAGAGGGCTTGTCTACACAGTGGGGTAATGCACAGAAACACGTTGCACACTGATTTGCTCCATATAGACCCTGCTGGTGTGCACTAAAGGTTCCCTACTGCACGTTAATGTAGTACCGTTTCAACGGCAGTAAATTACCTTGGCATGCACCAAAAGCATCTACACAGAGCACTTAATGAACAACATGCTAGTGCGCTTTAGAAATCACTGTCATGTAAATGTGTGTTACCCCACCATGTAGACAAGCCCAGGGATGAACTATTAACAGTTGTCTATTGCAAAATGCAAAAATTTTCTGATTTGGAAATAATTCTGGTAAAACATTACCATCTTGTATAAAGTTTAGCACAAGAAAAATGTAATAATCATTTACAGCATAAAATTTGTGGGCCAAATCCAGAGGTCCTTTTTTTAGTTTTTACTCATTATTTACTTAGGGCCTGATTTAAAATCCATTGGAGTCCATGGAAAACTTCCCACTGACTTCAATGAGTTTTGGATCAGGCCTCATGTCTTTAAATCAGGCAATTACCATCGGTTTCAATACATGTCACAATATTAACGGTATGATTGTACATTACCACCAACATCTAGAGTATACATGTCAGAACATAATACTGAACCTAATAACATGCACACAAAAAACCATTATGTTGTCTAATGGCTAAAGTTTCTCATGATGAACAACAATCACAAACATAAATATCTAGGGAAACAACATTTAAGTTCTGTTGAAAAACAATACAGCTACTTCACAGCCACTTATGTAATGCATCATCTTTAGCCAACACATGTAACAAACATCATAAACAAAAATGCAACAAATAACCAATTCTGCTCTTGTAGTGACTGCAGCCTCATCTCCTCTTCATTCTGTTCCTTTCATTTTTCTAGAGAATGATTCTTCAAACTCTGATTCACATCATTAAGGATTCCCATAATTATGCCTCTACATGGCAAAATGCATTTCCCCCCCTCTTTATATAAGCTTTTCCTAAATGCTTTTTAATGACAGGCTATGACCTCTGTCATCAATCTCTGATAAATTAGTGCAATTTTATGGTTTCATATCAGTTCTATCCTCCAATTTTACCTCTATCCTACCTTTTCCCCTAAAAGAGTGTAAGAACTTTCCATACTACAGCTGGAGATTCTCAGTTTTGGATGCACAAAACATCACATGGGGGCATATGACAAATGGCAGTGTTCTAATTCCTCTCCTAACCTGCTCAAAAAGGCTTGTGCATGCTGCACTGGAGAATGGAAGAAACAATGTAAACCATATTTTCCATCAGCTAACTGCAGACCCCACAAAAGAGTCTGAGCTCCTATTTTAAATGCAAAAAAGAACCCAACCTTAATTATAGCATCATTGCTGCCCTGTCACACTACATTATTCAGTTGGGTAATTTTTTCAGTAACAATTGCCATACAAATGTATTATTATCAGTATTTGTGGTAGGAGGTCACCTGAAGCTCAAAAAGGGAAGTTAGGTAGGAACAGAGGTGAAAGTAAGCCGGTACGTCCTGGTACGGTGTACTGGCAAGAGTCGGTGCACTGTACTGGGGCAGCCCGGCTTCCCCAGGGAGCAATTTAAAGGGCCTGGGGCTTCCAGCAATGGTTGGAGCCCCAGGCCCTTTAAATTGCCTCCAGAGCCCCGCTGCTGGAACTCTGGGGTAGTGGCTGCAGGGCTCCGATGGCTATTTAAAGGGCCCGGGGCTCCCCTGCTTCTATCGCCCTGGCCCTTTAAATAGCTGCCGGAGCCCCGCCACTGCTACTCCAGGGCTCGGGGGGTTACTTAAAGGACCGGGCGGTAGAAGCAGGGGAGCTGCAGGCCCTTTAAATAGCCCCCAGAGCCCTGGGCTGCTGCTGCTACCCTGGTGGGGGAAGGAGGGGAGGAGAGGGGGCACTTACCTTACAGGGTGGGCTGGGGCTGGCTCTGACCCCCTCAGCCCCACCCCTTTCACCCTATGTCCCACCCCTTCTGGAGGCCAGAGCTGGCCCCAGCATGCCAGTAAGTCACTTGACTTACTCTCACCCCTGGATAGGAAGGGACAGATTCAAAGAAAGCCTTGAAGGTGGTCACTGGTAGCTTAAATGTAATGCAACAGAAGATGGGGAGCTAGGGTAGGGATTCAAAGCGAATGATTTGATCAAGTCAACAGCCATGGGAGAGGATTTTATTGTCTCAAAATCAATATATTAGTTTTAAAAATAAATGCTTCTGAATGCACTGAACTCGGAAGTATTTCAAATCACATTTTTTTTCAAATCTTGATTTTTCTGAAGTGTCTGGGATCCATTCAAGATGTGTCATCTTAGGATATGTCTACACTGCACACTCCTTATGGCAGCACATAGAATACATATACTATACAAACCTCTAGCATGGGTATAAATAGCAGTGTAGACAGTAAGGCATTGCTTAGATAAGTAAAAACACCTGAACCCTGTGGTTATGTACCCTACACAGCTCTCTATATGGCCAAGCAGTCCCTTCCCCATCTACATTAAGATTTTTAGCAATGTAGTGTCCCGGTGGGAACCTTTTCCCGCTGCACGGAAAGGCTCTGGCAATGGGGATAGCAGGACATCAAAATGTGCCCTCCTCTGGGCTGAAAGTGAAAAGTGGGGTGTTGGCACTATTTTGATGGACTCCCAATACTTGTCAAAAAATCCATACATTACACTGCCAGAGGTGAAGATGGTGAACAGGCACATTTTGATGCAGGGCACATTTTGATGTGATGTGATGGGGAAGGCAGCTGGGACTCTATGGGGAGGGTGCTGAGGGCTTGGGTGAAGAAGGAAGTTCTGGGGCATTGTAGATCGGGGGGTAGGGGGTCAGGATAATCAAGGGACTGTGAGCTATGGGGTATGTGTGACAGCTGGGGTAGCAGGTATGCTTCCTGGACAGCAGGATGTGGGAGGTATATTGGTGGATAAAGGATTGCGGGGGTAACAGGGACCATGGGGTGTCAGGGCAGCCTTGGGATACCCAGAGGTTGGAGGAAGTAGGTATGGCAGCAGGAGATGCTGTCGATATGGGCAAAGAGAGGGTAATACGAGTGATATATAGGGGGACGTATGTATTTGAATGTAAGGGGAAGGGGATTTTGGACAGGGGAGGGCAGAGAAAAATGGTGGGCAAGTGAGTGGGCAGAGATATTGGGGACTTCAATGAGTGAGGCATAAGGTCTATGGAGGCAGCGGGGAGCACGGAATTGGCAAGGAAGTCTTCGGACCCAGAAAGAGAGGGATAGAATGGCAGGAACAGCAACAGGCAGTGGTGTGGGTGGAGGCAGAAGCATTTCTATGGTGGGCGATGGAGTTGGGAGACAGTGGTATAGTGAAAGGAAGACGGGGAGACAAGGCATGTGTGGAGACAAGCTGCTGTGTGTGGGGGGCAATAGGAGCAAAGAGACTATGTGGGGGATAGATGAGTGAGTGTCAGGTGGAACAAGCACCAGAAATACTCTCCCAGAACTGGTGCGTCACAATGCCAATATAATACAGTTGGAGGTACTAAGACAGGAGTGCCAGAGGTGCCGAGTGACCCTGCAATCAGGCACCCTCAGCACAGAGGGACTGGGCTCATCCCACACCCCGTTTTCCCAAGACTCTTTCCCCCACACATATCATCACTCACCCTTCTCCCTCCCCCATGGCCATACCAAGCCTAAATGGGCCATTTAAGAATTTTTTTCTGAGTCTCACCTGTTTTGTATTCAGATAGTAAGAAAATTATGAATTTTTGTGATTTGAAAATGGACTCGCTTCCAGATGCTAGCACCACATAAGAGGTAGGCTACTTTTACAAAAAATTAATGACATAATTTTGGATTGATAGACAATTCATCAGAATGGTTTCTATCTAAGAGCTCTGGATGTAATACCCCAATCCATATACAGGGTTTGTGCTACTTGCATGATGACCAGAAACAACAAAGTTAAAAAACTAACACGCTTACCTCTCTGAAAACAAATTTCTGATTTTCAGGAATATTTTGAACATTGTCTTGACACAAGTACATTGTCAAATAGTCAGTCCCGGAATCAACGGCTGCACAGGCTTCAGGCTGCCGGGTGTTGTAACGTATTTCATTATGAGATGTATATTCAAAAAACTGCCAACCCCAGAGAGGAAACAAAGGATATTAATTTTACATGTGCAAACAAAAAGCATTTTATTAGAAAAAAGGACGCAGTAAAGGTAACAATTTCCATCTATCAATGTGCTAAAAAGGTCACTTAGAATTGTCTGTTCATTTAGAGTTGGAGAGAAATTCTGTTGAGAGTTTTCATTCCAGGAGTCTTGACTACGAGTACTTACTTTACTTTCTATGGGAAATCAATCCTGCAGCAGTATTATCACCACATATTGTTTCTGGTTGCACCCACAATGTGCTAAATGCTGTACAAACATGAAGGAAAGCAGAGTTCTCTACACTGAAAAAGTTACAAATCTTACAGGTTGATTTAAAAGTTTGATTGTAATGCAATAGTTTTTAACCTATATCATCACTACAGTGGGACGGAGACTAGTTTATAGATTGAGATTAGGCCTCCATAATTTTAGTGTCACAAATAATGCCATTTTTAATTAAAGAGTTGGTTGCTCATTGAAACATTAAAATGTTCAGTTTGATCAAAAACTTGTTTCCAATTACAGTTTACAGTATGCAAGATGAAATGCATTTCACTACGTCAATTTTCAGGATGATATTCTCAGCAAAATTAGGTACAGTTTCTTTTAAACATAAATAGGATTTTAAGGAAGTTGTGTGGCATTGGTTATTGTATGATACTCTACAATCCAGTTTTGATTACATTCCTGAGTAACTCACATCTTATGCCAATAAGGCTGAAAACACTGTAATGGTAATGACTGGGGTAATAGAAATTTGCTAAAAGAAAAGGAGTACTTGTGGCACCTTAGAGACTAACAAATTTATTAGAGCATAAGCTTTCACGAAAGCTTATGCTCTAATAAATTTGTTAGTCTCTAAGGTGCCACAAGTACTCCTTTTCTTTTTGTGAATACAGACTAACACGGCTGCTACTCTGAAACCAGAAATTTGCTAGGAATTCTAAAAAAAACAAAACTTTTTCCCTGCTTTTCCTGGAGCTACAGTGATATTTATCATGGATTTTTGCCAAAATTTGGACTTCATCAAAGGGGATTGGGGAAGTTTAAATAATTATTTGTATTTAGCATGCTTGTAAATCATCTTGAGCACTATTGTGCATGGATGTGAGGGATGTTTAAATTGTTTTAGGGGGACTAAGTTATTCTTACTATGGTAAGATAAGAGACTTATCCACCCCAGAAAATATCATACACATTGTTATCAGTGCAGCTGCCCCAGTGTTAAAAACAGTTTAACTGATAGCATAGAAGAGAAAAACGTTTACAAAACAGTTTTAGGAAATATGACTGAGGCTTTATGGAAGCAAATATACCTGAAACAATTGAAAACAGCACCCAGTGTTAATATGTATAAAATATTCTAGTGTAGAAAGGCCAAGGAAAGTAATTTAAAAATACTTTTAAAAAGTCACAAAAGAGAACTGTTGGAGGATCACATTTTATCAATCACATAAACTTCCAGAAGCCACATTGCAAGAGCCTAACGCTTTGTAACTGACAACTAGAATTTGCTGGAAAATGAAATTTCTGTTCTGTGGGAAATAGTGACTAAAAAAAAAAAAAAAAAAGAATTGGAGCGAAATGTCGAATTTTCTTATGGAATGAAAACTTTTTATTTGAAACAATAGAAACATTTCATTTTGATAATGCTGAAACATTATAATATAAAATATTAAATATATAGTTTTAAAATTAATGTAAACAAGATGAACTGAAACAATAATATTGAAACAAAACATTTTGACATTATTGAAATGAGAAAGTAGAAACTACATTTTGACTCACCCTCCCATAAAATTTTGTTGAAATTGACACGTTTTCCAATGAAATGTCTGAATTTTTACAAAACTGCATTTTCTGATGCTAAACTGTTCCACTGAAAAATTTTCAACCAGCTCTATTTGCAACATGGTTTACACCTCTTTTTAAAGAAGCTACCAATCATCTCAAATATATGAATAATGGAAATATCAATAGTCATGATTAGCACACCACACATTCCCATGCAGGAGAGTCAAGTTATATTTCTTGATTTTATATTTAATTCCCTCATGTTGAGGACACTGAACCCCAGGAGATCAATTTGAACCTGGAAACAAAGGCAGATTTTGAGATATAAGAATACACAGAAAGACTTTGGGTTTTAAGGTACGCTGCGTGGCCTCTAACCATGCACAACGAGGGGTGGTAGTTTTGTCGCCAAGAGCATGGCTCCCACTGACAAAGTGCTGTCCACACTTGTGCTTTTTGTCACTGAAACTTTTGTCATTCAGGGAGGTGTTTTTTCACAACCTGAGTGACAAAAGTTTTAGTGACGAAAGTGCCAGTGTAGACAAAGCCTTAGTCAGCTATTGCTGGGAAAGGAAGAGTGGTGAGGAAACTATCTAGAACAAAGACTGTAGCTTGTTAAGTTAGGTCTTAGCCATTAGAAAGCGCACTTTTACTTTTGTTTGTTAGTAACCATTTCATCCTTTATTCCTTCTACTTGGTACCACCTACTCTATGTCCTTCTGTTAAGAAACTTGTTTTATTTTTTACTGTAAACTAACACAGTGCTGTGTTTGAAGGGAGGGGTGTGTTTACCCCAGTTAAGTTGATAAACTGTAATGCATGACTCTTTAAAAGAGAAATTAACTTATTATCTTCCATGAATGTACAGTGGTAGGGGCTGTACATTGCAGAGAGACGTCTCTGAGGAGCTCAGCAGCTGGAGTTTACTGATTGTTCAGGCACTGTTTGGGCTGGCAGAGCCTTGAGGAGTTTGCTGGTGAAGAAGACAAACCAGTGGGGAAAGGAGCTGACACACAATCTAATCTCCAGCAAAGTTCACTCTTGCTGAGGCAGAGGTAACACAGTGGCTCACAGATCTGGGTGCCCCCAGCAGCATGTTACAGGAATGAAAGAGGGTTGTGCAAGTTAGGAGATTAGGCAAGGGAAATACATGAGGTATTTTAGTTTGGGTGATGGGGGCAAAGAAGGAAAGGCTTTCTCTAGGATGTGGCAGGGTTCACTTGCTTGGATAGATAATAAAGTTGGGGATGGTGTGTGTGTTTGTGTGTGTCATGTGGCCTGCCGGTCCCTAACTTATATCTTTCCCTACTTCTTTCTCATAGACTTCCAGCCTCCGCTCCTCCATTATTGAAACATTCAGCAAACACTCCCTATCAGTGTGGAACTACTGGGGTAGTTCCTGGGGTGGCTGATGTCCACACTATCCTCCTTCTGTCGGTGGTGTGCACCCTCACCAGGAGCACTTCCATGGGCTGAGAGCCAGGGCTCTCAGCTCCCTGCCAGGAGCCCAGCAGTCCCCTTGGCTGTCAGCTCCTAGTCAGGAGTGGGGGTCAGCCACCCGGGTTTCTCAACTCCCTGAGCGGGGAGCCTCTGGTCAGCGGCCAAGCTGGGAGTGGGGAGCCGGGCTCTAGCTACCTGGCTTTCTTGTCAATTTCATGGCTTCTGGAGCCGTGAAACTGACAAGACAGCCAACAGACGATGTAAGTAACACAGTTGTCTACACCGACACTGCATCACCCCAACTACACTGACATAAGCAATATGCCTCTCGTGGAGGTGGAGTTATGATGTCAGTGTAGTAGGGCACTTACATTGGTGGGATATGGCAGTTGTGTGTACTCTTAGATTAGATCGACATAAGCTGCCTTATGTTCCCTTCTCAGGGACCTGCTCACAAAACCAGAAGGCTTTTACATTCCACCTTTCCACTCCCCATTTGTCTAAAAATGATCAGTTGTGAAACAGTAATGTCCAGCTGAGCCTAATCAGCGCTATCTCTCACCATTGGTTCTTAACCATACTGAGAAAGACACTGGACTCTTGAGGGTTCGAACCCGAAGGCCAGCTACAACATGTGACAAAACTTCCCAGACTGGAAGTGGTGTTCAGTATGCTTTCAGACTTGCATCCAAGCAGATTTGGCTCCTACAACTCCAAACAATAATGAATCAGCTACTGCAGTCAACACTGGCCTCACCTCCTTTCCCCAATGAATCCAAATATCTTCCTTCTAAACCCCACTCAGAGTGATGCCACCCTCCTTATAACTTTTAGCCCAGTGGTTAGGGTAATTACCTGGGATGTGGGAGATCTGAGTTCAATTTCCCCTCCTGCCTGCGTGGAAAAGAGATTTGAACTCCTAGTCACAGATCTATGGGATATTCTGGAGGGGACTCCTAATCTCCTATGTTAATGATGTTCCATTTTTATAAATAATTAAGTAGTCATTGGAGCAAGGACTTGAACTTGGGAGTCCAACATTAAATTCTGGTGACCTCTTCTGTGAGTGCCCCCATGTTTTGGAGCAGGAAGTTGAAATTTCGCAGGGGGTGGCCTGTCTGTCAGGGATGTGCCTTTTACTGTTCCTGTTGACTGCATAGGAAGACTGGGAGCCAGCAGGGGGCATTATATTGTGATACCTTCACAATAGAATGAGAGTTAATTTTCTTTTATTTCTAATCAAGAAAAAGAAAAATTGCAAAATGTCATCCTGTCACAATAACCTTTTAAAAGCATGAAAATAATAATTCTCTCTATGGGTTTTGCCCTTTTACACTGGTATTTTTTTTCTATTGGAACAAAGCTGAAATTAATATGTTTTTGTTGAAAAACTTTCATTAGAATATGAAAATATACTAAAAAGGAACAGAAACCCCTGACTATAAAATTACTGGATGAGTGCCTTTTGGAGTTCATCCATTCCTATGGATGTGATTATCTCTGATGTCAATCCATGGAAGTAGTCACTTCTTCCTAACAAGAAACCAGCTGACTAAATTATCTGTTTATCTATTTCATTAATCATCTCACTGAACTACTCATTTGAGACAGTGTGTTGGGGGAGGAGATTGAGTTGTGGAACAAGGAAAGGGATGACATTTAATGTGCTTAAAATCTAAGATGTGCCTAACCTCACGGAAATCCCTTGGCTTTATGATGTTTGACTACACCCCCACCCTTCAGGGCAGGGACTGTCTTTGTCTTTGTCTTCAGGGCAGGGACTGTTTCCTGTCTTTAGAAAATACCCACACTATTTGGGCCTCTGCTGCAGCCTAAACAACAAATACTATTAAATACTAGCACTGATAATATAGTTACTTGTAATAAATCTTACTGCCACATGATAAATCATGGCAGGAACAACTCTGTTCTCAATTAAATTCAATGGAAATTTGGGATGCCCTTTCCCCCAAAAAAAGAAGCTAAAATGAATTCTGTATTGAAAGTTTCCCCTTGAAGATAGTTTTGCTCATACCCCTTTATAGTTTAATTTTCTTCATAGTCAGATAGTTTCCAGAAGTTTACAAAGGTTACTGGTAAACTGCATGACCTTCCTCAACTCTGGTGCTCCTCTGAAACTATTTATCCTTCTTGGAATAACTTGTCCCTGTTCACCTCCCCAAACCCTGCCATCTGCCCAAGTTTTCTAGTCCCTCCTGCCATACACTTACACTCCTCTCCCTCTCAATCACACACCTAGATATTTTACCACCCCTTCCACAATGGGCACGCCGTACTTCCTCAGTCCTGGAAGGAACCAGAAAACATACCAGGATGGCTGATACACAATACATCAGAAAGAGTGCTGGCACGTGGAGGCACCAATCAGTCCTCATTAGAGTTATGCGAAACCCCAGCATTAAACGACTACTTACTCAAATATCTTAAGTTATTACAGTCCTGGAGCCCTGCAACACTTTCAGAAGGTTAAGGTCTCATGACAGTATGTAAACAGACCAAAATTGTACACAAAACTAAAGCAATTTTTGTACTTGGTATTTCAAACTATGAGAACTATGGTGAGGCTAACAGGCTTCAAACCTAGAAAGCAAAAACCAAAGCTGAGAAAGGATCAGGTTCTCAGGGAGTTTAGAAGAAACACCTTTACCCAGGAGGGCAATTAATATGTATATATTAAAGTTAGACAAGTATTCAGATGAGAACACATTTTAAAAGGTACAATTGCTTGACAGATGTGGGGAGATTTAGATGGGTCAACATGGCCTAGTTATCTTCCAAATGTAACTTAGAACTGTGAAAACCTGACTTCAGTTTTCTGTTGGACACAAGGAAGTTAACAGAATCTCATGGAGGAACCAAAAAGAGGAATAGTGCTGGCTAAGATCACATTGCAGTGGCCACATGTCCCTTCAGAAATACTGTGGAGCATTTTTACTTTGTATCCTACATCCTAAGACAGTTAATCATAACATTCGTCATAACTAAAGTAAAAAACAAATCTTACCTGATTTTGTCCCATACCATGGCATGGGTATAATATGATTCTGTGCCCTGTTACTTCATGTTCATTTGGAGGGTTATAATCAAAGCAGTAATTTGTCATTCCTCTATTTTTCAGCTAAATAAGACAAAAGAACATATTAAAGCATCAGCCTGAAGTAGATACATTTGTGTCACTTCATATCCCATGTTGTATTATAGGCTTCCCACTTGCAGTTCTGAACCCTGGTAGAGCTGGTTTCACTGAATCAGGGCCTGGCAACAATAGACCTGATATAGGTTACTTTGTAAAACTGAACCTGATAATAGTGGACCAGAGTAGACCTCGTGCAGCTGGCTTTGCTGAACTAGAGCCTGGCAGCAGCAGACCTGGTGGCAGCAACTTTGACAGATTGGATTGGAGCAGACCTGCTATTGCTGACTTGATTGGACTGGGCCATGCCTGCCAGAAGTGTATGGGAGGCACTCACTTGGATTGCCACATAATCTAACTGGATTCCTGAGTCAGGTTTAGGTAAGTAGGGACTGTGTCCCCTTTGCCCCCAGCAAACTAGCCAATTAACCACTGAGCCCGGGAAGTGTGCCATACCTCCATAGTTCTTTTTCTCTTTTTGCTCATTTCTTTTTTTTTTTGTTCTTTAAATAGAGATTTATTTCATTTTTCAAAAAATAAAAGGACTCATGTGCTTTCAGAGTGGAGAAAAATCCTGTGAAGGCAACTAGTATTTAGGATTTAAGTTCCTAAAATCTGCATGTGGATACAATTTCAATGGCAACTTGAACCAATGTTTTATTTATTTTTAAAGGGATGACTAGTCATCATGTTGACCCCAGCCTTTCTTACTGCTATTGACACTTGCAGAAACATTATATTATGTGTTTTTTTAATTAAAAAATATTCCAAAAGCAAATCAATAAGGACTTCCAATTAATAAAAATATCGAAGATAAACAAAAGTTACTTGAAAATTAGTTGAACCAGGGCATAATGATAATTTAAAAATGTATACATGTTTTGCATAGTCACATATTTCCCACTGAAACGAATGTTGAAACAAAACAACGTCTGTAAATAAGCATTAAAGCTAAATGCCTTTTACCTGAATCCTACTATGTTGCATATAAAAGAATAAAACAGGCAGGTTTAGTGTCCCTATGACTACTGAAGGTGTAATTTTGCTTCTTCTCAAGTACTAGGTGGTAAAGAACCTGATATATGGGTACAACCAGGTACTAAGCACCTAAATGATGCAAGGTGCACCTGCAGATATTTGCACCTATAAACTGCAGACACAAAAATAAAGGTTTAAAAACCATTTATGCATGAATTCACCAGTCTCTTGTTCCAAGGCTGGAACAGATGAGAGAGGGTTTGTGAAAACACTATCTTCTCCCATTAACTGAAGAAGACAGTTTGCTTTGTGCTGACAAAAATAGTACCATAATAATATCCATTCATTCATGTAATCTCTCATAATATTTTTTTCCAACACGTATCAAACAAGCTTGAATCATGCAAGAAAAGTTAAAGTTAGAGTATAAAAAGAACCTTAATATGGGATTTTAAATTTATCTGTGACTTACCTTAATATTTTAGTAGAATGCTGCATTAAAGAAAATAAAAACAAGAAAATATTTGTTCTCCTTATGAAGTGTTTAGTTCAGCTCATAGAAGTTGTCAATAATTCTATTGATGCAGGATTTCTGATTGTTTCTTTGCCTACACAATTTTTTGTCTTCCATGCTATGTATTATGTAACCACAGTCAGTCACCATTCCCTTTGGAGTTGGGGATAGGTAATAAACTGCAATTGTTAAAATATTCTGAAATATTAGGGACCATTTCTGACAGGAAGACAGGATAGAATTTTTAAAAAGTGCTCAACATTGGCTCATTGTCACTTGGAGAGAAGTTAGACTTCCGACACCTATTGCTTTTGAAAATCTCCCTCCGAAAATCATAGGCTAACTGTGTTTGTACCCTTCAACTTCCTCAAAGCCTAACAGATTTCAAAGAAGTAGGGATGGAGAGCGGGGTCTCTTGTCTGGATCTGTATTAACAACCTATAACTGTTGTTGCCTTTTGATATTATCACTACAGATCCCCACAGTGATAAAAGCAGTGATAAACACCAAGGAGGTAGGACAGACGCAGCTCTCTTACCTAAAGAATGACTGGAAATCTGCTTTCCTGAACTGGACATCAGACTTCAAGGTGCAATCAACAATAACGCTGGGCTAAGGTATGGACTGAGCACCAAGCATCAGCTCTGCAAATCTCTACAATAGCGATTTTCTGAAGGCATACCTGTGACACAGAGACCCCTGGGCAAAGGGTCCCCTGTTCTTTGCAAACATCTCTCACCTCAGATCTGACAAACTAACTACACCAAACACATATTACAGGATATTTATCCATAAAGGGCAACATGTGAAGTATCTACAGAAAGCTTGTAACTTGTCAAGATTCATTATCATTGAGAGAGTTGTGTATGGGTAATATTTAAGAAATAATGTATTTATACGGAAAGTATGTTTTATGGACTTGGAGTAAAAATTAGTCACCAGGGTAATATGTCTCAGTGATGTCCCACTCCAGCAAGAGGGAGTTGTCAGCCCTGCCTAGTCAGCTGGTGAGGAAAGACAAGGTTCTGTTGTCTACCCTTGCCATATCCCAGAGCAAGCAATGAAAACCATCTAAGACAATAGCAAACACTGAAACCATTTGGACATGAAAAGGGACATAATAGCAGGCAGGAGATCTGCTTGGCTATGAAGAAAGACAAAAGACTGTTTCAGTATAACAGAATGTAGAGAAAGGCACTCTGGGTCCATTCACTGAGGAAACCCCTTAAGGAGTGGGGGGTTTTAATGAATGTTTGTATTCTGGTTCTTGTGAAACCAGACGGCTCTGCAAACAAATGAATTTTGTGGTGAAATCAGTAGTTACCTTTCCTATCTATAAATAGGCTAAGTGTAGACCAGTGTTCCCTTTAATTTTGTATGTCAATGTGCAGAATGAATTTTGTTATGTGCACCAATATGGAGGCGATGTGAGGAGGGGGGGGGGGGGCGAGGGGTTCAGAGTGTGGGAGGGAGTTCTGGGCTGGGACAGAGGATTGGGGTGTGAAGGGGTGAGGGCTCTGGCTGGGGTGCAGGCTGCCCCAGGGCTGCAGCGGGGAGAGAGGACTCCCCCCAGCCCTCTCTCGCCGCAGCAGTTGAGGGCCAGGTGAGAGGTGCCTCTCTCTGGCTGCGGCAGCTCCAGCAGGGCTGAGCTGGGCTGGGCTGGGGGAAGGCCTCCTCTCTCCAGCCATGGCAGCTCCAACAGGCCTGGGCCGTGCAGCTCTCCCTGGAGCTCCAGAGGCTGGGGACCTATGCATCACTAAAGAGCCTGCTGCATGGCTGAGCAGCTGACAGGGAACTTAGGTGTAGACCCATATCACATTGTATGATTTTGTTTTGTGTTGTGCCCAGTTGTTTCCATCACTTTCTCCCACTTCCAGTTAAATCAGGGGTGGGCAAACTTTTTGTCCCGAGGGCCACATCTGGGTGGGAAAATTGTATGTAGGGCTGAGGCAAGGGGTTGGGGTGCAGGAGGGGTTGTGGGGTGTGGGAAGGGGTATGTTGTGCAGGAAGGGACTCAGAGCAAAGGGTTTGGATGCGGGAAGGGTGTGGGGTGCAGGAGGGAGCTTAGGGCAGGGGGCTGGGGTGCAGGACGGGTTCAGGGTGCAGGCCCTAGCCCAGAGCTCTGGGGTGGCAGTGGGGCTAAGACAGGCTCCTTGACTGCCCTGGCCCTGCTCCGCTTCCGGAAGTGGCCAGCATGTCTGGCAGTGGCTCCTGGGGATGGGGTGGGGCAGGCAGCTCCGCTGTGCTCTGCCCTTGCCTGTGGATACCACCCCTGAAACTCCCATTGGCTATGGTTCCCCGTTCCCGATCAATGGGAGCTGAGAGGGGTGGTGCCTACAGGCGAGGGCAGCGCACAAAGCCCTAGATTCATAGATACTAACGTCAGAAGGGACCATTCTGATCATCTAGTCCGACCTCCTGCACAGCGCAGGCCACAGAATCTCACCCACCCACTCCTACAAAAAACCTCACCTATGTCTGAGCTATTGAAGTCCTTAAATCATGGTTTAAAGACTTCAAGGAGCAGAGAAGCCTCCTTCAAGTCACCCATGCCCCATGCTACAGAGGAAGGCGAAAAACCTCCAGGGCCTCTCCAATCTGCCCTGGAGGAAAATTCCTTCCCGACCCCAAATATGGCCATCAGCTAAACCCTGAGCATATGGGCAAGATTCACCAGCCAGATACTACAGAGGCCCTGGCCTCTGCCCCTCCCCCGCACCCAGAGGCCGCAGGGACATGGTGCCGGCCACTTCCAGGAGCGGGGCGGGGTGGGACGGGGCGGGGCCAGGGCAGGCAGGGAGCCGGCCTTAGCCCAGCTGCGCCATGGGGCTGGCAATCCTGTGGGCTGGATTGAAAGCCCTGACGGGCCGGATCCAGCATGTGAGCTGTAGTTTGCCCTCCCCTGAGTTAGATCTTTATTTTTTCTTAAATAAACCTACTTTTGTTTTATATTATAAGTGCTCACAAATGATGTGACTTACAGGAGTGGTGATGTAAACTAAAAAAGGTAAAATGGGGTATCCTGCACCTTTGGATCCAGAAAGGATGTTGAATTTACGTGAGTAGCCAGTTTCAGGGGCTGGAGAGCACAAGGGAATGATTCAAAAGGACTTGGAGATTGGGGTGCACTTATTGTTAACTTGCAAGGCAAAGCTCTGGGAAGAGTTCTTGAGCGGCTGACAGGCTGGTGGTGTCAGGTAGCTAACACCCAGCTACCACAAGAAAGGCTGCCTCTTGCTGGAGGCAAGGGGTAACAAGGTGACTCTCAGTCTGGGTGCCTCGAGAACAATCACAATACCTTAGAAGCAGACTTGGGGCTTGTAAAAGGCACCCTGAGACCTTCAAGGACTTGTGTGCTTGCTAACTCATATTCAAAAATATTATATATCTTAATTCACTTAGCTCCACGTTGGGAGAGGATCTCATTTTATAAATCTGTCATCACAAACTACGAATTATTTGGATGATTTACAAAATCACTTAGTTACTATCTTGACAGAACAAACTCTTAGTGTGTATGATGTGTTCCCTGACTTCTCCTAGCAAGGAATATGGTTTGAGGAGGAAAACCTGACAAATTTAAATTCTCTGGATTATTACTGTAAATAGAACTTTGAGCAAAATCCTGAAGATCATATAATCAAAGTCACGCTAAAGAAAGCCTGACATTGGCTGGAAATCTTGTTGAACTTAAGTTTGAAAACTGACCTTTCGTGGATTTGATTTAGACTGTTTTGAATTTGCCCAAGATTGCCTTGCTTTTGAGTTAAGATTGTTTGGGATGATATACCCAACTGGAACGCTCTGGAAGAACTGCTACATACAGTCTGTAAATTTTCCATGAATTACAGTATAAAACCCAAATTAACCTGGAAAAAGAGAAACTAGTGCTTTTCTTCATTTTTGCCAGGTTTCTTTTATTTAGTATGGTTTGATTTTTTTGTCTTCTTTTATTTTCCATTCCAAGTTAAAATGTCTTGGTTTTCAACCAGGAACCCTAGCCAATCATAGATTTGGTTTTGCCTGCTCATCTGATGCTTTTTATACAGTTACTGTCATTGGGGGATGTGAGGGAAGAGACTAACAGGACCTAGTCTCCGTTCCAGTCTTTCTGGATGAACCAGGAACTAGGCTTACTACAGAAAAAATTATGACTTTGGTCTCAAACTGAAAACAACTACTATTAACCTATCCTTAAAAGAATGCTCCTATTCTCCCCTCCCCCTTTCCTTTCCCTCTCTTCTATTTTATATGTGTTGTGACAGGGCAAGGCCAGATGGCTATAGAAAAGTAGTGGAAGATAGATATATTAGCTCCAGGCTAAACAAATCCCTGGTACCAGGATAAGCGAAATGGCAGCTGCTCCAGGTCAATTAAGACACCTGGGGCAAATTAAGAACTTTCCAGAAGGCAGGGAGAAGGCCAGGTTGATTGGGACACCTGAAGCCAATCAGGGGCTGGCTGAAACTAGTTAAAAGCCTCCCAGCCAGTCAGGTGGGTGTGCATGTCAGGAGCTGTGGGAAGAAGTTGCACGGTTGGAGAGGCTGAGTAGTACACACCATATCAAGCACAAGGAAGGAAGCCCTGAGGTAAGGGTGAAGTGGAGCTTGAGGAAGTTAGGGCTGCTGTGGGGGAAGTAGCCCAGGGAATTGTACATGTCATGTTTCTAAAAGGTCAGCTACCATAGCTGATCAACTATTAGGGTCCCTGGGCTGGAGCCCCGAGTAGAGGGTGGGCCTGGGCTCCCCCCCACCTTTGCCCCGAGTAATCACTGAGACTGGGAGACAACAGAGACTGTGCAAGGAAGGAGAACTTCTTCTCACCTCCCTCTTTGGCTTATGATGAAAATGGCTCAGTAAACTGTGACCCTTGTCTCTAGAGAAAGAAGGGTTACGTGGAGGGTCACAATGAGCCTCTGAGGCTAGCGAAATCCACCAGGAAATGCGGGACCCATGAAGGCAAGGACAGAGCTTTGTCACAACTGGTGTCAGGAGTGGGACTTCATTCACAGCGTGGCAGAAGAAAGAGGTTTAAAAAAAAGTGCACTGGGGGTTTGAATTTTTTTTGTTTTTTGTTTGTTTGCTTTATACCACAATGCAGGAGGTGTTAAGAGCTCTGGTACAAGCCATGGCAACCCAACAGGAGGCCACCCGGGTTCAGGCAATGGCAGAACAGGAGTCTATGCGGCTATAGCAGGAAACCAATCAATTATTGATGAGCCAGGCAACCCAAAATCGTGCCCTCTTGAGAGAGGTGGTGGACCAGCTGAAGATCCTCATTATCCAGCCATCCGACGGGACGCGAACCCTGAGGGCCGCTGGTTGTCTGCCAAAGATGACGTCAGGAGATGACGTAGAGGCATATCTCCTCTCATTGAAAAGGACTGCTCAGTGTGAGGCGGGAGAAAACTTTGCTTGTAAATAAATTGAGAAAACTTTGGTTGTAAGATCACTAGCATTTACCTCATGTAAGAAACATGATTAAAAACAAAGCTCATTTTTGTAACTTGCAGTTTTTCCTGCATGCTTAGTTTAGCAGTATGGGAAGGTTACCATCGCACACATTTATTGAGAAATTATGCCTGAGATCATTAAAAAGAACCCTAAAACACAGCATTTACTGGAGTCAGCCACATAGCAACCATTCGCAATAATTAATACCATTTTTGTTAGCAGCTGAATTTCTTCATTCGTTAGTTCCATCAGAATTTTACTGAATGCAATCTCATTATAAAAATTTCCTTTTCAAATTGCCTATTATGTTTTTGTTTATACTTTTTTCTCTGATTTTGTTTCACTCAGCCTCTCACCTTTTAATGAGCGAGACTGGCACATCTTCTGTCATATAGATCAATGCAAACAAATGATTTGGCTTCTTTGCAAGCTCTTTAACCTTTGACTGATCCTTTCACTTGTTTCTAATCTAGCAGAACAAGATTTTCTTCTTTTGAAATATTTAAAGAATTTATTATCTTTGTATATGTGGCTGTTTGTTCTTTAACATTTTTATCATCAGTCTACGGTCTTGATCCTGCAGAACTCTGAAGTTAATGGGAGTTTTGTATGAAAGAGAATAGTAGCAATAGAGATAGTACAGACTCTCAAAGTGAGGTTCTGTTTTGAAAAGGGACTGGAGTTGCAGGATTTAACAGTTACTGTCTCAATGCTTTTGATCAACTGTGCTCAATTTACCAGGAAAATAAAGCTATTTTTTTCCAGTTCTGCAACTCAAACCTGTGCTCCTCAGTAGTTTTGCATGAGTCTGGAAGGAATGGATGAGACTGCTTTGGAGTGGCTGTATTCTTTCCTTGTTCAGAGGTCCCAAAGAATTGTATTGGACAATTGCTGATCAACTCCAAGTGCTCTTTCATATGGGGTACTGTAAGGTTCCAACATATCACCTCTTTTGTTCAGTACGTAATGGGTCTTTGTGACACTCTGTATCACAGGGGAACACCGTGCACCACCATGTTCATCCTTATAATATGATTGTGTTGTATCCAATGCAAAGTTTGTCATGTTGGGTGTCTTCGGAAGACTCATGATGCACTGAGCATTGTTGTTATATTGATGTTATAGGTTATAATTTCATGTACATAGTTATGAGGCTGAAAATGTATCCTTATGGCTTAAAACAAGACCAGGCAAAATTCTCCAGGAACAGAGGGGCAGTTCACAGCTCATCAGGGCATGTATGGGACAAACCCTGCCTAACTTCACAGGAACAAAGGATCTGTTGGAATCTGGAGTGAGTCACCCCCTTCCTTTGGTCAGTTTGGGACTACAATGAGGTAATGCTCACTTGACTCTGAAGGGGAGGGCATAGCCAAGAGGGAAGAAAGAACATGATAAAAGGGAGAGACGTTTGACATGCTCTTCCTCTCTCTCCCACCTTCACCTACAGACATCACCACCAAGAGACTGAAGCGCTGATCAAAGGGGAGAGCCTGGCTGAAGGGCAACCAGCCAGCCTGCAGTGAAAAGCGTCTAAGTTTATAAGGGCACTGAAGGTGTAAAGATCAGTTTAGAATGCGTTTTGCTTTTATTTCATTTGATCAAATCTGACTTGTTGTGGTTTGATTTATAATCACTTAAAATCTATCTTTTGTAGCTAATAAATTAGTTTATTCTACCTGAAGCAGTGCATTTGGTTTGAAGTGTGTCAGAGTCTCTCCTTGGGATAACAAGCCTGGTGCATATCAATTTGTTTGTTAAACTGACGAACTCATATAAGCTCGCAGTGTCCAGTGGGCATAACTGGACACTGCAAGACGAAGATTCCTAGGGTTGTGGCTGGGACCGGAGATATTGGCTAGTGTCGTTTGGTTGCACAAGCCAAGCAGCGGCTGGCCAAAAGTGCTCACTCACGTAGCTGGGAGCAGCTTACATGCCAGAGGCTGTGCGTGAACATCCTGGGAGTGGGGGTTCTCACAGCAGAGCAGGGTAAGGCTGGCTCCCAGAGCTGAGGATTGGGGTGGCCTAGCAGATCATCGGTCCAGATAACACCAGGGGAATGTCACTGTCTGTTAGGGGAGTGAATGAGGAGACTTGGGCTATGGTGTTTTCAGTACACTGACAACACACAGCTTTATTTCTCCACTGAGAAAAATCCAGTAGAGGCAGTTAAGTGACTAATCCAGCAGTTGGCAGTATTAAAGCATGTTAGGTCACTCTGGCTCAGTCAGGACAAGACTTAGGTGATGTTGGTTGCCTGAAATTAAAAACCAGCAGTGTCAGAACTTGCTCTAGGAAGGGCCCAAGATTATAAACTTGGGGTAACCACAGCTACACTTAGAAGACCAGGTGACATTAAGGATCATTTACTTGTCCATGCCTGGCCAGAAGGGTACAGCCTAATCTTTAAGATTTTTTGCAGTGTAGATGTACCCCTGAGTGTTTTAAACAGCACTTGACACCTGTGCTCAGGTGTTAGTTTTGACATATAAAGTCCCAAAGGGTCTGGGACCAGAATATCTGAAGGATGACTACCGCCCACCACTCCCCAGGACAGAGCACTACAGTTGTGATCATTGGAGGTGCTCATGCTTGACATAACAGAGAGGGGACAGATGGCTGAGTATTCTCCATAAGGCCCCCAGGGCTCTGGAATATCTTCCTAGAACTGGCCCAAAACAGTTCAGATTTGTCAGCTTTGATGGCATGCTTTGGAGCCCTTTTGAGGGAAGTTCAGAAATTGAGATGCTATTTGGTGTACTGGATTATTAGCATTTTTTACATTAAGAATTGCTGCTTGGTAGAAGGAGTGATACTAACTGAGATGTGCATTACTGATAATCAACAAAATGCTCAGCTGACTGAGGTGGGTGCTTTTTATTGCTACAAATAAAAATAAAATTCTAAAAAAAAAATCATGAATAGAAAAAGAAGAGTTTTATTTCCTGGCTATTAGTCTAATCTGTTATGTGTTCATATATGTTTAAAAGCACTTTATTCCTGTTTTCAAGTTCAAAACTAAAAACATAGACCCAAGCCCCGACAAATGCTTTTTTTCCTTATCTGTAATCTTTTAAGAAATGTTGAAAGCCATACTCAATAACCCCATTAGCCCACGTAAGACTTAATTTTGAGCTGCAATTTATGGCAGGTTTTGGTCTTAACCATACTATTTTACTTTATATTAAATTTCTAATAGCCCCAAATTTTAGTGTCTACCAAATCTAATTAAATTCTACCAAAATCAATGTTTTCTGGAATAAAAATATCAGGTACATCTTTATCTTCTATATTTAACTAATAAAAGAGAGGAGAGAGTGACTTAGGGAGACACTTTCCAGAGACCAGTGAAGCATGTTGCTTACCATTCCAAAGAAGCCAGCTCTGTCTTCAGGTACATGAAGTTCAGGGTAAATATTCTCCAAGAACCATTTAAAGTCTTTACATTTGAGCTTCTCTCGAAGCAGCCTCCTTTCTGTCACATCTCCATAGGGCTCCTACAATAAAATAAAATAAAATACAATAGAAGAATAAGAACAGGTGCTTTCTGTTAGATTAGCAATATAGACTATTAGGAAACTGATCCTGCAGTGCTTTCCCAGGGGAAAAAAACTCCCATTGCTGGGCCCTGGATTTGGTTTCATTATTATTAAATTTATTAATACTTTAACAACAACAGTTCTTTCAAACACAGTGAAAATTGAATTCTTTTTAAAAAAATCTGTTTAAAGTGAGAACATATTAGCAAATTCACAGTTTATACATACACCTTTATGGAAAGGTGTATCAAAAAGCAAGATGCCAGAGGCTCAAATACTGCCCTTGTCTGAGTTGATAAAACCAGGTTCAAGATTTGGCTGGTACAAGATTTGGAGGGAAGACTCTAACTAAGCCTTTCAGGAAGCGAGATGGGGTAAAAATTTCCTTTTCATGAGGCACAAACCTGGCTTATCTCTGCCTACTACCCTCAGTGGCAGCTGATAATACCAGAGAGTTGGGAGGCCGATATGAGACTAGTTAGTCCGTGCCTTTTTTAGATATGAAATACCTCTTTTCAGCCTGCTTGGATACTGGTGGAACCATCTTGCAAAGTGTCCTGGTGGGTTCAAGGATAACCTTGTAAATAGGAAACTCAACTCTTCTTGAACTCGAGTTACATACGATGTTCTGCAGTCTGTGCAGGGCTTCCTGGATTTCTTCCAGAGAAATCTGTGGTGTCTCTGCGACCCTTTTAAGCAAGTTCTGGAAAGCCTTCGGATCATCAGGATATGGTTGGAGTCACCAGAGAAGAGCACCAGCCAGTGGGGGTGGAGTGGAGGCCTTGGAGCTTGACAGAGTCAAACTCAAGGGGCTGCTCCTACCTTCTTCAGGCCAACATAAGGTCCTCACAATCAGCAGTTTTCCCTGCTCTCAAGGACCTCTCCATGAGGTATCTTTGGAGCAGGAACTTCCTCAGATGTTTTCTCCTTCTTGGAGACAACTTGCAGATACTGCACCTGGATGAGACATGAGTTTCCTCCAGGCAGTACAGACTGGCATTGTGGTAATGTGTGATCAGGAAGGGTTTGTGGCAGTTGATGAAGTTTTTGAAGCCAGGAATTCTTCCTTGCGGGACTCTCCCCACTACTGTCAAAGAACGGGGGTGTGGTGGGGAAATACAGGAATCCCTTTCCGACCCAGAGGAGGATACCAAATCTTAAGGGACAGAACCCCAAATATCCATCCTAACTATACTAAATAGCTAAATTATTACAAATTATTTACAGGAAAAAGTTGAAGAAGCCAGTGTGTACACTGCAGCTCCATCTGAAACCACAAGTGGTAAGAAGGAACTAAGATGGCAGCTATGTGGCAGCCCCCTTTATAACTTCGGTGCAGAGCACAAGAAGAGCAGGGGCACATACTCAGACCAGACAGACACTGCTAGGAGAATTTCTGCAGTCCTTGATGCATGGCACAAATGCGTAAACCTGAAGTGCACTACACATAGGGACAAGCACTTGAAGAACCACCATTGCATTCCAAGCCATCCTGACACATTGTTCAATTCACTGGGAAGCCGAGGTGCCAGCAGACTGGGGAAAAAAATCAAACAAACAAACACAAAAAGCAAACAGAATGTACTTGATAAGATTGTAAAAGTTGAGAACTTTATTAAAAGGTAAGCCCACAAATGCACATCTCTTCACTATTTTCTGAGAAGAAATAGGCACTCTACATTGGCAGCTCCTCCCTCTTCCATACTGAGGTTTGTTGGTTTCATGTGGAAAAGTTCTGAACCACTTGTCTGAGATCTGATAAGATGCAAGGATTTTACTTGCTGCATGTGACTTTTCCCTTGCTGAATACTTCACTGATTAGCAATGGCTTACTCTGAATACTTTTCTCCCTGGCCAGATTACAATATGAGTTATCATCCTAGAGTCTGAGATTCCCAGGAAGGTAGCAAACTGGTGTCAGGGGTCACAAGCACCCTCTCGTCCCCACTGCTAAATGGGAAGAAGACCCGAGATACAGACAGACTGACTCTAACAGATAGATAGAACAATGTGATGTTAATACCGGTGGAACCATAGCACTATCCATAGTTAAGATTCTCCCAAAGATTTAGTTTCAGTGGAAGTGTTCAACTTTCACCAAAACTGTATTTTGATTAAGATAACTTTAAAATGCCAATAATATTTTGTGAAGTGTTTGAATTTTCATGTCCAAGTTGAAAAAAACATGGCTAATATGAGCTTAGATATATCTGTTCCCAAATTCCAAATGGCTAGCATGCGTAGATGGGAACAGCAAGGGTGCCTCATCAGCCAATGCCCCCTTTCTCTCCCAAGCAAGGCCCACTATTTCCTATTGCATGACTATGTCCTCCACTGGGTTTATGATCTCAGTATCGATTCCTTGGAGATCCCCCTTCTCTCAGGAATGCTTCTGTATCCCATTACCACAGAGAGCCCTGCCGTGTAGGGAGGCTGTCCAACGCATGTTCACTTTCATCATCTGAGTCAGATGCCAATAGCAGAAGGTTGATTTTCTTTTTTGGTGGTTTGGGTTCTGTAGTTTTTGCATCGGAGTGTTGCTCTTTTAAGATTTCTGAAAGCAAGCTCCATACCCCGTTCCTCTCAGATTTTGGAAGGCACTTCAGATTCTTAAATCTTGGTTCCAGTGCTGCAGCTACCTTTAGAAATCTCAAATTGGTACCTTTTTTGCATTTTGTCAAATCTGCATGAAAGTGTTCTTAAAATGAACAACATCTGCTGGGTCATCATCCAAGATTGCTATAACAGGAAATATATGGCAGAATGTGGGTAAAACAGAGCAGGGGACATACAATACTGCCCCAAGGAATTCAGTCAGAAATTTAATTAATGCTTATTTTTTTAATGAGCGTCCTCAGCATGGAAGCGTGTCCTCTGGAATGGTGGCCGAAGCATGAAGGGGAATATGAATGCTTAGCATATCTGACACATAAATACGTTGCAATGCTGGCTACAAAAATGCCTGTTCTCACTTTCTGGTGATATTGTAAATAAGAAGAGAGCAGCATTATCCCCCTTAAATGTAAACTAACTTGTTTGTCTTAGCGATTGATTGAACGAGAAATAGGATTGAGTGGACTTGTAGGCGCTGAAATTTTACATTGTTTTGTTTTTGAGTGCAGTCATGTAACAAAAAAAAATGTACATTTGTAAATTGCACTTTCACGACAAAGAGATTGCACTACCGTACTTGTATGAGGTGAATTGAAAAATACTATTTATCATTATTACAGTGCAAATATTTGTAAGCAAAAATAATATACACTGATTTCAATCACAACACAGAATACAATATATATGAAAAGGTAGAAAAACATGCAAAATATTTAATAAATTTCAATTGGTATTCTATTATTTAACAGTGCAATTAAAACTGTGATTAATCATGATTAATTTTTTAATCACAATTAATTATTTTGAGTTAATCGTGTGAGTTAACTGGGATTAATCGACAGCCCTATTAGAAAGACATCTAAATTAATCCCCTTCCCCCTATTCCTGCAATGTTAGATATCTTCAGTTTATGTAGATATTTACAGTGATAATATAACCTTCTCTTTGACAAGCAAAATAAATTGGACTCCTTAAATCTTTCATTGTAAAGAATATTTTTCAGACCCTGAATCATTTCTCTATCAATTCTCTCATCCCTCTCCAATGTTTCCATCACCTTTTTTAAAAAAAAATGCGGCCATCAGAAATGGACACAATAGTCATGCAATGGTCTTACTAGTGCTATATGCAGAGGTGATACAATCTCTCTAATCCTACTTCATATTCTCGTTTATACATCCAAGGAGCATGTTAACTCTTTTTGCCATAGCATCACTCTCGAAGTTCACTACAATGATCTTTCAGAATTATTGCTTTCCAGGATAGATACCAGCCTATAAGTATATCCTAGAGTATGACTTCTCATTTGGCTGTATCAAAATGCACATTGCTTATCTGTGCCCAGCTTATTAGGTGATCAGATCATTCTATATCAATGACCTGTCCTCATTATTAACCCTCCTGCCAATCTTTGTGTTACCTGCTAACTTTTAGCACCAATGATTTTATACTTTTTTCCACATTATTCCTACAAACAACAAGTTTTGGAAAAAAACCCAATCCCTGGAACACCTCACCAGCAACATTCTCTCTCATTTATGATTCTCCATTAACAATTATGTTTTCAGATCTGTATTATAATCAAATTAATTTGCAACATATTAATTTTGTATCACATTAATATTTTAAAATCAGAATGTTCTACAGCCCTATACCAAACTTACAAACAACAAATCTGTTATGTCAACAGCTACTTTTAGAGAGAAAGGTGGGTAAGGTAATATCTTTTAGTGGACCAGTTTCTGTTGGTGAGCGAGACAGCGCTGTGTTGCTCGAAAGCTTGTCTCTCTCTCACCAACAGAAGTCAGTCCAATAAAAGATATTATCTCACCCACCTTGTCTCTCTAATATCCTGGGACCAACACAGCTACAAAAACACTGTATAGAACAGCTACCTTTATCAACCAGACTTGTAGTCTTGTTGAAGAACATTGCCAAGTTAGTTAGATAAGACCTATTTTCCATTAAACTAGTTGGTAGCATTAATTGTATTTCTATCCTGTACTGACAGAGTCCTGTATCAGCTGTTGCATTATTCCAATATGCATCAATGTCAAGCTAACCAGCCTGTCATTACCTGGGTTATGCAGCTTACCCTTTTTAAATACAGGCACAACTATTGCTTTCTTCCAGTCCTCTGGAATTTCCCCAGTTTTCCAAGAGATATTAAAAATTAACCCTGTCGACAATGTTCATTTTTATGCCAGTGAAAGACATTAATTTGCAAAAAATCTGAAATTTAGCTACTAAAAATAAACAAAAAACAAAACCACCATAAATAATTTTTCTATTAAATTGAAAAGAAATACACGTTTAGTTCTAAGCACAATAGATATCTAACTCACCATACGTGCATGTGGATTTCGGTGGTAATAAAGCTCTTTGTATTCATCCATCCAAACTTCTGCTGCACGTACACTGTTAGCCAGGGCCTTGGCACGTGAGTAGGGAGCTTGTTTGGGGAAAACGTGACCTACATGAGAACATGGGTGGATCTCAAGACTTCCTCCGCACTGCCATATCTAAAAAAAGCATGTATGTTATACGTTGTCAATCTGAAACCACGTAAACAGTAGGATATGCAGAATAATACTACTTTACAATACTTTGTATTTATAGCACTTTTCCCAAAATCTCAATGCACCTTATAAACTATAAATATCATAATCTCAGGAGGGAGGCAAATATGATCCTCAACTTACAGTTAAATAAACAAAGGTGTCAAAGCACGTCAATGGGAGAATCACTAAGATAACGATGGAGTCAGGGACACCGTGGTACTTTCACTGGAGTTCTGGTTGGCAAAGATGAGATACTACAGATGTTCAAAGCATGATCACATGTGCTATGCTGAGCTGCACTGGGCAACTCGGGCTTCCTTCCTCCTCTTTGGGGTTCAGATACACCCTGGGGGAGAGCTGGATTAAGTAATATATACAATAGGGAAGTGCCTACGGCCCTTGCTCTTAAACATGTGAACCTACACTTTCATTTAAATATATTTCTAGCCCTCCTGGTTGTGAAGAAGTGATGTCTGCCAGAGTCTGTAGACCGCCTTCAGCAGAGGGAGAAGCAGCATCCGCTAGAAGCAGGGAGGAAGCCACCTGTTCTGATAGTGGGCAAGATAAACAGCTGGTGTGGCCTATCTCCAGGAAAAAGTAACAGATCTAAGGTTAGAGTGCTAGAGATTAATATCAAGAAAACCTTTGGAAAAGACCTAAAACCATTTAGCCAAAGTCATGCTAAGGTCTACATAATGCATGCAGGAACCTTGTCTAAACTTTCACAAAAAAGAAAAGGGGTACTTGTGGCACCTTAGAGACTAACAAATTTATTTGAACATAAGCTTTCGTGAGCTACAGCTCACTTCATCGGATGCATTCGGTGGAAAATACATCGAATGCATCCGATGAAGTGAGCTGTAGCTCACGAAAGCTTATGTTCAAATAAATTTGTTAGTCTCTAAGGTGCCACAAGTACTCCTTTTCTTTTTTGTGAATACAGACTAACACGGTTGCTACTCTGAAACCTGTCTAAACTTTGTTTCAACAACTGGACTCTTATGGATATGTTTTTCTTGTTTATGAGCGGAGACTCTTTAAGTTAGAAGAACTCCTGGGAAAATTCAAGAAGGACTGCTATGAACCATCTAGAATTATTCCATAGAGCAAGTATAAAATCCAGAGTGAAGGGGTTCTGCTCAACTTGGTTGGTCTTTGTCTTTGCTTCTGCCGGTATTTTACTGTCTTATTCTAAATTTCTATTTTTTGTCCCAATTAATTAGTATGAAGCCTTTAGATCTTCAGGCCATAATGTTTCCTGATTTTTCCTAGGTCCAGTGGCTGTCCTAAATTTGATTTTGCTGGTTCCTGCCATGGGGGGGGGGGATTCTGTGAGACTGCATTTCTAATCCAGCCTTCTTAACCTGACCTCAGATGGACCCCCGCAAAAAAAGAGCCACAACTTCAACCTGAAGCTGACGGCAATTACACCCCACATGCCACCAGAACAGAAAATTGGACCCAAGACCGTTAAAAAGCACCCAAAGATGTAGTGCTGGCTGTGGCGTGCAAAGTAAAATCAAAATAATCTTTTAACTATATTTCGGTGGCCTGTATGGGGAGAAGATGAAACTCTGCATCTACCGTTAGAGCAGATCAAGCCTCACCTGCTATTCATGGGGAGAACTTGTATGGCATGCTGGACACTGCAGGATTGGTTTCCCATTGGTAGGGCTCAGCTGCCCCCGGGCTCTGCTC
Source organism: Dermochelys coriacea (assembly GCF_009764565.3). Lineage (NCBI taxonomy): Eukaryota > Metazoa > Chordata > Testudines > Dermochelyidae > Dermochelys > Dermochelys coriacea. The sequence goes on along the minus strand of NC_050069.1, from coordinate 152,886,290 downwards.
TCATCCACTTTCTGGCTCCACAGGTCAGGTGTGTGGATTCTCCAAAGTGGCACCCGCTCATGGAACCAAGATTCATAGAACTGGAAGGGACCTTGAGAGGTCATCTAGTCCAGTCCCCTACACTCAAGACAGGACTAAGTATTATCTAGACCATTCCTGACAGGTGTTTGTCAAATCCGCTCTTAAAAATCCCCAATGATGGCAATTCCACAACCTCCCTAGGCAATTTATTCCAGTGCTTAACCACTCTGACAGTTAGGAAGATTTTCCTAATGTCCAACCTAAATCACTCTTGCTGCAATTTAAGCTCACTGCTTCTTGTCCTATCCTCAGAGGTTAAGAGGAACAATTTTTCTCCTTCTTCCTTGTAACAACCTTTTATATACTTCAAGACTGTTATCATGTCCCCTCTCAGTCTTCTCTTCTCCAGACTAAACAAACCCAATTTTTTCAATCTTCCCTAATAGGTCATGTTTTCTAGACCTTTAATCATTTTTGTTGCTCTACTCTGGACTTTCTCCAATTTGTCTACATCTTTCCTGCAATGAGGCGCCCAGAACTGGATACAATACTCCAGATGAGGCCTAATCAGCGCGGAGTAGAGCAGAAGAATTACTTCTCGTCTCTTGCTTACAATACTCCCGCTAATACATCCCAGAATGATGTTTGCTTTTTTTGCAACAGCGTTACACTTTTGACTCATATTTAGCTTGTAATCCACTATGACCCCCACATCCCTTTCCACAGTACTCTTTCCTAGGCAGTCATTTCCCATTTTGTATTTGTGCAACTGATTGTTCCTTCCTAAGTGGAGTACTTTGCATTTGTCCTTATTGAATTTCATCCTATTTACTTCAGACCACTTCTCCAGTTTGTCCAGATAATTTTGAATTGTAATCCTATCCTCCAAAGCACTTGCAACCCCTCCCAGCTTGGTATCATCCACAAACTTTTTAAGTGTACTCTCTATGCCATTATCTAAATCATTGATTAAGATATTGAACAGAACTGAACCCAGAACCTATCCCTGTGGGACCCCACTCATTATGCCCTTCCAACATGACTGTGAACCACTGATAACTATTCTCTGGGAATGATTTTCCAACCAGTTATGCACCCACCTTATGGTAGCTCCATTTAGGTTGTATTTCTCTAGTTTGTTTATGAGAATGTCATGTGAGACAGTATCAAAAGCCTTACTAAAGTCAAGATATACCACATCTACCACTTCCCCCCATCCACAAGGCTTGTTACACTGTCAAAGAAAGCTATCAGGTTGGTTTGACACAATTTGTTCTTGACAAATCCATGCTGACTGTTACTTATCACCTTATTATCCTCTAGCTGTTTGCAAATTGACTGCTTAATTATTTGCTCCATTATCTTTCCACGTACAGAAAAGCTGACTGGTTTGTAATTCCCCAGGTTGTCCTTATTTCCCTTTTTACAGATGGGCGCTATATTGGCCCTTTTCCAGTCTTCTGGGAGGTCTCCAGTCTTCCATGACTTTTCAAAGATAATTGCTAATGGCTCAGATATCTTGTCAGTCAGCTCCTTGAGTATTCTAGGATGCATTTCATCAGGCCCTGGTGATTTGAAGACATCTAACTTGTCTAAGTAATTTTTGACTTGTTCTTTCCCTATTTTAGACTCTAATCCTACCTCATTTTTACTGGCATTCACAATCTGCTCAATCTACTGAAAACAGTAGATCTTCATAATTATAGTCCGTCTCTTGGGGAAATTTTGGCCAAGCTCTTAGCATCGCTTCCCATGTAAGGAACAAAACTTTCCCGCTCTGGCCACACTCTCATTTCCCTAGTCTGAAAAGTCCGTTTCTGGCTGCAGCTCTCTCACTTAGAAATGCTCTTGGCTGGCTTTCACTGAAGCTAATGAGCCCAAGCCATCTCTGAGCTGTGTTTGTTAACTCTTGCCTCTCCAGCCTGCAGTCCTAAAGCTTTTCCACTTCAGTGCACTTTATACTATCCCCTGGCTGCTCTTGCTAATGGTGACTTCAGAAATATTCAGAACTGGAGACCCACTGCATTACTGAATGCCAATCATAAGACACTGGCTACAAATTTTGGTATTGTGGCTGGGAAGTACTGCTGAAAAAATTACTGCACGCTTCTGAATTCAGTGTTGTGCAAAGGTACCATGTGGCAGACATTCTTTGCAGCCTCATAAAGGTTTCTGAGTAGCAGCCGTGTTAGTCTGTATCTGCAAAATGAAAAGGAGTACTTGTGGCAGCTTAGAGACTAACAAATTTATTTGAATATAAACTTTCATGAGCTATGCTCAAATAAATTTGTTATGTCTCTAAGGTGCCACAAGTACTCCTTTTCTTTTTTATAAAGGTTTCTGAAGTTAGTCAGAGGGGAGGACCGGAAAGTTCTGTCAGTGCACTGGAACAAGTTAAGGCTTTCAATAACGGTTAACCTGGACTATCTGTAGATGCCTTTTGCAAAATATATTTCAAGGAGCCAATTTATTATTTTGTTTTAATCATTATGCAAGCAGATAACCCTGTTTGAATGGAGAGCAGGAGGAAGCTATTAGGATATCCTCAAAGGTGAGGTAGGGTTGTCCTGTGAGCTCCGTTATATCAAATATATATTTTAATCCACTGTTATAAGCGGTATAAGGGGACGTAGCTGTTGGGAAAGTAGCAGGGAAGCAATGAAAATATTTGTTCATTTGGATGAGAATATGGTTCTGGTAGGTACTAGAGAGGAGAGCAGGCCCATTTTTACATAGTTGACCTGTATTTAGCAGTAGCAGGAGCAAATCCAGGAATATGGACTAGAGTACAGCAATCTATTGGGGACTAAGGAAGTCTCTTTTGTTCTATCAAAGAGAAATCAGACACTGAAAGACCCACCCAGTCCCTCCCAGCATTGCTGATACCCTAGAGGTCCCTTTCAGTCAGCCTTCCCCAGCAGTACTAACTTAGCAGAAAAAGATAACTGCTTTGTCAGCACCAGACTGTGAAGTAGAACAACTGGAGCCTGATAACTGGTGAACAGGATGCAATTGTTCAAAAGGCACTTGCCACCCATTTGTAATTATTTAACTTCTGTGCATCCATCATCTGAGAAAACAATTCACAAGAATGATTTAGTCTTTCATTGACTGTGGAATTACAAATACAATTTAGTGAAAAGAAACATTACTCATGCACCAGTTCTAGAAGGAGAATTAGGGATAGCGTGTCCTCAGGTTTCAATTCTATTTGTTTTTGTTCTTCATTTTCCACAGGGTTAATAGAGTAATAGAGAAGGCATGACTGGTGTTCTTTTAAGCATAACTGGGAAGGTTCTAAGGCTCAGTATATGTCAACTGGTGAGTACAAGGGAGAGAGATGCTTAAAAATTGGCACTGTAAAGGCACAGTATATCAGGGCTTGTCTACACAGCCCCATGGTGCGGGCTATGGGGGTGTGAGTTCCAGCGCATAGTAGAGAGTTGTTTTGTAACTGTCCTGTGTAGACCCGCCCTAGCACAAACTAAAGGGTTAGTCAGCATTAACATAGTCCAGTTTAGTGCACACCACAACTCACACCCCTGTAGTCAGCAGTGTGTGGCTGTGCACACAAGCCATTAGGCTCTCTCATGTATTTAGGGCTTTAAAACTATATTTAAAGGTGGCAAATGCCAGTAACTACATTTCAGGAAGCTTATGCTCTAATAAATTTGTTAGTCTCTAAGGTGCCACAAGTACTCCTGTTCTTTATTTCAGGAAGTGGGGCTTTCAGTTTTGGAAAGCTCGGTATAAGAATATCCTGTGGGGGATATTATGTGGAAAAACATCTTCCTGTTATAAGTTGTCTTCCGAACTACCTTACCAGGAACACTGAATTTTATTTAGGAAGTTTTAACAGCTTTACAAATCATCACTATGTAAATAACAGAGACAAAATGATAATCATTACAACACTGAGCTTTCGTTTACAGAAACGTTCTACATTAATACAAGCTGTCAGATCTCTCTATTTAACCAGGGGTTACCATATTCCAGAATGAGTCTGTTTATACTACGCAGGACATAGTGTTTCTGGAGATTTTATCAAATTGGGTGAAACTTCTGATTACACATATTTATCAAACCAGGCTTTTCCATCAAAAAATAATATTAAAAATATTGGATAGGTGTGCTAGGTGTCTTTTTTTTTTTTGCTGGACAATATACTTTCTCTCACTATTGAACAAATAGTAGCCAAATATCTAAGTATTTATTTGTTCTCTGTCTATTTTTCTGGATACGTAACTAGTGAATTAATTTTCGGTAACAATAAACTCCCATCTTTTTGAACTATTTCTCTAGTTTTGCTCTATTTTCCTTTTTCCTATATGTTGTTTTCCCTAAAGTTGGAAAATACCTTCCCTTATGCCGCTCTCACAGACCCATATCACTACTGAAAAATGACAAATATTTTAGCAAAAATACTAGCCAGTCAACTGGAGTCCGTTGCCTCCATTTATATAAACCCAGATGAAACTGCATTCATTAAGGACAGACAAATGTTGGACAATATTTGGAGAGTACTTGGAATCAGCCATAATTCCAGATAAAAAAAAAACACATTTAATTTTTTATCACTTGACTCACAGAAAGCTTTTGCACTGAAAATTCTCATCAAATTTGCTGTCCAATTTCACTCCAAAGTCTTTTGGCTTAACTGTTTAAGTTTCATCTTCTCCCCCATCGAGTAAATATTTTGAAATATTCTTCTCTGTATGTTATTACATTTACTGTACTCTCTATGTCCAATATTGTTTTTAATCAGAGTCTGTTTGACATTTTTTCAACAAGTATATTTATATTAGAAACTTAGGTTTCAGAGTAGCAGCCGTGTTAGTCTCTAAGATGCCACAAGTCCTCCTTTTCTTTTTATTAGAAACTTAAACATTCTTGTTCCACTATTTCACTAAGGAAAGTAGTATTTGTTATCATTTGTGATTTGACCAAAACTTTTTTAATAGACAGGTACCTGGGTACTGTGGGGTACATGTTTAACTGTGGTAAGTTGACAACAAATGAAACAAAGTGGCCTCTAAAGGCTCAGTCCTGCAACTGCCTACCTCTATGTATTAATGTGTACCACTAAAATATTATACAATAAGATTACAAGCAATGGATCCTAAACTCTACTGAATCAAACAAAGTACACAGGAGAGTGGAACTTCCTTCTGTCATTCTCTGAGGAAGTCCCATTCCACTGGATCCTAAATGCCATCCCCACCCCTCAAAAGATGGCAAAGTCTCTCCTCAAAATCACTGAGAAAAGTATTCCATAATAATAGATTTTAAAATGACAGAAATCCCCTCTAAAGTTGTAATTTTAAATGTCCCTAAAAAGAAACTCTAAAAGTTACTAAGTAGTACCATTCAATTCTATTATCTTCATTAAGGCATAATTGTACAAAATCGGTCACCCTTTTAAAGAGATTACACTTACATTACACTGCCAGATTTTTATTTTTTTAATACTGAAGACATATTTTGATCTTTATATAAACTGAGATACAAAATGAACAACTGTAAAAACTAAGTAAAGAATTCAGCATGAAAAAAACCCAGATACTGAATGGTAAATGTGGTATTAATGGGTAGAACTGGAGAAAGTTCTCCTTTCCCACCAAACCACATCCATCCAGCAGAACATAAGAGTACTTAATACATAATGTATAGCTAATGTAGAGCTGTGCGATTGATTTTTTGGTTTGTAGGCATTTTCATAAATTTTTAAAAGACATATTTTGGTTAAACAAAATGTTACATTTGACTTGAACTGTAATTTTTGATTTTTATGATTTTTAAATAAAAAGGAAGGAAATTATTAAAAAAACAAAAAGTCATTTTGAATAAAAAAAAATCAGATCAGATCAAAACAAACCACTTCAGCTTTCAGAATTTTGTTTGCTTTTTCCCTTGACATGTACAATTCAGTGAAACTGACATGAATTTGAGAAATATTTTGATATTGCCAAATGTGCATTTTTTGCCAAAAAAAGTTTCAGCTGAAAAATTTCACTATAATATGCAAAAAGAAAAGGAGTACTTGTGGCACCTTAGAGACTAACAAATTTATTATAGCATAAGAAGCTTAGCTGTAGCTCACGAAAGCTTCTTATGCTCTAATAAATTTGTTAGTCTCTAAGGTGCCACAAGTACTCCTTTTCTTTTTGCGAATACAGACTAACACGGCTGCTACTCTGAAACCTGTCACTATAATATGGTATGCATGTGTCTGTCTGTCTGTTCTAGTTCTGGTTAGCACAAGGCTTTCAGTTAGAAAGCACTGGAATTTTCCACTAAAAACACTAGAATGACAGACTTTTTTCTTTCACTTTCACCATATATAAAAAAATCATCTATACAGTAAACATTTTTCATTAAAAATGGATTTTTATATTATGAGGGAAACTACCAAATATATTAAACAAAGGAGAGGGGAAAATTACTTTCTGGATAATCTGTTTGTTGTTGTTTCTTCTCTCATTTTTCACTAGTGGATTAAGGGATAGGCAATGTTATGATGCCACCTATTGGGAAGCAGAGAGGCAAAGTATTCTGAAACCTTGTCCTGGATGATATATGCCTCACTATATTCTTCCCTCCAGTGGGAGAAACAGTACACTAGATAAATAATAAAACAAGCTCACAGTGGCATACCACAAAGCAAGATGGAAGGTGGAATTCAGGAGAGGAGAAAATGAGACAATGATAAAATTACCTATAAGTAATTTTACCTTCTCAAAATCTCTCTTTTCTCCCATCCTATGACAGTGCATTAAGGGACAGAAAGTGGATATAACAAGTACTAACACCAGGAGGTGAGTTTACTTTTTGGTGCCACTAGCAAGACTTGTTGCCAAAGGAGGCTTTCAGAGAGCGGAGAGGTCCAGTTGATAATGACATGTAAAAGGAGTAAGGAGATAACAGATCGCTTGTCTTACACACCTTGGAAACTTATGCCTCAGTGCTCACTGACTATGAAGTGGAGATTCCTCTAGCCAAATGGCATCTGTCAAGCTCTGCACAAGACTTATCAACACGATCTGCCAGCAGATCGAGGGAGGTTGCCAGCAGATCAAGGGACGTGATCATTCCCCTCTATTCGGCATTGGTGAGGCCTCATCTGGAGTAGTGTGTCCAGGTTTGGGCCCTGCACTACAAGAAGGATGAGGAAAAATTGGAAAGAGTCCAGCGGAGGGCAACAAAAATGATTAGGGGGCTGGAGCACATGACTTATGAGGAGAGGCTGAGGGAACTGGGATTGTTTAGTCTGCAGCAGAGAAGAATAAGGGGGGGATTTGATAGCTGCTTTCAACTATCTGAAAGTGGGTTTCAAAATGGATGGATCCAGACTGTTCTCAGTGGTACCAGATGACAGAACAAGGAGTAATGGTCTCAAGTTGCAGTGGGGGAGGTTTAGGTTGGATATTAGGAAAAACTTTTTCACCAGAAGGGTGGTGAAGCACTGGAATGGGTTACCTAGGGAGGTGGTGGAATCGCCTTCCTTAGAGGTTTTTAAGGTCAGGCTTGACAAAGCCCTGTCTGGGATGATTTAATTGGGGATTGGTCCTGTTTTGAGCAGGGGGTTGGACTAGATGACCTCCTGAGGTCCCTTCCAACCCTGATATTCTATGATTCTACACTCACAATGTAGCTTCGGTCCCATCTAGCAATGTTATCTTTAGCTGGACCCTTGTCCTTGGTGCAACTCCCAAAACCAAAGAAATACTTTCTTCAGTTTAGAAAATTAAAGCACAAGAAAAGAGACAGACAGACAGACATGTTCTCAAGTCTTAACATCCAACACAGGCAGATTTTCTTGACCTAGGAGGTATATTCGGTTTGGACCAAGATGAAAAGAACAATGGGTTTGTTCAGGTGGAAATCACTATTCACCATGGGCATGAATTCTAGAGAATGCTGAAAAAGCTCTTTCCAAAACCAGTTGGAGATATGGAGGAGAGATGATGGGCACTCAATTCTCTCACTCATCTGGCTGAAGGTACTGCAATAAGGACAGCCATCTGAAAGGAAAGAAATCAAAGGAATCTTCCCTAAGGCTTGACTGGGGTCCTCCGTCAGAATGTGCAAAATGAGGGTCAAGTCCTACTGGTGAATAATTTGATGAAAATCTTAACTGTTCTTTGAGTTCCTTTTGAATCCCAACAGAAAGAAGTCCATGACATTCCGCCATGAGCAAGACAGAGGAGTAATGCTTAGGGTGCCACAACAAGCCACGAATATCTTCCATATACAAAAGTACAAAAGGCAGAGAATTTTCTGCTGCTCACCAGTCTGTCAACTCAGTGGAGAAACCTTCTTTAAGGAAATTGATCTGCTGAACTCATACCTGGCCAGCCTGAAACAATGTAAAATACCATTCCCCAAGATGATCTTGGGACCAGCCATGGGAGGACTCATTTCTAGATTTTCAGGCCTGAAAACCTAGGAGCAGTCACAGAAACAGCAAAATCACAATTGCTTTATCTGACTGATCTTCCTCAGCACCTTGAGCAGCAGGGAAAGCAGAGTAAAACAGCATCCCTGTTCCCTGGCTCCAACTCCATGTGAAGTATCACAAAAGAGAGAGGGATCCAAGCTTGCAGCCCTGCTCCATGTCTTTACCTTTCTCTGCCTCTATAGAGCCATGAGTACTAGAACTGGAGGTCTCCTTCTGCTCCCAATTCTGATAAATCATTCTCTGAGGGATATTTCTTCTTCCCCAGCTGCCTTCTGTGCCCCACCCTGGGAGATCCCCCTTCTGCTCCTGTTCTTTCAGGTCCTGCAGGAATTTCTGCTGCTCCAGATTCAGCCTGTTGGAGACTGTGGTGAGCAGATTCCTGCACTCCAGTCAGGAAGATGTTAAAGACATTCTTGGACACAATCAGCCTCCACCTGGTGCATCTGTGAGGCCTGTTGCACCTGGAGAGCAGTGGGTCCTTAAAAGGGAGGATCCAAGTCCAGTCCAGGGTGGCAATCTGAGGTGAGCAGAGCTAGAACACAGAATGCCCAGGCCCCACAGAGCAGGGGCTGCTTATCAGGGAAGATGCTGAAGAGTAGAGGGACCATTTTTGTTTTGTTTTCCTTTTTAGGAACTTCAGGGTCCTTTGGACACATGGGATTAGGAGTCCAGGCCTCCCTTCGCAGAGACTACTTATATTTTGCCTTGCAGGAAACCACAGGGTGAGCCTAGACCATTTTATGGGGTGCAGGGCTATTTTTGTTTGAACTGCTTTATGCATCCCCAGAATGGGACGTCCTCCCTGAGACAAACAGCCAGAGGACCACACCTCAAACTCCAAACTGGTTCTACAGAGATACCAATAACCAGGAAAAGATATCTTGGGATGAGAGAGAAACCCAACCTCATTCAAAAGGGGTTCCCTCAAGGTACAACCTAGCACAGGGCCCTCTGGTGTTTCCCTGCCTTCATGCAATTCTAACCATCCAGCTAGACAACTCTTGTATTCCCCATGTGAAAAATGCAATTTCTGCCTGCAGGTGACCCATTCCTCACTCCATCTTTATGCAGAGGAAGGCGTTGTGACATCAGACAATGGCTGGCCCTGACTGAGAAGGTGGGGTACTTGGCCACAGGGTATGGAAGATTGCCTTCCATCCTCTCCGTCCAATTTGAAACAAAGCCATCAGACTTCTTCTGTCCTTTTCTTTTTAACCCCCTTCTTCATTTTTATCCTGTCTCCTTGGTCCCTGCACTACAGAATCAGACAGGAGAGAGCAATAGTGAAGATTCCTTTTTTCCAACGTTAGGAGGAAAAGCAAACTGTAGAAAGACACTCCAGGCTTCAGGAGACTAACGGAACTCTCTGCCTCCTTGCTTCAGTAGATGTCACCATAAAACTGTCTATTACTTAAATCCACTGTCACAAGATAAGAGGGGGAAAAATAGAGAAATTTTGTACTTGATCCTTTTTCTTTCTCTTAGCAGCATCTCTCTGAATTCATTACGAATGGGTTAATGTCCCCACTAGCTATGGAATTCGGCGGTGATCCAATATTGTTGCTTCTGGACGCATCAGGACTAAGCTCCACCCTCAAACTGGGCCAGGAAAAGAGTTCTTCCACAGTTGTAGAAACACTCCAGCCTTACCTTAGCGGTTAGGCAACTTGGTATAATGTATTAAATTAACCTTAACCCAATATATGTCTAAGCCTCCCTTTAGAGAAAATTTTCAATTTATATTCTGTTCATTTACCAGACTACCAGGTTGGGTTGAATTTGGAGAGAAGGTGCTGACAGAAATAAAATAAAATTATCAGGTATGAAAATTCTCATTTGGCTGCACAGCTTCTCTCCTCGTTCATTACTCAGGGGATGTAGCAATCAGTAAATACCAGACGTAGGAGGGAAAGGATAAGCAGAGTTTAATCATTATTGTACAGTAACAGGCAGGAATGGAAGTTCTCCCCATATAAAGTAAGAGTAGTATAAACTAAGGAATTATGTGGGAACCAACCCAGTAGCCCCTTCTTACCATAGGATGCCTCTGCAGAGGAATGGAAACTTACTTTGCAAATCTTCCACAGAGGAGACTCAGACACTTTTCCCTCAGTGTCTAAAGGGACTGCTGTGAATTGTTTCCCAGATGCCTAGCATGCCAACTGGTGCAGAATTTTTACGTCTTGCCTGCAGCAACCTGGAGGCTGTTGGCCTTGGCATTTTGGACAGAATGAGATGAACAGGGTGCAATTGGCGTAAGTACTCCATATGCTTGAAATATATCTTTAGAGCTATAGTCCATTTATGCCACAATCTTCCAGGTGTTAGAACACAGTGATGGGAGAACTGTTTCCCAGGAATTGTGAAAAAGAGGAACTTACTTTGAAGAGAAAGATTTCTGGAGCTATAAGGATAACTCTTTCCTCAAGGCTGTATGGTTCTTGTAGGGATGTGGGAACAAATTCTCACACTTGCCTTTCAGAGGTAATGGGCACTAGAAAGACCAGCCACAAGCTTGTCTAATTTGTCACTATGATTAAACTTGGCATCTGATACCCAAATGGAAGATCTGATGTGCCTGGCTATAAAATGCCACTATGGCTGGTACTCAAGTTTCTGCAGAGCCTGGTTATAGGACGCACACCAACCTTCCTGGAAAAACACTAGTGTAGCTGAGATCACCAGAGCTTTGGGATTATTATAATATTTGTATTACAATAAGCTCTGAGAGGTTAGGGCTCCATTAGGCTGGGTATTAAACAAACACAGCTGCAGCTGCTGCCCCCAAAGAGCTTTGTTTCCCCTCACACTAGAAATGTTATTTTGACCAGATCAAGGAATGAAATATCCTAGATGAGTTCTGTCTGGATACCAAACTGTATCAGAGGTTAGCCACAGAATCATAGAAATATAAACTTGGAAGGACCTCAAGAGGTTGTCAAGTCCAGCCCCCTGCCCTGAGGCAGGACCATATAAACTTAGACCATCCCTAACAGGTGTTTGCCCAATCTGTTCTTAAAAGCCTCCAGTAATGGGGATTCCATATCCCTTCCTTGGAACCCTATTCCAGAATTTCCAAGGGAGAATGGAGGATCCATGTTGAACTACACTTCTCTTCTGATACCCAGGCTGTTAGCTCTAGGTATTCACAGTCTGAATGAAGGAATCTCTGCTTCAAGAGCTCTGGTGTTTTCCGCAGGTACAATGTGGAGTCCTTGACTATCTAGCAAGTGCAAAGTTCCTTCTGGGCCAGTGGAGGACTAGGAGGAGGACCACAACTTTCCCTTTTCCTCTTTCTGTATCCTTTATGTAAACTGTCTTGAAAAGTAGCAGATTCTTCTTTACCCAGGAATTATTTCCATTGGCATGGCATGTTTACTTCCTGGTTTCAGAAAGGATATCAACACTCATGCCCAATCATAAGCCAATCTCGACCAGGAAGTGGGAGGAGACTTCCTCCGCAACTACCATAATTGCTCACTGTATGGTTTCTTGCACCTTCTACTGATGCAGCTGGTACTAGTCACTGTCACAGACAGAACCGGATCCATATGTTTGTGGGGTTTTCTTCTTTTTCTTTTTAAAGACAAAAGAGGTGTTGAAATAAACTAAAATGACATATACTATGAGATTTTGGAAATTTGTTTTCCAAATATGCTTGCTGACACAGAGAGTACGCAAAGATTTAGAGTGAAAGTTGGGCTGCCTTTCAGCATGTTGTATGTACTTACCTTACCTCCCCACAAAGAGGCATTCGGCTGTGATCTGAGAATGACTCCTAATTTTATGTTGTATCAAGTGCATGATTCTATGTCCTCAGAAATAATTTTTGCAGGTGCCTTTTGAGAAATCCACTCAGGGGTCAAAGCTGATGCATGGCACTAGGAATCCAAACCATTGGAGAGAATTGGCTACTGAGGATCCTCAGGAAATGTTTGATGTGATGAAATTTTGGATCTTTGCACATCTTTATCATTGTGGTAAAATTACAGCTAGAACCATTTCTGTTTTGAGCCCTGGATGAGCAATTCTCTGCATTGTGATCAAAAGCTCCTCTGGATTTTGAAGAACTGGTGGCTGTGAATCCTTTCCAGCAGCTGTTCATTTCAGAATGGATCTTTTTCTCTGGACAGAATACTGATTGGCATGTTGTCCGTGCATGGGTATAGGTGCATAACATGCAACCTGTGCCTTGGTGTGACTACAACCAGCCACTTAAGGCTCTAGGTTATGAGGGTGGATCAGAAGGAAGAATCTTGTACAGGAAATGTGAACGCTTGTACACAAATGCTCTTTGTCTTTCCATAATGAGGATTTTGGTGATTGGAAGACAGTTTTTCTAGGTTGCTTTGTAAGCTTCTGCGCCAGATTTTTCTCTCTGCGAGGGTAATAGTCCCTTCTTGGATACCACTGGTGTTTGTAGCCAACAATAGATTGCTATGCTGGTTTCGACAGTGAGGGCTGAGGCCTCTTTGCAAGCCCAGCTACTAGTTTCTCTGATTTTTCCCTAATGGCTCCTCACCTACAAGTTTGAACAAGATATCCATTTAGGATGAACAATGGCTATTTGTGGGTACAACATGGCTTCCTTGCAACCTCCAAGTTAGAACTACTGCTTGTCACAAATAACATCTTGACCAAGACAGAACCCAAGATGTTCCAATCCAAGCAAGGATCATTCCTTTAGACAATGAGCCACTTATTTGACAGTAGGCTTTCCTTACTAAATATATGAAAAACCTTTGGTTTGAAAGGCTATTGCTGAAGCTTTGGAATTGCTGTGCTGTGTGCCATCACTACTGTAGTCTATAAGGCCTTTTGGAAGAAAGTCCCCTTCAGATGGTGTGAATATGTCTTTCACTGGTACAGCTACTGCCGCACCTTTAGACTCCCAAAATGTATGAAATTTCTTTGTTTATATACAAATGTGTTAAATTAACATTTGGTTTAATCAGATGTCCCCATTTGGATCTTATGATGTCCTCAAAGGAGGCATCAATGGGAAACCATGTATCTAATAAAGCTTGAAAGGGAAGATGTTTTATTAATATTAACGAGTTACTAGAAAGACACTGGTGCACTGTGCTGGAAAATTCCAGTAAGTGTTTGTTTTTTTGTGATGCATTTGTGGTATTTCTTCTCCTGACTGTTTACAGGAGGAAGGTAGTACAATGTTCACCCTGGCCTGGGGACCACATAACAGAGGAGGGTACTGATACACATATCTCAGTTGTGAAAATGTCCATGGGAGCTGAAAGGCTGTCTGCCAGGGTGGTTAGCACCCCGGTAAGTACTGTAGGAGCAACCTAGTACCACTCAGGGCTTTCCTCAGTCAGTCAGGATCATCTGATCATGAGAAGGGAATTCTCACTTGCCTCCTTGTAATCCCATGAAGGTGCAGCTTTGCGGGGAGTGGAATTGGCAAGTGCCTCTGGTCTGGGCACAGACTGCCTACTGCTCATAAGGCCTGCGTGCAGAGCCAGCCTTGGAGCGGGGGAGAGGTGAAGAAAGGAAGGCCTGTCCCTGGCAGAGCGAGGGCAGGCTGATGATCACAAGGCACAAATCCCATTCCACTGCTGCCTGACTCTTAGCCCCATCCCCAGCAGAGCGAGGGTCCCTGGGCTGGGAGCCAGCCAGGCACAATTCCCAGTAGGCTGCAGCCTGAAGCAGGGCTGCATAGTGGGAACAGGCTTCTTCACATGCTCAGACATGCTGCAAGGGGGTGGGGAGCAGTGAGCATGGTACAGAGCCTTGTGAGACGGCATCCATTTAAGAGAAAAGCCCCAGCAAACACACTCTCAGTGGGAGAAGGAAAAAGAGAAGGAGTTAAACTCCTGATTATCACCCCACTTGTTCATTAACAATATTTATTACTGCCTTGCGAAGGACACACTTGCTTTTGCCTTTTGGGAATCTCCAGGGTTTGCAGCACTTACCCTGAGTGTCATGAAACTCCCCCAATTCGTAGTGGGAAGAAGGGGAGCTGGGTAGGAGCCCTGCTACTTTCCCCAAGGAGCGGAGGACCTTCTTCAGTATCTGGATCCTTTCAGGGTTTTTCTACCTTCAGCCCAGTTCTTTTGTAGAACGTGCCCACTAAGCTGGCCAGATAGCTTTCTCCTTAGGTTCTCTTCCCAAAGCTCAGAAACCCCAAGTGGGCTTTTGTGCTTTGAAGTCGTGACTTCACAGGGCAGGGTGGGACCTAGCATGCCAGTCTGACTCCGAGCCCCTGGCCCTGGGAACAGGCAGGGCATATTTCACCCCTGGCAGAGCCTGTAAGTGCTGCCTCACATTAGATTTAAGCCAGGTGTTTGCAGGACAGCTCAGCCATGCCTGAGTGGGGCCAGCGGAGGCTGGCAGGAGGACGCTGCAGTGACACATCCAGGTGGTTGAAACCTAATCTAGGGGTGGAGGAAACCGAAGAGGAAGACTAAGTCACCACTGCACAAAAATGAATAAAAATAAAAAGGTTTTAAAAGAAAATAGGAAAAACTGAACCACCAACTTGTTCCACCACCAGAAGCAGAATATCTGGTGGCCTAAACTGAAGGGTGGAGCTTAGTCCTGGAGGCTCCAGCAACAATAATGGACCACCTCCAGATTCCACAGGCGTTGGGCATTAACCCATGAGTAATCAAGCTGTGCAACAAAAAAGAGTGATTTACCACAGAGATATTAATATTGCCAAAAGTCTTTTCTGGTGATGAGCAAAAACAATAAAATCCCAAGTACCCAGATCTGAAGACCACATAAGCTGATAATGCGACCTTAAGTTGGACTACAAGTTAACAATGCACCTCTAGCAAGAGGAGGACCACACAGGGTAAAGCATGAACAGTCAGTGCTCACTTGGAAAACTGCAGCAGTACCAGTTATCACCGAAAAAGTAGAGGACAAGAAGCCCTTTTGCCATCAAAATGTGTTGGCCTGTATCTCCTCCCTCCTTCTGTGCCAAGAACCCTTCCCACTCTAGCATAGCCACCTACCTTGTTTGTTCTCCGAATGCTATCGTTGGAGAGACTAGCCAGACCCACTCACCCGTGAGATGCTACTACTTCATGCATGGCAGTTCTCACATCTCTGAGCTGCATAACCATCATCCTGTTGCACAGTACACTGCTTTGTAGGTGCTTTTTATGAGAGCCCTCTTGGCAGTGATCCCAATTTATTGCTATGGAGGGATGTAGATCATCCCTTTTAACTATCTTCGCAAGGGGTTTGCTGTTGATGCCCCCAGTCTATTCCTAAAGTCAAACTGGGTAAAGCTTTGAAGGAGCACGGTCTGGCCTCTGCTCTATCAATAGCTGCTGTACCTTTCTTTCCTCCCACCTTCCCTCTTACTCCAACCACTATAGAAGTTCCAGGTATGGGTCAATATAGCTATAAACTTCTCTCTTTCCTCCCATCCTCTCTCCTTACTTCACAGTCCACCAAAGGCAAATTTCAAAGATGGCCATCATCCCACTTCTCAAAATTTCACATTGACATTCTGAATAAAAGTACATTTCTGCATATTTTGCTTCCAAAATGACCACTGTGGGGGTAAGTATAATTTCTGGAGCATAAGAATGATGTAAACAAACTCTTGGAAATCTCTATGCAAATACTGCCACGTTTACAGAGCTCTATGTTAAGCCTACCTCCCTGTGCAGAAGATGTAAAGAAGCAAGTGTAAGATAAAGCCAGTTTTTACCCTCCAACAAAATTGCTGATTGTGTCACTTACCCTAAATGAGAATTCAAGGTTTTCTCCTCCCCATACTTCCATTCCTGTGTCATAAGAGCCAAGATAGTCAAAATATTTCTTGCTGACAGCAAACAATCCACCAGCCATGGTTGGAGACCTATGCAAGAGAAAAATCATTCTGGATTGGGTGTGGGGAAGGGGGAGGAATCTACATATATATCTACTATTTTCTTAATTGTTCTCTAGTTACAAAGCAACAATACACCACACATCAGATAAGTATCCTAGTGATATAATATTTAAGCATTAAGAATGGACTTGCAAAAAAAAATTCTGGGAAAGTAAATATAACATTAAGATAAACCAAGGTATATTTTAGTGTCACCACAGGATCCAGTTGCTTTGTAATGAATGAAAATACAAGCCTCTTGCCTTCAACAAAATAGGGGCTTAATCTTGCTCCCAATTAAGTCAATGACAAAACTCTCAGACTTCAATGGATTAAGCCCCTAAAGTGGGTATAACCCTTGAAAGGATATGCCCTCAAGTGTTTTTTTTTAATTTGTTGACAGTGCCTAACTAATGTAATTGGAGAGGCCAAAAAGTGACAAATAGCCATTTTGACAGATTCTGAGTCAAGAAGTCTGCCAGGGAAATCCAAGTCTGTCGTTTCCAGTGGAGCAAGGCTGTCTACATAGAATGTATATAATTTTGTCTATAAATTGTTTTCAGCTGTGGGAAGAGTTGGCCCTTTTAAAGCAGCAAATACATATATTGCTGTCAGGACTATATTCTTCTTGCACATAAAAAATTTAATTAGGTTGTGATCACTACACCTAGGCTACTACTAAATTTTTAGTTTAATGATCAATTCACATTAATAAGTCAAAATGAGGTCGAACAGGCAACCCATTGAAGCAGCACGTTCTCTGCCCTGTAGCTGTATGCTGTTCCGGTGGAGCAAGGTGAGGCAGAAAAGACTGAAGAACCTCCACCAGTAGCCAACTCTCCTGCCTCATTCCAGCACTTGTCCCTCCACAAACAGAAGCCAGTTCCCGCACCCAACACTATTGCTCCCTCAGCTAACTATATACCCTTATCCAAGAGCCATAATCTCCAGAGCCTTGTATTATCTCTTAGCAGCAGCCCCACAAGCCCAAACATTTCCTACCCAGCACCCCAAAACTACCCATTTTTTACCACGATAAAAATAATCCTACAAACTTTTGTGGCCAAAGGATCTTGTGACTTGGTGAGCTGTGGAAGACATATGTTTAAACTATTTTGGGGGGTGTGAACCAAAATATGTTGAGAAGTACTGCACTATTATCTTAGGGTATGCCTACACTACGAAATTAGGTCGAATTTATAGAAGTCGGTTTTGTAGAAAGCATTTTTATACATTCGATTGTGTGTGTCCCCACACAAATGCTCTAAGTGCATGTAGTCGGTGGAGTGTGTCCACAGTACCGAGGGAACCATCGACTTCTGGAGCGTTGCACTGTGGGTAGCTATCCCACAGTTCCTGCAGTCTCCGCTGCCCATTTGAATTCTGGGTAGAAATCCCAGTGCCTGATGGGGCTAAAACATTGTCGCGGGTGGTTCTGGGTACATATTGTCAGGCCCCCCTTCCCTCCTTCCTTCCGTGAAAGCAAGGGCAGACAATCGTTTTACGCCTTTTTTCTTGCGTTACCTGTGCAGACGCCATACCATGGCAAGCATGGAGCCCGCTCAGCTAACTGTCACCGTATGTCTCCTGGGTGCTGGCAGACGTGGTACTGCATTGCTACACAGCAGCAGTTTATTGCCTTTTGGCAGCAGACAGTGCAGTATGACTGGTAGTTGTTGTCGACGTAGTCCTGGGTGCTCTTTTAACCGACCTCGATGAGGTCAGGGGCGCTTGGGCAAACATGGGAGTGACTCAGCCAGGTCATTTCCCTTGTTTCGACTCATGGCGATTGAGTCCTACCGGAAGTGCACTGTCTTTTCATCTGCAGCTAGCAGAAGACGATGGCCAGCAGTCATACTGCACTGTCTTCTGCTGAGCACCCAGGAAATGACCATGGCTAGCGGTCGTACTGCACAATCTGCTGCCAGCAAGATGTATAAAGATAGATGAAGTGGCTCAAAACAAGAAATAGACCAGATTTGTTTTGTATTCATTTTCTCCTCCCTCCCTCCGTGAAATCAATGGCCTGCTAAACCCGGTTTTGAGTTCTATCCTTGAGGGGGCCATTCAGTTTCTCGTGAAGCCACCCCTTTGTTGATTTTAATTCCCTGCAAGCCATGTTGCCAGTCGCCCCTCTCTCCGTCAGGGCAACAGCAGACAATCATTCCGCGCCGTTTTTCTGTGCAGACGCCATACCACAGCAAGCATGGAGCCCGTTCAGATCACTTTGGCAATTAGGAGCACATTAAACACCACATTTCAGAGTAGCAGCCGTGTTAGTCTGTATTCGCAAAAAGAAAAGGAGTACTTGTGGCACCTTAGAGACTAACAAATTTATTAGAGCATAAGCTGTATGAAGTGAGCTGTAGCTCACGAAAGCTTATGCTCTAATAAATTTGTTAGTCTCTAAGGTGCCACAAGTACTCATTAAACACCACACGCATTATCTAGCAGAATATGCAGCACCAGAACCTGGCAAAGCGAAACCGGGCGAGTAGGCGACGTCAGCGCGGTGACGAGAGTGATGAGGACATGGACACAGACTTCTCTCAGAGCACGGGCCCTGGCAATGTGGGCATCATGATGCTAATGGGGCAGGTTCATGCAGTGGAATGCCGATTCTGGGCTCGGGAAACAAGCACAGACTGATGGGACCGCACAGTGTTGCAGGTCTGGGATGATTCCCAGTGGCTGGGAAACTTTCGCATGCCTAAGGGCACTTTCATGGAACTTTGTGACTTGCTTTCTCCTGCCCTGAGGTGCGAGAATACCAAGATGAGAGCAGCCCTCACAGTTGAGAAGTGAGTGGCAATAGCCCTGTGGAAGCTTGCAATGCCAGACAGCTACCGGTCACTCGGGAATCAATTTGGAGTGGGCAAATCTACTGTGGGGGCTGCTGTGATGCAAGTAGCCAACGCAATCAAAGATCTGCTGATATCAAGGGTAGTGACCCTGGGAAATGTGCAGGTCATAGTAGATGGTTTTGCTGAAATGGGATTCCCTAACTGTGGTGTGGCCATAAACGGAACCCATATCCCTATCTTGGCACCGGAGCACCAAGCCAGTGAGTACATAAACCGCAAGGGGTACTTTTCAATAGTGCTGCAAGCACTGGTGGATCACAAGGGACATTTCACCAGCATCAACTTGGGATGGCCGGGAAAGGTACATGATGCTCGCATCTTCAGGAGCTCTGGTCTGTTTCAAAAGCTTTCTTCTCAGACCAGAAAATAACTGTTGGGGATGTTGAAATGCCTATAGTTATCCTTGGGGACCCAGCCTACCCCTTAATGCCATGGCTCATGAAGCCATACATAGGCAGCCTGGAGAGTAGTCAGGAGCTGTTCAACTACAGACTGAGCAAGTACAGAATGGTGGTAGAATGTGCATTTGGACGTTTAAAAGCGTGCTGGCGCAGTTTACTGACTCGGTTAGACCTCAGCGAAACCAATATTCCCATTGGTATTACTGCTTGCTGAGCGCTCCACAATATCTGTGAGAGTAAGGGGGAGATGTTTATGGCGGGGTGGGAGGTTGAGGCAAATCATCTGGCTGCTGGTTACGCACAGCCAGACACCAGGGTAGTTAGAAGAGCACAGGAGGGTGCGGTGCGCCTCAGAGAAGCTTTGAAAACCAGTTTCATGACTGTCCAGGCTACGGTGTGAAAGTTCTGTTTGTTTCTCCTTGATGAAATCCCCCACCTGTTGGCTCACTCTACTTCCCTGTAAGCTAACCACCCTCCCCACCTCCCTTCGATCACCACTTGCAGAGGCAATAAAGTCATTGATGCTTCGCATTCATGCATTCTTTATTAATTCATCATACAAATAGGGGGATAGTTACCAAGGTATCCCAGGAGGGGTGGTGGAGGAGGGAAGGACAAGGCCACACAGCACTTTAAAAGTTTAAAACTTATTAAATGCCAGCCTTCTGTTACTTGGGCAATCCTCTGGGGTGGACTGGCTGGGTGGCCGGAGGACCCCCCCAACATGTTCTTGGGCGTCTGGGTGAGGAGGCTATGGAACTTGGGGAGGAGGGCGGTTGGTTACACAGGGGCTGTAGTGGCGGTCTGTGCTCCTGCTGCCTTTCCTGCAGCTCAACCATACGCTGGAGCATATTAGTTTGATCCTCCAGCAGCCTCAGCATTGAATCCTGCCTCCTCTCATCACGCTGCCGCCACCTTTCAGCTTCAGCCCTCTCTTCAGACCGCCACTTACTCTCTTCAGCCCGCCACCTCTCCTCCCGGTCATTTTGTGCTTTCCTGCACTCTGACATTATCTGCCTCCACACATTCGTCTGTGCTCTGTCAGTGTGGAAGGACAGCATGAGCTCAGAGAACATTTCATCGCGAGTGTGTTTTTTCGTCTTCTAATCTTCGCTAGCTTCTGGGAAGGACGATCCTGTGATCCTTGAAACACATGCAGCTGGTGGAGAAAAAAAAAGGGACAGTGGTATTTAAAAAGACACATTTTATAGAACAATGGTTACACTCTTCCACAGTAAACTTTGCTGTTAACATTACATACATAGAACATGTGCTTTCGTTCCAAAGTCGCATTTTGCCTCCCCCAGCACGTGGCTAGCCCCTCCCCCTCCTTCCTCCCCGTGGCTAACAACAGGGAACATTTCTGTTCAGCCATAGGCAAACAGCACAGCAGGAACGGGCACCTCTGAATGTCCCCTTAAGAAAAGCACCCTATTTCAACCAGGTGACCATGAACGATATCACTCTCCTGAGAATAACACAGAGAGATAAAGAACGGATGTTGTTTGAACGCCAGCAAACATACACTGCAATGCTTTGTTCTACAATGATTCCCGAGTACGTGCTACTGGCCTGGAGTGGTAAAGTGTTCTACCATGGTGGATGGAATAAGGCTGCCCTCTCTAGAAACCTTTTGCAAAGGCTTTGGGAGTACATCCAGGAGAGCCACGAATGCCAGGCAAATGAATCATTAAACATGCTTGCTTTTAAACCGTGTATAGTATTTTAAAAGATACACTCACCAGAGGTCCCTTATCCGCCTGGCGGGTCCGGGAGGCAGCCTTGGGTGGGTTCGGGGGGTACTGGCTCCAGGTCCAGGGTGAGAAACAGTTCCTGGCTGTCGGGAAAACCAGTTTCTCTGCTTGCTTGCTGTGAACTATCTACAACCTCATCATCATCATCTTCCTCGTCCCCAAAACCTGCTTCCGTGTTACCTCCATCTCCATTGAAGGAGTCAAACAACACAGCTGGGGTAGTGGTGGCTGAACCCCCTAAAATGGCATGCAGCTCATCATAGAAGCGGCATGTTTGGGGCTCTGACCCGGAACGGCCGTTCGCCTCTCTGGTGTTCTGGTAGGCTTGCCTCAGCTCCTTAAGTTTCACGCGGCACTGGTTTGGGTCCCTGTTATGTCCTCTGTCTTTTGTGCCCTGGGAGTTTTTGACAAATATTTTGGTATTTCGAAAACTGGAACGGAGTTCTGATAGCACGGATTCCTCTCTCCATACAGCGATCAGATCCTGTATCTCCCATTCGATCCATGCTGGAGCTTTTTTGCGACTCTGGAACTCCATCATGGTCACCTCTGCTGATGAGCTCTGCATGGTCACCTCTGCTGATGAGCTCTGCATGGTCACCTGCAGCTTGCCACGCTGGTCAAATAAGAAATTGAAATTCAAAAATTCGCAGGCCTTTTCCTGTCTACCTGGCCAGTGCATCTGAGTTGAGAGTGCTGTCCAGAGTGGTCACAATGGAGCACTGTGGGATAGCTCATGGAGGCCAATACCGTCTAATTGTGTCCACAGTACTGCAAATTTGACCCAGCAAGGCCGATTTTAGCGCTAATCCCCTTGTCGCGGGTGGAGTAAGGAAATTGATTTTAAGAGCCCTTTAAATCAAAAAAAGGGCTTCATCGTATGGACAGGTGCAGGGTTAAATCGATTTAATGCTGCTAAATTCGACCTCAACTCCTAGTGTAGACCAGGGCTTAGTTTCCCCATCTTTAAAAAATAATGGTCTCATCTCTCAGAGAAGATACATTCATTAATGTTTTGTGAGGCACTGAGATATTCTGGTGACAAGAGCCCTAAAAAGTCTAGGAAGAAATTAATAATTCTGTATTTGATAAAGGTTTTGGAGGATAGGTTGTAAATAAAGGCAGGGGCCACTAATTAAATAATGAGGATACAAATACTGTTCCTGGAGCATACTATTCACTGCTGTACCTGAGCCGCCTCCAAGGTGGAGGGCCATTTAGTACAATTTCACTGGGCAAACCCTATCTCTTCCAAAAAATGCATCATGAGATCAAATTGAAGATACGTTTGTTGTGTGGGATGTTTATTTAAAGTCTTATCTAAAACTTCCACACAGAATTCTATGGGCCAGATCCTCAGCTGGTGTAAAACACTGTAGCTAACTGAAGTTCATGGAGCTATGCTAGTTTACATCAACTGAGGATCTGGTCCAATTTAGCTTGAGAATAAAGGGAGAACCATCACTATTTAGATTTGAACTTGTAGATACAGCCTGATCTTGCAGAATTACTTCTTTCCATATGAGCTGACATAGCTTTCCTCAAGAAAAGCCTTCTCTAGTAGCTCAATGTTTGTAGGCCTATGCTAACCACGTACAATTAATCATTTATTTCTGCCAACACTCCCCAGCTTTACTTAACAGATTATCATAACCTCTTCCTCTTATGTCTTCCGTTGCCTGTGATACATTTCATACACAGTGTCATTACTCCTCACTGCTTTTGCTGTCTCCTCCTAAGGACAGTATCCTTCCCATGTTAGCTTCTCAGTTAGGACCCATTATTACAACCCTTATGCATACCTATGTGAGTGTAAGACTACTTGATGGAGTAAGGACTCACTAATGAATAGTTGCATTCATCAGCCCGTAGGCCCTGATTCTGCCACCCTCACTCATGCGGAGTCGTAGCTACTCTGAGTAAACCCACCGTTGTTAATAGGCAAGGTCTAAAAAAATGTATACGAAACCTAGTAGCCCAAGGACCAAGACTGCTTGTCAGGCCATAATACACCAGTGCCCTAAGCAACATGCACCCTCTTGCTCTGTCTCCTCCAGAGCTGTGTCTCTGAAAACACAGAAAGACATCACTGCATTGGTTTACATTTTTCATATTTGGGATTTTTTTTAATTTTATTTTAAATATCATCAAAAGCTGAGATTTCGAACAAACTGATGACACTCACCCAGGAAAAATTCCTACTCACTCTTGATTAATGGATTTTTCCAGCTCTCTTAATAGGACAATAAGCTACTAATATATGAGTAAGGCTGCCTGTTTCAGTACTGTCAAATCTTATGATTTCATTTTAACTATTGCCTCTTGCCTGTTTGTCAAGCTTCTTATTTGTGTGCATAAATCATCACTTGCTATTCTCTCCAAGTCTCCTTTCCTTATCTTTTTCAAGTGTTCTTCTGTTATTCCATTAGATTTAGCAGTAAACCTATTTTATATGGCAAGAAAGGCTTCCTGAGTAAATGCATTCATGACAATTTACATAGCAAAAGTAATGCAGATTTCTTTTCTAAAAGCAAAATTTTGCCAAAAGCATGGTGACTGGAACTACATTAAAAAAAAGAAAGAACAATTTTTTTAAAACTCTATATTTTCAGTTTCAGTGTTGAATGCTAAGTGCTCAGTTATACAAGTTATTTTATTTACCTTCAGCTGAAGTTAAAATTTGTAAATTTTATAAAATGTGACATTTAAAATGAAGATACATCAAAATAGTATTCACCTGATTACATCAGTTTTGGATCTTCTTTGTTTTTGCTCCCTCTCTGGGATAACATGCCAAGTGAAGACCAGTCTCCAGTCAAACCCTCCAATCTGTGGTTCCCCAGCATTTCCCAAGTACTCGAATGTATTCCATTCAATCACATCAATCACAGGACACACAACTGCTGACTCATCTTCCCCAATTCTAAATTATTTTAGAAAGAAAAAAAGTTATTTTTGTTGATACTAGCAGAAACTAGAAATGGCAGGTTTAAAGAAAGGGTTTAATAATACAAAAGTAAAGTTTTTACTCCCATTTTACATATATTGGGATACAAGCAATGAACAGTTACTTACAGTAGGTGTGGTTCTTCAAGATATTGTAGTCAGTGTGGATCCTACTGTAGGTGCACATGTGCCTCATGCACACAAGACCAGAGGTTTTTTTTGTTAACCGTGTCCATTGGGGCTGCACTTGGGCCCTGTGTCTCCTAATGCTTCTATATATAGTGCCCTACCAAATTCATGGTCCATTATGGTCAATCTCATGGCCATAGGATTTGAAAACTGGTAAATTTCACAGTGTTGTAACTGTGGGGGTCCCAACCCAAAAGGGGATTGTGTGGGGTCGCAAACCTGTTGAGGGGGGTCCACAGGATTGCCACCCTCACTTCTGTGCTGTCTTCAGAGCTGGACTCCTGCTTCCGGCAGCTGCAGGAGGTTCCCGGAGGTGGGTCTGAGCTCCCCACGCCCAAGAGCGGCTGTGCAGGGTATGGACAAGTCCTGTCCCTCCCCACCCTAGCTGGAGCTAGGAGCCCTCTGGCTGTGGCACTCCTTGGAGCAGCACAGCAGGGGAATCGGATTTCATGGGAAAGGGCTTATTTTATGGTCCATGATGTGTTTTATCATGGCTGTGAAACTGGTAGGGCCCTATGTATATGAGAGCATAAAAGGCGGGGTGGCTGTGACTCTCCCTCAATTCCCTCACAACCCGAAGCCCATGTCACCAAAGATTCCTAGAAGCAGGAATGGAGGCTCTGCTGTGTGACCCACACAGACTACAACATCACAAGAAAAACAGTTACTGTAGGATAACTGTTGCTTCCTTGAATATGTGTCAGTGTGGACAATCCCTCTGTAGGTGTCAGACAAGCTGTATCCTCCCTGAATTGTGGAAGCGAGGCATTTCAGCTGTATCTGTCAACAAGGGACTGAAGCACTGCTCTCCTGAATTTGGCATCCAACCTGGCTACCATGTCAAGTGCAGAATGTCTAACAAAAGTTAGTGGGTTGCTTCACTTAGCTACCTTGCAGATCTCAGAGATGGTACAAAGGGCTGGCATTAGGGGTATAGCAAGCAGGGTAATTGCCCAGGACTGCACTCCACAGGGGGCCCCATGCAGCGGGGCTTGGGCTTCAGAAACGTTGCATAAATCCAACGTGTGAGCAGATAAAGAAGGCAGAGTGGGGGCCCACTGCTTAGCTTCTGCCCTGGGCTCCAGCGAGTCAAACACCGTTCTTGCTAGCACATCCCTGAAGGAGAGTGCCTTGACATTCAGTGAGAGAGCCTGACCGTTATAGCAGATTTTTATTCTCTGAGGTGAGACAGCTTGGTCTTTCGATGTGTCCTCAGGCCAGGGTCAAATTTAAGGGGTGCATCACTGGAGCTGGGGTTGGTGCTGAAGGAGTTGCTGCATTGTAGGTTGCTGCTTCTCCCCAGGGCTTGACACCCCGCATGGCTTGGTGGATTCCTCTCCGGAGACTTAGCAGTGTTTTTGTCCTTATGGGAGGACACTGCACTCCTTCTTGAGCTTCTGCCTCCATGTTTGGAGTGGCCCTCTCAGTACCTGACTTCAGCTGCTACTGAGACCGGCTGGATCTTTCCTCAGCACCATCTTCTCCATGTTAGTCTTAGGCATCACCTGCTTGCTCAGTCTGGTGCTGGATCATGCTGGCTTGTCCACCAGCATGATTCCAGAGCTCATTTCCTTAGGGTCTGAAGAGACCTTCATGGACTGTTCCAGCAGATGGCGATTAAGTCTTGCATTTTGTGACTTACGCATTCTAGCGGAGGAAGACAAGCACACCAAGCATCTTCTCTGAATGTGCAATTCCCCCAGGCAAATAGATACCTATTGTGCCCATCCTTCAGAGGGATTAGTCCATCGCTGGATGCACAGGGTTTGAAGCCTGAAGGTTTTAAGTCTGCCATGAGAAGGAGCCCTGTACAACGATGTATGTATGGGAGGCAGAGTCTGAATAACAGACTTGATGGGTTGCATCAGTTCATGGTGGTCAAATACAGTAGATCAGAAGTGGCTCCAAAAACTTTAGAAAGTTGTGAAGTTTAGCCTGAGTGAAGAACTAGCAGGCAGAACAGAGGAGGGATGAAGCCACCCAGCCCTTTATATGGACACATGCTCATATGGGAGTATGAGGAAGCACAGGATGCATGCACAGCACTGATGGGACACTGCTTATCAAAACAACCCTGTTTTCATGTACACGATGAGGTGCATGAGCACTTACAGCAGGATCCACACATAACTCGAAGAAACACTGAACATTTTTCCATCCAATCATAGAAATATTTTGCTGTATATTTTTTTTTAAAAAAAAGGTAACTGTCACACAGATGTAATTACAAAGGAAAGCAGATAAACAAACAAACAACAAAATAAAAAAAATCTGCTTTTTCTGCAAACTAAGACTGAACCAGATCACCCAAAGTATATTCAGTACACAAGTAAGAAACAGTTAACTTATGTTCCATCCTCAACAAAAGGGATCCAGATTCTGAGATCACCTGATTAGGCTGATTTGTATAGAGTTGTATAGAAGGCAATTCACTACATTTTCAGTAAAGAAAATCAGACTATTCATCCAAAGACCTTCTTAAGACTGCCATCTTCTGGCCTACCTAAACTACTTACAGAATACCTCTTCATATGTAAGGTTGTTTCTTCAATCACTTGATATTAAAATCCTGATTCTTTTAATCACCTTTCCCTGCTATTTCCCATTTAATCTGGTACAATTAATCTAATATGTCTGGAATTTACCATACATGTTCCTGTCCCAGAGGTTAAATTTAGAGGAAACAAATCAGACAGGTTGTTTGTAACAGGTCTATTAAAAAAAAAATGAGTTAGTTTGGGGGAAGCTGTCAAACATGCCTAAGGAATTTAGGAGCATGTTTCCATTGAAAGTCAATGTGATGCATGCTCCTACACCCCTTAGGGTAAGGCAGTTTTGGAAACCTCACTTGTGTTTTTTGTAAAGTTGTACTTTTTAGCTCCTTCTTCAAAGTCCACTGTATTCAATGGGAGTCTTTCTAGTGACTTTAAATGGGTGAGGATCATGGCCTTTAGCCTCAGCAAGAGCTGGTGCCTTTGGGAAGAGTTAAATATAGTCTCCTATCTTCAATACAATCTTCGTAAAGTCTGTTGTAGGCATTGTAAATATTTGCAAGTGTAGCTCTGGCATTAGAAGGGGTCTGGATGTGGCTTTGAGAGCAGAAAGAAGAAAAAAGGTATGGCATTGTTTACAGACTCTGAGAGAAGCTAAACTCTGCTATGGGAACATCTATGGCTCCATTTGCACTAGGAAAAATGTATAAAAAAAAAGTAGATTGCGTAGTATATTGATGCAGCTGCAATAGTATTACAAATGTTTTAATGTAATGTAGATGCGGTATTTCGTGATTTGTTCTGGTAAAAAGGCTTGGATTCTGCATCATTCGGTGATGGAAGTGGCATATGTGTCAAATGACAGCTGTAAATCAAAGCATCACTGAGTATACAGGAATCAAATTATAGTGTGCATACACACAACCTTAATTCATTCCCTTTGGAAACTCTTCTGCATAGTGCCTGACCCAGCCCTTTTTATTCCATACGTATATGGAAAGGATAGATTGCTTGAAAACTAGGAAGGCAAGTTCTTCTTTGCCCTTATTTCCAACTTGCTTATATGTATCTTGCGCTGAGATTTGTGAACCTCTGTCTAGAACTGAATATCTCTAGAACTGTTCCTTGGTCCCTTACCAGGCTGACAATGTGGTCACCAACAGAGCTGTGACAATGATTTTTTTATTCATTGGCAGGTCCAAACAATTGGAAAAAAAAATCATTTCAGGTTGGACACGTCTAGACTTTTCTATTAATAGCAAAGGATTAGATTTACAAGGCAACTTCAATGCCAGTGGCATTCACAGAATGGAGGAGGAGAAGTCACAGTGGTAGTGCTCCCTCCTATATTTCATAGCCGAGTGGTTAGGGCACTCACCTGGGATGTGGGAGACCCAGGTTTGATTCCCTGATCTGGAGCAGGCACTTGAGCCCAGTCTGTCCCTCCCAGGTGAGTGCCCTAATCCTTGGTCTATAGCAATGGTGGGCAACCTGCGGCCTGTCAGGGTAATCCATTGGTGGGCCGCCAGACAATTTGTTTCCATTTGCACAGTCGCCTGCAGCTCCCAGTGACCGCGGTTCAACATTCCCGGCTAATGGGAGCTGAGGGAAGCAGCACAGGGCACAGGGGCATGCTGGCTGCCGCTTCCCGCAGCTCCCATTCGCTGGGAGTGGTGAACCGCAGCCACTGGGAGCTGCGGGTGGCCATACAAATGTAAACAAACTGTCTATTGGCTCGCCAGCGGATTATCCTGATAGGCCATGTGTGGCCTGAGGGCCGCAGATTGCCCACCACTGCTCTATAGTGTGCAAAAGGTAACACCACTGCCAGCTCCTCCAATTTGTGAATGCAAGTCCCCTTGTGAATCTAGCCTGAAAGACTGAAACTGTTCATTGTGAAAACACTGAAACTCACCATTTTGACATGTCTGAATTTTATCCCTTTTTCCCCCCCCCCAACAGAAATAAGCTGCCAAAATCGACACAAATTTGCAATATGTTTGGTCAACCCGAATATGCATTTTTCAGTGAAAAAAGCTGTGGCCAAAAAATGTTACCCAGTTCTAATCACAAACACCAAATTAGGTGAAAAGTTCGGGGTTCCACATAAAACATTGTTCCCTCTTCCAGGCAACAATCCTTCATTCCTTTAGGAAGAAGGAAATTGGATCTTCGAATCTCTAATTGCACTAGGCTATTAATCTGTTCTCTAGAGAAACAAAATTTGTTGTTAAATAAATTGAATATTTACTATTCTGTTGCACTTCAAATAGCAAATACTTGAATTCTCTCAGAAATCACATTGTGGCAACTATTGGTTAACAATGATATTTCCATTACCTCTACAAAACACAGGAATTTAACAGATGACTCTTTTTTCTCAAGTTTACAATAAAAAAAAACACACACATTTAGTATAACTTTACCTTTCCAGTAATGGTTCAAGCCACCCTTCATGACACTCACAGTGGCAATCAAGAAATGTCAAAACATCTCCTTTCGCAAGAGAAGCTCCCAGAAGTCGAGCTCGAACCAGTCCCTCTCTTTTATTTGCGCGAATAAGACGTACCTTGCGTAAACCAGCCACATAGTTTTCCAAAGGTTTCTTTAAATGGTCTGTTACAAAGAAGTTGAACAAATCATTGTAAAATTATTGTACATAGTAGGTTATAAAAATAGTATTTAAAGCACTGTTGTAATACACTGATAACAGTGCTATGCGATCTGGCCTGTAGCCCTTCTCCAAATCCTGGCATGTCCCCTATACCTGGACAGGGCAAGGGAACCGGAGATATAAAACTAGGGTGAACAAAAATCATGATATCTTGTTAAAAATAGATTTTATTTAAATTACATGTTGCTAGTTCTTAGCTTTCTTCCTTTCTAACAGCCTTTTATTGCTGACTTGGATGATTTATACTTGTTCCTTTAAATTAGTTTTCTAATTGTTAGCAGCATTTTCAATTTTATATAGATTTTTTTACTAAGAAGTTTCACACTTAAAATGGTCATTTATGCTATAAAAAACAAGTTATGGGCCCAATACTGTAAAATCCTTATTGTGAGAACACCACAAACTCAAATACAAAATTGATAAACAAATAGCCCATATTACACTTGCAACCAACACCTTCCAACATACTGAACTTCCACAAGTCAAGAAAACTGAAATGCTTTGCCCGTGCTGTTCTCCTTCATTAGGGTTTGCAGTCTGAAGTCAGGATTTGTACTCTTAAATCATACAGTGCTTTTGAAAATACCACATTTTAGGAGCCTAATCATATTTTGAACATTTTGGCCTGTGTGTACAAAAAATTCACAATAACTTTGTTCATGTATTGAAAGGTTAAACAACTTTCCTTTATTAACTCTGACACAATTTTCTTTTGAAGATTTTATGCCACTAATAGTAATGTTTTTTTAATAAAAATACAATTTAGATCCTGATGCTGCAAAGTTATGCACTTGCTTAACTTATGGACAAGCTGTCCCACTGAAATCAAGGGGGAATACACACATGAGTACCTATTGAAGGGTTTGGAGAGTGAGGGCCTTAATTTTCAATATTTTTGGTTTTTACAAAGCCTCAACTTGATCTAAATCAATTATTTAAAACCAACCAACCAAAACCACCAAATGATTTAAATTATTATTTAAAATTGTTCCATCTTGTGTTAAAGCAGCTGTACCAGTTTTACACCAGTCAAAGATTTCTCTACGTATTGGGAAAGGCTCAGCTGCAAGTTTGAGGGACATGGTTGCACTGCTCCCATGGCGCAAAGAGGACTTTGACAGGACCAAAGATCCTCACCTTGTATTTCCAATTGAAAGGTGTATGTGTGCAGTTGGTATATACCATTTTTTGAAAAATGCACTCTTTTCAAGTGTGGTTCTACTCTGAAGAGTGCATATTTAAAAAAAGGTACCTAACATATCTACTCCAGGTGAGACTGAGTTCTTCAGGTCACAGACTATGTCTTTTTATGAAGTATGCATCATGCCTAGCACAATAGGGCCCCCAATACTCTGGGGGATGTCCAGACACTATTGTAAAGAAATGCTCAGAGGATGTACATCTCATTTGCACCTAAAAGTTTATGATGAGAGAACACTGAGACAATGTAAATTCATTCTAAGTAGCCTTATATGAGCAAGGAGAAAACATTTATTTGGAGAAGCAAGAAAGGATATTATTTTAGAAAATAAAGAGGGTGTGCACTACAAAAATCTTTACTCTGCAATGCTGAGTGTTGGAAATGTCTTTACAACTATAACCCTCAGGTGTAAATTCAATGTGCCCAGGGGCTACTGTTTTTGCAGTGTAAAAGAGGAGCTCTGTACAAAACACTAAAGCAGGCACAGACCAGAACTCAATGTAGAAAATACACTCAGAATTACCCGGGGTGATCCTGAGCTGCTGAGCACTCTGAGTGACTTGCCTCTGATAGCAGGTTTTTGAACAGTGAAAACAAAATTCATGTGGTATACAGCGGAGCTCTCCAATTGTTCATGGGGTTGTGTTGGGAGGTCTTGATCAAGAGGCTGAAAGTCGTTTCAGGCAGACTAATATGCATAAAAATCCAGGCTCCAATGCAATTCAATTGCATTGAAAGATGCAATTCACTGCAATATCAAGGTTATCAGTTGAAACTGTAAAAATGCAAAAAGAAAAGGAGTACTTGTGGCACCTTAGAGACTAACAAATTTATTAGAGCATAAGCTTTCGTGAGCTACAGCTCACTTCATCAGATGTGAGCTGTAGCTCACGAAAGCTTATGCTCTAATAAATTTGTTAGTCTCTAAGGTGCCACAAGTACTCCTTTTCTTTTTGCGAATACAGACTAACACAGCTGCTACTCTGAAACCTGTAAAAATGCAATTATACTTTTATTCCAGTGTTTGTGTGCAATATGCCTGACTAGGTACAGTGCCTGTGTGCCATCAGGGCACTATAACCAGCAAATGGTTACTGCTCCATACATATTCAAAAAGTGGACTTTCTGGGTTTTTCAGAGAGATGACAAACAAAAATCAGAACAGGCATTTTGGAAAACCCCACTAAAAGGGCATAATTCCTGTACACACTCTTAGCAGTCCCTTAAATAATTTTAGCTGATGAAAATGCAATCTGGAAGTGAATGGACTTGGAGAAGTGAGTGGACTTGGAGATATGTTTTTCTTTTAAAAAAAAGCACAATAGCAGAAATCGTCCCATTTGCATGAATAATAGTACAATATTTCAGTAATCAGTCTTCTATCTGTAAACATTTTGGTGAAAGTTTAGGAAGGGGCTGAGAAGCAGACCAACTTATCTGTGAAAAGGAGACTGTCCTAAAAAAGAATATTAGGTTTGTATTGATTTAATCATTTTGCTCCAACAGTGAGATAGGCTTAATTTTAAATCTCCACCCCTCTGCCTGTCCCTTTCCCCCTCTGCTCCTGTTGCCAAGTCCTGTCTCTGTCCCTCTCACACAGCTCCTGTTCCTGTCCCCCTCTTTGCCTCTCCTTTACATCTGAATCCTTTAGCTTCTTCCTCCTCCTCTTCCACGTTGCCTGGCTGCTGTGGGAGTCCACTAAGAGTCCAGAAAAGAGTCTCCTGGCTCTCACTTCTACTGCCTGGCCACATGACAACTAGGAGAATCAATTGCAGGAGAATTCTTGCTCAGGCTCTGCATCCCTGGAATGGAGTATGCTCAAATGCTCCATGAGAATGGACCATCACAGCCAGTTCAGCAATTAGGAGCAGGGGTTCTGGAACAATGTTTATACTGCGGTGCTAAGAGCCATTGAACCAAACTGTAAACCATGTATATAATGGAAATCAGTTCAAGCCAGCACCCCCAGTACCCTAGTTCCAGCACCTATGATTAGGAGCTGTGCGGTGACTGATCATGCAGGGAACCATTCTCTGAAGTACATATTTATATTTTCCAATCTTTATGTTGCATTAGTGTGGTCATTTAAGATATTTACAGTATTTTAATTACACATTCAAAAATAAATACCAGTATGTTTAATATAAGTTGTGGACAATAGCTTACTATATTGCATGCATTGAAACATAAAATGTATTATTCAAAATATATACATTTAAAGTGGTTTTTTAAAAGTTGTTTTAAGATACACAGACTGTGATAGATATCCTTTTTTATTAAGTACATCACAATTAAAAAAATTGTTGAGTAATACTTCTGAATCTAGATGTGCTAGTATAATAGAAAAATATTCAGAGATAAGTTATGGCAGAAAAGAGAAGAACTTTGTAGAAACTGAAAGGACCAGTGGCTTAAATGCATCACTCATTTGTGCATAAAATTTTACATCCATTCTACAATCCTTCACTGTAGGCCATATCAATTAACAGTGCAGGGAAATGAAGTAGAGGTTTAAAAAAAGGGAAAAGTAAGAATTTCAAACAAGTTATCTTAGTAGAAGAATGTTCTTCATAATTAATTTTTCAGAATTTTCCATACCTCCTCCTACATGTGGACTTTGGACAGAAGTATTGCCATCTACTATCTTCCTTGTACTCTACAAATATAACCCTTACTTTTAATAAACTATTCCACAGGAATATGAAAAATATACCTAATTCTTCCACATACATTCGAAATGATATTTTAGAATGAAAGAACTGTAAACATGCATTATATATATATATTAGCAGTATCTCTCAAAATCCTGAAAGCTTTTAAAAGATAAATAGCAATTAAAGAAAAAAAAGATTTCCCCGGCCAGTAAGCCATTTCTTTCATATAACAATATTTACAAATAGCCAGAGTATAATGATCTTACATTATGAGTGGCAGACAAAACTACACCTAGTATTTTTACAACACATATTTCTAGCTGCTATCTATCTTACCTGGGTCCCCACGACTGTAGCATGTGAGTGCCTCACAATCTTCAATGTCTTTATCCTCATAACTACTTTATGAGGTACAGATGGGGAACTGAGGCCTACAGAGATTAAAGGGACTTGCCCACAGTCATATAGGAAGCCTGCAGTGGACCAGGGAATTGAATCCAGATCTCTGAACTCTCAAGTTAGCACTATAGACATTAGACTGTTCCTCCTCTCAACTTGCTGAACAAGACACTGAATTTGACAGTCCCATCAGCATGGCAAAGTAAAAGCGATTTCAAGCTACAGCATGGCTAAATATAACAACTGCAAAATGTTAGTGAGCCGTTACCATATCAGTATACTTTCTACTCCTGCAGACTTTTACTTCACCCACCTTGTCTGTCTAAGAAGAGTACAGTTATTTATATAATGAAATACCTACCTCTGTCACTATAATCATCCACCAGGATAACTTCTTCCAGCAGAATATCTGGGGATGTCTCAAGAACACTATGAACTGTTCGCAGAAGTGTT
Organism: Dermochelys coriacea; assembly: GCF_009764565.3. NCBI lineage: Eukaryota > Metazoa > Chordata > Testudines > Dermochelyidae > Dermochelys > Dermochelys coriacea. The sequence goes on along the minus strand of NC_050069.1, from coordinate 152,851,932 downwards.
GACCAAGCCTCGTTATAAAAAGCTATTACAACTGAGGTTTTTGGCAGGTTATGATAATCATATTTCTTCTCTTTGCACCTGTAAATAAGGGGACCCAAATTAGTAAAAGTGTGAAATTATCTGTAAATTTTCAGAAAACAGTTTTTAAATGAAGACTGCATATAGTGCTTACTAATTTTTTTTTTAGCAAGAACACATCAAAGATATAAAGGAACAATGAGGGAGGTCATGTAATGTGCTTAGTGAGATAGCTATTATTCAGGGGGAATCTAACTTCTTCAGTTTTACATTTATATTTCGAAAATATCCGAACATCTAAAAAGACTAGGGAAGACGTCTCTGGCTCATTCACATGCAATCTTTGTCCTATCAGAAAACAACTTCAAATTAAAGAAGAATGTTACAATGGGGAAAATGCTGCAGCCTTCGGCTCACTACAGGAAGACACACCCAATGAGGAAATTGCAGCAACTAAGATCTGCTATTATTTTTCGCCTAAGTTACTGATAACTTAATTTTCGTTCTGGAGGCTAAATTTGCAAAGCTAGAGAACAAAGTGGAAGTGCTCAATAGCAAAACTGCTACTACAGAAAAAAGCCAAAATATATCTAAAGAAAATTCAGTAACAGATAAAGACAATGGAATTTGTGCAACAAAGTGCCATAATTCTGAGAAGACCATAAAAATGCTGGAACACGATACTAAAAAGCTCAAGAACAGAGAAAGGCATAAAAGTACACACATAATTGGCTTTGCAGAAGGAGAACAAATTCACAATCCTGCCAAATATTTTGAAAAATTGCCATCAGGCACCAAAAATATTAGTATCTCTTGATTAAAAAGTTCACACAGAATTCCTGGGCTGATCTACAACAATAGACCCAAGACTAGAGTTGTACAATTCCAAACATACTATGATCAATAAGGTTTTTACAGCTTTGCGATCAGAGGGTAAGATCAAGGAATCTGGGAACAGAATTTATATTTTTCAGCATTTTTACTTGCAATATAGAAATAGAGGGCAGAATATACCATGCCCCTGCCTGGCAACAGTTCCATGTCAAATAGATTGAATTTGCTGTGGCTTACCCATCTACAAAAATGATTTACTACAAAAATGCTATTTTTCTACACCAGTAGAAGCACTGCCTCAAGAAACTTCCAAATCTACCAGATGACTAGACTGGAAATTTAAGACCCTCCTAGCCCTTTAAAATGAATGTATACCATAAGTATAAATCACAGGTTTCAGAGTAGCAGCCGTGTTAGTCTGTATTCGCAAAAAGTAAAGGAGTACTTGTGGCACCTTAGAGACTAACAAATTTATTAGAGCATAAGCTTTCGTGAGCTACAGCTCACTTCATCGGATGCATTCCATAAGTATAAATGTTGCTGTTTGCGCCTTCTACTATTTAACCATAAAAACATGAATAGAAAATACAACATATATAGAATCATAGGATTAGAAGGGATCACATGGGTCATCTAGTCTAACCCCATAGAACTTCTCTAATTTAAAAGCTAACAGGTATACCTCACCTTTTTGCATTTCCTAACTTGTGTATCTAACTATACTATCACAACATTACATCCCCTCTCTCTCTTTTTTTTTTTTTTTGTATTTAACTCTGTTAAATAGGTTTTTAGTTTGAACCATTTCACCTACCCCTGGGGTATTCAACACAACACATTTATGAGAAAGAGAAGGTGGGTGAGGTAATATCTTTTATTGCACCAACTTCTGTTGGTGAGAATGACAAGCTTTTGAGTTTACAGAGAGCTCTTCTTCAGGTCTGTGAAATGTACTCAGAGTGTCACAGATAAATATAAGATGAAACAGAACGCTTAGCATAAAGAGTTAACACATATTTCAAAGGGCACATAAGTAATTAACACATATTTCCAGATGATGTGGCCCCCTCTCTAGTCATGGGGGAGGAAAGGGGAGCGGGGAAAGCTGGGGGGATGGGTTAAGTGGGTTAAAGAGTGTTGTAATAAGCCATAAATCCAGTGTCTCTGCTCATTCCATGATTTTTAGAAGAAGAATTTCTTCAGGGGCAAAGGGCTCACTGGTATCAGTTAATGAGTTTCAGCTGGCCTGACCAGTTCAGGGTACCCCAATTTACTGTTGTCTTAATCTGTATATAATAAGTGGCATGTAAGAAATCATTGGAAAATTAATAACTCACTGATCATTAATATTCTTGTGTGAGGTATGCTGGCATACAAAGCCTGCCCTAGACAAAGGAATATGCTTATTTTTCTCACTCGCCTGGTCGTTAGGCAAAGAGAATGAAGGTCCATTTACATATGAGATAAAAAAACCCTATCAAGCTAACAAGTGGGGAAGGATACAGCATGGGGTCTACACCTCAGCTGGGAAGAGAAACTTTATCTGGACTATAAAGACAGGGGATCTGAACTTCACGGGATAAGCAACTGAATCAACTGATTGTACAGTACTACTGTATTATAAACATATGAGGAGTAAAGTGTTTTATGAAAGCCTATGACACACTGATGATTAATATAATTGTGAATCGTATGTATTAATGCTAAATAAGGAATTATGGATACTCATTAATAGTGTGCTTTACAGTTTGTGACCAAAGAAAGGGAGAGACAGGTCTCTCCCAGACAGAAGGGAACATCACAGCTCTCCACCTGTCTCCAATGAAATTAAGCAAGGTGTGACCAAAACCAATGGATGCCCAATTTACATTCCAATAAGCAGCAGGCTGCAAAGATCACAGGAAGTGAAGAACAGCATGATGTCATCCTGCCTCTTGAAACAAGGTAATTGAACTTTGAGAGATATAAGGAACAGAGGCAGAAAGCCATTCTGGCATTTATCACTACACAGACACAAGGGGCCAGAGTTCTTGCAAAGCAAAGAAAGAAGGATCCTTCAACCAGTTGGGGGAGAGGGGTTGAAGTCTCTGTGAACTGAGGTGAGAAACCTGCTTAGGCAAAGACCTTTCACCTAAGAAGCCAAGGGAAGCCAGCATCTTGTACTTCTGTAGAAGGTCTGACCGAGGACTTGGCATCACTTAACCTAGATCCTATTATTAATAAATTTGTTTTATTTTTTATTATAAACTAACTCCATGCTGTGCTTGAAGGGAATCAGTTTACCCCAGTTAAATTAATAAATTCTAATGTGGTTTGTCTCTTTAACCGAACCAACCTTATTATTTCTCCGAGTGGTCCAGGAGGTGACTGGACACTTCAGGGCAGATGGTTTTGGGAAACGTCAGGACTTGCGGTGTGCTGGGGGTCTCCCTGCAAGAGTAACCAAGGCTAATGGAAGCCAGGGTGGGGCTTTTGTGCTGTAGGAAGGCTGCTGGAGTGAGAGTTGCTGATCCAGGGCTGTACAGCACACAGACACTCAAGGCGTGACCTGGATGCATGTCTGCTAGCATCCTGGTGTGTGAAACTCCGCAACAGGGCATTTGAGGCACCTAAAGTTACAGGGCAGGCAGTAACACAACCCTAATTGGTCTGAATTGCACCCCCAGAATGTGACACCTATTCTGATACTTCTTCACCTCTTCCTTTCTGAAATTTTCTCCATTTTTAAATGACATTTTACTTCAGAGCTTTGGATATCCTCTGCAATTCAGATACCATTCAGTTTCACATCACACTCCCTGTAAAACCATCCCCTTCCCTTGCTCCTTCAAGCATCCTTCTCACAAGACAGTACTTTAGGAGGAATGTGACTCATCAGAAAAGGAACCACATCCCTCACGAAAAGAAGGTGGTACAGGCACAAGCATGGACCTAGCCTGGCTCTGAGAAGGCTACACAGATTCATCACAGCTTTTATGTTCAAGTTTATGACCATGGGAATCATCATCATCATCTCTTCTCTCTCCTAATAAGATTGGTTTGTGGTTCTCAGTCCCAAAGTTGTCTACTTCCTCATAGCCATCAGAAACACATTACAAATATCTGAGGTTATGTGTGGAAAAGAAGCACTATCACTATGGAGTGCTACTTGTCAGTCTGTCTATGGCACTGAAAGGATACACCAAATTAAGAACGTAAGAATGGCTATACTGACTCAGACCAATGGTCTATCTAGCTGAATATCCTTTCTTTCAACAGTGATTGGTTACAGACCCAGAGGGAATGAATAGAACACACCCAGCTACTGGCAGTCTAAGGCATAGGAACTCCCAGAGTATGGGATTGTGTCTCTGACCATCTTGGCTACTAGCTATTAATGGACCTATCCTCCATGAACTTATCTAATTCTTTTTTAACCCAGTTATACTTTTGGCCTTCACAACATCCCCTGGCAATGAGTTACAGAGGTTGACTATGCACTGTGTGAAGAAGTACTTCCTCATGTTTGTTTTAAACCTTTTGCCTAATCAATTCTTTGGATTATCCCTGGTTCTTGTGTTATGTGAAGGGATAAATAACACTGCGTTATTCGTTTCCACACCATTAAGATTTTATAGACCTCTACATATCTCCTTTTAATCATCTCTTTTCTAAACTGAACAGTCCCAGTCTTTTTAATCTCTCTCCACCTGGAAGCTGTTCCATACCCTCAATCATTTTGTTACCCTTATCTGTATTTTTCCAATTCTAATATATCTTTTGGGGCAAAGAGAACTGCATGCAGTATTCAAGATGAGGGTGTACCATAGATTTATATAATGGCATTATAATATTTTCTATCTTATTATCTGTCCCTTTCCTAATAGTTCCTAACATGCTGTTAGCTTTTTGACTGCTGGTACAAATTGAGCAGATATTTTCAGAGAAATATCCAAGATGACTCACAATGATCCCACCCCTCCACTGTGAAAACTAGCCATTTATTCCTACCCTTTGTTTCCTATCTTTTAACTAGTTACTGATCCATGAAAGGACTTTCCATTTATCCTATGACTGCTCACTTTGCTTCAGAGCCTTTGGTGAGGGACTTTGTCAAAGGCTTTCTGAAAGTCCAATTACACTATATATCCATTGGATCACCCTTGTCCACGTTTGTTGACACCCTCAAAGAATTCTAATAGATTGGTGATTTCCCTTTACAAAAGCCATGTTGACTCTTCTCCAACATATTTTGTTAATTTGTGTGTATGAGAATTCTGTTCTTTACTATAGTTTCAACCAATTTGTCTGGTACTGAAGTTAGGCTCACCGGCCTGTAATTGCCAGGATCGCCTATGGAGACATTAAAAATACACCGGTGTTATGTTAACTATCCTCCAGTCATCTGGTACAGGGACTGATTTAAGAGATAGGTTACACACCACAGTTAGTAGTTCTGCAATTTCATATTTGAGTTCCTTCAGAACTCTTGGGTGAATACCAGCTGAGCCTGGTGACTTATTACTGTTTAATTTATCAATTTGTTCCAAAATTACCTCTACCGACACCTCAATCTGGGATAGTTCCTCAGATTTGTCATCTAAAAAGAATGACTCAAATGTGAGAATCTCCTTCATGTCCTCTGCAGTGAAGACCAATGCAAAGAATTTATACTGCTTCTCTGCAACAGCACTGACTTCCTTGAGTGCTCCTTTAGCACCTAGATCATCCAGTGGCCCCATTGTCTGTCTGGCAGGCTTCCTGCTTCCGATGTACTTTAAAAAGTTTTTGCTGTTAGTTTTTGTGTTTTTTGTTATTTGCTCTTCAAATTCTTTTTTGGCCTGCCTAATTGTCCTATCACACTTGACATGAGTTCTAGTTGTGGTAGGTAAGAACAGCTGAGACATCGGGGATTCATCTACCTTCTCCTACCTAGACCACCAGCTCATATGAGGAAGATCCCGCCAGGCACTAACAGAAAGACATGGACGTGAATTTTCAGACTCTGGTATGCAAATAAACTGGGGAAAATCCATCCTTGTTCCCTGTCCCTGATATGCTGCATAGGCGCAGTTCTGGATTCAGTGTTAGGAAGAATCTTTCTGCCAGGTCACATATCTAAACATACTACAAGCCCTGTCTACCTTAAAGACTAAACTACATCAGACAACAATTTTCTCTCACATTGATGGAACTTCATTCACATACATAACATCATATACTCAGTTACACGTAGGGTCTGTATAACACTGAACATCCCAAAACTACACCCTCCTATATGGACAGTTTGGACTTTCTTCTCTTCAGTCCAACAAAGACCCTAACACAGCTCAGTTGGTGGGAATGCAGGGACTGGATGCTAAAAGGAATTTATTGCAGTCCACTAGTTCCCTTTGCCATTGTTTTCATTCTTCTACCTGGATTGGGAAACACACTTAAAAGAACTAGAAGATCAAGGTCTCAGTAACAAGCAAGAAGATACATATAAATATTCTAGATCTTAGAGCCATTCACTGGGCCCTGAAGTTATTTCAGCAATTTCTTCAACGTAGATTGTTCAGCCACTGAAAGACACTGCCACATCAATGAACTAATTAAACAGTCAGAGCAGAGCTCATTGTTGAACATTTTGCAACGAAGCTGTGGGTCTCTGGAATTGGTATGAGGCCCACAATATACCCAATGTCTCTGCAGCTTAGAAACATGCAGGTAGCTTATAACAGCAGAAAAAGACTCGAGACCCCCAAGAATATTTCCTGAAGTTGTCATTGGTGAAGTCTCATCAAGGAGATAGGTATTTCCAAACATAGACCTCTTTGCCTCAGATCAAATGTGAAGAGCCTCCTTACAATTCTCAGGTGGGCAAGGACAAAATAGGAGACAGACATTCTTCTTGGGCTAGAGCAAAAACCTGCAATATACCTTTTCTCCAGTTCCTCTAATCCTTCTGATAATTCAAAATACTCATTGTGACAGAAAAAAATAGTCTTGGCTTTCATTTCTACAGCATGACCAAAGCAGCACTAATATTCACCTTCTAGAGATGTCTTATGAATATCCTGACTATCTGCCTATGTCTGAGGATTTCTAGTCCCAGAAGGACAGTTGGGTTCTCTACTCCAATCCTGAGTCTCTGCCTCTGGAAATCATAGATTCTAGGCATTTGACTTTCACAGACCGAAACTGGTTCTCTCAAGTTCAAGCAATTCCGCTACCAACTTGGGAACCTTCAACTCTGAACTTCTACACCCAAAAGTGGAAGAGATTTTCAACATGGGCCAGGAAGAAAGGCTACCAAGTGATTAGTCTCCTCCATCTTAGACTGTTACATCTGAAGAAACTAGGACTGTCTCTACTACCTATTCAGATCCATTTCATTGCCATATCACAAGCTAATACAGAGAGTTAATCTATACTCCTATTGAATAGTCTCAAAATTCCTGAAGGACCTCACCACACCTTTCCTTCTCTGAAAGAATTGCCACTTTTTAGGACTTTTAATTTGGTGCTAATAAAGTTGACAGAAGCACCACTCATTTCCCCTAGGAGAATGCTGTTTCACACCTCTCATCTGAAACATCATCTTAACAGCCATCACTTCAGCCGAAACTACAAGCCCTGATGGCTGACCTGCCTTACATTAATGTTCATAAGGACAAAGTGATTCTTAGACCACACTTAAACTTTATTCCTAAAATGATCACAGATTTCTACATGCATGTCACACTCTGCTCCTGACTTATAGATTCATAGATACTAAGGTCAGAAGGGACCATTCTGATCATCTAGTCTGACCTCCTGCACAGCGCAGGCCACAGAATCTCACGCACCCACTCCTACAAAAAACCTCACCTATGTCTGAGCTATTGAAGTACTTAAATCATGGTTTAAAGACTTCAAGGAGCAGAGAAGCCTCCCTCAAGTCACCCAAGCCGCATGCTACAGAGGAAGGCGAAAAACCTCCAGGGCCTCTCCAATCTGCCCTGGAGGAAAATTCCTTCCCGACCCCAAATATGGCTATCAGCTAAACCCTGAGCATATGGGCAAGATTCATCAGCCAGATACTAGAGAAAATTCTTTCCTGGGTAACTCAGATCCCATCCATCTAATATCCCATCTCAGGGGATTAGGCCTATTCACCCTGAATATTTAAAGATCAATTAATTACCCAAATCCCATTATCCCATCATACCATCTCCTCCATAAACTTATCGAGTAGAATCTTAAAACCAGATAGATCTTTTGCCCCCACTGCTTCCCTTGGAAGGCTATTCCAAAACTTCACTCCTCTGATGGTTAAAAACCTTCGTCTGATTTCAAGTCTAAACTTCCTGGTGGCCAGTTTATACCCATTTGTTCTTGTGTCCACATTGGTGCTGAGCTGAAATAATTCCTCTCCCTCTCCTGTATTTATCCCTCTGATATATTTATAGAGAGCAATCATATCTCCCCTCAACCTTCTTTTAGTTAGGCTAAACAAGCCAAGCTCCTTAAGTCTCCTTTCATAAGACAAGTTTTCCATTCCTCGGATCATCCTAGTAGCCCTTCTCTGTACCTGCTCCAGTTTGAATTCATCCTTTTTAAACATGGGAGACCAGAACTGCACACAGTATTCTAGGTGAGGTCTCACCAGTGCCTTGTATAATGGTACTAAAACCTCCTTATCCCTACTGGAAATGCCTCTCCTGATGCATCCCAAAACCGCATTAGCTTTTTTAACAGCCATATCACATTGGCAGCTCATAGTCATCCTATGATCAACCAATACTCCAAGGTCCTTCTCCTCTTCCGTTACTTCTAATTGACACGTCCCCAACTTATAACTAAAATTCTTGTTATTAATCCCTAAATGCATAACCTTACACTTCTCACTATTAAATTTCATCCTATTGCTTTTACTCCAGTTTACAAGGTCATCCAGATCCTCCTGTATAATATCCTGATCCTTCTCTGAATTGGCAATACCTCCCAGCTTTGTATCATCTGCAAACTTTATTAGCACACTCCCACTTTTTGTGCCGAGGTCAGTAATAAAAAGATTAAATAAGATTGGTCCCAAAACCGATCCCTGAGGAACTCCACTGGTAACCTCCCTCCAACCTGACAGTTCGCCTTTCAGTAGGACCCGTTGCTTTAACCAATTCCTTATCCACCTTTTGATGTTCATATTGATCCCCATCTTCTCCAATTTAACCAATAATTCCCCATGTGGCACGGTATCAAATGCCTTACTGAAATCTAGGTAAATTAGATCCACTGCATTTCCTTTATTTAAAAAATCTGTTACTTTTTCAAAAAAAGGAGATTAGGTTGGTTTGGCACGATCTACCTTTTGTAAAACCATGTTGTATTTTGTCCCATTTACCATTGACTTCAATGTCCTTAACTAATTTCTTCTTCAAAATTTTTTCCAGGACCTTGCATACTACAGATGTCAAACTAACTGGCCTGTAGTTACCCGGATCACTTTTTTTCCCTTTCTTAAAAATAGGAACTATATTAGCAATTCTCCAATCATTCGGTACTACTCCTGAGTTTACAGATTCATTAAAAATTCTTGCTAATGGGCTTGCAATTTCAGGTGCCAATTCCTTTAATATTCTTGGATGAAGATTATCTGGGCCCCCCGATTTAGTCCCATTAAGCTGTTTGAGTTTCACTTCTACCTCAGATATGGTAATATCTACTTCCATATCCTCATTCCCATTTGTCATGCTACCATTATCCCTAAGATCCTCTTTAGCCTTATTAAAGACTGAGGCAAAGTATTTGTTTAGATATTGGGCCATGCCTAGATTATCTTTAACCTCCACTCCATCCCCAGTGTTTAGCGGCCCCACTTCTTCTTTCTTAGTTTTCTTCTTATTTATATGGCTATAGAACCTTTTACTATTGGTTTTAATTCCCTTTGCAAGGTCCAACTCGACTCGACTTTTAGCCTGTCTCACTTTATCCCTACATGTTCTGACCTCAATTAGGTAGCTTTCCTTGCTGATCCCTCCCATCTTCCACTCCCTGTATGCTTTCTGCTTCTTCTTAATCACCTCTCTAAGATGCTTGCTCATCCAGCTTGGTCTACAACTCCTTCCTATGAATTTTTTCCCCGTTCTTGGGATACAGGCTTCCGATAGCTTCTGCAGCTTTGATTTAAAGTAATCCCAGGCCTCCTCTACCTTTAGATCCATAAATTCTTCAGTCCAATCCACTTCCCTAACTAATTTCCTTAATTTTTGAAAGTCAGCCCTTTTGAAATCAAAAACTCTAGTTGCAGATTTATTTTTGTTAATCCTTTTGTTAATCCATTTAGTTTGAACTGAATTAGCTCATGATCACTTGAGCCAAGATTGTCCCCTACAACCATTTCTTCTATGAGGTCCTCGCTACTCACCAAAATTAAATCTAAAATGGCATCCCCTCTAGTCGGTTCAGCAACTACTTGATGAAGGAATCCATCAGCTATCGTATCTAGGAAAATCTGAGTCCTATTATTATTACTAGCACTGGTCCTCCAGTCTATATCTGGGAAGTTAAAGTCTCCCATGATCACGCAGTTTCCATTAGTATTTACTTTACTAAAAACATTAAAAAGGGCTCTATCCATATCCAAATTAGATCCCGGAGGTCTATAGCACACCCCAAGCACTATCGTAGGAGAGGCTTTACTAGTTTTCTTCCCCAATGTAATTTTTGCCCAGACGGACTCTGTCTTATCCATTGCATCGCTTCTTATTTCTTTACATTCTACCTCATCATTGATATACAATGCTACTCCACCACCTTTACCTTTGTTTCTGTCTTTCCTAAACAGCACATACCCTTCAATACCTGTAGTCCAGTCATGACTGCTATTCCACCATGTTTCTGTTATCCCTTTAATATCTGGTTTCACTTCCTGCACCAGTAGCTCTAGTTCCTCCATTTTGTTACCTAGGCTCCTCGCATTGGTGTACAAACATCTTAATTTTTGCTGTTTGGCCTCGCTCACATTTTGTACCCTATTAGGCACAGTCAGTATAACCTATTAGACTAGTATCCACACCGCCCTCGCTCCTTATATACATTCTCCTACCCACGGCTGTATCCTTTCTTACTTTGTCTTCTTCCCTCTCAATGCTAAAATCTGGCGTGGAGATTACCTGGACATCTCCCAACCATCTCCCCCTAATTCCTAGTTTAAAGCTCTCTTTATCAGTTGTGCCAGCCTTGATCCTAGAAGTCTATTTCCTTCCCTACTCAGATGAAGTCCATCCCGAGAGAACTGTCCTCTGTCTGTGAATGCCTCCCAGTGGCCATACATCCCAAAGCCCTCCTTATAGCACCACTGCCTAAGCCATCTGTTGACAGTCATAATCTTGTCACACCTTTGTTGCCCTTCTCTAGGAACAGGCAGGATCCCACTAAAGATCACCTGAGCCTCAATTTCCTTAAGCGTCTTCCCCAGCCTAGCATAGTCTCCCTTAATACTTTCCAGCGAGAATCTAGCCGTATCGTTTGTTCCCACATGAAGGATAATTAGGGGATTCTTTCCCGCTCCCTTTAGGATTCTTTTCAACCTCAGGTCTACATCCCGTATCTTAGCACCCGGAAGACAGCACACCCTTCTATTCTCTGGATCAGCTCTAGTTACAGGCCTGTCTATTCTTCTCAATAAAGAGTCCCCGATCACATAGACCTGCCTTTTGCTGGTGACAGTGCTATTCTCCAGTCTCTCCCCTGTTCCCTCTGGCTGCAAGTTCTTTCCATTCCTATTTTCCCTTATAATCCTCTTCAACCCATCCTGTATCCTCCTGGGGCTCATATTTGGTGTAGTCTCCCTTGACTCTTCCGCTTTTCCTATAGGACTAGCCTCTCTTCTCTTCTTCCTTACCCTTCCACCTTCAACAAGTACCTGCTGAGCCCCTTCTTCATTTTCCAACTCTGCAAACCTGTTCCTAAGCTCTATTTCTCCTTCACTAGCCCATCTTTTCCTCTGCCTGGTTCTTTTAGTCACATGCTTCCACTGACCACTTTCCTCACCCAGTCTCCCCTCAAAATTCCCCAGCCCTGCTTCCATCTGTGAGTCTGAGCTTTTCCCTTCAGATACCTCAGAACTTTGCTCCATCATCTGCTCAAACCCCTTCCTAAACTCAACCAGACTTTCCACCTGCATCTCCAAACCTCGGATCTTTTCCTCCATCAGCTCTATCAGATGGCATTTCATGCAGAAAAAAACTCTTACCAGGTCCCCCCTCCAGGATCATGTACATACCACAGCTTCCACATCCAGTCATCCTCAATGTGTCTTTCACTACAGGAGTCACTCCCACAGCTGCCTCCGTATCTGTCATCGCCTTCCCACCTAAGCCCTGTTCATCTGGGAAACACAAGTCACACCAAAAAGACCACCCCCCCCAGCAAAAGCAAACCCCATACAAGCACCACAATACAAACTCCCCTTTCAAACTCCCCTGTTTACAGCTCTGTTTGCTAGCTCCTGGGCCACTGCAGCTGTCTGTGCCGCTTCCTGACTGGCTGGCTACCTTTATAGGACCTCTAGTTAGAAGCCCCATCCCCTAATCAGGGCTCAGCTTCTCTCCCAGCACAAAGCCCCTACAAGCCTCTACACACACACACACACACACACACACACACACACACACACACACACACACACACACACACACACACACACACAAAATACAAAATCAAGTACAAATACCTTCTCCTCCAACAGAACTCCCACTCAAACTCCCCTGTTTGCTAGCTCCTGTGCCGCTGCCTGACTGGCTGGCTACCTTTACAGGACCTCTAGTTAGAAGCCCCACCCCCTAATCAGGGCTCTTAGACCACACAAACTTTCATGCATGTCACACTCTGCTCCTGACTTACCTCCCCAAGATCCACACCCTCATTTGGGAGACCCATCTATACATTCTAGATGTGAAGAGGGCTCTACTTTTATTTGGAAAGAAAAAAGCTGTTTGTGAAGTCAACTAGATTCTGCAGTTTTTGGAGAAAACAGCAAAGGAGATGCAATATTTACCCAGAATCGTCAGAAAACGGAGAAGATCATGTATGGAAACTTGTTACAACATAGTTTAAGTTCCCATACCTGCAAGGATTAGTGCTCACTCAAGTAGGACTACAGCTCTTTCCATAGTCTGTCTGAAGCTTTGTCAGCTTGACAGAGCAACTTGCACAGGTCTAACTATATCGATTGTAATTACACTGATACAAACGCCTAATGTAGATACATTGCACAGATGTAAAATGAGGCCTACAGTAGTACAGTTTATTTCAGTGTGTTACTATATTAAGCAATCCATGTAGGGGTAACTACATGAATGAAATGGGTATTCCATTCTATATGGATTCTTATACCATGCTCATCACTGTGGTATATGAGAGCCTTCCAGGAGTGCATTAAGCAACATGACTACACATCTGTCATGGCATTTGTTCTCTCATCTGCTCCCTGGGGAGGGACATGTGTGCAATGGTATCTTGTTTTGGTAAGTTGTGGGTTTGATTGTTTTTTTTTTTTTAACAGTACATGTTGCTTTGTTTTTATGTCGAGAAGGCAAAAATCAAAGCAACGCACCTCGCACTTGGAGGAGATGGTGGTAAAGTTTGTGATGTTCCTTAGTTCCTCAGAAAGTTCAATCCACAACAGTGGACCAGTTCCCAAGGAGGTCTGTCCCCTACACAAAACACCTAGAGTTTATTTATTTTCATTTATTTATTTTATTGCAGAATTCCACTGTGACAAAGGAGAGTAGTTGTCAACCACGGTCTGCATCCCAGAGCTTCAGGCAGTCTTTTAAATATCCAGGACCCAGGCCATGGACTGAGACCTTAAACTTGATTCAATATTCTATGGGAGAGTTAAGGGCAGGTTTGATGTACTCATGGTAGCCTGTATGGCTGAGGAGATGTACTTCAGAATTCTGTACCAGCTGTAATTTTGTAAGTGCCAAAGACTTCATGCCTAAGTAAAATGCATTGCTGTACTCCAGCTGAGAAGTGAAGGTGCAAATAACTGATGCCAGGTCCTCATCTGCCAGGATGGGATGGAGTCTCCTTAGATGATCATATAAGAATTGTTGATGCTAAGTTCTCATAGCAGCATCTGTGAGTAATGCATTTCTTTCTAGGAGCTGGCTAAGGGTAAATATATGGTCGATCGTGCTGAAATTTCTTTGAAACCCTGCCTGCTCTCTCAGCTGTTGTTCATCCAGACTCTGTGAGAGTCGGTTCGTTATCACCTTTGTAAAGAGCTTGTAGATGTGAGAAAGCAGGCATATGGGGCGGTAATTCTTAAGATTTTCTAGATCACCCTTCTTGTGCAGCAAGATGGTATTCGACTCCTTCCAGCTTGATGGTATTTTTCCCTCTTCAAGATATGGACTAAATCTTAAAGCGAGGGCCTTCCAAAGTTTTTTGCCTCCGGCAGAAATCATTTCAGACGTAATTCCATCTTTGCCTGGAGCCTTTCCCTTCTTCATCTGGTGTAATGCGCTTCGGACTTTGCTGACGATTATTGGGGGGATGCGTTCTTCTGACTCTTGGAGCATTGGGAGAGGGACATTGATTCTTGATTTGAACAATTCTGTATAGAAGCCTCCATCCCTGCTCTGTCGATTACTGTCTCTCCGTCCTTGTTCTTCAATGCTGTTATGCTCAATCTATACTGCGTCAATTCCTGCTTGCATGTCCTGAGGCTCTTGCGTGATTCAACTGTTTTGAGGAGCTTTTCTTTCCGAAAGTTCTCAAAGTCGTCCTTCAGTTTTTTTAATACAATATGTAATTACACTGTGGAACTCATTGCTATAAGATGCAATTGAGGACAAAAACACAGCGATATTCAATATGGGATTGAATATTTAAGAACAAGATAAGTTAAAGAACAGGATAACAAGAATATCCACAGTTATAACAGTTAATGCTAACTAATTTTGGAAGAAGTATTAAACTTCACGTTTCAGGGCTGAAATTGGTCCCTAACTACTAGACAGCGAGAGCTTTCTTGCATATTCCTCTGAAGCATATAGTGCTGGCTCCTGTTAGAAACAGGATATTGAATTGAATAGAGCATGGTGTGATCCACTACACGAATCCATATGCAAATACCAACGATGCAGTCCTTTAATACAAGCAATAATATTTTTCTTCAAGATGAATAATAGTCCCCTTCCATCCCAAAAGTACATTAAGAAAAAGTATTGCTACTTAATGGTGATGCAGGACTTTGTGGATATTGTGGGAGGTTCATATCATCCTAATCCATTTTGTATAATGTTTGTGAAAAGCAAGGTGAAGTTTTCAATGAACGGTGCTGAAGCTACTGAACTGGCCTCAGCCTACACACTATTGGACAGACAAGCAGTTGCAGCTAGGGCTGCATGAATTGTCTGGTAAGTACGTGGCACAGATTAGAAGTATTCTGTACACACACTTCCAATAGTGGAGATTGAAAATTGTATACAAAACAGTTCTTCTCCTGTCCTTCCATTGCAGTCATAGGTTTTTCCAGTGTTAGGCAGATGATAGGGCCCAGTCTGTGGCTCTGGTGAGGTCTTTCATGGTGTATCACTCCTCCAGAAGCCAGCAGACCAACAGAAGTTCCTTCATCTGTGTTTCACCGCAGTCACATGTGTCTGAGTCACTGGAATAGTCCCACTTCCCCTTATGGACCTTTGACCTGCCAACTCTTGTTCAGAGACAATTTAAACATCTCCAGGTTGATCATTCCTCTTCTGTGTCTGCAGGAAGGAATTCAGCAATGCCAATGTGCATTGTGAGATCCCATTGAGTAATTCTAGCTGTTCGCATCACATTTCCAGCTGGGCAGCCATCAGTAATTTTTTGGTAAGTGTTTCCATTGCAGCAAGGAACCTTTTCTACAATTTCAGGCGTCTCCTGCCAACATGCAGCCATCCAACAGATGTCTGGTATCTTTGGCTTGTCATAATCGTTCCATTTTGCTTTTGACCAATCTACTGATATCTGGTGGATCAATTCCACCAAGCACGTAAAGGTTGTTCACATTTGTTCGTTTTAACACTCTGTGATATAGCAGCACCCTTCATTCAGAACATGATCCAACTTCTTTACATGAGACGATCTTTCCCACACTCGATATGCATATTTGGCCATTGAACAGCAAAGTGCAAGTGCAGTGGCTCTTAGTGTTGCTGGGTTGATTCCCCATTTTGAATTTGCAAGCTTTTTGAGTATGTTATTCTGCAGCTAACTTTGCCTTTTATCTTCTCCATGCATGCACTGAAGAAGAGAACATGGTCTAGTGTCACTCTAAGTTAGACAGGATTCCATCAGTGGGGAAGTGATACCCCATTCCAGATGATGTTGAGTTGCCTATTGGCCTCACAGTTACCAAGATAGAAGACACTCAGTTGTATTTTGTCTGGACTGGCATGCAATTAGTTCTTGGTGTAATAAACTGAAAGCCTAGACAGCACTGATGTTAGCATAGCTTCAATCTAGGCAAAATCCTTGGCTTGGGCACTGACATGTAGGTCATCAGCTTAGATAAAATTTCTTGTGCTAAATCATTTGTGTAGATGTTGAAAAGTATTGGCGAGAGTATGCTCCCTTGTGGTAGGCCATTTTTCTGGTGCTGCCATTAGCTCCGCTTCTTGCATAGTTCAACATAAAAACATCAGTTCTCTAATAGAGATTATATCAGCCATATGAGGTGATGATCTTTCATCATGTTGCATATTTTAGTGAGGAGCCATTGGTGATTCATTATGTCATATGCTGCTGATAGGTCAACAAACAAGGCATCTACTACCATACCTTTTTCAAAACCATCTTCGATGCATTGAGTGATATTTAGCACATGACCAGTGCATTACTTGCCTGGGTGGAATCCAGCTTGCTCTGGGATTAGGTGCTTTTAAATGAATGGTGACAGGCAATTTAAGATGAGATGCTGTAGCGGCCCTGAAGGGGTTAAAGCAGCCCTGGAGAGGGCTGCTGCTGGGGAAAAGGGAGTTAGAACAGCCAAACTAAGCTGATTGGAGTAGCAGCCACAGCTGTGGCCAGCTCAAACAGGGCCACAGCTGGCCCTTATAAGAGGGCTGTGGGCCAAAAGTAAGAAAGTCTCACTCTAGTCCTGGAGTGGGAAGGGCTAGCTTCCTGAGAGCAAGGTATCTTAAGTGGAGCAGTGCTGGGGAAGGACACAGGGCCAGCGGCAGGCAAGACACCGGCCTGCAGAGGGATTCTGGAGCTGGAAAGAACTAATTCCCAGATGACCAGTAGGAGGCGCCACACCGGTGAGTCATCACTTCGCTACAGATGCTCATACAATTTGTAGAAGTGGCATAGTATTGATATAGGCCTGAGGTTCTTTGGCTGTGTTATGTCCTTCATAGATCATACAGAGCAGTAACATGACTCTTCACATGCTATAATACACCTGGTTCTTATGTTATTAAAATGTCTCTTTATTAATCATGAATAGAGAAAACAATGTGATGAGGAAGGTTGTGGAGGGTTATGATGTAATTAATATATTCTGTTTTTCAGGTGGTTGGATTGTAACTATAGAACTAAATTGTATTTTTTGGGGAAGTGAACTGATGCTGTAAGATTAGTATCATAGAAATATGTGGATCATTTGCTTTAAAAAAATAAACTTTAATACATACAATCAAGCTTACATGCCCCTCTAAGTACAGAAGCAGTGGAAATATTAATATTCACATACCAATGCAACTTTTTAAGGTAAGCTATTCCTTTTTCATCATCTTGCTAAGAAGTGGAATCTCTAGGGAAAAATTATGATTGTGAGAGAACAGAAGGCTAGAGGTAGTCCAAATGGACTGTTGTCCAGACTGAGGGTGTAGTACTGGTCAGGCAGAGAAGAGACCAGATGTTGGGCTAGAGCAACAGTCTATTTCTCTTACCCTTTCAAATAAAAATTCATTTACCTCACTGTACTCTCTCCTTTCTTATAGTCTACCCGTAGTAATGTGTCTGTCATGCCAAAGTCTTTCTACAGTCTTGTCCAGCTTTTTAATGGTCACCCTCACTTTATGTTCCTCAGACCAATATGTTCTGCCTGAATTCCTCCTCACATTTCTCAGTATTTACATGAATATTGTTTTTGTTTTGTTGTTTTTCTTTCCTGAACTGATTTAAGTTAAACCGGTGCAAACCCCTGAATACACACTTTTTTTTTTTAAAGTATCTTATTTCAGTTTAACTTCAGTCAATTAGGAACTGGTTTAAAGGTAAACCTAAATAAGACACACAAACTGAAATAACACAGGGGTTTGCACTGGTTTAACTAAACAGATTTAAAAATCACAGCTGGTGCAACTTTCTCATGTAGATGAGTTGAGAAATAAAGGAGGAAGCAGGGGGAATGAATGAATAAAGAGGTAGTAAAAATGGGGGTTGGGGGAGAGGAAAAGGGGGTCAGAGTGGGAGAGACTACGTTCACAGGGCTGAATTCTCCAGTGATGTATGCGCATTGTCTCAGTAGAGCTGCGCCAGTTTACAACAGCAGAGAATTTGGACCATGAGTTTTATACTTGAGCAGTCCACATAGAGGAATATATTTAAAATTAATATGAGTAGCCTGTGGGACCGCACTAAAAACAAACTTGATGCTGATTTCTCATTTACAATTACATTGAGACCTATCAGCTAGCAAATTTTCAATCCATTTAATGTGTACTATATTCATTTCATATCATTCTATTTTTTTTTAAACAAAATGTTATGTGGTACCAAGGAAAACTCCTTATAGAAGTTTAAGTATATTACATCAACACTATTATCTTTATCAATTAAACTCATAATCTCATCAAGAAAAGATATCAAGTTAGTTTCCATAAAACCATGTTGATTGGCATTAATTATATTGTCTTTCTTTAATAACTGACTCCCACATCAACCACTCCATTATCTTGCACGGAATCAATGTCAGGCTGACAGACCTATAATTGCCCATGTCATCCCATTTACTTTTCTTAAATATTGAACAACTTTAGGTTTTCTCCAGAAGTTCCAAGACTTATTGAAATCAACATTAACAGTCCAGCCAGCTATTTTAAAACTCTTGGATAAACGTTATCTGGACTTGCTGACTTAAAAATGTGCTGACTTCTAGTAGTTTTTGTTTAACATCCTCCAGAGAGCCTAATGGAATGGAAAAAGTATCATTTTTATATGATGAGACTATATCATATATTTCTCCCCAAATACAGAACAGAAATATTTATTGAAGGCTTCTCACTTTTCTGCATTATTGATAATTCTATCATTTCCAGCTAGTATTGGACAAATACCATTGTTAAGATTCATTTTGTTCCTAAAATACTTTAAAAAATTCTTACTGTCCTTAACTTTGCAGGCCACAGATTTCTCTTTGTGTTTCTTTGCTTTCCTTTTAATTTTTCTACAATTCACAGATTCTGATTTATATTTACTACTATACACTTCCCCTTTCTTCCATTTGCTATATATATGTATATTTTATTGTTGATAACTGCCTTCACTTCCCCTCTGAACCAGCTCGGTTTAGCCTTGATTATGGCTTTGGGGGCACCTAGTAAAGCAGGGCGGGGCAAACTTTTTGGCCCAAGGGCCACATCGCGGTTGCGAAACTGTATGGAGGGCCAGGTAGGGAAGGCTGTGCCTCCCGAAACAGCCTGGCCCTCACAGCCTGGCCCTCACCCCTTATCTGCCCCCTCCCACGTCTTGCCTTCTGACTGCCCCCCTCAGAACTTCCACGCCCCCCTCCCTGGAACTGATTAAGAAGAAGCAGAAAGCATACAGGGAGTGGAAGATGGGAGGGATCAGCAAGGAAAGCTACCTTATTGAGGTCAGAACATGTAGGGATAAAGTGAGACAGGCTAAAAGTCAAGTCGAGTTGGACCTTGCAAAGGGAATTAAAACCAACAGTAAAAGGCTCTATAGCCATATAAATAAGAAGAAAACTAAGAAAGAAGAAGTGGGGCCGCTAAACACTGGGGATGGAGTGGAGGTTAAAGATAATCTAGGCATGGCCCAATATCTAAACAAATACTTTGCCTCAGTCTTTAATAAG
The DNA here is from genome assembly GCF_009764565.3 of Dermochelys coriacea. NCBI lineage: Eukaryota > Metazoa > Chordata > Testudines > Dermochelyidae > Dermochelys > Dermochelys coriacea. The sequence goes on along the minus strand of NC_050069.1, from coordinate 152,832,041 downwards.
GCTAAAGAGGATCTTAGGGATAATGGTAGCATGACAAATGGGAATGAGGATATGGAAGTAGATATTACCATATCTGAGGTAGAAGTGAAACTCAAACAGCTTAATGGGACTAAATCGGGGGGCCCAAATAACCTTCATCCAAGAATATTAAAGGAATTGGCACCTGAAATTGCAAGCCCATTGGCAAGAATTTTTAATGAATCTGTAAACTCAGGAGTAGTACCGAATGATTGGAGAATTGCTAGTATAGTTCCTATTTTTAAGAAAGGGAAAAAAAGTGATCCGGGTAACTACAGGCCAGTTAGTTTGACATCTGTAGTATGCAAGGTCCTGGAAAAAATTTTGAAGGAGAAATTAGTTAAGGACATTGAAGTCAATGGTAAATGGGACAAAATACAACATGGTTTTACAAAAGGTTTTACAAAAGATCGTGCCAAACCAACCTGATCTCCTTTTCTGAAAAAGTAACAGATTTTTTAGATAAAGGAAATGCAGTGGATCTAATTTACCTAGATTTCAGTAAGGCGTTTGATACTGTGCCACACGGGGAATTATTAGTTAAATTGGAGAAGATGGGGATCAATATGAACATCAAAAGGTGGATAAGGAATTGGTTAAAGGGGAGACTGCAACGGGTCCTACTGAAAGGCAAACTGTCAGGCTGGAGGGAGGTTACCAGTGGAGTTCCTCAGGGATCGGTTTTGGGACCAATCTTATTTATTCTTTTTATTACTGACCTTGGCACAAAAAGTGAGAGTGTGCTAATAAAGTTTGCAGATGATACAAAGCTGGGAGGTATTGCCAATTCGGAGAAGCATCGGGATATTATACAGGAGGATCTGGATGCCCTTGTAAACTGGAGTAATAGTAATAAGATGAAATTTAATAGTGAGAAGTGTAAGGTTATGCATTTAGGGATTAATAACAAGAATTTTAGTTGGGGACGCGTCAATTAGAAGTAACGGAAGAGGAGAAGGACCTTGGAGTATTGGTTGATCATAGGATGACTATGAGCTGCCAATGTGATATGGCTGTGAAAAAAGCTAATGCGGTTTTGGGATGCATCAGGAGAGGCATTTCCAGTAGGGATAAGGAGGTTTTAGTACCATTATACAAGGCACTGGTGAGACCTCACCTAGAATACTGTGTGCAGTTCTGGTCTCCCATGTTTAAAAAGGATGAATTCAAACTGGAGCAGGTACAGAGAAGGGCTACTAGGATGATCCGAGGAATGGAAAACTTGTCTTATGAAAGGAGACTTAAGGAGCTTGGCTTGTTTAGCCTAACTAAAAGAAGGTTGAGGGGAGATACGATTGCTCTCTATAAATATATCAGAAGGATAAATACAGGCGAGGGAGAGGAATTATTTCAGCTTAGCACCAATGTGGACACAAGAACAAATGGGTATAAACTGGCCACCAGGAAGTTTAGACTTGAAATCAGACGAAGGTTTCTAACCCTCAGAGGAGTGAAGTTTTGGAATAGCCTTCCAAGGGAAGCAGTGGGGGCAAAAGATCTATTTGGCTTTAAGATTCTACTCCATAAGTTTATGGAGGAGATGGTATGATGGGATAATGTGATTTTGGTAATTAATTGATCTTTAAATATTCAGGGTAAATAGGCCTAATCCCCTGAGATGGGATATTCGATGGATGGGATCTGAGTTACTCAGGAAAGAATTTTCTCTAGTATCTGGCTGGTGAATCTTGACCATATGCTCAGGGTTTAGCTGACGGCCATATTTGGGGTCGGGAAGGAATTTTCCTCCAGGGCAGATTGGAGAGGCCCTGGAGGTTTTTCGCCTTCCTCTGTAGCATGGGGCACGGGTCACTTGAGGGAAGATTCTCTGCTCCTTGAAGTCTTTAAACCACGATTTGAGGACTTCAATAGCTCAGACATAGGTGAGGTTTTTCGTAGGAGTGGGTGGGTGAGATTCTGTGGCCTGCGTTGTGCAGGAGGCTGGACTACATGATCAGAATGGTCCCTTCTGACCTTAGTATCTATGAACTCCCTATCTAACCCCCCCTGCTCCTTGTTCCCTGACTGCCCCCTTCTGGGACTCCTGCCCCAACTGCCCTGAACCCTATCCACCCCATCGCCCCCCGACAGCCTCCCCGTAACTCCCACACCTATCCAACTCCCCCTGTTCCCCATCCCCTGAATGCCCCCCCGAACCTCCACTCCATCCAACCACCCTCTTTTCCCCATCCCCTGACCACACCCCAGGACCCCCTGCTCCATATTCAACCCCCCCACTCCCTGCCCCCTTACCATACCTCTCAGAGCAGCAGGAGCTCGCTGCCCAGCTGGAGCCAGCCACTACACTGGCCAGCAGGAGCGGCAGGCCAGAGTGCTGGCTGCGAGGTGAGCTGAGGCTGTGGGGGAGGGGAGACAGCGGGGGCGGGGCTGGGGGCTCCGCGAACCGCGGCCTGGCCCGCGAACCATGGCCCCTGGGAGCTGCAAGCGGCTGTACCCGTGTACGCTCAGGTAAACGAAATGTCTGGCAGCCCACCAGGGGCTTACCCTGAACAAGCTGCAAACCATGTATGGGAACCCCTGGTCCAGAGTGACCGAGACAAATTGGAGGATTGGGCCAAAAGAAATCTGATGAGGTTCAACAAGAACAAGTGCAGAGTCCTGCACTTAGGACGAAAGAATCCCATGCACTCCTATAGGTTGGGGAACGACTGGTTAAGCAGCAGTTCTGAAAAAAAGGATCTGGAGATTACAGTGGATGAGAAGCTGGATATGAGTCAACAGTGTGCCCTTGTTGCCAAGAAGGCTAACAGCATTTTTGGCTGTATTAGTAGGAGCATTGCCAGGAGATCAAGGGAAGTGATTATTCCCCTCTATTTGGCACTGGTGAGGCCATATCTGGAATACTGCATACAGTTCTGGGCTTCCCCACTACAGAAAGGATGTGGACAAATTGGAGAGAGTCCAGCAGAGGGCAACGAAAGTGATCTGGGGCACATGACTTAGGAGGAGAGGCTGAGAGAACTGGGCTTGTTTAGTCAGCAGAAGAGAAGAGTGAGGGGGGATTTGATAGCAGCCTTCAACTACCGGAAGGGGGGTTTCAAAGAGGATGAATCTAGACTGTTCTCAGGGGTAGCAGATGACAGAATGAGGAGCAACAGTCTCAAGTTGCAGTGGGGGAGGTCTAGGTTGGATATTAGGAAACACTATTTCACTAGCAGGGTGGTGAAGCACTGGAATAGGTTACCTAGGGAGGTGGTGGAATCGCCTTCCTTAGAGGTTTTTAAGGCCTGGCTTGACAAAGCCCTGTCTGGGATGGTTTAGTTGGGGTTGGTCCTGTTTTGAGCAGGGGATTGGACTAGGTGACCTCCTGAGGTCTCTTCCAACCCTAATCTTCTATGATTCTGTAAGTCTGATGTGCTGGCTGTACATCTTTTAAACCACACAATGGCCGGTCGTGCTCAGTGCAGTCAGTCCCCAAGGGCGAATGAGGCGACTAAAGAGTCCGCAGGGCCAAGATCCCTGGCAGGCCCAGGGAGCTCCGCGGCACTTCTGCGGGATCTCGGGGCGCGGAGCAGGAGTGGCGGGCTGCGGCGCCTGGGAGCCGGCGTGTGCGGAGCACGGCCGCGCCCGGGCAAAGGGAACCCGTCCCCTGAGGGCGGCGGGGAAGCCGGTGGCACCCGGGCGCAGGGAGCGAGCGCCGGGCAGGGCGCAGCGGGGCGCTGGCTACTCACAGCGGGTTCCAGCGCTCGGGCAGGCGGCGGTGCAGGGAGATGCGGTCGCTCAGGTAGATGTTGATCTGGTGATGCCGGATACTCTCCTCCTGGAGGCTCTTCTCGGCCGGGCTCCGCTCCAGCCGCACAGCCCGGCCCAACTCGCCCAGCGCCCCAGGCTCCAGGGGCGGCTTCTCGTACACGGGTCTCCGCAGGCGCTCGGGGTCCCCGGGCCGTGGCGGCTGGGGGGCTCCGCGGGCAGGACGCGCAGCATCGCGCTCCGGGGGGACGCGCCGCCACACCAGGAACCCCACCGTCGCCAGCAGCCCCAGGGCCAGCAGCGCCCCTGCTCCCCGGGGGGTGCGACCCCGCCGGCCCCACCACTTGCCGCGGCCGGCCAGCCCCACCATGCCCGCGCTGGGGGGCGCTCCTGCGCGCGGGCGGCCTGGGAACTTTGCAAAGTTTCACAAACCTGAGAGCAACACAACTACCCGAGAGCGGGCGCTAAAGCTCCCCCTCCAGGAAACCCGGCCGGATCCTCCGCCAGCGGCTCCTCCCTTCTCCCCGCCCCACTGGCGGCGAGACCTGGAGGGCAGAACCGGGCGGAGCAGCCACGGGGCGCCTCAGCCCAGCAAGAGAAACTCAGCCCCCGCAGCCTGCGTTTAGTAGGCTCAGAGCTCGCCCCGAGCTCTTTCAAAGCGGAGCTGCCCTGCTCAGCTTGTACCGACCGCTCCAGAGGTCCCAGCCATGCTCCCGCGCCCGGGGCTGAAGAAGCCGTCTCTCCCCAGGCACAAACCGCTCACTGCTCATTGGCAGGAAAGCGTCCCCAGAGCGTCAATGGCAGGCGCGGGAAGAAGCTCAGCGCCTGAAGCATCTGCCCTTGATAGAGTTTCACAGGAACAGGAAGAGCGCCTAACAATACTGATCGGCAAAACCGCATTGCACTCAGTGATGCATAGTTTTATTGCGAGCTTCCTGGTATTTGGTGTTTCTCTTAAAAGACCTAGCACTTGGAGGCATGGGATTAAAGAACCTCTTTATTTCCAACACTTCTGATTGCAGAGAAAACGTCACCCAAGTGGACCCTAAATGTAAGGGGATTGTTGGCCCCTTACTAAAATTCAGTGAGGGGGGGAGTGGGTGCTTGGCTAGCTCCCAGTACCAGAAGCAAGGGGAAGGGTCAATGGGAAATCAGGACCCTGAGACTGACAGTCCCCAGGAACAATGGGGAGAGGCCAATGCTCCAGGTCAGCCTGAATGAGGGGGTGAGCAGGCTAAACAGGGAGTCAGGAGGCCCGGGGGGTCCTGTCCTCTATGTTGAGCTGGAATTGCCTGGGTCAGACAGAGTGGGGTCAAGCTAAGGAGAGAGCAAGGGCCCAAGCTGAGCTGGGGAGGAAAGCCTTGCCAGCCAGAGGGGCCAGAAAAGCAGCCCAGGAAGCAGGTCAGGGCGGGGAGGAGAGTCACAGAGGCAGCCCAGAGAGCAGACCTGCACTGGGAGGAGGGCTCTCCCCAGGAGAGCCAGAGGGGCCAGAGAAGCAGCCCAGGGAGCTGGAGGCTGAGCAGCAGCAGCTGGAGCTGAGGCAGAGTGGAGCTGGGGCTAGGGCTGGAGCAGTCTGGAGCTGAGTGCGGTGAGCAGCTGGGGAGAGCAAGGGGGACCCTGGGCAGCAGGCCCAGTGCAGGGAGACTCCCCCAGCCAAGAGGCCTTGCAGGCCAGACGTGGAGGGGCCCGATGGGGTGGGGGCAACGCTAGGAAGAAGGGTCCTGTCATCTAAAGCCTGAGGGCATGTGGCCACCCCCAGAGCAAGTGTCCAACCTGCAGCATCCCTGTAGACAGCCAGGGCCTGAGAAGGAGGTCTGGGTCTTGTAAGAAACAGACTGAACTTCCCTTACATTCCAGAGACTGCTGGTTGTGATGTCCCTGTGTCACTGAGCGGGGTTACATGTTTTCCTTTAACCTTTCCCATTTTTTCCTTTTTTAAAAAAATTGATTGCTGTTTAATCAATTGTATTTGCTTTGAACTGTATATAATGATCAGTGGGTCAGGGAAGCATCCAGTGCAGAGAGAGCACCCCGAAGTGGGGACACCCTAGCCCCTGCCCTAAGTGACCACGACAAGGTTGAGGGGTTGAGCCCCTCAGGAATCCTGGTCCCAGCCTTGTTGGGGTTACGAGGACTCTGCCACACAGGAGAGTGGCGGGGAGCCCTTGAGGTCAGGCAATCTTCTGGGTAAAGGAAGTGGGAGCGAGGACTCAGATCCTTTTGCTAGCCCATTTTACCTGGGTATTGTTCCCCACAATAGGGGGACCATTCCCCCACTTACATAATGGCTCAAAGCAAAAGAAAAAACTCATGTCATTTAGTGGTTTTTGAATGTTTAGGGTTAGCAATACTCATTCTATGGCGCAAGAGGGCCAAATTTCACAAGATCCCCTAAAATTTCACAACAATGCTAATCATTTGTATCCATGAAAAACCCTAAGGCTATGTCTACACTTAAACCGCTACAATGGCATAACTAACATGTGTAGCCACTCACTAGTTAATCCACTTTCCTGAGAGGCAGTAGGCCTTCCATTAACCTACTGCTGTCTAAACCAGGGGTTAGGCCAGTTTTACTACGTTGCTCAGAGATGTGCATTTCTCACACCCCTGAGTGACATAGCTGGGCCAATTTAGCTTTTTAGTGTAGACCTGACTTTAATTCTCATCCCTTTTACCCCCAGACAACACTGGATGAAGGCATAGACAGTGTAGACCTGTGCCTAGGGTCCCAGCTCCTGAAGTCATGTGATTACATCAGTATCTTAGCTTTCATTTTAAAACATTTTTCTAACTCTCATGGGTGCAAAGGAAAGCTTAAAAATGTGATTATGATATCTGCCTGTGTCTGTGAACAGCCTAGAGCAACAGCGCTGATGTGTGAAACACCCCCATGTGCAAGAGCAGAGTGTTAATTGCAAGATTCCCTGCTAAAGAGGTGGGGGACTTGCCAAGACCACCCCAGCAGAGGACTCTGTAAAAGAAGAGCACTAGAGGCTTTGCCCACCCACTCAGACACACTCTGACTACTGGGACAAGTGGCACTGGTAGGCCCCTGCTGCCGTTACTGGCAAAAGAAGGGGACCCCGTTACACTGTCCCTGACTCTCTGGGAGTGGAAAAGGACACTCTGCCACTGTCACTCCAAGTTGGGGCAGAGCCATGGCATAAGAATGGATACGCAGGAGCTCTTCCCTCACCCATCACTCCCCATGTTTCTTTAGAGTGCCTTAAAGCCTTGCTGTCCCCAAATGCACAAAATGTGGCCAATAGCTGAAAATATTTGACATAACATTTACCATGCAGCAATATTATTTTTGAGTAGAGGTTTTCTCTGTAGGTTCTCTAGGATCCATAGGCCTTGGCAGTCCAGGTGGCTTGGCTCAGAAACTCATTGCTCCAAGTAAAGTGAAGGAGAGAGCTTGCAACCAGTTTCAGCAGCTCATCTTTTGGGTTCCCCTGGCTTCAATTGCTGCATTGTACTATAGCCAGCCCAGCTTACCAAACTGCACTTCTGGCTCTCGGTGATCCCTTGTTGCTGCTGGACTCCAGCTCTGGCTCCCCCAGCTCTCTGCTTCCCTTACTTGCAGAGTGCTGCGGTTTCCTTAGCAGTGTTGAGACAGAATATCTTTGCAAATACATGAAATAGGCAGCAGTCAGATATGCTGATCTGTTAATAAAAAAGAATATGAGATCACTGTTATGGTTTTGCATTAGCATGCAAGTTTGGTGAAGTTAGGATACATATTGTTTTTTGATATCTGTTGGAGATGTAACTGAAAACCTTATGGAGCGTTGGAGTGAGTTATCTACAGTGTTGTAGGCAGCACGAAGGTGGAAAGGGATGTACAGATCTTTCCTCTTACTTCTATTCTTTTAAGGTTTTGCCTGAATGGGGTGTGTTCTGATGCAATCTTCCCTGTCACTAAATGTTAGCAAACGAATACCATTACAATAAAAACACAGTTTCATTGGAAAATGGTGTGTGGGATGTCTGTATTGAAGGGACTATCAAAGCCCTATTATAATGAAAAAACAGTTTTGAGGAAACTCCTGTGCAGATATAGCTGACTCGAATACTAAATTCAAGATAACAATTTGATAGATTTGTCCAGGACTATGACTCCTTGTTCAAAGTTGGATGATTTTGGATAGCACAGGGTTATAGTAGCTGACAAATTTATATCAGGAGCCCAAAGACTTTCATATATTCTGTATGCGATGATAGAAGTTGTGAGCCAGGAATGGAATAAGATGTTAAGTGATGGAATTAATGAAGAGGTGCAAAAAAGGACAACAGGTGCCAAAAGGTAGATTGAAAAAAAATAGATTGTGTAGATATAAGAAGTAAATAAAGTTGTGGGTATAGAGCACCTGTACCCTATGCCTAATAATAATAGTATGCTCCAGGCCACGTAAGGCTCAAAAGATTAAACTATATGCTAGGAAAGGTTTGTGGCAAATAGTCTTCCCTGAATCCATTCAGATCTCAGGGATGCCTTATTCTGCAGTTAAATTCTATAGGTCCTTTAATGTCCTGTGTATTATGCAGGAGGTCAGAGTAGAAGATGTAATGGTCCCTTCTGCCTTAAATTCATAAATTGGTACTCACCATTGCTATTACACATTGTGTAAAGTTCCCCTTTGATTTTTCAGTGCTCCTGAGACTTATCAAAAGGCAATGGATTCAGTACTGTGTAATTTGTCTGGAATGGTGGGTATGAATTAGAACTAGTTGGAAATTTTCCATCTCCACTTAGTTTATTCAGAAATGCAAATTCACTGGAGTAAAATGCTTCAACAAATCTATTACAGATTTGACAAAATTTTTGCCAAAACATAGGCAGGCTTCCATTGGAAGTTTGATCTTGTTCCAAGGTTAACAGTACTGCTGAAGGGAACCTGTAGGCTGATAGACTCTCCGGTTGCTAGGTTTCCTTTCTATCCAACCTGGGGATGAACTGAGGTTGTATAGATAAGGAGGATGATGTCTGTAGAACCCCTGCCTCATTTCTTGCAGAATTGAGATGTGTGTACTATTTGTGTGTATTGGGAAAGGCAGGTCTAGGCCTGACCAAAGCCAGAGGTCCACCCCTCAACTGAGAGGGAGGAGTCATTGGACCCAGGCCACAAGTCAGTACTTGGGACAATAAATGAAATAAACAGGGACAGGAGAATTAGTGGGTGCTTAAGCACCCACTGGCAACCACACTCCCCTCCCTCCCCCCAGCACCCATCCAAAAATCTGCCAAATTCTTGGGGAAGGCACACACCCAGTTGGATTTTAGGACATTGTTTATTAGGTGGCCATCTTGGTCGGGATAAGAACAAGGTGACCTCCATGTTGTGATAGTTTCTTGTTCCCCTAATCTGGGCAAAAGGCGCAAAAGTGAAGAGTTTGAATCAGTTGTTGCTAAGTAACCGGTTTCTATATAAACAAATGAAGGGTGGAGCCAAGGGCTCTTGAGTGCTGAAATCTTCGGTGCTCAGGTGTCCAAAAGCTCTCTCTTTGTGGGGTGGTACACCTTCCACGTTGGTTACTGGTCTGCAGTAGCCACTCACTGAATGAAGTTGTCATCTTGGGGTTTATTAGTTATTTTCCTTTGGGAAGCAGACATGCACTCTCAGACTTGATCCAGTTTGTTAGATCTGACACTCACCCATAGACAACGCAAAGAGGAATAGGGTGGGTCTGAGATAGGGTTACTTACCTGGCTTCGGCACCTCTGATCCACCGTTGGAGATCTCACCAGTCCGGATTCTGCAGCCTCGCCACCATCAGTACCTGAAGGTGGTAGAAAAACATCTTTGCTTTATTGAGTGTGTGTGTGTGTGTGTGTGTATATGTGTATGCTTATATTCCAAATCTCCAGTGTCCTTAATCCATTTCCCTCCCCTTCCTTCCTTCTCCTTTAGTAAATAAAGTGTTGTTGTGAGTTCATATCCATGTGGTGGTTTCTTTTTTTTCTTTTTAGATTTGCTTAAGGGGGGATCCAGTGGGAGGTATAATGTAAGGCTCCACAAAGTCTTCTGGTCAGATAGGCTCCCTAAAAATCCTTACAACGGGAGTTTGTGAACCGTGCCAGGTACACTCCTGTGCTTACAGCTCCATGGAGGAGCTGCCAACTAATATCCCCAATAGGCTGTGGAACACCAGAATGGAGTACAGACTGGCCCACCAGAGTTTTCCACTCTCTTCAGCTGGGGCTGGACATGAAGGCCAGGAAGTGGATGGTATGAAGCACCAGCTTGTACAGATGTTTTCTGGGCATGCCTCAAAGACAGACTGGCTGGATGTCATTCAGCTGACTCAGGGGACATGTTGGGGGAGGCTTGCAGGACGGAGCTCAATGACGAGATTTAGGGGGCCAGGGTTAAGGGGTGGGCAGGGAGCATCCTCCCAGATGACTGATCAAGAAAATCGGGAAGCAAGGCTACCCTCACCTTCCGGAGCACACAACAGGGAACATACAATGTGGGCAGTCCCATGCGCTGGCTGAGCACCATGGGGTCCACCCAGTCTCTATGATCGTAGTCCAGGAGATCTTCAATTCTGGTGACACCAGCCAGGATCATCCTCTGATGCACCAAAGTGGACTCCACCACCTGCACACAAAGATAAGGATTGTGTGGCAGGTCTTCTGTGAGAAGATTGTCCCCCTCAGTGGCTACAGACTTAGTTACTGAAACTAGCTTCCAGGTCCTAAGGACATCCAGGTAAACGATTGGCAGCTCAGAGAAGTCTTGAGGGTGACTTCTTGGGTGATGATAAAAGTGCCGCCAGTCATATTGGAGGCATCAGAGGGAGAAGCACACCAGTATGCTCCATGCCAGACTACATGCAATGTAAAGGAGTCTCTGCAGGGCCTAAAGGCGGAAGGTGTGGACCTGGCTGCAGATGCATAACACATGATATGCCTTTTGCCCTCCCCCCGTTTTTCTCCAAGGTGTAGAAGAAACAAGACCCACAATCAATCTTCCAAAGGAGCTAGATGCAGAACTGAACAAAAAGCAGCCCTGGCCCAATGGTCATCAAGAGCTCTTCCTGCTTCTCCTGACACTGTGCAGAGAGATCAGGTGCTTCTCCAGCTCCAAAACCTCTCAGCCCCAGGTGTCACTGCAGAAGAGCTGAGCAAGTGCCTTCTCCATATCCTATACCCCCCCACTGTGCCAAAGGAAAGGTGTGCCTCTGTCTCTGCCAGGCCAGCCAGAACTCCCGGAAGGATGCTGCAAAGTCCATGCCCTCTAACAGGCTGTTACTGAAATGCCAGTAGGCCAGCTCTAGCTGCTCAGGTGTCATCACAGCCATCAGGTGGTGGTCCGAGAATGGGACCAGCCTGAGGTTGGAGAAGTGGACCTGCAAGTCGTTAAATGAAGAGACATAAATTCATTCCAACTGTGAGTGGCATGACTCAGTGTCCTCAGACATAAGTGCTTTTCGCTGCAGTATGTAGCTATATGTACGATACATGCTGCCACCAGTGGCGCGTAGTGTAGCCATAGGCTCTGGCTGAGTGGGTGAGACGAAATGGTGACCTAAAATTGTGGATCAGCAGTTTAGAGAAAACACTGCAACCCATATCTTCTTACTAACCCTCCCAACAGCCTCCTTTTGTAAAAATTGATGAAGAGAATAAGTGAAGCAGACTATCTGCTCTCCTGAAAGGAGGCATTAATAATCTCTACTAACAGTGGGTCCAGCACTTCACCACAGGCCAGACAGGAATGATATGGATCCCAATCACAAGTTATTGTATAAAGTTCTCTCAACTCTCCCAGAGTGAGACACAGGCCATAACTCAAGCAGAGAAGATTGGCATTTGTCCCCTTGAGAATTTGCCCTGCTCCCATGGAGACATACAGCCATGACTAACTTTGAGTAATTTTATCTGCAAAGTAAGAATAAAATTCCTGACAACAGGATGTACTCATTTCAACAGCCAAGCAGAGGAAACCTGGATTAAACATGTTGCCCACCATAAAAAAAAAAATTAACTGACTCTTTGCAGTTGTCTTCTTTGTTTACTGCAGAGACACAGCAAAAGACATTAAAATCTTTATAATCAATTGGACAATTTAGGTCTGAAACTTCTACTGTTGTTCTAACTGTCTTTGCTCTCAGTTTATTTGTCACAGTTAATCTGTAATCCAAGGTGACCTATGAAATTAAACTAGAAAGACGCCATTTAGAGGCCCATCAGGAGAGGTGATCGTCTATCTTAAATAGAAGGCCATGACAAGTGTTTAATTTACAACTTTCTCACCTTCAATTCCAATCCCAAAACTAAATCCAAAGTGTGCATGAGGACTGAGATAATCCCATAGTTACTATAGTGACCATGAAATCCTGGGCTGTTTCAGAAGTCATGCTTAACCTGGGCATTGAAGGCACTCTAGTGTCACTATGGGTTGAAGAATATCGGGGTTTGCTGTGTCTCTGGGTGACTGCTTAGAGTTGGCTGAACTAAAGAAGGGATAGCATTTTGGACAGAATGAACAGGCAGAATTTTAAGGGTGTTGGACTAGGATGAAATTGGTCAGATTGGGATCACTGTACTGAAGAAGATGGGCTGAAGAGGTTAGTGTATGGGGGTGAGTGTGGAAGGAAGAGTCTTGGATGGAGGTAATTGTACCAGGGAAAGAAGAAACTTAATTGGGCAGTAGTTGTATTGGGTTGGAGAAGAGGCTGGGGTAGGCTATGATACTGAAAGGGGAGAAATAAGGTGAATGAGTATACTTATTGGGGTGGAAGTGAGAATAGGGTTGTGACCAGGATTCCAGGAGAGCCAACTGAGGTCACTCAGTTAGGGTGAACTGCAAAGAATGGGGCAGACAATCCACATAAAGCTGGTGGATATTCCAATACCCAGATTTTCCAAGACAGCATAAAATAGTTTCTGTTATATCTCACTGGTTACTCAGAATCCATCAACACAGTTCCCTTAAAGTAACCCAGCCTCAGGCCTCCACCCAGTGAATCTCCATCAATTCAAGAATGAGGAAGATTACTGAAAATCTTATTTCATCACGTACAAAAGAAAAGGTTTTACCAATCCAAAAGGATCAGACACGTTACCTCCCAGGTTAATGAATATTCCAGATCTTACCCAAATACATGCTCACAGCCAATTCTTATTAACTAAACTAAAATTTATTTAAAAAGAAAAGAGAGAGTGTTGGTTAAAAGATCAATATACATACAGACATGAGTTCATTTCTTGAGGTCCAGATTCATAGCAGAGATGGTGAGCTTTGTAGCTGCAAAGAGTTCTTTTAGAAATTGTCCAAAGGTTATAGTCCAATGTTTATATTTCAGGGTGGTCCAGTCAGAACTGGGATCTCAATCTTGGACCTCAAACTTTCCCCGATGAAGCTTAAGCAGATCTGAGATAAAAAGGATTGGGACCCAAACATCTTTTATACAGTTCAGGCCTTCTTTGACAGGTTGGAATCCCTCAGGGAACAATAGGCCCTCATTTCCTAAGCATTGTAATTAATCATTCACACAGATTAACATAAGGCAATTGCCTGTTTTTCCACCATTCACAAATGATTTACTATACACTTTAAAGAGATGAATACAGCGATTTCCTATGTTTACAGTTCTTTTGATCTCTGAATAAACAGAATACAGCATAGACAGGGACTGTTTGATTACATTGTTGACCTTTACCAAAATATATATGTAAATACACAAAAACACAAACATTATCTCCCCATATGTTTTTAAGGGTTGAATTTGAGTTATTCATCCTGCAGGATGCTTAACCTTTTCTGGTCATGTGCCACAAGAGTGTATCAGGGAATTATAGGTACTGATGAGGATGGATTTTGAGAGTAACTGGCTTGGGTTAGAGAGGGAAGCAGTAGCATGGGGGATATATAGCGGGGTGGAGGGAAGTTGTTTGATTGTGGGATTACTGCATTTGGGTGAGTACTGAGGTGGGGACAAGGGGCTGTAGCGTAACAAGGCTAGATGACCTCCTGAGGTCCCTTCCAACCCTGATATTCTATGAGACAGTAATGTAGAGGTGACAGTAATGCTGGGGGGGGCCTATGGAGATGACTATCACATAGGAAAATAGCATGTAGACAAGTGTGGGAAGAGGCTGTGTGTGAGTGGCTGCACTGGGTTGGGGGAAGGGGTGGTTGTGTGTATGTGAGTAGCTGCACTGACTTGGGGGAAGGAGCTGTAGTGTGTATATATGCCCTGGGTTGGAGGAAGGGGCAGTAGACTGTGTGCGTGTGAGTGTGGATGCACTGGGTTGGGGGAAGGGGCAATAGTGTGTGTGTATGCACTGGGTTGAAGGAAGGGGGAATAGAGTGTGTGTGGGTGAGTGGATTCACTGGGTTGGGAGACAATGGGGAGGCTGTCCTCTGTGTATGTCTGCACCAGGGAGGATTTGATTTAAATCATGATTTAAATCACTAGTCTGGAAAACTCAATTGAATCATGGATTTCTACATAAAAGTGCATTCTTGTTGGTTGTTATAATCTTAATACATATTCTTCACAACTCAGAGATAGATGTAGGTTTCATTTTTAAAAGGTACACACTATACATTTTTAAAGTGATTTCTTTTGAAAACTGTTCAGATTAGTTTTACAGCTATATCAGAAAATGAATGAGTGTTTGGTTATTTCATTTACCAAATGCAATTGAAGCAGATAGTTCACCTCCCAATGACTTCATAAACATCTCCAATTCAACAGGTTAATCATTAATATTTGGAGGATTTTCTTGCCATGCTGTCTTAGGAGAACATCACCAGACAGACATTTAAATTGTTTTATTTAACTAAAACAACAACGTTATGTATTGTGGATTTTTTTCTTCAACAGCAAACATAATATTTTAACAAAACAAGCATATGATTTTTGAATTTAGTTAAACATTAAAGTTTTTTTAAAATCAGGTTTGGTTTTGTTAAAATTGTTTTTAACTAAAATAGTTAAATGAAGTATTAAAAAAATAATTATTGAGTATGTCAGCCAGGTCAACATGAGAAACTTAAAATATTCGCTTCTGCAGCTAATGCCGTTGTCTTCATCTTCATTTTCCTATTTGTTCATAATCTGGAAAAGAAAAACAAGCTTTCCTGCTGTTTGAGGTCCCAAACAATTTCTCAATTTGGAATGAATTAGTCCAAAGGAAGAAAATATTCTTTCTACACCGGCAGAAGAAGCTACTGCTGTTGAAAGTGAGATTATCACTTCAACAGTCTCTGAATCCAAGTGCTTAAGTGACTTCCAGTGACTTCCACCATTTCACTGGTGGGATTTTCTTTAAAACATCATCAGCAAACATCTATTTCTTGAATGGTTCACCTTTAGCTCTGAAGTTTATTATAGTTGCCATTATGGAGGGATGATTGCTAGATATCCATGTCATAGCCAACTCCTCTTCTTCAGCAGATAAGGTTTGACCCTTGTACTGAGTGTTAAGAATATTTGCAAGAAAATGTGCTTGTCCCATTCGTTTTTTTAATGCTTGTAATTTAACTGTCATTGTATATTTCTCTTTTTAAGATCTCACTCAGTTCCTTCCAAATTTCAACAGCTTCAGCAATAAAACAGCTATTTCCCTTCATTTTGTTCAAGGCTACAGAATATCTCTCTTAAGACCAAAGTTGAGAACTTTGGCTGTGATGGTGCCACCTATTTTTTCACGATTTTGTTCATAAACTGTCATCAGATTAGGCCCGTTCTTGCTATAGTGCTCAAAACCGTCCACTACTGAGTTCCATCGCACGTCTTGTGGGAGAGTTAGCTTGGTTCCTCCCACTTTTTTCAGAACAGCTGCTACAAAGTGGTTGTTACAGAAGTATTTTGCAATTTCAACATTAGCCTTTATTTCTGGAGCACTGAAGTCTTTGGCTAGGAGGTTTCAGAGTAGCAGCCGTATTAGTCTGTATTCACAAAAAGAAAAGGAGTACTTGTGGCACCTTAGAGACTAACAAATTTATTTGGGCATAAGCTTTCGTGAGCTACAGCTCACTTCATTGGATGCATTCAGTGGCTAGGAGGTGCATCAAATGAGCACTGCAACTGTATGTTATTAGCTTGGGACTCTCTTCTAAATAATTTCTTCTCATCTTGGATACATTTGCACTATTGTCTGTGACCAAGCGGCATACTAGACATTTGAATATTTTTTCACAGTTTGTTATAGCTTTTACTGCTGCTACTTGTAAGTATTCTGCTGTGTGTGCATTTCCTGATGTATCAATTGTTTCTGTAAGGAAGACATTCTCTTCTTCTGTTGTCACACAAGCACATAGGATCATTGTGCACATTGCTCCACCCATCAAGACTCAGGTTAACAATTTCGCCCTCTAGACCATTCTTTTTTTTGGACACTGCTCAATTTCTCTTTCATACACTTTATCCAGCAATTCGCCTGTGACATCTGCTCTGTTGGGTGGACTGTATCCTGGTCTTAATGACTGAACCATGTTAATGAAGTGTGGGTTCTCAATCATATGGAAAGGAGAGCTTGTTGAATAAACAAAGCGAGCAATTTTTTCATCAATTACCTCTTTTTGTAATCTGCTGGTTCTTATCACAAACTTATCTATGGTTGTTTCTGGATGATGGAGATTTTTTTTTCTTTTTGCTACAGGTGATATACTGTGGCTATGTGACATACATGATGTGACTGAAACACTATCACTGGCCAGATAACTCTGAAACTATAGAAAATGATAGTAATCTTGAAGGTGGATAGTCTTCAGAATCCTGTATGTTGAGGATAGATTCTCCTAAACAAAATAAGTCAATGCAGTTATTTAATTATTATTACTATATTGCTCATTTAGTATTACTCATTGCATTCACTGACACTCAGTACTATGTTAAAGGTGAAATTGTAAAAGGGAGATCTGCCTATTTCAGCTATTTTTTAAACATAACTGCATCTATGTACCATAGAGTAACAATTATATTTTTTGCCCAAAAATGAGAATTCAAGAATAGTCCAGAAGAAAGAAGGTAGTCCTTAAGAAAGAAGTATGAAATAAAAAAGTTTACCAACCTGAAGATCCTGCATGTTCAGGCATGTTCCTTTCATCATCTTCAACACAGCTTCCCCCTGAGAAGGAACACTTCTCATGACGTTAGGTTTCAGAGTAGCAGCCATGTTAATCTGTATCCGCAAAAAGAAAAGGAGGACTTGTGGCACCTTAGAGACTAACAAATTTATTTGAGCATAAGCTTTCGTGAGCTACAGCTTACTTCATCGGATGATGTTGTTTCATTCAGGCAACCAGGCCTTACATTTCTTTGTTGCACTGTTTGCATTTTGCACGCATGCCTGTCTTACCCACAGGTAAAGGAACTTCATTAAAATATTCCCAAACTGGGTCTCTTTTACGGCCTGCTGCCATTAAAGGTTTTCCCTTCTAATGAGAGAATGGTATGGTAGATCTCAAATCAATGAAGGCTACTCTCAAGACTTCAGTAATATGCTGCTCAAACAGTTTCACTTTTGTTTCTACTGCCTGTCCCTCCCGTCTCACATTTATCTCCAGACTTCTTCTCCTTGTCCAGATCTGTTCCATCCTCAACAATTTTCTATTCATTGAACTTTCTGGAACTTTGCACTTTTAGAGAGAGTTAAAGGATTGACTCTGAATACACAAATTTGCACCTCTATATATTATCTATTTATTTAAAAACATTTTTGCTGTTAACAAGCATGTTACCTCTGGAGGCACAAATCCAGTTTGAGAACTGCAAAACTAAGCATCTCTGATGGTATCTTCTAGACTGAGCACTGAGTCCCATTGGGTAGATAGAAAGATTAACTTAAATAATCTATACAGAAGCCCCTGAAACTCCATAAGATTGGGTCTCTAATCCATGAACTATTGGAACTCATTTACAAAACTTTTCTTAAACATTACATGAATTGTCTCATACTATAGAATTAGAATTTATAATCCCTATTCCATGATGAGATATCTTCGAGCTATATTGTATCTTAATTAAAACTATCTTTAGATAGGTTTTTTCCTCAAAAAGCATTTTATAAAAAAAATTTCAATTTAAATAAAAAAAATCTGACTTTTAATTTTTTTTTTAAAAAAGCATTGGTTTTTATCCACTCTGAGCTGCATAGATTGGGGGGGGGCTGTAGTGTGGGGTGACTAACGATCGGGGGGATGGGATCAGGAGTGAGGGGGGCTAGAAGGTGAGTGTTTTCAGCCGTTCCTATTCCGAGCGAGAGCCACCCCTGCTGCCGGCGGACATAGAAGCTGTGCTCTCCCCTGGCCTCAGGAGCAGCCCCGCTCTGCAGCCACCCCCAGGTCATATTATAAACTGCTGCCTGTCACAATTTGCTGTTTTGCTGTTACTGAGCACACACAAAGAAAAGCAGTACTTGTGGCACCTTAGAGACTAACAAATTTGTCATGAAGTTGACAGATTTCCACTCTATACGGCTAAATTCAGTGCCTTGCATAATGACAGGTTTCAGAGTAGCAGCCGTGTTAGTCTGTATTCGCAAAAAGAAAAGCAAAGCTAAGGTGCCACAAGTACTGCTTTTCTTTTTGCGAATACAGACTAACACGGCTGCTACTCTGAAACCTGAGCACACACAGTAATATCTGCTGAAGCCTCTGCGTTCCCTGGCATTTACAGTCTGCTCCATCCCTGCTGCTCTCGAGGACTAGAGGGGTCAGAGGAGGCAAATCGGATGGGAGGGCTTGGTGGAGACTGTGCAAGGGGCTGAACTGAATGTTGGGGGTCAAACAACTGGGGGCAGGGGAAGGAGAAGGGCCAGAGCAAAATCAGTGATGGAGATAGGAGCTGGGGTTGAGACAGTGGCAGAGGGAAGCCCTGGGATAGGGCAGGGCAGAGGGGATGAAGTTTATCACCAATGAGGTGAGGTGAGCCATCAGCAGTGTTTGCAAAAATGAGTGTTGAGGGGCGGGGCAGAGCAGAGAGGCTTTCCCCTTCACACTTTCATAGGACAGTACAGCTCAGCACCAGCTTCCCAGGGCTGTGCTCTTTAAAGGCACAGTGCACTCCAATGCCTAGGCAATATGACTCTTCCCTATCTGATATGATGTATTGAACTGCTGAAGGAAACTTGATTCAGCTAAAATATTTTACATATGCTCAACCCCTCCAAAAAGGAAAATTGTCAGTGTCTAATACAATCCCTTATCAGTTTATATGTCTGTATAAAGCCTCATAGCAGTTCACAAATTTGTCTTAAGTGGTGGTCTGATTGCCTGAACTGGATCGCCTTTTTCTTGTAATCCACTGTAAATAGAGTGTCACGCCTATATTTACTTTTTAAAATGTTATTTTTATTACCCTTAGCACTTCATCATTTACCTTTGTTAACATAGTGTAGATGGATATCTTTTGTGCAATTCAATTGATATTTTTAATAGCAAATAATCACTGAAAATATGAATAGTTGCTCGTCACCTCAGCAAGCACATTTCACGATATTTCTAGTATAGGTCTTCCTGTTTATATTGGGATATTAGTTATTAATTCTAAATGTTTGTTTTTTCATTTTTTATATACCAGTTTTTTCTTTGGAATCATATGACATCAAGGCAGGCTGATTTCCTGGTTTGGTGTCAAAACTTCTTAAGTTTCCTTTGATCCACCAAAGGGATTGCCTTTATAAACTGTTATTTTGCCTCTCTATCAAGCACAATAGTGGTTTTTCACATGTCACATGTGTGTAGAACTTGGTTCCCATATATTCACCACAGGCCAGAATTTTAAAGGTTGAAAGCACCTAGATGCTTTTGAAAATCTCACTAGTTGCCTAAATACCTTTAAAAATCTGGCCCGAAGGGCACTATACTATCTTTTATAAAATCCTCCTCAAAGGCAATTTCTACTGTATTTTTTACTTAATATAGGTTAGCTATACAACCCCAAGGCAGATTGACAACCACAAGTATTCAAAAATCATGAATAATATCTCCAAAAATCATGACATTAAAGTAGATAGATAAATACGTTTGGGGTTCTTTTAATTTTCCTTTCTGTTTTTGAGCCCGTAGGGCACATTAGCTCAATACTTTTGCTGTCACCTCACCCTAAAAATCATATACCTAAAGGAGTTGTACATTCCCATAACATTCCATACCATTTTGAACTTCTAGTAACATGATTTCTACCAACTACAAAAGCAGTTTCTCCTCCCTTGGTGTTCACACCTTAACTGCTAGAAGAGGGCCTCATCCTCCCTGATTGAACTAATCTCGTTATCCCTAGCCTGATTCTTGCTTGCATATTTATACCTGTCTCTGGAAATTTCCACTACATGCATCTGACGAAGTGGGTATTCACCCACGAAAGCTTATGCTCCAATACGTCTGTTAGTCTATAAGGTGCCACAGGATTCTTTGCCGCTTTTGCAGATCCAGACTAACCATGGCTACCCCTCTGATACTTGACTACCTTCTTTTGTAATTGAAAACATATTAAAATTCCTTATTTCTGTAAGTAATTCCCTATCCTGAAAAAAACGAAGTGCACATTTTACTCTCCTATTACTTCATTTGTTGCATAAATAAATGTTGATTTTTCTACGCAATTGTTTATATTTCTAATTGCATGTTTTAATTTCATAGCCTTTTATGTATGCTACATATTTGATTATGATATATTTCAGTGATGTTCTTCTTTCTGACAAGTTTACTGTTCTGTACTGCTAAAATCAAGGATTTGTAAGATGATTTATCCAGTTGCTCCTTGCATTGGTTGGCTGGGGTGGCATAGTGCTGACACATAGTGCTTGATGAAACTATGTCTACACTGGCAACTGAACGACAAAACTTTTGTCGTTCAGAGGTGTTAAAAAAACACACCCCCAAAAGACAAAAGTTTTGCTGACAAGTGCCGACGTGAACAGCTCTTTGTCGGCAGGAGCGCTCTCTTTCCGACAACGCTAATGCTGCTCATTGGGGGTGGAAGTTTTTTGTCGGCAGGAGAGCGCCTGCTCCACTCCCCTGGCTCCAGCGGCGCCGCCGGCGAGTGCTGGGGGGCAGTTCCCCCCAAGTCTGGGAGCCAGGGGAGCAGAGCAGGCTGGGGCCTGGTCACTCAACTTCCCACAGAAAGTGTCCAGCCCCTCCTCCCCTGCCCATCCCCTGCGGAGGCCTGGGGCCCCACACAGCCCCTCCCTGCTCCTGCCTGGGACCCCAGGCTGCTCTGCTCCCCTGGCTCCCAGTCTTGGGGGGGGAACTGCCCCCCAGCACTCGCCGGTGGTGTGGCTGGGGACCAGGGCCAGCAATGCCCCTCTGCCATGTACATTGGCCAAACTGGACAGTCTCTACGTAAAAGAATGAATGGACACAAATCAGACGTCAAGAATTATAACATTCAAAAACCAGTTGGAGAACACTTCAATCTCTCTGGTCACTCGATCACAGACCTAAGAGTGGCTATACTTCAACAAAAAAGCTTCAAAAACAGACTCCAACGAGAGACTGCTGAATTGGAATTAATTTGCAAACTGGATACAATTAACTTAGGCTTGAATAGAGACTGGGAATGGATGAGTCATTACACAAAGTAAAACTATTTCCCCATGGTATTTCTCCCTCCCACCCCACCCCCCACTGTTCCTCTGATATTCTTGTTAACTGCTGGAATTAGCCTACCTGCTTGTCACCATGAAAGGTTTTCCTCCTTCCCCCCCCTGCTGTTGGTGATGGCTTATCTTAAGTGATCACTCTCCTTACAGTGTGTATGATAAACCCATTGTTTCATGTTCTCTGTGTGTGTGTATATAAATCTCTACTCTGTTTTTTCCACCAAATGCATCCGATGAAGTGAGCTGTAGCTCACGAAAGCTTATGCTCTAATAAATTTGTTAGTCTCTAAGGTGCCACAAGTACTCCTTTTCTGTACATAAAATGTTTGTTTACTATAGAAACTATATGGCCAAATCTACAATGGAAAGAGACTAATAAAGAAAGAACATCTTCATTCAGTTTTACATACACTAGCCCTGCAGTTTATCTCTGTCAAATGGTTTTCCAAATTACCAAAATGTGTCTTTGTGTCCAAATTGAAAATGCAGATTTCACAGTAGTAGCAAACTGTGACAGTGCACCCCCAACCATCGCAACGCCCTGCCCCAGGAGCTGAGGAAAGGGAGAGCTAGCTAGTTGTGACAGGTTTCAGAGTAGCAGCCGTGTTAGTCTGTATCTGCAAAAAGAACAGGAGGACTTGGGGCACCTTAGAGACCACCACATTTATTTGAGCAGAAGCTTTCGTGAGCTACAGCTCACTTCATCGGAATGCATGCAGTGGGGAAAAAATTCCACTGAATGCACCCCATGAAGTGAGCTGCAGCTCACGAAGGCTTCTGCTCAAATAAATAAATGTGGTGGTCTCTAAGGTGCCCCAAGTCCTCCTGTTCTAGTTGGGACAGGCCGGCCCCCATCAGCCCCCGTTCGCCGCCCCTGGCCCAGAGGACGGGGAAGGCGAGGGGCGGCAACGCGCCAAGGCGCACCACGCTGCCAGGGAGCGCGGGGTGTAACCTTACACCGGCTGCCCCCCCCCCCGCGGGCGGAGCGCCGAGCTCCCCTTCCAGGGCGGCGAGGCCCGCGCCGGGGGCGGACGTAGGAA
Source organism: Dermochelys coriacea (assembly GCF_009764565.3). Taxonomy (NCBI): domain Eukaryota; kingdom Metazoa; phylum Chordata; order Testudines; family Dermochelyidae; genus Dermochelys; species Dermochelys coriacea. Next base: position 152,809,706 of record NC_050069.1, on the reverse strand, counting down.
GCGGAGCCGGCTGCTGCGCGGCCCGATGGGGGAAAGCGGGGTTCCCACCCAGGTCCAGCTGTTTCTCCGCGCCTGCGACCAGGGGGACTACGAGAGCGCCCGGCGCCTGCTGGGGCTGCCCGGGGGCGGCGCGGAGGCGGCGGGCGGCTCCGCTTGCGGAGCGGAGGAGGCGGCGGAGGCCGGGGCAGGGGAGGCGGCGGCGGCGGCGCCTCCCCCCTCGGTGCCAGTGGACTGCACGGACGAGGCCGGCAACACGGGGCTGCAGTTCGCCGCGGCCGGGGGCCACGAGCAGCTGGTGCGGTTCCTGCTGCGCAAAGGGGCCTCGGTGCAGAGCCGGAACCACTACGGCTGGAGCCCGCTCATGCAAGCGGCCAGGTAGGGCCGGGCCCTGCCCGTATCCGCTCCCGCGCAGCCACTGAGCATGCTCCGGCCGCCCGAGCCCAGCGCTAGGGTGCCGGGGGCTGGGTGGGGACCGCCCTGCCCAGTGGCCGGGCGGGGGGGGGGGGGCGAGAGCGACTAGAGCGCAGCGGGGCCGAGGTTGGGGGGCAGTGGCCTGGGCAGTGCCTCCTCTCTAGCAGAACGGCTGCGGTTGGGGCTGCTCCTCTCCCCCCCCCCTCCCCGGCCGCCCCGGTTTGATGTTCATAAAGCGGCCCTGTTGTTTCTTCATTTCAAGGAAGCCGGTTAGAAAACAAAACAACCCCCACGTGCCCTGCTGAAGAGCCGAGGAAACCCGGGGGAGTGGTCAGCACAGAGCAGAGACGTTCCTTCCCGAGCGTCATCACTTATACACGACCTGGAGTGTGTCTGTTCTTCCACTTAGCCCTAGTTAGAACCCCTAATAAGCAATAGTCAGTTTCCCTAAGAGTAGCCCAAGTATCATAGAGCCAGTCCTTGGGGAGAATCAACCTGCACTCTGGACCGATCAGGGCTTCCTTTTTTGATCATTCAAACTATTATCAATGGCTCCAAACATCTTGTAAACGGGGTGGTCCTGGGGAGCCAGCTTGGTCGCTCCATTAGGGTGAACTGCAAAGAATGGGGCAGATAATCCCCATAAAGCTGGTAGATATTCCAATACCTAGATTTACCAAGCCAGCATAAAACAGCTTTTTTATTGTTACTCAGAAGTCCAAACAACACAGTTCCTTTAAAGTGATCCGGCCTCAGGCCTCAATCCAGGTACCCATGTCAAATATGATGAAAATTTCTGTAAATCTTATTTAATCATATAAAATAAAAGGTTCTACCAATCCCAGAGGATCTCGCGCATTACCTGCCAGGTTAATGAATGTTTCAGATCTTACCCAAATACACTCTACAGCCAATTCTTATTAACTAAAAGCTAAAGGTTTATTTATAAAAAGAAAGAAAGGCGAGAGTTAAAATTGGTTAAAGGAATCAATTACACACAGTAATTGCAAAATTCTTGGTTTAGGCTTGTAGCAGTGATGGGATAAACTGCTGGTTTAAGTCAAATCTCTGGAGTACATCCACATCTTGGATGGGTCATTCAGTCCATTGTTCAGAGCTTCAGTTTGTAGCAAAGTTCCTCCAGAGGTAAGAAGCAGGAATGAGGACCAAATGGAGAAGATGCAGCTGCCTTTTATAGTCTCTTGCCATGAGGCCTGTGCTTCCTTTGTTTCAAACACAAGCTGCCCAGTACATGGCTTGGAAGCCTTAGAGTTCTCTCCATAGGCATGTCCCCGCATAATTTTAAGTTCAAAGTACAGACATGTCTATAACTCATAATACAAACATATAAACAAGATTGTCATATCTGGCAAATTATAACATTTTTGCAGATATCTTACATGGCATATCTGGATGATTACTTCTTGGGCGTTACCTCAGGAGCCAACATTTGAAATCCAGGCATAGAGTCAATACTTATAACTTTAAAAACAAAAATGATACACGCATACAGATAGCATAATCATAACCAACAAATCATATCCTTTTCATAGACATCTTACTCTACAGCCTTTGTACAACATTTTCTGCAAATATATAACAGTGGTTGCAACAATGATCTATATGGTCAAATTTGTATCTGTACATGTAGGAGCCATAATGTGCACTTCTGTATGCTGGAATATTTTTGCTTTTAAAAAAGTTATTTTAAAATATTAGTTTAAACAATCCCATAACTTGCAAGAAAGTTACATTTTGCTCGTGAGGAAAGGCACAGCAAGTGTGAAATTGAATAAATGTCAGAATTTAGTGTTAGCACATTTCTTTTCCCATTGGCCTTTAGTTTATTATAATTACAGTAAATAGTGGTACAGGTCATGAATAGAGATCTATAAATTACATAAATTTTACCAAATCATAAGTGAAACCTGTATTTTTAAAAGTGATGTATAAATAAAAAATAACTGTTTTGTACCTCTTTCTTCCCCTGTGGGAATACAATATGCCTGAAAGTTTATTTTATTTGGTTTTGTTTCTTTGATTAGGAAATCTTGACTTAGAGAACTTGATCCAAAGGCCACTAAAGTCAGTGAAAAGACTCCTATTTCAAGGGCTTTACCTAATTTTTCTAAAAGTCTCACTGGACAAAATGGAAGACTATTAGTTTATAACAGTCAATAAATGGAATCAGATTTCATGTGCTGTATCAGTCATAGAATTTACTGGTTTCAGAGTAGCAGCCGTGTTAGTCTATATTCGCAAAAAGAAAAGGAGTACTTGTGGCACCTTAGAGACTAACAATTTTATTAGAGCATAAGCTTTCGTGAGCTACAGCTCACTTCATCGGATGCATCCGATGAAGTGAGCTGTAGCTCACGAAAGCTTATGCTCTAATAAATTTGTTAGTCTCTAAGGTGCCACAAGTACTCCTTTTTTTTTAAATAGAATTTACTGTATCATTTGTCACTGTACTAAGGCCCCAGCATTTGCATGTGTTATTTTTACATATGTGAGTACTTCATAGGTCTTAAGTCTTTTGCAGGATTGGATTGCAGAACCTAAGAGTTTACTAAAATAATCGAGCACTTGATTGAGAGGGAAAAATATTATTTTTTAGTCCATTGCTTTAAAACATTTGAAGAAAAAAATCTTGTCAAGAGTCAACAGCTTCAGCTAAAAACCACAGAAAGCTCCCAATGTACAAGTCCTTCAACTAGTTCTCAAGTAAGAACAGGGAAGACAAAAGTTAACAATCCTGGTATTTCTGAAATAAAAAACAAACAGAAAAGGAGTACTTGTGGCACCTTAGAGACTAACAAATTTATTAGAGCATAAGCTTTCGTGAGCTACAGCTCACAAATGCATCCGATGAAGTGAGCTGTAGCTCACGAAAGCTTATGCTCTAATAAATTTGTTAGTCTCTAAGGTGCCACAAGTACTCCTTTTCTTTTTGCGAATACAGACTAACACGGCTGCTACTCTGAAAAAAAAACAAACAGAAACCTTTGTTTGTTTGTTTTCCTTAAAATAATATACACCTTCTCTAAAAACAATAAAATTGCACAAAAAAGGGCACAAGACTTCCTCAGGTCACTTTTTAGAAACTGCCATTTTTTAAAATACTGCACAGAGATTTCTGCTTCATTAAAGCTCATGGAGAAAATTAAAAGTGGCTGGAGAATAGCCCTTGTCTTTAGTGAATTATGTCAGTGACACAACAAAAAATACTAAGGAAATTTGTTGCTTGCACACCATGTACTTTCACTGACTAATGCTTTCTACAGTCCTTACAAAGATAGGCTCCAGATCACAGACACTTACGCATATATATCTCTACCTCGATATAACGTGACCCAATAGCTGTCATTGCTTCTCCTCTTGGAACTTACGAAAACCTCTTTTGTCAGGAGTTAACGGGGGAGATTGTGGGGGAGAGAAGGTGAGGCAAGAATGAGGGAAATATCCTGATTCTTATGATATAAAAAAATATCATGGTAGTGTTTAAACAAACAACAAAACAACCCCCCCCAACAGCCCCCCCACCCCAATACTTGCCTGTTTCCAGTCTCCTGCAGGATACTGTGACTGAGATATTTATTAAAAGCCCCACGCATTTGAAACTGAAATTATTGTACTTGAACATTTCCCCCTTCCTTTTGATTTGTACACTGAATACTAAAAAAGGGGAAAGTTAGCATCTTTCACCACAGCCAAGCTTAGGTCTTTCTGGCTCATCCCCAATAATAAATATTCTGCAGTTGGAACTTTTTTGTTCCCCCCCCCCCCCCCACAGAATGGTTAAGAATCTCTCATTCTCTCAGAGCTATATTGGCTCTGCAGAGCTCACAGCAGTAGAAGCTTATTTATAGGAAGGAAAATTGAATTTGAAGTTTTGAATACTAGGCCAGTTGTTAATTGGACTGGTAATTTAAAAGAAACAAAAACCTCCCTTCTAAACTTTCAAAAGCTTGGGGGTGGGGAGAAGTTTATGGTGAAGAAAGAACCCCCCTAAAAGTGACTATATCTGAACTTAGCGATTTACAAGGGAAACACCTGTGCACAGTGGCAGATCAACCATAGTAGTATTAAAACAATACTTCTATTTTTTTAGGCCCTGATTCAGGAAATTCCTTAAGTATGTGCAGAATTTTAAGCATGTAAGTTCAATATGGGATTATTCACATGTTTAAAGTTGCACATATTCTTAAATACCTTCTTGATCTGGGACATTTGTGTTTTGTCCAGATCTTTACAGTTCTGTGGATTCTTCTAATCATAGAATCATAATCAGGATTGGAAGGGACCTCAGGAGGTCATCTAGTCCAACCCCCTGCTCAATGCAGGACCAACCCCAACTAAATCATCCCAGCCAGGGCTTTATCAAGCCTGACCTTAAAAACCTCTAAAGAAGGACATTTCACCACCTCCCTAGGTAACCCATTCCAGTGCTTCATCACCCTCCTAGTGAAAAAGTTTTTCCTAATATCCAATGTCAAAGGATGGGGGCTGGGCAGCGGTGATAGTCTTGAGTCCAGATGGTACATTTTCAGTTGATGTAGGTACAGTATGAGACTTTAGCATACTGGATATCTGCTGTAGCAATATTTTCTCACATGCTCTCTATAGGAGATATTTGTTACAATAGAATTGGTTCTTTTTTCAATTCTTTTTCCTCCTTCTAAGGTTTGGACATCTAACTGTGGCTCACATCTTGTTGGAGAATGGTGCTGATCTCAATGCACAGAATAAGCTGGGAGCCAGTGTACTTACAATGGCTTCTAGAGGTGGCCATGTCAGTGTCGTGAAATTGTTGCTGGAATCTGGAGCTTTTGTTGATAATTATGACCATTTTAATACCAGTTTGGTTGACAACAGCAAAGAGGAACTTCCCGATATAACACCACTAATAGCAGCTGCACAGCATGGATATGAGGCAGTGGTGCACTTGCTACTGGACTGGGGAGCTGATTGTAATTACACTGTGAAGACTGTGGGCTGGAGTCCTCTAATGCTGGCAGCTGTTAGTGGAAAGGTGAGCTTGGCACAACAACTCATGGACAAGGGAGCCAATCCTAACCACCTAAATGTGCTGCATAAAACACCTTTTGAAATCTCTAGTGGCTTCAAACATAAAGAAATGAAAGATTATTTGGAATCACTAACAACAATCAGACGCCTGACAGGTATGGGCTACTATTCTTTTGGTTTCCTTGCTGCAGGGTTTAGGTTAGACATTTTGAGACATAAAAATCAAAGAGGTAGTTATTAATGTACATTTTGTACTTCAAGGCACAGGGATCGTGATCTAGATGTTCTTGGAATGGATTTACTCACCTTTGCCTGCAAGCAGATTTCCTCCAAATAACATGGAGGCATGTTGGTATTTCCATAGTTTTATGGCAACAAGACTGTGAATTTGACTTGAAAAAATAAAACAAAAAAATTGGTGTTCTAAGTGGGATCCTATGTGTGCTCTTTTAGGGGGAAAATAAAAAGATTTACCCAAAGGAGCAAAGATGTTGAAAAACTGAAGACAATTCAGAGAAAAGCTACAAGAATGATTCAAGTTTAGAAATCCTGCCTTACAGTGAGAGACTAAAGGAGCTCCGTCTTATTAGTTTAACAAAGAGAAGGTTAAGAGGTGACTAGATCAAAATCTAAATACCTCTCCATAGAGACAAGAAATCTTATACTGGAGGGCTCTTCAATTTAGCAGACAAAGGCATAGTAATGTTGGAATGGAATGTCTAAATGGAAATAAGACAATTTTTTTTACAAAGAAAATAATTAATTTTTGGAACAGACCACCAAAGAATGTGGTAAATTCTTTATTGGTTGAAGTCTTTAAAGCAAGAGTGAATGTGTTTTTAAAATATATACTGTAGTTCATCCACAGATTGTTGGGTCTGATGCAGGAATTATTGAGCAAAAGAAATTATGCCACAAAATATATGTCGCCCAGGGGGAGTGGTTTTTCACACCCCCGAGTGACAAACGTTTTGCTGACATAAGTTCTAGTGTAGACAAGGCCTTAATCTCTGCCACACACTGGGTGTAGCTATATACTCAGACACGAAGGGCATATCTCTTGAAAGGGACAAGGCAGCAGAAAGGGACACTCACATGAGTTCTGCAGCTCTTAAGTCTCTGCTAATATGCTGTAAAATGGCTGGCTGATGCACCTGGTGAGGGAAGGAGAATTCACCCCCTAAAAACAGGACACTTCAAATTTTCTTCTCAGGGTTTTTTTAAATCCGCAAATATAAAACAAAAACCCCAAAATATTCTGACTGCCCTTCAGGGTGTTGTCTTAACCCTTGTTTCCAGGGCTTCACAGTCCTTATATGCCTTTGTCCAGGTGGTCTCCAGCTGAGGCTTTCTCCCAGCCAACTGCAGTTCCCTGTAGGTGTCTTCCTATCTGGACTTTAACTAGACAGGTGCAAGGAGTCCCCCTTTCCAGGTCCTTTTCTGACCCAGAGTCTCTCCTTTCTGGCCCTTTGCCTAAGAGTTAGCAAGTGTTCTATACAATTTCCTCTCGTGCATGTAACTAGAACCAGATATTACCTTCTACTACAGCTCCCAGTTTTAAAGTGTCCAAGGAATTCAAATTCTTCCTTTGGTTCCTCCTCCCAGCATTTGACACTATGCAGTATTTTGGAATTACTCTCTGTGAAGTCCAGTTATGGACAGAAAACTGTCTGTGTAAAAATGGCAACTTCTAACTTAGTAGTTCTGTCCACCTTTTCTTGATTTCATTTCAAATATGTCATTACTTTATACTCCTGTTAGCACTGAAATGCCAGTAATGCTGTGGAAGAGGGAGCTGGATTTATTATCTGACTCATATACACATAACAGAATATATCACTTCTTTCCTTAATTATGTGGTGCCAACAGTTCCTAGACACTTCACAGAGATTTATGAAGACAAACTCCATGCCCTAAAAACCTTAAAATTGGAATAATTTCATTTGCAGAATTGTGATCCGCTGACTGCCAGGTGCTGGGACTGGACAGCAGGGGATGGATCACTTGATAATTACCCTGTTCTTTTAATTCCCTTTGAAGAATCTGGCATTGGCCACTGTTGGAAGACGGGATACTGGGCTAGATAGACCATTGGTCTGATCCAGTATGGCCATTCTTATGTTCTTTTATCATTGATAAGGATGGAAATGAAGGCCTTGAAAAAGGGGGTTTAGAAAAATATTTTTTTATATGGAACTGAGCATATTTGATGTGAAATCCATGAGTAGGAATGAAAATGGAACCCCTCAAAGCCATTTTTTAGTTATGTTTCAGAGTAGACATGCACTTTGGGAATATTTACCCCAGCGCAGAAACCCACACATTTTATCCCAGAAATTCACACTAATGCTTTGAACCTTATTGTGGGCTTTCTGAAGTGAATGTCATCCTTTAACAGATATTTTACTCTTCCAGACTGTATACATTTACTATATAAATTTAAAGATTTCTTTTCCTTATACAGAACAGATGTTGAGTGGCAAACAACTCTACTGATGCTTTATACAGTCTGTAGTCCTGATCCTGCACTGAGAACCCTGCAGGTGGACCTCTTCTCCCACAGGGCCTATATTATTTTCTTTGTGCTTTCTTCTTTACTGATCAAATAGAAGCCGAAATGTACATAATTATATGTAGAATATTGTGATGGCGGTCCCAGGGAGCCACATTGGAGTTACTCAGTTAGGGAGAGCTGCAAAGAATGGGCCAGACAATCCACAAAGCTGGTGGATATTCCAATACTTAGATTTACCAAGCCAGCACAAAACAGCTTCTCTAATATCTTATTGATTACCCAGAAGCCAACAACACAGTTCTCTTAAAGCAGTGGTCACCAACGGGTCAATCGAGATCAACTGGTTGATCCTAGAGTGTCTCCCAGTTGATTGCAATCTCCAGTGGTGTAGTGTGGCTGCCGCTAAGGCAGACTCCCTGCCTACCCTGGCCCCACGCTGCTCCCGGAAGCACCACCCCTGCAGCTCCCATTGGCCAGGAGAGCTGCAGGGGCAGTGCTTGCAGAGAGGGGCAGCGCGCAGAGCAACAAGCCCTGCCCCTCCCCGCCCAGGGGCCCCAGGGGTGCATTGGCCCCTTCCGGGAGCGTTGTGGGCCGGCGTAGGGAGGGAGCCTGCCTTGGTCTGGCTGCACCTGCTGCAGACTGGGAGCCGCCGGAAGTAAGTGCTGCCTGGTGGGAGGCTGCACCCCAGCACCCAGCTCTGAGCCCCCTCCTGGAGCCAGCACCCCAAACCTCCTCCTGAACCCCAAACCCCAGTCCTGACCTGCCTCCCAGAGCCAGCACCCTATACCCCCTTCTGCACCCCAACATTCTGCCCCAGCCCTGACCCTCCTCCCAGAGCCAGTACCTCATGCCTCCTCATTTACCCCAACCCCATGTCCCAGCTCTGACCCTCCTCCCAGAACTGTACCCCCTCCTGCATCCCAACCGCCTACCCCAGGCTCAGCCCAGAGCCCCCTCCCACACTGTGAACCCCTCAGACCCAGTCCAGAGCCTGCACCCCTTCCCAAACCCCAACCTCCTATCCCAGCCTGGTGAAAGTGAATGAGGGTGGGGAGGAGCGAGCGACCGAGAGAGGGGGGATGGAGTGAGCGGGGCAGGGTTTTGGGGAAGGGCCAGGGCCTTGGGGAAGGGGTGGGGTTGATCCTGGGTTGCCCTTAGACTAAAGAGTGATCTTGGGTGTAAAAAAGGTTAGAGACCACTGCCTTAAAGCAAACCAGCCTCAGGCCTCGACCCAGACACCCAAGTCAAATATGACAAGGATTACTGAAAATCTTATTCATCATATAAGAAAGTTCTGCCAATCCCAAAGGATCGGACACATTACTTCCCAAGTTAATGAATACTTCAGATCTTACTGAAATACACACTTGCAGCCAATCCTTATTAAATAAACTAAACTTTATTTAAAAAGAAAAGAGAGAGAGTTTTGGTTAAAAGATCAATGTACATACGGACATGAGTACAATTCTGAGATCAGATTCATAGGAGAGATGGTGAGCTTTGTAGTTGCAAAGAGTTCTTTCAGAATTAATCCATACGTTATAGTCCAATGTCCATTTCAAGGTGATCCAGATGAGATTGGAGATCTCAGTCTTATGACTTAAGCTTCCCCTGCATGAAGTCTCAAGCAGATCTGAGATAAAAAGAATCAGGACCCAAGGGATTTTTATACAGTTCCAGGCCTTCTCTTGACAGCTCAGAGTCCTTAGGCAAACAATCAGCAATCATGGAGATTTTGAAGTAGACCTATTTCCTAAGCATTACAGGTAATTAGCTACATGGATTAACATAATGCAATTTATCCATTAGGCAGTTTATCACAAACTTCAAAGAGACATATAGACAATGACATTACTTGACCCAAGATTCATCTAAATGTTCATATTCCCTTTTGATCTCTGCATGAATAGCTATAGTGACAGATAGGAATATCTGTTTACATGGATAACATCTAACAAGATATAAATGAACATATACAATTAGTATCACCTCTAAGTCTCTAACAATACAGGTTTGCATTTCACAATTCTAGCCTATCTAACATGGAATGGCTTTAATTACCGTTTGCATAATTTTCTAACATGTCTCTAAAGGTTGACTCTGGGTCATTTAGCCTGCGAGCCGCTTAATCCTTTCTGGCCATGCGTCACACTTTGTATAAGATTTGTTGCAATTATATAACAGTGTTAGCAACAATGATTTGCATGGTCATACTCTAATCAGATAACATCAATATATTTTTACTTTTTATGCTAAACTAATTGTACTACAAATTTTTGTGTATAAAAAAAAAAAGCTACATGACTCAAATTTTAAGACAGATATTTGTATTTTCTCAGATAATGACAAGAGGCAGCCTGATGTCTTTCATGCTTTGAAAATGGGTAAGCATTAAAAAAAAACCACCACTACATCTGTTTCTTGAGACTGTAGGGCAGGCTTACTTGCTAACATGGGAAATTGAGACAGTGTGTACTGGAGTTACAGGCTACTTTGCCCTTTCCTTACTATTTAGATAAAGATATGAACAAAAGCTACATCAATGCTTAGAGTATCAAAGGATGCAAAATCAGAGGTTCTGACAAGCTAAAAGAGACATTCACTGCTCGTGATTCCTTTGACACACTGGGAGGATATCAAAATGAGAAATCCACTCTGACATTTTCAGGACTCAATTACAAGCAAATACCAAGGTGGATAGAGTGACAGTCATCAAGAATTCTTCTTGCAGTGTTGCAGGAGGACAGTACTGTAACAAGAGCTGTGCCATGCTGATTCTGTCAGTCTTTCAAAGTTTGTATATAGTCCCTCAGTTCCTGCCAGTAGACTAGATGATGTGTAACTTGATTAATCTACCTTTGCCCTGGCTGAGACTGATGACCAGGCTGTCAGGAGATGATGAGGTGGATGCTGATGTCCCAACTGGTATTGACAATCAGCTTCTCTAGATGACAACACTGGAGTATCTTCTGTATCCTCATGAGACCCCAGCAAGTCCAGGACATGGCTATCAACATGGATGAGACTTTGAACCTGTAGGCTCCATCAGTACAAGAAGAGACCCATGCATTCTTGAGCATAGCCCTGATCAAACTGACCATCTACATACACCCTTATCTGATATAAGTGTTATCAAGAAGTATAACACTTAGGAACACAGGAAGAACCCACCAGTGACTGGAAAGATAAGCAGATAAGAAATTAAAATCCAGTGTACACAGCAAATAGACTACCCAAACAAAGTCAAAACAGGTGTCCAGAGTAGCAGCCGTGTTAGGTCTGTATTCGCAAAAAGAAAAGGAGAACTTGTGGCACCTAGAGACTAACAATTTATTAGAGCATAAGCCTTTTCGTGAGCTACAGCTCACTCATCGGAGCATGTTTGGTTTTTGCCACAAATGCATCCGAATGAAGTGAGCTGTAGCTCACGAAAGCTATGCTCTAATTAAATTTGTTAGTCTCTAAGGTGCCACAAGTTCTCCTTGTCCTTTTTGCGAAAATCAAAACCCAGATACATTAAAATATTTTACAGCCTTATGCGATCAGTAGAAGGCAGCATGTCAACCCATTCATGCAAAATGAGTTACCTAGTCTACATCATAGCAACCTGGCTTGCTGACACCATTTGTCCCATGCTAGGTCACTTGGGCCCACCAACCCAGTCCACAGAATGCAGTTTAGTAGGTGATGTAGCCATAATTCTCACTTCCAGATTCAAGTGCAGGAAAAATATACTTGAAACAAAATCTTTGTGATTCATCTATCTGCCCGATAAGATCAGGGACAAATCCAGTGACTTTTTAGAAGAGCAGCTTGAGATGCTATCTGACATAGTAATGAAGAGCTGAAGATCCGTTGTCTTAAAACACCAACATTCAAATGGATGATGCCATAGATGCAGCTGCACAAAATCTCTTATCCCTGCTATCAGGTGGGTTCTTTACCTTTCTTCTGCAAACCTGAGGTGGTGTGGTCTAGGTCATTCAGGACAACAAGTCTGTAATATACTGAGTCATCAAGCAAAGAGGAGCAACAATAGCAAAATGTTTTGGCACTCAACAGTGAAAAAGTTCTGAAGGGCCTAGCTAATGTTTTTCTATCAGTCAAAGACCCAGTTACCATCTGGGATCTGATGCTCACTATCCTATCGAGAAAAAGAGGCTTCCTGATGACGGTGACATGAATAAGAAGAGTGAGTAAACTATAGAGTCTTGTGTGTGACCCTCCATTTCAAGTTTTTCACAAGGCCATGGTTGTTATATGTACCCACACCAAGACCTTAATGAGATAATTAATTTTCTGGTGTGTGTATGTTTCTCATAAGCCTCATGCACCTGATGAAGAAGCTAGACTTTACACTGTGGATTTTAAGAGAGCCTTGAGTTTTACTTAGATAAATCTAGGGTGTTTAGAAAATTACTTAGATTTCTTTTTATTCCATATGAGAAACATTGTAAGGGAAATGTCATTATATCTTGACATCTGTCCAGATGGATTAGATTGTGCACAGAGACTTGTTTTTATTTTAGCTAGTGTTCCCAAATTAGAAGGACTTTGTGGTAATTCAACAGGAAGTACCTCCTGTGGTTGTCTTCATCACATTTAAACTGAGAAGCATAAGATTATGATTACACAATGATAATACCTAGACTTGCCTCCAGATCTGATGCTTTTACAATTGATGTTAAATTAAAAACTCTTCAGGCCACTATTTCTGGAGTTTGTACTGCTTGTCAAACTAGTAGTACTGGAAATGGGCAGGGATTACCCTGACACAGAAAGAGATGATACTTGCCAATAACTGCAGTTCTTCAAGGGTGTTGCTTCCCTACATTCATGCTATCCACCCATCTTCCCTTTTTTCCTCGGAGTCCTCTCAAATCTGTTAAGGTGCTAGAGTACAGTAGAAGTAACATGACCTCAGAGGCTAACAGGCTCCTTTGTGGTAAAGTTTTGACACCACGTACAGTCATGAAAGTGAAACAGGATTTTAGGCCTGGTTTAAGTGCAAATCAAAGTGCGACCTTAACTACAGAGTCAGTACCAATGTCTGCATAATATTTAATAAACACATTTTATACACCTGCTCTAGGGATTTATCCTTGGAATTATGGGATAGTGTTGTGCACAGGAAAAGACTGGAGGGAGCACTTTATATGGATATGGACTATGTATATGGATATGTACATGGATGTATATGGATATGGACTACTTTACACTCCGCCAGTTTATGCAAAACAGGACAAATACGCTGATCAGATGAAGGAACAAATAGTGCTACAAATTCTTAGTTATAACATTTAAACTTGAAATAAATGTGCAGTTCTCTAATGTAAATGGAGCTATAGTGTATGTGAAGTAATTATATTTCTGTTGATGTTGCTATTTCATTTAATTTTCATAGTACAATACAACATTTTAAAGGTGATACATATTTTGATTCTTTATTTTTCTTTTTAAGTAAGAATATTTTTGTCAATGTTAGCAAATCAAAATATATATTAATTTAGAGGCTGAGAAATTGTCTATTCCTAATATATAACATTATTATATTTTGTGACTTTCTTCATAGGAAATTTTCAGCTGGTTAAAGAGATTGCAGATGAAGACCCAAATCAAGTTAATATTATTAATGGTGATGGTGCTTCTCCACTGATGATTGCAGCTGTAACTGGACAGTTGGCTCTTGTACAGCTGCTTGTTGAGAGAAATGCTGACATTGACAAACAAGATAATGTTCATGGCTGGACAGCCCTAATGCAGGCCACATACCATGGGTAAGTGATTTTTCCCCTTGATTAGTGGTAGGAGAGGGTTTATTCTACTTCCTAGATATGGACTCAAAAGTAATCAATTAGATATTGGCTCAGAAAAGCAGAGGGCAAGCTAACTAAAAATTCTAGATACTGATGCCAAGGAACAATAAGTCCTATGCCGGTGAGAAACAGGCCTCTCTTAGGTGCTGGAACTTGTGGTATTGTTGATGTGATTTTCCTTGGTGCTAGCTTCAAAAGAAGCATCAGTTTTGGTATTGGGACCCTCAGGTTTCTCTAGTGGGCGCTATCTCCGGTACGTGGTTTGGAGACCCAGGGTACCAAGCCAGTACCAAGTAGAACCCTGTCAGTGCAGAGTAGCACTGGTTCAGAAGCCTCAGTCTCTAGTTCCCTCAACCACTCCTCAACCCAAGGAGAATAAGAGGAGGAAAGTTCTTAGGGAGCCCCAGTTATTGAACCAGAACTCTCTTACGAAGAAATAGCAGAAGAAGAAACATTGCATGGATCCAAGAATTGAATGGCAGATCTGGGGACTTCAGTGCTGGAGACCCTGAGTGCCAAACATTCTAATTTGTTTCAAAGATTTTGATGTGAGGTGTCCACTGTTTTCCCCCCATCAGAAGTGATGCCTCACTTTCTATGTTAGAGGGTTCCTTACTGGTGCCAGTCCCACAGAATTGAGAGCCACCTAGGTTGTCTATAGACAATATCTGGACAAATTCTAATTCAGGAAAAAGAGTGTGGCGTAAGAGGGAAGAGATGGAACATTAACACTCTTTCACATATGTGACCAATTCTTTTTTCCTTAAAGAAATAAAGATGTTGTTAAGTATTTGTTGAATCGAGGAGCTGATGTCAATCTACGTGCAAAAAATGGATACACAGCCTTTGACCTGATAATGCTACTGAACGATCCAGGTATGTTATGTCATAGAGCCCAAAGGAAATGCTTGCAATAACAGCACATGCAACAAGGAAAAAATCCCTTCTAATTTAGAAAATACACTTGAGTTGTAGAAAATAATCTCCCATGAGTTCCATGTGACAGAGAGAGATTATTTTCTGGAAACAGTATGCTTAATGGATTAAAGGGTCAGATAGAAATGTACGGAAATGTATGGAGTATAGCTTGTCCTTTTAGAATCTGTTTATTCCTGCTACCTGATTTTTCAAGTGTGGTGTAAAAATGCATGATTTGTGTCACCAGTGTCTTTTCAGTGATGTTGAATTATGATGGCCCAAAGGCACTCCTGTGACATCACTAAAAATAGAGAATAAAAATATAGAATAATTATGAAAGTGAAAGCGTCCACTTGCACAGATGTTTTAGTAATCAACAGTAAAAGGAAAGGAAAGAGTGTGTGCCATCATCTGGAAAGTGGTAAATCTTGGCAAATCTCTTTTTTAGCTCTGTAAGATCGAGTAAAAGTCACATTTGAGGAGGCCAACATCTTTTTATTGAAAAACATCCTAGAAAGAAAGGAAAAACACCTTAAATGAGGCTTTGTTAAAATGTTTTTAATGTTTCTGTTAAGCTGTCAAATAAATGACTTTAGCTTAGATTATTTGGCACTTTTCTGTTATTCTTACCTATATCTGAACTGGCTTTTCTGAAGCCAAAGAATACTGTTTCTGATGGAATTAACCTTTGCTATCTCTGTATTTCCTTCACTCCATCCGAGAGAGAGAACGAATGAACAGGCAGGGGACTTCTACAAAATAATAATAATTAATAATAAGGAAGGTGAAAAAAACTGAACGCTAAATAGTTCTTACTTCTGTTATCACCCAGTTGACTAGTGTTGAATGGCAATCAGTAGAGCTATACTGACGTCTTGATTGGACAGTGTTCCAAGCTATACTGTGGGTTATTGACAGTACATATCTGCTTGTGACATGTTGCAGTATCACAGGCAAAAACGTAGAGAAAGAAAATGAATTCAGGAATGCTACTGCTTTGACAGGCCCTTGGCACTCGTGCTGATACAGTGCAAGCAGGGAGCAGAGAGGAAGACTGCAGCAGAAGGCTGGGTGATCTGCAGGCAGTTAAACCCTCAAGCTCACAGATCCCAGTCAGCTAGGCAGAACACCTCCCACTCCATGATCTTTTTCATTCAGGGCATCACAACAGAGACTCCTTTCTCAGCTGTGTTCTCTAAAGTTTCCCACTATTGCAGAATCACTTGTGGGAGCTCTGGTGTACACAAGGGGCTGAGGATTGTCATTTCTTTAATAACTGACAGGTACCTGCACTTTATCTGGATTGGAGCTCTCACTAGTAGAGCTGCACCCAGGGCAGCAATAGTGGGGATATTTTAGGTGGGGGGGAGGAAATCTACTGAAGTGTTTTTTCTTGTGGTGAATGTCAACTTGCAGAGCTGATGAAGGTTTCCGGTTTTCTACCCAGTCAGGCTACTGTGTAGGCCAGTTCATTCCTTCTGAAAGTCTCTTTTGGTTCTGTTGGAAATAAGAAAGTTTTACAGAACTTTTTTCGAGCATCAGCACTGCAAAGACACACATATTTAGTTCCAAATACAAAATGTCCATGTTTCCCTAAATGTCATGTTATTCCACTCATTGTGCTTACTAACTCTGCACACTCAAGTCTCCCTCCCAGCCACTGTCAAATCTTCCACTAGTCCATCTCCCCTTAGATCATTCTGTCCCCTTCCACTGCAGCATGTAAAATAATCAGGGATTAGATTTGCAAAAGTGCTTAAGTTAGCAAAACCAGTCCCATTGAAAGTCCTAGCTCCCTTAGGTGTTCCTAATGCCCTTGGATCTTGTCTTTGTGACACGTTACTGCTTGGCAAGCCAGAGTGTGACTCTACAGTGCACTAGCTTGCTGTACAGTAACATCCCATATAGGATGTTGACATCTTCATCATCTGGACCCATGGAAAAGAAGCTCTTGAGGAATTCCACCATGATTTCAACAATTTCCATCCCACCATCAACCTCAGCCTGGACCAGTCCACACAAGAGATCCACTTCCTGGACACTACGGTGCTAATAAGCGATGGTCACATAACCACCACCCTATATCGGAAACCTACTGACCGCTATTCCTACCTACATGCCTCTAGCTTTCATCCAGATCATACCACTCGATCCATTGTCTACAGCCAAGCGCTACGATATAACCGCATTTGCTCCAACCCCTCAGACAGAGACAAACACCTACAAGATCTCTATCATGCATTCCTACAACTACAATACCCACCTGCTGGAGTGAAGAAACAGATTGACAGAGCCAGAAGAGTACCCAGAAGTCACCTACTACAGGACAGGCCCAACAAAGAAAAGAACAGAACGCCACTAGCCATCACCTTCAGCCCCCAACTAAAACCTCTCCAACGCATCATCAAGGATCTACAACCTATCCTGAAGGACGACCCATCACTCTCACAGATCTTGGGAGACAGACCAGTCCTTGCTTACAGACAGCCCCCCAATCTGAAGCAAATACTCACCAGCAACCACACACCACACAAAAGAACCACTAACCCAGGAACCTATCCTTGCAACAAAGCCCGTTGCCAACTCTGTCCACATATCTATTCAGGGGATACCATCATAGGGCCTAATCACATCAGCCACACTATCAGAGGCTCGTTCACCTGCGCATCTACCAATGTGATATATGCCATCATGTGCCAGCAATGCCCCTCTGCCATGTACATTGGCCAAACTGGACAGTCTCTACGTAAAAGAATGAATGGACACAAATCAGACGTCAAGAATTATAACATTCAAAAACCAGTTGGAGAACACTTCAATCTCTCTGGTCACTCGATCACAGACCTAAGAGTGGCTATACTTCAACAAAAAAGCTTCAAAAACAGACTCCAACGAGAGACTGCTGAATTGGAATTAATTTGCAAACTGGATACAATTAACTTAGGCTTGAATAGAGACTGGGAATGGATGAGTCATTACACAAAGTAAAACTATTTCCCCATGGTATTTCTCCCTCCCCCCCTCCACTGTTCCTCTGATATTCTTGTTAACTGCTGGAATTAGCCTACCTTGCTTGTCACCATGAAAGGTTTTCCTCCTTTCCCCCCCCTGCTGCTGGTGATGGCTTATCTTAAGTGATCACTCTCCTTCCAGTGTGTATGATAAACCCATTGTTTCATGTTCTCTGTGTGTGTGTATATAAATCTCTCCTCTGTTTTTTCCACCAAATGCATCCGATGAAGTGAGCTGTAGCTCACGAAAGCTTATGCTCTAATAAATTTGTTAGTCTCTAAGGTGCCACGGGTACTCCTTTTCTTTTTGCGAATACAGACTAACACGGCTGCTACTCTGAAACATCCCATATAGGCATTGCTTCAATACACAAAAGGTCCACAGTGCGCTTTGCAATATGGCTGTTTGAAACAGGTGGTCACACAGTAATCCTTAGACACTTTTGCAAATCCCATCTCTAACCCTTGTGTATTTCATTAAAAACTTTGGGTGAAATCCTGACCCCAGTGAACTTAATACTAAAACTCCTATTGTCTTCAGTGCTGTCAAGGACCCACACTTTGTTTTTAGAATACGTATTGCCAGTACAAAATACTACTTTGCTAATGTATGTCTTGCTTATGGTTTATTCTCCTCTATCTTTCCTTCCATTCACTCCACTTTGTTTTTTTCTGCTTTGTGTCTTGGTGTATTCTCAATCATTTTCACTATCTTGTTTCACATAGATTAATTTTTACACTGTTTTTAATGGCTTTTAAAATGTGCAGTTTATTTTTTTTTCTAGGTTCATTGTCATTTTTTTTGTCTCCCAAATACTTTTTTTGATTCTGTCTCATTCTTCAGCATTTTTTCCCTTCAGGAGTCTCTCTCTTTCCCTCATTTTGCCCTCCCATCTTCACCCTTATATTCATTCTTTCCTCTCCCTCTTTTTCTGTTTTTTCCCTCCTTTTTTTTTTCCACATCTTTTCAGTCTCTTTGTTGTGTAATCTGAGCATTGCTCTTCCCTCTGGAATTTGTCTTCAAACTTCCTCCCTCCAATCTATGCTCAAGGAAAGAGAAGAGAATATCCTTTCTCTCTGCTCTCTTCTTCTGTTTCAGGTGAGAAAAAGTAACTTCTTGATGGTCTTGTTAGCCCCCATCAAGCAGCTGTCAGGTTCATTTGTTAAAGTGCTCTTGATTCTGACTGAGCAGAGCTCTCTTCTTACTGTTCAATACTCCTTAGTCTAGTTCTAGTGACTCAAGCACTGATAGTGCTTCTGTAGATCTGGTGGTATAAGTACCACTGTGTAAGTCAGCAGCTCACTGAGCGCAGGGCCACCATTCAATATTTGTGGTCAATCCACCTTTGTATCTGAATGTAACGGAAGTTTCACCTGGACAAGAATAAAAAGGGAGGGCAAAACAGCACCAGAATTTTAGATCTGTGTGTCTGGTGCTGTTGCCTTACACTCTCATAGAATGCATAGGAGCAGCTTCAGCATATCAATCCTGGTTATACATTTGAGATGAAAGGACATTTACGAGTAAAACAAAACAAAAACTGAATTTGTTTTTTCTAGACACAGAACTTGTACGTCAACTAGCATCAGCCTGCATGCAAGTAGACAAAGACAAGGGTAAGCAGAACAACAAATCATCTTTGCCCTGTTCTAGAAGTAGGCAATCTTTAAATACCCCGATGTTGCCAGATGACAAGGGAGGATTAAAGGTAAACACATTTCAAAAGTACTCTCTCTTTGACGATTTCTGCATAAATAACAAATGTACAATTTACTCTAAGGTATGAAGTATGGAAAGACACCACAAGAAAGTGTTTGGGACCTCGGACATAACTAACATATTTGCTTTCTGCAAGCCAAGTATACATTAGTCCTCTTTGATTTTCTAAGATGTGGATTGTGGTAGACTTTTTGGCTGCTGGAGTGGTGGTAAGGACAGGGGGTGGAACTGTTTCTTTAATTTTAGAGGAAAGTTGATGTAAGCACCCTTACAAAGAAACTTATTCCGGAGTGGGAAAAGTCACTGTGTAGTTAAGATTATAACTGAGTTTCCATTTTAATCCTGATTTTAATTCTCATTCTGAAAAAAGTTGTATTGGCCTAAAATTGGTTAGGTTACATCTGCAGCCAAGTTAGAATTTTTCTACAGCATTCAAAGTGAATGTGATATGGGATTTAATTAGTATTGTGAGTGGAAGAGGGGGTTGTGGGCTGCTCTTATGCTGACAGTAAGATCAGTTCCCTTCACTGCAGTTCCAGCTCTGCCCATCCCCTCTCTGCCAGAGGAGGAAGCTGAGACGGGGCAGAGGTGCAGCAGTAGGGAGCACCAGAGCACTGCTTCATGCTCTGCAATAGAGGGAACTGCTCTAAGTATCAGTGCAGGGCCAGCTATCTGGCTCCAAAGCTCAGGGCTTTTATGTGAGGAAGGGAGCCCCTGCCCTGAAAAAAAGGGGACATTAGTGGAGTTAATCTCTGAGGGTGGTGTCAGATCTACATGTCGTCCTCTTTCTGTGGTCTCACATGCTGCATCAAGGGTAAGGTGATGGGAGCATTCAGACAGCCCCACCAGACTATCCCCTCATAACAGTCCCAGGTGTTGGAGTTATGCTTCCCATCATCCCAGGTAGTGCTGTATTCCCTCTGCCTGGAACTGCAGGTGGGTCACCAGCTGAGGGAAGCTGTTAGAGGAGCTGGGCTGGCACTACAGCACTAAAGTTAGTATTAGAGGCAAGTTGTCCATGTGCCAGACAGCTAAAGCTGCTGTAGGAGGAATATTGCTACCAGCTCCTCTCTGCCAGCAGCAGGCAGGATAGGTCTGAACTCTGCATTCCTTTCAGACCCCTAGCTCCTCCCTCTCTTTGTTCCCTCTAGGCTCCTTGCTAGGCTCTGAGGGGGCAGGAAAAGGAAGAAAGCAGGTGGTAGCGGAAGTCTCTCAGCTCTATTATATAATGGAGTCTGTGCACTCATGTTTGCATTCCATGCATCAGATATGCAGCTTTCTATTGTAAAATGTATTGATGAAGGCTAATTTTTGTAGGCTAGGGAAATATGGATTCCATCAATGGCTCCTGCAAAATTTGGGAAGCACAATTATTTAACTACCTCAGTGTCTGGTGCATTGGCCATCTGGATCACATGCTGCTGTAATGCACTATAGCCCTGCAGACCTTCACCACAACGACACTCATTGCATATTACAACCCCCAAGTGAGACTCACCTGATTGATAATTATCCAGAACAGCTGTCTTTCACAGAACAATTATCATTTTTTTGCAGAATAAGGGGAGCCCTCATATTTGTGATTTGGCACTGTAGTGTCAGGACTTGCTCATCACTGAGCTACAGAGCGGACACTTTATCCTGAACAAAGAAAAGGAGTACTTGTGGCACCTTAGAGACTAACAAATTTATTTGAGCATAAGCTTTCGTGAGCTACAGCTCACTTCATCGGATGCATTCGGTGGAAAATACAGTGGGGAGATTTATCTACACACACAAAGAACATGAAACAATGGGTTTTATCATACACACTGTAAGGAGAGTGATCACTTAAGACGAGCTATTATCAGCAGGAAGGGGAGGGGGTGAAGGAGGAAAATCTTTCATGGTGATAATCAAGGTGGGCCATTTCCAGCAGTTAACAAGAACGTCTGAGGAAAAGTGGGGGGTGGGGTGGGGGGGAGAAATAACATGGGGAAATAGTTTTACTTTGTGTAAACACCCATCCACTCCCAGTCTCTATTCAAGCCCAAGTTAATTGTATCCAGTTTGGAAATTAATTCCAATTCAGCAGTCTCTCGTTGGAGTCTGTTTTTGAAGCTTTTTTGTTGAAGGATAGCCACTCTTAGGTCTGTAATCGAGTGACCAGAGAGATTGAAGTGTTCTCCAACTGGTTTTTGAATGTTATAATTCTTGACGTCTGATTTGTGTCCATTTATTCTTTAACGTAGAGACTGTCCAGTTTGACCAATGTACATGGCAGAGGGGCATTGCTGGCACATGATGGTATATATCACACTGGTAGATGCGCAGGTGAACGAGCCTCTGATAGTGTGGCTGATGTGATTAGGCCCTATGATGGTGTCCCCTGAATAGATATGTGGATAGAGTTGGCAACGGGCTTTTTTTGCAAGGATAGGTTCCTGGGTTAGTGGTTCTGTTATGTGGTGTGTGGTTGCTGGTGAGTATTTGTTTCAGGTTGGGGGGCTGTCTGTAAGCAAGGACTGGCCTGTCTCCCAAGATCTGTGAGAGTGATGGGTCGTCCTTCAGGATAGGTTGTCGATCCTTGATGATGCATTGGAGAGGTTTTAGTTGGGGGCTGAAGGTGATGGCTAGTGGCGTTCTGTTCTTTTCTTTGTTGGGCCTGTCCTGTAGTAGGTGACTTCTGGGTACTCTTCTGGCTCTGTCAGTCTGTTTCTTCACTTCAGCAGGTGGGTATTGTAGTTGTAAGAATGCATGATAGAAATCTTGTAGGTGTTTGTCTCTGTCTGAGGGGTTGAAGCAAATGCGGTTATATCGTAGAGCTTGGCTGTAAACAATGGATCGTGTGGTGTGATCTGGATGAAAGCTAGAGGCATGTAGGTAGGAATAGCAGTCAGTAGGTTTCCAGTATATGGTGGTGTTTATGTGACCATCGCTTATTAGAACTGTAGTGTCCAGGAAGTGGATCTCTTATGTGGACTGGTCCAGGCTGAGGTTGATGGTGGGATGGAAATTGTTGAAATCGTGGTGGAATTCCTCAAGGGCTTCTTTTCCATGGGTCCAGATGATGAAGTTGTCATCATTGTAGTGCAAGTAGAGTAGGGGCATTAGGGGCGAGAGCTGAGGAAATGTTGTTCTAAGTCAGCCCTAAAAATGTTGGCATACTGTGGGGCCATACGGGTACCTATCGCAGTGCTGCTGATTTGAAGGTATACATTGTCCCCAAATGTGAAATAGTTATGGGTGAGGACAAAGTCACAAAGTTCAGCCACCAGGTTTGCCGTGACATTATCGGGGATACCGTTCCTGACGGCTTGTAGTCCATCTTTGTGTGGAATGTTGGTGTAGAGGGCTTCTACATCTATAGTGGCTAGGATGGTGTTTTTAGGAAGATCACCGTTGGATTGTAGTTTCCTCAGGAAGTCAGTGGTGTCTCGAATATAGCTGGGAGTGCTGGTAGCGTAAGGCCTGAGGAGGGAGTCTACATAGCCAGACAATCCTGCTGTCAGGGTGCCAATGCCTGAGATGATGGGGCATCCAGGATTTCCAGGTTTATGGATCTTGGGTAGCAGATAGAATACCCCAGGTCGGGGCTACAGGGGTGTGTCTGTGCGGATTTGTTCTTGTGGTTTTTCAGGGAGTTTCTTGAGCAAATGGTGTAGTTTCTTTTGGTAACCCTCAGTGGGATCAGAAGGTAATGGCTTGTAGAAAGTGGTGTTGGAGAGCTGCCTAGTAGCCTCTTGTTCATATTCTGACCTATTCATGATGACGACAGCACCTCATTTGTCAGCCTTTTTGATTATGATGTCAGAGTTGTTTCTGAGGCTGTGGATGGCATTGTGTTCTACACGGCTGAGGTTACATCGCTGCTACAGTTTAGCCCACGTATCAAAAACAATTCTGCCCCACCAGCCTGTGGTTGTGCGCCAAACCCAGAAGTGTCATGTCATCTACAGAAGAACTGCAAATAGCGTATAAGGCCATCTACTCATACCCCAACCACCACTTCTTACTTGAAACATGAATGCTCTGAATTGCTGGTCTTGTCTCTTTCTTGCCAGAGTTACTCTCAGAACCACCACCACTGTCAACTTGCCACTCACTTTCAGGGACCTTGCTGAGCAAGGAACAAGAACAGAGCTTTCATCCTGGCTTCCATTTTTGAGAAAAAGGATACGAAATAGTGCTGGCACCATGGGATTAACAGGATTTACCCCCAGAGAATTATGGGAGTTTGACTTCTCTTCTGGGTTTTGAGAACCTCAGTAGCTGTACTGGAACTGTAGAGAAGGTAGACAGAGGGCAGATGGACTGCAGTGGTGTAGTATAGTGATAGCGTTGATGTGAGACAAACTGTACCTGAAACTGCCTGGCTAATATGGACATGGTACACTGTAGATACTCACTGGGGAGCCATCCCACCAATTTAATTCCCAATTGTTCAGTTATTCCATGTAAGCTAGGTCTTTGGAAGAAGTTAATAATTGCACAATGTTGCTCATTATGTTGCTGTGTAATATACCTTACGAACATAAAATTATTCATTTACTATCAAGTGATGTACTATGACCCAGTACCTCCTCTCGATGTCCTTGTAACAGTGACCAGGCTGAAACTGCCCACGTCTGCAGGATCCACAGTAGTCAGAGAGAGCTAGACGTCACTGGTTCCCCAGTGTCTCTGAACTGTTGTATCCTGTTCATCAGGTCCCCAGCTTACTACAAAAAAACCTGTAAGGTTTGCCTGGAAGCTCCAGTCCTTTCAATCCATTTGAAAGCACCAATAAAAGTATATGGATGTTTGTATTTTAATGCTTTTTCTACCATCAGAGCCATTCCTTGGGTAGGGTGAATTGGGGTGACTGCTCTGGGCCCCACACTTTGGGGGGCCCTGCGGGCCAGTGCAATTGGCCGGCGAGGTCAATCCTGGAAGAGATGAATCAGTGACTTCCACCCCCGGCCCTGCACCCCCCTAGGGATGGCCCTGTCTACCATAATAAGTTCCTTTTGCTCAAGAAGTACAAAGAATTTTTTAAAAATAGGCAATACACATCCCAGTTTCATCAGCCTTTGCTCTAATGCAAAACCTTAACAGCTATCTGTGCATTGTTAAAATAGAATAACTTTACACACATATTGATGTTATGACAGTAAGACGTGCTAGATCTTGATACTGGAAAGCATGACGTTAGAGTATGAAGTTGTGCGTTGATTGGAAGATTAAATTACAGTACTTAGTACTGTAGTTTTAAAACTTCCCACCCAAAGTACCTGAGTAAATGCACATGCTTTGCTTTCACAGACAACATGACTATAGTGGAAAAAAATATGGAAAACTATTTACTAGGTCCAAAAATTGACAAGAGGTAAATCACATCCCTTCAAATTCACAATTTGACAATGAATTTCCTGTGATAGAAAAAATGTAGGGGGGGAGACGGGGCTTGAGTGGAGCTTGAAGATTCATTCATTTAGATGTATTCTACTTCAGTGTAGCTTTATGTACATAATATTTTATATGTTAAATTAGTTTTACTTTTTACTAATTTAAAAAATGATCATGTTAACACAGACAAACCTGTAATTTTTTATACATTTATATCTACCTATGTCTGTACATAAAGCTGCAATTCAGTCTAGGGCAGAGGTTCCCAAACTTTTCTTATTGCATACCCCCTTCCAGATCTACCAGCTGCCCATGTACTCCTACCTTTCTCATCACTGATACTTCGTGTGTTCTTCTTAACACCACATGTCTTTAGCCATCTATCCATATTTCACGCTTACATACAGATATTGTTATAGTGCTACATATACAACCAAAACCAAAACCCCTGACTAAGTTCTGAGCTCAGACTGGACAGTTGCTGGGCAACTGAATCCACGCTATCCTGTGATTAGAGGTGAAGGCTCTGTACGTCAGCATCTGTATCTGTGTTCTCATTGTACATCCTGAAGTAAATTAATTACCATATTTTATATAACAAATCCCATGGAGTTTTAAAGCTTCATCTGAGTAACCTATTATGAAAATGCAATAAATTAAGTAATTAATGGATAAAATCCAGCATTATACAATTTCTCCCGTGTACACCCCGGAGATGTCTTGCGTACCACCAGGTCTAGGGTATCGGGTGACATTGATAAACGGCTCTCTCAACTCTTGTAGTTTATCACTAAAATTCCTTGTCAGAATTATAGCTTTGTGCGAAGCTGAATTAATGCAACTTTTCTTTTACTTATATGTTAGAACAAAGTTGTCCTGTCTTCTCATCCCCCTAGTCATGGTGGAACAGAATGTCTAATAGATTCCGCAAGCTGAAGTTGACCCAAACATTGCGTCATGGATTTTCCACCAGTCAGTCTGTGCCTTTTACTGATGAGCCTGAGTCATCTTTGAATTCCACAATAAAAGCCACTTCACAGCCAGATGTGAACAACTCTGGAAACTGTGATACTGCAACAGCTTGGACCACAAATGTCAAAGCTAGCGGTAAAGTCAGAACTGCTTATATGATGTATGGGAAGTGTTCTATCATCTGGTAGTTTAGCTGGTGCCATATTTAATGTAATGCATTTGCTACAGATGAAAACATGTAATAAGTATGCAGTATATGGAAAGACACTGCACAGAGAGTTATTTTATCAGACTTGCACTGTTTTTTGTTAGTGATTGCTGTTGAACAATACATTTAGCATCACCCAGGAAGGAAACTGCTTAATACTGTGTCATGCCATTAGTGCAGTGGTTCTCCAACTTTTGTACTGGTGACCCCTTTCACATAGCAAGCCTCTGAGTGTGACTCCCCTCTTATAAATTTAAAAAAACCACTTAATATATTTAATACCATTATAAATGCGGGAGGCAAAGCGGGGTTTGGGGTGGAGGCTGACAGCTCGTGACCACCTGAGAGGTCCTGACCCCCAGTTTGAGAACTCCTGCATTATTGTGTGCTAGAAAATACCCTTGAAATGAGCAGTAGATTCATATTAGAGAGAGAAGGTGGGTGAGGTAATATTTATTGGATCAACTTCCGTTGAGCTACACAGAGTTTTTCTTCAGGTCTGGGAAAGGTACTAAGAGTGTCACAACTAACTACAAGATCGAACAGATGGTTTAGCACAGTGGTTCTCAACCAGGGGTACATGTACCCCTGGGGGCACACAGAGGTCTGCCCGGGGGCACATCAACTCATCTAGATATTTACAACAGGCTACATAAAAAGCACAAGAGAAGGCAGTACAGACTAAAATTTCATACAGACAATAACTTGTTTAAACTACTCTATATACTATACATTGAAATGTCAATACAATATTTATATTACAATTGATTTATTTTATAATTATATGGTAAAAATGAGAAACTCAGCATTTTTTCAATAATAGTGTGCTGTGACACATCTGTATTTTTATGTCTGATTTTATAAGCAAGTAGTTTTTAAGTGAGGTGAAACTTTGGGGTATGCAAGGCAAATGAGAATCCTGAAAGGTTGAGAGCCATTGGGTTTAGCATAAGTAGTTAGCACGTATTCTAAGGGAATGTGCCAGGATGGGTAAGGAATGGTGTCCCTAGCTTCTGTTTGTCAGAGGGTGGAGATGGGTGGCAGAAGAGAGATCACTTGATCATTACCTATTAGGTTCAGTTCCTCTGGGGCACCTAGCATTGGCCACTGTTGGCAGACAGGATACTGGGCTGGATGGACCTTTGGTCTGACCCAATATGGCCATTCTTATGTTCTTATGGGAATAGTCAAGGTGAATTGGCCCATTAACACCCCTGTTAGTTATAGAACAAAAAGAGGGGTTAGTGGGTATGAGCCCTGCAGTTTATGATGTAAAATATAAAAACAACAATGACCCAAATTCATCTTGGATATGTTGCCAGGGAAGTCAATGAAGTTGCATGAGGGATAGATTTATGCCATTGTATTTACTGAGTGAAACTGTTGTGGCATACAATACATTTGTCAAAATTATCCTTGGGAATAAGCATTTAGAGTTTTTAAAAATCTTTGATGTGTTTTTCAGGTGTGTGCACAAGAGCAGGCAAGGATGATGAATTATTGACAACCATGGTATGTTACAGTGCTGTAAATGTTCTCAACACTGAATAGAACATCATGCAACTCTCAATCAATCATTTACAATCCAAATTAGACAGGCAGTACAGTTCACTCATATTATCATACAAATGATACAGTGGTCACCATTAATAAAATAAACAGCATTTGCTGATGATCACTAGACAGTTGTATCCAAACTGCTGTATTTTTTCTCGTGTGAGGACAGGAAATAACTGCAATATTGCAGATGATATGGATTGGTAACTCTTGGTAAATATTGACGTTTATAGCAAGTACGATCCATTAGTTGATGGATGAACTTCTTATGGTCAATAATGACTTAAAAAGAGATCACTTGAATAGTTGGTTTATTGCTGAAAAGCCACATGAAACATTGTGTTCTAAGGAGGAATTTGAATGTAGTAAGGGATGTAACTCAGACTTATTTCACAACCAGTTACATGAATGAACATGCTCTGTTAGATAAAAGGGTAAGCTATAGTAAAATTCATGA
Source organism: Dermochelys coriacea (assembly GCF_009764565.3). NCBI lineage: Eukaryota > Metazoa > Chordata > Testudines > Dermochelyidae > Dermochelys > Dermochelys coriacea. The sequence continues at coordinate 152,781,726 of NC_050069.1, read as the reverse complement.
TGAACAAGGCATCATGCATTTTCAGCAATTTTTTACCTATCTCAAAACCTTCACTTTTTGGAGAAAGTTACAAAAAAAGGTATAATATAGATTCCTCCTCTCCTTTGTTATACTCCACCTTCAGATTCTGTTATAGCCTAGAGACTGCATTATTTTCAGTTGATAATCCCTTCTTGGCAATTGTAAAAGGTCAAATCACTCATGTTGATTTTATTAGATCTTAAAGAACCATTTATTTGATACAAGGGACAATGTGTTGTTGACTGAGGGAACTGGGGAAGAAGAGGACTTCAGTTTTTCTTCTTCTTCTTTTTTAGGAGAACCCAAAGGGACAGAGTTAGCAATTGTTCATTCTTTCCCAGGGTCTCATCTAGGAATCCACAGAGTTTTTATCTTGTCACTCCTCCTGTTTATCATTTGGAAGTGACTAATTAACTAGTTAACACTCCTGTTGACTTCACTAGGAGCCAGGATTAGGCCCAAAGGAACGAATGAAATAGATTTATACTTAACAGGGCAACTTGCACTATTTAAGTGAGCCAAGTTCAGGATATTACATAAACCTAGTGTATGATAACAGCTTTAATGGTCATTTGCATTGCTTCTGTTTATTATTCTGTATTGTACATCTTCAAAGATGATTGTCTTGATTAAATTGTTCTTTTGCCTGTTTAAAATACCCTTACTCCCCCACCATCCTTTTATTCTGATGATGTATATTAAAAGTCTTCCATTCTCTACATAGCTTCATTTCCTATTTTAAATGCATATAATTAGAGTCAAATAGATCTTTCTAAAAAGAGGTAATTTCTTTTTCTTCTCAGTTAAGAAGTGGTGCTCCATTTACTAGGCTACCTAGTGATAAACTGAAAGCAGTTATTCCTCCTTTCTTACCTCCTTCAAGTTTTGAGCTGTGGAATTCTGACCGAACACGAATGAACAAAGATCGCAAGACTGAACAGATGAGGACTGCCTTGCCACAGCGTGGGATCAAACATGATTTTAACAGCAGTGCAAACTCTGACATAGTAAGTGAATGCATTGTACAACAAAATATTGTATGTTGTTACCTCCAGGAAATTTTGGTTGATAAGGCACAGTAGTTTGATGCTGTCCCTCAGACTTATGGTCCCCTTGGATTCTTGCAACGTGTAGCTGTGAGAACATCTTGTAGAATCATGTATTTTCCATTGCAAGTTTTTTAAAATTTCTATATCTTCAGAATGGTTTGTCCCTGTAAACTCAGCTACTCAGGAAGAGAAGCATAAGTAGAGTAAGAGCTTGCATGCCACACTTTTCCTTGAATACAATAAGCTCCAGCACTAAGATGGTTTTGTCACAAAGTTCTGAGGTGATCATAGATTCCAAGTGAGATGGTTTAGTCCTCCAAGTAAGCTGCCTCGGTGTCTCAGAGTAGGGGTACTTTGAGTTTGAAATGAGTTCTAGAAGGAAGGAGGGGAAAAAAACAACTGAACTGAAAGAAAACAGATCAGTTACCTATAAGTCAGTTATCATAAAGATGACAGCAGCATGAGCGGATAATGTGTGGAGGGAGCAAAGCAGAAGAGGGCCAAGTATGGAGTCGGGGAGGCATTCACTCAAGGGCTAGAGGAGTGGAGAAGGACCCACCAAACCAGAGACTGAAGGAGCAATCAGACAGGTAAGAGAACTACCATGAGAGGACATAACTGCAAAAGCCACTGGAAGATGGGATTTCAAGGAGTGGATAGTGATGTAAAAGAATTCAAGGAGGATGTGGATAGAGTTGAGACTTTAATATTTGGCCAGAAAATCATTAGAGCCTTTAGTGAGAACACTTGCTGTGGAGTGAAAAAGGTTGAAATGGGATTAAAGAGGTCGGAAGAGAGGAACTCGCAGCAGTAGTTGAGGTTTAGTTAGTGCAGAGGGGCAAAGGGATGGTAGAGAATCAGGTAGTGAGCCCAAGGGTGTTTTTGTAAGATGGGGAAACTAGAGCAGGACTTTGTATTAGATAAATTTTACATGTGATTTTATGTACTGATCTTGAGACTTTGTATTGCTCATGTTATACTGATGACAAAAATCAGAAGAAGAGGACTATTTTTATATTACTACTTTATTCCTTGTTGAATTAGGATTTTGTAATGTTCAAGAAAATAATCATATTCATTTCTGATATCCATTTTGATCCTCAGAGAAAGTCACTATCCTTTGTGGTAAGTAAAATTGTGTTTAAAGCTTTATCTGCCATTTCTTCAAGAAAGAAATTTTAAAAGTGTATATATTTCTTGCTCTTTTAGACATCTGTTACCAAAGGAACTAGACCGGTCAAATTGCCAGCCTTTGCAAGAAGACCTGCTTCTCCCTCAAATTCAAGCAACTTCAACCACTCGCCACACTCTTCTGGTGGATCCAACAACATCACTGGAATTAACAGACATGGTGGAGAACTCCATAATAGATCAGGTGGATATATATATATATATTTTCAATTTCATATATAAAAATTAAGACAGATTCAACTAGGTAATCTAAATTCACAGGTAAAGTAGAAATTACACAAATGACTGCAAAACTGCCATTAACTTTGTTGAAACCACAGACAGTCACAGTAGGGGACTGTAGCAGATTGAGTACTCACCGCCGCCTCCTGCTGGTCATCCGGGAATTAGCTCATTCCAGCACTCGAAGTGCCTCCTGCTGGCCGGTGTCTCTCCTGCCTCAGGCCCCCATGTCCCTCCCGGATCCCGGTGCCATCTTATCTTGGGGTGCTGCCCCACAGCAGTGCCCCCACTCTCTGGGTCTCCCCTCCCAGGGGAACCCCCAACCCTCTAAGCCCACCTTCCTCATCTATCCCCGTTTCCCTGGGGCAGACTGCAGTCTGTAATGGCCACTCATCAATGGCAAGGGGCTTGGACCAGCTGCCTCTGCCTATCCTCGGGCTGCACCTCTATAGCCCCAGTACCTCCTTAGGTCTTTAACAAGGCCTCAGCCTGGGGAGTTGCCGGCTGGAGCTCCCCAGCTCCTTTTTCCCTTCTCCAGCACTGCTCTGCTTCAGGTACCCTTGTGCTCCCAGGCAGCTAGGTCCTTCCCACTCCACAGATGGAGTGAGTCTCCCAGCTCCTCCCTTAGCCCTTCTTATGCCAGGCCCTGATTGGCTGCCTCAAGCCCGCTTATGATTGGCTCCCAGGATAGCCCTTTTCCACGGCTGGATTTAACCCTTCCAGACTGGAGCGGGGTGACTGCCCCGTTACAAGGACCTAAGGGCCCAGTCATGCATTTGGAATCACAGAAGCTGACCCTGCATCTGAGGAACCGCAGTGACTTTAATTGGGGTACATCCATATAGCTTAGATTGCAGGAGTGGGTATGCTGTCCTAAAGGACGTTTCTACCTTAATATTTCTTTAATGAATTTTAGTCTTTTTTTCATGTATCACTTTTTTTCTGGATGAAAATTTTTGATGTTTTAATTAAAAGAAACAAAAATCAAACTACCAGTGTTCATGCCAAGCCTATCCAAAAGAAGACATTCCAGGCATAAAAGCTATTAAAAATACATGCCTGCTTTATCCCATTTTTGCATATATTATGGTAGAGACTTTCATAGCATGATCGTATAACATTGGATAATGTAAGATACTGAAATTGAAAAATATTTATTTTGTAAGTATGGGTTAAGTCTGTGGAGGTACATACATATTTCATAAAGTAATTGTGGTAATTTTAACATGCCAGAAAAGATTTTGACTTCAAAACCTGTTGTAGTAATTTAACATGTGACAGGTTCCCAAAACACAGAACAAAAGATCATATCACTAAGAAATGTATTTGATACACATCTCTGGAAAGAATCTAAAGATTAAACCATTTTCTCAATATGAAGAAATATATTTGTAATATTTTGACACAGAATAGAGGGTACTGGCACCTGTCCTCCCAGGGGCATGAACCTGTCTGTAGCCACCTGAGGATTCTTTACTGATTATATCACAAAAGAGCTACATTTACTCACAAGTATCACTAGGTGAAATTCTGTGGCCACTGTTATGCAGGAGGTCAGACTGGATTGTTGCAATGCTTCTTTCTCATCTTGAAATCCATAAAATTTATACTTCTTTTGTCTGCCATTTTCCTCCGCAGTTCAATGGGGTTATATTATTGCAGTTGTAGACAGGGAGTTTTTTCCATGTATTTTCATCCTGAATGTAAAAGGTGTTTTACACCAAGAGGGGAATAAATGTAGTTTAATCAGAATTGCTAGGGATTTCAGATCCGGGGTGGATAGAAACACCACTTTCATTCTACACATAGATCAGAAACCACTTCAGCTCATGGTGGAAAAGAGCTGAATCATCCTTCTCCATTGCATCAAGCATTGGCCACCCCGTGTCCTCATGAACTGTTGCTGGGTCAGATAAAGTCTAGCCTTACTAGGGGGATGCTGTGATTTTTGCATTCTACAACAGATGATCACTGGACATTTTTGGGTTGTTTTAGAGTTTTCTCCTCATCTACCAAATATATTTTATTATTTGTACCAGGGTAGTGCCTAGAGGCCCCAATCAGGATTGGGACCCCATTAAGCTACGTAGTGCACACAAATTAAAAGATGGTCACTGCCCCAAAGAGTTTACAGTGTAAACTCCCAACCATGAGAATAAAGAACCTTACTGGATACCCTCTGTACCTCTGAAATGTTACTGCCGCTGCCCAAATTCTGCCAATCTGCTGAATCAGAAAACTAATGTATAGATGGAGTCTAGCAGCCCTACTCCAGTAGATCTCTACTCAGTTGATGTAATAGGATTCACCTCCTCACAAACACAAAAGTGATCCCCAAAGACCTACCGGGAGGCCACCAACAGGATCTCCAAGGGGCTGGCCTATTAAAGGTCTCCCACCTTGAGGAAGAGAAGACCAGGAGCAGCAGAGTGGTAGAAACAACGTGAATGTGTTTCACAAGCCCAGTGACCTGGTGGGTTCATCAGAAACATCTGAATGGTTTTCCTGCCTGCAGGCAGTGCCCCTCAGTAGGATTTGAGGAAATACTTGCAGCTAACAATGTGTGTCTTTCATCATCTCGATCACTTTGCTTACATGCATCTCTTTTCTCCACACTTCATTTGTATCTTTTCATATTAAGAAATTCTTCAGGATAGACACCAGAGGTTCAATTCTGGTTCTGTTAAAACCAGTGAAAATTTTGCATAATGACAGGTTTCAGAGTAGCAGCCGTGTTAGTCTGTATCCGATGAAGTGAGCTGTAGCTCACGAAAGCTTGTGCTCAAATAAATTTGTTAGTCTCTAAGGTGCCACAAGTACTCCTTTTCTTTTTAGTGAAAATGTTGTCGTTAACTTCCATAGATCCAGAATTTCATCCTGTGTCTTCATAAGGCCCCTCACACAGTAAGACCCTGTTACAGGGAAAGCTGGTCCTTTAAGGAGAATTTAGGCCCATCTCTTAGCAATGCCTAATTTTGTACTGGATCGTGGGACTTCAAGTCCAGGAAGCATTAACTGATAGTGAGCAAGTTCACTGGGAAGGAAGAAGCATCCTATCAAGAGCTTCATGCTGTCAGTAGTGGGAGAGATTCAAGAAGAGTAGCAGCTGCTCAGGGAAACTCTCCAGGATCTGGTGTCTATATCAAGGCTGACATGATTCCCTGTGAAGGAGCCAGAAACAAAACCTGTGAGAGGCTTGGCTGAAGAGACCTGAGCAAGACCTGACCAGAGACAGGCATTGTAGGGGATGTCCCCAGGAAGATAATGGAGAATGGCAGTCTTGGGTTTGGAGCAGATTGGTGTAGGGGCCTGTACTAAATGGAGGTCACAAGACACCTCCTAGAAAGGTTATGTGCAAGCTCCTGCATTGAGGAGAAAAAGGACAGTTAAGCCTGAGGTATTGCAAAATCTGACTGATCCCTGCAATGGAGATTGTTGTCAGCTCTTGATACAAGGGGAGAAGGAGGTCCCCTGTGTCAAAGGGTGAAGGACTACATAGCCGGTGAGGGGAAAAGGACTGCTGAAGCCAGAAGCACCTATATTTGTGTGTTTGGACTTATTTCCCTGGAAGGAGAGAATTTTTACTTTGACTGTTGCGGCAAGAGAACCAGATCATCTTATTAGTCCAGGAAGACAGTCTCCAGTGGGGGAAATGAGGCAACAGCCGCACACCTGACACTGGAGAGAGAAACACAACCTCAGCATGCCCCAGTTGTGACTGGGACCTTTCGGCATTACAAGTAATAGTAAGACCAGCATGACTACTAGTGTGTCACTAAACACTTCAGCCTTGCTCTCCTCAAACCAGGCAGCATTTTCAAAGAACGTTATGATGCTTGACACCCTTTGTCCAGAAGGCAAACCCATCTCTGTTAGCAGTACATAAACCTGGAACTGGTACCTGGATCCTGTTGTCCTTTAGAGTTCAGTGAAATGGATAATTAGAAAAAAGTTTGACTTTGGATAAAAATAATTGAAAAATGTTAACTTTCATTTGTCAGGCATCCCCCTCTTCTCCTGTCCTGCTGGAATTGCAAAACAGCGAGTGAAACCTGGAGACAAAGAGTAATGGAAGCCCAAGGATATACATAGACTGACCCCCCACATCCAGCTTTTTAGTCTTTGCTTTGCTGCTTTCCTGGAAGCATGGAGAGCAGCTCTCAGCCTTCTGTCTCCATCACTTTAGATAGTCTTTGCTGGCTTTATCTTTCCCTTCATTTGTCTGCCTTTCAAGTATTTTCCCTCTCCTGGTGTCTCTGTTCACTCGCGCTGGTGGCAAAACAGGCTACTGCCACTGTCTTGATACTGCCCAAAGGTGGTGGCTGCCTCCCCATATTTTTTTCTCCTACTACACTTGATACGCTAAGGGCTACTGCAGGATTTTGGGACCAGCAGATTAATAGGTGGGCAGGTGAACAGTTTCAGATAATAATGCTTGCCATTTATATTGTGCTTCATGCATTCAAAGCACTGCACAGAGATTAACAGATAAATGAGGTTATGGATAAGTATTATTGTCCTCATTTTACAGATGGGGAAACTGAGACAGAAGGTTGAAGTTAATTACCCAAGACCACTCAGTGAATCAGTAGCAGAGCCAAGATTAGAATTTAGGAACACTTATACTCACGTATCAAGTCCACGCTGGCTTCAAAGTATCTGCAACTCTTTTTCCCACTCCCCCGCAGCAGTGGGAATTTCTTGCATTGAGACCAGGGATTTAGTGGATTTTCCCATTCTTGCTAATTTGCTTCTACTTTCCTGCCCCCCACAGGCCAATCCAAGAAAGACACAAGGCTTTCCTGGGAGCCTAACTCTTTCCCCGGAAGAAACAGTAACTCCTACAAGGACTACCAGCATTGGTGTGGAGAGATTTTTGTCCATGCACTGAAGTTTTTTGGAGGGTGTAGGGTGGTGGAGGAGGTGGGCTAGGGACAAATCTGTTTGTTTTTTTTAATTATATCAATTTATTTAGTATGTTGCTTGTTTGTACCTAACTTTTTTTTTTAATTTATGGTTCCTCCTCAGGTGGCAGTGCAGATAGTGTTTTGTCTCAAATTGCAGCTCAAAGGAAAAAAGCAGCAGGCTTACCTGAACAGAAACCCAGCCAGCAATATAGCTCAATCCACACAGCTGCTTCATCCACTCTTCCTGAACTGCAGCAGTGCACTCAGATAGCTGGCAATGGACGTATTGCAAAGGTATATATACGAGTTTTAAGTTTTCCTGTTGCTAAAATACCTTATACTTAACAAAGTAGTTAATGAAACATGCCTTAGTCATGTGTGGTAGGAAACACAATTACACAACATATAATGGGGCTAAAATGTGTGAATGTCTGACACAGGGGTAGAAGCATGTCAGCTCCACCAAACTTTCCCTTAGTAACAAATCTGTACAAAGGCAGGCAAAAATAAAGAGAAGTTTTTATTTATTTTCTGCTTGGTTCATTTTAAATAAATGTAATCACAGCCCAGACTTTAATAGATTTCCTGAAAATAACTCTGTCAGCCTGACATGGGGCTACTTAGCATGCAAAACCTCCTGAATCTGACTCTGCTCAGCAGCTAATTCTTTGGAACAAAGTTTTCACAACCAGACTTGAATATGCACAAAGGGGGTTAGGAGGCAGCGTTTTCCTGGAAATTTAAAAATAAATAAATAGCAACGTTGACATCCTTTCTCTGTAGCAGAGGCAATAAAACAAGATGGGATATGCAGCGGTAGTGAAGTATATGCCCTTTCCAAGAATTAAGGCTCCGATTTGGCAAAATACTTAAGCATATGCTTAACTTTAATTTTGAAGCCAGTGGAACTTAAGAACATGTGTGAGTGCTCTCCTGAACTGAAGCCAGAGAAAAAAGCTTGTGTAATAAGGAAGAGATAACCCAAACATTTTTCTAGGGAAGCAGAATAATATAACTTTAAGCTTTAGCTTCATGAAGAAATGTATTTGTAAGCACTTAGAAAATGTCCAGCTGAAGCTCAAGGTTCATAAACAGCTAATTGTGGCAAACAATTCTGATGACCTTTTGCAATACTATTACGAGTCAGAGCCACAATTCAGCAAAGTACTTAAGCACATACCAAAATTGAAACACATCCGTGGGACTGTTGATATACCTTACTGAACAGGGGCCTTGGTGAAAAGAGGGAATCCAGATTAAACCCTATTATGTCCGGTGATCTTGTTACAGTTGTTTCACACTGCTTTTACTCTAGTGACTTCAAGACAGTTTTCTTAATTTACACGAGTCTGTGATCAAGATCAGGCCCAGTATTCTTAGATTTTGGTAAAGTTTTTGATGTGGTCCTGCCTGAGAATCTAATTGAAAAGTTAGAATATTTTTTTGCAATAAATTCTGGGGAATGGATATAAATTGACTGATAGACCATTAGTGGAGAGAAAGAGAGAGAATATGCATGTCATTTTGCAGGGATTACTTTAGCACTCAGTATTGTATTAATATTATTATAATTGATCTAGAGCAAGGTTTTTCAACTTCAGGACTTTGGAGCTGTGCTCCGGCTCCGCTCCAGCTCCAGGCAAAAACCTGCAGCTCCACTGCTCCGGATCTGCTTCGCACTCCAGCTCCAGGCTCCGCTCCAAAGCCCTGCTCAACATCTCCTCTGCTACCCCCAAACCACTAATTTTTTTCTTCTGTGATTGTATAAACAAGAATCTTTTATGCAGTTTCAGCTAAAAAGGCCAAAAATGCTGTAATAGGAACAGGAATGCATTTGTGATTTTTGTAACTGGAATAATATCTGTAACATTGTCTGCAACCATATGTCGCATAGTTTTTTGAGAGTGTGTCAATGAGGATCCCAACGTAGGTGCACATGTGGCTCATGCACAAGTCTTTTGAATAACAGTGTCTATTGAGGTCAGGTGTGCGCCCTGTGCCTCCTTGTGGTTTTGTGCAAGGGCATAAAGGATGGAGCTGCCACAACCTTCTCTCAGTTCCCTCTTGGTAGCAAGCAAGGAATCCTGTGAGTGTCTGAACCACTACCCTTTTCAGAGCTTTATAACCTTTGTTTTATTCTCAAATCTACTGTGAGAAGAACACTGTCCTCCCCCTTAATCTGTACTTAGGGTCCCACCAAACTCATAGCCATGAAAAACGTGTCACAGACTATGAAATCTAGTCTCCCCCGTGAAATCTGGTCTTTTGGGTGCGTTTACCCTATACTATTCAGATTTCATGGGGGAAACAAGCGTTTCTCAAACTGGGGGCCGTGACCCCAAAGGAGGTTGTGGGGGGAGGAGGGGATTGCAAGTTTACTGTATGCTGGTCGCCATATTGCCACCATTACTTCTGCACTGCCTTCAGAGAACAGTGGCTGCTGGGCAGACACCCAGCTCTGAAGGCAATGCCCTGCCAGAAGCAGTGCAGAAGTAAGGGTGGCAATACCATACCATGCTACCCTTCTGTGCTGCTGCCTTCACAGCTGGGTGGCTGAAGAGTGGCAGCTGCTGGCCAACATCCCAGCTCTGAAGGCAGCAGCACAGAAGTATGGGTGGCAATACTATACTATGTTATCCTTCTGCACTGCTGCTGGCAGTGGTGCTGCCTTCAGAGCTGGGCTTCTGGCCAGCAACCTCTGCTCTCCGGTGGCCCAGCTCTGAATGCAGCGCCACCACCAGCAGTAAGGCTGACAATACTGCAACCCCTCCACAATAACCTTGCGACCCTCCCACATCCCTGTTTTGGGTTAGGACCCCTACAGTTACAAGAGTGAAATTTTAGATTTAAATATATGAAATCATGAAATTTACGATTTTTAAAATCCTATGACCATGAAATTGACCAAAATAGTGAATTTGGTAGGACCCTATCTATACTTGATTGCTATTGGCATTAAAAAATTAATCTAAATTAATCTGACTGCTCCCTTGTCCAGTGGAGTAAGGCATTTTGCGTCAACCACCTTCTGGACTCTAAACTGTCTGGATTCAAACCTTGTCCATCCTACGATGGCCTCATCCCCCAGACTGATGGACACTCTTGATGCCTCTTATGCCTGTCACAGGTACTCAGTTTGCTGGTCTGTCTCCTTGAGGACCCGCAAGTCAAGGGACGTTTGTCTCAAGCTATACTATTGGAGAAGTCCAAGAGGGTCCCTTTGGATCCAGAGGCAGTAACTGCAAAGCCAGAACTGAAGAAGTTACCTGGGGCCCCCTCAAGCAGGCACTATACTCCGGGATCCTGTAGTGAGAAGAAGACACCCAAGAGGGTGCTGAGAACACTGGCACTGGCTTCCTCAGTGCCAATGGCCTCCATTCCACCAACCTTAGAACCAGCAATCTCAACACTGGCAGCCTTGGCATCGACCCAGATACCAAAGGATCCAGCACCTACGCTCCCCACACTTCAGCCCTTACCACCCAAGAGACAAGCCAATATGTAGTATAAAGATTGCTCCAAACATCAGGCTGGTTCTTCCTGAAGGAAGCATCCCAAACAAAACTACTCAAAGTATTTTGCCACCCTGAGTGCAGAGGATGCAGGCCAGACCATGAGTGCTGTGCAGAAGTTATCACACTGAAGATGACCATCGGTACCGAGTGATCAAGCCAATCACAGCCTCAAGATTCATGACACTTGAAGAATCAACATCCACCTCACAGGCCTGCTACACATTGAGACCTTCGTGGCACAGGCATCATCAGTACTGGGGCTGTACATCTCACATCACCACCGTTTGAGGAGGTATATCCTCATTCCCTTCTTCAAGCTATTCATTTTGCCAGTGTCAAATAGGAATAAGGAACTGACCCCAGAAGGAGATCAGAGGTCAAGGCTCCGCCTCAAGCCAGATGTGAATGGCACTAGACTGCCAACTGCAACTGGACCAGTATCCATATGCCACCCTGGCCATTTTGGTCTTACTGGGAAACATCGGCACATGTGTCCTGGAGCAGATCCCCTTTCCACGCTTAAAAAAGTGAATGTAGTTCTCACTCACTAGTGGTATTGTTAATGAGGGCCTCCCACCCAAGTGAACTGGGATCAACCGTAACCAACAACAGAGGGACAACAGGAACCCCAGACCTTACCCAAGGAGTCAGACAAGGCAGTGACACTGGAGTCCACTTCAGTGACTGTGATTTCATGTATTCCATGACCCCTGACCCTGACCATGGAGACCCTGGCAATTAAAACCACAGTGATACAGTAGAAGTCCACAAGCTCATTGACATCTTGAACTCTATGACAATGGCCAATATCACCCTTCCATCAGCAAGGGTATACTCAAGCTGGTGAAGGGGCTTCGGCAGACTTCTGCCACATCCAAACAGGTGGAAAAGAATATCAAATATCTCAATAGGGCATTGAACACTTCTATGCCCATCCATACCCAGGGTCCCTGGTGGTCTCAGCAGTGCAAGAGAAGTCCAAATCTAGAAAGGGCACCCTGAAGGACAAGGACACTAAGACACTGGACCTTCTTTGGACAGAAGGCATACTCCTTGACCTCATTACAACTTCACAATGGTGAACTGTCAGGCCCTGTTCGAAAAGTATAACTTCTCACAGGGTGGAAGTGACTCCCTTCCTATCCAAGTTCCCACAGGAGCATAGGGAGAAACTGAAGGAGATTATAAAAGAGGGTCAGAAGTTCATTAGAACAGCATTGCAAGTGGCTATGAATGCATTCAGTGTGGCTGCTAGATCAGTGATCATGGCCATAACCATTATATGGGCTTGAAGTGTCTAGTATCCCCAAAGAGGTCCAATCCACCATAGACTATAGAGGGGATAGAGCTCTGGAGCTCTTCAGCAGCCTCACTGATGAAGTGCACCATTCACTTAAGGACTCAAGGGCCAAGCTAAGATCCCTGGGGATCTGTACCGCAGCCCCTACCACAAGCCCCATAAATACCAGCCCAACAGAGGGCAGTGAACACTGACCTACTCTCAAGAGTGACAGCATCATCATTCCATTCCTTAAGGCTAAGGACTGGTTTGTGACTTTTGACTTGCAGGACATATACATTCACATAGACGTCTATCCAGCCCATAGGATGCACCTCAGAGTCACTGTCATCAGTCATTTGACTTTTCACAGGGACAGGTAAACCACATTCTAGGTTCATCGCCACGGGGTCTTTGATTAAGATGGAATTCTATACATTGATTATCTGTTTTCTTCCTGAAAATCTCACTGTGCACTGAGAGAGAGAAGTTACACACTCTGGATGTGTTCAGAGCCTTACTCTATTACATCAACTGGACCATGCTGTTCAGATGCTTCCCCAGTTATTTCTGGTGTGGCGAGGCACCTCCTTCACTCATCGGGCTGAGCATTTCCCCTCTGCCCATGCGGGGACCTGGTGTAAATCAGTCCCACTCCAGAGAGTTTTTTATTCCTCATGGGGTGGTTATTTTCTGATACTTACAACCTGGGCCGCAGGGTAGGCCCAAGCAGTACTCTTCAGCCAAAACAAAAAAAACAAATTCATAACACAAAAAGGGAATACCTCTTCTCCCTTCTCTCGGCTGTTGCCCTGTTATACTGGCTTCTGGGTGCCAGTTCTTCCCCACACAGCAGTTAGCTTGGTTGCTGCCCCTACAGGGAGGAGAGGAGTCTTCACCCAGAGAAGCCTTTTCTCCTTGTTGCCACTACCCTTGCTGCATCTTGTCTCTCTCTCTTCTCTCTCTCTCGCTCTGTCTCACAAGAAAGAGGGGGGGTTTAAATGTCACAGGCAGCCATTCATTGGACTCAGTGTGCCCTAGTTGACCATGAGTATTCTCTTTTCAGCTCATAGAGAAAAGGGCCTTTACCATTCTGTTGCTGATACACCTGCCTTCCACCACTCTCTCCTAGCTGTCCAGCCTGACTTTGTCACACTGGAGATGGCCGGCGATTCCATAAGTCAGACCATCTCATCACAAAGAGTATCTATGTTGATAATACAGTGCCTCTCACTTTGTTACCAGCTGGTTGGTCTAGACCTATTGAATGCTAAGGGTCACTCCACTAGAGCTCAGCAACATCCTCCACCTGCTTCTGATATTATTGCTATCTGAAATCTGCAAGACAGTGATGTAGAGTAACCCACTGACCTTGCTGAACATTATGCATTGGACTTAGATGCTAGGGTCATGTTGCTAAGTTTGGGGGAGCAGACTGATGTTACTATTGACTAATGAAGCTGAAACTCCTCAGTCCCACTATCTGATGAAGATACTGCTTGCCAGCTACTTACAGTGTGATCCTCACTGACACACACTGGAATAATAAAGAATGGTACTTTACCCTATAGTAACTGTAGTTCTTTGAGAGTTGTTGGAACTGTGGGATCCACAACTCCCCTCTTTTGAAGCCCATAGCAAACATGGACATTGAATTGCAAGGAGAAAACTCACTGAAGGTTGCAGCCACTCCACCATATGTTCCCTCACATGGGAAAATGAGGAGAGACAGGCGCATGTGTGCCCAACTGACACTGCTATTCAAAAGACACCCCTGTTGCACACATTAAGTGCATGTGCCCCTACCGTCGGATTCAGTATCTTGAAGAACCTCAACTACTTAGGGTAAGTAACCATTCTAGGTTGAAAAAAAAATGGCTCTGACAGTTTTACATATTATAAAAATGAAGCTCATCTGTATCTTTCACAGAACTACTCATGGCCCAATTTGAGGGTCACAGCCCGAAATCTGAGAATGACTAGTGTAGGAGGTGTAGCGATTTTACGTTGATCAAAGTTGCAGGCAGTGTCAAACTAGAAGAGATTAGAAAAGCCACGCAGAAAGGAAAGCAATTGAAGAATAACCTACAGGACTAAGGGATTGGAGAACTGAGCATAAATTACTGAGATTGTAAGTAATTTAGATAAATGCAGACAATGCACTTGAAGAAAAAAACCACTGAAGAACAAATGACAGATATAGGATAGAAAGAGGTAATATAGAGAGGGATTTGGGGATTCAATATGAGAGAAAAAATTAGACATGGGCTTGCAGCTGCTGCTGCAAAAAGCAATATCGTATTAGACCAGTGGTGGGCAAACTTTTTGGCCCAAGGGCCACATCGGGGTTGTGCAACTGTATGGAGGAACAGGTAGGGAAGGCTATGCCTTCCCAAACAGCCTGGCCCCCGCCACCTATCCACCCCCTCACACTTCCCACCCCCTCAGAACCCCTGACCTATTCAACCCCCCTGCTCCTTGACCCTTGACCGCCCCCTCCCAGGACCTCCACCCCAACCGCTCCTGGAACCCCACCCCCATCCACTTCCCCTGCTCCCCGTCCCCTGACCGCCTCCCCCTACCCAGAACTTCCATCTCATCCAACCGCTCCCTGTCCCCTGATTGCCCTGGGGATCCCCTGCCCCTTATCCAACACCCCCGCTCCCCGCCCCTTTACCATGCTGGAGTCAGCCACGCCGCCGAGCTGCCTGGCAGGAGCAGCGGGCCAGAGCGCTGGCAATGCATCAAGCTGAGGCTGCGGGGGAGGGGCCGTGGGCCAGCCTCCCCGACCAGGAGCTCAAGGACCAGGCAGGATGGTCCCACGGGCCGTAGTTTGCTCACCTCTGTATTAGACTATGTAAGTCATGGCTGTTTGACATGCAGGACTAAGGAGGTAATAATATTAATAAGTAATGATACAATTTCCAAAGGACCAGGGAGCACATTTGTCCCTGCGTAAATTCCAAGATGTGCTGGTGGCTAGCTCAGACTAGGATGGCCTAAGAGCTTCACTAACTTGCAGCCCTATAGCAATGACCTATATGAGCTTCTGCAAAGATACAGAATCGCTAGGATATTATGTCTTATGTGTGCCTTATAGCCCCCTTGCATCAGTCTAATTAGCAAAAAGGGGCCTTAAGACAACTGTGAATCTAGGAGCCTAGGGAAAAGTCATCTAGATTCCTTGGGCCCATATATAATGCAAACTTTAAACTAGGTGGTGCATGGCTTCAGAGTAATTTATAAGATGAGGTGTAATGGCACTGTTTGGCAGGGTCTCTTCAGAAACATGTATGCTCACATATATCATCCATGCCATTTTTCCATTTCCATGCTGTCATATATTTAATAAATATATGTGAAATGAATATATACAGAACAGTTTGTCACTTGCCCTAGTGTTATATAATCATATAAATACTAAGGATGTAGTGAAAAACTTCACACATCATGGCTCCAGTTCAGCAAAGCACTTAAACACATCTCTGACTTCTAAACTTTTGATGAAGTCCTATTGATGGTGTGACCGGGATTCCAGGGGAGCCAACTGAGGTCACTCAATTAGGGTGAACTGCAAAGAACGTGGCAGACAATCCCCAAAGGTGGTGGATATTCCAAGACTTAGATTTACCAAGACGGCACAAAACAGCTTCTGTAATACCTCACTGATTACCCAGAAGCCAACAGCACAGTTCCCTGAAAGCAACCCAGCCTTAGGCCTCCAACAAGAAACCAAGTCAAATATGATGAGGATTACTGAAAATCTTATTAATCATATAAGAAAGTTCTACCAATCCCAAAGATTTGGACACATTATCTCCCAGGTTAATGAATATTTCAGATCTTACCCAAATACATACTTACAGTCAATTTTTATTAATTAAACTAAAAATTATTAAAAAAGAAAAAAAAGAGTACTGATTAAAAGATCAATATACATACAGACATGAGTACAGTTCTTGAGATTAGATTCATATGAGAGATGGTGAGCCATGTAGTTGCAAAGAGTTCTTTCAGAAATAGTCCATAGGTTATAGTCCAATGTCCATATTCAGGGTGATCCAGGTGAGACTAGAGATCTCAATCTTATGACTTAAGCTTTTCCTGCATGAAGCATCAAGCAGATCTGAGATAAAAAGGATTGGGACCCAAGGCATCTTTATACAATTTCAGGCCATCTTGTGACAGCTCCGAGTGCTTCGGCAAACAATAGGCAATTATTGGGGACTTTGAATAGATCCATTTCCAAAGCATCTGCGGTAATTATCCACACAGATTAACATAAGGCAACTTATCCACTCGACAGTCTATCACAAACTTTAAAAGAGACATATAAACAATGACATCATTTCATCTGAGATTAATCTATATGTTAATATTCCCTTTTGATCTTTGAATCAACAGCTATAGTGACTGACAGGAGTGTCTGTTTACATGGCGAGGATTAAAAAATATATGAGTACACACATACAATTAGTATCACCTCTAATTTCTAACAATATAGGTTTGCATGTCAAAGTTCTAGCCTATCTACCATGAAATGGCCTTAATTACCATTACATACTGTTCTAACATCTCTCTAATGGTTGACTCTGGGTCAGTTATCCTGCAGGATGCTTAATCCTTCTGGCCATACATCATACTTTGTATAAAATTTGTTGCAATTGTATAACAGTGGTAGCAACAATGATTTGCATGGTCAGATTTTAATTAGATAACGTCACAGATGGTCAATCAGATGATCTTATGTATGTTGTTGAATCAGGGCCTAAATTATGTTTTTAAATCAGTAGTGTTTTAGTTAAATCTGTGCATGAAAAACTTGTATCCAAAGTTAAGATAATGTTATCCTTTATAAACAGTTATTTAATTAATATTTACATCTCTTTTGTTTGGAGTGGGGAATTATTGCTTTATTCCAGTTGAGAGATTAACAAATATCCTTCCTTTTGGGGGTGAGATTTTCAGTTGGTATGAATCAGTGTAGCGCCATTGATTTCAATGGGACATAAGCACAATCTTAAAGATCTGTTTAACTGCTTTGCTGAATTGGGGCCTTAATTAAAATAATTAATTGAAGGAAGTTTTAGTTAACAAAAACATTTCTATTTTTAACTGTAGCAGAAACTGGAGATGAACAAAAAGACCTCCATCTGGGACCTCATCTACATCTAAAAGCACATCGCCAACTCTCACACCATCCCATCTCCATCCCCATCCCCTAAGGTTCACAATGCGGAGTCCTCTCTCTCTTCCTTTCACAGAAAAGCCAAGAGCAATGGTGGCTCCAGCAGTGGAACTATTACTGATGAAGTGAGTGGATCACTATTGTCAAGAAAATAAAGTTTTAGAAGCCATAATGATACTGGCTTTGTGTATGAGGGGAAAAAAATTAGTCTTGTTTCCTTTTTAGAAATTTAAAAATATTCTGTTTCTAACAGTTTAAGATTGGTAGCTCCTTAACTCTTCAGCTGCCCCATCCCCCAAAGCCTTTGAGTCCCATCCACATAGAAGAGTTTCTTTGGTGTGTGACAGGCAGGGTTGATCATGTAGCAGAGCTATTCTGCCCCACATCCTCTACTATGAATCCTCTTTCTACACTTGTACAGTGTAATTTGAGCGTAGCAAGTGCCCTTTGATTACGTTCCAGATGGAACTGAAAGAGATATGGTTTTTTTATTGAACAAATCCATTTAAACGCTACATTATATTATGACAGTTTGGGTTGTTGATGTCAGCAGGTACTAATAATCTTTAATTAGAGCAGTGCATTATTTTTATTTTATTGATTTATTATTCTTTGAGAGCATGAGGGGTTTTAAAGAAATGTTTAGGACTTTCCCAATTAGATTACAACTTTTTAAGTTGAAATTTTGGGCCTAAGCTGCTGTCCTGATAAAAATTACCCTGTTGTGCTGTTGAAAATAGAAAATAGTTGATTTTGATATTTCTGAAAATTGGATTGTTAATATACGAGTCCTCTTAGAATTTTAGGTAACAGATCCCTAACTGTTTATATCATTTCGTTGATGCACTGTATTCATTTGAGAAAGTCAGGACTGATTCTACTTTCACATATTCTAATTTTATTTTGGTGGTTTAATTCCATTTACTTTAGGGAGTGACTTCCAATTTATATTAGCATAAAGGGGAGAAGAATTTGCCTCACTAACTGTTCTTGTATTGCAGACTGGCTGTTATAGAGAGGACCTACTAATGGAGGAATTCTTTTCATATGTTAGTTCATTCCATTTTAAGGGACCGGCTTAGTAGTGTAAGAATTTTAGGTTTCCAATAACCTAGAGACAAAAGACTCATAGACTTTAAGATCAGATGGAACCATCATGATAATCTAATCTGACTTCCTGCACATTGAAGCCACAGAACCTCACTCACCCACTCCTGTAATAGGATTGCCAGGTATCTGGTTTTTGACCAGAACACCAAGTCGAAAAGGGACCCTGGCGGCTCTGGTCAGTACTGCTGACTGGACTGTTAAAAGTCCAGTCATCGGTGCAGTGGGGCTAAGGCAGACTCTTTGCCTGCCCTGGCTCCTCATGGCTCCCTGAAGCAGTGACGTGTCCTCTGGCTCCTAGGCGCAGGGGCGGCCAGGGAGGCTCCGCGTGCAGCCCCTGCCTTGAGTGCTGACTCCGCAGCTCCCATTGCCTGAGAACCGCAGCCAATGGGAGATGCGGGGGCAGCGCCTGCAGGCAAGGGCAGCATACAGAGCCTCCGTGGCTAGCCCTGTGCTTAGGAGCCAGAGGACATGTTGCCGCTTAAGGGAGCGCCTCAGGCAAGCGCCGCCCGGAGCCCACCTCACACCTGAACCCCTCCGCCATCCCTGAGCTCCCTCCCATACCCCAATCGCCTGCACCATCCCTGAACCCCCTCCTGCACCCAGACTCCCTCCCAGAGCCTGCACCCTACACTCCCTCCTGTACCTCTACCTCAGCCCTGAGCCCCCTCCTGCACCCCAAACCTCCATCCTCAGCCCCACACTAGAGCCCACAGCCCCAGCCAGAGCCCTCACCTCCTCTGCCCCGCACTCCAACCCCCCACCCCAACCCTGAGCCCCCTCCTACACTCTGAACCCCTCCGACTCAGCCCAGAGCCCTCTCCTGCATCCTGATCCCCCTGCCCCAACCTGGAGCCCCTTTCTACACTCTGAACCCCTCAGGCCCCGTCCAGAGCCCCCTCCTGTACCCCAAACCCCTCATCCCCAGCCCCACACCAGAGCCCGCACCCTCGGCCAGAGCCCTCACCCCTTCCCATACCCCTGCCCCAATCTGGTGAAAATGAGCGAGTGAGCAAGAGTGGGGGAGAGCAAGCAATGGAGGAAGTGAGTGAGCGGCAGTGGGGCCTCGGAGAAGGAGCAGGGCCGGGGCGGGGCGGGGTAGGGAGCGGGGCAAGAGTATACATGTCTTTGCAATCAAAAAGTTGGCAACCCTGTCCTGTAATGGACCTGACCACATTCTGAACATTGACTGACAGGTTATCACATCCTGAAGGCCTTAGAACCAGCTGAAACTCTCAATATGGCATCCAAACTGCTCCCCCTACAAAATCGTGGAACTGTGTCACAATCGCAGACTTGATGCTTCTGTGCTACAGTAAAATCTGTTCACAGCAGGTCTACTCTGAGATTGAGGATTAAGGCTCTATGGCTACACCAGTAGTGCTGTGGCACTGTAAGCTTCCTCACCTCCAATGACATAAGGGTTCAGAGACCCTATTGCAGTGCCAGAGCCGCAGTGCTGAGCTTACTCAGCAGTAGTGCACACACACTCAGAAGCCCTATGATAAGTAAATTAATAAATTAAAAAAGAATAAATTCAAAGGGCTTGTTACAATACTTAAGCTTTTCTTTATTTCACACAAAAAATTAGGCAGTTGATTTGCACATATTCTTATAATATAGTTATAGTGAGCATAGTGCTTAAAAGATTTGTGTGGTTTCTTTTTAGGCAACCAGTTGGTGGACCACCAAAAACCTGTCCACAGTTTGAGAACCTCTGACATAGAGAATCATGAAAGAAGAAACTATGTGAGAGTAAAAGGAGTTTGTGAAAACTTGGAGAAAGGTAATCTCTCGTGCAGAATGTCATTGATGGGGCTTTAAATCTGAGCACAGTAGAAGTATTAGTAGATAGATCCCTCAGAGCCCTCTTTCTCTCCAGTGACATAATTGATAAAATTATACATTATTATCAACAAAGAAGTTCTGGTGAAAAAGGGCTAGAGAGCACAATATCTTCTGTGAAAGCCCAAAATCCAGATATTTCAGGATTGTTCAGAGAAATGAGAGAACTAGCTAAGGAACTGAGGGAAAAAAGGGATATAAGATACAAATGGGGTTTCCTAATTTACCTTATCTTCTCCTGTAAGAATAAAACCTTTAGATTTTACTGCTGAACACTGTTAAGCATTCACAATCGGTTTTACTGCTGACCATTGTAGTTCACAATCTGACCCTTTGCTTTTAAAGATCTAACGATGTCTACACTAGACTTTTCCCTGGGGATCAGTCTATGGTATAGAACAAACCTTTGTAGCCTGGATCAAACGTGTGAGCAGTGTCCTCACCAGCTTTTAGAAATATGTCAAGTATGTTGAATTAATTGGCAGTCAATTAACTTGAGGTAAAAGTGTCTAATGAAGGCAAGCATTAAGATGAGGACTGCTACCTGAGTTGTCCACAGTCTTGAAGCACCCCTCATTTGTAAACAAGGATGCTCCCAAGAGGGACTTAAAGGAGGAATCAGTCTTTCAAAATATCTTTTATTTTACTTGGCGTTTTTGTAAAACTGGGAGGGATTTCATAACTGCTAAGGCCAGAAGGAACCATTGTGATCATCTAGTCTGACTTCTTGTATAACAAAGGGCCATAGACCTTTCCCAAAATAATTCCTAGAGCATAGAAAAACATGCACCCTAGATTTAAAAATTGTCAGTGACGGTGAATCCACTATGACTCTTAATAAAATGTTCCAGTGATTAATTACCCTCACTGTCAAAAATTTACACCTTGTTTCCAGTCTGAATTTCTCTAGCTTCAACTTCCAGCCATTGGATCATCTTATACATTTGTCTGCTAGATTGAAGAACCCATTATTAAATATTTGTTCTCCATGTAGATACTTGGAGACTGTAATCAAATGATCCCCTTATCCTTGCCTTTGTTAAGCTAAATAGATTGAGCTTTTTGAGATATAGCTATAAGGCATGTTTAATCATTCCTGTGGCTCTTCTCTGAACCCTCTCCAATTTATCAACATCCTTCTTGAATTGTGAGCATCAGAACTGGACACTGTATTTCAGCAGTAGTCGCACCATAGCTAAATACAGAAGTAAAATAACCTTTCTAGTCTTACTTGAGATTCCCGTTTATGCCACTCAGGATCTCATTAACTCTTTTGCCACAATGTCGTATTAGAAGCTGATGCTGAGTTGATTATACACGATGACGCACAAATCTTTTCCAGAGTCATTGCTTCCCAGTATAGAGTTCCCTATCCTCTAAGTATGGCCTACATCTTTGTTCCTAGATGAATACATTTACATTTGGCCATATTAACATGCATATTGTTTCCTTGTGTCCAGTTTACCAAGTGATCCTGATTCCTGTTTATCAGTGACCTGTCATCTTAATTATTAACCACTCCCCCAATTTTTGTGTCATCTGAAAACTTGATCAGTGATGATTTTGTTTTCTTCTAGGTCACTGATAAAAATGTTAAATAGTGTAGGGCCAAGAACCCATCTCTGCAGGACCCCACTAGAAACGCACCCACTTGATGATTTTTCTCTGTTTACAGTTAAATTTTGAGAGCTATCAGTTAGCCAGTTTTTAAACCATTTAACGTGGGCCTTGTTAATTTTATATCATTCAATTTTTTTTCTTCAAAATCTTGTTTGGTACCAAGTCAAACACCATACAGAAGTCTAAGTATAATATGTCAACACTGTTACCTTTGTCAAACAAACTTGTAATCTCATCACAAAAAGATATAGTTAGTTTGACAGGAACTATTTTCCATAAAGCCATTTTGATATGTATTAATTACATTATCGTCCTTTAATTCTTTATTAATTGAGTCCCACATCAGTTGCTCCTTTATCTTGCCCGAGATTGATATCAGGCTTACAAGTCTATGATTAACCAGGAAATCCCATTTACTCATATTAAAAATTTGCACGTTAGCTTTCTTCCAGTCTTCTGGAACTTCCTGAGTTCTCCAAGACTTTTTGAAAATCAATGTTAATCATCCAACAAATTCCTGAGTCAGATCTTTTAAAACTCTTAGATGCAAGTTATCAGGACCTGATAATTTAAAAATGTCTGACTTTAGTAGCTGTTGCTTAACATCCTCCAGAGATATTAGTGGAATGGAAAGAATGTTATCATTACCATGTCATCTATTTTTTCCCCAAATACGGAACAGAAATCTTTACTGAAGATGTTTGACTTTTCTGCATTATTATTGATAATTCTACCATTTCCAGCTAGTAATTGACCAATACCATTGTCAGGATTCTTTTTGTTCCTAATATATTTTAAAAACTCCTTATTGTCCTTAATTCTGCTGGCCATATATTTCTCCTTGTGTCTCTTTGCTTCCCGTATCAGCTTTTTACAGTTCCTAACTTCTGATTTATATACACTACTCAGAACTTCCCCTTTCAAGTTCTCTTTGGTGTGATTGTATTAATGGGGGAAAGAAAAAGATAGTTAAAAGTGGAAGAAGAAAATATAAGGAGAAAAATGTTTGTGAGAGGATTGCAAGTCTCATTATTTAAAGTAAGTCTGTAGGATCTCCAAGGGAAATGTTTTTACAATAATATTATTATTGTATAATTCCATAATTTACATTTTCAATTTGGTTGCTTATTTTACTTTGGCTTCTCAAAATAAATTGTCTTTTTTGGTAGAATGGCAGAAAGAAAGTATAAATCAGGTGAGGAGTCGAAGCTACAGAAACTTCTAGGACAATATGTCTAGTCTAATATTAGCAGTGATGACTATTTGTAGAACTCTGTTGATAAATTAAATATTTAACTGATTGTGATAAAATTTCAAAGTGTGTTTGAAAAAGATTTTTAACTATCAAGGCCTCCAAGTTTTAATTTCTGTAGATCTTGCAAGGGAAACCCAAGCCCACAGATTGAAATTCAATAATCGGATTGTGCAGGTCTTTGTTGTGCAGGAGAAAGGGAAGAGCTGTTAGGAAGCCAGTTATGGCTTCTGTATTCTTAATCTGCCCCAACCCTTCACTTAATGGACCATATGCAAACTATGATTGATGCAAATTGCACAAAGCATCTCAGGCATTGCAAAGAGATCAGAACTTGAGCAGGGAATCTGGCCCCAAATATTTAAAAGCAGTTCTGAATAAGATTCAGTGTACAGAAGGCAGCATTTTATGTAACAAAGCTGCATGTTATGAGAATAAGAAATATGTTTATCTTGACTTTGAAACTTTATATTTTTAATTTTCAAACTGTCCTTAAACAACTTCAAAAGGGAGTCAGTCGTTTGGCATTATTAATGACTGATTTTTTCAAAAAATAGATTGTTACTATTTTTCTAAGAAGAACAAGCCCTTAAGCACTCAAGTTATTGGAGTTTAGAAATTTATTCTTGATGTGTGGAAAATTGATACTGTTGGAGTTGTGCAACATATCTCACTTGCAGCACCATGACAGAGATTTATTTATTTTTCTCCTGTCCAACTAAGATATAATTCATTTATTTTTCTGAGTCTATTATAATACGTGTTCTGTTTTCTTCCCATATTTTTGGCTAAAATACATTAGGCTATTTTTATGTCGTCTTTTAAAACTGAGACATAAAATAAGGAAAGGAAAATCTAAAAGACTTAGGTAAGAAAGTTCTTTGATGCCAAGGGATGCTCGAGGATTCTCTGTAGCCTGGTGAGTAAGTCACTCACCTAAGAGGTAGGAGATGTGGAGTCAAACTGCTCATCTGAGTCAGGCAGAGAGAAGATTTGAATCATATTTCCTGCACCTCCCAGGAGAGTGACTTAATCAATACGCTGTAGAATCACTTACTCTGAGCCAGTGAATAATTGTGTCTTTATACAAAGTGGAACAGCTTCCGGGGGAGAAATTGAGAGCAGTCCTCCCCAGAATAGCCTATAACCTGGTAGTTAGGCTACGCATCTGGGAGGAGGGAGATCTGAGTTTAAAAGTCCCTTCTGCAGAGTCGGGATGCTAACATGGGTTTCCCACATCCCAGGCAAATACTTTAACCATGGGGCTAAAGATTATTGTGGATAGACAGACACACACATATACAGTTTTCTGAAGCTGATCAGACCTTTTCAAATTTGCTGACAAATACCAAAAACATTTTTTGAACAATACTGAATATTCAAGAACATGAGTACCACAATTCTGGGCCAGACCAATGGTCCATCTTTCACACTATCCTATTTCTCACAGTGATCAGTACCAGAGTTTCAGGGGAGAGTACAGAACAGGACAGTGGGAATAATCCAACCCGTGTTCCTCTTCCAGCTTTGGGTAGTCAGAGGTTTAGGGTTGTCTGATCATGGGGAGGCATCTCTGACCATCTTTATAATAGCCATTGATGGACCTATCCCCCATGAACTTATCTAGTTCCTTTTTTAACCCAGTTATACTTTTTGACCATCACAACATCCTGTGGCAATGAGTTCCACAGGTTAATTGTGTGTTGTGTGACGAAAGTACTTCCTCTTGTTTGTATTAAACCTGCTGCCTATTAATTTCATTGGGTGACCCCTGATTTTTTGTATTGTGGAAAAAGAGTAAATAACACTTCTCTATTCACTTTTTCTGTACCATTCATGATGTTAGACTTTGATCATATGCCATTTTAGCTTTAGCTTTTCTAAGCTGAACAGCCCTAGTCTTTTTAGTCTCTCCTTGTATGGAAGTTGTTCCACACCCTTTATCATCTTTGTTGCCCTTCTCTGAATCTTTTCCAGTCCCACTGTTTCCTTTTTGAGATGGGGCAACTAGAACTGTACAAAGTGGTGTGGGTGCACTATGGATTTATATAGAGACATTATGATATTTTCCTGCCTTACTTTCTATCTCTTTCCTAATAGTTTCTAATATTCTGTTAGCCTCTTTTAATGCTGCTGAGCATTAAGCTGAAGTTTTCAAAGATCTATCCACTGTGACTCCAAGATCTCTTTCTTGAGTGGTAACAGCTCATTTAGAACCCATCATTTGCATGTGTAGTTGGGATTACCCCACTATTCTGATTTTTTGGTTTTCTGGCCAAATCAAAAAATCTATTATCCTCCCAGCCGTAGGTGGACATGATAAGATTTCTCATATTCAGTATCCCTCAATAATAATAAAAAAAAAACAACAACCGTGCCTCTGATATGTGAGTGTTACATATTTTTTTTTCTAGCAATCATTGTCTTGGAGATGATTGTTACATGAGAAATGCTTTTTCTGTCATAACATAATCTGAATAGTTATGGAGTCATTATTAGGCTCAATGGTTGATTGATTAAATTATTAGCAATATATAATTAGAAGCAGCATACTATCAGCATACTATTGAATGCATTGTTTGTATGTGTATTAAAATTAATGGTAACAGTCTTAATAATGTAGTAAAATAATGAAAGGCAATAACTGAAATTAAGAAAATGCAGCTTCATATTACCCTTCTACAAACAATGCACTTTAAATTGGGATAAGGGGATTCTTTAGAGGCTGCTTCATTTTGGTATACATAGTTTGTATCAGTACCTATAAAACTGTTGCTATTTTTCCCCTCGTGAAAGAAAACTGCAAGACATGGAAGGTAGTTACTATTATGTGAGGAGTTACTGAGTGGTGCTATTAACACATAATCTTACAAATTCTTTTTCTTAGCATGTGAACAGTGTATAGCCTTTGAATAAATGCTGTATTTTTGTTACATTTGCAATGGAGATTCTTTGGGGGTAGTTGTTGCAAACAGCAAGTATGGTTTGCTTTCTGCCCTAATCTCTCTAACTAGAGATAATTGCTTGGAGCAGAGTGGCTTCCTGGGAACCAGGCAGTAGAGTTAGGGCTGAGATTCCTGAGAGAGGGAATTGCATGTATGTTGTTTGTGACCCACTGCAGTTCAAAAGCAAGTGCACAGAGTGTAAATAAATAACTTGAAATTAAGAAAATATCCTGACTTAGCATCCTTGATTTCTCCTCCAAAGGGAAGCCAACCTGCCAGGTCCCAAAGTCTGCTTCCACTTAGCACAGAGGCAACTATCTATTTTCTAAAAGGAATCTTAGTAGCAGAAAATACTTCCAGTGTGGCCAATATGTGCTTCTAAATCAAGGGCTGGTTTCAGAGTAGCAGCTGTGTTAGTCTGTATTCTCAAAAAGAAAAGGAGTACTTGTGGCACCTTAGAGACTAACAAATTTATTTGAGCATAAGCTCACGAAAGCTTATGCTCAGATAAATTTGTTAGTCTCTAAGGTGCCACAAGTACTCCTTTTTTAAATCAAGGGCTGTCAGCATTCAACACCTGTTTTAAGATTCTAGACATGATTAGAGGAGGGGAACTTGTGGTAGGCAGGAGCTTCAGTTGCACTATAGAATCAAAACTTGATAGGGCTGTGACTGGGTGCCTGGATGGACCACATTGAGAATGCTACATTCAGGGCAGACTGTAGGGAATAGGGAAGACCATCTCCAAAACTAGTAATTTATTCTATAATGAGATTCACTAAGCCAGTAACAAAACAGCTTCTGTAACACCACATTGATTAGCAAGAAGCCAAATACAGTCCCCTTTAAATTCTAATCCTTGGTCCCCATCTAGACAGCCAAGTCTAATATAATGAGGGGTTACTGAAAACTGGATTCACCGTGTGTGAGGTTCACCAATCTCAAAGGACCGGACACTTATCCTCAAGTCATTATGAGTCTCAGATCTTACCCAGTAATCACGCAGATGCCAGTCCTTTAGTGAGTAAAAGACTAAAGGTTTAATAATAAAAGGAAAAAGAAAGAAAAAAGTTGCAAAAGGCTAAAAGATCAATATACATACAAATATGTGTAAAATCCTTAAGTCAGTTTCATAGCAGAGGTGGTGAGGATGCTGATTCATACAAGTCTTTCTGGAATCAATCTAAAAAGTTATAGTCCAATAGACAGTCCAGACGCAGAGTACAGTAACTCCTCACTTAACGTCCTCCCGCTTAACGTTGTTTCAAGTTACATCACTGCTCAATTAGGGAACATGATCGTTTAAAGTTGTGCAATGCTCCCTTATAATGTTGTTTGGCTGCCTGCTCTGTACACTGCATGTAAGATTTTGTGGAAGAGCAGCGACTTTACAAGGGAGCATTGCACAATTCCCTCTTCTCCGCCTCCTCCCCCTCCCTCCCAGCACTTCCTGCACCGCCAAACAGCTGTTTGGTGGCGCTTAGGACTTTCTGGAAGGGGAGGAGCGAGGAAGCGCTGCATCTCCACTCTTCCCCCTCCCTCCCAGAAAGTCCTCAGCGCCACCAAACAGCGCTGAGGACTTTCTGGGGGCAGGGTAGGAGCGGGGATGCAGCATGCTCCGGAGAGGAGGTGGAGTGGGGTAGCCGGGGCACTTCCTAACCACAGTACAGTACAGTAAATAATGCCTTTTGTCTGCCCCACAAAAATTTCCTTGGAACCTAATCCCCCGCGTTTATATCAAATCTTATGGGAAAATTGGATTAATTTAACATTGTTTCACTTAAAGTTGCATTTTTCAGGAACATAACTACAAAGTTAAGTGAGGAGTTACTGTATGTTCAAGTCTTTCCGTGCATTTCCATGTTATTCCAAAATGTTATTTGGAAGCTCTCTGTCTTATGACTCAGACTTTCCCTGTTCAGAGTTTAAGCAGACTATAAATGGCAGGATCAGGTGCGGAGCTTTCCTCTGTAGTTCCCTAACAAGCTGACAAGCCTCTTGTCACAGCAGAACATGAATAACCAGTGCAGATTGTTGCTTTGAAACTAATCTTCTATTTCCTGTGCATACACAGGTAAACTAGTCACATTCATTCACATAAGGCAATTAGCCGACAGTTCATTATAGCATAGACAATTAAGTTGAAGAGAATATAGATAATATGATTAGTTTTATGTAGTATCTTACATCTTTGATTTTAAGGTTAACTGACCCATTTACATGCATATTATAAAGCAGTTAAAACATGAAAGGGAATTAGCATCTATAAACTAATCTGGTTACATTGTTAAACTTCTAACAAGATACAGGTAAACACAGACAAATACACTTAGCATCTACCCTTGATTTCTATTGCTGCAAATAAATGGGTTCATGATTACTGGTCTAGAGCATTTCTTTGAAATTCATATACAAGTACGTTGTCTTGATAACATTTCAGAGCCTCTTGTTAAGTTGTTATGGGTAATACCCAAGTTGATCAGTCTGTCAGTGTCACAAGGGCATATTGCAGAATTCCCAAAGATGAAGGAATAAGCACCATTCAAACTATGCTAGGATATGGCTGGAGAAGTGTAAAAATGAAATATAAAGGTTACATTTATTTCTGTTGCCCTCCTATCGAGATTCTTTTCCTACTCTGAACTCTAGGGTACAGATGTGGGGACCTGCATGAAAGACCCCCTAAGCTACCAGCTTAGGTTAAAAACTTCCTTAAGGTACAAACTTTGTCCTTGAATCTTATGTTGACACCACCAAGCGTGTTAAACAAAGAATAGGTAAAGAGCCCACTTGGAGACGTCTTCCCCCCAAAATATCCCCCCAAGCGCTACACCCCCTTTCCTGGGGAAGGCTTGATAAAAATCCTCACCAATTTGCATAGGTGAACACAGACCCAAACCCTTGGATCTTAAGAACAATGAGAAAGCAATCAGGATCTTAAAAGAAGAATTTTAATTAAAGAAAAAGTAAAAGAATCACCTCTGTAAAATCAGGATGGTAAATACCTTACAGGGTAAACAGATTCAAAACACAGAGAATCCCTCTAGGCAAAACCTTAAGTTACACAAAGACACAAAAATAGGAATATGCATTCCATTCAGCACAGCTTATTTACTAGCCATTTAAACAAAAGGGAATCTAATGTATTTCTAGCTAGATTACTTACTAACTTAACAGAAGTTCTGAAGAGCATTCCTGACCTGGTCCCAGCAAAAGCATCACACAGACAGAGAGGACCCTTTGTTCCCCCCACCCTCCAGCTTTGAAAGTATCTTGTCTCCTCATTGGTCATTTTGGTCAGGTGCCAGCAAGGTTGACTTAGCTTCTTAACCCTTTACAGGTGAAAGGGTTTTACCTCCGGCCAGGAGGGATTTTGTAACATAGACTTCCAGTCCAGTTACCCTTTCCTTTATATTTATGACACCTACAAAATATACACACCGGTCAATATAATTTTTTTTTATCACATTCCTCCTTACAGTTA
Source organism: Dermochelys coriacea (assembly GCF_009764565.3). Classification (NCBI taxonomy): domain Eukaryota; kingdom Metazoa; phylum Chordata; order Testudines; family Dermochelyidae; genus Dermochelys; species Dermochelys coriacea. The sequence goes on along the minus strand of NC_050069.1, from coordinate 152,752,101 downwards.
AAAGGGAACATCACAGATCATACCCCAGTCTAAGATCATGCCCCAGTTTCTCTGTGTGGAAACCAGTTTTGTGAACTGTTATCAATTCATGATGATTAGATTGCTTAGACAGAATACCTGAAGAAAAAAAGAGACCATTCTAAAGGATAGTTTTCAATATGTTGAACTTAGAAATAAATGTAGCATTAAAAGCGGCTTCAGGCAGGATGCGGTGAGAGAGAAGAAAAGTAGGATGGATATGGGGTATCATAACCATAAAGGCCTCTTTTGTACCCCTTTCACCCCGCCACCTCCAGCCAGTATGAGCTTTCTGTATTTTGTCGTTTGAATGACCCATCCCTCCCTGTTTTGTGACCGGCCTGGAGAGGAGATGAGTGATAGGAAAAATAGCTGTAGTGATTGGACTTCCATACAGGTTATTGGAACCTTAGTTCAAAGAGACAGAGAAATCGTAGTCATCCTGGCTTTGGGGCTTACTTCCAATTTCCATCATAACATAATTGCATGTAAAATGTAGTTAAAGGTAAGACTAGATGTCTAACAAGTACAGTTTGCTATAGTAGGTCATGGGAGTGAGATGCATTTGCACCTATAGTATATGCATAGAATAAAGACAGTCTTGTTTTGCAATTTTATATGAGTGGGTTCCTGGAATGTTTCCTTTACTTATCTGTATATCTTCATCAATTAAAGTTTGATACATTTTCCCCACAGGTTACCAAAATTGAATTGTTTTAAACGTTGTTTCTTTTTCTTTTCTGTTATTAAAGATGAGCTGACTAGTATCCTTAAAAAATTGTCACTTGAGAAATATCAGCCTATTTTTGAAGAACAGGAGGTAAGTCAGTTTTTTATTTTAGTTTTTTAAGTTTTAAGTGTTTCAGTATTTTATTTCAGCATTTTTGCATGAATAATCTATTTATCTGTTTGAAACCTGTGTTTTATTATCCAAGTAAAATCATGGCTCTGTGTTCACTACAGCTGTGCAGTTTGCAGCACAATTTACTCTTTGCTGCAGAATTATTATCTAAAAATCTCAATTTTCATTAAAAAAAAAAAAGACCTGGATTCTTTCAAGTATTTCTGGTGGCAGCAATAACCCGGAAAACGTGAACTGAATGTTAACAGATATAGAGATGAGTCTGCATAATCAGGAAGACAGCATGAAACAAATCTGAGAGGTGTGAGCTACTCCCTTCATCTCAGTCAGGTCTCCCTGGATTCTGTCATCCTGTGGCTGTGGAATGTGACATTTTCCCAGAATGCCATAAAATTCAACATGTTTGCCACTGAATCTGCCATAGTGCCACAAACCAGATATCCAACTTTTTTTTTCTTGTCTGGCATCTGTGAGCAGCTCTCTCTTCCTGTATATCTTTCCACACAATGGCATTAATTGGATTATACTCTATATTCCTCTACACTGCTCCACAAAACCAAAGCTGGAATCCAGCGTACAACCAGAGGAGCCAGCAGTGTAGAGAGAACAGTGCTTGGGGAAGCTAAGAAGATGAGCCACTACTATCTCCTCCTTTTCCTGAACAGATGAGGGATAGGGTGTTTGAACTGGACCATGCAGATAGTGCTGTGGCAGCTGAAGAACTGGGCTGCCTGGAGAATGCACAAAAACCATCGTTGAAAATAATCATCACATTTTTTTCATCAATGAGTATTTTCCACTCTGAGTCAAAATTGTGTGCTTGTTTGTAGGCAGATAGAGGATGAGAATGAAGAGTACTTTGTGGACATACAATAAGTTAACATTGCCACGGAATGTCTGGGTGCATGTAGAAGAATTTGGCCCCATTGTACCACAGAGTGTTCAGGGCCACGCATAAAGGTTATTCAGCTCAGCCACAAAATGTTGGGCTTGAATAATATTCACCTACATAATAGAGAAGATAATTGCCTCCACTGTAAGAATCACTGGGTGAAACGCCATGTTGTGTGTTATATAACACATCAGACTAGATGATCATAATGGTCCCTTCTGGTCTTAAAATCTCTGATCTGAATTTTCAGTAGTGACTCAGTACGTTAGGTACCACAATTTCTAGATACCAAACCGAGATACCTTACATGGGCCTAATTTGCAGAAAATGCTGAGCACCAGCTTCTGAAAATTAGGTCCCAAAAACCAATCTGTCCATGACAGTTTGAAAAAGCTTATGTTTATTTAATCCAGACCTGAAGAAGAGCTCTGTGTAAGCTTAAAAGCTTGCCTCTTTCACCAACAGAAGTTGGTCCAATAAAAGCTATTACCTCACCCACCTTGTCTTTCTAATATCCTGGGACCAACACAGCTACCACGCCACTGCAAACAAAGGTTTATTGCAACAGAAAGGGTATTGAGCTAGGCACATGCTAAAAAAAGTTATTTTGAGAAGTGCAGAACCAGATTCTATATTATGGGCAGAAAGGCCCCCTTACACTTCTCTCCACAGCCGCAATTCTATACACACTTGAACACATGCATTTAAGTTTGCACACATGAGCAGGCTCACTGAATGGGACTGTTCATGTGCATAAAGGCAATCATGTATTTTCAGGGTTAGTGCCCAAAAATGTAAGTGAATTTTTTTGAGCATTATACTTTGCTGTGAGAGTCTAAAGTTAAAGAAGGAAAAGAAATAGCATGTGGCATTTTGGGTTTTGTGGAACATATTTTTCTATAATTTAAATCTGTTTTTTTTTCTCCTAGGGAAATTATTTTGGTTTGTTTTATCCAATTATATAATGAAAAGGAAAGCTGTGCTCTCCGAATCTGAGAATAAAGCGATAAATAGGAAAAAACAGCACCAGTGTTTCAAAAAAATCAGTGAAGAAAGAATATTAATTATAAAATATGCATATGCTATGTATGTAGAGATCATAATGTGAAAAACGGAAAACTCATTTTATCACATGCTTATAAATGCATCGCTTAGCTGTATTCCATTCCCCTGGAGCTTTTTCTGACATTCCATACTCCTCAGCTACTTTAAAGAGCTTCTTTTTTTCCTTAAGCCTCCTCCAAGAGAAATATTTCCTTCTCCCCCATGTCTCAAAATGTGTAATTGTCCCCAAAATTATCTACTCAAAAAACTAGAATTGTCTTGGGCTCGTAACAGCTTTTCTAGATATATTAAAATGTCATAGCTTTGATATCCAACATTTCACCAACAAGCAGGACTAGAAATGAGAATTTTGTACCACTGAGTAGGAGTACTTTCCAGCTTGCCAGTGGGATACGTAGCATTTCTTCTAGCACTAGGAGGGCCTGATGTAATGGATTTTAAAGCCATGGTGTTTTATGTTTAGTTTTTCTATTTTAGTTCATTTTAGGAAGTATTTAGCATTTATTACCTTTAATGTTTCCCTCCTTAGGAGTCTTGCACAGTTTGATACATAATTACCAAGACACCTGCCTTTACGGGTAGAAGGCTGTAAGTCATAGTCCCAATTAAAACCTCTATAAAATAGTCCTAAAATTTGTTTTTCTGCAATATGTATATAGAGAGTACATGATAGTATGATACAATATAAAATGTTAGTAGCATCTTATTGTTCTGTTAAAATGAGATTGATAGCTAAGAGTGATTGAGAAAGATAAGGTGATGATGTCACTAGATATGACCCCATACAGGACACAATGTGGTATCTGATGTGATGTTATGTCCTAAACCAGTCCCCTAATCTGGGATCTAATCTAATACCTTCTTCCACCTGACACTTAATTGGAAGGCCTGCCACAGCAAGGGAGCAAAACCACCAGGCTTTGGTTTATGGCCCAGAATTTATAAATCAATGACTAATTAATGGTGCCACCCCAAGAAATTATGAGGAAAAAATAGGTAAAAGCAAGAAGACAACTAAAATATAAAAAGAAGTGTTTTAAGATACTTGCAAAAAGACCTGTTAAGGAAAAATGGACATTTGTAAATGTAAATGTTAAATTAAAAACTCCTCCATTTTTCCCCACATAATAATTGGAGAGTTGTAAAAGAACTACATATTTATAATGATACACTGTAATAATCTGAGATACATGTTATATATTTTAATTGTTTTTATTTAGGAAGAAAATTAGTTTTTTTTATTTAAAAATAAACAGAATTGATCATAATATAGAACTCATGAACTGGAGTAACTGTAATTGTGGGAAATAAATACCCAGTGAAGGTCTAATAAGTAGAAGGACTTCCAGTCATATATTTAGAAAATTTTAGGCAGTTAAAACTAGACTTTATATAGCACTCTGTGGCTTCAAAGTGTGGTACAAGCTTTAACAATGCCTGTAACATCCCCGTGAGACTGGTAGGTCATGTGTTCTGCACACCCAACTGTAAAAACTGAGGTTTAGTACAACCTACTCAAGGGCACCCAGTGTAACAGGGCAGAGCAAGGATTAAGAACGGGGATATCCTCGATACCAGACCTGTATTCAGCCATTCTGAGGTTATGAATTACATATGTGTGACAACAAGGTGTGTGTCCATGCCAAAAGGAGAGCATTGTGATATCAGAAGTAGCTCATCCAATCACTGCCTTTACTTTACAGCTAATTTGAATGCAACAATTCCATTGGTTGTATGGAGACTGCACAGCTGATGGATTTCTTGGCTAATTGCCATGCCTGTTTGACAACATGGGGTTTCTGCTTCTAGTGTGTGTAATATATATAAAATAAGTTCATAAAGTTAGATATATATGAGAGAGAACCAATCTGCCCAGTAAATGTATACCAGTGTATCTTTTTTTCCAAAGGTGGATATGGAAGCCTTCCTCACACTTACTGATGGTGATTTGAAAGAGCTGGGTATTAAAACGGATGGATCTAGGCAGCAAATTCTGGCAGCTATTTCTGAACTGAATGCAGGAAAGGTAGGTATGGTTTGAAATAAGAAAACTGATAAACTAGTTTTTCAGATTTGCTTGTGTTTCAGATCCAAACAATGGATATTGAAAAAATACCTAGTTTAATAAACAAGCTATTTAATGTAAATTATTAGTGATAAACAGTATTATATTTCTTTGATATTTCCGGGCCTCCTCCATTAATTCCTTCCTTGTTCAGTAACTGAACAGTTATTCACTTTTTGTACTCATTCATTCATAATAATAAAAAGAAACTAGTGGTGATTTAAATATTGGTCATATTACAGCTATTTGGCCTTCAACCATCAACTGGATTTATATAGCATTTTTCTCAAGCGGCACAGTTTTGTTGTCTTCTTGTTTGGTATTTACAGTTAGATGGAAATAAGGACAAAGGCAGAAAAAAGGAGAATTCCCTACAATGGATTTCTTTAGTCACAGATTGCGAGCTGGTGCATCTCTGCAGCTAAGTCTTACGGTTCTTCTCAAATCTTTCAACTCCATTCAAGTTCCATTCTGTCTTTGATCTTTTATACCAGTCCAGGCATACAAGACACTAAGGGCTTGGCTACACTTACATTTTATAACACTCTAACTTGCTGGCTCAGGGGTGTGAAAAATCACCCCCCTGAGCTCAGTAAGTCAGAGCGCTTTAAAGCACTAGTGTAAACAGGCTCTGAGCACTGGCAGCCGCATTCCCCTCGCTCGGAGCTAATCCCTTCATGGAAGTGGATTACCAGGAGCGCTGGGAGAGCTTTCTCCCAGCGCCTGTGTGCTACCACACTTGCACTTCAAAGCGCTGCCACGGGAGCGCTCCCACAACAGCGCTTTGAAGTTTCCAGTGTAGCCATGCCCTTAGACTTTTGATCACATCAACCCCACATTGTGAAAGCACTATTTGTGTTTCTATTTCAGGAGTGCTCTCTAGCTGTATCTATCTGTAGCGAGGTCAAGGCTCACCAGTGCAGCGCCTCCCGCTGGTCATCTTGGGAATTAGCTCAACTCCAGCTCCAGAATACCTCCTGATAGCCAGTGTCTCGCCTGCCACAGGCCCCTGAGTCCCTTCTGGACCCCGATGCCCCTTTACCTTCGGATTCTGCCCCCAGCAGTACCCCCTTACTCTGGGTTTCCAGGGGAACCCCCAGTCATCTAAACCCAGCTCACCTCAGAGGCTACTGCCAGTCGTTATCTAGCCCCCATTCACTGGGGCAGACTGCAGTGTAATGGCCACTCATCATTGGCAAGGTGGATTGGACCAGCTGCCTCTGCCTAACCCCGGGCTGCACCTCTGCAACCCCAGTACCTGCTTTGGCCTTTAGAAAGGCCTCAGCCTGGGGATTTGCCAGGCCTGAGCTCCCCAGCTCCTCTTGCCTTTCCCCAGCACTGCTCTACCTCCGGTACCCTGAGCTCCCAGACAGCCAGGTCCTTCTCTCTCTACTGCTAGAGAAAGAGTGACCCAGCTCCTCCCTGAGCCCTTATAACAGGGCAAGGTGTGGCCTGATTGGGGCATGGCCCCAGCTGTGGCTGCTTCCCCAATCAGCCTAGCCTTTCTTTACCCAAGCGGGTTAACTTTCCTGCTATACTATCCTTATGTAAATACTTAAGGGGCCAGTAGACTGTACTGCAAAATATGTAGACTAGTTTGTAGGTTTTTCATGAACATAAAATTTGTTGTTATGCACTTGTGACGTTCCCCCCGGTGCTATCCGGACCGGAAATCTGCTAGGTCACTCCAATCCTTGACTCTGGGAGCCAGCCTTACCCTGCTCTGCTGTGAGAACCTCCACTCCTGGGCTGTTCACGCACAGCCTCTAGTATGTAAGCTGCTCCTTGGATTGTGCAACCAAATAACACTAGCCAATAACTCCGGTCCCAGACACAACCTTAGCTAGGAACCTCCATCTTACAGTGTCCAGTTATGTCCACTGGACGCTGCAAGCTTATATGGGTTTGTCAATTTAACAAAGAAATTGATATGTACCAGGCTTGTTATCACAAGGAGAGTCTCTGACACACTTCAAACCAAACACACTGCTTCAGGTAGAATAAACAAACAGATTTATTTACTACAAAGATAAATTTTAAGTGATTATAAGTCAAAACATAATAAGTTGGATTTGGTCAAATGAAATAAAAGCAAAACATATTCTAAGCTGATCTTAACACTTTCAGTGCCCTTACAAACTTAGATGCTTCTCACCACAGGCTGGCTGGTTGCTCTTCAGCCAAGCTCTCTCCGTTGATCAGCGCTTCAGTCGCTTGGTGTGGTGTCTGTAGATATAGGTGGAAGAGAGAGAGAGCATGGCAAATGTCTCTCCCTTTTATCATGTCCTTTCTTCCCTCTTGGCTTTGCCTCCCCCCCTTCCTTAATCTCCTGCCCCTGCACTTGAGGGCATGTTGTCTTTTGCTGGAAAGGAGCAAGTCTCAGCCCCTCCCATATTTGGAAGCACCCTGCTTCTCTGTATTACAGGGTCACAGGAATCCTCACCCACCTTAGTGGTTTCTGGGATCCCCTGCCCCTTCTCTGGGACACATTGCTCTATGCTCCCTAGAGCCAGTTTTGCCTCTCGGTCAGCTGCGACCTGCTAGCAGCTAACAACTTGGATAGTTCTTTCCCTGGCAGGCATTACACCCCCATCCCTTCCTGATGTGGTGTTGCCTCCAGCTGCAATGCAGGAGTTGATCTCAACCACCCTCCCACCTGGGAGCATGTGGGTTCCCCCAGCTGCAGAAGAATCAAGGAGACTCTCTCCCATTCTCTCATCGGTTCCTGAGACCTTACCCTTTTCTTCGGGGTCCGAGCATAACACTCCCTCTTGCTGCAGGCAAATACTACACAGAAATAATCATTACCAAGGAGCAGGTTGACTAGGAGGCATTCCATTATCCCCACAGTCAAAATACTTCCCAAATCTTCCCAGAACACATGGATTTTAGCTAGTGGTATGAGGAATCTGCTTTCGCCCACCCCCACAATCTCTGCCATTTGGCCAGGCAACATACTGGCCTTTGGGATCACACTCTGGTTAACCAGAGAGATCTGGGCCCCTGTATCCCCCTGCTCCAAGTACTCCCTGCCATTAATTTTGACAGCCTTAACATGCCCCATATCTGATTTTGCAGAAGCTAACCTCACAGAACCAATATGGTAGGTTTCAATTGCTTGGGGGGTTTCTGTGTTGAGGACAGCAGAACTAACATGAGCTATTGGTTGCCTGCTTCCTCCTAGCACAGGGCATTTATTCCTCAGGTGATCAGTGTAATTACCCTGATAGCACCTTCTGGGCTCTTCTGCTTTTACAGGAGATTTGGAATGAGAGTTACCAGTAGAGGAATGTTTTTGCGTAAGAGAATGTTTAGGCTCCCAACCCCCTTCTCCCTTCCCAGGGATCCTCCCTTCACACCAGTTTGAAACCCCTCTTTCTGTGGCCTGCTCCCAATAGATGCCTGATTCTGTTTGAAGGCATCAGCTAAAAAAGCCATCCCATCCACAGACTTTATATCTTTGTCCCAAAGACACCGCTTTACATCAGCCTTACATACGCTTAGGAAATGCTCTTTAGCAACAAGATCCAACATTCTCTCAAAACTTGCCACCTCTTTGTCCCTCACCCATGTGGGGGAAAGTATTGTTGACCTGACCCCATCCCACTCTGTGACAAGGTCTATGCACTATATGCAGCATAGGTAAGAGTGGTAATGCAAGAGGCCTACAGGCCTGCATCCTGTAAGACTTAGCTTAAGCTAAGAGCATTTGCATATGCTGGGCCGTGGTATTTTGACCCAGATAACGAGCTAGGCCAACCTCTAGCCTAGCTCAAGTCCCTACCTGTCCATTATATGCAACCCCTCCCCTCCCAAATCTGCAAAAGCTCCTAGACAAAACGCTGCCACAAGCAAACGGCAGAACTTGATAATAAGGAAATGTGTCAGCACAGTGCTAATTATGAAACTGTTTACTTTGGCTCCTTATAAGGCTTTATTAACAATGCTTGAGTGATAAAAATATTAAGGAAATGTATCATTTGACTTGAATGTAAAAAAAACTATATAAGACTGGTATTATTAGGGGAAGGACAGAGAGAGACCAGGGTGGCACCTGCGTGTGACCATCTCTGTCTCCTTCTCCCTGCATGCTTGTATTCAATAAAAGGACCTCAGACTGTTTGAACCAAACAGATGGTGTGACTTGTTTACCACAACACCCATTTTCCCAACAAATCTTTCATTTTGTTTACATATTCCCCATTACTCAAACCAATATCCCTCTTAAGATTCTTAAATTTAACTCTATATGGTTCAGGGGTAATCTGAAAACTTCGCAAAACAGTATTTTTAAATTTACAATAGTCTAAAGCATCTTTAGTAGGAATTCCATTGAATACATTTCGAGCTTTACCAGTTAATTTCACAATCAGGGTAGATTTCAGAGTAGCAGCCGTGTTAGTCTGTATTCGCAAAAAGAAAAGGAGTACTTGTGGCACCTTAGAGACTAACAAATTTATTAGAGCATAAGCTTTCGTGAGCTACAGCTCATTTTTAATCAGGGTAGAAACTCTCTTATTATCAAGGATTTCATGTATTACACACAGCCTTTTGAAGGTAGTCAGATATTCAGCAATATCATCCTCTCCACTGTATGTAGGACATAAGTGTTCCCATTTGTGGATTTTTGGAGTGATGGGAGTCGTTGGGGTCGGGGGGTTCTGGTTCTGCTTCTCTAGAAGGTCCAGTTGGAGTTTTCGCTGTCTCTCTCTCTCTGTTTTTCTTTCATGGCCCTTCTGTGTGCAGCCTCCTCTCTGGCTGCCTCCCTGGCTGCTGCTTTTTCCTTTTCTTCTCTCTCTCTCTCTCTCTCTCTCTCTTTTTGCTTTATCTCCAGTTCTTTCATTTGCAATAATCTCTGGTGCTCCCTCTCATTTTCTCCAATCTGCAGCATAAAAAGCTCCAACTTTGCAATCGCTTCACTGCTTTCACTCATTTTCCTGCTTTTCTGTTCCTACTTCCCTTTCCTGAAATAAGCAAATAGAAAATAACAAAACGGTGACCTCCACCTGACTGTTCTTAGCCACTGCACTTAAGACTCACTTAAAATCACAAATATCAGTGTTTAAAGTGTGAACTTCACTTGGAGTAACAAGCTGTACATACACACTGCTCACTGTGCCACTGTGACGTTCCCCTGTGGTGTTATCCAGACTGGTGATCTGCTAGGTCACTCCAATCCTTGACTCTGGGAGCCAGCCTTGCCCTGCTCTGCTGTGAGAACCCCCACTCCTGGGCTGTTTACTCACAGCCTCTGGCATGTAAGCTGCTGCCAGCTACTTGCAACCGAATGGCACTAGCCAATATCTCCGGTCCCAGACACAACCCTGGGAACCTCCAGCTTGCAGCATCCATGGAAGAACATGTTTGCACCTCTGTCTACCAGCTATTCCCAATAGGTTCCATGGCCATGAGGCTGGGCACACAATGTCACACAATGACTCTGTGAAGGCAAAGTAAGGAAACAGAATTGCTTTTTTTTTGTTTTCAATCCAAGTAAATCTGAATTTTATAATTTCCAAAATTAAGAAAATAAAATAAAAACAATTAAATATATATTGCTTTGTGTTTGCAGAGCATAAGTTTTGATTATGTTCAATTCATATGATAATTGCTTTCCAGGATAGACACACATTTTCATATTTATGTTTAACCCTTATAAATGTATTATCGAATGAGAAATTTAAGAATGCCTTTTTTGTTTGTCTATTTCTTTTACAGGGACGAGAGAGGCAGATTTTACAAGAAACCATACACAATTTCCACTCTTCCTTTGAGAGTAGTGTTAGTAATACTAGACCTCCTGGCAATTCTCAGTGTAAGTATTATTCATATGTTGTTGGATCAACTTCAAGCAATTTTTCTTAAATCAGGGTAAAGTACAATATATGCAAACACGCTATGTGTTGGTTTAAAGATTCCTGCATTTCTGTCTCTTTCAGACTGTAGTGAAGATTTCAAAGTAAAAAGGCAGAAAGTTTATAAGATTTTTGTATAGGGATAGTATTTATGTGTTTCAAACACGTTAGTGTGTATTTGGTTAATTCAGAACTTTTTAAATTGACAATGCATTGCATTTTACATTGAAAGCCACTGGGGGGCGTGTTTTTCATATGAGGTAGGTCTCAACTGCATAATGAGATAGCTGGGGTTGTTCCTTGTCTAACCCTAGAAGCAGACCAATTTCTCGCCCCTTATGGTCATCAAATAGGCTACTTAGTGGAGTAATAGCTACTATACATGTTGCGCTGCATTTTTGCAGTACATGAACATCAGTGCTGAGCCCTGCCTGTTACGTTCTGGATAGAAAGAAGAGGAGATCATTTGGACATTGCTAATGAGTGTCTCAAGACCCACATGGAGAAACTCTGCTTTCTGTAAATTCACGGTTACAGAAACTTTTGGAAGACTGACAGTAACTTCGCCTCCAGCCAAGGCTAACTGGCCTTATGCAGTTTCTCCTGCTGGGGGTCTTTATGATGGTATAACAGCTCTCTGATCCTTCTATGGCTGCAGAGTCTGCAAATACCCGGGATCCCATGGCAGATTTGCAGTGTAGGTCTGTCTCAAGCAGTAGAATCAGTTATTTCGCCAACTGTAGGCAATAACCAATTCCATTATTTTTCCATGCCCCAAAACCCCTTGTACAGGCCATGAGCAACTTCTGTCGCTTGAATGACAATTGGACCCTCTGTATAGGACAGTAACCTCTAGTTCCTCTACCTGAGGGCAGTTCAGGCTCCCAGTTTAGCAATTTAGCAACTTGACTCAGCCAGCTCTCTGTCATAGACGTTATAGTTTTCTGGGGCGATTGCTTTTAGTTGGTGTAGCTGCAAGGTTGCTGTTTTAGTTAGGACAGGGGTAATAATTTCCCCACAAATCCTGGAAAAACAGCCTCCCAAATACACTAATGAAATCAAAACAATGAGAGAGACATTACTATTATCTAACTGTGCATATGCTGCCCCCTTCTTACCATCATCCCCAGATGTAAGACTGGTGAAGAGTGTAGAACACAACACATGCAGCGGAAAAGTATGCATTTCTCCTGCCAACAAGGTCCCAGCCAGATGCAGAGATGCATTCAGGCTTGTAGCAGTGATGGAATAAATTGCAGGTTCAAATCAAAATCAAGTCTCTGGAGTACATCGAGAACGTGGATGGGTCATTCAATCCTTTGTTCAGAGACTCACTGTAGCAAAGTCCCGCCAGAGGTAAGAAGCAGGATTGAAGACAAAATGGAGGGGTTTCCAGGACCTTGTATGTCCTCTGCCATGTGGAAGGACACCACTTTGTTCTTACTATGGAAAATCACAGCAGCAAGATGGAGTTTGGAGTCACATGGGCAAGTCACATGTTTATGCATGACTCAGTTCTTTACATGGAGAGCAACCATTGTTCACATGCTACCTTGAACATTCCCAGGAAGACTTTCCATGTGAATTGGAGTCTCCCAAGGTCCATTGTCAGTTAAGTGTTTTTTGATTGGGCACTTAATCTGCAAATTCCTTTCTCAAGAAGCTGACCAAATGCTTCACTAATGCTATTTGGAATGAAACACATTGAGATATAAGTACATAGCCAATATTCATAACTTCAACTACAAAAAAGATACACACATACAGACAGCATAATCATAACCAGCAAATTGTAACCTTTCTATAGACACCTTACTGGACCTCTTTTGTACAAGATTTGGTGCAACTATAGGACCTTGGTTGCAACAATGATCTATATTGGTCACAGTTCATGTCAATAACATCACAACTAGTGATTGCTGAGGTAGTCTGTCTGGTCCGTTTTCTACACTCCACTACACAAGGGTCAACTTGCCCAAAAGCTTCTTTTTCAGTACAAATACCACTGAAAACACCAGAGAGCTAAGTTTCCATTTTCAGAATAGAGAATTTCTGGTGATATACCTGTGGCAACTTCTGGATAACTTTATTATCAACATCTCAGGCATGAAAAGCATCTTATGAGCATAGTGCCAGATCGGCAGAGGCTGATGTTTGGATTCTGATATGGAGTGAGCTGGAGATTCAGGCAGAGCGGAGTGACTGCAGAAGAAACACTTGGGTATATAGCCTTACCAAATGGCCAGTATTTGACCAGCCTGGCCGTTATTTATGGATTTGCCAGTTGCCAGAAAAATAATTTAATCTGCCAGTTTTTTCTTTTTACATAGGTTTAAAGATTTTCATTATTATGACAATACACTGGGATATCTAATGTTAAAAGTTTCTATGTCCAGCTCAAGATATTTCAGTGTTCCCACTTATGTAGTATAAACAATAACAGATCAAAACTGTTGAAAATACAGCAGCTGTCTGCCTAAAAACATGCAAACACATTGCGGTCATATGTGAGAGAGGGTTTGAGTCACATGTGAGTGATAACATTTCACGTCTCCTTGATCTTATCGATGTGTGTTATCTCTCTAGATACTATAAGTGGCTGTTCAAGGGACGGGGGGTTGCTGAGTTGCCTTATGGTTGGTGGTTGAGGTTGCTGTGGGCTTGCCTTGGGGAGTTGAGGGGGGTGCCAGGGTTTTTTTCCATTTCAAAGGTGGTAACCCTAGGGTATATCATCATATTTAGGTCTTGTGATGGGGTATACCAGGTGCATTGAGGCTCCCTGCTGGAGGCCTCGTGGTCCTATCACACCCCGCCCCAGAAAAGAAGCAGAGAAGGAGGGTCCTCCAGGCCTGCCTAGAAAGCCTGCAGGGAAGCAGCCAGTCTGAGTCCAGCAGGCTCAGTTAAAAGTCGCTGCAGGGCCTGAGCAGGTCAGTTCCTGGCTGGCACCAGAGGAGCAAAGAAGGGTGTTCCTTGCTGGAGCTCAAGGGAGAACCAGCAGATGGGTTCTGGTGGCATTGGCATTTAGTGAGTAAGGAGAAGAGTTGAGAACTTCAGCCCTGAGTTAAGAATGAAGTGAAAGAGGGTAAGAGGAAAGTGGCCCAGGGAATAGCAGCAGCAACTATTAGAGGAAGCAGTACGTGGCTGCTATCTGTAGGATCCCTGGGTTGGGACCTGGAGTAGTGGATGGGCCCAGGTCCCCTCAATGGCCACTGGCGAAATGGCCTAAACCCCAAGGAAGGGATAAGACTCTGCATTAAAAGCCCAAGAAAGGGGCTTGGAGTTTAAACAGGCCCAAGGACAGGGCTGAAGCTCCTGAAGAGGTCTAACCATTAGTTGTAACTTTGTTACTCCAGAAGGAGTTCCTTCATGCAGTGGACTGTTTCTGATTTGGCCAGAGGGCTGACCCACTGAAGACCCACCTGACGAGGCCTACAGCTGATGGGAGGTGCTCATGAGAGGTGAGCACATCCTGTCACGCATTTCCAAGCAACTTGCTGAGCTCAGCACTATTCAGATTGGAAATCTGTGTTGGCAGAAAATTAAAAGTTTAAAAGTCCTTTTGAAGAAAACAAAATGCAATAATGAAAAGTCTAGAGTTACATGAAACACTACAAGGAGTTGGCCAACAATTGCTGTTGAACAATCAACCAACAAGATGCTGGTGGCTAGATCCCCTAGGAGGAGTGGAGGCTGCAAACAGCGAGGGGTTCAGGGATCCAAAACTGCTAGTCTTACAGGTCCTCTTTGGGGAAGAGAGACCAGGAAGCAGAGGTGGCTGTGAAGTAGTAGCAGAAATATTATCTGTCGAGGAGGAAGACAAATCAGATTGAGAAGGAACCTCTACACTAGGTAACAAGCTTTGTATGGTAAAATTATTCATTGGACACTTTTATGCAGCATCTAAATCGTTGGGAAGTGATTTCTGTTTGTTTGTAAAAGGATGGGTGTAGGTTCACAAGTGTCCACTTCTCTTCCTACTCTGTCAGTACCAGTGTTGTTAACTCTTGCAATTTTATCATGAGTCTCACAATATTCAGTGTTATTCTTAAAGTCCAACCGTTGGAGTCAGGTGATTATAGGAGAATCTCAGCTTTCATTAAAAAAGTAGGTTTCAGAGTAGCAGCCTCGTTAGTCTGTATCCGCAAAAAGAACAGGAGTACTTTTGGTACCTTAGAGACTAACAAATTTATTAGAGCATAAGCTTTCGTGGGCTACAGCCCACTTCATCGGATGCATAGAATGGAACATATAGTAAGAAGATATATATATTACACATACAGAGATGGTGGAAGTTGCCATACAAACTGTAAGAGACTAATTAATTAAGATGAGCTATTATCAGCAGGAGAAAAAAAGTTTTGTAGTGATAATCAAGATGACCCAATTTGACAGTTGACAAGAAGGTGTGAGGATACTTAATATGGGGAAATAGATTCAATATGTGTAATGACCCAGCCACTCCCAGTCTCTATTCAAACCCAAGTTAATGGTATCTAGTTTGTATATTAATTCAAGCTTAGCAGTTTTTCATTGGAGTCTGGTTTTGAAGCTTTTCTGTTGCAAAATTGCCACCCTTAAGTCTTTTACTGAGTGGCCAAAGAGGTTGAAGTGTTCTCCTATCGGTTTTTGAATGTTATGATTCCTGATGTCAGATTTGTGTCCATTTATTCTTTTGCGTAGAGACTGTCTGGTTGGCCAGTGTACATGGCAGAGGGGAATTGCTGGCACATGATGGCATATATCAAAGCAGTAAGTTTTATTGAAACTGGCACAATCCTGCAAAATGTTTGTCTCAACAAATTGGCATTTTCTGCCAAAAATAGTAGTTTCCTGACTCAGAAATGAGAAGGCACCGAAAAAGAACACATAATTTGTTTTTAAAAAATCTCATGACTTTTAAGCTAGTCTCACGCATCCGATGAAGTGAGCTGTAGCTCACGAAAGCTTATGCTCTAATAAATTTGTTAGTCTCTAAGGTGCCACAAGTACTCCTTTTCTTTTCACCCTTTGAGGAGAGCTGACTCATATTTTTGGAATACTTAGGATTGGCAACACTGCAGCACTCAGTGTTGCCCTCTGCCATTCCTCACTGCTCTCCCAACCTCTGCACAAATAAGAACTCTACAATAATTGTCCTGTTCCAATCCATCCTACCTCAGCCACCCCTATTTGAATCATGGACTGCCATTACCAGTCAGGACTGATTCAAAATGGTAGACAGCGTAGGGGAGGAGGATGGATTTAAAAATGTACCCACTGTCTGCAATGTAAAAGAGTTAGCAAAAAAACAAAATGTCATTTTAATCCTAGAAAATAAACCATTGTCACTATGACCAAAGCAATTTCATCAGCTTGTATCTGCTGGTATTTGGTTCCTCTGAAGCATGCAGACACAATCACATCTTTGGTTTGCAGGCATGAAGAGCAGCATCGTGCTGGCATTTCAAACAGCAATACCTGAGCAATTGAAAGACAGATAATTTTAGACAATTGTAAGCACAATTTTGGAAATCTATTGCGGTGCAACAACCACAAGCAGCCTAGCATAACATTCTGTTGATTTTTCCCTAGACTGCAGCACAGTCTTAAACGGCAATATCAGAGAAATGCCTATACGCCAATCTTTCTAGACTATTCTGTTTTATTCAGATTCTTAGACTACTCCTATCAACAGGGAGTCTGAGCACCTTCCAGAAGTGCATTTAGTATCATGAATAGTATCTGTCACATGTTATGCTCTCCTTATTCTGTAAATGGGGAAAAACTGTAGAAAAACTTTCTATTAAATTATATGGCAATGAGCTTATCCCTGGGGACCCTACAGTGGCTAATAAAGTCCCTTTATCACTAACTCTTTGGAATAATTCCTTTTTTCCTCTGGAGCAAGGTGATATTTCCTGGAAAAATGGCTGCCTGTAACAATTCAACTGCCTAAATTTCAAATAAGAAGCAGGCTGACCTTACTATTGCACTCTAGGGACCAGACTATGCTTATACTAAAGCTTGGTATTCAAAAATATATTGGCATTGTTATCTTTATCAAAACAGTTTGCATTCCCAGCTTGTGTGATGGAGTGCTATAACTACCAACTTCATTATTTTCGACTCAGTCATTGGAGTGGATGATCCAGCTCTTGAGGGAAGGTGTGCAGACTGCCCGCCCAGGTCCACACTCCCAAAATAATCAACAACAAGCACAAAAGTAAGGAGGATCTATGTGTGGAATTAGAGAGAGTATACAGATTTAAGGAGATGTAGTACAAGGAAAACAAAGATAGGCAGAAAAAGTATTAATAGGCTAGTAAGAAATAAATGGGTGATTTCATGGCTAACTAAATGCAATGTGAGACAGACTTGTGGAGGAAGGCACATTGTTCCACTATTGCTTTTTAATGTTTTTTTGGAACTATAAACTCAATTGCTGACTGTGCCCTCAGCCACCCAGTACCTCCTGCCAAGGTCACTGCTTCTAGAAAATATATATGAAATTCACTACAAGAACCTTTGGAAAAGTTGATGTGTATATTATATTTTTGGCAGCCAACCTGTTTCATAATAAAGTTTATTGTTGAAATAAAGGTTTATTTGTACTTAAGTTATGTCATCTCTCCCTGAAAACATTGCATTCTGTAAACTAGCTCATTACAACACAGAGAAACATACATTAACTTACTCCTTCACCCTTAAAATTTAGAACAGAGGACCAACCTATGGGGGTCCAAGCAAGATGTTTGTCTGAGCCTTGAGGGGATTATTCTATTGAATAATCTGTCTCCATCCATACCCTAACCTCACTGTAACACCCCAAAAGCAGGGCACCAGAAGGCATGGCTCCCATAACAGGCTACAAGGATACAAAGCTAAAGTCATTTGACTACTAAAGCGGATATCAGAGATTTACAGTTTGAATTCAAAGCTGATTTATTCTCCAAGATTTCTGCAATCAAAGAGGAAGTAAGTATAGAATTTGTAGGCTGGATGCTGCATTGGGAGAAATATCAGAGAAGAGAGAAAGTGTAAATTGTGTAAATTTGCTGGAGCCAAAAGAGAGAAGAAGCGACTTGAGAATTTAAAAAGTGTCTGAAAAAGATGACGAAGGAAATCGTATTATCTTTTTACAAACCTTTATGAATGAGTTGTTAAATTTCATGTCTGTGGCAGAGATTAAAATAGAGTACCGAGCCTTAGGCTGGTAGCAGACCCAGGGATTTCATTATGAGCTTTCACCATTACCAAAAAAAGTCTTGATTAAGACTAAAAGAAAAAAGGCTAGATATCACCCAGAGTCTATACTCCAAGGCCACAATCTTCAGTTTCTCCTAGATCTTCTGCTCTAATTTTTAAAAAGAGTAAAGAGTTGAGTAAAATTAAAGCAGCAATTAGAAGGGCAGAGATTCTCTATAGCAGAGAATTTCCATTCAGCTTCTAACATCAGATTTGTACAGCGAGAGCCTCTAGGGAAGGGAAAACTACACTCGGGATAGAGATCCAAAGCTTTATCATGCAAGAAAAGTCTATGGTAGTAACTGTTGAAGAGCTGGTCTGAAAATAATGGCAGACAGTGAAGCTGAAGAAAAGGAGAGCGAGAAAAGAAAAGAAGGACCTTCTCTAATAGAAGTGGAGCCAAAGGACTTAGATACCTGAAATGTAATTGAAGATTAACTAGAAAGGATTTAAATGAACAGTTGAACATTAGCTATGATTATGGTGAAAAGAAAAGACTGTGCAGTTCAGTTTAATTGTGGTAATCAATTAGCAGTAACTGTCTCCCTCCCCCTCGAGTAAATTAAAGTTATTAAGGGAACATGCAGTGAAATGGAATTTGTATTGGGGGGGGCAAGAGCAACACCCCCCCATAGGGATGGTAAAGATTGGAGAAAATAGATAGTGGGTGTGTAGGGACCTATAGGAAGTTTGTATAATTCATTATGTAATTCAAAATATCAGGTGATAGGCTGTCCTCCTGGGGTGAATAATGAGGTCTTGTTGGTGGAGAATTTACCTTACTTGGACTGCAGGGGACAAGCAGCACAAATATTCGTGGAGAGAGTATGGGGGTTGGTGTTCAGCCAAGTATATAATTCATTTAGGGACTGATTTATATGAAAAGTCAAAACAACATATTTGGATTCAAAATTAGAAATATATATGGAATTTATCCACAAGAGAGAATTGGGGAGGAAGTGAGGGGCTTGATAAAAAAGGGAAACAACTATGAAAGCTTACAAGCAGAAATCATGCCATATTCAAGTACAGTTTGACAGTTGTGGGAACAATACATTTAGTAATGAGATGTGTATCATAGAAGGGTTTGTGTCAGTAAATGGCCTCTTCATAGTCAAGTTTAGAGCATTGGTGCTCCAATTCAACAAGGCACTTAAGCATGTACCTAGGAGCAAATATCTCAGAGCAAGTAATTAATTCCTGGGGGGGCAAACAGCTGTGTATCTCTCTTTATCAGTGTTATAAAGGGCAAACAATTTATGAGTTTACCCTGTATAAGATTTATACAGAGTAAAACAGATTTATTTGGGGTTTGGAATCCATTGGGAACTGGGTATCTGGGTGCTGGCGGCAGGAGCACTTCTTAAGCTGTTTTCAGGTTAGCCTGCAGCTTTTGGGGGATGTGGTTCAGACCTGTGTCTGTGTTTGCAGCAGGCTAGCGTGTCTGGCTCAACAAGGCAGGGTTCTGAACTCCCAAGCTGCCAGGGAAAATATGCTGAGACTACCTCTGAGCCCATCAGGTGGCAGTTCACAAGGGGATTTCTGTGACCCAACCCGTCACACCTGTTTTTTTGTGGCGTTTTTTTTGCCTTCCTCTGCAGCATTGGGCACAGGTCACTTGCTGGTTTGAACTAGTGTAGATGGTGGACTGTAACTTGAAATCTTTAAATCATTATTTGAGGACTTTAGTAACTCAGAGGTTAGGGGTCTATTAAGGAGAGGGTGGGTGAGGTTCTGTGGCCTCCAATGTGCAGAAAGTTAGACTAGATCATCATGATGGTCTCCTCTGGCATTTAAGTCTATGAGTCTATGTGCTTAACATTAAGCACCTGAATAATCCCATTGAAATCAGTGGGCTACTCATGTAATTAAGTACCTCACTGAATCAGGGCCCTGGTTAGAGGAAAAGATTCCATGAGCTGGACTCCATAACCAGGGTTTTTTCTCCTACAACTTGTTATTGAGTCATGGGATCAAATAGACCACTGATGAAATCGAGTGCAACAACATTGAACATTGAAGTCAGGAGTTTTGTGTCTAATGATGAATGTAGTCCATTTTCTTTAAAATATTGCTATGATTGTTAGTTGAGCATGTTGTGGGAACTGCCAGAAACTAATAATAAATGACCTCTCTCTTTCTCTCTCTCTTTCTTTGCAGCACCTGGATACTGGATAAAACCACACGAATCTGTGCCTACCAGGAGGTAGCTGCTGGATAAAGATATTCTGATATTTTTAAGCCTGGGGCATGGATGATTGAGCTTGTGTACAGAAGAAAATATGTAAAGCTAGGTGCTAACCACGGTGTCTCAGCACAGAGTGTGCAGGAGGTTGCTGCAGTAACATTGTTATGGCTCCAATTCAGCAGAGTATCCCTTTAACTTTGAGAATAAATAGGTTTACTGACTTTAAGGGGACTACTCACATAGTTAGAGTTAAGCACATGCTTAAGTGCTTAGCTCATTCTGGGTCGATAGGAACAAGGCTAGAGAGTATAGTGGCCTAGGGAGATGTGTAGGTCACTCTTCAGAAGTACCAGTTTGAAGAGCTCACAGAAGACTTATGAAGGCACAGCCAAGCACCACAGAAATTCAGGAGGCAAAAAAGTTGTTGCAAATTCTGAGCGCTTGTAAATGTGGAAATCTCTACATTGAATATGCCACAATAGAATGTTATGTCTCTACACAGGACAGAGGCCACGTTACAAGATTGAATAGTTCCGTGAGAAGGAGTAGAAAGGAAGAATATTGATGCATATTAACTAACTAAAACATATTTAATTTAATCAGTGCTAGGAACACTAAATACAGTTATGCTGATTAAATATCTATTTGTGTAAATATAAAAATATCACTAAGATAAATTCATAGTCTGTCACCAATATTTACACAGAAATAATGTAAAAATGAAACATTTTAAATTGATGATTTTTTTTTGACATTAAAACCATCTAACTGGCTTTTGTATTATCTACTTTTGATTAACAGATGTTGTAACAGGTTACAAAACAATGTTCCTATTCATATTGTAATTGTTTTTTAAACAATGAATGCTGAAAGGATTAACACAAGAATTATGGATGGAGCTATTTGTTAGTGTTGTGCATAAGAGTTTTTGTTGAGCAATTAAAATACAAGCTATGATAAACTTCTAAAGTTAGTTTTCTCCTTTCTTAAATTTGCAAGTGACAAATGTTCAAAATTGCACTATAGGCTAGATTCAATGTGAGTCTGAGGGTATGAATACAACTAAGGTGAAGCAGAACTTGCTCAGATCATTGGTGCTGAGGACAGAGCTTTAACTAGTTCATTGGTTACATGAAAAGGCTATAGAATCACCATGGGCTTGCTGAAAACTGGTATTTTTAATACAACTGCACATACAGTATAACTGCCACATAGTAGTACTCCCTAGATACCTTGGTTACTGACTCCTGGCTCTGGAGTTCCAGTGGGGACCCTTTTAAATTGCTCTGCCCCTAGGTGGGGGCTGGTTATAGTGTGTCAAGGGCACTGAAATTTTTGACGGTGAGCATAGTTGCAGAAAGGCGGGTACAAAAAGGGCCCTGTAATGAACAGGGAAGATGGAGGCATAGCACCAGCGACTGACCCTACTTTCTCTGCTGCTCATCTATTTCAGTTCCACCAAACTCTGGCAGGTTTGTCAACCTCTTCGGTAATTGCCCTCCACATTTGGCTGTGTAACCTAATGTTCCAAGTAAGGGCAGAAGTAGCCAGCAAATGGAGCTGCTCTGAGTAGGTGGACTCAGCATGGCAGCCAAGTGGAGAAGGATTTTTTTGAAGTCGAACACTGAAGTACAGACGATGTCAAAGCAAGAGAATGTTAAAGAATTAAATCTTTGTAAAAATATCCTTTAAATAAGATAACCAGCCTAAGAAAGGGAAACAAATGGCTGGTGAGAGAAACACTAAAATAAAATTATCAAGTAGTAACCACTGATGTGGATCTGTTGGAGGAACACAGATGGATATAAAGAGAAAGATACAGTGGAAAAGGATTCTCTGTATGGACTTGAATTGCCACTATGATTGACACTGGATAAAGAAAAAGAGAGTGAAGATGAATATAATCTGTTGCTTAGAGCACTCGCCTATAGACTCAAGTTTCCAGTGACTAATTATTTTATAAAAATTGGGAGAGTTTCGGAATGCCCATACTAAAATATCCCATAGCCCAGTGGCTAGGGCACACTCATGCAATGTGGGAAACTCAAGATTAAATCCCTTTTCTACATCAGGTGCATGCGGGAGTTAAACCTGAGTCTCCGACATCTCAGTGCCCCACCCACTCAGCTAAAACTTACGATGGAGGTGGTAACAACCACCTGCTCCTTCCAGCTGTTTTATGAATCCTTTCTTTTGCTTTTGTCAAAATACCTGCAAATTTTAACAAAATGTATGGGTAACGCCAAAATGAAATGTTTCATTTCAATGTTACCAGAATGGTTTGCCCTTGTTGTGGACAAAACTATTTTGTGACCATGCCATGAAGTTGCAAATAGTTTTGGTAGAAACTTCATTTTGATGAATAAATTGTTCATCCAAAAAAATTCACCCAGCTCTATTTAGGAGTGAGAACGGGCAAGTAGTGCTTCACCATTGATTGAGATATTTAAAATTTGTACACAGCACTAGGAAAAGTGCTAGGAGAAGGTCCTCCAGCATAGACAGAAATATGAACTAGATGGATTTTCATCTGTACATTTTATACTCCATGACCAACTCTTGGTTACAATCATTGTTTGTATGCTGTAGTCAGTTATCCTCTGGGAATTTGACAGAGACCACCTCTTCATTTCACATAGGTCACCAAACAGCCATAATCTAATAAAGACTCATCATTAGTGATCTGTCCTGGATTAAACCAATCTTAAAATATCAGGGTTGGAAGGGACCTCAGGAGGTCATCTAGTCCAACCCCCTGCTCAAAGCAGGACCAGTCCCCAATTTTTGCCACAGATCCCTAAATGGACCCCTCAAGGATTGAGCTCACAACCCTGGGTTTAGCAGGCCAATGCTCAAACCACTGAGCTATCCCTCCTCCAAAAGTTGAAATGCTCTGTATATCATTTTCCTCTGTGACCCTGGACCTCCTTTCTATCCTGTTTAGGTGGAAGATTTCGTAAATGTGGCTTGTATTTCACCCTGATTAAAAAATTACTCCTTTAGAGTTTCATAAATGAAAGAAATATTTATTTTTCTCTTCACTCTAGAATTATGGATTCAGCTAAACTTTAGCTTCTAACTCTTGGCAGTACTGTAACACCAAGTAGCGGGAGTGTTGTGTTATTTTTATAATCAGCTTTTATAAAGGTACTTGAAATTTTGTTTTCTTTTTCTTTATTTCTAACATTAATCAAGATCAGATTTTAAATAGAGATGTCTCATTATTTGGAAATGATTCAGAATGTTGTCTGTAGTTCTTTATGCCTCAGAAAATGCCTCAGACATATTGTAGCTTCTCAGGGGACCAACTCTGGTTTCCAGAGTAAAGGGGGAACATAAAGGCTTTTACAAATTGAGATATTTTTATTGGGATCACCCCTGTTTAGAAGCTGTCTGGCTGAGTTTGCCTCAAACTAATAGCCCCAAATTTACCACTTTTAGATTTTTGTTTGATTTCAAAGTCCTCTTGACAGTACAAGGTACATTTACAGGGAACAGTCTTTGTCCATTAAACTATCAACTTTTGGAAATGTTTAAAGATAATTTGAAACAGTTAACTTCTATAGT
This sequence comes from Dermochelys coriacea, assembly GCF_009764565.3. Classification (NCBI taxonomy): domain Eukaryota; kingdom Metazoa; phylum Chordata; order Testudines; family Dermochelyidae; genus Dermochelys; species Dermochelys coriacea. Next base: position 152,728,365 of record NC_050069.1, on the reverse strand, counting down.
TTCTCAGAAGTTTTTACCATTGGAAAAAGCTCTTCCATTGACTCTGGTACTCCACTGGAATGAGAAGCATAACGTAAGTCGACTTGAGAGTTTCTCCCATCGACCCAGTGCAGTGTAGACACTGCAAAAGGTCGACCTAAGTTACGTCGACTCCAGCTACGTTATTCACGTAGCTGGAGTTGCGTAACTTAGGTCGACTGTGCCCCGTAGTGTAGACCTGACCTTGGGAAAGGAGGACAGGAGGGAAGAGAATAATGAAGATGAGAGAAAAAAACAAATGTGGGATGAATGAAGAAAGAGAAGTAGGGGGAGAGATCCAAAGAAAGGACAGAGGGAAATGGCTGATAGAAACAGAGATAGCATTGATGATCACACCACTGGTTTTCCCACTTTGGGGGGTATGTTAGTGATGGAGGTCTAATAGGAGTGAAATATTTCTTTTTAACCTGCTGGTAACCATGCGATAAAGCAAGGAGCCAACTATACATCACTATAAATTTAGCATAACTCTGCTGAAGTCAATAGAGATCCCATACTAAGGATATATGTGGGTATAACAGATTCAAATCTGGCCCAAATTAGTTGTGACGCTTCCTGGGAGTACTCAGGGCTGTGACAAAGCTCACCACCACCTGCCCTTCACATGAGGTAGCCTTGTCTGTGCCTGCTGGGGGTCAGCTCCCCAACTGCACCGGCTAGCTGTGAGGCAAGCACTCCCCTCCACGCCTCACAGATCCTGCTGTTGTTTTACAGGTTAGCAATTAGCACATCCCAATCCTGGAGCCCTCTGTACCTCTTCCTGGATTGTCCAGCCCCTGGTCCACTGGACACCCACAGATTTCCTGCTTACAGAGGTGTTCATCTGTTGCACCTCAAATCACCGCTCTGCTTAACTCACAGCACTTAGATTTGTTTAGAGTAAAATCAAATATAAGTTTATTTAACAAAGAATAGAGAGTCAAGTAGAAGTATTGGAAATAAATGGTTACAGATAAAACAAAATCATAACATGCATTTTAGAGCCTAGACTTATTTAAGATACTCATGTCTTGTAGAATATTGCTCACCCAATGTCCTTGCAGCATTTCACAGCCAGGCTGGCTCTGGCCCTCCTTTCATGAGAGAAGAATGCTGCTAGCTTGCCTCCCAGGCAAAGAATAAGTGTGTTTCTTTGCCCCCAAGGTATACCGGTTCCATTCTTTGTCTTTATTCAGAAACAGGACAACCTTGCTGTTTTGTTTCATCTTGTAGATTTCCTTTCTTATAGATTTCACAATCCTCATTTAGCAACTGGCTCAGTATGTAAATAGGCATACAATACACAATACCCAAATGGCGAGACGGAGATAAGCGTCTGCTACCTTCTAAATGTTCTTTTCAGGCAGGAGGTATGGCAATGAATATGACAACAAGTGGGTTACTGGCCCACAGTAAAAAGAAAAGGAGTACTTGTGGCACCTTAGAGACTAACAAATTTATTAGAGCATAAGCTTTCGTGAGCTAGAGCTCACTTCATCGGATGCATTTGGTGGAAAAAACAGAGGGGAGATTGATATACACACACAGAGAACATGAAACAATGGGTTTATCATACACACTGTAAGGAGAGTGATCACTTAAGATAAGCCATCACCAGCAGCAGGGGGGGGAAAGGAAGAAAACCTTTCATGGTGACCAGCAAGGTAGGCTATTTCCAGCAGTTAACAAGAATATCTGAGGAACAGTGGGGGGTGGGGTGGGGTGGGGTGGGGGGGAGAAATAACTTTGTGGGGGAAATAGTTTTACTTTGTGTAATGACTCATCCATTCCCAGTCTCTATTCAAGCCTAAGTTAATTGTATCCAGTTTGCAAATTAATTCCAATTCAGCAGTCTCTCGTTGGAGTCTGTTTTTGAAGCTTTTTTGTTGAAGGATAGCCACTCTTAGGTCTGTAATCGAGTGACCAGAGAGATTGAAGTGTTCTCCAACTGGTTTTTGAATGTTATAATTCTTGACGTCTGATTTGTGTCCATTCATTCTTTTACGCAGAGACTGTCCAGTTTGACCAATGTACATGGCAGAGGGGCATTGCTGGCACATGATGGCATATATCACATTGGTAGATGCGCAGGTGAACGAGCCTCTGATAGTGTGGCTGATGTGATTAGGCCCTATGATGGTGTCCCCTGAATAGATATGTGGACAGAGTTGGCAACGGGCTTTCTTGCAAGGATAGGTTCCTGGGTTGGTGGTTCTGTTGTGTGGTGTGTGGTTGCTGGTGAGTATTTGCTTCAGACTGGGGGGCTGTCTGTAAGCAAGGACTGGTCTGTCTCCCAAGATCTGTGAGAGTGATGGGTCGTCCTTCAGGATAGGTTGTAGATCCTTGATGATGCGTTGGAGAGGTTTTAGTTGGGGGCTGAAGGTGATGGCTAGTGGCGTTCTGTTGTTTTCTTTGTTGGGCCTATCCTGTAGTAGGTGACTTCTGGGTACTCTTCTGGCTCTGTCAATCTGTTTCTTCACTTCAGCAGTGGGTATTGTAGTTGTAGGAATGCATGATAGAGATCTTGTAGGTGTTTGTCTCTGTCTGAGGGGTTGGAGCAAATGCGGTTATATCGTAAAGTTTGGCTGTAAACAATGGATCATATGGTATGATCTGGATGAAAGCTAGAGGCATGTAGGTAGGAATAGCAGTCAGTAGGTTTCCGATATAGGGTGGTGTTTATGTGACCATCGCTTATTATCACTGTAGTGTCCAGGAAGTGGATCTCTTGTGTGGACTGGTCCAGGCTGAGGTTAATGGTGGGATGGAAATTGTTGAAATCCTGGTGGAATTCCTCAAGGGCTTCTTTTCCATGGGTCCAGATGATGAAGATGTCATCAATGTAGCGCAAGTAGAGTAGGGGCATTAGGAGATGAGAGCTGAGGAAGCGTTGTTCTAAGTCAGCCATAAAAATGTTGGCATACTGTGGGGCCATGCGGGTACCCATCGCAGTGCCGCTGACTTGAAGGTATACATTGTCCCCAAATGTGAAATGGTTATGTGTGAGGACAAAGTCACAAAGTTCAGCCACCAAGTTAGCCGTGACATTATCGGGGATACTGTTCCTGACGGCTTGTAGCCCATCTTTGTGTGGAATGTTGGTGTAGAGGGCTTCTACATCCATAGTGGCTAGGATGGTGTTTTTAGGAAGATCACCAATGGACTATAGTTTCCTCAGGAAGTCAGTGGTGTCTTGAAGATAGCTGGGAGTGCTGGTAATGTAGGGCCTGAGGAGGGAGTCTACATAGCCAGACAATCCTGCTGTCAGGGTGCCAATGCCTGAGATGATGGGGCATCCAGGATTTCCAGGTTTATGGATCTTGGGTAGCAGATAGAATACCCCAGGTCGGGGTTCTAGGGGAGTGTCTGTGCGGATTTGTTGGAAATATTCCTTGAGTCTGAGACGTCGAAAATAGGATTCTTGTCACCACAGAACTGTATCATGTTCGTGGGAGTGGAGGGGCAAAAGAAGAGGCCCCGAGATAGGACAGATTCTTCTGCTGGGCTAAGAGTATAGTTGGATAGATTAACAATATTGCTGGGTGGGTTACGGGAACCACTGTTGTGGCCCCTTGTGGCATGTAGTAGTTTAGATAGCTTAGTGTCCTTTTTCTTTTGTAGAGAAGCAAAGTGTGTGTTGTAAATGGCTTGTCTAGTTTTTGTATGTGGTGACCTAGAATCCTATTTTCGACGTCTCCGACTCAAGGAATATTTCCAACACACCTCTGACCAACATATTAACCCACAGAGACCTTCCTACCAACACTACAAAAAGAAGGATTCTGGGTGGACTCCTCCTGAAGGTCGAAACAGCAGCCTGGACTTCTACATAGAGTGCTTCCGCCGACATGCACGAGCTGAAATTGTGGAAAAGCAGCATCGCTTGCCCCATAACCTCAGCCATGCAGAACACGCCATCCACAGCCTCAGAAACAACTCTGACATCATAATCAAAAAGGCTGACAAAGGAGGTGCTGTTGTCATCATGAATAGGTCGGAGTATGAACAAGAGGCTACTAGGCAGCTCTCCAACACCACTTTCTACAAGCCATTACCCTCTGATCCCACTGAGAGTTACCAAAAGAAACTACAGCATTTGCTCAAGAAACTCCCTGAAAAAGCACAAGAACAAATCTGCACAGACACACCCCGAGAACCCCGACCTGGGGTATTCTATCTGCTATCCAAGATCCATAAACCTGGAAATCCTGGACGCCCCATCATCTCAGGCATTGGCACCCTGACAGCAGGATTGTCTGGCTATGTAGACTCCCTCCTCAGGCCCTACATTACCAGCACTCCTAGCTATCTTCAAGACACCACTGACTTCCTGAGGAAACTACAGTCCATTGGTGATCTTCCTAAAAACACCATCCTAGCCACTATGGATGTAGAAGCCCTCTACACCAACATTCCACACAAAGATGGGCTACAAGCAGTCAGGAACAGTATCCCCGATAATGTCACGGCTAACCTGGTGGCTGAACTTTGTGACTTTGTCCTCACACATAACCATTTCACATTTGGGGACAATGTATACCTTCAAGTCAGCGGCACTGCGATGGGTACCCGCATGGCCCCACAGTATGCCAACATTTTTATGGCTGACTTAGAACAACGCTTCCTCAGCTCTCATCTCCTAATGCCCCTACTCTACTTGCGCTACATTGATGACATCTTCATCATCTGGACCCATGGAAAAGAAGCCCTTGAGGAATTCCACCAGGATTTCAACAATTTCCATCCCACCATCAACCTCAGCCTGGACCAGTCCACACAAGAGATCCACTTCCTGGACACTACGGTGCTAATAAGCGATGGTCACATAAACACCACCCTATATCGGAAACCTACTGACTGCTATTCCTACCTACATGCCTCTAGCTTTCATCCAGATCATACCATATGATCCATTGTCTACACCCAAGCTCTACGATATAACCGCATTTGCTCCAACCCCTCAGACAGAGACAAACACCTACAAGATCTCTATCATGCATTCCTACAACTACAATACCCACCTGCTGAAGTGAAGAAACAGATTGACAGAGCCAGAAGAGTACCCAGAAGTCACCTACTACAGGACAGGCCCAACAAAGAAAAGAACAGAACGCCACTAGCCATCACCTTCAGCCCCCAACTAAAACCTCTCCAACGCATCATCAAGGATCTACAACCTATCCTGAAGGACGACCCATCACTCTCACAGATCTTGGGAGACAGACCAGTCCTTGCTTACAGACAGCCCCCCAATCTGAAGCAAATACTCACCAGCAACCACACACCACACAACAGAACCACCAACCCAGGAACCTATCCTTGCAAGAAAGCCCGTTGCCAACTCTGTCCACATATCTATTCAGGGGACACCATCATAAGGCCTAATCACATCAGCCACACCATCAGAGGCTCGTTCACCTGCACATCTACCAATGTGATATATGCCATCATGTGCCAGCAATGCCCCTCTGCCATGTACATTGGTCAAACTGGACAGTCTCTGCGTAAAAGAATGAATGGACACAAATCAGACGTCAAGAATTATAACATTCAAAAACCAGTTGGAGAACACTTCAATCTCTCTGGTCACTCGATTACAGACCTAAGAGTGGCTATCCTTCAACAAAAAAGCTTCAAAAACAGACTCCAACGAGAGACTGCTGAATTGGAATTAATTTGCAAACTGGATACAATTAATTTAGGCTTGAATAGAGACTGGGAATGGATGAGTCATTACACAAAGTAAAACTATTTCCCCCACAAAGTTATTTCTCCCCCCCAGCCCACCCCACCCCACCCCCCACTGTTCCTCAGATATTCTTGTTAACTGCTGGAAATAGCCTACCTTACTTGTCACCATGAAAGGTTTTCCTCCTCCCCCCCCCCGCTGCTGCTGATGGCACATCTTAAGTGATCACTCTCCTTATAGTGTGTATGATAAACCCATTGTTTCATGTTTTCTGTGTGTGTATATCAATCTCCCCTCTGTTTTTTCCACCAAATGCATCTGATGAAGTGAGCTGTAGCTCACGAAAGCTTATGCTCTAATAAATTTGTTAGTCTCTAAAGTGCCACAAGTACTCCTTTTCTTTTTGCGAATACAGACTAACACGGCTGCTACTCTGAAACCTGGCCCTTAGTAGTGAGCTCATATGCCACCCTTAAGTGAACCATTATGCATATATTTGACCAAGGGTATCCTGTAAAACCCTATGAACTCCTGTGCCTCCAAGAGGTCCCTGGACCACAGTAGTTACCCTGGCTAAGATTTTCAAAAGTGACTAGTGAGTCTTAATTTTTTTGGTGCTCATCTTGAGACAGCTTAAAAGACCTGATTTTTAGATGGTGGGTGCTCAGCACTTTTTGAAAATCTGGCCCCTTAAAGATATCTCAAATTAGGCACCCAAAATCAATAGTCACTTTTATATCTTTTCCTTTGGCTACAGGGAAGAATCTTGTATTAAATAGTAAGGAGATGGAGAACATGCCTTCAGTGTCCCTTTAGATGGTGTCTTAATTTGTTGGGGCTCAGGTGACATTTACCCCAACCTTGCTTAAAATCAAGGAAAATCCTGCCACTCTGTAACATTATAGACATTAATCTGATAAAAAAAAGTGTTATGTTAATAGCTGCTCTGTGTTATATTGCTTCTCTAACTTCTATTGGATCAGGTTATCAGTGTGAATGAAGTGATGCATTACAAAAGTGGCTTATGTAGAGAACTTTTTTGTTCTGTTTGTTTTTTAAACAAAATAATCCAGTTTGGACATTATCCAATGTGAAGTTGGAATTTATACTACAGATTTTTATTTTATCCTGATGCCTTGACCAGTTTCTTTTATCAGGCAGGGTGTCATTTATTAGAACTAGCTGCATACTTTAAAACTAAATCATTTATTTGGCAAATTTAACCTTTTTTCTTTTTTTGTCACATAGCCATGCACACGTCATGGTTTTATGTTTTTGTTCACTATTTAAATTGTTCAATGGGTCATTTGTGCAAACAGATTTTAGTGTCTAGGTTGTTTGGTTTATAATAGATGACTTAAATCACATGTTGTTTTTTTCCCCTGGATGAAGGACCTAAGCTACATAAGCAAGGAGTGCATGTGAAGAAATCATTCAGGCTTTAATTGTCAGAAAGAGAATAGGAAGGAGAGTAGAAGAGAGAATATTGGATACGTAGAACTAAAGAATTTTTATATGTTAAAAACAATCTGAAAAGGAAAGAGGATTATATTAATTATGTTATATTTGTGTATTTGGCTATGTACAGCTTGGTTCTCTTGTGACTGAAGAAGGTAACATAGGAATGGCCATACTGGGTCAGACCATCTGTCCAGTATCCTGTCTTCTGACAGTGGCTGGTGCCAGATGCTTCAGAGGGCAATTTGTAAAGCTGTTCTTCAGTCCCAGCGTCTGGCAGTCAGCAGTTTAGGGACACCCAGAGCAAGGGATTGTGCCTTGACCATCTTGGCTAAAAGCCATAATGGACCTATCCTCCATTAACTTATCTAATTCTTTTTTGAACCCAGTTATACTTTTGGCCTTCACAACATCCCCTGGCAATGAGTTACAGAGGTTGACTATGCATTGTGTGAAGAAGTACTTCCTCATGTTTGTTTTAAACCTGCTGCCTATTCATTTTATTGGGTGAGCCCTGGTTCTTGTAAAGGGATAAATAATACTTATTCACTTTCTCTACACCATTCATTCATGATTTTATTGACCTCTCTCCTATCCTCCTCTTAATCCTCTTTTCCAAGATCAACAGTCCCAGTCTTTTTAATCTCTCCTCAAATGGAAGCTGTTCCATATCCCCAATCATTTTTGTTGCCCTTCTCTGCCTTTTTTCCAATTCTAATATCTTTTCTGAGATGGAGCAACCAGAGCTGCACCCAGTATTCAACATGTGGGCAAACCATGGAAATATATATAGTGCCATTATGATATTTTCTGTCTTATTATCTATCCCTTTCCTAATGGTTCCTAACATGGTTTGCTTTTTTGACTGCTGGTGCACATTGAGCAGATGTTTTCAGAGAACAATCTTCAGTGACTTCCAACAGCTGTCTCTTGAGTGGTAACAGCTAAATTAGACCCCATCATGTTGTATGTATAGTTGGGATTATGTCTTCAATATGCATTATTTTGCATTTATCAATATTGAATTTTATTTCCCATTTTGTTGCCCAATCATCCAGTTTTATGAGATCTCTTTGTAACTTTTCGCAGTCAGCTTTGGATTTAACTATTTTGAGTAATTTCCTATCATCTGCAAACTTTGCCACCTCACAGTTTACCCTTTTTTCAAGATCATTTATGAATATGTTGAACAGCATTGGTCTCAGTGCAGAAACTTGGGGCGGGGGGCCCTGCTATTTACCTCTCTCCACTGTGAAAACTGACTATTTATTCCTACACTTTGTTTCCTATTTTTTTAACCAGTTACTGATCCATGAGAGAATAGGCACCGACTTCTGCTCGCACCGGTGGGTGCTTGACCCCCCCCGCCCTGCCCTGACTCCACCCCTGCCCCGCCCCCCACCTGCCCTGCACCCATTCCAACCCCTACACCAAAGTCCCTTCCCCAACTCTGCCCCCTCCCTGCACTCCTTTCCCAAATCCCCACCCTGACTCCACATCTTCCCTGCCTCCTCCCCTGAACATGCCATGTTCCCGCTCCTTCCCCTTTCTCCTAGAGCTTGTTACACTGCCAAACAGCTGCTTGGTGATGGCAAGCACTGGGGGCTAGGTGGAGAAGTGGGGACGCAGCGCGCTCAGGGGAGGAGGAGGAGATAAGATGGGGCAGGGGGGTGAGGAGGGGACCTTGGTGCCGGTGGGTGCAGAGCACCCACTAATTTTTCCCTGTGGGTGCTCCAATCCTGGAGAACCCACAGAACAGTCACTTTAATCTCTCTGCATCAGTTTTCCTGTCTGTAACATGAGTTTTATAGTGAAGTGGTCATGATAGGGTTAAGTTGGTTACCCAGAGCATGATGGGATGGAGCCATTCTCCATCCTTTCCTTCCATTTTAGTCAAGTGGGAGTCCCCACATACACACACACTCTGTTGTGATGCAGTTAAATAAAACAGCAAGTTCCCAGCCTACAGTCCTGTGATTAGACTTATTTTTGTAGCACTGAGCGGTCTTACAAAAAGATTAATAACACTTAAGCCAGTCTCTGCCCCATGGCTGGTTGTACAAGGCTAATAGTCCTCAACAAAAGGCTCCAGAGAAGGTTAATATTGGCTTTGTTTCTAAGTTGCCGCAAAGTGCTGACATGCCCTCTTCCATTCTTAATCTTTTTATCTGCAGATCTGGAGGGAGAGGAACCAATATCATGACACCAAAAGTCACATCTGATGTGACATTCATAAACATGCTGGTGACCAGGTAAGAATGCCACAAGGGTCCCTTCTTTCCTCAGACACCCAACTAATTCTACGATCGATGCAGTTTAATTATCATTGCCTCCACCTCAATACTACACTGAAAAAACTGCCATCAAAAATGGCCCGACCCTTTTGTATCAATTCCAAAACCCATCAGTCTGACTTTTGGTGGAAACAAGGACTTGAACAAATACTCTGTCATCTTCAGATATACAGGAAAACTGATGCAGAGAGATTAAAGTGACTGGCCACAGCCACACAACAGATCAGCAGCAGAGCCATTTGATCCCCTGGGAGGGCGTTCCCACTCTCTTCATATGTCCACCCTAGTGATTAAAGTTAGGTAGAGTCATGATCAACTATTCCACCAGCACTTCTACTTCACTAAGCCAGAAGTGGGAAGATAAGCCTTCTCTTAAGCAGAGTGGAGCAAGGTATTACATGGTTCTGCTCTGTGCTCTTAAATAGTAAGCACGTTTCAGCCAAGAGATGACTACATTTCAGTAAAGGGCAAAGTAAATTGCAAGCCAGTATTAATTTGTAAAGTGCTTTAGGATTTGTCTGGATGAAAGGTGCTATGTAGAAACCATTATCATAATTTTAAATTGTGCATTAAAGAAATAGTTTAACAGTTTAGATTTAGCTTCCAAAAGTTTGAGTCTTGTTTGATCTTTTGATACCCTTATCATGGGTCCCTCATACTTTGTGACAACATCTTGAATTATTCATGCTTATTGACAATCAGAGGAATTAACATTTCTCTCAGCAAAAGCAAGAAGATACCCTCTGCATTCCATGATAATAATGATCAAAGATGAAGTGAGATTATTGGTGATACTTTAAGTACTTATTGGAGCTTACACATACGTTTTACCAAATCTTGAGAAATCTTTTTAAGAATAATATCAACCACGAGGGGGCACTCTGAACTAAACTTTGGGACTACGAAAGTCTCTAGTATGTTAATCGTTCTTTCAATGACATCTTCAACTCAACCAGAAAGCAGCCTAAATAATAAATAAAAATTGTATCCAGTTTGTTGGTTTTCTTAGAAGGAAAGGATGTCAGTCTCCCTCATAAGTATGACATTAACTATCAGCAGCAGCAGCAGTCTCCTTTGTTTATTGTAAGAATATTTTAAAGGATTGCTTTTTCACAGTTTGACCTATTGACAAGTTGTCTTACTCATTCACTTGTTTGCACAGTGCATTTCTGGAAAGAATTTACAATCACATAGGCCCCAATCCAGCAAAGCACTTACCTATGTACTTAACTTTAGGCATAGTGAATAGTGCCATTGATTTTAATAAGACCACTCACATGCTTAAAGTTGAGCACTTTGATTTTGCTGGACTGTGCTCAGAGTAAATAGCACAGGTTTCTAGAGGCTCACCACTCTGTTAACTAGTTACCCCAGAATGAGGGGAAATGCAGACTTTAGTTATGTTGCTGCTTATTTCATCTGTGTATACTGTGTAAGGTAAAGTGCATATATTCCCTGAATGTTGTCATCCCTGCTAGCTAGCAACATTGTGTCACTGTAGTCAATGTGGGAATTAGAATGAGAGAATGAATGTTTTGTTTTTCTATTTTTGGTGTACTGTAAATACAGGAGAAAGATCATTTTAATTTAAAAAGGAAGATAGTTGAAATCTGAACATAATCAAAAAGTCACCTAGCCTGTTAATAATTTTCAAAGTGTGGCTGACAAGCATATCTACATTGACATAACAACTTAAGCCATACTCTTGTTTGGATATTTTGCCAGTAGTTCTCTCATTTAGCTCAGTTATTATATATGAATTGGCTAACTGACAGCTGTCTGAGAAACTAGATGAGTTATCTAACACTTTTTAATATCTGAATCTAAATTTCCCTCTGTGTGGGTGCAAGAGAATAATACCCATACAATACTGGGGAAGTGACTGAGAAATTAACTACATTTTAAACTTTAAAGCCTATTGCTATGGTGAATTCCCTACTCTGCTCTTTTTGATGGATAGTTACTGTAGCAGATAAGGACAAAGAAGGTGAATTTGTATAGTACTTGGACTTGATCCATCTGGATGTCTTGAAATCAAAGGTTCAAATCCCTGCAGGGTCAACTCAGCTCTTCCTTTTTCTGGGGTAGATAAATTAAGTCCCTTGCAACCACTGTGGGTAAGCTTTTTGAATGAAGTGTTAAAAACAGAGGCCCTCTTTGTGCTATGTAAACACTGACAATCTCCTGGTCTTTTTTGTAAGAGCATAGATGTACCCTGGGCCAAAATTTCTCTTCATACTGTTCTGTGCTAACTGACATGTAGAAATTCTTGCAAGTCATAATCCACTTATTTCCTGAGAGATATTTTTCTGTTGCTAACCACATGGGTTTCAAAGTATGCTAATGTTAGCCTGCGTTGCATTCAGCATGACAAAACCTTAAAAGTGGACTCTTCGGGGCTCTTTAAAATGCATGCATCGACTTAAGTTATATAAAATGCACCATCACAAAGGTATTTTTAAGTCTGCTTAGATCCACCCAAATTTGTTTTTGAAATTGATTCATCATGTGGCCTTATCTCCTGTCAAATTGTTTTATGGAGTCACCTAATATAATGAGATGTGGTCTGCCTGGACACATCAAGAATTAGAAAGGTTCATTGCAGCAGACATTGTGGGAAAGTGTGGCTTTTCCATTAGAAGCCTCTAATTAGAAAAGAATGGGTCAGATATCAGGACAATGTGGGGAGACTACAACTATCCACAAAAGGAGGACAAATAGCACAGATGACAGTCCCCACAGAAATAAAGTGATTTAAATACTTTATAATGAACTGAACTGAAGATGCTTCATTTCGTCATTTAAAATTTTTGGCTAGCCCTTTCCCTTTTAGGGAGGCAGCCCAAAAAATGTATTAAAAACAGAAAACAAAACACCACCACAAATACCAAATTCCACAAACATTTTATAACACTAACTATAATATTTTGGGGGAGTAGGTTATTCTCATCATATCTGTCCTTCAACATCATCTCTCCCAGGTGGGAAGCAACCTAAGCCAGCTCTGTATAGCACATGGGGATATTGCTCCATGGATTGCTTAGCAAAGCTGATAGGGTGAGAGAACACAGTGCACAAGCTTAAGAAAATTATGCATTAGAAATACAAGTACCCAGCAGTTTGGCAGAAAAATGTATTCCTGAACCAAGGATCATATTAGCATTAAATTCAATACCATTATCACATCTAGTGCTTACTGCTAGGTAAGATAATCAGAGTTGAGAATGTACCTTTATGCTGTTATAATAATGACAGAAGTCCTATAATTCCAAGGAGAATAGTGGGGGCAAAAAACCTAACTGGTTTCAAGACTGAGCTTGATAAGCTTGTGGAGGGGCTGATATGATTAGACTGCCTACAATGGCATGTAGCTGATCTACGACTGCTAGCAGCAAATATCTCCAATGGCCAGTGATGGGACACTAGATGGGGAGGACTGAGTTACTACAGATAATTCTTTCCCAGGTGTCTGGCTGGTGGGTCTTGCTCACATGCTCACTGCACAACCCAGGCGGGAAAAGTGACCTGGATGCATGGAGCCCAGACCTTGCCCAATGTTCCTTCCCTCACAGCCCCCTAGGGGTGTGGGGAGGAGCAGCAATGCCAGCTGCTCTTTGCATCCAGGTCAGTTTCCCCACATGGCTGCAGGAGAGGAATGCAGGGTTTATAAGTGAAGAGTTAGGGGAGAATGGGGTACATTGCAGGGGTTGGGATGCAGGAGGGGGTCAGAGGTTGTGGTGCAGAAGAGGGATGAAGGGAGGACTGCAGGAGTTAGTGGCAAAGGGAGCACATGTAGGGGTTAGGACACAGGAGGGGAGCAGGGGTTAAAGGTGAATGCAGGGATTAGGTGCACAGGAGGGGAGTGCAGGGGTTGGGGTGAAGGGGGAGCTGGGGAGCCCACATGAGCCAGGGGCAATGCAGGGGAGCAGGAGCACTGCACCCATGGGTCCAGAAGCGCCAAAATACAAGTTCGCCCAAGGTGTTATTTTCCCTAAGGCCGACCCTGCTCAAAACAAAACATATTAGTGACTTATTTTGTAAGTCATCTAGTATGTACATGGCAAAATCAGAAATTTTATTTTTTTCTCTACCCAACAACATAAAAATGACTTTTCTTGGTTACCTGAATGTGGGAGGGATAAGACACGGGATTGCCAGTGCCAATCCTCTGCTTCAAGATGTCCCTATATTTTGGGTGGTATTTTCCTGCCAGCTGACTATAATAAACAATGAAGCAAGTCTGATATTTTCCTATCATGCACATGTATGTTTGTAAGTGTCCTTGTTGTGTTCTACCAGTAAAATTTATCTCAGTGACAATTACAGACATTTGCTTTATTTAATAAAAACACCAATCCATAGATTGCTCCTGAATTCCACAACATATTTACAATCAGTAGTGCAAACCAACAGTTCCTTCTTCAAAACTCTGTGAACACGTGGTTCCAATATCATGAATTCTTTGACTAAGTGCATGTTTCCTTCCTGTTACTTGATTAGTATATGTACACACATTTAACCAATCCTGAAAGCATTTCCCCCCATCCGCCCTCCAATGATCTCAAAACCAACACAATTTTAGAGAGAGAAAACAAAGGGCTTAGCAAACATATTCCCACAATTTCTTTTAAATTACAGCAACTGGATGATCCAAGGCATGAAATAAGAAGCATATACATTTGTACAACAAGGCTTTCCCCCTTAAGTTGTTGAATCAAATTCAGCCCATGTCAGTAGACCCTGAGAGTGAATTACGATCTGATGTCTTTTCTGTGGCCCTTGTGAAACCAGTTGGTAGCCTCAAGTCAACTCTTATATATCGCCACATTTGATATTACCTTGGTGAGAGTTTCATTGGAGAGGCCAAGGATGGAACAGACACTGAAACTGAACTAGCTTCTCACAGCTAGAGGAGGTCCTTCATTACAGGGTTGAGATACACAAGGAGGGATGCATGTGAGATTTAAGTGTTTGTGTGGCCAAATTGTACCATTTCACTGCAAAAGTAAAAGACTTCTGTTTCTAGCACTCTCAGTCTGACTCTTCCATAGACATTATGGCAGGCATTACAAAGGAGTCTAATGGAGTTAAGTGCCCCAAATCCAATTAAATTCAATGGGGTTGAACATAGCCTATATTTCACACAAAAAATAATTAAAAAGTTAATAATAGGTATAGTACTTAAGGTATTTTGTAACTGTCCCTTTAAACTGCTGCATTGAAGCTTTTATCCCATTGTTAATTTATCCTTCTCTTTCTTAAATTGAACCTTTCACCACCTATTTAATCCAAAGAGATATAGGGGGCCTTCAGAGGGGATTATAAAATTCACCTTATTTTTGTAAGTCATTAGTATCCTGCATGTATGCTTTTAATGAGCTGAAATGAGAAGCCTTGTAAACTAATTTGAACAAACTACAGTGTATTACTCACAGCAGGAGATCTCAAACATCAATCAAGTCATGAAAGTTTGGTTGCAAGATATTTCTGTAAGAATCTTTCATCCTCAAAATGATACTGAGAACTCTGCAATAGATCTTGACAAGATTCTCGTGTGTGAATGCCCAAGAGATAAATGATGCATTGTTCTACTGTGTAAGGTGATAAAAATATTCCATTTCTAAGACTATGTCTAAACAAAGCCAACCTGCTCATTAAAACATAATGCAATCTGACTGTTTTACATAATATTTTGTAAATTAGGCTTCACAAAACAGACCTTTATTTTCAAGTTTTCCCTGAAAACCCCCAGAGGAAGACAAGTTTGCAAAACAGAAGATTTCATACAAGTTTAACAGCTAGAATACCTTCTTCAGAAGTGTGGTATGTAGGAAGATTCCATGCTGCCATCAATGAACTAGACTTTTTAAAAACTTTAGTTTCAAGTTAAAATCTTCCTGAAGCCACAAATGAGGTCTCAGCTCAGTGCTTTGTGAATACAAATACAAATCAAAATGGGCACTTTTCTCAAAAGGACACTTTGAAGATTAGCTGTCCACTTTGAATGAATGAAGCACCTTCAAATGTAAGAATATTCTAATGCTACAGGACCTTCAAGGTTTGGAATACCTGCAAGCATTTCAGAGGAAGAGTATTCTACAGCATTAAACAGTAGCTGTTCAGAGCTTTTAAAATCTGGGACAAATTACACTAAAGGAAAAGATAGAGAAAGAGCTTGGAGCAAAATGGTTGTTTTTTGGCAACCAGAGGTCTTCACTTATCTGAATGGAGTTATCTTAGGGGGTCTCACATTTTAAAAGTCTCAGTTCAAATATATGTAATTCATACTACAGCTGCTTGACCTTTAGATATATGGGAATAGAGGCCCTATTTAATATCAGCAATAAATGTATGGATACCCAGGCTTTTTATTCATTTGTAATTTACTACACAAATCAAAATAGGTAAAAGGTTGACCTTTATTTTGTTTTGCAACTATCTCTGCTACCATCCAGGCAGTTACTGGATCCTCAGTCACTCAGGGACAGTTTTCTAAAGGTATTTTGGTGCCTAAATATGCAGATGTGAAATTTTCAAAAGCATGTGGGTACCTAACTCTCATTGATTTCAGTGGGTAACTCACTAAGGTACTGTCAATCCAGCTAAGTAGAAAGGGAAAAAAAGTTCTTTGATGGGCCAAGCAGTAACTGTACATTAATTACTAGTGTGTTGGTACTAAGCTACTTTGGTGCTAAGAGGAGGCAGTATGGTCTATTGGGTTCGAAGCTTGGATCTGCCACTAGTCAGCTTTGTGACTCTGGGCCTGAGATACAACTAATAATAAGATGATGAGTACTATGGAAATGCCTCACATACAAAGAAAGATTAGATAAACATGCTACGTGGTGTGTAGAACTGAATAAAATTAAATTCAGAAAAATGTCAGGGTATCATAAAAAGTAACTCCTAGCCAGACATCTCCAAGAGTACACAAACATCTGTGTCATTTCACTTTCAATGGATGTAAATGACTAAATAAGGTGCAACACAGTAGAAATTCAGGCCCCAAACCAAGAGATGCATGTGCCACCCTCAATTAAAATGGGGCAAAATGAGAGATGAGAGGTCAGGGATATGAAGTAGATTACATTTTAGATTAAACAGACTAGATATGTCCCCATGGATCCTATCTACAAACCCTGTGAGCAAGGTCCCAGCAATTGGCCGACTTCCTTTCACTGTGCAAAGTTGCTAGTTCCATCTGATCAGGACCATCTTCAGCCATAGAGTTTGGGGGAAAAGAGAAGGATTTATCCCTTTGTGTGCATGTCTCTCTGTGTGTGAGCAAGCAAGATTTTAAAGCTTGTGAAAGATACTGGACTGACTGTTCAAAACTTAAGTGCTAGTTTTTCACAGAACAAGTATAGCATCAGCAGCCATACTGAAAGTTTCCACACATTTCCCTGCTAAATATATCTTAGGCCATGTCTATACTTACAGCTGGATTGGCACTGCTGCAATCGATGCATCAGTGTCAATTTAGCGGGTCTGGTGAAGACCCACTAAGTCGATGGCAAAGCGCTCTCCCATCAACTTCCGTAAGGTAAGTTGATGGGAGAGCATTTCCCATTGACACAGCTCTGTGTAGATACCGCTATAAGTCAACCTAAGTTACATTGACTTCAGTTACGTAACTTATGTAACTGAAGTAGTGTAACTTAGGTCAACTTACAGCTGTAGTGTAGACCCGCCCTTAGTCTTCATCTCTAGTGGTTAAAGTTCATATTCCCTCTAATTTTTCAGGGAGTCCAGAGAAAACCATGTTTTCAGAATAATTAAAAAAAAATCTCATTATCGGTACATTTTTACTGAGCACCTGTGAGTAAAAAATCATGCCAAAATGGATGCAGTCCATGATATCAGATACCTGTGCTTATTATCTATTCACATTTCGTATTGTAAATCAGTTTGCCACCCTGCAATCATTAAACTCTTTTCATTGTTCTTGGGGAACAGCATTGACATTGCAACAGCACTTCCTTGATATCATATCCCCATAACTGCCATAATTCCAGCTTCATCATCTCTGCCCCTGCACAAATCCTTAGCTCTCTCACCCTGCTACCCCTTCTGCTCTCACTGCTTCAGTGGCCCAAGTTTGAGTTCACATGTTAGGAGCAGACTGCAGGCAGAGTACAGCTAAATGCACCTGGTCCTGGAGAAGCATATGTTCCCCTCCTGTTTCCTTATTACTGCTTCTTTACTGATAGGACTGTCCTCCTTCTAGGCCTGAAAACTGTTTCTAAGGGCCTGGATGTACTGGAGATATGCATATCACTGCAGCAATATTAATGTAGGAACACCAGTGCTACATCAGTGCAAACTTCCTGTGTAGGCAAGCCTTAAGACTGTTAGGCAAATGGGTAATGAAAAATAGCAATATAGTGACAGGAGGTGGGGGGTTAAGGTGTCCAGCTGGATCATGTAGAAATTGGGATTAAGACAAGTTTATTTAACATCTACATTTAATGATTTGGATCAGGGAGTAAATAGCACATTAATGAAATTCACAGCAAGGCCTTATGAACACAAGGGGGATAGAGAAATGCTGCACAGAGAAGACTCTGCAAGGAGCTCCTAGACCGCTGCACTGGCTTTTGACCCTCAACAGCTCTCTACTTGCACAGCTCCACTGGATTTGCAATGCCAGAGACTATCACTGGCTGCAGTAGTCCCCGCTGTGCTGGACAACCAGACTGGCCCAGTTTGGTGGAAACAATTAACTTTAGGTGCCCAGAGTCTTTTTATCTGACTATGAGGAGTACTTGTGACATCTTAGAGTCTAACAAATTTATTTGAGCATAAGCTTTCGTGAGCTACAGCTCACTTCATCGAATGCATGCCTCCAATGAAGTGAGCTGTAGCTCACGAAAGCTTATGCTCAAATAAATGTGTCAGTCTCTAAGGTGCCACAAGTACTCCTGTTCTTTTTGCAGATGCAGACTAACATAGCTGCTACTCTGAAACCTGTCTTTATCTGACTATGGTAGAGATGTGTTTTTAGAAGACTATAATTTAGAGATGCTCCCTCATAAGGACAGTATTATGAACATAGGAGTTTGGAGATGTGCCCTGGAGGCAGGGGTTGGGTACACCACATGGCTGTATGCAGCCGTTCAACAGAGATGCTCTCCAGTTTGTTCTATTAAAGTTTTATTCTTTTCTCATTCACTGGTTTGTTATTTAATGAACCCCAAGGTTGTTACATGGGGTCAGAAGGGCTGAATGAGAAGGAAACTGCAGTCGTTTTGAAGTTAATGCCTGTTTGCCACTGAAAGCAGAGACAAAGGGAGGCACCAGAGAAGCACTTGGAGTACCAGGCACAGAGACTTTTACATGTATTTGGTGAGCACATTAGTAGCTTGACCAGCTTAAGAAGGCCGAAAGCCCGAAATGGGTGTGTTGTAATCTCCTTCCAGTCTGCAATTGTCCGGCAGTGTTACAGAAAACTGGAAAAAAATCTGACAGAGATTTGAATTGTATTTAGCAGCGATAGGGGAAGGGGAGAAAAAAGATTAAGTGAAATTATCAATTGTTTTGCATGTTGGTGCGGAGGAAGCATTGGATATTTATAACAACTTTAAGTTTGAAGAAGGTGAAAGCATGAAGATAAGTAAAATACTGACTAAATTTGAAGAACATTGCATGCCAAAAAGAAATGAAACCTTTGAGAGATATTAATTTTTTACATGCAAGCAAAAAACTGATGACTCAATAGAGTAATATATCACAGAATTAAAATCTTTTGGTAAATTGACAGGGTCTCTGGCCAGAGATAGAATCATGAGTGACATTAAAGACAATGTGTTAAGAGAGAGACTGTTCCGTAAAGGAGACTTAACTTCAGAAAAGGCTCTCCAAGTACACAGGGCAGCAGAAACTGTGAAAGCACAAGTCAAAGAGCTGAATTCACCAGAAAGGGTTTGAGGTTAGATGTTGATTGCGTGTGTGTGTGTTCCCTTTGTGTGCTGCCCCAGCCCTGCGCAGACAGCTGGCTCATCAGACCTTGAGCAAACCACCCAATGACCACAAGATCCATTAACGGATGAAGGCACCCAGTCAGGTTTATTGTCGATGAAGCAAGGTACTAGCATCCCGCAGACTCTACTGGATCACTAATACATGTATGCCCATTACAGTGGACCATCTCAGTGAACAGCAGGACTTTCCATTCCTCCCTAGGCCAGACAAAGATACTTTCTTTGAGATACATTTTTATACCTCGATACAAACAAGTTAGTACTGCCCCTTTGACACAGTTAGTTACTGCCCCCTGACATGGCTAGTTATTGCCATAGGCGCCAACTTCCCCTCTGCCTGATGGGTGCTCGACTCCCCTTCCCCTGGCCCGCTGCATCCCGCCCCTTCTTGCCCCTGCACCACCCTCGCCCTACCCCCATTCCACCCCTTCCCCAAAGTCCCCGCCCCCTTCCTGTCCCCATTCCACCCCTTCCCCAGAGTCCTCGCCCCTGCCCCATCTCTTCTCCGCCTCCTCCCCTGAGGGCACCATGTCCCTGCTCCTCCCCTGAAAGCAGGCAGGGGGGGACTGGAAGTGCTGGGAGAGAGGGGGAGGAGCAGGGACACGGTGCACTGTGGTGGGGAGAAGGAAGCAAGGAGGGGGGAGCGTGGGTGCGGAGCACCCACTAATTTTTCCCCGTGGGTGCTCCAGCCTCAGAGCACCAACGGAGTCAGTGCCTATGGTTATTACCCATTACCTCGTACATGTTGGTTTGATCAAAACATTTTTATTACTTACTGTCATTCTGTACTTATCTTTTAGGAGGGGTCAGTGTGTTTCTGTTATCCTTGGGAAATGTTTTGTACCATCCTTAACATCAGCATTTTCTGGTTACCACTTGATATTGGGATGTGTTTGCATGAGTACTCTGTGACTAGCATTACTGGTTTACCAAAGTACACCTCTGGAGAATGGGGCTTTTCTCAGTTCGGCTGTTAATGGGAAGAAGAATCAGATTTAATTGACCAATTACTGATAACTTGCTATAATCTCAGAACAATGAAACCATATGGAAGATGAAAGAAAATCAGAAGTGGAAGCAGAAATATTATTTTGAGAAAAGGTCCCATGATCTCCTATCTTTTAAGCCAGGTGATAGAGTGTGCCTGAGGGCCAAAGGGGTACCATTAAAGAACAGCTACATCCCAGATTTTATATAGTTCAGATAGACAAGGGGGACACATTTTGACATAATTGAAAGGATTTACGAGTAATCCCAGAAAGTTCCAACACATTGACAGTAGTTGTGGACTCTGGCATTTCCCATATGACTGATCCTTTATCATCAATGCACAAAGGAGAAACTGTCAAGGAACAAGAGAACAACTCAGATGCTAATGAAAGGCTGATACTGAGAAGATCAGAGCGGGAAATTAAACATCATGAAAGGCTCATCGAGAGTTGCTAACTTGCTTGGAGAAGAGGTCTAGGTCAGTGGTGGGCAACCTGCGGGCCATGAGACAGTTTGTTCCTGGTCAATGGGAGCTATGGGAAGTGGCGCAGCCTGTGGGCTTCAGGTTGCCCACCACTGTTCTATGTAGTTGACACATTGGGTTTATGGAAATGTACTATATGGGTTGAGAATTTAATGCATGTGTTATTAGATAGTTATTAGCTGTTTATATATATGCATATACAAGTTAATTCACTTTTCTTTGAGAGGGAAGATGTAGCGATATATTTGTAGAAGATTATAATTTAGAGACGCTCCCTCATGAGGGACAGTATTATGAACATAGGAATTTGGAGATGTGCTCTGGAGCCGGGGGTTGGGAACCCTGCATGGCTGTATACAGCAGTTCACCAGAGATGCTCTCCAGTTTATTGTATTAAAGTTTTATTTCTTTCTCATTCACTGGTTTGTTATTTAATGAACCCTAAGATCTTTACAAATATAAACATCAATGAGTATTAGCACAATTTTTGTGTATTTTTCCACTATTTCTGCAGTGGAAGTAGTTTCATGCATTTGCCTTTTGACTGAAAACAAGAAAAATAATCAGTACTAGAGTATTTAAAACATAGCAAAATCAGCCACTGTTCATGTCAATTAATATAGATATATGCTATAGTAAGATCTTGGAGCTAGTTTTGGCAGGTCTCATTTACCTGGTTTCATTGTAATTTTAATTAAATGCAACGTGACTGTATATTTTTATTTCCATATGCAATAAGAATTTGTTTGAAAGGATGCAACTATTAGGTATGTCCTATTAAAAATTATCTCAGTTATAGCTATATCTGAAACAGTCCAGATGGAATTATTACGAATATGCACAAAGACATCAAAGAGTTTTCTATTCTATTTGACTGACAAGGCTGAAGTGGTCATAACTGTGCTAGATTGCTGCAGCTTCTACTTTGCATCCCATGTTCTTTCAAAGCAATATGCAGTTTCTATTTCCCTAGCACTATGTTGTTGTTATGATTGTATGAGACAATTCCTAGCTTAAAGAAAAAAAAAGGCAGCAAGTCAGGGCATTAAAATTAAAGGGGAAAAAAATCTACACAAACCACTTAAGTACATTCATTATTATAGCCCTTGCTACCTCGGGCCACTGGAGAACTTATAATTTAGTCAGCATTATGCAGTTTGAAGTGTTTTATGTTCTGCATGGGAGCAGGCTGCAATTCAAATATCAGTGGCCATGAAAAATATGCACATACATTTAGTATGAAAATCTCCGAGGGCATAACAGAAGAGATGGGCACATGTCGCTGTAGTGTGATGGAGAATTTCTGTGAATTAATCATTTGGACATAGTTTATCACCATTTTATATTTTGCCAGAGACACTTCCTCTCCATTTGTTGGTAAAGCTTATTATACATGCACATCTTAGAAAGCTAATAAGGCCAAAGCCTTTGATGCTTAAAGGCAACAGGCTTTGTTAGATTCTGTTATGACACAGACAACTTCTCCACTGACAGAGCCATTCAGATAACAAGAGTAATTGCTTATTTTATTGAGTTTAGGGAATTGTGCTTCATTCTCCCTCCTTGCCTATTACACCAGTTATTATGACCCATCTTCTATCATAATTTAGAGAGAGCAGAGTATATGCATTTTGAAAGCATTTCTTGAAAGAATAGAGTGCTCTGTTTACATGTTTCTTTCATATTTCCAAAGTGCACATATTTAATACATTTCTTACAAAACAGCATCATGGTGGTTTTGTGTGTGTGTCCCAGTATGCAATGTGCAGAGGAGCAAGGGGGACTCACCTGCTTGTTTCTGTCTATCCTTTTCTGATTGGAGACACTGCCATTGTAATAGCAAAACTACAAACAGAGCAATTGATTTTGACACTTTAAAAGAACATTATTGAAATTCACAAACACATTGGGAATTTTAAAGCAGAACTTTTCCATCTGTAAGACTTGGCATGATCAAAGATGACATAGCAACTTGAGATTAGTGAAAATGAGGCTCCAGAGCAGAGTTTTCTGTTCCTCTTGGAAAAAAGAGCTTGAGTTTGAGTCACGTTAATCCTCCCCAATCTTTGCAGAAACTACCATCACATGGAAACATTTTTTACTTTTATTTCCTTCAATTTTTGCAGCCTTCAAAATATTTCCAAAAGTACAAAAACAGAATTTTGAAATTGGATTCAATATTTAAAATGTTACCTTCATTTTACATTTTTATTACATAGTACATCACTTGTTATTTTTTTCTAGCATCAAAGTATATTTAAGGAAACTAAGGTTAACGTAAACAAAACACACACTGTAGAAACTTATAAAATGTTTCTATCTAAATAAAAGGTTGATATCTAAAACTGTACAAAACAATACTGAGGTTAACAGGAGAGTAACTTTAAAATTTGGAGGCAACAATAATGAAAATAAATGGAATGGAAAATAAAGTGAACCTACACCATCCTAAGCCACAGTCCCTCTCAGGCAGTTCACTGCCTCTCTCTTCTTGGGCTTCTCAGCTGCAAACCCTCCCTTCTCTTAGGTTTAGGTGTATAAACTGGTTTTGCAAGAGGGTATTAGCGAGAGACCTCCTTCACAGCTTTTATCCCAATGATTAGGTTAGACACCTGGGATGTAGGAGCAGGGCCAGCTCTAGGCACCAGCAAAACAGACAGGTGCTTGGGGCGGCACATTTCTAGGGGTGGCATTCCGGCGCCGGCCATGCCGCCCTTGGAAATGTGCCCCCGCCGCCCCAGCTCGCCTCCACCTGCTCCCCACGCTTCTCCCCATCCCTCCCAGGCTTGCCACGCGAAACAGCTGTTTGATGCACAGCAAGCCTGGGAGGGAGCAGGGAGAAGCGGAGCGGCGGCATGATCAGGGGAGCAGGCGGAGTGGAGGTGAGCTAGGGCTGGGGAGTTGAGGGGAGGGATCTGCAGGAAGCAATGGGGGGGGATATGCGGCACGCCTTGTGGGAGGAGGTGGAGCTGGGGATTTGGGGAAGGGGTTGGGAAGGGGCGGAGTTGGGGTGGAGCCTGGGGCAGGGGGAGGGGGCAGAAAAAAAAAACTTGGCACGGCCAAAATTTTTTTTGCTTGGGGTGGCAAAAATCCTAGAGCCAGCCCTGTGTGGGCGATCCCAATTTAAGTCCCCTCCTTGATTGATAGGAAAAAGGATTTGAACAGAGCTCTGCCATTTCTTAGGGGAGCACCTTACCCATAGTCCATAGACTAGTCGGGGTGGGGGAGGGGACGGGACAGAGGCTCTCTCAGACTCTCCTGTTGAAGCAGTTCCACTGTGGCTAAGTAATTTGGAACAGTCATTGGTATAGGACTGGATTGTGGGTCCCCCACTTCCCAGATGAATGCTTGAATCTACAGATTCATTCTCATATGCTCACTCTCTCTCACTCACCCATTGAGTCTTTCATTAGTTATTCACAGCAGAACAGCTTCAACAG
Organism: Dermochelys coriacea; assembly: GCF_009764565.3. Lineage (NCBI taxonomy): Eukaryota > Metazoa > Chordata > Testudines > Dermochelyidae > Dermochelys > Dermochelys coriacea. Next base: position 152,704,012 of record NC_050069.1, on the reverse strand, counting down.
GAGAGACTGAAGACACCCTACATCAGACTATCTCATATCTCTTTCCCCCTGGCACTCACATAGGAAATGGCAGAGCCCCATTTAATTACCCCCTTTTTTTCTCCCTCAGACAGAGGGTGGATTTGAACTTTGGGCTTCCCACATCCCAGGTAAGTATTTCAATCACAGGGCTAAAAGTTAGGAGGTAGCCTTTTCCCAGCCAGACTTTTTGTGTGAGCTCACTTGCTGGGAGACAATTTGGTAGGTGAGCTCTTTGCATGCTTGCAAGATATTGCATCACAGATGATTAGCGGAAGGGATGCCTTCTTCCCCTGGTTTGTGCATGGGGCTTAGGCATCTGGAGACTTAGAGGGGAGCAGCAGTATGCATGTACACAGGCAGAAATATAAAGCCCTTTACTGCAAACATGTAGGCACTGAATGAGTTTAGGCACCTACAGTGGTCAGGAGCAGCTGAGTGGGGGTTTTGTGAATCCCAAAGAGGCCGAATTCTGGGATTTAGGCACCTAAAGTGGCATTAAGGTACCTAAATCCTTTTGTGAACCTTGCCCATTGTCTGATATTATAAACTATGGCCCTGATACAGCAAAGGATGTGCTTAAAGTTATGCACTTCCCCAAGATCTTTGCAGGATCAGGGGCCATATATCTTGTATTGATTTTAAAGTCCTATCCAGATTTTAATCAGAATATCACATACATCTACAATTCAGCAGCAGGCAGTGGCATACCCACACAACAGCCAATATTTCTAGATTCATGATTCTCAGGCCGGAAGGGACCATTGTGATAATTTTGTGTGGCCTCCTGTCTAACACAGTCCATAGAACTTCCTCAAAATAATTCTTAGCGCATATCTCTTAGAAAAACAGCCAATCTGAATTTAAAAAGTGTCCATGATAGAGAATTCACCACAATCCTTGGTAAATTGACTCTTACTATCTACAATCTGGGAGCTCATATTCAGCTGGTTATCCACCTAGACCCCCAAATCTTTTTCAATGTCACTGCTTCTCAGGATAGAGTAGGTGTAAGAATGTCCTACATTCTTTCTTTCTAGTTGTTTACATTACATTTAGCCATAATAAAACACATATTCTTTGCTTGTGCCGAGTTTATCTAATGATCCAGATTGCTCTGTATGAGTGACCTGTCCTCTTTGTTATTTACTAATCCATCAATTTTTGTTTCATCTGCAAACTTTATCAGTGATGAATTTATGTTTTCTTTCAGGTCATAGATAAAAAAGTTAAATAGCACAGGGCCAAGGACTGATACCTACAGGACCTCACTAGAAACACTCCCATTCAATGATGATTCCCATTTACAGCTTAATCCATTTAATATGTGCCATATTAGCTTTATATCTTTCTAGTTTTTTAATCAAAATGTCATGTGGTACCAAGTCAGATGCCTTACAGATGTGTAAGCACATTACATCAACACTATTACTTTTATCAACCAAACATGCAATCTCATTAAAAAAAATATCAAGTTAGTTTGACAGGATCTATGTTCCATAAAACCATGCTGATTTGCATTAATTATATTACCCTCCCTTAATGTATTATTAATCCAGTATCATATCAGATGCTCCATTATTTTGCCTAGGATTTATATCAGACTGTCAGGCCTATAATAATCTGGGTCATCCTATTTAGCCTTTTAAAATATTGACTCAACACTAGCTTTCCCACCATCATCTGGAACTTCTCTGATGTTCCAAGATTTTATTGAAAATCAGCAACAATAGTCCAGTGAGCTCCTCAGTTTCTTCTTTTAAAACTTCTGAATGAAAGTTATCTAGACCTGCTGATTTAAAAATGTCTAACTTAAGTAGCTGCTTTTTAACTTCCTCCTGAATGGAATGAGTCTTATCATATAATATGTTTACACATCTTTTTCTTTCCAAATAGAGAACAGAAATAATTATCAAATGCTTTTCTGCATTATAATTTATGATTGTACCTTTTCCATCTAGTAATGGACCAAAACCACTTTAGGGTTTTTTTTTGTTCCTAATATGCTTAAAAAACTCATTGTCCTTAACTCTGCAGGCTATAGATGTTTCCTTGAATTCCTTTTCATTCCTTTTCAATTTTCTACAATTCCTAATTTCTGATTTATATTCATTATTATCAGCTTTCCCATTCTTCCCTTTGTTATAATAGCTGTTTTCACTTTCTCCCTAAACTAGGTAATTTTTTTAACCAATACAGCCTTCTAAAGATTGTGGTATTGTGGCTTTTTGAACATCTAGTAAAGTGTTCTTAAACAATTCCTAGTTATCATTAACAGTTTTCTGATTAAATTCTTCCTCCCAGATGATTTGATTCTTAAATGTTTTTAGATTTGTGAAACTGGACCTTTTAAAGCACCAAGTATATATATTACTGATCTGGACTTTATTCTGTTTGCACATTATAAATGAGATCAAGTCATGATCACCTGTACCTAAGTTACCATTATTTTTTAGTTCTGTGATCAGTTCCTCTTTATGTGGCAAGATGAGGTCTAATATCGAATTCCCTCATGTTGGATGCAATTCTTTTTGAGTTAGGAAATTATTGTCTATAATATTTAGAAATTCCAAGGATGTTTTAGTACTGGCAACATGGGAGCTCCAGGATGTATCACTCAAACTGAAGTTCCCCATGATCACGCAGCTTTTCCTCCTACACATTACAGATAGGTGCGTAGGAGCTCATCATCTTGTCCCCTAGTGTGGTTTGATGGTCTGTAACATACACCAGCTTGTACCCCATATTGTGCTTTATTTGTTTGGACATTGATCCATAAGCATTCAAGATAATTTTCTTCTGAGTTAATAGTGACTCGAACACTAGTAGTTCCACTTTTGGCATAGAGTGCCGTTCCTCCTCCCCTTTTGCCCACTCAGTCCTTCCTAAATAGGTTATAACCATTGATTATACAGCTAGATCTATTTATGCTGAGAAATGAACAATTCCAATTCTTCCTGTTTGCTACCCAGGCTCCTAGCATTGGCATAGAGTCAATTAAAATATTTTTTCTCTTCATGTTTTTTGGTTCCTTGATTAATTTTGTTCTTAACATCTCAATTTTGTGCTAACTGAATATGAACAGAGCATCCTAATAATATTGTTCATTGTGAATTAATTTTCACATGAAGAAAGTAGATGAGGAGTCATCCAATGAATATTTTTTATTCAGTATCCAGTAATCAATATTGTTACAGCATCTGGTTTTGTGGAGTTCTAAAGAGAAAGAAAGAAAAGTTACTGTATTAATTATTTTTTAAAATATTTTCATGGGCTAGTTCAAGTTTCCCTAAGGAAAGCTAGTCTCACAATTTAAGCAACACTGATACAAGGTATAAAATCAGATTAAAAGTAAGCTATAAAGCAGACAGAAGCGATTTCTACTTTTTCAGGGATGGGGATAAGAAGCCCACAGGAAGGGGAAAACAGCATGAGGTCATCCTGTCTCTTGAAATGAAGTCATTGAACTTTGGAAGATATAAGCGAAGACGGAAGCCATCTTTGGCATCTATCATGACACAGGTACAAAGGAAAAGAGCTCTTGCAATCTGAAAAAGATGGGTCTTTCAACCAGAGGGGAGATTGAAGTCTCTGGAAACTAAATATAGGTGAGGATCCTGAACAAAGCTCGTATCTAGCTAGATTAAGTTTTAGATTTTTAGATGTGTTTTCAATTTGATTTGCTTGTAACCATTTCTGACTTTATTTTTTTTTACTTGGCATTGCTTAATCTATGCCTCAGAATACATTTGTTTTATTTTCACTATAAAAAAACCCCAGTGCTGTGTTTAAATTGAAGGTTTATTTACCCCAGTTAGTTAATAAACTGGGTTGAACTTTTGTGTCTTTAGAGGAACAAATGAACCTTATTATTTCTTTGAACTGCCCAGGAGTGGGATGGACATGGCAGAGCACAAGAAAGATTAAGACCAGTGTGTTGGAGTCTCCCTGCAAGTATTAACCAAGATTGGTGGAAGCCAGAATGGGATTGTTGGGCTGTAGACAGGCTGTAGACAGGCTGTGGGGGTCAGGGCTGCTGAACCAGGGCTGTCTAGCACACAGACACCCATGCATGCTGGTAGACTTTTTGTGAGCATAGGAGTGATAGCAGCAAAGCATTGTGAAGCACCCAGGGTTTCAGTGGTGATACAACTGCTTACTGGTCTGTCTTGCATCCCAAACCCTGAAACACAACTGATATACCTTAACTCTAACTGCATGGCCTCTACCACACTCTTTCCATTGCTCACTTGTTAACATATATTTTCACCCTTCAAGTGCTCAAATGGGAAATATTTTTGAATAATCTGAGACTTGAAAAAGTCCCTTTTCTATAATGAAGAGACAACTTGAGTAAGTATAGAAACCTCTTAAGTTTACATTAATTGGTTTATCCATTACCTATCTAACTAGATAACTACTGAGTAGCATTTAGACCCCATGGAATTGCTTCATATGTAATAAGTGGAAGAAAGGACATCTTCAAGGAGTTTCTGTCTTTGGTTAATGGACTCTGTCTCTTTCCCCATCATCCCTCAAGTCACTATGCTTTCATATTTCTTTTCTGCAGACAACACTCCCCAGTGTTCAGAAAGAAGACACTGACATATAGATGCCTCATTGCAGATATTACAACTACTAAGTATTCCTTTCACTTTACCCCAGATGTGAGTTTCTTCTGAGGAAAACAAAAAGCACAATCACAACTATAGTTTTTCTAAACAAAAACTAAGGGCCATATTACAGCTGGTAAGGCACAGGCCACAGGGAAAGGATGTGGGTGAGAAGGGGGTACTGCACCAGCAGTAGCTGTAGGAACCATTGTGTCTGAGGGAAGCAGACTATCTCCAAAGGAATTGGAGAGCACACTTTTAAAGGCTGTAGAAAGTGCTCCATCAGAAAAGGCATTTTCAGCCATGCTGGTGCAGAAGGGAGGATTGAGCCAAAATCCTGCCTTACTTGTCTTGAGACCTCTTGCCCATCTCACATGCCCTAGAATGATCAGCCACCATTTGGCCCCAAATCTCTGCTTGCTCACACTGGATTATTATTACAGGTTTTCTTATGAATACTGGACTGTTTGCAATGTTTTTTCTAGCAAATACATTACCAGGTGTGATTGGGTGGACTAGGCCTAGAAGCCCTCTGTTGGAGGCCTCAGGGTTCTGCCACACCTTGTCCCAGAGAAGAGCAGAAGAGAAGTCCTCCAAGCGGCCTAGAGTGGCTGCATGGGAAACAGCCAATCAGAGTGGCTGCTGAAGTGCCAAATAAATAGAAGCAGCAGAGAGTGAGTCAGTCAGTTTCTGCCTGGAGCTGGAGGAGAGAGGATTGTGTTCCTGACTGGCTGAAAGAGTAGCAGGACCCTAGACAGCTCAGTGTGGGCAAGGACTGGGGGAGCTAAGAAGGAGCTCCTGGCTGGCTGCTCAGACTGAGCCCAGGGAGGGCTACAGAAAGAGTGTCTCCAGGGAGGAAACCCTGGGGGTACAGCCCCATACCCGGGTTAAAAAGTAAAAACTGTATATGCTGGAAGGGGTTTGTTCTGTCCACCTACAGACAGTGCATGTGGCTGGAAGGCTGAGTCACTGAAGACCCCCTGAAGAATCTATTGACCAATGGCGTGGGGTGCTTGTGAGAGATGGGTGCCACCCTGTTACAGCACCACAAACAGAGACTGCAAGCACACACTCAAACAGGGGGACACTTGTGAGAGGCGGGTGCCAACTCTGTTACAGATGGATTGTTTTTTAATCAAATAAAGGATTTCAGAATCCTGTTGAACTTTCATAGGCAAAGAGAATGAGACATCAAATTTGGGGGGTTTGGCTGTTGCTTTTAAATGTCCACATTGGTGTTCAGCTTGTAGCCCTCGAGGGTCTAAACCGTGATACTCAAGAGTGACCGTATTAAAAAGAAAATTATTTGATTAGGAAGCTGTTCCCAGAACTGTGCCTTCTGATTTTTAAAATGGGTAGGAGGTAGGGGCATTGCATCCCTAACTGCTTCCCCTTCAGGGCCACGAGCTGCTCAGATCTGAGCCAGATGTTAAGGTGGGCATATTTGCTGAACAATAAATGTTTTTGTGGGTAATATACTTTAGTTGTGAAATACTAGTACAAACAAATGTACAAATTTTTTTTTAAAATGTGTTTGGTCATTACAACCAGCTTGTGACTAAACAGAAATACATGGACATTTCTAAGAACAGAGGATTTGTTCTAGTAACTTTTATGAAGTTCTGGGTGAGTTATGATGAAACACTGCACAAGTGTCATTAACTTTAAGTGAAAGAACAGTACTGATAGTGACTGCATCTTTCAGCTTTTTACTCCAAACAGTGTTCATTACACTGAACACTCATTACAATGGACTATTTGTTCCAAGTAAACACAGGAAAAAAATCTGCTTTGTAAAGGTGTACAACTTGAACACACATTTGGTAATTGGTTATAAAATAAATTGATGAAAAGGAAAACTGGGACATTTCAGGGGTCCTGAAAACATGTCCCAAAACAGTGGAACATCTTAAGAAAAATCCAGACAGTTCTGGTAAAATTGGAGAGCAGGACAGGAACTTTACTGTCTATACCTGAGCCTGGGGGAGCAGATAGCAGAGGATGGCTCCTATCCCTCACATAGTCACCCATGGCAGCCCAAAAGAGGGGAAAAGGAGAAGCTGAGAATCAGCATACCACAATTGTCTTCTGGAGGGACCCTACTAAGAGCTAGAAGGTAGTTCAGTCCGTATACTCACTGTTATCATACAATCAACAAGGTTGCCAACTGGTGCCAGATCTGATGATGGATACCATGTTAAATGGCATGATTTTGTGAGATGGTTACTTATTCAAAAGAATTTAACTGAAGCCACATTCTAGTTCATGTAGGATAATGATAGCAATGATATTTTGGTCATAGAAATGTTCAATCTGACCTGGATTTAAATTTATAGCTAATATATTTGAAAACTGATTCTTGGTGCCAAAGAATTTTAGAAAATTTAAAGAACAAAACAGAATGTATTAGATTCCTTAACTTGCCTTTGACATGAGTTGACATGTTACCTTTGAAACAGTGTACTAAAATTTTAATAATTAGATATTATGTATCATCACTGCATCTTAAAGTTGTGTAATTAATACACAGTACCAATAGTCTAGGGAATATGCTCTGTATTCTGTATTGCAGTTGTTGGTGCACTTAGAATCACAACTTGTTAAAATGAAAGTAAGAATAATGCAAATGAGTATAATTAACAGCAAGGGTGCAGTAGATGTATAGTAAATAGCCTTGATTAGAGTCCAAAATTACTCAGTGATCAAACATTTCTTGTTCATGGCAGATTGTTCTTTTCTGTGGTGTAATTTACAAATGACATGCTGTGCTTTATAAGGTGAAAGGAGAAACTTTCTTTTTCTTTTAAGCTATTTTTAGTATGCCTTCTTAAGAGGAAAAAAGCTGAAATAGAGTGGTTTACTAATGAAGTATCAAGTGAAATTAACTTTTAGGCTTCTAAGGAAGGTACCTTCTGGTATCCAAGAAAATAAATAGTTCAGTAAAATAAAAGCCTATAAAGGTTAGCTGCTGAATGGCTGGCAAGGTCCAATCACTTCCTGGTACTGCAATATTTCAGAAACAAATGATAATCCTACTTTGTGTATTTCACTGGAGGCATACAGTGGAATCCTGTCTGGGCAATCTTGGTTTTTGAGGTTTCTATGTGAAAGTGAAGTACTGATAATCACCTGATCCAAAGCCCATTGAAATCAATGGAAAGATTCCCACTGTCTTCAATGGAAGCTTGTTCAGGCCCTACGTGAATTGCTCAAGGTAATGAAATGAGCCAGCTATAAATCAAGGAACAGAACACAGCTGACTTTCCTGACTCTTATTCCTGTACCTTTCCTACTGAACCAAAATGCATATAAGAGCCATTGCAAGTGCAGGAACAGTAAAACTGGCACAATCTGACCAGGTGGGATCAGCTCAGACTGATTTTTCTCACAGTTCCATCCATACAACTCTCTAGAAAGGATACCAAGTTCCTCTTAAGGTCCAAATCTTTAAAAAAAAGCCCCATGGAATCTAGTTCTCTCCTCAAACAACTGGGAACAAAATAGGCACAAGGTCCTAGTTTATATTGCAATTAAGTGATTTCACAAATTGCATGGCTGAGAGAGTCTGAACTGTCCTTATGCTCTGGATGTAAACCATATTAGTTTGGGTCTGAGGCAAGAGACTTATAATTCCACTGCCCTGGCCACACCTCTTCTGTGCCTAAATAAAGAAATGAACTCCCCAGGGCTTTCAATCTGTCATCTTTCATAAGTGCTAAATTCATAGTGGTTTTTTTTTGAAAGAATGAAAAAAGTTAGTTTGCTTGCAGTCAATAGCTTTGTGCTTCAGCTTTGTGGGGGGGGGGGGAAGGGGGGGAAGAGCCAGCACATGAGAGGAGAAAGAGAGGGAGACTGCCAAAATTTCTCTTGTATTTAATGAAGCACTATGAATTTCCAGCTCTTTGGGGAAGGTATATTATTAAAAGTGATTAATGGGCTTAAAATACATCCAGCTGAATTGCTGAGTGGAGAAATGTCCATGTAATATGTAATGTTTTCCTTTTTGTGAATATTTTAGAATCTTTTTGAATTTTTGTAGAAAAAAAAATGTTACACTTTTTACCATTTGCTTTGAAAAGGATTTTCTACTCGCTCATTTCCAGAAGGTTATCTTTGAGATGTACAAGCTAGCCCTTCATTTAGGTCTCCTCTTACATTCATATTTAACTTTCTTTCATTCTGTGGCCTTTATTAGCTGAGCTCAAGGAGCTTGTAGCACATTTTAAACAGCAACACTGGGAGTATGTAAATGCAGAATAATGTATCAGGACTCAAATTTGCATGGTCAAATGTCAAAAAAATTAGGTCTTCCTCAGAATCATGTCAAGAGAAATAACATGAGTGGCCAGCTCAACAGCAGGCATGCCATTATCAGTTAGTTCAACCTGTCATCACTGACTGGGAGTGGAAGCAGTGGTCATTAGCTTTAACTCTGCTGTGGGAGGTTGCACTTCTTTTTATTTTATTATATATATATTTTACACCATCTGACAGTATTTCACAGAGCACCACAATGTTATGGTGCCTTCTTGACAGGGGAGGGAATGGGGGTGGGGGAACGGGAAGAAGGGAAGAACGTTCATAATCATCTATTGTCAGCTGGAGGGTGCAGGAATTGCATTGCCTATTGGATAAATACTCATTTAGAGTAATCACTTTATTTCAGCCCTGTAATGACATTAACAAGCTTGGAATACAGGGAATTACATGAGTCAGAACAAATAATTGAATATTCCACTGCTGGGGAATGCAGCACAAGTCTGACTTAATGTCATGCCATTTCTGAAGCTAGCACAAGCATGCAATTAGATAATAAGCTTAAACAGCATAAAATTGGCACTATTTGTACAAAAATGAACCAATTGTTAAATTCTCACCTGCTTGCAACATACATGAAACAAAAATACTCCTATTGTCTTTTCTTTTTATTTTAAAAAGAACTAGCTTAAATGTTTCAGTAAGTTTTTAAGAAAATGAAGCATAAAGAAAAGGCAGTGATTAGTCATTAGAATTAATCAATTACCAGAAATTATTTCAATAGGAAAAACTAGAAAGCTTTTTCACAAGGAGTTTGGTAGGGACAGGATGTGAATTCTAAATTATTCCGAATATGTTTTCCAATGCTATCACATTTTCATATCTAAAGGGAAATGTCCAGATTTGTCCCTTTTTCTGCTATAGGAAGGGGTCAATTCTTTTTTTGCTGCAGGTATGTATCTCAACCAGTAACATGTGCAATCAGCTGAACATAGACCTGGGTTCTCGCAATTTTGAGTCTTTTTCAACAAATTCTTACTCTTGAGCCTTGATTAATAAGGCAAGGGGCTTTTTATATAGATATGCCAAAAGGACCAAAACTACTCTGGGCTCTAGCAAACAAGGGAGAGCTTGAAGCCAATGAGTAACACAAATCTCTGTAACCAACTGTCTGATTTATTAGCAAACTATAGCATTATGGGGAGGGAGGGGAAAGTTTAATTTTTGACCCATTATCACAACATTGCAACACAGTGTCATTTGGCTGGTTATATCATCTTAAGCATGAGTCAACATGATGTAATGAATCAAATTACACGAGTTGTTATGGAACATCATGATGCATCCAGAACCCTTATATAATTTGACAGTCTGATAGCAATTTCCACAGATTTATACCAGTTTAAGCAAAACCTTCTGGAAAAAGGCCAGAGTGACTTGCAGTTGGAGAGGCAGAATGCAAACACAAATGAGCCCCTGCTCCACCATGTTACTATCCTTGCAACAAAGCCCGTTGCCAACTCTGTCCACATATCTATTCAGGGGACACCATCATAGGGCCTAATCACATCAGCCACACTATCAGAGGCTCGTTCACCTGCGCATCTACCAATGTAGATCTACCAATAGCCATCATGTGCCAGCAATGCCCCTCTGCCAAGTACATTGGTCAACCTGGACAGTCTCTACGTAAAAGAATAAATGGACACAAATCAGACGTCAAGAATTATAACATTCAAAAACCAGTCTGAGAACACTTCAATCTCTCTGATCACTCGATTACAGACCTGAGAGTGGCTATCCTTCAACAAAAAAACTTCCAAAACAGACTCCAACGAGAGACTGCTGAATTGGAATTAATTTGCAAACTGGATCCAATTAACTTAGGCTTGAATAGAGACTGGGACTGGATGAGTCATTACATAAAGTAAAACTATTTCCCCATGTTATTTCTTCCCCCACCCCACCCCCTACTGTTCCTCAGACGTTCTTGTTAACTGCTGGAAATGGCCCATCTTGATTATCACCACAAAAAGTTTTCCTCCTTCCCCCCCCCCCTTCCTGCTGGTAATAGCTCATCTTAAGTGATCACTCTCCTTACAGTGTGTATGATAAAACCCATTGTTTCATGTTCTCTGTGTGTGTATATAAATCTCCCCACTGTATTATCCACCGAATCCATCTGATGAAGTGAGCTGTAGCTCACGAAAAGTTATGCTCAAATAAATTTGTTAGTCTCTAAGGTGCCACAAGTACTCCTTTTCTTTTTTGCAAATACAGACTAACACGGCTGCTACTCTGAAACATGTTACTAGATTTTGTCTAAAGAGAACAGCTCTGTCAGAGAGGCACATCAGAACTACAGCACTTGCATGATTAAGAACCTTTCTTTGGTTCATTATTAAGGATGAGAGAATAGGCTGCCTTAAAGGTAAGAACAAGCCTGGACTTTTGCCCATCTGTTTGAACAATGTCTGAGCCCTTTTAAAGTTAAAAGAGTGGGCAATGGTTCCTCAGAATCTATTTGCTCCCACCAATCAGGCCACTGCTGAGTTTTCTTATTCCCTTACCTTTGAAGTGCAGCACTAGCACCTCTGGCAAATGTGATTGCCATTTAAATCCAACTCCACGTGCTCTGGAAGAAAAATGTGGAATGTGCTAGATTTATATAATGTAGAAGTTGGCCTAAGAGAGAGGGTGCTACTGGTATGGGGCTCCATCCACGCTGTTTATAATAGTAAGGGTGTGGCCTGAATTCATCCCCTCCTATGAAGATATCCAATGCTCTTTGGGGATGAGGCTAAGTACTTTGCTCCAAATGGCACTTGAACAAGACAGAAGGGCCAAGGATGAACTCTCTGTCCCTTCCACACTCAAGGTCAGCCAGAGAAGCCTATTTAGGCTCACCTCCCTCCTCAAAGACAATTCAGTTCAGTGGGAAGGTTTTCTGTTGAGAGGGAGAGAACTGGGTCTGACCTAGTGGGAATCAACTGGTTCTGATAATTGAAGCATTTAGATGCCTAAAGAAACCTCAGAACACTCTGAGCTTTGTCATATTCGTCGCTTGTTTCTGTTTTCTTTCTATGCTTTTTCAGGAGAATGGCTCCCACCTCTTGCTTTTGGTAAGGCATTCTGGACAGTCGTACTTCAGATTATCACTGGCATTTGGAGAACATGACCCATGGGTTTGACAAGTAGGCTTGCAGTAAAGCTAACTGCAGAGTAGTAAGCAGGAACTTCAGACTAGAAAGTCAGGCAAAAGGTCTACTGTAGAATAGTTGATCCCCAGGTAGAAGCTGGGAATGTGACTCCTGTAATGGTGTAACATTTGCAATATGTTAGGCACATTTTCATGAAATATTTGGTGCATTTATATTGGATTTATAATACAGTTTTTATTCAACAGAAATGATGACATTTAACTACTTCTATTTATAACATTCTATAAATTATTTTAATTTCCAAAGTTGAAAGTGCATTTTCAAATGACTAATTTAATATCATTTAGCTGACTGAAGAATTTTCTCATTTTAAAACACTGAACCTTAGTGTCAGCAATAAATAAGTTCATATTCATTTGCCATAATTTTGCAATCTGTTTGCATAAGTATAATACCGATAGTACAATATTTTACTGCAGTCCTTACAGTTCTCAGGGTTTGACTGTCATTCACTTTTGTGTTCTTACACTGAGATCAGTCATTTCACAATGAAACTGCATCAGTGTCTCAGAAGATTAAATTAAAAATTGCATTTATATCAAGAAGAATTTACTTTACCGCAATATTTATAAATGACACAAAAACATTGAAAGATACTTGCTGAAAAAGGGAAGGGAATACAATATAGATTTCTATGTTATGTCCTTAATATTCCCAAATGCTTTGCAGAGGAAATAATAATTTGGGCCAGACTATGCCATCTTTTCTCATGTTGAGTAGCATTTTATTCTACAAGTAGGCCCACTTACTTTAATGGGGCCACTTGTGGAGTTTGGCCAGGTCTACACCACAGACTTAGGTTGATGTAAGGCAGCTTACATCAACCTAACTCTGTAAATGTCTACAGCTTTGCTTCTGCCAATGTAAGTCTCCCACTACACTAACCTAATAACTCAACCTCCACCATAAGCATAGTGCTGAAGTTGGTGTAGTTAGGGTGGTGCAGTGTCTGTGCAGACACTTCATTACTTACATCACCTGTCAGCACTGCGCTGCCTGACACTGGGAGCCCGAGCTATTAGCTCCATGCAGCGCTCCCAGCTGGGAGCCTGGCTGCCTGGAGCTGGACTATCATGCTGAAGAGAGCTGACAGCCTGAGCTCTCAGTGCTGGGCAGCCAGGCTCCCAGCTGGGAGCTCTGTGCAGAGCTGACAGCCGAGGCTCTCAGCCCCTCATCCTTCCCCTGTTGGTGGAAGTGCTCCTGGTGAGGACGTGCACTATGGGCAGAAGGAGGGTAGCGTGGATATGAAACACTGCAGTAATTATGGAGGTGGGTATAAGTCAACCTAACTTTAATAGGTCGACTTAATTTTGCAGTGTAGACAAGGCCCAACTTACTATTCAACATGAGAAGAAGAGTCAGAATTTAGTCCTTAAAGAGAAAAGGAAGGTTTAAGGACAAAAGTAAAAAATGAAATGTGTTGAGAGGGGTAGGAATTGGATGGTGCAGCACAAAGATGACCAGCTCAAACTCTGGAAATTGAGGGAATGGTCAAGAGAGGAAAACTTTAAAGGCATAGAGTGAGTGCTTGTGGAAGTAGGTGGGTGTCAGAAAGTACAGGAAGTAGGTCAGAAAAAGAGTGTGGAGGAAGTCCAGGGAGAGTTTTTAAAAGTAGGAAAATTTTGAAGCAGAACAAGAGATAAGTAGGACACCTAAGGAGGAGAATGTGGATAGAAAAAGTAGAGACTGATGCCATGCTTGAGGAAAGCTGGATAGATGGTGGGAGAATGTGAAACTGGAGAGGGGAATTGAAGTCAGCTTGATTAGGGCACCAGGGCTGCTGCATTACTTTAATTAAAGCTACAGTGATTCAGAATGCTATTCAGTCAGCATAGATTTGTGGAGATGATAAAGAATGAACAAAATGAACCCAAAAACTTTTCTAATGGAATGACTCTACTATTATCATCTGTTGAATAGCAGGGATTTCATGAAGTTCTTAGAGCCCAATTGTTGACCCTGATGTATGCACAGAGGGGATTCTCTGCATGAGGACCAGCCCTAATCTGAACAGAAGTGTCCCATGGCATCATTCCCCCCTTCCCTGAATCCCACAGAAGGCTCTTGGTGTGATTCAGGATTCATGCTGGAAGTAGGACTACAGGGGATCCACAGAGAAGGTATTTCCTGAGGCTGTAGGAACCCCTTGGTGGAGTGCCCTTCACACATCCCTATATGAGGAGCTTCTGGGGCTGGTGCCCACAGGGGAACACCGGTTAACATAGCTTTAGCACATGTTGACAGAAAGCCAAAGAATAGCCACAAGGATCCAGGAAGTAAGCATGAAGATAGTGATTTGCATTTCATTTGCATTGCATTTCACCTCAGACTCTCTCAGATTCCCTGAGATTCACATGGATGATGAAGGATCACGGGGATTGTTTCTATAGAGATGGAGAGGGAGGCAAACCTCTCTCCCAGTAGGAAAATTCAGAGGATGCTCCATTAGATGGAAATGACTTTTTCCTGCTTCTGTGTCACTTCACATGGGTTTTCTCATAGGAAGGTGCAATCTGGGCTAAAATTGTTTAACATATTTATTGTCTTTCATAGGTCTCCTGAGGTTCTGTACTTCCTGATTATCTGCTGATCACTCAGTAGCCAGTGGGACATAAAGCCAGCCTGCAGACAGAAGGTGAGTTAACTTTGGTTCAATGTTTATTTGAATAACTGCATATGAGCAAATATTTTAGGGGGTGTGGGCTTAGTAGGGTTTGTATGCTGCATCCAAACTGGATTTCTGAAGGTTACATGACTGAAGAATTGTGCTACCATATCTTGTTTGGATGGTGGAGAGAATCCTGAAGCACTGAGTTGTAATAAAGCACTGATGCCAGGAAGTATTTCATTGTTCAGAACAGCTATAGTTCTGTATGAGCTTGAAAAGGTTCCAAAGGGGTCAAAACACCAGATTCTTATTTTCACTCTTCTACCTGTGGAATAAATGGAAAAGTGGCATAAACACAAGTCCAGTGATTTTTAAAATTTACACATTAAACATCTGCTATATTTGCAGAAACCACCCATAACATGTGGTTTCTGGGAAGATTTGTTACAAATTTCCTTGGCTGTTCAACTGCTGCTAAGAGGTCACTTCTTAAATAAAAGAAAAGAAACCTTTCTTTTTCATGTGTAACTGACACTATATGGCTACAACCCAGCTCTTCATTGCTCAGGTATCCATGTCTATGCAAACACAACAACTTAATTGATCATATGCCACAGTGCATGCAGGGAAAGCACAAAATTTGAGTTTGTATCAAAAGAAAGGCTGAGTTTTGAACCAGTACTGGAGAAGTCTGTAATAATCACACCACTTTTTAACTGAAAAATGTGGTATTCGCTAGATTGGGCCAGCCTTTTCAGATCTCTTTTCTTCTTTACCTCAGAGGCTGCTGCCAAAGACTCTTTCTCCTTCTGCCTCTGCAGCCTTGACAGGGGCTAGCAGGAACACTGCTTCTCCTTATCTCCTCCAGATAGCCACAGACAATGTTGGCTATTTGCTGCTCCTAGCTAGCCTTCTCCTTCACCAAAGTATAAGAATGGAAACTGAAAGCACAGACTTGCCCTTCTTTACTACTCTCTGAAGAATTATAAGCAGGAAGCTGTTGGAGACATATTTCCTCCTTCCCAAATAAGTAGGAGATCTGGGGGATCAGTAATGATTCTTTGGGCTAGGGGATTCTGCTGAGATAATCCGCCCTCCCCAACTCGCTCTCTCTCTGACACACACACACACACACACACACTGTCTCTCTCTCTCTCATATACTTGGCAGCAGGAAAAGGATTTCTCGAATAAGAAAAGATGGATTAATACTGTTGTGAGGCCATGAGGACTGGGAAGAATAAAAGGGGGGCTTGCTGGAAGGGAGCAAGGATACCTATTCTAAAAAAAAATACACCTTCAATGGAGAGATTTGATTAGCAGTTGTTATCATTTAAAGAACAATTTGTCTAATCCCTAGTTGAAAAGCCAGATACTACAGAACTTGTGTCAGAGTTCTTTTGTTTTTCACTGATAAGATCAATTCAATATTGGGTTCCATTAGTGATGAGCGTAAATAATAATCCTAATTAAATACAGCTTCTAGGTGGGAAAGATGAAGAATACATTTTCACATTCACAATAATTGAGAAGTACATTGGATTGCATAAAAATGTGTGTTATGTGATTCTAACAACATTCACATAATGCACATGGAACTCTCTGTGCTCACAAGGATTCCAGAGAAGGTCCTGCATTATGGCTGGCATTTTGTTAGAAATGGCAAGTTTTAAATCAATGTCAGACTGGCTGAGGGGTTGTTAAAACAACAAATCCTCCTGACTGGTTTGCCTGGGACAGGTGTTTCTGAAGCAGATATTTCAAAGACATCAGCACCTCTTTGGCATTCTGAGGATATATTGGTTCCTGTTTGGCCTGACTGCTAGTTCAAAGGACACTGTCAATGCAGATCTGCAGAACACTTGGCTTAACCTCTTTCCTCTCTTTCCCTCACTCCACAATTTATTTTAAATATCCCTCTGATCAGGAGAAGACTCAGGAGCTGCGATGTTAAATGTTGCAATCCTCATTCTGTCGGATTGAGTGATCCAGTGCATACACATGCAGATATCTTTGAAATGTCTTTTTTCTAAATGTCAGTATATAAATAAATCCTTCATATTCTGTGTATAAAACTAGATGCTGCTGTTATTGCTGTTGCAGATATATATGCAAGAACATATCAGGCCATTCCTGTATATTCTTTACTTCCTCACTTCTTATGAGCGGACAAAATATTTTGAAATGTGTAGTAGTACAACAATGACTGTAGTTGTGTTATCTGCAGAAGCTGAGGAGCTAGGATATTTAGCAGTGTCATCCCAAATTTAAAGATCTTTTTATTCCCTCCCTCACCCTAACACTTACTCTCTTTCAGTATAAACTCTCTTTCAGTATAAAAAGCCTATTGTTGAGGGTATGTTTGGTTCTGGATCAATCATCTTTGTCAGTTTCACTCTGAGAAAGTATTAGCTGGTTATCTTAGGTTTGTTCATGTGACTCAGGGTTGGCTGGGGAATAATGACAACTGCCTCAGGAGCATAACAGATAGTGAGGAAGGAAAAAGTAAATCAGCAATCTAAAAAAGCACTTTTGCTTGGCTCTGCCTTGTTCCTAAAATCCAAGCCAGTTTAAATTAAGTTAATTAAAATTATATGAAAAGGCAAATTTCTACCTTCAATTACCTGTTCAGTCTTAATTATTTCAATGCGCTTGTGCAATGATTTACCCCCTGTGAAGCCACAATATTTTGATTTGAAAACCCATGCTGGCAAAGTGTAATTCACTGTGCTTTGTATGCATGTGTTTTCAGATTACAGTAAGGTTATTTTAAAGTGACATGCCATTTAAAACTGAATAGATGTGAGGGAAGAATTTGGACCCAAATATCTTGTTGTTAATGACTTTCCATTGGCTCTAATTATGAAAAAGTGAATATGTCTCCTACTGGTATAGAGTTATTTGAACAAGAACAATATTGAACAAGGATGAAAGGATGTTGTCTGGTACTTTTGAGCTGACAGTGAGTGCTTAGAGGAAAAAAGTTGTCTAACCTGAAGTGTTGGGCATTTAAATAAGATATTGTACTGTATGTACTCACAAAGCAATCTAGATATATAACTTGAATAAATACAGACAGGAGGTGTCCTTGAAGTTTATCCAAAAATACAGGAATTGTGCTATAATCATGCTCACTGAGCAACATTTTTCAGATACAACATTTTCACTCAAGATACTAATCCACTAAAAATTCTTAGTCAGTTTTTGAAAACGATTCGGAATAAATTTTGTGTTCAGAGAGGTATTTGTTTTGAATACAAAAGTTTCTACCACATAACCATCTTTTTTAAACACTTGCCAAATTTTCCTTAGATAAATAGATCCAGTTACCTTTATAGTTTGCCGTGTTACTTAACATTCCCTAAACTTATTATAGGAAACACCCAGAATATTACAAATACTGTGTTCATATGATTCATTACCTAAGGCAACTGGCAAATTTTCAGGGTCACCAATGTAAATCGTCACAAATTGAATGTTACCAACTCACAAAAGCAAGTAAATGAAGCATTTCAATATAAAAACCTTGATCTTTAACCCATACTGCTGAGGCATTAGTCTTCACCCAGTCAAGAAGAAAGGAGTTTTGCTATTGAGCTCAATGGGAAGAGGATTAGTCCTATGTTTTCTAATGACTGTTTAGAGACCCCTATAATAAGCAGTAACTATGGGATCAGAGAAACACAGCATTTTAGTTAGTGATGGGTATATAGAATCATAGGTCTGGAAGGAATCTCAAAAGGTCATCTAGTCCAATCCCCTGCACTCAACGCAGGACTAAATATTATCTAGACCATCCCTGAGAGGTGTTTGTCCAACCTGCTCTTAAAAATCCCCAATGATGGAGATTTCACACCTCCCTAGACAATTTATTCCAATGCTTAACCACTCTGACAGTTAGGAAGTTTTTCCTAATGTCCAGTGTAAACTGCCCTTGCTGCAATTTAAGCCCATTGCTTCTTATCCTATCCTACATCTATATATACATCTCAAAAGGTTTAAAAGATCAGGATCATGTCAGCATTCAATAGGTTGAGTGTTTATCTGAGCCTCTTGAATTCATAATATCAGATGGAACTATTGAGAGAAGAAGCTATTTCATGGTACTTTAGCACTTTTGCTTCTTATTTCAAATAGAACTGTGAAGCAAAGAGAAGTGTAAAAATTAATAGAATGAATATAAAAATTATCTAAGTTTTTCCTAGAGGTAAAAAGTTCAGTTCTTGATAGACTTACATCTAGACACGTTAGCAATTTAGATCACACACGTGAAGAACTATGAATATAATATGTGTGTCAAAATGATAAAGTCAAAATGAAATGTTTCAATAATTTTTCACCAAATTTTTTAATAAAATTGATACATTCACAGGGAATGTTTTAATGTTATTAAATCAGCATTTTCAATGGAAAAAGGCTTGTTGATTTTTTTTTTTTACTAGCTCTACGCACAATAGCCCAGTGAAGTCAGTAAACAGAGGTAGAAAGAGGCTAAGGGCCTGATCTAAAGTCCATTGAAATCAATGAAAGGGCTGTCATTGACTTCAATGAGCTTTGGATAGAGACCTAACTGACTTAACAAGGGTTCCACAGTAATGCAGTAGCAAAGCCAGAATCAGAGCCCAAATTTGCTAACTTTTTGTAGTGCACCTCAGTCACAAGACATGAACATGAAGACAGTAGAATGGAATCATGACATATCCCTGTGGGATACCAATTTAGGTTGGAGGCATTGTTGGATTAAGACAGGGGTGGGCAAACTTTTTGGTCTGAGGGCCACATCTGGGTATGGAAATTGTATGGCGGGCCATGAATGCTCATGAAATTGGAGGTTGGGGTGCGAGAGTGTGAGAGGGCTCTGACTGGGGGTGCAGGCTCTGGGGTAGGGCTGGGGATAAGGGGTTGGGGGTACAGGAGGGTGCTCTGGGTTGGGACTGACGGGTTTGGAGAGTGGGAGGGGGATCAGGTCTGGGGCAGGGGTTGGGGCAAGGGAGGAGGTCAGGGGGCAGGCTCCAGGTAGCACTTACCTCAAACAATGGGATATCCCCTTTCCATCTCCTACAGAGAGGTGCTGCCAGGTGGCTCTGTACACTGCCCTGTCTGCAGGCGCTGCCTCTGCAGCTCCCATTGGCTGTGGTTCCCAACCAATGGGAACTGCGGGGGCAGTGCTTAGGGTGGGGGTAGTGTGCAGAGCCCCCTGTTTGCCCCTACACATAGGAGCCAGAGGGGGGGACATGCCGCTGCTTCTGGGAGCCATGCAGAGTGGGGCAAGACCTCAATCCCGCTCCCCAGCGGGAGTTAAAGGGAAAGATTAAAACATCTGGAGGGCCAGATATGGCCCCCAGGACATAGTTTGCCTACCCCGGATTAAGACCTGGTCATTATAGCCACATGTATACCTGGAGTCATGTAGTGACAGAAAAATATAGGATTCCATTTTAAAGAAGATGCTAGTCCTTATGGTTACAAAGAAAACCTAAATAACATGAACTAAATGTAGCCAATACAGCAATGTCTGCCTGAGTCTGCAGAGAGCCTTAAACAATAGCTTTGAGGGGATGAACTGTCCCATGCATCTCAGTTGATTGTGAATCTTGAAATCCACTGCTCAGGAAGGGGAGCATTGACACCTCAAATCTGAAGGATGTGGAAGAGAAGGATATCAGTGCTGACACTCACAAGGCTCTCCTGGATCAGTGTTGGAAGAGACCTGCACTCATAGACGGTTGGGGTTGGCTGAATCCTTCTCAACCAACTAATCACTTTATTCATTTTATTCTAAACTGTGAATCACAATACACATTTTGAATTGTTTTCAAGTTTTCCTCTTACGTTACTCTTCAGAGGTGTTTTATGTACTACAAATAATTACAAGATATTCCCTTAACATTTAATTTTATTTAAACAAATATAGTACTAAACAAATAACTATTGTTCTGTAGCTGCCAATTTATCTCCCCCTTATGTGGCCCCCTTAATTGTTTTCAGTACAGGTGCACAGGTTCACAAATAAAAACTTCCTTTGCCACAGAAGACACGAAAAACTTTTCAGGCCATTTAACTAATGAAGCACACAGAATTATTGCCAGGAGTAACTTTCAACCTTAGTCCAATTTTCTCACAAAATTGCTGCTTATGCACTCTATTAATTATTAATTGTTGCTATTATTATTATAGTCTATAGCAGCTGTAGTTCTCAAAGTTAGGATTAGCATAAAAATGATGACAGGTTTCAGAGTAGCAGCTGTGTTAGTCTGTATTCGCAAAAAGAAAAAGGAGTACTTGTGGCATCTTAGAGACTAACAAATTTATTTGAGCATAAGCTTTCGTGAGCTACAGCTCACTTCATTGGATGCATTCAGTGGAAAATTCAGTGGGGAGATTTATATAAATTATATAATTATATATATATAATTTATATAAATCTCTCCACTGTATTTTCCACTGAATGCATCCAATGAAGTGAGCTGTAGCTCACGAAAGCTTATGCTCAAATAAATTTGTTAGTCTCTAAGGTGCCACAAGTACTCCTTTTCTTTTTATAAAAATGATACTATCATAAATATAAAGGAAACGGTAACCACCTTTCTGTATACAGTGCTATAAAATCCCTCCTGGCCAGGGGGAACATACTGTTACCTGTAAAGGGTTAAGAAGCTCAGCTAACTTGGCTGGCACCTGACCCAAAGGATCAATAAGGGAACAAGATACTTTCAAATCTTGCCGGGGGGAGGAAGGCTTTTGTTTGTGCTCTTTGTTTATGTGTTTGTTCTCTCTTGGGTCTGAGAGAGTCCAGACAGAAATCCATCTTCTCCAACCCATCCTAATCCAAGTCTCCAATATTGCAACCAGTGTAAGTAAGCCAGGCAAGGCGGATTAATTTATCTTTTGTTTTATATGAATTTTCCCTGTGTTAAGAGGGAGGTTTATTCCTGTTTTCTGTAACTTTAAAGTTTTGCCCAGAGAGGGATGCTCTGTGTTTTGAATCTGAATACCCTGTAAAGTATTTTCCATCCTGATTTTACAGAGGTGATTCTTTTACCTTTTCTTTAATTCAAATTCTTCTTTTAAGAACCTGATTGATTTTTCATTGTTCTTAAGATCCAAGGGTTTGGGTCTGTGTTCACCTGTACACAGTGAGGATCGGTGAGGATTCTTATCAAGCCTTCCCCAGGAAAGGGGGTGTAGGGCTTGGGGAGATATTTTGGGGAAACACGTCTCCAAGTGGTCTCTTTCCCTGTTCTTTGTTTAAAATGCTTAATGGTGGCAGCATACTGTTCAAGGCCAAGGCAAAGTTTGTACCTAGGGGAAGATTTTAACCTAAGCTGGTAAGAATAAGCTTAGGGGGTCTTTCATGCGGGTCCCCACATCTGTACCCTAGAGTTCAGAGTGGCGAAGGAACCCTGACAGATGCTTACACAATCTCCCTGTAGTTTCACTCAGTTGATTAACTCTAACTGGTTTCTCACTAAGCCATTGATTAATATTAACAATATTCAAAGACCTCAGATAAAATGCTTCACATGTCCCATGACTGGGCCAGTAATAGTTACTTAATTAGCCACAGCTACTTCAGCTTCCAACCTCTTATTTAATTATCAACATAAGACATTAATTTAAACAACTAGCCAACAACTTTGTTAAAGAGAAATATTTTAACATAATAATAATAGTGAGAAAAATACACTACTGTTCTTACTTAGTATTTAGATAATTGTTTATTATCACATTTAAACAGGAGTACAGTGTTAAAGACATATTAATCACTACTTGTAGTTGCAAATGCAGGCCTGATCCAATGCCCTTTTCCATTGACTTCTTAGGCACAGGTACAGGTCAGATTTTCTAAATGCTTTTACGTTTTGGGCCTGCACCCTTTTTTGCTCTATGTTTATACATCCCTTGGCACATTTTTGGGAAATGCTATCATTCCTGTTCCATGAGTGAAAGAAGACTGAAGGCAAAAGATTCTGGAAATGAACCACTGGCTAGGCTAGTGATTTAGGGTGTAGGGGTTTGGTTTTGTGGAACATTGGTCCACCTTAGGTGGGGAGAGGGGGCTGTATAGTTTGGATGGCCTCCACCTCTGTAGAAAGGGGACCAATCTCGTCAGGGGCAAGCTGGCTAGAGTAGTCTGTAGGGGGTTCAACTAATAGCAAAAGGGGAGATGGAAAATGGGAAGATATGAGAACTCAGCACAAATTCAAGATATTGAGAACAAAATTAATCAAGGAACTGAAGGACAAGAAGAGAAGAAATTCTTGATTGCCTATACACCAATTCTAGGAGATTGGGTAACAAACAAGAGGAGCTGGACTCGCTCAGTTATGACCAAAAGGTCAGTCTCGTTGGTATTACTGAAACCTGGTGGGATGATTCACATAACTGGAATGTTAAAATAAATGGTTATAACTAGGGCTGTCAAGCGATTAAAAAAATCACGATTAATTGAGCAATTAAAACAATCATACTGTTAAACAATAATAGAATACCATTTATTTAAATATTTTTGGATGTTTTCCACATTTTCAAATATACTGATTTCAGTTATAACACAGAATACAAAGTGTACAGTGCTCACTTTATATTTATTTTTGATTACACATATTTGCACTGTAAAAAACAAAAGAAATAGTATTTTTCAATTGACCTCATACAAGTACTGTATGCAATCCCTTTATCATGAAAGTTGAACTGACAAATGTAGAATTATGTACAAAAATAACTGCATTCAAAAATAATGATATGTAAAACGTTAGTGCCTACAGCTCCACTCAGTCCTATTTCTTGTTCAACTAATTGCTCAGACAAACAAGTTTGTTTACAATTGCAGGAGATAATGCTGCCCGCTTCTTGTTCACAATGTCACCTGAAAGTGAGAACAGGTGTTCGCCTGGCACTGTTGTAGCTGGCGTTGCAAGATATTTACATGCCAGATATGCTAAAGATTCATATGTCCCTTCATGCTTCAATCACCATTCTGGAGGACATGCGTCCATGCTGATGACAGGTTCTGCTTAATAATTATCCAAAGCAGTATAGACCAATGCATGTTCATTTTCATTATCTGAGTCAGATGCCACCAGCAGAAGTTTCTGCCTTCTAGTGTTGCTCTTTTAAAACTTCTGAAAGCACGCTCCACACCTCATCACTCTCAGATTTTGGAAAGCACTTCAGATTCTTAAACCTTCGGTCGCGTGCTGTAGCTATCTTTAGAAATCTCACATTAGTCCCTTCTTTGCGTTTTGTCAAATCTGCAGTGAAAGTTTTCTTAAAATGAACATGTGCTGAGTTATCATCTGAGACTACTATAACATGAAATATATGGCAGAATGTGGGTAAAACAGAGCAGGGGACATACAATTCTCCCCCAAGGAGTTCAGTCACAAATTTTATTAATGCATTATTTTTTTTAATGAGCGTCATCAGCATGGAAGCATGTCCTCTGGAATAGTGGCTTAAGCATGATGGGGCATATGAATGTTTAGCATATCTGGTACGTAGATATCTTGCAATGCTGGCTACAAAAGTCCCAGGAGAATGCCTGTTCTCACTTTCAGATGACATTGTAAATAAAAAGCTGGCAGCATTGTCTCCTGTAAATGTAAACAAACTTGTTTGTCTGAGTGATTGGCTGAATGAGAAGTAAGACTGAGTGGACTTGTAGGTGCTAAAATTTTACATTGTTTTGTTTTTGAGTGCAGTTATGTAACAAAAAAAATCTGTATTTGTAAGTTGCACTTTCATGATAAAGAGATTGCACTACAGTACTTGTATGGGGTGAATTGAAAAATAGTGTTTCTTTTGTTTATCATTTTTACAGAGCAAATCTTTCTAATAAAATAATATAAAGTGAGCACTGTACACTTTGTATTCTGTGTTGTAACTGAAATCAATATATTTAAATATGTAGAAAAACATCCAAAATATTTAATACATTTCAGTTGATATTCTATTTTTTAACAGTGCGATTAAAATTGCAATTAATCATGATTAATTTTTTTCAGTTAATCATATGAGTTAGCTGCAATTAATTGACAGCCCTAGTTATAACCTGTCTGAGGAAGTATCCGGTGGTCAAAAGGAGAGGAGGCATGTCAAAGATGGCATTACCTGTTTCCAAGTCACCGATAACTCAGAAGAAAATTGTCATGAATACTTATGGCTCAATGTCCTATGAGATAAAGTACAAGCTGAGGCATTAGTTAGTGTCTGCTACAGACCACCAAATCACACTCGGTAACAGGATAACCATGTTCCTATCTGTAATGTTCAGGCAAAAAAAGCTGTGTGATCATGGGAGACTTCAATGTGAGTGACATATGCTGGAGGTCTCATGCTGTCAGTACTAAAATATCCTTGGAATTTCTAAACATTATTGATGACAATTTCCTAACTCAAAAAAGGTTGCATCCAATATGAGGGAATTCTCTATTAGACCTCATCTTGACAGATAAAGAGGAAATTATCACAAAATTAAAAATATTAGGTTAGGTACAAGTGAACATGAATTGATCACATTTCTAATGTGCAAGCAGAATAAAGTCCAGAACAGGTAATAATGCTGACATAAGACTTAAGACTTTTGTAAGGCATTTGACTTGGTACCACATGACATTTTGATTAAAAAAAGATATAAAATGAACACACACACATTAAATGAATTAAAAACTGGCTAAGTGATAGGTCCCAAAATGTAATTGTAAATGTAAAATTGTTATCGAATGGGTGTGTTTCCAGTGAGATCTTGTGCAGATAGGTTCTTGGCCTTACACTGTTTAACAATTTTATCAGTGACCTGGAAGAAAACATAAAATCATCACTGATAAAGTTAGCAGATGACACGAAAGTTGGGGAACTTGTAAATAATGAAGAGGACAGGTTACTGATTCAGAGCGATCTGGAGCATTTTGTGAACTTGGCACAAGCAAACAATATGGGTTTTAATATGGGTAAATGTATACAGCTAGCAAGAATGTAGGCCAAGGGTCAGCAACCTTTCAGAAGTGGTGTGCCGAGTCTTCATTTATTCACTCTAATTTAAAGTTTCGTGTGCCAGTAATGCATTATAACATTTTTAGAAGGTCTCTTTCTATAAGTCTTTAATATATAACTAAACTATTGTTGTATGTAAAGTAAATAAGGTTTTGAAAATGTTTAAGAAGCTTCATTTAAAATTAATTTAAAATGCAGAGCCACCCGGACCGGTGGCCAGGACCCAGGCAGTGCGAGTGCCACTGAAAATCAGCTCGCGTGCCGCCTTTGGCATGCCTGCCATAGGTTGCCTACCCCTGATGTAGGCCATACTTAGAGGATGGAGGGTTCTATCTTGGCAAGCAGTGATTCTGAAAAAGATTTGGGATCATGGTGGATAATCAGCTGATCATGAGCTCCCAGCATGCTGCTCTGGCCAGAAGAGCTAATACAATACTGGGATGCATAAACAGGGTAATCTTGAGAAGGAGTAGAGAGGTTATTTTGCCTCTGTATTTGTCATTGGTGTGACCACTGCAGGAATACTATGTCCCATTCTGGTATCCCCAGTTCAAGAAGGATGTTGATAAATTGGAGAGGGTTCAGAGAAGAGCCACAAGAATGATTAAAGGATTAGAAAACATGCCTTATATTAATAGACTCAAAGGGCTCAATCTATTTTAACAAAGAGAAGGTTAAGGGATGACTTGATCACAGTCTATAAGTACCTACATGGAAAACAAATATTTAATAATAGGCTCTTCAATCCAGCAGAGAAAAGTATAACTTGATCCACTGACTGTAAGTTGAAGCTAGAGAAGTTCAGAATTGAAATAAGGCATAAATTTTTATTGTGAGGATAATTAACAATTGGAACAATTAACCAAGGGTTGTGGTGGATTCCCCATCACTGACCATTTTAAAATCAAAATTGGATGTTTTTCTCAAAGCTGTTCTCTAGGACTTATTTTGGGGAAATTCTATGGTTTATGTTATGCAGGAGATCAGGCTAGATCGGCACAATGGTCGCTTCTGGCTTTGGAATTGATGAATGCAGCTCAGCACTGGAATACACTAGAACGGCAAAGCTTTTCAAACTTGTGGTAAAGTACTGCATGTTCTGTTTCCACTTTCACATAACATTTAAAAACAAAATAGAATGTGTTGCGACAACGCTGACAACCTTTCTGTCTTCAGGACCTGCATACTTCTAGTGTCTGAACATACTTCATTGCAGGAGGTTTAGCTTTAAGTATTGCATTTACAAAATGACAGCTCCCATTCAGAGAAGTGCCAGCTTTGTTCTGTCCTAGAGATGTGAAAACAGTGACACATACTTAAAAAAACTGTTCTGAAAAAATATTTTTTTAAAAAGTTAAAATGGAACCTTTCTTATTTTCACTATCCTGAGCTGCAAACCCAGTAATAATAAATAAGAAAATATAATACATGCTTTGCAGTTACATAACATCTTTAATCTGCAGGTCTCAAAGTGCTTTTAGAAACATAACTTAAACATTATAACGCTTATGTGAAACCAGCATTTTATATGAATGTTGCAGATAGGTAAACTAAAGTACAGATAAGTCACTTTGCCCAATGCTACAGAAGTTGTTAGTAGCATTGAAAACAATTGAAAAATTGGTTTAAGAGGAAGAACATATGAAAGCACGGAAGAATTCATTTTTCATAAGTTTTACTGTTTTCCAATGACAACAGAAAATGGAAAATCACCATTTTTTGGTTACCCAAACCAAAATGACATGAAATTTTATGTGAAAACAATATAAAAATTTCATTTTTTTAAAAAAAAATTCAAATTGAAATGAAAATTTTTATTTAATTGTGAAAGAAAAATTATTGTGGAAACCTCAAAATTTTTTGGTCATAAAGTTCAAGAGGGAATTTTTCTCTCAAAAATATCTGCAGGAATTCTTTTTTACCAGTTCTGATCCCAAAGCCCCCTCCATACCCCCCAAACCCTTATCCATAGCCCTACACCAGAGCCTGCACTCCCAGCTGGAGCCCTCACACACACCCCGCACCCCAACCCCCTGCCTGAGCCCTGATCTCCCTCCTGCCCTCTGAACCCCTCTGTCCTAGCCCAGAGCACCCTTTTCCCCCCCAACCCCTCATCCCCAGCCCCACCCCAGAGCCCGCACCTCCAGCCAGAGCCCTCACCCCCACACATCCTGAACTCCTCATTTCTGGCCCCACCCCAGAGCCCGCACCCCTAGCTGGAGCCCTCACCCCCTCCCACCCCCCACCCCCAATTTCGTGAGCATTCATGGCCTGCCATATAATTTTCATACCCAGAAATGGCCCTCAGGCCAAAAAGTTTGCCCATCCCGACCTAGGTCCATACAGATTAATTTTTTGCTTTTATGTTCTGATACAGTAAATATTAAGTTATCTAAATTATTGGAACCAGTCTATGCAGTTTTCCTTTAAATGGCAGATGTTTTCCATCAGAGGTTCCTCAAGGGGAGTAGCCAATAATAATCGAATAGTTTTCAATGGGGCTGTTTCCAATTATTATATGTTGACCTAACACCTACAGCATCAACCGTAACTGCTTTATTCAAGAAAGCAAATAGGCAATCCTTGAACAGACTACAAACTTTTGAGTATAATGTTTTGCTGAATATATAAAGGGATACAGAGTCTTCAAGTTAGGAAGTTCTAAACCCTTTAAGGTCTCAATGATCTGCATGCAAAGTGTCACATAACTGCACAAAAGTCTTTGCTATTTTTGGTTATTTCTACGGCAGAGTTAAAAGGTGCTATTGGTTTTGAACCTTAGTGTGTTAGGGAAGCAAAGCTCCGAAGTGCCTCATTTTGAGGGTATGTACTCATTTTAATCCCAAAATTACCCAAATATTACACACATTTTGTGCTCTTTCACTTATATAATTGAAAATGATCATTTTCAGAAATAAAGAATCATGAAACTAAAGTTACAGAAAAAGTCATTTACACTAACGAAAAGGAATCCTATAACATTTACATTTTCCTGAATAAATAATTTGTGTGTATCATTGTGATGGGGTGTTCATGGCACACCAGCATGGATGAGGTTAAAGTGGCAAGAAAGGCCAATTAGCCTTAGGCTATGTCTACACTAGAGACTTTACGGTGGTACAGCTGCATTAGTGCAGCTGTAAGCTCTCTAGGGTAGCCGCTCTAAGCTGACGGGAGAGCTCCCCATCAACATAACTACTCCACCCACACTGAGCGGTGGTAGCTATGTCAGCGGGAAAAGCTCTCCCACTGACAAAGTGCTGTCCACACCATCGTTTATGTTGGTGAATTTATATCTCTTGGGGGTGGTTTATTCATACCTTGAGCAACATAAGTTACACTCACAAAAGTGGAGTGTAGACATTGCCTTAGGCTTCACCAGCTTGAGAGGTAATGGGCAATGAGACTGACTGAGAACAAAGCTCTCCTGGACAGGAACAGGGAGGGCTTCTATGAAGCTTAGAAACTGAGATTAGAGCAGGGGGCTGCAGTTACATGTCCTGGTGTAAGGGGCACAGTAGGAGCTTGAGAAAGGCAGGATAGGAAGCAGTCTAGGGAAGGAGGAGTAATGTGTGAGAGGGATAGACCTGAACTGCTGAGTCAAGGGACCCTGGATGGAGCCCTGGAAGGAACCCGGGGTGTAGAGGGTGAGCCTGGGTTCCCCTACGAGTCGTCTTGGAATGTAGCAGTCAGCACAGCGGATACGGAGACTGCCTGCAACTTTGACGAAGGAAACTCTGATAATACCCCAGAAGAGGAGGATGGTGACTTGGCCAGAGGGCTAAGCCACAAAGGAGAGGTGCTCCACCTCCTGAGTAGTAAGAGAGGGGACACAGAGTGATTGCAGAGACAATGAATTGAGTGACTGCAAGTCAGGGTGCACACAGTGGCGAGCTAATTCCCAGATAAGCTGTGAGGAGGTGTTGCCAAGCAGTGAGGAGCATGACCCTATGAGTAGCATGACCCTAGCATGAGCCTATGTCCACATTTGGGTCTTGGCAAGTTGAGAGGTATGTAGGAGTGAGTTGGAGAGAGAAGTCAGTCTGACAGGAAATGTACCTTTAAAAATTCTATTATGTACATGTGAGAAAAGTCACAAATTGTTATTCACATCCGTTCATGACTATGAATTTCAAACGCTTGTTCGGTCTGAACTATCACACTAAACCATACTGGATTAAATAAACTGCCTATGTGTGAACCTCAAAATGCTCCCCTGGAGAAACCACAACTTTCATCCACATATAGATTTTCTATCTTTAAATCAAGAGTGCTGTGTTTTAGTTTTTAGCAGAGATTTTCAGACAAATTCTGTCCCCAGCCACATCTGTACAATCCCAGTGAAGTTCCACATATAAAACTGAGGACAAGAATTTGCCCATACTTGGTACTAATGATGTGTTTTTTTAAATGCATGTACAATTTACATCTTGTGTTGTAATAACTATTACGAATAAGAAAGGAAGATATGTGATTTTGTGCTTGTTAACAAAATCTTCCTGCTCTGTTGTACTTTCTTCATTTTATCTCTGTCAAATTAGATAAACCAGCAGTGTGAAAGCAATTTAATTTAAAAAAAGTGAGCCTATGGCAGTAAAGCTATCCACATACCAGTATTAGAACTGGATTAACAAGTTACCATCATGCCTCAGTGGGTCACAGATCAAAATACCAGATTCAGGACAATCTGCTGAGAAATGGGGCAAACCCACCCCAAACTGGTGATTATTCTTCCATAAATTATACCAAGTCATTAACAAAAGTAAACTTGTGTCTCAGCCAATGGTTAATAAGAAGTCAGAAATATAGTCTCCTTAGGCATTCCAGCTCTTATTTCATCATCCAGACACTAGATATTATGATGAATGGTTATTTAAAACCAATTTAATCAAACAAAGGGTTCTTCTAATCCCAAGAGATTAGCCACACAGATAGATAGGTAGATTAGATAGCTCAGATTTTACCCAATAATCACACTGTTGTTAATCCTTTAGTATCTAATATCTAAAGGTTGTTTTATAAAATTTGTAAGAGAAAATAAAGAGGAGAGAGTTAAAATGGTCAAAAAAATCAAATACATACAATCATTGTAGAGTTCTTGTATCAGATTTGAAGCAATGATGGAATAAACTGCTGGGTTGTAAAGTCTCTGGTAACTTCCAAATGATTGGCAGATCCTCAGTCCTTTGGTTGTTCCTTTTAGTGCAAGTCCACAGTCCAGAGATCAGAGCAGGAAAGAGGCAAAATGGACATGTTTCCATGGTCTTTTATACTTTCTCCTATGTGAAGGGAATGCTCTCAGTCTTAGTTTGTGAAAATTACAAGCAAAATTACAATGGAGTCCGGGACCACATGAGCAATTCACATGCCCTTGTATGCTTTGATGATTCATAGCAGGAGCTATTACCCATCTTTGGCTAAGGCATTCAAAGGAAGGCTCACCAGGAGTAGATGAGCTTCTTCCATAGGAGCTAAGTATTCCTTGATGGGCCATTAATTTGAATACTTAATTCACAATGTGCTGGCCAGACTGGATGTACATTATCTTGTGAGTGTTATCGCAGGAGCAAACATATTTGAAATACTGGTACATAGTCAATATTCATAACTTTAGATACAAAGATGATATATGCATATAAAAAGGATAATCATACTCAGCAAATCATAACTTTTCCATTGACACCTACATGATGTACTTTGTACAAGATTTGTTGCAATTATCTAACAGTGGCAATATTAATGATATAACTGGTCATGTTTCAATCAAACAGCGTCACACATGTTCACATAAAATAACACAGAGTGTAAAGAGAAGCCTCATCCCATCCAGATAAAGTAATACTAATATAGTCCTATGTCAAGGTTCCTTCCCCACTCTGAACTCTAGGGTACAGATGTGGGGACCTGCATGAAAACGTCCTAAGCTTATTTTTACCAGCTTAGCTTAAAACTTCCCCAAGGTACAAACTATTTTCCTTTTTCCCTTGGACTTTATGCTGCCACCACCAAGCATCTAACAGATATATAACTGGGAAAGAGCCCGCTTGGAAACGTCTTTCCCCCAAAATCCTCCCCAAACCCTACACCCCCTTTCCTGGGGAAGCCTTGATAAAAATCCTCACCAATTTGCACAGGTGAACACAGACCCAAACCCTTGGATCTTAAGAACAATGAAAAAGCAGTCAGGTTCTTAAAAGAAGAATTTTAATAGAAGATAAAGTAAAAGAATCACGTCTGTAAAATCAGGATGGTAAATACCTTACAGGGTAATTAGATTCAAAACATAGAAAATCCCTCTAGGCAAAACCTTAAGTTACAAAAAGACACAAAAACAGGAATATCCATTCCATTCAGCACAACTTATTTTCTCAGCCATTTAAAGAAAACAAAATCTAACGCATATCTAGCTAGATTATTTACTAAATTCTAAGACTCCATTCCTGTTCTGTTCCTGGCAAAAGCATCAGACAGACAGAGAGAGACTTTGTTTCTCCCTCCCTCCAGCTTTTGAAAGTATCTTGTCTCCTCATTGGTCATTTTGGTCAGGTGCCAGCGAGGTTATCCTAGCTTCTTAACCCTTTACAGGTGAAAGGGTTTTTCCTCAGGCCAGGTGGGATTTTAAAGGTGTTTATCCTTCCCTTTATATTTATGACACCCTAGAAAATTTCTACCATTTCTCAGCTTTGTTCCTAAGATTCATTCCCCAAAGTCAATGACCTTAGCTAGCAGTGCATGATAATGAACAGCACTACAAAACCAACATTTATTTTAAAGCTTGTAAAGTGCCCATCATGCTTCAGAACTTCATTCATCCACTCTTTCCCCTTTCTAACCTTCTCTCTTGCTGTTATCCTCTTCTCCCTTTAATTACTCACCTTCATAACAAATAGGCCCCCAGTTGTGGCTCAAATACTTTTCAAAAGAACAGTACAATGCAATGGTAGAAATCCACAGACATTTTTATTGGCTTCCAAGACAGCCTGAAAATAGAAAACACTACATAGAAGGTGGGAATGCATAGTAATTAGGGTTTTAAAGCATAAACTATAGGTCAGAATTCAGATCAAGTACACCAGACATGGCTCTTATTCACAAAGGTATTTGAAGAGTATCTGATAAGCTGTGACTATTTAAATGAGAACCATTCATGAAACTGTGCTGTGATGTGTGCTTGCAATATAGACAGATATCCAGCAACTCTGTGTGTAGGACTGGAAGAGCAACTGTAGTACATAGCTGTATCTACCACATTTCTTCCTTCACTTAAGTGCACTTTCACAAACCTTTAGCATATTAATTAACAGGATATGCATGTCACATTCTGGAGTGCAATTCAGACTAGTCAGGGGTTATCACCACTTGACCTGCATCCTTATATGCCTCAATACTTCGCTGTTGTACCTTGTAACCTGGGTCACTCATAACCAGCCTACCAGCATGCAGGTCACATCCTAGGTATCTGTGTATAGCTACAGCCCTGGTTCCAGCAGCTCTGACCCCAGCAGCCTGCCAGCAACACTCTGGCTTCTACCGGCCTTGGTTACTTCTTGCTGGGTGAGCCTAACACACTCCCAGTCCTGAATTTTCCCCAGAAATGTATGTTCTGCACTGTCTTGCCCTCTCCTGGGCAGTTCAGCTATTAAGGGTCCATTGCCCCTGTAAAGGGTCAATATTCAACAGGCTGCTACTTTAACTGGAGTTACTAAACTGTTCAGTTTAAATACAGCACTGGATTGGTTTAGATTAAAAAAAATAAAACAAGTTTATTAACAAAAGAAGATATGGTTTTAAGTGAATTCAAGTACCAGGTATTAAAGTCAGACATGGTTATAAGAGAAATAAAGATAAGACACTTTCTACTAATTAAAACTTAGCAAACCAGACTTGTTTCAAGGTAAAATTCTTACCACACGTTCCCAGCAACAGGGCTGGCCAAATTCTCAGGTCAGGATCCGCCCCACCCACCACCGTTATATTTCACCATGATATTATTGAACAGGGAGGTATTAGTTTTCAAGTGACACCCCACAAGGCATATTTTGTGCAAAGATTTTTACAATAGCGTGCAGGCTGTGAATACAAGGGTGCTTTCAGACACAATGCATGAAAGGAAACCTAAACCATGAGAGGAACATTTGGATTGTCCTACGTCACCTATTTACAACTTTCATCTTTCTTATAACAGCAAATGCATACAGAGAGTGCAATAGCTCCTCTTACCATGAATCAAGGAGCTAAAAAATTGTCAGTCCAGGCCAAGGAACCCTTCCTAATTCCTCTATTTTTGTCTCATAGGAACATGCAGCCCATGCTTAGTGCTTCAGCTCTTCTATGATACTGTTTTTTCCCCTCTTTCTGCCCTGCAGAAGTGAGCAGGAGTCCAAAGGGAATTTGAGAAGAGAGAATAAGGCAAAGGGGAAAATAGCACACAAGTGAGCTGTGAAAGCTAGCTCCATTTCCTCAGTATGAAGTTTGGAGAAGAGTGCATCTCAGGCTGCTGGTCCCTGTCTGCCACACTTAGACCCTGTTTCTTTCCAGCACCAGCTTTTGGCTGCCAGTTTGCATACATCTCAGCTTCTCTCCTTCAGATGGCTCTCCCTGCAGCCCCATCAGCAGTAGTTTCCTACTAAACTGTGGACGAATGGGCCTACAGGAATTACTTCTGCCAGGTCAGCAGTCATGTTATGCTATGTTGAGTTTGATTTGTCCCTTGTCCCAGTGGTTCTCTCCTGAAATAGGGATCTGCACCCGCTGCAGGCTTTTCTCACTCTGTGCTTCATTGAGGGCATTATCAGTTTCTGCAGACTACCAGCGACTTGCCATCACTTCATTCTCTTTTTGTGAACAGCAAGTGACCTGGGATTCACCTTTGCTTGTTCTGTATATTGTTACATCTCCTCTTCAGGTTCAGCTACAGCAACACGAACCCCTTCCCTGGAGCTTATGGGGCTCGATTCCTGAGAGGTGCCTGGAGTTCTTAAGTCTCAAACCATGATATCCACCAGCTGATGAGTCTCAAGAGAGTAAACAACAAGGTAAATGCATCTGCACCTTCTTCCTCAAGAGACCTGATACTACAGGTTAAAGTGAGCCCTCCTTGCTGGCTTAAAGTGATGGCAGGGGCTCGGAGGATCAGGACATTGTTCTGCATCATCTCTAGGAGTAGAAGCTAGCCCATGGCCTGCCTGAATGCTTAGAGTCTATGATCTACTGCTCCCTGTCTTCTTGGGGGTTGAGGATGTTAGGCAGCATAGTGGACCCTGGTAAGGCTGCCACTCCTCAGATCTGAAGATTAGAGCTGCTGGAACTAATTTATATCATGTAATTTATTCCATGAGTTTTGCCCATTTTTCTGTTGGCAAAATGTTGTGAACAAACTGATTATTTTTATAAACATATTTTGTTAGATGAACAATTTATGTAAACAGACTTCACCAATGGATTGTTGTTGAACTGTTCGCTTCAGCTAATCGCTGTGCACTACTCATTCCTCATGCTCAGTGAGTGATTACCTGAGTTGCATAGGATTGTTTCTGTTCTCTGACTGGATGACTGAAACTTTTAAAATGGAATAATAAATGAATAATGAATGACAAATACTCTTGATCACACATGAATAGCCTGGTTTGCATGGAAATACTGGTATTTATATTTCTGTCTGCAAGCTGGAGTATTTTGAAGTACCTTCTGGAAGCACCTGAAAGCAAATATTCTCAGGGTGGATTATTTTAAGCATTAATATCCCAGCACCATTAAGCATAAGTGTACTTTCCCTGCAAATTTTAATTGGCTCCTCTTTTGCCATCATTGGGAAGGTATCTCTCCATTTCTTAAACCATTTCATAAAATTGCCTTCAGTTTTGTTTCACATTAGGCAATGATAGTGCTGCTCTCTTGCTATTCTATTACATCAGAGTGACGTCAGCACAATATGGCCACTCCAGTTAGTATGGGCTATCTTGTATTTTGTTGTGCCTTGTAGTAAGGAACCTAACATTTACATGGCAACAGCAGTACATTTAGAGATAATCTCTGAGTAGGTGTGACAGCTGATAAAGTGCCTATAATGAATCTGTCCAAACCTTAAACATGTATATAAAAATGAAGAACTCTGAGAGCTAGATTTTGCCTGGCTTGTGCCTGTTTGTGTGAGAGATCTTTCCCCCTTGCACAAGGACTGGTCTGAATTAAAGTATTTGCACTCTCCTGAGGCTAGGGACTGCTCCTTCCTTGTGCCTCCTTGGATGATAGCCTTCCCAATGGGCTCTTGGGGGATGTGGTGCTAGCCTGGTGAGCCGGGAAAGCATGCAGTGTCTGTCCAAGGTAAGTTGCAGTGTGTATATGTACCCCTTTGCAATGGTGCAATTCCCAATGCCTCCACCATAGGCCTGTGCTTTAAAGATACGATCTGACACTAAAGAATCAAATTCCTATTCCAAAGGTGCTCAAACTCCACATTGATTAACATGCTTGGCAATAATTTTTACACTGAAAAAAATCCACCTAGGGATTAGTTCCCTTTTAAAACAGTTAAAGGTTGGGAGAAGGCAAAGTGGAGTTCTGCTATGCTTCACCTATCCTCACTTACTTAGGAACCTTTGAGCACTGGTCCCAAGGTGCTCTAACTTGCACTGGGGCAGGCCAGTGCAGAATCATAGAGTTGTAACTGGCTCCTCCCTCCCCTGCACTGTGTGGTTATTGGACACAAGGAAGGACAGAGCCCTAACAGTGCACGAGAAAGCCAGAGAATGCAAAGGCTTGGACATTTCTGCCTATCATCAGGTTAGGTCAGAGAGCCAGACTGACAAAGATGAGAAAAATGCAAGGTAGAAAAACTGCTCCAGCCACTTCTCAGGAAGCAGCAACTTGTGAAGGAAAAGGAGATGTGGAGAGCAAGAAAGTGTGTGTGTCTGAGTGTGTGTTGAGAGTTCTGGTTTAACAATCTACCCATTACTTTCACAATTATATCTACTGAAGCTGCATGGTTTTTCTTCAAAGAAGGTTTTACCTTCTCAGTTAATTAAGTTATTGTTCCAGCTTGTTCCATTTTCTTTGGCAAGAAGATATTTTAAGTTGAATAGGTATAACTGAATTCACACAGAACATCTGTATGCCACATGGGATTCCTGTGGCCTTACTACCTTCCTCTACTGAAGAAATATACACGATGCTTTAGATTATACATATTTGTGCATGCGTATTGCCAAATAACACCCATAATTATATCAACATAAATAGTGATACAGCAGGTATCAAACATCAAAAGTTTTACAATCATGTGCATTCCTGTCTCAGCCAGTCTGTTGATTTCTTGGCCTGTTTTTCCTTAGTACAGTATATCTATATTCCATATGCAAATTCCTCTGTGAGTGATTTGCCTGTTTTGTAAGCTAGACTGCACCTGTAACATGGGATTGAGTTAAAAATGACAAGCAGACAAGCCCAAGGCACATTATCTTGACAAACTCGGCTTCCAAAAATTAGCCTGTGCCTGAATTATTAAAATAACAAGGAATATTTCACTCAGCTGTGCAGAAATACTCCTAATTGTTCACTTTAACCAACTTCTTCCAGACTTCACGATCTGTCAATTTACGGTGGTGGCTTGCAAATTCGTGAACTCCCATTAGAGAAAAGCGCAACAGCAGTCCAAGGCACCCTCATTTATTTTAATAACCTGCCAAGCAGACATGAAAATGTTAAAGTTGGAAGGCTATAACATGACAGGAACTTGACTTGTCAGAGCCACATTATAATCTAGTTAAACTACTTTCTTTCTGCCTTTCATGTTTTTTCAGGTAAGCGGGGAACTAATTGTCAAACTATGAATTTTGTTGTCATTAATATCAATACCAAGACTAGAAAAGTACCAACAGATAGGCCTACAGTTTTTCCATCATCTCTCTTTTGGATGCGGGAAAATATTGCAGTATCTTAAAAGAAACTAAATCATAGCCCAGTCCTTTTATCAGCATTGACCCATTTACTTTTAGAGTCATTAAAGCTCTATAACAAAGGCTAGTTAAAAGACCCCAGGGTTTTTTTTTAACATGCCTAGGAATGTTGTTTATTTCAAGCCTCTTTCCTTTGTGCATGCCAGTGCACCTGATTTAACAGGGCCAACAGTCACTGTTTAAGTGTTAATCCCACAGTCTAATCCTGCAGGTGAATAGAAAAGACAGGATCAGGAAGAAAAAAATGTCATAACATGTCTAGGTCCCAACATTTTTCAAATCATGCTTATACTTGGTTATTCTAGGGTTGTGGCTGGAGCCAAATACTTATTAGCAGAAGTGACAGGGGGGACAGGACAATTTACGTGGCAGGTCAGAATAGGGAGATGGGGCAGGCTGTTCATGGTGTATGGAAAATTACTGGAACAGGAGGTTTGGATCCAAGCAAATCACCTATTGTAGCCTGTGGAGGTACATTTCAGTCAATGGGCAAGGGCCCATCTGCAGTGTTCCAATTAAAAAGGACCGAGGCCAGCACTTGTATCTTATGTCCGTTTCTCCCATTATTTGTCTTTCTTGCCTTTATAGATTATAAACATTTCAGGGCAGGGACCTTGTTCCTATGTGTCTGCACAGCTGTTAGGCACTACCGCT
The DNA here is from genome assembly GCF_009764565.3 of Dermochelys coriacea. Lineage (NCBI taxonomy): Eukaryota > Metazoa > Chordata > Testudines > Dermochelyidae > Dermochelys > Dermochelys coriacea. The sequence continues at coordinate 152,665,693 of NC_050069.1, read as the reverse complement.
ACCACAATGCAAATTACAAATACTGCTAATAATAACCTCTTAACAAAGAGTAGGTGAAATGCCTTAATAATGATAGAAAGGCACAATGACTGACACACACTGCAGCTGTTTTTCCCAAACCACCAACATTAACTTCATCTTCTCTAGAGCACACCTCATCAGCTTTAGTGAGCTACAGCTCACTTCATCGGATGCATTTACTCATCAGCTTGTTGCCCTTATCTCAGCCTACTTCAGTCTGAAGTTTGCCTTTGGGTAAATATCCAAAAGCCTGAACATTCAGATTATACAAACTTTTGGGGAGATTTTGGGAGATCATTCGCCCCCCCCCCCAAGATTTGCAGGTACCTGCTGGTATTGGATAGGCTGGAAATGGTATGAGAAAAAGATGTATCCATAGTATGTGTAGTTAGTCTCAGCTGGGACAAGGACACATGGGAGCCAGCTTTGTATTTCTGATGTATTTGATTCATGGAATTTCAAATGACTCCTGGTGGAATTCTGCGCCCGCAGGTTTCTTGGCTCCCCTGCAGAAAAATGGCGGGGGGTGGGAAGAAATCTGTGGGGAACACATGTCCCTTCCCCTCGTCTGCTGGGAGCAGCCAGCAGCAGAGAGCAGATCACTGCGGGGGGAAGGAGGGAGGATGGGCCTGCGTCCCTGGAGAGACATTAAGGGGTGGGATTGGGCGCATGTCTGCATGTAAATGAGTGAGAGAGACTCCTTCCCTCCCTCTTGCTCACTGGTGCTGCATCACGCGCTGGGAGGCGTAGGGCCGTGTGAGGCAGGTGCTGTCCCTGAGGCAGAGCAGAAATGTAACAACTAAGCAGGCCGGCTGCTAATGTTCCCATTGTTAGTTACGTGTTCCCATTCTAAGTCAATTAAGGCTCCTTTACTTTGCCAAAATGGTGTAAAGGAGCCTTACTGTAAATGATAGTACAGGAATCCTCAGCTAGGAAGGTCTGTCTGCTGTCTCGCTTTTTTCCTGCGCCAGAGAGGCACATTGGGGTTAGATTATAGCTCAGGATCTCAGAGTAGCAGCCGTGTTAGTCTGCATTCACAAAAAGAAAAGGAGTACTTGTGGCACCTTAGAGACTAACAAATTTATTTGAGCATAAGCTTTCGTGAGCATCCGATGAAGTGAGCTGTAGCTCACGAAAGCTTATTTTCAAATAAATTTGTTAGTCTCTAAGGTGCCACAAGCTCAGGATCTGTTTTACTTATCCATTTAAAAATGTTTGACTTTCATGTGTGAAAAGCTGAGCAATTTAAAGCAACATTCTACTTTATAGAACACCAAACACCAAAATAAAAGTAATGTAATTTAAATGAAAATCCAGGATTATAACTGGAATGCAGGATCTTGGTTACCAAGTATTTGTAACTTAAATTTGATGTGTTTAGGAAATGCTGAATAGTTATTGTGATTTTTTTTGGTATGGTACTTTAAATCAATTACTAAAATAAGTGAAACTGGTGTGATTATATTGAATTATTTTGACAAATAAAATAGCAGAATTTTGCAGAATTACATTTTTGGCACAGAATTTTGGATTTTTTTGGTGCAGAATGTTGGATGTTTTGGTGCAGAATTCACCCAGGAGTATCACATGAATAGACCCTATGTAGCATTGTAGAATCTTTCCTTGTAGAAAATATGAACCTATGCAAACCCATCAGTAGGTTGAAAAGAGCAAGCAACTAGTTTCTAGATTTGCAGTAGGAGGCCTGAGGGGATCTAAAGATTTCCCTGTCCCCTTTTTTTCTGCCCATTGTCCGTGCGCAAACATACCTTTTAAATAAAATGAGTTATTATTAAGGTTAATAAGTTGGACTGTAAAACAAAGGTTAAGGTTGGACTGTAAAACAAAAAATTATCTAGCTAAACTGTCCCTCAGATCCTTAAACCCACCCTGTGCCTAGTGGTGTGATCATGGGGGACAGGAATTGGAAAAGTGTCTCTAGGTCAGGTAGATTTGGAGATTGGGGTAGTGTAGTAGCAGCCTTGAGTGGGGGGGTGAGCTGGAGTGGCAGCCTTTAAGTGGGAAGAGAATTGGTGGAGTAGGAAGTGGAGGCTGAATGCTGGGATGGAAAAGGGTGAGTGGGAGGGTTGGGTGAAATGGGAAGATTCGAGCTCAAACAGAGGCAGCCTGAAAATTGGGGAGGGAGGCATAGGCGCCAACTTCTGCTGGTGCTGGTGGGTTCTCGGCCCCCCTCTGCCCCCGGCCCCGCCCCAACCTTGCCCCCTCCCCTCCCCTATTCCAACCCCTTCCCTAAATCCCTGTCTTGGCCCCGCCTCTTCCCCGCCTCCTCCCCTGAGCGCACCACATTCCCGCTCCTCTCCCCTCCCTCTTGGAGCTTGTTACATCACGAAACAGCTGTTTTGTGGCAGGAAGCGCTGGGAGAAGTGGGGTAGCAGCGTGCTCAGGGGAGGAGGCGGAAGTGAGGTGAGGTAAGGTGGGGCGGGGGGAGCTTGGCTGCCACTGGGTGCAGAGCACCCACCAATTTTTCACAGTGGGTGCTCCAGCCCCAGAGCACCCATGGAGTTGGTGCTTATGGAAAGAGGGTCACATAGATTGGCATCAGGAGTACTTGTGGCACCTTAGAGACTAACAAATTTATTTGAGCATAAGCTTTCGTGAGCTACAGCTCACTTCATCGGATGCATCCGATGAAGTGAGCTGTAGCTCACGAAAGCTTATGCTCAAATAAATTTGTTAGTCTCTAAGGTGCCACAAATACTTCTTTTCTTTTTGCGAATACAGATACTCCTTTTCTTTTTGCGAATACAATGACACTGACTTTGTGTGTGCGTATGTGTGTGTGACGCACACTCCTGTATTCCTTTCTTTTTGTCAGCAATTTACAAAAGTACTTGTAAATGTACTTTTTACTTTCCTATAGCCAGGGAAAAGGCTACACTATTTTAACGTCTCCATTTTGGGAGACAGGAAGACAGCTGTAAATGCTTAACTTCCCATTAGCATCTATATTTTATGTTTCAAACATTTAAAAGCTTCTGTTTTAGATGAAGATAAACACATCCCCAAACAGCTGTGCAGTGCATGCCACAGAACAATTTAAGAAGCATCAAAGTGCTTAATAGATAAAACAGTTCTGGATGTGGTAAAATAAACAGGACTTAATCCCTCTATAACTTGAGTAAATAAATACAGCTTTAATTCAGATGCAGTTTTGCCTTTAGGTTACTCTGTTCTGTTAACACCTATCTGTCAGCAATAATACCATGTAAATGAGCCACTCTGAGCCTTTCCCCTTGCATCTTGTCTAATCCTCTTCTATTCTTCTAATCATCCTACACACAGAGGCCAATATCTATTTTCATCTGGCAAGATAGGATCTCCTAAGGAATTAAAGAGGGTTTCCACTTAGTTCCACAGTAGGCAAAAGCTCGGCTGTGATCTGGGGCTTTAGGGACTTCTCATTATGCACTGGTGCTTGCTGGATCGAAGAATTGAGTTCTGGCTACTGGATTTTTAATCCTCCTGTGGCCAATGTTAGGAGCTCCAGTTATTTAAGATCTTTGATTACTCAGAGCTGGCCCTTTGATTGAGTGAACTTCTAAAGACAGTGTGCAACTATGATTTCAAGTTAGTGGTTTTAAGTAACTACTGGAAAAAATAGATAGGAAAAGCCCTATGATTAAGGTGCACTGTCTCTCTTTTTAATTGACTTTCTGAAGCTATCTGATGCTTAACTCTATATACACAAAAGAAAAAAACTATATGGATCAGTATTTGTTCTAATAAAGAACTCAAATGGCAGAATTCTTTTCTGTACTTGTTTTCAGTGGCATGTCTATTAACACTGTAGACATTCAAGGATACATTTTCAAAACATAATGTTTACAGTTTGTATTTGCGTACTGCAAGTAGATGTGTACAGGTTTGATGCATGGCTAACCCAAAAAACCTAATTTCAGCTCATAATATATTTTCAATTAGTACATATTTGCCATAGGAAAAAAATTGCACATGTATAAAAGCAAAAAGGAGCCAGGGAAAATTATTTGTGTTGGCAACTGCAAGTATTAGAAGCCATAGTCATATCAATTTGGATTAGAAAGTAAATGTAACCTCTCTGACATGAAGTGTTACAATTAAATTGCCTTTTTGGAAATAAATTGGTAATCTGTTGGTACAATTTTAGTGCAAATGACCCTATTTTCAATATAGGATCATGGAACATGAGGCCATATTTTGATATTAATATCCTAGAAGTATGTTTGATGCAATGTTACACTGAGCCCTGGTCTACATGAGGTTAGGTTGAATTTAGCTGCATTAGGTCGATTTTATAAGCAATATGGCCACACCACCAACCCCATTACGTCGACCTAAAGGGCTCTTAAAATCGACTGCTGTACTCCTCCCTGGTGAGGGGAGTAGCGCTAAAATCGACCATGCTGGGTCGAATTTGGGGTAGTGCAGATGTAATTTGATGGTATTGGCCTCCAGGAGCTATCCCAGAGTGCTCCAATGTGACCACTCTGGACAGCACTTTAAATTCTGATGCACTAGCCAGGTACACAGGAAAAGCCCTGGGAAATTTTGAATTTCATTTCCTGTTTGGTCAGCGTGGCGGGCTCAGCAGCACAGGTGACCGTGCAGTCCCAGAATCGCAAACAAGCTCCAGCATGGAGCGAACGGGGAACACTGGATCTGATTACTGTGTGGAGAGAAGAATCTGTTCAGGCCAAACTCCGATCAAAAAGAAGAAATGCTAATATATATGCCAAAATCGCACAGGGCATGGTGGACGCTACAACAGGAATACACAGCAGTGCCACATGAAAGTTAAGGGGCTCATGCAAGCCTATCAAAAGACAAAGGAGGCAAACGGTCTCTCCGGGTCAGAGCACCAGACCTGCCACTTCTATGATCAGCTGCATGGCATTCTAGAGGGGGACCCTACCACCACCCCACCACTGTCCATGGACTCCTGCAAGGGGGGAATCTCACCAACAGGGAGGAGGATTTTGTGGATGAGGAAGAGGAGGAGGAGAATGCGCAGCAGGCAAGCGGAGAATCCATTCTCCCCAGCAGCCAGGACCTTTTCATCACCCTGGAGCCAATATCCTCTAAAGGCAGGTTCCTGAAGCTGGAGAAGGCATCTCTCATGAGTGCACATTTGTAACTACACTACAGGGTTTAGAAGCAATTGTGTTTAGTGTTTGATTTGCCCTGAAGAATTGGGATGCATTCGCGGCTAGTACAGCTACTGGAAAAATCTGTTAACAAGTCTGGGGATGGAATGTGAATCCTCCAGGGAGAGCTCCATGAAGCTCTCCTGGAGGTACTCTTAAAGCCTTTGCAGAAGGTTTCTGGGGAGGGCTGCTTTATTTCGTCCTCCACAGTAGGACACTTTACCAGGCCAAGCCAGTAGCAAATAATCTGGAATCATTGCAGCACAAAGCATGGCAGTGAATGGTCCTGGGTTTTTGTTGCATTCAGGCAACATTTAGTCTATATCTTTCTGCGTTAGCCTCAGTAGAGTGATATCATTCATGGTCACCTGGTTGAAATAGGCAAATTTTTGTAAGGGAACAGTAAAAGGACCCCATTCATGCTGGGCTGTTTCCGCTTGGCTAAAAGAGATCATCCCTGAGAATAGCCATGCAGCAGGGGGAGGGGTGAAGGGATGATCCCAGAGAATAGCCACGTGGTGGGGTGGAGGGAGAGGTGTGCTGCACATCCACCTGAAAATCTCAGCCCCTCCTTTTAAATGGAAAACCCAACCAGCATTGCTTGCTATGGGAAAGGAGGGTGCTGGAGTTTGAAACCATTCCCACATATTATGAAGGCGGAAGAAACCAACCCTGGGTACCCTTTGGCTTACTATGGCCTCCTGGAAACCAAATTCTGTTGCCCAGCCGTGTGTGATGTGTCACCATACCGGAAGGAGCTCAATATAAAAGGCAAAATGCGACCTTGTACCTAAAGCACATGTGCTGTCTGCTGTGAATTGCTTGATTCACTGTGAACGAGTCTCCCTTTTGTTCTTAGAAATGTATCATCTTAAATTTTACTCTCCCTTTTTATCTCCCCGCAGGTGCAAATGTTTCTATTCTCCTCCTATCATCTCCGTCCGTTAGGTTATCGCAGATTAGAAGGCGAAAAAAACACACTCGTGATGACATGTTTTCTGAGCTCATGCAGTCTTCCCGCATTGATAGGGCACAGCTGAATGCATGGTGGCATTCAGTGTCAGAGGCCAGGAAAGCATTAGGTGAGTGTGATAAGAAGAAGCAGGAGGCGATGCTGACGCTAATGGGGGAGCAAACGGACATGCTCAGGTGTCTGGTGGAGCTGCAGGAAAGACCTGCCCCCCTCCCCAAGTTTCATATCCTCCTCACCCAGACGCCCAAGAATGTGGGTGTGGGAGACTCTGGGCACCACTTCTCTCCAGAGGATGGCCCAAGCAACAGAAGGCTGTCATTCAAACAACTTTGATTTGTAGGGTGACTACAATAAGCAATGCGGCCTTGTCCTTCCCTCCTCCCCAACCCCACCTACCTTGTCAGTTATCTCACTTTTTTTTTGATTAATAAAGAAAGAATGCATGGTTTCAAAACAATAGTGACTTTATTTCCTTTGCCAGCTGTGATTGAAGGGCGGAGGGTTGTGGGTTTACCGGGAATTACAATCAACAAAGGGGCAGGTTTGCAGCAAGGAGAAACACACACAACAGTCACATCGTAGCCTGGCCAGTCATGAAACTGGTTTTCAAAGCCTCTCTGATGCGCTGTATGCTTAGCTGTGCTCTTCTAATCGCCATGGTGTCTGGCTGCTCAAAATCAACTGGCAGGCAATTTGCTTCAACCTCCCACCCCGCCATAAATGTCTCCCCCTTACTCTCAGAGATATTATGGAGCAAACAGCAAGCAGCAGTAACAATGGGAATATTGGTTGCTCTGAGGTCTAACCTAGTCAGCAAACAGCTGCAGCAAGCTTTTAAACTTCCAAAGGCACATTCTACCATCATTCGGCACTTGCTCAGCCTATAGTTGAATTGCTCCTTACTACTGTCTAGGCTGCATGTTTATGGCTTCATGAGCCATGGGAGCAAGGGATAGGATGGGTCCCCAAGGATAACTATTGGCATTTCAACATCCCCAACAGTAATTTTCTGGTCTGGGAAGTAAGTCTCTTCTTGCAGCTGTTCGAACAGCCCAGAGTTCCTAAAGGTGCGAGCGTCATGTTCCTTTCCCAGCCATCCCATGTTGATGTCTGTGAAACATCCCTTGTGATCCTCCAGTGCTTGCAGTACCATTGAGAAGTACCCCTTGCAGTTTATGTACTGGTTGGCAAGGTGGTCCGGTGTTAAGATAGGGATATGCGTTCCATGTATCGCCCCACCACAGTTAGGGAACCCCATTGCAGCAAAGCCATCCACTATGACCTGTACATTTCCCAGAGTCACTATCCTTGTTAGCAGAAGGTCAGTTATTGCACTGGCTACTTGGATCACAGCAGCCCCCATAGTAGATTTGCCCACTCTGAATTGATTCTGAACTGACTGGTAGCAGTCAGGCGTTACAAGCTTCCACAGGGCTATCGCCATTTGCTTCTCAGCTGTCAGGGCAGCTCTCATCTGGGTATTCCTAAGCTTCAGGGCAGGGGAAAGCAACTCACAAGTTCCAGGAAAGTGGCCTTATGCATGCAAAAGTTTCGCAGCCACTGGGAATCATCCCATACCTGCAACACTATGGGTCCCACCAGTCTGTGCTTGTTTGCCGGGCCCAGAATTGGTGTTCCACTGTATCAACCTGCCCCAATGCCACCATGATGTCCCAATTTCCACATTTCATGCTATCCGGAACGTCTGTGTCCATGTCCTCATCACAATCATCCTAGTTCTGGCATTGCCTAGCCAGGTTCAGCACGTACTGGAGGATAATGAATGAGGTGTTTACAATGCTCACAACAGCAGTGGTGAGCTAAGCCGGCTCCATGCTTGCTGTGCTATGGCATCTGCATGGGTAACCCAGGAAAAAAGGCGTGAAATGATTGTCTGCTGTTGCTTTCACAGAGGGAGGGAAGACTGACGACATGTCCCCAAAACCACCCGTGACAATGTTTTTGCCGCATTGGGAGCTTAATCCAGAATTCCAATGGGCAGCAGAAACTGCGGGGACTGTGGGATAGCTACCCACAGTGCACCGCTCCATGAATCGATGCTAGCCACGGTATTGAGGACACACTCCGCCGAATTAATGTGCTTAGTGGAGGCATACACAATCGACTGAATAAAATCGCTTTCTAAATATCAACCTCTATAAAATTCACCTAATTTTGTAGTGTAGTTTGAGTGTTTTGTTCAAAGGGAAAGCTAAAATAGGTATAGTTCCATATTGGACCGTGAAGGGGAACTATTCATTGTCTCTTGTTTGGCAGACCATAACTCTAGGAAACAGGAGAGCAAGAAATCTAATCTGGGAAGAGTGAGGCCTTGGGGAGCCAGTTCAGTTTGCCCACTGGTGATTCATCCTTTGGATGAGTTGCATTTAAACAATTAAATTCCAGCTAAACAATGGCCCACTGGAAAGGTCTGTGACTTGTTTTAATGTAGCAAAAGAACTTTTGAATTTAAAGGGAATGAAAGACAATTCCCAGTCCATCTTCAAATGCATAAATTGTAGGTGAGCATTTTGGCCCAAAGTCAAACAAGCTCAAACTCTGATCACTTTAAGCTAAGGAAGCAGCAGTGGGGACAGCTCATTTGGGGGACAAATAAGGATATTATAAATCTAGTAGGCTGAATAACCCAGAGAGAAAGTGAGTACACTCAGATTACTTCAGTGAGGATTGAATCACTCTATCTGAGCCAGTAGCAGAAGCTTAGAGGTTCCTTGGAGTAGTCATTCTAGAATAGTTAATCTGCGACCTCCTGCCAGCCAAACCTAGTCCTTACCAATATGACTTGCTAAGACATTTGGGTTAAGAGCAGAAACACTTTGGGGCAAACTCAACATAGCAATTCCTCTAATAGTATAGCAAATGGTTCCAAAGCAGTGCAACAGCCAGGACCACAGAACATCCCAAACTTTTGCTATCTCTGATTGGGAGCTGGTTTACCCCTAGTGGCCTGTCTTACTTGACAGTAGAGTATCAAGGATATGTCCACAGAAACAATGCAACTTTTTCTAGAGATAAGTCACATCCCAAGTTTAAAGAGGGACATAAAACTGACAGATATCACCCTGTTCACTGGACCTAACTTCATTCCATTTTTTAGAGGAGTCTATCCAGAGACCAGAAGCTATGTTCAAGATCTCTTACTGAAAGAATGGACAAAACTGTCATACTTCCTATTGGACCTGTGTGAAATTTTTTGGCTGAAACTTTTTTCAGTGAAAAATACAGATTTGGGTCAACTGAGACATTGCATAAATTTGTGTTGGGAGAAAATACAATAAAAATTCTGAACAAATCAATATGCTTTGTTTCATTTTTTAAATTAAACATTTTAATTTTGAACTCAAAATGACTTTTGATTTTAAAATTTCATTCAATATTATTAATTAAAAAGGTTTAAAAACCTAAACAATGAAACAGTTTCCTCCAAATTTTTGCTATGGCCAGGGAACCAAAAAAAAATCAGTTATTTCGAATATGCATCACCAGCGGTTTATTGATTGAAAAAGGATAGGACAAAACATTTCTGTACTGATTATAGAGAAATAAACTATAAAATTATACCTGGTAACTAGAACCCAAGAAATACTAGATGGCTGTTACAGAAATGAATGGCTCATGGTACTTGAACACATCAAATCTTACAACTAAGGGTTCATGAGAACGCGTGGAATTTCACTGTATTTGTAACACCGGGAGGATACTGAGGGTTTCTTTTGTTGACAAATGTATCAGCATTTTTCCAAGTGTTTGAGGGATTTCTCTTAAAGCTACATACAACCCAGTTTTAGATGACATACTAGTTTATAGCTAGGGTTTTGACTGTGCATGGAAGATGTAAGGAAAATGCTTAGATGATTGCGAGACTGTGTGGTGAAATTAAAACCCAGCAAGTAAGACCATTTTACAAGATTAATCAAGGAATCAAAGCTGACCCTCAGAAAGTGGTTGCTTCAATGTTTGAAGCAAAAGAGACCAGAACTCATCCAAGACATAAAAAGGCTAATAGGTTTTTTAAAAACATTATTCTGGTTTCATTAGAAACCAGCAGCGCTGTAATGAGAATCATGAGGATGGCTCTGTGGGAGCAGGAAAGCTGACCTAGGAAAAAAAAGGAGGCGTAAGATTCAATGTCAAGTGAAAGTACGAGGAGACAACTGAGCCCTTCAACATGACTGGGAGATTTGCCCTTTACTGGGTAAATTGCTGGGCAGTCAGAGACTCCCAATGGAAAGGGAGTTTTGGTCAAATCAAGATAGGAAGGAGCTCTGTACAGAAAGGGGAGCTCTCTCCAGGGTGTTTAGGTAGCCCCAGGAGAAATGACTGTGTGCAACCATCTCAGTTTTATTGAAATAAAATTCTGGGCCGGTGCATTTTTGCAAATAAGTGTTTCTGGGCCTCTGCATTTCTCCCAGCTCTGCTTTGTTCTCCATGTTTTACTTTTTCATTGCATGCAATCTACAATAATTTGCTGTTTCAGTTTCTGTCTCTTTATTAGTTTTGTGCCTTTCCTTTCTTGCAATTCCTTTTCTCAAGCTGACGTTTGCAATGCTTTTAGATTGGAGCTATTATATGGTAGTTTAGCAAGATGGAGAACTGAAATGTTTGAAACTGATATTCTTTTGTTCTTTGTCAACAGTCTCTGTAAACTTCTTGAGCCGGCTTTAGAGAGCACACAACTTGCTTTTGCACATGGAAACTGGGAAAGCCAATGTGCCACTAAAATTTAAATGTGGATTGCATAATTTCATTATTATACTCACAATGGACACAGTTTTTCTGCATTTCAGATGTAGTTACACCTGGACATTAGAACATGCAGTAAATTGCAAATCTGCATAACCAAATATTGTACAGCATAATACTCCTCATTAGCTTTATTAAAGATAGGCTAGGAATGGGAAGAGGATTAATTAGAGAAAGTCAGAAACACAATTAGTAACATGCTTCTCTCATGGCTTTCATTTTCTCTGGCTTCTTTTTTGTGTGTGTGTGCCCTAATTATTTCACATCTTTTTAGATGCACTTTAATTTCAATTTAACTCTCCCTGGGCATGCAAACTTGACAAGTATTTTTTTAAAAAAAGATTGATTGATTGACAGGTGTTTCCAAACGGTCACAGTCCTAATTAATTCCTTGAATATGTATCTTTCTGAAACCCGAGACACTCTGCACTGCTGCAAAATCCTGGATCTTGGATTTTGAATGAGGTTTTTCTTTAACAGCTAATATGGAGTTATTATAACTTGTCTTTCCTCAGGCTTGATATCCAATTCTCTCCATTACATTTTAGTTATAAATGAATGTAGGATTCATGATGACAACACTAGAAGGTGAAGCCTTCAGAGGCAGTGACAGTGTAAACTCCTCCCACTGCCTGGCCAGTGTAATTCAATACCTTCCAATTATTCCATTGGGGATGAGCCCAGCAGGGTTAGCTTCTCACAACATAAATTGTATGCCTGGCTCCCAAACCTGGCAGATCCTCAGTGATCCTGGGTAGGGTGACCAGATGTCCAGTTTTGGACTGGAAAACCCAGTCAAAAAGGGATCCTCGTGGTTCTGGTCAGTACTGCTGACTGGGCCGTTGACTGTCCAGTTGGGAGAGCTGCCGCACCACACAGCAGGGCTGGCAGGGTCCCTGCTAGCCGCTGTGCTGCACTGCTCCCAGGTAGGGAAGCAGCCAGCATGTCTGGCTCCTAGTATTAGGGGCGGCCAGGGCGGTCATGTGCTGCCCTGCCCCCTGTCTGCAGGAGCAGCTCCCATTGGCAGGGTCAGGACAGGGGAGGAACTAGTGTGAGCGCAACTCGTGAGCACTCAGCAAGCAGCTGTTGAGGGATCATGTGGCATGCGCCTCTCCCACTCTGTCTGGCCCTCTTCTCCTCGCGGTCCTTGTGTGGCTGGGCTTGAACGGTGGTGTGTGCTCTTCAGCGAACCATGGTCTGTCTGTCGCCCCATCGCCACCGGCACCCAGGAATTCAAGGTATGTGTATCCCCATCTCCGAGTGCTGGGAATGGGGCTGCACCCCCATCCCCCTCACTGCATCCCTCCCCGTCCCAACCTCCCCACACCCTATCTCCCTGTCATTGTTACTGGATATTCTTGGGTGATGCTTTCTGAAACTCGGCTGTTGGATCTGTTCCACTTTGCATACATTAAATATTCACTGGCCAGAGAAAAGAGAAAGAGTCACTCTGTAGTCCAGTGGTTAGGGCACTCACCTTCAATGTAAAATATTGTTTTCCCTGGTTTTGTTGGAGGATGCTGAGAGATCTAGGGGGTGAAGATATTGAAATTTTAACATAGCCTGCTTGTATTCAAAATATTCATTGGATGTTAAATAGATGTTTACAAAAAACAAACAAAAAATTAAAAATGGCCTGACAGAACCTCTTTCCCCCTCTCAAATGCTCAGCTTTCAGTTTTGTGGCTCTTGCGCTGTCATATTGATTAGTTCTCCAGTCAAATTTTCACTGTCTTTGGGCTTGTGATGTCCTCATTCCACAAATTCTCCTGATACCATACAGTCTTTCAGCCTAGTCGGGACCTGAATTTTTAATGTTAAAAATATGTAATACTGGTGGGAAATTTTCCAACTAAACTTTTTTGGCAGAATATTTGTGAAAAGTATCTGCTTTCTATGGAGAATTTCGGGTTTTCATTGACTAACCTGAACACTCAAAAACTGAGGAGGGAGCTGAAGGGGAGGATAAGGGATTTTGGGGGGAGAAGGAAGTTGTTCAGGGAACCAATGGACCAGAAAAGTTAAAAATCTATTTGTGGAGGAGGAGTTGGTGGGGGAGGGAGGAGAAGCTAGACATTTGCAGCAGAAGTTAGATATGTTAGGGGAGCAGCTTGGGGCATTTAGAGCCTTATTGGTAGGGGAGGGGGAAGAAGGCGACTTGGTTCGCTGTGGGCCACTATGGGAAAGTTATGGTGGGTAGTCAGGAGTCTGTTCCCCTCAACAACTTTGCTGGCAAAATTCCTGAATTAAGACTCACAATATCCAGCTCTGGCCTTTTGACCTTGTTTACACTTTTAATTATGGGTTTGGCTACATCGTGCTTTAGTCCACACCAGAGCAGTGTAAATTTTAGCCCGCAGTAGGGCATCGTGCATTAAGTGGCCCAAGTGGACCCTGCTGGTGCTCACTAACAGTTTCCTAATGTGCATTAACATAGCATTGTTGAAATTGAAATACATTATTGCACACTAGGGAACTTTTAGTGCACACCAGCAAGGTCCACATGGGTCAATTAGTGTGTGTGACATGCTAGTGTGGACTAGAATTTACACCCCTCAGATGCTGACTAAAACTCCATGTAGACAAGTCCTATGATGAGATTACTTTTTACCTCATGAGTGTGAAGTTACAAGTATGAAATAATGGTCTGTCTGTGTCTGGTAATAGTATTTAACCCAATTGTTGTGTGGCTGGTGAAGATGATTGCAAATATAAGATTTTTAAAATCCTGTTTTATGATCTGGAGTCTTGCAATAACCTACCAGAAATCATTTTTCTTGCAGTTCATTTAATACAGTATTATACCTGGTTAAAAATGAGTTTTTTTCCTATGGAAGATTTCAACTTTTTGGCAAAAAAAAAATTAAAAAATAGTCCCCCATGTTGCACTAGAGAGAGGGGAGGCTATGTAGGGCAAGATGGGAGACATAGACTGGCTGGAGAGCCCATACCACTGAGGAAAATGGGGGTATGAGGCACCTGAACTACAGTTATTATGAGGCACCATTGTGGCATTTCAGAGTCAACATTTTTGAATTTGTCAGCTAAATATTTTCAAGTATTTCACTGGAAAAATTGGAATATCCCATCACTTTGCAGTAATTAAATTTTCCATGTAATTATAGTAATTAAACCTTAGTGATATGAATGAATGAAGAAAATAATTCTTGGATGCTGACTGTGAAATCTTTTAGTCTTATCTACTGCTTAAAATGGCGTACATATCTTCATATAAGCTGCCTTAATTTAGAAGCAGCATTTGCTCAGATATCTGCCACCTAATGAGGAGACAATGTCACAGAAAATGACTCTTCCCCTTTCAGATCTGTCTCCATTCCCTCAAAGTCCCGTACACCCTGATCCTCATGGCAGTACCGGGTTTACATGCTCAGAAGGAGCCCCGGCCTGCTCCACTTGCACTGTGCCCCAAGACTCAGCCAGCCCACTGGCTCCCCCGTCCCACCTGCCACTGGCTCCTCTTGGCCGGCCGGCCAACCAAGGGCTCCTCTCCGCCCCCTGGACCCACCCGTCAACTCCTCTCTGTCCCAGTGCACCTCTGGCTCTGGGCAGTCTCTGCTTCCTACTACTTGTGGAGCCCTGCCTGTCTCCCCAGAGCTGAGTCACTTAGGACTGGTGCAGAAACCTGGCCAGTCTCAGCCAGTTGGGAGGGGACAGTGTGGGGGGGTTGGCTGGGCCTCTCCAGGCAAGTGGATCCTGAGGGAGCCTGGCTGGGGCAGGCTCTGATCTCGCCACTCCTGAGGGGCCAAAGCAATTCCCCTCCCTGGGACCAGCCCTGGCTGCGCTGTTGGCTCAGCCCGGCAGACACAGTCGCCTCCTAGCAGAGCTGGTGAGTGCGGTCGGTAGGAAGGGAGTGGTAGAGTGGGTCTCTTGGGGGTTCTGTGGGGGGTGCTGGGCAGTTGTGATGGGGCTAAGGGCAGGGGGTGCTGGGCAGGGATGTTGGTGTGCAGGGCGCTGTGCATTTGTGGGAGGGTTGGGAGGATGCTGGACATAGCAGGTCCGGGGTGGGGGGGGCAGGCTCTGGCAATAGGGAGTCGGGGGGGTGTTGGGTGGGGGGACTATGTGGCTTGGCATGGGGAAGGGGCACACTGGCTGCACAGGGCCGGGTGGGCCACTGTGTGTCTGGCAACTGCTGGTTTGTTAACAATGCTCTCGCACTGGGCTGGACAGAGCAGGACTGCCACCGCCATGCCCCATTGCCACTGGCTGACCTCCCTGCACCATGCTCCCCAGGAGGCCCCAAAAATATGTTTGGCGCCTGGCCCACAAAAGGTTAATCTGGCCCTGCCCCATGGTTCACTCGCACGGGGTCTTCTGCATTGTTTTGTGGGGGGAACTATATAGGTGTCTTACCAGCCATAATCCACTGATTTGTTTCCCCTCTGCTCACAGCTGTTGAAGGGAGAGTCAAGCCCTGAGTAAGTGTTCCATTCACTTCAGGGGCAGTTGGATCAGCCCCTAAAGGCTTTACATTTTTTTAAAAACAGAAAAAGTGCAACTGTGAATATGTCTTTAAATGTAAAAGGATGACAGCATTTCTTCCTGCACATGATTTATTATTTATTTATTTATTTATTTATAGTGCTCCTATTAAGATCAGGACCCCATTGTTCTGGGCACTGTACAGACACATAATACAAAGACAGCATCTACTGCCAAGAGCTTAGTTCCAGATCCACAAAGGGGTTTAGGCTCCAACTTCTTGGAAGTTACAGTCTAATTACAGTCTAATTTTATGACAAGTGCAATCGTGTGTGAAGCAAACAGGTTGGGAGGGGAGAATGAGGTAAAAGTAAAATGAGCTTGTTTTGCATACTAAGCAGTAATCCAAACCTAATCCTAGCCCTGCCAGAATACATTCCAGGAAAGGATACATTCCAAATAAACAGTACTTCTTCATACAAGAAGAAAACGTGGAAAAGCTAATGTACTCAGTGCTTTTTTGCCTCTGTCTTGACAAACAAGGTCAGCTCCCAGACTACTGCACTGGGCAGCACAGTATGGGGTGGAGGTGACCAGCCCTCTGTGGAGAGAGAAGTTGTTCAGGACTATTTTTGGAAAATCTGGACCAGCACAAGTCCATGGGGCTGGATGCACTGCATCCGAGGGTGCTAAAAGAGTTGGCGGATATGATTGCAGAGCCAATGGCCATTATCTTTGAAAACTCATGGCAATCGGGGGAGGTTCCAGATGAATGGAAAAAGGTTAATGTAGTGTCCATCTTTAAAAAAGGGAAGAAGGAGGATCCGGGGCACTACAGGCCAGTCAGCCACACCTCAGTCTCTGGAAAAATCATGGCGCAGGTCCTCAAGGAATCAATTCTGAAGCACTTAGAGGAGAAGAAAGTGATCAGGAACAGTCAGCATGGCATCACTAAGGGCAAGTCATGCCTGACTAACTTAATTGCCTTCTTTGATGAGATAACTGGCTCTGTGGATGAGGGGAAAGCAGTGAATGTGTTATTCCTTGACTTTAGCAAAGCTTTTGATACTGTCTCCCATAGTATTCTTGCCAGCAAGTTAAAGAAGTATGGGCTGGAAGAATTGACTATAAGGTGGATAGAAAGCTGGCTAGATCATTGGGCTCAACGGGTGGTGATCAATGGCTCCATGTCTAGTTGGCAGCCGGTATCAAGCGGAATGGCCCAAGGGTCAGTCCTGGGGCTGGTTTTGTTCAATATCTTCATTAATGATCTGGAGGATGGCATGGATTGCACCCTCAGCAAGTTTGCAGATGACACTAAACTGGGAGGAGAGGTAGATACACTGGAGGGTAGGGATAGGATACAGAGGGACCTCGACAAATTAGAGGATTGGGCTAAAAGAAATCTGATGAGGTTCAACAAGGACAAGTGCAGAGTCCTGCACTTAGGATGGAAGAATCCCATGCACCGCTATAGACCTAGGGACCGAATGGCTAGGCAGCAGTTCTGCAGAAAAGGACCAAGGAGTTACAGTGGACGAGAAGCTGGATATGAGTCAACAGCGTGCCCTTGTTGCCAAGAAGGCTAACAGCATTTGGGCTGTATAAGTAGGACCATTGCCAGCAGATTGAGAGATGTGATCATTCCCCTCTATTCAGCATTAGTGAGGCCTCATCTGGAGTACTGTGTCCAGTTTTGGGTCCTACACTAAAAGAAGGATGTGGAAAAATTGGAAAGAGTCCAGCAGAAGGTAACAAAAATGATTAGGGGGCTGGAGCACATGATTTATGAGAAGAGGCTGAGGGAACTGGATTATTTAGTCTGCAGAAGAGAAGAATGAAGGGATTTGATAGCTACTTTCAACTACCTGAAAGGGGGTTCCAAAGAGGATGGATCTAGACTGTTCTCAGTGGTACCTGATGACAGAACAAGGAGTAATGGTCTCAAGTTGCATTGGGGGAGGTTTAGGCTGGATATTAGGAAAACTTTTTCACTAGCAGGGTGTGAAGCACTGGAATAGGTTACCTAGGGTGGTGGTGGAATCTCCTTCCTTAGAGGTTTTTAAGGTCAGGCTTGACAAAGCCCTGGCTGGGATGCTTTAGTTGGGGATTGGTCCTGCTTTGAGCAGGGGGTTTGACTAGATGAACTCCTGAGGTCCCTTCCAACCCTGATATTCTATGATTCAATGACCCACCACACCACACGTAAAGTGGGGGGGTGGGGAGAAAGAAGGGAGGGGGGGTTGTTGTCCAGTCTTACCACAGGATGGCAGTAGTGATTTATGGTGGGGGAGGGGGAAGAACAAGGTTAGAAATTGCTGCAAAAAGGTGGGTGGTGGTCAGCTTTGCAGCGCTGACTCGCCCCCTGTAATGACAGAAGGCTTTAAAGGTGCAGGCCCCCTTTGGAAGCCCCTTTCCCATGAAGCAGGCAAGGGTATCAGGGAAGACCTATTATGGTGAGCACAAAAGGTGGTAGGCTGTATGTCGCAACTTATTTTGTAAGTGTGGGGTGGATGTCTAGTGCAGGTACTCCATAAGATAGGCATCCAGTGACCAAATAAATGGCCTGGTAAAGGACTTAAAAAGGAAGTGCTGATTAAAGGAACAGAACAGTGCAGGTTTGGGGCTCCTGTGGTTGGAATGGCAGGGAGCCAACCCCCTTTCTTATAGCCCACCTTACCCCTCCTACAATGGGGGGAGGGGTGGATGGAAAGGTCCCGGCAATGGATTTGCTGGAGGGACCTGGATGGAAAAAGAGGGGGAGCCGGTAAAAACCCTCTGGGTAATTATGGAATAAATAGGGGGTTGCCTGCACTGTACACTTTTTTCTGCCACGTAGTCCCAGACATCTAATAATAAAGTTGTGGCCTGATTAAATCCACATTGAGTGTCTTTTGTCCTTCTTTCGGTTTAGCTGGTCAATGCACAGTCAACCTGTGGAACTTGTTGTGGGGGGAAGCTGTAACAGCCAAAAAGAGTTAAAAATGTATTAGTTAAGTCATGGAGAATAGGTCCATCAATGTCTATTAGCTAAAATGGTCAGGGTTGCAGCCCCATGCTCTGGGTTGCAGCCCCTAGCCTCTGACTGATAGCAGCTGGAGCTGGACAACAGTGGATGGATCACTTGATACATTTCCCTGTTATGTTCACTCTGAAGCATCTGGCATCTGCCACTGTTGGAAGATAGGATAATGGGCTAGATGGACCATTGGACTGACCCAGTATGGCTGTTCTTATGTTCCTAAAAGACATACACTGATTTAACCATAAGAGGTGAAAAATAAGATGGTGATTTATTTCTTCTGAGTACGACTTTCTTATCAGCATGCAGTCACTGAAGTCTAGCTTCTCTTCATGATGGGTATCAGAGTGCAAAAGGACTAGCTGATAAATTACTTTAGTGATCAGAAGGCAACTTTGGGGAGTTTAAGCATATCAGATGTTGGAGGCTAAAAGCACTGTAGCTTTCTGTGTAGCAGCAAAGTCTTATCTTTTCCACAGAATTGAAAAAAAAGTGAGCCAAGTTTGTGAAAGAATAACTATTTATTGGCTTTGAAAAACTGGATTTAAACAGTGTATTGACTAGAGAGACAGGGGGATGAGACCCATTGGGGTTCAATCTTCAATTGCTTGGTCTACACTAGGGTTTTTTTGGGGAAAAGTTTCCTTCTATTGCTAGCACTGGTGCAGCTGCTCTGGCGGTAATAACCAGGGGAGTCAGAGAATAAGTAAGGCTCTCGTGAGTATTGGTATTTTTATCTCTGTCATATTAAACCTGCTTTAATCGGGGTAGAGGATATAGTGCTGAAAATGCCAGCACACCCAGGAGTCCTGTCTACACTAGGGCTCTTAAAATTGCTAACGCTGATAGATCTGTATTGCTGTTAGATATAGACAGTGAATGGGTTGTTTACACAGATAGCTGACAACAATTAATTCCTCCTGTCATAAATATAAAGGGAAGGGTAAACACCTCTAAATCCCTCCTGGCCAGAGGAAAAACCCTTTCACCTGTAAAGGGTTAAGAAGCTAAGACAACCTCGCTGGCACCTGACCAAAATGACCAATGAGGAGACAAGATACTTTCAAAGCTGAGGGTGGGGGAAACAAAGGTTCTCTCTTTCTGTGTGATGCTTTTGCCGGGACCAGAGCAGGAATGCAGGTCAGAACTCCTGTAAAGAGTTAGTAAGCAATCTAGTTAGATATGTGTTAGATTCTGTTTTGTTTAAATGGCTGATAAAATAAGTTGTGCTGAATGGAATGTATATTCCTGTTTTTGTGTCTTTTTGTAACTTAAGGTTTAGCCTAGAGGGATTCTCTATGTTTTGAATCTGATAACCCTGAAAGGTATTTACCATCCTAATTTTACAGAGGTGATTCTTTTACTTTTTCTTTAATTAAAATCTTCTTTTAAGAACCTGATTGCTTTTCATTGTTCTTAAGATCCAAGGGTTTGGGTCTGTGTTCACCTATGCAAATTAGTGAGGATTTTTATCAAGCCTTCCCCAGGAAAGGGGGTGAAGTGCTTGGGGGGATATTTTGCGGGGGAGAAGTTTCTAAGTGGGCACTTCCCCTGTTCTTTGTGTAACATGCTGGTGGTGGCAGCTGGTAAGAATAAGCTTAGGGGGTCTTTCATGCAGGTCCCCACATCTGTACCCTAAAGTTCAGAGTGGGGAAGGAACCTTGACACCTCCCAAACAAATAATTTACTATCATGGCCTGAACCTTCTGTCCACTCCTGGTTGCTTCTGCAGGGAGCCCTCCATAACTCTCGTGTAGGCTCTTACAAATAACTGCACAACAGGTTTTTAAGTGGGGTGACCATATTTCCCAAAGAGAAAATGGGACACCGTGAGGGGCTGGCCCGAGCCTCTCGCCTGAGCCCTGCACCCCATCCCTCATATATGGGGCTGACATGTGCCCTGCCTCCACTATCCCCCCCGTGCTGTTTGTTAAAGCCCTGTCTCTCCCATGTGCAAGGCTCTTGTCCAAGCCCAGCCTGCTCCCTGCGTGGGATTGGCATTGCTCCTCGCCCAAACCTGTGCTCGCCGAAACCCTGCCTGCGCCCCACATGGCTGTTGCTGCTCGCCCAAATTCTGCCCCCCCCCGCTATGTGGCTATTGCTGCTGTGTGCCTGTTGCTACTTGCTGGAGCTCTGTTCCCCCCCCCCCATTGCCCCACTGCAGGGCTAGTGTCGCTGCTTCCACCCTCCACATTTCTCTGTGCCCCGCTAAGGGCATGCACCACACCACACCACAGACATCCATTGCCTGGAGCTTAATCCATTGGCTGGTGGTAGGGGCATATTGTGAATTGTTAGAGAAGTAGAGCAGTTAATGCTGCATAGAGTTAATGCTCTGCTGCCTCTGTATTTTGCCCCTTCCCTCTGTGAGAAGATTTCAAATACAGCAGAGCAAACAAGTGGCAAAATACCTCTTTTAGCTATGCTGCCAGTGGGGACGGGCTGGCTGGAGCAGCACAGTGGGAGCAACTCCTTTTGCAAAAGCTTTGAGGGCAGCAGGGATGGCACTGGATTACTCTGAAGATCTGCAGAGTTTCTAGGACGTTTTCTCTGCCTCGTCCTCTCTGAGTGGAGAGGAGAGCAGATACCTGTTCAGTAACGTTTTCAAATTCCTTGAGTACATTTCCCATTTTAAATAATTCTTAGGGAGGGATCCTTTAACAATCATGAGGATCTTTCTTCCTAAAACAGATATTCTCAACACTGAACACTTAAAGTTGAGCATCTAATTCCATATTCAGGTTACCCCATTTTCTTTAGTGGGCCCAGTTGAGCCCACTTACCACTTCTCAGAAGCAGTGGGCTCCACATATTTTTTTTAAAAAAACAGGTAATGGTATTTCATTTAAGGCACTCCAGTACTAAATTATTAGATCATTTTTGATCAGTACAGTCAATTTTAAACAATTGTCAGTATGGAAAGGAAATTTTGATATGGAGGGTTGGATGGTATATTTCGAGAGGGGATTGTTTCACTTCATTCCCAAAACTGGAAGTAAATTTTAATCTTGCTTTCCTATCAGGTACAGATTCCGGTCTCTTTAATAGTTCATAATATGTTCCAAGTTATCGAGGTTTTGTATTTATAAAAATAAGTGAAAAAGGGTAAGAAAAATGTTGTGTCATTGTGTAGTATACGGTATGTTGTTTACTTTGTGAAAAACAACTCTGCTTTTTCCTCCCTCTCCAAAATATAGTTGACAGGTTATTTATAAAAACACATCTTAGGCGAGTAATTCAAACCTCAAATCTTTATATTCCTTTATGTCATTTTCCCCCCTAAAGGCTGTTATCAAAATAATCTAAATCACTTTCTTTATATTAATCAAAGAATTACAGCACTTAAATTTGTAGTTGTCACTCACATAGTGTGTGCCTAAAGCATTTTGGAATTGTTTTGTGTGGTCTTTTCAATCATTGTGGGTTTTTTTCTCAAGACATTGTCAACATTCACAAAAAATGGGATCACAATTGTAATGAATTTTATTCCTTTGGGACTTCTAAGGTAAGGTGTAATCTGATCTCCAAGAGATTTAACAAAAATAGTCATTGTTTCAGATACTTTAACATTCAGTAGGGTCAACAATTGTTCAGTGTTAGGACATTTTTCCAGCAAATTGAAAAATAACAAAAACAAGAATGGTCCAATCGGTTAAGAAAAACCAAATAAAATCTGTAATAGAAGCATCTTCACAAGGCAATTCCTGTTTTCACATTGAAAATTCAGATGAGTTTTACACGGCACCTTGACCTTCTCTTTTGTATTTTATGTTACAGCAAAAATATTTAAATTAAATTTGTATTATTATTCATCATTATAATTTTATTAGGAAGATTTGATTACTTATTTATTTGTTAACAATTAAATAGCTAATTCTGAGGAAATAGCCAGATTTTAGAGAGTAGCTACACCAGGAGACCCTTAATTTGGGAGAGAGCAAAGCTTTGCTGTATATAAGAACATACCTGAATCTCTATAAATAACCCTTTTTGCCTAATAGAGAGTAGTACATGGCTTTTAAACATCCAGAACTGCGAAGAAGGTTGAACTGCACAATGACTGACACAACAGAACAGATTTGGTGGAAGACAGACAGAAAGCTCATTTAATGGGCAAACTCATTAATTAATTTAGTATTATTGAGGTCTTTCAGCCATTTAAAAAAAATCTGAACATGCTTTATTCAGGAATCTCCTCAGTAACCGCAGAAATGATGGGCCAAATTCTGCTATCAGTTACACCAGTGTGAGTTGTGCAAGAACTAGCAGAATTTGTCCTATTGTTTTAGAACATAGATTTTGAGGTGGAAGCAGAACTCTCAGATGTTTCTGTGAATGAGTTGAGGAATTAGTTTGTAATGCAGGCAAAGTAGGATTTAATAAACAGAGTGCAATATCGAGAGATTTAATTCTGATCTCTCTTGCAGAAGTCTGTTACACAACGTTAGCTTTACTTACATTACCATATTGACAGTATGTAACTTAGGCTGTGGCTCATAATTAATATATTTAGCATTTAGAAAGTGATTTCTGTTTTCCAAGAGTTAAGCAACTATTTATTTATTATTAATGAAAGTTGGTTACTATTTATATAGCCAGTTACACATAGAAGATTTATCTGTGATGTATTTTGTCTTCAGATTGTATGGTATCCTACTTTACCTGCATACAACTAACCACTAAAATCATCATTGGCAGAAAAAGCTCAAGAGGGAATTATGCTTGACTTTGGACAGTTACATTGCAAAAAGTGGAAATATAAATGAAGGAAATAATCATGTAACTTTTTCTTCATTTTATGCAAAGGATGACCCGAATCCTTACATAATTTTTTCCACTCTTTTGACCATGCTATTAAAAGTGGAGGCTATTGCTTGATGCCTATTTTTCTTTTTTAATCAGTATGACAGTGACCAAGAATTTCATCCATGACAGGAAAAGAGTCAGAACAAGAAAAAAAGGGTCATTTTTTTCTGGTTACTTTCCGTATATTTACAATCAAGTTTACAGAAGTTTTGCAAAGTTTATTTAATCTCTGGTTTTCAAACTGTTTATTGGCAAAGTGATGGAATGAGAGATTAGCACAATGGAAAATAATTTCCTAGCTGATCTGAATATATGTGCTTTGTCTGGAGATCATTTAGATTTGATACCAGAGTCTAATAGGTTGGCAGATCCCCAGATCACAAATGAATAATACAAATGGGTTATAAAGTGAAGAGTTGTGTGCAAGATCTTCTTCCCAAGCAAAACAAAGAAGCGAAGCTAAGAGGAAGAGAGACCTGTTCATGGGATAACTTGCACTTCAATGGACCTGAGGACATGCTTTCACATTGGTGATCGAGCATGTTATTCCAGAGTGTTTGCTCATTGCTCTTTATCCACTTTCACATTCATTTTTTTGCTAAAACATGGGCATTTGTATGATACCCAGTGAGATCACAGAGGGCATCCAAGTCTTCTGTTTTCTTGCAATGTGAAGTTCATGAAACATTGTCTGAGAACTGAAACAGAAAGTGCATTTTAGTATCAATATCACTTAGTCAAAATCCTTCTCTGCATTAAATACAAGGACTTGTAAGGATATAACATAATGCATAATTTGTAGCATGTTTAATATTATTCACCAATTCTAACCAATCCATGTAATATTAGAGTTTGAAAATATCTTCATTATGAATGTCTCATCAATATTTTGGAGTCAGATCAGTTGAAAAGACTTTCAACTCTCAGGGTTCTTTATTATTTTTGAGAATTACTGTGGTGATGGCTTCTTTGGTCATTTCACAGAAGATCCCTGTAGGGAAAGAGCAGCTGAACGTCTGAATGAGAATACGCAAAGATTTTTCTCCTAGGCCAGAGGCTCTCTCATTCTGGAGACCATCGGAAGCCTCAATTTTTTTTTCATTGAAATATTTTTGTCCAATTGTTCCTTCTGTAAAGCCAACATTTGAAGCAGGTATTTGGAAAAGAGGCAATACATTTGCACCCTCAGCAACAGTGAGAGAGTAAAGCTTCTTGTAACAGTGTAGAAGAGCATATGTTATCTCCCTTAACACTTGTTATTTTTTCATTATTCTGTGTGGCAGGGGGAAGAGGGTTTGAGAGGAATAGTCCAGTATAGCAAGCAAAATGTTGAGATGTGTTTCCAGATTGAAAGATTTGATGATGAGGAATGATAGGGGAAAATTGTACTGGATGGTAAAAAAAGACAAAACTAAACGAACTTTGCTGTTAGTTGAGACTGCAGTTCTGGAGATTTAGCTTGTAGCTTTTTTTTCTAAACCTCTTCATTACCCAAAACTTGACTAGTCTTTCCAGTGTTTACTAATGTCAGCCATTCAGAGATACATCTCCTTATGTTTAATAGGGTGACAAAGATCTTTGATAGGCCATATAGTCATGTTGATGCTGCTCTTCTGTTAGTAGGTTTATTTTGATGGACTGATTACTTTTCTGTACAGAGTGTAGACCTCACTTGAATGACCTCTCCAATTTATCAACATCATTCTTGAACTGTGGGCACCAGAACTGGACACAGTATTCCAGCAACAGTTGCACCAGTGCCAAATACAGAAGTAAAATAACTTCTACTAAAGATTTTTCTGTTTATGCATCCCAGGATCAAATTAGTTCTTTTGACCACAGTGTCATACTGGGAGCTTATGTTCAGCTGATTATCCTCCATGACCCCCTAGGATGGTGGTGGGTTATAGAGATCCTGGCTTCCCAGATAGGATAGTAGTCCCCTACTCTGTAAGTATGGCCGACATTCTTTATTCCCAGATGTATAAATTTAACTTTAGCCACATTGTTTGTTTGAGCTCAGGTAACAAAGCAATCTACATTGCTCTGAATCAGTAACCTCTCCTCGTCATTATTTACCACTCTCCCAAGTTTTTTTTTGTCATCTGCAAACTTTATCAGTGATAATATTTTATGTTTTGTTTTATGTCACTGATAAAGATGTTAAATAGTGTAGGGCCAAGATTCAATCCCTGGGGGACCCTACTGGAAACAGACCTGTTTGATGACAATTCCCCATTTACAATTACAGTTTGAGAACTATCAGCCAGTTTCTAATCCATTTAATGTATGCCATGTTAATGTTATATCATTCTAGATTTTTAATAAAAATGTGTGGTACCAAGTCAGATGGCTTCAGAAGTCTAAATATATTACATAAACACTATTACCTTGATCAACCAAAAACTTGTAATCTCATCAGAAAAGATATCAAATTAGTTTGACAGGGTCTATCTTTCATAAAGCCATGTTGCTTTGCATTAAGTACATTATCCTCCTTTAGTTCTTTATTAATCAAGTCCCATATCAGCCACTCCATTATCTTACCAATGTCAGCTTAACATGCCAATTATACACTGGTCATCCTGTTTACCTTTTAAAATAAATGGCACAACATTAGCTTTCTTCCAGTCTTCTTGAACTTCCTCAGTGAGCCAAGACTTATTGAAAATCAACATTAACAGTCCAGTTAGCTCCTCAGTCAGCTCTTTAAAAACTCTTGGATGCAAGTTATCTGGATCTGCTGATTTTAAAAAGTCTGACTTTAGTAGCTTCTAACATCCACCAGAGATGGTTGTGGAATGGAAAGAATGTTATCATCACCAGGGTTCTCAGATTTTTTGTAATGTGGCCCCCATTATAATAGAGCTATTTTGTGGACCGCCTTCCCTTCCATTCACAATTGCGTATTATACCTCAGGCAATTTAATTATTGCTCCCAGGAAGAAGGAATGTTGAGAAATTATTTAGGTATTTTGCAACCTGGACTGTGTGACCGCTGAGTCCTCTGTCACAGCAACCTGGGATATCCCTCTCACACTGTGATGCTTTGTCAAGCCACACACCTCTGATGGGTTCTACACTTATAAAGATATTGACAGGCAGGGCCACACCCAACTGTTAAT
The DNA here is from genome assembly GCF_009764565.3 of Dermochelys coriacea. Classification (NCBI taxonomy): domain Eukaryota; kingdom Metazoa; phylum Chordata; order Testudines; family Dermochelyidae; genus Dermochelys; species Dermochelys coriacea. The sequence continues at coordinate 152,639,398 of NC_050069.1, read as the reverse complement.
ACATGAATGCTTTCCCAGCCACTCATGAACCAACAATAGAGAGGCTTCAGTCAATTTTCCCCAGTTCCCCAGCCTTGCACCCCAGAATTGTACCATCTTGTACTGGTCAGAAGCCTAACCAGTGTAAGTTCATTAAGTTCACCCCTCCCTTGATGTGGAGGGAACACACACTATGCTTTGTATACTGAGCTGAGATTTCCCAAGCACTTCAACCAAAACATCCTATTTTAGATAAAATATAAAACAGATTTATTAACTACAGAAAGGTCAAAGTTGGTTACCTAAGAAATAAAAATAAATTTGCAGTCTGAATTCTACAAACTAAACAGGATTTGAATTACTGTCTCATCCTGACAGATGGGTTAAACAGGTCACAGATCCTCAATATACAGGGTGGGACTCTTTCATGACCTGGGATCACCTTCCCCCTGTTTAAAGTCTTTGTCCTCCAGACATGTTTCCAAGCGTTGAGTTGTGGGGGGAGTGAGGCCAAGTGATGATGTCACTTCTCCCTTTTTATAGTTTCTTGCAGCTTGCTGGAAAGATCTTTTGCTGTGATGTGGGGAACAGGCAGTCTCCATTGTATACAGTTTCTGGGATAGTGGATCTTTCCTTGATGGGTGTTGATGAGCCCTTGTTGATGATGCTGTCTGGCTACTCCATTGTTGTACCTGTAAAGATGGTTGTGGGTGTTCCCAACCTCACAACATATTTCAGTAACACACACATAGCAAAACTTCATAACTTCACATACCATGATAGCACAAAAAAGTCCAACAGGATATTAATGTTCAACAGATCAAGACTTTTAAAATGATACCTCACAAGGCATACTTTGTACAAAACATATCGTAATCAAATGACAGTGATGAATGTGTGGGTTCCAAGGTGCTGCTTTGAGGTACAGAGTGTCACATGCAGTGACGTCTTTTGATTGTAAGACACCCAGTTCAGATCACACATTAAGAGACACTGTATTCAAAGAGGAAAAATAAAAATCTTTAGTCTTATTGATAACTGTTTTAAGAAAGATTAGAATTCAAAATGACCTTGACAAATTGAAGAATTGGTCTGAAATCAGCAAGATGAAATTCTATAAAGACAAGTACAAAGTACTTAATTTAGGAAGGCAAAATCAAATGCATAATTGCAGACTGAGGAATAACTGGCTAAGTGGTAGTACTGGTAGGTGGAGGTTTATAGTGGATCACAAACTGAATATGACTCAACAATGTGATGCAGTTGCAAAAAAGGCTAATATTCTGAGGTGTATTTACAGGAGTGCCATGTGTAAGACATGGGAGGTAACTGTCTCACTCTACTTGGCACTGGTGAGGCATTGGCTGGAATACTGTGTCCAATTCTGGGCACCACACTTTAGGAAAGACGTGGACAAACTAGAAAGAGTGAAGATGAGAGCAACAAAAATGATAAAAAGTTTAGAAAACTTGACCTTTGAGGAAAGATTAAAGACTTTTGGCATGTTTAGTCTTGAGAAGAGAAAACTGAGGGACTTGATAGCCATCTTGAAATACGTTTAGGGCTGTTTTAAAGAGGACTGTGATCAATTGTTCATATCCACTAAAGGTAGGACAAGAAGAAATGGGCTTAATCTGCAGCAAGGGAGATTTTGATTAGATATTAGGAAAAACTTCTGAACAATAAGAATCATTAAGCTCTGGAATAGGCTTCCAAGAGAGGTTATGGAATCTCCATCAACAGATTGGGCAAATGCCTTTCAGGGATGGTCTAGATTTACTTGGTCCTGCCTCAGCACAGGGGACTGGACTTGATGACTTCTCAAGGTCACCTCCAGCCCTACATTTCTGTGATTCTATAAGGTCAACAATATGAAGGTTTCAATGCTTGGCATGATTTCCTACTTCTGATATCTCCTCGAGGAAACTGAAGGTATGTAGGATTTGCAGCATATTTTCCATCATGATGTGGTCTCTTCCAGACTAGTGATTCATGGCTCAGTGCCATCTAATTAGTTTAAGAATATATCCACTTGGGAGGTATCTATGGATTGTTATAAAGTTGTCTAAAATGCCTCAAATTTAGGGTCCATAACACTGGTTGAGAATTTTGTGATGACTTTTTTGATTTTTACTTCCCATTTCATTTTACTTTAATTTAGGAGCTTGTTTGCCATCTTGAGATGCTTTAATTGGTGGCCTTCTCTTTTTTTCATTCCCTGTTTTGGGGTTTTAGTGATGTTTTGATTCTCTCTGACAGATGTCACAGAAAGAAAGGGTTGCGGGGAGAGAGGGAGAGAGAGAGCACCCAGTAGCAAATACATGTTGCATCATGTAATCCCCTTCTCACACCAATTTAAAGACTTTTGAATATTCCAAAGTTTTGGGGGAAGATATACAAAGATCAATAAGATCCATAATCTTGCTTAGGCACCTGTGACATACCAGGGTACAATCTAGACTAGTGAGTATCTGTGTCACACCTGCCCTCCAACCTGGGGTGCCCATTACAATGCCTTGCTGTTCTAGCTTCAATCTGGGCTGCTCACAAACAGCCTCCAGTATGTAAATCACTCCCACCTATATCTGCAGCCAGACAGCCACACCCAAAAGAGGTAAATCCCTGAGCTGAATCTTCCCACACAGAGCTGATTTCAGTCTGTGTCTATAGCTGGGTGTGTCCTTACCTGTGTGTGCGCCCGAGGGTGTGTGCCTTGAGGGCATGGCATAGCAAGGACAAGGTGAGGAAACCTAGGCTGGTGGAATGGCTGGTGGAACGGGCAGGCTCAGTGGAACCCCAGCACATCAGGTGGCACCCTGGATGGTGGGGTCCAACCCGTCACATTCACATACACATTTTCCACACATATTTTATCAGGACAATAATGAGCAGCATATTATGAGTTTTCACAAAGCATACCTTGTACAAAGATTATTACAACTGAGTGTTGGATGTGGACACAGGGGTACATTCTGACATAGCAGCCAACATGCAAAAATCTATTTCACTGTGTCTTGTTTCCTGAGCAAAGTTTGTGAAATGGCTTTAGTAATTATGGATCAAGTAAACAACAACAACAACCTTAATGATACAATTACCCATTGTTTCCATTTATCAATAAATATTGTTTTTCATTCTTTAATTATATTCATTCTTCTTTTGTTTGAAAAGTCAATAAATATAATTATGTATTCAGAAAGCAGAATAATTTATTATTTAATATACTTATTCTTCAGAGCATGTTATGATTTATTTTTATGATAATATTCACCTCCAACCTTTTCTGAACAAATGGAAAATTAGAATTTTTTCATGGCACTGATTAAATTAAATTAAATATTAATTCCCAGTTTTAGGGCCCAATTCTCCTATCTGATGCATGCAACACATTTGATGAAGGATCAGTGGCCAGTCCTTTAAAAAAATTGAGTAAGTTACACACACAACTCTTTGCTGCCATCATGGATGAGGGGATAAAGGGTGCAGATGGCTTGCTCACTTTTTAGTAACTCTCTAGAAAACACCAGCATATCTTTTAAAAAGGAAGGCCTAGGTCCAAAGCTTGCTGAATTTGACAGAAGTCTTTCCACTGATTTCACTGGGCTTTGGACCAGACTCCATATCTCCTTCTCAACTCTTTCTCCTCCAAAGACACCATAAGAGAGCTATGTTTGCCTTATTAAGCTTTAGCCTGCCCCTGTCCACTCTGCCAATGTGGCACCATAGCTTATAATAGTGGATTTAGACTGCAGGATGGACCAGCATCACAGTGATTTAAGAATAGTTTATAATATGGCTGTCATGGTGAGCAGCAATAGATATATATTGGAAGTTGTATGCAATGAGATGTATGTCATTTGGTGCTCCAGTGTATTCTACTAAATGTGGAAACACTGTTTCCATTTTTTGTTGTTGTCTTGGAATAGGTCAGGTATTAAAGATAAGGGAAAAATCTTGGCCCCATTGATTCAGTTGCAAAACTCCAATTGACTTTAGCACTGCAAGGATTTCACCCATGGTTCTTGTTCATTTACTACTTTTTGATTGAATGCAGCTATACACTACATTTCCAATTACTTGTTTGTCAATAAGAACACCATTCCAGACCTAAAAGGCATTCACAGCTACATCAGAAGTAAAACTGTATTATTGTGTAGCACTATTAGTCATTGTTGCATGTTTTTTGGTGTAACTTACTCATTTTGGGAGAGAACTGACTATTGGACATTTTATCAATTGTGTTCCATGCATGTGATAGGAGAATTGTTGCTACTGACATCTGTCACAAACTTTGTGCTATGGCTCAGAGAAAGCTTTCACATCTGAGCCAAATCTGCTGTGTGCTGGTCCTTTGAATCCATAAACATGGGTGCTGTTACCTCTGTCAAATTTGTCTTTTCTTCATATGGAACTTCTTGACCCAGGGATTTGATGGGAGAATAGGGTACCATTTACATTCTCTTGTTTTGGTCAGCTTTTGGATCATCTTTTCTCCTTATACACATTTTTTACTCCAAAGATGACAAACAATCTCACCTGTCATATTGCAGAAAAGTCTCTCTCTTTCTTTTCTATAGAAGTTTTAAAGTGACATAATAAAGCACAGTTCTTTTTAAAAAGGAGGGGCAAATTTTGTCCTTGGTTATATCCATGAAGCTACATATGTGTGGATAGACAAACCATTCCAAGTACTAAGTCAAGTAGTGCTACACAGTAACATGTTCAGTTGGGTTCAATTGGGTTCCTACTGGGTTCCATGGGTGTAAATGAAGGAAGAATTTGACCCAGTGTCTGTTTTGTAAAGATAGACTGATGTATATGCGGTAGTTTATTTCTTAAGTAGCATTCTAATCCGAGATTTTATTTTTCAGGTTGCATCTCAATCCTTATTTTAGAGAAGATATTTTTTGGTTCTTTTGAACAGTGGATGTAAGATTCATAGTTTTAAGCAAACATTTGACACATCTAAGAAAATGAACAAATCTTAATGATTATAATGTTTAAAAGCGTTAGTAGGCATGTTGCTTGTGTTTTTAGAACTTATGCTGCTCAAATTAAATTCAAAATGTCTTTTATCAGAATAAAAGCCTCACCAAGTGGTATTTCTTAGTGTTTAGAATTGAAGTGACTTCACAAGCTAATACATCAATGTAAAAGAAAAGCCAAGTTTGCCTTTTAGAGTTCTTTAACAGAAAGACTTATTCTGATTGTAACAAAGACATCCATAAATCTATGCACATATATATTGATCTTTGCTTCTTCTTAAAAATGACTCTGTCCCAGTAAGTTGGCATATTTCATAAACAAACCAACAAATTATTGATCCATCATATACTCTAAAAGTCCTGTGAAGAATCTAGGTTGCTTTTAAGTTCATGCTGTACCTAAGGGAATGAGAAACTCTCAAATGAAAAATAGATATTTAAAAAGGAGCACATATAACAGAAGATATATACTACTTCTACTTCTATTTAACCTTCCACTGTAATTCAGTCTTTATAGATCATATCTGTGTTGTATGTACTAATAGTATATGTAGCACATTAATATGATTCCTTGCAACCCTGGTGAGTAATTAGGTTAGTTATATCACTGCAGATAATTTCTTTGTGGAAAATGCTGATGTAGCACATTTTTTCTTAAATAGCAAGTTTGCGCAGTTCCAACCTTTGTCTAGCATACTGTATCCCAGATTTGCTGTGAGAACAAGCTGAAAACAACAGTATTTCCTGTTTGGTTTGAATCAGGATTTCAGTCAGACATACTTAAAAAAATGAAATGGTGTGAAGTCAGTTATTTTGGTGGCTAACAAACTACCATGTATTAGTATCAAATTCATGTTTGATATCAAGGAGTGTTAGAGACAGATAGTTTTTCAGTTATTCAATCTTTCTTTCTACTCATTCTTCCTAACTATCTAGTCTACTAGCCAACACATAGATACCTGGGGCTTCACCTGAACTTCTTCTTCTGTGAACCTCCAGAGGTGCACAATACCCCCACGGGGAAGGGACAAGGCCATGGTTGTGCTCCCATTTCTACATTGATCCCACAGTCTTTCCATTATTTCCTCTTGGGAGGGACAGTGCCACCTCAGCCTCTAATTAGAGCTATTCCTTAAAAGCACTGTCTAGCCTATTAGTTGCAGCTGCAATATATGACAAGTGCAAAAACAGGTCTCCATTTGAAGCCTCTTGGAAAATTAGGACAATGATTTTGCAAATGTTACCATCTTTTAAACACATTTTTCTGGTTTTCTGACAAAAGCTGCCTTGAACTTATTGCCTTGAACTTACACCAGTGAAAAGAGGTATATAATTTTGCATTTCTGAGAACACCAATGTTTTATCAAGTGAATCTCTATGAAAAAAATCCCATATAATTTTCAGAACACATTTTACACAGTGTTTTCACAGAGTGTCTGGGAATTGTGATTGCTCTCCTTCTACTCACACTATTACATTGATTTGTCTGCATTTAAAATGCCTTTGAATGGGATTGCTCTAAAAGTATGTGAAATATAATGCACATTGTGACTGTTTGCATAGTCATCTAGCATCTCTCACTAAGGATTCTCAGGTTTCAGAGTAGCAGCCGTGTTAGTCTGTATTCGCAAAAAGAAAAGGAGTACTTGTGGCACCTTAGAGACTAACAAATTTATTAGAGCATAAGCTTTCGTGAGCTACAGCTCACTTCATCGGATGCATTTGGTGGAAAAAACAGAGGAGAGATTTATATACACACACACAGAGAACATGAAACAATTCTCAGCAATTCATTAATAAATAATCTATAGCCAGTTTTGATCACATCTTAACATACTCTTCAGGAGCCACACTCTTAGAATCATAGAATCATAGAATCATAGAATATCAGGGTTGGAAGGGACCCCAGAAGGTCATCTAGTCCAACCCCCTGCTCAAAGCAGGACCAAGTCCCAGTTAAATCATCCTAGCCAGGGCTTTGTCAAGCCTGACCTTAAAAACCTCTAAGGAAGGAGATTCTACCACCTCCCTAGGTAACGCATTCCAGTGTTTCACCACCCTCTTAGTGAAAAAGTTTTTCCTAATATCCAATCTAAACCTCCCCCATTGCAACTTGAGACCATTACTCCTCGTTCTGTCATCTGCTACCATTGAGAACAGTCTAGAGCCATCCTCTTTGAAACCCCCTTTCAGGTAGTTGAAAGCAGCTATCAAATCCCCCCTCATTCTTCTCTTCTGCAGACTAAACAATCCCAGCTCCCTCAGCCTCTCCTCATAAGTCATGTGCTCTAGACCCCTAATCATTTTTGTTGCCCTTCGCTGTACTCTTTCCAATTTATCCACATCCTTCTTGTAGTGTGGGGCCCAAAACTGGACACAGTACTCCAGATGAGGCCTCACCAGTGTCGAATAGAGGGGAACGATCACGTCCCTCGATCTGCTCGCTATGCCCCTACTTATACATCCCAAAATGCCATTGGCCTTCTTGGCAACAAGGGCACACTGCTGACTCATATCCAGCTTCTCGTCCACTGTCACCCCTAGGTCCTTTTCCGCAGAACTGCTGCCGAGCCATTCGGTCCCTAGTCTGTAGCGGTGCATTGGATTCTTCCATCCTAAGTGCAGGACCCTGCACTTATCCTTATTGAACCTCATTAGATTTCTTTTGGCCCAATCTTCCAATTTGTCTAGGTCCTTCTGTATCCTATCCCTCCCCTCCAGCGTATCTACCACTCCTCCCAGTTCAGTATCATCCGCAAATTTGCTGAGAGTGCAATCCACACCATCCTCCAGATCATTTATGAAGATATTGAACAAAACGGGCCCCAGGACCGACCCCTGGGGCACTCCACTTGACACCGGCTGCCAACTAGACATGGAGCCATTGATCACTACCCGTTGAGCCCGACAATCTAGCCAGCTTTCTACCCACCTTATAGTGCATTCATCCAGCCCATACTTCCTTAACTTGCTGACAAGAATGCTGTGGGAGACCGTGTCAAAAGCTTTGCTAAAGTCAAGAAACAATACATCCACTGCTTTCCCTTCATCCACAGAACCAGTAATCTTATCATAAAAGGCGATTAGATTAGTCAGGCATGACCTTCCCTTGGTGAATCCATGCTGACTGTTCCTGATCACTTTCCTCTCCTCTAAGTGCTTCAGGATTGATTCTTTGAGGACCTGCTCCATGATTTTTCCAGGGACTGAGGTGAGGCTGACCGGCCTGTAGTTCCCAGGATCCTCCTTCTTCCCTTTTTTAAAGATGGACACTACATTAGCCTTTTTCCAGTCATCCGGGACTTCCCCCGTTCGCCACGAGTTTTCAAAGATAATGGCCAAGGGCTCTGCAATCACAGCCGCCAATTCCCTCAGCACTCTCGGATGCAATTCGTCCGGCCCCATGGACTTGTGCACGTCCAGCTTTTCTAAATAGTCCCTAACCACCTCTATCTCTACAGAGGGCTGGCCATCTCTTCCCCATTTTGTGATGCCCAGCACAGCAGTCTGGGAGCTGACCTTGTTAGTGAAAACAGAGGCAAAAAAAGCATTGAGTACATTAGCTTTTTCCACATCCTCTGTCACTAGCTTGCCTCCCTCATTCAGTAAGGGGCCCACACTTTCCTTGGCTTTCTTCTTGTTGCCAACATACCTGAAGAAACCCTTCTTGTTACTCTTGACATCTCTTGCTAGCTGCAGCTCCAGGTGCGATTTGGCCCTCCTGATATCTTTCCTACATGCCCGAGCAATATTTTAATCAAAATTCTTCCTAACTCTTCCTAACATTGTCTGCACTCCTCTTGTTGATGGTACAAGCACACTTGATATGCACTCCAGAAAATTTGCCACCATTCTTCTCCTTTTTGTAGTACCTGAAAAGCAATGTTCTTAAGTGCAGACTTTCTCTTTGTTGCTGTAGCTCTCATCTCCCACTTCTCTATTGTTTTAGTGGGCAATTTGTCTCTCCCTGGAGAATCCATTCAGAATTTGATCTCCTAGTGGTTAATCTCATTATAGAGTAATCCCAAATACTGAAAATCCTTCTAACAGGATAATATTGTGAACAGCTCTCCCTCTGCTGCCTCCCCACCATTCTTTCAATGATGATCCATTTTGTAAATGGATCTCACCTGCATATACATATTTCACTACTCAGACTAATGAGGTTTTACTAAAAGTGCTAGCCTGATCCTTTGCATCCAATCTAAATTGTTCATCACAGAGTTGAGAGCAAGGCAGGCATTTTAAATACCAGAGATAGGTGTGAAAGGGAACTTCATGGCTGAAAACTAGATTCACAGTCATGTATAGGTGGCAAAAGAAAGAATATGCCCCTGAAAAATTTTAATAGTCTAATAGCAGGGACACCATTTAGATAGGGGAAACAAACAAACAAATAAATCTGGAGCTTCAACGGACCTAAAAGGCCTCTGACCACATGCTAAAAATTGCCCCTTCCTACTGAAATTTGAAACTTGTCTATTAGTCAGGTTATTAACAGCTTCTGGCTTCAAAACTATCCCAGAAGAATGATTAAGATAGCGATTTTACTGGAAGTTAAATATATGCCAAATCTAAATGCCATCTATAAATCTATAATTATATCTATAGATATAAGTCTTGTACTCACAAAGTTTTTAACGTATTATTAGGTTGGCAGAACTTGATTTTTTAAAAAGTTGACAGATAATGTCAGGGGTGGGTAAACTTTTTGTCCCGAGGGCCGCATCTGGGAATATAAATTGTATGGGACCATGAATACACACAACAATGGGGTTGGGGTGTGGGAGGGGGTGAGGGCTCTGGTTGGGGGTGCGGGCTCTGGTGTGGGGCTGAGGATGAGGAGTTTGGGACATAGGAGAGTGCTCCAGGATGGGACTGAGGGGTTTGAAGGGTGGGAAGGGGATCAGGGCTGGGGCATGGGGTTGGGGCTCAGGGCGAGGCTCAGGGGTGCAGGCTGCAGGCGGTGCTCTCCTCAAGAGGCTCCTGGAAGTAGCAGCATGTCCCTTCTCTGGCTCCTATGTGGAGGCACAGCCAGGCAGCTCTGAACACTACCCCGTCTGCAGGCACCACCTCTGCAGCTCCCATTGACCGCGGTTCCCAGTCAATGGGAGCTGTGAGGGTGGCGCTTGGGGCGAGGGCAGAGTGCAGAGCGGAGCCCCCTGGCTGTCCCTATATGTAGGAGCCAAAGGGGGACCATGCCACTGCTTCTGGGAACTACCTGGAGCAGTCCCGGACCTTGCTCCCCAGCTGGAGTGCTGGAGCGGGGCAAGACCCAGAGCCTGCTTATTGTGAGAGCTTGAGGGCCAAATTAAAATGGCTGGTGGGCTGGAGTTTGCCCACCCCGGATAATGTCAGTGTTATTCATAAGATTTTTAAGTTTTTCAGCTTGAATTTTCAGTTATGCAAAATTATGGGTTTTAAGCATTTTGTAGTGATTTTTATTAATTTAAATTTTCACAATTGTGGGAAATTATTGGGGGGGAGTCAGACAATTGGGGGGGTCAGACAATAATTATTTAATGACAGTAGATTTTGAGATTAAAAATGTTTAAACTTCGTAACCATTAAAATTTTTTACATCAAGCTTGACAATTTTTAGATCAAGACTGGATACTTTTCTAAAAGATATACTTGAGGAAGTATTTTAGGGAAATTCAATGGCCTGTAATATACAGGAGGTCAGACTAGATTATCACAATGATCCCTTGTGACTTTAGAGTCTATGAATCAATTAATATATAACACAAATTGTCATCATCACGTCAAAATATACAAAGTAAATATCCTTAAATCAAATTCTAAGTTCTCAAGAAGCATTTTTCTGACTTTGCCTATCTGTACATTTAGATTATTATTGATGAAAATATTTTCCCTTGGTTTGTGCATGTACATTGAAATGATGTTTACTGACATTTACCAATAACAATCTAAACCTCAGAAGCCTACTTATCATTAATTAATTCTACCATATATAATACACTTATATAGAAAAAATGTATGAAAAGAATACTGCAGTAAAATGTCTGAAGCATGGTAATGACTGGAAATGACTAGTTAAGATCATTTACAGAAGTGTATTATGTTAATGACATAAAATTTAACCTACACATTCCCATAAAAATCTTAACTCTGACTTACAATACATATGCACAATCTTTTTCAAAATATGCTTTATTAATATATCTTGGATTACTAATGTGCAGTTAGCAATGCCATATGAAACAATGAGTTAAAAGTTCTGTGGTTCTGAGTCCTTACATCTTCATTGGCTATCCAGACTTTAGCTACCATCTGTTTACTCATGCAGACTTTATAAAGCATAGACAACTTTATCAAAGAATAAGGCCATAATTTAGAAGTAAGTCTTTAATTAGTTTTAAATAGCTCATGTCCTAGATTTTACTGGTATTTAAAAGTGCTCATAAAATATTTGAAAAAAATATTCTTCCCATGAATTATTCAACCAATATTGCCATTATACATTAAAGTATTTATTCAATGAATAGTATTCAGCCATCTATGGAACTGGTCAAATGCTGCCAAAGAACTATTTGTTGAATAATTATTTTGATGAATAACAGCAGTATTCTTGGAATAATGCATTTGACAAAGAATACTTGACCAGCATTATTTGACTGTAAAATTTGAAGTTCTCCAATCAAGCTGATCAAGAACAGTTAGAAACTCTAGACTGGATTCACAAGGATGATGTGGGTGCTTAGTTGCCACTTTAGTTGCCTAAGTGCAAGATGTAGTTTCCACTGTAATTCACAAAACCCCTGCTCAGCTGCCACCTAACCCTCTAAGTGCCTAAAATCCCTGGGTGCCTAAATTTTCACTGAGAATGTCCCCTAAATACCTACATTTCTGCTGCTGGACATGTGCACAGCCACCTGAGTCCTGACACCACCAAACAGCACGACACCTAACTCACAGTGGAATTCTCACACTAGGTATTCCCTTGCCTATCTTGCTTGTGGGTCCTGATCTGCTACCTCAGGGCAACGTACTAGATTGGGCCCTACTCAAAACACAGCTGAGAAGGAGGGTAGTGCTCCCCTAACAACCATTAGTTGACACACTTCTCCAGGATGTGGGGAAACCCTGGTTCAAATCCCCACTCTGCTTGAAGTAAACAGAGAGTTGAGTGTAGGTCTGCCTCACACCAAGATGAGTGTCCCACCCACAGGGCCATAGGGTATTCAAGGTTGGGGTTTTCTCAGTCTTTCCTGTCCAACCTGGTTCACTTTGTATGAAATGATTAAATATTTATTGGGCCAAAGAAAGAGGGAGAATGATTCTGTAGACCAGTGGTTAGGGGACTCACCTGAGAGATCCAGTATCCTGCTAATGAATAGTTAATTAGAGTATACAAAGTATAACAGCTTCAGCAGGAGAGATTGTGAGATACCCAGTGACTTTGGGGTGGAAGACTGTTAAGTTTTTAGGGGATGCCCTACTCAATACCTACCCCATCTTCATCCTGCTACCTTTTACCTCACACCTCCATTGAAGGGAATGGGAGCTGCTGGGTGCTCAGCACTTTTAAAAATAGACTACATATTTAAATGCCTAAATACAGATTTAAGAGTCAATACTTTAGGATCCTATTTTTGAAATTCTTGTCCTAAAGTATTTTAAATGAGAGCTTATAGACCCACTTAGAAAAGTTGGCAAATGTTGCCATTCACCTGTTACATTCAGAAATAGTGAAGAGAGGGCATCAAAGGGGGAGAGAATCTCACCAGTCCCTGACCTCTAGATTTAAAGGGTTGAAACTATGTGAATTAGCAGGGTTAGTACTGCCCTTTCTAACTAGTAAATGAGCATGGTCTGAGAGAACCTCATGGGTAAAATGAGATTTGGATGACTTAGTCCTTGAGCTCACAACTTTGAGCTTCATTCACTAAATATATTGTATGCAAATGAAATAAACTGCAGTATTCAAAGCAGCAGCAGAGTTAATTAATGCAAGTCAATTCAGATTCTGATTTTTTCACTATTCAATAGCCTATCTTATTTAACTCAGTGATTCAGGCAAGTAGCGAGACACGATACTCCAGCATGTGCTTTGTCAAACATATGTTTGCTCTGTGTACCATGGCTTCCCCCCCGGCTGCTATGGGTTCTGATCCTGCATTATATAGCATGTGGTTGCAGGCAGCAGTATACCAGTTTGCTACACAAAACAAGATCTGGGCCATAGTCAGTGTCTTTCATGTGTATTTAGTGACTGACTGGTACTGTCACTCATTACAGTAATACCAAGAGTCGCTTATGTCTGGGAACTGGTGGTAGGGTGGTTATGTGTAACAGGACTTTTTAAATTTCAGGTTACTATGTGGTTGCTCTTAAACTCATTTTTATTGTACTTGGTGGTTAAAAAAAGCAGTGTAAAAATAGCTTCTGCTTGCTGAATTTTCCCGTTTCAAACATTTGTCTTTTTTCTGAGTAAGCCCATGTAGAGTGACTGCAATGGTGAGTGGGACTGGCAGAGCAGTGAAGTAAGTAAGGTGTTTAGGGTCTTAGAAGTATCTTTGTTTCTAAATGCCTTAGTATTTGAGCGGAAATGAAAATTCCCATAATTGCTTACCCTGTTAACTATTTTAAGATCAATCATAATTTATTACTATTATCATCTCCTCTCAGCCGCAAAGTCCTGTTATTATCTCAGGTTTCAAAGGATAAATAAATATATATTTTTTTAAAAAACCCACAACTTTTAATCTCTGCTGTTTATTAAGAAAAACATCTAAGAAAAAATCCCCAAAACCCTTCAAATCTCCCTTCTCCTTGGATTAAAACAGCATAACTGTAACTGCAGTCATGAGGTAGAAGCTTTATGGATGGAAAGCAGGCTTAGGTCTCAAGTCTGACCTAATTATCTACAGTATGTTCTTGCTTCTCTGTAGATATTGTTCAAAAGCTGGAGGCCAATTAATTTTTATTCTGCATACAGTCCAGCATATTTGTGTGGCTCCTTTACTCACCCAGGAATGGAGAATAGTATATTTCAAAATAATAGCATAACATCACTGAGATAGTATAGGTTAGTAATATAATAAAGTATACTATACCACACCTACATACTCTGATGTCTGCAGCACTAAAAATCCATAGGGAGATACATAATATTTGAATTATGTTGTTGGGTGGGGAAATATGATGACAGGGATTGTTCTTTTGCTGTGTCTTTAGGATAATGTTACTCCTACCATGTCTGAGCCTCCTAGTAAGGAGGAAGGGCCAAGGGCTGGGCCACTGACCTAGGAGTGAAGTTCTGTTCCTGGCTCTGCTGCTGTTCTCCTGTGTGAGGTTGGGTAGGTCACTTCATCACCCTGTGCCTCCATTTCCTTGCCTGTAAAATGGGAATAATGATACCAATCTTCCTTTTGACTATGTTTTCCTACAAGCTAGGGGTGTGATTCCTCTGCTCGTGTACACGTATCCACGCTAACTCTTAGTGAACTAGCATGAGTATAATAGCAGTGTAACTGCAATGGCATGGGTACTGGTAGCAGAGGCATGGCTGAGCCATGTTGAGTAAGTACCCACCAGTTTCAGGCACATTTGTACTTGGCACGGCTCATCCATCCCACTGCTGCTGCTATCAGTGCTACTGTAGCTACACTGTTAATTGTTCTCACATTACCTGAATGAGAGCTAGTGCGAATACTTTTACATGAACTTGGAATCACACCCCTAGCTCATGGTGTAGACATAGCCAAAAGGAGGGTAGGTACATAGTGTAGATGTAACATAAGATTTCTTTGACATGTATGAATAAAAGGTGATGTCGAAGAGCTAAGTGGTATTGTTTGCACCCCATCCTCATTATATCTGTCTCTATTGTAAAGCACAGGTCCCTAACAGAAGCCTTACCCTGCAACCAATTAAGCGAAGCCTCCTTTTCCATGCAATTGCTCTGCTGCCTGAATGATCATGGTGAAGCGCTGCTCTAGACAACACATGAAGTGCTACTCGCAGGAGAGATCTCTGTCCTTTGTAGCATGAAAGAGTTGGGAGGGGAAGAAAAAATCTTCATGTTGGTAAGGGTAAGAAAGAAGGATAGAACTGAAGGCATAAGCAGAATTAAAAAAGGGAAAAATAGGAAAGGAGGCACCAGGACAGGTAAAAAATAAGATGAACAAAAAATAAAGAGTGGGATTTTGCAAAGTGCAGCTCATTTGTCTAATTCTGCTCACTCTGAGGAGTATTTTGGAAAAGTGTTTTAAAGAAGTATCTGTTTCATATTAGACATTTCATACTTTGCCTTCTGTGCTAATGTTAGGATGTCCATCTCTCGGTTGTATGCTGTGAGTAATCATGGTGGCATCATGGTGTTCAGTTAGCATAGCCCTGCCCTCTGCATATGCACTTGTGTCTTCCAGGACACCAACTCTCAACATTAATATCATGACATTCTTTCTGGAATGGTGGGGTTGCAAGGAGCTGTGTGGAGCTGATGTACTTTATACTCTGCAGTGAGCAGTTCACTCCAAATGCAGACTAAGCTTTTATGGGTTGCTTGTTGTTGACTTTTCTATCTAAACCATATTGACTTTTCTAGTTTGTTTGTTTTTTGTGATACTAAAGAACCCATCAAGCAAAACAGGGAATGGAAGCTACCAGTAAAATACAAAAATCTCTCCCCCCCCTCCAAGAATTATAAAAGTTTGCCTGGTTACTCTTTATAAAGTGCTGCAGCACTAATCCCACTGCCCGGCCTAGCACTGTGAGACTCATTGCTAGTGCCATGGCTGATGTCCTTGCTGCAGGCACTGTGATTGCACAACTAATAGGCAGTATCCCTTTGTTTATTTTTCGTTTTATAAAGCACCCATCAAAAGTCCCTAGGTATTATACAAAGAATAAAAGCAATTCAGTAAACAATAAAGCCTCTTATTCCATCGCAAAACAATAACCCTTGTGGGAAAAGCTCACCCCTTAAAGCAAAATCAGCAGAAAGGAAATGGGCAGTGAACAGATTTAAACTTCAGCAGAACACCAAGAGATGAGAAACCCACAGATGTAAGACGTTAGCCCAGCTGTACACATTCAAATCTAGTGATAAATCTTATATAGTGGATACTGAGAAAATGGACGCAGTGACTGACAGCCTATGGGAACTGATGGGAACATCAAGGCTATTATTGAAAAAGAATTAAAGACTGATATTGGAATACTGAGTATAGGTCTGGTGTCCATATTAAAGAAGGATGTTGAAAAACTGGAAAGGGTGCATAACAGCCACATAAATGACTTGAGGGCTGGAGAAAATGTCTTACTGTGAGAGTAAATGAGTTCAATCTGCATAGTGTATCAGAAAGATGACGGGGATGACTTAATAACATTGTATAAGGTGCTTCACAGGGAAAAAATACTGGGTACTAAACAGCTCTTTAGTGGAGAAAGGCATAATGAGAACCAATGGCTAGACACTGACATCAGGCCAATTCAAATTAGTAACATGGCACAAATCTCTAATGCTACGTCTACACTTAGGACAGCACATAGAGTTACAGGCTCTACACGTGTAGCTACACAACACAATGAAAGGCAAACTGTGTCTACACTTGTCACAGTGTGTAGCTGCACACCACAAAGACAGGCTTCAGCAATGGGGAGGCAGCAGAGAAAGGCTCCAGCAGTGGAGAGCTGCTGAAGCCTTTCCCTGCTGCCTCCCCACTGCTGGAGTCTTTCCCTGCTGCCTCCCTGCGGCTGGAGCAGTGTGTAGTGGGAGGCCTTGCATGGGCATGTAGAGAGCTGTGTAGTGTATATACCCTGGGTGTTCAGGCATGAAGCACACTCCACTTTATTCTACTCACCTAAGCCACGCCTCATTGTCTACATTGCTACTTATACCTGTTCTAGCTGGGCATGCTGTGTCTGTGTGCCACACATTATTGTAAGTGTAGATGCACCTTAACAATGAGAGTGATTAATCACTGGAACAAACTACCAAGGGAAGTGATGGATTCTCCATCTCTTGGTGTCTTCAGATCAAAACTGGATGCCTTTCTAAAAGATATGCTTTAGTCAAATACAATTTATTGGTCTCAATACAGGGATAACGGTGAAATTTAATGTCTTTTGATCCACAGGAGATCAGATTAGATGATCTAGTATTCTCTTCTGGCCACAAAATCTATGCATTGTCTGACACATCAGTGACACATAGTCAACAGCTATCTGGGGAGAGTATGGGCTAAAAAGCAAACAAACTTTAATCTGAACAAAGGGTGTATAGAAAAAGGTTATACTTTATGAGCTGACCATTATGCAGAACCAAAGAAGATTTGGACAGGCTAGATTCCAAGAGGAGGTATTGGAAATATAACAATAATTCTTAGAAGAAGGGCTTTCACAATTGCTCTTTAACCAGGAAAACGACAAGAACAAACTCTTCCCAAGAGATGGCATCTGGACAAACATTCTTGTCGTTGTTCATCTACAGCATAAGAGTTCATGAATGATATAATAATGCAGATTTAACTTGCCCATTTCAAAATAACTGGGTGTATAACTGACAGGTCTGTAAAAAAAGAATGACTGCCACAGAGATAGGCAAGCTAATTTGAGAGGTTGAAACACAATGTGTTGGCAACAGAGAAAGTGGCCCTAATTTTGTGATTTGGAGGAACTGTCAAAATCAGAAATTCTAAAGATGTTTTCCCTTATTTTCCTTTCTGTAACTTCACAGGTTTGGACCTACTAAAAGAAAAGAAAAGTAAAATGCAATCCAAAGAAGCTACGGGAATGATTCTGTTTCCTTTGAAGCCTATGGCAAAAGACTTCTTGATGTCAAATGGAAGCAATATTGGACCTGCTATGGTAGATTAAACAATTATGACAGTCAGGTAAGTGAAGTCTGTATTAAAGGCTATCACATTATAATACTGCAATATTAAATGCCAGATCACAACCATTCCCTGTGCATATGTATAAGGGTGGAAGATACAAGGTGTGTCATGGGCAAAGAAGCTACTCCTTGTCAATGCCCTTTGGGGACAACTGGCAAGCAGCACCATAGCATGAATCTCAAATCAATATTCAGGGAAACTGGACAAAGCAGGGAAAATTGAAGATAAGTGTTACACATAGAGGGTGTTGGAAAGAATACTAAGATGCTAGCTTGGGCAGATGGTAATTATGCCTCATGGAGATCCATTGATAGGGTCTGCTTGTAGCAAGTACATTCAGCCCTTAACTTTCATGAGCACTAAAATCCACCAAAGTTTTGATATTATCTTTGTTAGACTTCAACAGTCTTTGATGAAGGGAATTCTTTTTAGTACTGTAGCTCTTAGTAAAGGGATAAAGCAGAAATGTTCAAACAGCTTTAAGTACCTGTCTCAAGAGTGCCAAGCTTAAACCAGCATTTAATCTCTCCTGTGCTGAGACTAGAAGTCTGGGAAAGACTCGTGTAAAGCAAAAGACTGTAAAGACTTGTGGAAAAGGAAAAATTGGTAAACTTGAGTTTTTGTTCATTTTTGAAAAGACTAAAATATTATATTCCTCCAGTGCAACTGCACAAGATAATTCAAGTATTTTTGGACTGTAGAAATATTCAAATAGCTTCAAAATATGAAAAAAGTGAATTCATAAAAGTCAAAGAAAATAACAATAAGAAATACTGGTAGCACCCAAGGGAACAAAGCATTTAGGGGAATGTCACAGGGTGAAGAGCACAACTCTTGTCTTTGTTAAACAAAATGTCAACTGCAACTTCCCTTTCCTCTCTTCTTGCACTGGTGTTCAGGGGAATTGATGTCACATTTACTTGGGAGTCAGAAGCAGTCTTGAAGAAAGTAGGAATCTGCACTCAGGAGTCATATGGGCTGAACCCCAAATTGATGAGTTTTTCCTATATTCTTTCTGATTATAATAAGAGCTAAATATTTTAACCAAAACACTATCTCCAGGGGAAAAGAACTTCCGAGCCATAACTGTTCTTATTCCCTTTCTGCTGAGTTACTCCACAGTTTACCTGAGTCATAGCATAGTAACAGAATTGTAGCTTTATTTAGATGTTATGAAAAAATGTATAGCATCAGTATCACTAAGATAAGTAGTCCCACAGCATGGCAATGAGAATTTAGATTTTCCCAAATGCATCCAAAGACTTTAAGATCATCCAGATTCTTGAAACCTTTAGTGTGTTAATGCTGAAAAGAAAAGAGAGCTAGTTGGG
Source organism: Dermochelys coriacea (assembly GCF_009764565.3). NCBI lineage: Eukaryota > Metazoa > Chordata > Testudines > Dermochelyidae > Dermochelys > Dermochelys coriacea. The sequence continues at coordinate 152,620,237 of NC_050069.1, read as the reverse complement.
TACACTTGTCCATTTGCGTGTTTACCCTCTCAAATCATTATGGATGAGCAATAAAAAAGAATAACATGCTGTCATTTTTTCAAATAGTCACAGTTTACAGGTTTGGGGCCAAATTCACACTTGGTATAACACCACTGCATGGGTGTAAATGCCATTCCAGTAGTGACTGGGGACTATAAATCCAGAGGGACCTGCAAGAGCTGCTGCTACCATAGAGGAAAGAGGTGCCCTCTCTCTGTTTCTGATTGGCCTATTTGGGGAAAGGGTGGAGAGGTATCAAAAGATTTTGAGGGGCAGATGGGGGGAAGAGGAAGGCCAGCAGGAGCTAGGGAAAGATGTCAATACTCTACCTTTACTATAGAAAGTTTAAACTGATGCTGGGGAGCAGGTACAGTGGTTGGCAGCTCCTATGAAGCCAGACACCCTCGTAACTGTCTGCCTGCTGCCCCCGGGTCTTCTTCTTCTGTTGTAGCTGCTAGAGTAAATGGCCGCATGTAGTGCATACCTTGGAAGGCAGCTGGCACAGCAGCTGGAGACAGCAGCCATCTTTTACCGAGATCCAATGTAAATGGGCAGAGGAAACCTGGGTGTGGGTGAGGAGAGTGGTACAACCTCAAATAAAAGTGTGGAAAGGGGCTAATGAAATAATTGTGTATATGGATTGATAGAGGGGCAGTCACCAGGGACTGGGGAAGGAGAGTATGGCAGAGATTAGAGTGGCTATTTGGATGGACGGGCATAGGAATGGTCAGGGCATAGGAAACTGCTTGGAACTACATCTTCTCCATTGAAGCCACCAGGATTACCCTGGGGATGATGAATTTGGGCCTTCATATTTATATGGGATATGCACATGATAGTAACCTTCACCAGCTAATAATAATTTTTTTTCATAACATATATTTGAGTTAAATCTTTTAAGGTGGTGCGCAGTCCCACGAGGCAGCAAGCACAATCAGTTCCCACTAACTGCAGTGGGATTGCATGACAGCCCCTAGTGAAGGGTAGTCAATTATATTTTGTCAAGGTCCAAATTTCTTGGTCAAGGTATAGTCAAGGTCCAGATTCCAGAACAAACAAACAAACAAACAAACAAACAAACAAACAAACAAACAAACAAACAAGATTTTTGGGTCCATTCAAAAACAGCTGGCAGTCTGGATTTGGCCTGTTGTCTGCCTATTGACTACCCCTTACCGGCTGTGAGAGATATTTTCCTTTTTTGAAGAATGGCAGTTTAGGTAACACATGGGCTAGGTAGAGATGAAACAAGCCAAGACTGTCTCCCAAGTTTGTGTTCCCTCAAGTGAAAGCAGGTATCCAGGGTAGATTTTTCTTCTCTTTGCCATCATGGGTTAGTGTGTACACACCAGAAAGAAGTACCTTCTAAAACTCATGAGGCAAGTGGGAATCTTCAGTGGAGAAGGATTCTTAAAGCTTTATTCACATGTATAGATTACAAACAGCAGAACACATAATCCAGTTGTCCCGCCACTTATTCCTTGTCCATAAGAATCTATGTGTTCCATATACCCTAGGTAGTTATGTGGACCCCATTAACATAGCATTTGGTCATCTTACAATCTTTAAGATGTAAGCAGGGTCTGAATGAACTCTCCCCTGACAGCTAGTTCAGGAGGGGGAGAGACTTCAGGAGCAAACAATGTTTACATGAAGACACCTACTCTGCATCGGTATCTAACAGACAGGAGTTGTGTAGCTCAAAGTGATCAGCTTTGGCTGATGTTGGATTACAAATCACTTTAGTATGGAATGCAGGGGTAGTGAAATGTTGTTATCAGTATTGTTATCTTCATTGTATGACTAAAGGGGAGCAGAACTGTGCTGAGCATGTTCCGATTGAGGGGTCACCCTCAGTTGAAAGGAACTTGCTAAGCCAGGGCCTCGAATGCCAGACCCCAATGCAAGTAAGTAGAGTGAGGACAGGTGTCCTAGCCAGGAGGTGTGGACTGTCTGTAAGGGTCCCTGGTCTGGTTTAACCTGTCCATCCCCATTTTTCAAAAATAGAGCTAAATAGGTTTTATTAGGAACCTTTTGTTATGTTAAAGTGCTCAAATGAGAGCTGAAATCACTTATAGTAGGGCAGTGTTTCTGCCTAGCCTGCAAAGAGCTGATAAGTTGGGGATTGGTCCTGCTTTGAGCAGAGGGTTAGACTAGATGACCTCCTGAGGTCCTATCCATCCCTGATATTCTATAATAATTACTAAGAGACTGACCTGTAGAGGTCACAGCAGAAAGGTAGGTGGCAGCAGAAGGTGACTGACAGTTGGCCAGTGAGTGAGCAGCTGACGAGGTAGCCAGCCAGAGGAAGTGGTAAGGAAGACCACTGTAAGTGGGATATGGTGAGGGAGCAGAGAGGGGCATAGAACAGGAACTGTTGGTTGTAGAACTCAAGAACATGAGGCTGAAGACTCTGCCCCACGCACTCTGGGGTAGGTGTCCTGCTCACAGTTTTATGATTATGAATTCTGCTTGTGGCATTTTCCCTAATTAATGTTGGGTGACTTCCCTCCTCTCATTAAAAATTTATTTTCTGTACTCAGACTATGTGCTTGTGAGAGGTGCCCCCGGATGGTATGTAATTTTCCCAGGTTACTGAGTGGGGGCTCAAACCGGTTCTGTGTTGTATTGTTGAAGAGGAACCCCTAGATATTGAACCTAGTCATGGTTGCTGCCAGCTCCATCTGGCAGAAGGGTTACAAATATATTTATGCAGCACTCTTATGAGATGCAGAAGTGCTATTACCTCATTTTATAGATGAAGAGCTGAGGCAACTCACCCAAGATCACACAGGAAATCTGTAACAGAGCAAGGAAGTAAACCGAAGTCTGAGACTAGACTCATTGGACCATGCTTCCTGGTTAATTGTCCATGCTCCTTAAAATGTCCTTCCCTTGCTGCTTGTTGACAGTAGCTCTTTATTGCTCAGTCAGTCACATCTAAAGGAAACTGAGGCCACCAAAAAGTCATATCCTCCTGCCTCAAATTCTTAGAAGAGGTAATAAACGGTTTGTACAGTATGGTTACACTGTACAGTATATAATTGCTCTCATGCTGATGTATTATACAATGGTACATATGTACATACTATATATACTACAACCTACATACATGATAAAAGGTATGTAAATCTACGGTTAGTGATGTAGATAATAGCAAAGACTGGAATCATTTAAATGATTTTATCTAAATTCTGTCTTCACATACCCACCACCCATCACAGCAGTGGATGAGTAGGGCTGTTATTATTAAATTTGAATAGTAAGAATTTATCATATTGGTCCCTTTGTAACTGAAATATTCAAAACATTTTTACTAGATTATTTCAGGGAAATTTTACTTCACTTAAGTAAAGCTTAAATATTAATTTTTGAATGCTTTTTCTGACTTTTCTAGTGTATTCTGTTCTTTGATTTTCTTTTGTAACAACATGATAGTCTCATATTTCAGTAGAGAAACTGGAACCAGACTATAACATGAAAAAGTCCATAACAGCTCTCTTGCTGTTTATTTCAACAATCTTAATTAAAGGAAAACCTAATCCTACAACAGACTTGTGATTTGCCTTTTCTTTGAAGCACAATTAGTTTTCATTCACATCCATTGATATAGTGAGGGAAAGCTATTGGTGGGCGCATCACTGCTGAGAGGTTCAATTAATACATCTTTTCTGAAATAAAACCACACACACAACACACACATACTCATACACACGAGAGTAAGCTCTGCATTCACTTTGTCTGCACAGCCATGTCTAAGTCTCACTTGGATGTTAGCCAAGGTCTCTAAAAACCCATTAAGGCTATACAAGAAATTATTTCTCTTCCTTTGTGAGCTGGGTAAATTTCACAGTTATCATTGCAGGAGGAAATGAATTGGGAGTATATCTGTCTAGGGAAGGCTGGTCTTTCAGTGGGAATTAAGCCAAGTCAATGTAAAACAGCCTCTGTTTCTTTCAGTGCATGTACTTACAAGAGACAGTCAGTGGATGGCAGTGTAATATAACTATTGTGCCAAAAATCCTAGGAAAATTCTCAGTGTTTGTTGGCATTTGTGAGTAGAGTCATATCTTCTGGCAATTATGGGCTTTATGGAAATCAGCTTTTCGGTTAAAATTATATGTAAACCAGTATATCCCATGTGCTAAACTTGCTTGATGCAGGAGAAGCAAAAGATTCATTCCTATTTAGGGGCAACATAATCATGGATGACATTGGATGTTGACCTTGTCAACAGTATTAAATGAAATAAAAAGATTTGGGCTGAACTTGGGAGTTTTGGCTAAGTAAAGGCTGCTGTATTTGCCCTGTCTATTCTGTAACCACTTAGTGATTTTACATTTCCATTTTGAACAAGGAGATCGCCATTTCAGAAAATGCACCTGATCAAACTGAGATTCTGCAAGAAAATCCAGTTTTCTCTTGAGTTGTGAGGGTTAGTAAGTATAATTTATGCAGTCTGTCTGTAGATGTTTATGGGAGAACAGAACATTCTTTTATTTAGTTATCAAAATCCACCTTTTTGAATATCTTGTGACTGAGCTTTTGATTGTTCACACTCACAAGTGTGATTGTTCACACCCACATTATAGGGCAAGTAACATGTTCGTTCACTTTGTGCCAGAGCTGTATGAAAAACGTCATACATTATCAAGTGAAACAGGCCAATTACAATTTCTGACTTCTCCCCAAACCTTGCATCAGTGCACTTTAGGAGAGGAGCCATTTTTATTTTCCCTTGTTAAAAGCACTGTATACTTAAGATAAACCTGGCCTTGCTGGCCTGAGACTCTTTTCTCCCTTGAAGTTCTGTTCTGCTTCCCTCCCCCATAGTTTGCTCTGTTTATATTGCCATTAGCTAATGACTAGTGATGTTCTGTGTAGAGCCCTTGCAAGCTGGCTCTTGGTTGGTGGTGCAGGTAATGGAAGTGGGCAGATAACTCGGTCGTGCCTAGTATTCTTCTGATCCTGAAGGATTTCTGAAATCTCAGATATATTTTTTATCTTCTTATTTTGGCTTGAGTATATAAGCTGCTCCTGTGTGTCACCAGGGGTATACAACTGAACAGGATTCAAGAGAGTTGGAGAGTGGCAATTAAGGAAATATGAAGCCCCCATAGTTATTTTTAAATGTAAAAGGTCTTTTCAAGCCATGGGTATGTTGTAAGCTGTCTTACAAAACTGCTGATGTCACTTGACTCTAGTAGTACCATGTTTATCCTAGTATGATCTTTCTCCCTCTCTCCCTCTCTCCCCATGCAGTATATATTAAACCAGCAGGGTAAATTTCAGCTACCATGGTAGGAGAAAATTAACTGTGCAACAGGCAAAGAAGATGCAGTACTTACTATAGTTGCTGCATTTACTGCAATTGCTGATTTAGTCCTAGCCACTGCTGTCCCCTTGAATGTCTATTTTTCTTTGTCTGTTCCCCGTCCCCCCGCCCATTTTGATGCCTTTGTTAAACTCATTCCAACCAACGTTTTCTGTAAAAACTTCCTTTATCATTGTATAACTTTTTAAAAGTGCTCCTTTTAATTTCCACATGCAAAATTCTTCTCCCAGAATATTCCAGCAATTAACTGAACTATAACAATATGTACTGATTTTGCTATTTAAATGTAATTTGGTGCTGGAAAAAAATTGATAATTTAAAAAGCAGTGTCACCACCTCCTATTCTGAAGGACCTTAAGATATGAAATTGCTGAGCTGCTAGAAAAATTGTGCAGCTGCTTATTAAAAACAGCTACTATATCAGAGAATTAGAGGATAGCAATATTGTACCTATATTTTAAAAAGAATGTAGAGGAGGTCTGTGTAATTACAAAGCAGTGAAATCTTACATTTGTACTTAGAAAATTGGTTGAAATAAGTAAAAATAGAATGTGAAAACAACTGGAAGATCATGATATGACAGGCTCTAACCAACACGGTTTATGCAAAGGAAAATTGTGTTTCACTAGTCTCTTAGAATTTTTTGAAGTGTCAGTAAAATAAGGGATACAACAAAACCAGGTGACATAATTCATTTTTTCAAAAAGCCTTTAACAAGGTGCTGCATGAGACAGTGGTGTCAACTCTTATGATTTTATTGCAAGTCTTCTGATATGTGATATTTGTCTTAACTTCTCAGCTTCTGGAATCAAGAGATCCCATGAGAATTTCATTTGAAAAAAAGTAGGTTTTTAGCTCTCATGGTTGCAGAGAGAACCTTGAAACATGAAGCAAATGTAAGCTAAATGCTCAGAAACCAGGATACAAATTAAAAGAACTGCAAATTTTATTATTTAAAAATACCTCTTGATTTTAAGCCAATCTCATGATTGCTGAAGGCTGACTTATGATTGTTGAAGACTTGGTGTTGGCAATACTGTTGGCAAAGAAACTAAGTAATCATGGAACAAAGTATTGTAATAGATCAAAACCTGGCTGAGAAGCAGGATATATAGCAGGAATAAATAGTATATTTTCATTATGGCAAAAGGTTAACAGCCTCAAGGTTCCATGTTATGTCTCATGTTCTCTTGTATACTTATTAATGATCTGGAAAGAGAAACCAAAATTTGCAAATGTCATTAAGTTGTTTAGGTTAGTCAAATCCAGAGAGAAAAGGAGTACTTGTGGCACCTTAGAGACTAACAAATTTATTTGAGCATAAGCTTTTGTGAGCTACAGCTCACTTCATCTGATGCATCCAATGAAGTGAGCTGTAACTCACGAAAGCTTATGCTCAAATAAATTTGTTAGTCTCTAAGGTGCCACAAGTACTCCTTTTCTTTTTGCGAATACAGACTAACACGGCTGCTACTCTAAATCCAGAGAGGACTCTGAAGACTTCAGAGGAACCTAACCAAGGTAGGTGGTTGGGAAGCACTAGGGCAGGTGAAGTTTATTGTTGACAAATGCAAATAATATATTTTGCAGAGAAAAATTTGTACTACTCAGACACCTTACAGGGTTCCAACTTAACTGTGACAGCTCACAAATGGAACTTGGACAACACTGTAGACGGTTTAATGAAGATCTCTGCTCAATATGCAGCTCTGATCAAAAAAGTGGACAAAATGTTGACATGCATAAGTACTGAGATGGAGAATAAAATGGAAAATATTATGCCTTTATATAAATCATGGGGGTGGCCTCACCTTGAATACTATGGGCGATAGTAGTCATCCCATATATATATATATACATATATATATATATATATATGTATATATATATATATGGGATGACTACTATCGCCCATAGTATTCACTACAGAATGAAATGGGGTTCAGAGGGGAGTGATGAGAATGTTTAATGGCCTGGAATACATCAACTTGAAGGAAGAATGAAAAGAAAGAGATTGTTTATTTTAGAAAGGAGACAAATAAAAGAGGTCTTGATAAAAGTATATAAACAGTGAATGGTACAGACCAGGTGCATTAGGAACATCTGTTCTCCCTGTCTCATAACACAAAAACAATGGAGACAGTCAATGAAAGTTAAAGGTGGAAAATTCAATATTGATAAAAATACATTTTCACATAATACATAATTGGACTGTGGAATCCGTAGCCACAAGATGTTGCTGAGGCTGTGAATTTTGTAAGATTCAAAGAGGGAATGGACTTTTTTTATGAATAATAAGAAAATCCACAGTTATAGTAGTTAATGCTAAACAAGAGTGTTTGAAGATATATAAAACCTCACGCTGCAGGAATTAAACGAATCTTCAACTAAAGGGATTATGTTGAGACCCTCATGGAGGGCAGGTTATTCCACATCTACCTATTGTGTGGTTTCTTGCATCTTCCTCTGAAGCTGGCCACTGTTGGAGACAGGATACGGGACTTGATGGACCACTGGGCTGATCCCAAATGGCAATTGCTCTGCTTCTATGGGTATATCTACACTATGAAATTAGGTCAAATTTATAGAAGTCGGTTTTGTAGAAAGTGTTTTTATACACTCAAGTGTGTGTGTCCCCACACAAATGCTCTAAGTGCATGTAGTCGGCGGACTGTGTCCAAAGTACCGAGGCAACCGTCGACTTCCGGAGCTTTGCACTGTGAGTAGCTATCCCACAGTTCCTGCCGTCTCCACTGCCCATTTGAGTTCTGGGTAGAAATCCCAGTTCCTGATGGGGCTAAAATATTGTCGGGGGTGGTTCTGGGTATATATCGTCAGGCCCCCATTCCCTCCCTCCCTCCGTAAAAGCAAGGGCAGACAATCGTTTTGCGCCTTTTTTCTTGAGTTACCTGTGCAGATGCCATATCATGGCAAGCATGGAGCCCACTCAGCTAACCATCACCGTATGTCTCCTGGATGCTGGCGGACATGGTACTGCATTGCTACACAGCAGCAGTTTATTGCCTTTTGGCAGCAGACAGTGCAGTATGACTGGTAGCCGTCATCGACGTAGTCCTGGGTGCTCTTTTAACGGGGTGCCTGGGAAAACATGGGAGTGACTCAGCCAGGTCATTTCCCTTGTTTCGACTCATGGCGATTGAGTCCTACCGGCAGTGCACTGTCTTTTAATTTGCAGCCAGCAGAAGACGATGGCCAGTAGTCATACTGCACCGTCTTCTGCCGAGCACCCAGGAGGTGATGTTGGCTAGCGGTCGTACTGCACAGTCTGCTGCCAGCATGATGTATAAAGATAGATGAAGTGGCTCAAAACAAGAAATAGATCAGATTTGTTTTGTATTCATTTTCTCCTCCCTCCCTCTGTGAAATCGACGGCCTGCTAAACCCAGTTTTGAGTTCTATCCCTGAAGTTTTGAATTCTATCCTTGAGGCAGCCATTCAGTTTCTCGCAAAGCCACCCCCTTTGTTGATTTTAATTCCCTGTAAGCCAGCCCTGTAAACCATGTTGTCAGTCACCCCTCCTTCCGTCAGGGCAACAGCAGACAATCGTTCCACGCCTTTTTTTCTGTGCAGACGCCATACCACGGCAAGTATGGAGCCCCTCAGATCACTTTGGCAATTAAGAGCACATTAAACACCACATGCATTATCCAGCAGTATATGCAGCACCAGAACCTGGCAAAGCGAAACCGGGCGAGAAGGCAACATCAGCGCGGTGACGAGAGTGATGGGGACATGGACACAGACTTCTCTCAAAGCATGGGCCCTGCCAGTGTGGGCATCATGGTGCTAATGGGGCAGGTTCATGCGGTGGAATGCTGATTCTGGGCTCGGGAAACAAGCACAGACTGGTGGGACTGCATAGTGTTGCAGGTCTGGGATGATTCCCAGTGGCTGGGAAACTTTCGCATGCCTAAGGGCACTTTCATGGAACTTTGTGACTTGCTTTCCCCTGCCCTGAGGCGCGAGAATACCAAGATGAGAGCAGCCCTCACAGTTGAGAAGCAAGTGGCAATAGCCCTGTGGAAGCTTGCAATGCCAGACAGCTACCGGTCAGTCGGGAATCAATTTGGAATGGGCAAATCTACTGTGGGGGCTGCTGTGATGCAAGTAGCCAACGCAATCAAAGATCTGCTGATATCAAGGGTAGTGACCCTGGGAAATGTGCAGGTCATAGTAGATGGCTTTGCTGCAATGGGATTCCCTAACTGTGGTGTGGCCATACATGGAACCCATATCCCTATCTTGGCACCGGAGCACCAAGCCAGTGAGTACATAAACTGCAAGGGGTACTTTTCAATAGTGCTGCAAGCACTGGTGGATCACAAGGGACATTTCACCAGCATCAACTTGGGATGGCCGGGAAAGGTACATGATGCTCGCATCTTCAGGAGCTCTGGTCTGTTTCAAAAGCTTTCTTCTCAGACCAGAAAATAACTGTTGGGGATGTTGAAATGCCTATAGTTATCCTTGGGGACCCAGCCTACCCCTTAATGCCATGGCTCATGAAGCCATACATAGGCGGCCTGGAGAGTAGTCAGGAGCTGTTCAACTACAGACTGAGCAAGTACAGAATGGTGGTAGAATGTGCATTTGGACGTTTAAAAGCGTGCTGGCGCAGTTTACTGACTCGGTTAGACCTCAGCGAAACCAATATTCCCACTGGTATTACTGCTTGCTGAGCGCTCCACAATATCTGTGAGAGTAAGGGGGAGATGTTTATGGCGGGGTGGGAGGTTGAGGCAAATCGCCTGGCTGCTGGTTACGCACAGCCAGACACCAGGGTAGTTAGAAGAGCACAGGAGGGTGCGGTGCGCCTCAGAGAAGCTTTGAAAACCAGGTTCATGACTGTCCAGGCTACGGTGTGAAAGTTCTGTTTGTTTCTCCTTGATGAAATCCCCCGCCCCTTGGCTCACTCTACTTCCCTGTAAGCTAACCACCCTCCCCACCTCCCTTCGATCACCGCTTGCAGAAGCAATAAAGTCATGGTTGCTTCGCATTCATGCATTCTTTATTAATTCATCACACAAGTAGGGGGATAGTTACCAAGGTATCCCAGGAGGGGTGGTGGAGGAGGGAAGGACAAGGCCACACAGCACTTTAAAAGTTTAAAACTTATTAAATGCCAGCCTTCTGTTACTTGGGCAATCCTCTGGGGTGGACTGGCTGGGTGGCCGGAGGCCCCCCCAACGCGTTCTTGGGCGTCTGGGTGAGGAGGCTATGGAACTTGGGGAGGAGGGTGGTTGGTTACTCAGGGGCTGTAGTGGTGGTCTGTGCTCCTACTGCCTTTCCTGCAGCTCAACCATATGCTGGAGCATATTAGTTTGATCCTCCAGCAGCCTCAGCATTGAATCCTGCCTCCTCTCATCACGCTGCCGCCACCTTTCAGCTTCAGCCCTCTCTTCAGACCGCCACTTACTCTTTTCAGCCCACCACCTCTCCTCCCGGTCATTTTGTGCTTTCCTGCACTCTGACATTATCTGCCTCCACACATTCGTCTGTGCTCTGTCAGTGTGGAAGGACAGCATGAGCTCAGAGAACATTTAATCGCGAGTGCTTTTTTTTTGCATTTTAATCTTCGCTAGCCTCTGGGAAGGAGAAGATCCTGTGATCCTTGCAACGCATGCAGCTGGTGGAGAAAAAAAAAAGGGACAGTGGTATTTGAAAAGACACATTTATAGAACAATGGGTACACTCTTTCACGGTAAACCTTGCTGTTAACATTACATACATAGCACATGTGATTTCATTGCAAGGTCGCATTTTGCCTCCCCCCTCCCCCCACGTGGCTAACAGTGGGGAACATTTCTGTTCAGCCATAGGCAAACAGCCCAGCAGGAATGGGCACCTCTCAATGTCCCCTTAAGAAAAGCACCCTATTTCAACCAGGTGACCATGAATGATATCACTCTCCTGAGGATAACACAGAGAGATAAAGAACGGATGTTGTTTGAACACCAGCAAACATACACTGCAATGCTTTGTTCTACAATGATTCCTGAGTACGTGCTACTGGCCTGGAGTGGTAAAATGTCCTAACATGGTGGATGGAATAAGGCTGCCCTCCCCAGAAACCTTTTGCAAAGGCTTTGGGAGTATATCCAGGAGAGCCAGGAATGCCAGGGCAAATTAATCATTAAACATTTTAAACCTTTTATAGTATTTTAAAAGGTACACTCACCAGAGGTCCCTTCTCCGCCTGGTGGGTCCGGGAGACAGCCTTGTGTGGGTTCGGGGGGTACTGGCTCCAGGTCCAGGGTGAGAAACAGTTCCTGGCTGTTGGGAAAACCAGTTTCTCCGCTTGTTTGCTGTGAGCTATCTACTGCCTCCTCCTCATCGTCTTCCTCGTCCCCAAAACCTGCTTCCATGTTGCCTCCATCTCCATTGAAGGAGTCAAACAACACGGCTGGGATAGTGGTGGCTGAACCCCTTAAAATGGCATGCAGCTCATCATAGAAGCTCTGACCCGGAGCGGCCGTTCACCTCTCTGGTTTTCTGGTAGGCTTGCCTCAGCTCCTTAAGTTTCATGCGGCATTGCTTTGGGTCCCTGTTATGGCCTCTGTCCTTCATGCCCTGAGAGATTTTCACAAATGTTTTGGCATTTTGAAAACTGGAACATAGTTCTGATAGCACGGATTCCTCTCCCCATACAGCGATCAGATCCTGTACCTCCCGTTCGGTCCATGCTGGAGCTCTTTTGCGATTCTGGGACTCCATCATGGTCACCTCTGCTGATGAGCTCTGCATGGTCACCTCTGCTGATGAGCTCTGCATGGTCACCTGCAGCTTGCCACACTGGCCAAACAGGAAATTGAAATTCAAAAGTTCGCGGGCCTTTTCCTGTCTACCTGGTCAGTGCATCTGAGTTGAGAGTGTTCTTCAGAGCGGTCACAATGGAGCACTCTGGGATAGCTCCCGGAGGCCAATACCATCTAATTGCGTCCACAGTACCCCAAATTCGACCCAGCAAAACCGATTTCAGCGCTAATCCCCTTGTCGGGGGTGGAGTAAGGAAATCGATTTTAAGAGCCCTTTAAGTCGAAAAAAAGGGCTTCGTCATGTGGACGGGTGCAGGGTTACATCGATTTAACTCTGCTAAATTCGACCTCAACGCCTAGTGTAGACCAGGGCTATGGGGGAAAAAAATTCTGTGCTCCTTTCCTCTCATAGCAGAATGCTACTACAAGAGGTCTTCCTTCTTCTCCTGTTTCTCTCCACCATGATTTTTTATGTTTGGTACAGAAGGGTAACATTCAGCTGTCAATAACAGATTTCTGTTAATAGAATATCCTTTTGAAATCAAGGTAAAGAAGAAGCAGAGTGATCTGGTGGACAGCACACATACAGTTGAGAACCATAAACTCCTGAGTTCTAATCCTACTTCTGTTACTGACTTAATGTACAGCCTTAAGCAGTGACTGAATCTGTGTCTCAGTTTCCCTAGCTGTAAAATGAGAAACAATTCTATCTCCTTCCCCAGATTTACTGAGAAAAGAAATTCTGATCACTTCTCCATGGGGCAGCTCAGACTTCAAATTTGGTTATCTTACAGGAAAATTGAGCTGTCCTAATTTTGGAGATGTGCCCACATTTCTCTCATATAAGTTAAAAAGAAATATTATTGCTGCTGGTTCTAATGGACAGCTTTCTGCATTATCTATTTCTCTGCAGTCTGCTGGCTCTATTTTGAAATATTTTGCCAGAGTTCCTCTTCTCTATTTTCTTGTTTTTAGTGTGATTGACTTATATTTGGTCTCCTATATTTAAAGTCTTTTATTCTGCATATGTGAGGATCATTTTAGTTTGGTCCAATATTCTGGCCATTTTAGCAGAGTATTTAAAAATCTCTAAAACTGAAACCATGCTGAAAAACTTTGTATACACAGATTAAACAAGGAGGTTAATTTTTTGATCTCCTCATGTTGCATTTTAGAACCACCTAGAAAAGGAGCTTCTTGTGAACCACATGTCAGATTTTCTACTTCCATGCATTTCATTTAAAACAACAGAAGTGTTCACATACATTACCTATACATTAATATTTTTTAAAGACCTCCCACCCACTTATATAGGAGGATTGCCATAATCAAAAAGCTTCTTATGCTTTCTGCAAATTACATGACACGAAATCTATGGATGAATTCCATGAATTCTGGAGAGCACATTTATATCTACATTTCTCATATTCGTTAGCATAGCCTTCTGTCCCATATGCTCAAAGACTTCTTCATTCAGGGTATTCAATATTCATAGATCCATAGATTCCAAGGCCAGAATGGTCCATTGTGATCATCTAGTCTGACCTCCTGTTAACACAGACCATAGATTTTAACCTCTGCTGACTCAGTCTCATAGATTGTTTACCCTAAAAAACAAAATGGTGATATATGTCCCATATGTATTGCAGTTTTATTTTAAAATGATCAAGTCTGTGTGTATATCATTTGTATAAAAAGAAAAGGAGTACTTGTGGCACCTTAGAGACTAACAAATTTATTAGAGCATAAGCTTTCGTGAGCTACAGCTCACTTCATCGGATGCATTTGGTGGAAAAAAACAGAGTAGAGATTTATATACACACACACAGAGAACATGAAACAATGGGTTTATCATACACACTGTAAGGAGAGTGATCACTTAAGATAAGCCATCACCAACAGCAGGGGGGGGAAGGAGGAAAACCTTTCATGGTGACAAGCAGGTAGGCTAATTCCAGCAGTTAACAAGAATATCAGAGGAACAGTGGGGGGTGGGGTGGGAGGGAGAAATACCATGGGGAAATAGTTTTACTTTGTGTAATGACTCATCCATTCCCAGTCTCTATTCAAGCCTAAGTTAATTGTATCCAGTTTGCAAATTAATTCCAATTCAGCAGTCTCTCGTTGGAGTCTGTTTTTGAAGCTTTTTTGTTGAAGTATAGCCACTCTTAGGTCTGTGATCGAGTGACCAGAGAGATTGAAGTGTTCTCCAACTGGTTTTTGAATGTTATAATTCTTGACGTCTGATTTGTGTCCATTCATTCTTTTACGTAGAGACTGTCCAGTTTGGCCAATGTACATGGCAGAGGGGCATTGCTGGCACATGATGGCATATATCACATTGGTAGATGCGCAGGTGAAGGAGCCTCTGATAGTGTGGCTGATGTGATTAGGCCCTATGATGGTATCCCCTGAATAGATATGTGGACAGAGTTGGCAACGGGCTTTGTTGCAAGGATAGGTTCTGGGTACTCTTCTGGCTCTGTCAATCTGTGTACAGTGTGTATGATAAACCCATTGTTTCATGTTCTCTGTGTGTGTGTATATAAATCTCTACTCTGTTTTTTCCACCAAATGCATCCGATGAAGTGAGCTGTAGCTCACGAAAGCTTATGCTCTAATAAATTTGTTAGTCTCTAAGGTGCCACAAGTACTCCTTTTCTTTTTGAGAATACAGACTAACACGGCTGCTACTCTGAAATTTGTATAAAAATGTGTGTAAAATAGTTAGATATAGTCAAGGACTGATTTGCAAATTAAACTGCCTGGACCTGGCAGCAGCACTTAAATTTGCAATTACAAGGTTGGAAGAAAAAAGAAAAGGAGTACTTGTGGCACCTCAGAGACTAGCAAATTTATAAGAGCATAAGCTTTCGTGAGCTACAGCTCACTTCATCGGATGCATTTGGTGAAAAAAACAGAGGGGAGATTGATATACACGCACAGAGAACATGAACCAATGGGTTTATCATACACACTGTAAGGAGAGTGATCACTTAAGATAAGCCATCACCAGCAGCAGGGGGGGAGAAAGGAGGAAAACCTTTCATGGTGACAAGCAAGGTAGGCTATTTCCAGCAGTTAACAAGAATATCTGAGGAACAGTGGGGGGTGGGGTGGGGTGGGGGGGAGAAATCTACACCATCCTAGCCACTATGGATGTAGAAGCCCTCTACACCAACATTCCACACAAAGATGGGCTACAAGCCGTCAGGAATAGTATCCCCGATAATGTCACGGCTAACCTGGTGGCTGAACTTTGTGACTTTGTCCTCACCCATAACTATTTCACATTTGGGGACAATGTATACCTTCAAGTCAGCGGCACTGCGATGGGTACCTGCATGGCCCCACAGTATGCCAACATTTTTATGGCTGACTTAGAACAACGCTTCCTCGGCTCTCGTCTCCTAATGCCCCTACTCTACTTGCGCTACATTGATGACATCTTCATCATCTGGACCCATGGAAAAGAAGCCCTTGAGGAATTCCACCAGGATTTCAACAATTTCCATCTCACCATCAACCTCAGCCTGGACCAGTCCACACAAGAGATCCACTTCCTGGACACTACGGTGCTAATAAGCGATGGTCACATAAACAGCACCCTATATCAGAAACCTACTGACCGCTATTCCTACCTACATGCCTCTAGCTTTCATCCAGATCATACCACACGATCCATTGTCTACAGCCAAGCTCTACGATATAACCACATTTGCTCCAACCCCCCCAGACAGAGATAAACACCTACACGATCTCTATCAAGCATTCTTACAACTACAATACCCACCTGCTGAAGTGAAGAAACAGATTGACAGAGCCAGAAGAGTACTCAGAAGTCACCTACTACAGGACAGGCCCAACAAAGAAAATAACAGAACGCCACTAGCCATCACCTTCAGCCCCCAACTAAAATCTCTCCAACGCATCATCAAGGATCTACAACCTATCCTGAAGGACGACCCATCACTCTCACAGATCTTGGGAGACAGACCAGTCCTTGCTTACAGACAGAAGTGAGTTTAAATTATTTATTGAGCATAAATTTGTTAGTCTCTAAGGTGCCACAAGTACTCCTTTTCTTTTTGCGAATACAGACTAACACGGCTGCTACTCTGAAGGTTGTAAGAAAATATTTCAGAGACACCACCTTGCTCCAAAAGCACATTAAACTATTTTTGTAGCAGCAACAAATAACCTATTCTGGCTTAGCTGACAAATTCAGTTATCATTGGTGCCTATGGCTAAAATAAGTGCTTGTGAGCTGACCATGGCCTATAACCTGTAAGTTTTATTCCCCTTATTATATTCAAACCAAACAGTGTCTTTCAAGTAGCTGTTGCTGCTAAATTTTCAAAGTTCTGAAAGTTTCTTCACAACCTATTCTGGCATGTCTTAAGTCTTAAACTGTTGTTTGCCTTGTTGGCAAAAACTGCCTTTGGAACTACCACACCCAACCTCTTCCCTCCCAAGGCATCACATAGCTCTGATAAGAGCAAACAACATGTTCAAGGTAGAGCTTGTTGAAAACATGAAACAACAACTTTACCAAAAATTTAGAAATTTTGAAGTATCTTCTGTTTCACAGGGTGAAATAGAACAATTACTTTTTGGGGAAAAAATGTTATACAATGAATAATGTCCTTGGTTTCCCCCCAGCTTTTTTCTTTTTCCTTTTCCCACACTGCAACTTTTTAAAACCTCTTGAACTTTGGAAAATGTGCAGAGTGCAAAAATGAAAAATAAAGGAAAAAGTAAAGACTTCTTATACAGTCTATTGCATTTAGTGGCAAAACAGGAAAAAAGGGAGGAGGGGAAATGAGGAAAAAGGAAAAGAAAAAAAAGAAAAAAATCCAAATTTTGATTTTTTTTCAGTTTTTTAGAAATGAAACAAAATCAAAATTTCAGCTTGAAATGTTACGAAAATCTGTTTTATTTGCCATTGAAAAGTGTCATAAAAATGACATGCTGTGAAAAATTTTTTTTGAAAAAAAAATGTAATTGAAAAAATTTTCAATAGTTTTTTTTTACCAACTCTAACTAAAAGTGAGGCTCAGAGTCAGGTGTGCTTAGGTATCAGCTAATGCATCCTTTCACCCCTCTAAATATCGGCTCAGTGCTGGTCGTCACTCAGCATCCTCCAGCCTTACCTGTATTTTTTGTTTAGTGGGCAGGATATTCCCCAAATAACACTTCTATTTCTCCTGAGCTCCTGAGCAATAGGATTTTTCTCAGCCTGACAAAGCTGGTATCTTGCAGCTGCATACACCACTTTTAAGGTCTGCAGTTTTTCTCCCAAGTGCCTAGCAGCGGTTGTCCAGATGAAGATGACCACATCCAATTCCAGTTATCTTAAAAAAAGCTGATTAGCCTACTTGGGATAGGGAAGCAAATGAAGATAAAATCATGTTTTAATTGGTGACAGAACTAGTGTTTTAATTTAGTAATAAATAATAATAATTAATAATAAATCAACACCATTATGTTAATAATTGTCCTGATTTTTAGCCTACCTTTTTGGATCTCAAAAATAATTGTAAGTGCAGTTTAGATTTGCAATAACTGTGCAATAATTGAAAATAATTGTGCATACCTTTTAGGATATTTAGGGATCAAGGGTGGGATTTTCAAAGTTACTTAGGGGATTTGGATGCCCAGTTCCCATTAATTTGGCATCTACTTTCCTACGGAGCTTTGAAAAATCTCAGCTTCAGTACCTGTTCTGTGTGCACAAATACTTAGAGTAGCTGCTTAAGTGACCTATATTGTGAGCTCAGATAGAATAGCTAAAGTTTTGAAACTCTGGTCCCAATGTGTGTACCAAAGCACTGGAAAATCAGATGCCCTATATGCAGGCACTTATGATATTACATATGAGTAAATCATAGTATACGAAATGAATAATATGTGTTCTGCTAGTAGCAAGATGATACTGATCTCCCAACATGGTTCTGCAATCATTGGTGGATGAGGCCTGTGCATTGCACGTGGGCAATCAAAGCTTGGACAAATTATAAGCTCTGCCAGCAGATGCAGGTAAGGTGCTCTTTCTGACAGTGATATGCCACACATCTTTCAGACAGATCATATGTGCAATATCTAAATTTAAAGTAGTGGGGACCAAAAGGATAAATGGGGCCACTCACGCATATATCCAAAGATGATTTTTATATCTAAAGAAGTAGACAAAAAAGCAGAGAACTCTTTATAGCTATGTAAAATATAATGTTTGTGTGTGGGTTTTTTTTGTGAAAAAGAGTGAGGTGGTTGGTAAATATGTTGTCTTGCATACTAAAGGTACTGTCCCTCCCCTTACCCTTTCAACACACAGGGCGGTTAAAGTAAACAAAACAGAACAGAAAGAGGAAGCCTGAATATGTCAATAGACAGCTGCTGCTCAGTGTTTCATGCAGGGCACACTTAGAATTTGTAGAATTAGGATTTGAAGAAGCCTTCATTAGGATGCTCATCATCACTCTTCTTCACACTATATCCCTACTAATGGCCACACTCTAACTCATGGAGCAGTCCTGTGATAGAAGGTGCTTGTTCTTTTTAATAAAGATGTGCTTCTCCATGTTCCCCGTAGAGTGGCAAGTTCACCTGTCAGCTACTATAGCATGTGCTTCACTAAACACCAGCTTGGAGTATACGCTGGCAGCCTAGATAAAGCACAACTACTTGAAATCCCCCTTGAGATGCCAATACAGTAATATTTGTTTTGGCAGACACGACACCGTTGTTTTGAATATAACCTTCCAACATCTCTATGGCCCATGCCTCTGTGGAATCCACATATGAATCCAAAGTCTTTTATGGTCACCCCAAGGGACTCTTCACCATGTATATTGCTGCTATTGACATGTATCCCTTCCCCCTGCTGGCAGTGCTGCTGCCACTTATTGGAATCATAACATTGGAATATAGTTCAAGCTTGTCCTCAATGTTCCTCAGAGCACTATGGCAGTATATCCACACTATCAGTCCACTATTGCTTACCATAACAAAGGTAGTTCTCTCCCCTGCAGTGCAATTTCTTGTTGGCTCTGGGGACCATAAGAGGAGCCCAAACTGGAATTATAACCTGCTTCCTTCCTATTCCATGTGGCCTCTCTGCTGCCAGTCATAAAATCATTTCCCACTTCTCCTTTTGGAAGATATATATACAATATATTTGAGGAGGCCGACATGGGGTGTAATAAAAAAAGCTCCTGTTACCCAGCTACTGTGGGGTAATAGTTCAGCCTTTTGTTATTCCTCTTGGACATTACTTCTCAGCTGGCACTTTTCCACATTATAGTCTATGTTGGTAGCATATAACTTCATAAAATTATCAGTTTGTTCACTCTGTACCTAGGTTGCTAGGAATCTGCCATGGCAGCTTCTGTTTTGTGATGCAGAGCTGATGAAGTAGGTTAAAAAGAGAGAAATACCGTTTTTTCTGTTTTGTCTTGTTGATTCCCTGAATCTAAAATAAGTCATTCACACTGAAAGCAAACGTTTGTTCTCTGTGTATGGGGAAAGATCGCCCACATCAGCACAGTCCTGCTCATCCAGTTCAGTAGTGGTCCAAAAGTCCTTTCTTTGTCTGTTGGCCTCTTCAGAAACCAGCTGGAGCTAGTATATATGTCCCCCACCCCAGGAGGTACATCTCTGGTGGTGTTACAATCTGATTTAATTTTTCTAATCACCCCCCACTGTTCTTAGGTTATGAGGGAACTGTAGTTACCTTCCCCCTGGAATTACATATAATCCCACAAAGATACATAAATTTAATACAATAATTTCCCAAAGATACTGCAGGAAATTGCAATATTTATCATAGGTGCTCTTCAATGTGTATTGGTTCACAGCTTTTGCCACATTTCTACACAACCTCATGTGTGAGGTAGGGAGGCTTTCTCACCCTGGCACTGTTCTGATGAGCTATTGACTTGATATTAGGACTTGCTGCTCTGCATATCAGAATCAGTGTTGGTCAAGAAGTGTTAATTGACCAAGACTATTCAGACCATGCTGCCTTGCTTGGGAAGAAGCCAAAGAATTTTGGCCCTACCTTTCAGGCTTTTCAAGATGCCACCCTCACTATGGGGTTGATCTGGATGACGGGATGGATTGCACCCTCAGCAAGTTCGCATATGACACTAAGCCATGGGGAGAGATAGATACGCTGGAGGATAGGAAGAAGATCCAGAGTGACCTAAACAAATTGGAGGATTGGGCTAAAAGAAATCTGATGAGGTTCAACAAGGACAAGTGCAGAGTCCTGCACTTAGGACAGAAGAATCCCATGCACCACTACAGGCTGGGCACCGACTGGTTAAGCAGCAGTTCTGCAGAAAAGGACTGGGGATTACAGTGGATGAGAAGCTGGATATGAGTCAGCAGTGTGCCCTTATTGCCAAGAAGGCTAAAGGCATATTGGGCTGCATTAGTAGGAGCATTGCCAGCAGATCAAGGAAAGTGATTATTCCCCTCTTTTCAGTACTGGGAAGTGATTATTCCCCTCTATTCGGCACTATTAGACATCTGGAATATTGCGTCCAGTTTTGGGTCCCCCACTGCAGAAAGGATGTGGACAAATTGGAGAGAGTCCAACGGAGGGCAACGAAAATGATTAGGGGGCTGGGGCACATGACTTACGAGGAGAGGCTGAGGGCTTGTTTAGTCTGCAGAAGAGAAGAGTGAGGGAGGATTTGATAGCAGCCTTCAACTACCTGAAGGGAGGTTCCAAAAGGGATGGAGCTCAGTTGTTCTCAGTGGTGGCAGATGACAGAACAAAGAGCAATGGTCTCAAGTTGCAGTGGGGGAAGTCGAGGTTGGATATTAGGAAACACTATTTCACTAGGAGGGTGGTGAAGTACTGGAATGGTTTACCTAGGGAGGTGGTGGAATCTCCATCCTTAGAGATTTTTAAGGCCTGGCTTGACAAAGCCCTAGCTGGGATGATTTAGTTGGTGTTGGTCTTGCTTTGAACTGGGGGTTGCACTAGATGACCTCCTGAGGTCTCTTCCAACCCTAATCTTCTATGATTCTATGATTCATGGAAGAAGAGCAATATCCAGGACCTCAGGGCTGTGCCACCAGAATTCCCGGAGCAGGAGGGGTCCAGCTTTGTGGGGACCATTCATGAGTTCATCTACCTCGGCTGCAAGCAGAGTTCAAATGGTCACAGAAAACTGGATGTGCTCCAACTAATAGGTTTCATTGTCTCCTGCATGAAGTCCATGCATAAATGTTTCTGTGCCGAGACAAAATTCAGGGTCTATCAAACCTGTGTACTGCCTGTGCTGCTACATGGGTCAGAAACCTGGACCCTCTTAAAGGCAGACTTAGAGTGGTTAGAGACATTCTATATATGCTGACAGTACCAAATCCAGAGCTATAGTGGTTTGACTTTGTGCGAAATACTGTTATCTCGCTGAGAACTGATCTTCCTCAGTCGCTCCCTACATTCAAAAGTGGCATTACCTGCTCTTTGGCTACGTCACCTGGACAGACAAAACCACCTCAGCAAATTGTGCTCTCAAACTCTCCATTGTCGCATAAAAAGATGCATGCCCTGACCCTACCTGGCAATGCCTGTTTGGCTCTCCCAGAGATTCATGGCTTCTCAGGATTGAGCCAGATCTGCAAACTTCACTCTACAATGTCTGGTACAATGCTATCAACCATAGTCTCTCTGGCTGGTGCAACAATCCTCAGTAGACTATGCTCATTTGATCGTGGCTACGGGTAGCAGAATGTGGTCTTATGTCAGTTACAAATTAATCACCCTGAGATAATTCTCCCTTCTAGAATCTGGAACAGCAGCTTCAGTGTAGTTTTCTAAATGGATCTGGGTAGCCTGTTTCATAATTTCTGACTTCAAGAGGAGCCTTCTTTCTAGATTGTCTTTTCCTCCCAGTTAAATTGAGCAAATTAGACATACTCTGTGACAATTCTCCAGAATCAGAATTAAGAATTACCCATTTAAGAAAGGACCAATACTGAGGAAGCTATGCTGCAACTCCTATGCCTGGACTATCATGATCCACTATGCCATCTTGGAAATGATGTCTCTCTCTGAACTACGTCTCTTTTCCTTTTTATAAAGAACTCTCCTGCTGCTGCCCCTGGCCCTTTACCTTATGTGTAGAATTGTTCTGATTTGTCCATGATGTGGAAAAAAACCCTCTGATTTTTCATGAGGTTTGGTGTTCCAATTATAAAACTATAAACTAAATGAGAGCCTTAATTATAGCAGAAAACAGATTGAAATATTGTAATTTCCCTTGCTGTGTAGTCAAGGGGAGATTAAAAAGCCAGTGGCCTAAATTTATGTTATTTGTATTTCTAGGAGTCAAACCTCAATCATGTAAAACAGCCACTAGGCCTGTATTAATGGGAGAGGCCAAGAGAACTGAATCTCAAAGGGCTGTTGCCCTTAGGACATAGTACATTATGATAATGTGATGAAGAATAATTACCAAATGTGAAATATATATTGTCAAATATAGGAGCAAGCAATTCCCTGGCTGAAAATCAGGGAGATTAGACAAGGTAGTGAACTCTAGTCAGTCAGTTCCCTCAGGATCATGTGAGTCAGGATTAGACAAGGCAGAAGCCTAAATTTATGTTATTCATATTTCTTTGAGCCAAGACTCAATTGTATAACAGAGACTATAGGCTTTGTTTAATGATACAGGCATAAATGAGCAGAATCCCAGATGATACTTGCTGCTAAGACATGGTATAGTACATTGAAAGAATATTGTAAAATATTGTTAAATAATATTCCCAAGCTCTTTTGATTAAGGCAAAAATGGAAAAAGAGTATTAGCATAATACTGTGCATGTAAATAAGGTTTGTTGAATTGGACCCAAACTATTTCTTCAAAAAGTTTTCAAAACTTGGCTATTTTTTTCAATAATTTATTGGATTTTGGTATAGAGGAACCAAAGTATAATCGTGAGACTGAAGAATGACTGGATTTTAGAAGTAATACTACAGTTATTTAAACATAACTACAACAGAATCAGAGAGGTGGTTTTAATGAAACAATCAGAAAAGTAAACATTTCCTTTTTCTTCTGATCTCCAGTTTTTATGGTGTGTCCAGATCCTTGATTGCTTAGCTGATAGCTTTTGAGGACCAGTAAAACTATCTGGGACTCAAACCTGAGTTTTGGTTTTGTAAACTTTAGACTACCCTCATAACACATTTGCTAAAATCACACAAACAACTTTGGGTGTCAGCCTGCAAACACTCACAATATTCACACAAGTAGTTCTACTTAAATCAAAAACTTCCTGGATAAGTTCATTTGGCTTCAATCCAGCAAAGCACATAAATGTACTTTGTTGGATTGGGGCCTTTATTAGGAGTGTAAATGAAATCTGAACAAGATCTGCCTTTAGATCATACCTGATTGTATTCTGTTTCAGCTCAGGATAAACTGTTTCAGATAAACTGATTCTGTTTCAGCTCATGATAAATTGGAAGCAGTTTTACACTTCAGAGTGCAGTGAGGTCTCTTCCTGGAGCAAATGATCTGGCTCATGGACCAATAGTATTGTAGTTTGTTTGTAGTATTTTTAATTGGTTTTAATTATTGTTTTCTCTCTTAGGAAGGCAAATGATTTGGTTCTGGAGATATAATATGACAAAAAGGTGTTATAAGAATTTGTCAAATGTAATTTATATGCACTTTTTTTTCCAAATTCTACACCTCAGAAATGTCTTCTGTCAAGTTACTTCTCCTCTGGATCTATCTATCTATCTATCTATCTATCTATCTATCTATCTATCTATCTATCTATCTATCTATCTATCTATCTATCTATCTAAGGTAATTATCTGGTCCCCCACCCATAGTTTCTGAGTGCCTCACAATCAGTTTATCTTCACAACACCTCTGTGAGGCAGGAAAGTGCTATTACCCCCATTTCACCAATGGAAAACTGAGGCACAGAGAGACAAAATTAATTACCCAAGGGCACATAGGAAGTCTCTGGCAGAGCAGACAATTGAACCCAAATCTCCAGCTAGTGTCCTGACACTGGACCATCCTTTCTTTCCATACCTGCCTGTCGATACATGTAAACCTTGATGCAGGAATGATTTTATTTAAGGATTTAGAAGGACCCTGTGATTCCTGTTGGAAATCTGGGTTTACAACTGAAAGTAGATGAGGTAGAAAGAGGCTATTGCTGTTCCATATTATGATGCATAAATTTTCATGACATTAGAAAGCTTTAGCTTATAAACTAAATGGTTTTAAAAAATCAGCAGTATACAGTAGCACCTCGAACTATGACAAACTCCACTATAGCGGCTATTTAAAGCTATTCAAAATATTTCATTTAGAAAAACATAAATCGATATAATAATCCTATGTATAGGACAAAATTTCAGAAGTGACCACTGATTTTGGATTTTTCAGGTTCTTGAATCTCAAGCTAGACACACGAAAATAGAGGCAACCAAAATCAAGGGCTGTTTTTTAATACTGAGCCTTTGTGATTAAAGGCTGTATAATGTGTTTTTGCAGAAAAAATTGGGCAAGCTGAAAATGTACATAATATTTCACATCATACATCCTAGAAAATAAAAAAAACAACAACATTGTATTCATATGCCAATGAGGATCAAGGTAACTAAAGAGCAATATTTTGCGGAAAATACATCAAAATATGTGCAAAATTTATCCAAAATTACCGTCTTATGCTTCCTTTCAAAATCATAGTTATATAGCTCTTAAACAATGGAATATTTTACCCCTTTTTAATTTTGAAATTTGAAATTGCATTAAGTTTGAAACTCAAAAAATGTTGACCAGTTCTAGTCAGCACCCACTTCCTGGATCCAGCTCTTAGACAATACAGATGCAGCCAGAATAGGAGTCACCTAGAGACAAGTTAAATAACAATTTATGTTTGTTTCCCCCAAGTAAACAGCAATTATGACTTCTATCCAGAAGTCTCCCCCCAATGTTAAAAGTGTAGCTGAGAAACAGCAATTTTTAATTGGAAGGTTAATGCAAATAAAAGTGTCATGGATCATGAGCCAGTATCTCCAAATCCTATCTTCTGCAAGGAAAAGTAATAAAGCAACAGCTGCAGTACATGCTCTGGTCTGAAATGATCTTTCTCTCATTTTGGCTTTAGGCCAGTGTTAATTGAAAAAAGGCAAATGGTATGAGCAGGTTTTCAAAGTATGGTACTCCTGAAAAATAAATGCAATAAGAAAAGAAGATAAATACCCTGTGCTAGGAAATGATAAGTCTTTAAGTTTCCTCAGTCAAGCAATATTTATCAGGTGCATTGATTTAACTAGCGGCTATTGGCAGTTACAAATGGATGATGACAGGAAACAAAAAACCACCTTCACTTGCCATAAGGGGGCTTTTCATTTTAATGTAATGCCTCTTGGAATTACCAGTGTCCCAGCTACATTTCAAAGATTAATGAACATCATCCTGTCAGGTTTAATATACTTTTGTAGCACATTTTGACAATCTACAGTTATCATAGATTTCCAGAGTTTTGAACAACACTTAAAGACCTTGCTATAAGTTTTATAGAGAATTAAAACAATCAGGCAGTTAAAGTTAAGTTGGGGTAAATTTTGAGATAAACTGAATATTTAAGAGTTTAGAAGAGGGAATCTGTGTACAAAGTTTATGGTACAAAATTAATTTTATGTTACCACAAAATAATATCAGTTTTAGGTAACACAGTACACTATAAAAAGTTGTACCTTGTTTTTTTTCCCCTCGCAACAGAAGCACTATGGAATCTAACTTCAAAGGAACAAAAATCTGACCCAAATTTATCAAGAATCATTAGATTTTTTTAAAAAGGGATATACTTTAACTGTGTCAATGGATTAGATGACCTCACAGATCTTATTCATAACTAACTTTTCTGGTTCAAACCTATATTTTATAATGATAGAGTACATCACAGCAGGTTGCAAAGGTCATTTTAATGTCAAATACTAATTGAAGGTTAGCATTACAAAATTATTATAATTTAACTTTAGCATTACTTTTAGCTAGTAAATTTGAAGTACTTCATTTTGTAATCCCAAAACATATATTGAAAATATATATTATTTTATGGAAACACAATCTGGTCGTTTATGAGGATATGGTAAAAGTAAAAGAGCTTCTAGAATATCTTCCTCTGAAAAGAGAACTTCTTACTATTACAAGAGAGCTGATTATTTTTCTTGGTGAGAATCTCTAGGTCCAATGCAATTAAACATCATTTATTCCTATGTATTTATGAACTCTTATTTCTAAATTCCATAGATGAAACTAATAGTATTCTTCTTAGTGTCCCTCATAAATGCAGAAATATTTATGTTTTGCTGTATAATCTCCATGAGAAAATTCATTATTTAAACTTGTACAGCATTGTTTAAACTTTTACATGTCTGACCCACTTCATTTACCTTATTGCATGTAATTCCAATATTCCATAAACAGAATATTTGAAAACCTGGGAAGTAACTATGATTCAGTCACAGACTATAAATACCTATGCACGGAGAAGATTTCTGATACTGAAATTGATCTGGGTGAATTGATGGTGTCAGTTCAGCATAACTGCACCTATATTTCCCCATCATGGTCCATCAAGGGCACCCACTGTAGTCTCCTGGCTCCTCAGCCATCACTCTCTTGGATACAGATCCATGTCTCTCTGCTTCCTGACTGGAGTTTATCAAGTATGCACAGTTCCGTGTCCATATTGAGATATTCACAGCAAGCCACACTGCCTAAACAGGCCAGTGTCTCCACTTTGCTTTCTCTCCACAGGCTATGAATACCTGTAATTGCTAGCAGTTACAATTTACCACACAACTTTTTATAAGTAAGCACATTTATTCTTAAGGTTAAAGTATTTCAGAGAAACAGTATTAAGAACAATAAAATAACTTACACACATGCTAAAAAGCTTACCAGACATCACCTTAACTCCAACCTCAGGTTCTAGAAGGAGTCAATCCTTCAAAACCCACAGCTGGGTTTTCCTGGTAGCTACAAGTTCTTAACTCTCTCAGGTTCAGAACCAGAGTAACCATGAGTAGATCAGTCTTTGCTTTATATAGCTTGGGTCATTGATCTTGAGACTCTGTCTGCAGACAGCAGTCTTCTCATCATGGTGTAGCTTCAAAAGGCTGGGTTTTTCATAACAGGAGGTGTGGAATTTGCATTCACGTCCTCCTAGAGTTTACTAAGGCAAACTACTTGATACTGTTCTTCCCAAAAGTCCATTCTCATCTGGCCTATTATTCAATACAGTCCTTTGAAGTTCATAACACTTCCTAGGGTTCACATCCCATCTCCCCACAGAGAGTTTACATACAATCACTACCCATAATAATACCTAACCTTTGCATTAACAACAAGGAATCCCTAAGATACTTACATTTAAATGGTTTCAGAGTAACAGCCGTGTTAGTCTGTATTCGCAAAAAGAAAAGGAGTACTTGTGGCACCTTAGAGACTAACAAATTTATTTGAGCATAAGCTTTGTTATTCCGATGAAGTGAGCTGTAGCTCATGAAAGCTTATGCTCAAATAAATTTGTTAGTTTCTAAGGTGCCACAAGTACTCCTTTTCTTTTTACATTTAAATGTATACTTTTTTTTCAAAGATATTGCTGGAAATTTCCATATCTGTCACAGATAGGTCTATTTATGTTGGGTTTTTTTAGTTGTCAAAGAGAACCAGACCATTGGATTGGTGCTCTTTGATTCTGATTTATAAAGAAAGAAAGAATCTCTTTAAGCTAGCAGGCAGAGGCGTAACAAAATCCAAAGGCAAGAAGTTGAAATTTGGAAAAATTCAAACAGGAAATAAGGTGCACATTTTTAAGAGCAGGTAATCACTGGAATATCTTACTAAGGGATGTGGTGGATTTCCTATGTTTTTAAGACTGGATGTTTTTCTAAAAGATATGTTTAGTCTAGTTCAATCATAAGTTATTGGTTTTGATGCAGGAATTACTGGGTGAAGTTCTATGGCCTATCTTATGCAGGACACTTCATGATCACAATGTCTCCTTCTGGCCTTAAAATCTACAGATAATTTTATATTCTGCGAACATTGTGACTGGCTGATTATAAGTACCTAGTTGGATAAATTCTCAGCCTGTTTGATATGAGGAAGGACAGTTTCACTTCAAACAGATATAAGTTGATATCAATATGTCAATCTCAGTATCTAAATATTTGTAACACACTGTTAAAACAGAAATATTGTCAGTAAATATATTTATCACTCAATAGTGGGTTTTTGGAAAAGTAGTCATAATTGCTGTTTCTTAAGGATAATATTGAATATGTCATATTATAGGAAAAAGTGTTTGTGATCAAATTATTACACCCAGCTAGGCACGAGCAAGACCTTATATTAGAGGTAGGGGATAGTAAGTGACTCGCAGTTCTGATTGCCTCGAGAACCATCACAACTCCACATTCTTGTTTCATGTAACACTATCAGAATCAAAATCTCCATATATGTATGCATTACTTAGGTGCAGGATTGAATGTCTGGTCAGAGAGAGCAAGAAAGGCCCACCCAAGAATAGCCATGGGGCTATTGTCTTTTCAGGGCTAGGACTCTCTCTCTCAAACCCTCCTGTTGGAGCTGTTTCATTTTGTAGTAATAATTAATATTCATTGGCCCAGAATGAGAGACACTAACTCCATTGCCTGGTGGTCAGGGCATTCACCTGGGGTGTGAGAAACCCATGTTTAAGTCCTTGTTTTGAATCAGATGAGCAGGGAGTCATTGGGCTGTTGGCTATTCTGCAGTGGGTCTCTATGTTTTTTCGTGAAAGTTTATGAAAGGTCTAGTGTTTGTTCCAGTGTGAAATGAAACCAAATTTCAAAACATGCAAACTCTGGTTTTAATGCTGCAACATGTCTTTTCTCCTATACACAAAGTAATTGTGCTCCATCCTGACATATTACTCTTGAAGGAATTCTGCACCAAAAATTTAAAATTATGTGCACAATATTTTAAAATTCTACAAATTTTTGCAAAATTTATTTGTCAATAAATAAATGTGGCTCCCGCATGGCAGTGGAGAGCACTGGCCAATGGCTGCATTGAAGTGGGAGTTCACCCTGAAGCCACCTCCTCCCCCAGTACAGGGACTTGGCAGTGAGGCTGCAGTTGACTCTGACACAGTGCAAAGGCTAGACCTGCCCCAGAAACACCCTGGGGCCCTGCCCCTCTGCACCAGGTGTGATTGGGCAGGCTCAGCCCAGCAGGATCCAAGTGTGGAGGAGCTTAGTGTGAGGGGATCTAGATGTGGGGTGAGAGGTTTCTCTGTGGGGCAATCTGAGTGTGGGCAGCTCAGTGGGAGATCTGGATGCACAGTGGCTCTTTGAGGCGTTCCAGGTGCAGGGGTGATGGGACTTTGCAGGGGATCCAGGTGAAGTTGTTTAGGGCTCAGCAGGGGGTTTGAGTGTGGGAAGCTCAGTGGGGGGTCCAGGTGCTGAGGGAGTTGGGTTTGATGGGGTGGGGGTCCAGGTGCAGGTTGGGGATCAGTAGGCTGGGGGTCTGGGTGTGGGGGGCTCATCACATTGGTTTATGTGTAGGACAGTAGGGCTTGTCAGGGTGAGGGTTTGATGAGCTTGCTTAATAGGGGAGCCCCAGTTGCTGCCAAGGGGATGCTGCATGGCAAGATCCCGCTTTCCCCCATGATTCCACTATCCCATTTTCTTCTCCATCCTCCTCCCCATACTCCCCTCCCCCTGACCTATTCCATCTCCTTCCTTCCCCATTGCCTCTTTCCCCACCCTCTCACTCATTTCCCCCACCCCTCTTACCCAGCCCTACTGTGGGCACTCACTCTTGCAACAGGAAGGCTCCCAGCACACAGAAGGGGAGCATGACTTGCCCTAGGACCCAGGAGGGGGTGTTCAGCTGCAGTCAGTGGAGTGAAGAGGTAGACTCCTTCAGCTGGGTAGCTCTGCGCTTGCAGAAATGAGGGGGGCAGTGGCACATAACCCTGTGTGCCCCCCATACCTCACTTCTGTTTGTAGGATGGCAATCCCGCCCCCCAAACTGTGCCCATGCTGTTTTCTGCAGGGAAGCACAGGAATTCGGGGGGGGGGGGAGAACGGACGTTTTCTGCAAGTGTGCAGTCATGCAGAATCCCTCCAGGAATAACATACTACTACTTCCATATCCACCTCATCATCATTCTTCAAGGGCCTGAACCAATGTCTCTTGATGTCAGTGGGAGTCCTATTACTGACTTCAGTGGGAATTGGATCAGACCCCTGGTCTTTAAAGTCCTGCATTAGCATATCTCTGCCTAACTCCTCATAACCTCAGTTCTGACATTTCTGGCTTCCATTCAGTCTTCCATTCCCTCCTCTTCTTTGCTGGGGGTCGTTTCTTGTTACTACAGCACCAGAACAATCTGTTCATCTCTCTTTTTCTTACTGACTTCACATTACTTTACAAAATATCAGCAGCATTTTAGCCATTTCCCTACTCAGGGGTTTTCTATTTCCAACCTTGCAAGCCTCATTTAAGGCACTGGTTCTCAACTGGGGGTCCATGGCCTCCTGGGCATCCATGAGATGGTTTCAAGGGGTCCTTGGCCTCCTGGGCAGTGGGCCTTGGGCTTCAGCCTCAGGTGGCAGATCTCAGTCTTCAGTTCTGCACAGAGGGGCTTGGGCTCAGTCTTCAGTCCCAGGTAGCAGGGGTCAGGGAGTGAGCACCACCTTCACCCCCAATTCACCTCAGTGGGCCAACCAACCTATCTGGGTTGGGAGGGGTGCAACCAAATATTGCAGCATCACTGCCGAAGAAAGATCTCCCCTGCCATCAGAAGAGGTTGCCTCACAGCCATTAACTCCACAAGCAGGTAACAGCTAGGCAAGGAGATATACCACTGCTCTGCCCTTCTACGTCAGCACTTCAGTGAGCAGGGCCATATGGAAGGCAGAAATCTGGGAGGGCAGGTGAGCCCCCCCCGTGTGTCCTCTCTTCTTGAGGGTCAACAGGTTTGGTTTTTTACATTTAGGGGTCCCTAAGTAAAAAAAAAAAAGTTTGAGAACCATTTAATTAGGGTACAGTGGCTACCTACTCTGATTTCTTATTGCACATTTTACAGCCTTACCCATTTTTGTCACTACTGTACATTGAGATATTTGTATACAGGATTTTATCAAATCACATTGTATTTTAATTCTATTGTATTATGCTTTACGTCTTTTGATAGTAAAGGCCCTGTATGCCTTACATGGAGCAAAGCCATAAGATCACCATTCTTAACCAGCAGAATGAACACACATGTATATGCTACTGAACTAGATAATGAGAACTAAAGTATGCTAAGGTGCCATAAGCCTGAAAGGCATCAAATCAAAACCTTATTTTATAAAAATTACCATACTAAAACAGACTAATTATCCACCCAGCCTGTTATCTTGTTTCTGATGGTGCTCGGTGATGGATATTTCAAGGAAAAGTGCAACCACCTCTCTCTTTTACTGCACCTAATTGTGCATTACTACACCATGGGGAATGGGTGAGGGAGGAGAATTTACTTTCTCACTCTAGGTGATTAGTTTATGCACCGAAATGTGAGTATTGAAAGTCCTTTTAATTCTTATCATGTTTTATCAGGCAGATATTCATGTAAATGTCTTATCCTTTCTTTTTAAGAAAATAGGAAATGCCATACTGGGTCAGGCCTGAGGTCCATCTAGCCAAGGGTACTGTCCCTGACAGTGACTTAGATGCTTCAAAGGAATGTACAAAAAACTTTGCAAAGTTTTAAAATTGTAATGAGCAAATTGACGCAATATATGTGATTCTCTTTTTACACAGACATACAGAGAGCAATTTGCCCAGAGAAAATTCATATAAAATAATTTGTTTGTGGTTTTGATCCATATGTGGTGAAGCCAAATGTTCATGGATGTTGCTCATAAAAGTCAAGTTCAATATTTTTATGGAAGTTCAGATGTGCTTGGAAGTAAGATATTTATATTTGGTGAATAGGTATGTATACAAAATACTCATCTATATTTACAGAATGGTGCATGCTTAATATTAATAGCTATTATAATGTGTACAAATATGTATATGGAAGTTTTCTACATAGCTGCAATTAATTTGGAATGTCAAGCTGTGTCACTCCAATAAGGTGACACATTTGGTCGTTCTTGCTGCTTTAGTAAGCAGTCTCATTTGCTCATGAAAATGACATTACCACATTCTGCTTTCAAATACATTATCCATCCTGAACAGAACACGAACAACATAAAAACCTAGGAAAATTATTCTCCCCTGAAAGATAATGCCATATAATTTAGTCTCTGTATATGTTGTTTGGAGACATAAGAAAGAAATGTAAAACAGAATTCCTGAAACTGGTATAGCTTGTAAAATCTTGTTAAGCCATGTTAAAAAAAATACACTTATGCCCCCATTAGAAACTACAGTTTATTTATTACTTCCTATTCTTTAGCCCGACTAGGCATTGGCTTTTTCAATCTTCCTTCCTCTCCTCCCCTTGTTCTGCTTTCAAAGTGAACTCATTGAACTCTTGGCAATTAGGGTAATTGAAATTTATTGACAATGCGGTCGTCTGCTGAAGCTTCATTGTTCCGAGTGCTTAGTGCACAGCACTATTGAGCAGTGCCATGGCAGTGTCAGACAGCTCATACCTTGCTCAATTATATCAATGGCCCAGTGACTGCCAAAGGTTCCTTTGGGGGTACGAATGTTACTTAGTGATAAGAGCCTTTTGAAACAGAATCCCTGGGCCCCATCTCTAGTGGGAGATGGAAATGAAATATGTATTTCTCGGCTGTGGAAAATTAATGTAATTGGCTCCCTTAAAAAGCTTTGACAAGTTGACCTGTTTGAAATCTGAGGAGGGCTTATGCTGCAGTATTATCTCCAACATAAAACCCCTCCTTTGGTGGGGGTTACAGTGGTATAAAATGGAATTTGGATAGTAGTATTAAACTTCAGCTCCATTGAACACAGTAGTATGTTTTCCATTTATAGCTTCAAGCTTACAGAAATCCTATCTTTTTTTATACTACTATCTAATCTTTTTTTGTTTTGCTTTATACTGGGACAAGAGAGAAAAACATTTGGAAATAAGACCACGACATTTCATTTTTCTTCTAAAATGTATATACATTAGAAGTTTAAATATATAATATGCTCAAATTTAAGTCAGCTTACTGTAAAAGGTCAGAGTTAACCTTACACCCAAATTAAGAGGTATATTCTCTAAATGCACAAAAATTTTCACTTCTAAAACAAATGAGATCCATGCACAGCAGTCTAAGAACAAAAATGAGTATGTACACACACATGTGTGCATACATACACACGCTCCTTAGTCAATCTTGCTGGCAGCAAATTACCATGGTAAAACCAATGCAATTGCTTACAATGGACCACATTCTGTCCAGATTTAAACCTCATGCATTTCCACTGAATTCATTGCGACTCCATGCTTGTAAATCAGGCAGAGTTCAGCCAATGTCTTTCAATTTTATTTCAGATAATACGACTTAAGGTTTTGAGGGTTTGTTTAATAGGATGTTTGTGATGCTTCCCAGGGATAACCAGGGTTGTGAGGCACCTAACCACCACCTATCCTTAGTGCGAGGAAGCCTTCCCTTTGCCTGCCAAGGGTCAGCTCCCCAACTCAACCAGCCGCAGGCACCACAAGTACTCCCCTCACTCAGACTCTGCCGTCCCTCTACAGGTAAGCAATAGGCAGTCCAATCTCAATCCACTGGACACTAACAGAATTCACAAACTCCCCTGCTGTCAGAGAAATAGCACAGACCAGCTTCAGTTCAGGATCTCTGCTCGGCTTAACTCATAGCACTTAGATTTGTTTACAGTGAAAACAAGTAAACATTTATTTAAGGAAGAACAGAGATTCAAGAAGAAGAAAGTAGAATTAATGGAAGGAAACGGTTACATATAAAATAAAATCATAACATGCTTTCTAGAGCCTAAATTTAGCTAACAAGACATTCTCCTATCTCATAAAATATAGCTCACTTCAAGTTTTTTCTAAGTGTTAAACAGCCAGACTGGCTGTGATTCTCCATTCTTAAAACAAACCAGCTAGCTGCTTATCCCCTAAATGAAGAATACTTGGGTATACCTCTCTACCGCCACAATATAGTTCCAACCATCAGTCATCTTCACTTTTAAACAGCATACCTGCTGTGACACTGCACCCCATATTCTTCATAGTGATATCATATTATATGATTTTAGCAAAATTATGATGTATTTGATGGAAGATAAGTCATGTGAGGTGTCAGTGGAAAAGTTATGATTTGCTGAATATGATTCTCCTATATACATATATGCATGTATCATTTTTGTATCTAAAGTTATAAATACTGACTATGTAGCTGTACTTCAAATGTAGTTACACCTGGGTAACACCCACTAGAGAAGATGCTTTCAGTCTAAATAGCTGGTTGTAA
The DNA here is from genome assembly GCF_009764565.3 of Dermochelys coriacea. Classification (NCBI taxonomy): domain Eukaryota; kingdom Metazoa; phylum Chordata; order Testudines; family Dermochelyidae; genus Dermochelys; species Dermochelys coriacea. Next base: position 152,585,607 of record NC_050069.1, on the reverse strand, counting down.
AGGGCCTATTCAGGGTAATGGGCCATGAGAAAGAACAATTGGCCTTTGGAGAAGCTTCTCTCCCACCTGGTGAGCCTTCTTGAGAATACTACAGACAGCCTATGAGTAATGGCTGCTAGGACTCTATAAGGACATGTGATAAGACACATGATGCTGGACTCTATCTTGGGATGTCAGTATTTTTCCACAGACTGGTCTGGGAACCAAGCTTTGGAACAAAGGATTCCCGCCATATGCAAAAGCTAGATAATACAGGGACTGACATCATCTTGGGTTCTTCACTCCCCACAGAAGACTCCTGAAAACACCCAAAGAACAAAGACTGAAATGGGGGAAGTGCTGGCTAAAGGAATTTCTAGCCTGTCTATGAAACACCTGGGGATTCCAAGCTGTAAAGCAAGTGTAGCTTGCCCCTTAAGAATCTGCAGTGTGCTTGTATCATTTCTCAGAGTGAGAATCTGCTCATTCATATCCAATCTATTTAGTATATTAAGATTAATTTGCATTTTTGTTTATTTGCTAGGTAATCTGCTTTGATCTGTTTGCTATCATGTATAATCACTTAAAATATATCTTTTGTAGTTAATAAATTTGTTTTTGTTTTAATCTAAACCAGTGAGTTTTGATTGGAGTGCTTGCGGAAAATCTCTGCTTGTTTACCACAAGTGTGCATGGTTCTATTCACATTGAGGGAGAGGTGGACTGGGTATTAAACCCATATACTGGCCAGATTTGACCAGGGCAGGACGGTACTGCTCTAGGTTCCTAGGCTGGGAAGCTGGTGGTTAAAGATCCTGTGTGTAACTACAGCTGGGTGTGTCCATACCTATGTGAATGCTGATAAAAGTGCAGGCTGGAGGGCTCTGCAGCTTGTCACAGCAGTACATGTGAGAGGGAGCCCAGGCTGGCAGGTCAGGGGGCTCAGTGATGCCCAGTTCCAGGTGGCACCCCGGGGGGAACCTGCTCCTTGTTTTTTCCTGTATACAATCTCCCATGGAGATTTGCAATCACTTGATTACCATTTGCTCAGACTGTAAATAGGCATGCATTGTGAAGTATAAATTACTCAGTTTACATACAACCAGATATGTAGATAAGCATCTTCTGCCTGAAAAAAACTTGTTTATCTCTTTGTGGTGACCAGTCCCAACTCACAGACCTTGACAGCATAATTTTCAGTATATATACATAACTCCTTATATGTTACCCATACACATATTTTGCAATGGTTATGAAGATCATTGTGACACAGGCTTTCAGTAGAGAACTTATATGATACCCTTTGACAAACTATAGAGACCAGCCCCAGAAGATCCCTGCAACCCCTCTGCCAGTGGGCACCAAGAGGCTCCTTGATCACAATGTTAAAACAGAGCAGAGTTTAAATTGGAACATTCATATACAGTTCTGGGACCTTATTACATTCTCTTTTTTTCTCTCACTCACTAGTTTGAAAGGAAACATTGAAAAATTTAGTAGGACACATAAAGATGGACAGTTGTTTATTTCACTAATTTCCAGTAGACATGAGCCTGAGCTGCAAAATTTGGATCTAGACTGTGACCTCCTCTTAACTCCGACAAAATTCAGGGGTTCAGATTTGGGATTCTGGTTCAGCCCACTATAAGCATATGGGCTAGCTGCAAAATTTGGGTCTGGATCCAGATTTCAACCCCCTCCACCAAAGTTCAAGTGTATTTAGATGTGGTCTTTTATTTCAGGGCATCTTCAATTCCCATAAGTGAAAATGAGATGTTTATGACAGTGTTGCTTGTTTCTTATATGTAGTTTTATTGGAATTCTGCAGCACTATAAATGGTAGTATAAAGCACATCTCCACCATAGTTTGCAAGTATTTCTAAATACAGAAAAGAGCCAATGTGGGATGTTTTGGAAATCTGCAGTCGTGTAGGGCTGGGAGGGCAAGCAAGGTAAGAAGGCAGAGGAATAGGAGTAGGGTGTAGGGAATATTTTGCTAGATAGGGAGGAAGCAGGAATGGGTGGGAGGGAGAGATGGGAGACAGGTCAATTTGGCTCATGTCTCATCTTAAAAATTTAGATAAAATAAAAAAGCAAGCTAAAATTAAACTCCCTTGAGCTATGTGTGTGGGTATTTGTGCATGTAGGACTGTGGGGATTGTTGTGCATTTGAATCTTGAGATCTGAATCTGCCATTACAGTTTTGGTTACAATTACATCCAAAATCTGGAAAAGCCTATTTTCTGATTTCAGTTTATATGTAGCCAAAGTCTTCTGAGAACATCTTGAAAGATTTCATCACTGTTAAATTTGAATTCAAACTCCAGCCAGGATTTTCCCTGTAATCCTGATCTGGACCAAATATTATTTCCTTGGCATGGGCCATGGGTACCATAGGCTGGGTGGACTGTGCCTCCCCAAACAGCCAGGCATGGCCTCTCTCACACTCTGCCCCCAGGACCTCTGCTTCTGCTCTCCTATGGCTATGGCCTGGGTCCAGAGGCTGGGGCCACGCTGCCCTCCCTCCTGGAGGTGGAGGGGCTGCAGCGGTGCCACTCATTCTCCGTCTCAGCACTCTGGGGCTGGCGGGGCTGCAGCAGCAGAACCTGCGCTCCCTCCCAGTGTTCTGGGGGTAGGGGGACTAGTCTGGGGTGGGGGCCATTGGTCATGGTGAAGGGGGATCTGGGCTCTGGCGGGGGTGTGTGCAGGGCCGGAGGCTAGTCTCCCCTAGACAACGGTTCATGCACCACCCATGTTCCTCGGCCCATCACTACTTAGAGCTTGTAACGTCAAGTATTCTCATCCAGAGGCTTCTAAGGTAAAGGCATTATATGGAATTGGGTATGCAGCACTATGAGCTATGCTCCTAGATCCATATTTATGTGCCTAAATACATGGCCTAATTTTCAAGGTGCTCGGAGCCCAGTAGCATCCTTCTGACTTTTTGGAGGAGTCACAAAAAGGGTAATGAAAGATCTTAAGGAGTCAGAGAAGGAACATTGGTTAAAGGAAAAATTTAGTTAAATAAATCCTTGTTTTAATTTTTTTTGTTTATTAAATCATTTAAAATAATTATTAGTGTTCTTAAGCAGTCTGTATTTGAAAAAAAACCCTGCAGATACTTCTGCAGATTTCCCCAAAATGTCTGTAGAATCTCTGGATGGGAACTTTGTAGAACGAGGTGGGCATCTCATAGATTTCCAGTTGCTCTGATTATCAGCACTGATGAGATTAAGTGGGTTTTAGTTCCCTTGACTAGAAAAGCTAGACTGTAAAGAATTCATGCTGGAATGTTCAAACACAACTTATGTCAAAGTCAGCTCTCCCAAACCTCCATTCCCAAAGATCTTTCAGCCTTCCTAGATTATCTTTCTTCCCTTCCCCAGAAGACTCCGATGTTGAAGAATAAAAATGAAATATCTTATATTTTATAAAATATTGCATTATTTACAGAATATTTTTATTTCCCTTATTTGCATTAACTTCAGTGGGAGTTCTGCATTTAAAGAGCTTGCAAGCTTTTGCCCCAACTTTGTAAAAGTTCCTTCAGAGCATCCAGATGACAGACATAATTATCTTGAATGGCTACTAACTAATGTAAGCGTGCAATTATTTTAAATGTTCCTCACAGGATTTTCTTAGTAAAGTAGTTTAAATTCATAAATTCATAAAATTAATGCCAACGTGAGTTAGACATGCTCTGAATCCAGGCTGATTGAAATCATTATACTGATAAAATTATTCAAATATCTTTATTGAAAGCAAGGTAGTCAGAAGTGCATTTTGTTGCCTAATAAATTGGTATTGGCTAGACTTTATAATCTTGAAACATAATGAAATCTCTCTCAACTCTTAAAGTAGCAGGTTACCTAATAATTCATATAAATAGTCTGAATCCAGTCTTAGGGATATATGGAAAGACTTTCTGCCCCTCATTTCTATCTACACATGGGTACCAAGGATAGTCCACATACCAGTGGCCTTAGATGGTGATAATTGGTACTTGTCAGAAACCAAATAGTTGACTGTGATGAAAGCATCTTCAGCCACTATTTTTTAAAACACAGTGAAGTAAGGCCAACCCAAAATATACTCAGTCATAGATTATTTTATAAGCCCATGGCAGTGTGTGTGTGTGTTCGTGTGTGCATGTGTGTGTGTGTGTGTGCTGGAACTAGATTTGTGGCTCTATATGTGCACATCTGGAGGAAGAAAGGGATCCCCAGGGCCCTGAACCTGGCTATATCTGTTCTGAAGCCTCATAATTTTCTGCTTAGCAGCCAGTTGGGCAGAATCTTAAAAGAACATCAAATAGACACTCATCTTGATAAAGCAATTATGTTGTCAGATCTCTTGATGAGCATGAACTTGACAAAGCATGCTCCAAACTTGTAATTCTAGCCTACAGTTCACAAAAGCTTGAAGAGGAGATCTTTTGAGATAGATGAATTATCTAAAGATATGGCTTTTCATGTTGCTTTTGGGCCAAATCCTGGCCCAGAGTTATTTAGAAGTAGGGGCATGACAGCCCTGGGGTTTGAGGAAAGAAGAATCTTTAGCCAATGAGCTCATTGTAACTCCTAGCTGACAGTTTCATTTAAAAATTGTCAGCCAAGACATCTGACTTAAGATTCTGGCCTTTTTCAAGTTCTTTGTATCTGTCATTCAGCCATAGAACCCCCTGGTGAAATCCTGGCCCTAGTGAACTAATGGACAAAACTCCATTGACTTCAGTAAAGCCAGAATTTCTTGCCCAGTCTCCCTCCTGTGGAGTCAGAGACATTACACAAAGCTGGTACTTCCCTGATGTCATCCCAAAGGACCCGAGAGGTCAATGTTAAAAACTCCACCCAAAATGTGTGAGATGAGGCTTAGTATCTGCATAATGACTGCCTGTGGAATGAAAAACCCTTAAAAAACATGAGGATCCCTCTTTCTGCATGGACCAGTCCAGGCATCTATGAGCAGGGGGTTGGACTAGATAACCTCCTAAGGTCTCTTCCAACCCTAATTGTCTATGATTCTATGACTGGGCTCTACATCACAGAGGAAACAGGTCCAGCATTTGGCTTTATAGGAGGCATAATCAAATAATTTTGTGTAATAGAAAAATAAAACTAGTGATGAGCAGAGAATTTAATTTTAGATTAGATGTAGGTTAGTGTTAGCATTAAAAGCCAAATGAGAGGAAAGGTCCAGGTGTGGCACCAAACATGGGGAAGTTGTATTTGTAAGATTTTAGTTCAAAATGGTAGAAACTTTGTGAGAGCAAAGTGGATCAAGATATTTTATTTCATGTTGGGCTAAAACATTCTGGGCACTGTCAGAAAATAATAAGAATATTATTATTTTCTGGCATATCCTTATTAGAATTGGAAAATAAATCACTTTTCAATTTTGGATACTGCATGGAACAAAAATTGAAGGGGTAGATCTGGATCCCAGGAAATTCTCTTTAATTCAAGTTTCTAATTGAAAGTAACTGAAATTCAAGCTTCCAGTTTTGGCCCAGTTCTAACTGCTGGTATACTCTACAGCTGTAAGTTAACCTAAATTATGCTACTTCAGTTATGTAAGTTACATAACTGAAGTCAACGTCACTTAGGTCAACTTACAGTGGTGTCTACACCGCACTGTGTCAACGGGAGACACTCTAACACTGATTTATCTTATACTTCTTGGTGTGCTGGAGTACAGGAGTTGACAGGAGAGCACTCTGCCATCGATTTAGAGGGTCTTTACCAGACCTGCTAAATCGACACCTCTCACTGATCACAGCAATGCCAGTCTAGCTGTAAGTATAGAAATGGCCATAAAGCTGTAAAGTTAGAACATATTTTGTTGAGCTCTTTGGCTATGGTTTTTCTTTCTTCTTTAGATATTTAAGATTCCATTATTTCAATAAAATCAAGGATGACCACCTGTCTGGAGGTACAGGTATTGAATCAGAACAGTGTTTTGCGCTTTCCTAGAAATTTTACTAGCTCATCTTCTGATGCGGTTTAATTCATGCGAAGATATAAATCTGACACATTCAAGTATTGTGTGTTCAAGCGTTAGGTTTCTGATACAGTAAATGGAGTCCCTTGACTGTCCAAGTGCATAAGTGGTTTGAAACACCATCATAATCCCTAGGAAAATCCTGCTGATAGATGCTGGTGAGTGGAGACATCTTTAAAAGATAAAAGCATATGCTGTCATAAAAGGTGTTCTTTTGAGAGGAATTAACATGAGATACCAAAATCAGTTCTTTCAGATTAACATGTTACACAGTCATTAGTAGTTTCCCTTACATTTACTTAATGCATTTCTTAATTTTTTTCCCAAGGTACTTACTTTTTCAGTGGGGATAGTCTTCTGCAGGAAGTACTCTGCCCAGGTTTTAAAGGAACAAACATAGATAGAGTGAGTGAGCAGAGCAAGTAATATTGTTTGAATGTAAAATTTGTATTTCCCATACAAGGCTAGTACGGATGAAATAAACTGACCTGCAATAACTGGACAAACATCATTTGTAGTAAGCTTTAATTTGACAAAGTAAGTAGGATACCTTGTAAACACACATTCCAAAACACAGTAGAGATGCAGTGCGGTTTGCAAAAGTGCCCAGCATTGGCCTAGCTCTGCTTCCACTGAAGTCAGCTCCATGCTGAGTGCTTTTGAAATTCTCACCCAAAGTATAAATGGCCATTTGTAATAAAGAGTTATACAAATATATCACAGTTCTTTTATAAGAAATTATATGTTTGAATTAATAAAAATTAGTTTTCTAACCAAACTTATGCAGTTTTGCTCTCCGCAGAGTCTACTCCTGATTAAGTTGCCTGCCTTCATGTGTATCCTGTCTCCAGAATGGAGATCTGACGGTCATTCACTTTCACATACATTTAAAGAATTGAACAAATCAAAATTCAGCAGTTTTGATTCATAGGGATTTGTAGAAAACATCTTTCTTATTTTACTTAGTCCTTCTGTACTACCTGGTCTGGTCCAGTTTCAATAGGGGCCCCACAACTCAAAAGAAAATTAATCCCCAACAATTTGTTTTTCTTTCTAGTTTTGTGTTTTAACTGTACATGGTACTGACCCAAAACTATGGATCAAATCACCATGGACCTTGGGCAAATGAGTCTCTGGATTTGAATTTTATGGCTGGGGCCAAATCTCCCTCTCAAACAATTCTAAATCAATGTTTAATTAATAATTAAAGTTTCTAGACTTGACCTAAATTTAGGTCCCAATCAATTCAAAATTAGACAAATTTTACCTAGTTTTGGCTATTACTACTCCTTAATTAGCACATTCTACTCCTTATTCCTCACAGCTGTTTACGAATACTGAAGATGACTAAAGAAATACAGATAACTGTATGAAAAATAAGAAGTACTAAAGATTCCAGTAAGTGAACTCAGTGACAATCTTATCTGAAGCTGGGCAATATTACAGTTTTGTATCACTGTATTCAATAAGCACATGGGAGATATTTAGGATTTTCCAAGTGAAGTGTTGTCTTAACCCCCTGAGAAAGGCTTATTGCATTCAGTAGGCCAGATATTCAGGCTTTGATTTTTCTTTTAAAATGAAGTCAGGCCAACATTCCTAGCTCAAAACATTCACCTACCTGACATGGATTCACTGATTCCACAACCTCCTATTAGCCAAAGAGTGGGATGGTTTTTTCAGGGTTTTTTTTTTTTTGTCTTTTCTTTTGTCTTTTCTTATTTTACAAAAACTGTAATCTGTAGCCATGAATGATTCTTTTCACATCCTATTGATTCATGCAGACAGGCAATCAGCGGTAAAGAGATTTTTATTAACTTGGAAGCCCTGAACCCTTAGTTTCATCATATGGGACAAAGAAGGATGGACGTGTCAGTATATCTATTATTTTATATATTCCAAATAGGGATTCTGAACTATTTACACTTTGCTTGGAACAGTATTAATAAAAGTCAACAAAAAGCAAAACCCAGCATTCAGAAAAACTAGCAAAAAATGTACAGTGCTTGTTTCCTTATTTTGACTGTCTGAAAAGAGGCAACTACAGCTGACATCTGGTTTCTCCACCATCTGTGTTAAACAAGGCCAAAGTGAAAAATAAAGAAAAGTGCACATTTTTTACTTGTTTTTTCAAGTACTGTCTTTTGTTTTGTGAACTCTCAGGTGGTCTGTGGAACTATTATCTTTCCATAGTTCCTTGCTGAATACAAGAAGGCCATTTAGTTTTAGTAGATACACCAAACTGGTCACTTGATGTACAACCTTGTGGCACAATCCAAGTAAAAATAGCAGTGAATATATTTGTTGAATTTCTATTGCATATGCTACAAGAAAAATTGGCAGTAAATGCCATATTATGTACTCTTATGGCAATCCTTTGGATTCAATTGGGTAGTACTAATATAACTAAAAGAAAAAATTGAGTCTTCGTGTTAGCAGTTCTTTCATTCAGACATTTATATTCTATTTGTAACGTTTTGTTGGGGAAGTCAGAAGAATATGTAAACTAATTTTTCTTCACTTTTAAATACTTTACAGTTGAGTTCAGTGACAAAGATAAGCTCTAGACTTGCTCCCATTGAAATCAAAAGCAAAAGCAGGTCCATAATTTGTGTATGTTTTTTCTCTGCAAATTCACTAGAGAGAAGCAAATATTTTTGATACAAGCAGGTGTATAAATAAAATAGCAGTGTTTATAGCCATGACTTAGAATAAAGAACTTTTACAGGAATTAGTATAAGCAATGCCAGTTTGCTGAGATGCAGATTATAGCAGATTTTATGTCAAGTATGCTCATTCATGTAGGAAAACAATGAGCATCAAAATGACTAATCTGCACTGAAATTTCTGTATGTCATTCTATAGGAGTTATAAATATGAAGCAGAATGACGTTAACCTAATTTTTTTATACCAAACAAAGGCATCATGTGGAAACAATGTCATAACATCAGATTTTATATGACTGTTGAAACTTGTCGCCTGCGTAATTTGTACTGTAAAAATATTAATACAGCAGGAGGCCATAAATGATTTATAAAGATATAAATAGTAAACAATTCTTGCATTTTCATTTGTTTATTATTGTTAGCTTTTTTAAAAATACCCTTTATATAATGTAAAAGACTCAAGACAAAGGAGCTTGCTCTGTTCCATATATTTTAACTCTACTTTCAAGTGAGACAGATAAATACTGAACTGGCAGGCATGTTTGACATCAGCTTGGTTTCTGAAATCAAACTACCAGGGAAGTACAAAGAATCAGGTTAATTTACATTTGGTGTTCTTGGCATTAGTGGCATTGCTGTTGTCATATTTTAGACCATAAAAAGCTGGATAATGTAGTGGTTTTGAATGTATTGGTATAGAATCTGTTTTTTCAGCTTTATGACAAGTGAGGATTTTCCCTACATCAGGGAAATCTGCAGCTGCCATATTGGGGCAGTACTACATTCCCAAGCCTCTGAAGAGGCAGTGTCTCTAGGGGGGAGAAAGAGAGGACAACTATTGTCTAGTGGCAAATAAAGTACCCTTCTCTTTCAACTTAATATCACCTTTCAATTTCATCAATGTGCTATGATATATGCTCCCTTTTCTTAACATTAAAAGAGATTGTAGTATATGTAATACTAGTTTGTGCCTCTAGGATACTATGTGTAATCTGTAGATTGACCTTTCACACAAGGAATAGCAGAGTGGAGTCACAGTAAATGGTGTGCATGTTATTGCAACAGCTTTGGTGTGGTCTCCATTACTGATCTTTTCCCAACCTTCTCAAGGCATTGTTAACCACATATTCCAGAAAGACCAGATGTAGTACTGATTTCTATGGTATCACACAGGATACTGCCCCCAAATTTGACACACAGCCATTTAATGAATCTTGTTTGCATGGTCTGTTAGCTACTTTTCAATCAACCCGCCAGTGCTACCCAAAACAATTCAAATGATTTTTTCAAGTACAGTTTCATGAGTTGTGGTATCAAATGGTTTATGTCTTGGGAAATATTTTAATGTCACATTATTTTAATCACTGAGTAATCATCTGTCTCTTTAAATAGTGATGACAAGTAAGGACTTTAAGTCCCTCAGGCTAAAAAGCTCATGCTTCTCTCCACTATAAATTAGGGCATAGTAGGGCTTCCCTTCTTCCCTTCTTTTTACCTGATTATCACTGGAAGTGATGCACTTCTCTAGAATTATTGCCTCCTGTTCAGTGATTGTCCAGCACTGTCTGTCTTGCTGACTTCAAAGAGGAGAAGGAGTAGGCTTAGTTTGTCCTAGATTTGGTCTCCTGGCAGTCAGAGGCATACTCACAAAACCCCCACATGTCCCAGAGCCCAGCCACAAGACCACTACTGGAGGCCTATTGTATACACTACTCTCTGAATTTCTACAGTCTCTCTGTATTGCTTTCTCCTGTCTTGGGAAAAACTCCTCACACAGGACTGATGCTGATAATTCCCTCATGACATCCTCTTCAGTTGTCTCAAACCTCCTGTAGTTTACCTTATTGTGTTAGCTTGTCCTGAAACCACCACCAGAAAATCTGAGGGAATCTCCACATCCCAGGAGCTCCAGACCCTCCAGTCAGGTGGTAGATCTGATCTGGGGCATTTGGTTAACATACAGCTAGTTTTGAGATTCTGGGGTCATAAAATTCTGTTGATCTTGTTGAGAAATGAAGCTTGACACCAAATATGCCTCGAGTCACCCTGACCCTTCTGCAGCCAGTCTCTAAAAAGAGATGAGAGAGAGAGGGGAATTAGAGTTATTTGGAAGTAGGGGCATGACAGCCCTGGGGTTTGAGGAAAGAAGAATCTTTAGCCAATGAGCTCATTGTAACTTCTAGCTGACAGTTTAAATGAAACCCTAGAAAATTGAACCTAGCTCTTTTTGCTGCTGGCAGAAGCATTACACATGTTAAAAAACACTATTTCATAAAGTGAAGTTAGTGCTGTTGTTGCATTAGAGTATAAACCAATGTATATATCCTCTGAGTCCACAAGTTGCTCAGCATGGCATGAGGTAGACATCAACTGCTTCCTAAACCATGGTGCCATGCTCCATCTGTTGGGCCCAGGATTGTTCTGTGGAATTGCTGAAGCCCTAGGACTGCTGCTCCAATTTGGGAAGAGGAAAGACTTGATATATAGTTGTTATATTGTCTAGAGAGGGTGGGTTCTTTGATATCATGACCAGAGCTGGTGTTAGGAACAAGCTACATAAATGGCTGCTTAGAATACTTATTATTTAGGAGCAGCTCTCCCCCAACAATTACCAGCTGGGATATTGCTGGGGGTCAGTGGGACTGTGCCTTCAGGACAACCTTCCCACACCACTGAGGCAGCAGCCAGAGCTTTGACCACTGTATCAAAGTCTCTCTGACTCAAACCCAGCTAGGATAGCTTTGAGGGGAAGCTACCCCTTTAATGGTGCATCCTGAATCCCGGGGAACAGCATAGACAGCCATGGACTAGACTGCTGCACCAGTGTGGTTCTGGTCCAGCCTGGCCTGGCTACTCTCCCCATCAGTCATGGGGGTGGAGTGTGTGATGGCTTATACTCTCCCTCCCCTGGGTTGCCACCTGATGTACTGGGGTACCACTGAGCCCATTTCTTCCACTAGCCTGGGCTCCCTTACACGGTCCTGCTGAGCGAGGCCCTCAAGCCTCCTCCAGCACACACACAGGTACAGACACACGCAGCTGCAGAAAGACACAAACAGTGAGATCAGCTGTGCATGAGAAGACTCAGCTAAGGAATTGCCCAGCACTCAAGTGCACATGCCCTCTGGAGTGTAAACCCAAAATTGTATTGTCTTGCGCTGCACAGAAAACTGTACAGCATAAGCTAATTGAAATTCACCCTCTCCCTCAATGTGGAGAAAGATATGCACAGCTTTTTGCCCCCTCCCCCACTTATGAATTCCACAAACTGGGTTTTGAGGAAAACAAAACATGTTTATTAACTACAAAAGGTAGCTTTTAAGTGATTATAAGGGATAGCAAACAGATCAAAGCAGATTACCGAGCAAATAAAATAAACACGCACACTAAGCTCAATACATTAAATAAACTGGTTACAAGTAGTAATTTCTCACCCTAAATTTTGTTTTAGTCATTTCTTTCACAGGGCAGACACTTTTTCCAGCCTGGGCTCAGCTCTTCTCCCTCGCCCCCCTTTTTGTCTTTGTTTCTTAGATGTTTCCAGCTGGCATCCTGGGCAAAGATTCAGTGAAGAAAGAACAAAGATTAACTCACTTCCCTGCCTTAAATAGGATTTACCTATGGTGGGAATCCTTTGTTTCCCAGTTTGATCCCCATCCCCTATTTGTGCAAAAATATCATAACCTTTCCAATGATACCTCACATGACTCGTCTTGCATAAAACGCATCTTAGTTATGCCATATTCGTCTCATAACAATATCTCTATGAAGAATATGGGATGTAGTGTGCCCCCTTTAGAGTGTCTTCTTCCAACACATCACTGGGTAGAGGAGGCCTAGGGGAACAAAAGGTCTCACACCAGCCCTCCTGATGAACAATGTCTCACATCCCTGATTGCTATTTTGCAGCTATCAACAGGGAGATTGTTTGGGAATTTTTGGCCCAGTCAGTCTCCTCAAATATCAGTTCACAAGGAAGAAACCAAGGGGATGTCAGGATGGCACTACTGATGCTGACTTCAATCCTTTGGATTCAAATACCATACTTGGCAATTGAGGAGGGCAGAGCAAGGGTAAGCTCTTCAAAGTGGGAATTACCTTTTTGTTATGTTTTTGTACATTGCCTTACACAGTGGAGCAGTGATCTTTGATTGATCCCTAGTCAATACAAACAATAAATAATAATAAAAAGAAGGATCATTTGCTAGTACAGGCATAAGGATGGGAAGCTATGCAGTTGCTCTTGGTTTCCAGAATAAATATGTGGTTAAAGATCTTGATAGTGCTATAGTACAGAGCTACTGAGGGCTCCATTCTATGGCAGCTGCTGGACCCAAGATTTGGCCCATAGTTTGCACAGTGGTTTAATTGTATAACAATCCTTGAGATCTGCTGAGAAGAAAGGAAATATTTAAGAATAATTTATTGTCATTATAACATAGATCTGTATATATTTTAGACAGAATGGCTGTGTTAAATTCATAATTGTGCCCCGCGTGAGATTTCTGTTTTATCTGGGATTTAAAATCTCTTGGCAGCTACTGTTAATGAGAACAAGAAATGGCAATTTTTATAATATTTCATCATTTTGTAATCAGTCTGACAAAATCTTTCAAGTTAGAGAGCTCATTTTTACTGCTATAATAAAACATGCATTTTTTTTTGTTGCTTGATTTTTTTCCTGGCACACTGTATATGAAAATTAAAGGAAAGATTTACCCTTAAAATAGAGATTTATTCTGGACACATGTGCCTGAAATTGTGAAAAGCATGGTACTCCAATATCTGTTTATTCCATTACATCATATATCCAATTAATCAAGATTTGAATGAATATCAAGATACCACTTTCATTTTGTCTGCTTATTAAATTTCATTATGTGTAAAGGCAAGGTGTAATTGTTAACAGGATGGATTATGCTGTAAATTTTTTTTTCCCTATAACATCATCCCTTCACAAGTCCCCTTGTTAAAGTGTACTCAGGGTGATATATTATGTTAGGAAGGTTTAAAACATAAGGTGACAGTGACCTTCCCTTTAATTAACTATGATGGAAATAAAGGTGAGAACAATGATGATGAAGCTCTCCTGGAAACCATAAATCATTTGCTGCATTGGTAGACAGAACACAGCTACAAAATAACCTTTTAATTCACAGGTTAAATGAGTGTTTCAGTGTTCTGAATTCACCATTATTTATTTAAACACAAACTCATCTTTGAATGACCAAATGATGAGGCTGTTATATCTACTTATTTGGCTTTTAAAATACTTGAATTATTTAAAAATATGTTTGTATGAAGCAGAAATATTTAGCAACTGTGTAATAGCAAAGTAACATGGTTACAAGTTGGAGTTGCAGTTTTCTCTTTAGAATTAGAATTCTTTGCAATGAAGTGTAAAAGACTGAAAGCAATCAAATGCCTTTCTGTAATGACTGTTTATTTTTCCAAGTGTGTACTGACTTGTACCAGAACATTTTTTATGACATTGCTGATTAGTAGGTTGCATCTTTGAACATCTGATAACACATGGTTCCTAATATTAACTACGATTATAAACATCTTTCATTTTTTTCATAAGATGATTTCCTTTTAAAAAATATTTTATTTTTGGTAGTCATGGATATATAACAGTCAGTATAATGATTGAAGTAATACAGTATTAGTGTAACAAGAGCACTTAGATATGGATTACATTTATACAGGAGTGATACATATATTGACTACTGTCAACTGCTACACAGTAATCAAAACTAAGGTGAAAGTGACATTTTGGTTCTTAATTATCAGCAGGGATCCTTGCCTCCCCGAACATTCCTTTGCACTCACCTAAAGGCACACCACCCACTTCTTTTTGTAAAACTGGGCATTTGTCCCATTTGTTCTTGCCATCTCTTGCCAGATAATCAGTTGGCAAGAGTAAATGGGACAAACAACCAGTTTTACAAAAAAGTTGTGACGTCCGGGACAGGGCTTAAAAAGAGGACTGTCCCGGTCAAAACGAGACTTATAGACACCCTAGTTCAACTGATACCTAGATATATTGTGCTCCTTTACATGTTAAAATAGTCTACATGGGAGGAGTTGGGCATGGCCCCATTGTCCCTTTCAATTTCACTACTTATTACTTTAATTTGATAAATTACATGCATCATCTGTCAATGAAATGCACTTTGTTAATGTGTAACATTTGTGGGAAGCAGTGTGGTCCAGGGGAGATGGTGCAGGATGGAGACTTGGATTCTATTCCTGGCTCTGATAGGGGCCTGCAGGGCAGGTCACGTCACCTGTCTGTTGGGAAGGTGATGTGACGAGTTGGATCACAGAAAACCCCTTGGGAACTGCCAACTGATGTGCTTAGACTACTTCTGAGCTGTTTTCCCTGCCAGCTTGGGACTTCAGAACACTGCCTGGTTTAAGCCAGACATGCTTGGCTGCTGCAACTCAGACCCAGGTCTAAACCACGTCTCCTGAAAGGTGTAGGCTTAACTGAAAACAGCTTAAGAAGTGTTCCTGTCCAACACTCAGATGCCCAGCTCCCAATGGGGTCCAAACCCCAAATAAATCCGTTTTACCCTGTATAAAGCTTATACAGGATAAACTCATAAATGGTTTGCCCTCTATGATAGAGAGATATGCACAGCTGTTCACCCCCCTCCCCCGGTATTAATACATACTTTGGGTTAATTAATAAGTAAAAAGTGATTTTATTAAATACAAAAGTTAGGATTTAAGAGGTTCCAAGTAGTAACAGACAGAACAAAGTGAATTACCAAGCCAAAAAAAAAAATAAAACACACAAGTCTAAACCTAGTACAGTAAGAAGCTGAATACAGATAAAATCTCACCCTCAGAGATGTTCCAATAAGCCTCTTTTACAGACTAGTCTCCTTCTAGTCTGGGTCAAGCAATCACTCACACCCCTGTGGTTAGTGTCCTTTGTTCCAGTTTCTTTCAGGTATCCTTTGGGGGTGGAGACGCAAGTCTATGTCTAAGAAAGCTGAATACAGATAAAAACCTCACCCAGTAAGCTTCCTCTTACAGACTAGTCTCCTTCTAGTCTGGGTCCAGCAATCACTCACACCCCCTGTAGGTACTATCTTTAGATCCAGTTTCTTTCAGGTATCCTTGGGGGGTGGAGAGGCTATCTCTTGAGCCATCTGAAGACAAAATGGAGGGGTCTCCCAGGGGTTTAAATATACTTTCTCTTGTGGATGGACACCCCTCCCTCTCCCTGTGTAGAATCCCAGCTACAAGATGGAGTTTTGGAATCACATGGGCAAGTCACATGTCCATGCATGACTCAGAACTTACAGATAGCAGCCATTGTTCACATGCTGCCTTGAACGTCCTCAGGTAGACTTCTTATGTGGATTGGAGCCTTCCAAGATCCATTGTCCGTTAAGTGTTTCTTGATTGGGTGCTTAACTTGCAAATTCCTTTCTAAAGAAGCTGCCCAAATGCCTTACTGAGGCTACTTAAAATAAAACAAGTACACAGCCAATATTCATAACTTCGAATACAAAAATGATACACGCATACAAATAGGATAAATATATTCAGTAGATCATAAACTTTTCAGAGATATGTTACATGGCATATGTAGCATAAACATATTCCAATTATGTTATATATACATTCATAAGCATATTCCATAAAGAATTATGGGGTGCAACGTCACAGATGGGGCTTGCCAGCCATGGCAGGCAGCCCCTTTAAGAAGGAAAACTCTGATTCCAAACGAAGAATGTTACTATATGAACCAGAATATATTGCTGTTGAATGTGTGGAGAAAAGCCTTGTTTAGACAGCATGACTCCAGCCTCAGCCATGACCTCCCAAGAGAGTTGCATTCCAGTGGAACAATGAATCTGTTGACCAACAGGAGTGCGAGGGAGTGAATTTTCCCAGCAGCTGGGCCTGAATTATGGAACTCACTCCTACATGGAAGAAAAATATCCCCAAAACTCACATTTTGAGAACTAAATGCAAAACTCATTTCCCTGACTTAGCTTTGCCTCATATACGTTCTTTATAAACACCTAGACACACAGCACACTCGCCCAGTCACTCACATTGGCAAACATAGTCCAACAAAGGAAAATCTATAGACTAATCAATCTATTTTTCCCACAGACTGAGAAGGAGGGAAGAGGAGGAAGGGTGAGAAAGTGTGTGTGAGAGAAAGAGAGATTGCTGTTATTCTTCAAAATGTACTCAGATAGAATAAATATTACACAAATATTCAGATAGACAGATGTATATATAGGGAGAAAAAGTGAGATAGGGAAGAGAGATGAGGTGGGATAAAGGAGGGAAATTAGAGGATGGTAGTAGGTGTGAATGGGATTATTTCTTAAAATATAGGCCACATCTTCAGCCAAAGTGAAAAAAGATAGTCCAAAATGTAGTAATGACTTAGACGACTCAGCCTTGAAAAAAGTGCCTCAAAAGGAGAACACTGCCAACTGCTTAAATTAATGAATCTCATGTAACGTTATGCATTTTAAAACAAATACTTAACGGCTAATTGTCAAAACATGAAATTTCGTGTTCTCTTTGACCTGTCATTTGCATTTACTGGATTTCAGCAAAGTCCTGTTGACTTCAGTGGAGCTATACTGATTTATACCAGAGCCCCAACTCAGCTGGGTACTTAAGGTCATGTGGAACTTTAAGATTTGAGCAGCACCATTTAAATCATGAGGTTATGCATATGCTTCAAGTGAAGTATGTCCTTAAGTAGTTTGCTGAACATGGCCTCAGTTGGGGATCTGAGCCAGTGTCTTTTCAGTCCATAATTACTGCTTACAAAATTAATGAAAAGACTTTCACTGTGAATGTAGTGTAATGGCAGACATTTCATATTTTATATCAATAATAATAATAATAATTAATACAGTTTTAAAATCTTCACAGAGTTGTAAGAGCATTAACTAATTAACCCTTACAATAGCATTGTTAGTTAAGTACACAACTACTATCTCTAATTTTGGCCCAGATTCTGATACCCTTATTGATATTAGGTAGCAGCTTACTGCACAAGTAGTCCCATTCACTTTTATGAGACTATTTGTGAAGTAAATTAAAATTTAACATTCATAAGAGAATTTGACACTTAACACTTTACATACTTGCTACATATGGGGAAACAGACAGTTTAAATGATACCATAGCATTTCTGGGAAAAATTATACAGGGTATGCTGGCTCCTGCCATTAAAACCCAGGCACAGAGCCACAAATAGCAGAAAAATACAATTTACCCCTCCTTGCTCGAGGGTGGGGTGTGTGTAAGGATTTGCTTCTTTCTTTTAAAGCCTCAGTGTTAATCTCGGATATTACTGTGTGATAACTGTAGGTAAATGTTGCCTTTTAAAGGAAACCTCTGTATAACATAGATGTAAGCAGGGTCTGAATGAGTTCTCCCCTGACAGCTAGCTGGGTGGAGGAGAGACTTCAGGAGCAAACTGTATTTACATGAATGCACCTACTCTGCAGAGGTATCCAGAAGACAGGAGCTGTGTTGCTCAAAAGTGATCAACTTTGGCTGGTGTTGGGTTACAAATCACTCCAGTACTGAATGCAGGGGTAGCAAATGTTGTTACCCATGTTGTTATCTTTATTGCATGAGTAAAGGAGAACAGAACTGTGCTGAGCCTGTCCTGATTGAGGAGTCACCCTCAGTTGAAGAGAACTTGCTAAGGCAGGGGCTTGAATGCCAGACTCCTGTGAAAGTAAGAGAAGTGAGAACAAGTGTCTCAGCCAAGAATTAGGGCCTCTCTCTAAGAGTCCCTGGTCTGGTTTAACATGTTTTTCCCCACTGTTCAAAGTAGAGCTAAAAAGGGTCCCTGGTCTGGTTTGACATGTTCTTCCCCACTGTTCAAAGTAGAGCTAAATTAGAAGCTTTTTGTTATTTTAAGTACTCAATAAGAACTGAAATGCATCCGATGAAGTGAGCTGTATCTCACGAAAGCTTATGCTCAAATAAATTTGTTAGTCTCTAAGGTGCCACAAGTATTCCTTTTCCATTTATGTTAAGGCAGTGTTTCTGCCCAGCCTGCTGAGAGCTAAGAATCACTAAGGGTATGTCTTCACTAGCTTTAACATGGCTGTGTAGTTGCAGCACCAGCGCTGGGAGAGAGCCCTTCCAGTGCTATAAAAAGCCACCTCCACGAGGGGAGCAGCACTGTCTACACCGCCACTTTACAGAGCTGAAACTTTCAGTGCTCCGGAGGGTGTTTTTTCACACCCCTGAGCAAGAAAGGTGAAGTGCTGTAAAGTGCCAGTGTAGACAAGCCCTAAGAGACTGATCTATAGAGGTCACAGCAGAGACAGGTGGCAGCAGAAGGTGACTGACAGGCAGCCGGCGGGAGCAGCTGGTAAAAGTGGTAAGCAATCGGCTGGCGGGGCAGCCAGGAGGCGAGGAACAGCGGCTGGGGCAGGGGATTGGACTAGATGCCCTCCTGAGGTCTCTTCCAACCCTAATATTCTATGATTCTATGGTGGGGCAGCCAGTGGAGAGGAGCAGTGACTGGCAGGGTGGCCAGCCAGCACAAGTGCTCAGATGGTAGAGAAAGCCAGGTGCCTTCTTCCCTGGGTGGGAGGTGAACTCACACAGATGCACCTCTGAACCTAAGGACCTCATTGCCCAAGGACAACTACTGTGAGTGAGGTATGATGAGGGAGCAGAGAGTGGCACAGAAAAGGAACTTTTGATTGTAGAACTCAAGGACATGAGGCAACACTCTGGGGTTGGTGTCCTGCTTACAACATTATGTTTTTGAACCTTGCTTGTGGCATTTTCCCTAATTACTGTTGGGTGACTTCTCTCTTATGAAAAGTTTCTTCTCTACACTCAGGCTCTGTGCTTGTGAATGGGGAAGTATTGCCTCTCAGAGGTGCCTAGGGGTGGTGTATCATTTTCCCAGGTTATAGGGTGACGGTTCAAGCTGGTTCTGTGTTGTATTGTTGGAAAGGAACCCCTAGATATTGAACCTGGCCCTGGTTGCTGCCGGCTCCACCTGGCAGAAGGGTTACATAAAGTTATCTGAAATGAAAGAGAGACACATCCTCTGCATAAACACACACACATTGTCAGTATAGCTGATTGGAGGACAACAATTTCATTTAGTAGCAACTTTTGACATTTCAAAATTGGCTTTCATGCCACATTGGAAAGAAAACACAACCTTTCAAACATTTTTATGAAACAGAATTCTGTTGAAATGTCCATTTTGAGAGTGAAACCTGAGCTTTCCAAATCAGCTTTTGATTTGGGAGAGAGAAATGCAGAGTCCAGGTTTAAGACCTTGCTGTGTCTGATTCAGCATGATCTGGGATTAAAATCTCTGTTCTGAATCTCTCTCTACAAAAGTAACCACAGAAGACTCAATGAAAATTCTCAAAAAGAATAGGTGTCTGCAAACCACTTTGACAAAATGAAATTCAGTCAAAAATGTTCCAACCATTTCTTGTTGTCAGTCACAATATATGTCATTGCTGGGGACATTTTTCCTCTGCATAAAGTTCCCTTTTCTCAGAACTGGAGAAGCAGGTTTGATTGAATGGTTTAGAATGAGACAAGTTAAGGGTAGGGTAACCGAGTGATTAGAAAGCAAAATACATCAAGCTATAAAAGAGGAAAAACTTAACCGCTTTAAAGACCCCAGCCCCCCGTGAATGGTTATCATTCTACCACCGGGAAAGACAAGCCATACCACAGAATTTTATTTTCTGAACGACTTAGTTTAAAAACTGGAAGAAACTAGAACTACAGTGGAACTTGTGAAAGTCAAATCAATTTGACTGAATCTTTTAAAAAACAGATTTAGTTTAGTTTGTTACCATTTTAATACTTTTTTCCATGTGCAGTGCTAATCAGGCATGACAAATAGGCTCACCTTTGAACACACTTTGCACTAATAATGTCATAAAATACCTCCCTTTAATTGTTACCTCAGGCCACACTCATCAAACAAGCTCATAAAAGGAAACTAGTGACAGGTTTCACTTCTGCTTGATTTATGAAAGAATTCTCACCTATACCTGGCCAGTGTAATGTTTACACTACTGTTTTAGCAATGACTTTTTGATCAAAGAAGCAATATATTATGCTTTTCACACCATTCTTCACAACCACCTCAGCCCAAACACACACACTTATAGCACATTGTGATACCATTGTAAATGTTTTTCACTCAAGAAAAGACAGGGAGCTCTAGATTTCCAGTATGGGTAGCAGTCAACCATGATACAGTAGATGTTCCTTTGAGCTGGATTAATAATTCACAATTAATAATTTATTCAGCAATGGTTGTTATTTTTCTCTTCACAAATTGTCTTAGTGAAAATTCAGACTTTCTCAAATTTTTCATTATTCAGAACTATTCACCAGATAATTTCTGTGAATAGTTCTGGGTCTATATCTCCTTTTCAAGGAGTTTATTGTGAATATTTGATCATAGAAATTCCAGCTCCATGATTCATCATCTAAATCATATGATATATTTCTCCCAGATTGGAAGAGCGTAGGCCAAAATTTTCAAATTCATGATTCAGAAAGTGCTGAGCACTTGTTCTCTGAAAACCTAACCCCCTTTCCAGTATATCAAATTGATCATCCAAAACTTGAGACACCCAAAATCCGTAGTTACTTTTGAAAATCTTGGCCATGTCTCTTAGAATCAGAATTCTGGAGATAATAGTCACAGGAAGTAAATACTAAATTCATTTTTGTAAAAAATCATTTAAATGTAGTTGCTTCCATGAACATTCCTGCCACTAAATTTGTTTCCTAGAATGTTTGTAGAAAGTAAACACAAAATAGAAGTGAATAGTCAAAGCAAATTTATTTAAAATGTAAAATGACTATGAGCCAAAAAGTTTGAAAGTATTCACTCAATTCTAAAATTGGTGTTGTGTAAGAGTTCATATCTGCCTGTTTTAAGTAGAAATGGTCCAAATCAGAATCTCTAAGCTCAACTACTTCAGGTTTTGTGATGGTTTGGACTTGAATCTAGATATCAAAATGTAGATACAGTTTTGGTTTTAAATTGGATCCAAAATCAGGAGACTTTTATTCCAATTCCAGTTTAAATGTGATTTAAAGCCTGAAAGAACAAACGTTTTTGCAAGATTTCAGCTCAAAATGTTTAAAATCCCATTAGAGCTGATGATCTGATGAGATTTTTACTGTTCTGTGACAAAATCTTGTGACAACTGCCCTTGAAATTGCTTGCAGAACCTTTTTAATTTTGAACCTTGCCTAAATCTAATCCCATTTCTACTTTTAACAAAGTTATCACCCCTGCTCTCTCTACATAATGCATTAGTACTGGTATCTTGGATTGATTCTGTCTAATTAAATTGATCTAGTTGCCTAGGCTTGTAACTGAAGCAATATGACAGATCATTTGGAAAAAAATGTGCAAGATGCACAATCAAATATGGAGGGCATTTTTCCAGTTAATGGAAAATACAGGCTAGTAATTTAATGCAGTACATTCTGTATGTGCATCTTTTTATGTTAAAGTGTGTTATACACTGACATGACTGTGTGTGTTATACAACAGATGGCTCTGTTGTTGGGTTCCAGGCTTTCAGGGCTAGACTGGGCCCTTAGATATTGCCCCAGGAGGATTCCACCCCTGTTCCTATCATGTTATTGGAGGGAGTAAGTTACGTTATCCCTTTCCATGGAACTTTCTCCCCCATCACCCCCTTGTGTCTGGCCAGCTTTCTGTCTCTCCCCACCTACTTGCTAAAGGGTAAGAGTATTGGATGCATAGCACCTGCTCTCCATCCTGACCCTGGAGCTGCAGTCCTGCCATCCCTGATGCAGCATCAGAAGAGAATCCTTCCTACCTGTGCTGCTGTGCATAGCTGAGTTAAAGCTAGGGACTATCTGGCCCACAGTGATTTCCATAGCAAATATGAACTATTTACAAGAAAAGAGAGGTGTTTTCCTCCTCACTGTCAGCCCTGTAAGCTCATCCTGGATTCCGAGAGTTAAGCTAGGTTCTTTTCATGCCAAGTATCATCATAAGTTATAAAGGTTCTGAAGGCCAACTGCGTCCACATTTACACCAGTGAAATCTGATTATGTCCACAATGACACCTATGCTAGCTTATTGCCATCAGTGCCATCCTTCCTTGTTGTCAAAACTACAAAGCACATCCCATGCTTCTCAAGTGCCCAAAGTCCCAAAAGACCTATAACAAGCTACCAAAACATCCCGCTTCCCTTTACAACTTCTACAATGCAATTAACCATAGTCAATACAAAATTCTGCATAATATTAAATCTTCAAAAGAGGGGTCCTCCTGAAATAAATGGAATTTAATATCAAAATGTCTCAAGAGATATTGTACTGACTGCATTAATACTGAATTGCATTCCATTCAACAATAATAACCTAAGTTTTTTAAATTATTGGAACTGCAGTATAGTTTTTTTTTTGTTTACCACACAAATGTGCTGCAGAAATCAGGGGATCTTGTCATAGAGATTTTAGGCCTAAGTTTCCACAGACTGCATATGCCTTTATCATAACACCATACTAGGATATTAAGGTATTTGAGAATTAGCCTTTATCAGTTGAAAGCTGGGGCATACAGTAGTACTTGGCAGTGAACATTTTCTAATACAGTATATCATTTGGCTGGATATATTTTGAAATATTCAGCAACACTCAGTGAGCAGGGGGAATATTATTAAACGAGTTTGATCTAACTGGAGATAGTTCTAGTTGATTTTAATGGTGTTTAGGGAAAATGACATACAAAATAATTTAAGAGGTTGTAATGAAAGCAGATTGTAGTTACTAGATATTCACCATTAATGAAAGTTGCTGTTTTCATAGCATACTCTTTATAAGCCTTTTTTCTCAACTTCAGCTGTTTTGTAAAATGCCGATATTTTGATAGACTGCATTTCATCAGAGCATCAGCCTTAAATAATGTGGCTCCAAAGTGTGTGTGAATGAGGCTACTTTTAAGAGTGAGCAAACAAAAAACAGAAGTTTGCCAATATCAAATATGGCATACATCTAGACACACACATTTAAACACAGGAAATTGTCACATCAATTCAAAAATATTATTTCTAAACATGCTAAGAGAATGCAGTTAGATTGTCACCAAAATTTTATAAAGTTGTTGCTTGCAAGGAAGAAGCTACCAGATATAATTATTTTCCAAAATATATGAAAAGTAAATATCTGACGTAAATACTTAATTTTTCTTTCCACATATGAAAATTTCATAGTATGCATTCAAATGACAGCTGCAACCACCTGGATTTGAATTCTGGTGGACAAATTCTTCCCCAAATCAAGTAATTCCAACATGATATTTGTTGGAGCCCCTATTTGCAGTGGATTGGTGACTATTCAATGTTAGAAGAAAGTGACCCTTTTGTGTGATCCATTACCATTTTCAAATAGTTCTCTCTTCTCAAAATAGAGAAGGCCCAAATGCTCAAGGAAATTTTGCCCCTTGTATAGCATACTACTGAATCTTGCGCACAGATCTCCACTGTACTTGATAAAACCAGAGAGGTTCATCCACTTTTTCAACCATTCTCTCTGTTTGCTACAAGATTTCTTGGAAACATGTATCTATCAGTGCCTGAGCTAGGCTCTCCTTCTCAGTGTATTTTTGTAAGCTTGGGAACATCATAACTTTAATAAGATCAGCATAAACTCCCACTTCAGGCTTTTTGTATTGGTTGAGGTGCAGATGGGGGTGAGCAGAGCTGTGCAAACAGTGGATTCTTTAGTGCACTTGTAATTCTGAAAAACAATAGTAATTTAAAAAAATCATTTAGCATGAACAAAAAAACAATTTTAAAAAAATGTTTGGATGAATTGAAAAGCTGAAAAAACCCCAAAACATTTTGTTTGTTCTAACCTTAAATGTTTTGGTTTCATTTCAAACATTTAAAAATATTTTTTGGTTTTTAAAATACAATTAAAGGAAAGTTTGAACTAAAATGTCATGTTCCATCAAAATATTTCAGCCTTTAGAGAGACAAGTAATATCTTTTATTGGACCAATTTCTGTTGGTGAGACAGACAAGCTTTTGAGCTTTCGCAGAGCTCTTTTTCAGGCCTGGGAAAGGTACTAAGAATGTCACAGCTAAATACAGATGCATCCGATGAAGTGAGCTGTAGCTCACGAAAGCTTATGCTCAAATAAATTTGTTAGTCTCTAAGGTGCCACAAGTACTCCTTTTCTTTTTGCGAATACAGACTAACACGGCTGCTACTCTGAAACCTGACATATTTCAATGGATCATTCATAGTGAAGTGGCCAATTAACAAACACACACATACACACACACACACACAGAGTCATACAGGGGAAGGAAGGGAGAGAGAGGGATGGAAGCTGTGGGTTGTTAGTGGAGTATAGATTATTGTAATAAGTCATAAATCCAGTGTGAGAAATTCCAAAAAGTTTCAGTTACCAAATCTGCATTTTTCACTCATAAAAAGTTTAGCACAATTTTTCCCTCCAGCTCCAGTAGGGAGCAATCAGGAAGAGAGACATATTAAGAGTAAAAAGAAAAGGAGGACTTGTGGCACCTTAGAGACTAACAAATTTATTTGAGCTAAGCTTTCGTGAGCTACGGCTCACTTCATCAGATGCATTCAGTGGAAAAATGCATCCGATGAAGTGAGCTGTAGCTCACGAAAGCTTATGCTCAAATAAATTTGTTAGTCTCTAAAGTGCCACAAGTACTCCTTTTCTTTTTGCGAATACAGACTAACATGGCTGCTACTCTGAAACCTGATATTAAGAGTAAGACTCCTGAGCAAGCTATACTGTGGGAAAAGGAGGAGCACCATGGAGGGGCTAAGTGGGCCAAATCCTCTGCTAATGTAAATTGTCATATTTAATGGCGTGATGACAATATATACCAGCTGAGGATCTTACTCCATATCTTTAAGACTGCCCTAAGAAATGTGGAGAATACACCCAAATTCTCTGCAAGTTCTTGGGCTCTCCATGTCCCCCTGATGGCTGCAAACTTCTCCCCTGACATGGATAATGCAAAGCCACATGTTTTATCACTCTCCATTTCTACAGTAAATTTAATCTTTGCTAGGGTTTTCCCTACAGGCAAAGCATCAGGCCTCTACTCTGGAAGTTTCTCAGCTGAGGTGGAAGTGGATAGGCTGAAGACTTTATACTAGTCTTGATAACAGTTGTTTGATCTATTTGCTTCCTGGCAGATGAAGCATAGTGCAAATATTCCATTAAGGTTGGGGGAAAAGGAAGACTACAACAGACAAAAGTAAGTACTGGTAATTTTAATTTGTCATGAGTTATCTGGGTAGGCAGAAATCATCTGCATCAGGTCCCCTTCCTCACTTCGTATTCATGGCCTCAGTGTATACTTCTGTTTTGTGAGCTTTATTTACCTCAGTGGACATTATAGTAGAAAACAGAAAAGTAACTACTAACCATAAAGAAGAATACTCTGTTCTTCTGCAAACCAGCAAAACTTGAACTGAGGTATTTTTGCATGAATACATCTACCCTGCATCACTTAGCCAATGGAATGAAAAAGTACTTTGTACTCTGATATTTTCTTGTTCTGATTTATTCAGTTGACATTGGAAATATGATAAAGGAACTAGTCAAGGATTCATGACTTTGTAAACAATGCGATAATGAAGTGCCAATAAGGATTTATAACTAGAAGGTAGTAAGCCAGTCCCCTATCCCTGTCCCAACATGCAAACACAAAACATTCAATCAAATATGACTTATTTTATTGCATGTATCATCAACTAACTTTACCATTCTTTAAATGATTTTTTTGACCTGCTCCGTGGCAGATGGAAAAGGGATGTTCTAAAAGTTAACACAGTAAAACAGCATCTTACACAATACAGTGTGTGTGTGTATGTGATTAAAACTATGGATGAGCTGAAGAGGAGATGTTTGGATACAATCAGATTTAGGCTAGGTTATCGAAGAGGGTTCAAAGTTGAATCAAGGCTATTGAGTTCAGGCTTGAATTCAGTGGTGTTAAAATCATTTCAGCTGTGCTCATGAGGTTTCAGTCCACAATGGCTGAACCCTCATGAGATCAGTTATCCCCATGAGATTTCACTCATCACCAGCTGAATTGTCACAAGAATGGCTATTCTCATGGGATTGGGCTGCAACTGAAATGTAACAAGAAAAGGGGGACCAGATTTTTGCTCTTCCTCCACCTCTGATTGCTTTGCATTGCTGCTGCATTGCAAAGCAGCTTGAAAATTGGAGTAACTCACTACCTGGGGATTTCCATAGTCTTAGGGAGTCCCTAGATGACAGATCTAGTGTAAGAGTTTACACTAACCAGAGTTCATAATACAGAGGACATGTCAGAGCATGACTGAGAGAAAAGTATATTGGTATATTGGAGCCCAGCTATGTTCCATCCAGGGGCAGCAAGTTTGTAGAAATTTTGGTGGTGTCCAGAATCCCCACCCCCACCGCAAACTCCACATACACACCTGCCTAAGACTCTGGGGTTCAGGCGATTGGGGTGCACGAGGGGGTGGGGATGCAGGCTCTGGGAGGGAGTTTGGGTGCAGAAGGAGTGAGAGGTCAGGCTCTGGGAGGGAGTTTGCGTGCAGGGGGTGTAAGGGGTCGGGCTCTGGGAGGGAGTTGGGGGCGAGAGGAGGTGCGGGGGTGGGGGTATAGGAGGAAATTTGGGGGTCCAAGGGTGTGTTTGTGGAGGGGGTGTCAGTGCAGGCTCTGGAAGTGGATGGCAGGGTTTGATGCTTACCTGGGGCACCCCCTCCAGCAGTGGCTCCTAGGCGGGGCAGGCCAGGGGGTCTCCTCACGCTGCTGTCTCCAGGCACCGCCCCTGCAGCTTCCTATTGGCCACAGGGGTGTTTGGGGTGGGGGCAGCGCACAGCAGCACAACCCCCTCACATGGGCTGCGAGGACCTGCCAGCAGCCACGTGGAATGAGCGCACAGGAAGCCGCTCAGCCCCGCTGCGCTGCTGCTTGGCGGCAGGAGCCCCCGGCCTGTTTTAAATTACCTGGGGGTGGCAGGTGGGGCCGTGGGAAGCGCGGGGGGAGTGTGTCTGTGCGGGGGAGGTGGGAAACTTTGCTGGAACCGGGCCCCTGGGACAGGAATATTCCTGGTGCCCAGGCACCACGGGCCCACAGAACTCGCTACCCATGATTCCATCAACCCATAAATGCAGATGTTGGCCTTTGAGGTCCGTTGTAGCTTGCTGTAATGCGCACATGGGAATTGGGTGTGGCATAAAAAAGGCATAAAGCCACCTTTGGCCACTAAGCTGCACCAGGTAAAACACCACCACAACTGAAAATCTGACTGTTGGTCTATATAAAAGAGTCAGGTTTTAAGACCTTGCTTCAAGATTAGAGTTGATCAATGCTTTTCAAATTTAAAAAAAAAAAGTGATCTTTTCCCTCTGATTCTCAGCCAGCACTAATGAAGACATTGAGCTTTTCTTCTGACTCATCCTGGTATCAGGGTCTAAGATGCTGCATAAAAAGGCAGAGTATTTTGTTGATTCACTCTTACAGCCAGACCAGATGGATCCTATTAGCTCCAAACCAGAGTATAAATAAAAAAGATCTGAATATCTTCCTGAAGCAGGGAACACAGGGATAGGGTAAAATAATCCTGTAATGAACAACTCTCAAAACAGCCCAGCTCAGGAGCAAGCACAGGCAGGAAGCTTATGTTTCATGTTACATAAGTCAGCAATAAAGGCTGCTTCAGGAAGGGAGTTAGTAAATACACAGGTTTCAGAGTAGCAGCCGTGTTAGTCTGTATTCGCAACAAAGAAAAGGAGGACTTGTGGCACCTTAGAGACTAACAAATTTATTTGAGCATAAGCTTTCGTGAGCTACAGCTCACGATGCATCCGATGAAGTGAATACACAGTAGATGGGGCCAAACTATGTCAGGAACTAGATGGGAAAGTCACCAGCTAACAAGGTCCCTACTACTTTTGGGTATAACCTTGAAACAAAACTATAGGTCTGAGGTTGGTTCTAGGCTTTCAGACCCCTCTTCGCCCCTGCCGCCCACACATCTGAAATGGAATGCTTGACTTCATGATTCTTTGGTCCACCTCTATTAAAAAAAAACATGTTTTTGCTTTGTGTAACCTCATTGTAACAATTTTCAAAATTATTTTCCCCTGTATTTTCTCTTATAATAATGACAAATGTTTGGATAGTAGGAACTTTAAACAAAGATTTTTAAATTTTCTCTCTATTGTTGTTTGTTTATACTGAGAGAAGTATACTGGACAGACTCTGTCCAGTCTTCTATCTGTATGTTTTATATTGTTGTATAATGATGACAAAATATATTTAAAAATAATTAAAAACTGATTAAATAAATAATTTTATACACTTTTTATGCTTATTTTTAGCTTTTTAGTTTTTGCTAAGTTTTATGTTTTTACCTGAAACTTTTTGAAATTATCTCCATCTCTTCAAGTATCAAAACAATAATTTGTGTCAATGAACATATGCTTTCAATATTTAAAACAAGGTTGTGTTTTGTGCTATTGCTTTGCCTTGTTAGTTCTTACACTTGAATTGTCCAGAAAGGTTGTCCCTTTCCACTATACACAAAAAAAGGGCAGACATAATTTTACCACCTATTGAATGGATTTAGCTAACAGTCATTCCCAGCTGAGAATGGCTAGATAGCCTTCTATTGTTCTCTTGACAAATAGTGAATGTCCTCAATTTACAGTGTCTGACCTTGACTAATTGTGTAGAATTGGTGCAGCTGTCCCTGGCTCATTCAATGTTGCAACAGAAGAGCATGTAAGAAACTTTAAGCTGCCTTCATAAAACTACAGTTTGAGAACTTCATCACTGTGCACAAAACTTATTTTGTTGTTGTTTGTTATTTAGTCCAGTACACTTCCTTTGATAACATATTTTGACAGGCAACTTATTGTCACACTGTGTTTTCTTCCAGACTTACCCTTAATCTCTAGATAATACTATGAAAGCATTTCTAAAATTGCTAGATAAAATCATGTGGAAATAATTGCTCTATTATAAAACCCTCACCTAAAAGTGATGTGGGAAATTAAACTAAAACAGAAAATGAGGAAAGGAGCTTGCAAGAGACTGTTTGTGCTTTTTTTTCCTTCTTACCTGTATGATTCACTGTTGGAGGTTATTTTTTTTATAAAGGCTTAAATAAATTAATTTTATTATCAGTAGGAATGTTATCATACACAGAAGTACAGTACAAATTTTAATTCAGGGATACAAACTTTTGGAATTATTCCAAAAATCAGACTTGGTGGCATATTTTATGATAGTACAAATATAAATTTAAAGTATTTTAACTACTTATGATATATAAATAAATATATGTTTAAATACATATAATGTTAGATAACATTTCTAGGCATTTTTATTGGGAAATACCTTGAGCTTTCTTGTTATTGAGTTTGCTCAGTTAGGGTGAACATCACTCAGTGCAAAGGACGCACACAGTCCATACACTGTTTAAGTTTCACTTAGCTTTCAAAATAGGGCTTAAGTGGGACCTACATTTAAGTAGTGCATGGGCCTTGTGCAGGGGTGGATTTCACTCTTATAGCGAAACAAATAGTCTCTTCAAATTTATGTTTGGAACCAGGGTTCCATTATAAGTTCAATTTGTTGTCCTTGCAATTTTGGATTGACAGATTCTTTTAGCAGTGTGAGTGGACTCCTGCAAATACGTTACAGAACACTTGATTTGGTGAACTGCTCCTGTTCTTCCTCTAGTTTCTCCAAAAGAAAAGGTTTCAGAGTAGCAGCCGTGTTAGTCTGTATTCGCAAAAAGAAAAGGAGTACTTGTGGCACCTTAGAGACTAACAAATTAAATTTGTTAGTCTCTAAGGTGCCACAAGTACTCCTTTTCTTTTTCCAAAAGAAAAAGAAGTCCTGAATCCTTGGTCTATATTTCTTCCCAGATTTTCAAGTAAAAACTTAAAACAAAACAGAATAATAACCAAGATTTTCTAAAATGCAAGTTGGAAGTTGGGTTGCTAAAGCTGTAATTACACACTTACATAAGAAGTCTGATTTTCAAAACTGATGGGCACTCAGCATCTCCAATTGACTCCAGCACATCACTTCTTAAATCAGCAGATAGGACCAGCGCTGGATGAACTTTCCTCTGGGCCCGGGACTATTAGATTTTGTAGGGCCCCTGTATACAAGTCTTTTTCCTAATTTAATACAAAATGATCACAATTATGGCATCGAGGCAATTAACGCTATACTAAACTTGCCTTTTAATTAACATAAAGTTGTTCTGTGGTTACATTTCAGTCTTAAAACATGTAGAATATAGTTAAGTTAATTCAAAATAGCCTACTTCTTTACCTTAGAACAGCTGTTATATTAGTTTCTTTCTGGGAGGGAGGTTGGTGCAGGAAGGGATTCTGACCTGGGGCAGGGAGATGGGGTGCAGGAGGGGGTGTAAGGTGCAGGCTCCGGCCATGAGGCGCTTACCACAGGTGGATCCCGGCCGGTGGTGCAACAGGGCTCAGGCAGGCTGCCTGCATGCCTGCCATAGCCCCACGCTGCTCCAGGAAGCAGCTAGCTGGCATGTCTCTGTGGCCTGTGCGAGGGGGAGACAGCTTATCTCCGTGTGCTGCCCACACCCGTAAGCGCCACCCCCGCAGCTCCCATTGCCGGTTCCCAGCCAATGGGAGCTGCGGGGACGGTGCTGGGGGTGGGGGCAGCATGCAGAGCCATCTACCTCTCGCAGGGGCCGCAGAGACGTGCCAGCAGCCAGCCGCTTCCAGGAGCAGCGTGGGGCTAAGGCAGGCAGGCAGCCTGCCTGAGCCCTGCTGTGCCACTGGACTTTTAGCATCCCAGAGATCACGATCGACTGGCAGAGGCTTCAGGGTCAACCAGTCAATCATGATTAACGGGTTGGTGACCACTGAATTGCATATAGTTATGGATTTATTTTTGCAGGGCCCTTCTTAGCTCGAGGCCCTGGGCTGCAGCCCCGAAACCCCCTTGTTAATCCGGCCCTGGATCGGACTACCCTGTTCAACCCATACTAATGCTGGAGGGCATTTACTAGGGCTGCTCCCATGAGTTAATACTCACCAAGATAAGCAAGGGTTACATATTGGGTCCATAGAGTTTTATACACAACACTTCCTCAGTGTGAGCTGCATTCTGCATCTGTGACCTATATTGAGCTGTATAGTAGAATCACTTGTCTGAGTACTGATTACTGAACATCAGTAAAGGTGGCAGAATCTGGCCCAAGATAAAACAAGCATTTCAAATATATTTGAATGGGTAGTAATAATACATATACATTAGCATTTGGTAATGATTTCTTTTTAACACCATCTCCTCCTATATTAGGCAGTGTATGTAGGGCCAAATTGTAACCCTCCTTACTCACACTGGTGAGCAGATACCCCTGTGCATAATTCCACTGAAGTCAAGGGGATTATCTATGTGAGTTAGGGGTTTGCAATATGACCCGTAGTGCTGCCCATAGTTAATACTGCCCAAGCATTTCCATTACAGTTTCAGTTGCCTATAACTTTCACAATGTTTTCCCTTTGGGGATGAAATTTGGTAAGTTTGCTCTACATTAGGGAGCATTTCCCCCCAAAGTTTAATTAAAAAATGGTTGAGCCACAACGTGGATAGGTGGAGTCTAGGCTCTACCACACCACCTGCCACAATTCAGCCACTGTTGGAGGAGGAAGATGCTGAGTCAACACATTATTAAAAGGAGGGAACAGGGTTGGAGGGGTCAGTTTTGGCCCTGCACTGCTGGACTCTTTCTGTTCCCTCCTTCCCTGCCCTTCCTGTGAAAAATATGTCAGCCTAGCTGCTCCCTCCCTCCTTACCACTCCCTATCTGAAAAATACTGTCAGTTTGGGGGCAGCTCCCCTTCTTCCCTCTCTGGCCTCTCTCTGATCCCCCCCCAAGAGGGAAGGAGATGGGAGGGAAAAGGGAGAGTAACAGGAGGCCCAGAGCCGGGAGTCCCAGGACATCAGGTGAGTTGTGTTTTGTTGCATGTACACTAGAAGGAGAAGGTTATAATTTTTTTTTCAAGTATGAAGCCTGTTTATAAGGAAAGTTTTCAGACTGTGTGAATCAAATAAATTGGTTTAAAAGTACTCATATAATTTTTTCTGGATGTATTTGATCATTTCTGTGATGCCAGCTTCACACCACAGGGACCAGGAACTGGGGGGAGGGAGTCCTTGTTTAGCAGAACTCCACGAACTTCTCTAAGTTTGCTTGAAAACGTTCATAAATAATCTGTTATTGCTGAGTTGATTCATCTTCAGCAGGCTGAATAACCAACCTGAACGCTGGCTGTCTACCGTATATGTGTGTGTGTTTGTTTGAGTGTCAGTCTAACCAGAAAGAGGCTTTCAGAGAACAGAACAAAAGCAGTACACTGAAGTGTTTAATATTTCATTTAGGGATGGGAAGCTCAGTCCACTGACATTAATTAATTAAGGGCTGCCTAAAATAACAGGACTTGTGAATTGTTGTGCAGGTGGGTATGTCTGAACTCTCCTAGTTGTAAATATTTTAGAGCTGAGTTCTGCTTGGAATATTTTTAATAGGAGCTTGGAATTAACAAACAGAAGTAATACTCAACAGGTAATAGTTTTTTTCTGAACCAAAAATACTTTCCGCAGTGTATATGGGGCCCCATGCACAAACATATACAGTACATATAGGACTTCATGTAGAACAGAGATAACTGGCAAAGGATTGTAGAAGGTCTAGCTAAACTATTTAGTTTTCATATGTACAAACCACTGCTATGGGACATGAATTTAGTACAGCAATGAATCTCTATTTTTAAAACCAATTCAACATCTTTACTAGAGATTATATATATATGCCTATGCTTTCAACTATGTTAGAAATTGGCATATTATGTTTAGACCTTTCAAGTCTTCCTCAGGAAACTAAATTCACTAAAGTGCTTTAGAACACAACTTCCTGAAGTAGCAAGTAGCAGGACTACAAATTAGTGCTGCTCAGAAGGAGAAGACAAATTATTATAGATTTGATTTTACAAATCTAAGTTACAGAAAGTGTAAAACCCCAGTAGTGGGGAAGATATTCAAGGGTTAATATGGTTTCTATTCCAGCGAGTTTTGCTTGCCATTATTTTCTTTTTCTTTTCTCCCTTTTAACGGATTCATAGCATAAAATCTTCCTGGACACCTAATTATCAAGCCAGCTCACAGTCACAGCTGTCTGCTTGGAGAACCCATTAGATGCAGCAGTTGAAGCCTCCATAATTCCCCAAACTTCCCGGGTGTGAATATTAAGAAAAGATTTTTACATGTCATATGCAATTCGGAGGTGGTGTGAATGGCGTTGGAAATGACGAGCTATGAATGCTTGTCCATCATTCCATTCACTGGTTACAGGTGGTCTCATTTTCCACTTTCAGATATCGGCTAGCTATGACAGCAGGCACTTAATTTGCATGTTCGACAGACAACAAACGGCCCTGTGCATGTCAAAATAGGTGGTGATGCGTGACAGTTCCTACACAATACTGTCTCCTCTTTGCTTGACCTTTGACCTCCCTGCATGTCTTCTTTCACAATCCAGAAAAAAAATGCACTTTTCAGCTTTGGAATAAATTTGATACCAAATTGATTATTTTTCTTTCTTCGTTTTCTTCTTCTTCCTCCACCTCCTCCTCTTTTCTTGTAAAGAATGCATGCATCCAGACTTTCATCTTAACAGCTACAAAACTGCTAGAAGAGCCTCATAAAATTTAAAAATAGGTAATAGTGAAGGCAGGAAGCTGCCTTGTTAAAATTCATTGTGGTTAAATTCCTTGGAAGTTCTTTGTAAATGCAAATGTAACCTTTACAAGACAGCTTAAGTCAGGTTAATATTTGTTAAAAATAAAATAAAATTAAACTAAAAACTCACCAGAGTGCTTTGTTAATTGTACCACTGTCACATATAAATCTTAATATTTGCAAAATGAAATAGTTAATATTCATTCGTATATATTTTCCCAGTGTTTTGTGTGTGCCATTCAGTTGTTCTATTTTTCAGTATAACCACTGCAAGAATCAGTTTATTTAATTTGGCATCGTTACAAACCTGTAGAAATTTACAGTTTTAACTAATTAAAAATGCTGAAGCATTATTTAAGTGCCAAAATGTTTGAATGATTTTGGTCCTGCGCATTTTGTACGGCTAATTCAGAGTTTAGGGAGTTTGATTTGATTTCTGGGGTTCATTGCTTTTTGTATGCTGTGAGCAATCTTACATGGTTGTGTCAGGTCATAGGTAAAACTAAGACAAGCTAGATTTGAGTACATCTCAGTATTGCCGAGTTCACTCAAGCACCTGAATTTTAACTCCAAAGACACAAATAGCCCCTTGTAGAACCAAAGAATGACCATAATCCATCACAGATCTTATCTGCATCTCGGCTCTTGTTTTAATTAAGAATTTAAGCATGACAGCAGATAATCACACCTCTGGGGTGTTACAAGATTTGAGATACAGTTGTATATCCAATGCCCAAGTGTGTGATTATGCCACAATAACCTCCCCCCTCCCAGAGCTGTCCTATCAAGGGCCTCCATAATGGGCAAAATGTGTAATTGTTGGCTTAGACTATTGAGCAGTCTTGTCTAGTTGTTCAGCAATACACAGACTGTCGATGATATATAGCAACACTTTAAGGTGTCTTTTCTTTTCCTTATTTCATGTACATATTCTCTTTTCCCCAGAGCTTTTCTGTTCATCAGAATAATTTGTGTCTTGCATTAAGAAAAAAAACCATATAATTTAAAAACCTTCTGAAATACCCCTTTCTGTAGTGTTATCTAGGTGACATTTTCCTGATCTTATAATTTAAGTTTTAATTTTAAATATGAGAAGACATATCCCAAGTTTAGGTTTCAGAGTAGCAGCTGTGTTAGTCTGTATGCGCAAAAAGAAGAGGAGTACTTGTGGCACCTTAGAGACTAACACATTTATTAGAGCATAAGCTTTCATGGGCTACAGCCCACATATTGGATCTATTTCCCCATGTTAAATATCCTCACACCTTCTTGTCAACTGTCTAAATGGGCCATCTTGATTATCACTACAAAAGTTTTTTTCTCCTTCTGATAATCTTAATCTTAAACTTAATCTTAATTAATTAGCCTCTTACAGTTTGTATGGCAACTTCCACCTTCTCTGTATGTATATATATATCTTCTTACTATATGTTCCATTCTATGCATCCGATGAAGTGGGATGTAGCCCACGAAAGCTTATGCTCTAACAAATTTGTTAGTCTCTAAGGTGCCACAAGTACTGTTCTTTATCCCAAGTTTAGCTACTCACATCTTCAGCCTTATCAGAACATTCTAATCCCACCCCCAATCACCTTCCCATCTAAGGTGTTTCCATACTGTCATTTTAAACAGTGTTTCCAATGAGATCAATGAAATTTCAGCATGTACCGCATAGTAGCAGTGAAGCAATTGTACAGTATTGATCATTAAAGAGATATTTCTCCCACTCTCATGAGCACAAAGTACACATGAGATATACTAGTTTCATTGTATGGGCAAGAAAATTGTCTTCTCATGATCCATTCTTACTGCTGTATCTAACGCTACTCCCTTTGAGTCTTGATAACAGCTGTCTCCTCATCCTCTGCTGCTAACATCAACCCATGCTGTTGACAGGTGGGGTCCCACATTCTAGGTATTTATTTACATACCAAGATAATGAAAAAGTGAGGACGCCTGCTGCAGAATGGGACACTCCCAATTTTCTTATGGCACTGGAGTTTGTTTGATCTAAAGTCCTAAATCAGAGTGGAGAAGTGACTAAATTTAAGCTGCTCTGTAATGATTTATGAATACTATATGTTGACCTGCATATTGGGATGTTTACTGTATGCATGTTTGTTTAGCTTAATAAGGGGTTGTCAGGAAAAACAAGAAGGAAGGGAAACAATGGCTCAGGGTAAGGCATCCTTCAGCAAACAGTGAAAAGTTGTTAAGAGATAATTCCCAAACTATTAGCTTTGGAGATTTTGCCTTCTGACTCCAGCCTATTTACAAAATTAGTTTTGACAAGTAGAGCCCAGACCTGGGAAACAGAGGATCAAAAGCAGTTTAAAAAGGGACTCTCTCTCAAAAGAGGGGATACTTGTTGGGGGAGTTCTCTGAGGGAACCTGACTAAGATGCAGGTTTCAGAGTAGCAGCTGTGTTAGTCTGTATTTGCAAAAAGAAAAGGAGTACTTGTGGCACCTTACAGACTAACAAATTTATTTGAGCATAAGCTTTCATGAGCTACAGCTCCTGGGGCAGCTGAAGAAGCCAGACCTGCCCAGGTCACTATCACTGGATGGTAGGGGGTTAGGTAAGACAGAAGTGTGCAGACTGTTGTTTTAAAATTCTTTTTCTGTAAACACTTTGTTCCTATTGTTAAAATAAACAATACTTTGATTTTGAGAAGGCCCTTTGGTTCTGATATTCACCACTGGTCACAGACTCCTTAAGGGAAGAATCACAGGTGCCGAACCCAGTTGAATCTGCTGAATAAGCACAATGGACACAAAGTTACTGAAGCCTAGGGCCCGGTCTAAAAATGGCAGAATTGTGAAATTCCACCCTAAGAGAATTAAGGCATGAGGCCTGACACCTGAAGGGGTACACTCAGATACCCCAAAAGGGCCAGAGGGCCAGTGAGCCCTGGAATTGTAACAGTGGCAAACCTTTTTATTTCTTGTGTATCCCAACCAAAAATGGGATTAGTCATCAGGGATTAAATTTAAATATAAACACTGTTTCCTTTGCTTTGCTCTACTTGCTGTATTCCCCTCACTTTTCCCTAGCCACCCACAAACACACATACACTCTCAGCCAATCCATCCATCCCAATGCTTCCTTACATGTACGTGATGATCCTCTATCTCTTTTTTTTAGACACACCTCTCTCTTGCTTGTATACTCGTTTTGCCACTTGCACTTGTAAATTCAAGCTTTGTTGCACAATTTCCATGGGCATAGTACAGGGCCGTTTTTGTGCTGTGTTGGCAGCTTCTCTTCTGGTTAAGGAAGATTTGGGTCATGTGTCAGTGGTCAGGGGCTCATCCAGCTCCACTGATGTCAGTGTGAGCCTTTTTATTGACTTCAGAGGGAGCTGGATCAGGCCCAAAGAAAGTATGTGCCAGATCAAGTATATGTGCTTAAACTTCACACTCTTTGATTTAAGCCATCAGCTGAAATGTTACAATGCAACTACAAGGTCACTAGATAGCGTGGGATTCATTTGTATAAGAAGGTAAACTACAGAAGATCTTGTGACTCACCTCCCAGTCACCAGAGCCAGATTTTCAAAGGTATTAGGTGTCTAAAGATACTAGTGGGATTTACAAAAGCACCTAAGTGATCTAGGTGCCTAACTCCCATTGATTTCAGTGAGGCACTAACCTGCTTCAGCAAAGCCACTAGGTTCCCATCTGTATCTGTAGGCACTTTCAAAAATCTGACCCTAAGTGATTTAGATAATTATGCCCCATTTTCAAAAGTGACTTAGGCACTTAGGAGCCTTAAGTCTCATAGAAAGTCAATGGGATTTAGGTTCCTAAGTATCTAAGACACTGTTGAAAGTAGGATATAGCCATCTAAGTCACTTAGGCAAACTACCTTAGTACTGAGTTTATTTGGTTCTCATAAAAAATGGCAGAATTTTAAGGCAT
This sequence comes from Dermochelys coriacea, assembly GCF_009764565.3. NCBI lineage: Eukaryota > Metazoa > Chordata > Testudines > Dermochelyidae > Dermochelys > Dermochelys coriacea. The sequence continues at coordinate 152,547,200 of NC_050069.1, read as the reverse complement.
TTTAAGCATTAGAACTGGAGTGTGCAATTAGTTTAAGTAAAGGAAAGAGGAACATAGAGGAGTGAATGAAGACTGCTGATAGATCTCTGAGGTGCCAATCCGAATGGGAGGGAGGTCATAATTCCACCAATCTGTCTTCCCCTTTTCAATACAAGAAAAATATACGGATTAATTATTAATTACTGAAAATAACTACAATATTTACTTGCCCTCAGAGTTACCAAGAATTGCATATTTTTGAAAGAAATGGCACAGAACATTTACATGACTAACACAAAGTAAAGTAATTACTTATTACTAGAGATCCCATAAAGGTACTTAATATTTATTGGAAGCTACTTAGTAGCATTTCAATTAGTGATAATTGTAAAAACAAATCCTTGTCGTTGACCTCTGTTCAATAAGGACTACTCCAAGTGAATACATATTTCATAGGAACAGTTAAATTGCTCCAAAAAATATTGTATTTATACATACAGGAAAATAACTGAAGTCTATACTATTCTGTTCACCTATGTGAGAGCAGGTGACTGAAACTGGATGGATGTCTAGACCCACAGTTTCTGTACAATCATTTCCCACCTTCCTTGGACCCATGGAACCCCATCTATGGCATACGCAGAGACTGGGATCCATTGGGTTTTCGAGATAAGCATAAGGGCTGGGCATCATCTTCTCCCTGCTGCATCATTCCTGGTTGCCCCTGCACTCCATGATAAATCTATGGGGAAGAAGGGTGGGAAGCCTCTCCCCATCAGACTCTAAGCTTTCATTTCATAAACAAGTAATTACTTCTACCCTTTCCTTGTGAAGACAGCCTTGAAAACAAAGGGCAGTAGAAACCTATTAATATGGGTGAAAGTTTGTCACTGATATTTTTCCCAAAGGTAATGGGTCTACCTTACAGCCACCAAGTCACATGGAGAATTGTCCCTTTAAATCTTCGCTAAATGTGCTGGGCAAGTTATACACAGTTGTCAGTGCAATCATTTGGGCTCTATGTCCCCTGTAGCAGGGAGAAGGTGATATTACGGAGATCTCCACACCCTCTTTCTATATCAAATGAATCTGTTAGTTTGAGACTACCTTAAAGAATAATCTTACTGACCTTTGTAGCCTTTTACTTTATTTAAAGTGAATTTTATAATGTGGTATTACACCACCATGGGTTCGGCTTTGATGGCTACAGTTTCAACAGAGGGGTCGCCTCTGCTACTTGCTTCAGAGTTAGAGTCTCTAGGAACACATAAAGACCTAGGGTAGTGACCACACATACATTCACCAGTACAAAGTCTAGTAAAATAAGTTACAATTAAAGTTATGATTACCCAAGCATATAGAAATTATATTCAGACCTATGCACAAGTTACAAATATAGTTATACTCACATCCTTAAAATAGTGTTAGGGTCTGATGGGTCTCTCATGGCTTGATCATCAGTAGAGGGATAGTTCCTGCTAAAGTGTCATTGGGAGCTCAATTTTCCTGTTCTGGGCTTCCCCTTTTTATAATAGGTTTCAGAGTAGCAGCCGTGTTAGTCTGTATTCGCAAAAAGAAAAGGAGTACTTGTGGCACCTTAGAGACTAACAAATTTATTAGAGCATAAGCTTTCGTGAGCTGTAGCTCACGAAAGCTTATGCTCTAATAAATTTGTTAGTCTCTAAGGTGCCACAAGTACTCCTTTCCTTTTTATAATGTGATTCTACTTATACCTGCATTCTGTGCATGTCCATAAAAATGTCAACCATCTTTTCTCTTATTGGTCTGTGTCCCCTGGAAACTTAAGGGACCCCAATTTTCTATAGGCTGTGTAAGTGCCGTTTGTTCTCATTAGCATTGACGCACAACCTGTATCTTGTGGTTAAGACATATGCCTGAGACAGATGCGCCTTTACAGTATTTTTATGATCTAATATTAATCTTGTGGGTAATTTTGTGCAATATTACCACTTGATTCCTCTTTTCCCATGATCTTAGGGCATTGGGTTATTTCTTGGTCATTGGGTTAAGTCATCATTTCTTGTCTCCAAGGCCTAAAATATCTAAACTAAAGTCTTGCAGGCCTCAACCTATGGGTTCTTGCATTTCAGCTTGTCTTACTCAAGTCTAATACTTGGTTCCTCTAAATACTGATCAAAGTTATACTTTTATAATCCTACAAATTAACTCTAATTAACATACAATGAATATATGTAATGTAACATATTGATTAATCACAACATTACACAATAAATGGATAAATAAACTAAAATAATTGGCTACACCTTCCTCTGAATCCTATGTATTTCACTCTGTCTAGTGAATATAAATTTCCATGAAATTCCCTGTAAAAGCTACTACTACACAGTCACTGTGGACTAAGCCAATAACAGCATTGCTTCTGCTAGAGATTTGCTTCTGGGAGCCAGGGGTCCAGCAGTGCAGCCCCCTATGAGGTTGACTCCTCTCTTTGCCCTTTTGGGAGCTTTTTTACCTGCAGATTTCCAGGATCTGCTGGATTGGAAAGTATATTTGCTACCAGTTCTTTATCTGCTTAAATGCTCACACCTGAAACAACAATTAGCTGGAGACTCAGTGAGGTTGTCCTCACAAAGTTCTTCTCACTTCAAAGCACTTGCATTAGGAAGGAGGGATTTCTCCTTCATTTTGCATAGTCACAGTGTTCCCATTGGCTCACTGTTTCTGCTTAGTATGACACATCCTTAGAAGGGAGAGGAAAGATATGTCAAATCTGTTGAGTTGCCCACAGAGTTACTGAATATCAGGCCTCGGATTTTGCAGGACTTTTTGTGATTTCTGCATTTGCTATCCAGATGTGGTAGTATGCGTATTAACAGGTTGAGTATTTATAAATTCATGTTAGATGCAGAACTAGAGTTTTAGGCTGTCGTTGTTGAGCCTGGAATGTCATACGCAGCAGTAACAAATACTTTTCTATACTGGTGAATTATTAAGTCCTTTTGTCCATGAAATCTCTTTGTTTACCCACATACAGCATACCACTTAGAAACTTTAAATGTGTAAGATAGGCCCCCTAAGTACAGAGTAACTCTGAACTAGCGTGAGAAGGATTTTTACATGTAATTATCAGTCTGTAGTGAAGTGGACTGGCCCTCCCCAGACACAGAGGAAGAAAGTGGCTCCACCCTCTCATGGGCGGAGCCCTACCCCTAGCCCCACCCCTGGAACCAAGGGGCGGAGCCGGAAGTACAAAGGCGGGACCTGGACGCTCAGTCAGGGGCCAGGCACTGGAGGTGACAGATGCTTCCGCTGAGTTCTTGTGCTGGGAGGTGGCTGCAGGCCCGCAGAGTGCAGATGACTGGCCTGGACCACCTTGACCCTGGACTGACCTGACCCCAGGGGAAGCAGACGACTAGCCCGGACCAGCCAGGCCCCTGGACAACCCAGCCGCGCAGGAGACAGACAGCTGGCCTGGACCACCGACTGGCCAAACCCTGGCCGAGCTTCTGCTGGCAACTAAGGCCCCCGTTGTTCACCTCACCTCACCTCACTGGATCAACAGATACCCTTGGAGGGGGAGTGTGGAAGTGGCCCAGGGGTACTAGACCACTGTTTGGCTGTAACTCTGGCAGAGGGTGAGACAGCATGTTGCGGCATGGATCCCCGCTGAGGTGGTGGCAGACCCCTCTGCCACCCTCAGGGCCCTGGGCTGGGATGCAGTGGAGTGGGAAGGCCTGTGTCCCCCCTGCCTCCCAAGCGGTAGGTGGCAGCCTCCTCCTCCCTCAGGCTAGTTGAAGGAAAGCCTGAATAAACTGACTTTGGTTGCAGGCCCAGGCTGAGTGACATTGTGTCCTGCACAGCTCTGAACCAGAGCCGGGGCTCGTTTACTGTCTGCAGCCACACCTGAGTGCAGGTTGGAGCTGAGTGATGTTGTTTCCCGCCCAGCCCTGAACCAAGAGCTGGGGCTCATTAACTGCTTGCAGCCCCACCTGAATACAAGTTGGAGCTGAGAGACTTTGCTTACTGAACCAGAGCCTGGGCTACATGCTTATTTGCTGCTCCGCCTGAGGGCAGACGCGAGCTAAATGCCCGTGTTGGCTGCCCCGCTCTGAACCTGAGCCTAGGTTTATTGACGGTTTGCAGCTCCACTTGAGGGCAGGCTTGTGCCATACTTTGACAGGCCTCGCTGATTCCCTCCACCCCCACAGCAAATGAGGTCCAGAAACTGAGAGAGGTGGACTGGCCCTCCTCAGACCCAGGTGGCGAGGTACCCCGCCTTCAATGGACTACACAGTCCAAATCAGATTTTAAGCAAAAATCTAAGATTTCATGAGTTTATTTTTTACAGCCTATCTTTCCAGTCCTATCAAAATCACTGTGATTTATTCATTATGTATAACTTGCAACATTTGTGAGATATGAAAATTGCTGGAGAGATGTGGCTTTTCCAAATTTGAGTCCCAAATCACCTGTGCACAGTAAGGGTTTGGGACTATCATAGATGAGCATAAATCATGCCCTATGCTCAGATTGCAGTTTCCATGAAGTCTTTACTAGAGCCCTGCATGGGATTATTTTTTTAATCCCACTCCACGATTCCTGCTTCCACCCGCTACCGTACTGTATCTTGCATTTTTATCCTGCTCCCACCCACAAAAACCTTAGATCCCACAAATCCTGCAAGGGAGACAGATTCCCGCATGCTACTAAAAAAAACCAAACCCATTGGTTGGTTAATATATTATATATAGAAACTGAATTCAGACACAATTTTTAGCACTAAAAGAATAAAACAAATCTTGCTTAAACCATGTAAAAATACTTTAACTCCTATTATAATAGACATCAAATCTCTTTCTATCCCTTGCTTATATTTAAGTGTTAACGCTTTATTTTTTTTTAAAAAGAGAAACTTGCTTTACATTGCTGACAAACTGATGAGAGATTTAGTGTTTTCCTGCAAATTACTGTAGTCTGTATTTTTTGCCCACCCAATCTCACCTGCACCAAGTACATTTTACCCACCCCTGCTATTATGCTAGCAGGTCCTGCAGGACCCGTGGGATCCCAGTCCTGCTGCAGGGCTCTAGTCTGTACAGACTCTGACCACTTTTCATGATTTAGGAAAAGCACTACCAGAATGAAAAACTGTAGAGTTGTGACAGGTAATTCCATTGTATGTGGGATTTTGATATCTAAAACGTGGTTTTGGCTGATTTGTTACGAAAAACAAAAATGTCAAAATTTACCAGCAAAGGGAATGGAGCCTGACAGGCTGCCCCAGAGTCATGGACCCAGAAGCACTAGGAACCCAGACTGCAGAGGAGCCATGAGCCTGAGATGTGAGGCTAGTACTCCTAGGGCTTCTAGATTTCCAGTTCCCTATCACCCTGTCTGGGATGCAAAGGAAGCAGCACTGAACAGTTGCTGCGCTCCATAGAGTGCATGGAATTGGCTATTTTGAGTGGCCTTTCCACAGCCTTATAGAGAGAGAGTGTGTGTGTGTGTGACGAGAACCTTCTTGCTCAACCCTCCTTCCCCATGCACCCACTTCCATGTCAGTTGCTCGTATTTCATTCTCTGGGTGCATGTGATAGCACCATTTCATTAGTTCTTCAGTCACAATTGAGACTTTTAACCTAGACAGGGCCTAAATTTCTAGTGTAACAAAAAGCAGAAAAAAACCTTTCTTGGCCTTCATATGTCATAAAGAAGTAAAGCAAGCAAGCAAACAAAAAAAATAAGCTTTCAAGGGAAAGAAATTAAGGTATCTTTTAGCCAGTTTGCTTGGATTTAATATCTGTGATAGGGAGGAGTTGCAGTTTTTAACAAACCATAGATTGTTAAATTCCACAAATTATTCAATATTTGTCTTCCCTTAATAAGGGGTGGAGGAGCTGGGTTGAGGACCCCAACTTATCCTCTGAAACACTGGCCATTTTCCTTTATGCTTCCTCACGGTAAACAGTGTTTAGATAATTGTGAAAAGAAAAGGAGTACTTCTGGCACCTTAGAGACTAACAAATTTATTTGAGCATAAGCTTTTGTGAGCTACAGCTCACTTCATCGAATGCATCCGATGAAGTGAGCTGTAGCTCACGAAAGCTTATGCTCAAATAAATTTGTTAGTCTCTAAGGTGCCACAAGTACTCCTTTTCTTTTTGCAAATACAGACTAACACGGCTGCTACTCTGAAACCTGTCATTAGATAATTGTGGGGATTCTCCTGTTCATGAAGTTATCCCTGTATGCTAGATCTCTGAGCCCAAAAACTGAGTTAACTCCTCAGACTTTTAAGTGGGCACATCCTTAGTTTATTGTTGATCACAAAAATGTACATTACTGTACTATTAATGATTCAGTTTAAATGGTTGAAAAAATCATATCTTAATCTTCTTATAATAGCCTTACCTGTCCTACAGTGAATTTAATTTTGCCCAAGGGTACTTTCCACTGAAGAGCTCTAGAATTGTTCAAGCAGATGTGAGTGCAGTTTTGGGACCATTGTATTCTAGCATACATATAACATACCTAATAAGCAGAAATGCCCATACCTGTCAAAATAAACAAACAAAACAACAAACAAAGCAAGAGAGTATGGGATAATAGCATGTAATGGAAGTGGAGTGAGTTCATTCTTTCATTTTCAAAAGACAGAAAAATTGTATTTTTGCTAGAAACAGCAACATCAAAATGTAGTTCCAAATTCAGAATGCTTTAGAATAGAATTTTTCTGTATTTTTTAAAAAGCACCTTTCTCCACCCTCCCCACTTTCTACCTACCTTTTTGTAGCACTCACTTGTTATGGCTGGTTTCAAATTTGATTGTAAGTTCTCTTCAAACCTTTAGGGCAGCGGCTGTGTTTGTGTATTTGTATGTAACTTAGCACAGTGCCCCTCCCCCAAACCTGAGAAGTGGCTTCTGCACTGCAAATGCGTATGCAACAGTTACAAAAACCTGATTTTCTACTTCTTCCACTATCCATTACTAATAATGTAAAAGATCTCCATTAATAGTTATGAATAATGAAACCAGAATGTGGAAATGAGGACTTTGGAAGAGGGGAGCGCAATGGTCTCATGATTTGCTGTTGCAATTCCTCCTATCCTTTACTTCTGACATCTCCCTGTCCCCCCCCCCCCGAAAACATCTGATATATCACTGAGGGCTACAGTTTGTCCATGGGCTGCCTGAGAACAGGGAAAGTGCTTTTGGGGATGGGAGTCCAGAGGGTATGTGGCTCTGTCTGGCAAAAGGTATTGGCATCCTCCAAGGCAGACTGAAGGAGATTGACATCAGTGCAGAATGAGTTTAAATGGACTAGAGAATCACAACGGCGTATGTCAGGTCTACATATTACACAGCACAACTTCAGCACTGTTGCTTGGTTTGAACAGTAGACACTGATTGATAGTGTAGAGCTGTGTCAGAGGGTAGAATCTGTTTCTTAGATGTTACTTGTCATTTTAACCGAAATGTGAGGCCTCTTTGCATCTACTGAGCGGACTAACTTTTCTCCATTTCAAAGTTTGTCACTAGAGGTTGTAAGCAGAGATATTCTGTTCAATAGTATAGCAGGAAAGTTCTGAACGATGGGAACTGGAGCATTTGTGGTCACTGGGCCAGATTAATTCATTGGATTCCCAGGGTGAAGGTCATCCATGCCAGGGGCCCTGGAGCTGCAGCCCACCAAATGGCTGGGAGTGGGAAGGGACCAGCTGGCTGTAAAATGCACTGTTTCAATACTTATTCCTTCTTCAGTACAGGACTCTGTGCTGGCAGGTTCCTCTGCAGTCCAGATCATCTTTTAAAGCTGCCCTTTCTTATAACATTTCCCAGAAGAAAGCAATGGATAGAGAGGCAGTACTGCCCTTGGGCAGAATGCTCCTTCCATCACAAACACAGAAGGATACAATTTACAGCCCCTTACACCTTCAGGGGAGAAGCTTGAAGAAATGTGTAGCAATAACTGAGTCAACAACATGTAATTGTCACTTTCTTTCCTCAACTGTTAAATTCCTGCCATTTTCTCCTGCAGTATTGAGAAGAGTGGTTCATATGCACATGTACTGTATCCAGCTTGTAAAATCAGTAGAGCACTTTGAAATCTCCACATGAAAAGTGCTCTGAGTTGTATTGGTTAAGTTTTTTTAAACTAAATTACCTTACATTTGAAGTACCACAGTAGCAGAACTGACTTGAACTTCCTTTTGGGTATTTTACTTTTTCTTTGTGTATTGTTTCTTTGACTGTGACTGTTGATGTTCCAGCTGTCAGCATGCACATGGCATAAACATATTTTTGTTTTAAAATGTGAAAAAGCAGACAGAAACCTACCCCAGATCTTTTTCTCAAGTGTGATATGTGATGACAACTAGATCATGTAAAAGTCAATCTGTGGTTAACCATGTCTAAAACTCAAAACCTTATGGCTTCAATTGAAAGAGACCATGCTAATTCACCAGGTATAATCTTTAAATGCATACTATGTATATCTCTGCAGGAATCCTCCTCTGTGGGTATAGCATTGCAGCATATTTCCATCTTTCATATAGTCCTAGAACAGTACAGAATGGTACATATTAATAGGTGGGTAACCTCCTCTCTACCTCTTCATTATCTCTTGCATACTATGGGAAGCATGGCAGAAACAACCCTTGTGCTCTGGAGAGAGCTGTGATTGCTGTTGTACCCTGCTGCCGCACAGAAGATGGTACGGAGAAGGGGGAACTGCTTGGCCTTCTCCTCCTTTGCTTAACAGCAGAGCAGTAGATCACAGCATGACATAAGTAACTGCATATTCATTGCGTTTAACAACACTTCTTTTTCTTCCCTGTTTTTCCTTAATATTTGTTTGTGAGCAGGACACGGAAACAAACCTGATAAGTCTGAAAATAATTGATTCTGTTTAAAGCTAAGATGTATTAGGCTGGATTCTGCCCTGATTTACACCCCATGCATTCACACTGATCGGGGTTGGACTAGCTGACCTCCTGAGGTCCCTTCCAACCCTGATATTCTATGATTTCCAAATGCTGCGCCTTGTTTCAGGTCAGAGCATGTCTGCAGATACAATATGAAAATGCACTACCATTCAAGTTTGTTCTTTTAATTAAGCAGATACAATAGAGAGACCTATGGAATCTAAAACAAGAAAAAATAAATATTAAAAAAGGAAATTCTCTACTTGTTATTTGAATCAATCCCTCTTTGAATTTCTGAAGTATCAACAATATTTTTAACTGTAGGCATCTGAAGGGTTCTGTGTCATGGAACACATGAAAGTGATTTTGATTAAGAATGTCTGAACTGGTTTGGATTTTAAAAAAAAAAACACTGGCAATTTCATCCCAAGCCCAATGTGAACCTTTATTTCTCATTTGCAAACACCTTTGACTTCAGGTCCCATCCAGAACCAGGAAGAGCAATATGAGAGGCAGCACAAAAGACTTATTTGCTGCATTTCTGACCTAATTTAGGAGGAGGAAGCATCAGACATCTGAGAAAGAAACCTGTTTGTGCAGGACTTCCAGTCCAGACTTGCACAGGTAATAGATTAAAATCAGAAATACTACTACTAATAATAAATAATATAATATAATGTATTCAATGGTGCCCAAAGATGGACTCTGTAATGGAATACTAAACTTTATTATACCATCAGCCACTGGGTGGCTCTTACCACAACCTAGGGCAGTGGTCCCCAAACTATGTGGTGCACCTCCTTTGGGGGGCATAGAGAAGGGGGGACCTCAGGCCAGCTCCACGCTGCCGGGGGAAAGGGATACAGGCTCTAGTGGGCGTCTTGGTCATCCTCAGCATGGGGGCAGGGAGTGGGAATAGGCTTACCCTACTACAGACTCCATCCTCCAGCTGGGCCAGGGGACAGGACCTCAGGGAGAAGAGAAGGAGCAAGGCGGAGAGGCCCCAGTTGGAGGAGAGGAGGAGCAGAGTTCCAGTGCTTCTGCCTGCAGAGCTCCCAAATTGGCCCTCATCGGCCCATGCAGTAATTTGCCACTGGCCCTTCTGGGTGCTTTCACAAACTGTACCTCCACTTTACCTGAGGTTGGCTGGTCACCATTTTTTGTCAGTGGTGATAGAAAAAAATTTAGTTGTGTTAGGGCTTAGTGTGCATCTGGAACAGAGCCACATGTACTTATTTCCCACTCTAGAGCTCAAAACTTTTAAGACGGTCAATTCTCCTTACCAATTCTAGCAACAAATTGTATATAACAGACTTCATTATACTGAGATCTATAGCCGGATAATTGAAAATGCATGATGATTCAATATCTGTGCATGTTGTTTTCAGTGGAACCCTTATTTTTGAGTACATTGGAACTCATCCTACACGAGATGAGTCAGGATTTCTGTTTCTACAATATGACATTTTTTACATGTCTAACCTAGGTAAGGATCTGAGTATCTGAGAGCAGAATGTATACACAAACTGTCTGTGGCATCATGTCACCTCAGATTTAAGTTGCCTCCAGTACATGGCCACTTGTGTACAGCATGGAGTCCTTGACATTGCTAATAAACTGTTACTGACACAGATGCAGCCTAAACAAAATTCCTAAATTTCTCAAAGGTGACCATATGGCTTTTATAACTCTTTTAACATTTAATGATCTTCCTTGTATAGTCTCTAATTATAGAAAATCTGTTAAGGAAAAGACAATCATTGGTTTAAAAGAACAAAACAAATTCAGAGTAAATTCCATAAAATTTCACTAGAACTTTTATATGATTTATTATATTTCCCCCAAAATTACAAATATCTTGTCACCCATGACTCATTGTTCAACTTTTCTCACCGATTAATAGGTTTTTATGTCTGTTTTCATCTTCCCTTTTTACATCAATTCCAGGCTGAGTGTTAACGATCAATAACAATTGTGACACACAATGATTTTTAGTCCCTTTTCCTTTGGAAAAAAGTAGAGGGTTTTTTTTATAACCCTAAATCTCATATATTCTTGCCACATAAACATAAAATAGAATGTTCAGAACATGGCAACAGCACATATTTTAGACTACTGGTAGCTATTCCCTACAAAGTATTTGAATCAGAAGGAAACACTTTTCTTAACCTTCAGATTCAGGTTTTTTTTCTTTTTATTTCCAAACTGGGTGCTGGATTTCCCAAAGAAATTTACCATCTTATCCAAGAAGTGAAGGCAATCAGTAGATTACTTCTTTTTTTATATTCCTCCTCACTTCCTGCCTCCTCTCTCCATACCTAAAGGATGTATTTCTTAATGGAAAATATCATCAGCCTCAAATGCAGATATTAAAGTAATAAAGGTCATCTCTTATTTCTTCTGAAAATATTAATGAAACCTTCAGAAGCATTAAATAGGACTACAGTCTTGGGTATTTTTAATATTTAATGACTGTGTGATAACACAGAATATGAAGTGTTGCTGCTGCTCCCAGGATCTGTGCTGATAACAATTTCTTTTGTAGTAATACCAAAACATTGGTGTGTTGAATTCTTAGAATGACTCTAAAAATCTTCATAACATATCAGGTGTAGAAATAGAAAGACAAATGAGGATTTTTAAGGTAGTTTAAAATTGTCAAATGCCTAGTCCTGCAATTTATTCAGTACGTTGTTCTAATAGCCGAACAACATACGAGTTAGAGAGATTAACCTCTTGAAGAGTAGGCTACTCAGAAATTAATGATTATTAGTAGATCACAACTTCTGTCCTTCACTCAAAGTTTTTAATAATTTTATACATATAAGCTTTTCAGTTGGGCCGAGTGAATCTCAAGAGTCAAATTTCAATTTTGACCAAAGCAAACTGGAATCTTCCCTGTCTTTCACTGGTAAAGTTTACAAGAAGACCAGGCTTTATAAGCCAACTTGTTTAGTTTCCTTGTAATTTGACTTTTAGTCTGTTTGGAAATTGTTTCCAGCTTCATGGTGAAGACAGGTGGTAAAGGAGAAGTAACTAATTCTAGGCAGACAAATAAGAGGCCTAAATTTTCAGAGTTGCTGTTCCCCAAAAACTGTTGCTAAAGAGAACCTTCAGCACCCAAGTTTGAAAATTTTAGCTAGACTTTGTCCATCAAAGACATTTGATAGGCCCGATAGTGAGTTTGACTATGTCTACGCTAGAGCAGGAGGTGTAATTTCTGGTCCAGGTAGACAACCTCTGCTAGCTCCGACTGAGCTTGTGTATTAAAAATTGAAGTGTAGTGGCATGAGCAGCTAGCCGCCCTGAGTTAAATCCTCTCTGAAATCCTAGGTACTTTAGGTAGCTAGACATTCTCACTGCTTGTGCCATTAGAGCTACACTGTGGTTTTTGTTTATTTTTTGTTTTTAGCACATTGGCTCAATCAGCGCTAGCGTGAATATGTCTACTTGAGCTGGAAATTACACCTCTAGCTCCAGTGTAAGCACATCCTGAGATACTTCAGTGGGCATAACTGATTTCCCATAAAGTAAGATAAAAAAACAGTATCAAAATTACGGTCAACTATGTGGGTGGGGTTGGTGGTCTGTTATCTACAAGGGATCAGACTAGATTCTCTGGAGGTCCCTTCTGGACTTAAACTCTATGAGTCTCCTTTTACATAAGCAAAACAAAAGACTTTATTTTTTCAGTTTTACTAAAATTTTTATAATTGCCTGTAAAAATTCACACATTAATGTTGATTTTTGCAAAATACCAGCAAAATTATGTTATGCTGATTGTGACTTTACACAATCTAAAAGAAACCAGAAGATAATGCACATTAAAATTGTATTTCACTCTGAAATTTGCATGAAAAGAAAAACAAACTTTTCCCACCACTTAAAAAGTCTGTCAGACAACAGTGCCAGCACAGTTGTTCAATAAGCAACAGTACTCCTTACTATACATACCTACATAGGTGTACCCTGCTTTAAAAGTCTACACATCTGTTCAGTCCCTGTTCCAAAGCATGGGGATGCTAGAGCTGTCCAAAGAAAAGATCTCAAGAATTGTTTTAAAAAGGACAAAACAACATATATTTTCCTGGCCTTGTTTTTGAAAATGGCTAAACTGTTGTGACTGACATTTTCAAATAAATTCAGCCTGAGGCAGACACCTTCGATGAAAAACTTCAGCCCCAAAGGATAAAGTTTTGCAAAGTTATAAGCAACTGAAACAGGGTCTTATAAAGGGAGTGTCAGGCAACCTTATTAATGGGCAGTGCTAACAGACCCAATTATAATATTTGGAAGTCACCCGGTAGAGCTATTGAAGACAGTTTTACAGTTTCTGTTAGCTGAGTAATAATTATATTTTGAAGAAAGGCTTATTGTTAGTTGTGATGCATTTTTTTTTAGATTTGTGAATATTACTAGTACAGCCAGGTCTATTCTCTTAAATCTCTCTTAATGACTTGTTGGCTATGTGCAGAGCTGTTGCCTACAGATTACACTCATGCAAGAAAACAAATAAACAAACAACACACCAAACAAAACCCCAAATCCTACAGTTTAAAAATATTACAATATAAATGATTCACATATATTCACTTAATAGTTCATTTGTTTAAACACTTCCATTTTGTTATGCAGGGCAGATGACATCTAAGTTACATTAATTTATTATTCTTATCTTTAACTGGATGACTGAAAGTTTTTAAACTGAAAGATATCAAGTAATGCGAATGGTGATTAGTGAATAATGAATAGTAAATACCCCTGTTTATACTAGCATTTGTAGGATGAACAGTCATTCCCCAAACATTACCGTGAATTAAAGTCATTCATACAAATGCTTGTGAATACTACAAAATACATACAACAAACATGTTTGTGCCCAATAGCAATTCAAAATTTGAATGAATGTTTGCAAACAATTCTTTGTAGTATTTAGCAGGTTTTATTGAGCAATATGTGTATTGCTGTTGCTAAATGCACACACATAAACTTATGGTGAAATCCTAGTCCCATTGAAGTCAATGGGATTTTTGCAATTGACTTCGATAGAACTAGGATTTTATTACTACTGCTACTACTAAAAACTACTGCACATAAGTATGGAATTTTCAAATGCTTATTTTGTAATTTGGTACATCAAAGTCAGGGTTTTTCAAACCAAGCAAAGGCACTAGTAATCAATCAGAATTATCTCCATGCCAAATTAGAGAGACAAGGTGAGTGATGTAATATCTTTTATTGGACCAGCTGCTGTTGGTGAGAGAGACATTGGTCCAGTAAAGGATTTTACCTCACCCATCTTGTCTTTCAAATATTCTGGGACTGGCGCAGCTACAACAACACTGCATATTCCATGCCAAATGTCATCTGTTTCTGCTGTATGCTCTCTATAAAAGGATGGGTTATTAGATCTTTTTTTCTAAAATGGGAAAAACATTTTATTCACCTCACTGAACTCAAAGAACATCTGATGGGATTTTGTCCATTCTTTTAAAGTAAATTTACCTTCTATGCAGGGAAGCCATGGGAAGTTTCAGCCTGGAAGTTTAGTTTGGAAAATAATGATTGTGTGAAAATAGTGAGTTACCAAACATTTTGCAACCTTAACTCTAACTGGTACTTCATGGCATCTGCTATAAGCCTCAGTAATTGACTATGTAATTGACTGCTAGACTGAAAGAAGGAGTCCTCTCTGGAGCCCAATAATTGCCCTGCAGTAATTCTTAGCAATTAACATGCTGGCAGCTAGCGTGTCTCACGTGAAAATATTCTAAGGCTTCCCTCCAACTTCTATGTGTTGTTGTTACCTATGTTTTGATTACAGCAAACCATGGCAAGGTTGAAATCTGAGGTATCACAAAAAAGCAATGCATCAGGGTTTTGCCCTTTCAAACTTCTGTTAATCAACTCATGCTTTCTCTTGTAGTCAACATCCTAGCCATACGCACACTGGCTCTGGCTACCAACCATTGTTTCCCAATGGCATTTGTGTTTTTTCATTAGCCTTTTTTATCACTTTCTAAACTACATAAACTTTATTGGTTTGTATCATTCACCTCTCAATATATCATTTTGTTAATGTGGTTAAAAATCACCTCCCAGAACTGTCATTGATTAATCTTATGATTTTGTCTTCACATAAAGTCAACTATATTGAGAAAAAAAGGAAGAATTACTTTTCAGCTGTCTCTCTTGAACATCCTATTCTTTGGGTGCTGTTATCCTTTTCAGTATATTATAAATTTATTTTTGTTGTTTCATTTACAATTTCATAACAGTCCTTACCCCTCCTTTTCACTTTCTTTTTTGTGTGTGCGAGTATGTGAATGTGCCTAGCTATAAGTCTCAGCCATTATCCTTGAGCAGTATGCCATTTCTTCACTTCATGACTACTTTAAAAAAACCCATAGAACACAGCGTTTCAGCATTGCAGAAAGGCAGGGCTGATTTTTGGCTACACAAGCCACAGCCCAGAACCAGACTGCAGACCAATCGTCGTATTCAAAAGCTGCAAGATATCTTGCTTGTTTCCTACATATTGTACAAGGATAGCAAACCTATGAGAACACCTCATGGGTTAACAAGATGAAAGATGCATGTATTGTCTCAAGCCCATATAGAAGATACTTCCTTCCATCTCAATCCCCATTGAACGTTATAAGGTTGGGCTGAATTTATACTAAAAAAAAAAATAATGAAGTCAAATGTCGAAGAGGGCTTTTAGAAACAGAAAAAAAGGCATCTCCCTTTAAAGGCTGAATGAGTATTTCATACCTGCCTGTATTTTGCTAAGGCATATTTACTGATTCTTGTCTGTGGTTGCTATGGTAAAATGTGCTAATCTATTTTTGAAAAGGAACTTGATGTAGCCATGAGCCAAATGATCTATCCCTTGCATTCAGCTCTTGTGCCCAATTTGACCTTTACTGTCCTCTAAAAATGACCAAGGAATTTATTAGAATAAGGAAAACAATATTATCCTTCAAGCTAGTTTATCTCTCTGCTTCACTGCAGAGGTTCTCCTAGAACCTTTGCCAGTTTTTTCATGATTGGCTTCCTTCCACACATTGAACAAACAGCACACATCCTTAGAGTTGCCTGTACGTGACAACTAGCAAAGAGTAAGGATTTACCACTAAAGTAATGGAACTCAAGTATTATTCTGGCAGTACTATCAAGCAAAGTGGCATAGCTACCACCATCTATACTTTTGCTCCTTCACTGAGGGTGGATGTTATATCCAGGCTGGGCAGCTCAGAAATGCTGGCTTTCCTCTGCTCTACGACCTTGCCTGCCACCACTTCTGCTCTTCCAGATATGACATCCAGCCAGTGCAGCCAGTTATAGCCATCTCCCCAGTGGATTCAGTTGCCATTACACACCACCACTCCTACACTGCAGCTATATATAAAGATAGGTCCCACGGCAAACTGTCCTTACTTATGATTTTGTTTTGGCTGCATGTGTAGCAAAGCTGCAGGGAGAGATGTATATATAAAACCCATTGCTGTGGCACTATATTCTCTTTCATTATGTCTTCTGCTGTCAAGCTGGCAGTTTAAGGATAGAATATTTCACCCTATGACAGTTATTGGGGGAGTGAATTTTAAATCAGTAGTCCAGAATGATGGTTTCCATGTGCTACAGAAAATTCTGAGTTGACTATGTATAGAAAAAGACTCAAACACTCTAATAGTCTGTGGATGAATATTTCCCATCAAATCAGGTCACACAGAAGGATGTGAAGAAGAGATGGAGGTATAGTCATTTACAGTAGTGCAATGTGTGTTCAGAATACTACCATTCTCACTTGGTAGTGTTTTACACCCATTTTTCTCTGGTGTAAATGTCTACAGAGGGCATCAGATAGCAGAGAATCAGCCTGAGGGAGTCCAAAAATATTCATATGATGCTACCAACACGACTACTCTAGTGTTGATCAGTATACTGCTACAGAGACTCTGTATACTACTGTATATTAAATTCTATTCTTAAGTCTATCCTGCCATATTATATGCCCAAAGTATATACATTGTATGTACAGAAATCAATAACAAACTGGAGAAAGAAAAGGAGTACTTGTGGCACCTTAGAGACTAACAAATTTATTAGAGCATAAGCTTTCGTGAGCTACAGCTCACTTCATCGGATGCATTAGCTCACGAAAGCTTATGCTCTAATAAATTTGTTAGTCTGTAAGGTGCCACAAGTACTCCTTTTCTTTTTGCGAATACAGACTAACACGGCTGCTACTCTGAAAACTGGAGAAGGTTCCAACAAAATGGAGTGAATATGGGAAAAAATTGACAATGAAGGTTTCTAATAAGGTGCCGTTACTGGCCCAGGAGAATAGGTATGTACAGAGAAGAAATTAGAGTCTTTAGTAAAATGTTAATTTAAGGATCTCATCTCTGCTTTACCTCATTTTATTTTTAGTGAAATGGCCTCACAGGCTGCAAGAAAGAAGAAGAACATTGTTTTAGGAATAACACTAACCAGAACAATAATTTTCTATGCTCTATAAAATGGAAGGAAAAAATATTGTTTTAAGAACTGACTTTTGGCTGTTAAAATATTATTGCCTCTATTTACTAACCAGTGAAAATGAAGGTGAATACTAAGTGGATAAACCTCTGTTGCAAAGTTATGATGCTGCAAAACATATTTTGTTTGCTCCAGTTTTAAATGCAAAAGTTCATCAATATAAATCAAAGCTGAAATTTAAGTTTATTTTGCTTGATAATATGGCAGTTGAAACTGTTCAACTGGATCTCTCAAATATACACAGATGATCTAATTCTTTTTTATATTTATATTTTAGATTGATTCATACTGTATACTTTTATGTCTGTGTGGAAGAAAAATAGTTGGGATCCTTTTGCAAAATTCTCTATTTGCTCTATATTGATAGTTGTGCATATAGACCTTGGGTTTTTTTGTTTGCTTGTTTTACATTGTATTTTATGCCATATATTCTATAGTATTACAAAAAAATCATCCCTCATTTTTTTTATGCACCAAGGCCTGCTTTGTGACTGAATTTTAATTTTTGAGTGTCTTCTAATCCCGGAGTTCTTATTCCTATTATAATTCTTCAAATCACAAACTAATAAATGAACAAGCTATTGCTTTGGTATCCAAGAAATGTTCAGCTCATCTGGTTTAAATGCAATACTATCCAAACAAATTAACATAACTGCATTCATTTAACACAGGTGTTTCCAAACATTTCACAGTAGACCAAATATTAATAGAGAGATTGTTACTTGAGCATAACTGTTCTCCTCTGTCCAACTGCACAGACCACCTCCTCCTGCCCTTGTGCTCATATAACAGCCCATGGCCAACTACATCAATTGTTTATATAGAAAAGCAGTAATAGAAAAGTATGAAATGTATTTTTAGCTTAGCAACTGGAGCATGTAGGAGGCCAGCACTATGTGACCAGCCAGCTGTCTGCAAACCATCAGTAAGTGCTCCATAAGTAAAGTTTGAGAATTGCTGATTCAGCAAAAATATAGCTTGCGTAGGGGAGGAATGCATTACAAAATTATTTATTGTTTATTATTATTATTACTATTATTTTTATTTGTATTATTGTAGCACGTAGTAGCTCTAGACATGGACCAGGTCCCAGTTGTGCTAGAGACAAACATAGAACAAAAAGAAGGTTTGTACCCTAAGGGCCTTACATTAAAAGCAGCCTTGAATTTCCTGCACTGAGACTTATGATATACTGATTCATTGTATTTTATGTATCACCTGCTTTATAGAAAATTATTTTCGGGAGCTGAATAAAGAGAGAATTGCATCCAGAATTGATTGAATCCTGTCTGATATTAACTGGAATTTATCTACATGCATTGGAATATTAAATTAAAGGATCCTCTCAAATCAATGCAGAAAATAGAACAAGAAAGCAATGGTCCTTCAACCCTAGTCAAAAACTTCCTATGAAGGGAAAGTTAACCTTAGTATATTTGTAAGCACAACACAGAATCCAATGCTGCCCCAGAATGAAACTCCAGTTATATGGTTACATTTTTAATGTGTTTATTTGACATCGGAAAAGGAAAATCAAACAGAAATTCAGACAGTAAGACACTGGGACAATCTTGATGGTTCAGCAGCCACTGGGAAGAACTAGGTTAATATACTATATGGGCAGGCTACTCAGAACATTTTGGACTCTAAGATCTTCAGGTCAGGGAACCATGTCTACCTGTGTGTTTGTTCAACACAATGGCTCCCTGATCCTGACTGGGGTTTTTGGCACTTCTACGGTACAAATTATGAACAACAACATTCAATTAGAGCTTGATTTGCTTTAAGAAAATAAGCTAGATTCCACATTTCAAATGTGTACACCAGGTTGCAGAAGTCACGTAAACAGATTTTTTTGGCAACTTCCACTATGCATAAATCTGGACCTTTTTTTTAAAAAAAAAAATTGAATTGGGCACTTAGCTAGTAAAGAAAAGCAGCAACAAATGTCTTTTGGCAGCTTTAGTATGCTTAAAATGTTCCATTATTGCCATATCATATCAAACACATTTGTAGCCTCTTTCACACTAAACTCCTCTTAATGTGCTTTACAGAAACAGATCAACATATTAAAGGGACACTGTCAAGGTAGTTAGTCCTCAAGGTTGACCTACTTTGACACTTGACCCATACTGAAGTTATCTTCAGGATTTGTTCCATATATAGTCTCGGTTAACTGTTCCATATGGATGCTGGAAATATATAAGCATATACTCAGATTAGTGTTAGAGTAAGAAGTTGAGGTGGGGAGCAGATAGATGTTATGGGCCAAAATTTGTTTGGAATCTATACTAACAATCTCTCTTGAGGCTAAGGCATAACTGTTGTTTACATCAAGGAAAGTTTGTCATGGATATATAGATTCAGTAATGGAGATTGGAGGTAATGGAGTAATGGAGGTGGTTAGGGACTATTTAGAAAAGCTGGACGTGCACAAGTCCATGGGGCCGGACGAATTGCATCCGAGAGTGCTGAAGGAATTGGCGGCTGTGATTGCAGAGCCCTTGGCCATTATCTTTGAAAACTCGTGGCGAACGGGGGAAGTCCCGGATGACTGGAAAAAGGCTAATGTAGTGCCCATCTTTAAAAAAGGGAAGAAGGAGGATCCTGGGAACTACAGGCCAGTCAGCCTCACCTCAGTCCCTGGAAAAATCATGGAGCAGGTCCTCAAAGAATCAATCCTGAAGCACTTAGAGGAGAGGAAAGTGATCAGGAACAGTCAGCATGGATTCACCAAGGGAAGGTCATGCCTGACTAATCTAATCGCCTTTTATGATGAGATTACTGGTTCTGTGGATGAAGGGAAAGCAGTGGATGTATTGTTTCTTGACTTTAGCAAAGCTTTTGACACGGTCTCCCACAGCATTCTTGTCAGCAAGTTAAGGAAGTATGGGCTGGATGAATGCACTATAAGGTGGGTAGAAAGCTGGCTAGATTGTCGGGCTCAACGGGTAGTGATCAATGGCTCCATGTCTAGTTGGCAGCCGGTGTCAAGTGGAGTGCCCCAGGGGTCGGTCCTGGGGCCCGTTTTGTTCAATATCTTCATAAATGATCTGGAGGATGGTGTGGATTGCACTCTCAGCAAATTTGCGGATGATACTAAACTGGGAGGAGTGGTAGATACGCTGGAGGGGAGGGATAGGATACAGAAGGACCTAGACAAATTGGAGGATTGGGCCAAAAGAAATCTAATGAGGTTCAATAAGGATAAGTGCAGGGTCCTGCACTTAGGATGGAAGAATCCAATGCACCGCTACAGACTAGGGACCGAATGGCTCGGCAGCAGTTCTGCGGAAAAGGACCTAGGGGTGACAGTGGACGAGAAGCTGGATATGAGTCAGCAGTGTGCCCTTGTTGCCAAGAAGGCCAATGGCATTTTGGGATGTATAAGTAGGGGCATAGCGAGCAGATCGAGGGAAGTGATCGTTCCCCTCTATTCGACACTGGTGAGGCCTCATCTGGAGTACTGTGTCCAGTTTTGGGCCCCACACTACAGGAAGGATGTGGATAAATTGGAAAGAGTACAACGAAGGGCAACGAAAATGATTAGGGGTCTAGAGCACATGACTTATGAGGAGAGGCTGAAGGAGCTGGGATTGTTTAGTCTGCAGAAGAGAAGAATGAGGGGGGATTTGATAGCTGCTTTCAACTACCTGAAAGGGGGTTTCAAAGAGGATGGCTCTAGACTGTTCTCAATGGTAGCAGATGACAGAACGAGGAGTAATGGTCTCAAGTTGCAATGGGGGAGGTTTAGATTGGATATTAGGAAAAACTTTTTCACTAAGAGGGTGGTGAAACACTGGAATGCGTTACCTAGGGAGGTGGTAGAATCTCCTTCCTTAGAGGTTTTTAAGGTCAGGCTTGACAAAGCCCTGGCTGGGATGATTTAACTGGGACTTGGTCCTGCTTTGAGCAGGGGGTTGGACTAGATGACCTTCTGGGGTCCCTTCCAACCCTGATATTCTATGATTCTATGATTCTATGATTCCATTGCAAATTGAGAGTGTGGCTTGGAGAGATGAGTTCTATACCTTGTTGGTGAGCAAAAGCTACCAGAATACATTGAATGAACCCAGAAGGTCAGATTTCAATTCAGACTCAGATTAAATCATGTTTTAGGCCTTTAGAACTTGTTAGCCTCTTTCCAAAAAATAAAACAGCCCCTATGCACTAAATTAAACTTCTGTTTGCATTTGTTAGGAACATTTATTACCATCTATTCTTCTATCCATAGGACACTAAATATGAAATAGAGCAAGATATTTGTTAACAACCTGGGGTCTGATCCTGCAAAGCACTTAAGCATGTAAGTTATCCCCTTGATTTACTATACCTATTAACCAGATTTCAGGACAACACAATTGTCCAGCCTTTATGTTCCTTTATATTACAGTGCTTTATATTTTAGGGGTAACTAATTAAACATCATTCCTCACACTCATCTGAGATAACTAAATATCATCATTTGTTAAATGGCGATAAAGAAACAGACCCAGTGCCCCAGGCTCCCTAGCAAATTAGGATTCAAACTTCAGTACCTAGCTCATACCCCACACAGTATCTTTTACCTAGACCATCATTACCTTTCTAACTTGTCAGTTATTTTGCATTGACAGGCAACTTGAAGCACTATCTGTGCAGTTTGCTTACATTTACATACATGGATTTATTGATCCTAAAATGTATATATCTCATTACCTTAAATGTTTTTAAAACAGTAGTGCATACTTAAAGCGTAGGGGACAATTTCCTGGTGCAAGTGCTAGGGGAGCCAACTAGGGGGAGCGCTTTTCTTGACCTGCTGCTCACAAACCGGGTAGAATTAGTGGGGGAAGCAAAAGTGGATGGGAATCTGGGAGGCAGTGACCATGAGTTGGTTGAGTTCAGGATCCTGACGCAGGGAAGAAAGGTAAGCAGCAGGATACGGACCCTGGACTTCAGGAAAGCAGACTTTGACTCCCTCAGGGAACAGATTGCCAGGATCCCCTGGGGGACTAACATGAAAGGGAAGGGAGTCCAGGAGAGCTGGCTGTATTTCAAGGAATCCCTGTTGAGGTTACAAGGACAAACCATCCCGATGAGTCGAAAGAATAGTAAATATGGCAGGCGACCAGCTTGGCTTAATGGTGAAATCCTAGCGGATCTTAAACATAAAAAAGAAGCTTACAAGAAGTGGAAGCTTGGACATATGACCAGGGAAGAGTATAAAAATATTGCTCGGGCATGTAGGAAAGATATCAGGAGGGCCAAATCGCACCTGGAGCTGCAGCTAGCAAGAGATGTCAAGAGTAACAAGAAGGGTTTCTTCAGGTATGTTGGCAACAAGAAGAAAGCCAAGGAAAGTGTGGGCCCCTTACTGAATGAGGGAGGCAAGCTAATGACAGAGGATGTGGAAAAAGCTAATGTACTCAATGCTTTTTTTGCCTCTGTTTTCACTAACAAGGTCAGCTCCCAGACTGCTGTGCTGGGCAACACAAAATGGGGAAGAGATGGCCAGCCCTCTGTAGAGATAGAGGTGGTTAGGGACTATTTAGAAAAGCTGGACGTGCACAAGTCCATGGGGCCGGACGAATTGCATCCGAGAGTGCTGAAGGAATTGGCGGCTGTGATTGCAGAGCCCTTGGCCATTATCTTTGAAAACTCGTGGCGAACGGGGGAAGTCCCGGATGACTGGAAAAAGGCTAATGTAGTGCCCATCTTTAAAAAAGGGAAGAAGGAGGATCCTGGGAACTACAGGCCGGTCAGCCTCACCTCAGTCCCTGGAAAAATCATGGAGCAGGTCCTCAAAGAATCAATCCTGAAGCACTTAGAGGAGAGGAAAGTGATCAGGAACAGTCAGCATGGATTCACCAAGGGAAGGTCATGCCTGACTAATCTAATCGCCTTTTATGATGAGATCACTGGTTCTGTGGATGAAGGGAAAGCAGTGGATGTATTGTTTCTTGACTTTAGCAAAGCTTTTGACACGGTCTCCCACAGCATTCTTGTCAGCAAGTTAAGGAAGTATGGGCTGGATGAATGCACTATAAGGTGGGTAGAAAGCTGGCTAGATTGTCGGGCTCAACGGGTAGTGATCAATGGCTCCATGTCTAGTTGGCAGCCGGTGTCAAGTGGAGTGCCCCAGGGGTTGGTCCTGGGGCCCGTTTTGTTCAATATCTTCATAAATGATCTGGAGGATGGTGTGGATTGCACTCTCAGCAAATTTGCGGATGATACTAAACTGGGAGGAGTGGTAGATACGCTGGAGGGGAGGGATAGGATACAGAAGGACCTAGACAAATTGGAGGATTGGGCCAAAAGAAATCTAATGAGGTTCAATAAGGATAAATGCAGGGTCCTGCACTTAGGATGGAAGAATCCAATGCACCGCTACAGACTAGGGACCGAATGGCTCGGCAGCAGTTCTGCGGAAAAGGACTTAGGGGTGACAGTGGACGAGAAGCTGGATATGAGTCAGCAGTGTGCCCTTGTTGCCAAGAAGGCCAATGGCATTTTGGGATGTATAAGTAGGGGCATAGCGAGCAGATCGAGGGACGTGATCGTTCCCCTCTATTCGACACTGGTGAGGCCTCATCTGGAGTACTGTGTCCAGTTTTGGGCCCCACACTACAGGAAGGATGTGGATAAATTGGAAAGAGTACAACGAAGGGCAACGAAAATGATTAGGGGTCTAGAGCACATGACTTATGAGGAGAGGCTGAGGGAGCTGGGATTGTTTAGTCTGCAGAAGAGAAGAATGAGGGGGGATTTGATAGCTGCTTTCAACTACCTGAAAGGGGGTTTCAAAGAGGATGGCTCTAGACTGTTCTCAATGGTAGCAGATGACAGAACGAGGAGTAATGGTCTCAAGTTGCAATGGGGGAGGTTTAGATTGGATATTAGGAAAAACTTTTTCACTAAGAGGGTGGTGAAACACTGGAATGCGTTACCTAGGGAGGTGGTAGAATCTCCTTCCTTAGAGGTTTTTAAGGTCAGGCTTGACAAAGCCCTAGCTGGGATGATTTAACTGGGACTTGGTCCTGCTTTGAGCAGGGGGTTGGACTAGATGACCTTCTGGGGTCCCTTCCAACCCTGATATTCTATGATTCTATGATTCTATACTTCATGCACACTGTCATAAATATAAAAGGAAGGGTAACCACCTTTCTGTATACAGTGCTATAAAATCTCTTCTGGCCAGAGGCAAAATCCTTTCACCTGTAAAGGGTTAGGAAGCTAAGGTAACCTCGCTGGCACCTGACCCAAAATGACCAATGAGGGGACAAGATACTTTCAAATCTGGAGGGGGGTGAGGGGAAGGTTTTTGTCTGTCTGTGTGATACCTTTGCCGGGAACAGATCAAGGATGCAAGCCCTTCAACTCCTGTAAAGTTAGTAAGTAATCTAGCTAGAAAATGCTTTAGGTTTTCTTTGTTTTGGCTTGTAAATTCGCTGTGCTGGAGAAAATGTGTATTCCTGTTTTTGTGTCTTTTTGTAACTTAAGGTTTTGCCTAGAGGGATTCTCTATGTTTTGAATCTGACTGCCTGTAAGATTATCTTCCATTCTGATCTTACAGAGTTGTTCTCTTATCTTTTTTTTGTTCTTCTAATAAAATTCTGATTTTTAAGAATCTGATTGGTTTTTTTGGGTCTTAAAAATTCAAGGGGTTTGTGCTCATCTTATTTATTCTCACGCCTCCCCAGGAAAGGGGGTGTAAGGGCTTGGGGGAATATTTTGGGGAAATAAGAACTCCAAGTGGTCCTTTCCCTGTTCTTTGTCTAAAACACTTGGTGGTGGCAGTGTTTTATCTAATCCAAGGGCAAAGACTTTATGCCTTGGGGAAGTTTTAACCTAAGCTGGTAGAAATAAGCTTAGGGGGTCTTTCATGCGGGTCCCCACATCCGTACCCTAGAGTTCAGAGTGGGGAAGGAACCCTGACACACACATACACTTCAAAAATGTTTCCATGTTAAGTGTGTGGATAATTGTATCTCATACACTTTTTATATGAAAACAATGCTAGTAAAGAAAAGAAACCATGCAAAACCAAAGCCCTCATGACAACAATAGACCTATTGCTTTTACAGGAAGGTTGACAGTTTTAAATCCTCAAGCCAACTTCCAGGTTTCCCATGAGGTGTGATTTTTGGCAGTAGTTTTTATTTGGGCCCTTTACAATGCAGAAAGAGGAATTTAACGTCCTCCGCCAGGTAATTAAATTGCAAGCCAATAGCTTTTGGAAGGAGAATAGTATTTACTTGCTTGCTCAAACTGGATTAACACATTTAAATATGAAAACATTCTATTGTATTATTCAGTCATAGTGCTTTTCTATAATACCTGCACAGGTAGTAACAAGATCTGCAATTTATTGTAAAAGTCTATTTCACAGAAACAGAACAGCTTCAATGAACATGTATTTTAACACTGTATTTCTTCTGTAGATCAATATCTAATAATACTTAATGGTACTAATATTTTGGGATTTGGCTGATATCTGAAATGAATTGCCAAAAATAGTTATTTTAACAGACATGATCTAGAGAAGTGTATAGAACCTCACTTCAGTTTGGCATGTCAGAAAAATTTGCTACATTTGATTCTCTCCTTTGTTCCCTACTTTTGGGAATTAAATTCTATGACAAATGGACATTACAATTTGTTTCTGGAACTGAGTCTGTGCTGTGTTCATGGATGCCTCTGGCTTACTTAAAGCTGCCATTCTGTAACTGCTGCCACAATTGTGAACTAGTTGGTCTTAACTCCTACTTTAAAAGGAAAATGCACTTGAGTTCAGATCCCTCCTGGCTAACCCCTTAGCTGTTTTAATAAATCCATGGCCATGTCCCCAGGCTAGTTGTCTTGGTACTAACTCCTCCTCACACTTGCAAACCTAGTGTAGGTAACACTTCTTCCAGCAGAAGGCTGGATTCATTCATGACCTGCACAGGGACCTCCCACAGCTTCCAATCTGTGTAAAAAGAAAAGGAGTATTTGTGGCACCTTAGAGACTAACAAATGTATTTGAGCATAAGCTTTTGTGAGCTACAGCTCACTTCATCGGATGCATTCAGTGGAAAATACAGTGGGGAGATTTATATACACAGAGAACATGAAACAATGGGTGTTACCATACACACTGTAAAGAGAGTGATCACTTAAGGTGAGCTATTACCAGCAGAGAGTGGCGGGGGTGGGGAGGGGGAGATTTTTGTGGTGATAATCAAGGTGGGCCATTTCCAGCAGTTGACAAGAATGTCTGAGGAACAGTGGGGGATGGGAGGGTGGGGGATACACATAGGGAAATAGTTTTACTTTGTGTAATGACCCATCCACTCCCACTCTCTATTCAAGCCTAAGTTAATTGTATCCAGTTTGCAAATTAATTCCAATTCAGCAGTCTCTCATTGGAGTCTTTTTTTGAAATTTTTTTGTTGAAGTATTGCCACTTTTAGGTCTGTAATTGAGTGACCAGAGAGATTGAAGTGTTCTCCAACTGGTTTTTGAACGTTATAATTCTTGACGTCTGATTTGTGTCCATTTATTCTTTTACGTAGAGACTGTCCAGTTTGACCAATGTACGTGGCAGAGGGGCATTGCTGGCACATGATGGCATATATCACATGGTAGATGCGCAGGTGAACGAGCCTCTGATATTGTGGCTGATGTGATTAGGCCCTATGATGCAAACTGGATACAATTAACTTAGGCTTGAATAGAGACTGGGAGTGGATGGGTCATTACACAAAGTAAAACTATTTCCCCATGTTTATCCCCCACTGTTCCTCAGACGTTCTTGTCAACTGCTGGAAATGGCCCACCTTGATTATCACTATAAAAAGCCCCCCTCATTCCCCCCCGCCGCTCTCCTGCTGGTAATAGCTCACCTTAAGTGATCACTCTCTTTACAGTGTGTATGGTAACACCCATTGTTTCATGTTTTCTGTATATATAAATCTCCCCACTGTATTTTCCATTGAATGCATCCGATGAAGTGAGCTCATGAAAGCTTATGCTCAAATAAATTTGTTAGTCTCTAAGGTGCCACAAGTACTCTTTTTCTTTTTGCGAATACAGACTAACACGGCTGCTACTCTGCAATCTGTGTAATTCATTCATGGCACTGACACAGCCAGCACAGCTACAAAAGTAGCCATGGAGAAGGAGTGGCTAATGTGTGCCATCCCTCCTGGGTAGAGGGTGCCATCCCTCCTGGGTTTGCTTTCCTCCAGTGGAACCCTTTTTATAGAAGGGACATGACGGTGAATTTAGTTTGTGGTTTACTGTCATAAAAGGAATAAAAACTGTTAAGATTAACAAGGAGTTTATTCAGTGCTTTATGAAAATCAGACTGTCTACTTCTAGTTGGAATCAAACATTGCAACATAATTTCAAATGAAACCCACTAATAAAATATAGCAGAGCAGTACATTTTGTTCAACATGGGCAATCATAGGATATCACTCTATGACTCAGAGAATCCAATATCAGTTGCCAAATGAAGGTTTCTTTTCTAATCCCCATTTACTTCTTACATCTTATTTAAGAATCTTTCAAAACCATGTGAAAAGTTTTGCAAATGAAGTAACAATTATATAAACTTGATTTGTTAATGGTTATCAACTGATAAGTTATGACAGCTTCTGTGAAAATGAAGACATTTCATAAAGTAAAACACCAACAGCACTTCTTTCCAAGAGACCAAATATTGTTTTTCATTCTTTTTCAGAAAAAAACCCCCATAACTGTCATGTATACAGAAAAGTCATTAAGACTCTCACACCAATTAATTTCATAAGCTTCCTCAATATACAATGGTAGAGGACCATCAACTTTTTTTGATATATATCATTTAAAAAAATTATTCAGATTCAAGGAATTTTACCCTTCAGGGATTCCCTGAATTTGCAAATTACTAGATCTAAACCTATTATCCGGCAGATCCACTCTAGAGTTTAGTTACTTATCTTTTATTCCCAGGTTATGGGTTTTTTTTTACCTTTTACTCTGATTTCCTGGATTCAGTTTTTATCTGCATCACCTGCTGCTTAAGGCTGTACTAATGCTTCTTTGTTTCTTCTCATCCAGTCCAGATTCCATCTTATCAGATGTTTTCTGGGTACTTTCCAGTCTCCACATCACCTCCTCAAATGATGATAGCTGCAATGGCTTATCCAAAGACATAGCTATTAAAAAGTTTGCATCTGCTAACTATGGAAAGGCAAAAGCAGAGCTTGGCGAATAATTATAGAAAGAGCTTGTGAAGATTTTCCTGTTATTCATGAGAGCTAATTGATCACTTT
Source organism: Dermochelys coriacea (assembly GCF_009764565.3). NCBI lineage: Eukaryota > Metazoa > Chordata > Testudines > Dermochelyidae > Dermochelys > Dermochelys coriacea. The sequence goes on along the minus strand of NC_050069.1, from coordinate 152,518,488 downwards.
TAATGAATATTAATTCCCTTGATTTTTGTGCAAACCTCCCTTTGACATCAGTGGGAGATCTGTTATAGAATGAGGGGAGCGTACAGTCCTAAATTTATTTCCTGGCCCATGGACCATAATTAAAAATGTAATTTGGCCCTTCCTATTGAAAATATTTGAAAACCCTGTTCTACAGGATGTGTCACTTTAAATGCTGAATCTTGGTAACACATCAATAATTGATTAATAATAAATAAATAATTGAACATAATCTCTAACCTAAATAACACTAGTTTGAACAGATTTTGCCTGAAGGGTGTTTCTTTTTCAACGTACTGTATTACCTCTATCCATTTCCAAGGGTTATAGGACTTGGTAGCTAATGTCAGTAAGTTTTGGAACATTGACCCTTCTGGTTTATATAACATTTCCAAAGTGACTGCTCACATCAACTCTTTGATCTGTTCCAGAGAGCCTTGCTTGCATACACCTCCATCCCAGTGTCTGTAGCTCCAATACTGAACACATTCATTATGATTTAACTCACTCTTGTCTTGTGTTATTATATTTATCATAGCAAACTTTTTCACTTTATTTACCTCCCTCTGACAGATTTTTAGAAGGATGCTATAGGTTTATATTAATTGAAAGAACTATCCATTAGCTAAGGCATATTCTAGTTGTACCTGGCCTAAAGGTAAAAACCCTAGCAGGTTTTTGGTACCAAATATTAGGAATGTCATTACTATCCCTGACCCCCTGCAGGAAGTTGCTAAGAGTGCTGTGTTGCAACAGCTCCTAGATGTTTGGTAGCTTGCCGGAAGGGCTGTAGGTGCTTCAGCCCTTCATGGGTTCCCATAACATTCACGGATTTGGAATAATTACTAGGGCTGTGAAAAATAAAAGTTGATGACTCGCTTTTTTATTCCAGCTCCATTATGGGTTTCCCAGGTTCATTCATTCAGTCATTTTCCATTTCCATGCAACTTTTCACTTTTGTTAGATTTTTGAAAGCTTGATCTGTTTTTAAAACTAACTTTTTATTACCCTTATGAACTTTTTTATTATCCTTATGAACTATTACTCCATGATGGCCTCTATCTTGTGATTACTACCAGCTTTTACTGGAACACGTATTATGTCTGCTAGGTGTCAGAACAGATATAAGAGTTCCAGTAAAAGTGTTTAATTCTTTCCTCCTGTTGTGTGAAATGCCCCAGATTCTATTGAGTTTTCTTTCAGATCTAGGGCACTTTGGCGATTTCATTTTCATTTTTCTATAACTGTTTCTGGTTTATATTTAGTTACAAATCACTTGTGAATGCCCTTCTAATGCAGATAATTCACAGGATTTCTACTGATAGGTCTGAGAAGCTCACTAGCAGGTATTTCTACTAACCAACGTACTCAAGGAGTTTCCTAGGAAAAGGAGGTGGGGGAAAAGTCCTCAGTGAAAGAGAAGGGAAAGAAGATGAGGTGATATTTTCAGTTATCCCATTTTAAATACATTTGCCTTTGTTCATATATGCATAGCAGAAGCTTATTTATTTATTTAGTGGTGGAGGAAGGAAGAGAGCTCATTACAAGGCTGCCATTCCAAAATGGACATTTCTCTCTCATCTTTGTAAAGACAGGTTTGTGGCCTCTTTGTGACAAGGATGATATAAAACTGCCATTTCCTTGATTTTTAATGAAAGCATCAAGTCTATATTTCATAGCCACTCAAAGGGAAGAGCTGTCTTGACTTCTATAGTCTGTATATCCATGAGGAAACACAACTGCACTTTTCTGAGGTCTGACTTTGCACTTTTGCCTAATCAGAACAATTTCCCTGCTTGTCATGCATAACATTACTACAGCTTTAAGCAATTAATTGGATAGTTCTGTACTAAGATACCCCAAACTGGAGAGTTGTGGAGCATAGGAGATTAGCTGTCTGCATCAGAACTGCAGCTTTAAAGATGACAGCCTGCAACGTCCAGCAAAATTTCTTTCTTGAGTGGCAGTCCTCATTACTGACACACATTTGATTGTGTGCTAAGTATCATCCATTACGTGTCAGTTTATGAGCCTTTAATTCTGCAGACTTTTAAAATTTGTTTTGAAATGCTCAATAAGATCTTGAGGATGAAACCTTCTAAACTGAGATACTGTCTGCTAGGGTTGGAGATTAAAGATCTCATGATACCTTTTATAAAAGTAGAGTCCAAGTATCTTTAGCCAAATTTCCTTCTCCCTGTTGTGCAATGTGCTGTGCACCAATTGCCTACCTTTCTTCACCCAAGAGGCAGCTGAATTTTACTTGTGTTCAGTATAGCCTGAGAAGTGTTTGGGGATAATTGAGGATGAAAAGTACAATACTATACATTAATGGAAGAATATTTTGGAAAAATAATTATCAGAATTATTTTTTCCTACATCTCAGAGTTATTTGTAAAGTTCAGAACTTGTGCAGAGGTGCAGCTTTCTGAAAATGTTGGACAGTTGATACTTCCTCAGTATGGCACTTGTCTTCATAAGTGTATCTTTCAGCAATGAAAAAGAATAAAAGACTGAGTCAGGACTAAATGAGGATTGCTAAAAATTCTTGGTGTAGACATGGCCCTATTTAACTCACCAAAGGAGCTATTGTGAGGAGACGATGACTGACAAACCAGGAAACCTTCCACTGTAACTTCCAAGTGAGAGAACAGTCTCTCCAATGCTATCAGTTTAAGAATCTATCTGTTGAAACGGATCTTAAAGGGCCGCCAGTTTTACATAAAATCAATTCTCTTGAGCAACTCATTGGGTGAAATCCTGGCCCCATTGAAATCAATAGAAAAACTTTCATTGACTTCAATGGATCCCAGGATTCATTCATGGGTCTTAGAAATCATATAAGACTTTTTTTTTTACACCTAGATCTGTGTTCTCTCACAGCTCTTTCAGCTATTGTGAATAAGGGGTCAAAAATGAGAAGATATTTTTTGTTTCACACAGATTGCTTGTTCTATCTTTTCTGTAGTGTGGAGTTGATACAGATATAGACCAAGTAAAAGATAACAATTTTCCGGGTGCATTCCGCACAACTTCTACTTTAAGTATTAATTCTAACTGAAATTCATTTTAGAGCTGGTCAGAATTTTTTTGTGTGGGAAATTTTGATAAAGAGAGCGAAATTTCATTTCTGACAATATTTTCCATTGAGAACCAGGAAGTTGGACGAGAACACAACCTGCTCCCCCAACTTCTTCACCCTCACTCCCAAATACCTGGAGTCACGGCTGATATGCTCAGGGTCAGGCCTGGCAGTGTCATTAGTGTCCACATGGATGAGCAACGTGTGGTAGTGCTCAAAGGGGTGGATGAGTCTTGGCAACCTTTCTGTGATGCCTTGGATGTGGGCTCCAGGCAGGCAGCACACCTCCTGTGATGTCAGGTCAGGTCAGCAGGGATGCCTCTATCCCCCTTAAAAGGGAGTCCCAGACCACTACCTCTTGCTTCCTCCTGGGTGTGGTGGCTGTGGCCCTCCCTGCCTTGGGGGCAGATGGCTCCTCCTTCTCAGCCACTGGGGTCTGCTCTCTACTCCTGTTGCCAGTGCAGCATACTAGTTCTTGACCATGATGAACAGGGGATCTGGATGGAAGGAGGAGCATTGTCTATGGCCCATGGTGGCCAGCAGCTAGTTTCCTCCCAACAGTGGCTGCAGAGTTTTCCTTCATCCTCTGCAGCCACTGTAGTCATCTATAGTCAGCTAGCATCCTCCATCCTGGACATTTCCATTTCCATACTGTTGATGAAGTCCCCCTGCTTGGCTTTCTTTGACAGCAACATGCAGGCCACATTCCCAGTAAGTCAAGACCAGTACCTGGGTAGAAGCCTCCAGGGTCAGGATGCCTGTCTGGCCAGAGCCCTGACAGGTGTAGGCAGAGGAAGAGCTAGCAGCAGGCAGCCTACCATTTTTCTCCTATTGTGGGTTCTTCCTTGCGAGTACCTGCAAGTTGAAGAACTACCTCCCTGCCTTCTTCTGCCGGCGAACTCAGCTAACTAACTTCCTTAATCTCTCAGCTGCCTCCATTTTATTAGCCATGTTTCTTACCAGCCACTGGGATCCTGAATATTTTTTAAAGCCTGGGCTCCACACACACTCTAGAGGTCAGAGCTTGAACAGGTGACCCACCCCTATAAATTAGCCAGCTCTAATTACTGTTTGGCTACCTCACGTCCCATTTTCCCCTATAGGCTGGGCTCCATGATACCCCACAGTAGTCCTTTTTACTGATCCTTTGTGGTGCACTATGGGAGACAAATGGCTGTGGTGCATGGTTATTTTTGAGAGGAAGAGGGGGTTATTAGCTCCTGCTCCCTGTTATGATGTCTGAGTGGGAATCATTTAGGCTTCCTCCATAGACCAGCAGCGACAACAGAATCAAGTGGTCAGGCTGTGCAGCTGAGGCTCATCCATCTCTTCGGTGGGGCTCCAGAGTTGGGGAGGCAGGTATGTAACCTCACTCCATTAATGCAGGACTTTTTAGGGAGAAAGGAGACCTGAATATGCACATCCTCTTCCCCAACTGCACGTAGCAACACCCTGAGTCCCACAGTTGCCCAGTCCATGTCCTTCATGTGTCCCACTGCACTTTGCTGCTGCTGTCATAAAGGGTCAGGGTTTACTCCTGTTTCAGGAAGTAGGACTCCCACAAGCCTCTCAAAAATGTTTTAATTTTGTCTTTTAAATGACATCCAGATGGGGTAATTCCTGTCCTTGGTCAGCACTTGTTTTCATGGAAAAATTGAGAGCAAACAATCTTTCATGTTGGGGTGAAGGTTAATATTGCCCACCCCACTTTTATTTTCGGGGCAGATCATGACTCATCCTAAAACCAGTCGTAGAACACTTCAATCTCTCTGGTCACTCGATTACAAACCTGAGGGTGGCTATCCTTCAACAAAAAACTTCAAAAACAGAGTCCAGCGAGAGACTGCTGAATTGGAATTAATTTCCAAACTGGATACAATTAACTTAGGCTTGAATAGAGACTGGGACTGGATGAGTCATTACATAAAGTAAAACTATTTCCCCATGTTATTTCTTCCCCCACCCCACCCCCCACTGTTCCTCAGACGTTCTTGTTAACTGCTGGAAATGGCCCACCTTGATTATCACCACAAAAAGTTTTCTTCCTTCCCCCCCGCCCCCCGCTGGTAATAGCTCATCTTAAGTGATCACTCTCCTTACAGTGTGTATGATAAAACCCATTGTTTCATGTTCTCTGTGTGTGTATATAAATCTCCCCACTGTATTTTCCACTGAATGCATCGGATGAAGTGAGCTGTAGCTCATGAAAGCTTATGCTCAAATAAATTTGTTAGTCTCTAAGGTGCCACAAGTACTCCTTTTCTTTCATCCTATCCTTGGCACAAAAAGAGTAGAGAAGGCACAAGACTCCATTTACTCCCTGGCACTTGTGCACTATACTGCTGCTTCCTTTGCACAATGGGAATTGGGCTTCACAGGACAACCTGTCCCCACTTTGAGCAGGGAATACACAGAATTGGCAGGGAATGGGTGCAGCCTTCACTACTTATGTCAGCACATGGGGGAGCATACATTGTATCAGGTATAGATCTCTGACAGTTTACTTCCTGCCTAGAGCAGCAGGAGAGAACAACTTCCCCCCCCCAAAAAAAAATTAAGCCTGAGAGTTAATTATTGAATTAGTACTGGTAATTAATTTTTGTTTCAGGGGAGGGTGATCATCTCCATGAAAAGTGCTTCCATTCCATCCACTTACAGAGGAGCAGTGGGGAATACAACAAGGTTTGCTGTCTTCAAATGATTGTCAGAATCATAGAATATTTCATGTTTAATGGGACAGCAGGAGAATGAGAATAAATGTTTTGTATTTAGTTATTGAACAATGAATGTGTTAGCTGGAAACAAGCCACTGTTCCCCCTTGCCAAAGCAAGAACTTCTACAGGATTAGTTGTAAGCCTCTTGTCTCATACGTTTGATTTTGCTGTACAAATCAGGGGGGAATGAGTGAAACATCGTAAAGTGATAGAAAGTCTGTGATGTTATCTCACTTTCTCTAAACCAATGTCAAATGGCATGTTTCAAAGGTTTGTTGTGTGTGTGAAACACTTAGTCCAAATTATAACCAGAGATTTGGACTTGCATAAAGGGCTCTGTGTATCACATACATATATTAAAAACTACCCAATGAGATTAAAGATGGACTTGCTCTGTTAAAGGATTTGTTCACTCCTCAGAGCAAACAGATAAAATGAATTATTTGGTACATTCGCTGCTCACCAGTTTACGGAACAGAATGGAAGAAAATCTTCAAGCCCAGCACATAATGGCTTTTTTGCAGTGGAAAGGGTGGTGTCTTGACTATATGAGAGGATTTCCTAACACACAGAAGATAAAAGACTAAGGTGGAAAAAAGTGGCACTTGGCAGGAACCAGTGGAATGAAAAGCTGCATTTGCAGCTACCAGAAGTTTAGTCCCTTTAGCTAGCAACAGTCCTTGTAAAGCTGGAGCTTCCAGTCGCTTAACAACACTCATTACAAAACCAGTTAAAACTGATGATTTTATTTTTCCCCCCAATGGTCTCAGTGACCTCCACCTGACAGATATTCCCCTAATCTTCCTGCTTCATATATTGTCATAACCTACTCTGGCTCCAGCAGCATCCTCTTTGGCAGTAAATATTTGTCAAATATTATCCTTTTCAGCTATAACTTCGCAGGAATGGGAGTTCTATTAATTTGCTGGTTTTCTTTGTGTACATTGTTCTTGTCCAGTTGCTTAATAGCATGACACATTTCTTTTACCTCTCCCCCTTCTCTGTATCTGTTTTATAAGGGATTGGGTTGTATTTTATCCCCTAATCCTTTCAAAATACTGTGTACCTTTTGAAATGATGGCAACCCTCTGACAAGGCAAGGGAGATGAGAAAGCTGGAAACCACGTCAGAAGGGCCTGCTAAATCTGTAGTGATAACAGGGAAGGAATGCTCTGACTTGTTTCATTTAGATCTGAAAGCTCCTTTGTTATATTTCTGACAGAAAGGAAGAAAGGGTGGAGACCTGGAACTGCTTGACCTGTTCCCTGCTGTCTGTCTGTCAAATGACCACCACCATCACGCACACACATATGGAAAATACCCAGGAAAAAGAAATGGTATAAAAAGCAAAAATAAGAAAACACATCACCACATATCATACAACACATATACAACATGGAACAACACATACACACGAGCAGGCATAATATACCCCCTACCGCCAATCCTTCTCTCACTTTCCCCTCCCCCCCCCGCCACCTACAAAAAAGAAGCTAATTTGTGTCTTTAAGTCACATAAATTGAATTCCTGGCTTCCAGCCTTGGCCAATTGTAATTTTATTTCTGAATGCACTTTAAAAAAAAAGCTGTATTCATTTTTTTTGCTTAGTAAGATCCTCATTTACATGAAGCTGTCAAGTGTTATGACATTTAATGTTAATAATACCACTTTCATTATTTCACTGTATCTCTGCTGCACTCTCATAACAACCACAGGTATAAAATGTAAATGTTTTTGACGGTATTGTCATAACTAGAGACATTGCAGGAAACCCAGCACAGTTAGGGCAGGTGTCTTGCCACCTATGTTACTCTACTCTTGTGGGGATAACAGGGAAGGAATGCTCTGACTTGTTTCATACCATTTATTCCTGCTTTGTAGTAAAACTGATTTATTAGCTGTTTAATATCATTCCCAGATCTCTACTACCTTCCAAAGGTGGTAATTCCAGGAATGATAACTGCAAATAAAAGATGTAGTTATTATATAGGCACTAGACTGAGAGTTAAGGTTATAGTTAAGGCTATGTTTTAGTCACAGGTATTTTTAGTAAAAGTCATGGACAGGTTATGGGCAGTAAACAAAAATTCACAACCTGTCCATGACTTGTACTATATACCCCTAACTAAAACTTGGGCCACAGGTGCTCTGAGGAAGTGGCCAGGGGGTGCCGCGGGTACTGTGGGGGATGGCCTGGGGCACAGTGGTCCGAGACCGGCTCCTGCAGAAGTCACAGAGGTCACAGAAAGCCACGGAATCCATGACTTCCGAGACCTCCATGACAGACACGCAGCCTTAGTTGTAGTCTAATAACTAAAAAAACCCTAATAATTAACATAAGAAGTTTGTTAACAAAACCTGAATGTTATTTGGTGACATAAGAACTAATTAGAAATCAGGATTTCCTGGTTCTGATTCCTGTACTCAGTCTAGTAGACCATGCTGCCAGTCTAAGTGTGCCTTTACACTTTAACTGGAGGAGGAAATTCCAGCTTGAGGAGACACACTTGATCAACTAGTGAGCTAAAAACAGAGTGTAGCTGCAGTGGCACAAGTGGCAGAAGAGAATGGCCACCCCAAGTATGATCGTATCTGACATGTTAGGCACATACGTGGTGGAGCTAGCCCTTCCCCCCGATCGGGCCATCATGACTCCACTCTGTTTTTAGAGTACTAACTCAATCAGAGACAATATGTTATGTCTCCTCGTGCTGGAATTTATACCTTTTAGCTCAGAGTGTAGAAATTCCCTAAGGGAAACACTGTCCTCAGAAGATTTTCACTTAGGTTTGAAGATCCAAGTGTTCTGGATAAGAATGAAATTCTGGGCGATTATCCAAACTACACTAAACCACTGAAGTTTTTGAACTTTCCCTTTGAAGAGAAGACCAGAGGAAAGTGGAGGAGATGGAAGGGGGAAATCTGAAAGGGGCATAAGGAGGTGGTAAAAAACAGGGGAGGAGAAGAGGTGGGGACTTGGATGAGGGAGGGAGGAAGGGGAAAATTAAACATAGGTACCTCTTAGGAGTTGCTAATTAGTAGGCAGAATCAAGCCCTGAAGTTCAAATTATCAAAAGAGCTCAGCTCCCATTTAGGCACCTGTATGAAGTGGGAAGGTTTTTCAAAGCGCTCAGCACCCAGCTGCTCTCCTTGTTTTCCATACAGAGATGCTGAACAATTTTGAACATCTGGCCATGCCTTGTGCAATAGGAACAGGGCTTTGAATTCTGTTCTGAAGCAGAAGTTTGAAGCACAAGCCCAATGTACTAACATATTTCTTCTTTATGAGCATTGAGAACATTAGGATAAATATGGTAAAATGCACAAGTTGGTTAAGAAACTATAATGAACAATTACCAGGTTTCTCACAAATGGATTGTATTTCAGATTGTTGAGAATAAAGTACAGATTTAAGACTTATTAATCAAAATGGAAATTTCAATAAATGTGGTTATATGATCATGTTTACAAAGTTTAAATGACTAAATTTAATTCAGGATGTTAAAACTGATCAAGAAGTAATAAATCAAAGATGATCCAAGACTTATCGCAACATGATAAATATAATCAAATTCCATTCCAAAATGGAACTATGGCTGTTTAATATAAGTCCTTATTAATTTGCCAATCAAGTTTTGAATTCAGCCAAAATGAATTCAGAAGTTAGACATTAAAACAGTTATTTTACTACTGATATGACAATTTAATTCAAAATTGTTTCTCATCCATTGGTAATTCACAGCTAATCCTTTTCATATCATACAGTAAATGGCTTCTGAGTGGTAGCCGTGTTAGTCTGCATCAGCAAAAAGAACGAGAAGTACTTGTGGCACTTTAGAGACTAACAAATTTATTAGGGCATCAGTGGATTTTAGCCCACAAAAGCTTATGCCCTAATAAATTTGTTTGTCTCTAAGGTGCCACAAGTACTCCTCGTTCTTCAAACAGTAAATGTTCACTTAGGGCCTGATCCTGTTTCCATTGAAGTCAATAGCAAAGCGTCCACTCACTTTACTGTTGCAGGATTGGGCCCTTAATGATTCAAAGCAACTTCTGTTTTTAATTGAAATTCACCAGTATGTAAACCATGGGTAATTTGTAACCTTCTTTGGTTACTGAGGACATGTAAAGTCTGCCAGTAGTTGTTATGTACTCTTAAACAAACCCTAAGATAGCAGTAAACACTTTAGTTGTAACTCCCTAATTAAAACTTGTAGCTTATCTAAGGCTATGAAATTACGAAATTAGGTCGAATTTATAGAAGTTGATTTTTTAGAAAGCGATTTTATACAGTCGATTGTGTGTGTCCCCACTTAAGATCATTAAGACCATTAAGTCAGCGGAGTGCATCCACAGTACTGAGGCTAGCGTCGACTTACAGAGCATTGCACTGTGGGTAGCTATCCCACAGTTCCCACAGTTTCCTCCACCCATTGGAATTCTGGGTTGAAATCCCAGTGCCTGGTGGAGCAAAAAACATTGTTGCCGGTGGTTCTGGGTACATGTTGTCAGGTCCCCACTCCCTCCCTCCCTCCCTCCCTCCGTGAAAGCAATGGCAGACAATCATTTCGTGTCTTTTTTTCTGGGTTAGCCATGCAGATGCCATACTATGGCAAGCATGGAGCCCGCTCAGCTCACCGTCACCGTACATCTCCTGGGTGCTGGCAGATGCAGGACTGCATTGCACAGCAGCAACTCATTGCCTTGTGGCAGCAGACGGTGCATTACGACTGGTAGCTGTCTTCGTCATCTCCTGGGTACTCTTGGTCCACCTTGGGAGGTCGGTTGGGGCACCTGGGCAGACATGGGTGCTCCTGGCAGATCTCTGTGAGTTCTCTCAGGGGCGCCTGGACATAAATGGGAGTGACTCAGGTCATTCTCTTCTTTAAGTTTTGTCTAATGGAAATTCAGTCCTGCCTGGAATATTGGCAGAGGGATAGCTCAGTGGTTTGAGCATGGGCATGCTAAGCCCAGGATTGTGAGCTCAATCCTTGAGGGGGCCATTCTGGTTCAGGCTGCTCTCCCAGCCAGCAGCACCGCGAACATCCAGTAGACGATGACAGCTAGCAGTTGTACTGCACTGTTTGCTGGCGAGCACCCAGGAGAGGACGACAGCTAGCAGTTGTACCGCACCATCTGCTGCCAGCCTACCCAATGCTCCTACCTCCGTGAAAGCAACGGCCAATAATCATCTTGTGCCTTTTTCCGTGCTGGCACCATATTGCTGTCAGCATCATCATCCAACGACCGCTTCCACTGCCACTCTGCTCTCCTGCAGATGCCATTCCATGGTAAGGATTGAGCCCCACTCAGATCACCACAGCAGTTATGACCATTCTAAACATCACACGCATTATCCAGCAGTATATGCAGAACCAGAACCAGATTATGCAAAAGCAGGCAAGTAGGCGGTGGTGAGGAGAGTGGTGAGGACATGGACACAGACTTCTCTCAAAGTATGAGCCCCGGCAATGTGGACATGATGGTGATAATGGGGCAGGTTCATGCCATGGAAAGCCGATTCTGAGCCTGGGAAACAAGCACAGACTGGTGGGACCGCATAGTGTTGCAGGTCTGGGACGATTTCCAATGGCTAAGAAACTTTCGCATGCGTAAGGGCACTTTCATGGAACTTTGTGACTTGCTTTCCTCTGCCCTGAAGCACCAGAATACCAAGATGAGAGCAGCCCTCACAGTTCACAAGCGAGTGGCGATAGCTTTGTGGAAGCTTGCAATGCAAGACAGCTACCGGTCAGTTGGGAATCAATTTGGAATGGGCAGATCTACTGTGGGGGCTGCTGTGATCCAAGTAGCCAACGCAATCACTGAGCTGCTGCTACCAAGGGTAGTGACTCTGGGAAATGTGCAGGTCATAGTGGGTGGCTTTGCTGCAATGGGATTCCCTAACTGTGGTGGGGCGATATTCCTATCTTGGCACCAGAGCACCAAGGCAGGGAGTACGTAAACCGAAAGGGGTATTTTTCAATGGTGCTGCAAGCACTGGTGGATCACAAGGGACGTTTCACCAACATCAATGTGGGATGGCCGCGGAAGGTACATGAAGCTTGCATCTTCAGGAACTCTGGTCTGTTTCAATAGCTGCAGCAAGGGACTTTCTTCCCAGACCAGAAAATAACCACTGGGGATGTTGAAATGCCTATAGTTATCTTTGGGGACCCAGCCTATCCCTTAATGCCATGATTCATGAAGCCATACACAGACAGCCTGGACAGTAGTCAGGAGCTGTTCAACTATAGGCTGAGCAAGTGCAGAATGATGATAGAATGTGCATTTGGATGTTTAAAAGTACGCTGGTGCAGTTTAATGACTCAGTTAGACCTCAGCGAAACCAATATTCCCATTGTTATTACTGCTTGCTGTGCACTCCACAATGTCTGTGAGAGTAAGGTGGAGATGTTTATGGTGGAGTGGGAGGTTGAGGCAAATTGCCTGGCCACTGATTGTGCACAGCCGGACACCAGGGCAGTTAGAAGAGTACGGGAGGGCACGGTGCACATCGGAGAAGCTTTGGAAACCAGTTTCATAACTGGCCAGGCTATGGAATAAAAGTTCTGTTTGTTTCTCCTTGATGAAAACCTCCGCCCCTTAGTTCACTCTACTTCCCTGTAAGCTAACCACCCTCCTCTCCCACCTTCAATCACCACTTGCAGAGGCATTGTTGCTTCAAATTCATGCATTCTTTATTAATTCATCACACAAATAGGGGGATAACTGCCAAGGTAGCCAGGGAGGGGTGGGGAAGGACAAGGCCACATTGCACTTTAAAACTTATTGAATACCAGCTTTCTGTTGCTTGGACAGTCCTCTGGGATGGAGTGGTTGGGTGCCCGGAGGCTCCCCCACTGCGTTTTTGGGCATCTGGGTGAGGAGGCTATGGAACTTGTGGAGGAGGGTGGTTGGTTACACAGGGACTGTAGTGGTGGTCTGTGCTCCTGCTGCCTTTCCTGCACCTCAACCGTACGCCGGAGCATATCAGTTTGATCCTCCAGTAGCCTCAGCATTGACTCCTGCCTTCTGTCAGCAAGCTGACGCTACCTATCATCTTCAACCCGCCACTTATTATCTTCAACCCGCCACCTGTCCTCGCGTTCATATTGTGCTTTCCTGGACTCTAACATTGTCTGCCTCCACACATTCTGCTGGGCTTTTTCAGTGTGGGAGAACTGCATGAGTTCAGAGAACATTTCATAATGAGTGCTTTTTTTTCACCTTCTAATCTTTGCTAGCCTCTGGGAAGGAGATGATGGTGTGAGCGATGAAACATTTGCAGCTGCAGGAGGAAAAAAAAAGAGAGAGTAGTAGTTAAAAATACACATTTTAGAGAACAATGGGTAGACTCTTTCAGGGTGAACCTTGCTGTTAACATTACATAGCATATGTGTATTCAGTACAAGGTCACATTTTGCCTCTTCTATTGAGAGTCTGCCGGTTTGGTGTGAGAGATCACACAAGCAGGGCCAGCGGGCAACAGAATTTGGCTTGCAGGCAGCCATGGTAAGCCACAGTCTTTTGGCTTCTTTAACCTTCATAACATGTGGGAATGGTTTCAAACAGCAGTGCCCTCATTTCCCATACCAAACAGCTGTTGGGTTGGCCATTTAAAATGGGTTGGCAATTTAAAAGGAGGGGCTGCAGTTTTCGGGTTAACATGCAGCACAAACCCAACTAACCCCCCCTGCCACACACACCCAATTCTCTGGGATGATCGCTTCACCTCTTCCCCCACCACGTGGCTAACAGCGGGAAGATTTCTGTTCAGCCACAGGCAAGCAGCCCAGTAGGAACAGCAACCTCCGAAGTCCCCTTAATAAAATTACCCTATTTCAACCAGGTGACTATGAATGATATCACTCTCCTGAGGATAACACAGAGAGATAAAGAATGGATGTTGCTTGAATGCCAGCAAACACTGGGACCATACGCTGCCATGCTTTGTTATGCAATGACTCCAGACTATGTGCTACTGGCCTGGCATGGTAAAGTGTCCTACCATGGAGGACAGAAGAAGGCTGACCTCCCCAGAACCTTTGGCAAAGACTTTGGGAGTACATCCAGGAAAGCTTTATGGAGATGTCCCTGGAGGATTTCTGCTACATCCCCAGATACATTAACAGACTTTTCTAGTAGCTGTACTGGCCGCAAATTAATCATTAAACACGCTTGCTTTTAAACCATGTATTATATTTACAAAGGTACACTCACCAAAGGTCCCTTCTCCATCTGGCAGGTCCAGGAGCCCGCCTTGGGTTGGTTCAGGGGGTACTGGCTCCAGGTCCAGGGTGAGAAACAGTTCCTGGCTCTCAGGAAAAATGGTTTCTCCACTTGCTTGCTGTGTGCTATCTTCAACCTCCTCCTCCTCATCATCTTCCTTGTCCCCAAAATGTGCATCCCTGTTGCGTGATAATCCATTGATGGAGTCAAAGCACAGAGGTGGGGTAGTGGTGGCTGCACCCCCTAAAATGGCATGCAGCTCATCATAGAAGCTGCATGTCTGGGGTTCTGACCCCGAGTGGCTATTTGCCTCTCTGGTTTTTTGGTATGCTTGCCTGAGCTCCTTAAGTTTCATGCAGTACTGCTGCGGGTCCCTGTTGTAGCCTCTGTCCTACATGCCCCTGGAAATTTTTTCAAATGTTTGGGCATTTCGTCTTTTGGAATGGAGTTCTGATAGCACAGATTCATCTCCCCATACAGCAATCAGATCCAGTACCTCCCATTCGGTCCATACTGGAGCTCTTTTGCAATTCTGGGACTCCATTATGGTCACCTCTGCTGATGAGATCTACACTCACCTGCAGCTTGCCACCCGGTCAAACAGGAAATGAGATTCAAAAATTTGCGGGCCTTTTCCTATATACCTGGCCAGTGCATTTGAGTTGAGAGTGCTGTCCAGAGTGGTCACAATGGAGCACTCTGGGATAGCTCCCGGAGGCCAATACCATAGAATTGAGACCACACTACCCCAAATTCAACCTGGCAAGGTTGATTTCAGCGCTAATCCCCTCGTCGGGGGAGGAGTACAGAAATCGATTTTAAGAGCCCTTTAAGTCAAAGTAAATGACTTCGTCGTGTGGACGGGTGCAGCGTTAAATCGATCTAATTCGACCTATACTCATAGTGTAGACCAGGGCTGAGAAGCTGTGAGCTTCACGTGACATCACAAATTATTCATTATGGAATACTCTAGATTCTAACTCCTCTAACAATGGGTAATTCAAATTCTCTTTTCTGTGTTGCTGTGCTGAACTAGTGTAGCAAACTTTATATATAAAGCTCTCTTACACATCTTGGTTCAAAAATGTCTAGGTCTATAGATTGAAATGTTACTGAAACATAAGTACACATTATATATTGAAGTAATTTTCATGTTTTTTTTTAATAACTCAGGAAGCAGTTAACTGAAAATAATCAAGTCATCACCTTAGTAAGGGAAATGCGTATATAAAATTCTTAGTCTGGGATTTTCAAAGAACCTAAGGGAGCTTGGAATCCAAATCTCCAATACTCCAGAAGATACCAGAAGGGACACCCTCAGACCACACCCTACTACCGGGGGCAGCCCAAGGCCCCAACTACACACCAAGGAATACTCCAGATACCTTATCGTCCTACCACACCATTCTCCAGCAACCCACCTCGCCCCAGTGACCCGTCAGCTGGACAATGTTTTAAATGTAACGAGCTGGGGCATGTAAAGGCCAACTTCCCCAAGAATCCCAACTGATTACAGTTCATTGCACTGGAATCATACCAGAGGTCCTCAGGCCCAGATACCTCCCAGATATCCTTGGAGCGGAGGGAAACTGTGAGTGTGCGCGGGAAGAAAGTCACCGCATGGAGGGACACCGGAGCATAAGTGTTGGCTATCCATGCTTCCTTAGTGGACCCCAATTTAATCGACCCAGAGACCCAAGTGACAATTCAACCCTTCAAGTCCAACTCTTTCAATTTACCTACAGCCAAGTTGCCTGTCCAGTACAAGGGCTGGCCAGGAACGCGGACTTTTGCAGTCTATGATGATTATCCCCATATTGCTGGGGGAAGACTTAGACAATCAGGTGAAGCTAGCCAAGAGGGTGGGAATGGTCACCCGCAGCCAGACTAAGCAAGCCGTCGAACCTAGCTCTGTTCTGGAAACTTCTACCAGGACTCGGTCAGAGGTGATGGAACCGGACCCCATGCCAACATCTGCAACAGCAGTAGAGGATCCAGTCCCAGAGACCCAGATAGAACCAGCCCCAGAACCGGAACCGGCGGAACAACCAGCACCAGACCCATTGCCAGCACTGAATCCAATACTTGTAATGTCAAGGTTCCTTCCCCACTCTGAACTCTAGGGTACAGATGTGGGGACCTGCATGAAACCCCCCTAAGCTTATTTTTACCAGCTTAGGTTAAAACTTCCCCAAGGTACAAACTATTTTACCTCTTGTTCCTGGACTTTATTGCTGCCACCACCAAGCGTCTAACAAATATAAAAGGGAAAGAGCTGACTTGGATACATCTTTCCCCCCAAGCCCTACACCCCTTTTCCTGGTGAAGCCTTGATAAAATTCCTCACCAATTTGCACAGGTGAACACAGACCCAAAACCTTGGATCTTAACAATGAAAAAGCAATCAGGTTCTTAAAAGAAGAATTTTAATTAAAGAAAAAGTAAAAGAATCACTTCTGTAAAATCAGGATGGTGACTACCTTACAGGATAATCAGATTAAAAACATAGAGAATCCCTCTAGGCTAAACCTTACGTTACAAAAAGACACAAAAATAGAAATATACATTCCATTCAGCACAACTTATTTTATCAGCCATTTAAACAAAATAGAATCTAACGCATATCTAACTAGATTGCTTATTGACTTTTTACCAGAGTTCTGACCTGCATTCCTGCTCTGGTCTGAGCAAAAACAACATACAGACTGAGAGAACCCTTTGTTCTCCCCGCCCCAGCTTTGAAAGTATCTTGTCTCCTCATTGGTCATTTTGGTCAGGTGCCAGCGAGGTTGTCTTAGCTTCTTTACCCTTTACAGGTGAAAGGGTTTTTCCTCTGGCCAGGAGGGATTTAAAGATGTTTACGCTTCCCTTTATATTTATGACAGAACCTAAGGGAGTTTGGAATCCAAATCCCCAATACTCCAGTCCTCTGCACACAAGGTAGGACCAAGTAATAACTTGACCATTCCTGACACATTTTTGTCTAACCTGTTCTTAAGAACTGCCAATGATGGAGATTCCACAACCTCCTTAGGCAATTTGTTTCTGTGCTTAACCAGCCTGGCAGTTAGGAAGCTTTTCCTAATGTCTAACCTCCCATGTTGCAATTTAAACCCATTGCTTCTTGTCATATCCTCAGAGGTTACAGAGAACAGTTTTTCACCCTCCTCCTTGTAACAACCTTTTATGTATTTGAAAACTGTTATCATGCTCCCCCTCCCCACCCCCAGTCTTCTCTTCTCCAGACTAAACAAACCCAGTTTTTTAATCTTTCTTCAGAGGTCATGTTTTCTAGACTTTTAATCATTTTTGTTGCTCTCCTCTGGACTTTCTCCAATTTGTCCACATCTTTCCTGAAATGTGGTGCCCAGAACTGGACACAATACTCAAGCTGAGGCCTTATCAGCGCAGAGTACAGCAGAAGAATTACTTCTCATGTCTTGCTTAGAACACTCCTGCTAATACAGCTCTTTAACCTACTGAATTAGGTTGAACCTTGTTGAATTAGGTTTAATAACTTTGGGGTCTACTGTGCTAAAATGCAGTTGTGTATGTGTTATTTTGGAATTGTATTTATGTAACTTCTCTACGAGACTGACTAACACAATCTCTGGAAGGTATTAGGAACTTCAAAGGGGTTTTTGGAACAATATGTCTGAAGTGGATTTCCTAGGAAGTATGTGGAGGTAAGGAGAATGCAAATGTCTCACTTCAAATCCTTTCCTTTTGAAGCTACACCCTGTGTACTATACTTGTCTACTAATTACCTGCTTCTGGAAACTCCAGATCAAAGACCCCTGAACTGTATAAAGGGTGATCTAAGCACGTTATGAGCTGAGGCTGTTACAAACCTGTGACCATAGAAGAGACCCCTTTGTGGGGTTTTGAAGGACTGTTCCTACCAGTGCCCATATTAGAGTTGGTGTGATGTCTTATTAGCACAAGGGTGAATTCTTTTATTTTTTTAAATTTTTTTTCTGTTGTGTAATTATATTAAGAATAAAATAATTTTCAATCTCTCATCTTGTTCAGGCAGTTTGGATTGTGGAAATCTTACTGCTGAAGACACCAGGCTTCTTGCTGGTTTACATTTGAAAAGCTGATGTGGATCAATCAGAACCTTAAATAAACTTCTCATGAAGCGCTGAGTTGGACCAATTGCAATGTGAGTTGTGGGTCATAGGTGACCTTCTCATAGCTGAATCAGAAAGGAAGACATTTCTTTTGTGATTTTTGTAAATGGACAGTGTTACTATGGGTTTTGTTCCCTGTGACAGGGTGCTGAGGGAGAAGCACTTAATTAGCCCCTGCCACTCCAGCCCCAATCAAAGGGAATGGATTAGGGCTGCTTGGATAGTTCTGTGTCTGCCTGGTAATGGGCAGGACTTGCCAGCCTCATTAGCCAGGGCTATAAAGGCTGGGAGGAAGGGGGGGAAGAGAAAGGCCAGGCACAGAGGAAGGTGGGAGCCGAGAGCTGGGAGCCTTCTAGTCTGTTGCTGGCCAGGCCTGCACTTGGCAAAGTTGGCTGTGAAACCTGTACATAGGTGAAAAGTGATGGCTGGAAAACAACTGTAAACAAAACACTGCTGTTGCATCAAGCTGAGGCATTCCTGATTGATTGGAGAAGGCAACAGGTGCTGAAACCAGAGGGGCCCAGTGTGTGCCTCGCTACATGTGGGGGCTTATCTGGGATTTGAAGCCAGCACAAGAGTTTGGAGGGAACCCTGCAGTGGCTAGCAAAGCAACAGGAGGAGATGCAGAAGGCACTGCAAGCTTTCCAGCAATCCCACCAGCTAGAGAGGAAGGCCTTACTAGCCTGTCACATGAAGCAACAGAAAACTCTCTAGGACTTTATAAAGGAGCAGGCCAATGTGGAGCAGCAGCTCCTACAAAGACTGCTGAGTCCCCCGGGAAGTGAGGACACCTGCGTAATGGCTTTAGGCCTATGTAAGATGTGCCCTGCCGATCACCCTGACTCCTTTCTTTGTACCTTTGAGCATGTAGCCATGGGCGCCGGATGGGACAGGGCAACCTGGGCCCTATGAAGGGCTCCCTAACTGGCCGGCGAGGCTCAAGCCGCCTATATGGCACTGAGCAACGACCAAGCCAAGGACTATGAGGTGGTGAAGGCAGCAGTCCTAGACCGTGTAGGGCTGTCGGATGGAGAAATACCAGCAGAAGTTTCGGTCAGCCCATTGGACAGGGGGTTTGCTGCCCCAAGCCTTTGCCCAGAAGCTGATAGACTGGGCCATGTGTTGGTTGTGGCCAGATACCCAAACGGTGGGGGGGAAATCATGGACCGGGTGATCCTCAAACAGTTTTTTCAGGGCCTTCTAGAGAATATGCGAGTCCGGGTCAGGCGACACCAGTCAGGCACCCTGGAGATTAAGTTAAGGTAATGGAGGAGTACGTGGAGGTGGACTTCTCCCGAAAGGAGGGTCAGACCTGATGGGACCTAGAGTGGGGGGAAAAATGCGAGAGATTCCCCCCGCCTCCAGAAAGAACCTGGAGAGGAAGAAGGAGGAGATCAGGGGAGCCCCCAGTCACCCTGGACAGCTCATGTGCTGGCAGTGCGGGCCACCAGGACATAAAAGGGGGCTGCCTGGAGTTGGAATGTGGCCTAGCTGAGTTTTGCGGCTGGAATAATCTTGGAGGGTGGGGGAACGGGAGAGAACTAGCCACCACTCTAGTGCGAGTGGGAAGAAAGCCCCAGAGGGGCCTGATGGACAAGGCCTCAGACTGTTTATTCATCCAGAGGGGGCTGGTAAAGCCACATTGTCTTATCCCCAGGGTGAGGATAAATCTAGAGTGCATCCATGGGGATTTGAAGCACAGCCCCATGGCACAGGTACCCCTGGAAGCATGGGACACATTTGCCTGAAAATGGGTTTGGGTAGTAGAGGGGTTATTGTACCCACTGGACAGACTGGGGCCCCCTCCCTAAAGGGAAAGGAGGTAGTGGGAGGAGATCCAAAGGCAGGAAAAGAGAAGGGACCCCAAAGAAGGGAGAAGAACCCCTACACTAATGGACACTGGTGAGGGAGAGGGCCAAGGTCCCTACAGAAAACAAGAAAAAAAACCCTAGACAACAGAGCCCGAATAGGGAAGGAAAAGGAGCAGATGGTGAGGGGCCAAATGAGTGCCTCAGAATAGAACCCCCAGGTAAGGAGACTCAAGGGGGAGGGACTCAGGGAGTGCCCAAAAGCAGGGGCCCCCAGGTAAGGAGGGCTGCATCCCACTGGGCAGGGTAGCAGAAGCTGAGGCCGTGGGTGTCCTGGAGGAAGGCTGGACTAATCCTGATTCCCTGCAAAAAAAAAAAGGGGGAGCAGCCGAGAGAACAAACCCGAGGCTGTGACTTGTGTGAAGACCTATCAGTGGCAGCAGATTTGTGCGGCCATCCACCTCCTACCCAGTGTACGTTTTGTGGGTGGGGGATGAATGAACCCTGCAAGGACGATCACCCAGTGGGAGGTGAGGGACTCCCCCAGAATAACCCCCTGGTAGAAGGAGAAGGGGCCAGGCTATGCCATAGCTAGTGGCTGCTTAAGGGGGAGTTGTGAGACTGGGTGTTGAGGGAGAAGCACTTAATTAGCCCCTGCCACTCCAGCCCCAATCAAGGGGAATGGATTGGGGTTGGTTGGATAGTTCTGTGTCTGCCTGGTAACAAGCAGCACCTGCCAGCTGTTGTAACAACCAGGCAAGGTACTAACAAACTTCAACAAGACTTTATTTTTAAAATGGAAACCTCTTTACCAAGCTGCTGCTGCACCCCAGGTATCTCTCACTCTACCTCCTCAACTCCCCCCCCCTTCCTGTTTCCTATCCTTTCAGACTCCCAACAGCCAGTGCTCCCAGTTCTAATAATTGCAAGCAGCATCTAAACACCACATTCCCTCCTCTCTTAAGAACCTTTCCCAATTAAAATAAACATTATTGTTCTAACCACAGGAAGAAACATGAAACAAGACACTATACTGTTGGCAGAAGTATCACACTGAAAACACTGTAGATACTACATAACATAGTCTCTAGTCCGGACAAGTGGTCATCGGGCTCTGACAGGCTGTCTCTCAAGCCCCAGTTCCAGTGCAATGTCTTGTTGTGTTGATACTATGGTGAAGTCATCCAATGCAGACTGGGTGTTGGCATAATCTCCTCTTGGTGCATATGCAGGTGCAAGATGAGAAGCATTCCATACTCGCCCATCAGAAAGTCGATAAGTGTAAGGTCCCCTTTTCTCTATGATTTTAAGAGGAGCTGTGAATTTATGGTCCCCTTTGCATAAAATTCCAGGTTTTTGTATTCTAATGAAGGAACCACACTGAAACTTTGGTTCTTTAGCACCCCGCCGCTTGTCTGTGAAAGCCTTATACTTTCCTTGGTTCTGTTCAACTGTTTTTCTCAGTCCTTTAGTGGTGAGCAATGTCGTCAAAGGGCTGTGGTCTGTGTGCAACTTGAACATGCGACCCCACAGGTAAGTTCTCCATTTTTCAGTAGCCCAGACACAAGCAAGTGCTTCTTTTTCAACTGTAGAATATTTTCTCTCAGCATTACTTAGCGTCTTTGAAGCAAATGCAACAGTCCTCTCTGTGTTGTCCTCATGAAGTTGTGTGAGGACAGCCCCAAGTCCATAACTGGAAGGATCAGTAGTTACAATTGTGGACAATGCAGGACTGAATAGTGCAAGTACTGGACTATGTACAATCAAGTCTTTCACCATTTTGAAACTAGCTTCTGCATCCATTGTCCGCACTAACGTTGGACTTCTCTGTAGTAATTCTCGTAACGGTTCAATGACAGAAGCATAATTCGGAATGAATTTTGCATACCCCGAGGTAAGACCCAAGAAGGAATGTAAGGTTTGCAAATCTGTTGGAGGAGGAGCATTTGAAATTGCCAGGATATGATCTAGATCAGGTTTTAGTCCAGCCTGTGAAATTGTATGCCACAGAAAGGAGAGTTCAGTTTGTCTAAATTTGCATTTGGACCTATTGAGCTTGAGGCAGTTTAGTACAGACTGCAGATTATTGTCCTGCTCCTCAGAAGTATTTCCAAACATGATAACATCATCCAGATATCACTGAACTCCATGTTGATTCCTCAGAATCAATTATATCTTTTTTTGGAAGGCACTTGGGGCAGATGTGAGACCGTATGGAACACGTTTAAAATGAAATAGTCCCTCATGTAATAAATTCTGTGAGGTCTCTGCTCTCTTCATACAACATAACCTGGTAGTATGAGCTCTGCAAATCAAGAGTAGAAAACATCTTTGCTCCATGGAGTTCTGCAAATACTTCTTCTATGTGAGGAAGAGGATTGCTGTCAATCACAATAGCTTTATTTGGCTCCCTTAAGTCCACACAAAGGTGAATGCCTCTACCCTTCTTCTGCGTCACTACTATAGGTGAAACCCATTCCGAGGAGTCAGTCTCTTCAATAATATCCTTTTGAACAAGTTTTCTCACTTCCTCTGAAACAGCTTCCCTGACTGAAAATGGTAAGCACCGTAACTTCTGTCATACAGGCATCAAATTTTCCACATTTTAATTTTATGCAGAAACCCATAAGCACAGCCAAGTTTCTCCTCAACCTGGTGTTGGGTCCCAGCTGAAACTGGTGTGTGTGCTGCAAGAGTGCTTTGCTGAGGAAGATCAATTTGTCCATTAACTACCCTGAGATTTAAAGCAGCCAATAAATCTCTGCCAAGGATAGGAATGCCTTTGCGGACAATGTAGAACTCTGCAGTTACACAGCAATCACCAAAAGTAACTATTGCTGGCAGGCAGCCATGTACTGGAATATGGTTTTTCAAATAGCACACCAAGTGAAGTTTGGGTTCAGTAAGAGGCACATCTTTAAAGTAATGCAAATAGATGGAATCAGGTAGTATAGATACTGCTGAGCCAGTGTCCACCATTAGCTGAATAGAGTGTGATTTGCCTGAGGGTATGGCGGAAACGTTTACAGTGCACTTTATTTGTTCTGGAATATGTGCAGTAGTGATTTTGTCCACGCTCAGCACAGTAACATCTGGTATTGTAACTGCATGCACCTGTTGATTGAACTGGCTGCTGCGACTTCAGGAAAATGCCCACTCTTTTTGCAATGATTGCACTGAGCTACTTTTGTCGGACATCCTATGTAGCTTGCAAGGTGTTGTGGGGATCCACAGTGAAAGCATGCTTTTACTGTATTTTGAATTTGCTGATTTGGTGGTTTTCCATTAGTTTTCCTCTTGTAATCGTTTGTCTGCCCGATAGTGAACTTTTCTGCAAAGGAGTCACAGCCTGGACTGTGCCTCCTGTATCCATGCTCATTATTTTGGCTTCAGCTGTAGCTGACTCAATCTGAGTAGCAGTGGTTATTGCTTTTTCTAGTGTAAGTTGTGGTTCTAGAAGTGAGCGTTCTCTTACACGAAGCATGGTTGTTTTCTCAATGAGCTGATCTCTAATCATCTCATCTGCTATATTCCCAAAGTTACAAGTTACAATCAGACTCCTCAGGGAAGCAATATGCTGCATTATAGTCTCCCTATTTTCTGCTCACGCTGGCGAAATCTGTAGTGATTAGCTACTACATTCACTTTTGGCACAAAAAAAGTTCTTTAATGCAGTGAGTGCAGTCTCCTATTTATCATCTGCAAGGGGAAAAGTATAAAATATACACTGCCCTTCTTCTCCAAGGCAGTGGATTAGCAGAGCACGCTTTCTTACTTCAGAAATCTCTGTAGCACTGATTGCAAACAGATAAGCCTCAAACATATGGATCCAGGTAGTAAAAGCAATTGGAGGCTCACGTGGGCTTTGCAGAAAGGGTGCAGGTGGGTTCAGAGGCAGAAGATCCATCCTCTTTGCCAAAATGTTGTAACAACCAGGCAAGGTACTAACAAACTTCAACAGGACTTTATTTTTAAAATGGAAACCTCTTTACCAAGCTGCTGCTGCACCCTCGGTACCTCTCACTCCGCCTCCTCAACTCCCCACCCCCTTCCTGTTTCCTGTCCTTTCAGAGTCCCAACAGCCAGTGCTCCCAGTTCTAATAATTACAAGCAGCATCTAAGCACCACACCAGCCTCATTAGCAGGGCTATAAAGGCTGGGAGGAAGAGCAAGGTGAGGCACAGAGGGCGGTGGGAGACTTCTGGCCTGTTGCTGGCTAGGCCTGCACCTGGCAAAGTTGGATGTACATAGGTAGAAAGTGGTGGTGGGAAAACAGAAAACACTGGTATTGCATCAAGCTGAGGCGTGCCTGACTGATTGGATTTTACCCTTGCAAATTTGCCGCCCTAGGCCTAGGCCTTGCCGGCCTAGGCATTAATACGCCACTGGGTTTCATAACTAAAGGTTTTCACAGTTGTGAGCTGGCACATGGGTGCCCTTTGGTGTTAGGCTGCCCTCTGACGAGACAACATTTCATTGTAAGCTGATGCGACACAGCTGCTGTGATACAGATAACATAACACAATAAAATAGATGTTGATATTTCCAATCAGCCAGGAATGTTTTGCTTCCACGGCTAAATTGCTCATCTTCTAAATAAGGCAGCCACATCAAATTGCTCTGAAAATACATCCCTATAGGAATAGTAGTCCCTTGTAATACTCTCAGCAATATACAGTTATTTAATTGAATTTCCTATTTTTAGTACTGTTCACAGCCAGCAATGTTAGTGATAGTCTGTTTAAAGAAGAAATATAGAGAATGACGAGGTATGGGAGGGTAAATTTATAGTCAGATTAGAGTATTTGGTGAAGCTGGTATGAATTTAGTACTCTGAGAAAGCAATATTTAGTTCTATATTATGGTGCTATGTTGGACACTTGTATACTTTTGTCTCACATGAGATTAAACAAAATCCATTTTTCTTTGTGAATATGTGAGAAGTACTTGTGAGATAAAAAATTGACATAAGTCTCCTTTCATCATTTATCTTTTGTGAATTTTATCTATTTTATGATTCCCCTCCCCCCCCACTTGAGATAATATTGTAATATAATAGAGTATTTTGAGAAGAACATGTTACATATGTGCTAACTGAGAACTGACAGAAACAGAATGCCAGCCTGGATCACAAAGATGGAAGAATCTCATTTGATCAATAATATTAAACCATAAGCATGTGCGTATTTACAGAATATTCAACCCATCACTTATATTTATTCTTAAAAACACTTTCATATGTATTAGCTAAGGTAGTTGTACACATCTGACACAAAACTACAAAAACATGAAAATGAAAATTTAAGCCACCTAATCGGACACACCCTCTACTCTTGCACTCATAGGCACATTCTTTACAACTGCCATATCTAGCATACACCACATACAACAAACTTAACTCTGCCCGTTTAGAGATGCCAGCCTTCCAGCACTCTCTTCACCAATTTACCTGTGTATTTAGATTCAATTCTTTCTTTTTCCCTGTCTTCTTTTTCATTTTTATTCTTTAATTTCCATTTAAAATTTCAGAAAATAACTGAATCCTCCACAACCTACCGTCCCCTATATTAATACTAATTTAGACTGCACAGTTAAAATGGCAAAAAAGTCAAGTGATCCAAAAATTAAGGTTCCTACAGCAATGTTAACTGACCCATTTTGCATATATTTTAATGTATTTAGTACATCTACTAAACATTATGGAAGGAACAGATTTTCATTGGAAAATGTGGTTTTGACAAAATCAAAATGTTTTTCAGGAACATGTCAATTGTGATGAAATTTTTGATAGAAGAAAGTTGAAATTATTAGTTCCATTTTGATATTATCTAAATGTTCTCTCTAAAGACTGCAAAACATTTTGACTATCTTTTTTCATTTAATTTCAAATTTTACATTGATACTCAATGTATTGTATTTTTTATATTTATATGCACTATATTCAATATTTTTATTAGTATGCTTCAGCGTTATTGAAATGATATGTTTTACCTTATTTTAATGAAAGCATTCACCACTATCAAAATGAAATGGAAATTGTGCTTTCTGACCAGGTATAATATTTATTTTTTTTTATTTTGATTTCCTCAAATATCAAAAGAGGTATCTATCCAAAGACCAAGGCACCTTTGATATATAATTTAAAAACAAAAATAAATTGGCAGCAAAACCCATAACAGTCAGCAATACTCAGTCTTCTTCAGAACTTCCACAAAATTCCCCATCCCCACATAAACCGCAATCCCTGTTTGGTCCCTCTGTAAGTAACAGCAAATGAAATACACTTTGCTGCATAGCATGGAAGGCAATAGACCTGAACTACTTCAGAGCAAGATCAGAGCAGATGATTTCAAAGTGGAAGGTCTCTTATGGAGCCTGCTTTGCTGCCAGTGCCTTCTCTTTTAAATTGTGGGGGATCCAACTCACATGCCTCTGATCACAACTGTGGCAATGTTGTAAAGATAGACAGATGGTCTCTCAAGTATGATGGTAGCAAGCTATTTGGAGCTTCACAGGTCAACACCAACATCTCAAAGACAGAAACCAATAGGCAGTTTTCTTTTTTAGTAAGTAACATTAACACTACTGTTTATATTGATATAAAAATAAGGCATACAGGACATGCCATATAGCTGAATTAAGACTGCTATGGAATCCTCAGCTTTTGCATTTCCTGACTTCTTGTGATTTTTAGCTGTGTCCCTTAATGTTACATCATGAAATTTTTTTGTACTCTGTGTTTCACAGAGTTTGTGTTTATATTCTCACAGGGAAAAAAACCCCCTTAATTAAATGGGGTTAAGGCTGAGTACCTATAGTGACTTTAAGGGCAAAAGGCTTATCAGAAGATTAGAGGAGTGCTACAGGCTTCCAGTCTTCCCTGATAGCCTTCACAAGTCAACTCAGTTCTATTCTCCAGCTTTCCCCTGCTCCCTTAGGCTTGATTCTTCCTCTTCCTTTTTAAAGTCCACAAGACCTGTTGTGAACCTTAATAGGTCAGCAGGACCATGGGCCTGATGCAGACTTTACTGAAGTCCCCAGCAGCCCCTAAGGTCTTTAAATTTTACAGAGAGGAACATCAGGACTGGAGTCAGGGATCAAGCCTTGGAACCTGGCAAATCATAAGAAGCTGGGGAGCAGGCAGCTGATGACACAGGAAAGCCATGAAGTCTGTATGATCCACTAGGATCAAGAAAAGCCTATGAATTTAGGCCCTCCTAAGGAGTTCTATACCAGTTCTTTATCCCCTCAGTCCCATAGTGTTGGGTAGGTGAGTCTGCAAGTTTGTGCCCTTGAGATGAGACTTCTATTAATGCAGACAAACTGATAATTTATAGGGAGCTGTGTACAGTGTTGTATGCTAATTTTTAATAGAGGAAAACCACTGAAAATGTAAAACAGATATTGCTTGACTTTTATTTTATGTTTGGATGCATCTTTTGAATAACTTGCATAATGACAGATTTCAGATAGCAGCCGTGTTAGTCTGTATTCGCAAAAAGAAAAGGAGTACTTGTGGCACCTTAGAGACTAACAAATACATTTGTTAATCTCTAAGGTGCCACAAGTACTCCTTTTATTTTTTGAATAACTTTGTTTGTTGTCATTGGCAGCTGAGTTAACATCCCTTAGAAGTTAGCAAAGCACATAATTGCTGACATGAAAAGCAAGTTCTTTGGGAGAAATTCTCAAGTAAACCCACTCCTTGAAGGAAAATAGGAAGGGCAATTGTAAATAGATAAGCTGCACTTTAGACATGAACAAACACATTTACCAGATAATTAGTAGACACTTTTCTAGGTATTTTTGGCTTTGAGATCCAAAAGCAATACTAAGGGATGTAAACCTTTCTGAGTAAAGCCCTGTGGCTTCAATAGACTGGTAATTGGGAGGAGGAGAAAAGCCATGTATTGTAGCTCAGCTCATGTTTCAGAAATACTTTTTATCTTGAGTTAACTAACAAACAGTCTCTAGAGGCCTTGCTGTCTATTCTGCTTTCTTAGGGGAAAGAGCTTGTCACATCTGTGGGAAGAACAGCAGCCAATGAATTGTTTACCTCTTGGCATCAGGAAACCTCTCCTTGAAAGCTTTGAAGGGTTTGAGCTATATCATGTGGAAGGGCCTAAGGCTGGAGAGCCGACTCTACACAAGATTGCCCATGACACCATCTGGTCTTTTGCCTTCCATTGTCCTCACTGGAGGTCAGGATTGGTGGGTCACAGCATGTATGAAGAGATTCCCTACTATCATTGCTCTTGTAGGAGCCACCCTGCCAGGGAGTTGGGGAGCCACTGTTGAGTAAGGCCACTACATAGATTACCTTAACCTCTGCAGATCTCCTGAGATCTATGCAGATCTCAGAGGATTCTCTAGTTTTGGGAGGTCAATCCCAACCTTCTTTGGGATGGAGAGGGGGCAAACAGCACACCCACACAAGAATGAGGTCAAAACAATCCAGTTGGAATGCTGCAATAGCCTGAATAGTTAATGATAGTTATTCATAGACTTCATTTTACATATCTAGGGATTAAAAGACTGAATATATGTGTTAGTTAATGAAAACATATTACTATTATTAGTAGTAGTATAAATTAAATATGCATTAACAATAAAATGATTAGTCAGTTATTTTTAGTTACATAGATAGAAAATGCCTTTTAATGATGGAACAATTAGCTGACTGAGCATTTTTATGTAATGGTTCAATAGATAAAAGCATTGCAGAATACTCATCATTACAATGAGATAGTTTGCTCTCTCTGTTTAATTTCTTAAAACACCAGAAAGCACTTTTGGAGTTTGTTTATAGATGCAAAATAGAGTCTATGAAATGCTCTTTAAACAATAAGTAATGTAAAAGTTATATATATGCACACACACATACTGGAAAAGCCAATAACACTGAAATTTATTTTGAAAGCTTGAAAGTACCTTTATTATTTTAATCACTATAAGAGAGATATTCTGTTCCAAAGCTGTTACGACAACTTACCTCTAAAGAACCCTAGAAAGACATTTGGCAAGATTTTAAAGTATGTCCATTCATTTCACAAGCAGGCTTGCTCCTAATCCTTTCCTGTGTAATCTTGGCCATGTCATCTCACAGGGAAGTTAAAATTCATTAATGTGTGAAAGGCTGTTTGAGATCCTCACATGGAAGACAGTATTTAAGTGAAAATTATTATAAATATGTGATGATGTAGAAAGTTTGTATTCAGATCTAGGATATTAAAGGATGTTTAGTATACTCATGAAGCATTAACACCTTTGTCAGATACCTGTCACTTTGTTTTCATGTGTTCCTATAATTTTTATACTGGATTAATTTTTATTGTGGAGGGAATATCATAAATCTTTATAAAACTGTCTATGCAGTTATTGTCCAGCTATGTTTAACCTCCATTATTAAAAAGGAGACCTCAGATAAACCAACCTATTTTCTAAAGAGTATGTGATAAAATCCCAAATCTATTGGTCAATGGAAATTATGTCATTTACTTCAGTAGGTCCAGGATTACCCAATAGGTTCAGATCTGTTTATGTGCCTACAAAATGTCCAGTTTCCATCCAAGTTTTCCTCATCTCAAATGAAGGCTTTGATAGCATGAAGTTGTTTTATAAGCCTTGCAAGCATCTGCAGCTGCAACATGTTGAAAACATAAATGAATCTAGGAAGAGCTATAATCCGCATACTGTTTGCACTCTGACATAGTGAGTATTTATTTATTCCATTTAACTATATGGTTATACAAAGACTGTTTTAGAAGGCAGGTGTATTTAATTATTCACTAATCTACGATTTAAGCAAATGCCTACACATTTTGTGCTTTTGTTTAGTAATTTAAAAATTTATCTGAGTATAGAACTAAGAAAAAATAGAAATGATAGACATCTAAATGGGGCAACTTCTCCCCTTTTAGGTTCCTGAGGAAACTTCTGCCATAGATCTGTGGTATATTGATTCCTACCAATAAGAGATAACACAGAAACTGCGATAGTAGTAATGGCTGACATGTGATGTTATGGACAATAGCCAAATTTGGGTA
Organism: Dermochelys coriacea; assembly: GCF_009764565.3. Lineage (NCBI taxonomy): Eukaryota > Metazoa > Chordata > Testudines > Dermochelyidae > Dermochelys > Dermochelys coriacea. The sequence continues at coordinate 152,488,453 of NC_050069.1, read as the reverse complement.
GAAGCTTTTAAGCTTTGATTAATTCCAAATTTTGATAGAAACATGTAGAAATATCCATGCCTGTTTATATATTCAGCTAAATGTGCTCTCTCCTTAAATCAGAGGATTAGTCTGACGTGTGAAAAAAGTTAATGTCCCAGATAGCTACGTAAATTGAAATTTGAAAAATTAAGAATTTTTAGATTAAGCCAAAGCACAGAAGGAAATTTATATAGTCATAAATACAGATCTAACAAAGTTGTTTGCTACAGAATATCTTCTCTTTTGTATTGTCTCAAGAAATATATCAAGCAAAAACTTTGTATTGAGTTTACTATCTCCTCATCTCTATATCAATCAGATCAAGACTATAGATAATGAATCCAGATCATAGCCTCTAAAGGCTTCCCTGAACATAGATACCCTGTGGGATTTACTTTCCACCTAATACTAGAAGGCTATAGTTAAAAACAGATATCTGAGATAGACCACAAGGTAGCTCTCACTTTCTTTGACCTTGAAGCTAACATTAAGGTCAAAAGTGCTTTAGCAATAGTTTGTATAAAATTCATCTATGTGTTTGTTTTTTAACTAACTTTTAGTTGGTGATTTTCTCTTTTCTGTAAAATAGCCACTAACCATTGATTGCATGTGCCCCCCAACCTGAAGCAAATACTCATCAGCAACCATACACCACACAACAGAACCACTAACCCAGGAACCTATCCTTGCAACAAAGCCCTTTGCCAACTCTGTCCACATATCTATTCAGGGGACACCATCATAGGGCCTAATCTCATCAGCCACACTATCAGAGGCTCGTAAAAGAATAAATGGACACAAATCAGACGTCAAGAATTATAACCACAAGTACGCCTTTTCTTTAAACAGAATTGTGTATCTGATTGTTATCTCAAGTATGATGTAATCATTGCTTTCCTTGGGAGCTGCTGGGTGTGCAGCTCTTGTGAAAATCTGATAAAAGTTCTATCAGAGTATAGATAAGAAATTACAATCAAAAAGCTACATTGAAAGAGCATTAAGGTTACAGAGGAACATAAGAATTGCCCCAGTGGCTCAGATTCAAGGTCCATCTAGTCCAGGGGTTCCAAAACTGGGGGTCAGGACCCCCCAGGGGTTTGCCAGGTTATTACATGTGGGGTCATGAGCTGTCAGCCTCCACTCCAAACCTTGCTTTGCCTCCAGCATTTATAATGGTGTTACATATATAAAAAAGTGTGTTTAATTTATTAGAGGGATCACACTCAGAGGCTTGCTGTGTGAAAGGAGCACCAGTAAAAAAAGTTTGAGACCCACTGATCTAGTCCAATATCCTGTCTCGGGCAGTGGCTAGAACCAGATTCTTCAAACGAAGGTATAAAAAAGCCCAAAGTAGGCAGATGTGGGATAACAAAAGCCCTTAGGTAAGCATAAAAAGGCAACCTTAACAAAGGGCAGGATCTTGAGGGGAAAATGGAAAATTACAATAGAGTTATAGGAGCAAGAAGAGGAAAATCAGTAGGGGAAGCTACTCAGTTTCTTAGATATCTGTATACAAATGTAAGGATTATGGGGAATAAACATGAAGAACTGGAAGTCTTAATACACAAGCAAAATTATGACTTAATTGGCATCTGTGGATATGCACATCCGGTCTCCTGTTGAAGCGAACGATGCGTATGCTGACACCATGGTTACAGTGTACCCAACTGTACTGGTGAGGCACAATGGTCAGATTCAAAAGCGTGGCCTTGGGTTTAGGGAATGATTCCTAGTGAGCAGAGTCAGTACCACTGCCCTTGAGGTCAGGGGCGTGTGGCCTAGTCGCCAAAGTCAGTATAACAGCCCTCGGGGTCAGGGCCATGCGGCCTCCTGACCAGAGTCATGTGACCAGAAGTGCGCTGCCACTGGGGATGGGGGCAGTCCCTCCCTCTCCACCAGCCCTAGCCCAGGGCTCTCTCAATAGTGAGTGTGGTCACCATCTCAGTGGGGATTCTACTGCACCACGCTGGCTTTCCTCAGGTGCGAGGTACCACTCACTACACCCCTCTGAGCTACTTCCTTTAGGAAGTCCTGAAACTGGGAGTCTATTCGTTGTTGGAGTCTCCAAGCTCCTTGGTGCAGGTAGCTTGTTGGGACTCCAACTCCTGTTGACTGGCTGTGGGCAACTGGTCTCTGGCCTGGGCCTCAGGTTCTCCGGTTCCTGCAGTCAGGGGCTGAAGCAGCTCTTGGGCTGAAGCCACCACCAAGCATCCTTCTTCTCCAGTGGTCAGCCCACAATGAGTAGGGCTGTTCTCCTTTATACTAGTGCAGCATTTAGAGCATGCCCAGTCTGGTCTAAGGGGCAGGATTTCTGCTACCCATAGTATGGGATTAAGCCTGCCCTGCCTAGGGCAGGGTATGCACACCCAGTCACAGCATCACAGAGACTTGTTGGGATAAGTCTCGTGACTGGAATATTGATATATAGGGGTCACATCATGGTAGTGGTTTCCTATGGACTGTCATGTCAAGAAGAAGAGATGGATGAGGCACTTCTAGAACAAATAACAGAAATATCCAAAACACAGTACCTGGTAGTAATGGGGGATTTTAACTACCCAGACATTGTTGGAAAAGTAATATGGGAAAACACAAATTTTTGAATAACCCATCAAACAAGAAAGAAGCCTTGTGGAATGCAAATGAAGAACTTCAACAGAAAAGTGCTAATTTCAAAGAAAGTGGTCATTGTGTGTGTGATCGGAAGTCAAAGGCTCAAAATGTATTCCTCACTCTCAGAGGAAAAGCCCAAGTGGGTAGTGACCCTATCCCTATCAGCTTGTTTTCTGTGATAAGAATCTGTAAGTATGAATTGAAGGAAAGATCCTGGATCCCTGGATTGTTTGGACTCTTACAGGGAAGTGTACCAGATGCAAAGCAGAGATCCCCAGAGACAATCTGGGTACCCTGGAAAGACTTATGGGAAACTGGCAATTTATTACATCACTGCCACCATTTGGAATTTCAAACTGTGACTCACCTGTGCATATATTATACCTGCTTTATCATCTCAATAACTCTCATTCTTTTTTTTTAACTAATAAACCTTTTAGTTAGTTTACTATAGAATTGGCTGCCAACATTGTCTTTGTTATAAGACTAGAATACTAATTGATCTGGTGTAAGTGACTGGTCTCTTGGAACTGGGAACAACCTGAGGTGGTGTGATTTCAGGTTTAAGTGATCTTTTATCACTAAGCCCAATTTTTCTCAGGTGGCAAGATAGACTGGAGAGTCTAAGGGGACTGTCTGTGACTCCATGGTAAGACTGGTATAGCGATCCAGAAGTTCACATTTGTCACTAGCTTGGTGAAATCTAATAATAGAACACACCATCAGCTTGGGGTGTCTGCACTGTTTTCTGACAGTCTGCCCTAAGATAGGTTTCAGAGTGGTAGCCGTATTAGTCTGTATCAGCAGAAGAAAACCCAACAAGGAGTACTTGTGGCATCTTAGAGACTAAGATTTATTTGGGCATAAGCTTTTGTGGGCTAAAACCCGCTTCACTGGATGCATGTAGTGGAAAATACAATAGGAAGATATATATACACAGAGAACATGAAAAAATGGGTGTTGCCATACCAACTGTAATGAAACCAATTAATTAAGGTGGGCTATTATCAGCAAGAGAAAAAAAATTTTATAGTGATAATCAGGATGGTTTTTTTTCTCTCCAGACTCTCTGAGGAAGATACGTGTATTATTTTTACGAATATTACGTGTACCTCTATTTGATGATGATGATTATTATTATTCTGTTGACTACAGGGTCAAAGGGTTAATGCCTGCTGGAGTTAAGTGCATGTCAACAAGAAGACAGACAATTGCTTTAGATAAACCAGTCACTATTACTTAAAGGAACAATACAGGTGTCCATTGCTTTGAAGTCTGCCTCTGATCAAGCAGGGGTCCAACACCTGCTGACTTGGAACAGGGGAAACCTCTCCTAAGGCTAGAAACCTAAAACAAAGAACTCTGGAGTAGATAAAAACCTGAGTCCTGAGCTCTAGAGAGAGAAAGGTTGTCAGGGAATTGCCTGAAGAGAGCAGACTGAGTTGCAGGGACAGACACTGCTAAGAGGGAAATGCTAAGCTTTAGGTAAGACATAGGCATGTAGGCCTTTCTTATTTTAACTCTTTTCTCTGAGTGCTATGTTCCTATGGGTAGATCAATAATATTTTGTTTTAAAGAACCTGTATGGAGTCACCATTTATTCTCAGCCACTGGTCATAGTTCCTAAAGAGAAGACTGGCAGATTTCAAACCATGTTGGGACTGCTAAGGAATCATGGTTGGTAAACAGGGGAGCCTCAGCCCAGCAACCTGGTCTGTGAGTGGAGAATCATGGGATTTCACCTTGAGAGGAATGAAGACACAGGGCCAGTCACTTAAAAGGATGTACTCAAGAAAGAATGAGACTTTGTCTAAACTAGCACTTTTGTTGGTCAGGGGTGTGAAAAAAAATACCCCTAAACAATAAGTTTCACCGAAAAAAGCACAGCTGTAGATAGCACTATATTGGCAGGACAGCATCTCCTGCTGAGAAAGCTACCACCACTCATTGGGGGTAGTTTAATTATACCAGCAGGAGAGCTCTCCATAGAGCGGTTACCCAGGAGACCTTACAGTGGTGCAGCTAGAGCAGAACGGCTGTGCTGCTGTAAGATCTGTATCTGTAGCCTGTAGATGTAGCCTGAGAAGGATCAAAGGTACTGCTAGTCTGTAACTGTGACACTGTCCTTGTCCCAGTCCTGTGTTTCTCCACAGGATCTGTTGTAATAATTGGGCCTACAAATTTTTCCTAATTGTGCTCTCAGCTGTGAAAAGTGAGTGAAAGTTTATAAAATATCACAATAATCTATAACAACAAATATTGGTGGCAAAAAGATGCAAAAAAGAGACAGAAACTGAATTAATCCAAACAAAAAGGTCTACTGATATAATGCAAGGATTGTGTTAAAATCATGCCTGGTAAACAAAAACTGTGTGAGACTGGAAATCAATGAACCAAAATTGATGTGTTGAAGATTAGGACAAATAATGAATGGGTAGGCTATTCAATGTACTCCTCTTGGGGTCTTTGAAAAAAGCTGGCTACTGTAACACTGCACTAGACTCAAAGGAGGGGTGCAAATGCTGGTTGACTGACTGGAAACAGAAGAGGAAGATGGCTGCCTCTCCACCATCTCCTGGGACTCTGGGCTTTTTATAGCCTAATCCCCAGGGATGTTCTGACCATAATGAGCCAGAGAGAGGGACTGAGATGACTTGACCATCTCCATTGGCTCAGGGAAAATCCTGAACATTAGCTGGGATGTGAGATTTCACGTCCCTCCCAACCCAGGTGTCCTTTCCTTGCCTACCTTATTTCTTCTCTTTGCTATACCTCTCTTTTTCCTTCCGTTTTATGTGTCTGGTTTAGGTGCCCAAGACTGTATATTTTGCAATGCTGCTGTAAGCCTGTGGCCAAAGAGGCAACTAAAAGCAATACCCTAAATAGCCTAATGCTGGGTCTTGGAGTGACTGATTTCCATGTATGTGCCATGGAGTGATTGTGTGCCATGCTTGTGCTTTTCCAGTAGTAAGGTTGCAAGTATGTTTGTTTGTTTGAAAAGTGTGACTGTTTGGCCGTGTGGTTATTTGTTTGAAAAGTGTGAATTGGGAGTATTTTGTTCAAGGTGGGCTTGGAGTGATTGATTGGAGGGAAGGCTTTGAGCTGGGCCAAAAGCTTCTACCCAGCAGCCTTATAAAAAAGCAGCCAATTGCGAACTGAGGGAGTTTGCCTGGGAGTTCCAACACAGATTTTTTGCCCTTCAGGCTTCTGTGGGCAGTAACTACAACATCTGAAGAGGCTCTTAGAAGGAAGACATTATGGATAGTGAGCGATCAGCTGTTGTGACCTGCACAGGATGTGCCATATTTGTCTTTGTGATAAATGAAAGAGGGGGTAGCTCTCTTTTATGGACACCCAGCCAGCCAGTTAGCTATAAAATCCCTCTTAGTAGTTGTACTCTACTTGATTTATCTGTAAAAGGTTAAAAAGTCTTCCTGCATAGGTAGAAGGAAGGGAGTGTGCACCTGACTAAAAGAGCCAATGGGAAGGCTAGAACTTTTAACATTGGAAAAAAAATTCCCCTTTGTCTATCTGTGTTGTTCTCCGGAAAGAGGGGAACAGTGCAGCTATGCTGTAAGAGTTTGGGCCAGGTATGAAAAATCATCAGATCATACCTAGAAACTACTAATATAAAACCCCAGATATGTAAGTAGATCAGGAAATGTCTAGGAAGATGCGATTAGGTTTATTTCTTTTAATTCTTTATGGCTTGTGGATTCTTCTGTGCTAACCCCAAATGCTTTTGTTTTGCTTGTAACCTTTAAGCTGAACCTCAAGAAGGTTATTCTTGATGCTTAATTTTTGTAAGTGGGTTTTTAAAATCTGCCAATAGACTGAGTTTTTAAATGTATTTCTTTCTTTTTGTTTATAATAAAACTTACCTTTTTAAAAAATAGGATTGGATTTTGTGTCCTAAGAGTTTTGTGCATGTTATTTAATTAGCTGGTGGCAACAGCTGATTTCCTTTGTTTTCTTTCTCAGCTCTTCCTGGAGAGAGAGGTGAAAAGGCTTGAGGGTACCCCACATGAAGGAATTCCCCCAAGTGCACCTTCCTGGGTTCTCAAAGGGGTTTTTGCACTTGGGTGGTGGCAGCATCTACCCATCCAAGGTCAGAGAACAGCTGTAACCTCAGGAGTTTAATATAAGCCTGGAGTGGCCAATATTAATTTTTAGGATCCTTGCAGGCCCCCACCTTCTGCACTCAAAGTGACAGAGTGGGGAATCAGCCTTGACAGTCTTTCTTCCACTTTTGAAGTGCAGGCTTGTCTCCATATTGGAATAAAAGGTTAAAGGGACTAGAGACCCAAGTATCAACCCTGTGTTGCATCAGAGAAGATGAAGATTTTCTGGATAGAAGTCAGCATTTGGTACTGCAGGCACAGCATGCTGAAGAATCAGAGAGGGCAGTGCAGAACGGGGAAGAAAACTGGCAACATGTTACCTCCAGAAGAAGAAAGAGGAAAACCCATATACTCCCCAATGCAGATAGAGGTAAGAAACCGTTTTCAGGCTCTCTACACAGGTACTACAGCGGAGAATGGTTTGGAAGAGTTATCTGAGGGAAGGGAACAGAGGGAGACCCCTTCAACTGGAAGGCATGGGATGCATTATCCTAGAGATAGGAGTTCCACGACCACCACTCCCAAGAGGAGACAGGTGGTGGTGACTCCATCCTAAGGGGGATGGAGTCATCATCTGCTGTCCAGACCAGGAAACTTGAAGTGTGCTGCTTGCTTGGAGATAGAATTTAAGGTGTGACGGAGTGTCTGCTGTGACTGATCAAGCCCTCGGACCACTATCCGTTCATACTTCTCCACGTGGGCACCAGTGATACTGCCAAGAATGACATGAGTGGGTCACTGAGGACTACGTGACTCTGGGAAGAAGGATACAAGAGTTTGAGGTGCAAGTCGTGTTCTCCTCCAGTCTTCCTGTTGAAGGAAAAGGCCCAGGTAGGGACCATCGAATTGTGGAGATAAATGTGTGGTTGCACAGGTAATGTCGAAGAGAGGGCTTTGGATTCTTCAATCATGGGATGTTGTTTCAGGAAGAAGGATTGCTAGGAAGAGATGGGATCCACCTAGCAAAGAGAGGGAAGAGGATCTTTGCAGATAGGCTTGCTCACCTAGTGAGGAGGGCTTTAAACTAGGCTCACTGGGGGCTGGTGACCTAAGCCATGAGGTAAGTGGGATACCAGGAGGAAACAGAAGGAGGAGGATGTAAAAGAGGAAGCCTCCTGATTCATACTGAGAAGGAAGGGCAATCTTAGGTGGCTGTACACAAACGCAAGAAGCCTGGGAAACAAGCTGGAAGTATTGGAAGTTCTGGCATAGTCAAGGAACTATGATGTGATTGGAATAACAGAGACTTGGTGGGGTAACTCAGATGACTGGAGCACAGTCATGGATGGATATAAATTGTTCAGGAAGGACAGGCAGAGGAGAAAAGGTGGAGGAGTTGCATTGTATGTCAGAGAGCAGTATGATTGCTCAGAGCTCCAGTATGAAAGCGGAGAAAAGTCTGTTGAAAGTCTTTGGGTTACGTTTAGAGGTGAGAACAACAAGGATGATGTCAGGGCGGGTGTCTGCTATAGACCACCAGACCAGGAGGATGAGGTAGACGAGTCTTTCTTCTGATAACTAACAGAACTTTCCAGATCACAGGCCCTGGTTCTCATGGTGGACTTCAATCACCGTGGGTGGCAACCTGGGCAGCAGTGACCATGAGATGGTCGAGTTTAGGGTCCTCACAAAGGGAAGAAATGAGAGCAGCAGAATATGGACCCGGACTTCAGAAAAGCAGACTTTGACTCCCTCAGGGAACTACTGGGCAGGATTGCCTGGGAGGCTAATATGAGGGGAAAAGGAGGCCAGGTGAGCTGACTGTATTTTAAAGAAGCCTTATTGAGCATGTCAATATACAGAAAGAATAGCAAATATGGCAGGTGACCAGCTTAGTTTAACAGAGAAATCTTCGGTGAACTTAAATACAAAAAAGGAAGCTTACAAAAAGTGGAAACTTGGACAGATGACTAGGGAGGAGTATAAAAATATTGCTCGAGCATGCATGGGTGTTATCAGGAAGGCCAAAGCACAACTGGAGTTGCAGCTAGCAAGGGATGTGAAGGATAACAAGAAGTGTTTCTATAGGTATGTTAGCAACAAGAAGAAGATCAGGAAAAGTGTGGGACCCTTATTGAATGGGGAAGGCAACCTAGTGACAGATGATGTGGAAAAAGCTGAAGTACTCAATGCTTTTTTTGCCTCGGTCTTCACAGACAAGGTCAGCTCCCAAACTGCTGCACTGGGCAGCACAATATGGGGAGGAGGTGAGCAGCCCTCAGGGGTGAAAGAACAGGTTAAGGACTATTTAGAAAAGCTGGACATATACAAGTCTATGGGGCCGGAGCTAATGCATCTGAGGGTGCTGATGGAGTTGGCTGATGTGATTGCAGTTCTTCAGCACTAGTGAGGCCACATCTGAGGGGGGATTTGATAGCAGCCTTCAACTACCTGAATGGGGGTTCCAAAGAGGATGGAGCTAGGCTGTTCTTAGTGGTGGCAGATGACAGAACAAGAAGCAATGGTCTCAAGTTGCAGTGGGGAAGCTTTAGGTTGGATATTAGGAAACACTATTTCACTAGGAGGGTGGTGAAGCACTGGAATGGGTTACGTAGGAAGGTGGTGGAATCTCCATCCTTAGAGGTTTTTTAAGGCCCGGCTTGACAAAGCCCTGTCTGGGATGATTCAGTTGGTGTTGGTCCTGCTTTGAGCAGGGGGTTGGACTAGATGACCTCCTGAGGTCTCTTCCAACCCTAATCTTCTATGATTCTATAAGTGAAAGTCAACACTACAGACAGAAACTGCATTTTGCTATTCTTTTCTCTCCTTTTTTGTGCATCTTTGTCTTGTTTTGTCTTCTTAGGATGTGGGATTGGACTTTAACAAGAACAGCAATAATAACAGCTCCGCAAAAGGACAGTTATTACCATCTTTGATACCATCTGAAAGACTGTCAGACTATGGTTTATTTTCTTTTAAAAATTCTCCCCAGCTAAAGTGAAAGGGGACAAAGTATGTTGCTAAAACAAAAGTCTTACTTAAGACTTTGTATTTCAAAATCCTGTTACCTCTTTGTCCCTTCTTTTTCTGTATTTTTTAATAATGTGTTTAAAAGATTTTTAATGGTGTTTGCCAGGGTACTAAACAGGCTGAGGACTTTGTATACCAGACCTTGTTATAAACTGTTTAATGCTGGACAATTGATTGGGTTTTGTTAACACTGTTGATTTTGGGGCCCATTTATTCCATTAAAATTCATAAAATCGATCCTCATCCACTGTACCCCACCCCTGCAGTTTCTCATCACAATCTTTATGCCCCTTGGCTCCTCATAATAGTCCAGTCACCTTGCCCAACCAGTCTTACTTTCCCTGTCAGATCTTCCCCTCCCTCTTATTCCCAGTTCCAGTCTCTCTCTAGGTTCTGCATCCTACTCCCCCCCAACCAACACACTCCTTGCCACAGTCTCCTTGCCCAGCTGTTTCCAGTCTCCTGTCCCACTCCCCAATTCAGTCTCCCTTCCCAAATCCTTGTACCAAGCTCCTTGCCCAGAGAGTCCCGGTTGCTTTGCACCCTGGATTGAAATCTGATCTGTCTTTCCTCCCCTCACCCACTGGCTCCCCTCAACCACATTTCTCCACACCACTAGATCATAGTCCCTGTCTCCTTGTGAAGCTAGTTCCAGTCTCCCCCTCCATATCCCAGTCTCAGGCTCCCACCCCAGGATTCTTTATCCAATCTATTTCCTGCTCTGGTCCTTCTTGGTCCCACCTTTCCCCCCACCCGAAGTCTGTCTCTTGCCCTTTCAGTATTTATGTCAGGATGTTTTATCCTCCATGCTGCTTGGGTGCCAACACGGGAAACATTGACATCATAGTCAGAGACAGACTTCACATTCACTGTTCTGGTGCCAGGTGCTACAATTGTGGCTGGCAGCTTGAAGCAGCATTTGCATGGATCTGCCCAGGTCCTGGATCCTCAGGGTGGAGCATGTTCAATGCAGATAGAATCTTCAGAAAATTTTATCTGTGAATTCTTAAAAAGTCTCTATTGAGCATGTGCAACTGAGACTTTTCAAAGGCTGAAAAATAGACTAAATTTTCACTTTTTCAGCCAGTGCCAGCAAAAGGCACATCCCTGACACATAGGTAGCCCCCCTGCCAAATTTGCAGTCTCTGCTCCAACGGCATATACCAATGATATAAGAGACTGAAAACAGGGTCTGATAGCAGTAAGTGTCAGGCAACCTTAAGTTTAGGTGTTTACCAGCTTGTCCTCTAATTAAACCTATGGGAGTTTATAAGAACACTTCAGATTATTTTGAGATTCTCCTTTCTTAATCAGGGAAGCTATTCTTATCCTTTCTTCCAAAATATTGTGTGCGCAAGGTTGGCATTTCTAAAAGTCTTTATAAGAAGCACACAGGCAACATTGTTTCCACTAATCTTTTATTATGTAGCAAAAAAAAAAGTTGCTAAACCTACTTATTATTATTATTTTATACCATTTGGAAATATCTAGTTCCAGGGATCTCATGTGGTGACATTTCAATTGAAATATTCTTTTACTGAGGACAGGCATTTCTTTAAGAAAAGCCAGTGTTTGCTCTTAATCTCAGTGGCACTGTTTACCTTCCATCCTCCTATTAAGCTAGATGTGCTGAAAAAACCAGGACAGACATAGAAATGTTTTTTTCAGCTTCCTTTGTATGGAGTTTACAATGCTATTTAATAGCATGTGTGCTTAAGCAGCAGATTGCAGGGGGTCAGGAAGTTCAGGATGATTTGTAAGCTCTTGCTTGTGCGACAAGTTAGCTACAAATACACTCAAATACTGTATTACCCACTGATGGCCTTCTGAAGTCATTCTGCCCCCATACCCTGAAGAAGATTGATTGTGCATGATCCCTGTGTGAGATGCCACTGTTGTAGCCTGTCTTCGGTTCCAGCTCACATATCTCACCTCTGGGCAACAGCACTGTGTAATTGATGTTAGGTGTGCCTCAAGGGGTTAAAAGATTAATGGGGCACAAAGTTATCATGTGAGCTGCAGTTTTTAGGAGCTAGACTGGAATACGTTGTATTACATTTCACTAAGAGGTTAAAAAATAAATCACATAGGATTATATAATACAGATCAGCAATTCTGGAGTGACGGAAGGGAACCATGACTTTAAAAAAGTTTTTGGTAGTTAGATATACGATTGCACCATACATGGTGAGTCTCCTGGGGATATATTTGCCTGGGGTATTTTCTCTACTAAAGGTATCAAAATGATACTCAGCAATAGTAAGTGATTCAGCAAAATAACAAAGTTCAGGAGGCCGGTTTAGAATATTAGTATCTTTTCTAGTCTTTACTGAGAGTTATATGTGTCCTTTGAAGTGAAGATTGAATCCCAGGTAGGTGAGTCTCCGTTTCTGACTTTCCCTATAAATGCTCTACTCCATGAACATTCTGCGAAGGACATTGTTAGGATATAAATATTTAGGCCTGTCTGTAAAGGCCTATACTCTAAGAATTTAGGTGTATTCTTATCACTTACCTACTTATAGAGGTATAAAAGAAAGAATAAAAATCACTGTCTGCCAGTGTAAGGGCCTTCTCTTACTGTGACAGTCTGAGGCCCTGTTCTTAGGCTAAGGCCTTTGGCTAAGCAGCAGAGGCAGCCATAAGCTGGGAAGCGACTGGTCAGATCCTCACATTCCAAACTAGTCACATTGACAGAAGGTGCTATTGGGCTGTTAGGAATACAATCCTGTCCTGATGATGCCTATCACCCCCAGAGAAAGGGAAGTGCCTAGAAAATGTAAAAGGAAACTTAGTTGGATAGCATCCTGTCTGGCAAGAACTCACTTATCAATAGCTGGGATGAGAAATCCTCACTTCTGTATTGTTTTGTCATTATAGTTCCCACTTTGCTATTGTTTGTCTGTATAATCTCTGTCCGGTTCTGTGATTGTTTCTGTCTGCTGTATAATTAATTTTGCTGGGTGTAAACTAATTAAAGTGGTGGGATATAATTGGTTAAATAATCATGTTACAATATGTTAGGATTGGTTAGTTAAATTTCAGGAAAATGTTTGGTGAAGGTATAGCTAAGCAGAACTCAAGTTTTACTATATAGTCTGCAGTCAATCAGGAAGTGGGTGTGTGTGTGGGGGGGAAATGGGAACAGGGGATGGGGGTGGGGAAATTGGAATCATGTTTCGCTAAGGGGAGGAATGGGAACAGGGACACAGGTGTAAGCCTCTGTGATGTCAGAGCTGGGAAGGGGGACACTAAGGACGGAAACTGGAATCATGCTTGCTGGAAGTTCATCCCAATAAACATCAAATTGTTTGCACCTTTGGACTTCGGGTATTGTTGCTCTCTGTTCATGTGAGAAGGACCAGGGAAGTAAATGGGTGAAGGAATAAGCCCCCTAACAGACATCATTAGATAAAAGTGTTACTGTAAACATTGTATGGAAAGCCACGTAACATTAAACATTGACTATGAATGGATTTTTTCCCACAAGAACAAGCTTAGATTTCATATCTGATTTAGGGTTGACAATTGCAGCATGAGGTAAAAGAAAAAAAAACCTTTATGTATATTCTGTTTAAATTAAGTGTTCAATTTTTTAAATTACACGTGAAGAAATTCTTTCATGGAAGTTATAAAATGACATCTGCCACCACTGCTGAGCCTTCCTAACTGGAAAGCCACCACCAGTAGTCCCAAAGGGAACAACTAGTGCATCCTTCATTTTTCTTCCTACTGGCAGATTGTTTTGTTCTGTTCCAGCTCTGTTTTGTTTTCCCTAAATGTTTTGAGGAAATGAGAAACTCCATTTCAGTTAAAGGAAAAGGAGTACTTGTGGCACCTTAGAGACTAACAAATTTATTTGAGCATAAGCTTTCGTGAGCTACAGCTCACGATGAAGTGAGCTGTAGCTCATGAAAGTTTATGCTCACGTGAGCTGTAGCTCACAAAAGCTTATGGTCAAATAAATTTGTTAGTCTCTAAGGTGCCACAAGTACTCCTTTTCTTTTTGCGAATACAGACTAACACAGCTGCTACTCTGAAACCTCCATTTTCATTGAAACTGATAAATTTTCACCACAAAATTGGACAGACCAGTCACTGTAAAATAACTGTACTACAAAATAACTTGGGATGGTCAAACCAGTTTTACCTCAATTCAAAGTTACATGAAAGTCCTGAGTTTGAAAATTCTACTTAGACTGATATTGTTTTTTTCATTTCATTTTGTAGAGACTGTACAAAGGAGCAGACTGGTTTGAGAGAAAAAACTCCACTAAAGTAAATAGAGTAAAAATATAAGCAGAGATCAGGAGGTGTGAAAAACAAATACACCAATACTTTAATGTATAAAAAAGAGGCAGAGAGAGAAAAAAATTTAATGGAAAAATAAATATATTGTGGTATGCATAGTGCTCACTCTCTCTGCATAGGGTCTTATCCCTAGCATATATTACAGACATCCATGTACCTAGAATCTATTTTAAATAATTGCTTATTCCTTCAAGGAAATACCCTGGGTTTGGATGTGGAGGGTGGAATGAAGTAGGGGGCTCCATCACCCTCTTGCAGGGATCAACACATGTTCCCCTTCATGCTGAATTAACTTCTACCCATATCCCACCACAAGGCAAGTTAGCTTTGCAAACAATACAGATCATAAAAGTGGTTTGTAATATTCACAAGCCTTCAAAACCACAAGGTTTGCTCATCTCTAAAAACAACATATGCTATTTTCTGGGAACAAGGTGCAAATTACATAGCAACTTTACTGGAAACAATGATAATTACACAGTAAGTTAATTATACAATTATCAGGAGATAACATGCCACTTGTAATGTGACTCATGTCACCACTGTAGTGCCAAGGGAGGCCACAGTGTGGAATCTATTGGTGTCAGCATTAAAAAGGCACCAGGATACACACTGAGAGAGTAAATTATGTAGATGTAAATAACTTGTGAGGATGAGAACCATGGCACTAGAACAAGCAGGAATCTCTGGATGATCAGACTCATTATCTAATATTGTCATACATTTTAAAGTGCAGACTTTAAAGGATTTTTTGCAGGTGGTTTGCTTCACAGACTGCAAATTACACAGGAAATTTAAAACAAGGATTTTTCTTTCTTTCTTTCTTTCTTTCTTTCTTTCTTTCTTTCTTTCTTTCTTTCTTTCTTTCTTTCTTTCTTTCTTTCTTTCTTTCTTTCAGAATCCATGAAGGTTCACCCATAAATTTGGACATTAATCTGACATCACACTGGGGATTAAAAAAAACCAACCTTTTGTAATTTTTTTAATGAAACAACTTTATCTCAGAGTTTAGTTTGAATGAAACATTCAGGGATCTCTTTTGTATCTTTGTAAGATGTACATTGTACAATAAAATGGTATGAGGACTAACCTGATGCTTTTGTTATGAAATTGAAAGCTGTGCAAAAATCACCTGGCTTTGTGTTTTGCTACAAACTCAAAACACAGCTAAGCTTACTGAAGTATTTGCTGAAATTCACAAATCTTTTGAACAAACTGTAGGTCCAGTTTTGGGGATAATAAATATTTCTTTCCTCTTAACATTTGTTTGTCTTCTCTATTTAGGCTGTAAACTCTTTGGGGGGCAAGGATTGTTTCTTGCTACATGTTTGGACAGAGCCTAACACAATTAAGTCCCGATCTCAGGTGGTTCCTCTAGGTACTATTGCAATACAAATAAATTAGATAGATTAGATCGATTGATCTATCTGCTAGGCCAGTATCTGGCTCTACCTTGAAATTGAGGGGAAATTGTTTTGATGTATAATCAGGTAAATTCTTGTAGCTTTGACTGAGTTTATCTTTGCATTTTAGGGTTGTTTTGAGCCAGCAGTATAACTACATCTGCTGCGGAACTCCTCCAGCAGTATGTTAAGTGGTGATTTTCCAGGAGTGTCTTGCAGGAACTGACAGATCCTGTATAGTGTCCCCTCCATTCACCTGCTGCTTGGGATAGGAAGTCAAAGTGTTGTTCTCTTCTATGGAAGATATCATTCAAGTGGCTAAAAAGTCTTTGGCAGCTATAGGGGCTGGAGAGCCATCCTGGAGCTGGGATGTCAGAGTAGGTGCAGGATGGGGCTGTGACTGGGTTTCAACATGGTACTCAGGGAAAACCGGAGGGAGTGCAGTGGGGATGCACCCTAGGGCTGAAGGAATCAGAAAGTGTGCAGTATGTGGGCCAGCAAAGTCTGGGAAGATCAGAGGGGAAGCAGAAGGGGCTTGGGATAACCAGTGGGGGTTCAGAGTAAGAGTACAGATGTAACAGTCACCAGGAAAAACCAGACTCTCTCTGAAGTGTGAGAAGCATGTTCATATCTTTCTCTTACAGGGCTGAAGAGGAGCACCGTGCTGCTGCCTACTGCATTGCTTTTGATACCCAAACCAAAATGATGAAAAATTACAGGAGCAAAAATAAAGGTTCCACTCCTGCACATCCATGTTTAACAGCAAAACCAATGTCATACCAACAGACTTTTACTTTGTTGCTCTGTCGCTGGGGGCCCTCACATGCAAAACTATTAGTTAATATTTTATTATTATTTAGTCATAAGTTCAGTGAGAGAACTATTACAAGTAAAACAGACTGAGCTGACAGTAAGCTAAAACATGCCTAGGGCAACATGCTTTTTTTTAAAAAAAATGCCATGACTTTCTATTTTAGGCTTGTGATGAATAATGTTTCAAAGGAATCCCCAAATTCCAGTTGCTGAATACTAAGGGCACTGAGCAAATGCTTTGAAATAATCAAAGTCTACACAAATATGGGGGAACTTGGAAGACAAAAATAACCTATTAATAAAATATAATAAAATATAATCCCCCTGTGGAGCACTACCTTATCTATCATCTATTTTCTGAGATGTGATGCACCTATCACCATAATCCTGTACATAAATTAAGACACCTCAATTCTGCTATTACGAAAAAAACCTCTCTCCTCTCTGTCATTTTATGCGGCATCATGAGTTGAAGAAACCTCGGTGACTAAGAAAAGAACAATAATGTCTGACTGTTCTCTGGTTTTGTTATTGGTGGAAGGCCTGCATTGCAGTGTGGACATAGGTCAAACTTCAGACCTGAGTCAGAAAGTCTGCATAGTGCAGTATGGATGTGTTAGCACAGCTGTGAGACTGGGATCCAGCTACTGTAAACCCAGGTTTATAATGCAGTGTGGACACTCAAGCAAAGCGAAACAGCTCCAACAGGAGAGCATGGGACAGATTGACTCTATAGCCCTTATATCATTCACCAGGATTATGGAAGACCCTGGTTCAAAACCTTGCTCTGAATCAGGCAGAATAGGGACTTCAACATCAGTCTTTCACAGACTAACATTGTGGCCTAATCACTGGGCTACTGTAAGGGGGGATTACTGTTTTTTTTTTCATGAACATTTTCAAAAAGGCTTGGTTTCATTCTTCATCAGATCGGTAAAAAAAAAGTCAAAAACTCAAAATTGTTTGGAAAATTCTTGTTTTTTGGCCAGTCCTATTAGTAAATACCCAGTTCTTCCTGATAGCTCACAGCTGTGGGTTGGGAGTGGGACACAACAGCTTCTGGTGGGATCACACCTAGGATAGTGCGTTATGCATGTAGCCATATTTGCTGGACAGTATAGATGGAGTGCAAAATAGGGCTATCTTTTTATGGGGTACTGCAGTGGAACTCAAATGGGATCAGCACAGTTCAGAGAGGAAGGGACATGGACTAGGCAATTGGTGGACATATAGAATTAGCACATTTCTTAGGCAGTATTCCTCTTTCAGGGCTCCTATGGAGCTGCTAATATAAACTTAAATTTGTTCCCAGACTGTAGAACATCCTGTATGCATGGTGTTCATGGCAACACTGCCTGCTTTCACTCAGGATGAATACTCTCTCCAGTGCTGGAGCTCTTGTTAATGCAGAAAGGTGCCCATTCCAGCTTCAGGGAGAGTGAATCTGGCCCAGAATCCACTCTCCAATAGGTTGCTTATACTACTGAATTCTACACAAAGAAATTTAAAACATTTGGCGTTTGGGTGTTTTCACATTTCGTTGCAAAAATAATGATGAACAATTTTCATGACATTTTTTTCTAAAAATTGATTTGTTAACTTGAGGGGATAATATTCCTTCAAAAATGGGCAAAATTGTGAACCACATCAAGCCCATTTTTGATGAAGTGTAACTTTGCAATGAATACATATGCATATTTTTTAAATTTTTCATGATTACTGATATGAAAACCAATTTCACAAAATTTCAGAAAAAGATAAAATTTTGGGAAAGAAAAATGACCCACAATAAAAATGCAGTGCAACAAAATAACACAACAAAAAGGTAACAAAAATGAGGCAGTTATTTATTCACTGTTGTTATTCTTCTGTACCAGAAAACTTCAGGCAATGACTGAGTCAAAGTTTGTTACCCACGTCTTTAAAGTAAATAAATTAATTTCAAAACACTTCAGCCAACCTGCAGAGATAGGCACAGTTACTTTAAATCTACTCCATGTTTAATGGGAGCACAGGTACAGGGAATATTTCCTGGTATTTGCTGGGATTCTAACTGAACTAACCTGCTGTCTCAGAAACAATTAACATGAGTCAATTGTTCCCTTCTGAAAGCCATATTGTTCATCCTTCTGTTTTAGGAAAGGCTTGGTTACATTTAATCCTTCTAATCTCTTGATTGTACAGAATTATTCCAAAAGCATGTCTTCCTCCCTCCTGAACTCAGCCAACATGACACTATCTTGTTTTTCCTGTAATCAAAGCTAAAGGGAACCATACAGACTTCTCCCATCCCTCCACCTCATTCTTCTCCACCTCCCTCAGAGGCAATCAACCTGTGTAATCATTAGAAAGACTAACACAGACAACAGGATTAAGATCCAGAAGCTCAATGCAGTACTTCACTGAATAAAATTATCTCTGGATAGGCCAAGATTCTCAGCCTAAAGAAGTAAAAGGTCTATAAGAAACACATTTGTCAAATGAGAAAGAATATTAAAACCACTCTTGAGAATTACTCACTGTTAATTGTATTAGTGTTGCAACTAAATTGAATGCAGAGTGTGAATTAATTTCCAAATGTTCATTTTAAAATAGTCCAGTGTTAGAACCTGATAGTGCTATGTGGTATAGTTTTCAGCTCCTGTTAAACTGGGAAGTGAGAGTGCTCAATACCTCACAGTATTCACTGATACATTACAATTCTTATTTGTGCTATGTATGCATGTAAGTGGGTTGGTGGACTGCCTTTTAGGAAAATTTGACCTCTCTAAAATTGAGGTCAAAGGAGTTTTGGAAATGTTCAAGAGCTGTATCACCTATGAGAAATAATATATAGGATGTAATGTCAGAAGATGAGGGGATCAGCTCTATTCCTTTACACTTTGAAGAAAGTGCATACATATAGGAATGCCAATCTTTCATAGCAATACTGGTTAAGAATGAAAAAAGTAAGTTTTGCAAAGAAATAAACGAAAGAAGGAAAAGTAATTGATCTGCTAAAGCTAAAGCCTGGCCTACACTAAAGTTGGGTTGACATAACATGCCTTGTGTCGACCTAGTTGTGAATGTGTCTACACTTAAATTTGTCTCCAAGTGATGTGAGTGCCCCATTATGGTGACACAATAATACCACCTCCCTAAACAGCGTAGAATCATGGTCAATGTGTTACGGCTGATGCAGTGCAAGTGTAGACACTGCATTACCTATGTCAACCCTAACAGTCCTCCAGCAGCTGTCCCATATACCTAACACTCGCTGTTCTGGTGACATCTGTGAACTCCACTGCCCACTAATTTTTGAAATGCCTTTTCCTAATTGCCCAGTTTGGCAAGTACCCTAGCAGCTCTCTATTGTTGTGTGTAACTGCCCAGTTGACCATGCTGGCTACATCCCCCAGACACACTCCAGCATAGAGTAGACAGGAGATATTGGATCTCCAGGAGAGAAGAGCACAGTTTTGGACCAGTTGTAGAAATGTGGATGTCTACTAGCAGACTGCACAGGGATGTAGGAGAAGGGGTAAAATAGGGATCAGCAGCAGTGCTACATGAAAATGAAGGAACTTTGAAATCAAGCAGGCCACAACACCAAGGAGTCCAATAGTCGATCTGGTGTTAATCCACAGATCTGCTATTTTTACAAAGAGCTGCATGCCAAACTATCAGCACCCAACAGACAACTTTGAATACTGCCGAATACCCTGCCGAGGAGGAGGAGGAGGAGAAAGAGAAGGAGGGTGGGGGATGTGTGACCAGGGGATCCGGCTATGCCACAAGTCAGAACCTGTTTGAAACTCCCCTGCTGGTCAATCAGTCTCAGCAGTCAAGCACAGGTGAGCCAAGTGAGGGGAAGGAAACTTTGGTAAGGGTGTAATTGTATTGCCCATTACAATCATGCATACAGCTATTGACTTGCTGTTAGAGGGCTTTCCCTTGACCCCCTCCCCTGGTTCTTGTCACACAGATGGAAAGCAGGAGACCAGAAGTCCAAAGTGCAGGCAATGAGATATTTATTGGGGTTAGTTCCAAGCAAGAATATCCATAGCTCTACATGTTGGCAGAATCTGTTCCCCAGTGTTCCGTTCCCAGCTCTGATGCTGCAGAGCCTTGCCTGTGTCCCTGTTCCCCATTCCCTATTCCCACCTCCTCCTTCTTAGCAGGCACAAATATACCTGCAGTCCCACCCCTTACAACTTGTGGTCATGTTCCTTTTTAGAGGGTCATGAGTCTAGGGTCTTCCTCCCACCTCTTTTGTATCCCATGGCAGGGGTAAGGAATGAGGTTGTGTTCTGGCCAAGGCCAAACTTTTATTTGGTTTTTAGTGTTTCTTATGCCTGCCTCCCCAACCCCCTTGTCCCTCCTAACTGGTTGCTTGACCTTGGCTTGAGAGAGGAGCCAGGCAGCCTTCCAGTGTATGCTCATATATTATACTCCCACCATACCCTGTAACACTTTTAGTTCACTTGTATATTTTTATAAGAGAAACCATTTTTATGGTTGGCTATAGTTTTGAAGTAAAATGTGTGTATCTAACAGTATGTGTAAAGAAAAGCAACAAAAGAGACATTGTTGACTGTAATTAGATAGCTAGATAGATAGCTAGATTGATAGATGGTTGTGTGTGCCCTCTGAGAAAAAAAAAATATATAGGTATGTGAAAGGGATTGTGTAGGCAGTGGTGGTAATGGGGTTGTTACAAATTTTCTGGCCAGACATTGAAAATAAATGTAAATTTTTATTTTGACAATTGTTGATGAATAATTTGTTTTGCAAATGTTTCACACTAATCCCACAGATTTGCTAATTCAAGGCAAGGGCTCTTTCTCTGTAGACATCAAATATGTTTTATTGGGCACATCTGTGTCATGGTGAATTTTACCAACATACTATTCTTTCACTCATTTCAATAAATCTGCTACACAAATATCAAGAGGAAAGCATGCCTAAGACTTTGGGAAACTACAGAATTATTGTACTAACATGCAGAGGCATGAGATAATGTTATAGGCTCTGCTGTGCATTCCTCAGAGGTGTTAATGACTTTAAGCCTGTCAAGAATGTCTCCAGTTTGTACGGCAAAGACAATTCACCAGTTTAATAAAAAGGTGTAACATTTCCTACAGGTGAGCTCAAGTGATCAAAGGATATAAAAGAGCTTTTGTTACTGCATTCAAAGAATGCATTATAAAGTTTAACCTTTGCTGTTGAAGTAATGTCAACTTTGAATGCTAACAGCCCTTTCTAGTAAGGATTATGTTTGTTTGAAGTTTTGTTGGTCTTTATTTAGAATTTGACTCCAGAAATCAAAAAAGTGTGGAGTAATGTGCTATAAAGTATCACAAGTGTTCTTCATATAAAAATATCTAGGAGAACGGCATAAAAGTTAAGAAGGACAAAATCAGGGGAGCAGAGTCAAATATTTTTTCCTTTAAAATCAATATACATTTTTTGGATTTAAGGTTTTGTTTTACAGGAAATGGTCAGCTGTTTAGGATCTTGATATGGAGATATTCTTTCAGGATATTGGCAGATCCTCAGCTGATATAAATTTTCATTGCTCCTGTGATAATTTATACCAGTTGAGAATCTGTCCACAGCACTGGAATTTCTGCTAATATTTTCTCTTGATTTTCCTTGCCTCAAAAAAAAAACAAAATTTGCCCACACTTCATTTTGACTGAAACTGGGAAGAGTAGCAAAGCTTATGCATTAGAAAAATAAAGCAAAGCTACTGAAGGGTAATGAAGAAATTGCTTCTAAGCAAATTCAGATGTAATAGTGGTTGAGATCAGGCAAAGTATGTGGGAACAGTGAACAGAAGTGACAGATGGAAAGAAACAGTGGGTGCTTTTCCTTTGAGATGTTGTGAGAGTTTTAGCTTGGTAGCCAAGCATTAAACATGATTACTTTTTGAAGTTATTACAAATTAACTGGTCCACTCAGACTGCATTTGCTAATATGTCTCTATGTACAGGCATAAAATGGTTCAGTCTGTCTCTCAGGAACAGCTAAATTGGCAAGGAGGAAAGGCAGGTCATTGTGCATTCTAAAAGCTCTAATACTGTGCTGTAGGAAAGATGGAAGCTGTGGGAAAGCTGAAGAGTGATTTTTAACTTTTGAAGCGATGAGATGATTGGGGCTAGTTTATCACTTCATGCTGAAAGGAGCAGGTCACTCATGAAGAGTTGATGCTGAGTGGATTGGGAGCAGGTTTCTGGGTTGTACATTACAAATAGACTCACCTTGTCTGACCTTAGCAGTGTGGTGAAAGGTCACTACATCTCTCATTCCCAAGAAGAACTTCCACATTGGAAACTATGTGATGAGGGCAAGAAAGCAGCCTTAACCAAACCATTCCAAATTTCCAGGAAAAAACATAGTGAAGCATATTTGAAAGTTCAGAATGATTCTCCCTCTCGCTAGTCCACCTCCTCAGGGGACATCTTACTTATTTTGTAAGCACCAGTATAGAATTAGCATTGGAAGTAGGGCATTCACGGGTGACCTAGGACTGGATAGTAGAAGCGAGAAGAGAGGGAGGTGTTCTTTATCTTTTTTGCTTTGTTCCTTTAGTAGCATTTCTTTCCTTTTTTCTCCTTCTCCATTCTTTCCTGTGCTCCATTTGGTTTGAAGAGTAAATATACCAACTGACAATTGCTCGACAGGTGTTGGGCTGGGATTGCTTTGCTTCTTGTCATAATCCTAAACTGTGAGCCTGCTGGATCTGGATGGTCTTGTTTATGTATTTGTACAGTGCCAGGTAGAAGGAGGCTTTGATCTTTGGTTGGGGCTTCTGGGTGTTGGTGTAATATAAGCAATAAATGATAATAAATACTTAATCTATGGGCTTGTCTACACAGCATAGCAATGTGCACTAGAGGGGTGTGAATTCCAATGTGTGCCAAAGTGTTGTGCACTAACTGGCCCATGAAGGTCCTGCTGGTGCACACTAAAAAATCCCTAGTAAACATTAATGTTAATGCACACTAGGAAACTTTTAGTGGACGCTACCTGGGCCTACACAACATTTTGGTGTGCTTTAGGAATCATACACTTCTAGTATGCATTGCCATGTGGGGAAACCCAATATGATATAAATAAATGGTACTAAATAGAATTTCTACTCCAATGTGGCACAACACTTTGCAATCTATTCCTACAAGGTTTTGTGCCATTTATAAAATTATATTTATTTCTTTATATGTCAAATATGTAAAATCTTAAAAAAACAGTTATAGGCTTATGTCAAAAAACATGAGGCAATCAGACTAAAGTGGTTCACATTTATAATTGTTGTTGTTACAGAAATGAGCAGAAAAACATTCCTTTTGTATTGGATTTCTTTGCTTTCATTTGCCAAGATAAACCTAGAGAATGCTTCCCAATACCATCAGAAGTTCAACTAATTTTTGAACAACGATACGACAGAAATGCAAATCTGGAAGTCAACAGAATAGAACCAAAAAGAAAAGTGCAGAATAAATGTCCTGCAATGTTATCTCATTGTATAATTTGTATGTATGTGTAAGCTGAGCCCTGATTTGGGCAAAGTACAGTTTCAGAAAGGCTTAAGTGCGGGTAAAGGGAAAGCAGAGTATTAAACAATACTATACTCTGTAGCTGTTTTCTTTTCCCCAAAACCTGTCAAGCTGAGAAGTCAGTCCTGCCATCTTGTGCATGGGTTTGCAAGGTATTACCATACAATATACCTAACAATGCTAGTTAGTGTACATGCTAATGTAGTACACAGATGAGAGCCAGCTGGCATAATTAACCAACATGACAGTAGAAGCATTTCAGGGATAATCTTTATGTAAGGATAGATGAGCTCTTCTTGATCAATTTCTGCACTATATAGCAAGGCCTTTCATCAACATGAAGCGTATAGATGCCCCTCTGCCATGTACATTGGTCAAACTGGACCGTCTCTACGTAAAAGAATAAATGGACACAAATCAGACATCAAGAATTATAACATTCAAAAACCAATCGGAGAACACTTCAATCTCTCTTGTCACTCGATTACAGACCTAAGAGTGGCTATCCTTCAACAAAAAAACTTCAAAAACAGAGTCCAGCGAGAGACTGCTGAATTGGAATTAATTTGCAAACTGGATGCAATTAACTTAGGCTTGAATAGAGACTGGGAGTGGATGGGTCATTACACAAAGTAAAACTATTTCCCTATGTTATTTACCCCCCCCCCCACTGTTCCTCAGACATTCTTGTTAACTGCTTGAAATGGCTCACCTTGCTTTTCACCATGAAAGGCTTTCCAAAGTAAAACTATTTCCCCATGTTATTTCTCCCCCCCCACCCCACCCCCCACTGTTCCTCAGATGTTCTTGTTAACTGCTGGAAATAGCCCACCTTGCTTGTCACCATGAGGTTTTTCTCCTCCCCCCCCTGCTGCTGGTGATGGCTCATCTTAAGTGATCACTCTCCTTACAGTGTGTATGATAAAACCCATTGTTTCATGTTCTCTCTCTGTGTATATAAATCTCCCCACTGTATTTTCCACCGAATGCATCCGATGAAGTGAGCTGTAGCTCACGAAAGCTTATCCTCAAATAAATTTGTTAGTGTCTAAGGTGCCACAAGTACTCCTTTTCTTTTAGTTATAGCAGATAACTTATACAATTTCATTATCATAAGATCACAAAAGAAGGCATCTGTCTGAAGTTTTCTGAAATCGCAATATGTGGTGGTGAGTTAAACCCATTCCTTAAACTGGGCCAGTTGAAAATTTAGGAGGTCCTTCCTTAGTAGAAAAATCCTATAGAACTGAATAGAAAATATTAAGCTTTCCACTTTTTTAACCATCTTATAGAATTTAATAAAGAATAATATCCTTAGAACAGAATTCAATAGAATCGTTCATAATCTGTATAAATGATATAGTTCCCTATTAAATCCTATATACTTTAGATAAAATTTCCATACAACATTGTTGATTTAATCTCTTTGGGTAAAATCCTGAAGTCAATGGAAGTTCACTCTATGAGACTTCGCCATAAGGCTGTTGTCAATGCCATACAGATTACCTGCCAATCTGGCCATGCTGGATATCTATGCACAGTTATAGTACATATGAATGCAAATATGAAAGATCAGAATCCATGCAGTTTTACCAAAGTGGTCATAGGGAACAAAGATG
Source organism: Dermochelys coriacea (assembly GCF_009764565.3). NCBI lineage: Eukaryota > Metazoa > Chordata > Testudines > Dermochelyidae > Dermochelys > Dermochelys coriacea. The sequence continues at coordinate 152,463,044 of NC_050069.1, read as the reverse complement.
CTGCCACTGCCATTCAGAAAATACTCTTACTATTTTGTATTTTATAACATCTGAAGCACCCTCTGATTGAATACATTCTTGTATTCTATTCAGGTCATCTATTTAATGTTTTCTGTAAGAAAAATGTGTAATTGTTGACAAGTAATATTATGGACCATCTTTCCAAAAGTAATTAGGATGAAATTCAGTAATTCAGCCCAACATGAAGAACAAAATTCTAGTGTGGTTGTATCACAGTTCAAGACAACTGCACTTGTATTCCTCCTGTATAGTCCACAAAGGGCACTCACTCTAGGCTCCCAGCTTCTCAGCCATTACCTCTCTTGGATAGAGGCCCACAACTCTCTCTCTACTGACTAGGGTATTTTGAGGCTGAAGTTTCTTGCCTACATTGGGAATTCCCCAACAAGTCAGACTGCCTAAGAAGTCCTGCTTTGCCTTCTCCTGAAAGGCTATAAACAGTGTAATTGCTGACTGGTATAAGTTATCCCATAGCTTTTCATAAGCAAGGTGAAAGCATTACAGAAAAAAAAATCTTAAAAAGAATCTACATGCATACTAATAAGCTAACCAGAACTCACCTCAACTGCAACAAGGACTCGAGCAGGTAAACAGTCCTTCCAGCACAACCAAAGTTTTTTCTGTAGTTATAAGTCATAACTGGTTTGGCTCAGAACAAGCATGCCCATGAATCTGATTCACTCCTTTATGCAGTTTGGGCCTCTGATTTTGTCTTCATGTAACAGGTGATCAGCAGACAAAGGTGTCCTTAGGGTGAAGCTTCAAAAGTTCTCGCATAACTGTAGGGGGTACATTGTTTCAAACAGTTCTTTGACGCTTATATAACTTCCCAGGGTTTACGTTAGTCATATTTCCTTCCTAGAGGTATTGCATGCAATCCCATAACAATACATAAACATTTGCATTTTTAATATAATGAACTCCAAAGATATTTCAACTTAATTCAGTAATGTTTGCCCAGGATATTGCCATATCTGTGACACCTTGGGATAGGCTGTACTTCTTTTAATTTCCATAAACTAGAGCTAAAAGTTGAAAAAAAATAGTCCTGTTCAGATTAAGAGGAAATAGATTAACATTTATTCTGTGAGTATCTATGATTCTATTTTCTGGGTAATACACATGTAAAGGTAAGGATTGGGCCTATAGAGATTGCCCCCAGCCATCAACATATCCTACAATGTATTCACCATTGAATTGAAATTAAAGGTGTGGTTAGAGCTTGCTTCTACTACGTCTTGGTTGCAAATCTATACAAACATTATAAAAACACTGCTAAAAATTAAACAAATTCTGCACAATTTCATATTTTCAGGTATTACACTGCTTTAAAATGAGACATTCCTAACCAGAATATACAGTTTCTTTTTGGGACCCTGTGAGATTCATCCCCAATATAGAAATATTTTCTTTTTTTATTTCTGTTCAAACAAAAAACTTTATATGAAGGGAGTCTTTTGCTCCTGTGACCCTGTCTGAAGGAGTAAAAAAGAGCACATAAAATCCTATGTGCATTGTGCTAAATTTAACATTGTATTGGTCTTTATTTTGTGATTAAAACTCCAGCTGTTGTAATTTTACATGTAAAATTGCCAGTGCACAGGAAATATAAACATTTCTTACATTTCTTTATTTGCTCATTTAGTCTTATTACAGAAGAATCTGATGTGTCTTTCAGAATTATGAAGATCCTGAAAAAAGAAATATAACACTTTCTTGTGATCTGCTTGCATGGTACACTGCTTTGACTGTTGATGAAGCAAATGTGATATAAATTATGCTTCTGGCATTTCATATCCATATATTTACTTCACACAGAGTATAGCAAAAGAGTGTTTCAATGGAGAAAACATCACTGGGTAAACTATACCAGAGGGATATTTTTATCAGATATCCCTACTCATTGGAAGAGCAAATGGTTTATGGAAATTCAGGTAGCTGAACTTCTTATAAAAAAGCAAATTAACTGACTGGAATGCCCCAATTTTTGCAGCAAAATGATCTGTGGTTATCATTTTTCTGTTTTAACTGACCTTTCTTTGTTAGCTCCTGTGGTTACACACACTAAGTAGAAAACATGAATGCTAGATGCTGTTGAAGCCAGACTTAGGATCAGGCAGGGATACGCTGAGCAAATCCCAGTCACATATTCATCCAATCACTTGGATATAATTTTAAATCATGCATCCGTGTTCCCTATTTGAAGAAACCTCTTTTATATGAAGCAAATTCTTGTATTTCTCAGGCTCAACAGAGATTCCTTGACAGATTTAAATGACGATAGTTGAAGACCTCATCAAATTACACAGAAATTGTCAGTGAATTATATCACAATTTTTCCCTATTCCTTCCTCTATCTTGTTTATTCCTATTTCTTCCCATTTGTTGATTTATTTTCTCTCTTCTTCATGCTCTTCTACCTCACCCCACTACACTTTCTTTTATTAAATAGATTGCTAGTAGGTATTCTCCATAGAACTATGACTTCCTACCGAACTCATATTCTAGTCCTTCATTTTGAGATAAATACCTCCTCTCTAGGTTACTGTGAATGTAGCTCAGTGGACAGGCTCTACAGAGGATGTGTGGATGCACTCTTCTTGTACTGGTTTCAGAGTGGTAGCCGCATTAGTCTGTATCAGCAAAAAGAGCAAGGAGTACTTGTGGCACCTTAGAGACTAACAAATTTATTTGAGCATAAGCTTTCATGGGCTAAAACCCACTTCATCGGATGCATGCAGTGGAAAATACAGACCACTGCATGCATTCAGTGAAGTGGGTTTTAGCCCACAAAAGCTTATGCTCAAATAAATTTGTTAGTCTCTAAGGTGCTGCCAAGTACTCCTCGTTCTTCTTGTACTGTGAGTGATCTTATTACTGAAGGGTTTGGTTGTTTCCATTCCCCTCCCATACCAGCTCTCCCACAACAAGTCCAGTTCATGTTATACTTTTACTGTAACCTATTAAAGAGCATACCTCTAGTCCCTAGATGGAAAGCATCCAACATTTCCTATATGATTTCTGTTTACAGTTGAACATTCCTCATTCAACAATTATAAATTTGATATCCTGCTTGATATAACAAAATGTGCTCAGTTCACCTGGCATTGTACAATACTTTTCTGGTACTACAGGGATATTCAGAGTGTGATGAATGTTACTATGTCACTATTTCCGTAACCCTCCTTTTCATATCAGTCTCTGCTGCTGTTATGGCCTGAGGTTTCAAGTTAAAAAACTTTCCTTAAATGAAACACCAGTTCAAGTCACAACAGCATATGATATTTCCTGACTCTTTTCTTGGACTTTGTGTAATTCTATGTGTATAAGAAAAACTGATTGAATTACCAAAGAATACTTGTGGCATTAAATTATTTTTCTGGCTCCTGTCTTTTTCTATTTTGTTTTGAAGATCATGTGAATAGCTTTTTTCTACTTATCCTTTTTTTCCCAGTCATTCTGCATGTAATTCCCCTACAGGATCTCTGGAGATAATTATAGCTTTCATTCCTTGGCACAAATGTTTGTTTATGGTACCATTAACAAGCCTCAACTGATAGACTCTGCCAGGAAAATAAGCCCTTCCTGATGCTAATAAGTTGAGTATTCCTGATAACAACACTTTTTATTAGCTAGTTAATAGTTTTGTGACAATCAGCAAAGATAAAAACAAACCAATATCCTTAACATCCACAGAGGACCTGCTATTATTTAGATTGCAGCTGTAAAACTGCCATCCCACTTTCCCCACATCAGTGACTTCAACAACCCTCTGTATTATAAGCAATAGAGAATGCTAAAGATCATTTAGCTTCTTTTTGGTCTATTCTAACCACAGACTGACAAAGAGGTCAAATGCCTGCACCAGTTTTTGCCAAGAACAGTTTATAAATCCTGATGTAGGCTCCTAAATGAGTAGCCTGATTTTCAAAAGCACTGAGTGCCCATCAACTCCTGTTGCCTGCAAGTGATTTTAGGGTTTTGTATTGGAAAATATTGGCCTTTGTATGTTGTTATAGATAATACTCAAAGTAACCAACCTATAAATAATGAAATCTATTTGTCTCTCTCACATTTCCTGTCCAGTTATAGTTGAATATTATTATTCATATTACAGTAAAAATGAGTTTTGCCTGCATTGTTGTAACCATAGATTATCTTGATCACTGTTTAAAAATTCAAACATTTAAAAAATACATATAGTAAAATTCACTTCAAGAAAAAGATGAGAAATATATAGAACTTCTGGTCTCTGTGCTGGCAGGTTAAATCCAGTCTGAGTCAGTAGTGACTGACACATGTCATCATCTGATCACTGTTTAGAGGTCATTATAAAATGAATCAGAAAGTCTCAATTCATTTTCTAGCGGGGAGGCCGGCCACATCAGAAAGCTACTTACCATTACCTCTACAACAGACATTAAATGGAAATGGTGTTGGCAGTTTCAAGAGAGAGACAAAAGAGACTGGGTATAGAGACTGAATGGGTAAAGAGATTGTATTTCTCTCTCATTCCTAAAAGTTAACTCTCCACGTCATGGTTGAGACATATTTGCAAGGCAGTGCAGTAAAGTCTTGCACTGCCATTGTCCATGCTTGCATTGCTGCTACACATATCCAGTGGATAAACTTTAGTTTGCACAGCAATTTGTATTGCACCTTCCATGAGCCCAGGATTCATTTTCTCGCTCACTTACACATATAAACAATTAAAAATAAAAGTGTAGCCATTAATTTTCCTTTAAGTAATGATTTTATTTCATCACCAGCTATATAAAATGTCACTTGAGTTACACCAGTGTAAAACAGAGTAACACAGTGGTGAATCAAGCCCATAATCTTCAAAATCTTGGGGATGAAAGGAGCTTTAGAAATGGAAAATGTTATGACAGGATATATTTGTGGATTGGGAGATAAAATATTAGGATACCTGTTTTACTGGGATTTCTCCTGGGAAGCTGATTTAGCCTAAAGATAGTAAAAGGCATCTGTTGTTTAATTGGAAAAGTATTGGCATAAATTTAGCTGGTATAGAGTAATATAATGGTTATTAAAAAGATGCTAAACAGATATCAGATTTAAACTCTGATACTTTAGTGCATAAATTGACAAATAAAAATGAAAGGGGGTATGTATCCATTAGTGCACCGAAGGTCCAAGTCAATGGTGCCCTTTGCCCTTTCACCCCCTCAGTGCAACGAAGTCAAATGGGAGATTAAGCAAAAAAAGTAACCTCGTAAATCACCATTTTTTTTTAACCTTGTAAATCACCATTGATATGAAAGTGTCCATTTGCACTGCTGTTGTGTTTGGCCTTAGGTCAAATATCCCTTTATTGTTAGTTCTTGTCAGTCAGATGCAGGTAAATGTCAATTATTTCAAATACTGTGCCCTCAGCCTAAGGGGGCCGTATCTTTGTAAACCTTATGGCTAAAAATAATGTTTTCAGAAAAGTAGATGGCAGGTAGAAAAGTAACTGCTATATACAGGACTCTAGGACATGGGATTCCCTATGCGTAGGTTAATTGAGTGCCAGCATGCTGTGCGAATTTTACCACTAGATTTTGAGCCAGAGTATATGCTGGTTTTCATAACCTTCAGTATGCCCCTGAAGCAGAACTGACAGTGATCTCATCAGCAATGCTGCTAGTACAATTTAAAATATAATAATCAAACTACACAAAAAAGAGGCATTATAAACAGAGACATATGATAGCATGATCTTCTCAATATATGTTTGGAAGTAGCAGTTAGAGCAGATCTGAATCAACTTCTCATGCACCCATTACTTTAGGACAAAAGTGTTCCTGTTAATAAAAATACATGACTACTGAAACTAATAGACCCTTTCACCCATGAGTTGTAGATAATATCTATGTTTCATATTTGAGGGAAGTTACCTTTTACTCTCATATATGCTCAGCAGTGATGAAGGCTAGTTTTGATTGGCCTTCGTACTATAGAGTGTGGTGGGGACTTCCCCTCTTTTATAGCTTGTTCCAAGCTTCTACAATGTGTCCGGAGGCAGGAAATCACCCCAAACCTCTCCAAAACATAGCTGTGACCCAATATCTTTATGAGAATGGTCAGAATCTTGGGGTCATTGAAGAGAACAACTAATGAGCTTATAACATAAATTGCAAATGCTTAAACAAACTCTTACACTATCAGTAATTAAGAGTTTCTCGTGTCCTGCTAGCCTTGGTCCCTTAATCCCAGATTAAAGTATCTCTTTCCTTTTGGGAAATGGCCAATTCTTGCATGTAGTATAGGCTCATAGGTTTATACTTACACGGGTCCCTGAGCCTAACTCCCAGCCCTGAATTTAGGCTTTCTTTGGGCCTGCTATATCCGTGCCATTGCAGCACATGCTCCAGGCCATGCAGTCTCCCTCCAAGTCACAGTCTCTTCCTCCACTGGGAGGCAGACTGGCAGCAAGGCATAGCAATGTGATTTCTTGCCAGTTCTCTAGCCAGCCACAGCTCTGGTAGAGTGGGGAGGGGGGTCACACCCTGCCTCTTCCTGGCTCAGTGAGGGCTCTGGGGGCAGGGCTGACCTTCAAAACTCTCCTGCTGATGTATGGAATAGAGTCACTCCCCAACAGGAATTGCATGACGTTTGCATTAATGACAGTCTTCATAGTGTGATTTGTTTTTCTCGTGGGCTTTTCTATGGCCCTCAGAATGTGTTACACTAGCAGAGCATATAATTTAAGTAGAGTAAGGCTTGATTTGATGACCCACCCCAGGGAAAACCCAGGTGCCACAGGCAGTTGTGTTGGTTATTGAGTAGGGAACTTTCTTCCCTCTAGCTTAGGCTCAGTAATGATCCCAAGCCTCACGGTGGTATTAGGGTCTGTACACTGGAAGTGCCATCTTTCAGATGGGATGAGAAAGTTGAAGTGTATTAATGACAGTCTTCATAGTGTGATTTGTTTTTCTCGTGGGCTTTTCTATGGCCCTCAGAATGTGTTACACTAGCAGAGCATATAATTTAAGTAGAATAAGGCTTGATTTGATGACCCACCCCAGGGAAAACCCAGGTGCCACAGGCAGTTGTGTTGGTTATTGAGTAGGGAACTTTCTTCCCTCTAGCTTAGGCTCAGTAATGATCCCAAGCCTCACGGTGGTATTAGGGTCTGTACACTGGAAGTGCCATCTTTCAGATGGGATGAGAAAGTTGAAGTGTGGCTGACCCCTGATAGAGAAGAAACAGAATGTGGTTGTAATGAATGTACAGGGGATTTTTTATTCCAGTTGTTAAACATAGAGAGGACTTTGTAGCTCTCCTTGGATCTTTATCTCCCAGCTGATCAAGCACAGCTTGTTCTGCCTATTATCACCACACAGGGTCTTCCTGAGTTCTGTCCTGGACTCTGCAGTCCTAGAAGGGACTAATGATGGTACTATAACCTCTAACAGCTATGATTTTCAATAAATGGGAGGTTCTGGTCAAATTGTATTTTGGGTAATTACCAGAAGATGTCAGTGTCAAGTTGTCTAGAGTGGCTCACAACTGTGAGTGCCAACCTCAGGTCAGATGTTAAGGAACAGGGCACAAACCCCAAATTGCTTGTATATTCTATACTTAGGTTTCACCAATCAACTATCATGTGAAGACTCCTCAAGCACTACAACAGCCTCACCATGGAGTCACAGACAGTCCTCTTGGGTACTCCGGTCTGTATTGCCACTTAGGCAAGCTTTCCTTTGTGGTAGATGCTCCCTTACACCAAAATTCACAACAATATTTAGGTTACACCCAGTCCCAAAGGACCAGTCACTTACCCAAGGTCAATTGCACCCCAGATCTTTCACCAAAGACAAAGCTTGTAACCAGTCCTATAATAAACTAACTAAAGATTTATTAGAAAAGAAATAGAGTCACTTACAAGGTTAAAGAAGGTAAGCACACACACACAAATGAGTTACAGTCTTACGTTCCAAAATCTGATAGTAACTGTTTTATATTCATATGTCCTCTAGGGCTAACCCAAACTAAGCAGCTTGTGGATCCCTTGCTTATACTTAGAAATCCTGACTTCTCCAAATTCTGAGCAGCATAGTGATACAGTTCTTTCTTCTCAGACATTTTTATTCCATTCCCCCAGAGTTCAAGCTTATGTGATGAGTTCCCATGCAGGAGTAGGGAGGAGCAGTCAAGAAAGTCTTTTGATGCTTCACAATGGCTCATTTGATTTCAATGGGCCTTCTTATGTGCAGAACCAGCATTTTACATTAATTAATGCTTCTTTCCTGTTTGGTGAATTAGAAAATTACGAGGTTTATAATGCAAACACTAAATAGAACTTCATAACATTGGCGTTATAAGAGAGATTGATGCATGTAGCATCCTACTAGCATTTCATCAATCTAAACACTAAACACATTCTTATTAACTTAACATCTATTTTAACAATGCTAACATATAGATGAACCAGACTGGTTTCTAGCTATGCATTTGTCAGTGCTCAGTGAGGCCTAGGGGCCTTGGCATGAGCTGGCACCTGGTTTGCCAGTGTCACAGTCAGTGTGACAGATATGGCAATTTCCTGCGATAGCCTTGAAAAACCTTATGTAATTAAGTTTAGCTATCATTGGGGTCCATTGTACTAAATACAAAGAATATGTATTATTGTGGGCCAGGATTGTATGTAAACTCTCTAGCAGGGAGATGTGTTGTAAGGCCTGGATGATCAAAGGCCTATATTGAAAAGTGTCGCAGACAAGAACTGATTTTTGGGACAATGCATATGAAGTGGATTTACTCTCCTCTGGTTATGCAAAAACCAAGGCCTTTGAAGCTAGCACATGAGGAGAAGGTCATTATCTGCTGATCATCTGTTACATGAGGCCAAGATCAAAGGCCCGTGCTGTATAAAGGAAAGACTGTCTATTCATGGTTGTTCTGGTTCTGAATTTGAGACAGTTATGGACTTATAACCACAAGGAAAAACCAGTTGTGGGTTTTGAAGGACTGACACCTATCAGAAGATAGAGTTGGGGTGACCTCTGGTAAGTCTTTCACCATTTTTAATATGTTTTCTCTGTAATGCTTTCACCTTAAGACTATATCTTCTTTCTTAAAAAGAGCTGTGTGGTAATTTCTATCTGCTGGCAAGTACAGCTGTTCACAGCCTTTGGAGAGAAAGTAAAGTGCAGATGCTGGCTTGTTTAGGTGGTCTTGTTTGGACAGTGTGGGCAGGAAATTGTGCAGCCTGGAAAAACTCCAATCAGAAGGGAAAGAGATGCTGGTCTCTATCGGTATGTCTACACAGCAAAGGAAAACCCCTGGCTGGCCCATGCCAGCTGATTTGGACTCATGAGGCTCAGGCTGCGGGCTGTTTCATTGTTGTGTAGACTTCTGGGCTTAGACATGAGCCTGAGCTCTGGGAACCTCCCACCCAGCAGGTTCCTAGAGCCTGGGCTCCAGCCCAAGTCTACACAGCAATGAAATAGCCCCACAGCTTGAGCCCTGTGAGCCCGAGTTGGCTGGCATGGGCCAGCTGGTGGGTTTTCTTTGTTATGTAGACATACCCTACTTGAGAACTGTGGTGGCCGAGGAGCCAAGAACCTAACGTGGGTGCCCTTGATGGACCACGGAGAGGGAATACAGGTGCAGTTGCTCTGAAACTGTGACAGTCAGTCAGGTAGGCAGAATATACTGCATTTTCAGTTGGATAAGGTATCCTGATTTACTTTCTGTCCTAAATTTCTGTATAATGGTGCTTTTACTGCTAAACAGCTGTTGCACTCTAACCCAGACACTCAATTAATGGGCAAAATGATTACATAGATAGACTGATGTTCAGAAAACTCCCACTGAGTTAAGTGGGAACAGCAAAGGGCCTGTTTGTAAAGTGGTTGGGATCTTTTGGGATAAAAAGTAAATTCTAGGGGGTCAGATCTTCAGCAGTTGCCTATTGGCTTAGTATCATTTGGGTCATTGGATGTAGATTAAACCAGTGTAGGATATGACCCAAGGTCATTACACTAGTTACAATATTTAATACTAGATACGTACAACCTTCTTAAGAAAGAAACTTGTTACTGAGGAATACTGCTTGGTTAGGTACTGTGTAGTGATATGTGCATGAATGAAGAAAGGAAGACAAGCAGCTATTTTTATTGGATGAAAAATTAGGTAGTGCCTTAAAAAAGGAACACATTGCAGCTTAGTCAGAAGAATACAATCCAAAGGTCATTTAGGTTTTGAACATTATTTGCTCAAATTTCAACAATTTTTCTGAACCACTGCAGTCACTGTAGATATATGACATAGTGTTTAGGAAATATGAATTTATACTGGCTCTCTAGATAGCTATTTTATTACAGATAATATTGTAGTAACCTGTATATGCCATGTACATGGCCATTGGAAGAATGAAGATATATTTTGGTATTGATATGAATTTGTGCAGAGTATGGTTAGATTCATGCCCTGGAATTAGGTTTTAAACATATATTAAACTAATGTTTTGTTCTCGGGCAGTTAAAATGGGAGGTGTAGTTCCAAACTGGGCCATCAGCGGAACTGTTTATAGGGGCTTCTGTCTAGCAGACTCTGGGAAGTATGCGAATGAGTGGGGACAAGAAACATGGATCTGGAGATAAAAAAAGGATGCTAGGAGGGTGTTGGGCAGTCACAGAAACCCAATTCAAGGGAAAAATTGAAGTCCAGAAATGCTATGCACAGAAAGAGTAGCTGTATATGGGGAAGTTAAAGGAACCCATGAGAAGTAACTAAAGATGACTTTTAAAGACACATCACAAAAAAATTTCTCTGATGAGTATTTCTGAGCCTGTATATTCCTTCCAACCTTGCCTTGTGTTCAAAATGCAGCACATATCTACAGACAAGATAATGCAAGCATCATAAGTGGGTTATAACTGTAATTCATAGACATGTGTATGAGTAAATGAATGTGCAATAGTTTATTTTCTTGGCAAGATGCAATCTGTTAGATGGGCTAGGTTTCGTGCATTGTCTTACAAGCTGAATGTTGTTTGTTCAGCACATCTCTAACACATGGAGAAAAATCTTAACCTCTAGAACACCTTATTTTGCCACATACAATTTAGCAAATATTTCGTTGTAGTATATATAAAAATGGATGTCTTAAACAAGTCCTGCTTAATTTAAAAGTGTGCTCCTTAGTAGTATATATAAAATAGGAACAGACACATGCTCTCTTTTAATTTAAACAGATATACATTTAGTAGGATGATTTAAAAATGATCACAATTAACTAGTGTCCTACATATAACTAGTAATAGGTTCTTTAAAATATAGAGCTACAAAAGGGCTCTGATTACTCTCTTAGAACCTTTAAAAAAAGTCTGACGCATGAGAAATTAAACTGGCAGCTGCTGAAAGTTCAATGTGGCTTCCATTTTCTCTATAGGCAGATGACTGACTTAGTCATTTGATCAAGCTTATCATTTTTACTCAATAAATAAAGTCACCTCTGCTCTTACAACAAGTCTTTAATTATAAGGTTGTCTCTTGATTAAATTTATTTTTGATTTTTTCCATTTGGTCAGGTACTTTGCCACTCTATATGATAGAAATGTGCTATTATTTTACCCTTAAGACTTTTTTTCCCCATTAGAGCTTGTCACAATGATTAGTTTGTGACAGTTACCATGAGGCAAACTTTAAAAAGTTTGAGTCATGATTACAAATGTTCTTTGCTTTCAGTGCAAGTGAATAATTTCTATTAATACTAATCAGAATTATGCCCATACAAGTGAAGAGTGAAATTCACTGTGCAGAATAAAAATATAGATTGTAATATGTTAGCTTTTCTGTTCAAAACCATTATCATGAGCAGAGTTAGAGATGCTAAGTTGTGGTATAGAGAGGCACAAAAGTGGGTGCATAAAATCAGAGACACTTTCAAAATTTGTCCCTGTGCATCAAAAGTTCAGAATGTGGAATTTTTAGACCTTTCCCAATATTGCAATTATTTAAAACCTTTGAGTGGGAATTTTCAAAAGTGCTCAGAGTTGACCTAACTCTGCTTCCCCTGAAGTCTGTCGTAAAATTCCATTGCAACAGAGTTAGGTCAATGCTTATTGCTTTTGAAAAATCCCTATTTTTATGAAGCTTAGTAAAACTAAATTACCTTTATTCATCTAAGACACTGTCCTCAGAAACTGTGAATTTAAAAGCTCTTAATCATTTCCCCAAATGTTAGAAAGCAGCTGATTGACTATTTCTGATTTATTTTTTTGATTGCAACCCTACCTTATATTCCCTTGTCCATGGAGTAAAAATATCTTGGTGTAAAGTCAACAATCTGATATGGGATATAGTGCAGATTGTATAAGAGAATTCAACTTCAGAAGCAGAGGTGGCCTGTGAATAATCATTGCTGAACTGCTGGAGATGCCAATCTGGCACACAAGAAGGTGCCTGCTGAAAAATGCGGCCGTATTAGGAAAAATCATCATTCACTTCCTAGTCTTTTCTGTACACTGCACAGGAAGATTCCAGTACCCATTAGGCTTTTTGTTCACTATCACTATCACTCATAAGCAGCTGTCACATATCATGTTTTCCATCCTTTCAAGAATCAGATGTGGTACTACTGAATAGCAGTGCATTGATTCTGAATAGTTGTTACACTGAATTGCTGAGTGACTATTAACTGTGGCAGGTCGACAGAATTCTTTCCAATAGTACTCCTAAGAGGGTCCTCAATAAGGAAGCAGAATGACTTTTGAAGTTTCTTTTTCTATCTAACTGCCAAGAATGTCCAAATATAGCCTCTCTCACTCTTCCTATTAAAGCTGAGGCTGATGCTATGAGCCTGTAGAATTTTCATTGGGCTCAGTGTGGGTTCTGGCATTTCTAAGCTAGCACAGGTCTACCTATAATTCAAGTAGAAAAGTACTTATCCTAGTAATCCTGCAATGGGCTACATGCCCACCCTCCTGTTGAAATACACAGTTTTTACTACTCAGTATGTACATTGCACTAGGCACTAACCCGTCTGCAAAACTAACTCTATTCCTTATATTGAATCATGGGGCTGTTTTCATAAATCCATCAGTACCAAACATCCAAACACATGGAAAAAGACAAATGCAGATTTTGTTATTCATTTAGGATGACTGCAAAATAAACTGAGTTACTATATTTTTCCACAGAACAAGGGAAAAAAATCTCATACACTTTTCCAGTGGTCCCAGGATAAAACTACAGGGTTTTTTTATGTCACCAATTTAGCACACAAAGGAAATAAAAATGCATCTTTGTACATCTAAATTTATTTTAAAACTGACTCTGCAGAAGTAAGGCCTCTGTAACCCTTATAAAAGCAATATTCTAACCTTCTTTTGGATTCCTTAAAAGTGCTTATCAAGATGAATGAGAACAGTGATGTGTAATTTCAAAAATGTAATTGCTTTTCTCTCTAGCTTTCTCTAAGCATTTTCAAGGTCACCCATAAAAAGGCACAGATAAACCTATAATCAAAGTCTTCTCCTGGTGTTCCATGTCTGAACGTATTACTCCTTGCATAAAAGATTTGTTACTTCTTAAATTGTTCAATTCTATTTTTCCTAGCCAAAAAATAACATGAAGTTCCTACAAGTTCACACTTTATGCTGTAAAGTTGCAGTGTTGAGGGACCATGATATAAAATACCCTTCTATATACTTTAGAGAACAGTTACAATTTGCCAAAACAAATTTATTTCGGTGATAACCATGGCCTATATCATCCCCTCCTTGCTGCCATGGACTTCACTCAAAAAATTGGCTCCAGGAGAAAGGTAGCATAACCTCAGGCTGCATTACATCACCTAGGTAATCTCAACAGGGCTGGTTCAGGGAATGTGACCAGGAACAACTGGATATAGGGCACAGTGATACAAGAGCTACAGGGACCCCCTGGGTCTTGTATCTATACACTAGGTTGCCAAAGAATGTCTCTGCTGAAAACTTGTGTCACACTGGTCCTCTTGATAATTGTGAAATATATGCACAGATAATATGTAAGGAGTTACGTATATATACACTGAAAATTATGCTTTTAAGTTCTGACTTGGGGCTAGTCACCAAAAGGTGAGAATCAGGTGTCTTTCAGGCAAGAGATGTTGATCTTTCTGTTTGTCTACACGTAAAGTGAGTATTACATACTTCAGAATGAATCATAGAATCATAGAATCATAGAATATCAGGGTTGGAAGGGACCCCAGAAGGTCATCTAGTCCAACCCCCTGCTCAAAGCAGGACCAAGTCCCAGTTAAATCATCCCAGCCAGGGCTTTGTCAAGCCTGACCTTAAAAACCTCTAAGGAAGGAGATTCTACCACCTCCCTAGGTAACGCATTCCAGTGTTTCACCACCCTCTTAGTGAAAAAGTTTTTCCTAATATCCAATCTAAACCTCCCCCATTGCAACTTGAGACCATTACTCCTCGTTCTGTCATCTGCTACCATTGAGAACAGTCTAGAGCCATCCTCTTTGAAACCCCCTTTCAGGTAGTTGAAAGCAGCTATCAAATCCCCCCTCATTCTTCTCTTCTGCAGACTAAACAATCCCAGCTCCCTCAGCCTCTCCTCATAAGTCATGTGCTGTAGACCCCTAATCATTTTCGTTGCCCTTCGTTGTACTCTTTCCAATTTATCCACATCCTTCCTGTAGTGTGGGGCCCAAAACTGGACACAGTACTCCAGATGAGGCCTCACCAGTGTCGAATAGAGGGGAACGATCACGTCCCTCGATCTGCTCGCTATGCCCCTACTTATACATCCCAAAATGCCATTGGCCTTCTTGGCAACAAGGGCACACTGCTGACTCATATCCAGCTTCTCGTCCACTGTCACCCCTAGGTCCTTTTCCGCGGAACTGCTGCCGAGCCATTCGGTCCCTAGTCTGTAGCGGTGCATTGGATTCTTCCATCCTAAGTGCAGGACCCTGCACTTATCCTTATTGAACCTCATTAGATTTCTTTTGGCCCAATCCTCCAATTTGTCTAGGTCCTTCTGTATCCTATCCCTCCCCTCCAGCGTATCTACCACTCCTCCCAGTTTAGTATCATCCGCAAATTTGCTGAGAGTGCAATCCACACCATCTTCCAGATCATTTATGAAGATATTGAACAAAACGGGCCCCAGGACCGACCCCTGGGGCACTCCACTTGACACCGGCTGCCAACTAGACATGGAGCCATTGATCACTACCCGTTGAGCCCGACAATCTAGCCAGCTTTCTACCCACCTTATAGTGCATTCATCCAGCCCATACTTCCTTAACTTGCTGACAAGAATGCAGTGGGAGACCGTGTCAAAAGCTTTGCTAAAGTCAAGAAACAATACATCCACTGCTTTCCCTTCATCCACAGAACCAGTAATCTCATCATAAAAGGCGATTAGATTAGTCAGGCATGACCTTCCCTTGGTGAATCCATGCTGACTGTTCCTGATCACTTTCCTCTCCTCTAAGTGCTTCAGGATTGATTCTTTGAGGACCTGCTCCATGATTTTTCCAGGGACTGAGGTGAGGCTGACCGGCCTGTAGTTCCCAGGATCCTCCTTCTTCCCTTTTTTAAAGATGGGCACTACATTAGCCTTTTTCCAGTCATCCGGGACTTCCCCCGTTCGCCACGAGTTTTCAAAGATAATGGCCAAGGGCTCTGCAATCACAGCCGCCAATTCCTTCAGCACTCTCGGATGCAATTCGTCCGGCCCCATGGACTTGTGCACGTCCAGCTTTTCTAAATAGTCCCTAACCACCTCTATCTCTACAGAGGGCTGGCCATCTCTTCCCCATTTTGTGTTGCCCAGCACAGCAGTCTGGGAGCTGACCTTGTTAGTGAAAACAGAGGCAAAAAAAGCATTGAGTACATTAGCTTTTTCCACATCCTCTGTCACTAGCTTGCCTCCCTCATTCAGTAAGGGGCCCACACTTTCCTTGGCTTTCTTCTTGTTGCCAACATACCTGAAGAAACCCTTCTTGTTACTCTTGACATCTCTTGCTAGCTGCAGCTCCAGGTGCGATTTGGCCCTCCTGATATCTTTCCTACATGCCCGAGCAATATTTTTATACTCTTCCCTGGTCATATGTCCAACCTTCCACTTCTTGTAAGCTTATTTACAGTCTGAATGCTTATTTACAGTCTGAGCAAAGAGCTATTCAAGTAATTGAAAGGTTTCCAGGGGAAATTATAGGTAGAAAAACACAAGTGGCAGGGGTTATCCTGTTTGCAAGTGAAAACAATGAAGTTTTGGACTATAACTACAGGTACAGAGACTCAATCTGCATCTTTTACCTAGGACAGTGGGCTTGCTTCATGAATGGAAGATTACAGCCAAGCCTGGCTATAATATGCTGGAAGGATTTTGGGTGAGTTTTTGTAATGTATGCCATGACAATGTCTTATTAGTTAAGTTTATGTGTGTTATGATTTTATATTATATGTAACTCTTTGCAATATTTCTGCTGGTTCCCATTTGAATCTCAGTTCTTTATCATATAAACTTAGAGTTGCTTTCTGTATAAGCAAATATAAGTGCTGTGGGTTAAGCAGAGCTGTGTTCTATGGTGTATCTAGTACACTGTGGTGCACTGGTCCTTTGGGAGCAGAGAATCTGGGAACTCTGGGAGTATCCAGTGGATCAGGGGCAGGGCACTACAGGACTCAGAGGTTGGAGTGTGCATTAACCTGCAAAGAGGGAGCAGGGCCTGAGGAGGCCTGGAAGGCAGTGCTTGTGTTGCCAGAGGCTGGTGGTATTGGGAAACTGAGCCCTGGCAGGCACAGACAAGCTTCCTCATGCTAAGGGCAGGTGGTAGCGAGGTGCCTCACAGCCTTGGGTATCCCCAGGAAGCATCACAGTCACCCATCAGCCCCACTTCCACCCAACACAGGCCATTACTGCAGATCCCCAGCTTGTCCAGTCCTAGCACTCACCTTTCTCTCACATCCCAACACCTCAAAGTGTCCTCCACACAGGAAGGGGAATGGGAATACTGCTTTGGGGGTGGCTGACTCCTTCCTTCCACACAGGATGGGGAATTCTCTGAGCAGATCAGGCATGCACAATTTGCCCCTAAATTACTCCAACACACTGAATAAATAATATGGGACACAGATCACAATACTGAGGATGGGATGTGAAAAGGAATGGAAATGTGGTATTGCAGCAGGGCTTCTGGGTTAATGTGGAAAATATGATTAAAATATCTTACACTATGGTATATGAATATTTGTACAGGGTTTGCATCTGTTTTATAACGCTTATACTTCAGTGGAAGGGATGACTTTAGACCCAGGTTTTTATTTTAATCACTAGCAAAAGAGCTGATGAGGGTGGGTAGAGGAAGAAAGCAGCAGGTATAAATCTGTCCTTGTCATTTCTGAGGGGACCTTCTTATGTGTTACGAATGTTTCAGAATTCAGGTCAAAATAGCACTGAGTGTCCTGGTTCAAGAGGATTTACAATACCGTGGAAAGGCCCCAAGGGGCAAAACATCATGTTTTTCTGTGATTTTGCCTTACCTGCAAGTAAGTAGATAACCATCTCATAATATTATTGCATCTTTTCTCCAGACACATTGATTTTACTTTGGCAGCCATTGGCTTGATTAACTGACTGGTCATTCTCTGCCAGTTTGTAACCTTGTTGTGTTCACATAGGAGAGCAAGAGGGCATAATGAACCCACTTACCTATTGTACTTGCTACTTGTAGCACCAAAGGAGGGAGAGTAACTATCACTGGCCCACTACTTCCTCTCCTGCATAGGGGGGCATGGATGGAGCCTGACTCCATTCCCCCAACACAGTGGCCAGCACAATGGAGGGGGAAGCAGTGACTCTCTGAGTCACATTTGAGTTCCTACTTTGCTCTTGAGGCAACTCAGCTACACATTGCCTCTTACTCAGGGCATATTGCAAGGTGCCAGTCCAGGCCCCTGCTAGTAATGAGTTACATCACCTGTAAATACTTCTCTTCATTATTTTTTAAATAAAGAAAAAACAATGTGCAGATAACCCATAGTGAAGCCAGGAAACTCAGGGACATTCTTTTCACAAAATTTGCTCTGGATTTTCTCCTTCCACCATCACCATCTAGAACAAAAAGGAAAACACAAAGTTCTCAGAGAGTCCACTAGAGGAAAGGACCCTCTGCACAGATCTCCTTCACTCCACTCCTCCCAGTTCTCCCTGGCCCTCTATGGTTTTTTGGCAGCTGTGACACTTTGGGGGTTCACCCAAACCAGTAAGGGGTTGTGTCATACCTGACCTGTAACCCTGGGTGCTTCTGTGCTGTTCTGCTTGGTTCAGAGCCCTGATACCAGCAGCCTGTTCATAGCAC
Source organism: Dermochelys coriacea (assembly GCF_009764565.3). Lineage (NCBI taxonomy): Eukaryota > Metazoa > Chordata > Testudines > Dermochelyidae > Dermochelys > Dermochelys coriacea. Next base: position 152,444,698 of record NC_050069.1, on the reverse strand, counting down.
AATGACCTCACCCTGACTTTCACCAGCCTGGTTACTCCTTGCAGGTTGACACCAACAGCCCTTCCAGTCCTGAGCCTTCCCAGAACCATCTTCCTTAAAGTGCCCAGTCCCTCTCACTGTAGCACTCACAGAAGTTATGAGATTTGCTGCCTCCAGAGACAGCACACTCACCAGACTGTTTGATTAGTAGAGGATTTTACACTTTAGTTTAATATACAGTACTGAGATGGTTTATAGTAAAGTTAAACAATTTTATTAATAACAGAACCTAGATTTAAGTGATACCAAGTTGAAGAAATAGGGTTAGAAATGGTTACAAACAAACAAAAATAAAAATATGCTTCTAAGACTATAATCTAATTTAACAAACTAGAGTCTGTTGTTCAAAGTTGTTTTCCCACTGAAGTCATTCTTCCAGCACAGCTGGCCAGCATTTAGTCAGGAACCAACACAGAGCCCAAACCAGTTGGTTTTCTTTGTCTTCTCTGGTGAAACATGACAAAATGGCTTTTTTGCCTCTGCTTATCTCTTCCCAAAGTTTGTTGACCCTGTTCCAAGAGGCAGAAAGGCTTTCTGGTGGTGCAGTCGCCACTCCCCATCGAGATTAAGAGGTCATCATCCCCCACTTGCTCTCCTGATGACTTTATTTACCTTGCATTTGAATGTGTTTTTCATCATCTTAGTTCACATCTTCCTTAATTTACACTGGAGACAGAGTCAAACCTGGGAAACAACATTCGTTTGTTTTGGAAAGGGTGGGCTTAAGCACTGACTACCAAACACATCTGAGAATCTTATTTGCTGCCCACATCTATAATTCTTTATATGCTGCCCGTACATACATTACACAATAATATTAATGACCAGCATGTTACCAATTTGCATATGACACCTTATAGAACACCTTTTAATACAGATTATGACAAGAGTGAGTTGGGGCAATGAGGTGTCAGGCCTGATGAAAGTGGTCAATGAAGGGCTCCCTGAATCGCCCTGGTCCCCTGTGGTTCTTGGAAGCATGCTTTCTATGGAGCTGGCCTACCAGGGCCTCTCATGCTGGCTACTGTCCTCACTCCCTTAGAACATGAAGGACTCTACATTTGTGAAGGGGAGAGAGTTTAGTCACCTAATCACTACAGTTGTTTGAAAAGGAGACAATATGTGGAGAGGCATTTACCCCTCCAGCACACCCGTCTGCCACTCAGCACCCTCATTCCCATAAAACAGTTTTCAAGATACTATGAAGTATGGGAAGAGAGAGGAATGATTCTCTAGAGGTGGCATTCCTTAAGATACTCATTCTTTTCCAGCCCTCTAGGCAGGGATCCATAAGGTTTTCATTCTTCTTTGCCCACTGAGACAGAAGGAATGTTTTTGACCATCATTATTTTTTTCAAGTGTTTGTGCATGCTGCTGCTTCAGAACCTGATTACAAAGTGATGAGTTCTGACAAGTGGCATTGTCTTCAGAAATGGACTTATTGATTTTCTGAGATCCTATACAAAGTCCGCAACATTCTGTAAAGACATGTCACACAGAACCACATGACCCACACAGCAGTGGATTTGTCTGCCAAGTTTCCCTTAAGGTTTTTAAAAATTGTTTGTTGTTAAAAAAAGCTTGAAAGGGTCAGATATTTTTTATCCAAAATCCCAAGGTCTTCTTGATCGATTAGCACTTGTGGTCACTATAGGAATGTGTATGAAGGGTATATGGGTGGGCCAGGGAAGCAGCAATGTGCAGCTCCACTGTTCTTTTTATGAGGCAAGAGAAAGCAGCGGCTACTGTGCAGATCCTCAGGTGCCCTGTGCTCTGCTTCTCAGTTGGGGAGAGAAAATTCTATCTCCCAGTTTCTGCAGTGGTGCCCCATTACTGTCCATTTATTTTGCATTTGCATGAGAGCTGAGGTATTCACCCATAGTACTGTACCATAGAGCAAAATTGCTATATATGCTATATCATGTTTCAATATGGTGGTAAGTACATTAAAAGCAACCAGACCCTCTTGGGGTGGGAGGGGTTCACAAACAAGGAGTTAAACAATTCACAGTAAAAAAAATCCCTGCTAGAGCTGAGTGTACTCTCGTCCACAAGTGAATGCATCCCATAGATCTTTTTGCAGCTGATCACGCTGCCACTATTGCAGTGAGTAAAATGCACAGCTATAAATATCCCAGAGGTGATGTCTGATCCCTGTTAAAGTAAGTAGCCTTTCTGTATAAACTCACAGGGAACATATATTTTCCCCTCACCTATATGTTCATAGCTGACAACACATTATAAAAGTGCTCCTGTAATATATCTGTTGGCCTCATCAATTCCATTTATAAACAGAATGTTAAGAATTTTTAAAACCAACTTATTTTTATAAATGATAAGAGACCATTTTGAAAATAGATTACTGCACATTTACAAAAAGGACTAGGGGACAGAATTTGCAAGCAATTTAGGCACCTAAGTATTCAGATAGGTACCTAGTGGGATTAAAAGTGCCTAGGTACTGATGAGAGTAAGGTGCTTACATGCTTTTGACAATCCAACTGGATGCCTAAAAACCTTTAAAAATCTGGCTCTAAACAACACATTACTTTATATTGATTATTAATCCCTCATGCAATTCAATGAAAGAAATTAAATATCAGAAACCATAACAAGTATTCAGTATGTTTAATGGTAGGAAAACAGATAATCAGCATTGTCATAAATATAAAGGGAAGGGTAAAGATCTTTAAAATCCCTTCTGGCCAGAGGAAAAACCCTTTCACCTGTAAAGGGTTAAGAAGCTAGGATAACCTCGCTGGCACCTGACCACAATGACCAATGAGAAGACAAGATACTTTCAAAGCTGCGGGAGCGGGGGGGGGGGAGAAACAAAGGTTCTCTCTGTCTGTGTGATGCTTTTGCTGGGAACAGAACAGGAATGGAGTCTTAGAACTTAGTAAGTAATCTAGCTAGATATGTGTTAGATTCTGTTTTGTTTAAATGGCTGAGAAAATAAGTTGTGCTGAATGGAATGTAGATTCCTGTTTTTGTGTCTTTTTGTAACTTAAGGTTTTGCCTAGTGGGATTCTCTGTTTTGAATCTGATTACCCTGTAAGGTATTTACCATCCTGATTTTACAGAGGTGATTCTTTTACTTTTTTCTTCAATTAAAATTCTTCTTTTAAGAACCTGACTGCTTTTTCATTGTTCTTAAGATCCAAGGGTTTGGGTCTGTCTTCACCTATGCAAATTGGTGAGGATTTTTATCAAGCCTTCCCCAGGAAAGGGGATGTAGGATTTGGGGAGGATTTTGGGGGGAAAGACATTTCCAAGCGGGCTCTTTCCCGGTTATATATCTGTTAGACGCTTGGTGGTGGCAGCAATAAAGTCCAAGGGAAAAAGGAAAATAGTTTGTACCTTGGGGAAGTTTTAACCTAAGCTGGTAAAAATAAGCTTAGGGGGTTTTCATGCAGGTTCCCACATCTGTACCCTAGAGTTCAGAGTGGGGAAGGAACCTTGACAAGCATTTAAAAAAATATACTGCTTGAGTTTTGAAGAAAATAGTTAACAATGTTATGTAGACAACATACAAAACAAAAAGGCTTATGGAAATGCCTCTAAGGCAACTTGCAGTAGAGAGCATGAGACCTGTTTAGAGCTGACCAGATTATTTGTTACAAATTATAATTATTACAAATTTAGGGCCCAGTGGTGCAAATATTTATGTAAAAATGTTCCTCATGCAAGTAGTCCCATTGGGTTAAAATGCTAACAGTGTTTGAAAAACAAGGCATTTTTGACCAATTTTTGGTTGCAAATCATTCACAATTATTTTTTTTGAAAATAAGTTAGTAGTATTATGGTACTTATTTGTAAATATTGATAGTTCAATTAATAATTGCCTACATATTCGTTGTTTGCAAGCAGTTTGTTTCAAATATTTGTCAGCTGCATTGTGACTGGTCACCTACGTCATATAGTATTGATTCTGATTTCTGACTGGATGCACATAACTTTTTTAGAATAACAAATGAAGTGAGCTGTAGCTCTCGAAAGCTTATGCTCAAATAAATGTGTTAGTCTCTAAGGTGCCACAAGTCCTCCTTTTCTTTTTGCAGATACAGACTAACACGGCTGCTACTCTGAAATGAGGAATAGTCACCTTATCTGAATTTTTGGATGATTAATCATTGGTGCTAACAATCTTGAAATGTTTAGGATTTACAAACATTTACAAACAGCAGTTGTATAAATAGAAATGACAATGAGCCTTGTGACAGCCAATGCTACTATTGCTAGTAGCAATCATTTTTCCCATTTACACATGGTAAGATGAGTATAATCCCTTATATTGGACATGGATCTTGCTACTATTATTCATGTCTTTGTCTCCTCAGTATTAAGAACATCTGAAAATTGAAGTTGGTGCACAATGTGATTATTTCATGCTGAGAGCACATAATACTCCAGAATTTGCACTGGTTGCTTGCTCAGTTTGAAGCGAAGTTTAAGGGTTGCTCTAAACTATACAGCCTAAAATGTCTATGACCTGATTACCTGAGAGACTGGATGTGGATGTGAATATCCGGGGACCATGTTTGCGGATCTTTGATCAGATGCAGATACAAATTTTGTATCCGTGCAGGGCTCTACACCCAGGCATCTTTATTAAATGAGTTTATGTCTTGGAAAGTCCAATGAAAACTCACAGAGCATGTCTTGAGGGCTCACTTGGACTGAATCTGTTGCATCTCAAGAAAATTCTAAGCCATGCCCAATAAATTAAGATTCCTGCCTGTCCAAGACTTGAGATTTTTAGCTCTTGAGGAAGAGAATTTTCCAGCTCTATACAATCAACTAAACTGGGAATTTGAAAGGATTTTTATTTGGAATGTTTCTAGTGTTAAAATTTATGGGGAAAATGCTGATTGCACTTCATCCTTCAGGGATGAAAGGAGGAGAAGAAAATGATGCAGTATCTCCTTGATATTATGTTCACTACATTTAATATTCTGAGTACATGAAGAAACCAGACAACGCAATACACCTTCACAAGCCAAATTAATCAATTAAATCAAGGATTTCTTGAGGGGTTACATTGTATTAGGAAGAGCCTGCTTACATCATACTTTCCAAAATAATCCTATCAATGCATTTACTCAAGCAGATGGATCTTGAGCTGTCCTCTGGGTTTCAAAAATATGTAATAACTTGATTAAATAACATTAACAGAGAAGCAGGGAAAAGTTCAGTTACTGATATCACAGAATCAGTTACAGAATCCATCTCAAACTTAGTTTTTTTTTAAATATATTTTTTTCAAAACAGAAGTGTAATTTAAGGATAAGCTATAGTTAGTTATTCTGCTTTGCTTGGGGCTTTGCCACAGAATGACAGGTCTTTCTTCCTCTCTAGAGTGAATGTTCTAATTACACCTACTGTAGGGCAGAGCTGCACTACTACATCATTAATGCAAATGTCAGATGACTTCACTTTAAACTGTCTAGTCATTAATAAAAGTGTCTCATTTTCAGGAAGAGTTTTGGGGAAATTTCTTTATATTTAGATACCCTTTATTTTTCTCCTTCATCTTGATGTCACTAATTGTGTTCTATATCCAAATTTTGTTCAGAGGCCTGAGTAGAGTGGTTTGATAATGTATATGTCAAGGTCAAAACCAAACCAAACCAAACCAAAACAAAAAAACCCTCTGATTGCTTAATGACAAGAAATGTGACCTGAAGTACAGGTTTAATAGGTTGCTATTGGTTTGGCAATAAAACACAAAATCACAATAAAACACAAACTTATTTCATTCAAACTTAACTGATACTAGGTGGCAGGTGCAAGAAAAGTCTTTTAATATGATATTAAAGGTTATACATTGGATGTCGCTGCCCATTACAAAAAAACCTCACAAACCATTTGGTCTGATCCTGCAAGCCCTTACTCAGGCAAGTAGTCTATTGGACTATTCCTGGGTGTGAGTGTTTGCACAGTTGGTTTGTTAAAGAGTAAGGACCATCTTTTTCTTCTTTTTCTTTTTTGCTTTTAAGAACAATTCTCTAAATTACAAGAAAAATGATCACATGTAACCTTCCTTGCTATTTCTACAAGTACAAAAGTATCTTAAGAAGACAAATAAATGTCTTTAACAGCTGTAAGAGAGGATTCTGGATAACAAAGCATTCTATACTGTCCTGTGTGGAACTCATCATTTCTAATCGGGTACCTAATCTTTCCCCCTTAGAAATCAATGGCAAACTCCCTGAAAACTTTCATGGAACCAGGTTCAGGCCCTGGCTTTGGCTATATTGCCAACCTCAGGGTAGACTGTCCAGGAACAGGGCACAACCTCAAATGGGTTGTATGTTCTATAATAAGATTTCACCAAACGAGTAACAAGTTTGACCTCCTAAATCACTACAGTAGCCTTATCCTGGAGTCACAGACACTGCCCTTTGGCACACTGGTCTATCTTACCATTCAGGAAAGCTTGTCCTTATGATAGATGGTCCCTTATTACCAAAAATCACAACAATATTTAACGAGGAGTCTGGTGGCACCTTAAAGACTGACAGATTTATTTGAAAATAAGCTTTCATGGGTAAAAACCCCACTTCTTCAGATTTTTACCCACGAAAGCTTATGCTCAAATAAATCTGTTAGTCTTTAAGGTGCCACCGAACTCCTTGTTGTTTTTGTGGATGCAGACTAACATGGCTACCCCCTGATACTTAACAATATTTAAGTCACTCAGTCCCAAAAGACCAGTCACTTTCCCCAGATCAATTGTACCTCAGATCTCAAACCAAAGACTATGCTTGTAGCCAATCTTATAGTACTAACTAAAGATTTATTAATGAAGAAAAAGGAATGAGAGAATTATTTACAAGGTTAAAGCAGGTAAACATACACACACAAATGAGATTCATTCTTCAGTTCCAAAAGGTAATATTATTGCTATAATATGCAAGCCCTATATGTCCTTTAGGGCTAACCCAACCCAAGCAGCTTGGGGATCCTATGCTTGTGCTTAGAAATATTGCCATCTCTCATTTCCAGGAAGCACTGTGATAATAATTCCTTCTTGACATAGATTTTTATGCCCTTCCTGCAGCATTCAAGCTGTGATGGGATGAGGGCGTGTGCAGGTACCCCTTTAATGGGTGCAGGGGAAGCATTCAACAATATCTTGTGTCCACTGATGTTCACAATGGCTTGTCTTGTGTGTGTATAGGCCTTCTTTTGTTGGAGAGGAGATGACACCACTTGTGGTAAACTAGTATTTCACACTTGGTAATGCTTCTCCCCTGACTGTGGGGCTTTACAGTTAGGCTATGTCTACACTATGGACCTTACAGTGGCATAGATGTATCACAGCAGTTGTGCCACTTGTAAGATCTCTTGTGTAGCCTCTCTATGCCAGTGGGAGAGAGCTCTCCTGCCAACATAATTAAACCACCGCCAACAAGCGGCAGAAGCTATGTCAGCAGGAGAGCGTCTCCTACTGACATAGTGTTGTCTACACTGAGGCTTTTGTTGGTGAAAAGTATGTGTTTTTTTCACACAATTGACTGACAAAAGTTTTGCCGACAAAAGTGCTAGTGTAGACAAAGACTTAGCAAACATTTCTATAGTTACAGAGCAAACACTTAGAAATTACCTTATAACATGGGATACAGATATTATAAGTAAGATTAATACATGCAGCATCCTACAAACATCTCATAAATTCTAAAATCTAAACACATTCTTATAAGTCTAACATGTATTTTAACAATACTAACACACAGGTGAGTCAGACTGATTTCCAGCTATGCATTTGTCAATGTTCAGAGAGGCCTAGCAGCATTGGCATGAGCTGGCACCTGGTCTGCCAGCATCACATGTATGTGTACATACATTTTATCTGGCTAATTTTTTTAAAACACTGCCAAAGATCATAGTGCATATTTAACAAAGGAAAATAATTTATTGTACTTTGTATCCTTTTAGACAAAAAAAGATTCTCCACAAATTTCATTTCTGCATGATAACATAACTAATCTATTAATTTCACTATTTTGGTAGCCTGTTTTCAATACATGAATATATACAATCTAACATGCTTTTTTGACATGCATTGATAGGTCATGTATAGGGTATAGTCGTAAAACAGAGGATGTGTGTATATTTTCAACTTGAGGAGTATGCAGCTAAAGCCCTGCACTTCAAGATATTTAATTCCTTTTCTTTCCAGATTTAAATGGGCATTGCCACAGGGTAACTTCTTAGTGTCATAGAGTTCAAGCGGGAAGGTGCTCTAGTCTTCCTATATGTAACCCTTCTGCCCATTAGAGTTGGTGGCAACAAGGATTGGGTTCAGTATCTAGGGGTTCCGTTTCAATAACAATGCAAACCCCCCACCTATTGACCTGGGACAACTACATACCACCCCCCGGGTGGCTTTAAGAGGCAATACTTCCCCTCTCGCAAGAACAGAGTCTGAGTGTAGCAAAAGCCTTTTAATAAAGGAGGGAAACAATGCAGCATTATGTTGGGGAAACACCACAAACAGTGTTCATAACACAAACCACGAGCAAAAGACCCACCCCCAAGTAAGTTTGGCAGTGTCTTTCCCCCTCAGGCTCTTAAGTCCAGGAATCCAATAATCACCCCCCCCCCTGTTTCTGACCTTGGTCAGTGCCACCCCAGAATGGTCCTTGAGTCCAGCAACCCAAAAGTCACCCCTCCCACAGTTTCTGTCCTTGGTCAGTGCAGCCCCCAGAGATCAGAAGTTCATCTGCAGCCTGGGTGGAAGTGAGGGGAGGTATGCGGGGCATCTTACATGCTTCACTGTTCAGGTTGATGGCCAATTGCCACACCTCTCCGTGGGGTTCTGCTGCAGTCTTCACTGCCAGCTGCACCTCTCTGCCGGCCATCCTGCTGGCCACTGCTCTCTACCAGCCACTGTCCTATCTGCGCCTCTCCACTAGCTGCTCACCAAGTTGTCATCAGCCCCCACACTTAACACAGCTCTCAGGAGATTTCAGTTCTTAGTAACTTCAGCTCTTTAGTGATCTCAGCTGTTAGCAGGGGGGCCTCAGTGCTGGTGCACTCAGCACTACTAGCCCAAAGTAGATCTAATGCCTAGACCTAGGAATCGGTGATTTCAGCTCTGCAGCACCTAACAAGACTCCTAACTAAGTCAAAATTAGCTCTATTATTACATCATAGAGAGAGAGAAGGGGTCAAAGTGGTGTTTGGGGTCCACACTACCAGGTACACACACCTGTCCTCAGCCTCTCTCTCAATTCACTGGGCTTTGGAACCTATGTCCCTTGCCTAGTGAGTACTACTCAGTTGAGGGAGAGTCAAAGTACAGTTCTACTGTCCTTGATTCACATAACCAGGATAACACTTTATTACTTCTGCCCCAATAACAAAGATACTGGGGATCCCACAGCAGCCAAAGTGGCCATTTGGGCAAGCAATCCACCATGCAAATGAGATCAGCCCCTGAAGTCCTTTTCCACAGCTCACCACCATATATGTCAGGGTAGAGCTCATTCTGACTCTGCTTACATCTATATCATGGGCCACCAACACCACCCATTACCCACCCGCAAAAGCCAACAACTGAAGAAGTGAGTGCCACAGGATGAGAATAGAAGGGATTGAGGTGCAATAATGCCCAAGGTCCCTGCAATGGAAGGGAAATAATTAATTAGAATGAGCATGATTCAAATTTTGAAATAAAGGCCATCCAAACACTGTTCTCAAAACATATCCATCATTCAAAGTGCATGTGTGTGTTTGTGTTTGTGATTGTCCATGTGTCTGTGTGTTTGTGTGTATGTTGGTGTATTTGTGTGTGTGTCTGTGTGTGTGTTGGGGGTTGAATCCTGTACCCCCATGGTCATAGGGTCCAACATTCATCTGCAGGAAAAAAATAAAATAAAATAAAATAAATTAATTATTTTTCCAGTTAGAGGCTGTTTTCCTTCCTTCTCTGGTGTCTACTCTCATTAGAGGCATTAAGGACTGCACTATTCTCTTGTTTTCCTTAACTGCGTTGCTGCTCCAACTTCCAGTCTCTCAGAGGTTGATGCAGCAAAATGGTTGGAATGTAATTAAGGAAATCCCCATTTTGGTTTAGTTTCTAGTAAAGAGAGAGAGTTATTTTTTTCTCCTTTTCAGACCAAGGAAGTATAAAATGGGATGGGAAATAATGCACAAGCACAAACTCATTTTAGTCAAGTATAAAAACAGGATATTTCTGGTTCCTTCTATCCCCGACTAATGCAGTAGTATAAGCAATTACAAACCTTAAACAGTCAATAAATGTATGCAATTTATGTACAGTAGATGTTATCAACCAGTCAAGGTATGCCTGTCTCTGATTTCTACTGCAGGTATAGCTGTTCTAGTATATCATTGCAGCTTAATCCCTTTCTGTAGAAGGGTTGTTTTGCCTGACTGTGGCAATCTCATCCATCCCTGCTCACATAATACTACACCCTTTCCTCAAACAGCACTTTTTTCAGACCTTTAAAATTAGCATCACTGAAGTTTGTCCCTGAACTCCCGCACAGAAATGGAAGATTTATACCTTTAAGGAACCCATCCTAGGGGGAGTTCTTTTTAAATCAAATCTCATGTAACACCTTGTATGACACCATTAATACACATGGGGGGGCAGGGTAGGTACAGTCATTCCATTGGTGTGACATTCGTTTGAATCGAATAGGAGATCACATGATAAAGGACTTGTGAGTGCTGTGTTGTCATAATATGCTCATAGTAGTCTGAAAGAGTTAAGTTACCCTCTGGTTGGAACCTCCCATTGGGAAATAGGTATATGCTCAGAAATTCATAAGGGGTGTGTGTGTGTGTTTGGTGGTAGAAGCTGCAGTGGGCCTAGTGATGGTTAAAGTTGACCAGTGTGTATTTTTTTAAAAAGTGAGCCAAATGTAAGATCATATGCTGAGGGATTGTCAGCACATTCATAAATCTAAGCTCATGCTTTTCCTCTATGCTCGGTCACCCAAATCCAGGGGGCTGCCTGCGTCTTTTCCACTGTGATGCTGCAGCCCCAGAATGCATTACTATGGTGTCACAGGTACTGCACAGTCCTGCTTACGAATAGATCTTTGTCTGGGTAACAGAAAACTGATTGTCTAGCAGTTAAGACACAGGGATAGGAGTCAGGAGTCCTGAGTTTATACAGACTTCATGTGTGACAAGGAAGGAGATGAAGCCAACAAAGGTTCTCAAAGAAAGGGTGACAAAATTACAGTAATAAAAGAGTGAGATGAGACAAAAGTAGAAATTCTCCTGGGCCATTTTTGGATTTATTTGGAAAACCACAAAATGTGTACAGTATGTCTGAAAATATCCACAGTGCATACTCAGTTCACAAACCATTAGATAATAGCTCTTTTTTATGTATTTTTGTGTGCAAATAATGCAACTATAGTTGCCAAACATTATGAAACATTGACATAAAATAAGGTAGGATTGGCCCCTCTGTTGGCAATTATGTACTGTTGACAGCTAACATCTGTTCTGTTTGATGGGAAAGGTGTATACCATGGTCCTTTCATTGCTGATAGAAAATAGTCCTCATTGTTCTCTCATGTATACCAGCAAACAAAGTCAGCAGAGTTTCCCTAGTGTAAGTTACAGGAGTATCAGACCCAATATATATACATGTTTTGGCTATGGAGCCAGCTGAAAGTCTTCTCAATGCTAAGAAAAAAGCGTTATAGCCCAAAGCATGTGCAAATATAACATATTTTGCCGTTTGCACCATTTTTCTCAAATTGCTTATTTAAAATAACAATACTATTTTGGCAGGTGAAAAGCAATTTCTCTTCTAAACTGGAAGAACTTCTTCTTGGAGCAAATTTGTGATATACCCATTGTGGGTGTTTTTCATGAATGTGACAAAAGTTGCAGTCCAGCAGGAAGAACAAAAATGTATCTGTGACCAAAGTTGCAACTTCTCAGAAAAAAAAATCAATTTACAAAATGAAATGAGGAGTTTCTCATGAGAGTAATGTTGTGAGCAGCTGTTGATGGAACATCCCATATAAATCAGAATTCAAGCTGGGCAGACAACTCATAGAAGGAAAAGATGTTTTGATTAAATTCAGCCTTTTTCTGTTCATGAGAGCAATTTTTATTTACATGTTAATAATTTGTTTTTTGGAGTTTTTGGCCAAAAAAGTATATAAAAAATTTCAGCTTTTTGGTTATTTTTGAAACACTTTTGTTCATTATTATTTATTGTTGCCATTATATAACTTGTATAACTTGGGACCATATTTTTAAATGTACTTAGGTTGCTAAAGATACAGACAGACAAGTAGTCAGAGTTAGGAGCCTCGGTGCTTTTGAAAATCCCACAAGGTGCCTACCCTCATTTTAGGAAAAGAAATGCCTTCTAAACTCTGCCCTTGGTGCTCAATCTCTTACCCTTTATGCACAATGGAGATTGTCTTTGGATGCTCTGTAATATTAACTCCTCTCTTACAAAATTTCAAAATTGAGAAATTAGAGTCCTAAAAATATGGTAACCAACAGATTCAATCAGGAGTTAAAATATATTTTGTTCTTACATATTCCATTTCCATAAAGTGAAAATATATTACAATTTACTAATAGCTATCTAGTTTAGGTTCCAGATTAGGCTCATAACACTGGGTCGCATCTTGATTTGTGAAGCGGTCAAGACACAAAATGGGGGAATATTCAAATCTGGGATTTTGGGTCTGGTCTATTGTTAATCTTGATAATACAAGACCAAGAAAATGGTATCTTTCCATGTTGTATCAATGGTATCAAGATAACAATTGTTAGAAGGTAAACTTTGTGCTAGCTGTTAATGGTCCAATAGTGCCTTTTGACAAGTTTCTTACCATACCATTGAAAAATATTAACTCTTTATTCAGCAGTCTTGGGTGTCAACATTGGATGTTGTTTACATGAAGGCTTTGAACATGAATCTGAAGTGCAGAGATCAGCATTTGTAGTTACAGTTTTTAAAAAGGACAGGCCTTTAAATTGATTAAACTGCTAGAATCTATGGAGTATTTTTTTTCCGTTTTAAAGAGCAAACCTCAGCAAACCTGTAGGGCCATATACATGTTAAAACAGGATGCTTAGCCTATACTTCACTTGCCCCTGGGAAAAGTGATGCTGGGTTCAATATAAATTGGAAAACTATAAAAGCTGGAATTGTTGTGGCAGTGACATAGAGGTGCTAATATGCTACAAGGTATAAAAGTCGTCTTTGGGAAAGCAGTATGCAGTCAGGCCTAGACCTTATATTCAAGAAAAATTCATGAGAGTCACTTCAGTTAAAAAACCATGTCCATACATTTCTAGTGTGCAAGTAGTTCAAAGAAGAATGAAGGTATTCAAGAGATTTGGGCTTTCCTCAGGAAATCCAAATTATTGCTTCCTGTGGCACTTATGTCATTTCGAAACATTCACATCATTATGCAAATGTTTTCAAAATACAGTACATTTAGGTACAAAAAACAATTTAGCTAACTATCTGGGCTTGTCCACTGCGACTGATCTTTGGCCCCAGACCATCTTTGGATGTAATGATTAAACACTTGTTCTTGGAAGGCATGATAGGAATTTGGGGATTTTGCCCACATAATTACTGTACAAATTCCTTCTAGGGCACAAATAAAGACCTCTCTCTCTCTCTCTTTCTCTCATTCACATGCGCGTGCACATGCACACACATACACACACTTTTCTGAAATAAAAAAATTAAGATTCTGGCACGGATTCACTGAAACTGGCACAAGGATATAAAATTCATACCTTGTGCCAGCCTGCCTACTTGACATAGATAGGGTATTCACTCTGACCTAAGGAACTTTCTGCTGATGCCAGCACCTGCCCTCTTGTGGGGTTTCTTTCAGGAGAGAACAACTGGAAAATTTGCTAGATGCCCTAATGTTGGACTCTGCTGAAGAGATGTACTGAATCAGCATATTCCTTGGTTCCCATAACAACAATCTGTTGTAATAATTGGGCCTACAAATTTACCCTAACTGTGAGTTTAACTGTGAGAAGTGAGTGAAAGTTCAGAAAATGTCAGACTAACCCAAATAGCCTATAATAATACATGCTGATGGGAAAAAGTTGTGAAAGGGAGACAAGAAAAAGAGAAGTAGTTCAAACCAAAAGGCCAGCTGATATAATGCAATTATTGTGTTCAGATCATGCCTGATGAAAAAGAGAAGTGTGGAACTGGAAATCAATGGACCAGAATTGGTGTGTCAGAAATTAGGTCTAATTCATGTACAAAATAAGGATGGGATGGGCTATTTTGCTCATCGATCTCTTTTCGTCTTAAAAGAAAAGACTTTGGGGTGAAGACGAATAAGTTGTGGGCTAAAAAGTGCTGCAGCAAGCTTCCTCCTCAAAGCTGTCCATCGTCTTCTGGGACCTATCATAACACTGTTGGATCTTCAGTGTCCTGGTCCTGAGAGATCTCCTGACCAGACTGGGCCAGAGAGGGAGCCAAATGACACTGACATCTACACCAGCTTTAGCTACATCTACCTATACAACCATAATCCACCTGGGACATTAGACTTTGTCACAAACACCACTTATTACAAACACCATCCTTTCCCCTTACCCCCTTATTTCTTTTCTTTCCTGTCTCTCTTGTTTTTTTTTTCTGTCTAATAAGAGTCTATCTTAACCAGCCAAGACTGTATATTTTGCAGTAACTGCTTTAAGCTTGTGACCAGAAAGAGGTAGGTAAAAGCAGTGTCCTAAACAGCTTGATGCTAGTACAAGTAACCAGGTCTCTGAGTGGCTGCTAAGAGACTATGCTATGCCAGTGTTTTTCCAGCAACAAAGGTGAGAGTGCGAATCAACCCCAGATAGAAGCTGCATTTTTCATCTTTGCTCTTTTCTCTTCCCTTTTGTGTGTGTTTGTCTTGTTTTATCTTTTAGGTAGCAGGATTGGACTTTAACAAACAGCAGCAAAACATCAGCTCCATCCCATCTATACAAACTTCTCTTTTCTGCAAAAAGAACAGTTATTGCCATCTTTAATGCTATCGTGAAGACTGGCAAATAAGGGGTTTTGTTTCTAAAATCTCTCTGTGGCTGAAGAGAAAGGGAACAAGGGATGTTGTTAAAATGAAAGTCTAATTTAATGCTTTGCATTTCAAATGTTTTAACTTCTCCCCCCTTCTTTATTTTAAAGATTTTAAATGGTGAGTTTTCCATTGCACTAAGCTGGCGGAGGTCTCTGTGTACAACCCCCATACCTTGTTTAAAACTGCTTAATGTTGGACAGTCGTCATATTGGTGATGTTAACATCTTTAACTCTTTGGGCTCATTTGTTCCAACAAAATTAATTCAACAGTCCCCTTCCTAGCCAGTCTTTATTAGCCTGCTCTGGTCCTATATGGATCCTGTAGCAGTGGGGAGGCTATGGCTTCTTTGCACAACTGAGATGCAGTAATAGCAACAAATGACACAAGTGCAAGGGAGAAAAACAACGTGTGTAAAATTAAAATTCAGACACATTCTTATTCCAAGGAGTACACTGAGAGAGAGAGTGATGCTAGTTGAGAAATGGGATGAAATTTCATAAAATATTTTTCAAAAATACTCTCCTGTTTTTAAATCTTTTTTGTTATTTTAAAAATTTTCAAGCAGCCCAAAAGGAAATACATGTTTTTTCAAAGAACATCTTTTCTCTCTAGGGCAAGGTCTACTGTAACCAGATTTACAAATGGCAAATTGCAATGCATTGAATCAGTCTCAAACCTTCAATAAAATTCAACATAAACAATTTCTCTATATCTAAATTCATGTTGAGTGTGTCACTACAGATATCTCTTCTCAAAAGACACTGTGTAAAGCAGTGGTGGGCAACCTGTGGCCTGCGGGCCACACGCAGTCTGCAGGTTGCCCACCACTGGTATAAGGCATTATCCATTTTATCCCGCTGATGAGCCAGAGCACCACATGATATGGACAAACATGCACAATCAGACCAGACAGGCATGAAAATTACAGGGGTTGATTTCGCAGAATTTCTTGTAAAGCATTCCTTCAAGGGGGAAGGGTTTGGTGTGCCACAGAGTTTGCAAGAGGCAAGGCCTCCCAGCCCTGTACATCTAGGGATCCCATGGGAAAGGGTCCCCTATGATCCACAGAATCAGGAGCCAGCTGCATGGATGGCTGCCTCTTCTTACAGCTTCACTGGCCCTCCTGCCTCCTGCAGCTGTGTACGAACCCTTGCAGAACAGACCCAGAGGGAGTTAATGCAACTCTAAAGTTGATTTTTACACTGCAATCCAGTTGAACTGCAGGGGCTGATGCCATCCAAAGCTGCTTGTCCCATTATTCACCCCTTGTGCCCCAATTACTTTGTCAGAGTCCCATATGCACAGAGATACAAAAGAATCCATAGGGTTTAAAGGACATGATGTCATCGAGTTCCTCTCCTCCTTTCTGGGCCCCAAAGAGGAATTATACTAGAATTGACTCCACTCTGCACACATAATTCAGGCCTATCTGTTACAGGGTTCAGTTACACTGTGCTACACTGCTGCTGTTCTTTTGGCTTATTTACTTTTTACTTACCTGCTACTCCTCCTAAAAATAAATAAATAAGCATTTCAGAAATGAAGGCAAGTCATTATTACAATAGCTCTGATTAAGAGACAGTTTGATGCAAAATTTCTATACTAGATGCAAAAGCTTCCATCACAAAACTATTTTCAGTAAGCGAGCCATAGGACATCCAGAGTATTGCCGTAAGAGGGCCACACTGGCAGAGTATATGCTGTGTCCATTAGTAGGCATTTATGTGTTGAGTGCTTTTGAAATCAGGAAGATATGCCCAATAAGATCAAGTACTGTTTGTCTAAAATTCATAATGGTCTCTTCCTTAAATGGTACCAGTGATGTAAAAGATAGTTTAAAGGGTTCCCTGTGAGAGAAAAAAATCCCAAGTCAATCTGAGAAGAACTGAGAAATTGCAAATGAATGTTGCAATTACTAAATGAATTGCATGAATAATTGGAATGAAAAACTAATGAATAACTGGAAATTCTTTCGGTTGAGATGAACAAACACAGCTCAGGCTAACTTTAGGAACAGTAACTGTGGAAAGATAAAATATTGCCTTGAAATAAATCTCAGAGAACTGTAATATATCAGCAGGTGGCAGCATTGTCAAAGCCCTAACAGCATTAGCTGGGTGACAGAGACACATCATATCTACTGGAAGTTTTATATATGGAGAGTTCGTCGACCTTTCATAAATTTATTTTCACCCTTGCTGAGTGACATTAGGTGCGAGTAGCCTGTTCCTCTCTCACTGTTTGTCTGTGCCTGGGTCTAGTAATTAGAGATTTCCACCTCTCTGAGCTGACTTGCTTGAATTATTTGTTCCACTCATTGTTTTTGCTACGTGACACAACCTGAATTCTTCAGCTTGTATGCACTGGCTGGTTCTCAGCCTCACACAAAGAATAGCCAGGTTATAGTTCATTACAAAACTATGAAGCTGAGAGGAAGTGGGCTGGAGTGAAGGAAGTTTGGCCTTGTTTATGTAAAGTGCCCTGTATGGGTGTAAATGTACTCACTGAAAATTAGTGTTAAAATGCTGTTGTTTAAACTTATAATTCTCCGCAGAACTCTTAATCAAGCACTTTACTGGGCTTTCTAAAATCAGCTGACATAAGTATTTTGTTTACATTCATCTTAACTCTGTTCGTATGACATGCTGCACATGGACATCGGGATTTGTCCCAGCTACTTTAGTTTGAATCTAGGTACTAATAAGGGGAGAGCAACCTTGACCTAGAACTTGTAATAAGAAAGCTAACACTGCTTCTAAATGGAATTTTTTTTAAAAAATCACCTTTCCTTATTCCCATAAATGAAATGTACAGTCTGGACTGGATACTGAGTCCCAAAAAATCTCGGCTAATGAATCCACGGTAAAGTTAATTTATCTTCAACTATAACCCACTGACCTTTGCTTTTCTTTTCACCTCCAACATACTGGTAATGTGATTGTATTTTTCTCTCTTGTTATTGTTTTTAGTCTAACTGCTAATGTACACTCAGAATTATTCTAGTCCTAATTAAACATTTTCAAGCTGTCTCACCAAGCCAGTCATGTGCACACACATTCCCACACACATTTCTCACAGTAAATTAGTAACAATTGTTCATATGGTTAATAGTTCAGAGGAGGAAGTTCTCCCATTAGAGGTGTATTGTATTGCCATAATATAGGCCTAAAATTGACACTACATAGTTGTGTATGCAAGTTCTGCTTAAAATGATGCCAGAGTGAAGCACCAGGATTCATTAAATTGAGCAGAGTTTCTCATTAAATTTGTAGATTGACAGTCAGAACAGGCTGTCATTTTGTTTTTTTTTCAGCTGTTTTTTCATACAGACAATGCTCTATTTAGAGTGAAACTTTACCACCTGATTGTTGGGAGGTGGAAACCTTGTGGAAAAACAAGTAAGAAAATATTTTACTTTATTATTTTACTGGAAAGAGGATAAAACTATTGGGAGCTTTATAGGCTTTGGGTTCCTGATCCATTTTTTTTCTTCCTTGCAGCCTAATTTAGTCCAAAAACAATATGTGTTGTTTGGCTTGCAATATGCATAGTATACAAATACATTTGTCTTCTAAAGAGAACCTAATTAGTCCTAGCCCCTTTTCTAATATCATCTCCACTGCAGAGATGTTGGCAAGTATATTTCATTTTAACTGTGCTCTATAAATCCTTCATGGAAAATTCCAATTAATATGGCTGTGCTGAAAGCTGGGCCAAAAATTAACTGATCTTTCTTGCACAGCAAAATGGCTTGATATCTGTAAGAATGGAACAAACTCAATACAAAAATACTGTTTCTGCTCAAGGAGCTGGAGTCCACAGCTGCTACAGTTTTGAAATTTAACATAAAAATCTATAACACTGCACCTTCTGGTATTAACAGATGACACAAGAATACTCTACCCGGTGGCAATTTGCAATTATGCAAGATATCAATACCTTGAGACTCTCAAAAAATTTTTTCCTTCCATAAACATGGAAGCCCAATCACTGATGAGCAGAACTTCTGGAAGACACTTCTGGAAGACACCATGAAATAGCCTTCAGGGGAATGCTGCCTCCATAAAGAGAAATTATTTATGGGGTACATTCATGAGATGAACTCCTGAAGGGACATCTTTCTGAATTATAGGAAAATCTTCATAGAATATTATCTCTGTGTTAAGGATCTCAAAATGCTAAGTCTTTGGAACTATGTCTGAACAAGGGCATACCCTCAGGAGTAAAAGCCTATAAAAGGGAGCCATCCCTTCTCCATGCTAGTGTGTACAACTGTTTAAAAGAAGACACTCATGTCTACTATCCATGCTAATTGAAATCTGCCATAGCTTGATAATCCCAATGTTTTCATTCCTATCCTGCATGAGGCAAGGAGGAGTAAGTGCAATGTTTGATTTTGGTTACATTTCACATGCTTGTGAATCAGAGATATTACTACAAACCAGATTCACCAGACTGATACCAGCAGCCAGACTGTGACACCAAGGCACTGCCGGTGTACTGTCCACACTACAAGTGAAGTTCCACAAGCCTCCTTCCTTCCATGTTTGGAACAGTAACCCTTGAACTTGAAGCGGTGTAAAAGTTGCAAATGTAGGTGCCATTGTGAAGAGTTGTTCAGATACCATAATGATGGGCATTGTATAAAAACCTTAAAGAGACAAATGGATTAGACAGACTAAAGCGGGGGAGGAAGGCTGCTTGCGTTCTTCCCATATTGGGCACCTTTACACAGGTAGGAAAGTCTGCTTAGTTTCTACTAGAACTTCATAGCCTTTACATATTTAAGCTATAATTTTACGTGGTAATTTTCAGTGCTTCTCTTTCAAGGGAGTATGGGATCTCTGCAATGGACAAAATGCATCCCTCTATATTCCTAAGCATTTTATTAAAAACTGTACACCCAAATGGAGCAAAGGATTCAGCAAAGGAAGTGGATTGGAATCATGGTCTTTTATTGAAGTATCAAATGATTTTTTTCCAGGCAGTTAGAATATACACAAACTCTTTTCATTTTATAATGCAACCTCCACCCAAAAAACAGCAAACTTCCCCCCAAACAAACACCAACCTCCCCACTTCCCCAAAACCACGCAACCCTCCCCACACACAACCCCCCTCTTTCTAAAATGTTTCACATTCAAAACAAGCCATGTTAAAGACAAATAATTCAGCTATAAAAATATGCAATATCCAAAAAACAGCTATGTTATTAAAGGAATAGTCATTTCTGTGCATAAGTGAAACAAGACACAATTTGGGCTAATAAATCATCATCTCAGGAGAAAGTTAACCTTAATATGTATTTTGAAAAGGGGTATAAAATGCAAGCTGTAACATTCATACAGTTCATTTCCTCTCATACAAAGATGTACAGATACGCAAAATATAATGGAAATGATCCCCACTGCTATGTTATTCTTCAGGAAAAATGAATTTTCATGTTTTTTTTAACATATAAAATAATGGGTTTTTTGGATGACAAATCTAACAAAGTGTTAAAAATGTGATGATCTATTTGAAACTGAGAGAAAAAAGATGATGCATGGAATTTCTAATTAAAATACAACTCTCACAGATTGTGTTTTGCATTGATAATATACTGGTGCAACACTTAGGTGGATTGTGAGTGAGAAATGCTTGTGCCCATAGCCAATTGAACTATTGTTGAGTTCACTGGGATCTTTGCTTGACTAGTAACTGCAGAATTTAGCCATTATCTTTAATGGAAATCATTGTGTTTCCACTTAACTCTGCCATAGCTGGACCCAAGCCCAGTTGAAAAAGGAGGAAGGTTGGTATGAGACTGGCAGCTGGCTATAAAACTTTGCCAAAGAAACCGATGAAATGAGTCCTTTATACACCCTATATGAAAACTATGGCATTCCATGGAAGAAGGACTTGAAAAGTCGACCTCATATAGATGGGACTAAGGCTGGAAGATGAAAACTGTGTTTCCTCTAAAGTTTTTCCACAACATCCAGGAATGTTGTCAGAGGTCACGGGGCTATTTTAAACTTTTGCCTTTACTTAAGAAACTGAATTGGTAACCCTCAATCAGCTTTAAGAGCAAAGTTAAGGAAATCAAGCTCCTTGTAAAATTCAGCAGCTTAGCTGAAGGAGGAAAACAGATGTGGCTAGATATATATATTTTTGCACCTAAATCTTGTTAGATTTACTTTTAAATGATAGAAAAAAAGGGTTTCCACTCACTCTCATCTTCAGCTTGGTAGATAGCCACTGACAATCCAATTCATATAATAGACCTATCAGTTTTATGTTATGGTGATAAACCACTAGCCATGAACAATTGAGAGTTGGTGCTTGACTGTCACATCGTTAAAAGACCCAGTCCGCCAATTAGAGTATGACTTTAGACAATCAGTGTCCAGTTACTTTTAATAAGGTTAGTTACCCTAGTCTGAGCACTCTTCAGTTAATTAGAAAGGGGGAAATCCTGGCCCCACTGAAGTCAATGGGAGTTTTGCCATTGACTTCAGTGGAGCCAGGATTTTACCCAAAAGGAATTTATATGGTTTAAATTACCAATAGTAGGTTTCCTTCTTTGTTCCTGAATGCATTAATAGCTCAGTGAAATAATGCTGTAGCCCTTAAATTCAAAGATGGTCACCAAGTTTATAATAGAATTTCTGTACAGGCAACATTTAGGAAAAAGAAGAGGAAGAAGTTGTTTACAGTGCAGAGAAGATTGTAAAAGGATAACTTGTAAACTGGAACAAATATTTATAACTTAAACAGGAACAAAATGCACCAATCAAATAAGCATCAGCAAGTTGTTCCCATCACTTTCTTTAAAACATTTTGCCCAAATAAAGGCTCCAAATTCAACAGTCAGAGGAAGGAAAAATAAAACACACCTGGACACCGAAAATGTGAGCTTTCCATATAATATTTACTTATAAAAATGGTAACTATCCTCCTAACCTTGGTATTATCTAGAGAAAAATGAAAAGCAATCTCTTATATTGCATCACCATCACAATCACATCTGAATGCCTCTCAATAATTTATCCTCATAACCCCCTCTCCCCAGTGAAGTCAAAGAGTATTATTATTCCTGGTTTGCAAATGGGGAAGTGAGGTACAGAAGGCCAACATTTTTTAAAGGTATTTGGATGCCTAAAGATACATATAGGTGCCTTGACCTTGCTCCCGTCTGCCTAAGCTAGTTAATTACACAGACAGATAAGATGTCATGCAATCTAAAGATCAATATATCTTTTAGCAATATTGCTTCTTTCTATGAAGTCACAATTGCTCTTTCGCTCATTGGGCAGAATGATAAAATGGTTAAAGCTGGTTGAAAAATGTTAATTTGGGTTTTAAAAAATCATGAAAAATATCATTTAAAAATAGATTTTTTTGTGGAAAAAAATCAATTTTTGTCAGCATATTCTAGGGTTTTGATGAAAACACAAAAACAATTATTTTATTTTTGCAATTGAAAATCAATGTTTGTGTTTTCTTTTCAGCATCTGAAATTTTAAAATGGTTGTTAAAAACTGGAAAAATGATTTGCAGATTTTAGATTTCTTGTTAAAAACTGAAAAAAATGTTGAAAATGTTTGGCAAGAAGAAAAATCATTCCTTGATCCATTCTAGAAATAATTCTTTCCATGTAAACAAAGCTGAAAAGACAGTGGACAATGCTGATACTTAAAGATAAAAAAACAACAACATGGGAGTACAAGTCTAAAGTGAATGAGATTTGTGCTCCTAAATCCCTTACATGCTTTTCAAGATCTCCCCTTAATGATTTTTCTAATTCTACAGTTCTTACTATGTTTTCACTGAAATCTTAGAAAAAATAGATCATGTAAGACATTCCCAGCATTTTAGTACATGATCTGAAATAATTTTATTACCGCCAAATTTCTCTTAAGTTAGTTCTATCAGAGTTTCTATATCAAGTGAACAATTCAAAAAGAGGCACAACTCCAACAGGTTGGACACTTGATCAATATCCATTTCCCTCCAAAGCTGTGGCCGCTGGTTCCAGTGGAGGTGCTCGCCTCATGTCTCCCATCTCTACTAGAGGCAGGCTCTATGACAAAGGGGCCCGGTGAGATGCTGCTCACTAGTTTACTGCAGTACTTAGCAGGAATAAAGTATGGTGCCCTCAAAAGTTTAATGGCTGGTACATTATTCTGGGCAGTCAGCATACACAGGTCTGATGTCACATATCTGGTAACTTTTGTTGCTACCATGCTCCCTTAATGTGTTACATGGCCAGAAACATAACATTTGATGATATAACAATCTCTGTTTTATGGCCTGCCAGCATTGCTAAATTGGTACTGTGTCCAAGATGTGTGACCTGCAAAGGTCGGTAATAAAAGGCTTACTCTTCTAAGCTTTCTTTTTTATGCCTTAGCACATGGAAACAACATATCTCAGCATTTGGCCCCTAAACTGATCCGATTACCATTAGTAAGTAAATGATCCCAGGTTGATATTTCTAGATGCAATCTAAAGCTTACTTGGTGATAAATCAAATCAGGAAGGGCCATATAGTTCATGGAGGTTCATAGCAAAGCTAATGTGGCATTTGCTTCACTTATATTTAGTGAGATATTTATTTTCTGTCTCGGCATCTTCCTCTTTTCCCCTACTGCACTGGCACAATCAATGGATGCATTACTCAGAGAAGCTGCTTGCCAAGAGCGATCCAGGCTTTCCGCAATTCACATTTTTATAATATTACACCTCTCCAAGTTGCCCCCTTTTCTATTTGAAAATAGAACTCTCTTCCATTGTCATTTCAATTCAGACTTTTCATGAAGCTATAAGGATTCTCTTGAGCTTTGGGACATGGGTGTGGCTTGGGGGGTGGCTGTGGGGAGTAATGTGTGTGAGGCATCACTAATGATTACTTACTCACTTTTTGCCTTTCATGGGACCTCTCTTCTATACTCAGTCCAGAGACAGGAGGGTTTCATCACATCCATCTGAAGAGAAGAATTTTGTTTGAGAGGATAAAATAATAGTTCTCTTCAGGATTCTGCCTGCTTTAATTAAAATGGGGAAAAGAGCCCCCACAGTAGGAAAAAACTAATTTTTCATAAAACAGGGCAAGAATATCATTACCCTACTGATGCAGGCTATGTGTTTTTGCATATACACCTATTTCTTATTATTGAAGAATTTATACAAGGTACCTGAATGATTGTCTTCAAGGCAATTTTATCTTACAGGATTGAAATACTATATGGCTTCTCTGAGGGAAAATTAATCTATAATTTTCTATATAGAGTACCATGGGATCAAGTAAGCCGTACTTTAATATCTCTTCTAAAGGATATACTATAAAAATAAAAGTGACATATTTTTTACTTGTTTTGAGAGTACACTTTTTCATTCCATATGTAACTGAATAATTTATTGGAAATTACACATTTGCTTTATTCATTAGGACTTGTAAAAATAACTGAATTACTTCTAGCCTAGTCTATTTTATGGAAAATGAAGAATGACTTGATTTAAACATTATTAACTAAATCAAGTGATTCTTTATGGAGCATTTATTTCCATAATGCCAGGAGTTTCAGCTGCAAATAATACCCTTGGACCAGGATAGAGATTAGTTCAATGAAATCACAGTGCTTCCCATTCTCACTTTATAACATGCATCTCATTAGACCATGCAAAATCTGTGACTCCCAAGAACAGACAGAGAAAGAGACCACGAGAGAGAAAGAAAGAGCTTTGCTTCCTCAGCTACGAGTGCAGCAGGCCAGGGCCAGGACACAATAATGTAAAGATGATGTGCATACAAATTAAACAGGCAGGACATCTCCTATAGGTTTAGTAACAGTTTCCTCCATCACTCTTTCACTTATACTAATGAATGTGCTACGGTGTGTAGACTTATGGATACACTTTGGCATGCACACACATAATAATGTTGGTTAGCAAACCAGTAGATTGTACTTAAATGTTAGAGGAAATAGCATAGGTTGGAATCAGCTAAAGAGTTGCAAAGAATGTGTAAAACAAATAGAGACTGATTTTTGTTAACACCAAGGTCTATTTACAAAGGTGTAAAGTGGGCATAAATTATGGAGCAGTGTAAAGCAGCCTTAGTATAAATGAGAATCAGGCCCTTAAAGTCTTATGGCAAATACTTACAAATCTTTTATCTTTTCTGCATTTTTTGTACTAAATTATTTCATCTTGGCCTATAGTTGCTTACAGTTTCAAAAGAATAGCTTTTTTTCAGTATTGGCTCACTGTGTGCTTAGAGAAGAGAAAACAGATTGATAAAGACAGAAAGGTTACAGTTACAAATGTCTGAAAAAATCACTCTCAGGAAGAGGTAAAATGTTTGGATTCACACTTTGCAAGCATGTGCTGGGGCGGCACAATTCCAGTCACCCTTCCAGGCACGCTTTTTTTTTTTTTTTTGCTTGGGGCAGCAAAAATCCTAGAGCTGGCCCTGTAAGGCTCAGATCAGAATTCCTATTTCAAACAATATTCCTTTTGCCGAAAGATGGAGCTATATCATCTAACTCATTTTTATTGTTATAACTATGAAACTTATTAACTACAGACAGCCACTCTTCCGGTGCTGATCTGACGCATTGAGCTTGAGAATGCTGGGAAATGATGAGTGCACAGGAGATAGAGAGCAGTGCACATCCATGTTCTGCTGCCCTTCAGCCTTTATTTTCTCACCTGCTGTCCCAGTAGCTTTGTATAGAAGTTCAATAGTATAGGTGACATATTTGAGCCTTGTGGGATCCTGCAAGTGTGGGCTTTGAAGGTCAAAGAACAATAGCCCTTAATAACCATTTGAGTATGATAAGAAATACAGGACTTGAGCCATTTCATGAAACTTTCACTCACCTCTGCAGCTTCTTAGAAGCAGGACAGAAGTATATGGGAAGCAACTTTATCAAATGCCACAGAGATGAGCAACAAGTACTGTCTCTATTACATGTTTTGGCCTGGCAATTAAATCAGTCTGCCTGCACAAGTACTTTCTTATTTTTTCCAAGGGCTACATGAATAATATTACACAATAACCGTGTTCTGCAATCTTTTAATGACATCATAAAATCTCTTGTTCAGTCCAAGAAAATACTTTATGATGATATAATCAAAAGAAACAGAATATTAAATGGACAATAATTAGGCATATCATTTTATTTAAATAGTGCTGTGAGAGCATAATACAGATTCTTATCAAAGATTGTGCTATATGAAACTAGCATTGAGTTTCCATATATCAAGCTCCTCATCCCTTTTTAAGATTCTGGGACCCCAGAATGATCCTGTCCCAGTTTTTTAGGGGTAAATGTTAAATGCTATTAAATTTTATAAATTAGACATGTACTATCACCTAAAAATATCGAATTTCTTGTCTCTGGCATTAACATTTCATTGGTAGTACTCTTTTAATAAATCTTGGCATTATTGTTAAATTATTCATATGGTGTTATATGAAAACACATGACAATTTTTTAAAATGTATTCTTCTAGCATCTTGCAATCAGCTAGGATGCCACATTGCTGGTTATTTTTCTGAATCTTGCCATCTGAATGCTCTGAATAAATTTTACTTTATTAAATAAGTTTCACTCTTGTTTCCAAGCATTTCTTTTATGATTTCTACAGCTTCAGTTATATTGTATTACCCTTCTATTTTATTTCTCCTCTTGTCTTGATTTCCCTTTATATCTGCCATGTGCTTTGTTTTAGCATTCTTGCAATCTATCATTTTAGCTTTGAAAAAGATATTCCCTATTATCTGATCTTCTTTAAATGTGCTTAACTTTGTGACACTCTTCTTTCTCTGAGTGACCTTTGTGATATAATTCTTTACTGCTGAATCCTGAAAGTGACTTCTGACAGCTGGTGCACTTTTAATTCTCAAATAGCAGAACTACACTTCTTGACATTCCTATAGTGTTCCTGATGTGTAAATTTGAGCAATATAACAATTACATAACATCTCTAAAAACATCATACATTTTTTTTCTTTTTTTGAATTGGCATGATTTTTATTCCTTGTGTATTGATACTGAATGTGATGAAAAATACAAAAAAAAATTCTCACTGGGAAAAAAATTTCATAGATAAAAAAACAAACAAACAACCCTGTGTTAACATGGAGGTAAACTTATTTCAGTTGCAAATCCAATAAGTATATATTGTAATTTTTCTCAAAAACTCAAATGTTAGAAGGCCTGGAAATTCAAAATGAAGTTTGCACTTTACAAAAAACTCAAAATCTTCAGAAGTATGGAAACAATCCAAACAACCTTAACTATGGCTCCCCATGACATCACTCTGAAAATAGCCAGAAAATCTGGGACAACCTTATCAATCTGTACCATGGACTCATCTCATTCATGGTCACAAAGACATTATCCTTAATATTAATTACTCCTGGGGAAATTCTGTGCCAAAAATTCGGTGCACAATATTTTAAAATTCTGCACATTTTATTTGTCAAAATAACACTACATAATCATGCCAGTTTCAATTATTTTGGTAATTTATTTCAAAATACCTGTAAGCAAGTATGTCTGTAACAATAAGACGCACACAGAAAAATTCCCCCAGGAGTAGAGAGTTGAAGAAACTCCTATAACAACCCAGTTTCTATTTCTCTGCCCTCGCTCTCCAGCCCCCAAAGCCTAGATGGGGGGCCAGACACCCACAACCCCTCCGCCCCAGAGCCCAGCTACACACACACCCCCTTGCCTAGATACCTGCACCCTCTCCTCCCAGAGCCCAGCCACAGGGCCCTCCCAGCCAGCCAGACATCTGTCCTCCTAGCCCTTCCAGAGCCCAGATGTGGGCCCCACTAGCCCTCAGAGCCCAGGGATCCAAAGGGAGAACAGCCTGATGCTGGGTCCCAGGCTTGTGTGGAGTTTTCTGTGCAGTGCTGTCTCCTTCCTTCAGGGTATGAGGAGAACTGAAGCTGGCAGGAACCCTCTAGCTCCCTGCTCTTCCCCATAGCTGTGTCTTCTATGTGCAAGCTGGTCATCGCCGGGTCCAGCGGCCCCTAATGGCATCCAGCATCACTGCAGCCCATTTCTGCAAAATTCTGCATTGCTCAGTGTAGCAGAATTCTTCCAGGAGTAATTAATGGACTTCTATCTTGGATGGATATGGCTGCTTCCACATTCAGGGCATTCCTATGGTGGTGTCACATGGGCATAGTTAAGGGTTTCTGGGTGCATTTCTATACTTTTGAATGTGTGAATTATCTTGTAAAGTAGAACTTGCCTTTGGAATTTCCTGCCTTTTGAAAATTTGTGTTTTTTGAGAACATTCCATTTTTCTTTTAAGGAATATTTGGCAGAGGTAAGATTCTTTCAGCCTGGAACCCGGGCTTCCACTATTGCACAGGAATTTCCTTAGGTGTTAAAAATTGTTTAAGAATTGCTTGGTCTGGGCCTGATCTAAAGCTCACTGAAGTTAATAGGAATTTCTCAATTGACTTTCATAGGCTTTGAGTCAGGCTCTATATGCTTAAAAAGAAGAATGTCTCAAAAACAGGTAGGCTAAAGATATTTCAAATTTATGTAAAGATACTTTCTGAGATTTTATTCCAGAAGAACATAGATTTCAAGACTAGACTTTGGGAACTTCCAGGAGCTATTTTGTTCATTTTTTCAGCTGGGGAATCATTTTTGTCATGTTTATCAATCTTTTTCCATTTCTGTTACAATATAGTGGGAGTGTGACTAAACAAATTGTCAACTTAATTCTGAAAATCAGCATTGAGGATCCCTGCTGAAAAATTTGGCAATTAATACTTTAGGTCTGAATGTGAACATAAATGAATATATAAATGATGTATGTCTTAGCTCTCTATTAAACAGACTAACTGGAGGAAAAATACCCAAGAGACAAATAAACAAACAATTGCCGAAAATGTTGTATTCTCTTAAGGTCTGAGCTTTGAGTTAAAAGACTCTTCAAAGTTTCAGTATGTTTCTTTCACAAACAAAGCCACAAGACAGGCTATTTTCAAAATAATGGGATGCTATTGAAATAGTTTTGGGTACCTAATTTGTGATGCCTTATAGGGGCCTGATTTTCAAAAGTGCTGAGAATTATCCCTATGAAAATCAGGTCCCTTTAAGGTATTTCTATCTTGGTTCCCCACAATTAAGACATTCAAAATCTAAAGTCACTTCTGAAAATCTTGGTCATAGTTTTAAAAAAGTACCATGGATGAGATCCTGGCCTCACTGAAGTCAGTGGGATTTTTTCCATTTACTTTAATTGGGCTTGAATGTCACCCTATATATTTAATACCCCCAAAAACTCTTTGACCAAATTATGTAAGAAGAATTTGACATTTGATACTGCTCTCACCTCTCCTTATCTCCCTTTCCTCCCTCTCCAACCCAAACAATATGTACCATGGATGATTTATTTGTGTAATACAGAAGGGGACAATAATTGCTTTCCTCGTTCATGCAAGCAGTGTCATTCCGTTCAATGGGGCCACTTCCATGAGCACAAGTTAGGCACAATTTGAGCCAAGGTCCCTGTTGTGACAAAAAAAAGGTAGACTTTGAGGTACAAATGCTTGCAAATGCTAGTTTCTGCTTTTCAAATTAAGAAGAAAGTAGTGCTGGTTTCTAGTATAGAGCTGAAACCCTGGTAATTGGTCCATATATAGTTCTACAAGTAAACATCACCTCTTTTAGTGCTTTTGGAAATTGGAGATGAAGTGAACATATTTCGCTAGAACAGTGCTTCTGAAATTTATTTGATCATGTCCCCGTCTTTGTGCCTGTAGCAGTTTACGCCCCCTGACACCACACATGTACATATACAGATAAAAAAATCAACATGCAACTCACGCTAAGTATTAATCACAGTAAGGTATTGATTCAAACAGAGTCAATGATCCATTGTAATAAGAGCAAAAGCAAAACTGTGGTTGTGGTTGATGTTTACAATTAAATGTGCACATAGCGTTGTAGTAAACAGATTAATGTACAGATAGCAATGACTTTGTATAATACTTAACAAAAGCTTAACAGAAATCTCTCAAAATGCGCAGTGTCATTTGAGGACCTGATATGCCTGGAGGAATTAGCTTTGCTAGTTATTCATTGCTGTGGATAAAATGTGTGCAGTAATTTTTCTCCCCCTATTTCCCCCCCACCCAAAATACATTCAATGTCCTCCAGTGGGGCCCACCATCCCAGTTTGAGAACATCTGTGCTAGAAGAAAGTACATGTCTGAACCAGTATTTTCATGGTGAATTACAGATTTAAAGAGTCTGCCACCTCACAATGAATGCCACAGCATATAGGGCATGTCCCTGGGGGTCAGGACATCTGAGTTATTTTCCTAGTTCAGTTGCTGATCCCCTGTGTGACCTTGAGTAATGCACTTAACTTCTCTACACATCACTTATGTCATTTGTAAAAATATTATTGTGATTGTTCATTTTAATTGTTGCAATAGCATATAGAGTTCCCAATCAGGATGACCCCATTGTGCTAAACACCTGTGCAAATACATGCGAGACAATTCCTGCCCTGAAAAGTCTAACCTAAAAAGGAAGAAATGATACTCTATCAACTTTGTAAATCTTTTGAGATCTACGGAAGAAAAGTGCGGTACGATTGCATTATTATTTTATTAATTATTAGATCAGGTTAACATTTTATAACCATTTTTGCCAAAAAAATTGAAAATATGAAGTTGTTTCTGTTATACAGGGTTTGAAGTGGACCTGTTTGTAATATTTAAAAAATTCACAAGATGTATTTAAATTGTATTGAAAATGTCATCAAAACCATGATTGAAACAGTTATTGATGTGTTATATATATCAAAGTCTGGTCTTTGGTAAATGAAAAGTTTTGAATAATTATGTTGATAATGATTTTGATAGCATTTTCAATACAAATTTTGATAAACAGGTCATGAAATTTTTTTTCACAACCACATTTTTTGGTAAATTTAACAGTTACTTGCAAAGTTTTTATATTTATTCCAAATATTTCATCCAACTATATTAATTAATTGATCTATTTTTATGTAATAATGAGCCATGAGAGTCAGATATTAGAAACAAAGTAACAACTTCCCAATGATATTAATGTGAAGTAAGACAGACCCCCTTACTTGAATTTATACTCTCTCAAACTGAGTTTGAACCCCTTAGATTTACTTATACCCATGCTAGAGATGTGTGAGGAAAACTAAGATCAAGGGAATCTAAGTGATGTAAGGGGTCCAATTAATGTAGGCCTTCTAGCAGGTCAGAACTTGTTAACGGAATCATTTGATTGATTTATTTAAATTTTAACAGTAATTCTTTCACACTCTAGGCGCCTGAGATAAATTAGAAAGACAATACCTTCCACAAAGATTTTACCTTAATAATTGAATTATTATTACAAAAGTACAAACAAGTCTGCCAGTTAAAAAGAGAGAGGAAGAGAGAGGCCCTAGTTTAAGCCTAAGTTACAGAACTCAACAGTGCTCACTTGTACAATGTGGAAGAACAATGCCCTCCATTTCAGGAATTCCTGAGTAAAATGCAATGGCCTGTGTTATGCAGGATGTCTTTTTGGGCTTAAAATCTATGAGTCTATTAAGAGTCTCCTGAGGCTGAGCTCATCAACCAACCTATCCCCAAGTGTGAAGACATGGGCTTTGCAGTGTGCCCAGGAGTTAACACATTTGGATTTGGGCATGCTATGGATTGAGGTGAACGAAATCAAATTCCAAAGGTGAGTTGAGGGTCATGAATAGCGAACAATACTAGCAGAACTCTCACTTTTAAACCAATAGGGATTGAACCCATGTGCCTTTGCTGATCTCAGCTGCAGTAGTATTGACCACAAAGAAAAATGGTCAAAGGAAACTGAGTCCTCAATCACTGAGTATATGTTAAAATCAGCACTTTGAACTGCACCCAGGAAACAATTTTGTAGGTTGCAGGGCACTGGTATAATGTGCTGTTTGTGAGACATACTGCTTTTTAAACACAGCCAAATTCTGTATCATCTTAGGTTTTAAAAAGGTCTCAGCATATAAACCCCTTTACTCTTAATAGCTACATTTTATCTAGCCCAGCACTGATGTGCAAAAAAGGTGTAGGAGAGTGCAAACAAGGAGCCTTCTCCTACCCAATGAAGTCCTTCACATGGGGCAGGCATAGTCACTTTACTTAATCCTCCAATGCACGAGGAACAGAGGAATCTAATGTGGACAATGGTACTAGACACTTTAAAGAAAGCAGAGGGAGACAGGCAGGGGATAGGGCCATGTCTCTGCCTTTCTCCATTGCTCAGCAGGGTGCATACTGAACCCAATAAAAAGGCTGCTCAGGTCTGCACTAGCCCAGTACTGAGGTACTGTGCCTGTCTCAGGGCTTGTCCACACTACCGCACGGGGTCGATCTCAGATACACAACTTCAGCTACGTGAATAGTGTAGCTGAATTCAACGTAATTAGATCTACTTACTGTGCTGTCTTCCCTGCGGTAAGTCGGCAGCTGGCACTCTCCCGTCGACTCTGTTTGTGCTTCTCGTTTTGGTGGAGTACAGGAGTCGACGGGAGAGCGCTCAGCGGTCGATTTATCGCATAGACGCGATAAACAACCCCTGCTGGATCGATTGCTGCCCGCTGACACAATAAAAGGAAGAAGAGTAGAGGCCCCTATAAACATCAGTCTCCATAGTGAACAAACTGTATAAAACTACTGTAGATTAACAAGAGAAATGCCAAATATTCACAGCAAATCCTGAAACCATGTGGAATTTGTCTGATTTCAGGCTTCATTACAAGCTTAAACCCCAAACCATGTTCACTGTAAATTTTAGAAATGTTTGAAACCCTCCCATGCAGTCTTGGGACCAGTTGAGGGTTAGTACCAAAATAATGGAAAATATATGGATTTGTGTGGCTGTGATACAAAGCCAGGTGAAGGGTTATGGTTTCACTGAGTACCATTTGAAGATTTTTGACTTGTTTGATCCTTAAAATCAAAGTAAATGTCAGAGCTTGCCAATTCATGGGTACTGAAATGAAAGAAAATATTCAAAGGAAACCCAGGAAAATGAAGAGCCTGATTTTCACAAGCTCAAATATCAACTTTTGAGATCCTTGAAAACAAGAATGTACTGTATAAAATCATTAATTAATTAAACAAACAAACAAACAAAAGCCTCCAAATCAAAACAAAACAAAAAGCCACTGTAATTTTAAAATTAAAAGTGGCAAATCTGTTTCCTCTGTTATGATGCATTTAATTAAGTGCTTAATTTAATAAAACTTAAAGGAAAATGGGGAGGGTTGCAGCTGTTAAAACTCCTGGTATGTTCCCATTCAGCTTCTAAGTCAGTAGTTTTTTGTTGTGCTTTATTTAATTGACAACTAGCTGTTGTGGAAAATTTAATAGCTATGTCTTATGCAAAGGGTGTGCTCTACAACTAAAACAAATACAAATGAGGAAATGTACACATTGTACCTTTGAAAGATTGCAAGCAGTGGCGCAAAAGACTTAGGTTACAATAACATCTGAAATGAGCCTGAGAGTGGGAACGTAGCAGTGCTTGTTTCAAAGAGGAGCCAGTTCACTAAGCACTGGAGTGATTTAATGCACCATCAATTATTTCCTGTCTGTCATTTAAACAGGCTCCACATATGCATGGCAGGTCTGTGAGTGCAAAGAGGAGGTAGAAGGTAGGATTTATTGGCTGGGGCAAACACCTGTGAATTAAGCAGCTCAGAAATTAGCCACAAGTAGCATATTAGTGCAGCTAATCAGGCACGGTTCAGTATTTCAGTTTCTTGATTTGTCCATAAATAAGGCTGTATGTGGCTGCCCTGGGGCCTTCGGGTGATTAACAGCCCTGACCTATGGTAAAGTGTGCAGTCTGAACAATTTAGTGGGGTTTGTAGGAGTACATTGTAAGCATCTTGCCTAGAAGATTTGTACATTCAGGATGTAGAAAGTTCCTGATATCTGGATGTCTTGTTCATACATTTTATCATGCCATTTAATGACCAATTTGCTTTTCATTCATTTTCCAAAGTCAAGTTATGTTAAC
This sequence comes from Dermochelys coriacea, assembly GCF_009764565.3. Taxonomy (NCBI): domain Eukaryota; kingdom Metazoa; phylum Chordata; order Testudines; family Dermochelyidae; genus Dermochelys; species Dermochelys coriacea. The sequence continues at coordinate 152,410,526 of NC_050069.1, read as the reverse complement.
AAGTTGAAAACTATCAGCTACTACCATACAACTACTGAATACAGTCTTCTTCCCTGTATTTTTTTTTCATTATTTGGATATCAGCAAAAGTGTCAATGAAGCTTCTGGTAGTGCAATTTTAGATTTTAAGCTGTCTTGGTTGACTTTCATTGCAGGTTGAAATGACATGTTCTTTCTTGATTATTTCTAGATTCCTGTTTGGCTGAGTCTACCTGGTAAGAATTGAAGTAAAGAGCTGCACAGAGAGAGCTGTGCACAGTGAATTTCATTTAGTCCTACAAAACTCTGGAGCTAGGCTACATATTCTTGATTGCAATCTACTGGAACCTCATCTATTAACTAACTACAAAGAATCATAGAATCATAGGGTTAGAAGGAACCACAAGGGTCATCTAGTCTAACCCCAGGCTAAAATGAAGGATTTGTTGTGACTAAACCATCCTAGATAGATGGTGATCCAGCCTCCTTTTGAAAACTTCCAGTGAAGGAGCTTCTACAACCTCTCTAGGCAGTCTGTTCCATTGTCCTACTCTTCTTATACTTAGGAAGTTTTTCCCTGAGATTTAATCTAAATCTGCTATGCTGTAGTTTGATCCCATTGCCTCTTGTCCTGCCCTCTGTAGCAAGAGAGAACAACCTTTCTTGATCTTTTTTATGGCAGCATTACAAGTATTTGAAGACCGCTATCATATCCCCCCTTAATCTCTTTTCCAAATGGAACATACCCAGTTCTTTCAGTCTTTACTCATATAGCTTGCATTCCACCCCTTTAATCATCTTTCTTGCTTGACTCTGGATCCTTTCCAGTTTCTATACACCCTTTCTATACATTGGTGACCAAAACTGGAAATAGTACTCCAGCTGAGGCCTAACCAGCAATGAGTAGAGTGGTACTATCACCTTCCATGACTTCCATGTTATGCCTCTGTTAATGCAACCTAACATTGTATTTGCTTTTTTTGCAACAGCACCACATTGCTGACTCATGTTGATGTTGTGATCCACCACAACTTCCAGAGAAGTGCTCCTGCCAAGCCAGTTCCCCCCCATTCTGTATTTGTGCATTTGGTTTTTCTTCCCTAAGAGTAACACCTTGCAATTGTCTTTGCTGAATTTCATTTCATTATCAATAGCCCAGTTCTCCAATTTATCAAGAGCCCTCTGAATTTTAGCTCTATCCTTCTAAGTGTTGGCAACCCCCTCTGGATTTGTGTCATCTGCAAATTTGATCAGTTATGCTCTGTATTCCTATATTCAGATCATTAATAAAGATATTAAACAACACCTGGCCCAGAACAGTGGAACCCCACTTGAGACCCACCCCCGCTCCAATCTGATGTCACTCCATTGATAGTTACTCTTTGTTTGCCGTTGTTTAACCAATCATGTATCCACTTCATGGTAGTTCAGCCAGGCACATTTCTCCAGCTTACTTATCAGAATATCTTGTGGGACTGTGTTAAAAACCTTGGTGAAGTCCAGGTATATTATGTCCATTGCATTTCCCTTATCAACAAAAACCAGTTACCCAGTCAAAGAAGGAAATAAAACTGGTTTGGAATGATTTGTTCTTGGTAAATCCATGCTGGCTGCTAGTGATTTCCCCTTCATCCTGCAGATATTCACAAATTACATGTTTTATACATTGCTCTAATAGCTTCCCGGGTATTGAAGTGAGGCTGACTTGTCTAAAATTACATGGCTCCTCTTTTTTCCTACTTTTAAAGTTGGGCACTATGTTAGCCTTTCTCCAGTCTTCCGGGAACTCTCCTGCCTCTATAAGTTTGCAAATACTACTAGCAATGGCTCCGAGATTTCTTTAGCTAGTGCCTTCCTTACCCTCAGGTGAATAGCATCAGGCCCCACTGAGTTGAATTCATTCAAATTAGTCAGAAGATCTGATGTGTTCTTTACTTATCCCAATCGTCATCTCTTCCCCTTTATTGTCTATGGTAACTTTGCTAGTTGTCTGATCAAATGTCATTTTTTTTTGAGAAGACTGAAGCAAACTAGGTTTTGAACATACAGATTTGGAGCTCTCTTGTAACACTATCCATGTGCTCAAAAAAGTCAGTGGAAGCTATATTGACTTTATTTCGTTAGGAGAAATATCTTCCTTGAGGGAAGAAAGGAAGCGATATGTTCCTGTAACAGGCAAGAGGTTGGATTAGGCGTCCCTATCACCCAGGATGTTGGATGGTGATAGCTCACAGTCCTCCCTCTCAAAGAGAAAACACCAGGAAAAAGAGGGGGGTTGGCATGAGTGGCTGTTAGGATGAAGGTCTGTGGCAGGGTCTGTTGTTAGGGAGTGGGATTGTGTGTGTACAGGCCAGGGCAACGTTCTGTATGGAGAGAGACCAAAAAGTCTGGAAGTGTTTATTTTAGGGAGAATGTGGATAAGGGGGGTATAATAATAATGAATGGTGTAGAGAAGGTAGATTGGACATTTCTACTTACCCTTTCTCATAGAACAAAAACAAGGGGGCATCCGATAAAAGTGAAAGACAAAAGTGAAATTAAAAACTAATAAATAGAAATACTCTTTTACACAACAGATAATTCATTACTGTAAGATATTATTGAAGTCAAGTTCTTAGGAGGATTAAAATAAAAATTAAACATGTATATTGATCCACAATTGCATTGGATGGGATAAAATACTATTTTCAAGAGATACACCCTCATGCTTCAGAATGTAATCCAAATATTAATTGATGGGTCTAGAAAGAAACTTTCCCTATGAGGTCTTATTCCATAACTGTATCTAATAGTGTTCCTTGCACTTTCATTTGCAACATGTGGTATTGGCCACAGTCAGTGTCAGGATACATGACTAGTTGGACCAGTGTTCTGATCCAATATTTCCTATTTTCCTATGGATTAGGGCAATCCATTTCTTCCCCAGCCCTGGCAGCACTGAGGAGGAATCTAGGCCACTAACACAGCAGAGGTGCTAGTTTACTATGAAAGAGCAGAAAAGAGAGGGAAAAGGGGAAGTATTAATTTTCAAACTTGGAAACTTTTATTTAAGGTCTTATGATGGGTTCAGTTAGTTATACTACTACTTATAAATTAGGGTGAGGTATTCTTGGGTTTGTGGCTGTCAAGTAGATAATCCTTACCCTGGAGTAAAACTCTATAATGGGCTCTTCTGTGCTACATAATAAGCTATATTTTAGATAGTGTCCTTTCATACCATTGCAGTACATACCATTCACAGATTTAATAATGGAGTTACAGAATTTAAATAATAAATAATAGAGAATTAGAGAAATTATGAATTTATTTAAGAGCTTTACAATATTGCTATGTGCTGGGATAATACATAAAACAGTTAAAAGGTGAATTAGGGAGAAAGAAGCTAAAATTAATTCATAAAAACTGATAACTGAATAGACAATGATTCAAAATATAATGTGCAGTCTAGAATAATAGGAATGCAGCATTGGGACACAATCAGCTCTATTAAGGTTCTTCAGATGCATTGCAAGGTACTAGTTTTCAGGGCCACCTCTATGGAAAAATAAAGTAGCACTTAAAAATGAAGCTATGACTCTGTAAAGTGTGCACGGTAACATCAGATCACTGAAGTGACAGAGCTTTTGTTATAAAAGAGTTCTTGTCTTTTGGTAAAGATGATGTTAAATCTCAAGTACAGTAAACTCAAAATGGCTACATAAAATCAAGTATAGGTTAAAAAAAACGATTTATTGTGAAAACTCTGAAATGATATCTAGATGATCCCCTGAGCAGCCCTTGAAATGTCAAAGATGATAATACGGTAACAACATCTGGGAAGTATTTCTGGTTTTACACTTAGCCTTTTGGCAGGAATTTATTAAGACAGAATAAGCCTGTGACTTTTCAATTCCAAGTACAATTTGTTTCTCTAATATATCTGCAGGAGTAATGTGTGATGGAATTTTTCCTTTCACAGGCCCAGTAGTTGTGGGTGATGATATGCTATAATAGGTTCTCTCAGGCCATATCTCAATAAGATAAAACACAACACATGTACATCTGTGGCCCAGTGTCAGTGCCTTAAATGTACATCAGAAATGCATTAAATCTTCTGATTGCTATTTTGTTTGTACAGCTTGTTGGTTCAGAATTTCCTCTATAATGTACTCTGCTGATTACCTTGAATTATTGGTATCTCCTTGGTAGAACAAGCACACCTTGTTCAGAAATACAGTAGTACAGATGTGGCTTGATCCTTTTTCTTTATTAGTGGAAACAACAGATGTTCTTGCGAGTTACACAGGTACCCATGTGCTTACTGAAAAATATATTTCAAAATCATTTGTACCCAGCAATACTTTTAGAAAGAATTAAAGGCACATGATATCACATCAACTATTTTTCCACACTGTTCTGTGTGAGTGTGTACAGTATGTATGTAACGTCATACCAGCATAGAAAGTGAAATGTTATGCACAACTGTGGAAAATAATTAGTTTATATCATAGATTTGCTATTCTTTCCGGCCAGTTTCTAAGGTGGTCTAATTCAATGCATCTCCCATGGAAGTACCTGGAGTTACACTTTGTCAAGTATCAGGGGGTAGCCATGTTAGTCTGTATCCACAAAAACAACAAGGAGTCCAGTGGCACCTTAAAGATTAACAGGTTTATTTGAGCATAAGTTTTCATGGGTAAAAACTTCACTTCTTCAGATACATGGAGTGAAAGTTACAGATGCAGACATAAATATACTGACACATGAAGAGAAGGAAGTTACCTCACACGTGGAGAATCAGTGCTGACACAGCCAATTCGATCAGAGTGGATGTAGTCCACTCCCAACAATAGATGAGGAGGTGTCAATTCCGCAAAGCTGCTTCTGTAATGAGCCAGCCATCCCAGTCCCTATTCAAGCCCAAATTAATGGTGTTAAATTTGCAAATGAATTTTAGTTCTGCTGTTTCTCTTCGAAGTCTGTTTCTGAAGTTTTTTTGTTCAAGTATAGCTACTTTCAAATCTGTTATAGAATGTCCAGGAAGATTGAAGTGTTCTCCCACTGGCTATTGTGTCTTACCATTCCTGATGTCCGATTTGTGTCCATTTATTCTTTTACATAGGGACTGTCTGGTTTGGCCAGTGTACATGGCAGAGGGGCATTGCAGGCACATGATGGCATATATAACATTAGTAGACATGCAGGTGAATGAGTCTCTGATGGTGTGACTGATGTGGTTGGGTCCTCTGATGGTGTCACTAGAGTAGATATGGGGACAGAGTAGGAAATGAGGTTTGCTACAGGGGTTGGTTCCTGGGTTAGTGTTTCTGTGGTGTGGTGTGTAGTTGCTGGTGAGTATTTGCTTCAAGTTGGAGGACTGTCTGTAAGCAAGAACTGGCCTGTCTCCCAAGTCTGTGAGAGTGAGGGACCGTTTTCCAGGATAGGTTGTAGATCATTGATAATGTGCTGGAGAGGTTTTAGCTGGGGGCTGTACGTGAAAGCCAGTGGTATTCTGTTATTTTCCTTGTGGGACCTGTCCTGTAGTAGGTGATTTCTGGGTACCCATCTCGCTCTGTCAATCTGTTTCCTCACTTCCCCAGGTGGGTATTGTAGTTTTAAGAATGCTTGATAAAGATCTTGTAGGTGTTTATCTCTGTCTGAGGGATTGGAGCAAAAATTTATCTTAGGGCTTGGCTGTAGACAATGGATCATGTGATGTGTCCTGGATGGAAGCTGGAGGCACGTAGGTAAGTATAGCGGTCAGTAGGTTTCCAGTATAGGGTGGTGTTTATGTGACCATCACTTATTTGCACTCTAGTGTCCAGGAAGTGGATCTCTTGTGTGGACTGGTCCACGCTGAGGTTGATGGTGGGATGGAAATTGTTGAAATCCAGGTGGAATTTTTCAAGGGCCTCCTTCCAGTGGGTCCATATGATGAAGATGTTATCAATGTAGCGAAAGTAGAGGAGGGGCACTAGGGGATGAGAGCTGAGGAAGCATTGCTCTAACTCAGCCATAATATTACTTTACTCACCACTGGAATATCTGATCCTAAGGCTTCCCTGCTTGGACAAGAGAATACTCCTACAGTATATGATAAACATTAATTAAACCTTATGGGAAACTAAATCAGCATGTTTTTCATTGTGGAATGGGACATACTTAGACCTTTTATTCTTATAGAATTTGAGGAGGAAAATTGCATGGATTTCCTTTATTTCACCTTAGCTTTTCCAGCTATGTAAAACATCTTCTTTTAAGTAGCACTTCAACTGGGAAAAAATTACTGATGCTTTGCCAATCTCTGGCCATAACAAACCTCTGCCTACCTGATACAACAAAATGAGACCCCTGAGTATATATGCAGAAGTGAAAAATATCATCATGGGATGATGCTGGGTTCCTTAGGCTTAGCTCCTCTTTACTGGGTTTCAGATACACTCATGGGCACAGCTGGTTTACAGCATCGGCACATGCCGAGGGCTTCAGCCCCCTGAGTAATGGTATGATGTCAGAATCTAAGGTGTCATTAAAAATGTTTCTAGGTTACATGATTGTGAAGAAAAGCTTTAACATACAAATCAGGTGTAAATATCTCTCTGAGTCAGCAGACAGACCCCAGTGGAGCAGCAGCTACTAGAGCCTAGGGAAATGCTGTGTCACCCCTCATTCACCACCAGAGCAGACCAGATGCCCTACAGCTCTGGGTAGGGAAGTGGCCTATCCAAAGAATGCCAAGATTTGTGCAAGTAGTATTTGCTTGCACAGATGTTAAGGGAATACCTGTTATTTGTGAGAATACTCATATTTGCATACAAACAAGATAATTTGCCTGTGACCAATAGCATCTGGTATAAATTATTCAGCATTCATCTTTTATTAATTACTCTGCTGTTTAAAAAGTTTCAGTCATTCAATCAGGGAGACAAACTGTTAACAAGTGACATAGGTGACCAATCCTAATAATATATAGGAAAGAGTCAAAATGAACTGTTCTTCTTTGAGTGAATTCTGCATATTCCCTATCATGAGATGTGCTGATGGGGTGCATCTTAGATGAATCAGATGTATCATGGCTTCATGTGCTCCTGACCAGGGTAAGGAACCATCCACAGGGAAAGTCTCTGTGGCAAGAGCCAGTAAACCTCCCCAAGATAGTTCAGACCCTATTGCTTCAGACCCAAGCTCACTGAATCCAAAGATTAGAGAGTTGAGCAGATCACACCATAGGAACAAAGACTCTTAGCCATCAGTTCCAAGCATCTGTGCTGATCTATCCAACCTGAGATAGATGAATATGGGGGTGGCTGAAATAAATCACTCAGATCCATGTTCTCCCCGGAGCACTATTCCAACTCTTTCAGAGATAACATATTAGACATAAAGTCAGTTCTGGTTCTTTATAAAGGTGGTTCCTCATCACAATCTAGAAGACATGTGACTGACATTCACATTTCTCCAAGTCCTCCTTCACCTAAGACTCCTTTAGGTTCTATGAGTAAAGAACTCTCAACTTTCTTGGTATTACAGCCTGGTCACCTCTACCTTCTGGGTGAGATCTGAGATAAGATCTGCAGTACAACTCAGTTCAGGAACCACACCATAAGGGACGACCTCAGGTAAGAGGGCAGAATGAAGAGGATACTTATGAAAAAAAAGTTACCATCTAGATCTGAAGATTGAATTCTGGGCAGAGTTCCTTACCCCATTTGGAGATTGTCCCAATTTTACAGCAACTCGGAAGAGTTAGCATCTGACAGATGGATCTTGGAGATGGTAAAAAGTAGATGTGCTATCCAATTTCTAGCCCCCCCTTCTCCCTTCTCTTTTCTGGGATCCCTCCCATGAGAGACTATTAAAATAAAATGTTCTCTGCCTGTTACAAACAGGTGCTATAGAAGAGATGCCCAATGTATTCAAAGGGAAAGGGTTCTATTCAAGATACTTTCTTATTTCAAAAAAGGATAGGGTTTTTTTGTCCAGTATTGGACTTCAGAAAACTAAATTCCATCCTAAGGAAGTTCCGATTCCATAAACTGTCTGAAGATTCTATAATCCCTTCTTTTATCCAACCGAACTGGTTAACAGCTTTCAATCTAAAGGATGCTTAATTTCATATACCCATAAGGCCACTGCATTGCAATTACCTCTGCTTTATCATAGGATGATACCATTTTCAATACAAGCTTTTGTCTTTTAGTCTTTCTATAGCCTAAGGGTCTTGACAAAATGCCTCTTGGTGGTTGCCTCTCACCTACGGAGACAGGGTATTTTCATATACTTCTAGCTGGATGATTGGTTTATCAAATCTCCAACAAAAGAGGACCCTTCTATGGTCATATCTCAGTATTGTGCTCTCTTCAACAACCAAGGTCTCAGAATCAACTAGGAAAAATTCACAAAAAGAAAAGGAGTACTTGTGCACCTTAGAGACTAACAAATTTATTTGAGCATAAGCTTTCGTGAGCTACAGCTCACTTCATCGGATGCATTCAGTGGAAAAATTGTTACTAATGCCTATTGAAAGGATTCCATTTTGCCGTACTGGTCTTAACACTGGGCAAAGCACTGTTACCATATGTGGAGAAGGGACTATGCACCTCAGGACATATTTGTAAAGACAAGATCACCCATAAAGCTTCTAAATCAATGTCCAGAACAAACAATTCCTTTCTTTCTACAATTAATGGCCTTACAGTTCCAACAACAATGTGACTCCCTTTGCTAATCTATGAATGAGCTATTTGCAACATTAGGTACCGGAAAATTTCAGACTTAACATAGATGATTGACAGGGGGACCCAACTAAACAACAATTGCACAATTCAGAGGCACTGGACTCCCGTAGAGAGAAAGTTACACGTCAATACTGTTGAGTCAAGACCCATGTGATGAACTCTCAGGTCATTTCAGCAACAAATCTGCCACAGAGAGGTACAAATAGCTATAGACATTATAACTGCCATGTATTAATTGAACAACCAGGAGGGTGCACACTCTTATCAATTCTGCGATTGCATACTGGGACTGGTGTATTCCACACCTAGAAGGGAAATACAGCAACTTAGTAGATCAACTTAGCAGGAACATGTAAAAAATGCACGAGTAGTCCCTGAAAATATCAGTAATAACAGACATTTTTGATTTATGGGGGTGTCCTGATATAGACCATTTGGAGTCCTGATGCAACACAAAATGCGACAAATTTTGTTCAAGGATGGGTGGCAACAAAAAGTCAATTTTGGATGCATTAGGAATGCAATGGAATCAAGATCCTTGATCGAATCCAAAATGGAATCAAGATATCCCTTACACATTTTCCCTTTTCTTGATGATTCAGAAAGTAATAAACAAGATATGAAAGAATGGGCAAAATTGATTTGATTAGCCCCAGCTTAGGCCAGGCAATGATGGTTCCCACACCTGCTGCAATTTTCCAGAGGAATCTCCTATTGCCTGCCATTAGAACCAGATTTACTGATTCAGCAGGAAGAACAAGACTTTTCACCTTGATCTGAGTTCACTTCACCTCACAGTATATGTGATAGTAATTTGAGGGACATGGAACAGGTTTGCTCTTTGGATGTACATAAGATTTTACTCAACGATACAATAGAGTCCACATATAAATGTCATTTAAGTACATGAAAAATACTTTTATTGGGGGAAAATAATAACAATATCAGTCCACATACATTTCTGGCTTAGGCTGTATTAGATTACTTGTCATATTTTTAATTGTTTTGATCTCTCTTAATCCTTCATAAAAGTTCACTTGCCTATCTTTCTTCATTTCATCAGGGAGTTAAAGAGAAATCATTATTTATTTGTAATTAGTCAACAAGTTCCGTAAAGGTTTATTAAGTGTCTATGCTCCAGTAAAATTCCCTATGCCCTCTGGAACCTTAACCTGGTTTTATCTCAACTCATGCAACAACTATATGAACCTTTGGGCCAATAGTCACTTTTTCATTTTTCCATCAAAACAATTATAAATACTTTAACAATTATAAGGCAGAGGCCACTTGAAGAAGAAATAAGGTTACTCAGCTGTAACTGGAGTTTTTCGATATGGACCTTTCACATTCATATGCTTTGCCCACTTTCCCCTCTTCTCCAGACTCTTACAGCTAATGGAACCTAGGGGAGCAGTGGAGGAATTGAGTAATTTGGAATACCACACACTCTGTTATAGCCTTGCCCTCAGAATGTTCACAAATGCTGAAAGAAGGGGTAGGAGGAGCTAATGAATGCTCCAACAGGCTCTAATAACTAAAGTTGCACCCACTTGGCATATCCCATGTCTGTATATATGTATAGTCCATCTCAAAGAACAGGTAAGTGACCTTCACTTCTTGATCACTCCATATGCAGATTTGTTTGTATTAACCTTGCATTACAAATTTCTGAATAACTAATATATTGGCAGAAATTATAATCAACTAACAAACTATATGGAAATAGAATAAAGGACTACATTTGTTATAGCAAATTTATTTACAGTTATTATCTTGACCATCTCTAAAGGCAGAGATTAAGTAATGACAAGGAAAGTCACCTTTTTATGTAAAGCATAATGAGAATGCAGTAGCAATTGTCCATTCATTAAAATAAGCAGCATTTTACATGTTCAAAGTAGTTTACAAACATTATGGCCCAATTCTCCTCCCATGGAAATCAGCAGGAGTTTTGAAAGTGACTTTAATGCGACCAAAAGTAGGTAGACATTCAAGTATCATGAATGTAATTTATTCTGTAAGGTTTTTCAGTGTGCTATTTGCTTCAGGAATATTCTGTAGGATTATTATTTTATGATAATAGGGTAAATTGAGCACATTTGCTTGGCCCAGTTTACCAGTTACTTCTGATATATGCTGATGTTTATGTTATATAACAGAGGTGGGCAAACTACGGCCCGGGGGCCGCATCAGGTCTTTCAGACATTTTAATCCGCCCTTGAGCTCCTGCCAGAGAGTGGGGTCCAGAGCTTGCCCCGCTACAGCCAGGGAACGGTATCAGGGCTTGCCCTGCTCTGCCCATTCTGGGGCTCCGTGTGGCCCCCGGAAGCAGCAGCACATCCCCCCTCCGCCTCCTATGCGTAGGGGAAACCAGGGGGCTCCTCACTCTGTCCCCACAGCTCCCATTGGCCAGCAACCACAGCCAATGGGAGCTGCAGGGGCAGCGCCTGCAGACGGGACAGTGCACAAAGCCACTTGGCCGCGCCTCCGCAAAGGATCTGGAGGAAGGATGTGCCGCTGCTTCTGGGAGCTGCTTGAGGGAAGCACCACCCGGAGCCTGTATCCCTGACCCCCTCCTGTGCCCCAACCCCCTGCCCCAGCCCTGATCCTCCTCCTGCCCTCCAAATCCCTCGGTTACAGGCCGGAGCACCCTCCTGCACCGCCAACCTCTCATCCTCACCCCTGAACCCTTACTCCCACCCGAAGCCCTCATCCCCTTCTGCACTCCAACCCCCAATTTTGTGAGCATTCACAGCCCGCCATACAATTTCCATACCCAGATGTGGCTCTTGAGCCAAAAAGTTTGTCTACCCCTACTATATAATGATGGACAAGACATAGTATTCACTGTTCAGTGTGGTTTAATGTATGAACTGGCTGATTTCAGTTAAAAACAAATGAAAGGCAAACTTTCCCAATTCCTATATTTCTAAAGGTATTAATGTCTTATGTCAAGTTGATAGTGTTATGATGGATTATTCTCTGCAAGAAGAAGCTTTTGTTTATATTTCTCAAGTAAGACTCAGTTGAAAGATAATATGGAAGAAAAAATAGGATATATTGTAAATCATGATCCAATATAGTGCACAGTAGTTTTGTAATCAGGAGGTTTTACTCAAAAGTAATTTGCAGTCTGTGGGATTTTTTTAAGAAACAAACTCTATAAAGGGATGGAAGGGAGTATTTGTGGCACCTTAGAGACTAACAAATTTATTTGAGCATAAGCTTTCGTGAGCTACAGCTCACTTCATCGGATGCATTCGATGGGATAGCTGAGCATTGCTGTGTAGTTATGCCTAATACATATTATGGTCCAAATTTTTAAAAAAGCAAGATGGAATCAATTGTGGACACAGAAGATGGACTTTCAGTGTGTAACTAGCTGGTTAGTAGATACAAACATCATTTGTGCCCATCAAAATCTGGTAGATAGACAATGAGATTGCATCATGTGTTGCCACAAGTGATTTGAACATTTATCCTTATACATTTGCTCTATAGCAAAACAATGGAACTAAGTCATAAAAGCATTTTAGGCATCCAATGATTTCTTTATTTACATAATTTAATCTGAATTATTTCTTGCAAGGAATGTACATTAAGATTAACAATATAGTGCAACTTCAAAGACCTTTTCATGAGAACTGAGTAAGGAGGCTTAGTAAATTACTGCTCATTGGGAAGGCACCTCATCTGATTTATATCCTTGAAAGGGCTAGGCACAATGAGTTCCTTGCACTTTTAGTATGCTTTTCATCTTTGTGACCCAAACTTTGTGTAAAGCTCTCTCTTTCTCATAAAGAAAAGGAGTACTTGTGGCACCTTAGAGACTAACAAATTTATTAGAGCATAAGCTTTCGTGAGCTACAGCTCACTTCATCGGATGCATTTGCGCATCCGATGAAGTGAGCTGTAGCTCACGAAAGCTTATGCTCTAATAAATTTGTTAGTCTCTAAGGTGCCACAAGTACTCCTTTTCTTTTTGAGAATACAGACTAACACGGCTGCTACTCTGAAACCTCTCTTTCTCATAGTAAATGAGTATATAGATCTAGAAATGTGGACAGTTGCATAGAGACCTATGTGAAATTCACACACAAGTTATTGGGCTCAGTACAGGGGTCACTGGAATAAATTCTTTGGCCTATGTTATATAGGAGGTTAGATTAGATGATCTAATAGTCCTTTCTGGCCTTTGAATCCATGAATCTGTGAGTCTTGTCCATTTTCCTTTAAAACACTCATCACATTTCTCTATGCAGGTTAATGCAATGTTTACCAGTTTTATTTCCAAACAATTCATTATCCAGTTGAAACTACTATTTTAAATCTTTTCACTGTATATATATGCTTTTATATATACTGTATGCTCATATATGCATAGCTCTAGCTGTAGACAGACAAAATGTAGACAAATTATGACAAAAGAGGTGGGAATATCACCAGTTAGGAGGTATTGGGCTGCACCATCCATGGTGACATGTATTTAAAACATGCTGTGATTGTTTATTTTATGTCTTAAATTAGATTGAGGGCACAGTGCATTTTATTACTAAAACTTAAATTTATCTTCTGCTTCAAAAGTAAACCCTCAATCTTTTCCTTTGTAACATATGATGTGATTTCAATTGAATAAATTCACTTTCACATTCCATTCAACTCCTGATTACTTCACATTAGTGAAGCTACAGAAATATGATTAACTAATTCCTGTCTTACAGTTCAGAACCGGTGCTATATATAACAATGTGAACCACTGTTAATACTTCATTAATGGGGCCTTGTCTGACTTCAACTGAGATTGGGTTTTCATTAAAAAATGGCTGAAATCTAATGTATTTTGAAGGATTATTATACACTTCCTTCTTAGAACTGTCAGACATGGAATAAAATTGAGCATAACAACAGGTTTTTGTGATTCCTAGAGGAAGTATAAAAACAGTTATGGGAAGTCTGCTGTGCTAGTATCATTTCCAGGGATATTTGAGATGCTTATCAATTTGTTTCTAAACAGGTGGCACCTAGTTGTCAGTTCACTTCTTTGAGGAATCTTCAGGGCAAGAATGCTACATTATTATTAATAATTTTAATATAAGAAAAAATATTTTTCTGCAAGCAGTACATTGTAAACATACATAGGGCCCTGATTCTTCAGAGCATGGCTACTGGAAAGCCATTGCAGTGAGAAAGTATAATGCTATATTATAGCTTTGGTATGCACGATGTCAAAATGTACCTTTTTTCCTCAGGCTAGATCAGAGTAAGCGCATGGGAAACCTGTCAAAGGGAGGTTTCTTGAGATGCCCAATTAACTCTGAGAAGAGAGTAGCTTTTGAGAAGAAGACTATGGAGGCAGAAAGAAAAAGAGGAGGAAAAGATAGATGCTTGGATAATAAGCAGTGGTAGTAAAGGATGGTGCTATGATGAAAGGGATATTCCACCTATATTAAAGGTTTGCTGAGAAGAGAAGGAGAGATTTATGGGGCAGACTTGTTCTGTAATGTTACTGACTCATCACCTTTTGCTTGTTTTGCTGATGTAAAAGCTGAGTAGAGCTGAACAGAAGACAACAATTCCATTTTGTGGCCACTTTCCAAGTTTCAAAATTTGTTTTCATTCTACACTGGAACAAAACCAAAACTTGTTGAACGGTTTTGCAAAAGGGGAAGTGTGTCATGTGGAGAGAGATATGATTAGGGCTCTGGCCTCTGGGAACCCCAGGGTCAAGATCTTGCTTTGCCTGTTTCCAAGAACTGTTTTTCATTCCAGACCACTCCAGATCAAGCAGAGCAGAGAATTAGCTCTAAACCCACATCTCAGACCAGTACTGTAACCATCCATGTCTAGGGTCTCTTCTTTTGTGTAACACTCCAGACCTAAAAGCCTTCTGAACAGAAGTTTTGTAGAAACCAGAACAGCTCAGTGAATGTTTCAGCTTCCACAAAACTACGTATTTTGCTGAAAAGAAATTTCAGCAAAATGTGCTGACCAGCTCTAAAGCTGAGTTCCCCCTGCCCAGGAGAGAGAGAATTGCATCATCCCATGCTCCACTTTCCTTTAATTCCTGACTACTTGGTCTGTTTGTCTCTAGCTACATCTCACTGTAGAACTTCTGCTTAGAAATGTCCCCAGACCTTGAGTGGGTTCCTGATACAGATTTAAAAAATGCATAGCCTCACATCTGCAAATAATTTAAATGTACTTCACAGCAATAACAATATTTTGCTGAGCTATCTGATGTTTTAAAAATGGATTACTTTGGTGTATTGTAAATATAATTGATCCTGCCTGTCCATATATCCTAAGTGGTCACAGTTTGGGGTGGGAAACAACAAGGAGTTCCAGGGTGATTACTCAGGACAATCTAAAAGTAGCATGGGCAGAAAGTTGGGGAAACTCATTGTGAGGAATTGAAAAGGACTGGTAATTGCTAGCTGTCTCATAAAGGGATCATGAGTCTTATGAACAGCATTGCCAGAAACCACTATCTAATGAATAACTTAAACTGTTCTATGTGATATTGAACAAAACCAAACATGTTGGCCCGCTGAAGGTAAATACTGCAGTGTGTAAACGTATCATCAATAAGAGTCTATCTGTAATATATTTTATATATGGTGTCATTCAAAATATAGGGTCAGTTTCAAAAGATTTCTTCTTCATTTGAAGAATGATTGTAGTGAAACCAAAACTGAATTGATTTAATAAATGGACTAACTGAAATGTCACTTTTAGGATGGCTACTTTGTCCTTCTGAAGAAGCCAGTCTTTCAGCCTGTTGGGTGCATTTGCAGTGATGCATGAAATGGGTCAGGAAGGATGACCAGCAATCCATATTCCTACAGGTAATGAAGAGATAATGTCAGCCAATTTAGGGCATTCCTATGAGTTTACTCTAGATCAAGAATAAGATAGACAACAGCTCTTCGTAGCTTACCCAAGTGCCTACTGTATAATGGAATATACAGTATATAAACTGAAATATTGGTTTCAATAATAAAACACTACAGAAAGTGAATGAACTGAATAGAATGCTAAACAACTCTGCTATATAAACATGGATACTAAGATTGAATACAGTGAGGGTAAACAAAAGTTTAGTTTGTTGAATAAATTTTGTTTGTTGTAATATTTGGGGGAGTCAAAATTACCTCACTGGAGTGAAGTTATATATATATATGAGTAAATAACATAGAAGTATAAAATAACCCCAAAATTATGAGTAAGGGACTACAAGAATTTATTCTGAGCTATAATAATGGAATTCTGAATGTTAGAATGGCCCATAAATACAGTTAGTTGAATTATTCATTGAAAATAACCATAATAATGACTGTTTTGAATTTTGCCCTTTTTGTGGTTAACAAATTGTAAGCTAATTCTGAGGTTTAAAATGAATTAATTGTTCAGAAGCAAGTGACAAATACTGTATTTTACATGAGCATATTTCAGCTTTATGGGTGGTTTATGAACTGTAAGTTCTGATGCTTTGTTATCATGGTCTTCTAAGCCATAGTATTGTTCCTGCTCCCTTATTGCTATACTAAAACTTTTAAAATAGCATGATAACAATCAATGCATATTGAACAGAGAACAATGAACAACTGGTAAAAATATCCTGAAGAATAACCATTTGTTCTAAAACTTGTGGAACCTTTGGTCCTCAAAGAGCTAGTTGGAGCTAGTTGTCCAACAAATATTTGCAAAGTAAAAAGTTTTGTTGTCACTTGTTTTAGTCACAAAAATATTCATGAACAACTTTAAAAAACCCAATAAACTAAAAATCAACCAGCTTTGCTTCTGCTTAGCAGAACTGGGTCCTGGTCTGTGAATGTGGCTCCTACGCACTATTGTAATAATAATAATAATTAATAATAACTAATAATACAAGTGCTGTAGTAGTCAGTGTGTTTGTCCTTGTGCACTAGAGAGAGTAGATTAGACAAACACCTGCCAGGAATGGTCTAGATAATTTTTAGTTCTGCCATAAGTGCAGGGGGCTGGACTAGATAACCTCTTGAGGTCCCTTCCAATCCTATGATTCTATGAAAACAGAATACCTCCCTGTAGTCCTTCTGGTATTCTGCCTTGGGAAGAGTACTTTACAGAAGGCTGTGCCCAAAAGGTCATGCTCAAGGAAAAAATGTATTAAAAATAGTTATTTTTCAAATATTTAGTTGTTTGTTTCGTTACTTATTACCTTTTGAGGAACATCTGATTCAGTGATTTGCTGATCAGACTGGAAATAAGTTGTCATTTTTTAATGGTGTAATTAAGCACTGGAACAATTTAACAAAGAAGCATGGTGGATTCGCCATCACTGAGAATTTTTAAATCAAGATTGGATGGTTTTCTAAAAGATATAGTCTGGTAATTATTTTGGGGAAGTTCTATAGCCTGTGTTATACAGGAGGTCAGATTGGATGACCACCGTGGTTCCTTCTGTTCTTGGAATCTATGAACATATACTCTTGCTCTAACACTAGCTTGTGATTGATTGAAATTATTTAGCAATACTTTGGACATGACTAACTTTCCTTTAACATCATCAAACGATCAGAAGGAAAATATTCTAGCCTCTAGAACTACATGCTCCTAATTAAAGAAAAATCTCTCATGATGGGAGGTCACACTAAACCTGCAAAATGGAATTAGGATTGCTTGCTCAGATCACTTGGGTATATCTAACCTAATCAATGCCCTGACATTGTATGTTGGTGAATCTGAGTCCTATTCTCTGTCAGAGGCACCCAATAGTTTAGTATCCTGAGTGCTGCAATTCTTTAGTCCTATTCTGGTTGTTGGGCTTGTTGTGGTGTTGCCTGGGACTGTTAGTGACCTGTGACATTCAGGTAAGGCTAGAAGATCTAGTGATCCCTTCTGGCCTTAAACTCTATCCTTATGACTCTAAAGTGAGTGTACTCCTAATGCTAGCAGCTGGATTCCATTCGGCTGACTCATTATTTTTATTTCAATTGATTTATGAATGGAGCTGGATGAATAATGGATTTTTCAGTTCATTGGCAACCCTGGAAAAAATCATTTTGGAATGAACTGAAACTAACATTGTTCACATTTTCTTTGTGAATCACAATGTTGAAAAAATTTCAGGTTGAAATTAAATGTTTTGGTAATGTCAAAATGAAAGGTTTTGTTTTGACGTGAATAATTGTGTTTTGATTCTCAGGCATTTTGACAAAAGCGTAGGAGGACTAGACTCACAAACCAGCCAGAGTAGGAAGTGGTAGTATCCCCCTGATGAGCATTAGCCCAGTGGTTAGGGCACTCTCCTGGGATGTGGAAGACACAGGTCTAATGCCCTCCCCTGCCTGATGTGGACAAGTAGTTTCAACTTGGGTTTCCCATATTGCAAGTATATTCCCTAGCCATTGGGCTATGGGAAACTGCAGTATACAACTCTCTCAGTCTCTCCTCTTCAAGATGTTCCACTTTTACAAATAAAGCATCCTTGGAACAGGAACTTGAACATGGGTCTCCCACAGCCTAGGCAAATACCCTAACTACCAAACTATAGAATCATTCTTGCTCTGTTTTCCTGGTCCAATGACTATCCATTGTCATTCATAGTGATACTCTAAGGTGCCACAAGTACTCCTTTTCTTTTTGCGAATACAGACTAACACGGCTGCTACTCTGAAACCTGAATTAGATGGGATGCTGTAGATGAATTGTCTGTGAACGACTGCCAGTTTCTTCCTGTCAATTTCTCTTTTCGTAATAAGAGTACTGAAGTCCAAACTTGGGTTTCACAGGGACTCCTGTTTCATTTTTGGTGAAAACATCAATATTTTAAGTAAAAGTGTTTATTAAATCAACAGAAGCTCCATAACAGTTTAGTCTTTAAAAGTTCTAGTCTTTAGAAGACAATATGCCTGTGCAGCATTAACTGGAAATCTTACAGAGATGATATATCCCTGTAGAAGTAAACATGTTTAGACAATTGAGAGAACTCTTAATATTTTACAATATTTTTCTCTGCTTTCTTATTATTTGCTAGGTTTATAAAGACATTCATCTTAGTTTGGACAGTGTCAACTGGACATAGTTGAAAAATTCTAATAGATATTCCACAGGAAATGTTTGTCTACGGTAAAAAAAAGATCTTTCATTTAAGACAAAATAATTTCTTTTCTTTTTCAGTCTGAGTACAGAAAAAAGTGCTATGCTACATGTTTCTGAAAATTTTACTTTTTTCTCCTTTAAATGAATGAAGTCCCTTGAATTCCTTTGGATGTGCATAGTATATGCAGGACAGTGGCACTTGTGCATATATCCCTTAGAAAAATGAGAGTGTACTGAACTAAGACTCTGAACTTTGCCCCCTTTCTGACTCAGCTGGAAAGAAATGTACTTATCTGATTAGCTTGGGTAGTACTGGGGAATGGGTTCTCAAAGTACTTAAGATAATGTCACAGAGAATATATAATAGACTCCTAAGTTATGTCTTATGTGAATGATGATTGTAACTAAAACACAAGTTTACTCTTGCCAAATCTGAAATTTATTCCAAATGAGGCTCAAAGGCTTCCCCAGACCACATAGGCAAACCTAAAGCGAGCTGACGGAAGAACTGAAGAGATTTGTTATAATCTTATTAACCCAATCTTGCAGCCCAACCAAAGCTACTTTAAACTCCTTTTACATTCCTGAAAGAAGACAAAGTAAAATAAGTAAATCCATGAAAAAGAAGCCATTCTGGCTTAAGATTGCATAACAGAAGCCTGTGGATCAAGACTCCTTCCAGCTTCACTCAGTTCTTCCACTTTCAATTTGGAACAATGTGTGTCTTTGCTGGGACGATGCATATTAAAAGTCTGTGACATGTTATAAGAACATAGAGGTTCCATGGATTTTTTTTACAATAGATTCTTCTACTTTGTTTTTTTTATCAAAATTATATGCACAGATTTTAAACAAATTGAATAGTTTTAGAATTACATCTTTTAAAGATGACACATCAGGCGGTATAGTAAACCTAAGGCGAGTTGAAGTGAGATAATATAACATAAATGTAACCAACCAGAAAGTATAAAAATAAAGTACCCCAAAATGAAAACTCTAATTCTTATTGTGACAGAGAGTTAAAGATTCAGAAATGTCAGTTTCAATCAATTTTTACTTTTTTGTATGTTTCAGAATTTAAGTGAGGGAGAACAACAGGTAGTATGCTGATTTAATATTCCATACTTCCCAAACATGTCACTGAAAAAAGAATAAGACTGTCATCTTCTTGACAGTTAACCCGCAAATTACATAAGCACAAAAATGTGTTTGTATAGTAACTTAAAGATCCCTTCACATTATTCCAGCAATGCTGGAAGATGCATTCTCTGAAAAACATAGTATGTCTTTTGTTAATGCCTGGTAATTAATGGTGGAAATTCCCAATTAAGCTTATTGGAATCACATGAAAAATCTTAGAGATTCTCAAAACTTCTCTAGAGTCTTAAAAGAGGAACATTGTGATTAATGTTAGGGTGATTCCTTTTGTTACCAAGAAAAAAAATTATGCTTGAAATAGTGAATTTTATGATAACCAGTACCCAGAAGAGTTCACATACAAAAACAAATGAAAAGAAATTTAGAAAAAAATCTACAACTAGATCAATCTGCTGTTGAATCAGCAGTTTTCATTTTCTCCCTGCAAATACTTCTTCTTTGAAAAGTGAATTGCAATTTTTTTAAAAATTTTAACAATTTAGATTCAAATTTTCCTTTGAATACAAAAATGGTAGTCTCTCTGTAAATAATGAGTTAGTGGCTAGCTTTTCATCATAAATTGGTGTGACAAAGCTCTGTCCTTGCCTCCGTGGGTCGCGCATTTCCTGGCGGATTTCGCTAGCCTCAGAGGCTCACTGTGACCCTCCATGTAACCCTTCTTTCTCTAGAGACAAGGGTCACAGTCTACTGAGCCATTTTCATCATAAGCCAGTGAGGGAGGTGAGGAGAAGTTATCCTTCCTTGCATAGTCTCTGTTGTCTCCCAGTCTCAGTGATTAATCAGGGGCCAAAGGTTTGGGGGGGAGCCCAGGCCCACCCTCTACTCGGGGCTCCAGCCCAGGGACCCTAATAGTATCAGCTATGGTAGTTGACCTTTTAGAAACATGACATGTACAATTCCCGGGCTACTTCCCCCACAGCAGCCCTCACTTCCTCAAGCTCCACTTCATCCTTACCTCAGGGCCTCCTTCCTTGTACCTGATATGGTGTGTACTACTCAGCCTCTCCAACAGCGCAACTTCTTCCCACAGCTCCTGACATGCACACCCACCTGACTGACTGGGAGGCTTTTAACTAGTTTCAGCCAGCCCCTGATTGGCTTCAGGTTCCCAATCAACCTAGCCTTCTCCCTGCCTTCTGGAAAGTTCTTAATTGGCCCCAAGTGTCTTAATTGACCTGGAGCAGCTTCCATTTCACTTAACCTTGTACCAGGGATTTGTTTAGCCTGGAGCTAATATATCTATATCCCACTACTTTTCTATAGCCATCTGGCCTTGCCCTGTCACACCGGTTTTTAAACTCCTTCAAAACATAGCTTTTGTCTGAATATTGAATGTGGTAAATGTATATTAAAATGCATGTTGGTTGAGTATGTCCAACTTCCCAAGTGATCCAGATTGCTCTGTGTAAGTAATTTGTCCCTATCATTATTTATCCACCCACCAATCTTTGTGTCATCTACAGACTTTATCAGTAATGATTTTATATTAAAAAAATTAAAGAAACTATTGAATAGCATTGGGTAAAGAACTGACCCCTGTGGAATCCACCGGAAACACCCTCGCCACATATTGACTCCCAATTAACAATTATGTTTGAGGTGTATCATTTAGACAGTTTTTAATCCATTTAATATATATGATATTAATTTTGTATAGTGCTTATATTTAAATCAAGATGTTCTGCAATACCAAGTCAAATGCCCTACAGATAACTAAGTATATTATTTGAACACATTAAGTCAACAATATTATTTTTGACCTTATTGAA
Organism: Dermochelys coriacea; assembly: GCF_009764565.3. Classification (NCBI taxonomy): domain Eukaryota; kingdom Metazoa; phylum Chordata; order Testudines; family Dermochelyidae; genus Dermochelys; species Dermochelys coriacea. The sequence goes on along the minus strand of NC_050069.1, from coordinate 152,388,820 downwards.
ACCTTACTGACTGCAGCCCAGTGTTAGCAGATGTCCTGGGCTATCAGATTGGCTTCTCTGTGAGGAGAAATCAAAGATGCAGAATCTGGGTATATTCTAAGTATAACTGGTTTATTTACACCAGTCCTGCAATAAAGGTGGTCAAACAGCATGTGGGCAATGAAGAATCTTCTTCTGTGGGGAATCTCTGACCAACACCAATGCCCAGTTACTGGAAAGCAAATCCTCCTCAAGAATTGGCTGTAATCAGAGACCAAGGCAGAGAACAAACTCTCCTTGCTGGTTGCACAGCTCCCTCACCAAAGACCACTGCCTCTACACAGAACCTTTCATAACCATAAACCAACATTAACACAGCATTTGTTCCCAAGACTGAACATGTGCTCACATGCTAAGAAAAAGAACTTGGAAAACTATGGGTACATTTAAACTATGAAATTAGGTTGATTTTATAGAAGTCAATCTTTAGAAAGTGATTTTGTACAGTCGAGCATGTATGTCCCCACTAAGCGCAGTAGGTCGGTGGAGTGCATCCTCAATACCGTGGCTGGCATCGACTTATGGAGTGGTGCACTGTGGGTAGCTATCCCACAGTCCCTGGTGCCCATTGGAATTCTGGGTTAAGCTCCCAAAAACATTGTCGCTGGTGGTTTTGGGTACATGTCATCAGTCTCCCCTCCCTCCTTCCCTCCCTTCTTGAAAGCAAACATTCGTTTCACACCTTTTTTCCTGGGTTATCCATGCAGATGCCATAGCATGGCAAGCATGGAGTCTGCTCGGCTGCACACTGCTGTTGTGAGCATTGTAAACACCTCACACATTATCCCACAGTATGTGCAGAGCCTGGCTAGGAGACACCAGCACGAGGACGATTGTAAGGAGGACATGGACACAGAAGTTCCTGAAAGCATGGGATATGGCAATTGGAACATCATGGCTGCAGTGGGGCAGGCTGATACAGTGGAATGCCGATTCTGGGTCCGGCAAACAAGCACAGACTTGTGGGACAGCATAGTGTTGCAGGTATGGGATGATTCCCAGGGGCTGCGAAATTTTTGCATGTGTAAGGCCACTTTCATGGGACTTTGTGAGTTGCTTTCCCCCACCCTGAGGCGCAAGAATACCAAGATGAGACCTGCCCTGACAGTTGAGAAGTGAGTGGTGATAGCCCTGTGGAACCTCGTAAAGCCTGACTGCTACCGGTCAGTCAGGAATCAGTTTGGAGTGGGCAAATCTACTGTGGGGGCTGCTGTGATCCAAGTAGCCAAGGCAATCAATAATCTTCTGCTAACTCTGGGAAATGTGCAGGTCATAGTGGATGGCTTTGCTGCAATGGGGTTCCCTAACTGTGGTGGGGCGATAGATAGAATGCATATCCCTATCTTGGCACAAGACTGCCTTGCCAAACAGTACATAAATTGCAAGGGGTACTTCTCAATGGTGCTATAAGCACTGGTTGATCATAAGAAACGTTTCACCGACATCAGTATGAGATGGTCGGGAAAGGTGCATGACACGTGCATCTTTAGGAACTCTGGGCTGTTCGAGAAGCTGCAAGAAGGGACTTTCTTCCCAGACAGAAAATTACTGTTAGTGATGTTGAAATGCCAATAGTTATCACTGGGGACCCAGCCTACCCCTCGCTCCTGTGGCTCATGAAGCCATACACAGCCTGGACAGTAATAAGGAGCAGTTCAACTATAGGCTGAGCAAGTGCAGAATGGTGGCAGAATGTGCCTTTGGAAGTTTAAAAGCCTGTTGGCGCTGTTTGCTGAGTAGGTTAGACCTCAGCACAACCAATATTCCCATTGTTATTGCTGCTTGCTGTTTGCTCCATAATATTTGTGAGGTTAAGGGGGAGATGTTTATGGCGGGGTGGGAGGTTGAGGCAAATCTCCTGGCGGCCATTTTTGAAGAACCAGACACCAGGGCAATAGAAGAGCACAGCTAGGCATACTGCACATCAGAGAGGTTTTGAAAAACAGTTTAATGGCTGACCAGGCTACAGTTTGACAGTTGTGTGTGTTTCTCCTTCATGCAAAACTGCCCCCTTTGTTGAATGTACTTCCCTGTAAGCCAATCCCCCTCCCCACTTCAACCACAGCTGGCAAAAGAAATAAATTCACTATTGTTGTGAATCCATTCATTCTTTATTTATTAAAAAAAAGGTGAGATCACTGACAAGGAAGCCTGGGTGGGGTGGGGGAGGAGGGAAGGACAAGGCCACATTGCTTATTGTAGTCATCCTACAAATCAAAGTTGTTTGAATGACAGCCTTCTGTTGCTTGGGCCATCCTCTGGAGTTGAGTGGCAGGGTGCCCGGAGCCTCCCCACACTGCATTCTTGGGTGTCTGGGTGACGAGGTTATGGAACTTGGTAAGGAGGGCAGGTGGTTACACAATGGCTACAGTGGGGGGTCTTTCCTGCAGCTCCACCAGACACCTGATCATGTCCGTTTGCTCCCCCATTAGCCTCAGCATCTCCTCTTGCACGATCTGATCATGCTCAATGTATACTTTCCTAGTCTTTGCCACCGAATGCCTCCATGCATTCAGCTGTGCCCTATCAGTGCAGGAGGATTGCATGAGCTCTGAAAACATGTCATTGCGAGTGAGTTTTTTTCATCTTCTAATCTGCGATAACCTCACGGATTGAGATGATAGGGTGAGCATAGAAACATTTGCACCTGCAGGGGGGATAAAAAGGGAGAGTACAATTTAAGAAGATACATTTATGAGAACAAAAGGAAGACTCTTTCACAGTGAATCAAGCAATTCACAGAAGACAGCACATGTGTTTTAGGTACAAGGTTGCATTTTGCCTTTTATACTGAGTGCCTGCTGGTATGGTGGCACATCACAAAAACATCTGGGTAACAGAATTCAGATTCCAGGCAGCCATGGTAAACAAAAGGGTACATGGGATTGGCTTCTTCTGCCTTCATAACACATGGGAATGGTTTCAAACTGAAGTGTCATCCTTTCCCATAGCAAGCAATGCTGGTTGGGTTTGTCATTTAAAAGGAGGGGCTGCAGTTTTGGGGTGGATGTGCAGCACACCCCTCCCCCCACTGCATGGCTATTCTCCGGGGTGATTCCTTTTAGCCAAGCGCAAACAGCCCACCATGAATGGGGTCCTTTTACTGTTCCCTTACAAAAATTCCCCTATTTCAACCAGGTGACCATGAATAATATCACTCTCCTGAGACTGACACAGAAAGATAAAGACCGAATGTTGCATGAATGAGACCAAAACCCACGACCATTTGCTACCATGAGTTATGTTGCAATGATTCCAGACTACTTGCTACTGGCTTGGCATGGTAAAGTATCCTACCATGGAGAACGAAATAAGGCAGCCCTCCCCAGAAACTTCTGCAAAGGCTTTCAGAGTACCTCCAGGAGAGCTTCATGGAGATTTCCCTGGAGGATTCCCGCTCCATCCCCAGACACGTTAACAGACGTTTCCAGTAGCTGTACTGACCGCGAATGCATCCCAATTCTTCAGGGCAAATCAAACATTAAACACAATTGCTTTTAACTCCTGTAGTGTAGTTACAAATGTGTACTCACCAGAGGTGCCTTCTCTGCCTTCAGGGCCTGGGAACAATTCGCATTGGGAGGTTATTGGCTCCAGAGTGATGAAAAGGTCCTGCCTGCCAGGGAGAATGGATTCTCCACCTGCCTGCTGTGCATTCTCCTCTTCCTCATCCACAAAATCCTCCTCCATGTTGTGTGAGACTCCCCCCTTGCAGGTATCCACAGACAGTGGTGGGGTAGTGGTAGGGTGCCCTCCAGAATGGCATGCAGCTGATCATAGAAGCGGCATGTTTGGAGCTCTGACGTGAAATGACCATTTGCCTCCTTTGTCTTTTGGTATGCTTGGCTGAACTCCTTAACTTTCACGCGGCACTGCGATGTGTCCCTGGTGTAGCCTCTTTCCACCATGCCCTTTGCGATTTTGGCATATATATTAGCATTTCTTCTGCTGGTTTGGAGTTCGGCCTGCACAGATTCTTCTCCCCACACAGTAATCAGATCCAGTGTCTCCCGTTCGCTCCATGCTGGAGCTCGTTTGTGATTCTGGGACTGCATGGTCACCCGTTCTGCTGAGCTCACCACGCTGACCAAACAGGAAATGAAATTCAAAAGTTCCCAGGGTTTTTCCTGTGTACCTGGCTAGTGCATCGGAGTTGAAAGTGCTGTCCAGAGCAGTCACACTGGAGCACTCTGGGGTAGCTCCCGGAGGCCAATACCATTGAATTGCACAACGCTGCATCTGCACTACCTCAAATTTGACCCAAGACGGTTGATTTTAGTGCTACTCCCCTCGTCAGGGAGGAGTACAGCAGTTGATTTTAAGAGCCCTTTAGGTCAGTGGAATAGGCTTGATTGTGTAGCCACATTGCTTATCAAATGGACCTAACACGGCTAAACACGACCTAACCTAATAGTGTAGACCAGACCTATATCTACCTATGTTCTACATCTAGTCATGCCTGTCCTTACAGTTATGTTATGTGCAATGAAATAATATTTTATTTTAAGAAGTTTCAGATTAAAGAGACAACGAGTTTAGAAGATACAAATTTATTAGATAAATGAGTTTTCACTCTTAAAGTCTGCTAATTTGCAGGAGGATGGAGTTGGGGAAGAAATGGTGAGGAATGTGATAATTTCCAAACCCTTTAATTTTAGGTTATTATTCTTTGTTTAGTCTCTCTTTTGTTGGTGCCTTTACTTACTTTGGGGGATATGAAAGTTTCTTTTAGAGCTATTAGGCCCCAAAGCGTTGTGAATCTTATCTTTGGCTGGTAGAGTTTAATAATTTGATCAGTGATTGATTAAAGTTTTGCTATGTATGTGTTGATACAAAACGTATCAGGAGATACACTGTCCTTGACAGACTCCTCAGGTGTATGGGCAGACTTTATGTAGAATCCATGTACAAATTCTATGACAGTGCAGATGGAGTCTATAGGCTCCTGGGAATTCATAAGGACAGACCATCAAATCTTGTGAAGCTTATAAATGTGACATTACTAAAACAAAACAAAAGTTTTTAACATTAACTCCAAAAAAGTCCAGTGCTCTGGCAAAATTTCCAACTAATATTCTATAGTAATGCTAATATATCACATGTATATAATGCTTTCCAAAGGCCTTGTCAAATATCATAACATTACAAACATCCATGCATACAGTCTTAATGGAAACCCTGCTTTATGTGGATGATCAGGTCTCAGACTGACACTGGGAGAAGGAAGCAACATAGTGCTATTTATATAGAGAGGATAGTGGTGGGAATTTGTGGACTATATACAGATGGTGAATTGTGAAGATGTTGTCAAGTCTGAAACATAGGGGGGATATGCAATGAAAGAGGCACAGGATTCTTTGATCTGATTCAATTGATTTAGAGGCAGTTTTGTTCCAAGAGGGAGAACTTGAGGAAGCATTGTGGCTGGTAAGTGGCTCTTTTCTGTAATGAAAGTGCAGTTCATACATATTAAATGTTAAATATAGATTATGGTCTCCTATACTGGGAGTTGCGGCTTGTACTGTAACTGCATACAAAGATGAGATGAGAGTTTGGGTGTTACTCTTTGGGATGCTGGAGTAGAATATTTAATTTCATTTGGTGTTTGAATTTGAATAAACCCCAAAACTCAAAGCAAAACTCAGTCTACAAGCATTAAGAGATTTTTCAGGTTTTGTCTTAAAACCATGCAAAAATTACCGTATGTTATACATTTTCTACCTAAAACAAAAACAAAATTGATATGTTTGCCACAAACTTAGTTTTGCTAAAACTTGGTTTGGATTCACCAAAAGGTTTTCAAAACTTATTTGGGCCAATCTTAGTAATTTTGGATGTGCCCACAAAACAATTTTTGTCCACTATCCCTACACCAAACAAGACCATTTCCTGCTCATTATTATCATGCATTTTAAAACATTTACATACGCATTTCCCCAACATTTTCTGCATCACCTTTGAAAAGCATGAGTTTCAGGGTGCAGTAACTGATGCATTTTTACATATGACGTGTGTGAATAACATTAGATATTCTTTCTTTCTTTCTTTCTTTCTTTCTTTCTTTCTTTCTTTCTTTCTTTCTTTCTTTCTTTCTTGTAAAGACTGTTACTACCACTGGATCATGGTTATGACCTATAGGGCATGTGGTTCCTTTGACATCAAGTTTATTTTTCTAAACCCACAGCTTGATATTCTAGCACTTAATTTCAGAATGCAGCTTAAATCACAGAAGCCATAATATGTCAAATGATCCCACACTTGCAGGGGGAAAACAGTAAGTAATGAAAAAGCTATGATTGCTTTTCTGTCCCTCCAAATGACAGTTATCACCTCAATGACCTGCTCCGGGCAGACCCATCTAAACATGACACACTAAGGGATAACGTCATCTAACAGGGTAGTTACAAAAATCAATACAAAACCCATTTCAAAGATACTCTGTGTAAGAATCCTGGTGTAACGTTCATTTATTGAATAGGCCTGAGGAAAAAAAAGACAACTTTTCTGATATATATGTTTTACCTCCCAAGCAAAGGAATTCTGTAGGTAAGCAATAATTGTATTTTTCAATCTATTACTTAGCCTTGCCAAAGCTCAGCCTAGAATCTAATACGTGGATGACTGCTATAACTCAATTATGAAGCCTAAGCGAGTCCTAGTGCATCTGTAATGCAAAAGGAACACAAGACAAGTGACTGCCCTTCTTTAGTTGGTGGCTCTGTGTGTGATAGTGAGGGAGAAAGAGGCAAGGAGAGGGAGGTATTCTATTTTTCACTAAAGGTTTTGGAGTGTTATAAAGTTATCTTTATCTCATTAATATAAAAAGTATTGCTACATCTATGAAACAAATCCTGGTTCGTGATTGGCTGCTAACTGGTGTCGTTAGATGTTCGGCTGTGTGTATGTGTGTGTGTGTGTGTGTGTGTGTGTGTGTGTGTGTGTGTGTGTGTTCTTCCTGTGTGCTGTCCCAGCTCTGCGCAGATAGCTGGCACAGCAGTTCTCGTGGGAACTGCCCAATGACCACAAAATCTGTTAAGGTGCGAAGGCGCTTGGGCAGGTTTATTGTCAGCAAAGCACAGTCCTAGCTCCCCGGATCAATGCTTACAGTTACACTAGCACGTGCATTTCCATGACAATGGACGCAGGTCAGTCAGTGGCGGTACTTTCCACTGTCCTCATGCCTGGACAAGGACACTCCCTCTGAGATACATTTTTATACACCAATACAAACATGTTACGTATCTCCCTTGATGTATTAGGGTGCCACCCTCTGACGTATTAGGGCGCCACCCATTGCCTTGTACCTGTAGGTCTGATCAAAACACCTCTATCCATCATGCTGTCATCCTGACCTTATCCCTAAGATGGGTCAACACGTTCCTGTTATCTTTGGGGAAGGTGTTTATCGGTGTGTTCTGGTACCATCCTTCTGGAATGTATTTGTGTGAGTGTTTTGTGCCTAGCAACTCTTAGGAATATGTGTTTTTGCAACATCAGCCCTATGCTTGCCAAATTCTGTGAGCAGGGCCTGCCTTTTGCTCACAACTTAACTTTGCTTTATATCAGCAAGGTTTTGATTAGTTTAACCCAGGCCTCAGGCCTCTGATACATGGACTTATGTTTCAGGCTGTCTTCCTACTACATTCCCTCACTTTTTGTCTTTTTATGGGGAGGATGTTTACCCATCGCCCCAGAGAAGCATAATGCATCAACTGAAGATGACCCAGTGGGCTAAACACTGTTATGTGGCCACCTTACTTTACCATTCACAAATTTATGCCCCATTTGTTTCTTAGTTTTCACATTTCCTTGTACGACTAATGAACAGATTTTTTTGGGAATGTTAGGCCTAGGACCATGACTGAGGAATATAGTTTTATGATTGACCCTTAGAGGCACTCTCAAATAATTAACATATATGAGTAATATGGATATGGTGCATATATTTGTAGTGTATGTGGGTGTATATATAAATGGGTATATTTATATAGTATGTATGTGCACATATGACAACACTTTATATTCAAGCATAACAATTCTTTTTCACTTTGGTGTTGTGGTTTGGCCCTTGTGGTACTGCAGATAGCAACACATTTTTATTTGGGTAATTACAGTTACCATTTGTATTATTACTTGTAGTAGGCCGAATGTTTTGAAATACTGGGATAGGCATTATTACAGTGTGTTTTATAGTGCTATGTATATGAGAAGTAAAAGAAATGTAGAGTAGTGACATTACAAATGAGGCCTTTCCATATACATTTTTGTAATTAATTACTACACAGTACTGTTCATCCATGTTATAGGTTACCCTTATTGCTGGTTGTTAACCTTTGGTAAGCTTTACTGGGCAGGAAACAGGAGTAGCTAGGTTTTTTGTTCCATAGGTTGCATTGCTCTGTGATATACCAGTAGCTGACATGGATTCAGTTGGTTTTTTATAGCTGCTGTTTTTTAGATAACCTACTGAATGGACGGTAACCAATTTATTAAATATTGCTATGTTAGGAGTTAGTGTTGGGATGTAGACACTGAACAAGATTGTTTTGAATAGCATGTGCCTTAGTTAGGTTTCAGAGTAGCAGCCGTGTTAGTCTGTATTCGCAAAAAGAAAAGGAGTACTTGTGGCACCTTAGAGACTAACAAATTTATTAGAGCATAAGCTTTCGTGAGCTACATCCGATGAAATGCATCCGATGAAGTGAGCTGTAGCTCACGAAAGCTTATGCTCTAATAAATTTGTTAGTCTCTAAGGTGCCACAAGTACTCCTTTTCTTTTTGCCTTAGTTAGGAATCAGTGTTTCTAACCCAAATTATGACCGGTACTAACAGGGAATTTGTTTATTTAATTTGTAGTTACTGTTCAAAAAAATTTTTTCTACTACTTTGGGGATTTTTTGCCTTTACGTTGTTTGCTGCCATTTGTTTGTTGATTTTTTACCTGTGTGTTGGTTAAACAGTTTAGCAATGTTATGAACATTATAAATGATGTACAACAATAGTACAATACAGTAATACAGCAATAATATAGTTGCTTTTACATAGTAAACAAGCTTAAATTAACTGACAGTGGTTTTTATCTGATTGCCAACTTAATTGTTTATATATGGTAGATTGAGGTTATTTGACCAGTTTTTTATTTATAAAGCACTTTATTTATTTTTTTCTTGATGCTTGGGGGTTCCTTTACTGTAAACCAATATTTGTTGGTGTTTTTGTGGTATAATACTTCCTCAAATGACAATAATATGAGATCTGGAGCAATTTTATCCAGTCAGATCACATATGTAAATGATGCATCCTGACTGTTTGCAGAGTCGATTAATGAAAGCTATTATTAATATATTATTTTGTTTATATTTATTAACAGTTATTCAGAGCTCTAGGTTCTGCACATATTTATATGCCATCTTTCAGGAGGCAAATAAAAGATTTTTCCTGGACCTCTCATATCACCATCTTTTAAACATTAGTAGTGTGTAAACAAATTATGAAAACATTCAGTATCTGTGTAAAAATACATATACTGGGGTTGTTTTGTTTCAGTAAATATCAAGTATTATTGGTCTTCTAAAGAAATTAGTGAGGTTCTGCAACAGCCTTCCATTAGGAGTACTGGGGGCAATGAATCTAACTGGGTTTAAGGTGAAGCTTGAGAAATTTGTAAATGGGATTATATGATGCAGTTGCCTGCAACAGTAGGAAGATGGGCACCATGACTGAAGAGGTCTCTTCCAATCTTATGTCCTATGTTCCTATGAAAACATTGACCTTTATTTCACCTCAATTAGTTCCTGAGTCAATAACCTCTGATATTCTCCTAAAAGGAAGTTAATATGTGCTTGCTATTTCACTTCCCACTATCAGTACACTGTCTACAACACTATGACAGGTTTCAGAGTAGCAGCCATGTTAGTCTGTATCCGCAAAAAAGAAAAGGAGTACTTGTGGCACCTTAGAGATTAACAAATTTATTTGAGCATAAGTTTTCGTGAGCTACAGCTCACTTCATCGGATGCATTCGGAGGAAAATACAGTGAAGAGATTTATATACACACACACAGAGAACATGAAAGAATGGGTTTTATCATACACACTGTAAGGAGAGTGATCACTTAAGATGAGCTATTACCAGCAGGAAGGGGAGGGGGGCAAGGAGGAAAACCTTTTGTGGTGATAATCAAGGTGGGCCATTTCCAGCAGTTAACAAAAACATCTGAGGAACAGTGGAGGATGGGGTGGGGGGGAGAAATAACATGGGGAAATAGTTTTACTTTTTTTACTTCCCCGCTCCTTCCTCCTTCCCCCCCTCCTTCCTGCTGGTAATAGCTCATCTTAAGTGATCACTCTCCTTACACTGTGTATGATAAAACCCATTGTTTCATGTTCTCTGTGTGTGTATATAAATCTCCCCACTGTATTTTCCACCGAATGCATCTGATGAAGTGAGCTGTAGCTCACAAAAGCTTATGCTCAAATAAATTTGTGAGTCTCTAAGGTGCCACAAGTACTCCTTTTCTTTTTTGCGAATACAGACTAACAGGGCTGCTACTCTGAAAACTGTAACAAGAGTGATCAGGTAAGGTGAGCTATTACCATCAGGAGAGCGGGGGGGGGGGCGGGGAAGAAACCTTTTGTAGTGATAATCAAGGTGGGCCATTTCCAGCAGTTGACAAGAACATGTGAGGAATGGCGGGGGGGGGGGGAGGGGGATAAACATGGGGAAATAGTTTTACTTCGTGTAATGGCACATCCATTCCCAGTCTTTATTCAAGCCTAAGTTAATTGTATCCAGTTTGCAAATTAATTCCAATTCAGCAGTCTCTCATTTGAGTCTGATTTTGAAGTTTTTGTTGTTGAAGAATTGCCACTTTTAGGTCTGTAATCAAGTGACCAAAGAGATTGAAGTGTTCTCCTGCTGGTAATAGCTCACCTTACCTGATCACTCTTGTTACAGTGTGTATGGTAACACCCATTGTTTCATGTTCTCTGTGTATATAAATCTTCCCACTGTATGTTCCACTGCATGATACGATGAAGTGAGCTGTAGCTCATGAAAACTTATGCTCAAATAAATTTGTTAGTCTCTAAGGTACCACAAGTACTCCTTTTCTTCTTACAACACTATGGGTTCTCCATTGCTGTCACTCAGGGCATGATTCTACAGACCTTTCTCAGGTTGAGCAGCATGTACTCATCCAAGTTGTTCCGTTGAAGCCATCCTTTGCAGATTATAAATTGGAAGTGGGGTAGGGACTTTGATAGAGAAACAAGAAGAAAAAAGGGCTAAAAATAAAGAAGTGAAATATGTGTAGCTGCAGTGGCAGCAGCAGCAAAGAAGAGGTATACAAGATGCTGAGGGGTGATTGAAACCATCATCACAAGGAACAGTGGTTCCGCTCCAGAACTAGGGAGGTACCTAGTCATCCAACTCTGTGCTTGGAGTATAGCTAGTGAGACAGGAGAGCTCAAGACCAGATGCCCTCTGGTACCAGCTTGGGAAGGGGACCTCCCGAGATGTTTGCTGTATTTCATTCTGAGGAGTCAGACTGTCCAGGGAACAGAGAATTGCTTGGATCCCTAGGTAATGCTGTGACATGACAGTGTTTGTAGAGCAGCAGTGCCACAGGAGGCAGGGTGGCTTTAGCACCAAGCAAGTGTGGTGGAGAAAGATCTGCATGCTGCCTTTGAGTCCAGTATCTTACTTGGCACTGTTGGGTTCCTGGGACACAAAGGAGTGTGTCCTTAGGCAGAGAGAGAGAGAGAGAGAGAGAGGGAGAGAGAACGCTCTTGAGAAGGGATTACAGCTGTCAGTGGAACATGAACAAGTGCTAAAGGAGGGCTAATATCTGTTTTGACAGCATCATGGCTTCATGCAGGAGAAGGCTACATTTGGCTTTGCTGTGGGCACAGAGATAAGAGGTGTTCAACCTACTGCAATACTTGCTGCTGCTCGAGATCTTATTGCTAATAGATACCACTGCTTTACCAGCTGATGCTGAGAAGGATGAATGGTATAATTTGCCATACATTAGAAATCTAGAGATAGATTAGATTGCTATACAGAATTTGTATTAGTATATATACAGAGAACATATACTTATATAGTGGAATATATACTAACCTCTGGGATATCAGAGTCATGAGTACAGATTTAAAAATAATCCCAGGGACAGGCACTATGAATCATCAGAATTTGTCTTTTGCAGAGGAAGAACATGTAAAGAAATATATAAAATTTGGTACAATTTGGTGAATTCTAAAGTAAAAAATATCATTCACCCAAAAGTATTTTAACACACCTTAACTGTTCTAATTTCAGTGTTCACTGTTCACAGAAGAAACAGGCATGATATATAGGTGTGTGTAACCACTAGAAAAGGATGGACATTTTTGCAGGAGTAAATTTAGAGTACCCAATAGAACTTGCTGGGAATTTATTGGCAAAACTTCCTACATCAGAAAACATGGATTTGTTGAAACCAAACTTTTTTCAGGAAAGGGGCAATTTTAATGAATTTCTTTAAAAAAAATTTTGAAATGAAAAGTTCCATTTTTAAGTTTGCAATGATTTTTCATTTAGCAGTTTAAGTTAAGCTAACTTATAAGGGGAGAGAGAGAGGGAGAGAGAGGGAGTCAAAAGCAAAATAAAATGTTTCAGAGTTATCAAAATGAACTGTTTTCATTTACACAAACTAATTTTTTTTTCATATTTTCAGTCGCAAAATATTAAGTTTTTATTCTGATTAAGGACACGGATTTTTTTGGAAATCTCAAAAATTTACATGGGACAGGAAAATTGCCACTTTTAGGTCTGTAATCGAGTGATCAAAGAGATTGAAGTGTTTTCTGACTGGTTTTTGAATGTTATAATTCTTGACGTCTCATTTGTGTCCATTTATTCTTTTATGTAGAGACTGTCCAGTTTGGCCAATGTATATGGCAGAGGGGCCTTGCTGGCACATGATGGCATATATCACATTGGTAGATGTGCAACTGAACGAGCCTCTGATAGTATGGCTGAGGTGATTAGGCCCTATGATGGTGTCCCCTGAATAGATATGTGGACAGAGCTGGCAGTGGGCTTTGTTGCAAAGATAGGTTCCTGGGTTAGTGATTTTGTTGTGTGGTGTGTGGTTGCTCGTGAGTATTTGCTTCAGGTTGGGGGGCTGTCTGTAAACAAGGACTGGCCTGTCTCCCAAGATCTGTGAGAGTGAGGGATAGGTTGTAGATCCTTGATGATGCATTGGAAAGGTTTTAGTTGAGGGCTGAAGGTGATGGCTAGTGGCGTTCTGTTATTTTATTTGTTGGGCCTGTCCTTTAGTAGGAAACGTCTGGCTCTGTCAATCTGTTTCTTCACTTCAGCAGGTGGGTACTGTAGTTGTAAGAACGCTTGATAGAGAGATCTTGTAGGTGTTTGTCTCTGTCTGAGGGTTTGGAGCGAATGCAGTTGTATCGTAGAGCTTGGCTGTAGACAATGGATCATGTGGTGTGGTCTGGATGAAAGCTGGAGGCATGTAGGTAGGCATAGCAGTCAGTAGGTTTCCGGTATAGGGTGGTGTTTATGTGCTCGTTCACCTGCACATCTCCCAATGTGATATATGCCATCATGTGCCAACAATGCCCCTCTGCCATGTACATTGGACAAACTGGACAGTCTCTATGTAAAAGAATGAATGGACACAAATCAGACGTCAAGAATTATAACATTCAAAAACCAGTTGGAGAACACTTCAATCTCTTTGGTCACTCGATTACAGACCTAAAAGTGGCAATTTTTCAACAACAAAAACTTCAAAAAAAGACTCCATGAGAGACTGCTGAATTGGAATTAATTTGCAAGCTGGATACAATTAACTTAGGCTTGAATAAAGACTGGGAGTGGATGGGTCATTACACAAAGTAAAACTATTTCCCCATGTTTATTTCCTCCCCTACTGTTCCTCACACGTTCTTGTCAGCTGCTGGAAATGGCCCACCTTGATTATCACTACAAAAGGTTCCCCCCCCAACCCCGTTCTCCTGCTGATAAGAGGAGCTCACCTTACCTGATCACTTTTGTCACAATGTGTATGGTAACACCCATTGTTTCTTGTTCTCTGTGTGTGTATATAAATCTCCCCACTGTATTTTCCACTGAATGCATCCGATGAAGTGAGCTGTAGCTCACGAAAGCTTATGCTCAAATAAATTTGTTACTCTTTAAGGTGCCACAAGTACTCCTTTTCTTTTTGCGGATACAGACTAACACGGCTGCTACTCTGAAACCTGTCATTATGGGGGAAGAAGACAACAAGAAAGAACATGGAAGACCAGATACTGGTCAGATACAGATACAGATATTTTTTATACTGAAAAGATTCTATCAACAAAAGATTGAACAGAAAATAACTGGAACTCCAAGACCTATGAACCTGTGCCATGGACTAAGGAGTGACAAAAAATACTGGGCACTTCCAATTGTGAAAATGGGAAAAGTTGCTGAGAAGTGAAGTGAATTTCTCTTTGCTGGTTTTTCTCTATGTCCAGTGACTCTCTGGTGCTCTGTAGATCAGCTGCTTCTTTGTATGCAAAATAAAGTTCTGTGCCAACTGAAATGGAATTGTCTGAATTAGAAGTTCCTGTAAAACAAGATCAATAAACTCTTGAGTATACTGTACCGTAATTGTGTTCTGTGTTTTCCTCTCAAGGTGTAAACTGCTTGAGAAATCTGTTTGGACTGGTCGTGTCTATTGAACTTTTATTTTTCTGTGAAGCCTGAAAAAGTGGTTATTGTGAAAGAGTATCCCACACTCTTCAAAGCTACAGTGTAGTATGGAGAAGGGAAGAGAATTTGAGTCATGCTGAAGAACCCTAGTTTCACACCTGCCTCTCCTTCCCAAAAATGATTGTTTGATTAACATTGGAGATGTTCTGGGAGCTGTTCTTTAACAAAATATCAATTATATATTAAATATCTGTGTGTTCTGGAGGAGTTACAATAGTCACTTTTTGTTAACATATTAAATCAGATTATTAATAACAATTTCTGTAATTTTCAGAATATAGCGAGCATTTGGTGAAGTGAGTGAATTCATGGCTTATTTAATATTATGTGCCAATTGGTTTAGGGAACAAGATCTATATAATGATGTATGTTTTTAAGGATTTTTTAAAGAAAAATAGGACAATTTGGAAAATTAGTGAAATAATAAACCAGAAGATCAGCACATTGGTTAATTGAGTGCCTCAGCCCCATAGCTGCTTGGTTTTTTACATAGCTCAGTTGGGTCATAAGTTACCTTTCTGCTTTAGAACTATACCTTCCTGTATCTAAATGCAGCTTCCTTCCTTCCTGGTGCCTTCTTTTCAGCTTCCAATCCCTTGCTCTGGGCAACTATGTCTTTCTACTGCCATGAAACTCTTGGACATCCTCCCACATCTACTCCTTAGGTATGAGAAGAGCAGATTTTTTGGATCACTGGTAATTAGAAAAATGTTTGGGGTCAAGCCAAAATCAATTTTTAAAAAACATTTTCTGTGAATTGAAGTCTAATAAAATTTCAAATGAAAATGTTTCTTCAATCCAAAATTTTAGTTTGCATTTTTTATTTAAAAAAATATTAAAGGACATTTTGAAATGAAAAGTTTTGAACTGAAACAATTTGTTTGAAAAATGTCAAAATGAAACATTGAATTTTGATTCATAATTTTTTTATGTTGCCTTTTTATTTTGACTGAAAAAATTTGGTGAAACCTCATAATGTACAAAATGTTTTGATATTGCCAAATCTGCAATTTTGGATAGAAAAAAGTTTCAGACAAAAATTTTTGCCCAACACTAATCCTCAAAGCAAGTGGGGGTGGGGGGAATCCTTCCTAACTCGAGTGTCCAATCTTCCTGTTATTTAAATCAACCGAAGTTTCACCATTGGGGATAGCGGGAGCAGAATCGTTCCCTACTGTAATAGTAAATCTCATCATATACTCCACAGTTACGTAAATTATGGAAACTGAACTAGAAGAATTACTGTGAACAAAATGGGAAATCTGACAAATAAAAGCACATCTCTACTCCACATTTTGGTAACCATTGTTTCATTGGGGACCATGTGAATGCCCTCCTTGTAGACATCCATGAACAACTGAGTTTTGCACTTACTGTCACAGATTACCACAGGACTGGAGGACTCTTTAATTAAGTCGTTCAGTTTCTCAAACTCCTTATTAAGATTTCCATCCTATGACCATTGAACAGCTTTGCCCTGAGGTACTCTGAGGATGCTGATTCTAGATTAGGCACAACTTTCCCTACATAGTTCACCAATCCAAGGAATCTTTGTACCCCTTCCTTGTATGTTGGGGCAGGCATGTTGGTGATGAACTCCATCCCACCATGACCTACCTGTATACCTTGCTTTGTAAACTTCTCTTCCAGATATGTTGTTTCTGTTACACAGAATTTACATTCTTGTTTCTTTAGCTTTAGCCCAGCTGCTCTGGTTCTTTCCAAAGCTGCTCAGAGCCTCTGATCGTGGTCTTCTATTGTTTTTCCCCAGATCAAAACACCATCTTTTTAAAGCTCCGTATCTTTTATACCATCAAAAATGTTGTATTTTCCTGTGAGACACCTCAGATGGCAGTGTCTGCAGAAACAGTGTCTCCAAGGGGGTTAGTGCATGTGCACAAGTGTGTGCTCTGCTTTTCTAAGGGCACCTGACAGAGCCCAGCTGATACATCAGTCTAGAAAAATATTTGACATCAGCACCCCCCAAATTTCTCCATTTGTAGGTAGTGGGAAATGATCCTTTATTACACAGCTATTTTCATTCTTTTGGGCTATACACAAATAGATTGTTCTGTCTTTTTTTTCTACAATGGCTAGTGAGTATACCCACTCTGTTGGTTCTTCTACTCACACAATGATTCCCAGAGCAATGAACCTATCCAGCTAATCTTTTAGCCCCTGCCTCAGGGTGAGGGGAACTTTCCTGGGTCATGAATCATGGGATGGTTGGATCTCTTCAGCTCTATTTTGTACTCTATTGAGAGCTTCCTTATTCCTTGGAAGTCATCCTGAAACTCTTCCTCAGTTGTTTTGGCCCCTCCAAAGAGTGCACCCTTTTGATGAGACCAAGGGCTTGACTTGCTTTTAACCCAATAATGAGGGCTCTTTCCCCTGGTATTATTACAAATTGTATCTTTTCCAGTTTGTTATTTACCTATTCCGTTTAGTTCACATATGCTTAAGCAGCTCACTACTGTAAACCTGGAGCTTTTATCCTCCAATATCCATGGCTTGTCCTTTAGTGCTAAGAACACTGTTTCTGGCAAAATATTGCTTGCCTACCAGTATCCAATTTAAAATTAACAATTATCCCATTTCCTTTCAGATTGACTGTCCATTCATCGTTTGCTGCAATGTTGGCCTATTAAGAATTCATCTGAGCAACTGGTGCTGTCATTGTCCTCTTTGTCCATTCTGTGCACACTTGGCAGGTGATTTAAAACTCTTGCAAAGTGATGCAATCCACTGCATTTCTTACATCTTTCCCTATGTGCTGGGCATTGTCTTGGCTTTTGCTTTGCCACAGTGTGCATAGTTCCATGTGCTGTTTTTGGTGGACTCCAACTTTTGAGATCTGCATCTCCATTTGATCCCTTTTCTTGTAGTATTTTGGATGCTCTGTCATGTCTATTGTGTCAAGGCCCTGTCAACTCTCCATAAACTTACTTCTGGACTGGGTCACTTCTTTTTCTTGGCAAATTCTAACTGCTTTGTCAACAGTTAATTTTGGTCTTCCCATATTCTCTCTCAGAGTGTTTTGTCCCAGATCCAAAACATGATCTGGACTCTTATTAGGGACACTGTTAGTTCACCAAAATTGCATGCTTTGCTCTTCAGCCTTGAATCAATCATAAATTCTTTTGTAGATTCCTCTTTGTTTTTGTACTTTCTGTTCAAAAACTTCATCATATATTTCATCTTTCTATGTAGTGCACATTTCTGTAATAGAGTTTCATAGTTAGGCCCTTTACCTGAGTTAACTGAAAACTGTTAAATATACCAGGTGCTCCAGAACCAGCTGTTGTCAGAAAGAAGGGTACCTTCTGATTGTCTTCCTTCTTGCTGGCATTCATTGCGCATACAGAATGAAGTACTGTTTAAACCTTCCACAGTTGTTTCCCACATTTCCAGAGAGTTTCAGCTCTGATGGGGCCTTTAACTGTTTCATTCCTCCACTCTCAGGATATGGCCTGATTTCCCATTTATTCCTGGTACTGTTCAGTGTTTAAGGTGTTTGCAAGAGCTCTGTTTTATTCTGTGTCCCATGCCAACTGGCTGTGCATAAAAACAATAGCTTCACATTGCCCTGCCCAGCCTTTCTGTCTAGGAATCTCTGCCCTTAGAGGCATAGTCCACAATATCACAATCATAACTCTACAATAAACAGCTACAACATTTCATACCTCCAGAGTTGAGTACTCTGCCCTATCTTCTAACTTACTGCCTCTCACTTCCCACAATAATGTTCTAGAAAATACCCTATAATTTTTAGAGAGCTATTGAATTGCCTTCCATGAAATTGCATAAAAATGCAGCCCCCACAATGTACCTTACTAATACTAGGGGAAGTGTGGCAAGAATATTAATTGCTACATGTATGGTTTACACTGTTTTCATAATGAGAACCACATTTTCATCACTGAAGGATATCTGAGGTGAACTGCGCAGTAAGCACCACATCAGTGAAGTCAATACAGTTCTATGGATGTATGTCCAAACAAGACAAAATTTGTCCCATAGAATGAAAGTCCGAAAGAGAAACAGAGAATGTTAAATGCCCAGGAACTCCCTAATCAAAGGAAGAAGCTAAACAACCAGTAGAACTGAAACCAGATGCAGTGAAACATGAGTAGTTTGGTGGTGGTCTCTGCCTCAATGTTTATGCGTAGGAAAATCCTGAGAGATTTTAAGTATTAGAATAGCATCTGGCCCATATTTATAAGTTGCAAATAGGGACTAATTTAAATTACAACTGTGTATTTGCACTTTTGCCCTTTTTGGTGAAAAGTAGGTGCTACTTTATCATACCTTATAATCTTATTAAAGGTTTCAGAGTAGCAGCCGTGTTAGTCTGTATTCGCAAAAAGAAAAGGAGTACTTGTGGCACCTTAGAGACTAACAAATTTATTAGAGCATAAGCTTTCGTAGCTCACGAAAACTTATGCTCTAATAAATTTGTTAGTCTCTAAGGTGCCACAAGTACTCCTTTTCTTTTTGCGAATCTTATTAAAGTGACCACAGATCAAATTTTTCATAGTTTAAACTGCAGTTTAAATTGCAGTAGTGCCATTTAAATTTTTGGAAGGACAGAATATTCACCTGTGAAGCCCATGTAGGAAGTTTGTAACTGACTTAATCCAAGAACTGTATAAAACATTAACATTTCCTGTGTGTAATCTCTGTAAATGTGGATGGGTTGCACATTGCCATCATATTACACACCAATATTTTAGCATGGCCTGTTCATAAATGAGAGTCAACCAAGTCAGATCAGGTCACAGTGTTAACTACACTGTATCTTAAGAGAAACTCAATCAGACCCAACCAAACTTTTTATAAGGCATCACAAATCATTCTGTATTAGCATCACATGGATTATTTATGAAAATGCTATTGCTTGTCTGACAACCTAGGTGACATTACCTCTGGAGGATGAGCATCACCATGGCAAAACAGACATGTCACTATTCGACATTAGTCTACTGTAACTAATTTATAAGGCTGTCCTGTAATTTGTTTTGATCAGGCATTCTGAATCTAGTTGAAGGGGATGAAGGCGGGGGGTGGGGGGTGGGGACGAAGAAAGAAAATCCAATATTATTAACAAGAAAATTTAGAATTGTAAAAAATACAGCAAAGAAAAATGGTTTTATAGGCTTTTTCAGCAACTTCTACCTTTACACACAGACATATGCTAGCATCTCTAATGCAGTGGTGCTCAATTAGCTGTGAAGATTGGAAAACTTTGACTATTATAACCTTTTGCCTCTTCCCTTTGGAACTTTTACAGATAGAATTAATTGGACTTTACTTTGTACTTAGGAGCCAAAATAGCCAGGTGACAGGTGCATAGGAAATGCATAAATAGAAGAGAGGTAGGCAGACCTAGAGTGATATATAAAAAAGAATTAATCATCAACAGATGGATAATTTTCATGTGATTATGCTCCTTTCTGTGGATAAAGACATCTAACTTATTAATATTTTGGGCTCCAATAATGTTGAGAGAACCCACTCAAAATCGGGGGCCCATTGTATGGGGCATTGTGCAAACATAAAATAGAGAACAGATTCTTCTCCAAAGAACGTATAATTGAAATAGAGAGAAGATGTGACAGGCAGATGCAGAATACAATAGAGGGGAGGGAAGGGAAGAACCCAAGGGAAGAAGGCTGCAATATTATCTAAGTCTACTTTGCTTTTTTTGTGTGTGTTATACAGCTACACTGATACTTCACTCAGTATGAAGCAGAATAATTAATTCATTATTGTCTGCCAAACTGGTATCATTTGGATGGCACGAATCTCAGCTTCAGTCAAGTCTGCTGTAAAATCAAATGCATTCTGATACTGTTTCTGCTTTCGTAGTCATGTCTATTGTCATGTGAGTGCCATGCTGTAATCTCTAGCTGCTAAAGACAGGTCTTGTGTGTCAGTTTTTAAAAATATGGACAAAGTTGAGTGGAGGAGGAAGGGAAGGGATAACAGGAAGAAAATCACTGCTATTATTTCATTTGTCTGTATTAGCACTCTGGGAAATTATAAGAAGGTATTTTCTGCCAAAATAATTATTATATAACACAGCAGACAGTTTGAGGTGGAGGGTGTGAGTTTCTGTCATAGTGAGTTAGTATCATTTTACTTGGTTAAACAAACCAGTTTCTATGATAAATTGCTTCCCGATTTCAGTAGGCAAAGTTCTTTTCTGTATCACATGTGTTTTCCCATATGTAGTGTTCTTCACTCCTCCATGGAGGCAGAGGGCATAGTCTTTTCTTCCGCTTCAGTGAAGTATTCACTTGCATTTTCTCACCACATGTCCATAGCACAGATCATCCCCTTCTGTTTTTTCTCTTTTCATTTCAGTGTCAGTCAATTCAGTCTGGACCTAACATGTTTTCTGTTGCAGCTTGCAGACATTTTTAAAGAAGTAACCAACAGTAACTTTGGTGGGGTAACATTACATTTCAGCCTCTGTGAATAAAATTTATACTTTTAACTCCTAGCAATAAAGCCTAACAATATTCTCAGTTCAATTACTGTCAGTGACAGGCATGCTGGGAACTTCTAGCATGAAAATGTTAAAGAGCAAACCAGCTATTTCTGTGAGTTCAATTAGTAACTGAATCCAACATTTTTTGTTAGAATACCATGCAAAAGTACCTTGTCTTAAACCAGTAACTGTCAGCGATACCTCTAATATCCAAAGTTTAAATGTGCTTTCCGAACAATTACATAATATAAAATTCCCAAATATCAACATTTGATTTATTCAAATGTTACCATGGAAGTCCTGGACTTTAATCTCTTACCAAGAAGCCTACATTTGGCCTCCAGGACCTCTCTGCTACCTTTCCCTATGTCATTGGTACCTACATGTACCACAACCACCAGCTCCTCAGAAGAGGTGAATATGCTCAATTTTTTAAGAACTAGTCTCATACTACATCACCTGCCTCAAACTTTTTAGCGCCCTCTTACTACATTGACATTTTACTATTGGTCAGAAGCAAAGTAGTAGCAACAGCATATTCCACATTAGCACTTTTATTTTTAAGGTTTTCTTTGTTTATTGCCTTTTGCTTATGTCAGTATGCTAGCAAAACTGCACCAGAAGAAAAGATTTTATCAGCTTTTCTCTCAAGCAAAACAGTTGCCATGATTCCTTTATAATAAGTCTTTCCAGCCAAAGTTCTGCTTCTTTGCATGTTTTGTGGTCTTCAACCACAGTACTGCATATATAACAGTAGATATGTTATATATATGTAAAATGTGATACCGTCCATATAGTAATATATGTATACATATAATAACTAGCTTTGATAGCAAATAGGAGAGTTTTGCGAGAAAGTTCTCTAGGTGATGGAGGAGCAACTATGTGATCCTTGGGGTGAGTTTGTTGTCAGTAGTTGGTTGCTTTGTTGTGTCCATGCTTCTTGGCTGTTCTATATAGCCTGGTCTATTTGGGAAAGGTTGTGTGCTAAGCCAAAAAGCCTGCTAGGCAAGGATGAGTGATTCTTAACAAGGCTTTGATCCCTAATCCCTGTAGGTTCCATTAATTGTTACTCTGGTGTGTGTGTGTGCATGTGTGTGTGTGTGTGTGTGTGTAGGGCTATTCAGGAAGAACAGGGGTTTTAAAAGACAGCTTCTAAGCTACCAGAGGTGCTAGCTAACAGGAGCAGCTAACAGGGAAGTTTTGCGAGAGAGTTTAGAGAAGGAACATGAGAGCCAAATACATCTAGCATTTTTGAAACTTTGGCCAGTAACCCATGCAAATTCCACTGCCTCCAAAAAACCCACAAACAAAACAAAAGAAAAGCTTCAGGAGTAAAAAGAATGCTGGCAGAAGTCCAGCAGCAGTTTAGTGTACTGAATGCAGCATGTATCTTGTGGACAGGTGGCATATAGGTGCAAGGATCTCATGGCCCTCAGAGATGGAGTATTGTCTTGAGACCAGAGTGGCTCTTAAAGAGTGGCTGAACTGGAGGAGCTAAGGGAGACAGAGAGGTACATAGATGAGACTTTCCAGGACAAAGTAGAGTGGTCTGACCCGAGTATGACAGCCTCTATGCTGTAGAGGAGGATAAAAGTCTTGGGGAAGGAGAACATCGAACTGGGAGAGAGGGAAATGATCCTATAGTTTGGACCCTCCTTCCACATGATGTCATGGTATCCTCTCATACTGAGGATATCCTTCTCGGGGAGGGAATCCCAGTTATTAGAAAGAAATGGGTAATTGTAATGGGTGATTCAATCATTAGAAATATAGATAGCTGGGTTTGTGATGACTGTGAGACTGTATTATGAACTGCTTGTCGGGTGCGAAGGTTACAGATCTCCCGAGACATCTAGATAGACTTATGTGCAGTGTTGGTGAGGAGCTGGTGGTTGTGGTACACGTAGGTACCAATGACATAGGGAAAGGTAGCAGAGAGGTCCTGGAGGCCAAATGTAGGCTTCTTGGTAAGAGATTAAAGTCCAGGACTTCCATGGTAGCATTCTCTGAAATGTTTCCAGTTCCATGCACAAGGCCAGTTAGAAAGGCAGATCTGCAGGGTCTGAATATAAGGATGAGACAATGGTATAGGAAAGAGAGTTTTAGATTTATTAGGAACTGGGGATCATAAACTCTGGTAAGTCATGTATAAAAGTATAATTAGGCAGATCAAAAAAAGAATTTGAAGAGCAACTAACAAAGGACTCAAGGACTAAGAGTAAAAAAGGTTTTAAGTACATCAGAAGCAGGAAGCTTGCCAAACAATCAGTGTTGTCACTAGTTGATTGAGCTAAAGGAGCACTCAAGGAAGATGAGGCCATTGTGGAGAAGCTGAATGAATTCTTTGCATCAGTCTTCACTGCAGAAGATGTGAGGGAGATTCACACACCTAAGCCATTCTTAGATGACAAATCTGAAGAACTGTTCCAGACTGAGTTGTCAGTAAAAAAAGGTTTTGGATCAAATTGGTAAACTGAACAGTAATATTTCACCAGGACTAGATGGTATTCACAAAAGAGTTCTGAAGGAACTCAAATATGAAATTGCTGAACCACTAACTATGTTATGTAACTATCATTTAAATCAACTTTGGTACCAGATGACTGGAGGATAGCTAATGTGACACCAATTTTTAAAAAAGGCTCCAGTGGTGATCCTGGCAATTACAGGCCAATAATCCTAACTTCAGGCAAATTGGTTGAAACTATAGTAAAGAACAGAATTATCAGATACATAGATGAAGACAATTTGTTGGGGAAGAGTCAACACAGCTTTTGTAAAGGGAAATCATTGTACACCAATCTGTCTGAATTCTTTGAGGGATCAACAAACATGTGTAGAAGGGTGATCCAGTGGAAATAAGACTAACCAAACTAAGTATGCATGGGATAAGAGGGAAGGTCTGCTCATGGATCATGTTAAAAGACGGGAAACAAAGGATAGGAATAAATGATCAGTTTTCAGAATGCAGAGAGGCAAATAGTGGAGTCCCCCAAGGATCAGTACTGACAGCCTGTGCAGATGTTACTCAGTTACTCAAGATAGTTAAGTCCAAAGTAGACTGCAAAGAGTTACAAAGGGATCTGACAAAACTGGGTGACTATGCAACAAAATGGAAGATGAAATTCAGTGTTGATAAATGCAAAGTAATGCAAATTGGAAAACATAATCCCAACTATAGGTATAAAATGATAGGATCTAAATTAGCTGTTACCACTTAAGAAAGAAATTTTGGTGTCACCATGGATAGGTCGCTGAAAATATCTGCTCAATGTACTGCGGCAGTCAAAAAAGCTAACAGAACGTTAGAAACCATTAGGAAAGGGATGGGTAATAAGACAGTAAATATCATAAATCCACCATATAAATATGAAAACAGCATGCAGTTCTGGTTGCCCTATCTCAAAAAAGATGTACGAGAAATATAGATAGCTGGGTTTGTGATGACTGTGAGACTGTATTATGAACTGCTTGATTTACAATTTAGTAACCAGGATACTGTGTGTTCCCACATTGTGAACTTGTCTGATCCAGTGGAAGAGGAGGACTAGTACCTTTAAGGATGTGATTGTGCGGTGATGGGGCTACTTACCTGGGGGAGGGGGAGTTCAATGCTTGGAAGGAGTGAGGGCCTAAATGATAAGCTATGTATTTATGAATTCAATTATGATTAATTAATTGGAGGGGGGATGAATCACAGTTTAGATTCATATAAAGAAGTTATTGAAGTGTGAATTGCTTACCTAACTGTATAGAGAAATAATATTTGCTTAGTAATGTATAATTGCTCCAGATCAGGTTTTTAGCTTTATTATCTCAAATCAGGATTGTATGCATCCGATGAAGTGAGCTGTAGCTCACGAAAGCTTATGCTCTAATAAATTTGTTAGTCTCTAAGGTGCCACAAGTACTCCTTTTCTTTTTACAAAGAAAGGAGGCTCACAGGATTGTGGGGCAATTTTGCGGATTCCCAGAACAGGAGTCAAGTGGGGCTGTGTCTCCACCTCAAAGCAATAGGGTTCAAAACCTGGTCATGGCTTGACATGAGCTCAGACCCTCCAGCCGTGCATGGTCCTAGGACCCTAGGTCTAAGCCTGAGTCTGAGAGATTTGTATGTAGATGAAAGGGAGGTTTGGGCTCAAGCCCAGGATTACACTGTAATGTAGAGATACACATAGTTACTTGGGTCATGCCTTTTACCATTTTAAAAATTTTCACGACATTAGCTTTCTTCCAGTTTTCTGGAACTTCCCCAGTGTTCCAAGACTTATTGAAAATTAATATTAATAGTCAAAAGAGCTCCTTGGCTCTTTTAAAACTCTCAAATACAAGTTATCTGGACTTGCTGATTTAAAAATATCTAACTTTGGTAGCTGCTGTTTAACATCCTCCTGATTTCCTGTTGGCACTGAAATTATTTTACCATCATCATATGATATGACTACATAATCTGTTTTCCCACAATACAAAGCAGAAATATTTATTGAACAATTCTGTCTTTTCTGCATTATTATTAACAGTTCTTTCATTTTTATCTCATAATGGACCAATACCATTATTAGGGTTCCTTTTGTTTCTGATATACTTAAAAATGCCTTCTTATTGTCCTTAACTTTGCTACCCATAGATTTCTCCTTGCCTCCTCTTGCTTCCTTTATCAATTTTCTATAATTTCTAGATGAAAAGTTAAATAAAAATATATACATTGTAAAGTTGTTGAAAGAATAACTGTTTATGGTCTTCACAAAATCCATAAACAGTTTTGTTTTTATAAAAGTCTTTCAAACCCTTCACTTTTGGAAATGTTGAAGAATGCATACAGCATGATTCAGTAAAAGTATTGAGCATATTTTAATAAAACATGCTTATAGCATGGCATGATTTACAATTGTCTACCTTGTATATGACATTTACATTTTCATAGCTTCTGTTTACAGAAGATTTCACAAACCTACTATGTTCATACAAAATGAAGTAAGATACAATTTTATCACAAGTCTGACTAAGAAAAAAAAGAACCTCTTCATTTATGATGCTATTTAATAAGCATATAAGAAAAAGCTGTCAAGATGATAACATCTACAAATAAAAAACTAGCACATTCCCACACTTTAACTTGAGGCTCTTTTCTGGAATCCCTAAAACGCAATTTCATATAAAAAGATGGGTCATCTGAGTGTTTTCATTAACTAAATAGCATTACAACAAACTACCCAAGGAGATTCTGAGTATAATTGAATGCACTGGATTTTTTAATTTAGGCTGAGTGAGAAATGAAATCCAGAGACTTCAAGTTAGTTATTTTTTTTTACACACTGGCTTCTACTCAGTTACCCAAGGGGAAAACTTCTGATACCAGTCTGAGGGTACATCTAAAATGCACATTCCTTACTGTGGCATGTAGGATACATAGATTTCATGCCACCCCAGCATGGGTATAAACAGTTCTGTAGAAAGTAGGGCACTGCTTAGGTGAGTAAAGACATGCAAGAACCCTGTGTGTATATACCCTACATGGCTGACTTCATGCCCAAGACAAGCATCCCTGTCTACACTTTTAATACATTTTTAATAGTGTAGTGTCCTGCTGCCTCCCTGCTGCTGGTGTCTTTCCCTGATGCAGGAAAAAAGTTCCAGCACTGGGGAAAGGCCCTGGCATGGGTGAGGCAGGGAGGACAGCTTCCAGAGGCTTCCAGAGTTCCCTGCTTCTGGAGCCATTCCCTAAAGACTGTGGCAGCGGGGGAAGTTTCTGGAGCCTTTCTCTACTGCTTCCCAGTGCCAGAGCCTTTCACTGACATGCATAGCTAAGATACACACTGCAGTGTGGATGCAGCCTGCTTTTCACTGTGGTGTGTAGCTACATATACCCTACATGCTGTCACCAGTGATGTGCAGTTTAGACGTAGCCTAAGTGAGTATCCTCATGGTGCTCTGAGACTATAGTACAAAAAAATTGCCATCCCAGATCAGACCAGTGATCTATCTAGATCAGTATCCTGTCACTGATAGTAGGTAGAACCAGATTTTTCAGAAAAATGTGTATGAAATGCAATAATGATCTATTGATCAATGAGTTTCAATGATTATTTTATGCCCTGTGCAAAAATATTTTTAAATCTGTTTTTCCTTGTTCCATTTAAAATCCTTTTATAGGTTGAAAATCTCTCCAAATATCCCCTTGTTTTTGTATTATGGGAGGTAAATAGAAGTGCCCAATTTACCTTCCCTCTACCATTCTTTATTTTGTATATTCTATCATGTCCCCTCTTATTCATCTTCTCTCTAAACCAAGTTCATCCTCCTGTCCCATTGTTTTGATCATATCAGACCCATTTTTCAGTAGCTCTGCTGGCTTCCCCTTTTCTACTACATCAAATATAAGCTTCTTGTCCTTACTTTTCAGCTATTTGTTACTTAACCCCTTGCTATTTATCCTCTTTTACATCTTATTGTATCCCCTCCTTTCCTCCACATTATCAGGACATCAGTTAACTCTTGACCACTTCTGCTGAAAATGCCCAGGGACTTTCTTCCCTAATGCCTCTTATAGGTGCAACACCCTCTCTGAACTAATCCATGCAGCCAATCCCTGGACTTCCTTCAAATACTTCTTCAACACACACTATCACTGTGATGCCAATGAGATATTGCCAGCTGATAATGCATATTTAGGTGGCCATTAGGGATTACTAATATTATTAATATTTATATTTGAAAAAAAGGAAATTGCTAACTGTGCACATAGCCAACCTATATAATCATGAATTTCTGTTCCTTTTGCCTCCTCCCCCCATTGTTGTTTGTAACTTGTTGCATCTTATCATGACTTAGATAGGGGTGTTTGGTCATTCAGGGTGAATGGTGCTAAACCACATCTATATTAGCCCAGCTGTATAGTGTGGCTGATGGAAGGCAAGTTGAAGTACCATTTTCCACCATTGGAGGCTGCAGTATGCTGGCCTGTTATCAGGACTGTATATAGCAGTGACTCTAAACCTTTCCAGGCTACTGTACCCCTTTCAGGAGTCTGATTTGTCTTGCGTACCCCCAAGTTACACCTCACTTAAAAACTATTTGCTTACAAAATCAGACATAAAAATACAAAAGTGACACAGCACACTATTACTGAAAAATTGCTTACTTTCCCATTTTTAGCATATAATTATAAAATATATCAGCTGGAATATAAATAGTGTACTGACATTTCAGTGTATAGTATATAGAGCAATATAAACAAATCATTGTCTGTATGAAATTTTAGTTTGTACTGACTTCACCCGTGCTTTCTATGTAGTCTGTTGTAAAACTAGGCAAATATCTAGATGAGTTGATGTACCGCCTGGAAGACCTCTGTGTGCCCTCAGGGATACACGTACCCCTGGTTGAGAATCACTGGTATATAGACTGCAGGTAGGAGAGGGAAGAGTCATAGCCTTCTGTGGTGCTATTTCAGTCCAGGCCCACAGAGGCAGAGTATAGCACATGCTCCTTTCTGCCTCTGCTCTTGCTTTTTAAGATCCCGCAACAAATGTGTGTGGGGGGGAGGGACTTCTGAACCTAGTGGTGATGGGGGTGTTCTGAATCTGTGTGCAGGTTGTTCTGAGCTTGGCAGTATTGGGGGAGGGGAGATGATTCAGAGCTGAGACTGTGGCTCTCAGAGGTGGAGGGTTAAGTAGGAGAGAAGAGCATAGGGACGGTGTGTGTATCTCAGCAGATGGGAATTGGGCTGGAGGAAGTTCAGGTGAACTGGGGAGGTACTGAGCCAGGCGGGGGTAGGCTTGGGTTGCTAGGGTTTAGTGAAAGGGGAGAATGGAGTTCACTGGGGAATGAGGTAGTGGGGAAGGGTCTGTGGGGGTTAGGTAGGCTCAGAGGGAGGTTGGGACTAGTAGAGGACAGACAGAGGGATAAGGCTGTTTGCTCCCACCATGCCCTTTACTGTAAATTGTCCCAGTTTTTCATTCTAAAGGGGGATAGGGAGGGAAAGGAAAGAGGCTGCCCCTTTTTCTTCTCACTTCTCCACCAGTCTCCTTTATCCACCAGAAAAACCCTTCCCTTAATACCCACAGTCCCAATGTCAACATTTTCACTTTGTAAATGTGATCAACCTGCAAGGGTTCAGGGACTCAGATTGGTATTTGCTTATATTGGTATATCACCACTTTATTCAGGCATCAGCGGAATGAATTTGGACTGAATATAGCCCACGTCCTCCAAGGGGAAGTCACTGGAGTGCTGTATGACCTCAGAGGTCCATCTATACAGAGCCCCTTGCAGGAATGGGGCTCTAGATTGTAAGCTTTTCAGGGCAGGGACTGTTTATGTATTTATGTATTTGTACTGCACCCAGCACCGTGAAAAATTCAGACTAGAAATAAGGCACACATAGTTGGAGTGATCCCAAGTTCTAGCACTGATATATGCAAAGGAAGCTAAAACTTGAGAATCCAAAATGAAAGTAGGGAACAGAGAGACAGTTAACTAGCAGCCTGGAGGGTAATTAACCACTGGAACACCTTACCAAGGTTTGTTCTGTATTTTTCATCACCAGAGGCTGAAGTGCATCTGTTGGGGAACAGACTGACCCATTTTTCTCAAGCTGGTTCTGCTCCCTTCTCCTCTGGCTTCTCCCCATCTTTGCAACACCAGGCCTGGGGCAGGGAGAAGGACCTCTGGAGCTTCAGGAGGATCAGAGGTGCACAGAGGGGCAAATGTGAGCTCGGGCTGGAAGGCACAGAATTAATTAATTAGACTGCTGTGGTTTAGGGGAGGAGTTGGAAGCTTCACAGCATCAGGCAGCAGTGAGAGCTCCTGCAGCAGGGCCAGAATCACCTTATGCAGTTCATTTAATAGAATCATAGAAATGTAGGGCTGGAAAAGATCTTGAGAAGTCATCAAGTCTAACCTGCTGTTAGAAAGTTTTTTTTAATATCTAACCTCAATCTCCCTTGCTGTAGGTTAAGCCCATTATTTCTTGTCCTATCTTCAGTGGACATGGAGAACAATTGATCACCATTCACTTTGTAACAGCCCTTAACATATTGGAAGACTGTTATCAGGTTGCCCCTCAGTCTTTTTTTCTCAAGACTAAACATGCCAAATCTTTTAAACCTTTCCTCATGGACAAGTTTTCTAAACCTTTTATCATGTTTGTTGCTTTCCTCTGGACTCTTTCCAATTTGCCCAGAATTGGACACAGTACTACAGCTGGGGCCTCACCAATGCTGAGTAAAGCAGGAAAATTACCTTGTGTCTTACATTCAACACTCCTGTTAAAACACCCCCCTTTTTGCAGTGCATCACATTGATGATTCACATTCAGTTTGTTGTGCACAGTAATCCCCAGATCCTTTTCAGCTGTCCTACCACCTAGACAGCTATTCTCCACTTGTAGTTACGTATTTGATTTTTCCTTCCTAAGTGAAATATTTTGCATATCTTTATTGAATTTCATCTTGTTGAATTCAGACTAATTCTCCAATTTGTCAAAGTCATTTTGAATTTTAAACCTGTTGATCAAAGTGCTTGCAACCCTTCCCAGCTTGGTGTTATCTGCAAATTTCATAAGCATAACCTCTACTCCATTATCCAAGTCACTAATGAAAATACTGAATAGTACCAGACCCAGGACTGACCTCTGTGGGACTCAACTAGATACATCCTCCCTATTTCACAGCAAACAATTGATAACTACACCTTGAGTATGGTATTTCAATTAATTGTGCACCCACCTTATAGTAATTTCATCTAGACCACATTTCCACTAGTGTGCTTATGAGAATGTCATGCAGAGCTGTGTCAAAAGCCTTACTCATATCCAGGTATATCACATCTACTGCTTCCCCCTATTCACTAGGTCAGCAATTTTATCAAAGAAGGAAATTAAGTTGGTTTGGCATGATTTGTTCTTGACAAAAACATGCTGATTATTCCTTATAATTCTATTATCCTCTAGGTGCTTACAAATTGACTGTTTAATTTGTTTGTGTTTTTCCAGGTATTGAAGTTAGGCTAACTGGTATACAATTCCCTGGGTCCTCTTTCTTTCCCTTTTTAAAGATAGGTACTATATTTCCCCCTCTCCAGTCTTCTGGGCCTATCCCATCCTCCAGGAGTTCTCACAGATAATTTTGAATGAGTCCAAATTGCTCCAGCTAGGTCCTTAAGTACCCTAGGATGAATTTCATCAGACTCTGCTGACTTGAATACGTTTAACTTATCCAAATATTTTTCAAAACTCTTAGTTCCCTATTTTGGCAAGTATTCCTTCACCCTGGTTGTTAATATTAATTGTGTTGAGTATCTAGTTACCATTAACCTTTTTAGTGAAGACTACAGCAAAATAGGCAATAAACACCTTGACTTTCCTGATGTCATCAGTTAGTAGCTCTCCTTTCCCAATAAGTAGAGGACCTACACTTTCCTTCATCTTTCTCTTGCTCCTAATGTATTTAAAGAACCTCTTCTTATTGCCTTTTACATCCCTTGCCAGATGTAACTCATTTTGTTCATTAGCCTTTCTGATTTTGTCCCTACATAATTGTGCTGTTTGTTTGTGCTTCTCATTAACTACATCTCCGCTTTTTGTAGGATTCCATTTTGATTTTCAGGTCATTAAAGAGCTCTTGATGGAGCCATATTGACCTCTTCATATTGTTTCTGTCTTTCCTTTGAATCAGAATAGTTTGCAGTTGTGCCTTTTATATTGTCTCCTTGAGGAATTGCCAGATCTCCCTGACTCCTTGTTCCCTTAGATTTTCTTTCCATTGGACCTTACCTACTAGTTCTCTGAGTGGTTAAATTCTGCTTTTTAGAAATCCATTAGCCTTATTCTGCATCTCTCTCTCCTACCCCTCCTTAGAATAATTAATTCTATCAATTCTATCACTGTCACCCAAATTGAGTTCACCTTCAGATTCCCTACCAATTCTTCCCTGTTGGCCAGAATCAAGTATAAAATGGCTTTCTCCCTTGTTATTTCGTCCACTTTCTGGAACAAAAAGTTGTCCCCAATACATTCCAATTGGAAATTTTGTGTTTTGCTGTATTACTCACCCAACAAATGGCTGGGTAGTTAAAGTTTCCCATTACTACCCAGTCCCGTTTTTTGGATATTTCTGTTATTTGTTTTAGAAATACCTCATCCACCTCCTCTTCCTGATTTGGTGGTCTATAGTAGACCCCCATTATGACATCACCCTTATTTTTTAACCTTTTTATTTTTTCCCAGAGACTCTCTACTCTCTTAACTGTCTGCCTCCCACCTCCTTCTGGACCTCAGAACAAGTGTATATATCCTTTATGTATAATGCAACCCCTCCTGCCTTTCCCCCCTGCCCGTCCTTTCTGAATAAGTTATACCCATCTTTACCACTGTTCCAGTCATGAGACATATCAAGTCTCTGTGCTGCCATCAAACTTCTGTGCTGCCAGTTAAATCAAAATTTAGATTATGTAGTAATACTTCCAGTTCTTCCTGTTTATTTCCCATACTCATCGCATTTGTGTACAGACATCTAAAATGTTGATCAGATTCCCTCACTGATGTCCATCTTGTTGTTCCTTTGACACTATTGTAATTTTCCACGCCTCCCTGAACATCTAATCCTCTGTTAAGGTGACCTTTTTTTAAATTTACCTGAGGGCTTTTGTCACTTGCCCCCAATTTAAATTAGTTTAAAACCTTTCTCACTAAGTTGGCAGGTTGGAGCATGAAGATGCTCTTCCTCTTCTTGGTCAAGTAGACCTCATCTCTTCCCAGCAGACTTTCTTCCTGGAACAGCTTCTCATGGTCGAAGAAGCTGAAGTCCTCTCCAGGATGTTCATGTCCCTGCCTGGACCTTTACCCTCAACAAGGAAGGATGGATGGGAACACAGCTCCTTCACTAGCTCCAGGAGGCCTGTAGTTGCTGCTGATCTGCTGAGCATCAGGCCTGGCAGTATCATCAGTGCCCACACGGATGAACATCATGGAGTAGTGAGCAGAGGGAATGATGAGTATCGGAAACCTTTCCAGAATATCTTGGGCATAGGCTCCAGGCAGGCAGCACACCTCTCTGGGTGTCATGTCAGGTCTGCAGATGGATGCCTCCATTTTCCTCAAAAGGGAGTCCCCAACCACCTGCACCCCAGGTCTCCTCCTTTCAATGGCAGTGAACCTCCCAGCCTTGGGGCAAATGGCTCCTCCTCCTCAGCCATTGGGATTTGCTCCTCTCCTCCTGTTGCCAGGATAGTATATTGGTTCTTGACCTCAATGGACTGGGGGGTGCAGGTGGAGCAATGACTAGTGATCAAGGTGGCCCGCAGCCAGTCTCCTCCTTGCAGAGCAGCCAGTTCTCCAGTCTCCTCTGGTGCAGTTGTTTGTAGTCAGTTAGCATTCTCCATCCCAAATGTCACCCATGTGTCTGATCGATGAAGTACTCATGCTCCCAAGATGCTATGCAGATGAGTCACCTCCCCCTGAAGCTCTCATTGCTGCTGGACTCCCTCAGAAAGCAGGTGACACCTTTCACACCTGGAGGTTCCCCTGCTTGGCTTTTGTTGTTGGGGATATGTAGGCTACATTCTAATCAAGTCAAGATCAGAACCTGAGTGGAGCCTCCAGTGTCAGGGTGCCAGTCTGTTGGGGTATTTACAGGTGCAGGCAGAGGAAGAACTAGCAGTGGTGTTGGCAACATGCTGTTTACTTCCCATGATGTGTTCTTCCTTATAGAGTACCTGCAAGGTAAAGCAACAAAACAAAAACACACACAGCTCTGCCTCCCTCTGCTGACAAACTCAGCTGGCTAACTTTCTTAATCTCCCAGCAGCCTTTGTCTCATTTGGGAAGGTTGTCAACACTGTTTAACTGTCACACACACTGGGGGTAATCAGGGAGAGTTCAAATACCAAAAGATGGACCAAAACCGCAATATATTCTTTTTTTAAAAAAATATCATAATTTTGGGGCAAATTTCATGATTTTCTGGAATCTGACTCATGATTTTTAAAATTTTGGAGTTGGCAATCATGGTGTTCATGCATAAATTTACGTACAGGAGTAAGTATTTACAAGACCAAAGCCTTAGTCAAATGTTTTTTTAAATATTTTTTTATAGTTACAATGAGTTGCAGACCTGTGCTGAAATAAAGGACAGTACTTGGTAAACTGTGTCTGACTCCAAGTGTAACTACAAGTTACATTAATTGTCCCTTATGAGGTTCTGCTCCTGAGATTTTTTTTCCTCACAGAATAGCATATTGAATTCCAAATTTTTTTCCATTCAGAACCACAACACTGAACACATTTTCTGATACTTATTTTCTTGATGATCAAATTGTTCTTTTTAGAATAATTTTACATCCAAACAATTGGCAATTTATTCTTGAAATGATTTCTTGAAATGATTTCCACATTTGAATTCATGTAACACTCAACCTAAATCAGACTTTTTTTTTCATAAAATCAAAACCAGATTAACATACTTTGTGAAAAATATAAGAGGAAACCAAAGACAGCACAGAAAAAAATAGCTGTTTGTTGGCATATATTTTGTTAAAACAATGAAATCAGAATATTGCCTGTCCTGATCCTCAGGGGAACCTTAAATCCACAGAAGATCCTAATTGAATTTTCTTTGCCTAAATGGAGTCTGCCCTGATGTGAACTTGCTTTGAGGATGATGACAGGATGGAACGTCTCAGAGCACCAGTTCTGTGAGACCTTGGGTCCTCCTTCTATTATCTAAACAAATAACCTTGGACAAATCAAATTACAATTAATCCCACCTTGTGGTTTAAAGCTCCCTCTTTTCCTTTAAAGTGTCTCAATAATTCAAATGAAATTGCTTCAATATTTAGTTCTTAAAATTTCCCTTTGTATTACAAAAACCAAACAACCCTGTCTGTTTTTCTATTAAAAGCATATATAAATTTAGGAAGATCAACTGATGTACATTTCAGACAAGTTGTGTCTGCTCTGTAACACAAAGTCCCTCAGCAGCACTCATCTTTGAATTTACACTAAAATGAGTCAGTAAAATGAGATTAATTGTTCTGTGGCTATTCACTCTCTTTTTCTTTCTTTCATCACCAAAAGAACTCTATATTGCAACATTTTATGACACAAACTTAAGAATCTGCTCCTACAATGAGTGCTAGGCACGTTCACTGCTGCAGTCATACAGGATTAGTTCCTTATGATGCTCATAATGCAAACTCACTTGAAGGAGATATCAATATGAAAAACAATGATTTAAATTTATGGGGAAACTGTTTGCAAGACTTAATGAGTTTAATTACATTGGTACATAATCTGAGGGTTTTCACTAGTGACTATTCTCTCCCAGCCCCCACCCCAAACAGTCTTGTGTTTCTATTTATTTTTAGTCTTAGTGTTGTTTTCTCTCAAAAATAATC
This sequence comes from Dermochelys coriacea, assembly GCF_009764565.3. NCBI lineage: Eukaryota > Metazoa > Chordata > Testudines > Dermochelyidae > Dermochelys > Dermochelys coriacea. The sequence continues at coordinate 152,353,124 of NC_050069.1, read as the reverse complement.
TAAATTAGTTTCTTCTTATTTTGAAAATTATAGATTAATACGTGATTATTCAAATACATGCTTTCAGTTAACCCAGTCTTCTCCATCTATTTATTCTTTATTAGACCTTGTCCTAACAGATAAAGAGGAACTGATCACAGAACTAAAAATTAATGGTAGTTTAGGTACAAGTGACCATAACTTTATCACATTTATAATGTGCAAGCAGAATGAATTCTTCCATATATAGATATATATATATATGGAAGAATTTAATCAGAAAAATGTGAATGATAAATGAGAATCACTTCAGAACACCTTATGAGATACCCAAAAAAACCCACAATCAAGGAAGATGACCATTCTGGTTAAAAATCTGATTTGGATTACAGGGAAATAAAGGCAACTATAAAAATAAAATAAAGTAATATATAGATGATCATAATGGTCCCTTCTGGCCTTGGAATCTATATCTGCAATGCCTCTAACATTTTTCAGAATTTTGATACAATTTATAGGGTCTGTTGTATAAATGTGTCATTTTGGCTCCAATTCAGCAAACAGTTAGGCATAAGAACATAAGAATGGCCATACTGGATCAGACCAAAGGTCCATCCAGCTCAGTATCCTGTCTACTGGCAGTAGCCAATGCCAAGTGCTCCAGAGAGAGTGAACCTAACAGGTAATGATCAAGTGATCTCTTTCCTGCCATCCATCTCCACCCTCTGACAAACAGACACTAGGGACAACAGGAAGGCACTAGGCACATGCTTAATATTTCACATATGAATAATCCCATTGAAGTCAATGTACAGTCAGAGGGGGTTTTATTTCTATATTGAAGAAGGTTCTCTCAAGGTATTTGGTATTTGGAATGGGCCACCAAAATATCCTGAGACAACCTGCTTCAGTATAGAAATAACCCCCCCTCTGGCCACACACCCCTCATTATCACCTACCACCCCACACTGGAACCCATACGGGGTATCATCAGACAATTACAACCTATACTCGATGGGGATCTGAAAACTTATCTGCATGGATATCATGATCAAAACCCTTCACAATGCACCTTTTAAGATTGATGGGTACTATGCACCTGGCGTACCTCATCCAGTGCACTAAATGCCCACTAGCAACTATATAGGTGAAACGCAGGGGTAAAAGTAAAATGGAGCTCTTACTGCTATGGGGCCACTCTGGCCCCCCTGGAAGGGGCAGGGCCTTGGGCGGAAGGGGCAGGGCTGGGGTCAGCGTCCCCCAGCCAGCCCAACTGCGCTGTCTGGCCCTGGCCCTTTTAAATTGTAGCCTGGGGCAGCTACTTCTTTTGCATCCCCCCCCACATTGGGAGGTGGGGCAACAACATTAAAGCACTGCTGCAGTAGCACTTTAAGCAGGGTCCTTTGCCGCGGCAGCACTTTAACGTCACTGCCCCTTTTGCGCCCCACTTCGGCAGCCCTGCTGGGTCGTTGCTTCCCCTTTTGCGCCCCCCATTGGCAGCCCTGCTGGTAGGGACCCATCAGGGATGGGGAGCACAAAAGGGGCAGCAACAGTAAAACGCTGCCGCGGCAGCACTTTAAGAAGGATCCTTAAAGCGCTGCTGCGGTAGCACTTTAAAGTCAGCAGTACGGGCCAGTACTGGCAGCTACTTTTTACCGGTATGCCGTACCGGCCCGTACTGCCTTCCTTCAAATGAATTCACACAGGAAAACAATAAAAGACAGAACCACCACATCAGTGAGGGTGAATGCTTTTCACAAAGCGATCACTCTATCTCTGATCTATCAGTCCTCGTCCTGAAAGAAAAGCTGCACAACACTTTCAAAAGGTGAACCTGGGATCTTAGATTAATGGACTCAATAGAGATATTGGATTTATGGCTTATTACAACACTCTATAACCCACTAACATCTCCCCCCAGTTGCTTACCCCTCCCCTTATTCTCTCTGTGATTGGACGGATATTAACGGACCACTTCACCTTGAAAGGTCCCTTGAAATGTGTTAACTACTTATATTAAACAATTTGTTTCATCTTGTATTTAGCTGTAATGCTCTAAGTTTCCCAGTCCTGAAGAAGAGCTCTGTGCAAGTTCAAAAGCTTGTCTCTCTCACCACCAGAAGCTGGTCCAATAAAAGATATTGCCTCACACACCTTGTCTAGATTGTATAGAATAATATACTTATGATGCAATTATGAAGGGTCAGATTTTCAAAAGTGCTCAGCAAACTGTTGTTTTTAACTCTGTCAATAATGATTATCAGAAGGCTCCTGTACGTTCCTCTTTAGACTTTTAGGGACAGATCTTCAAAGGGACCCATCACTCAGCAGCTTCCATTGAAAGCTCCTTAAAAGTCTATACAACAACATACAATCTTATTTTCACATTTCTTAGTTTCTGCTGATATAGTTTTCAGTTACTAGTGTGACAGAGATATGGCTGGAAAAGCTTCCTTTCTTCTCAGGATTTGTAATTTGGCAAACACATTTAAGATGACTGAGGGAAAGTGCAGAAAGGAAGAATGTAAAATAGTTACCAATTTAACAAACCTCAGTGTTACTGTCCCTCTTTTACTTAGAACAAGTCCAACACTGAGCTGGAAAAGTCTGCCAGTGTCCTGATTTTTTTCCCCGTGATAAGGGAGCCCCCCCAAACGACTAACTCCCTTACTCTAATTCTGAGGGCCAGGGTGCATGAGGGGGTACATAAACTCCTCACCAGTGACTATGTAGTTAAAGAACTCCTGTGGGCTAGGCTGGCCCTACCCATCTGACCCTTTCAATCATGTTGAGGATGGAATAAGGGTTTAAAACCAGTTGCTGGGCAGCTCTGGGAGAGAGCAGATGGAAGTTCTGCTGCTCCCAAAGATGACTCCTGGAAGCCTTCAGGGGAACTGCCCCAAGAAGACCCCCTTGCCTATGAGGAGACAACAACTCTGGTATACTGGCTGGGTAAGATTGGCTTACGTTAGGGCTTGCTGAATCTATTAGGTGATTGGTCCTTTACCCCTTTTGGGGTTATGGAATCTGAGACCATACAAAAAAGGCTAGGGGAGTGGGAGCCAAGACCCCTAACTCCTTCAACACAAACTATTTAACTCAATTTGTACCACAGAAACCCTATACTTAGACAGATAGGGTACCCTGAGGATTTTTCTTGTTTGTGCAGTAGGAGGTGCCCATCAGCAGCCTGAGAACTGTGAGGGGAACACAGACCATAAACTGGAAGTTGAGTCCCAGGGATATTGAGCCCTGACCCCTACCATCACAAACAACCCCATGATACAATTTCCCATGGAAAATTAGGTTTTATGAAACTGCATTTTTCTTAAAGAATAAACAAACAAAGCTAACAGAAAATACGTAGTAATGCCTGGCAGCCATTGAACACAAGGCAAGTCTTTCTAGTGCCTTTACAAGATTAACAAATAGGGATAACTCAATTAGGCAGTCTCTTCTACTGTACTGGACACAATAGGGTTGGAAGGACCTTGGAAATGTGAGGGTAGGAAATTGAGACTATTCATATGTAGATAAGACTTGACAATTAAAAGAAATAGTATAGATGTCTCCAGTAGATATTCCCCTCTTGGGAACAAAACTAATTTAATTATAGAAGTTGGAATCAAAGACAAATAAAAAGGTACCTCTGTTAAAATATCTATTAGATATACTTGATCTTTGATGACCTGTGATGGGATGTTAGATGGGGTGGAATCTGAGTTACTACAGAGAATTCTTTCCTGGGTATCTGGCGGGTGAATCTTGCGCACATGCTCAGGGTTCAGCTCATCGCCATATTTGGGATCGGGAAGGAATTTTTCTGCAGGGCAGATTGGAAGAGGCCCTGGGGGTTTTTCACCTTCCTCTGTATCATGGGGCACGGGTCACTTGCTGGAGGATTCTCTGCACCTTGAAGTCTTTAAACCATGGTTTGAGGACTTCAATAGCTCAGACATAGGTGAGAGGTTTATTGCAGGACTGGGTGGGTGAGATTGTGGCCTGCATTGTGCAGGAGGTCAGACTAGATGATCATAATGGTCCCTTCTGACCTTAATATCTATGAGTTTATGAGACAATGAATTATCAGAAAAGCCTCATTTTGATTTCTTTGAACTATACTCTTGGCTCTGTATGGGTAGTTTATCACTTCCCTTATGGTTTATTTGTATCAATTCCACAACTGGCAGTAAGATGTCTGAATGAATTATACGAGTTAAGAAGACTTTTTAAAAGAGTGAAATCATTGTGTTATCTGTATTGGAATGGGGGAAAGATAGAGAGAAAATGAGAGGAAAAAAATAAAAACAATTTCATACAAATGCATCATGCTTCCAAACAAAGCCATGAAGTGTGATTGCACAGACCTATCTAGCATATTGCCTGTTTATGCAGGAAATTTATACCAGTAGAAGATTTATTAATTTAACTGTAATCTTGAGTATAAGAATGACATGAATAGTCTCAGATCATATTTATTCAGTTCATAAAGGGATTTATTTGAAATATCTGATAACCATACTTTATAGTTTAGTTAATAGTTTTTCTTCTATCTGGTTATTTCAGTCAGATATATCTGCAGTTTTGAACCTCAGCAATAAACTCTTCAGCTGGATGACATAACTTGGCAATCAGCAAATTAGAACAGTGTGTAACTTCTAATGAAAAAAATTAAATATGTTGCTCATAACTCTGCTGCAGAGGTTTTGCTGAATATATAACCTTTATGTGAACTTGTCTCATTAATCACAGGGAAAAAATGTAGCTACTTCACATATGGAATGGAGTTAAAAACAGAAAGAGTCATTTACCACTACATAGCACTCACTTGCCAAAGAAGAATGATAGTTTCTAAGGGGAGAGTTGACAAGGTGCAGGTTAAATACCTGTGTTGTTATTTCTGAAGAGTTCATGCAAATTTATATATATTTCCTGTGAAATGAGAAAGAGAACACCTTATTTAGAAGCTGTAAATCAGGCCTGTACACTCACTTGAATTCTCTTTTCTGTAGGGTTTTTTTTTAAAATGTCATGGCAATTCCATACTGGAAACCCAAGGCATCTATTTACTATCTACATGTCCATGCAACATTTGCTTTTAATTTAATTTTTCACTACTTATTTTAAAAGCAAACAAACATTAGTTTGATTATTTAGCTCAAACAATAGGTCTTGTTTTGATCTGATATTTACTGTTCCCCTTCTTCCTCTGCCCCAGCTTCAGCAGCTACCACCATGCACTATTTTCTTGACTTGTTCTAGTAAGCTTTCCTATGTTCCTGTTCATTAAACAATGACTCACTGCTATCTATAGGGTTTCACTACATGAAGTGATCCTGAATAAAGCAACCCCAACCTTGTCAGGTTCTAAAAAAGACCCCATGCTACTGAAACATTCTCTTTATAAACTCTCCCTCAAGAGGCAAACACAGCACACTGCTACACTGAAATGTTGCTTCTACCTAGAAATACAAGTCCTGGCATTCTTCTAACATATAAGTCCCTGATTCAGTCCACTGTGACATACACTGAAATTACATTGCAAAGCTGCTGGTAATATAGGAATCTCACTGTTTCTCTCTCGGGCCCAACAAATCTAAGTATCACTGGGCCAGAGAGAGAAAAACAGTGAGAATGACTCTGTAGCCTGGTGGTTAGGGCACCCACCCGGTAAACTCAGTGTCCAGTCCTCTGTTCCAATCACTCTTTCATTATTTGTCTACTGTGGAACAGTTTCAACAAGATAGAAACCACCCATCAGACTATTCCATAGCTCAGTGGGTACAGCATTCTCCTGAGAACTAGGAGACTCCTGTTCAAATCCTTCTGGCAGAGAGAGGGTGTATTGAAACTTGGTTTCCCACATTCTACATGAGTGCTCTAATTACTGGACTAAAAGTTATGGTGGAACAATCTCCTCTGGTGACCAGACTTCAAATGGGATCCAATCCAGTAAATGCCCTCTGAGCATGCCTATTGGATTAGGCCCCGCAGGCAAAAGCTTATCTTCCCTGGTTCATGAATCATGCTGGGGCTTAGGCAGGAGATAGGTGTCTGGATGTCTAGAGAGAAGTGGTTTGGCAGGAGTTTTGTGAATTGCAGTAGAGCCTCAAACTGAGATTTAGGTGACTAAGTATCTTTGAAAGGTTTCAGGTAGCTGTGTTAGTCTGTATCAGCAAAAAGAATGAAGAGTACTTGTAGCACCTTAGAGACTAACACATTTATTTGGGCATAAGCTTTCATTGACAAAAACCCACTTCATTGGATGCATGCAGTGGAAAATACAGTAGGAAGATTATATATATATATATACACACACACACACAGAACATGAAAAAATGGGTGTTGCCATACCACAGAAAAAGTTATGAGAAAATCTAGTAAAATGAAGCAATTAAAAGAAATATTTATGTAAATGAGAAATGTGTCAGCATTGGAATCTTATACTTTGAGGCACTGCCACAGATACACCACAGATTGTACCTCCCTGAGACAGCAAGGACCTGCTGCACCCAGAGTTATTTATCCCAGAGATGTGGCAATAGTAAGTAACCCCTTGGCCCTTTCAGCAGGGAAGGGTTAACTTGGATATCCATTAGTAGTTCCATATGAGCCCTGCCAATGGAGGCGGTAGAAGAACTGTGCTGAATCAGCATATCCCCTGGCTGCCTTGGCCATGACCCCTCATTTGTCAATGCCACTTAGTTTTTTGGTTTCTCTGACTCGTTGTGGCCTTTATGCCATAGAAGACCTTGAGTCACAGCAACCCCTTCCCAGTAGCCTTGAGCCAAGATTGAGCCAGTATAGATCCTGAATAAATCTAAGCATGCATATTTATAGATTTTTAAACATCAAATACAAAGCTATTTATCATTCTCTCTTATGCTATATGCTTGTGAAAAATATATGGAATTAGAAAAATGCCTGATATAATCAGTCTTTAACATAAATTAAGTATCATCAAGTATAGTAGATCGAAGGGAAGGAAATATCCCTTCTTATATAATTAGTACTTCACAGAAAAAAAAAGAAGCAAAAGAAAAAAAAGTTGGTTTTAAAGTCTCTAAACAATTTGGGCACAGGCAATATCAGAAGTCACTCTGGAGACAGAGGTAAACTATTGAGCCCACATTTCAGAAGATATGGCCATTTTTGCAAAGACTCAGAAAAATATTTTAAAACATTTCATTAAATATCTTTCAGAAATGGTGCCAAGTATATGTTATACTATATGCATATATGTCTGAAACGTCAGAATCTCTATACAAAAACAGTGGTTGGCTTTTACAGGCTTCTAGGTATTCCAGACATGTGCATTCAGAAAGACAGTTTATGTAGAGATGATGGGGTAATTTGTTAATATGTTACTCTAGTTTTATGCCAGTTTAACCCCACTACACTCAATAGAATGACACTGGTGTATGTAATTCAGGGGTGACTCATGCCTGAGAACTTCTCTATCCCATTGTCAATACTCTTTACCATTCAGAAATTGTTTGATGTGCTGTTTAGTGCAGTAACTCCCTGAAACTAATTTAAAAATGACTAAGGGTAGAAAGCTTTCAATACTCACAGAATTGTAGAGTATGTGTTCACCATGAAGAGTTAAAATTCAGAGATAAAATTCTACACCCGTTTGAAGCATTCTGTAATATTCTGTGCTATTCTGCTTGCAAAAATCTTTGGCAGGAGATTCCTTTTCCTCTTTGCAAGCAATATATGGATAATCTTTCAATAGATTATTCTCAACCACTGGCAGGTTACAAAAAACACATGCGTGAGATGACCATTGATTTTTCCCTTAGTGATCTTGAGAAGGAAAAATTAATTAGCAAGCAGTGGGATTTGTCTACTTTGTAACTCTTGCCCAGTCAGCGTTGAAAATGTCTACTAAGTGAAGCTGTTAATTAGGCAAAAGATAGGAAAAATATTGAATGAATATGTACGAACATGTTTCTTATCAGAAATATTTCAACTTTTATATGAAATGCAGCTTATAAAGCATTATTTCAACATTTAAAGCCACTTTGCTAGTGCAGAGTAACAAAAAGCCTAAGGGGCAAATGAAAAAAGTACCATAATTTAGGAATTAGCACAGTCCAAAATGTGAAAACCTCTGACTGTTCTATGTGTTGCCCACATCAGAGGATAATATTACTGGAGTGGATGGAGAACTTCCAAATTGTGATATTTTTTGTAGAGTATGGCTAATAAGAGAGTCAGGACAAATCTTTAATATTGTTTGTAGAATTAGTACTGGACTCTACATTTGTATAATTTAATTCTGATGAATAGTTCGAATTTGAAAATGAATTAAGTAGTAGAACAAACGCAGAGAAATATGCGTACTTTATGCCTACTACTGTTGTAAATTATCAAGCAGTAAGTAAAGTAAAAAAGTAAAGTTTATGTGCAGATTATACCTGGACCAATGACTGACATGACTACAACTATACTGCATACAATGATCTTTCTGACAGTTAACTCTAGAGGTCAAAGTTCATGGAACATAATAATGAAAGAATTCACAAGTTTATTTAGGGCCTGATTCTCCCATTTACATACAGCCCAAAGGAAGGGTCAGTGCTGCAGTCACTGTGCTACGGCATACACCAGGACCATTCTGCCTTGAGGTGGGAGACTGTCTCCCACAGCTACCAGGTAAATGGAGGCTGAATGTCACTTGTGTGGGGAGCAAGTGACTCTGCCCTGTGTGTGTGCACAGGAGTATTTGAAAACATGGATTCTTTTGGGTGCTGGGAGGCAGCAGCCTGTGTGTTCCTCAGAATTCAGGACTACAATTCTGCTTGGCCTTCAGATAGCCTCTCAAGTTGGGCAAAGGCTCCTACCCCCTCCTCCTACCACTGCATACCCCTTTAGCGGACCAGGATGAATATGGTATTTTGTTTGGACAGGAAAAAATATACTAAATTTGCTCTTTAGACAAAATACTTCTATTTTTCTAGAATCTCTATCACTTTATTACTCTGTCTGTTTTTCTCATCTGACCCTTGAGAAAGCTTTATATCCACATCAACCCAACAGCAGAATTCCAAGGAAATCCCTTTGGTAGATACTGGGTGGGATCCTGGCCCCACTGAAGTCAGTGGCAAAACTCCATTGGCTTCAATAGGGCCAGAGTTTCACCCTATCTATTTGGGTCAGAATTTGGCCCAAGTTTACTTGTGAGTTGCCAGATGATCTTTCTGTTAGAGGTATAGTGTTGTACACAGACAATGGGCAGAGAAAGCAGCAAAGGCTGGGTATGTGACTTCATGACCAGGAAAATTTTCAGTTCACATCTACTTTTCAGTATAAGTGAGTTATTTTCATATATCAAACATCTTACCTGTGATGATATAGTACAAACTACAAAATTAATGACTAATTCTACATCCCTTACTCTGTTGAGCAATAGCTTGTTCACACAATCATTTGAACTAATTTGATCCAAGTTTTTCCCTTGGAAAGTTGTAGTGAGAGGAAAAAGTTCCAATACAAAGAAAATGCATTTGATTAAAAAAAGTTAGGATTTATATTCATTAACAATAAGTTATCACAAACCATTCCCATTTTTTTCATGGTAGTTTACCATTGCATAACATACTCTATATTTATTATATGCATCTGGCATACTGTACTTCTATTCAGATCACTTTAATTAAACCAGCCTCCAAGCCCCCATATAAAAAAATGGAAGTTCTGAAATGTAGAAAAACAAGAGCAACAAATTCATGAATAGCCCAGTATATGAAGGCAGGCAATCTGCAGATTAATGCAGCAGTTTCCTGTTGTTAACACCATAAACATGCTGTATTGTGTTAATTAAATTCCCCTACCTTCAATCCAGCAACTGGAGCTGCATTAGAGGATATGGACTAGAAGTCTGATGAAACCAAAGAATAAGGATAGATGCATTTTTAGGACACAAAATCCTATTTTTGGAGGCTTGAGAATAATCGCAGCACTCTGCAACCTTCTGGCTAAAATGACAAGCACAATCTTCCTCAATTTTTAAGGAAATTTGCTTAAGACAGATAACTCCTGGGTAGGTATGAAAAGGGCGGTAAATTTACAAAACAAACAAAAGGAGGTTGCCAGTTTAGACTTAAATGTGAGCAAATCTCTGGTTTCACCTCAGATGAGGGAGAGGTTGGATGGCCTTCAATGGATCTTTGCTGATGGGACCTCAATTATATATTACTTAAAATGAATGACACTGCAGTGTTTGAGGAATGTAATAGTTCACACATTCTTTGCAGAGCTCAACATTCTAAACAGATTGTTTAACTCCACAAAAAGTAATCGGGACTTTGGCTGTTTCATTCTCTTTACTAGCTGATAATAAGGTTGATATAGACAAACAAGTTGTATATTATATATGACTGTCCTTGCTGTTATTAGGTATACAGATGGGCAAACCATTTAGATAAAATAAAACCCAACCTATACCTTCATCCAGAACTTGAACCAACTTTGAAAGTGTTGATAACTTCCTCCCCCAATAGTTGATTTCAGATGGAAGAGAAACCAGTTGATAAAGGTTAGGTTATTCAGTCAGGGAATAAGATGAGGGAAGATTGAAAAAAATGAGTTTATTTAGTCAGGAGAAGAGAACACAGAGTTGACATGATAACAATTTTCAAGTACATAGAAGGTTTTTACAAGGAGGGAGAAAAATTGTTTTCCTTAACTTCTGAGGATATGACGAGAAGCAATGGGTTTAAATTGCAGCAAGGGCAGTTTTGGTTGGACATTAGGAAAAAATCCCTAACTGTCAGGGTGGTTAAGCTCTGCAATAAATTGCCTAGGGAGGTGGTGAAATCTCCATCATTGGAGGTCTTTAAGAGCAGGTTAGACAAACACCTGTGGTGATGGTCTAGATCAGTGGTTCCCAAACTTGTTCTGTCGCTTATGCAGGGAAAGCCCCTGGCGGGTTTGTTTATCTGCCACATCTGCAGGTTCATCCGATCGTGGCTCCCACTGGCTGCAGTTTGCTGCTCCAGGCCAATGGGAGCTGCTGGAAGTGGCAGCCAGTACGTTGCTCAGCCCGCGCCGCTTCCAACAGCTCCCTTTGGCCTTAAGCAGCGAACCGTGGCCAGTGGGAGCCATGATCGGCCGAACCTGCAGATACAGCAGGTAAACAAACTGGCCTGGCGCAGCAGGGGCTTTCCCTGCACCAGCAGTGGAACAAGTTTGGGAACCACTGGTCTAGATAATACTCCTGTTATGAGTGCAGAGTACTGTACTAGATGACCTTGAGGTCTGTTCCAGTTCTACAATTCTATGATTTTTCCAAATCCTGCTTTACTGACACTTCAGTCTGGGAGAGTTCCTCAGATTTGTCACCTAAAAAGAAAGGCTCAGGTGTGAATAGGGTGACCAGATGTCCTGATTTTATAGGGACAGTTCCAGTTTTTGGGTCTTTTTCTTATATAGGCTCCTATTACCCCTCACCCCCATCCTGATTTCTCACACTTGCTGTCTAGTCACCCTAGGTGTGAGAATCTCCCTCACATTCTCCGCAGTGAAGACCAATCTGCAAGCTGCTTGGCCTGGGTTAGCCCCAAAGGACATAAAAGCTTGCTTATTATAGAAGCCTCTATTACCTTTGGACTTAAATTTGTACCTCATTTGTGTATGCATGTTTCCTGCTTTAATTTTATACACAACTCTTATTTCTTCTCTTAGTTAATAAATGTAGTTTTGTTAGTGTATTTCAGGTTTGACTACAGGTGTTGTCTTTGAGATCTGAGTAAAATTGCCCTGGGGTAAGTGCCTGGTCCTATGGGACTGGGAGTAACCTGAATATTGTTGTGATCTTTGGTGTAAAGTGACCATCTATCACATAGTCCAGCTTGCCTGGGTGGCAAGATAGACAGAAATGCCCAAAGGACTGTCTATGACTCCATGGTAAGACTATTAATGTGCTTTAGGGTTCACACTATTTACTGGGTTGGTGAGCTCTCCCTGCTTCCAGACACCGCTGTGTGCAGATATAAAAAGCAGGGCTGCTCTTAGATCTGATCAGTTCCTTCTTGCCAGAACTCCAATGTAGAGGAACAGGAGGGTGGGTTGTAGAATGGACATGTGCAACACATCTCAGTGAACAACCGTTCCTGAATAGTTACTAAAATGTGTGACTTAGGTGATCAGTCATGCTGCTTGAATACAGAATGCCGAATACCAAACCATCACATGAACATTCAGTCAATGAATTGATCAGTATGTGAGTGATTCATATAGAGACATTTGTCTGCATATATTTGTCTGTATAAATTTTGGTTGTTGAGTTTAATGTGTGGGTGGGTGTTTGTGGCCTGTGCTACACAGGAAGTCAGGCTAGTTGATCTTGTGGTCCTTTTTGGCCTTAAACTCTATGATATTCTTGGTCAAATGTTTTCTAATCATGAAGACATTAAAGTTGTGATTTTTCCACATTCAACTCTTGAAAAGAAAAAAGGATAATTTCAAATAAATTATTTGCAACTACTAATTTGAGTAGCACTAACACCATAAGCCCTGGGAGAGGCAGTTTCTCTGATTCCTGCTGCTCCTGCTGTTCAGGGATACAGATGTTCTAGACATTATGAAGATTATCCAAATTGACATTAGTCTAGTTACAACTATAGTAAAATCCTTCTTTGTTATACAAATTAATTTGCAGTGAAAACCTGTATAAAGAGATTCTGAACAAACAGAAGACTATTGAAATCTTACACATCATTATACAAATAAAATTTGTAATTAAGATTTAGGACAGGAAGCTCCTATTCTTGTTTCAAGCAGCTCTTCTCAGCAGAATTGTGAGATTCCATTCATTTAAATATTCACCAGGCATATCACTATTTTATTCTAATGTATAATGAGAGTAAGAATCAAAGGTATATTAATTCCAAATAGAAAGAATTCCAGTAAAATTATGAAACCTGTGAAACCTGTCATTATGCAAGGCACTGAATTTAGCCGTATAGAGTGGATAAAATTTTATAAATTTGTTAGTCTCTAAGGTGCCACAAGTACTCCTTTTCTTTTTGCGAATACAGACTAACACGGCTGCTACTCTGAAACCAGTAAAATTATATAATATTAATTTAGAACCATACTCTGTCTGGCTGTATATAAGGGCCAGGAAGAATTAGTGACTTCTCCTTAAGGAAATATGGCACCCAAAGGGAGGTATATAGATGGCAAGAACTTACCTCAACCCCAACTCTGCATTGCACTAGCAGGACTGACACAGACTGGGGAGTAAGTAATAAGCTTGCTGCTCCTGTAACACAGGAATTCTGAGAGGTGTTTTTTGTTTGTTTTGTCTCCTTCCTCCAAAGCATCAGAGAGGGATGTGACATTCCCCTCTGGTGTTATCTGGACCGGTGATCTAGTAGGCCTCTCCAATCCTTGACTCTGGGAGCCAGCCTAACCCTGATCTGCTGTGAGAACCCCCACTCCTGGGCTGTTCATGGACAGCCTCTGGCATGCAAGCTGCTCCTTGGTTTGTGTAACCAAACGACACTAGCCAATATCTCCGGTCCCAGACACAACCCTAGGAACCTCATCTTGCAGTGTCCAGTTATGCCCACTGGATGCTGCAAGCTTATATAGTTCATCAATTTAACAAAAATTCATATGTACCAGGCTTGTTCTCCCAAGGGGAGTCTGACATGCTTCAAACCAAACACACTGCTTCAGGTAGAACAAAAACAGATTTAACTATAAAGATAGATTTTAAGTGATGATAAGTCAAAGCATAACAAGTTAGATTTGGTCAAATGAAATAAAAGCAAAGCACATTCTAAGCTGATCTTAACACTTTCAGTGTTCTTGAAAACTTGCATGCTTTTCAGCACAGGCTGGCTGGTTACTTTTCACTCAGGCTCTCCCCTTTGATCAGTGCTTCAGTCACTTGGTGGTGGTGGTGTCTGTAGATGTAGGTGGAAGAGAGAGAGCATGGCAAAATGTCCCTCCCTTTTATCATGTCCTTTCTTTCCTCTTGGCTTTCCCCCCCAGCCCCTCAGATTCGGGTGAGCATTACCTCATTGCAGTCCCAAACTGTCCAAAGGAAGGGGGTGACTCCCTCGAGGGTCTAACAGATTCTTTTGTTGCTGCCTAAGACAGTGTCCACTATTCCTGTGAGGCTGGGCTTGACCCATCCATGCCCTGTTGAGGTGTGAACTGCCTCTCTGTTCTTAGAGAGATTTTGCATGGGCTTGCTTTAAACCATGAGGTTACATTTTCAGCCTTATAACAATATACATGAAATTGTAACCTTACTATAATATTACTGTAATATTTATTATAACATCACTATAACAACGATGTTCAATGCATTATGAGCCTTCTGAAGACACCCAACATGACAAACTTTGCATCGATACCACACAATCATTTTATAAAGATGAACATGGGGGTGCTGGGTGTTCCCCTGAGGTACAGAGCATCACAATGGGACACTGGATTGGGTGGGCCTATGCCCTGAGATGGTACAGAGCATTGTCTTTCTCAGTTGCTTGGCTGGCTGGTTCTTGCTCACATGCTCAGGGTGTAACTGATTGCCATATGTGGGGTCAGGAAGGAATTTTTCCCCAGGTCAGTTTTGCAGTGACTTTCAGGAGTTTTCACTTTCCTGTGAAGCATGGGAAGGGAGTCACTTGCCAGGATTATTTGAGTAGACCTCATTTAATCAATACCCTGCTATTAGAGGGGTCTTGGGCACTGGCATAACTGGGTCACTCCTATTATCTACCTGTGCCACTTAATAGTGTGGTCTCCTGAGAGCTGTAATACCTTCATCTAATTTCAGTTGTTGAATTTAGTGTGCAGGTTCTGGGTGGTGTTGGTGGGCTGTACGGGAGGGCAGACTAGATGATTTGGTGATCCCTTCTGGCTTTAAATTCTATGACTATTACCTAGTGCTTCCTCTGGGGCAGCACAGGCCTGCGCTCCATTGACTATGGGTTTTGCCTAAAGGCATCATTTACCCCAACAATAGTCTGTTTTAGGGATGAAATTATAATTGAAAAGACGTGCATTTACTCAGCGTTCTCTGAATTGTGCATATCACAGGTTGATTTCTACTGAAGAGTTCATTCTGGTGATTCTTATTCCCCCACAAAAGAAGTTTTAGTGACTTATTCATATCCACCCCGAGACACCCAGGTGGTAATTTGCATCGGTTTTGTGGTTATGTTGCTAAACAGAGCCTATTCAACAGCAGCAGCTCTGCAGTGATATAAATCCTTCCTAGTATCAAATACGTGCTATTATGCTCCAGCATCAGACACTGAAACAATGTTTCAGTGTTTGTCCCTCTTCTTGAGTACTCATCATTAAGGCTAGGATTTTGTCACAGATATTTTTAGTAAAAGTCATGGACAGGTCACAGGCAATAAAGAAAAATTCACAGAAGTGCGTGACCTGTCTCTGACTTTTACTAAAAATATCCGTGATAAAATGGAGAGCCTATGGGCAGCTGTGGGCCCGGCTGGGAGCCCTCACCACCCATGGGGGCTTGGAGCTCCAAGGTCCTCCCTTCCCCATGGTGGCTGGGAGCTCAGGGGCCATGCCACCTTGGGCTGCGGGGGTACCCCGCAGCTCCTGGCTGCCATGGGCAATGACAGGACCCAACAGCTCCCAGCCCCCTGAGAGCTGAAGTCACGGAGGTCTTTGGAAATCATGGATTCCATGACTTCTGTGACCTCTGACAAAAATCGTAGCCTTACTCATCACCAGATCCAAAGAGAATTAAAAACCGAACAAATAAACAATAAACTTAATTTTCTCTGCAAACCCCTTTGTAAAATATTTCAAACATGAAATAGATGAAATGAAATACATGAAATGTTCAAAAGAACATTTTCTTTTGCTGCTGAAGCACATTCATAATGTTCAGTATGAAGGGAGCACAAGCAAATATGGCCTTCTGACCCACTGCACTGTATTATGGGTACATCTGAAATGAGGACATAGATCCATTAATTTCATAAAGAGTAAAAGAAGAGAAACAGTAAGCTCTTTCATTACATTTCCTTGTTTGTTATCGTTTTCTCCTGGAACATTAAAGTTACTTAAATGTAATGTGTGTGTATGTGTTTATTTCCTTCATTTATTAACCATAGGTGGAAGAATAGACTTGGCTTACAGAAGTGTAAGACACTTTATTTGTGAGATTTATCAACTCTACTTATGTCAAACATCTGTATGCACTTTTTATTTTCTTATTCATGATAGCCTTCCTGCACATAAGAGCCCCTAAATCCTTCTAGCCCGGAGAATCAGAACCACCATCTGGGATTCACTGATGAGTCTTCTTCATAGATTGTTGTCACGTACAATAATTTTTCATGCTAAAATTCACAGTGAAATTATTGTTGAAACTAATTATTGCATATATCCCATAGACACATTTCTAAATTAAATAAGTTGGTTACTGAAAAAGAAAATACAATGTAGCAGCTGGTCCACACCATGAGTTTGTCACCTACACAAGTTTAGGTTGAAAATAAGGTTTTTTTCAGTTGTATGCACATTTTAAAAGTGTTTAAAATTCTTTAACTTTTTTTTTGTCATTTATATAATTTAAACTGACAACTTGCTCTCTGTTTGAGATAGTCTATATTACATTTCAATGCATAGTGAATATTTATAATAGCTATGGATCCTTTAAAATATGCTAATAGCAATATCTAGCATTTAGTTTTTCCAAAACACTGGTCAATATTTTCTAACTTGTCTGCTTAAAGTTAGACACTTAAATCCCTATTTAGACACATAAATAAGTCATCTAATATAAAATCAAGCAGTCTTTACACTTCTGAAAATGAATCACTTATATTGTCCCCTACATATGGATTTAGGTGCTTAACTTTAGGTACTCAAGTTTGAAAACTGTGGGCTACAAGCTCACACTGTGGTCACTATTAAAAAGGCAACATTTGCCAAGAATAGACTAGTTTGAATAGGAAATAACTGCTCTATCTCAGATACTGCTGTGCGGTAATAGTTGGAAAATGTTGACATTGTAATGGTGACTGGTCACTATGGGCTAGATTCACAAAATGACTTATGAGGCTAACTGCCAAATTCCAGCAGCAGGCCACACTGAGATTCACAACCCCCTGTTCAGCCACCCTAGGGCACTACAGGCACACAAACTTGCTTAGCACCCACATTTTTGCAGTAAAAGTTCTCAAGGTGCCTATGTTTCTGACTCTGGGCATGCATGCACCATGCCAAGCACCCAGATGACTAAGTCCCCCAGTGATGCAACAACTGGGAAAAGACAGGCTTTCCTCCATCTAAATTGCCTGTAGAGCCCTATTCTGTGGGTGAGGAGGGATTTGAACAGGAATTTGCTCTCTCTCACATGAGTGCCCTAGACACTACTGTGCCATGAGACATTCTGATGTTAGGCTCCCTCCAGCTCTCCTGTTGATGCTGTTCCATTGTGGATAAATAATTTAAAAACCTCATCGGAGCAGGGGGACTGGATCCTGGGTCCATCACCTTCCAGATGGATGTACTGACCATACTATACAGGCTCTTTCATGCATTTACTATTGGTCTTTCAACTGGGCTCACAAATCTTTCATTATTTCACCACAGTGGAACAGGTTCAACAGAAAAGACTGAGGAATCAAACCTCAGGATAACCCATAGCCCAGTGGTTAGGAAAGACACCTGAAAGGTAGTCAATTCCTTGTTCAAATTCCTACAGTATATCAGAAGGAGAAAGGGGGACTTAAACCAGGGGGCCTTGCAGATTCCTAGCCACTCGGCTAAAAGCTGTGGGGGAGGTTCTTCTTGCAAAAATGGTATAGGTGCCTAACCCCACAAAAAGGGTTTACAGCTGAAAATTCCAGCGAGTGGGAAGCACCTCTCTGCATCCTGGAGTTAGATATCTATCTCTGTGAGAGGGGTGGGGCTTAGCACACTCCCCCTTCACCTTGGCATTTTCCATTGGCTATCTTAGCTGGGGAGCTGCTTAGCTGGCTTTTGTTATTTCCATTCAGAGGCACCTATTTCTCCCCATTCATTGTACAGGGAATCTTGGTGCCAAACTCAGGCTCAGCATCACCATGCCTAAGTTTCTTTGTGAATCTAGTCCAATATGTCAAATCAGTATCACAACCAGGAGTAGAGTGTTAGGGTGAAACCCTGGCCCCAACCGAAGTAAATGAGATTTTTTCCACTGACTTCAATGGGAGCAGGATTTCTTTCCCCCTTTGTCTCATGTGTGTTTCAATAACTAATATGGCCTCTCTGAATGAAAAAAAAAGTGTATTGGACAGTAGACACAACTGTCACTTCCAGGATGCTATGGTTTGTGTGTGCTAAATTAAATTCTGTACCCAAGTAGGACTTTTTATACAAGATGTACATTGAAGACTTGCTAGTGACTTTACCATGAACACCAAGTGTTGGGCAGAGCATTGTTACACTGCCACAGGACCACCCAAGAAAGAGAATGGGACTGTTGCAGTGTATGCACACCCTGTCCCCTTTTGGGGCAGATCAGGGTGGTGATATCACTGTGGTTAATCTTCCTGGTGGCCCTTGAGTGACCACAGAGTCAATAGGGTGGCTCTCAGACACAGGGCAGCACAGCCTAATGGCTAGAGCCAATATGGCAGGGAAAGGTGGGGGCAACCATCAGGGGTATGACGACCTGGGGGCCCAGGCTCACCTGACTCCACCAGGCCATGATCCAGGGCGCTAACAGTGATGGAGCGGTCCATCACTGGGTCAGCAGGGAATCCCACCAAAACACGCTCACCTCACCTGGGTGGGATATACTACTCGCTCACCCTCCCTGGGCCACTTCCTACCATAGTTCCAGATTCTGCTGTCTGTGGGGTGTCAGGGTCGCTGAGTTCCTCAGCATAGATGGTTCCCCAGCACTCCTTGGGCTCCAGGCCTCCAATCCGGCTCACAGAGTCTCTGGCTTTTGCAGGCAAGGGCTGTGGTGGCTCTTCATCTGGCTCTTCATTCAGCCAAAGGTCCTTCCCCTCTAGCAGTCAGCTCAGAATGAGCTGGACTGCTCCCTTTTATACTAAGGCAGCAGTTGGAGCATGCCCAGCACGGCCTGAAAGGCGGGACTTCCACTACCCACAGTGTAGGGTTAACCTTTTCTTCTCCAGCGTGGGGTATGCACACCCCGTCACAGGGACTCACACCTAGCTTTTGATGTGTATTCACAGTAAAGGATTTTAGAAAATCTGGCTGTAATGTCACCTGCTAATATGGTTGGGGCATGTCAGTTTTATAGTTTTATACAGTTTTCACTGTAGTTTAGCAGCATCAAAATGTCTCCGCTTGACCACATGGGCTAGACTCAGAAAAGCAGGAACTAGATCTAATGACATGTGAATCATGTGAACTACATATGGATTTAGGTGCTCACCTCAACTTACCATAAAATACCACTATGGAATTCTACAAAGAAAAAAAAATGGCAGGAAATGCTGATGATCCTGGAAAACTTGTCTCCTTCAGAACAACTCTGGGTAGGCCCTGACCTTGAACAAAAATATTGGTATACTCTAAATTGAGTGAAAACTGAGGTGACAAAGACTACTGGCAATATGACCAAGTGGAAGCTCAGGAATGCCCCATATGTTAATGTGGAAAGCCTAGTCAAATATTTGAACAATGTACCGCCATCAACATCCTGTACCCCTGAGGAACTCTTCCAGACAAGTGACAACATCAGGTTTTGGAGCAACAAGCTATGATGATGAGTTTGAAGCTCATTAATGCACTGCTAAAGCAGCAATGAAATTTCATAGGTATACAGAGGGAAATGTGAAAAATATTTGTCTAGATCCATCAATAATGTTGCTATGCTTCTTTGCACTAGCTGAAAATCTGGTTCATTGTGCTCAAATATGAAATGTTTGTTTTTCTAGAGACTTTCATACAAAACATTGCCCTTTTTCACCACCACTTCAAACTCAGAAAGGGTCAAATTATAAGCTTCTTTCTTTCACTGCAAATATTGTACACACTTGGTATTTTTCTAAAGAACATTTATAGTGAAAATATGTTGAAAAGCAGGCAGAGTACAAACACGATGATTTTTCAAAGTGTTTAATGGGCATTGGCACTGTGATTCTGCCTCTATCTTGCTGCAATTTAGTTTTTCTAAATAATAAGGCCCATACTCTTTGGAGCAAATCCCTTTAGAGCACAATGGGTTTGATTCTTTCATTGACTACAATTGTTTTATGTGTGGGTTGATTCTGAAAACTCAGTTTCTGGTAGAGAAAGGAGTGGTTCAGAGAACTGTTTGTAAAGAATGGGTAACAGATGATTGCAAACCACAGTCAGTATAAAACATTAGTGATTTAAAATGTTAAAAGAAAGACAAAAGAAAAAATGTGGACACATCCTAAATGCTCAATGAATTCATTGTTTCAATTATGTGGTAAACCTTATTTTAGATTTTTAACATTTTTAGGAACTAGGCTAATTTTGCAAAACTCAGATAACTGCACAGTCCTTTTAAAATCAAATGTATTTTGGCATTTTTTGGAAAATGTAACATGCTGGGATCTTAACAGCACAAACAAAGCCTTAAAAATAAATAATGTTACCACAGTGTTTGACATTTATCATTTTGAAGTGGCAACAATTATTTGCTAAAATATCTCAGATTCATCAAGCTATAGGAGATGATCAGTGGTGTTTTAGAGCAGGGGTTCTCAGAAATTCTTATAAGATGGAGGACCACATCTTAACAGAGAGGTTCCCTTATGTGCATCTCTCCCATTCATGACTCCTCAGAACAGATCTATTGTCTATTTAATAACCTCCCAAGGCTACTATAGCAGTTCCATATGTGAAAAAATAAGATTAGGAAGTATTCTGTGTATTTTAACTACTTTTAATGCAATTTAGGAGCTGGAAAGAAGGAACAGTACCATGTGACCAGCTAGCTTCCTACAGGTCACTGTGGAACTACTGGGTGTTCTTGGAGCACAGTTAGAGAAGCACTCTTTTATAGTAAATATGTAATCTATTACAATTCTAATTTAATGGAAAATATTTGTGTGTGCTAAATGTTTACCTGTATGCTGCATGTTCCACTCTAAAGATATATTGCACGTAAATTTTTGAAGAAGATAGATAAAAAGAAAATCGACCCAGAAATCATTGGAGAGTTTCTCCAAATTTATTCAGGAAAGCAAGATGCCTCCCTGGAAACTCATTATAAATGCTTACATAGATATTCTGAATGTCTTTATAGTCGTGGTACTCGGGGTGGTGTAACTGATCTGGATAAATAAGGACTGGCCAAAAACTTAGTCCAGATCCAGAAGTGAATCCAGAACGTAACCTTTGTTTGCTATCTTCCCACTCAATTATTTTTGATTTTTGCACATCTCTGCACTCCTGGGTTTCGATTAAGACAAGAAGCAGAAATATTGAAATACAATGAGAAACACTTCTTGCAGGTTTTCTAGCCTGTCTAGAAAAGGGAAATACTTAAAACCAACCAAGATGGTCTTTCTTTTGAGATTTCCAGCCCAATTTTGAATACTCAGAAGATTTAGACAGTTAATAAAAGATACCCAAAATCATTCAAACTTTTGGAAGCTTATTCAAATTTAAGCTCCAAATCTTTTGAGATTCTCCAAACACTGACAGTTCCACCATCTTCCAGTGGAAGGTTATGTTGTTTGTCAATTACCTCTGAGAGTTTGACCAAGCATAAATAAATAAATAAATAAAATAAATGTATTGTAACTACAGATGTGTAAATAATGGCATCCATTATGGTTTCAGCCTTAAGGCTGTTAGGAATAGTGATATCATTTTACTTAAAAGTAAATTATATTGGAAGTTCACCCTTAGGTTTCAATTAGTGTATTCAGCTCATGTGGGACAACCATAGCATCATAGGATTAGAAGGGACCACAAGAGTCAATATTTGAAAAAGGAATGTCTCTTTTCCACCATATTTGAAATTACTCATCAGATTTAACTGCAAAGGTTATGTCAGTACTGAAACTGCACTGTAATAACTCCTAGTAGATGTCTGTATTACCATAGTTATAATTACATGGGAAAACATGTTTTCCTGAGGAAAAGATACAGTTTCTTCCATTTGTATGCATTGTATGTTGTTAGCATAAAGCAAGAGAACTTTTAATGGGAAATATCAATTCTACAGCAAGCATATAGAGACGTATGTAAACTTCATTCTGTCAAAGTGAAACCCTAATCTTAGGGGTTTTTTTTGAATACCAGTCTAACCATTTTGGCCCGAATACTCCCCTTTATGTCTGCTAGTGGAGGGAAGCAAACAATCAGGAGATCCAGACTGGGCAGCATGTCCTCCTTTTCCTCAGATCCCATATATACTCATGATGAGCCAGCTTGGGGGGACAAGGGGCAGTGCAGAGTCACCGGGCCTCTGTACAGACAGCCCTGACCTCTGTCTGATCTCCTAACAGCTGTGGATTATAGGAACTCTATAGGTTTCAGGGGCCAAACCCTCTTCCTATTCTGTTAGGGCAGGGAAGCAAACCCTGGAGCCTTCCCCACCTTGATGAATAATGGAGCAGAAACTCTGTGGTTGAAATTTTCAAAGCTACTTAAAGGATTTGGACATCCCATTCCCATTCATTTGAAGTTATTCTGTGTGCAAACACAGTTTCTAGTTCCCTACATGGTAACAACTCATATGGGGGATGACCTGACCCATGATTTTCATTTAACTATAGTATAATAATATTGCAAATATTACTCTTGATTTCACCCTGCCCCGGGAAAATAGAAAGATTGATGTCTGTGTAGAAAGAAGTGGGATTCTTCTTTGCCCTTCTGCTTTGCTACAAATTTGGCATTTCTTTCCATTAACTCCCCAGGAGATTCTGCATTCTGCCATCTCTGCTCCTACTTTAGTCTTCTCTCCTGCCCACTCCCCAAGAGACTCTGGAGAAAACCTGGGTGCCTATACCTCTGAGACTCCATAAGCATTACCACAGCAGATCAAAAGAAGCCACACATATGACTAAATGGAAAAAGAAGCAGGAATATAAGAAAAACCAAAATCAAAATGCAACATGATGAAATGGTGACATTCAAGAGGTTAATTCAGCCATAAAGGTATCCTTCAGGATGAAATCAAAAGCTAGTGAAGCCAAGAGAAAGGCAAGTAAATGTGTAAAACAGAAATTTTTAAGGCTAAGAAGGATTCTGAAGAGCAAATAGACACAGACATTAAAATTGATTAAAATATAACAGAAGCAGGAAGTCTTAAAGAGATTGGTGGGTCTACTGAATTCTCAGGGAGAAAAGAGAGAAATTAACCAAGGCAAGTATATTGCACAGAAACTGTATGATTCCTTTACATCTATTTTCACTGCAGAGGATGTTGGTGAGGTACTGTCAGTGAGCGGTGTCAAACAAGGAGATGAGACATGACTATGCCATAAGGCACCAGGACCAGATGGTATACATCTGGTAAACAGGTATGTGCTGGTGTTGGCCAGTTAGAAAGGTTAGGGAAGGACTGGCCTGAAGCATGAGGTACCTATCTCACTGGACACTGCCATGTCTGATGCTGGGGAGCGGGGGGGGGGGAGGGTTGTGAGGGAGGGGGGAAGCTGGGGAACTGTCTCTGTGGAGGGTGGAAGGAGCTCTCTACTACTCTCTGCACTGGCCAAAGTCAAGAGAAGATTAAAATAATGGACAAAAGCAGGATTATATGACAACAGTAGCTGAATATATTACTAAGTAAAACCTATGTCTCAGGTATTAATGTACTGTGATCTATATTACCATGCAAAGGGGCCAGCACTTTACTACAACAAAATGGGATGAAGCTAGGGCATGTAGTGCATGTAAAGGTTTAACTGGGCTTTAATCTTCCACAAATGCAAAGTTATTAGAGTTGTGAAATGCTCTGCAATCCACATCTAGAGGAAAAGATAAGCATGTTAGTAAATAGATTCAGCTTCTTATAAAAAACAACAATAACAACAACAAAAGCCTGTATGTGGCTTGGCCCAACAAGCCCATTTACTGTACCACCTGCATAACCCATAAGCTGTAACATTCACCCAGTGTGCGACTATGATGTGATCAAAACTGATTTTCATATCCCTGGTTTCTTCCTCTAATGCAGACTGTGTTCTAACACACCTTGCCATGGCTGTTTAAAACTATGCTGCTCTGAGATGGAATGGCTCTTGGACGTGGGAGAAGTATTCACTATTTCTAGATGGCAAATAAAAACCCTTTTCAAAATCATTGTGCTGTGCAAACAGACCCAAAACTTTTGTGCCCCCAAACTTGACAGCATACAGTTCCAGTCTGATTTGCAGTCAGCCTACATGAACTCTTACTCTCTGAAAACAGATACTAACTTGTTTGTGTAGGACATGTGGCACCTACAGCATGTACTGTGCAAGTGCCTGATTCAGCACCCACTGAAGATAATGGAAAGACTTCCATGGCTTTGAATCCATGCAGAAACTTTTAAGGAAAATTTGGCCCAAAGCATATGTTGTGGGGAAGGGTGAACTGTTCATGGAGTTGAGTGCTCTATCAAATCAATTTACTCTAACACACTTTTATGATAAATATCCCACTCATACTGGGGACTATGTTTCTTAACTATCAAATTTGGTCAGGAAAGAAAAATTTATTACAAACCACCACTGTTCTTGCCATAGTCTATGCTGCATCTTTTGTTGCTATTTCAGTTGAATTTTTGCTGAAGATAAACCGATAATAATGATCTACTTACATGGCCTGTTCTCTGTATATCTGTCATATTAAAGACCATGCTGTTTGTTTATCATGCAGTGATCTATACCTCTCTATTAATCTGATTATACTAAAAGATCTTAAAAGCCTAGGGCTAAGTAACATGTCAATTACAAATGAGTTTAACTTGGAATAAATATAAATGTAATACTTGTAATTTATTGCTTTAAATATAAACAAAGCCCTCACTATGACACACTCTATTATTAATTGCTCCACTGCCCCAAGTCCAATTAAGCAAATCCATTTACATTTTCTTCAGAGAAAGTCAATGCTCATTTCTCATAGGAAGTGCAAGGAGCCTACCTTTCCACTTTTCAAACCCCCAATGCAACAAAGCACTTCTGTATTTAATGAAGTGTATCAGGTGGGGGGGGGCGTGGAGGCTGCTGGGGGGTATGGGAGGGATAGCCATGTGGTAGGGCTCATATTTCTTTGAACAAAGTTACTTTCAATCACGTCTTGGTCATTTACAATTATTTCTTTAAATAAAAATAATTAGATCATGTTTTCCCATTGAAGAGATCCCAGTATCTTTTTAATAAAAAAGGGAAGGTGTTTTTATGTATACAAGTGAATTTTTAAAAAAAATGATATACTTTTATATTATTTATACTTGTATATATTAACAATGGCTAAACTGATTTTTTGTAGTGTGTGAAAATGTATATATAAAAATGTCAGCCTCTGTGCTGAGACCTGGTACTTCATGCCTGGGGTAAAATTTTATTGCCAAGTTATAAAAAAAAAAGAGGGTTTATAGTGGAAACATTGACACAACATTAACTCTGTTTATACTATTAAGGAAGTTCAGCTTTTGAGAACTTAGGTACTACTTAGTGTGTGTGTGTGTATGTCTAAAAAATTAACTTGACATACATCTACATTGAACATTTGTTGAAAAAGAATTCAGGAATGTAGAAATTTAAGAGATGAATACTTCTGATACATCTTCAAATTTTGCATCCAGAGTGCTTTTACCCATAAATCTCAAAAGCATAACAAATGGCACAAAAACCTGAATAGATAAATATGGGAAAGCATTATTACCCTTGTTTAGCAGAGTAGGTAACTGAATCATGGAAAAGTGTTTGCCGGACGTCACAAAGCAAATTAGCAGCAGGGTTGGAAATAGGTTTTGTCTCGTGATGTCCAGTCCTATACTCAGGTCACTACACCACATATCACATACACCACAGCTGGTCCACTAATGAAAACATTGAACACTTTCTCCTGGCAACCATAACAAACAGCAGTCCTCAAGAAGAGTTGACGAAGATGTGTTTATAGATGAAATAATTTTATTGGGATGGTGCTGAAATCTGTCTAAAATTCTTGGTGCTACTCAGTTCAGTATCTCCAAAATTATAGGATTAACTACAAAGGAAAATGAATGGGAAGAATGAAGGTTATGAAAATCCATAATGCATTACTGGGCATACACTTTCCAGAGGGTTTGTAAATGTTTAATGGGTCCAAAGCAGTCACACTCAGCAGCAGTGAGTTTCAGGGGCCTGGTGATGTTGAACTGGAGAATGGGCCATCCCCCATGCAGCACAGGGGTTTTGATGGTGAGTGGGTCTACAAGGTGGCTCCATACAACCACCAGTGGTGAGATGGCCAGATGTCCATCTCACCACTCAGAACAAGCAGAAGGGAAGAACCAGCTCGCTCCCAAGGGACCCCAAAGTTGGAAGAAACAAGACTAATTGCCCCATATAGATGCTAGCTTTCAACATTTTAAAAAGAATCAGAAAGATAAAGGTACAAATGAGATATGTCTGAAGGAATGACAGGGTTTTGGAAGGGAACTCTGAACCTATTACTGGTACAGAAAGGCTTTAGGGAAAATAGAGTTTTGAAGCCAGAAGGGGCAATGGTTCACTCATGGTGGGCAGCAGAGTGAGTCCACCTCACACTCACTCAGCAGTAGTGGCTCCTGTCTCGTGGGGTTGGGGTCCCGTGGCACTGTGACCCCACAATGAGAGTTGACCAGACAGGGGACAGGTGAGCACAAGTGGGCAGTTTGATCTGGGCCCCCCTTTTGAGAATGCCCTCAAGCCAGATGTGTTGGGACCTGGCATTCAGGGTTGCAGCACCACACACTGAAGTGTGGCCTGGTGGACAGCCAAACCAGACTGGATTTGCAACCCCATGTGCCAGAACGCAATGCCCAGAGCAGGGAGCTGGGCCCAGCCTTGTGGGACAGAAGCCATCGCTGCCATGTGAGTGTGGAGCAAGCTTGTTCTCCAGCACACCACCAATGACCCATTGCCCATCTATTTGCAAAATCTGGCTCCTCCACTGGGCAGCATATTTTATTGTCATGCGTAATGTGTTGTATTGGGGGGGGGCAGAGGGCCAAGTGGTTGGAGCTCTGGCATGGGATGTAGGAGACCCATATTCACCTCCTTATTTCTTCTCAGACTTCCGGTGTGATCTTAGGCAAGTCATCTAGCCTCTCTGCGCCTCAGTTCCCAATTTGTAAAATGAGGATTATAATGCCTCCCTACCTCACAGGGATCCTAGAGAGGAGATGGGCACAACTGGGAGAAAAACGGGTGTCATAGAAACATCATGACATGACACCATTATGCTTGAGTTGGTCACAAGACACATCAACATAGAATATATTGTATCAGTGTGACTGAGCTTAAAATATTCTACTGTAACAACAGGAGTCTCCATCTCCTGATAGGGAAGCACCAAAGTAGGAGCCCAAATATTTTAGATCAAAATTTTTGACCCTGAGTGGGATTTTCATAATAATGAAGAGAGCTAGAAATACAGATCTCACTGGAAATCTTCCTCTGCATGTCTAAAGGTAGGTGTATGTACATCCATATTTGTCACCAAACTCAGCTAATATTCGAAGTTGCTCAGCAGCTCTCCTTTAAAAATCTTTTTTTTTTAGTGCCAACATATGGATTTAGGTGCTTACAGTAACTTTAGGCCCCCATGTTGGAAAATGTGGGCCCTCAGCTATTTCAGGTATGCCTATGCTAAGAGGTCAAGTAAAGATTGCTCCTGGTAATTTCTCTGTGTGTTTCTGTATATTTTATTTGTTACAAACCTAAAGATTTTGACTGGATTCTTATTTACACTAAGACCCTTTCACACCAAACTTGCAGTAAATTAAGCACAATTTACATTTACACTTATTTAAAGGTGTTTTACACAGTCAGAGAAGTGCAAATGAGTCAGTGTAAATGAGAATAAGTCTCTCAGAGTAGGACAAATAAATATCCTTGACACTGTTTCAAGGCAGAAAATACAATTGTATTATACTCTTTCCTACCTTTACACCAATGTCATATCACTTTGAATACAAAAGAATCTCAATACATTGATGTAATTTTAAGTGGCAGGATCACTATTTTTATTACAATTCCTGAACATAACAACGTATTTATTCAGTGAAACCACTCTCCATCTATATTGTTTGGTGATTAAAATTTATGGCATTATAGATAGAAAAACTCACATTTTACTGCTCCATTGTAGGTATCATATCTTAACGAAATAGTACACACACATAAGTACATAAAGTAGATGCAATTCTTGTGTATTTGAGGTGATATTGAGGCTGAACCAGTTTGTATGAGTGAGATGGAATTTCAGAGGAGCAGCAGTAAGACAGAAAGCAGATTGAGCAATAAAATATTCACAAAATAAACCCCACAACCACAAATAATTGAATTAAGCAATAACAATGCAGACATGGGGCATTTCCAGGTGATTAATGACTAGCTGGAAGAGTTGATGGTCCAAGATGGTCATCAATTCCCTTGGAAATGTCCTGTGCCAAGGTCATTGTTGCTATTATAACTCATTTTTTTCAATAAAAAAAGAAGAATCCCACATATTACCTGTTTTCTCACAGTGTTATCATTCCTTCAGATGACTGTGGAATGGATGAGTTTGAATGGTAGGACTGAAGTAAGTATTTCTGGGTAATTGATTTCCAGGGCAGCAACCAATCAAAACCTCCCTTTTACTGTTGAATGTTCTATCAGGGTTTTACAATATTTCATATTTTGACTTAGTCAAGTTTAGTTAACACCCTCTCTCCAAATTATAATTTTATTTTGTTCTGGGCTCATGAGTCTGGCAAACTAGGGCCTTCATTACATCTGGGTGAGTTGGAGAAAGCTGCTCATATTTTCTTCCTTTAAAAGTTCTCCAGCAGCATAAATGAAAAGAACCTCTTGATAGAAGTGGCACTGAATTTATACATTCAGCCTTCTCTTTGGCAATAATGTCAAGATTTATTACATAAACTCTTTGCTTAGTACAGGTCAATAATGGAGATAATTAAATCTGTCTTTGCTATTCAATAACAATTATGAATAAAAATTTGTTATGGCAGGTTTTTCAATACAAAGTCTATCATAGTTGAATTCCTCTAAGTCATAATTTTATCAAGACATGTTTAAGATATTATTTTGTAGCAAGTACATAAATTTTTAAAATCTATTTCAAGTATTAAAATAATGAAAAAAATAACACAGAAGAAACAAAAGGTCCAGAAGATAAAAAGGAGTTTATGATTATCTGTATGCTCTTGGGTCAAATTTATTCCTATTCTACAATCTGTGACAACATTCTTTAACTTGCTTATCTCTGGGACTTATTTATTTTTGTGACAGGTTCCCCCCAGGGTGTCACGTGGAACTGGGATACCACTGAGTCCCCTGGCCCACCAGCTTGGGCTCTCTTTCACACTATATTGCTATGACAAGCTGCAAAGCCCTCCAGACTGCGCTTTCATCAATATACACACAGGTAGGGACACACTCAGCTACAGTTACATGCAGGTTCTCTGACCAGCCCCAGCATAGGAAGCCTACAACTAAGGTGACTCCCAGTTCCCCAGGCGCTCACCCTTTCTGGAGTATAAATCCAAAATTATGCTGTCTTGTGCTGCACAGGGAACTGAACACTGTAAACTCATAAAATCCACCCTCTCCCTCAATGTGGACAGGAATATGCAACAGCTTTTTGCCCCTGAGCCAAGTTTCCCATACACTTCACTCCAACTCACTGGTTTAGATAAAGCAAAAACAAGTGTATTAATAACAAAAGCTAGATTTTAAGTGATTATAAGGGATAGCGAACAGATCAAAGCAGATTACCTAGCAAATAAACAAAAAAGGCAAGCTAAGCTTAATATATGAAATAGATTAGATATGAATAGCAGATTGTTACCCTAAGAGATGATACAAGCAGGCTGCAGATTCGTAAGGGGCAAGCTGCACTTGCTTTACAGCTTGGAATCCCTGGGTGTTTCATTCACAGGCTAAAAATCCCTTTAGCTGAGGTCCAGAACTTCCCCCAGTTCAGCCTTTGTTCTTCAGATATTTCCAGGAGTCTTCTTGGTGGGGAGTGAAGAACACCAGCTGATGTCACTCCCTGCCTTCTATAGCTTTTGCATATGGCGGGAACCCTTTGTTTCAATCCTTTGGTCCCCAGACCCTTCTGTGGAAAAAATACTGACATCCCAAGATGGAGTCCAGAGATATGTGGTCTCATCACATGTCCTTGTAGAGTCATAGTAGTCATTACTTGGAGGCTGTTTGTAGCGTTCACAGGATGGCTCACCAGGTGGGAGATAAGTATCTTATAAGACCTATTGTTTTTTCCTAATGGCCCATTGCTGTGAACAGGCCCTTTCTCACTCACTCTCTAGACTGAAAGCATCTTGTCTAGTGGGTGTTACCCAGTGTAACTACATTTGAAATACAGATACATAGTCAATATTCATAACTTCAGATAAAAAAATGATACATGTATACAAATAGGATAATCATACTCAGCAAATCATAACTTGTCCAATGATACCTCATATGACTTATCTTGCATAAAATATATCACAATTAGGTCATAATCATATAATAAGATCATTATGAAGAATATGGGGTGCAGTGTCACAATCTTAATCTAAAATAGTTTTTTTCCCCTTAATCTAACATTTCACATCCAATTAACCTAATCTGAAATGGAACACCATTGACTATATATATATTTACTTATTACTATTTATGATGCTTTATTTATGTTCCATTCATGCATACTCTCTTTTACTATTAGAGTTTGCATAATACACAGTGAACAGTCAATTGTTCTTTCTTCACTTCAGCATGACGTAGTTAAACCACTTATTTTCAGATGCTAAGTATTTTTTGGTTCAGTGTACCCATATTATTTTAACTGGCCAATTAGTTGTTATTAAAATATTTTAAAAGAACATACAGAAACATATACACAACAAATTATTTCTTTCCACATTTTTATTAACATTTTTGTAGGTAGTTTCCAGTTTCTCACCTCTTTTTCCTACTAAAAGACACTCTCCAGGTATAGGAATACAGACTATATATTAGATTTGGGGCCTCACTGAATTTCTTTGCATTCCTTTAACCCATATTGAGAGCATGAAAAAATGGCCTGACCTTATGGAGACTTAAATCCCATTACTGTCTCATTCCGATATTAGAAACTAATCCTACAGTTAGATCCACTGGAGTTGAATTGTACACTGATATAGAGTTCTAATAGACCCAATGTCAGGACTGGAGATTGCTAGCAGATCGGATTGGAAGACTAGGGATTTAGAACTAGATTCACAAGGGGACTTAGACATTGAGATATTAAGTGTTGCAGTGCCTAACTTTCACTACACAATGCATGGAGATAGTTAGGATTTATAAAAGCCTCAGAGTGGGGAGCTGTCTAAACTATATATTAAGAAATGGCAAGGAGAAGAGTACATCCTAAACCCGACCTTCAAAGAGACTTAGGCCATGTCTATATGTATAGTGCTGCAGCGTGTCTAGTAAAGACTCTGTGCTGATAGGAGAGAGCTCTCCCATCAGCATTAAAAAACCACCTCCACAAACGGCATAAGCTATGTCGGCGGGAGAAGCTCTCCCACCAACATAGTGCTGTCCACATGAACTTTTATGTGGGTGTAACTTATGTTGCTCATGGGGGTGGAATATTCACACCCCTGAGAGCCATAAATTTTGCCATCATTGGTGGTAGTGTAAACATAGCCTTAGGTGCTTTAACTCCACTTGGGAGTCACAGCCATAAATCCTCTCCTGGAGTTAGGTGCAGAAGCCATTTCTCAGAAGAAAGTTATGGAATATTGCAATTTCTGTGTCCCAAGGAACAGTAAGACTACTTTCTCTGAACAACACTAGGGACACACATAGCACACCCATCTCTATGCACTGAGAAGCTTAGGAATAGGTGATGCCTTCTTGCGTACAATGCCTCCTGAATTACCCCATGGGTAGTTCAACTCTATACCACCACAAACACAGGCTCTGCCTCAAAGACACTATATAGCCCTATGTTTGCTAAATTTGTATAGGTTGGTTAAGTGATTGTGGTGTTTAGATGTTGCTTGTAATTATTAAAACTGGGAACACTGGCTGTTGGGAGTCTGAAAGGACAGGAAACAGGAAGGAGCGGGGAGGAGTTGAGAGGCTGGGAGAAAGCTACAGAGAGGGCAGCAGCAGCTTGGTAAAGAGGTTTCCACTTTGAAAATAAAGTCCTGTTGAAGCTTGTTAGTACCTTGCCTGGTTGATACAATAGTGATGAAACAGGGAAAGTGGGGAACTTGATACAAATATTGGAAGGATGCTGATATAAACAGAGAGAAATTATTTACAGTAATAAATGGTGATTTAGCTAGAACTAATGGGATTAAATTCAGGAAGAGAAAATAAAAACTGAATATTGGTGTGGGGGGAACAAAGATGTAAAGGAGAAAGCACCCAATATAATAGCTTATGACAAGGCCATCCTTCAGTATTTCTGTGGGTTTCTCATCTAAAATATAATCCTGCCTCTCTGCAACCCTGTGCTATCCCTTCCTCAAGCTGAAGAAAGCCAAATCTCAAAAAGATTTAAATTTGAAAATAAATATTCTGAAAATAAGGCAAGATCCTCAGTGGGCATAAGTTGGCATAGTTTCACTGAAATGAATGGAGCTGTGCTGATTTACATCAGAGGAGGATCTGGTCTAAATTCTGAACACCACATTTTTAAAAAAAATATTCTTTAAATGTTTGTCGTAATGTTGGTAGTTTATACCATAGAATAATATTGCCCATGCATAAGCTTGGAGCAAAGCAAAAATAGGTTTGACATTAGAGTATGAAAGTTTACAGTGAAAGAAGTTTGGAAGATTCTTCACTTTACCGTCTATTTGGGTGACCTTTAGTAGTATGGTAAAAGCAATCTGATTTGAATGTAGCATAGAAGATACATGCTGCGGATACTGAAAAACCTATGAAAAGGTATTGTTGTTAACCATCCAATTATTTCTGGCAATGTTGTAAGACATTTTAATACTGTTCCTATAGTAAAGAAATCTTTCAGACTAATAACATCACACCTGTGTAAATATGAAGTATGATGCCATAAGCTTCATTTACAATTAGTTGTTTTTCTTTAAATTACATCTATGATAAGGCAATTCATTGTTGGCCGTTATTGCAGACATATCTCTGCAATGTCTGATTGCTTAATTATACCTTTTATTATGTGTCTTTTGGCATATTTCTGAAAACAATCTGCAACAAAGAACAGGATGAATGTTTCTTCTATATCCTTCAGTGTAGGCTGGAGTGTTCAACCTTTATGTTTACTAAAGTCAATCTGTTCAGCTCTTCTTCTCTATTCAGTGTAGTTTCACTTCAGGCAAATTTAAAGCATGTAGTATTTAATCCAAATAAATAATATGATTTCAAGCGCACTCACTTCCTATTGCACAAGGTTATTAAACAATTGTTTCATTATAATTCCAGTCATTAACTCTGGAAAGTCTCAGTGTTAACACATATTGTTAGCATACACAGTATACTCTTTTTTGATTCACAAGAAGTTGACCTAAATACAAAAATGCGTATTATTTTTCAGTTATTTTTCATTGTTTGCAAATCCCAAACTCCCAGTTAAGTCAATGCGAAATTGATCGTTTAGCCCTTTGTGAGTTGATGCCAAGTCTGACCAAACTTATACTTGCTATTTGAAGACTACCTTTACGCACAGTGGTAGTTGTATTGAGTTCAGTGGGACTAGTCACGGTACCTAAAGTTAAGAATACACTTAAGTCTTTGGAGCATTGGGTTCCAAGAGTTCGAATATATTATTTTTTCTCCTGGAGTAAAAGAACCAAAATTTAATTGACTTCAATGGGATTGCTCACATGCTTAACTGTTTTTCTAGATCAGGGTCTATGAATGTGTGAATTGATTTTGATATAAAAAGAATTTACCAGAACCTCCACCTCAAACTCCTTGCCTGGCTACAGGGCCTTCATTTCTGGCCATCCACTCCCTTGAAAATTGCAATCATTTGTGGGATACTCAGATAATGTTGTCTGGGATGCTTGACATTGCCACTTTTTGTCCTGTTTCGGGATGGTTTCTGTGCACAAATCACTCAATATGACCAAAATGGTTGATCAAAGTGTGATGTTGGCCCTGAAAGGATTACCAACTGTAATGCAAGGTATTAGGGGCTGGCATGGGTTAAGTCAGGAGAAATAGGGGTTCCCAGGGCTCCAATAGTCAATGAAGCCAGATCAAGGGAAGAAAAAGGGAGACTTCCTTTCAGAGAACAATAGATAAGCTTATATTATGCACTTACTGGCTCAGCAATCACTGAAAAACCACAGGTTTCAGAGTAGCAGCCATGTTAGTCTGTATTCACAAAAAAGAAAAGGAGTACTTGTGGCACCTTAGAGACTAACAAATTTATTTGAGCATAAGCTTTCGTGAGCTACAGCTCACTTCATCGGAAAATGTACATTTTCCACTGAATGCATCCGATGAAGTGAGCTGTAGCTCACGAAAGCTTATGCTCAAATAAATTTGTTAGTCTCTAAGGTGCCACAAGTACTCCTTTTCTTTTTTGTTAAATCAGACAATTATAGTGATTTGTCTTGTTGGATAAAAGCTTACTATTAGACTGGATGAAAAAGGGGAGAAACGTTGTAGTTTTTTCCCTGCCAATTCTCTTCTCCCACCACCGCCTTGGTTTTCAAATTTTGAAAAAAATGACATTTGTAAAATCACGAGCAGATCTAATCACTAGCTGGCCACTAAATTATAGGATAAGATTCTGAATTTAATTTTGATCGAAACTAGGATTTGGACCCAGATCAAATAGGTGAAATGCTAGTGACATCATTTTAAAATTGTGATGTTTAGCAAACTTGTATAACAACCAGACTAGACAAGGAGTGAAAAATATCAGAATGGAATCTCATAGACTTTAAGGCCAGAAGGGGTGATCTTGTTCATCCTCACCCCTCCACTCCTGCGAGAGGCTCATGACCTATGGCAGAATTACTGAAATCCTCAAATCCTGATTTAAAGTTACAGAAAACTCACCATTTTAATTCATCAACTGTGCTTGAAAATATTCAACTGGGACCTGATCAAAAGCCTCTTGAAGTCAAAGGGGGTCTCTCAATTAAATTCAATGTGTTTTGGAGTAGGTCCCAAAATCTCAATATTTTCTGACTGGATATTACATTAGACTGATTTTAATTTGTTTCTGGAAGATAGATTTCATCATACACTTCAACACAAAGTATTTTAAAATATGGTTTTCTACTTTCCATTTACCTGGGTATTATTTGAGTTAGGGACAATAGGAAGTTAGGTGCCTAGCATTTTTGAAAATCTCAGTAGGTGCCTATCTGCATCTTTAGGTGCATAATTATCTTTCAATATCTGGCTATATATCTAAAGCTCAAATAAAGCACATAGGGCTATATTTTATAGTCTGATAAGGCCATTTTGTGTCACAGTGAAGAATTGCCCCTGCACAGAGGAACTCTGAGCTGTCACCAGTCTAGAGTAGTCAGCTCTTCCAGTTCCCTTTTCAATGAGAGCACCAATACAAGCATGCACCTTTAACTACATTGGGAGTTGAAGCTTGGTTTACCTCTTAATTAATGAAAACAAAACCATTTATTTAAAATTAAATTATTTTGTTATTGTTCAAAGGGGATGACCTTTTACACTTGACGTGCTGTAGATCTTTTACTTTATTTACAAATGTATGTTTAAAAATGTATGTTTAAAAAATGATGACTTCTGAAATTTGTTTAGCAAGTCCTCTTTACAGCAAAATCCTCCTGGGAAATGTTATGCAAAGAAAATCCATCTGGAGATTGTGAAATACCATAGGTGAAATTACCAACAACATACTAATTTTTCAAGAGGATTTAAAAAGGCTACTGCCTCCCACCACATACTTCATTTACAAATTCAAGTCTGTTGAAACCCTAGCTTCTAGGATAAATTCTCTGGTTACTCAGAGGTTACTGCTACATACAGCATTAGGTACTTTTGAGGATCATATACAATCTTGGAACCTGTCCCCTACAATACATACACACAATTTATTATTATTTTACATAGTTCAACAACATGTTTGCCTACTTTCCTTCAGAATAACAGAAGACAAGATGGCAAAATCTTTATTAATTTACAGTTATGATTCCATATCTGCATTTTCTATGAATACCATCACTAAAAATCTAAGAAATCACTAATAAGCCACCATTCATATCTGCTCTAGCCTCAGCTTGCATGCCTCTACATCCAAGCACTATAACAACTAAACACGTTACGGGTTCCTCAGCTCCAGACATACTCAAACGCGGAGTCAATCCGATGCAAACATCCTGTCCCCATTACCATTCACAAATGCACAACCTGAACTCTGACCTCAGGTAGATAAACTGCCAATAAACATATGAGTAGTCAGACCTCTCAAATTTCAGACCTGCAGATGTGTGACAGAAGCATCAGGAATGTATGACAAATGACAGAAATTTGGGAATACCTGGCTTTTGTTACATGTTGCAGATTGTAATTGTTTTTGCTGGAAACCATGTTTAAATAATGTTTTCTCATTATGTGAGAAATAAACCAATTGTTTTAAATGAAATTTGAAAAAACAAAACAAATATCAAAAGCCATCAAGCAAAACCACAAGAATCCCGCTGCTCCCAAGGGTCAGTAACAAGGTTGAATCGGGAACTTCAGATACCCAGGAAAGCTTCTGGCACTCTAGCTAAAGCAGTGCTACAGGAGGAATCCTTCCCTAGCCAGTTACAAAACTGTTTGCTAGACAGCAGTCAAATGTTAGGGCTCAGGTGTATAGTCTAGTGGTTGAATTAGTGGTACAGACATACATGCACAGTACTTAGATTTGGCACATTCATTCTGAAAGTATGTCTGACTGTGATTTGGATTTCTTCTATGAAACATGTAGATTCTATTCCTAGTTCTGCCAGAAGTGACCATGTGCAACCTGCTCAGTTAAATATCTGGGTATATGGGGAGAAAGATACATGCCTTTCTCCCACAGTAAGAAGAAGGAATCCATGCTCCAATAGTAAGGGTTTGATGCAGACAGAGAGGCAAAATGAGGACAGATACATGCATGGAACTAAGTGATACACCATGACTTTTATTAAACTATAGCACAGCATAGGGGTACCTGCCCAAATATTTAATTGGTTCCAGTGCAGAGGTTACAGGGATCCTACCATATAATAATAACTCAGAGTAGGGTCTCCTCAGCCTACCCTCCAGGTTTCAGTCACTCTGAGTCCTACGACCCTCCCACTTCTGAGAGAACAGAGGGGGAAGAAGGGTGGAGATTTCAGCCCACAAGGGCCACAATGTCTCACCTTGCCCCAAAAGGCCCACAAGATCTCACCCTATCCCATGGCCCAAGGATCATCACCAAATCCCAGATTTTTTACCTCTGTGAACTATTCAAGGCATTCCTGCTTAACCCACTGTGTCTTGAAGTGCTGCAAGGAAGGTGAAAATTTCTCAGTCCTATTGCCAGTTGGCCCAATGGGAGAAAAAAATATTCTTTTCTGACCTTCAAATGGGCAATCAGTTAGTTGCTAGCAATTTTTTTCGGCTGGGTTCCTATTCCTAGTTCAGGGTGGGCTGCTGGAACAAAGCTGGAAGAGGCTCACATGGCCACACCCCAAGTAAAATCCTGGGAGCTGGGGCATGCTGCCAATCAGTACCCCTTCCCAACTAGCCAATCAGTGCCAGAGACTTCAAGAGGGAAAAAGGAACTGCCACATATCCCTGAGCAAGTGACTCCCTCCCTCACTGCTAGGACTCCCCCTTCACTTCTGGCCCCATCAAATTCCCCCTCCGTTGAGGCAGGTGGGTGGTATTTTGAAGTGCAATGAAATATTAGCAGCAGTCTGTAGAAGAGGTGAGCTTAAAGTTCCTGGGTTCTAGTTTAGTGGACCTCTGCTTAAGCCAAAGATATTTGGAGAACATCTTTCTCCCTCTCCCCAAAACAGCCCCCTCTTGGCAGTGCTCTGAAACACTGAAGCATAAGTTGTACCTGGAAAATACCAAAAAATCCAGGACCACCTGAAAAGTTGTGTGGTAGTAGTCGTGACAAATAGGGGAATATGCTGGATGAACCTTATGGAATTAAGTTAAACCTTACAGAATTTAGTTTAGCATCTTTGGGGTCCATTGTATTAACATGCAATTGTTTATGTGTTAGATGGGACAGGGACTGTATGTATCTTCATGGGAAGGGTGAATACAACTCCTCCAGGAACTGAAAACAGGGTGAGAAGGTGATCAGTCAAAGTCCTTCAGATAGTAACATCTCCGGAAATGCACCAGCCCCTGCCGAGGTTTGCATAACTAGTTCAAACTTGAAGCCTAAGCATTGGTACCCTGGCTGAACCACTGCAGGGAAATACAGGTGCAATTGTCCTGAACTGTGACACATATGGTAGTAGCATGTGTGGATCTACAACAATATGAACTACGTAAGTACCAATAGCAGTAAAAGCAAGTATCCTAGAAGGGAAAGCACAGGGAAAAGTCTCAATAGTCTTTTCGGGGAAGAACAGTAAATGAAGGAAGTAGTGGGATAGGGGAGGGGATGGTGATGAGCAACTATGCATGTAGGGGAAGTATGAATATAAGGTGATACTCTTGGGGCCAAATATTAAAAGGGAGTATTTTAACTGTTTCCACTTTGAGAATAAATATATTATCGAAAATTCAATTGTCACAGCAGACTTAGTTTGTAAAACTTGGAGGTCCCAAAGCCTAACCTTAACTATGGAGTTGCTACCAATGCCTCCATAATTAAGAAATGAATTCAGTAAGGGTAAATGTTGGATATGATATCTGCATTTGTTCCTTTTTTTTAGACAAAAAGCACCACAACTCTACATTACTCTGAAACAACCAGGAGAATAATACATCAGATAGTTGTACTCTAGGCTCCTTTAATAGTCAAGCATGGGAACAGAATGCATTTCACCCCACCCTCCCTTTTTATCTCCAACCAAAGAAAGTAAAGGAAAGGAGAAAGAAAACTGCTGACATTCTGAGGAAATCTACCATTGAAAGACTCCTCTGGGACATGTTTTCACTTTTACATGGGGTACCTCATCCATCATTAGCAGCAGCAAGATTCAAGGGACATTATTTTTGAAAGATTTGATGTGTTTCTGAAAAAACAATGC
The DNA here is from genome assembly GCF_009764565.3 of Dermochelys coriacea. Lineage (NCBI taxonomy): Eukaryota > Metazoa > Chordata > Testudines > Dermochelyidae > Dermochelys > Dermochelys coriacea. The sequence goes on along the minus strand of NC_050069.1, from coordinate 152,313,805 downwards.
ATAAAGAGGAAAAAATAGTGATTTTTCTTTAACACCTGTGCTGGTGAAGACTAGCTCAGCTTCCTGGATCTTATGAATGAGAGACTGTGGCTGAGTAGTTTGGACAGTTATGACAGTATTGCTGAAACAATCTTTGTTCTTTTATTTGTTTGGACTCATAGGAAGAGAAACTTTTGGCATAAAGAGGCACCATTAGTAATATTAACATTTTGTCAAAATATGATTATATTGTTAAAATATTACAACTTGATTGTTGAAAGATACTAACTTTTGTCTTCATAGATGGAACAATTTCTTATTTTTTGATGAGATTAATTTGAGCTAAGCATTTCCTGATTGACTCAATATGAAAATTTCAGGACATGCACGCACTGAATAGCACAATTCAGTACAAAGAAATACAAGCTTTATCATGTTCATTGGTTCTCCGTTTGGGGAGGGCCCAGAGATCTATGTAGACTATTGAGCCAGGATAAGAGCTCAGGAAGGGAGAAATGTACATCAACCCTCCCCCTAGCCATAACACTCAGCAGAGATCAGAGAGGAAAGCTGGCATAGCCCTAGCAGCCTTCTCTGAGGTGCAGTGTGGGTCCAGGAGACAGCCACAAAGAGGAGTACTCAGCAAAGTTCCAATCAGCTTGCCATATCAGAATGTGTGTGGGGGGGGAAGGGGGGAAGGGGGGCAAATGCACAGGGACCCAAGCTCGAATGACCCTGTGCTCCCAGTGGATTCTTAAGATCTGTATGGCTCTCAGGGCATCTGTGGGGTTTGCAGACTACACCCTCATTTTCTTCTGTGAGGAGACAAGTCCATCTCCCAATAGCAAAATGCAGAGGAAAGTCCATGAGAGGAATATTGTGCAGTTTCTTGCTTCTTAAGCAGATATTTTCTTGGAAGGACATGAGCTGGCCCCATATCAATGGAATGTTCCATTTGCAAGGTTAAGCCCTCAAACTCAGGAAATGCCAATATTAAGGTTTCCCGTCCAGTCTTTTTTTAAACTGTGCCCACTGTGTTTCTGCATCACAACACATTCTTTAATTATATTAACACATACCATTTCCAAAATGTTACCATATGACATTACACATTTTTCCCTACAACTTTAAATGCATGTGTACCATCTTATAACTTTTTTCATTCATTTTTATTTAAACTAATTTCATTGTCATATTGGTCCAGTATGTCTTTATAAACCTAAACATTTTATAAGTTCTTGTCTGTATCTATGATATATATTTTAATAATTTGTCAGCACCTAACTGACTGTAGATTTTATTTTCAATCAAAAGCAGTCTTTCTGAGATGCAATTTAGAGACTACAGTAGTTTACTAGAAAGCTGACTCAGGTGCCCTATTGATGCCAGAATTTTTTCACTATTCCCCTGCATTGTATATTAAATATGTAGTGTATTGTAGGAACATATTTTACTCTGAACTTTTACATAAAATCTTACATGGACACCGTTTGTCTGATATACAGAGGGTAGTACACAATGCTATAAGATGTATCAAATGTCTCTTTTATCTGAAAAGTTCAAATGCAGTCTTAATTTTTCAGCCTCTTAACTTCTGACTCCTTATTTGTTGAATCTTAACATTCTCTTGACAAAATCTTTTTGTATGAAATTTGCTAGACTCTTTAATGGAAAAGAAATGATTAAATGAAAAGAAGCAGCTCTGCTTGGTGACTTAGACACCATTGGAATGCCCTGGGCTATACATTTTAGAAGGTCCATAAGTAAAAGCCTCTCAGCTGCTACAAGTATGAAGCTCTAAAGCAAATTTGGAGGGCATCCTTCTGTGAACTTTACAAGGTGTGCAGGAGTATTCTCTCTTTGCGCCTTATTATTAATCTGATCCAATTTGAATTGTCTTCAATGAAAATTGAATTATTTCTAAATCAACAGTATCTGCATCAAAGGCTTCTGCCATATGCAACTTCAGGAATCTTTTCACCATACCCTCAAGCACAGTACAGCCATTCTTAAGCTGAATGTTTTACAAGTATAGTGAAAAATCCTGTGCAAAAGGTTCCACACAATTTGCAAAAGTTCATAATTGAGGAAACTGCTGTCAAATTTCAGTTTTCCACCCTAGCATTTTGACTTTAGCACTTTTCAGAAAGGATTACTATTTTTTAAAATGGGAAAAAGATAAATTTTTCACCGTTCTGATGTCCTCATGCTCAAAAATGGCTGAACTTTTTGTATTCAAACTTTCAAAGAGAAAGAAAGAAAAAATCATGGAAGCCTGAGCCAGGGCTTCATTTGTAATGAAAGAGGCACCAAGGCTCAAGCATTTTTTTTTTAACTTGAATAACTGATGTGGCAAGCCCAGTGGTGCCGGAGCTACGAATTTCCAAACCTAGAGGTGCCGGGGTTCAGCCCTAGCAAGCCCTGGCAAAAATTAAGCACAAGCCTGAGCCTGAACATTTTAAGTCCCAAAAAGGAAAATTTCAGAAAGTTATAAGCAACTTAGAACATGGAATGAAAAATGTTTTTCAGCCTCAACCCCTTAACTACAATATACGTTGCCATTTCTGTTGTTACACTGCTACAGAGATATATGACAAGATGTTTTTCATTGATAGGGTGACACCAAAATAGTTGGTACTCATGGGTATCTATAAAATATTTGATTTATTACAGCCCCAGGAATACCAAAATGGTGGAGATTGATAATCTTAAAAAATTAATTGTTATGATTAGGAAATTATGACAATAACAGTTAATTGGCTGGATTCGATTGTTGAGGGGATTCTTGGTAATGGCATATGTAGCCTTTAACCTCTGAATTGCCGTTTTGAGTCAGGTCAAAAGTTAGCAAAATTTGTTCCTATTTGTTGTTCTTAGTCCAGTTCCTCATGAACAGGTTCTGAAACAGAAACAGGACTAGTTGGCACCATTGTTGGCAATTTTAACAGAGTCCAAAAAATGAATGGGCTGAGGAATGTTGGCTCAGTGATGAAAAGAAACTTGTGCTGTCTGTAGTGTATCTATTCTGTCAATAAAAAAAGGAGTTCAATTTCCAGGGCTGTCAATAAATATGTTATGCATGAGATTTTTTCATTATGTACAGATCAAGTTCAAGGGACACTGTTGGCTTTCTTGGAACTGAAGCTGTTCTTTTAAACTAAAATGGGATAGCCAAACTATACCTTTGCAACACATTGTTAATAAGTGGAAGAATGCTGTTTTAAAGCTAGTGAGTGTGTTATTTTTTTTTCTCTTTATTCACTTTGGGTATTTTGGGTAAACTGAAAGGTGACTTTAAGCTTCTTTTTAGGATGATTTCACATATTGAGAAATAAAATGTATATAGATAAAGCACTCTTACTTTTAATGAAAATTATCAGAGTATCAACATTTTGCCTGGAGGCACAAGCTACAGCCCAAACTCCATTCAAATCCATTAAATAGGCTTAAGACCCAGCTGTCAATTGCATTGTGGACTAAATTTAATTTTCAGAGTCAATACAGAGCACAGCTGCATTAAGCATAGGATAATTTTGGCACATTATTAATTTGAATGGCAATGTATGGTATTGTCTAGACAAGATATAAGCCCAAGTTTCATAGGCAATCTGTATATAAAATGTAGTATGTCTAGGTTGTAAAGAATACTAATAACACAGATCTGGCCTATTAACCACTATTGATTGCTCTTACTATAACATGGTCCAGTAACTTTAGAGGTGAAATAGTAAGATGCTCAGCACTAATGCTCCTGTTCAAAAACAACCTCAGTATTTTTAGCTTGTTTTTAAGAGATGAACATTTTTATATACTTCCTGAACACATGAGATCACAAATATTTGCTAGCACTATGCTGGGCTTCCAAAATAATCCACTTACGGAGAGGCTGGACCAATTAAAAAAAAGAGTTTGTATTATTATTATTATTATTATTATTAAAATACAGTCTGCATTTAGTTATTTGCAGTAATCATAGCTATACCTGTGCATTCACATTATACTTTCTCTGCAATCACATTAGAATTTGGCCATATTGAATAGTTAACCACGTTTCTACTTGGGGCACAATCATAATTCTTTATAGTCTATATAAGATTTTAAAGAGAAAAAGAAGTAAACAAGGAGGTATAATACTTTAAAAAGTATAGATTTTATAGCAGAGTTGTTCCCATATCATTTTAATAGTGCTGTGATGGTGTTTATGAAATATGACTAGGCTTGTTGGCATACTTGCTGTTGTAAATGTACTGTCTGCATGTGTAATCCCAGTCTTTGTAAAATTTTGTTGAACAGTACATGAGACCACTTCAATTATCATACCAGAACAGGCTTATGGTCCGTACTTCCAATAGTGTTTAGTGTCCAATGTATCAGAAGAATGTATAAACCCCCCACATTGTACCCAGCTATACCATGCTAGAATCTTTCTTTCTCACCCCAGCAGGTGATTATTTTATATTCTAAAACATGAGTATTGATAGCCCTTGCCATTTTTATCCTAATTTATGTAACCCTGGATATAATTTTAATCAGATAAATGTCAATAATTATTTTAATGTTAATAAGTCATTAACTTATGGTCACAATAAATCACAGCAGTGAATTCCATACGTTAATGCTATATTATGTAAAGTATTTCCTTGAAATGGTTTTAAATTTGGATTTTTATGACATCAAATTTCCCCTTATTCTTTTATTATGCAACAATTGCTCTTCTCTAGAATCATTCTTTATTTTATACATTCATATTAATTCAGATGTATATCTTAGCTTTATGCTTTCTAAACTAAATTTTTCTAGACTTATCTTAATCTTTCCTCCAATAGAAACCTCAGTATTGCCAAACTCAAACTTTCAAAAATCAAGACCCAGGACCCAAAATCATGAAACGGCTTAAAGAACATGTTTGAAAAAAAATTGGATTATTTTTATTTGTTCTATTGTTTTTTTAGTGGAGATGGTGCATTTGGATCACATTTTCAAGCTTTTCTGCACAAACATACTTACTTGTTTAAACAATGTAAGCTGACATTTCTATGAAATAATATGTGCTCAGGGGCTGGGACTTTTAGAGAAACACCAAATACTGTGAAACTTATGATAAAATTGTGAGAATTGGCAAACCTGAAGCCCTCACACCACTTGACTCTAGTCATTTTGATTGGCCTTCTTTGCTATTTCTGTTGTGCTCTTTTTGGGATATGAAGTGAAAGCCTGGGCCCATTGAAGTGAGTGGGAATTTTTCCATTGACATCAGTGGGGCCAAGAGTTCATCCATAGTGACCAAGACTCAATACAGTTATATCATCAATGTATACACTATCATTCCATATTACATTTTTATATTATTTCTTATCTCCTTACCTCCTTTTTAATTCACCCTCCTATTGTATTTACTATATTAATGCAGAGATGACTTTAGTGAGTTCTTTGGAATATGTCAATTTTTTTCTAGGAGAAGTGGACAGATGTTGCCTAAGGTAGGCACAATAAGGGTGAACCCAGACCTCCAAGACCTGCCACTTCCTCTCCTGCTGTTTTGTGTACTACATGATGGGTGATAAAATGGGAGGATGACTCCATTCATAGGAAGCTAAACTGGGCTCTTTATTAAAGCAACTATTTACAAAGCTGCTGCTTAGCCTTCCTAGCCATGTGCATATAGACTGACTTCCTGGTGCTTCTTACAAACTATCCTCTCCTGCAAGCCATGCTTCTCTCTCCAGGTTCCATGCAAATTTGTACATGTGATTCCCATCCAGCCACCCTCTTTAACTCCCCTCCTTTATGTAATCTTCAGGACAGTCAGGCATGTCTGAGTGGCTGTCTTCTCCCACTGAACACATTTGGGTAGACAATGGTCCATATCATACTGTCTCTAAACACACTGCTTTGGAGGAGATAACCCCCTCCAGTATCACATGAAGAGTCAGAAGGAGGAGAGAGGAGATCAGTGCCAAGAACCCATCAGGAAGAGATAAGGGCAGAAAAAGGAACAAATTTAAGTAACTAAACACTGAAGTTATGTGTGTTTGTGTGTTTCTCCCCCCAGGGTCTTGTTTTCAAATGAAGAAATAATCCATCTTCTCTAAATTTCAGGTTGTTTTTCCTACCTGTAAGAGCCACTTTTAATAATAAATTATGTAATTTAGTTAACAGCCATAACTACTTTACTTTAGTGCATTTAGAACTCTCAGATAAATACCATACAGTTCTGGTCCTAGTAATGCATTACAAATCTATTTTTCAAGTTGTTTTACCACATTGCCTGTTAAGAGTAACCATAAGTTATTTTCCTATCATCTTTTGTGGTGAAGACAGTACAAAGTAATCATTTAACTTCTGTAGAATCTCTTTATCCATTTGGATTTCCCACTGTGCTCTCTCATGGTCAGGTATACCTATTGACTCTCCCATGAGGATTTTATTTCTGATGTATTTTTAAAAAATTCTCATTTGTTTTCATTTCTCTGAAGGCCTCTTAATCACTCTCTTACCTGGCAAATAATATTTTCAGCCCCTATGTATTCTATGATATAACTCATGTGAAATTTGCTGCAGAATCCACCCTGGCATAGAATCATGCTCCAGAACCTTAGCTTTCATTTTTAAACAATTATATTTCTAGCCTAACATTCTGAAGAAAATAACTTCCAAATGTGAATAAAACAAAAGTGTAACTGTTGAAGAAATATTTTCATGAGTCTTCAGACAATCTGAAACAATAGCTCCATAACAGACAGGAAATGTTCTCATTCATCTCACTGAAATGGTAACTCTGAAATACAAGGAGTAGGAGAGAGAGCCTGAAATGTTGGGCCTGTATATAATTTTCTACCATTATAACAGAACATGTTAAAAGACAAAAACACCCTAACACCCACAGGTGAACACTTTCCACAGAACAATCACTCCATACTTGACCTCTCAGTCCTCATCTTCAAAGGAAACCCGCACAACACCTTCAATAGATGATCCTGGGAGCTTAAATTCATAACTCCGCTAGACACCAAAGATTATGGACTCAACAGAGACATTGGTTTTATGTCACGTGACAACCATTTGTAACCCACTAAGATATGTCTACACTTGAAACACTAAAGCAGAGTAGCAGCTGCCCTGCAACTATGCTACTGTAGTGGTTCAGTGTAGACACTACCAATGCCAATGGAGTTGTTCTCCCATCAGTGTTGATATACCAACTCCCTGAGAGGCACTATCTAGGTTGATGGAAGAATTCTTCCACCAACCTATCACTGTCTACAATGGGGGTTAGCCTGGCATAGCTACATGTCTCAGGCCAGGTCTACACTATAGATCTATATCAGTATAAATACATCGCTCAGGGGTGTGAAAAATTCTCATGCCTGAGAGACATAGTTATACTGACTTACCGCATCTTGGGGAAGTGGATTAACTATGCTGACAGGACAAGTTTTCCTATCGGCATAATAGCGTCTGGTGCAGCTGCCCCGCTGTAGCGCTGTACGTAAAGACAAACCTTCAGGTGTGTGGATTTTTCAAATACCTGAGAGAATAAATATGAGGATATAACTTCTCAAAGTAGACCATCCCTAACTATCCTTTGTCCTATTACTGCAGAAGTGTTAATTGCCCACTTCATTTTCATAGAATCATAGAACTGGAAGGAAGTTCGAGAGGTCATCTGGTCCAGTCCCCTGCGCTCAAGGCAGGTCTAAATATCATCTAGACCATTCCTGACAGGTGTTTGTCCAACCTGCTCTTAAAAATCCCCAGTGATTCCACCCTAGGCAATTTATTCCAGTGCTTAACCACTCTGACAGGATATTTTTCCTAATGGCCAGCCTAAACCACCTTTGCTGCAATTTAAGCCCATTGCTTCTTGTCCTGTCCTCAGAGGTTAAGAACAATTTTTATCCCTCCTCCTTTTAACAGCCTTTTAAGTACTTGAAAACTGTTATCATGTCCCCTCTCAGTCTTCTCTTCTCCAGACTAAACAAACCCATTTTTTTCACTGTTCCCTTATAGGTCATGTTTTCTAGACCTTTAATCATTCTTGTTGCTCTTCTCTGGACTTTCTCCAATTTATCCACATCTTTCCTGAAATGTAGCACCCAGCACTGGACATAATACTCCAGTTGAGGCTATGACGGGTTGGATCACAGAAACCCCTTGGGAACTGCCAACTGATGTGCTGAGACTACTTCTAACCCATTTTCTCTGCCAGCTTGGGGGTTCAATGCCCTGCCTGGTTTGAGTCAGACCCGCTAGCCTGCTGCAAACCCAGACCCAGGTCTGAACTATGTCCCACAAACTGCAGACTTAACTGAAAGAGCTTAAGAAGTGTTCCCGTCTCCAACACTCAGATGCCAGCTCCCAGTGGGGTTCAAACCCCAAATAAATCCGTTTTACCCTGTATAAAGCTTATAGAATGTTTGCCCTCTATAATATTGATGGAGAGATATGCACAGCTGTTCCCCCCCCAGGTATTAATACATAATCTGGGTTAATTAATAAGTAAAAAGTGATTTTATTAAATACAAAAAGTAAGATTTAAGTGGTTCCAAGTAATAACAGATAGAACAAAGTAAATTACCAAATACAATAAAATAAAACATGCAAATCTATGCCTAATACAGTAAGAAAATGGAATACGGATAAAATCTCACCCTCAGAGATGTTTCAATAAGCTTCTATCACAGACTGGACACGTTCCTAGTCTGGGCACAATTCTTTCCCCTGACACATTCCTTTTTCCAGCTCAGGTGGTAGATAGAGGATTTTTCATGACTGCACCCTTGTTCTGTTCCACCTCCTTATATATCTTTTGCACAAGGCAGGAATCCTTTGTCCCTCTCTGGGTTCCCACCCCTCCTTCTAAATGGAAAAGCACCAGGTTTAAGATGGATTTCAGTACCAGGTGACATGGTCACATGTCCTGTGAGACCCTAAGCCTTCATTCCTCCCAGCCTGACTCACAGGAAGGCCTGCCTGCAAACAGAGCCATCCATAGTCAAGTGTCCCGGTTGATGAGAGCCATCAAGATCCCAAATCATTATTAATGACCCACACTTTTCATAATTACAGTAGGCCCTCAGAGTTATATTTTGTATTTCTAGTTTCAGATAGAAGAGTGATACATTTATACAGATACGATGACCACACTCAGTAGATTATAAGCTTTGTAATGATACCTTACAAGAGACCTTTTGCATGAAGCATATTCCAGTTACATTATATTCACACTCATTAGCATATTTTCAGAAAATCATAGTGTGCAATGTCACAGATGCCTAATCAGTACAGAGTAGAGTGGAATAATTACTTCTTGTGTCTTGCTTTCAATACTCCTGTTAATACATCCCAGAATGATGTTTGCTTTTCTTGCAAAAGTGTTACACTGTTAACTCATATTTAGCCTGTGCTCCACTATGACCTCCAGATCCCTTTCCACAGTACTTCTACCTAGGCAGTTGTGATTAATGAAGGGGGTGGGGCAGTAGCTCCCTTTTATGGACACCCAGCCATCCAGTTAGCTGTAGAATCCCTCTTGGTGTCAGTTCTCTGCTTGCTTTACCTGTAAAGGTTATAAAGCCCAGAGGTAAAAGAAAAGGAGTGGGGACTTGACCAAAAGAGCCAATGGGAAGGCTAAAACTTTTTAAACTTGGAAAAAAAGCTTCCCCTTTGTCTGTTGTTCTACGGAGAAGGAGACATGGAGCAGAAATGCTATAAGCAGGAATGCTGTGTAAGACTTGAACCAAGTATGAAAATTCATCTTCCATACCTAGAAGAAATTATTGGACAGGGAATGTTTAAAAAGACATGATCAGCTTTATTTCTTTATTTTGGCTTGTGGATCTCCTCTGTACTAAATCCCAGGTGCTTTTGTTTGCTTGTAACTTTTAAATTGGACCCCAAGAAAGCTATTCTTGGTGCTTAATTTTTGGAATTGCTTTTTTAAAATCTAGCAAAAGCAAAGGTTCCAGAGGTATTTTCTTCCTTTTTGTTTCTAATAAAATTTATCTTTTTTAAGAAAAGGATTGGATTTTTGGTGTCCTAAGAGGTTTGTGAATGTTGTGAAAGCCATCCACTATGACCTGCACATTTCCCAGAGTCACAACCCTTGATAACAGAACGTCAATGATTGCATTGACTACTTGGATCACAGCAGCCCCCACAGCAGATTTGCCCACTCCAAATTAATTCCTGACTGACCGGTAGCAGTCAGACGTAGAAAGCTTCCACAGCGCTATTGCCACTCACTTCTCAACTGTCAGGGCAGCTCTCATCCTGGTATTCCTCCACTTCAGGATGGGGGAAAGCAACTCACAGAGTTCCAGGAAAGTGGTCTTATGCATGTGAAAGTTTCACAGCCACTGTGAATCATCCCATACCTGCAACACTATGCGGTTCCACCAGTCTGTGCTTGTTTGCTGGGCCCAGAATTGGCATTCCACTGTATCATCCAGCCCAAATGCCATCATGATGTCCCAATTGCCACAGCCCATGCTTTCAGAAATGTCTGTGTCCATGTCCTCATCAAAATTGTCCTTGTGCTGGCGTCTCTTAGCCTGGTTCTGCATATACTCCAGGATAATGCGCGCGGTGTTTACAATGCTCACAACAGCAGCGGTGAGCTGAGCGGATTCCATGCTTGTATGGTGTCTGCAGGAGAGCAGAGTTGCAGTGGAAGCAGTGGATGATGACGGATGCCACAAGAATAGATATTTATACAGAATGACGAGAAGACCTGCGAGGTGGATTCATGGCATCAGAAGAGCAGGAGAGCAGAGATGCAGTGGAAGCGGTGGATGACGACAACATGAAGAAATTTGCTATTGAGACTGAGCTCATTTACAAGAGTAGGAGAGCAGAGTTGCAGTGGAAGGGGTGGATGATGACGGTTAGCAGTCGTACTGCACCATCTGCTTTCAGCAGCACCCAGGACACAACATCAGCGGTGACGGTGAGCTGAGCTGAGCGGGCTCCATGCTAGCCATGGTATGGTGTCTGCATGGAAAAAAGGTGTGAAACGATTGTCTGCTGTTGCTTTCATGGAGGGAGGGACAACTGACGATATGTACCCAAAACCATCCGCGACAATGGTTTTGCCCCATCAGGCATTGGGAACTTAACCCAGAATTCCCATGGGCTGCGGAGACTGCGGGAACTGTAGGATAGCTACCCACAGTGCATCGCTCCATAAGTCAATGCCAGCCATGGTAGTGAGGATGCACTCTGCTGACTTAATGTGGACATACGCAATCGACTGTATAAAATCAATTTCTAAAAATTGACTTCTATAAAATCGACCTCGTTTTGTAGTGTAGACATACCCTTAGATCATTGAAGATCTCCTGGTTAAGCCAGGGTGGTCTCTTGCCATACTTCCTATCTTTCCTATACAGTGAGATAGTTTGCTCTTGTGTCCTTAATAATGTCTCTTTGAAAAACTGCCATCTTCAACTGTTTTTCCCCTTAGACTTGCTTTCCATGGGATTTTACCTACCAACTCCCTGAGTTTGCTAAAGTCTGCCTTCTTGAAATCCATTGTCTTTATTGTGCTGGTCTCCCTCCTACCATTCCTTAGAATCATGAACTCCACTATTTCGTGATCATTTTCACTCAATTTTCCTTCCACTTTCAAATTTTCAACCAGTTCCTCCCTATTTGTCAAAGTCAAATCTAGAACACCCTCCCCATTAGTAGCTTTCTCCATCTTCTGAAATAAAAAATTGTCTCTAATACATTCCAAGAACTTGTTGGATAATCTATACCCTGCTGTGTTATTTTCCCAACAGATGTCCGGGTAGTTGAAGTCCCCCATCACCACCAAGTCCTGTGCTTTGGATGATTTTGGTAGTTGTTTAAAAAAAAGCCTTATCCACCTCTCCTTCCTGGTTTGGTGGTCTGTAGTTGAATGTCTTCTTGTGGCAATGTTAATTCCATAAGTTTGACAATCTGTTCCACACTGTATGTAACCGTGACATTTTGATTACTTTCCCCAGACCTGAAAAACTGCTCTGTGGAGCTCAGGAGCTTGTCTCTTTCACTAACAGAAGTTGGTCAAATAAAATTCATTACCTCACCCACCTTATCTCTCTCCTCCTAGGACCAAGACAGCTACATCAACACTGCAAACAACTAAGTAAGGAAGTCAGTTAGGGGCTTTCAATAAATTACATAACACATTTTTTTTGGTGATTTTCAAGCGCCACCCACCCCTTGTGACACGGAAACAAACATGCAACCCCTTAATATATTACATAATGTATGGGCAGCCTCTTATTTTGGGGTTTAGTCACAGCCCTGAGAGACAAAGCTTAACCAATGTAAATTCCTAGTGTAGACCAGGCCCTAGTCTTTATTAGTGAATAAAAAATAATTTCTGAGATAGTGCTGTACAAGCATAGAACCTACAAAGTTATTATCCTTTCTCAGAACATATTGCTTTTTATCAGAGTTTTCTTTAATGAACTCTTAGTTATGCATTGATCTGCAGGTAGTAATAATGAATGATATCATTAACTAGATAATTCTGTTTTCTTCAGTAGCCAGCCAAAAAGAGCATAATGGTTCCTGTAAGAAAGTACTAAATTCCTTTTAACTATTGTTGTTATTTGCATATGCTGAAACCACAAAGGACATTGATTATTTTAACTATGGTCAATTTGTCTTTGAAACAGACATTCTAAAAAGCAAAAGAGCTTAAACAAACATGAAAGTAATCTAATTCTGACATAAACATGAAAGATAATAAGATTACTATGAATTGATCTAAATATTACTTAAAATAATTAGAAATGATTTTCTCATGGTATACCATTTAAGTTAAGCTGCTTTTTAATGTTATTTTAAAAAGCAAACTGATTATTGCTTTTGAGAATTTTGTTTTGTTGTTTATGACCTTCAGGGAAACAATATAACAGTACTGGCAAATATGCCCATCATTACACAGTTTTGTGTACATTTTGCAATTAGCCAATCTAGTTCTGCTACAGCCATTTTTGTGCAGAATAGGATTGCTTTTATTTTAGTTCTGCCTCTTTTTATTACTTTAAATCATGAAGTGAAGGAGTTGTATTCTTTGTACCATTCAAATTGGCACACTTATTCCTATGTGAACCAGTGACCTTTATGCAAAGTATTAAAATGAAGAAAACAAGCCATCCTAACAACCCTTATAGCCACAAAATAAATAAATAAAGAGGGAAATAATCACCATTTAAGCTCAAGTGCCTGCAGTTAAGTTAGTAATGGGGCCAAACCTCTAATTGGCTCAATTTGGCACTCCTTTCACTGCCCAAATTCTCACATGATTTATTGGAAGTTTAGGGCTTGTAAGGAAAAGTTTGGAGTTTCAGATCTGGCTCTTTGCCTAAAGCTTATCAGAATTTATTTAAATATCTATACTCTGGAATTGTATGCAGTGTGGTTGAAGCCATGTCGGTCCCAGGATGTCTCTTACCAACAGAAATTGGTCTCATCAACCTTATCTCTAAGGCAATCAGATTGGTTCCATCCACTCTAGACACTGCATTACCTTTGTTTTAAGAACAGGTAATTCTGCTTATTCTAGGGAAATAAAGGCATTATTTTCATAAAATGGTTTCCCATTAACAAGTACAAAAACTCGTGCACATCTCAAATGCTAAAGGAGGCTCAAAGTTCATCCACAGCCGAGACAGCTGGATAGTTTATTAAACATAATAAGGTCTTCTACCAAATTTCATATTCTAAAGCTGGACCTGTGTTCTGTGAGACCTTCCTCTGCATGCAGAAGAAGAAAAAGAGGAGAATGAAAGCTGGTCTGCTGGTGTTGGTTTTGTTGCTGTTACAGATTGCCATTTTAAGTATTTGTCAGGGTGCCTAGGGTGAGGACTATAGTTTCTCTAAACCTATAGCTAGAAGCCAGGCAGGCTGAGGCTGGAGAAGATTTGCGGCAGAAGCTCTGTAGTGAAGCCAGGACTACACAAAATGATAATATGGATGATGCTGTTTCCTTGCTGAGTGTTAGAAGAAAACAATTCTTGATATATTCTCACATGGAATAGTATCATTCCCTAATCATGTGTGTGGGAGAAAGAGTATTCAATGTAGCTGTAGCTGTGTGTGTTGGTCCCAGGATGTTAGAAAGACAACGCGGGTGAGGTAATATGCTTTCGAGCGTCACAGGGTTCTTCTTCAGGTCTGGGAAAGGTACTCCCAGTTTCAGAGCAAAACACAAGAAAACAAGCCATCTTTCTGCATGGTAGATGGAATAGCAGTCTGTTGGCAGCTGTCCTCCCCATGCCTTCTATTGTGAATGACAATGTGGGTAGCCAGCACAGGAAGCAAGGGGACACTTTACAATGCCCCTTGCTTCTCAAAGCACGGACTTTGGCCAGGTTACTACTGAGCCTTAAGAAAATAGTAGAAGCATGGGGTAAGAAATAGCAAAGAAAAAATATTTTGGAAGAAGGGAGGACAATAGAAATGCCCCTTCACAGAACTGAATTCTAAGGGCAGAAACTTGGTGGTTGTGGCAAGAATGGAGAGAGGATAGATGAAGTCTGCCTAGCCAGTGGAAGCATGAGTATGAAATGTAAGTGCACGGGGGAGGAAAGACCTTCTGTCAAAGCAAAGGAATCTGGGATATAGCCCAAGCAACAATGAGTGAGAGCTGTGTCCAATGACAGCATTTGCCACAGGTTTGGACTATCAATCTCAAGATTTTAATGATTCTATAAATCTAAGCAGGTGAATAAGTGTTTGAAGAATTAGGGCACAGTAATAATAATAGTAAATATAGAATAATATATTTAATAATATTAATATGTACTTTGTGAGTGCTTTCAATTGAGACATGCATGACTCCAAAATAACTACTCTACTTGCAACATTCTATTGCATTTATTATATTTTAAAAGAGTGGAAAATGAAAGAATAAGGTATGTGAGGAAATACATGCTTAACTATAATTAATATTATTTCAAAAGTAGTTGAGAACACTTGGATTTTTGGCCTTATGTAACAGTTCCCCATATGTGGATATCAGAGGGGTGCAAAACTTAGTTAAAAATCCTAAACCACAAGAAATTCCTTTGGTTTCAGTTTTCATTACAAACTTAAGGCTCAGTTAGGGTTCATTGAAAGGACATTCGAACACTGGAAATTCCATAAATGATGTAGTGCAGATCGGTGATATAACCTATTCTGCATGACTATTTCAGATATTAGCACATAATAATATTGACTACAACTTGGTAACTATTATTGTGTATTTACCACTCAAAAGTGTGCTTAGTGTTTTATATACATATAATAAAACATGTCCTTGTTCCAAACAGCCAACATACAGAGAAAAGGAGATGAAGAGAAATGGATGCAGCATAGTATATTATTTTAATTACATTAAAATATCTAAAATAATGTTACTGAGAGCAAAGTCAAGCCCTGGAAAGTTAGGAAAAGCCTGATTTATGGTTACCTTAATTCTGCCTCCCTGTGCATCCTACCTATGACCTGAAAGAGGCAGGAGTCCTGTGTATAAAATAGTATCTGATCATGTAATCAAACGCTATAGCATAATGTGTATGCACCAGAGGTGGTGTTGGTGAATTAAAATTGCAATAGCAAATGTAAATCTGGTATTTCCTAACTTCTGAGTGTTTGATTTTGGAACCTTAACTTATTTTTAAAATAGGGGGTTGCATGTAATTTCCTAGGTTTTTTTTTTAAAGAATAAATGTTTTGTATGTGTGACTGTAAACACCTGCAGTGTCAGGAGCATGTTTGGATCCTGACTTTAAAGCATGGTAATACTTACTTCTACCACTTGAGTTGCAGGAAGCAGAAGGCAGTAGAAGAAGTCTGCTATCTCAGGGGAGGATGGGATGCTAGGGCCATAAATTGTGTCTAGATAAATTCATGGAGGATAGGTTCATTAATGGCTATTAGCCAGGATTGGCAGGGATGGTGTCCCTGCCTCTGTTGCCAGAAGCTGGGAATTGGCGACAGGGGATGGATCACTTGATGATTACCTGTTCTGTTTATTCCCTCTTGGGCACCTGGCATTGGTCACTGTTGGAAGACAGGACAGTGGGCTAGATGGACCTTTGGTCTCACCCATAATGGCTTTCTTATGTTGTTATGCCTCAGGCACGAGGGAGAGGGTGGCAGCTCCCAAGTGCTTCTACTTCTGTGTCCACCACTGCTTTGGTGATGCTGTGGGTCCAGCTCTTTAGAAGTATAATGTTCAGTTATTGTTTTGGCATATTGCCTGAATTTTCATGAAGAATGCAAATATGAGAAGGGAAAAGGTAATTTTCAACAGGTTTTAACTCAACTAAACCAAACTGGAATTTAATGGACAAAGCCAAGGCACTTACCTTGCCTAAAGGCTTTTACCTTGCCACATTTCAAAGGCTTGTTGCAAACACTGAAGAGCTTCCTTCTTGTAAACGATAACAAGAACTTTTTATAACAGAAAGGGTTAGGCAACCTAAATATAGGGGTTTCTACCAAATCCCATATAATCCATTTTATGTGGTTTCACTTCATTTTGTTCTTTCTTATTCACTATGGATTGGATTGAATCTAACCCTTTCCCGGGCATGCAATCTAGGGGAGAGGGCAAGGAAACTTCCTCCCTGTTGTTCAGGCTTTGGAAAAAAAATTCAGAATTGCAGCCCCTTTTATTCAGAGGTTTGGTAGTTTTGAAAACCTTATTCCTTATTCTGGGCTGTGCCCAGCACACACAAGTCTAGCCCTAATTGCTTCCAGACCTCTTCTATTTCAATTCATCATGATCTTCATACTTCATATCTCTGCCTTCAGTGGATACCCCTCCTGCCCTCAAAACATCCTGATAATTACTCTGAGCTCTGTGATTATCCAAGAAAGACAGTTTCCCCTCTCTTCTGACTCTTGCCCTCAGGCCCAATCCTTGCAGTCTCAACAAAGATGTGGATAGTTAATATATTTAATACAGTTAATACATTTCAAAGAAGGTTGAAGGTTGAAATACAGTTAATACATTTCAAAGAATCAGTATAAAATTACACCTTCGGAGAAAATAAAGCCCTTAGTATCAAAGAAAACCTTCCAAATATCAGCTGAATGTAAATTAATGCAATGACAAACTCTGAGCTGGGGAGATCCTCTGCAATTAATGAGAAAGGGTATTCTGCAATCTTGGAGTTACTTCCTGGCTGCTAATCCAGTTTGTGTCTGTGTGTAGGAGGGAATTGCTGCTGTGTATCTGTGGATCCCTCAACTCCATGCCCAAAGACCAGCCATGCAGCAACCAACAGGAAGTTCCACAGAGATAGGCTGTATCACACATAGGGCTTGCAATTCCTGTATGGAGTCTCCTAATCTTTTCTCCCGCCCCCCGCCTCCAACCGTTATGGACACAGAATAGGTTCCTGGATTTGCTGCTCACAAAGGAGTAAATTGCCTCCATTCATCTCAATGGGAGGTTAACTCTGAATCCTCTTTGTTTCTCTATGTCCCTGACAGAAAAAAGAGATTTTGTTTAATCATATAAATTATTCACTGCTTATTTTTATTTGGTAAGCTCTAATATTGTAACTGTTCTTCAGAAGCAACCATTGCATGATAATTACTATGATTAAGAAATTCTATTTTATACCAAGCCCCATTTGGACAAAGATTAGCATTTTAGTAATATATATGAAAATGAAAAATAATTTATGTAAGCAACTTACTTTTTCCCAAATAAATAAATATAGTAAGTAAAAATATGTTTAAAGAATGAAATGCTTGCTAACCAGGAATTTCTACTGCATTATTTAGATATCCAATTAGTATTACAAAAATTAAACATGCCAAATCCTCTTAGCATATACCTATTTCTTTTCTATAAAATGTTTCTAGAAGCTGCATGAAATAAAATAACATAAAGTGATAGGTATTGGTTATTCAGAAATTACATAAAATGACATAAAATGTAATATACAGTCTTACTTCAGACTAATAACTTAATATAATATTTCCTGTATTTTCCTCCAGTAAAAAAATACTAGAAATTCCTACATGAATATTGGAGTGCAACACTAAATCACAAAAGGGAAAAATATGCTGAAGCTATCCATCATGCTGTTATCAGAGAGAAGAATATTGCAATATTTTACATCATTTTATTCAAATCTGCTAATGAAAAAATATAACCATTTATAAAAATATATTTCATAGCTTCTAAAGTTCTGTTAATATTTAATATTATCCCCTTTTATTATTAAATGTTACCAGCAAAACAACTACAAATGGACATCATATATATATTATTGGCATTATTATAAACATTTGTCAGGAGAATATTAATGTTCTGCTTTATGATTACCACCACCTTTCTAATCATTGCTTTTTATTTTTCTTGTTCAGTACAGCTTAGCTGCTGAGCATGAGCAATGAAATGGGGAAAAAAGAAAAGCAAATACTGTATTATATCACCATCTGGGGAGCATGATTGTTTCTGCTGTGTTAATTTACACTAAAATCTATGACCCAGCGAGCCTGATTGATTGCCAAGGGCAGAAATCCAGCCCCTGGCCTAGTTTATTTTGTGAACTGTAGCCTCAGATATCGCTGCAAGCCACAATGATATTGATTTGATATACACTAGATGGCTCTTTATGCTCTTTGGGAAATTTATTGTGCAGAGTCAGAACTCAGACAGATGGAGAGAAGCAGCTCTTTAAATTGAAGAGGGTTATCATGGTTTGACTCTTGGGTCACTCAGGTTACCAAGTGGCCTGAGCATGGCTAGGTTGGAGCAGGCCCCAGGGATTAGTGCTCATCAGTTTTAAATGTCAAATCTCTTCAGTGGACTTGAGTTATTGCTAATAGGAACTTGCTTGGGCCCATAACATTTGGATGCCCTATAAGTTAAACATCATAACCCTTTCTTCATGTCATGGTCCTTTAAATTATGGTTGAGCATACCACCTTTGCTCTGGATGTTTAGCATTAGATGGCTGTGTAAGATAAAGAAACTTGCCTCCAAGGTGGACTGCATCAGTGCAGCTATTATCAGCAAAAGAGCTACAGCTGGACATTCTTCACTTCAAATATAAATTAGCAGCCGTGTCGTGTGGTCTTCAGTTGCTAGAACAGAACACTGTTACTGTCTTGTTTCTGTACAACAGAAATTCATTAGGATGCAATTCTTGATTTGATAGCATTTACTGTTTTTCTTGTGGGAAACTTGTGCTGGTGGGGGATAAAACACAGGTATGGTGGAAATCCCATTCTTCTCGGGAAACATGTGCATGAAGAAACCTTCCAATCTATAAACCTTACAGTTACCTCTTCTTTTTTAGAGTAAGCTAACTGAGACATTTATTCAGCATAAAACAGTACTGGGACTGTTCTGATTAGCCTCAGACAGGTCAATCAACATTTTTACCACAATATTACCACTATACATTGTTATCCAAGTCTTTATGTTAGGATGAAATAATGAAATGGCCCTAACAAACAATATTCATAATAATAAATGGGATAATCATATTGTAAATCTTATTATGGCTGAATGCTTAATTACCAGAAAAGCTCACCTAAGATTTGTAACAGGCATCATCAACAGTGCTCTAGCCAAAAGATATTCTACAAATTTCATACTTGATACACCTTTGCAAATTTTTGGGATGTTTTAATAACATGTATTTCTTTTGAGTTAGAAGAATTATTCTTATTCAGAGCTAGGAAATATGGAAATTAACCCTACAGTGAGATGCATTATCTTCCATGGGAACTTATACCTGATTTTCTACATGTTCATGGGGATAGGGGGGTTGGGGAACAATATGATATAAATCCTGTGGCTCCAGTTCTATCCAGCCATGTTCCAAAAAACTGTGAATCCCCTATTACAAAGGGGAATGTGATCCTGGAAAGGGGAAGACAACATCACACAGTCTTCCCCATTTTATGAGTACCTGTCCCGCCCTGTCCACACAAAAGTGTGGATGGGTGATGATACAATTCTATAACTTTAACATACTAATTTTTAATCCATTTATTAGCATTGTTTTGGGGGCAGGTGGGGTGTGGCGAGGAGCATACGTGAAATTGGCTGACCCATCATATATATATATATATATATATATATATATATATATATGGAATCAGGTTCTTGGTCTTTCAATTTTAGTTTCTTGGCCTTCTCATTTGTTGGAACTGGGAATTAGAGCTTATACAAATATTATTTCCCACAAACTAACAATATAGCATTTATTTCCATCAAAGAAACACTTTTCTGAAGCATTGCTGTATGCCACTTTGAGTTTACCTGTTCAAAGAAAGATAGCCCATAATTGCTTAGTCTAGCCCTTTGGACTCTATTCTAAGTAACACAATGGGATTCTAGAGCCATACTGTATCTATATAGAAATACAATGTTTAGAGATAATCCCTCAGTCCATTGTCTAGGAGTACTTGCACTTTATGTTTACTTTGAAGTGAATATTAATTGAGAAAGTTCTGAATTTGCATGGCTCTCTTCTGAAAAGTTACACGCTCATTTCACCCATCTCTCTGTTGCAAATTAACATGTAGCAGATGGTGAGCTGAAATGTTTTGACAGTAGACTTACAGTACCATCAGTTTAACCTGTATCTGAAAAAAAAAATCCCATTAGCTTTTCTGCTGTTGGGCTCTTAACCCCCCAAAGTATTCTTAGTTATTATATCATGGGATTTTCTGCTATGCCAAGGAAGAAAATAATTAAAGATACCCTCTTCCATTTAAATGCTTGTTCTAATTTTGCTGGGCACATCTTTTCCTCTTAACTTCTCCAATAATTTCAATTTAAATCTTCATTGAGAATGAGATTTTTCTTCCAAGGGGGATTTTTTTTATCTTCAGGGACAATTTAGTACACAGTAGAAGCAACACAGAAGCCCTTCCATATATTATGATTAATGTGGTGTAAGGAGCTCTCCTTGCTAGAAATGCAGAATCAAAGGAAGAAGAGTCCATAAGTAGAATTTAAATTCAATACACATTGGAATCTTATGGTTCAATTCAAAGTGGTTCTAAAGGCAGTAATTAGGCACTCACCAAGGCTTTAAGTAAGAACAACTTTATTTAAGAAGGCCCTGCTGAAAGTCTCAATTTAAAGTATTCAGTAACCGTTTCTTTTTCACTTTCTCTAATATGAAAAGCAGAGGTGTTTTTTGTTTGTTTGTTTGTTTGTTTGTTTTTAAGATCTGGGAATCCACATTAAGAGCTTTAATTTTAAGTCTTTTTAAAAAGAAATGGTATAATTGAAACTTTCATTCTGATTGGCTGGTTAAAAGTGCATTATCCACCACAGAACATACATTTATATATCAACATTATATTGCAAGGACATGGGAAGTACACATTCAAACCCCTGCTTTTTAAACCAGGTGCACAAAGCTGATTGAGAGGGCCGTCTGAAGCAAGGTATTGTTCAGTTTAGAGAATCATTCATATGGGGTCTTTGGTCACTTTGGGACCACTCCTGATCACAAGGAAGTGAATGGAAAAACTCTCGTTGACTCCAATGGAAGATGCAGCCCTGAAAGAAGCTAAGAACCTCCTGAAATTGGAGGTGATCTGTATCTTACAGACCTTAGGAAGGTATTCTTTTACTAATCTGTTCAGGGTTTCACCTTCACTCTTCCATATTTTACATTAAACTGATTTTACTATACAATAATTTAAATCTTTAGAGTATGTTTTGTAGCAGTAATCATGCTGTGGATCAAAACATAAACTAGAATGGACTGCTGTCCAAATCTTCAATTAAATGTAAAGACTAAGGAGTTCAGTGATCTGTTTAAAGCATGGTCTGAATTAAAAAAAAATAAAATAAGGAGGGCACACATTCTGCCTTCACTAACTTCTGGGTAGCCCTTTATTTTTTCAAATTTTACACAAAGCTTTGCCCAATTCACTGAACCCCTTAGTCTTTACATTTAATTGAAGTTTTGTATGATTTTCCATTCAAGCTCATTCTCTGATCCATGGCATGAATACTTCTACGAAATACACTCTTAGGAGTTAAAATATTGTGAATTTGAATGGGGTTGAATGAGTTTAACTGCAGGTAAAATGTATGTAAGAAAGGTAGAGGGCAATAGAGAATATACCAAATGGTGAACAGATTCATGTGTAGTGTTGTCAGGACAGTTTTTGTTTTGGCTGGGCAAATTCACTTATCCTATTTTCAATATTACATCAGAACTTTCTTAAAATTTTCTTTTTTAATCATTACTAAGGGAATATTATATTTTTTATTGAAGAAAAATAATGATTCTTTAATATTTCTAAAATTGCTGCAAATTAAACCAACAGAAATGGATTAAATCCATGTCAGCTATGTTCCTCTGGCAAAATGAAATTATTGACACAGGAGTAGTTCATGAACAGTAGAGACAGAACTTTCACAGGAACTGGACCTAAATAATGGAACTCCTTCCTGGAGAAGACAAGAATAAGCATTAATGTGAGCGCATTCATTAGTAGCTGGAAACTTAACTCCATAACTCATCATTCCCTCAAACTTTTCTATAAAAACACATGTATGGTATCTTACTTAGGGAGGTGGTGGAATCTCCATCCATAGAGGCTTTTACGGCCCGGCTTGACAAAGCCCTGGCTGGGATGATTTAGTTGGGGTTGGTCCTGCTTTGAGCAGGAGGTTGGACTAGATGACCTCCTGAGGTCTCTTGCAACCCTAATCTTCTATGTTTCTATGATACACTCACACAGAGACACAAACACACCCTCTCTCTTACAAACATGCACACAGACATCCAACCCTCTGCCCATGCTCTTACACAGAGACCCAAACACATCTGCTTGCTTACACACTTGCTACTAAAATACCTACTCACCAAAAAATAAAACATAACAAGTTCTTTCTCTTATACTCTATGAAGGCGGAAAGCAGAGATTTTTAGAGGTATTTCTATTTTCAAATATTTTGGAGGTGCTTGTATACTACATGGAGAAAGAAATAACGTTATCTATGTATAAAATGCTCTGAAAGCTAGAATTGGAGAAATTGTATTTCAGTTGGCATCCTCTATAGGGTAAAATTCTGCATTGGTGAGGAGAGTCAGTTTCAAGCGCTCAGCACAATAGGGGCAATACAAGAGGACTTTGGACAGAAGGCCTGCACTGAGTAATTTTCACACCACTATGTGTCATGGAAAGGTTTTATGTGCCAAGTCTGCATAGGCCAGCACAGGAGGCCATGATAAGGGCAAGCGAGGCCTAGGCCAGCGAAGAATGATCTACAGAATAATTAAAACAAATCCACTGGCACCCAAAACTACCAGCAACTGGCAAAGAAGGGCTGCAATGACAATTCTAGCCATAGACTGGAAGAGCACGTTATAATAGTTGCCTTGGGAGCAGGGATTGCATTGAGTAGCAGCTCCATTCACTATCTCCAGAGTGAGAGTGGTGAATTTCACCTTCCCGGGTCCTTTACATACCCTTTGTGTACAGTTCAGTTACTCTGGCTTTAAATGAGTGGAATAAATTTCACCTATAGACTCAGAAATGCAAAGAAACTTTGTACTAGACATTATAATCCTGGATTATCCTTCATCTATATAGAAGGAAGCATGATAGCTCCAGATCCCTGGAATGCAGTTTTGCAATTATGTAAAAACTGATCTTTAACTGTCATTTTAAGATTGTTTCCTTTCCCCATTTTTATTCCTTTTCAATTGAATCCAGATACTATTGTTACTTTCCCTTCAACACGGTTTGAGATTTCAGATCAAAATGTTGGATTCAGCATAACTTTTAATTTTGTTTTTAATAAAAAATATGTGCCCTTAAATTGTTCACTTTTAATACTTTTCCTTGCAAGCCTTAGAGGTAACCAAAATATTTTTTTAGTTGTTTCCTCCTTTTTACATACTATGGAGAACCTTAGTTATGTCCCCAAACCACAGCCAACTAACATGAAAAACATCATATTTCACTGCTGCAATGTCTGCAGGGGGTTAAAATATTATTTTGAAATACCTTTAGCCTCTTATTTTTATTAAAAAAATGGGTCATGAGTTTTAATAAAACTTACTGTACCCATGGTTGATATGTACTTTGTTCCTTATTTGAAAAGCTTAATTAGGAGCTAGATTAATTTTTTAGTTGAAATACTTTTAAAAGGTTGAAAGTTGCTGTTTGTTACAGAGGGCTTGCATTACAATTTATGAGACCCAAATGGGAGCAGGGATCCAGTGACTGTTGGCGGGAGCGTGGGGAGCTTACATGGTATGTTTTCTCCTTTGCTGATCCTATTACGAAAGGAAAAAAAATGACCTATAAATAGTCAAAAATCCCTCAGGTCTCACTGCTGGAGGGAAGAGTGGTGAAGCAAGACACAAGAAATAATTCTTCATTCTACTCCACAGTGATAAGGTCTCAACTGGAATATTGTTCTGGGTGCCACATTTCAGGAAAGATGTGGACAAACTGGAGAAAGTCAAGAGGAGAACAAAAAAAAAAGATTAAAGGTCTAGAAAACATGATCTATGAGGAAAGATTGAAACAAAAAATGGTTTATTTAGTTTGGAGAAGAGAAGACTGTTGGGGGACATGATAACAGTTTTCAAGTACGTAAAAGGTTGTTACAGGGAGGAGGATAAAAATTGTTTTCTTTAACCTCTGAGGATAGGACAAGAAGCAATGGGCTTAATTTGCAGCAAGGGCAGTTTAGGTTGGATATTAGGAAAAACTTCCTGTCAGAGTGGTTAAGCACTGGAATAAATTGCCTAGGGAGGTTGTGGAATCTGCATCATTGGGGATTTTTAAGAACAGGTTAGACAAACACCCGTCAGGGATGGTCTAGATAATACTTAGTCCTGCCTTGACTTCAGGGGATTGGTCTAGATGATTTCTTGAGGTCCCTTCCAGTCCTAAGATTCTATAATTTGTCCTCTTTTTTAGTCCTGCTGCCAGATGGGGAGATAGATCAGGTTTGTGAATTGAAGGCAGAGCAAAGCACTTTAATTAGGCAAATAGTCATTTGTGTTGCTTGTGCTTATGAACTGAACTTTTTAATCTCTTTGAGTAATTACTTTAACCCAAGTAAAAAGGGACTAAAATAGCAGGTTAAAACACATCCTCTGGTCTGCTTGGAATTCACAAGTATTCTCCAGTTGTAGCTCCAACCTTCTGGAATGAAACTCTAAGGAGGAGCGGAGACTTGCAGTCTTCCCATAATTCCTCCTACAACATGCATACTGAATGCAAATAACCATTGTAGTGAAGATTCTCTGTTTTTCCCACAAGGATGGCCACTACACTTTGTTGCCATGGCCTCTGTGTCAATGAGGTCTTGAAAGTAATATTTTTAAATGTAATGTTTCACACCATACTTAGATTTTCATTAAATATAATAGGTCTGGTCAAAAAAATGCTCATAACTGTTTTCTATGGAAACTTTGGTTTTCGATTAAAGGATTTTTTTTTCAAAAAGTGTCTGCTTTGTGTGGAAAATTTTGATTTTACATTGAAAACTGAAAGCCTGAAACCAAAATATTTTAATTCAGAAATGCTGAAATAGTAGAAGAGGATTCACCTACAGGATTTATTTGTACTTAATTAATTAGTCAATGTTTGTAAATCACTTTGAAGATGGAAACTGCTATATAAATATCAAGTTTATTTTTATTCACAATAGTACTTTTATTTTACATCTGCCTTTTAAACCATAGTTATCCCTATCTGTTTTTCCTCAGACTAAATAGAAAACTTAATATATTGAAAGAAAGAAAGAAAGAAAGAAAGAAAGAAAGAAAGAAAGAAAGAAAGAAAGAAAGCTGAAGATGCTGAAGATGCTGAAGATGCTGAAGAATGGAAAATAACAAGAAAACTTCGGATCTCTTTTTATATTTACATATAAAAATAACCCATAGAAGCAACAGCTTCCTAGCCGGCTAATAAATTAACTCTGCCTACTGCAGTCTCACAGTCCATCAGAGTTTTTAATCCAACTCCAGAATGGATTCATTACATTCCATATACAAGAGCTGCAAATGGTGAAGAAGTTGGTAAACAGCAGTTAGAAACATTAGCTAGGAGGGATATGGAAGCCAGTTTTGGTAATGTGTTGTTCATGTCCTGCCTTGCTTATTAGGTGTTTCACTTATCAACTTATTTGCTTCATTAACAAATCAAAATATTAATCTGTGTCCTGGGATCTTAGTTTGTCCTGGGAAACAAAGTGAAGAAGTCCAGGGTAGTACTACTAAAATTTGTACTGTAACTCAATATCTGAATCATTTCTGCCGTGGAGCTGAGTGCCTATTTGGAATGTCCCTTTGGTTGAGATCAGAGGAAGCTTTTAATAGGTAAGGGAAAACTCCTATTTGGAGAGTCACAGAACAACCAGTAGTCTAGATAGCAGTTTTCCATTTGTTTCAAACGGGACTCGGTGTAATGTCTGGATATCATTTCTAACATTTGTCCAATGAGACAGAGAAAGCTAATGCAACATATAGGGACAGTTGCATCAGCCTTTATTTAGGCAAAACTCCCCTTGAAATGAGAACTGTAAGGGCAGGTCTAGAGTTAATAGTCACACCACAGAAAGAAAAATATTTCATTATACTTCTGTTCCCTTTAATTTTTATGTATGAGGAATATAACCATAACAGCCTTATCTTATTGCTCTTAATACCAGTCTAGAGACTCCACTCCCTGCTGAAAGCAGAGATTTATTCTCTGATTTCCTCAGTTAATGTTTATTTCTTCTTACTTTTTAGGTCTTCTTTGACTTGATGGTTTTAGATGCCTGGGCTCCTGCAGTATCAGTCAGACTTTTCTACCCACTGCAGTTTCTTTGCATCTTTATTCAGAAAAATTAGAGAGTCACAACACAAGTACTTCAAATACAGCAAAATACTTTTCCTCCTTATCAAATCATGGAAACTTAATAGACCCAAACAACTTGGTAACATGTTGATAGACGCTACCAGTGTTATACTTCTCTTTCCTTGTAGCAGCAACAGCATAAAACCATTGTAATGATCCACAATCTCACTGTAAACAAAACTAATTACTTTGGAATCTGGACAGCATATTTATTGTGACTGCAAACTGTTATATAGGTTGCAAGTTGCCTAAAACAGGGCCTGTTGTCCTGTATGTTTGTAAAGGCTATTGCTTAGATCATAAGTTCTTTGGGGCAGAGACTGTATTTTTATTATATGTGTATACAGTGTCTAACATAATGGGGCTCTGATCCCTGACTGGGATCTCTAGGCACAACTGCAATACTCATATTAAATAGGAGTGCTCATTTATACCAAGAGTGCTAGAGAAATTATGACTATGTATTAATCAGTATGTGGTGGGTTTTAGCTGGGGAGGGGTCCTCAGCCAACCATCATATACATCCACAATAGCTGGGAACACACTCTGCAAGCAACCTTCACATGACACTGGATTTTTTGAGTCAAAATTTTAAAAGTGCCTAACTGACTTTGTACCTTAAGTCACATTTTCAAAAGTGATTTAGGAGCCTAACTCTAGTTGAAAGTTAATGGGACTTAAGCTGCTAAGGGCCAGATTTTTAGTCATTTAGTTCCAGATAGGCATGTATAGTGGGATTTTCAAAAGTGCCTAAGTGCCATTTCACTTAGTCACTTTTGTAAACATTACCCATTTTTAAAGATCTTTTAACACAAAAAGTTTAAACAACTTCCACCATCACTATTTTCTTCCAACTCAACAACAAACTCTAAGAGAACAAGCAAAAATCTTCACAATTTCTTCAGAGTTCCATCAAATCAGACATTTCCTTCTAAATAGTATGTCTAATATAGATCATACACATTGCCTACCAACATACCACTTGTGAGAAGAACTACCTGCCTGAGTGGAAGTCTTGGAGCCTACAACCCCTTGTGAGGTATGGTACAGAGTGCATGAGGGCTGTTGCATTCCAACTCACATGTTAGTGAAAGCTACATATGTACACAAATAAAGTTAAATATCAGGTATAGTCCTTCACATTGAATAGTATCTCAAACTCCCTGTGTTCCTGTTCTTTTATTGACTAGCATACAAAGAAGCCCTTGAGGAATTCCACCATGATTTCAACAATTTCCATCCCACCATCAACCTCAGCCTGGACCAGTCCACACAAGAGATCCACTTCCTGGACACTACGGTGCTAATAAGAGATGGCCACATAAACACCACCCTATATCGGAAACCTACTGACCTAGCACTATACTTACTTACATTCCTCTGGCTTTCATCCAGACCACATCACACGATCCATTGTCTACAGCCAAGCTCTACGATATAATCGCATAGGCTCCACCCCTCAGACAGAGACAAACACCTACAAGATCTCTATCATGCAATCTTACAACTACAATACCCACCTGCTGAAGTGAAGAAACAGATTGACAGAGCCAGAAGAGTACCCAGAAGTCACCTACTACAGGACAGGCCCAACAAAGAAAATAACAGAACGCCACTAGCCATCACCTTCAGCCCCCAACTAAAACCTCTCCAACGCATCATCAAGGATCTACAACCTATCCTGAAGGACGACCCATCACTCTCACAGATCTTGGGAAACAGGCCAGTCCTTGCTTACAGACAGCCCCCCAATCTGAAGCAAATACTCACCAGCAACCACACACCACACAACAGAACCACTAACCCAGGAACCTCTCCTTGCAACAAAGCCCATTGCCAACTCTGTCCACATATCTATTCAGGGGACACCATCATAGGGCCTAATCACATCAGCCACACTATCAGAGGCTCCTTCACCTGCGCATCTACCAATGTGATATATGCCATCATGTGCCAGCAATGCCCCTCTGCCATGTACATTGGCCAAACTGGACAGTCTCTATGTAAAAGAATAAATGGACACAAATCAGATGTCAAGAACTATAACATTCAAAAACCAGTCGGAGAACACTTCAAACTCTCCGGTCACTCGATTACAGACCTGAGGGTGGCTATCCTTCAACAAAAATCCTTCAAAAACAGACTCCAACGAGAGTCTGCTGAATTGGAATTAATTTGCAAACTGGATACAATTAACTTAGGCTTGAATAGAGACTGGGAATGGATGAGTCATTACACAAAGTAAAACTATTTCCCCATGTTATTTCCCCACCCCCATCCCACCCCCCACTGTTCCTCAGATGTTCTTGTTAACTGCTGGAAATGGCCTATCTTGCTTGTCACCATGAAAGGTTTTCCTCCCTTCCCCCCCGCCCCCCCGCTGCTGGTGATGGCTCATCTTAAGTGATCACTCTCCTTACAGTGTGTATGATAAAACCCATTGTTTCATGTTCTCTGTGTGTGTATATAAATCTCCCCACTGTATTTTCCACCAAATGCATCCGATGAAGTGAGCTGTAGCTCACGAAAACTTATGCTCAAATAAATTTGTTAGTATCTAAGGTGCCACAAGTATTCCTTTTCTTTTTGTGAATACAGATTAACATGGCTGCTACTCTGAAACCTGTCATTGGTGGTAAATGGAGAGGGTACTACAGCACATGGAAAGTTTGTATAAAACTTCTGATGTTAACATGGCTTCTTTCACCTAAGAAGAACTTATAAATTCACCTATTTTCTAAGCCTACAAATTCCTTAGTGTATCCCTGGGGATGGCTGAATGGTTCAATCAAAGGATTTTTTAATTCTTATAACTCTAATCTTCATCATTATTTCTAATTCCTTAGTACAAAACCTGAAATATTGATGACCTAATACATTTTACAGAGCAGCACACAACCTTCTTTATGGCACTTACATCATTATGTAATATATTATAAAGCAACTTGCATGTTGTAAAACTCATTAAAAAGATATATTTTTTCTCTTAACTCGAGTTCACTATAGCCAAAAATTGAGGTGGAAAGCTATTAAAGTTCCAGAAATCTTAGCAATACACATTTCTTTCAAATGTTCTTTTATGCCCTCTTACTTGGTATTTTCTGTCACATTTTCAGTATTTCTGATGTTGGTCTATTGAGAGGTAATTTTTCAGCACAGCAGCTGAAGTAAAACTCTTATGGGATTAGTAACCCAGACTTATAAACCATTACCTGGTTTCTGTCATTTACTCTGATTTGGTCAGGACAGTTGCTGTATGAATAAAATTGGCATGATCCAAAAAGAAAGAAAAATTACACTGAAATATAATAGAAGAAAGTAGGAATTTAAGTTTTACCAAAATAATTGGACTGGTTGTAATGTACACCTGAACACCCAGTGTCAGTAAAGTACAAAACAAACTCTGTGAAAACCACAATGAAGGATGATAACTTAAACAATTTTTGAATTTGTTTAGGCTTTTGAATCTTTCATTGATTGTAGTTTTATCTGAATAGCTATGTTCACTCTCCTCTTATATTCTATAGTATGTATATTTTGAGGAATATATGCTGTTCTTGATTTTTTTCCTGTCATGATGCACAATTATTGGTCCAATGGACGGGGAAAATCAGGACTACGATTGCTTTGGATTGTAGGGAGGAATGGTATGGCAATGCTTATGGTTAAATTCTGGTCCCACTCAAGTGGGGCCAGGTGTATATCCCTAGAATTTAATTTGTTCCACTGAAAATGGCCATTCTACAAGCACAACACTACTTCATTTCCTGAATCAGGAAAAAGAATTGCTGTGAGAATTAGCAGGGACAATGGAATGAGATCTACGTGCTGCAAAAACCAGAAATAATTACTGTATGAATGACATGTGCATATGTGCACAGAAAGAGAGAGAGAGAGAGAGAGAGAGAGAGAGAGAGAGAGAGAGAGAAAGCTGGGATTATCACCCTGGTTTTACCACCTGAAAAACACAGGTGGCGTCCTTTATCTGATAGTAATAGATGTAAATTATTCTCTTTATTGGTCAGCCACTAGAAGACAACAACATACACACTGAGCTAATATGACAGGTTTCAGAGTAGCAGTCGTGTTAGTCTATATTCGCAAAAAGAAAAGGAGTACTTGTGGCACCTTAGAGACTAACAAATTTATTAGAGCATAAGCGAGCTGTAGCTCATGAAAGCTTATGCTCTAATAAATTTGTTAGTCTCTAAGTGCCACAAGTACTCCCTTTCTTTTTACTGAGCTAAAATGTTATAGTTGTCTCTTCTAGCAAGTGTGGCTATTTCATTCAGTGGTGGCAAGAAGATTCAAAATCCAAAATATGTTGTTCTATCCATTTATACAGTATTTCCTAGACTATAAAAATCTGTTTATTGCAGGGAGCGTGTGTTCATAGGGGTTTGTAGAGAACCTAGCACAAATGGGCTCCAATCCTAAGGGGGTCTTCTAGACAGTAATGTAATACATAATAATAATAGTAATAATAATAATAATAATAATAATTATTATTATTATTATTATTAATAAATCAATGACTATTTTCAAAAATTAAAGACTAATTTGATCTATAAAAATGTATGTATACAAGTGCATTCACAAAATGTACCCTGCATGCACAAATTCAGGAGCAAGTTTACGTGCACATATTTTTGTGGGTGCAAATCGCCCTCCAGTTTTTGAAAACATGTTCCTTAATATCATAATACGATATTGTTGTTATTAAAAAACATCCTCCCCCCCGCATCATAGCATTGTTAACAGTTCAGTGCTGCAGCCCATATTCCATAATGAGGAGACTGAAGTCCTGAAATGAGCTCAGAATTCACAATTTCCACTTTCAAACTCGTGAAGCTGAAACACAGGCATAAGTGATGATCCCATCCTCTTGAGAAGCTAAGAAGATGAACCTTGCAATGTTCAGAATGCAATGCTGATAATCAAAGAATTTCACTTTATTAGCCACAGAGCAACATTAATTCCAGTTTGAGATTGCACTGTTCATCCTGATCTGGATAAAATATGTTTGAATGGGAGACAAGAACCTATGGATAAAGGTTGGATAGATAAGGTAGACACCTCTCTGTGCATCTGTTCCCCCTATGCATTGTCTGTATTATCTGTTCAAGGCTGTAAGTTCTTTGGGAGCAGTGACTGTCTTATACCGTGTGTTTAAACATTGTCTCCCACAATGAAGCCTCAGTTTCATCTGGGATCCCAAAGTGCTACTGTCATAAAAATAACAACTTATAACAATAATGAGCTCCATAAAATGTCAAGAAATAAGGGTCATATATTGTTAATCTCTCACTCACACCAGTGAACAGTTACTTGTGACTTTATGTATGTGTAATTATTTTGTTTTTTCCCTCTAGATAGAAACCCACTGAGATGACAGTCTCCCAGTCGGATGTGACTTGCTCAAATCAAAATTCATGGTACTTGTGGAGTAGGGGATACCCACTTGACAGGTTTCAGAGTAGCAGCCATGTTAGTCTGTATTCGCGAAAAGAAAAGGAGTACTTGTGACCTTAGAGACTAACAAATTTATTTGAGCATAAGCTTTCATGAGCTACAGCTCCCTTCATCGGATGCATTTCATAGAACTAGAGGCCAGAAGAATCTATTAGGTCATCTAGTCTGACCTCGTATATAACACAGGCCTCCAATACCCTTATATTGAGTCCAATAACCTTAGTTAAACTGAAGTGTTTCAGTCCTCAGGAGACTAATCTTTTGTGTGCCATGGGCAGACAAGTGCGAAGACCACGGTGCCACCAGTACTCGAAACAGATTTGATTATTTACAATGATTCCGCATGATGGGCTGAGAGACTCATTGTGAAACATTTTCCTGTTTCTCTGAACAGGAGAAAAGTGCAGCCCTATTAGCATCCTGAAATCTCTTGCTGTTGGCTGGAGTATATGCACTAGCTGGCTGGGGACCTACATTCCCCATAACCAGCAGACCAAATCCTCTTCGTATTGTCCATGCTCTTTCCTCATGCACTCCTGTGTATTATGTAGGTATTTGATTGATTGTTTGAAGGAAGAGATCCCTTATACTTTCTTAAAAAGAAAAGGAGTACTTGTGGCACCTTAAAGACTAACAAATTTATTAGAGCATAAGCTTTCGTGAGCTACAGCTCACTTCATCGGATGCATTTGGTGGAAAAAACAGAGGAGAGATTTATATACACACACACAGAGAACATGAAACAATGGGTTTATCATACACACTGTAAGGAGAGTGATCACTTAAGATAAG
Organism: Dermochelys coriacea; assembly: GCF_009764565.3. Lineage (NCBI taxonomy): Eukaryota > Metazoa > Chordata > Testudines > Dermochelyidae > Dermochelys > Dermochelys coriacea. The sequence goes on along the minus strand of NC_050069.1, from coordinate 152,280,709 downwards.
CCATCACCAACAGCAGGGGGGGGAAGGAGGAAAACCTTTCATGGTGACAAGCAGGTAGGCTAATTCCAGCAGTTAACAAGAATATCAGAGGAACAGTGGGGGGTGGGGGGGGAGGGAGAAATACCATGGGAAAATAGTTTTACTTTGTGTAATGACTCATCCATTCCCAGTCTCTATTCAAGCCTAAGTTAATTGTATCCAGTTTGCAAATTAATTCCAATTCAGCAGTCTCTCGTTGGAGTCTGTTTTTGAAGCTTTTTTGTTGAAGTATAGCCACTCTTAGGTCTGTGATCGAGTGACCAGAGAGATTGAAGTGTTCTCCAACTGGTTTTTGAATGTTATAATTCTTGACGTCTGATTTGTGTCCATTCATTCTTTTACGTAGAGACTGTCCAGTTTGGCCAATGTACATGGCAGAGGGGCATTGCTGGCACATGATGGCATATATCACATTGGTAGATGCGCAGGTGAACGAGCCTTTGATAGTGTGGCTGATGTGATTAGGCCCTATGATGGTATCCCCTGAATAGATATGTGGACAGAGTTGGCAACGGGCTTTGTTGCAAGGATAGGTTCCTGGGTTAGTGGTTCTGTTGTGTGGTGTGTGGTTGCTGGTGAGTATTTGCTTCAGATTGGGGGGCTGTCTGTAAGCAAGGACTGGTCTGTCTCCCAAGATCTGAGAGAGCGATGGCTCGTCCTTCAGGATAGGTTGTAGATCCTTGATGATGCGTTGGAGGGGTTTTAGTTGGGGGCTGAAGGTGATGGCTAGTGGCGTTCTGTTGTTTTCTTTGTTGGGCCTGTCCTGTAGTAGGTGACTTCTGGGTACTCTTCTGGCTCTGTCAATCTGTTTCTTCACTTCAGCAGGTGGGTACTGTAGTTGTAGGAATGCATGATAGAGATCTTGTAGGTGTTTGTCTCTGTCTGAGGGGTTGGAGCAAATGCGGTTATATCGTAGCGCTTGGCTGTAGACAATGGATCGAGTGGTATGATCTGGATGAAAGCTAGAGGCATGTAGGTAGGAATAGCGGTCAGTAGGTTTCCGATATAGGGTGGTGTTTATGTGACCATCGCTTATTAGCACCGTAGTGTCCAGGAAGTGGATCTCTTGTGTGGACTGTACCTACTACAGGACAGGCCCAACAAAGAAAACAACAGAACGCCACTAGCCATCACCTTCAGCCCCCAACTAAAACCCCTCCAACGCATCATCAAGGATCTACAACCTATCCTGAAGGACGAGCCATCGCTCTCTCAGATCTTGGGAGACAGACCAGTCCTTGCTTACAGACAGCCCCCCAATCTGAAGCAAATACTCACCAGCAACCACACACCACACAACAGAACCACTAACCCAGGAACCTATCCTTGCAACAAAGCCCGTTGCCAACTCTGTCCACATATCTATTCAGGGGATACCATCATAGGGCCTAATCACATCAGCCACACTATCAAAGGCTCGTTCACCTGCGCATCTACCAATGTGATATATGCCATCATGTGCCAGCAATGCCCCTCTGCCATGTACATTGGCCAAACTGGACAGTCTCTACGTAAAAGAATGAATGGACACAAATCAGACGTCAAGAATTATAACATTCAAAAACCAGTTGGAGAACACTTCAATCTCTCTGGTCACTCGATCACAGACCTAAGAGTGGCTATACTTCAACAAAAAAGCTTCAAAAACAGACTCCAACGAGAGACTGCTGAATTGGAATTAATTTGCAAACTGGATACAATTAACTTAGGCTTGAATAGAGACTGGGAATGGATGAGTCATTACACAAAGTAAAACTATTTTCCCATGGTATTTCTCCCTCCCACCCCACCCCCCACTGTTCCTCTGATATTCTTGTTAACTGCTGGAATTAGCCTACCTGCTTGTCACCATGAAAGGTTTTCCTCCTTCCCCCCCCTGCTGTTGGTGATGGCTTATCTTAAGTGATCACTCTCCTTACAGTGTGTATGATAAACCCATTGTTTCATGTTCTCTGTGTGTGTGTATATAAATCTCTCCTCTGTTTTTTCCACCAAATGCATCCGATGAAGTGAGCTGTAGCTCACGAAAGCTTATGCTCTAATAAATTTGTTAGTCTTTAAGGTGCCACAAGTACTCCTTTTCTTTTTGCGAATACAGACTAACACGGCTGCTACTCTGAAACCTGTGCTTATACTTTCTTGTGCATCAGCGCAAGAGAGATAACAGGAGTCAGCAATATTGCCCTTTTTTGGAATTCTATTGCAAATTTCACAATACTTGTTGTTTTCACTAAAACCCCAGCCCCTGAAGACATTATATTACATGAGACTCTCAGCTTCCATTTTTTTAAAGTAAGTTTCCAGTTTTCATGGTTGCAGAGAAAAGCTTGAAAATGTGCAAATTATTTGGGTGAGACAGAATTCCAGTGGTCTTTGCCCACTGTCTTGCTCCTACTTCTGAGACATTCAGACAGGACAATTTCCCTCTGACCTCTATTTGCTATGTGAAATCTGATCTTTATTAGTGGGTGAGGCATGACACGCTTCCTGTCTCCTGACAGACTAAGAAGCCTGTCCATGTGAGACTGCAGGAAAATTATGAGCTCTGATCCTTTAGTGAAACCCAATGTTTAGCAGGCGTACAAGTATATTATTATAGTTGCTATTGTGTTTGAATTGCTTGTATTGCATGAGGATCCCTGTCACGACTGGGGCACAAATGTGCGAGGCACTATACTGACACATAATGAAAAGATCCTCCTTGGCTTTAACAGCTTACTGTCCAAGATGAGAGCCAACAAGAGGATCAACAAGCAGACATGGAGAACCCAAAGTAATGGCAAAATGATCATGACTCATGTAATAAGCAGCACCTGGCCACCGAACTGAACTTTCCAGTAGAATATTTTTCTTTCTCCTATTTGAATTTCAAACTCTCTCTATACAATATTTCCCACCCACCACACCCTGCCTGCTCTCCACTTCACTTTTTATGTGAATTTTTTTCTCCCTGCCCCAATATTCACAGTTTCTCCTTAGAGGAATGCAAACTCAATAACATGGACAGATACCACACAGAGAAGAGTGACAAAAATAAATAGACAGATGTATTCTTGTCTAAGTCAAACTTTCCAAACATGATGCTTGCAAATTAGTTCACCTGACTCTGTACAGGACTTTTATATGATTTAGATTTTTAAACATGAGAATGATGTATTAGAGCAGTGGAGGTTCTTTAAGGGATTAATTTTCCTCAGTCACTATGGGTATCTTGAAAGCGCAGGTCCCTGTTTACATTTACACTCATACCCCCACACCATGTTTTCCATTTTATATTTAAGCAGTTAACATTTTTAATATGTCTTCCAAATAAAAATACAGTACAGAAAAATTGCCAGACTCTGGTCTCAATTATGCTCTTGTCAAACGTAAGTAACTTCACAGCAGCCAGTTGAGTTAATGTAGATATTTCTGATGCAACTGAGATCCCACTCTGGACCAAAAATACTTTTAATATACAGATACAGTGGGCTAATGCTGTCTAAAACCTAGAAGCAAATATGGATTTAGGATATCATGGTGATCCCATCCTATCCACTAATGAACATTTGTCCCCATTACAAACCCACCTCAAAATTCTCTATGATTGGCACTTGCTGCTCTAGAAAGTTGCAGGACTGAAACAGCAGGGGTGCTTTGGAAAGACTATGAGGGGAAACTCACACAGTGTCTGCCTATTTACGGTATGTATCTAGTTTGAGCCAGTGGTAATAGTTCAATACAAGTGCCGAATGCACAGAGAAAAATCCCTTTCTAGACCTTCTCTTTGTTACCCAAACCCTTATTTTATATTGTTCCATGCTTTTAAAAGCCTGTCTGGTCTTTGTGTGGGTAACATCAGATTAAAAGATATATTTAAGGATGAAGTTTCTTACAGCCTTTACTCCCTCATGCTGGTCTGCATTGCACTGACAACTGATTTTTGGATATTGGCTCAGAAGCCTGGCATTTTTTTTTCATCTGTGAACAGGCTTTTCATATTTATCTTCTTGTGCTTGTCAGTGAGGGGCTGGTTGTGAGCCTCTGTGCAACACAGCAAAAGTCACTTCTTTGAGAACAGGGCACATTGAATGCACAGCTTTGTATAACTGCTAGCAGCCAGCTTCCTCACCCATCTTCAGCAATGCTCCCATGTATATTGTTCAGACAGCGAGAAACTCAGCGTTTCATTGAAAGGAGAGTGACATTTTAATAAGACACCATGTAAAACTATCTCTGTGGCTTGTGCTGGGGACAATAAACTCATATCCCAGGAAGGACCTGGCCATGATGTGTGTTTTGAATTTATTTACAAGGCACAACTCTGGTTCCCAGGCTGCTAAGGATGCGGGGGGGGGGGGAGGTAGGGGGGAAGAGAATGCTTAATGGAGAGAACTTTTTCCATTAGAATTTATTAATTGCTTTCTTCTCTTCACAAAGAAAGTTTTCTCCATCAAGTTAGAACAATAACCACATAATAATCAACCCATGTGACAAAAATCTTGTACAGAAATACCATACTCTGTTGTTTTCTCCTTTCAAGTGAATGTTTGGCATTGAGACTGTAGGGGGTGCAAGAACTCCATTTGAAGCCAGCAGGTCTGAGTGTCTCAGCAGGTCAGACCCCACATTGAATAGGCCTTTATCACCAAAACAGAGACTAGTTTTCTATGAATCCAGCCCCATAAGAATGAGAATCAAATCAGCATGCATTTTGACATACAAGCTGCAGTATTAAACTCAAAGCTGTAAGTGAGATCTCAGAAATGGGAGCAAGCTTGTATTCATCCCATGACTTTCCCCATAAGAATGTACCTCTGCCAAATTGGCACAATCATTTCAGTTCATCACAGGAAGAGTTCTTTACTCTAAACGTGAATGCACAAACTAGTTTCCTTTTGAAAGAAAATGTCACAGAGACAGAGAGAGAGAAAGAGAAAGGCTTTTTCAATAAGAAAAAAAATATTAAGGAGTAAGAGAGACACATTGGTGAATTTCTTCCCTAATTAGGATCTTAGGTGGGATTTTCCCTCCCCTTATTTGGGAAATCCTGGAAAAACAGATTCTGTTTTATGTTTGTTTTATTTTTAAAGATGTGAGACTTCGTAGTTATGTAGTACATTTGACTTTAGAACTTACTATTGCATCGCACTTGAAGAGTCCACTCTGTTTAAGTAACTGTCACTCAAATGAGTCCTATTGTTTTGTGATCTATAGTCCTCTGACTGGACTGGATACTGACTGGATTAGCGAGTTCAATGACAGTGAAAAACATGCATTGGTTGTTTAGAAGAGCGGAGTCTCGCATGGGAAAACACATGTACATCCAAGTCAGGACACATGCATTTCTCACCAGAGAGTCAGAAAGAGGGTTAGTTTTAGCAAACTGGCAATTACTGCTTGTTCTTTTGTGCTTGCATATTGATAGCACAGTTTTTTCAAAGACTACAGTGTGCTGAAGAGAACACTTCAATCTCTTTGGTCACTCGATTACAGACCTAAAAGTGGCAATTCTTCAACAAAAAAACTTCAAAAACAGACTCCAATAAGAGACTGCTGAATTGGAATTAATTTGCAAACTGGAAACAATTAACTTTGGCTTGAATAAAGACTGGGAGTCTATGTGTCATTACACAAAGTAAAGCTATGTCCCCTTGTTTATTTCCCCCCTACTATTCTTGTCAACTGCTGGAAATGGCCCACCTTGATTATCACTACAAAAAGTTCTCCCTCCCCCTTTCCCCCTGCTCTCCTGCTGGTAATAGCTCACCTTACCTAATCACTCTCCTTACAGTGTGTATGGTAACACCCATTGTTTCATGTTCTCTGTGTATATAAATCTCCCCACTGTATTTTCCACTGCATGCATCCGATGAAGTGAGCTGTAGCTCACGAAAGTTTATGCTCAAATATATTTGTTAGTCTCTCAGATACAGACTAACATGGCTGCTACTCTGAAATCAGATATACATGAACATGTTCATCTTCAACAATTAACAATACTTTCTTGATGGTTAATAATATGTGCTGTAATATTTATACTTCTCATTTTTGCGACATTGAAATTAGGAGTAAGTCTCAGTACATCAGGTACAAAAAAAAAAGGATCCAAATCAGTGCAGCCTTTAAACGTAAGTTGGCAATGTTTAGAGGCAACAGGAGCTAATTGAGGCTGCATAAGCCAATTGTAAAATAATCATTTAGTTCCAACAGAAAAGCACAAATGCATTAGAGGAGATGTTTAATAGAGAAATTATATTTGCAGATTTTTTTTTTAAAAAATAGGAAGACATATTATGAAACGTATAAAAATCTCTAAGATCTTTTCTAGTAATATCAGGGAATGACATTTGTTTATAGTCATTTTCTTAAAACATTTTTAAAAGTGTAAAAAATGAAAATAATCTGCAGTATGCTAAAAATATTTATTTATTATATCAAATATTAGACATCCTCAGAATTAAGTGTATTTCTTGACTTTATCCACTTTCTCTATGCCTCTCTTTTATCTTTTCAGTAATTTAATCAGTCAATTTCCACACATTTTTGTTAGCAACTTTATTTGCACAAGAATTGCATTATTTAATAATGGTTTCAGAAAATGAAGTATCCCTGAATCAGACAACATTGGAGGAAAAAAATATAACATTTCTCCACTGCAAATTTACAACATCCAAAATGTTCGCAAGATTTCTGTTAAAAAAAGGAATCCCAAAGAATGGCACATTCTTCATCGCCACAAGATAGAAAAACTTTCCCCTGCTTTATAAAGGGCTTGGAAAATTATTTTTGCATCAATTTGTCTGTTATTTTCAAAAGCTGAGTCTCATAAAATCTGGTCTAAAGCTAAGTGAATGGCACAAACAATTTCCCATCAATATCCATTCAAATTGTTCAGTGAATTCAGTTTGGCCAAATTCATGTCATTATTTTTCATGCATTCTGAGAACCTTCATGCATTGTACTACCATGAATACTTGCAGAAATGGAATTTTAATTTGGCATATTTAATATGCAGAGAAAGTGAATTTTAAATTTGTTTTCTGTGAGCATTCATATCAAAACCTGATCTTGTCATTCTCATCCAATCAAGAAAGAAAAATGTGACTTATTTGACCTGTCATAACTAAGCAATACAGCTTGAATTTCAAATTTTAATTTTTGCTTAGCAAATCAAAAGTTATTCAAGAATTTTAATTTTGACTATATTGGAGAAAATTGTGATCCATTGATAGACATTCAGTAAAGAGGAAAAGAGATGAATATAAATATATAATCTTTCTAAATTATTTTCTTGTCTCTAATTAGATATTTTGGGTAAATCTATTTTAATAAGAATGGCTTTGCCACAGTCTGAAAAATAAGAGCTTGGGTGAAAACAACACTATGCTGTATACATACATGTGATATTTTGTAATACAGTTTATAACTATATGGCCTTGATTTGTTTTGAGAATTTCCCTTTTGATTTTGTATGGGAGAACTGATGCTCTTAGATGTAAGCATCATACCACCTTACACAGTATTTTGTATTACTAAAAGCTAGTACACAACCACATATACATAATTTCATATGTAGTTTACAATCAAAAGTTGCCATAAGGTATATTTTAATCTCGTTTAATAAAAACTGCTCTACCGTGAAACAAAATATTTTTAGACAAGATGAGGCAGGCAAATCTCTAGGAACTGCAGAGATAGAACTAGAATATTAATATGGAAATCATTCAGGATGTATCACTAGTTGTTTATTGATGTTTTTTCTAGACCAGAACATATCACACTAGATTTTTGTGAAACTTCAACAATCTATATTCTACTTTCAAATTCTTCAAATATTTGCTGAGTTTATCAGCTGAACTGATATTTAAGATGAGTTTTGTATCTTGATTAAAGAGACAGTGAGATGAAAATATGTTCCTTAGAGCAATGACACTCGACCTTTAACAACTAAAGAGCCACTTAAAATCTCAAAGAGATCCACAAGTCAAGAATACAAAATTATGTGTGACAATTTTAAAAAAAAATAAGAATGAATGCATTCACCAGAAACGTCGAAGAAAACCCAAAGATATTTTGCACTGTGTGTTTCAATGTGAGGTAACTAATTGGGGGAATTTTATGTTTTAATAATAAGAAAAACAATCTTTACAAACATAAATGGACACATGGAAAGACAGTATCGAACAAGTTTGCAGAGTTGTTGAAAAGGAGCAAAAATGAGCCAGCATGTCATTTGGTTCCTCACTCCAACCTGCTGTGAGAGCCATATACTGGCCTCTCCAGAATGAAATGTCACAGGTTAAATAACACTACCAAAAATGTGGTGAGTGTTGGGGTTGTTGTTTTCACTTTCCCCATATTGTTTCATTTGAAGCTATTCAGTGTGCGAAATCATGTCCCATTTGTTTATCCAGTTATAGCTTCTCCTTTTAACAACTTATTTTGCAAATAAATACAATCACTGCTTGATTACATGTTGATTTTGCATCAGCAAACACTGTGGTATTTTGGTACAGGCATACACATTAATACTGTGGGTGGCTTATCTGAACAGCAAATCTCTGTTGCATATTCTGCATTTGTTGTGCGCATGAAATTCCCATTTAACATTATGGATGATTTAGTTGGGGATTGGTTCTGCTTTGAGCAGGGGGTTGGACTAGATGACCTCCTGAGGTCCCTTCCAACCCCTGATATTCTATGATTCTATGATTCTATGGTTATGGTATATCTGCATGGGGACTCAGTGCAGAATTGCAATAGAGATCCACAGAGCCAGTTGGAAAGGAAAGTCTAGCTGCAGATTTGCTACACCAGAATATCAATTATGAAACATACAGGCAAAGTCTGCCCTGTGTTAGTTACCCCCTTTCAAAAGCCACAGAACTCAATGACATTGCAGGAGACTAATTGAAGACAGAATTTGGCCCTGACATCTGTTTAATATAAGAGACACCATAAAGAAATACAGCTACAAAACTAATATGCTAAAAGTGACATAACTCAAGCTAACTCCTTGTTACTTTATAGATTCATAGATTCCAAGTCCAGAAGGGACCTCCTTTATAACACAGGCCATAGAACTTTCCCAAAGTAAATTCTAGAGCATAACTCTTAGAAACATATCTGACCTTGATTTAAAAATTGTCAGTGATGGAGAATCCATCATGACCCTTGGTAAATTGTTCCAATGGTTAGTTACTCTCATTGTGAAAATGCATGCCTTATTTCAGTCTGAATTTTTCTAGCTTCAACTTCTAGTCATTGGATTGTATTCCATCTTTCTTTGCAAGACTGAAGAGCTTATTATAAAATATTTGCTCCCCGTGTATGTACTTATAGACCATGATCAAGTTGCCCCATAATCTTCTCTTTGTTAAGTTAAATAGTTTGAGCTCCTTGAGTCTATTACTGTATGTCTACACAGCAAAGAAAAACCCGCAGCTGGCCTGTGTCAGCTGACTCAGGCTTGCAGAGCTCGAGCTGTGGGGCCATTTCATTGCTCTGTAGACTTCTGGGCTCGGGCTGGAGCCTGACCTGTAGGACCCTGCTGGATAGGAGGGTCCCAGAGCTTGGGCTCAGGCCCAAGCCTGGAAATCTACACAGCAATGAAACAGCCCTGCAGGCTGAGCCCCAGGAACACGAGTCAGCTGGCATAGGTCAGCCAAGGGTTTGTCTTTGCTGCATAAACATATCCTGAAGCATCTTTTCTAATCCTTTAATCATTCTCATGGCTCTTCTTTAAACCCTGTCCAACATATCAACATCCTTCTTGAATTTTGGCCTCCAAGTGGCCACAGTATTCCAGCACTGGTTGCACCAGTGTCAAATACATAGTAAAATAACCTGTCTACTCCTACCTGAAATTCCTCTGTTTATGCATCCAAGGATTATATTAGTCCTCATGACCAGTGTTGCACTGGAAGGTCTGTTCAGGTAATTATCTACCAGGATCCCCAAATCTTTTTCAGAATCACTGCTTCCCAAAATGTAGTGTAATACTCATGGAGTTATTATTACCAAAACAATTACCAAATTCAAGAGCATAATTTGTCATGTAAACTCATTAAGAAATTCATTTAATATTTCTGAAAGAAAATTAACTTTCTGAAAAGTGATGAATTTTTTAAGTCCCACTTAGAATAACTGGTGTCAGAGTCATAACAAAGGAACATCACAATTTCAGTGCAGATGTGGTTTTGGATCCATATACAGGATTTGTTTTCTTACTCCGTTAAGAAAGAAAGAGAAAGAGAGAAAGCACATTGAAGACCTTTGGGGAAATGTGCTTGATTCAAAATAACTGTGTGAAAATAAATAGTCTCTCCAGCACAGTCATCACTATGGAGGAGCAAGCTCTTTTGCTGACTAGCATCAATATCAGCCATATTTGCCCAGCAAAAATACAGCTGGGATGCTGGCAGACCAGATGACAGCTCATTCTAAGGCCCACGGCTTCACTGAACACTGACAAATGCATAGCTGGAAACCAGTCTGACTTATCTATGAGTTAGTATAGTTAAATAGATATTAGTGTTATAAGACTGTCTATAGTGTTTAGACTTTATGGAATGTTTGTTGGATGCTGCATGCATTGATCCTACTTACGATATCTGTAGTCCCTTGTATAAAGTTATATTGAGTGTTTGCATTGTAAACACCTGTAATTGTGAAACTCACCAAATAAGAAAAGAAACATGAATCAAGGTAAAGTGCTGTCCTGCACACATGATGACAAATGCGGGCAGGATCAAAGGACGGGGGACCTGTTGGTTGCATTCTTAAATCCCTCCAGGAAGGGGAGACCTGCACATGAACTCATTCCATCAGCTAGGACTTGAGGTTGAAGAGGATATAAAAATCTGCAACAAGGAGAAAATGGGTCTTTATGTTTTCTGGACTCTGGAGCAGCCCCAGCCCTGGGCCAGCCGAGCAGCTGGAGCAGTCCCAGTCCTGGCTGGCCGGCCAGCCAGCCAGAACAGCCCCAGCCCCGGGCTGGCCAGAGCAGCCCCAGCCGTGCCGATGGACCGATCCCAGCCCCGTCAGGGGTAAAGTAGTCCCTGACCTCCCCCTGTGCACTGGAAGGGATTAGGCTGTGGAGGTGGATGGTGCACTGGTCAGTGAAGGGAAACTGCTGCTAAGGTGGCATGAGCATCTGCGGAGGCCGCATCGGGTCAAACTAGATACTTGGGGCCCCTCTCCCTTAATCGATTCACTGGTTAAAAATATAATTTTAATTGTTTAAATGGTTATCTTTTCAAACAATATTTACATCCATAAAACTGACTAATTTTATGTGAAAAGTTTGGTGGCAGGGGAGAGAGAGAGAGAGAGAGAGAGAGAGAGAGAGAGAGAGAGAGAGATATTCATGTTCCCATTAACCACAAAAGGAGAAGTGGAGCACAGCTGTTTGTGCCGGTGTCCATACTTAGCTGCCAACATTTCAAAAAGTTTTTCAAGGGACAACTGTGCAAATAAAGCCTCCAGACTTTAGAGGATTTTGTGTGTCCATATGGTGAATTATAGGAACAAACATAGAAACTTCCCACCAGATCCCGACCTGTGATCCGTCCAGTCCAGTATCCTACAGAGGAAAGGTGCAAAAAACCCATAGTAGGCAGACGTGGTGTAAGTTGACCTGAATAAAAGTGCACCTCCTAATCTCAAATAGTTAGAGATTAATTTAAGACTTGAAAAATGAGGTTTAATTTCACTTCCAGTACTCTTTTTGTTCTTATTAAGTAGTAAATTCTGAATATGCTTGTTATTCATACAAATGTCCAACTCTTCTTTAAATCTTGCTGAGTTCTTGGTCTCAGTCACATAATGTGGCAATGAGTTCCACTGGCTAAATTATGCATTGTGTGAAAATGTATTTCCTTTGATCTGTTTTGAAATTTCCAACTTCTAATTTCATTGACAGTCCCCTCATTCTTGTGTTATGAGAAAGGGAGAGAAAATCTCCCCATCTATATGTAAGCTCTCTCTTTACATCTAGTTATGAGCTAGGGAAGATGGCTTCGGAAGCCGATCTTGTTTGCATAAACACACCCATTCTGACTAGGTGCTAAGTAATCATTTGGGCTGCTTTGCCCAAATGATCACTTTTGACTGGTGTTGGATCACAAGTCACTTTCTTATTGACCTTTAGTGGGCATCCTTTCATCTTCTATAGATGGTGGGAATTGCAGCCTATGACGCAGACTGTTTGCAATGTCTCATGTGACTGAATAGTCCAATCCGAAATTTGCATGATCTTTGCCAGTTATTGCAAATGTTATGTATCTTAGTTGTAGCTGCTTGCTTCCTATGGGCTCTTTTCTTATTGGGGGCAGGGGTAATAAGTGTTGATATCCTTGTTATGTGAATGAAGGGGGGCAGAACTGTAGTTGGCATGCCCCAATTGAGGGGTCACCCTCAATGAAACTGCACTTGCAAGGCAGGTGAGAGGGGGCGCCAAAGTCCAGTGGAGTGAGAGAATGTGGGGACCGGGACCGGGACCGGGACCGGGACCGGGACCTAGACCTAGTGGTTTGGGCCCTGCCTAAGGGTCCTAGATACCATTTGACCCTTCCTCTCTCCACTGTGTAATAATAGATCTGAGTAAGAGTCAATTGAATATTTTGTTGCAGACAGTAGAGCTGAAATCACTGATAACCAAGTCTAAGCATTAGGACAGCTGGTGGAATTGGCAGCAGGGCAGCTAGTGGACATAAGAATCTGAGGCAAAGGCATGGCCCAATGTACTCTGGGTGTGGGTTTTGTTCATAATATGAATTCTGCTTGTGACATTTTCCAAGTTAATGAAGGGTTACATCCCCCCTTTTTATTATGTTTCTTTTCTCCACTCAGGCTCTGTGCTTATGAGAGGGGAAGAAGTACTATTTCTCAGAGGCGCCCAGGGGTTGATGTGTCCCAGGTTACTGGTTTTTGGGGGGAAGGAGCTCAAGTTGGTTTTTTGTTGCATTGTTTAAAAAGAACCACTAGATACTGAAACTCCGGCCCTTGTTGATGCTGACTCTAACTGGCAGAAGGGTTACATATACTATTCACACAAAAAAAGGAGTACTTGTGGCACCTTAGAGACTAACAAATTTATTTGAGCATAAGCTTTCATGAGCTACAGCTCACTTCATCGGATGAATTTGGTGGAAAATACAGAGGGGAGATTGATATAAACACACAGAGAACATGAAACAATGGGTTTTATCATACACACTGTAAGGAGAGTGATCACTTAAGATAAGCCATCAACAGCACAGGGGGGGGCTGCTACTCTGAAACATATACTATTCACTATATTACATTTAACAATCAATCTCTCTTCGTATCAGAATGTTTGTATTCTGTAATCATTTCTCATCACACTTCACTAATTCCCTATCCCCCTATTGAAATATCTTTTTGAGCTCATTTGACCATCAGGAACACTGTATTTCAGAGGCTGTACCACTGATTATATAATGGCAATTGTAATTTTCCATATTATTCTCCATGCTCATTTTATTTAATATCAGAGGCTTAACAGAACATTAGAAGAAGAAAATCAGTATTACATCTTTGAAATATGTGGTATCTCTTATATTACTTCCACAATTTCAAAGATAGAGAACTGTTTTTCGTCGTTTTGTTCTGGCTACTGACTGATCTCAAAAAGGAGGCATTTATCAACAAAGAATTATCATGAAGGGAGGTATTTCTTGTGGGGTTCTGCAGAGATCAGTACCAGGCCTGAAAACTATTCATCGTTTCATCAGTGAGCTAGAAGTTAATATAAAATCATTGCTGATAAAATTTGCAGATAATACAAGATCTATAAAAAGGGAAAATAAAGGACAACCCGGGGAATACAGATCAGTCATCTTAACTTCTGTACCCGGAAAGATAATGGAGCAAATAAATAGAAATCCCCCAATTTGCAACACCTTGAAGAAAATAAGAAGATGAATAACAGTCAGCAGGATTTTGTCAAGAATAAATTGTGTCAAAACCAACCTGATAGCTTTCTTTGACAGGGTAACAAGCCTTGTGGATGAGGGAAAGCAGCAGATGTGGTATATCTTGACTTTAGTAAGGCTTTTGTACTGTCTGCATGACCTCTCCTAAATACACTAGGGAAATACAACCTAGATGGAGCTACTGTAAGGTAGGTGCAAAACTGGTGGGAAAATCTTTCCCAGAGAGTAAAAAAGAAAGGTGTACTTGTGGCACCTTAGAGACTAACAAATTTATTTGAGCATAAGCTTTCGTGAGCTACAGCTCACTTCATTGGATGCATTAATTATCAGTGGTTCACAATCATGCTGGAAGGGCATAATGTGTGGGGCCCACAGGGACAGATTCTGGGTCTGGTAGTGGTCAATATCTTCATCAATGATTTAGATAATGGCATAGAGAGTACACTTATAAAGTTGCGGATGATACTAAGCTGGAAGGGGTTGCAAGTATTTGGAGGATAGGATTAAAACTCAAAATGATCTGGACAACTGGAGAAATGGTCTGAAGTAAATAGGATAAAATTCAACAAGGACAAATATAAATACTCCACTTAGGAAAGAACAATCAGTTGCACACGTACAAAATGGGAAATGACTGCCTAGGAAGGAGTACTGCAGAAAGGGATCTGAAGAGTCATAGTGGATCACAAGCTAAATATGAGTGAACAGTGTACCACTGTTGCAAAAAAAGCAAACATCATTCGGGATCTATTTAGCCAGAGGTATTGTAAGAAGACACAAGAAGTAATTCTTCTGTTCTACTCCATGCTGATTATGGCTCAACTGGAGTATTGTGTCCAGTTCTGGGTGCCACATTTCAGGAAAGATGTGGACAGATTGGAGGAAAGTCCAGAGAAAGAGCAACAAAATGATTAAGGTCTAGAAAACATGACTTATGAGGGAAGATTGAAAAAATGGGTTTGTTTAGTCTGGAGAAGAGACGACTGAGAGGGGACATGATAACGTTTTTAAGTACATAAAAGATTGTTACAAGGAGGAGGGAAAAATGTTCTTCTTAACCTCTGAGGCTAGGACAAGAAGCAATGGGCTGAATTGTAACAAGGGAGGTTTAGGATGGATATAGGAAAAACTTCCTAACTGTCAGAGTCATTAAGCAATGGAATAAATTGCCTAGGGAGGTTGTGGAATCTCCATCATTGGGGATTTTTAAGAGCAGCTTGGACAAACACCTGTAGGGATGGTCTAAATAATACTTGGTCCTGCCTTGAGTGCAAGGGACGGGATTAGATGGAGGTCCCTTCCAGTTCTATGATTCTAAGATTGGTGGACTAGTACATAATGATGAGGACAAGGCTGTCATACAGCGTGATCTGGACCACTTGACAAACTGGGCCCATTCAAACATAATATGTATTAATACAACCAAATATCAGGTTATGCATCCAGAAATGAAAACATGGACCACACCTACAGAATGTGGGGCAGTATTGTGGGAAGCAGTGACTCTGAAAAGGATTCAGGTGTCACAGTGGACAAGCAACTCAACATGAACTCCCAGTGTGATGCTGTGCTAAAAAGATCTAATAAGATCCTTGAATGTATAAACAGTGAGAAGTGAGTAGGAGGAGGGAGGAGATTTTACTTCTGTATAGGTCATTGGTAAGACCAATATTAGAATACTGTGTATAGTTCTGAGATCCATATTTAAAATAGGATGTTGAAAAATTGAAGAGGGTGCAGAAGAGCCATAAAATGATTCAAGGATTAGAAAAATGCTTGGCACTGACAGGTTCAAAGAGCTCAGCCATTTTAGCTTATCAAAAAGAAGATTGAGAGATGACTTGATTATAGTGTAAAAGTACCTTCACTGGGAGAAAATACTAGATGCTTAAGGTCTCTCTAATCTAGCAGAGAAAGGTGTAATAAGAACTAGTGGCTGAAACCTGAAGCAAGACAAATTCAAATTAGAAATAAAGCACAGATTTGTAACATTGAGGGTGACTAACCATTGGAACAAATTACCAAGGGAATTGGTGGATTCTCCATCTCATGGTCTTTTCAAAGCAAGACTGGATGCCTTTCTGGAAGATACGTTTCAGGCAAATACAAGTTATTGGGCTCAATAAAGAGGTGTGTATAAAATGTAATAGCCTCCGATACACAGGAATCACACTTGATGTTCTAATAGTCCCTTCTGGCTTTAAAATCCATGAATGTATGCTTCTTATTGGAACAGCAGTAAGGAACACACCGCTACAGGTATGTGTACACTTTAAATTGTGGGTATGAGTCTCAGCTCGAGGGGAAATACTTGCATTAGCTTTCATTAAGTTAGTACACTAAAAACAGTGAAGCCATGGCACTGCAACAGTGGGAGGGGCTTTGAGCACATACCCATATGTGACCCATGGCACATACTCAAGGCAGCTTCCATGCCAGTCGCATTGCTGAGGCTATATCCTCTTTCTAACATGCTAGCTCAATTGGAGCTAGTGTATGTGTTTCTACGCAAGTTGGGAATCACACCCCCACCTTGCAGTGTAGACATAGCCTATGTGTTTCTCATCTGCTCTTACCATCATCCCCTGCCCTGCCCTGCCCTGGCAGAACAGTTGTAAGAGCACCAATCACAGCCAGCAACATTCTGCTCCCTCTTAACCTGCTCATCTGCAAACAATCAGGACAGGATGTTGCCCTGTGTGTAAACTATATTTTGTTGCACAGAATTAAGGAATTCATGTCAATGCATTTCCCTCAATTACAATAGTTTATGAGGTTTTTGAGTACCAAAATTACACCACATATACTTATCTAAAAAATAATCTGTGCAAACTCATTTTCAACTGGTTTCCATTTTATTGCAAAAATACAGGTAAGAAGGACTCCTTGATCTCTGCATTCTTCCATACTTTGTATGATTTCATGAACTCAATGTACTGAAACAAAAATCTTAATGGTGATGAAAAACAAGGGTAAATTACAAAGTGCAAAGTCTATTGTCAGTTTTACTGATCCAGCAGCACCTGCAGGGTTCCAGTTTGTTTTTAGATGCTCAAGAAGCTTGTGAGATTTGCTCACACAATTTTTCATATACCCCAGAGCTGTGCATCTGTTGGAGTCAGGGATCTAATATTCTCTTTGAACTTCCTTAGCATCCTATTGCATGTGATCCATAATTAACACACACAAACTATGTTAACTCCTTGGAGCCAGAGGTTTTGCTGCATCCAATAGCTGGAATGGATATTACAGAGGGAAAATCCAACCCCTCCTAAAGAAAACACATTGACATTATGCAGGCCTAACTTAAAACCATAAGAAAGAAAGTTTCCACTGGTCATTCCATTTTGATGTAGTATTTCAGGGGTCTGAAATCAATGCATGAAGCTTCTTCCTAAGTATGATGAAACAGGTGGACACAATGAGACAGTGAAAGATGGCATACGAGTCTATATTATCAGTTCATCTTCTGTGCTGTTGTTGCTTTAAGTCAGGTCATTAATTTACTTATGTTATTTTGTTTTCTTTTCCATTATTAATGTATCAAGTATATTAAAGTCATTATTACTCACAAAAGTGTGTCGTTGACAGTCCTGGAGACTGAGGTCTTTTATGTATCTATTCAACAAGCATGAATGATACCAGATTCAACAGATTTCATTCCCCCACCAATGTGCATCAGTCCCAACCTAGAGGATTCACCTGATCTCGGTATGAGAGAAGTTTAGTCTTTATACACATTCAGTCCTTGCAGCTTGTGTGCTGAGATGGCCAACAAGTGTGACAATTGCTGCCAGCGGTGTCTGAGATAGAGACACTTGTTCCCTAGGAAATGGGATAAGGCCATGTGACAAGTGTGAGAGTGAGTCCGCCCCACACCACCAAATCATTTGGTATTGTCCATTAAAGAGTGAATAGATGGTAAATGGCCAGAGCTAATCAGATGACATACGTTACCAAATTAAATAGCCAGGGCCAGAATTTCAGCTATGCCCAAAAAGCACTGAGCAGAATTGGGAGTGGGTATGTGTGTGCAAAGGAACCAAATAATTCATAGCTTAAATATGTTCCAGAAAACTCTTTGTTGGGCAATTCTGAATACCAAATGTGTAAAAATAATGGTTGGTTCACAGACCATGTGTGAATAGAAAAAAGGGCTACATTTGTTGAAAAAATTATTTGCAATGAATAATTTGATCGGCTCAGGTAATAACATTTGATAAAACCAACCTAGGCTTCATTTGCAATGGTGACCTAGGGGTGAAATGCTCCATAGCCCTGAGCTATGCAGTCATTCATTTCCAATGGTTTTAATGGCAATAAGCAAAAATAAGGCAAAGAAAAAAATGTTAGTGGAAATGCAAGGGACACTCCTATACTCGATGGATCTTTGACATGGCAGAATGTCAGTTGTGGTATAAAGGCATCATGTCAGTGCATAGTCAAAGTGCTTTAATCTGTTGCTTACTGACATGCTGGACCTTAATTACTCCAAAGGAGACTTTATGTTCTGTTGTGTCTAGTGACGCAGTTATGGCCTTTAATTCATCCTGGCCAGGGATATCTCTATGGCTGCATTCAAAGTTTTGTGATTGCTCTGTGTATCATATCTGTCTCTGATATGATAAACTATAACAGCATAACATCATTAGCAGGAGCCTGCTTATTTAACAAATTCACTGTCTAATAAAATGCTATACTGCCCATTCTATTACTCTAAAAACTAATTAATATCTTAAATTACATGTCCTGAATAATTATAGGTATGTGCATTCAGTCCTGTAGGCTAACTCCTATTTTCTTTTACTTCCATATCAGCTGTAATAAGTAGGTGCTAAAACATACTTAAATACAAAGATTTTTTTTTTAAATATTCAGAATGGTTATTTTTCAGTGTGGCATAGCCATTTCCTGTACTGTCAAATATATTCTTTTCATAACTTTATGTGTTTTATCTCAACATTTGCAAGGAATCTTCACTGACAATATAGCCGTACAACCATTGCTGTCTTGCATGATTAGATAATAGCCTCCTGGGCAGATTTGTGGCCGTTGTTTTTCACTCCATGTGACTAAAGTTGAGAGCAAGATTTCCCATACATGTACACACAAATAAAGAGAGTAACACAGGTTTGGTGGTCAAGGCTCTGTGGTAAGCAAACTGGGCCCAAGATCATCCCAACATCTAAATATGAGTCTGCTTTTGGATAGCTTGGAATGTGTGGATGGCTGATGCTTTCAGCTTTCCTTAGGAACAGGACCTGAAGCATAGATCTGGCTGGAAAACAGATTTTCCATCTCACACAACATTTTGAGATTTGGAAAAAAAATCATCCTAAATCAGGATGAAAAGCCAAATTTTGATTTTTTTCAACATTTCAAAATTCCCACTTCTCCTAAAACCCCCATGTTTTTGATCACCTTTTATTTTTTTTAAATATGAAATAAAGTAAATTTTTAAAATGAAAAGTCATTTTGAAACAGCAACTTTTCCTTCCCCAAAATGTCAAAAATGGTTGATATAATTTTTTCCCAATTTTTTTCTAAACAGAACATAATAAAAATGATAGAATTTAATGGGAAAAAATAGGGCTTAATCAAAATGGCATTTTCTGGCTGAAAATTGTCTCCATTTGTGTCCTAACCAGTTCCTCAGCGTGGTTGCTGTAACCACATTGATTATGGTACTAGGAGATGAGCATTGCTTTAAAAGCCAGCTCCACAATCAAACAGTTTCCAGTGAGATTAGAGAAAACCAGCACATTTCCTGCATAGGCTAAAATTTCAGTCAGAAGTCCCTTGGCTTCCTTCTGCATGGAATCTAGGATTTCAGTATAGTGGGTTAACTTGGCAGCCGGTCAGATCCACACAAATATGTGACAGGGTCACACTGAATGCCATGCTGTTCGGATTCCCATGCAGCTCAGAGATAATATTGCCTATAGTAAGTACATTTTAAAGGCATCTCAAGATTCAACCAGTGCATATTCTATCACTGGTTCTCTATCTTCATTACATCATAGCTGCAACTCTTAAATATATAATTTTTATTCTATTACTAACACACAGTGCTAAGCCTAAATTCTACATCTGATATATCTTTCTGTGTCTAGCTGCAGTAGTTATTTATAAGCTTAAAAAACCCCTATTGTTATTGGTGTTCTCCTTATGGTAGTGCCTACAGACCCTGTGACATACCCAGGGTAAAATCTAGACTACTGAGTAGCAGTGTCAACCCTGCCCTCTAACCTGGGGCATCCTTTACAATACTTTGTGAACAGTCCAGGAGAGGAGGCAAAACCAGCAAACAACCTCTAGTATGTAAGTCACTCCCAGCTATTTCTGAATTACACTGCAGAGTGACCCCAACATACTTCCAGTCCCACACTTTTCCTCAGAAATGTATGTCTTGTACTGCCCAGCTCTCTCCTGGACAATACAAGCTTATATGATGTTCATCATTTTATTATTAGAAATTATATACATAAATCCTGTTATCCCAAATAAGTTTCCCAAACACTTCAGTTCAAACACACAGGTTTAGATAAAACAAAAAAACAAGTCTATTAACTACAAAGAGATAGATTTTACATGAATACAAGTAAAAAGGCATAAAACTCAGAAATTGTTGCAAGAGAAATTAAGATAAAATGTAACTGGTGCTTAACTTAACAAACTATGTTAAATTCAAAGCAAAGTTTCTCTTACCACATGCTCTAAATAGTCTTACTGACCAAACTTGCAGACCAGAACCCCCTTCTTCTGTGTAATGGCTGCTTCCTTTCTTTCTTCTGGTGTACTCAATCACTGAAGTGTGAGAGACGGGGGAGCGGCCCTAGAGGTGTATTGTACCTCATTTTTATAGTGTCAGCTCCCCACTTAGAAAATATTTCCAGCTGAGTATCAGGAGATAAAAAAAATCTACAGGGGAGGATATCTCTTGCTGGTTTTCCCACCTGTCAGAACTTTCTTTGTGCCTGATGACTCTGTTTACTGCTTAAATTCAAATTAAACAGAGCACACATTTATTTTGTTTGAGACAGACCTATTTGCCAACTTCTGTTTGGGCAGGGCTGTGGTTTGGAATATTCCATACAGTGGAATCTTATAAATGTACATACAATATTGCCATGCATATTTTATGAGGACAATATTGACCAGCAAATTATGAGTTTTCAAATGATATCTCACAAGGCATATTTTGTACAAAGTTTATTACAAATGTGTGCAGGGGGTGAATGCAGGGGTACAGATTATCTATACATGATTAATCATGTAATCAACAGAATCTAACTAAGATCAGGGCCCCATTATGCTGGACATTGTACAACATAAGTGACAATTTCTGCCCTAAAAGGTTTGAAGTCTAAATAGATAAGGGAAACAATGGCACATACAGGTGAAGTTAATTGCCCTGGGTAACAGAGCAGGTTATAGTGTGAAGTGTCAAGATTAGACCCCAGGCCTCCTGATGTTTAGTCCAGACCTCTACAACTAAATGTTAAGTGCCAAATGGGGTACTAGCAGCCTGGCCCACTGGTAGGTAGTTCTGGGAGGCATAGTACCTCCTTGCACTCCTGAGAAATGTATGCATTTCATCCTCCTTTAAGAAGGTCCATCATATGTTCCACTCTGGAAATGGCCATACATATTTGGCTCTGAGTTACACACACAATCTTAAGTGTGATCTAAAATACTTTATCAATCCTTGGTGTTTAAGCTGAGAAGCCATTATTTAAACTTGAAAACATTGGTTTGTTTCAATTTCTTTTTGAAAAACACAAATGAAATAATCCTAAATGGGACTAGACAGCTGTAGCCAGCTGCAAAATATAACAATTAAAATAAAAATCATTTTTGCAATTAAGGAGTGCACACCTTTGTCTGATATCACAAAAGCAATGCAAATGAAATTTGAAAATATGCACACACACAAAATGCATTTTAGGGTTGAGACCACTCTGTAGGCCGCTCTGTATCCTGGGGCAAATTCATATGCCGATCTTATGTTTTATAATAATAAAGCAGAAAAGTGTATCTATGTTCATTTATTTCTCATTTACTGAAGATCCCAGGTAATAGAACGTGACTTTAAATAGCCTTTTAAGGTAATGCTATTTGGTCACATAGTAAATCTTCAGGAGAGGACTGTAGTCCAAACAAATAGAGATAACTTGGCTTTTAGAGTTCTATTAGTTTTCCATAACCAAGAGTACAGTCCTCTTTTCATTCAGATAATGTGTGGATTTATACTTTTGGGGAGCTAAAAAGAGGAAATGGTAAGGATGGCGCATGTGGTTCCTGGAAAAGACTGAGAAATATTCATTTTGACGAGCACACTGAACCCAGTCCATAGTGTAGCACATACAACAGGGCTTGTGGTAGAATACACTGTGGGGGACATAGAACCCACGACTTTTGAAACTGTTTTGATTGGGAAAGCAACGTTTTCATGTTCATCTTTCACCTGAGCCATGTATATGAATTAGCTCCTTTTGACTCACATAAAATTGGCATTCTTTCTTAAACAAACAAAAAGTATGTAGAGTAGCATAACAGACTAGCAGTAAAACAATGTGGGAGTTCCAAGTCTGAGGCCTTGTTGACACTGGTGTCGATGTGTAGGGTAATGTGTAGCTACACTCTGCAGTGAAAGGCAGGCAGCATCAACACTGTGCTGTGTAGCTACATGCGGCAGTGAAGGGCTCTGTGGGGGCGGGGGGGAAGTGACATTGGGAAAAGGCTCCATCAGCTTCCTGTTGCAGGAGCCTTTCACTGCAGCAAGGAAATGGTCTTGTAGGTGGGAGGCAGCAAGGAAAGGTTCTAGCAGCGGGGAGGCAGTGGGACACTACACTGCTAAAAATAGCAGTATAGACATGGGAGGTACTGCTTGTACATGTAGAGATCTGTGTAGGGCATATCCCCCAAGGGTTCTAGTGTGCCTTTACCCACCTAAGCAGTTCTTCACTACCTAGACTGCTATTTATACCCGTGCTGGAAAGGTGTGCAGTGTATATACCCTACACACTGATGTAAGGAGTGTACAGGGTAGACATACCCTGAAAGGTCAAAGTTACTTTCACTCCACCAAGTGAGGGGAGGGCTGGGAGGCATTGTACCAACTGCTAAAAAGAGATTATCTCTGACCAACCGCTTAGCAGCGACCCTTCTGGCCAATTCAGGAGGATTGATGGGCTTTAGAGGAAGCCATATTCATCCATCCTCAATAGACATTTTCACCTGCTTTATTGGCTTCCACTTGCCTTGATTTGGGAAGGTCAATAGGGCTAACAAGTTCAGGCCCTTGCAGTTGTTAGAATGTTTATCAGCCAGTAAGGTTGCTTTCTGAACCCTACCCATTTCATGAAGAAAATATATAAATATACTATAGTATATAGAAACATTCTGTCTGCTTCCCTCTCAAATTCAAAGGCCTGATCATCACATTTTTCAAAGAGGTGTAAATAAGACAATTTTCAGTCAGAATACATTGCATTCATGTGAATATACAGATATAGATATACGTCTGTTCTAAGAGCTACTTACATATCGGGCCACAATTTGTTCTTGTGTATCGTTTTGAGCTTTTCGGTCAATTAGAATAAATGATAAGGCAGAGCAGTCAAAGAAACCAAAGGAACCTTCAGCTTCTTTTGATTCCAAGTTCCAGGTTCAAGTTTCTTTTAGATGCATACTTCATTTGGATCTTCAGTTATAGAAGCCTACCAATAGAAAAGGATATCATTCACGGGAATGAAAAAGGAGGTCATACAAGGTTCACCTCTCCAATGACATAAACATGAGACTTTTTTCACAAGCTGTCACACTTCAATTGTTGGTGAGATGTGTTGTGTCAGTGGGTCATAATAATTGTTTCTAAGTCTTGATAAGGTTCTAAAACAAATTACCTGAGTGACACCCTTTTGGCACTATTGAAGTGAGCTGCAAGGGAATACATATTGCATAACAGATGCTCCTATCAAGATTTTGTTTGAGATTTATGCAGTAATTTTCATATTATTGTGGCATGTCAGATAATAGGGAATAAAAGATTCATGTTTCTTCTTGCACAAACTGAAACATTTGTATACTTTATAAGATGCTCACTGAAACAAATATGTCCACCAACATAAACCAGATCAAAACCAAATAGTGTCCTCCCTAACAAGAGGTGTTTCAGGGAGGTTTGGAGAAAAAAATATGTTAATATTTTAAGACTATATTGATAAAAAGGTGCAAAATCAAGATATATTTTGCTTTAAACAAAAAGGATCTCAAACAACAGGTGGGTTTGTTTTTTTCATACCCAGTGGGACAGACAACCACAGATTTTACAACACACAGTGCTCCACATCGTCTAAAATCTCCTGTGATAGCCCACAGCAGAGCACTCAGCTGAAGAAAAATATATCAAAATAAATATATTTTAAATGTCTACTTATCCAATAGCTGAACACCAAATTCAAAATAATTGTAAATTCCTGCTCCTATTCAGTTACATCTGATGGAAATTTACATGGGAACTGGAAACAAGCAAATAAGAGAAAACAAACACAAACACCCACCCTTTCACTTATTACTACCATGAACACATTTTGTAACTAAAACTGTTAGACAGCTCTGTGCTGCAACGTGCAGAAAGCAGAATGTCAGCACTGAGTCAATTTAAGTGTAAAATAACTCAGAATAGATGCAGACAAGTGGGACAAATACTTGATTACTTATTTGTGACTGCCTATACTCTGGGATTTGATTTAAAAGATATTCTCTGCTAGCAGGGCTAGTTCTATTTTTCAGAAGCAGACTGCTTTCTGTATTTGATAAACAGGACACATCAGCTAACAATTTAAACTCAAAAGCCATAATAATAGCTATGTGGCTTTTTCCCAGAGGCTTGAAGTTAAAATGCTACAAGCACTGCAGAATGGTAGCTAAACACATGTCCCATGGGCACTGCTTGGCTTCATTCTGCATGAGGAGAGAAATGTGGAAAACAAGGTGAATGTAGATTTGGTCATTTCCATCACCCTGTGAAAGCATAAAGGATATTCTGAGTTGTCAGGAGAACAAGATATTGTTGCCAAGTTTAAAGCAAAGAATAACTAAATTGAACTTAATCTTTTACCTACTCCAGGACCTATTAAAAGGGTGTGAGCCAATACAGAACAATGAATGGGAGCTAGCAGAGATGAGACTTTCCTTGAAACACTTATATTAAAATGCATAAAACCAAAAGTGATCTTGACTGTATTCAACTTTCTCCTTAGGGAGTCTTTTATCATTTGTTATTCCAGCTATGAGATGCAAAGTCTTGTTGATCCATCTACCTCATGATATTTGATATATGGGAGTATGTCATATTACAACTTGTTTCCATCAGTTTCTGCAGAATCAGGGACTGAAATGCTGATCCCATAGAAATCAATGGGATTTTTGCCGTAGATACCAATGAGGTCAGGATTTCACCCTAAGTTTTCCTTTCAAAGAAGCATCTTAGAGCAAATTTCAACCAATGCAGTTTTGTCTTCTTCAGCCTGCAGAAGAAAATCAGTCAGAAACAATAGCTTTAGAAGGGGTGTGATTCATCTATGGCCTAATACTGCAAAGTGGTTAGCATCTTCTGTGAGGTACCTAACGGTGTCATTTGCTGTTGAAGGTGAAAGTGATCAGCACTTCTCACCTACTAAGACTGGATCCCTCAGTGAGGTGTTGAGCCCAAAGCCTAACAATAACAACATTGCTTTTGACCCTAGATCATTATTTTAAGATTTCTACAAGTAGTATGGTAGGCATAAAATTACTTATTAGCAACCATGCCATTAAATAAAAATTGCCAGCCCTAGGAAGTGACAATAAGAGTAACAGCCCTTAGGTCATACTATCCAGGGGTCTATTGCCAGCATGCACTGAACCTCTCCCACCTTATTATCCTTCTTCAAACAAGAGCACAGTTGTAGTGTCAAGGAATTGGGTAGTATTCCTTTAAATAGCTTGGGAGCCCTCTAGGAGGCCTCCCTGTCTTCTATTGAAGAGACCACCATAACATTGCCAGAGTAATGGTGTACATACATAGCTAGGCCTTGTATGTTTATATTTGGTTAGTAAAACAGTTATTTGGATCCCACTGTGTTATATGGGTTTCCTCATATTCTTACTGTTGTATAGAGCTCAAAGACATAACAAGAGCCTCAGACTGTAAACTCTTTAGGTGCAGGGACCATATTTCTTATGTGTTTGTATAGCATGTATATAGTATGTGTAGCAAAATGTGTCCTGAATTCTGATGGGATTTCTTCTGCAAAGAAGAAAAAAAAGAATTCCATATTAATTCATATTGCCATACAGCAGACAGAAACATAAAAGAGAAACAAAAAGAGAAGATAGCAAAGTGTGGAGTACTCTGCCATGAAGTGGAACTATGGGAAGATTAGAACAAAAACAATCCCAGTGATTTTGGAGCACTTGGCACAATCCCTAAGGATATGAATGAGCAGCTCAAGAACACTTTAGAACTGCATTCCATCATGATTACTAGCCTGCAGAAGATTCTTGGGCACTGTGAGAATTTTAAAGAAAGTCAAAGGAGAATGAAGAAAAGGAGTACTTGTGGCACCTTAGAGACTAACAAATTTATTAGAGCATAAGCTTTCGTGAGCTACAGCTCACTTCATCAGATGCATCCGATGAAGTGAGCTGTAGCTCACGAAAGCTTATGCTCTAATAAATTTGTTAGTCTCTAAGGTGCCACAAGTACTCCTTTTCTTTTTGCGAATACAGACTAACACATCTGCTACTCTGAAAACTGTAAGGAGAGTGATCACTTAAGATAAGCCATCACCAGCAGCAGGGGGGGGAAAGGAGGAAAACCTTTCATGGTGACAAGCAAGGTAGGCTAATTCCAGCAGTTAACAAGAATATCTGAGGGGGGGTGGGGTGGGGGGAGAAATAACATGGGAAAATAGTTTTACTTTGTGTAATGACTCATCCATTCCCAGTCTCTATTCAAGCCTAAGTTAATTGTATCCAGTTTGCAAATTAATTCCAATTCAGCAGTCTCTCGTTGGAGCCTGTTTTTGAAGCTTTTTTGTTGAAGGATAGCCACTCTTAGGTCTGTAATCGAGTGACCAGAGAAATTGAAGTGTTCTCCAACTGGTTTTTGAATGTTATAATTCTTGACGTCTGATTTGTGTCCATTCATTCTTTTACGTAGAGATTGTCCAGTTTGGCCAATGTACATGGCAGAGGGGCATTGCTGGCACATGATGGCATAAATCACATTGGTAGATGCGCAGGTGAACAAGCCTCTGATAGTGTGGCTGATGTGATTAGGCCCTATGATGGTATCCCCTGAATACATATGTGGACAGAGTTGGCAACGGGCTCTGTTGCAAGGATAGGTTCCTGTGTTAGTGGTTCTGTTGTGTGGTCTGTGGTTGCTGGTGAGTATTTGCTTCAGATTGGGGGGCTGTCTGTAAGCAAGGATTGGCCTGTCTCTCAAGATCTGTGAGAGTGATGGGTCATCCTTCAGGATAGGTTGTAGATCCTTGATGATGCGATGGAGAGGTTTTAGTTGGGGGCTGAAGGTGATGGCTAGTGGCGTTCTGTTATTTTCTTTGTTGGGCCTGTCCAGTAGTAGGTGACTTCGGGGTACTCTTCTGGCTCTGTCAATCTGTTTCTTCACTTCAGCAGGTGGGTATTTTAGTTGTAGGAATGCATGATAGAGATCTTGTAGGTGTTTGTCTCTGTCTGAGGGGTTGGAGCAAATGCGGTTATATCGCAGAGCTTGGCTGTAGACAATGGATCGAGTGGTATGATCTGGATGAAAGCTAGAGGCATGTAGGTAGGAATAGCGGTCAAGAATTATAACATTCAAAAACCAGTTGGAGAACACTTCAATCTCTCTGGTCACTCGATTACAGACCTAAGAGTGGCTATCCTTCAACAAAAAAGCTTCAAAAACAGGCTCCAACGAGAGACTGCTGAATTGGAATTAATTTGCAAACTGGATACAATTAACTTAGGCTTGAATAGAGACTGGGAATGGGAATATCACTATAAAATATTCTCTAATTCTATAATCATTCCTGTATGTCTTCTCTGAACCCTCTCCAATTTATCAAAATCCATCTTGAATTGTAGAGCCCAGAACTGGACACAGTATACTTCCACCAGTGCCAAATGCGGAGGTAAAATAATCACTTTCCTCCTCCTTGAGATTCTCCTGTTTATGCATCCAAGGATTGCATTTGCCCTTTTGGCCAGTGTCACACTAGGAACTTGTAGCTGATTATCTACCAGGATCATCACATCTTTGTCAGAGTCACTGCTTCCCAGGATAGAGACCTCCATCTTATAAGCAAGGCCTATATTAGTTGTTCCTAGATGTATACATTTACATTTAGCTGTCTTAAAATATATATTGCTTGCTTGTGCCTGGCTTATGAAATGATCCAGATCACTCTGTATCAGTGCCCTGTCCTCTTTATTATGTATTACTCCCCCCAGTATTTGTGCCATCTGTAAACTTTACCAGCAATGATTTTATGTTCTCTTCCAGGTCATTGATAAAAATGTTAAATAATGTAAGGCCAAAAACCAATCCCTGAGGGACCCCAATAGAAGCACACCTGCTTGATAATGATTCCCCATTTACATTTTGTTTACATGTTGTGTCTCTAATTTTGAGACTTATCAGTTATCCAAGTTTTTAATCCACTTAATATGCACCATGTAAATTTTATATCCTTTTAGTTTTTAAATAAAAGTTATGTACTTTATAGAAGTCTACGTATATTACATCAATACTATTATCTTTATCAATCAAATTTATAATTTTATCAAAAAGATATCAAGTTAGTTTGACAGGACGTATTTTCCATAACCCATGTTGATTTGTATAAATTATATTACCCACCTTTGACAACTCTTGCATGCAAGTTATCTGGATCTGTTGATTTAAAAATATCTAATTTTAGTAGCTGCTGTTCAACATCCTCATGAGTTACTCTTGGAAAGGAAAGATTTTCATCATCATCATCACCACATTATATAGCTTTTTACCAAATACAGAACAAAAATACTTATCAAACAGTTCTGCCTTTTCTGCATTATTATTGATAATTCTACCATTTCCATATGGTCATTAACCAATACCGTCACTGGATTTTTTTGTCCTTAATATGCGTTAAAAAACCCTCCTTCTTATTGTCCTTAATTCTGCTGGCCAGAGATGGCTCTTTGCATTCTTTGGCTTCCTTATCAATTTTCTACAGTTCCTAGCTTCTGATTTTTACACTCAACTTTCAACTTCCCTTTCTTACATTTGTGTTTTATATGTATATAATTGTTATAGCTGCTTTCATTTCCCCACAAAATCAGATTGGCTTTTTAACCGTATGGCCTTCTTCCTTGATTGTGTCTTTTTAGGCAGCTCATAAAATGTTCTTAAACAAGTCCCAATTATCATTCCCGTGTTTCTGATTAAATACTTCCTCCCAGCTGATTTGGCTCATAATTCTTTTCAGGTTTGTGATATTTCCCCCTTTAAAACAACCAGATCTACATATTATTGTTTTGGTCTTTATTCTATTTGCACAGTACAAATGTAATCAATTCATGATCATTTGTACCAAAGCTACCATTAATTTTTAGTTCTGTGATCAATTCCTCTTTATCTGCAAGTTTTACGATAGAATCCCCCCCATGTTCGAGTACTTGCAGCCTAGATTCCACCCATGGAAACCAGTGGAAGCCAGACAAGTGAAATTTCTCCAGGCTTAACTGGTATCAGTTTATCTAATGATAATGAGAAATCAGTTTATCATTTATATAATGATGAAAATATTATTTAGAACTTTATTTTAATTTGGTAGTACAAATTAATAAATCATGCTCTTTGTCGTTTGAGTACACCTTTTTTTTGTTTGCACCCTTGTGCTGTGAAATTATTTGTGGTTTTTTACAACAGTAATAAAAACCTGTCAAATTTGGATCAGTCCTAGTTTAAATTACATGCTGTGATCAGGTAAAACTTTTCAAGAATCTTGTTCTTACAAGCCCACTAATCAGTACTGGTGCATCATCATGTTTACCAAATCAGCTAATCAGACCTTTAGTAAACTTATAGACAAAATAAAGTAAGACACTGCAACTACAAGGTAATTTCCTCTTTTGAATTGAGATCAATATTTACTAACTCTACACAGTGTTGTCCGTGCTTGCTTCATCAACACCTGATTCTGAAGACCATTGATTATCTAGAATGCCTTTTCAAGATGCAGATAATGCTCTTTTCAAATATACTTTGTATTGATCAGAAGAAAGAAAATTTTTGACAGTGCATAGTGCAAAAGCCAGTTATAAAGATTAAGGACAGAAATGTGTCATGGGGAGGGGGGTCATACTGAGGTTGAATTAGGCTAACAAGTGTTCTACTTTTGAAGACAATGGACAAAAGTATTACAGTATTAGT
This sequence comes from Dermochelys coriacea, assembly GCF_009764565.3. NCBI lineage: Eukaryota > Metazoa > Chordata > Testudines > Dermochelyidae > Dermochelys > Dermochelys coriacea. The sequence goes on along the minus strand of NC_050069.1, from coordinate 152,250,259 downwards.
AATAGTGTGTCTGCATTTGCAAACTTCCTGCTATATCACCTCTTACAGCAGCATTATCTTCACAAAAGGGAAATAACTTCTTAGGTCAGTGGTTCTCAAACAGTGGGTCAGGACCCCAAAGTGGGTTGTGACTCCATTTTAATGGGGTCTTCAGGACTGGTGTTAGAATTTCTGGGGCCCCGGAGCCGAAGCTAAAACCCAAGACCCCCACATGGGTAGTAGGGCTCAGGCTTTGGCTTCAGCCCTGAGCAGTGAGTATCAGGTTGCAGGCCCCGTGCCCAGGGTTGAAGACCTTGGGCTTCGGCTTTACCCTCCTCCCCTGCCCGGGGAGGTGGGGCTTGGGCTTGGGCTTTGGACCCCCCCTCCCCGGGGCAGTAAGCTTTGGTCGCCCCTCATGGGGTCATGTAGTAATTTTTGTTGTCAGAAGGGGGTCGCGATGCAATAAAGTTTGAGAACCGCAGTCCTAGGTTATGAAACGGCTTCCATACAAGGAGAGAATAAAAGATTAGGGCTGTTAATCTTAGAAAAAAGATGACTAAGAGAAGAAATGATAGAAGTCTATAAAATCATGAATGGTATGGACAAAGTGAATAGAGAAGTGTTATTTACCCTTTCCCACAAAACAAAAACCAACTGGGCCAAAAGCAACATTTAGGGTGAGAAATTACTTCTTGAAACCAGTCTCTTTAAGATCTTAAGCTTAGTATGCATGTTTTGTTTTATTTGCTTAGTAATCTTCCTTGTTCTGTTTGCTATCCCTTATAATCACTTAAAATCTTCCTTTTGTAGTTCTTTTGTGAAATTAATTGGCAGCAGGTTTAATATAAACGAGATAAAATACTTTTTTACACAACACACAATTAACCTGTGAAACTCATTGCCAAGGTGCGTTGTGAGGGCCAAAAGTATAACTGGGTTCAGAAAAGAACTAGATAAATTCATGGACAATAGGTCCTATTACCCAAGAAGGTCAGGGATGCAACCACATGCTCAGGATGCTCATAGTGAAGTAGTCTCTTTTCCAATAATAGGGGAAAGCTCCTGTTGACATTGTCAAAGAGGAACAATACAAAGTAAAGAGTAATTAACTATACCCAGACATTAAAAATAGCCCTCACAGGACAATAAAATAAACTATAAGTATAATAAAGACAGTATTAAAGAGCTAGTAATACTTTGGATTTAATTATGGATTTCTTAAGGAACCAACTCTGATTTTTAGCCATTGCCTTGAAAAAGGGGTGGCAGAAAGTCACTCCAACCCATTAGGAGTTTGTGAATGGATTGTGCCACAGAAAGGCAAGTAGTCTACTGCAGGTTCTCAAAGCTGGTCTGCCGCTTGTTCAGGGACAGCTCCTTGTAGGCTGGCCCGGTTTGTTTTCCTGCCATGTCCGCAGGTTTGGCTGATTGCAGCTCCCACTGACCACAGTTTGCCACTCCAGGCCAATGGGGACTGTGGGAAGCGGCACGGGCCAAGAGACATGCTGGCCGCCCTTCCCACAGCCCCCATTGGCCTGGAGCAGTGAACCGCGGCCAGTGGGAGCCGCGATTGGCCGAACCTGTGGACACGTGGACACGGCAGGTAAACAAACCGGTCTGGCCTGCCAGGGGCTTTCCCTGAACAAGCGGTGGACCAGCTTTGAGAACCACTGGTCTACTGTATGTATGTCAGGCTAGCTCTGAGAATGAATGCCGAGAAAGGAAAGGAAAGGAAAGGAAAGGAAAGGAAAGGAAAGGAAAGGAAAGGAAAGGAAAGGCCCATAGTGCCACCTAGTCTACCTCTCCCCACTCATTTAAGGAGGATCATGGATGAATGGATTAGTTCCTACACTCATTTGAGCTCAAGGATTTAAATTAAAGGAGTACTTGTGGCACCTTAAAGACTAACAAATTTGTTAGTCTTTAAGGTGCCACAAGTACTCCTTTTCTTTTTGCGAATACAGACTAACACGGCTGCTACTCTGAAACAAGGATTTAAATTGTGACAGACCTTTAGAGAAAGGAGCCTCCTTGTACAGTCATTTCCTTTCTTCCTTCTCTCCTCTCTATCCCTCCTCCCACGCATCCATGTATCTAAGAGCTTTTCACAGTTTAGCAACAGGGATTGCTTAGACTATTTAGCTTTAAATTCTCATTCTTCTAAACTGGTTTGACTCTTTGTTTTCCATGAGTTTTCTTTAATCACATTATTTCATTTAATCCACCATGGATTATTGGAGAGCAGGAGCTGCCTCCAAACTATCCATTCCACTCTTCATGGAACACATTGTTTTTTTTATAAAGCTACTATTAAGTATATACTGAATGTCCATGACACAAGGATATCTACTGAGTTACCATGATAGCTCCTCCTAAGCAGTTGTATATTGTTTTCTGACTGGTTCCCTATGAAGTCTCTGCCACTGGAGGGTTTCTTCTCTTATCCTCAGAAATGGTGTGTGCCCAGGTGCTAAAAATCTTAATTAGATTACTGTACATAACCTAATCCCTTAGTTCAGATATTAACTGATAACCTAGTTACAACTTAGGTTTCAGAGTAGCAGCCGTGTTAGTCTGTATTCGCAAAAAGAAAAGAAGTACTTGTGGCACCTTAGAGACTAACAAATTTATTTGAGCATAAGCTTTCATGAGCTTGTTATTTCTAAGTTATAATATATTTGGTCATTATTTCCTTTCTCTCAATGCATGATCTGTTCAATTTCCTCTTTCTTATTTGCTTGTGTTCTTTTTGAAGGACTTCACAATGTTTTATCGAATTCAAACAATTCTTTTGAAGCCATGTAAGGGGTTAATTTTTTAAGCTGAGTATACAAATGGTGTGCATAAAAAAACGTTATGAAGGCCATATTATTGACATCTAATACTGTGATGCCTTTTAAAGGGTCTCAAAACCTCTGGAGGTGCTCATCTTTGGGAACAGTATGTTAATATTTTTCCCCTACAGGTTCTCTCTATGTCTGGTTGTTTGGCAGATACCATAATGTATAAAATACAATATTGCACACTCACTAAAATTCATATAACAAATACTCTTCATATCAGACAGCAAATGATCAACTGTCACAGTGATTAGTGAGCTGAAATAAAATCATGAACACAAGGGGCAATAAAATAGATCCTCATTTTGATACCCAAGTTTAGAAGTAAACCAAATATTAATACACCAATATAACATGGATTTGTTTAATTTAAGAGTGTATGCTAGTAGTTGTTTACAAACTGTTAGCAGGTCTAACAAAAATGATAAACTATTGTGAAATAATTAATAACAAATACTACATAACTGTAAAATAGAACTTCTTAAAATAACAGCAAACCTAACAGCAACCACTTACTGCTTCTTGCCTGAAAAAAAACCATTCTTTGTTTTATTACTTTAGGTGGGGAAAAAGTTCTAAAGATTGAGGGATTTTTATCATTGTTATCATAAATAGATATGGTAAAATAACAAGGCCTTTGGTTTTATATACTATTTCACAACAGAGATAATTTTTACAACTGGTGGCGTGGCTTCAATGCATTTTGCATGGAAAAAACCAGTCACTGTTTGTTTTATTATAGGCTTGGATATATGGAAAAAAAGTAGCCAAAGATTTAAAAAAACATGAACGAGATAAAGAATAAAAGACTATATACATATCATGCTTTAAAAAGCTTCATTTTTCTCAAGATATGTTTGATAATCATAGCATATAAAAGACTTCCTGACTATTTGAATGAAATAAACCATTAATATATTTATGGTAAATATATTTTGGGCATCTGTTTCTTAACAGCATGCAGTAGGGGATCTCAGGCCTTTTCGTAAAATAAAAGTGTACAGAGTGGACCACAGCTTGATAGAAAGATATCTCATGGATTCCCTCCTTGTACACAACAAATGCTTCAATAAAAAGTAACATTAGGAAAGTATTTAATCTATGGTTAATTTCTTTAAATGCAATTTAGCAGCTTGAAAGAAGGAGCAGCACTATGTCACCAACCAGCTCTCTCCAGACAACATGAGCTTTACCAACTCCAAGTGGAGAATCTCTGTCCTAAGAACCTCTGCCAGAGGTTCTAGGAATTAGTGCAAAGCCAGAGAGGAAACGGAATATACGGGAAGTTAGGTACATTCATATTTTTCAGTTACAGGCAGCTTTTTGCCCTGCAAAACTGAAATCCTGCTACTGGCAGTAAACCAAAGCAAGATCCAGGGTTTGTGCTGTAGGCTTCATAGAACTTGGTACAAAGGAAATTTGAAAAATTCCTTCTCTGAGGTACCTATTCTTTCCCAGAAGTCCAACAAATACATTCTCCTCCTTGAAGTCCCAAGCCCCTTGTGACGTGATGCTCCATATTCTTTATAGAAATATGCTTATGATATGAATATGGCATAACTAAGACATATTTTATGCAAGATGGCTCATGTAAGATATCATTGGAAAGGTTATGATTTACTGAATGTGCTTATCCAATTTGTATGCATGTATTATTTCTGTATCTAAAGTTAGGAATATTGACTATGTAACAATTACAACTGTGAGTGTACTTGGGAAACACCAACCAGACAACAGGCCATCAGCATTGATGGGCCATTGAGAACACAATAAGACTTTGAAGATACTAATCTCTCTCCTTCCTGAGAAGAGTCCTGGGACATTGCTTTGACATTACAAGGTCAAGTAGTCATATCACTTGGTACTAAACACCATCTTGGATTTCTAGTGATTTTCCACTAAAAGGAGTGGGAGGTCAAAACTAGGAAACAAAAGGTTTCTGCCTCATGTAAATTCTATTTAAGGCTGGGGAGTAAGTTGATCTTGGTTCACTCTTCATTGAATCCCCACCCAGGAGAAAAGAAGAAGGCTCATTTTTTAATTATATATAGGGAATACATGTTTGTGATGTAAAATAGAGGTGTTATCAGCATAAGTTTGGGAGGGTCATATTACTTGCATTTAAGATCAAGTCTTATGAGTTACTCCAAGGATGTAAGACAACAACATGCAATATTGCTTTGAGTGCATCATTCACAAGTGGTAAAATTATGAGTGTTATGCAGGTCATCCCAGCTCAGTGTGTGACAAAGATGTTATTTCATAACATGCCATCATGTATTCTATATCTTCCCCCAGTCACATACAGGGAGACAATAGCGCTTACCCTTGTGACATTTATATACAGATAACCTATCACCAACCCTGGAATCAATCATGTCAGGCTTGGGTTTGGGGCCAGAGTCATATTTTGGGGATTTCTAAATTTCTGTGAAGATGGAAGAAACATTTTGCTGGCAGTCTGATTTTTTTAAAGGTGTATGAAACTGCTTAGAGGGTTGTAATATTAGAATAAGTGCTGTGTGAAATGGACAGAGGGAAGGTGATGTAGTCAAAGGTGAGTGATAAATACATTTACCACATGCATGTGCAATCTATCACATGACTGCAATCACGTAGATATCACCACCACATATGTGATATATGTTTAGCACATTTTCAAAATAACTTCTTCAAAGTCAGCACTTTTAAAAACAGCTACATTTGCAAAAAATCCAATTAGATCGATAGATAGATATTCAGAAAGGTCCTAATTAATTTTACAGTTTTTAATAGAAAAAAATAAGGCTAACACCCTTGTCCCAAATTTTAGCCAGGTGTACTCTTCACCTTACCTGGTATGAGTCACCACTGAGAATGCCAGATTCAGGACAGACTGCAAGAAATAGGGTGGATGTACCCCAAAGCTGATGGTTTATTCTATAATTAGATTTCACCACGCCAATAACAAAAATGAGCTCGATATCACCACATTGATTAACAAGAAGCCAAAACACAGTCCCCTTAGGTATTCCAGCCCCTTGCTACCCTCTCAGACAATTGGACTTTTATTATGTATGATTATTAAAATCAAACCACCACATATAGGGTTCTTCCAAGCCCAAAGGACAAGCAACTATCCCCAAGTCAATATATACACTTCAGGGTCTCAACAAAATACCATGCTGCAGCCAATCTTTAATAAGTTAATTAAAGATTTATTAATAAAAAAGAGAAGAAGAGAGTTATTAAATGGTTAAAGTGAATCATATACTTTACGACTGATTTCAGAATCTGTAAATCAGGATATACTGAGTCAAGTTGTTTAGCATAGGTGTAATGTCTCCTAATTCTGCATAAGTCTCCTAGAGTCCTTTCATAAATTCCTCAGGGTTTAACCAAAGTGGATTTGGGAAGACCTGGCTTGCATTTGGAATAGCTCCTCAGATAGCCCCCAGAAAAATCAGAGCCACCTGGTCATTTCCAATGCTTCTCTTTTTATAGCTGAAACAGGCTGGCAAACTGAAGGTCCACATCCCTAGCTGGGAACCTCTTTTGAAGAAGAATGAAGCAATACAGGCAGTCTGTGATCCCCATTGTTTAATGTCATGATCCATGCTTCTGTTGATGGGACACTCAATTGATACAAAAAAAATGAGGAGGACTTGTGGCACCTTAGAGACTAACAAATTTATTTGGGCATAAGCTTTCGTGAGCTAAAACCCACTTCATCGGATGCACGCAGTGAAAAATACAGTATGAAGATATTTTTACACAGAGAACATGAAAAAATGGGTGTTGCCATACCACCTGTAACAAGACCAATACATTAAGGTGGGCTATTATCAGCAGGAGAGCGGGGCGGGGGGGAGAAAAACCTTTTGTAGTGATAATCAGGATGGCCCATTTCAAACAGCTGACAAGAAGGTGTGAGTAACAGTAGGGGAAAAAATTAGCAAGGGGAAATAGTTTTACTTTGAGTAATGACCCATCCACTCCCAGTCTTTATTCAAGCCTAATTTAATGGTTACCAGTTTCCAAATTAATTCCAATTCTGCAGTTTCTCATTGCAGTCTGTTTTTCAAGGTTTTTTGTTAGAGAATTGTGACTTTCAGATCTCAAATTGAGTGACCAGGAGGTTGAAGTGTTCTCCGACTGCCTTTTGAATATTATAATTCTTGATGTCTGATTTGTGTCCATTTATCTTTTGCCTAGAGATTGTCTGGTTTGGCCAATGTACATGGCAGAGGGGCATTGTTGGCACATGATGGCATATATCACATTGGTAGATGTGCAGGTGAACGAGCCTCTGATAGTGTGGCTGATGTGATTAGGTCCTATGGTGGTGTCCCTTGAATAGATATGTGGACAGAGTTGGCAACAGGCTTTGTTGCAAGGATAGGTTCCTGGGTTAGTGGTTCTGTTGTGTGGTGAATGGTTTCTGTTGAGAATTTGCTTCAGGTTGGGGGGCTGTCTGTAAGCGAGGAATGGCCTGTCTCCCAAGATCTGTGAGAGTGAGGATTGTCCTTCAGGATAGGTTGTAGATATTGATGATGCGTTGGAGAGGTTTTAGTTGGGGGCTGAAGGTGATGGCTAGTGGGTTCTGTTACTTTCTTTGTTGGGCCTATCTTGGAGTAGGTGACTTCTGGGTATTCTTCTGGTTCTGTCAATCTGTTCCTTCATTTCAGCAGGTGGGTATTGTAGTTTTAAGAAAGCTTGACAGAGATCTTGTAGATGTTTGTCTCTGTCTGAGGGATTGGAGCAAATGCAGTTGTATCTTAGAGCTTGGCTGTAGACAATGGATCGTGTGATGTGGTCTGGATGAAAGCCAGAGGAATGTAAGTAAGTATAGCGCTAGGTCAGCAGGTTTCCCATATAGGGTGGTATTTATGTGGCCATTACTTATTATCACTGTAGCGTCCAGGAAGTGGATCTCTTGTGTGGACTGGTCCAGGCTGAGGTTGATGGTGGGATGGAAATTGTTGAAATTCTGGTGGAATTCTTCAAGGGCTTCTTTTCCATGGGTCCAGATAATGAAGATGTCATCAATGTAGTGTAAGTAGAGTAGGGGCATTACGGGACGAGAGCTGAGGAAGCGTTGTTCTAAGTGAGCCATAAAAATGTTGGTATACTGTGGGGCCATGCAGGTACCCATAGCAGTGCCACTGACTTGAAGGTATACATTGTTCCCAAATGTTAAATAGTTGTGGGTGAGGACAAGGTCACATCATTCAGCCATCAGGTTTGCCATGACATTATTGGGCATACTGTTCCTAACGGCTTGTAGTCCATCTTTATGTGTAGAGGGCTTTTACATCCATAGTGGCCAGGATGGTGTTTTCTGGAAGATCACCAATGGACTGTAGTTTCCTCAGGAAGTCAGTCATGTCTCAAAGATAGCTAGGAGTGCTAGTAGCATAGGGCCTGAGGAGAGAATCTACATAGCCAGACAATCCTGCTGTCAGGGTGCCAATGCCTGAGACAATGGGGAACCCAGGATTTCCAGGTTTATGGATCTTGGGTAGCAGATAGAATACCCAGGTCATGGTTCTAGGGCTGTGTCTGCAGATTTGTTCCTGTGCTTTTTCAGGGAGTTTCTTGAGCAAATGGTATAGTTTCTTTTGGTAACCCGCAGTGGGATCAGAGGGTAATGGCTTGTAGAATGTGGTGTTAGAGAGCTGCCTAGCAGCCTCTCGTTCATATTCGACCTATACATGATGACAACACACCTCCTTTGTCAGCCTTTTTGATTATGATGTCAGAGTTGTTCCTGAGGCTGTGGGTGGCATTGTGTTCTGCATGGCTGAGGTTATGGGGCAAGTGGTGCTGCTTTTCCACAATTTTAGCCCTTGCACGTTGGCGGATGCACTCTATATAGAAGTCCAGTGTGTTGTTTAAACAATCAGGAGGAGTCCACGCAGAATCCTTCTTTTTGTAGTGTTGGTAGGAAGGTTTCCATGGATTAGTGTGCTGCTCAGAGGTGTTGTAAATATTCCTTGAGTCGGAGACATTGAAAGTAGGATTTCAGGTCACTGCAGAACTATATCATGTTCATGGGGGTGGAGGGGCAGAAGGAGAGGCCTGAGATAGGACAGACTCGTCTACCGGGCTAATAGTATAGCTGGATAGATTAACAATATTGTTGAGTGAGTTAAGGGAACCACTGTTGTGGCCCCTGGTGGCATGTAGTAGTTTAGATAGTTTAGTGTCCTTTTTCCTTTGTAGAGAAGCAACGTGTGTGTTGTAAATGGCTTATCTAGTTTTTATAAAGTCCAGCCACGAGGAAGTTTGTGTGGAAGGTTGGCTTTTTATGAAAATATCCAGTTTTGAGAGGTTTCTGAGTAGCAGCCGTGTTAATCTGTATTCGCAAAAAGAAAAGGAGTACTTGTGGCACCTTAGAGACTAACAAATTTATCTGAGCATAAGCTTTCATGAACTACAGCTCACTTCATCGAATGCATCCGATGAAGTGAGCTGTAGCTCACGAAAGCTTATGCTCAAATAAATGTGTTAGTCTCTAAGGTGCCACATATACTCCTTTTCAGTTTTGAGAGCTCATTCTTAATCTTTCCTTGTTTGCTGTATAGGATGCTGATCAGGTGGTTCTGCAGTGTCTTTGAGAGTGTGTGGCACTATCTCTCAACATAGTCTGTGTGGTATGTAGATTATAATGAATTTTTTACCTTCAGTCCTTTTGGTATGATGTCCATCTGTTTGCACTTGAAAAGGAAGATGATGTCTGTCTGTATCTGTATGAGTTTTTTCATGAAGTTGATGGATTTCCTCTTCATATATATATATATCTTCCTACTGTATTTTCCACTGCATGCATCCAATGAAGTGGGGTTTAGCCCACGAAAGCTTATGCCCAAATAAATGTGTTAGTCTCTAAGGTGCCACAAGTACTCCTTGTTTTTTTTGCTGATACAGACTAATATGGCTACCACTCTGAAACCTGTCATCAATTGATACAGCCATTCAAAACTACAAAGGTAGTTTACAGGTGGTTTTTCAATGAGAGTCAACAAGCTTCAGATAGTCTGTGTCAATAACATTATCATTTTAGTAAGCTTCATCTAAATGCTAAATAGAGGATTTTTATCTACTAACTACCAAGTATAAGTGCATATATAACGTAAAGGCAGTATAGAATTACAGCACATGAAAATAATTTAGCATCTACAAGCTAATTTGGTTATATTTGTAAACTTTTAACAGGATATGTAACACAGGCAAACACAATTAGTATCTATTATTGATTCTTATCAACATGAGCCAATGGTCTTATGTTTATCAGCCTAATTAGCATCTCTTTGGCATCCACACACAATCCCAATGCCTCCTGTAATGCTTTTAAGGGTCATAGCCAGGTGAACTGCCCCATACTTTTAATCCAAGCTGGCTTGTTAGTGTTACAGTACTTAACAGAGAAATTATTATTTTCTGAATAAATTGGCATTAAATGTATTGTGCAGTTCTACTGAGCATAAAAAGTGTTACAAAGAATAAGCATTTCACACAACAAATTTATTTAAATTTTGGCCATCTTCATAGTCCCATAACATTCATTATTTAGATTTCCTGATATACTCCATGGAAAACAAAAAAATTATGTTGAAGAATTTCTGCTTGTATGACCTACATTTTCTGTATTAGTCTTCACTTATTCTCTTTCATTTCAATTATTTACTTGAAAAGTATCTTTATTCTTTAAGAGTTCATCTGATCTTGCAATTTAAACCCCAGCCCACAGCTGAAGTCATCATCATTTGTTTGTAACATTACAAATAATTGTTGTAGAGACTACTATGATGTCAAAATAGAATAGAAGTAGTACCAAGCCAATTTAAATGTATGCAATGTTAAGTAAATGTTAAGTTTTAAGTTTATTCATAATTGTGATTTTATAAATTAAGGTCCCATCCTAGGCAAAATTGGTTCATAAAAGAGATGGATTCTGTTGTGATTATTGGAGCTAAAATTTTACCTCAGTTGTAAACTCAAATGTAAAATGTATGTGAAAGTTTCTAATATATCACAATAACCTATAGCTTTTTGCCTGCTTGGAAACTAATCATGGAAAATAGGTCAAGTTGTTTTCAATTATAAATGTTATGAATAAGTGCAGGAAACCCAGATAGAGAGACTGAGTTAGTCCAAAGAAAAATGGTCTGCTGATGTGTTTCAAGGACAGTTGAAATCTTCTTTGGTTAAAAGCAGGGCTGCTGATTAATTGCGGTTAACTCACAAGATTAACTAAAAAAAATAATTGTGATTAAAAAATTAATCACAATTAATCTCAGTTTTAATTGGACTGTAAAAAAATAGTATACCAACTGAAATGTATTAAATATTTGTGAATTTTTCTACATTTTCAAATATATTGATTTCAATTACAACACAGAATGCAAAGTATAGAGTACTCATTTTATATTATTATTTTTGTTACAAATATTTGCACTGTAAAAATGAAAAACAAAAGAAATAATATTTTTCAATTATGCTCATACAATACCGTAATGCAATCTCTTTATTGTGAAAGTGCAACTTAGAAATGTAGATTTTTTTTGTTATGAAATTGCACTCAAAAATGAAACAATGTAAAACTTTGGAGCCTACAAGTCCACTTAGTCCTACTTCTTGTTCAGCCAATCACTAAGACAAACAAGTGTGTTTACATTTACAGGAGATAATGCTGCCAGCTTCTTATTTACAGTGTCACCTGAAAATGAGAACAGGTGTTCACATGGCACTTTTGTAGCCAGCATTGCAGGTATTTAGATGCAAGATATGCTAACCATTTGTATGCCCCTTCATGCTTCGGCCACCATTCCAGAGGACATGCTTCCATGCTGATGACACTCATTAACAAATAATGCATTAATTACATTTGTGACTGAATACATTGGGGAGAATAGTATGTCTCTTGCTCTGTTTTACCCACATTCTGACATATATTTCATGTTATAGCAGTTTCAGATGATGACCCAGCACATGTTGTTCATTTTAAGAACACTTTCACTGCAGATTTGACAAAATGCAAAGAAGGTACCAATGTGAGATTTCTAAAGATAACTACAGCCCTCAACCCAAGGTTTAAGACTCTGAAGTGCCTTCCAAAGTCTGATCAAGAGAGGAATGTGGGGTATGCTTTCAGAAGTCTTATGTGGAAACTACAGAATCCTAACCACCAAAAAGAAAATCAACCTTCTGCTGGTGGCATCTGACTCAGATAATGAAAGTGACCATGCATCAGCCTGTGCTGGTTTGGATCATTATTGAGCAGAACCCCTCATTAGCATGGACACATGTCCTTTTAAAAGGTGGTTGAAGCAAATAGGGAAGCAAGAAGTGGGCAGCATTATGTCCTGCAAATGTAAACAAACTTCTTTGTCTGAGTGACTGACTGAACAAGAAATAGGTCTGAGTGGACTTGTAGGCTCTAAAGTTTTACATTGTTTTATTTTTGAATGCAGGTTTTTATTTATTATATTAATTATTTATCTTTATTATAATTCTTGATGTCTGATTTGTGTCCATTTAAAGAATGTTAAGAATTATAACATTCAAAAACCAGTTGGAGAACACTTCAATCTCTCTGGTCACTCGATTACAGACCTAAAAGTGGCAATACTTCAACAAAAAACTTCAAAAACAGACTCCAACAAGAGACTGCTGAATTGGAATTAATTTGCAAACTGGATACAATTAACTTAGGCTTGAATAGAACTGGGAGTGGATGGGTCATTACACAAAATAAAACTATTTCCCCATGTTTATTCTCCCCCCCACACACACTGTTCCTCAGACATTCTTGTCAACTGCTGGAAATGGCCCACCTTGATTATCACTACAAAAGGTTTATTTCCCCCCCCACCAGCTCTCCTGCTGGTAATAGCTCACCTTAAGTGATCAGTCTCATTACAGTGTGTATGGTAACACCCATTGTTTCAATGTTCTCTATGTATATAAATCTCCCCACTGTATTTTCCACTGAATGCATCCGATGAAGTGAGCTGTAGCACACGAAAGCTTATGCTCAAATAAATTTGTTAGTCTTTTACCCCTAAGTTATGATTCCCACACACTTCACTCCAACTCTGTGGTTCAGATAAAGCAAAACAAATATATTAATGACAAAAGATACATTTTAAGAGATTATTAGTGATAGCAAACAGATCAAAGCAGATTACCTAGCAAATAAACAAAATCACAAACTAAGCTTAATATACTAAATAGATTGGATATGAATAGCAGATTTTCACCTTAAGAGATGATACAAGCAGGCTGTAGATTCGTAAGGGGCAATCTGCACTTGCTTTACAGCTTGGAATCCCCAGGTATTTCATTCACAGGCTTAAAAACCCTTTTAGCCTGGGTCTAGCACTTCCCCCAGTCTTTGTTCCTCAGGTGTTTCCAGGAGTCCTCTTGTGTGGGGAGCAAAGAATACCAGATGATGTCACTCCCTGATTTATATAGCTTTTGCACATAGCAGGAACCCTTTGTTCCCAAAACCTGGTTCTAAGACCAGTCTGTGGAAAAATACTGACATCCCATGAGGAGTCCACAGTCATGTGGTCTCATCACATGTCCTTGTAGAGTCACAGTAGCCATCACTCACAGGATTTGGAGAGTTCACAAGGAAAGCTCACCAGATGGGAGATAAGCTTCTCCTAAGGCCTATTGGTTTTTTCTAATGACTCATTTCTCTGAATAGGCCCTTCCCCAACCACTCTCTAGACTGCAAGCATCTTGTCTAGTGGGTGTTACCAAGGTGTAACTGCATATGAAATACAGATACATAGTCAATATTCATAACTTCAGATACAAAAATGATACATGCATAAAAATAGGATAATCATATTCAGCAAATCATAACTTTTCCAATGATTCCTTGCATGATACCTTGCATTAAATACATTATAATTATGTCATAATTATATCACTATGAAGAATATGGGGTGCAGTGTCACACCATGAAACACTAATAACTCCTCTCTGGAAATGGTTTTCCAACCAGTTATGTACCCACCTTATAGTACCTCCATTTAGGTTGTATTGCCCTAGTTTATTAATGAAAAGGTCATGAGAGACAGCATCAAAAGCCTTACTAAAATCAAACTATACCATACATACTGCTTTCCCCCATCCACAAGGCTTGTTGCCCTGTCAAAGAAAGCTATTAGGTTGGTTTGACAAGATTTGTTCTTGACAAATCCATGCTGACTATTACTTATGACCTTATTATCTTCTACATCAGGGATCGGCAACCTTCGGCATGCAGTCCATCAGGGTAATCTGCTGGTGGGCCATGGGACATGCTGGCCACTGTTTCCCGCAGCTCCTATTGGCTGGGAATGGCAAACTGAGGCCATTGGGAACTGTGGGCGGCCATGCCTGGGGACAGTCAATGCAAACAAACTGTCTTGCGACCCACCAGTGGATTACCCTGACAGGCTGTGTGTAGCCCGCAGGCTGCAGGTTGTCCACCACTGATTTAAAGTGAAGACAAGCTCTTTGAAACATCAGATGTAAATACCCTTTTGTGACATTATCTGATTAAAATATGACCATATAGATCATTGTTGCAACCACTGTTATATATTTGCAACCAATCTTGTACAAAGGTTGTCAAGTGAAATGATATCTGTATGCATGTATCATTTTTGTATTTGATGTTATGAGTATTGGCTCTATATCTGGATTTCAAATGTTTGCTCCTGGAGTAATGCCCACAAGATAGTTAGCCAGCACATCTTGGAGGGACTATTCAAATTGAGTGGCCCATCAAAAGAACATTTAACTAAAAATGAACCATGGGAGATACCTATCTACACTTCATGGAATTTCCTGCTGTGACTACGTGAACTGCATGGGCATGTGACTTGCCCATGTGACTCCAAATTCCATCTTGTTGCTATAATTTTCTACAGTAAAAACCATGGGATTCCCTCCATGTGGCGGAAGCTGTAAAAGGCCCTGGGAACCCCACCATTTTGCCTCTATACTGTTCTAGCCTCTTTCCTGCTTCAGTCTCTTTCTTGCCCAAACCTCTGGAATATGGACTATACTAATGGGAGAATTCTAACCAATGCACTGAGGTTCTTCCAATGATTTGGGAGCAGCCAGAGACTTGACTTAAGTCAGCAGTTTATTCCATCACTGCTACAAGCCTGAACCAAGAACTTGCAATTACTGTATGTATTTGATTCCTTTAGCCAATTTTAACTCTCACCTTTCTTTCTTTCTTTCTTTCTTTCTTCTTTCTTTCTTTCTTCTTTCTTTCTTTCTTCTTTCTTTCTTTTTCTTTCTCTTTCTTTCTATAAATAAACATTTAGATTTTAGATTCTAAAGGATTGGCAACAGCCTGATTTTTGGGTAAG
This sequence comes from Dermochelys coriacea, assembly GCF_009764565.3. Lineage (NCBI taxonomy): Eukaryota > Metazoa > Chordata > Testudines > Dermochelyidae > Dermochelys > Dermochelys coriacea. Next base: position 152,235,078 of record NC_050069.1, on the reverse strand, counting down.
ATCTAAGTTATATTAACCTTGGTGTATGGCTGGTCCTTTGGGATCAGAAGAACCATTTATTTGATGAGACTGGTTGTAAAGGACCACTCACCTTTAAATCCAGTGTTTTCAGTGGTAATATAAGGACTGGGATGCCCAAGGAAACTGCTTTTATGACTTCTTGTTAGCCATTGTGATGAAACAGAAGTTTACTTTGTTACTGGTTTAATATATCCTATGGGGGATTAGCCACCAGTCTTAGGGTGTATCTGCCCTATTTCTCAACAGTTTGTCCTGAATTTGGCATCCTCAGTTGTGAGCCATTGGGGCATGGTTAGACCTTTACATATCAGAACTGAAAGTAAAATTAACCTTTCCTTTTCGTCAAAGAAAGTTTATTCTGAAAATAAGAGTCTCTGATATTTTGCCTCCAAAAGGAGAAAGGCTTTAAAATTTCTTATTGTTTATTGTGCATAATCACTCAGTTTCAGTTTTAATATAAATGCTTGTTTTAATTTCTTGTTTTTTCTTGTATTTATTCAATAAACTTTCAACTTTAGAATGAATGCTTTTGAGTGCTTGCCACATATACAAGTAAACCAAAGTCTCCAGAACGCACCCCTGAACCTTTATAACACTGTTTAGTGTTGGACAATGAAAGAGTTTATAATACCATTATCTCTTTTGACCTTTGAGATTAATATAACATAAATATTGGTGGCTCATACAGGGTTAAAACCCACACCCGTGGTGCTATGAGCAGTAGCTGAAAGTTGAAGCTAGACAAATTGAGACTGGAAATAAGGCATATGTTTTAATGGTGAGAGTGCTTAACCATTTGAATAACTTACCAAGGCTCTGGTGGAATCTCCATTACTATCAATTTTTAAATCAAGATTGCATGCTTTTATAAAAGATATGCTGTAGGAATTATTTGGAAGCTCTATGGCATGTGTATACACAAAGTCAAACTAGATGATCACAATGGTTCTTCTGGCCTTGGAGTCTATGAATCTATTAAATTAGAGTTAGGTGCTCTGTTTATGAAAATATGCTTTGAAAATTACAAATAAGTGAATATTTATTTATTTTTCCATGCTCACAAAAGAAAATAGGTCATGTAAACCAAATGGCTTATGAATACCCAACCTGTGCTTTCACTCTTATTCTCACCTCATTCATGTGAGTAGTCTCTGGGACTATTCATGTGAATAGGATCTTATTCAGTGTTGGTCAGAGAGGCAGAATCAGAATCAGAATGGTTTTCAAAGTTCTCTATGCAGCTTCATCAACCATCTAAATTTTTGCCATTTTCCAGCTTGTTTTGACAGCTAGGTGTTTGAAGTTATTATAGATCATTTCTGATCGTAGATCCATTATATTTTCTTTTTAAAAATCATTTGCATTAGGTGAAGAAATGTTTACTAATTTGCCACCAAATGGTAATTGAAAAAGCCAATTTATTACACATACAGTCTGAGAAACCACATTATTATTGTGATACCAGAGGAAAACTCAAATAAGGATTATCTACATGAACAAAGATCTGCTGGACTGGGCCTTTGGTTATAGACACCATAAGACAGGCAGCAATTCCAAGCCTATTTTTTATTTTCTTTAATAGCTGATAACAAGGACCAATACCATAATGATTAGGCGAACTCGTTCTCAGTAGTATCTTGAACATTCTAATTATCTCTAGATTAATGGGAAGAGCCCATGATTTAGATCTGAACTTGTCACATTTCCTATCAGTTTGGTTATAGGAGCAAATACTAAAAAAGTACCTCATTCATTTTGTGAGGATTGGAAAGCAAAGCATTCAAATAGTCACCTGAGGGCTCTACTAATGCAGTTATTACCAGATTACAAAGATAATAGGTTCTCCTCCTGCTGCTCACAATCTCGTTGTCATTGAAGTTGTTTTACAACTACTGTAAAGGAGTAGAAGGAAAAAGTGAGGTTTCAGAGGGTGAAAAAAGAGACCATTCGTATTTCATTCAGATTCCTCTAGTCTGAAATGAAGCTCCATTCACAGTCAATAGCCTCCCTGTTGCAGGTCATCCAAAACAGTGCTTTCTAAAGATGTTATGTATGTTCCCATAGTTATAGGAATTGGCTCTCACTAAAAAGAAGCTCCTTTGCTAGAGTAATTGACGAACTAGAAAATAAGATACTGCTTTCATTAAGTTGAGTAACTCTTAATATGGTCCTCTTTCTGCTAACTTCAGGCAACTTTTTCTTCCACTGCTCTGCAGTTGAACAAGGAGGGGATGAGGTAAGGATACACCTCCCCATACACACATGCATGGTCCTAAACAGCATGGCAGTTGCTATCCCTTTAAACCACAACTTACCAGAAGACCTTGTTTTTATTCCTGAAGAATAGTACACTGGTTTAGTAATGGCTCTAAGTGCCAGTCATTGACTCACTAGTACCACTTGACTTACCACAATATCTGGTGGTTTCTCTGGAAGTTTTTCAGTCAAATATTTAATGCTGGTTAGCCTGTGAGATCTGAAGACACTACAGTGTAAAGGTGCGTGGACAAGACCAATGTGTAAATACGTGTTTCATTTTGCAAAACACATTAATGATGTAACTAGAGATGACATGTCTCCTTAGGAGATTAAAAAACTGGGTTGTTTTCAACAAGAATGACAATATGGGAAGACTGTACAGCAGAGAAAGGGGCTTAACGGAGCTATGCTGATTTGTACCAGAAGTTCTGGTCTATTGAGCCTTGTCATTCCTCTTTGTTGTTTCTTTTTCCTTTTTTATTTTGGAGGATGCCTTGGCAGACTAGAAAACTGGAGTGAGAACTTTCCCAGTCTTTAACTGATGGGCTAAGAGGGTTGAATCTTTCAAACAGAAAGCTTTTCCCTCAAAAGTTTGTTAAGTTTAAACACATTCCAACAAGTGCAGGTTATAAGCAGAAAAAGGGCAGCTACTTATAAAAACAATTCATACATTCAGCATCAATTGCTTCCAAATATTCAAGGTTTTGCTGTGAGCCTCAAGCAAGGTGCTGCCCAATAAGCAGATTGTGGCTCAGAGGGTCACAGTCTAAGATATCCTGAAGTGGGGAGACATTCTGTGTTAGACCTATACTTGCTTCTGGATACATCTCCAGAAGTGCTGGACAAGTCTCCACACATTTTCTGCTCCTTCCTTCAATAACACCCAAAGGCGTGGCAGAGAGTGGAGAAGGGGGCAGGGGGGGCAGTGAAGAGAGCATAGCCTGTGTAAACTACTCTCTCCAGTATATGGGAAGACTGTACAGTGGAGAAAGGGGCTTAATGGAGCTATGCTGATTTGTACCAGAAGTTCTGGTCTATTGAGCCTTGTCATTCCTCTTTTGTCGTTTCTTTTTTTTTTATTTTTGGAGGATGCCTTGGCAGACTAGAAAACTGGAGTGAGAACTTTCCCAGTCTTTAACTGATGGGCTAAGAGGGTTAAGTCTTTCAAACAGAAAGCTTTTCCCTCAAAAGTTTGTAAAGTTTAAACACATTCCAATAAAAACCAAAGAGTTTCACACAGTCTACTTAAAATTCCATTTTCCTCCCAACTCTTGAGGTTTTATCTCTTGTCTCCTGTAATGGCATATTTCCATATTTCTCTAGTCCTCCAAGGACTCCTTCAGTGAAAACTAGGAAGTCATGAACTGATATTTTTAATGTGAACAAACACACAAAAACCAAGCTAATGGAAATATACATACAAAACAAAACAAATTTAGTTCAAGCTGTCTTTATACCTCATAAAGAATCAAACAAAACACAAACAAAAAAAGTTTTCATTTGTTAGTCATCTTTTAAATGAGGAGCCGGGGAACTACAGACCAGTCAGTCTGACCTCAATACCTGGGAAGCTTCTAGAATAATGTATAAAACATTCAGTTTGCAAATACTTGGAGGATGAAGGGGTAATCACTAGCAGCAAGCATGGATTTAACAGAAACAAATCATGCCAAACCAACTTGATTTTCTTCTTTGACAGGATAACTGATTTGGTGGATAGGGGGAACACAGTGGACATAATATACATGGACTTCACTAAGGCTTTTAGCACAGTCACATATGACATTTTGATTAGTAAGCTGGAGAAATGCTTAACTACCATTAAGTGGATACATGATCATAGAATATCAGGGTTGGAAGGGAACTCAGGATGTCATCTAGTCCAACCCCCTGCTCAAAGTAGAACCAATCCCCATTTTTCCCCCCAGATCCCTAAGTGTCCCCTCAAGGATTGAACTCACAACCTGGGTTTAGCAGGCCAATGCTCAGACCACTGAGCAGTCCCTCCCCCCCAATTGGTTAAACAATGGCAAACAAAGATTAACTATTAATGGAATGATGTTGGATTGGAGGGAGCTCTCAAGTGGGGTTCTACTGGGATCTGTTCTGTGTCCGGTGTTGTTTAACATCTTTATTAATGACCTGGATGTAGGTATAGAGAGTATACTGATTAAGTGTGCAGATGACACAAAAGCTAGGGGGGATTGCTAGTACTTTGGATAATAGAGTTAAAATTCAGAGCAATCTTGATAAATTGGAGACCTGGTATAGACAATAAAATGAAATTCAACAAAGACAAATGTCAGGTGCTACACTTAGGGACAAATAATCAAATGCACAAATATGGAAGAGGGAAAAACTGGCTTGGCAGCAGCACTGCTGAGAAGGATGTGGGAGTTGTGATGAATCACAACCTCAACATGAATTAACAGTGCAATGCTGTTGCAAAAAAAGCAGATGCGATTTTAGGTTGCATTAACTGAGGCATAGCATGCAAGTCATGGGAGGTGATAGTACCATTCTATTCGGTGATGGTTAGACCTCTGCTGGAGTACTGTGTCCAATTTTGATCACCAATGTATAGAAAGGATGTAGAGAAACTGAAAAGGATCCAGAGGCAAGTGACAAAGATGATCAAATGGAAGGAATACCAGTCATGTGAACAAAGGCTGAAGGAACTGAGTATGTTTAGTTTGGAAAAAAAGGAGATTAAATGGGGATAAGATAGCGGTTTTCAAGTACTTGAAAGGCTGCCATAAAAGAAAATGGAGAAAAGTTGTTCTCTTTTGCCACAGAGGGGAGGACAAGTGATCTTGGGTTCAAACTACAGGATAGCAGATTTAGATTAAATCTCAGGGAAAACTTCCTAACTGTAAGAATAATAAGACAATGGAACAGACTGCCTCGGGAGGCAGCCATAGTATGAGGAGGCCATTGGTCTCATCAGTCCTTTGTCTTTCTCCATTAGAGGTTATACAATCACTTGAGAGAATTTTGTTCATCTCTAACTACTCATGTGTTCCAAATCTGATATCAATGATTCTCCTCTTGTTTACACCAGTTTCTTACTAGGGTAACTCTATTAACTTCAGATATAATCTTGATTTATTTTGTTGTGAGAGAGGAATCAGGGTCCACATTTTACTGCAATTCCATCTTTAAAAACAAAACTTGGTTCACTTGATTCTTCATTAAATGCTTACAATAACAAATTTAAAACACTGTGTTAATTCTCTTTTTACATTTCAGTAAAGTTTTGCGAGATAGGCCCAAATACTCTTGTAAATGTTTATATGTTCACTGTTTAATTGTTTTTTAGTATCTGCAAGTGATAATAAACAAATTATCAAAGGGGTAGCTGTGTTAGTCTGTATCCATGAAAACAACGAGGAGTGTGGTGTCACCTTAAAGACTAACAGATTTATTTGGGCATAAGCTTTCGTGGGTAAAAAATCCACTTCTTCAAATGCATGGAGTGAAAATTACAGAAACAGGTATAAATATATATTGGCAGATGAAGAGAAGGGACTTACTTTACAAGTCTTGTTACAAGAAGAAAATGCTTCTTTCCTAATGATAGCAAAACAGCTCAGTCCAGAAAGAAGACAATTCCAATTTTAATGTTTGAATTTCAGACTGTAGGTATATACATCTGTTAGTTTTCCTGGAAAACTCAGATTACTTAAGGATAATAAGAGACACTTGTTTTATGATTATCACTAAGCTAAAAATTTCCTATCATTCCAATTAAAGAAAGAGAAGGCCTTCTCACTGGAAAAAAAATGAGAAAACAGTAGATGACTCAGTCTTACCTGACTGTACATTTTATTTAAAAAAAAAATAATTTGGAGATGCATTTTGAAGAAAGAGTTTTATAGTACTTTGATCATTGAATTTATCAACCAGATTAATGGGATATTGGTACCTACTTTGTGTGTGTGTGTGTGTGTGTGTGTGTGCGCGCCTGAGGAGATGAAAAGGAACTAATACTTATTTCCTTCTCTTCCTACAATTTATGTGTACCTTCAGTGTTTTGGTGAGTTTTTATTCAAGATTACTGAGTGTTTTGCATTCATATATTGATTGATTCCAGCTTTTTATATCTGTTATACATAATTCAATGTATTGAAATTTTTGCAACTTTATAAATTAAAATTGGAAAAATACTTAACTTGATAGAGTGGGATATGTTAAAAGATATCATAACACAAACAAATAAGAAAACTACATCATCTTGAAGTTCCCTCTCTTCCTAGCGATAATACCTGTGCCTGGTATTATATTTATATGAGTGGGATTAATATTTAGCAGAAATGGGGACATTTTTCTTGGAATGGGGCAATATTAAAGCAAATCCCTCCCTTTCATTAATTTCCCTTGTGAGAGCAGTGTTGGACATCTGTCACTTGTACTACCATAATTTGAAATGGATGATAGACTGTACGCTTACCAATGAGCTGATAAATCTCCTGCACAAATCTATACAATGACTGGTTAGTACAGACAGATTATTCAGTATGAATTACATGCCATCAGTCAGTCAGCTCTGTTATTTCTGCATTTTTCAGTGTCTATCATCCTTGTGGAGAATTGTCTCTAGGTTCCTTCTGCAGTCATTCTTTCTCCCAACTCCATTGCTCAAGAGCTAAGACAGCTGTCACATTCACATGACTACAAAAATGGAAGCAATAAGTAAACCATCTCCATACTTTGGACTAATGAATTTTGCAGCTCAACAGCAGAGAATAGAGAGGAGGTACTGAATATCCCTCAGAAGCTATTTATTATCATTAACATTGACATTCTATTAATAAAAGTCCAGCAATGTGGTAGGTATTATTCAAGCAGAAATGAAGAACAAGGGTGAAATCCTGGCACCAAAGAAGTCAATGGGAGTTCTTCAATTAACTTCAATGAAGCCAGGATTTCATCTTTGGCAAAGAGCTTGAAGAGCTTAAAGACCCAATGCAAATGCTTAACTTTATGCACATGCATAGTCCCATTGACTTCAGTTGGACTAATCAGATGCATAAAGTTAGGCACATGCTTAATTGTTCTTAGGACCAGGCCTACATTGATTCAAACAAGAAATGCAGGAAGCAGCAGGGAATAAAGACAGATACTGTTGTTTTTAATGTTTATGATCATGTATATCAGATGTTTTTGAATATCCTCTAGGATGAGCAGATAGCAGGTATGAAAAAATCGGGATAGGAGTTGGGGGGTAATAGCAGCTTATATAAGACAAAACCCAAGTATCGGGACTGTCCCTATAAAATCAGGATATCTGGTCACCCTAATATCCTCCCTTTGAGTCTTCCCAGTCAGGGTGAAATCCTACCCATTTAAGCCAATGGGAGTTTTCACCACAAGTTTCTTACAGACAGGATACCTCTTTCTTACTCATGACTCTATTCCTTCATTATGCAGTCTAGTATTTGTCACTTTCATTATTCTTTAATGTTACTTATTTCAAATCAAACAATACATTTAATGACATTATATTGCTTCACTCATATTCTGAATATAACAACTTCTATCCATAAATTTTAGAAAATATTCATTCACCCTAACCTTTCTACATTTATGAGTAAGTGGTTCAAATGGCTCTTTCTTTGGCTTCAAATGCTTCCATCCTACTCATGTGAGGACAAGGATTTGTGGTTGTCCTCTTTCAATTGCCAGTTTGGGACTCTGGCATTCCTTAGGCTTTTTTTTCTTGTAATCTCGGGACGTTTCCTCATGTCTCAATTCTTATAACTGAAAAGTGCCATTTTGTTTTGAAATTTTGTGTATTTAAAAAAATTGGTCCATAAAAGCTTGTTACGATGAAGAGGATTTATTTAGATTGTGATATTACTCAAAGAGTGCTAGCTGCTTTCCTAACATATATAGAGACATTTGCTGCCCTAAAAAGCTTACAATTGAAAAAACAAAACAGATAAAAGGGAGAAGAGTGAAATGGAAAAAACCTGTAAGCAAAGTAATCAGGATGGTTGGTACATGCATTGTGGGTTCCATTTCTGTTATAATGGTGGCAGGACAGAGTGGAGTAAGAGGGAATAGCAGGTGGGATGTTAATAGGAGCAAGTGAGAAGGAAAAAGAAAGGGAACAGGGAATGAAGAAGAGATTAGGACAAGAGGGCAGTAAGGATGGAGAGGAACATGGAGAGAGAAACTGGCAGCAGAGAGGCTGTGAGAGAGAGGAGAAGAAGTAAGTTGGGGTAAACAACCTATCAGCTGAATGTCCAGAGTTTAAACTGTAAAAAGTAGTCTGCAACGGATGCAGCTGAACTAAGGCTGATTTAGCTGCAAGTACAGCCAAAAACAAATCATGTTCATCACCATTTGAGACACTGGTAAAAAAAAGAAAGAAAGAAAGAAAATGAAAAAAAAAAGAAAACTTTGGAGAAATCACACGTAGTAGTGGGAACTCACAGTATCAGGCCACATTTTTGGGATCCTAGGGATCTAATTGCTTAATTTGAAGCGTTCATTTTTGAAAATATTGTCCTCAGCTTTCAAAGCAGGATTTTAGATTTACTATAATTTCACATATTGCCTTCTTTTATAGATGTGAGCTGGGGTCTTTCTCTCTCAAACCTCTTTATATGGTGATAGATTGATGGAGCCCTTCACACTTTTTAACGGTTTTTTTCTCAGCTTTGCAATGTTCAGCATGTGCTGGAGTTATTTGCCAATCAGTGAATCAATTTAATATTTTCTGTTGTGCTTTATTTGAGCTAAGGTACAAGAACTTAAATAGAAAGAGCTGCTCCAGCTCAGGAGCTGCTTTGCTGTATTGAGTTACTTTTTCCTTATTTTGTTTTGTCAACCGAGACTACACTTTTTCTGATTGAAATCAATGGGAATTCTGCTACTGACTTCAATGAGAGCAAGAGCAGCTTCATCGTCCTTTTTCCCATGATATTTGATTCTTTTAAGTGTCTAAACCATAAAATACAATAATGGTAATTATTGGCAAGTGCAGATGTCCTGGAACTAGATGTTCACATTTTTAGATCACCCCATTGGCTGTAGGAAAATCTTCTTGTTTTGCAGTCATTTGTAAGAAACTTGGAGTGAACACCCACTACTTAAATCAATAGAGTACTCTGTAAGCACCTTGAATAAAAGCTTTTTTTCATTCATGCATCAAAAAGCCCACTATTTAGAATGCTTTACATTGCATAATGTCATGTTGTGAAAGTGACTCATCGTCAAGAACAAAATACAGGGTTTTTTTCTAAGCAGGGAGGATGCCAAGTTCTGTTTGCTTTGCTTGTAAACCAGTGAATTTCCTAATTCTTGAATTTGAGGAAAACTTTATTGTAATAAATTAAACTGAAATAAGGTTTAAAGAATCAGGTGTATTCTCTAATTATACTCTTTCTCCAACCTAATCTTGCAGAGACAGAAATTATAATCCTATGCATACTGTATGTGACAAAGAAGCTGTTCGCCATCATTATTATTTGAGTCTTTCCAAAACAGTACTCAACTTCACTATTACATTAGCATAAATAATTATTTGAAATTGAATAAGCATTAAGATAATTTAAGTACCAGACATTCATATTTACCAAAAGAAGAAATTCTGAAAAATCAGGTCAAAGTATACGAATTTAAATTTTGTTCTCCTGCCTTAATAGTTATTTTTCTAACATCTGTTTCTAGCAAATGAGAACACATCTATTTTAAATCATTTTAATAAGAGACTTAGAAGAAATATACTGTGGTATAGTTGGCAGAATTTGCTTAGGAAACACAGAGAATTGGGCTGCAAATAAACTGAATGATCTGTCACCACGAGAAAGGATGGTTTAGTCAGATTAAGATAGGTATACAAACACCATCCACTGCAAAAGCAAGTTCAAATTTAGCCACTTACGTTCATAGATTCATAGATTCATAGATACTAAGGTCAGAAGGGACCATTCTGATCATCTAGTCCGACCTCCTGCACAGCACAGGCCACAGAATCTCACCCACCCACTCCTATGAAAAACCTCACCTATGTCTGAGCTATTGAAGTCCTCAAATCATGGTTTAAAGACTTCAAGGAGCAGAGAAGCCTCCCTCAAGTCAACCATGCCCCATGCTACAGAGGAAGGTGAAAAACCTCCAGGGCCTCACCAATCTGCCCTGGAGGAAAATTCCTTCCCGACGCCAAATATGGCCATCAGCTAAACCCTGAGCATATGGGCAAGATTCACCAGCCAGATACTACAGAAAATTCTTTCCTGGGTAACTCAGATTCCATCCATCTAATATCCCATCTCAGGGGATTTGTCCTTTTTACCCTGAATATTTAAAGATCAATTACTTACCAAAATCCCATTATCCCATCATACCATCTCCTCCATACACTTATCAAGTAGAATCTTAAAACCAGATAGATCTTTTGCCCCCACTGCTTCCCTTGGAAGGCTATTCCAAAACTTCACTCCTCTGATGGCTTTTTGATAGCATATGGTAACTTTATTTCTGGTTAGATCAGTACAGTGATACTTCTCCAGTCTGGTTTTTAACCTGAGGGTAATTTATTTTCTATCTCCATTGAAATCACTTCGTCTCGCATCTTGCTCCTTACTCATCTTATGAATGGAATGTGATAGGCACTTGCACTTTCTGTTCAGGGCTTACCTACAAACAGTGACTTTGAGTGTTTATAGCACTTGAGAGGCAAGCATGAGCCAGAAATAAAATAGGCAGAGAAGAGTACTTTGGCTCTGGCTCACCAATAGTAGCAAAAAGATTTTAAAATGAGCTGTAAATCTGAAATACTCTATTTGCAATGGAATCTCAGTTTACCTAACTAACAAGAATAAATATTCATGTTTCCCAATCCCAGAAATAATGTAAAGAGCTAAAAGACAAAGGGAAATAATCACAGCTGTGGAATCAACCTGAACAGAGCTAATATCCACATTTAAGTGACTAAAATTGATAAATAGGCAACAAGTGACTCTTCTCTCTGATCTCTCTCTTTCCTGATAAAGTTCCTATCACTATAGTCTCTGGGTGCCTAATCACTTCTTTTGTTACAGTTTATTTTTACTTTTCCCTTTTCTAAATCTGCAGGTATTTAAGTCCCTGAAGGCCTTGGGTCTAGGTGACTTACATAACGTCATAGAGTCCTGCTCTCCCAGGAGCACTGTACCATCACTTGATTGATCAGCTGGAATGCCATCCCTGATTCTCTTCTCTGCAGACCTGATTCACAGCAGAGACTGAACTCCCCATTTGTACTCTGACAGTTCCCTGTTTAGAAAGTAGTGTGGGGACTCATCTGATGCCTCGCATGCTTTGCTTCCCAGGGAGTCCCACAAAGCCTAGAGTCAGCCTTGATATAAGTGGAGTTGCTGTAGGACTCTGTTCTGCAGTAAGAGGTGACATGTTGGCAAAATATAGAGCTGGAATTGTAACTCAATTTCTGATTCAATGTGCTTCTGCTAATGCCACTGTTGGTTTAATTTTTGTCTTTTGCTCAATTCATGAACTGCTTTTTGTATTTCTAAGATTGCTTTATGAGTACCAGGTAAAAGAGAAGTCTTTTGAAAACAGGAGGTGCTGATGGCTTCTGCATTGATGAAGCTGGCTAAATGTTACAACAGGACTTTCTGAAAGAACATTTTTTTAATCTAAGTAAACATCTAGTTTTTCTAAATACTATTGCTGTCTGTCTCTCTTGGTATAAATATATTCCATCCATATTGTACCATACATATACGTAAGTAACTTACAGCTATACACAATATATATCTAGGAACTCTGATATATATACCCAGTTCCAAGGGATATATTATGTATAGCTGTAAGTTACTTATATACAGTATACAGTACACCATATAGAGAGTGAGAACAATTTCCATGTATAAATTCCTCTTTTTGATATGGTGCTAGTTTTATTCCTACATATTGACTTAGGCTTTGTAAACATGATAGAGCAGCAATTGTTTCCTATCCAATTAGCCCAACCTTAGTCTTGGCCATAAAACTTTATGCAACTACTCCTTGCAGTCTTTGCAGTCCAGTGAAACAAAGATAGACTTATAACTCTTATAAGATTTTTTGGCAAACTGCTAGTAAGAGCTTGCTTTTTTTATACAAGACCTTCAGCTGATGGAAAAGTAAAAGGAGAGGAAAAAAAGACTGAAGTATTGCACAGGCAGTAATGATGACAGCACCATTAATAATACGGGTCATTAAAATTTATAAAAAGCTATTCTTAATATAGGATATAAATACATCAGGCAGAGCTTTGAAATTTATAACCTTTTTATTGTCACCAGAGGACCTTCCTAGTGCTCTGCTCCCCTCCACTGTCTGCCCTCCATCATAAATCACTGTGTGGTTAATAACCTAGATTACAACTACCAGTTGCATTTACAGAATTAAATATTGACTATGTGAAAATGTTATTGCATTTTTACTGATCAGAAGACCGCAAACAGCCCTGCAGGACATGTAGCTGGACAGAAATATCTGTGTAATCTTTGTTAGAAACACAGTTATGTGATGCTTGGTTACAAGTGATAGAGTTTTCAGACCTAGAAAAGAGATGGTGGCAAGCTAACTCCTTAATTTTCTACCAGGCAAAACATGTCACCTCGAACAAGTTATATTAAAGTATGTCTCATTTTCATCTGAGAACTCTCTAGGCCAAATGCATGCAGTAATTGTTAAAAACAAATAACAGAATCACAGAAGTTAGAGAGATGGAAAACAACTCCTATTCGATTATCCAGTCCGTCTTCCTGCCAGTGCTGGATTGTTCCTTACCATTCATTTTCTAGTGTTTTGTACTAACTTGTTGTAACATCCCAAGTGATAGGGTTTCCACTAGCTCATGGGAGACTGTTTTATACCATAGGTTTCAGAGTAGCAGCCGTGTTAGACTGTATTCACAAAAAGAAAAGGAGTACTTGTGGCAACTTAGAGACTAACAAATTTATTTGAGCATAAGCTTTCGTGAGCTACAGCTCACTTCATCGGATGCATTTACACCATAATACTTCATTATCTGATTTTGCCCTATATACAATGGAATAAGAAACTCCTGGAGTTTCCTTTCCACAACTATATGGGTTAATCTAAAGAAATAAGAAACATTGGCTTTCAGTAAAATAATTCAGGCTTTAGCTCATGTTTTTTACATACGTAATCCTCATCAATTCATAGATTCCAAGGCCAGAAGGGACCATTGAGATCATCTAGTCTGACTTTCTGTTAACGCAGACCATAGAGCTTCCCCAAAATAATTCCTAGAGCATATCTCTTAGAAAAACATCCAATCTTGATTTAAAACTCATCAGTGATGGAGACTCCACCATGGTCCTTGATAAACTGCTCAAATGGTTAAATGTTAAAAATGTATACCTTATTTGTCAAGCTTCAACTTCCAGCCTTAGGATCATGTTATACTTCTCCGATAGATTGAAGATCCCATTGTTAAATATTTGTTCCCCATGTAGATACTTAGAGACAGTAATCAAATCATCACTGTAACCTTCTCTTTGACAAGCTAAATAGATTGAGCATAATGCAATTAAGGCATGCTTTTGAATCATTTAATCATTCTCTTAGGTGTTCTCTCACCCTCTCCCCTCTCCAAATTATCAGCATCCTTCTTGAATTGTGGACCCTGGAAATGGACACAGTATTCCAGCAGCAGTTGCACCAGTGTCAAATACAGAGGTAAAACAATGTCTCTTCGCTAATTTAAGATTCCTCTGCCTATGCATCCCAGGATTGCATTAGCCCTTCTGGCCACAGAATCTAAGTGGGAGCCCATGTTCAGCTGATGAGCAAACATGATCCGCAAATCTTTTTCAGAGTCATTGCTTCCCAGGACTGAGTCCCCTATCTTGTAAATATGGCCTACCTTCTTTGTCTCTAGATGTATACATTTACATTTAGTCATAAAAAGACACATATTGTTTGTGTGTGCCCAGTTACCAAGTGATCCAGATCACTCTGTACTGTATGAGTGACCTGTTCTCTTCTTTATTTATTCAACTTTTGTGTCATCTGCAAACTTTATCAGTGATGATTTTATAATTTTTTTTTAGGTCACTAATAAAAATATTAAATAGTGTTTTAATCTTTCATCAGAAAGCCCTGTATATGAGGTCAATATACAACCATGCAGTATGCCACAAAATTGCTCTTTTTTGGCCAAGTTGTCAGATAAATCTCTGTTTGCATTGCATTAATCTCTAAAAATGGCTCTTTTTCTGTCACTTTCAAGCTCCTAAGTATGTCGACCCATCATGTGGCCTTTTTTACTCCATATCTATTTGTCTATATTTTCCCCCCTCCTTGAGTCATTGCTCCACACCTTTAAAGGAAGAATGGGAGGCAATGGAAGGGAGGTCCTTTTTTGTGGAGTACTAAAGCCACACACACGCATTTCTCCACAACACTGCAAACTTATAATATGTGTGGGTTAGATCAGGAATGGTAACATACAAAAGCCAGTAGGAGAACACATCAATCTTCCTGGACATTATATAACAGATTTAAAAGTAGCTATACTTGAACAAAAAAACTTCAGAAACAGACTTCAAAGAGAAACAGCACAACTAAAATTCATTTGTAAATTTAACACCATTAATTTGGGTTTGAATAGAATCATAGAATCATAGAATATCAGGGTTGGAAGGGACCTCAGGAGGTCATCTAGTCCAACCCCCTGCTCAAAGCTTTCATGCTGTGGTATATTTTTTAGTTATTTCAATAAAACTCTAAATTATTGAATATTTTGTAACAAATGAATATTGCTCCATCTTTCATAGCAGGTTTCATTCATAAACGAGGAAGCCTTAGCCCATAATTGGATCTAAAATTTTGCATAGCACAACCTCCTTGCTCATAAGTTGTTTTCTCCTCTCATCTGATCAGTTTTATGTTCCTCTCTGAACTGCCTCTAAATTGCAAATAACTTGCTAGTTTTCAGACTGAATACAATATTTCAGATGAGGTTGCAGCACAGTCACTGGGGGAGAGGCTATTGCCTTCCTCTTTGTTGTTTATTTGAAACTGGGCCCAGGTTTGTGAACCAGGCTGAATTTTCAATTGTAACATAACCTGAAAACAGCTGAGCTTCACCTGGTTTCAGGCTTTGTTACAAACAATTGGCAGATTTCTAATGTAAACCATCTTGAAAAATTTCTTCACAGTAATGGGTTCCAAAAGATCAGATATTGTATTCTCTTTCTTCTAAAACTCAGTCTGGATTGATGGAGGACGGTTGTGAGTCTGGAGAATCTTTCAGATATAATAACAGGAATACCACATCTGCAAAGTAGTTTAACTTGTGAGGTTTTATATTTCTCTTTGATGTCTGACTTTGCTCATAATAATCCTGCTCTTTGTCAGATGACTTTGATTAATTGTGTTGGTGTCATTTCATACATTTATTCCAGGTTAAACTGGTATGAAAATATTTAAGTGAGCCTTTACTACAGAATGGCCTAATTTGTACTAATTAATAACTAATAGTATGTTTTTCTGAATGTTAATTGCATCAGAGCTATATTTCCCCCTTCTTTATTCAATACTGTAATGTGTTCCTGGCCCTTTCTCAAGTTCTGTTTCATTTGAAAGACTTCATTAAAAATTTCACATTTATATTCTGGTGCTATGTAAAATATGTACAATACATTGTCTGGTATCAGTGAGTGGGGTGTACTAGTGGGGTGTATGCTGTGCCTAAGTCATATAAGGTCAAATTCTGACTGGGTGTTTGAAGAAGCTTCTCAGCTGTGGTGGGGGTCTGGCAGCAAATAAGTGCAACAAAGAGCCAAATGGAGTTGGGGAAGCAATTGTATTTGGAGAGACAATAAGAAGATGAGTAGAAAGGTGAGGTTCCTTGGAAGGTTAGTGGAGATATGGTGGGCAAGGGGGATAAGGGGAGATGTGTGGAGCATGTAATTCATCCAGATCCCTCAATCCATGTTCCCCAGTTGAAGATTCCAGTGCTCCATAGGGGGCATTCATCTTGCCCAGCTGAGTCCTCCTGAGACTGACTGGACCCAGTGCATCAGAGTGTGACTTTGCTCTATTGCTAAGGAATTTCTTCAGAAGCAGTAGCTCCTTGAGTGGAGTTTATAGCTCTGCTTCTGAGGTATAGTCATCTTCAAATTTCCACCTATATTTGCATGGCCAGAGAACCTTAAACAGCAAGGTGAGTTGAGCCAAAGCACTGCCCTTCTCTTTGTATATAGGTGATATTTGTGCTGTAAACCATCCAGTGATATTTTTCAAGGTGCTCATGTGGTTTAATGTAGTCCCATTTTGATGGAGAGGGAAATGGCACCCTGTGATCTACCGAGTGGGGTTTGGTGCCCAAAATAGGTGGAGAGGCTGCATGTAGTAATCTGCATATATTCATCTCTTCTCTCCCATGAAGTTAATCATATTTTCAAGTGAACAACTGGGAAACTGTGGTTGGGATGTCATAGAACAAGGGGAAGAAAAAAACAAGTTTTCTCCCACCCTTTCTCCTTTCACAAGGAAACACTGGGATTTTATAAGAAAGAGCAGGGAGAGAAAAAATAGTATCAGCATTACCAATCCCAAGTGATAAAAAATCATGAGTCAGGCCCAACAAATCATTAGATGGGTTTAAAAATCATTAGATTTTAAGATAAATTAATGTTGCATTCTTTTTATTTGATTCCTGGTTTTTGAGCCTTAAGTGTTCACCTTTTCAAGCTATCCTCCCCAGCTACGAGGCTTAGAAACATTTTTTTGGTTCAATGAAAACAGATTCTCATGTGCCAAATTCACTTCCAGAACTGGGCTTTTAAAGAAACACAAAATTGCATGTAAATGATGATAAAATATGAGATTTGGCAATATTGCCACATTAAACCCTGTGTGACCCTTTCACTGATCTCTCCAAGTCCCAACCCTCCCTCGCCAGTCTTGGTCTTAGCTTACCATTCTCCATACACCCATGCATCACCAATTCTATTACTAAACACCCAAAAAGTTCAAATCATGAGTTAGACCTCCAGAATTATGAAATTGTTCCCACAATCATGAGATTTTTAAAAAAAACTACCCTGTGCTTTGGTCTGTCTTAATTTCCGTTGGAAATTTTCCCTAAAGAGTTTATTAAGATTTACATGACTCAATTTCAACACAAGCATTTCTTTATTAGTTTGAAGGCCACGTGGTGTTGGTTACCTCCAAATACAAATATAAGCATATATGCACACCTATATTCAACATCCTAACAACAATACAATTATAAATACTGGCCAAGATACTCACAACAGGATCAGTTCCAGAAGGAATCTTCCCATCATGTCATGATTTCAGAGGGGTAAGAGAAAGTTCTGATACCTCTGAAACCTCTAAAAACTTTGTTTTTATATAATAAACAAACAAATGATGTCATTGCTGGTTATCAGACCTTAGCTAACACCAGATGGGCAGTCAGGATTCAACCCTATTCCTTTGCCTGGTCAAGACAAGATTAATGTCTGGGCCTCTTTCCAAGGCTTCTTCTTATCTTATTTCCTTCCAACTACTTGACTAAGCATTTCTAACCAATTATTTGCTGCACCTGATGCCCAATTAACCATGTTTTCTTTATTTTCTTTACCTCAGTCCATAGAATCATAGAATCACAGAGTTAGAAGGGACAGCAAGGATCATCTAGTCTAACCCACTTCCAGATAAAGGATTTGTTGTGTCTAAACCATACAAGTCTGATGGCAATCCAACCTTCTTTGAAAACCTTCAGTGAAGAAGCTTCCACAACCACCCAAGGCAGTCTGTTTCATTGTCCTACTGTTTTACAGTTAGGAAGTTTTCCCTGAGATTTAATCTACAACCCACTGCCTCTTATCCTGCCCTCTGTGACAAGAGAGAACAACTTTTCTCCATCTTTTTTATGGCAACCTTTCAAGTATCTGAATACCCATGTAATCTTTTCTTTTCCAAACTAAACATACCCAGTACTTCAGCCTTTGCTCACATGGCATGTATCCATTCCCTTTGATCATCTTTGTCACTTACCTCTGGATCCTTTCCAGTTTCTCTGCATCTTTTCTATACCAAACACAGTACTCCAGCTGAGGACTAACCAGTGCTGAGTAGAGTAGTACTATTACCTCCCATGACTTGCATGCTATGCCTCTGTTAATGCCACTTAATGCCATTTGCATTTTTTGCAACAACATCACACTGCTGACTCATGTTGAGGTTGTGATTCACCACAATCCTAGACCCTTCTCAGCAGTGCTGTTGCCAAGCCAGTTTTCCCCTATTCTGTATTTGTGCATTTGGTTTTTCTTCATTAAGTGTAGCATCTTACATTTGTCTTTGTTGAATTTCATTTTGTTGTCTATAACCCAGTTCTCACTTTCTCAGATTCTTCTGAATTTTAGCTTTATCCTCCAAAGTGCTGGCAATCACCCGAGCTTTGTGTTATTTGAGGACTTGATCAGTGCTTTCTTCTGCCTATCCAGGTCTTAATAAAGATGTAAAACAACACCAGACCCAGAACAAATCCCAGTGGAACCCTGGCACTCCTACTCCCCCCAGCATCCATTCCATTAATAGTTGGCTCTTTGGTTGTTTTACCCAATCATGCATCCACATGGTAGGTCTGCAAGCCTGCATTTCTCCAGCTCCTTATCAGCATGTATGTGGGACGGTTTTTAAAAGTCTTGGTGAAGTCCATGATCTTATGTCCACTGCATTCTCCCTATCACCAAATCAGTTACCGTGTCAGAAGAAAATCAAGCGGTTTGCATGATTTGTTCTTGGTAAATCCATTCTGGCTACTAGTGATTACTTCTTCCATCCTCCAGGTACTCACCAAATTGCATTTGTAACTTGCTTTATAGTTCTCTGGTACGAAGGTCAGGGTGACTTATCTAGTGCCCATTTCCTTGTTCCCCCTTTTTAAAGATGAGTACTATGTTAGCCCTTCTTCTGGGACCTCACCTATCATCCATGAGATTGTAAATATTATTGCCAGTGGTGCCAAAACTTCTTCAGTTAATTCCTTCAGGAACCTCGGGTGAATAGCCCTGCTGACTTGAATTAATTCAACTTGCTAAGAAGATCTCTGATGTGTTCTTTACTTATTCCGACCTCCATTCCTTCCCCTTTATTGTCTATGGTAACTTTGCTAGTCATCTGCTCACATGTTATTTTTTGTAAGAAGACTGAAGCAAAGTAGGCTTTGAGCAGCTTTCCCTTTTTATCATCTTCCATTACCAGCTCACCACCTCCATTGAGCAGCAGACCCATATCGTCCTTGGTCTTTCTTTTTTGTCTGACTTATTTGTTGTCTAACATTCCTTGCCATCTGTAAACTCATTCTTTGCCTTGGCATTTCTGATTTTGCCCTTACAGGCTTGTGCTATTCCATATGAACTGCCTTGGTGACATGCCCCTTCTTCCATTTTCTATATGTATCTCTTTTGGTTTTGGTTTTTTAGATAGCTAAAAAGCGACTTGTGCAGCCAAATACAGACTTTAAATAAGATAACACTGGCATTCAAATGGTCACTACAGGTTTAAAACAATTGCTTTTCTTTCTCATGGTTTCAGTCTTTTTGGTTAAATTTTGGGCCTATTGCTCATGCTAATATCCAAACTCAATTTAAAACCATAATTCTAATGTGGGTCTATATTCCTACAGGTTTGGTGAAATCTCAAGAGTTGGCAACATTGCTCTATTCCCTTCTGCACTCAATCCTCCCAACTTGACCTCTCCCCTTCTAGCCCCTGAGCTCCTATCAATGCACCTGCTCAGAAACACCCTCACCCACACCCTAGGCCTCAGGCTGAAAATGCCTCCTCTTTCCACTTAACCTGTGCACACAGCTCAGAGCCACTTCGAGCTCTCAGCTATCTCCCTAGAAGGACCAGGACTGAGATTATGCCCACACTGCCCACGTCCAGAACAAGAGAGCAATAGCTCTCCCTCTGCCCTTAGGAGCTGACACCATTCTTGCAGGAGAGAGAAGGGAGCAGAAGGAGCCCAGCAGCCTCAAGGCAGAACCACTACCTTCCACTTCCCCTTCCCCTCCTGTGATCAATGAGTCATTCTTCTCCCTCCTCTTCCATCATCCCCTCTCCATCCCTGCAACACCAGGGCTGGAAGGTAGAGAGAGTGTGGAGAAAACCTGGAGTTGCAGGAGGAGCAGACAGAGGTGAACCGAGGAGCAAGGGACAGATTGGGACTGACCTGACATACAGCTGGTGAGGGGTAGAATTAATTGCTCTGCTGGGCGATGGGTGGATGTGGGTCTGAGGGGGAGGGGTCACAGAATTAATGAATTAGAATATTGGGTTTGCGTAGAAGCTGGAAGCTCGGCGCCATCAGGCAGCAGCAAGAGCCCTGCAGCGGGGCCAGAATCACCTAACCCCGCACATTTGGGAGAATTGGCAGCACTGCCACACATGCTAGGGGTGGGCAGGAGACATACAAAAATCAGAACACAGACCAAAAACATGAGATAATATTTTTTTAAAAAATATTTCATTATTTTGGGGAGTCTGACTTGTGATTTTTGAATTTTGGGGGTTGGCAATACTGAGTCCCTCTTCCCTCCCTGTTTCTGGAAATAGAAAAAACAGAAGCATAGACAGCAGGGAGTGTGTGCAGACAGCCCCACTCTGCCTTTGTATGTATGTCTGAAGTGAAATAATGCCACAGGAGTCTGATTTCCAGTTCTGTGCCACCTTCTGCTGCCTGCAGTCAATGTGCTGCAGGGCCAGCAGTCACGCACTGGCAGCCAGACTGTTACCACTGCTGGAGTGGGGTAGGCGTGGCTTCTAGCCCAACTGGAGTTCCTAGTTGCAGGAGGTGGTACCGCACTATGCAATACCTCAGAGAGTAATACAGTTGTGAATTAATGGGCTTTAGATCAGTTAGTCTCTAATTACAAAATCAATGCTAAACATTTGTGCAGCAAGACAACGTTGCTTTCCTAGCGCTACTTCGATGTTTAACAGTCCAAAGTCATCTGAAGACAGTGATGAGATAGGTGTTGATGGCCTGGCTCAATGAATCACTTTGTGTGCTGTTCTGGAGGAGGTGTGGAAGGATGTGAGTAAAATGGAGTTCAGTAGTGGAGATGAAGGCATAACATAAGTGCTGAAGCACAGCAAAGCAGTAGTCTGCACTTAGTTCAGGCTTGGAAGAGTTTCTTTGCAACCATAAGGACTTGTTTTTTTCTCCATTGTTTCATTAAAGCTTATATTTTGTTGATGCTGATGAACTTTGTGTGGGGGAAGAGCCAACCTTTTTGTCTCCCCTAGGGCTGTATAGAATGAGAAGAGAGGGGTTGGTTCATGTGCTCTGGTGTGTAACTGAAAGGAATAAACATTCTGAGGAGAGAGTGGAATGGGAGGAGAGGGTGGTTGTGCATGTGATCTAGCACTGAAACCACTGAAAGTTGTCGTTTCTAGTTGAATAGAGAATGGAGCAGGCAGTGTAGGGGTTGAGATATGATGGAGTTTCTGCAGTGGGCAGTACCAGGTTCTATCAGTTGGGTTAGGGTTGTTGACGAGATTCACCAAGGATTCTGTAGTGGGTAAGGATGGAAAGCTGTCTAAAGGGGTCAGGACGGATGGGATCTAGGATCTAGAAGAGTTTCAACAATGTGCTAGAATACCACCATACTAAGGATTTGTATCTTACAATACTCAGACTGAAACTGAATCTTCTAATATAAATTGGTTCTGCAGATGTGCGTTTACAAAAGTGTGGGGACAAATTCTGCTCTCGCCAACAAAGTGTAAATCTGGAGTAACTCGCCATCTGACTTCAATAGACTTCAAACAGCTCCCTAGAATTTAGTACACATTGAGATATTGCCCATGTTCAGCAGGCTCTCTCAGATACAGATTTCTCCCTATGCATTATTTTGGCTCTTAGATCTTTCATACTTGCCCATTAGTCACACCTTTGTAGAGCTAAAGAACAACACTTTTAGTGCATTACCATACATATTGGTGTATAGAACATCTCAAAACAGAGAGCATATCTTTGAGAAGAATAGATAGAGAACGGTAACAATTAAAATAATCCAGTTCACATAACAGAAAAAAAGTCCTTCGGAACAGGTTACGTGCTGTTTGACACAACAATGAGTAACTCATTACAGAGAGACAGAGAATGGGACATCTACTGTACAGCTGAGCACAATCAGCATGCGATTTCATTTACACAATGGCATGTATTAAAAAGTATAGCCAGCCCAATTAATGTTTATATCTTATGGCAGTGATATTCTATCTAAGACAGAACTCAGAGCTCTTTCCACGATCAGTGGAGTCTCCCACCATCTGCTCACTGGCGAAAACTAAGGATGCAAACTGACAGGAAGAAAAATATCTAACCGACAAATGATAGGGAATGCAATAAAAGTTGAAATAAGGCTTTTAAGACAGACTATTATGGAGAGTACTAAATCTTCTATAGCCACTTGTTAAACTCATGATATTGTGCTCAATTCAAGAAATATCACAGCTGAATATAGAACATGAACATAGTATAAAATCCAAACATAGATTTTATACTATTTTCATTTATCCCTAGGAGATTTCTTATATAGCTCTTAGAAACTATTTCTCTCTGTCTGTCTCTCTGTCTCTCTGTCTCTCTCTCTCTCTGTGTGAAGATGAGCATAGAAAGGGGAGTTAAAAGAATGAAGTAAATGTATCTGTCTCATCTTGCTGAGACCCGGTACATAAGCTAATTCACAGTAATGGTTCTTTTATTGTAGTCATACACTCTTTGAGAAGTTGGGGGATTTATTCTTTGTAAAATATGATCCAGTTCATAAAAGAATAAAATGACTAAAACTCTTTTTTTCAGGAAGAAAGTGAACACTTAAGACATCTGCATTCACCAGTTATCCATGCTGTTTATTCAAATGAGAATTCTTAACAAAAAGGTTCACTTCATTGGGCCAATGCAGCTTGTTTGCCCAGCAGGAGCTCTACACTTTATTTAAGCTTTTAAACTCCTATCCAGTAGCATGAGAGTTGATGTTAAGAGCACAAAGAGATACAATATAGTCTAATATATGCAATTTTTCCCTCAGAATTCTAATGGTTCTGTACTGAGGGAAATTTACACAAGCCTTATAGGAATTAAAGCGAGCCATTTATTTCATTCAGAGAATGCAGTGACTTCCAGTGGTTGCACTGCTAAGGACTCTCAGCTGTGAAAGGGACCTTTATTATGCAGGAAGAAAGCTCAGATATAGCACTAAGGGAAAATTTCAGAGTCCAGATTAGCATGCCTAGCAATCATTGCTGTGTACCGTTTTTTCCCAGTCCCCCACTAGCTGACCCTTTCCGTACATCTTTAATTGATTGGGTTAATATAAACCTCAGCACTACCAGTGTTTGTGTGGCCCCCCTAATAAGGCTATTGTGTGCTTCTCTATACTCTTGTGTTCCCTATTAGGAAGTGTCGCTCTGAGCAGTTCAAAAGGTGAGCACATGAAAAAGCCACAATCACTTCATTAATGATTTGTAAACAGAATATCCAGTACTGACGCCACCTGCACAGGCTTTCAAAAGAAAAAATACTGGATTTGCTGAGGCCCTGTGTAGAATCACTGTGGAATTTAATTCGGCAGAGTAAATAAATGCCCCAATTAACACTTTTACACTCAACCAAATGGTTGTATTTAATGACAACAGTTTCTTTCTTGAAGGAAAAATTCAAAAGAGACTTGGGGTAAGATTAAACAAAACAAAACAACCCTCCCCCCCACCAAACCACCACACACCAGTACAACGGCCCAGGAGTCTCTCCCAAATACTTTTTGCAAAGATGATACACAAAAAGGTACGCTGCAAAATGGATAACAAGTTATATAAAGTAAGGAAAAAAAATCACTGAAAATGTCAAATAAGTGGTAAATGTGTTATAACTTCAGTTTGCTGCTGCTGTAGGCTTCATTAAACAAGTCTTTGTTTTCTCCTTTCAAACACTATATATTATTGCAGCTAGAAACAGCTTTACCGACTGCATACTGTCATCTCTAACCTGCCAAGAAATCATGTAATCATTCTCAAAGTTTAAAATAGGTATCTACCACTGGCTTGTGAAGATGTCAAAAAGCCGTAAATTGTTGTGCATACATATAGTTCTAATTGCAGTGCATGGTTGTTGATTTAAGAAAGACTTCAGCAAATGCTATTGTGGTAATATTTAGCTACTGTGTATATCCTATATTAAAAGTAAGCTTCCTTACATGGCAGTTGATGTGCACAATTTAAGAAACACCATATGCTATAAAGTTGACTCCAAATTCATGGAGGTAAATTTGAGCAGATTCGGGACTGATAAAGTCGGAAGTGGGACTCTTTTTGTGTCTGGCACTAAACCACTAGACTATCCCTCAAAAGCAGCCCAATCACCCGACACTAGTCCCATCTCTGTATTTTCCCCTACTGTGCCTGCGATAGAGGAGACAGATTGGAACAGGGTGGCTTTTAGCTGTGGTCCCCTGGGTGCAATCACATTACAGAAACCAGGCCCAGAGTAACCAAAGTGAACCTGATGCATTTAAACAGGTCCCACACCCCTGTGTCACATAATGGAGGGGTGTCCAGTTCAAATTTGAGCAAGTGTCTTAGTGATGTGGCTCAAAGGGGTCGCTCTGGCCTGGCCTTCCTTAACAGCAAACCTCTGCACTGTTTCGCAACACCCAGAGCAGGGATCCAGGCCCAGCCCCGCAGGACAGGAGCCTCTGCTACGGGGTGACTGTGGTGTCGGTTTGCTCTATTCTCCAAATCCTGTCCCTGGAGTCTTCTTGCTAGGATTTGGGTCATGGTGCCAAGGCAGAGGGTGCTTCTGGGGGTTGGAGTCCCACCACTTTTGTATCCATTCAATCTTGAGGCTGCATCCTACATCACTTGAGGGAAGGAGCTCTGATTATTTTATTCTGCACTTTTAGAACTGTGTCATCATAACGTACCATGCATTTTTAAGCAGAATTCCCCATAGGTAGTCTGTGGAATACATTTTCACTGGGGTAGCCAAGGGCAGAATTTGACCCTCACTAAAATCATCAGACTGGGAGGGAAGGGTCTTCTGGGAAAAGGGAGAAGATGGGCCTCTGAGTGTGGTGTGGAAAGTGGAAGCTTGTACATTGTTTACTCGCCATTACTGTCTCTTTTTTGCACTTAGGAAGATGAGACAGTCTTTTCTTCCTTCAGGTAGGGTTTGGAAGCACTGCTACTGCACCTTCATGGTTCTCTGATGGGCCCAGCTGCTTGCTCTGACTCATGTGGCTGCCCTTGTGCCATTAGTTGCCTTTTGCGTTTGAATTTAGCATGCTACTGTACCATGTGTTGGTGAACAGGCAGATCTCAGATCAAGCCTCATAATATGTAACAACACAGCACAATAAATTCTGACACAAAAGACTACAGAGAGCTTCTAGAGTTAGCCCCCAACCCTGCTCTCTAGACTCGCTCCTCTCTCATGGTACCTTGTTGACTCCACAATGGTTCTGTATCTAACCCTTCTGAGACACAGACCCCTTACTAGACAGGAATCTATTCCTCAGATCTGTGAGATCTGTTCTTACCCTACTACTGTTTGGATGGCTCTTGGGCCTCCAAGTCATGGGAATTTCTTGTGAGGTAACCCTTCAGCCAGAGCCTGTGATGACTCATCCTTCAGGAGTCCTGCAGCATCCTATCCATGAGCCAGGACTGAGTCAGATGACCCTGAGGGACAGCTATTTCATCCCACAGAAAGAGCACCAAGTTAGTCTGTGCAATTCTCCCGCTGCCTCAGAGTGATCCAGACTGCCCAGGCTTCCATCCTGCTCATGTTCCTGTTTTGGGCTTCCAGCCTGCTCTTGCCAGCTGGCACCCACTTCAACTTGCCCTAATCAGCTCCACTCCTCCCTCAATGAGTTGCACAGAGACAACATGATGCATCTGGGAAATTTGTTTTAGCCCAGTATATTTATCTGGGCCTTCTGATTAAGGACCTCAAGATTTAAATCTTTAATGTACAGAGTGAAATTTAGACCATAATAATTCTATAGCAATAAGCATTTTCAAAATATCAAATCAATATTGAGACCCAAATTTTCAAAACACTTAATTTGTTTGTAAGAGGATTTTCCACCTTTAACTAAATTGTTGAAGTATGTCAGGTAGTTAGAGGTTTGAATGCTCAGATCTGAATCCACCTTTCATTTTTGTGCATACATAATGTGGGCATGAACGTTGCTGGTGAAAATTGCACTAATTAAAGGGGAGGCTGGACTTCAGTTCTTTGAAAGATGACCACTAAAGGTGAAATTCAACTAGATGCAGAAAGCCCATGTCCTGGTACTGTTGGAGGGAGAGAATGGATAGAGTTTGTCCCGCAGAAGTATGTGTGTATTGAAAGGTGTATTTGTGCTGGATCCTAATTGTTTGGTGTGAAGAGAGCCATTGGATATGAGCCAGGAAGAGCCACCGGATTTGAACTTAGAAGGATCTACTGAGTTAAAACCATCACATGGTGAGAACAGTGGAGGGAGGGTCACTGACACCAGAGAGAGTGCCTTTGAACTGGGCATATGATGTGAATCCCATCCCCCTCACATGTGCATAGTTCCACAGACAGGGTCAAGTCATTCAAGCTTTGTGAGGGGAAAAGTGAATTTCACTCTGCATAATTAATCATCACTATAGTTCTTTTGAGAAGATAAATAAGTTAAATTATCATTCCCCTTTTGTAGAAAGGGAAACTGAAATGGAGAAATTAAGTAATTTCCCCTAAATAAAAGAGATTATAAGCGTCTGCATGGAGATGGAAGGAACTCAGGAAATTCTGGAGCCCTCCACTAATATCCCGTCCATTAGACCAAACTGCCACTCTGTTATGTAGTGTTATGCCTTCCATATCTTGACTGCTTGACTATTCCTCATTTTAATGTTTTATGTGTCATTGACTAACTGTCCTGTATAAAGATGTAAGGCAGGGAAAAAGAATAATTCTAGGATCTCCCTGAAAGAATGCTTTGTGGACTTGCATTTTATTTTTTAAATAGTGACCCTGAGGGTCTTTGTCATTATTATTCACATCATCCTCAGTCTTGACTTGAGGGCCAATAGTGAGATTCATGTATATGGTAGTATTTCTACATGGGAGGGTCAATTTTCAAAAGGATTTGGGTTTCTGTGGGAAGTTCAGCATTTTGAACAAGATACTAAACCTCTGAAATACCACAAACTTGGGTGCAACTTAATGTGCAAACAGGGCTCTACTAAAAGAGGAGTATAGTCATTCACTGCAGCATGTAATGAAGCCAGGCAAATTAATCAAAATGAGTAAGAGGAAATACTGTAGCCATTAAAATGCCTAAAGGCTGTAGTGTGTCACTAGGAATAATAAGACTCAGACAGTCTTGGTTAACATTGGAACAACCCTCATTGAAGCAAATGAGGTTGTGTTATGTACCTCTGGATAGAATTTAGCCCTATGTCTATCTAATGATACTGTTGCATGCTATACATGAGAGTCAATAATGAGAATTAACTGCACAAAAGCAGCACGGAAGGCTATAGCCAATATTGTCATCTAAATCTATTTGCCTAAAGCCACATACTCTCCAGATTTTTAGTAGCTGTGGATAATTTGGGAAACTTTTATCGCTTCACATGATTTTAGGGAGTTATACAAAAGACTGAAAATTATCAAGTTAGGGCCATCTCTACTCTGAAACATATCAGACATATGCTAGTTAGGTAAAGACTCAGAGAAGCCCGGAAGAAATGGGCTGGAACTAATTATCTGGTACCAGCACCAGATAACAGTTATCAGTGTTACTGTATATATACTGTGAAAATGCAAGATGATACTTCTAGAAATTATATTACAGTCCTAGCATCTGGAAATACTCCCTCTTTCGGTGCTACAACATAATTCTTAGAAGTGCTATTCCTGTAAGCAAGACTTTTGAGAATGGCAAAGGATGTGTGAAAGCTTGGATATAAAAATACTAAAGACAGATTGTACTAATGGATGCCATTATGTTGAGGGTCAAACCAAAACTCCATATCCCTGACATGGTTTCTGCTTATTATGAGTTAAATGATTGAAGAAATCCTGCTTCTGTAGATCCAGAACTATTCCTTCAACTCTGATATGTGTTGGGATATGATGCTTTTTACTCCCCAGATAAAGCTAAAGAGAACATAAGTACCCCATTCTTGTCAACTTGAGTGATATATTGCTGAGTTGCCTCTTCTGGCTCAGTTTCAGTCTATTCATAATGCAGTTGCTCATCTAATAATGAAAAATAAAAATTAAAAAGGTCCATAGTCTTTCACTAAGTAATGAGGATTTATTTGTAAATGTTGTGATCAAATCTGTGTGTTCCTTTTAAAAAACTGAGTTAGTAGTATCCTCTCTGTGAAGTTGATCTATTTGTTTATTAGTTCCTTGAGTCTTTAGAGTTCTGTGGAGCTCCCAAACTACTGGGATTCTTTGGTCATTGTAAAATCAAATTGTGAAACTCACTGCAAAGTTTCAATAGGAATTCTTGTGGACAATGCCAGTGCTAAAAAAAAGTTTTTGAACTAATCTTTGTTGTTAGTATTGGAAATATAAAGATATTTTTAATCTTTATTATTAAGTTTAATTAGAATTCTTTTCTCTTTCATGGTTATTGGTTATTTGCAAAGAGCATGTTATGGAAGCACTATTTAGATCTGCCAGTGTTAACAGATAAATAAATAGAACTGGCCTTCTTGTAATCTTGTGTTTGTAAAATAAACCTTCTTGGTAATTACTCCTATTAAATTTTTTAACTAACAATAACCCAGGCTTTAAAATGATTTTAGAAATATCATAAAAAGAAAAGGAGTACTTGTGGCACCTTAGAGACTAACAAATTTATTAGAGCATAAGCTTTCGTGAGCTACAGCTCACTTCATCGGATCACTTGCATCGAAAGCTTATGCTCTAATAAATTTGTTAGTCTCTAAGGTGCCACAAGTACTCCTTTTCTTTTTGCGAATACAGACTAACACGGCTGCTACTCTGAAACCAGAAATATCATAATTACTGTAAATAAATAAATAACAAACACAATGTTGACATAAGTCTATGAACTTACTTTAGTAAGATTCTACTTTTAAAAACAGTTTTACCTCAAAATGCTCAAAATTTTAATTTGTGGATTTATTTTTCTTTCATTAAAAACAAATAGCTAAATCAGGCTTGGTTATTTATTTATTTTTTAAATCAAGAAACACAATAACTATTCTTCAGGAATTATTTGTTTTTGCCAGCTTTACCGACTTTGCAGACTTTGCCAAAACGGTTAAATTCCCTGGAGGATGATCAGGAATTATATTTGTGGGATTTGAAATTATAATAAAAGGAAATTGCAAGGTGACCCTCCCTCACACAGAAGCAATTAGAAAAATCTGATAATTTTCAGGTGGAAAAGGAGACTGTGATGCCATTGAGAAAAGAGGCAGCCTTTCACATCACTGAAAACGATAGCCTTCAAACAATTTCTTGAGATTAGCTGATTAATTTAATACTTCATACCAATTGTTATTTTGAAATGAGCTTTAAATCTAAATACTCAACATTAGATTGAGTCTAAATTATCCTATTAGATTGAGTCTAAGTTATCATATGTTAGTAAGTGACAAAATGAATTCTTAAACATAAACTCAGTTAACTTCTAAAACAAACCAAAAACTCAGCTTAGGTTTCTTCAGGAGTGCTGTTGAAGATTTAAAATTCCATCTGGGAATATTTCTCAATATAGCTTTCAAGGTAAATGGAAAATTAGAGACAGATTCTTCCACTCAAAATGGACACTGTGGGGTTGTTGTGTACAACAACCAGATCCACTCATCTCCCTCTATCTCCTTCCTCATGAATTGATATTTCCTTACAGATTTCTTTTGTTTGTGTTAAGCCATAGGCAAGTATTAGGGATCAGTGAAGAGTAAAACAGCATGAGGAAACTTATTTTTCAGTATCTGTGGCTATTAATTAGTCTTCCTCATGTCTTATTTCTTAGGCTTTAAAACCAGTATCCATATCTGGCTGGATGAATGCCAGAATTTCTCCATAACTGAAACAAGAGCCAACAAATATGTCTTACATCACAATCACAATAGAATACTCTTGTCTGAAAATATCTGAGCATCTTGAAATTCCAGTCCTGAGAAAGGGTGGGGCTGGAAAGAAATAGTTTTAATTTTGCTAAATGAAAGAGTTACTGTTCTTCTTGCAGTGCAATTTTTTTTTTTGTGGATAACATAGACTGTGGAAGCCAAAGCTGACTTTGTTCAGCCTTATCTTAAACTGTGAACATGGGCCTTCAGTTTTCTTTCCTGTCTCATTAATAGTAAAGAATAATGATTATGATCATGGATAAAAATTGTTTACATTTATATATAGTTTTTCATCCAGTTTCCAAAGCACATTACAAACTGTTTTACTAGCCACATACAGTATATTCAGGTATCAGTTTGCCTTCTTAAATATAGCCACATCTGGAATAAAATGTGGCAACTGTTTAACAGCATGTAAGCAATACTACAAAATAGTTTGAGACAGGAAACGAAGACAAACCCTGCTCTGACTGGAATAAGAAAGCTACAGGGAACAAGGTCCCCACATAACAGCCAGAAGTGGATATACTCCTAGTGCTTTCTTGAGGAACATTATATCAAATGGGGTGCTGTCTGCTATCTAAAAACTGAGGCCAGATCATGGCTTTGGGAGCAGAAATTGATTAGAGGCTGGACTGAGTCCATTTGTAGACTGTTGCCCTTTTCCTAGACCAATTTGATTCTTTGAGCCTATTTATAGAGATGAAGCTAGAACCTTTGAGATAAAACATACACACTACTTTGCAACACAGCCTGAGTTTACTGGATGATAAAATGAGTGAGGTATATATCTGGAATCTTGCAGTTTTAATTTGCAAGGTATTGTGTGGTAGCTAGTAAATCTTATTTCTGTTTTCTTCCTCTGAAAGTGCAGTGTAAATAAATTTTTATGTGTTCTACATTTTCAGATATTACAAATATTTAAATTGTAAAACCTGTGTTGACATTGTAGTCACATGACACTTTTCTTTCTCTAAGAAATAAGGAGAAAGAAGTAAATGGAATTTGCATGTTTTGTTTCTGGAGGTTAAAGTCAGCTGAGGTTTCTATGTTCAAATTTACTAAGCATCCACTTGTTCCTGCTTTACTTATTCTTTAGGGCAGAAAAGTTTGGAAGTGGCATGTTTCAAATGAATTTCACTTTCTGAGAGTGAGTGACATTGCTAGTTTCATCCCCTATGTGTTAAAACATTACATCATTTTTCTTTTCTTGCCAAAATTAGCTCCTTTTAAAAATTAATTGCTAAAATGTATTTTGTCTCTTAGACTATTTCTGTGGCCCTTCAAAGAGGGGGGGGGAAACACAGTGCATTTCACAACTAGAAAAAATCAACAGGTCTTTCCTATTCATATTTTTTATCTGGCTTTTGTCTCTTTTAGCTGTTTTAGTGACATTTGCTTTGAAAATGTGAGTCTTTGTTTTATGCTTCTTGAAAGATTATAATTGATTCAGTTGCCATCTATGTGCACATGATGATTATTTGTTGTGTAGATGGAATCAGTACTGGCAGAATATTGCTGTATGCTGCATATTGCATTATTCACTTTCATCTGCATGCAGCTCATGGATGGCAGGCTCCTCACAGCTATCTTTGTAGAGGCTTATCCATATAATACTCTGGCTTGTTCAGTGGGAAGCCTAGTAGATCAATTGTCATATTGGAAGCCTCTTGCTGAATCCAGGAGAGAAGACAGGGTAGGGAATACGCCAAGTTCTGATAGAGAATTTTTTTAAAATGAACCTTTTGGAGAACAAAACTATCTCATCATTCTCCTTCATGTTGTCAGTCTGTCATAGGAGTAAAACTGATTTTAAATTTTAGAGGTCAGCAAAGATGAATCCCAGGCTACAGACAAAAAAACTCATTTTCTTTTACCTATAAATAGTATATCTTGAAGCATTACACAGAAGTAAGCAATATCTGAAAAGAAGGCATTGATACTGTGTTTCATAGTGAATTAATAACTAAGAAAAATTTCTCAGGCCTTGTGTTTTTTGCATATGACCTTCTGTCAGCAACATCAATTCAGGTCAGGTAAGTAATGTGCCGAGATTATATTAGAAACTGAGTGTTTGTGTTAAAGTGAGGAATGGGCCGCACATTGCTATCATGCCCTGTATGCAATTCCCACTTTCCACAACGGGAACTGCATGTGGGAACTGAATGCAGTATGTGGTCCTTTGCACCTGCATGTGCTGTTGGGCTTCTCCACTTAGCTCAGGTGTATGATAAACCTACTCTTCTAAAACTGGAGCTTTCTTTTTTTTTTCCTTTTTTTTTGATGGCAAAAGAATTAGGGGAGGGATGCAAACTACCTCAGAAGACAATTAACTACCTCAAACCTTAGACAGCAATCCCTGTAGCCCCCAACATACTGTCAACCTTCTAAAATCTTCTCCCACCCCAGCACAAGTTCCTGTCTCTCCAGAACTCTCTCCACAAATCCTAGGAGGTTCTTTACTTTTCTATACATTATAGAATGATAGAAAGGTAGGGCTGAAAGGGACCTCAAGAGGCCATCTAGTCCATCTATCTGCACTATGTGAGGACCAAATATACCTAAACCATCCCTGGCAGGTGTTTATCTAACTTGTTCTTAAAAACCTCAAATGATGAGGATTCCACAACCTTCCTTAGTAAGATTTCCAATAGTTAACTATCTTTAGAGAGAAAAAAATTCCTCACATCTAAGCTAAATCTGCCTTGCTGAAGATTAAGCTGAATACTTCTTGTCATATATTCAGTGGACATGGAGAACAATTGATCACTGTCCTCTTGATAGCAGTCCTTAACAAATCTGAAGACTGTTATCAGGTCTCCCACCCTCCAGTCTTCTTTTCTCAAGACTAAACAAGCCCAGTGTTTTTAACCCTTCTCAACAGGTTTTCTAAACCTTTTATAATGTTGTTGCTTTTGACTTCACTCTCTCCAATTTGCCCACAACTTTCTTAAAGTTTGGTGCCCAAAATTTGAAACAGTACTCCATCTGAGTACCTCAGTGGTGCTGAGCAACATGGGACAATTATCTCCCATGTTTTACATATGACATCTTGTTAATACACACCAAAATGCTTTTAGCCTTTTTTGAAACTGCATTATATTGGCTCATATTCAATTGGTGATCCACTGGAACCCCCAGATCCTTTTTCACATTACTATCATCTAACCAGTTATTCTCCAATTGTACTTGTATTTGATTTTCCTTCCAGAGTTTTGTACAGTTCTCTTGTATTTATAGAATTTCATGTTGTTGATTTCAGACCAATTTTCCAATTTCCAATCAAGGTCATTTTAAACTCTAATCCTGTCTTCCAAAGTGCTTGCAATGCTTCTCACTTTGGTGCTGTCCACATATTTAATAAGTTTACTCTCAACTCCATTATCCAAGTCATTAACAAAATATTGAATAGTAGGAGATCTCTCTGGGATCCAGCTACGTACATTCTCCCTCTTAACAGCAAATCACTGATATCTACTCCTCAAAGTCATGATAGGTCCTTGGTGAAGACCTCACTGGTAAATGAGCTGCTTTGGCATATACCATTTCCATCCCTAACTCTCCTTACATATATATCTGAGCCTCCATCATTTCTTTTCTTCAAATGCCACCATAATTCTCAACCTGTGACTAACATCTCTGTATCTTCTCCTTTTCTTGTAACTAGTTTGGACAAATAGTTTGGACAAATGCTTGCTTCATATTTGCCACTCTAAATTTCAGCTTTCTTTCTTTTTTAATCTAGTCCATATTTTACATCATGTTTAGATTAGTGAATAATTCACTTCACAGCAAAATAAGTATACATTT
Source organism: Dermochelys coriacea (assembly GCF_009764565.3). NCBI lineage: Eukaryota > Metazoa > Chordata > Testudines > Dermochelyidae > Dermochelys > Dermochelys coriacea. Next base: position 152,200,842 of record NC_050069.1, on the reverse strand, counting down.
AGCCTCTTTTCTATTTCATGGAAAATCTGTGAACAAATAGACAAGACTGAAAAAAGTTAATTACAAATAGGGAGAAAAAGTGTTATCTTTGGGGTTGAAGAGCAAGACACCAAAACTTTACCTTGCACCTTAATCAAAGATAATTATTCAGTACACATAGAGCTTGAAATCTTGGAAAATTACAGATAGGCCTGAAACTGCTATATATTGAACAATAGCAGAAGAGGAAAAGTTAGTTTATTGTTATTTTACAGTTAAACTCTTTGAAAGATTTTAACCATTGAGATGTTAATACCTAAACATCCTTTATAAATGTACTTCTTTTTCTGGTACTGTGACCACTGCCCTCAATCGGGAATATGTAATGCAAATTGTGATGTGGGGGAAGGAAATATTTTATATTTTGTATAAGAAAAACATTTACATGTCAAGGGCCACTCAAGATAGACACAATAAATTATTTTTGCTTAAGGCTGAGTTTGTAGCCTTAGGTTTATCAACTTCACTCCCCTTCCTGCAAAGCTAGGGTATACATGGACCTGAGACAACTCCTTTCATTTTTCTGTGATGATGGAAAATCATTTCTGATATCTTAGATTAAAAATCAAATGGATTGTTTAGGTAATTTGAAAGCTGGTTCTGATGTTGAATTTTCTGATTTATCATATTTTAATGGCTCTGCAAAACAATTGTTGTTTGCCTGTTAAAACTCATATGCCATTGAAATAATACATAATTCTTTTTGTGCCATTCACTCTATATCTATTTTTTTCAAGCTTATGCTTTTTGGAAACTGAAAAATTAATTGGCTAGAGATTGTTGAAAAATATTTCCCTGTCATTTGACCATATATCTTCAGTAATTGTCTGTAATTAAAACGATTTTTAAAATACTGTGCATCCCATTGGTCAATGTAGTTCAGTAGAATACTCAGTGAAATTTGGTATATGACCATATAAAGAGAGGTTTCAGAGTAGCAGCCATGTTAGTCTGTATCAGTAAAAAGAAAAGGAGTACTTGTGGCACCGTAGAGACTAACAAATTTATTAGAGCATAAGCTTTCGTGAGCTACAGCTCACTTCATCAGATGCACACAGTAGAAAATATAGTGGGGAGATTTTACATACACAGAGAACATGAAACAATGGGTGTTACCATACAGACTGTAACAAGAATCATCAGGAAAGATGAGCTATTACCAGCAGGAGAGAGGGGAGGGGGAAACATTTTGTAGTGATAATCAAGGTGGGCCATTTCCAGCAATTTACAAGAACAGTAAGAGGGGAAATAAACAAGGGGAAATAGTTTTACTTTGTGTAATGACATATCTACTCCCAGTCTTTTTCAAGCCTAAGTTAATTGTATCCAGTTTGCAAATTAATTCCAATTCACGAGTTTCTCGTTGGAGTCTAGAAGTAGTTGTTTCCCATGGTCATATTACATGGAGGTTCTGCAGAGAATAAAAGCTGAAGTAAACCACCCCCTTAGAAATTTAATGAGTGCACAATTTACGATTATAAAGTAAAGAATACTGAGTCAGATAATGACTCTTGATCCACTTTGCACTTTTTCAGAATGTCAGAATTATTTACACAAAATTAAAAAAGGAGAAATCATCCTTAGGCTTTATATTTCAACTTCTTAGTGGGAGTTCATTTGTTGCCCTTTAGACACTCTGTGCTAGAAAATGTCAAGTATTTTAGTATTTTTAGTTACTATTTAGTATTGTTGCTAAGTTTTTATATTTATTATAATCACTATTTATTATTTTATCTTACTAATAATAATAATAATAAATTCTCATACTAATTTGTTAAATCGCTATTTAACTACACTATGAATGGTAATCATTTGCCCGAAGGGACATATCTTGACAGTATATCCATTTGACATCAAATGGAGGAAAAGGATGTCAATTGACTCTTAAGGGAAATAATTGCATTCCTTCAGCAATTCTTGGCTCTCTAAGGGTCAATATTCTTTCATGAGTCCTTTCACTGATTTTTTTCAGAAAAGAAAAGCACAGAGTAGATAGATAGATAGATAGATAGATATAGATAGATAGATAGATAGATAGATAGATAGATAGATGTGCATACAATGATGGGCCAGTCTTAAAGCTAGCAGAATTCTCTTATCTCTGTATATTGCCTACCTTTTTGATGGAAAATTAGGGTTTTAAACTAAACAAACTTTTGCAAAATGTGTCTTCCACAGAAATTTTGACTCTTAACTAAAAAAGATAAACACCCAAAACATTGAAACTTTTCACGGGGAGGAAAAAATGTGATGATCTGCTTTAATCTCTCTCTCTCTCTCTCTCCTCTCTCTCTCTCTCTGTATATGTATAGATACATACACAACTCTTCACAGCATTTAAATATTTGTGTGTGCATTCACACACACACTGCACAGTGATTAAGACAAGAGTAACATTTTGTATCTGTACTAACTGCCTATCTTTTTAGAATGTAAGCTCCTTAAATTTGTGTTTTTGTCTTTCTCTATGTACATCTCTGAATAAACAAATAGTATCAGTATCTAATAACTAATAATAGGCCAAATTCTGAAATCCTTTCTCACTCAAAATTCCTATTAATATCCTTTATGATTCTGAGCTCAGCTGCACTAGTGTAAATCCAAAACCAATGAAGTGACGTGAGTTTGTTCTTTATTACTCCAGTGCCTCTGAAAGCAGATTTTGGCCCTCTGTAAAGACTTCAAGATTTAGAATAATAAGCATAATTAATAATAATTTATAATAATAACTCTCCCTGTTTGGTATTTCCAACTCCTATGTTGAATTATTGGGAATTCTGCAATCATTGTGATATTCATTCTTCTCTAATAGTAGCACTGAAGGAACAGGTGGGGATGTCATTCTTAGCTGGCCTGGGGCACTCAGTCTATTCTCATCCAATTCATTGAGTTTAATGCTAGAGGAGAGGATAATAAATGAGTGCACTAGTCTTCCATCTATAGACCCTCAGTTCAAATCCTTTCTTATATCACAGAAAAGAAAGGTGGCAGATGACAGAACAAGAACCAATGGTCTCAAGTTGCAGTAGGAGAGGTCTAGGTTGGATATTCGGAAACACTATTTCACTAGGAGGGTGGTGAAGCACTCGAATGGGTTACCTATGGAGGTGGTGGAATCTCCATCCTTAGAGGTTTTTAAGGCCTGGCTTGACAAAGCCCTGGCTGGGATGATTTAGTTGGTGTTGGTCCTGTTTTGAGCAGGGGATTAGACTAGATGACCTCCTGAGGTCTCTTCCAACCCTAATATTCTATGATTCTATGAAAGGTCAGTTTCCTCAACACAATTGGCAGCGTCTGTTCTAAAGGGACCCTTTAACCAAATACCAAGGGGTATTACACGTTATTTTTGAGGATAGCATGTACAGTATTTGCTTGTTTGAGCTCTAGTCAAGCCATTTATTCCTTCATTTTTTTCGTCATTAAATTCACTTCCAAATGTATAAGCTTAAAACCCCCCAACAAAAATGAGGTCATAGTTATTTCTATGGAGATCTAAGTACCACTGAACAAATCTGGTTGGTATTTTGATATTCATATCTTTTGTTAGTTGTAAGGGCAACCCCTATGTTTGTGTCTGTCATTTCAACCACCTCACTTTCAGTATTTACAGTAAATGCCAGAAAATCACTGTAAATTATTTTGCTGCTTTGAAGAAATTCCTTGTACTGTATGTAACACTTCCTTGAGATGATGTGAGTTCAGGGGCTCCTTCGGGCAGATGTGGGTGCTGCTGGACAATATTGTCCTCATAATTTTATTTAATAGCTACAAAGGTACAGTAGAAAGGGGCCATGTAAATCTATATTGAATTACAAAAAAAGTCAGATTAACTGGTAGTAACATTCCAAAGTCAGTATTATATATGTTGATGATGATCTCTTGTCTACATAATTTTGACCACTGGGGGCTCAGACTACGCTCCTTATGTGGTATGCAAAAGAAACAGGCATTTGTCATTCTGGTGTGCTTTAAAGAATGTTTCTGAAAAGCTATCCTGCTTCATCTCTCCTTTCTACTATAGAAATGCACTGCTAGGCAGAGTTAAATGGATTAATTACCTTTTCAATGTAAGAGAAAAAAGAAATAAGACTCTTGTCTTTATCTCCTCTGATTTCAGAGGCTGACTAGGGGCTTTTCAGATGCACATATCCCTTTAATGACTTAATCACCTAATTAGGTGACTTGCAAAGGCAATTGGCAAATGAGCAGAGGGTTATTTTCTAATTCCCATGTATCTGTTGATAGAGCATAGGGCTCTGGTATAGCCTCTGTCCTTTCACCCCATTCAAGATCCTGGAGATAAAGAGTTAAGATTAAAGATGAACAATCTCTTTGAACAGGAAATTTCAAGTATGTGCTTTTTTTTATTTTAAACCTCTGCAGCATTTTAGTAAGAAAGTTGGCTTAGGGGTTAGATTTAAACCACTTTAAAAATCCCTGGTTTTTGAAGTTGTCTTTCCATGGCACCCACTTGATATATGTCAAAACCAGCTTTATATCTTCAGTCCTACTGAGCTCACACATTTCAATGTGTCATAGAAATAGGTATTTAACAAATTAAATAATATTCCTTATGTTCATTTTTTGTAATTTAATGGCCACAAATGTAGGTGAGCTTCCACTTTGATTATAGAGTTGTTGAACAGGTTATTGGGACATGGGGTCACTATCTAGCTCTGCCACTGAGTCAGTATGACCTTGCACAATTTACTCAACCTAGCTATATACCACAGTGTGCCATGTGTTAAAATATATGTGTAATAATATTTAACTATCTCCAAGGTTTGTTTTGATGTATGTGTCTGTAACATACATTGAGATCCTCAAATGAAAGTTGCTGTTTAGTTGCAAAATATTTTGATATTGCAATAAGTCATGTGATGCTGTCAGATTTCTGGTTAACTCAACACAGCTCAGAACTGAACTCTATAGTATGCTTTCTAGGAAGTTTTGATGATTTTCACACACAGAATGATTCACATTCAACAAAACCAAATTCCGATGAAATTGAAGCCAATGCAGTTACACCATGGATAAATTTGGCCTTATATTTATGGTTTGGTATGATGCCTGGAAAGGTAGCTCAGGGTGAAGCTGTGTAGGAAGCTTAGGGTCAAGAAAGTTTTTTCATCACAAATTGACTCTGAGTTGATTCCACATGATGAGGATCTCTGGACTTGGTTACAGCATGTTGTCCCAGGCCCTACAGGAAGAAACACAAGACACCAGGCATGTGGTTTAACTCTCCATCAATAACTCATCCAGTGCAGGTAATACTTCTTACTGTAAGATGTACCTCCTGGTGGAAAATTGCCCCCCCCCAGCTCTTACCCCCAACCTGTTTTCAGCACTGTTTCTGGGATCTCACTGCCCTCCCTTCTAATGAGGATGAAGGGGGGGGGGTTGTCTCCTCTCTATACCAGGCATTAGAAGCTCCACTCACGTTCCTCACCTTCTTTAAGAGATCCGTCTCCTGATCTACTTCTAATTCTGGTTTATCAGAAACATGGCCCAACTTTTGAATGATTATTTGCACTGGGCACATGCCAAATTGTGATGACATGAATTTTACAATCTGTCCTACCCATAGGTTCCTGGACTGCTGCAGGAAAGTGAAATAATCCCACAGTAGCCAGATCAGTCTGGCAGTGTGGGAATAATTCCTTCCCAGCCCTGAAAAGGTGACTAACATGATACCCACAGCAAGGCCCCCACACTAGGTCCTACTCTTATCCTAAAAAGGGGAGGGAAAAGCTTTTCTTCCAGGTGAAGAATGATTCCTCAGGGAGTGGGAAGGGGTTATAAGCCCTGCCACTGGGTATGCAGAAGCCAGATTTATTATGTACTGTTCTGTCCAGTTAGTCTGCCACAGAGCCCCCTTCCTTCCATCCTCAAGCCCACAAAGAGGCTGAGTGCCCATAAGGAGAGGAGGGAAAAAGGAGGTGGGACAGTCCTCAAGGGGCAAAAGGTTTTATTTCCCCTGCCAGTCCAGACAAACCATTCCCACTTCTGAGACTTGTGGGTGGGGTGGCAGTGGTGGTACGCAGTTGTCCTATAACACTGTTAAAACAGTTTGGATTTACAGGACTAAACTATATTCTAACCACATCCTTTGTTCATGCCACAGCTTTGGACAGAGCAGGGCTTTATCCCTGTCTAAATTGCCAAACACAATCATGTTTTAACCATGTCTGCAAACAGTGCAATCCCCTAACATATTTAGTCATTGTGAAGATGTGAGATTCTCATCTCACATGGGATTTGTCTTCACTTCACATTTAATTCAGGTAATTGGTGCCTGGGCCTGGGCAGATGGTTAGTATGAACTTGTGTGTGAGCAGACGCACTGCAAAGCCATGCTTGACTGTCCTCTTGGTGCTGCACTCACCCATGTGTGCCACTAGGAGTTCCATGTATCCCATGCTTCTTATCACTGCGGTAATCTGAGCCGCTCTATGATTCTTTCTACATGAGGAGTGGGAGAACTAGTCTGTCCTTCTGGACACATGGGAGGAATTGTGGGATGGAATTGGAGAACTCTTAGCATTTGAGTGATTCAGCCTGCCTCGTCATGGATACATCATTTATCCATGTAAAGTGGATAGATTGCCAGGCCAAGTGTAAATAGCTCTTGTGCTTTAGCTGACATCCCAGGACAGGCCAGCTAGCCTAACTGAGAAGCACCACCGCCCTCGGGTGAGACCATTTTGTTTATGGACAGGAGGAGAGTTAGGGGCAACACCCAAGTGAGATCCCAAGTTGAATTTGCAGTGAAGATAAGCCCTTGGAAGTCAGCAGACACAAAATAGCCTGAGGAAGGAGAAGTGAAATGGAATTGGGGAAAAGTGTGATTCATAAAGTGATATCTAAAATCCCTATAAGCCTCACTCAGACATCCCAGATGTCACATGCCATGCGAAAAAAGAGATACTATGGCCAGGATTCATGAAAAGTCTGTGTTTAAATGTCTGAAAACCCACCACAAGAAAGAAAGAAAGAAAGAAGAAGAAAGAAAGAAAAAGAAAGAAAGAAAGAAGAAAAGAAAGAAAGAAAGAAAGGAAAAAATGATGTGAATTTGCTTAGTTTTATTATTTTCCTTTTTGAGGGGGTCATAATCTGATGTATGTATGTTGCTAGAATGAATCTGGCTTTATACCATGAACAAGGACATATGATATTGCACCCAACATATTTACACATTTGCACAAATAATTTGTAATTAGTTGTGTGTCTTATGATATATTTGAATGAATGGTGTTGAAAGAAAATATTGTACTGTAGTACAGTAGACAGGTCCATTTAGATGTGTAGCACTAAAAATGTGTGGATCAGTCCTGGATCTCTCATCATAACAAAATTACTTATCCAGATTGGTACTTTTTAGAGACAACAAAAAACATTATTTAAGTAATTAAGATAGTTAAATCTATTTCTTTGTTGTAAGACAATATAAAGTTGGAACTGAAACAAACAAACAAAATAACCTGTTTGAAAGTGAAAATTTTCAGCTAGTCTACTTAAACAGCTCATCCTCCACATTTCTCATACCAACTTATTTATACCACTTTAAAATAAATGTAAGACTTGACCCTGTTTGTCTTCCTGCACTACAATAACACTGAAAGCCCACAAGTTTCAACCTGGAGCTGTGCATACACATAAAATCTCTAAAAAGAACAGGAGTACTTGTGACACCTTAGAGACTAACAAATTTATTAGAGCATAAGTTTTCGTGAGCTATAGCCCACTTGCTGTAGCTCACGAAAGCTTGTGCTCTAATAAATTTGTTAGTCTCTCAGGTACCACATGTCCTCCTTTTCTTTTTGAGGATACAGACTAACACAGCTGCTACTCTGAAACCTGACATAAAATCTCATTATTACTGAATTCAAAGGGTGTCTGCATAGGAAGTGCAGGATTGCAGTATCAGTCCCTGAATTCTGCCGGTCATAGTAGTTTATTTTTAATTAGAATGAATAACCTGGATAGTTTAGAGTTTGCTCTGGCTTTATTTATGTAATAATAATCTTTGTAATTCTCTGATCCACTAGTTATGAACATCAGGAAGCAAAAGTAAAAGATGTTTTCTTGTCATTTCAGGGTGTCAGCAGCCAATGACGACTATCCTGCATCACTAAATCTTGAAAATGCCCTTTTGGTGGGTGCTGCCTGCCAGGCCTGCTCCTCAAACCCACACCATTGATCGTGGATAGTCTCTGGTTTCTGCTCATGACTTGATTTACCACATTAGCATCCTGTCCACGTACAATATGAAGGAACAATTTTGCCTATTGTAACTTAGAAAATCTGTGGCATTGTATTAATAGAAAAAATGGTGGGAGGAATGCTCTGATACTGGTATTCTAAATAATAAATGCATTCTCTGATAAATTGTGGAAATGGATTTTGCCAGGATAGTCAAACTTCCTGCCATGAAGTGGATTAGTTTATCACTAATTTTTGGTTAATAATTTATTGGTAAAACACATAACTATTATTTATTTCATTTCTGTTCAAAATCTGAGACAAATAGCCTGTATCAAATCTTGACACTACTAATTTAAAGCATAAGCTGCTAGCTTTTATTCTGGCAGAATTTGTGAGCTCAGTGAGAGTGAGTATCTGCCTGAGCAGAGGAGTCTGCCTGCAAGATTCTCCGTACAGGCCTGATGCTCTAGATTGTGAGATCTTCAGGGCAGCCAGGGCTACCTCCTCATATCCATTTGAACAGCACCTAGCACAACTGATTGGGGCCTTGGAGTACTCCTGTACTCTCAGTATTACATAATAATAGTAATAGTGCCCAAACATCTTTAAAAGATGTCTTACATAATGACTTTTTCTGTGACTGAAAGAGACAAACGATGGAATGAATTGCCATTAACAAATAAAACAGAACTACCTGCTGCAGTCCTATAAAGTGCCATTTGGTGATTGTAAGTTCCCATATGAAGGGAGACTGTAACCTAGTCATTTCTACTTACCAAAGGGATATTTATTTAAACCATTTTGGAGAGACAGGACAAAAACAATCACAAGTTTCAACCAACCAACCAAACAAACAAACAAACAGAATCCTTCCCTGTATTTATTTACTAAGCCAGTAACTTCAGAGCATTTTGAAGAATCTCAGGAGCTACTTGAAAAGAGCAAGGAAGAGTCAAGTGAGGCTAAATAAAGATTTTCTTTTTCTGAGGTGCTGGGGATGACACAGCAGAAATCTGGTCCCTTTTGTTTCCTATTGAAGATCTTCAGACCAAGAACACTCGAAGTTGTTTGGAGGATCTAATATCCGATGTGAAACAAGGAACACATCTATTGTGCTTGTCACCAGTGGCTCTATTAGAAACAATCAATGCTTTTCCAAAGCTACATGGTGCGTGATGTAAATTCCATTTTCTCTCTGACTGCAGGAAAGGAAAATCAAGTAATTAAATGTGAGAAATCACAGAACAGGGGGGCCTTTTCTGCTTGGTTAATTTCCCAATACAGTTGCCCAGCCACAGAAGCCAGAATCTGGACTAAGGAAAGGCTGCATGGCTCTGGACAATAGCTTGACATTGCCCATGAATGCACCACGTACCAAACACAGTTTGTTGTCAGGAACTAACAAGCCAGCCATGTCCTGCTCAAGTGGCACTACTTCCCATCAACTTGAAAAGGACTGACTGTTAGTATGCTTCAGTCAAAGTGATATGCTTTATGCTCTCAGATTCCATTGTTTTGGGACTGAAGTATCTAGGCAGGAGGCGTGGCTACTATGCCAAAAGTGTACAACACGAAATGGCAAGCATGGGGGAGAGCAAGAGAAAGAAGGGTGCGGAGTTTTCCTGAAAGAAACATTGTTTGAAAGAGTGAGCTGTATTGGTCAAAATGGTCTTTGTCCTGCTTGTGACTTTCCTTGCAAGCCACAGATCATCCTGCTTAAAAGATGTAGAAAATTGAGTATTGAAAAGTATTTTTCAGGTTTTTGTTTAATGGTATTGCAGAATTCTTCTGCTACATGTATAATAAGGAATCTTATTATCATAATGTATTAGATCTCAGAAATCATTAAATAGTTTGAAATGGATTATATTCTGCAAGTAGTTAATAAACCATGAGAATTTGAGGTGGAAGTTTGCTAGAAAACTGAAGTCATGCTAGTTCACTTTGATTTCAGTTTTTAATAGGTAGCTTACGAATAGCCTATCACCTGTTTTTTATAAGTAACTATGTTTGACATTTCAATTTAGTTCTTACAGCTTTTAATACATTTTTTATCTTGTACTCTTCTACAGATAATTTACTTCCCAGTGTTTCTTTGTAATAGGACCTACGATGGAAAAAATGTTCTCATTTATGTGTAAATTTTGTTAACAAACTCATCTGCATAATCAAATTTCTGACCAAGGATTTTGTTGTGTAGTTTTAATTTTGAAGAAGGTTGCTGAATTTCTTCAAAAACCTAATTTGGATACAAAAAATCGTAAGCTAGTTTAGTTAAAGTTAAAGTTAAAACTTGGTTTGGCAAATCAGCTTTTAAGATAACTTGAAAACTAATTAAGAAATTATAAGATAAAGGTACAAAATATTTTGCTTTCATTTAAAAAAAATAGAAAATGCAATCCTGGAAGTATTAGCAAAATAGGGTATTGGGGTCAGTGGAGAGCCCTAGAAATTATTTTACACTTGACTGTTATTTATGCTTCACCAAAAATCATTTGACTCTATCCTTGTACATTTACTAATTGTAATCTGCAAGGTTTTGTTTCATGTTTAAGCACACTACAAGGACACAATATGTGTATTTGAATCTGTTCATTCTGGCTCAAATCATAAGGCTGATTAAGACAGGAGAAGTTTCATTGTCCCTCGTGGGATAGTTTGGAAGGGTGTCTTGTAATAAACCATAAGGATTATTGCAGATGAGCTTAGCACATTCTCCTTATCACTCTTTTTCATAAAATGAAAGTAACTTTCCAATACAGTTTACTAATCTAGCAATCATTGTGTAGAGTAGAATCAGTCTTATTGATTGTGAAGAATGTTACACATAATATAGACAAAAATAATAATTTCAGGTTTTTACAATGTAAAAATACTCATGTACAATTGTCATAAAAATTGCATATAAACCTAAAACTTTTCTAAGGCAGATTTAGTAGTATATGGCTTCATGGGCATATGTAGAATCATAGAACTGGAAGGGATCTCAAGAGGTCATCTAGTCCTGTCCCCTGCACTCATGACAGGATATGTTTTATTGGGGTTGTTGCTACTTTATAGGGGTTGCTGAGCTAGTAGTTCACACGTTGTGATTGCACTTGGAGACAAAAGGTATGGAACTATATTAGTCTGGTGGATATGTTTTTGTTACTTTCTGGTATCCCGTATTCCAGAACAGTAAGTGTGTCATACTCATAAACAGATTAGTAGAATTTTGGGTGTTCTTCTGACCAGAGAAAATGATGGTGATTGGAAAGATAATTTCCTACTTCTGAGGAGAAGGCTTAATATGAACTTTCAGTATTTTCTAGTTTCAAATTACAGTAAATTTCCAACAATCATCCTGACTCAGTCAAGTAGCCATATCAGTCAGTCTTCAGCTCTGAGCATGAGCCCAACAGATTTGTTGTAGTTATGCTTTTCTCATTTTTTTAAACCTCTCTGGTTGGGATTCACTGCTTCAGATTTCAGTTATTTATCTGCAGAGAGTTCTGAGTATTGAGCAGAGATTTTGATTTAACATCAACAGGACAGATTACTTAAAGTTATCAATAGATGTCCTCCACTATTCTAGGACATTTAGGAATTGGTCTTGTCATTTCTGCAACATTCATTCAGTGATACCAGATTGCCTTGACAAAATGTCAACTTCAGGTGTATCTTTTCTTGGATAACACACAATGAGAATATTGTATATCTGAAGCTAGAAAACCTATACAATCTGGTGTATGCTGTAGATTATTTTTAAAGAAGAGATTAAATCAATATATTGCCGTATACTGTAACATGGCAAATATATATATGGTGATTAAAGTACAGTTACAAATACAATTGCACTTATTTTATTGATGCATAATATTCCTTTGTTGTGACTGACTTGAATATATAACATAGTGATCAGCCTTTCTAGAGCAGAATGACACCAAGTCTATTCTCAGATTAATCTGCTTGTGGGCCCTTTATTAGAAGCATTTTATTTCCTACATATTCAGGGGAATAAAGTCAAAAGGTTTATTTGAAATGGATTCCTTGTCCTGCTTCAGTAATTTTTGCATCTGTGCATTGATTTCAGACTCATTTGGGGTAAGTTTGGTCAAATAATTGATCACATCAAAAACTGTCCTTATGGCTAGGTATACACTTGGAGCTGGAGCATGATTCCTAGCTTGAGAAGACATACTTGTGCTAGCTTGATGAGAGCTACAGTGCTAAAATAAAAGTGTATCCATGGTAGCATGGGCAGCATTGAGTAGCAGCATGGACTAGCCACCACGAGTAAAATATTCAAGAATTTTCTTGAATATTTTTCATTACTTTTTTCCAGTTCAATTGCAAAGTGATCTGGAGAGATTAGAGTAGTGAGTACTTTAAGGAAATTGAGTACTAATTACACCCAGAGAGAGGAAATTAGCAGTCCAAATACAAAATGGAGGGATTAACAAATAGCTGAAACCATAGTATTAGAATTGGGTAAGAGAGTCAGATGGTTTGGGTCATGAAAAAAATACCTAAATAAATGAGTAATATGGAAAATTTGACAGTGATATCCATGTGATAAATTACACTTATCATACATCTTTGACCTCATCACGTGCACTTGCCCAAAAATCTGTCTTCCCCAGGACTGTTCCAAATGTATTCTAAATTTCTGAGTTACCTTAAAGAAAAGCAAACAAGCACCTTTCATGGAAGTACATTTTTTTTCCCCTTCAAATGTGGAATCCCTCTGTCCCTGTGCCCCCTACAGCACTTCCACCCTCACCCCTGCAGTCATGTATCCACTGTGTACATTATCTGTACTCAGAATCAGGATAATCACCCATGGCTTATTTCTCCAGTGTACAGCCTCCCTGTTGATTTCATACATAAATGGATATCCATTGTGTTAGCTTACAATGCTCAATTTATATCTCAACAGAGAGACAGGTTAATAAACATCCCTGGTCTGATACAGACATTTCACAAGGTTATTAATAACCAGGGTGACCTTGGGTTTTATTTAACACCTCACCTGACATTCTTCGGTGAACGAGAATGTAAACACCAGACTCAGGACATTCTGTAACCCCCTTGCCAGGCAGCATTAAGGGGTTCTTGCGCCATCACAACCAATATAAATATAAATAATTTTTTCTTTAAAGAATACACTGGACTGAGGTACAGGATGGAAAATGTTTCATCTTGAATCAATTATGGGTTTAAGATCCAGTAGCTGAACACACAGGAGGTTTAGATACTAGCGAAAAGCAACAATTCAAAGATGTTATTTTTAAAAAATGGAGTCTGATGTTAAGCTTCTAAATGCATCTTTAGGAATCTACATAAGTGACCTGATTTTCAAAAATGGTAGCTGCTAGGTGTTCACCACTTCTGAAAACTAGGTCCTTTATTCTGGTACTTAAGATTTAGGAGCCTTATTTTAGGTTCCTATTTTTTTTTAAATTTTGGCCAACATTTTTAACCATGGGTGCCAAAAATAGACCCTAAAATCCATATCTGGGCTCTGTAATGGGAAGTTCTTTCTCAAACACCCCTGTAATTCCAAAACAGGTATACTTGCCTCAGTTTTCCCTTGGTATGGCCATAAAAGGAACACAGTCTTTCTCAATGTCCAATTCAAAAGTCCACACCTAGGTATAATTCATTCTTGTGCATATACAATAGTCCACAGAAACTTCATGATAAAACTCTTTCCCCCAAACTACAACAGAATCACAGCAGTTTTGCATAACCCCTCCTGAGACATCATTTCCAGCTCACTCTCTGAGAGTTTATCTCCAGTCTCTTCCCAGACTCTTTTTCTGCCTTTGTTTCAGAGCTCCACTCTCCAAATCTCCTATGTGAAATTTTCCAGATTCGCTTCTGTCTCAGAACAGTTCTCCAGTTTCCTGAGTCAGGTTTCCTGCAAGAGGGATCCCCACATTATTCCACTCCATAGGCCTCATCACCTGTGAGTCCTGCCCCTGCTCAGGGAACCACCTTCCAGGACCAAAGCCCTTGTCTGTGGGTTCAGCTTCTCACAGCCCTCACTCAAGTGTGCTATTAAGGGGCTTTCTACCATGTTCCATTCACCCAGGCCTGTGAGACCTACTGTTGCCTCTAGGATTCACCCACCAGCTTCAACCCTCTAGTTTTGGGCTTGGCTTCCCCTAATCAGGCTGGTTCTGCCCCTTGTTCCTAGGGGCCTCTGCATGAGCTGTCCTGTAATTCAGCAAGGGATCCCCAGCTCTGGCAGTCCTCCCCTTTCTTCAGCTTTTGTTCTTCCCAAGGGCACTCTGTACCAGCTGTCCTCTGCTACTCCAGTTGCTCTTGGGGTCTTGCCTTTTCTCCTCAGGCAGCTGTCATCTGCCCTTTTCTGTCTTTCTCAGACAGCTCTCACCTACCATGTTCTTGATCACTCATTGTTTCAATCTCTCTCCAATTTATAGGGCATAGGTGCCTTCTCTCAAGCCAAGTTGGGCAGCAGCTGTTGAATCACAGGTGCACTGGACCCTGTGCCTTTTTAAAGGAGCCAGTCATGCTGTGACAGGAATGAAATTCTAAATTCCCTGATTTTTAGAAGTACTGAACACCAGCAAATTCCAGTGAAGTACTAGGGAGCTGCAGCTGTCCAGCATCTTTGAAAATCAGGCTATTTTAATGTAGGTGTTAGAATATGGATTGAGGAGATTAACTTTGTCATGTCTCATAGATTTGAGTCGTAAATGGGAGAAGCTCATGTCTATCAAGTTCAATAAATCAAGAAATATTTGATATTACTGTAGTATGTCTTTGCACTTTTTGTCCTTCAAATTTTGCTTATTTTAACAAAGAAAAATGAATTTACCTCCCATTTTAAATCATTTGACAAAAAAGTGAGATATGTCAGCTGTTGTAGCACTCTGAAGCAGTACTTCTTTAGAATTATCTTCTTCACCACTTATCTGCTGTGTAATATACTATACTAGACATATGATTTTAAAATGCACTCACAGAGCTGGGTCATGTATAAGACCTGCTATGTGGTCTTTGGACACAAAGAACACCACTGTCATACGGGGTTGCAATGCAGTGAACTGTGAAGAGCTAAAATCCTCCAGAACAATGTGTAAGAAATAAGTTAAAAACAGACTTGAGTTGAACCTAAAGGGAATGGGGTCACCCTTATTAATCTAAATTTATTGATACAGTATATATAAGGAGAGGACATAAAGTTTACCATATTGTTCATGCCTGGAACAGCTCAACACATCCATCATTCTGTATCTACTTGGAAAAGCGTCTTAACTCTCCTCCACCTGCATTATATATATTAGTCTTATGATAAGTATCATTACAACAAGCATTACAATGTGCATGAATAGAACACACAGTAGGCAGTGTGGGGACTTATTCATCAATGATCACTAGAACCACACTGGATAGCTGAAGAGATAATAAACCTTTTTGATGAACTATATCCAGTGCAGTAATGCATGGTTTTATAATAAATAAAGACAAGAAATTAAAAATGCTGATTTTATTTACCACCTAGTTTACTAGAAAATAACCAAACAAAATAATAAATTCTTTAATGGAAGACTAAATGATTGATGGTTATGAAATATGCATTCTTCACTACGGAGGTGTATGAATGATACATTTAGGAACGCTTTTATTTTTGTATTCATAATTTCCCCTTAAATATAATGCCACATGTGATGAGAAAAATGAATTGGCAATGAGAAAATATACCAACACAGATTCAGAAGAGCACATATTTAACTTTAAACATGTAGTTTATTCTATACATATTCAGCAAAGGACTTAGGTCCCAATTCTTGAAAAACATTTGTTAGCCAATATATCTATATCTTTATTTATACCTATATCTATATAGCTAGAAGTCTTTGTATTCTTTATATCTAAGTTCAGGGGTATCATGTTTCCAGACATACATGTGTATTCTGCTAAGCTTATAATGAAAATGAACTTTGTATAAGCCAGTTACTTGTATTTTCTGAAACAAATGTATGGTAGTGCAATAGGTTCAGTTTGCATACTGTGTCAGGGAGAAGATGGATGATTTTGTTGACGTGATCAAGTGGTAATCTCTCCAATGTCTGAATTCTGGAAAGCAATGTTCAAAATAAGACATGGGTAAGAACTGGGTGTGACCTTCTTTTTGTGGCAAGCCATGGTAGTATATAACGAGCAGGAGTGAGCCCATAATTTTGGGGCAAATTGATTCCTTTGAGACTCTGCTTCCCAAATTGGATTGGTATCATATTAACCAATTTTCCCCCCATGTTGTGCTGTTTTTCTTTGACTAATAAAGCTGATTGAGCTTTGGTTATTTGACCTAATCAATAATTTAAATTAGGGCTATCAATTGATCACAGTTAACTCACGTGATTACGTAAAAAAAATTAATCACGATTAAAAAAATGAATCACTTTAAATCGCATTTATTCCAATAGAAAACCAATTGAAATTTATTAGATTTTTTTTTCTATGTTTTCAATATTGATTTCAATTACAACACAGAATACAAAGTACACAGAGCTCACTTTATATTATGTGTTTTTGATTACAAATAAATGTACTGTAAAAATGATAAACAAAAGAAATAGTATTTTTCAGTTCACCTCATACAAGTACTGAAGTGCAGTCTCTTTATCATGAAAGTGTAATTTACAAATGCAGATTATTTTTAGTTACATAACTGCACTCAAAAACACATAACTGCACAGTAATACTTTAGAGCCTACAAGTCCACTCAGTCCTACGTTTTATTCTGCCAATCACTAAGACAAACAAGTTTGTTTAAATTGATGGGAGATACTGCTGCCTGTTTCTTATTTATGTCACTTGAAAGTGAGAACAGGCATTTGTATGGCACTTTTGTAGCCACATTGCAAGGGATTTACATGCCAGATATGCTAACCATTCGTATGCTCCTTCATGCTTCGGCCATCATTTCAGAAGACATGCTTCCATGCTGATGATGCTCTTTAAAAAAATGTGTCAATTAAATTTCTGACTGTACTCCTGGGGGAGAAAATTGTGTGTCCCCTGCTCTGTTTTACCCTCATTCTGCATATATTTCATGTTATAGCAGTCTTGGATGATGACCCAGCACGTGTTCGTTTTAAGAACACTTTCACTGCAGATTTGACAAAATGCAAAGAAGGTACCAATGTGAGATTTATAAAAATAGCTAGAGCACTCGACCCAAGGTTTAAGAATCTGAAGTGCCATCCAAAATCTGAGAGGATGAGGTGTGGAGCATGCTTTTAGAAGTCTTAAAAGAGCAACACTCTAATGAAGAAACCACAGAACCCAAACCACCAAAAAAGAAAATCAGCCTTCTGCTGGTGACATCTGACTCAGATGATGAAAATGAACACTCATCAGTCTGCACTGCTTTGGATTGTTATCAAGCAGAACCCATCATAAGCATGGAAGCATGTCCTCTGGAATGGTGGTTGAAGCATAAATATCTTGCAATGCCAGCTACAACAGTGCCATGTGAATGCCTGTTCTCACTTTTAGGTGACATTGTAAACAAGAAGCAGGCAGCATTATCTCCTGCAAATTGTAACAAACTTTATCTGAATGTTTGGCTGACCAAGAAGTAGGACTGAGTGGACTTGTAAGCTCTAAAGTATTACATTGTTTTATTTCTGAATGCAGTTTTTTTTACATAATTCAACATTTGTAAGTTCAACTTTCATGATCAAGAGATTGCACTACACTATTTATATGAGGTGAGTTGAAAAATATATATTTTTTCACAGTGCAGATATTTGTAATTAAAAATAAATATAAAGTGAGCACTGTACTCTTTGTATTCTGTGTTGAGACTGAAATTAATATATTTGAAAATGTAGCAATCGTCCAAAAATATTTTAAAAAAATGGTATTCTATTGTTGTTTAACAGCACAATTAATTGTGCTGTTAATCACGATTAATTTTTGTTATCACGCAATTAATTACAATTAATTTTTTTAATCGCTTGACAGCCCTAATTTAAATTGAACCCTAATATACTTCGGCACATGCTTCAGGTTTTCAAAATTATATGCCAGAAAGGAAGTGGCATAAATTATAGACAGGAATTTGAAAAAGAGAACAAAATACTATACCTGTTTTACAAATTACACTTGGCATTTAATAAAAGAGCAAAAATGACAATCTATAACAACTCTATACAAGTAATGTGAAATAAGCTAGCCTCCATTTTTTGAGAAAGCTTGTGGGATGAAGATGTTCTCAAGTCCCTCAAATGAGTTTTGGCCAAAGAGTGCATCTCTCACTGTGTTCAAGTGAGCTGTAGCTCACGAAAGCTTATGCTCTAATAAATTTGTTAGTCTCTAAGGTGCCACAAGTACTCCTTTTCTTCTCTCACTGTGGAAACCAATATATGGAAAATCAGTGAAGTACTCAGTCACAAGGAACAGCAGCATCCACAATGACTAATGATGTGCCCAATTTGTGGTTTTAAAAGAAAAACATATTGAGTTATTTTTCATTCAAAAATATCTTTTTTAAAAGGGGGCTTTTCTGTTCCAGTATTTCAAAAGTGACAGAATCAAATTTTGACAGAACTGGTTAAAAAAATTGCTTTTAGACAGAGATTAATATTGTGCAGCAAAGCTAGTAGATATTAAAGTAGGTATAACAGTAATATATCTACCAGATGGGATAATTGCAGATTATATTGTGCAAGGTTTATATATTGTATTTTAAAATGTCCATGAAATTTGAACTTTTGGAAATTGCTTTTTCCTCTATTAGTGTGAAATACTTGGAATCATCTCTGGTATCATTTTTGACCTGTAAGTTTATTTAATAAAAATAGTTTTTAAAAGCAGACAGGAGTTTTTTAAAAAATAAACATTTTTAAAAATGTAGGTCACGTTTGTGAGTTATTTTGAATAGGTTCACAGGGGCAGAGAACTTGTTACATCACTTTGTTTACTGCTGTTTCCAATTGCTCATAACTTTACAATATTTTAACCTTTCACAATGAAATATTTCATACTTGGTCCCTACCTAAAGGTACTTTTTTCAAGCTTATGCAAAAATGACTTGGCCATTTTTGAAAAAAGAAGAGTAAAAACATGCACTTTCCCCAATATAAAAATGTGCATTATTACTGTAAACAGCTAGGACTGAAATTTGGCATGCAAATAGCCCTCACTGTGGAAATATGCTGGGAATAACTGTTTTTTATTTGTCAGTTAATAGCTTATGAAAATCATGAGCTTCTTATGTGCAGATTTTCTAAGCCTTTTATTTCTTAATGGCTTGATCCCAGCATCCATTGATGTAATTGGTGTAGCTCCCATTGACTTCAGGGGAGCGGGATCAGATACCAAGCTAGTGAACTGCATAGCTACAGATTGCTTTATGGCACATTCACATGCTGCTTAGCTTTTTATGCATAGAACTTGTGTATTCTGAAGGATCTTTTTCCAAATGTTCACGGAACCACAGAATCTGGTAAAACAGATCTTCATCCAGTGCTCCTGCACCAAAATGTCCCCTTAGCTTAAAGCTGGGGACCAGAATGGAAGTATTTGAGTTCTGTCCCAAGCTCTTCTACTGACTGAAGCCTTTAAGTGAAACCTCACCCCATGATCATGTGTAAGTAGCTCAGTTGTATAGGTGTCCTTCATTAACAACATCTGTAAAATAGAAGGAGTGATGTGTTTCTGCCTCCTAAGAGATGTGTTAGAGGGATTATCATCTACTAAACCAAGATCTAATTTTTTTAAAAAGAAAAATAATTCTTCAGAAATTGACTTTTATAAACCATTACAGATTTAGCAGTGACTTGACACTGTCGTGACATTATAGTTTTTTATGCAAAAGCGTTTAGCATATCAATGTTAAGATTAATCAATTTCTGAACATTTGGAACACCTTGATAAAATCACTTTCACCATTAGTCAGACTTTGGATTAAGAATACAAATTTTTGGAACATTCTGTAAGAATTTGAATGATTTAATGTGTCAGAAAATTGGAGACAAGGATTAGAAAGTGGAAAAGATTAATATTGGGAAGCATATTTATTACGGAAAAAGACATTAATACATTGAAAATTCCAGTATACCTATGTGAAAATATTTTACATTTTTAGGGCTGTCAATTAATCACTGTTAACTCATGCGATTAACTCAAAAAAAGTAATTGTGATTAAAAAAATTAATCACGATTAATCACACTGTTAAACAATAGAATACCAATTGAAATTTATTAAATATTTTTGGACATTTTTCTAAATTTTAAAATATATCTGTTTCAATTACAACACAGAATACAAAGTGTACAGTACTCACTTTATATTATTTTTATTACAAATATTGCACTGTAAAATGATAAACAAAGGAAATAGTATTTTTCAATTCACTTCATACAAGTACTAGAGTGTAATCTCTTTATCATGAAAATGCAACTTAGAAATGTAGGGTTTTTTGTTACATAACTGCACTCAAAAACAAAACAGTATAAAACTTTAGATCCATCAAGTCCACTCAGTCATACTCTTGTTCAGCTAATTGCTCAGAGAAACAAGCTTGTTTACATTTACGGGAAAAAATGCTGTCTGCTTCTTATTTGCAACGTCACCTGAAAGTGAGAACAGGAGTTCTCATGGCAGTGTTGTAGTTGGCATTGCAAGATATTTACATGCCAGATGCGCTAACGATTCATATGCTTCCTCATGCTTCAGCCATCATTCCAGAGGAGATGCTTCCATGCTGATGACACTCGTAAAAAAAATGTGTTAATTAAATTTGTGCCTCAACTCCTTGGGGGGATAATTGTATGTCTCCTGCTCTCTTTTACCTGCATTCTGCCATCTATTTCATGGTTTAGCAGTCTTGGAAGATGACTCAGCACATGTTGTTCTGAGTTTTTAATTTTAAAAATTTTAATTTTAAAAACATTTTAACTGAAAATTTGACAAAATGCAAAGAAGATACCAATGTGAAATTTCTAAAAATAGCTACAGCACTTGACCCAAGATTTAAGAATCTGAAGTGCCTTCCAAAATCTGAGAGAGATGAGATGTGGAGCATGCTTTCAGAAGTCTTAAAACAGCAACACTTGGATGCAGAAACTACAGAATCCAAACCACCAAAAAAAGAAAATCAACCTTCTGTTGTTGGCATCTGACTCAGATGATGAAAATGAACATGCATCATTCCTCACGGCTTTCAATTGTTATTGAGTAGAACCCATCTTCAGCGTATGGACACATATCTTCTGGAATGGTGGTTGAAGCATCAAGGGACATATGGATCTTTAGTGCATTTGGAACATAAATATATTGCAACGCCAGCTACAACAGTGCCATCTGAACACCTGTTCTCACTTTCAGGTGACACTGTAGATGTAAGCAGAGTCTGAATGAGCTCTCCCTTGACATCTAGTGGTGAGCTGTGGAAAGAGACTTCACGAGCTGATCTCATTTGCATGGACACATCCACCTGCCTAGGTGCTCAGCATGATGGGATTGTTTGCCCAAATGATCACTTGTGGCTGGCGTAGGATCCCCAGTCTCCTTGTTATTGGGGAAGGAGTAATAGAGGGTTGTTATTCTTGTTGTGTGAACCGAGGGCAGCAGAAATGTACCTGGCATATCCCAATGGAGGGACTCACCCTCAACTGAATGGCACTCACTAGGAGGGGACATGTGTTCTAAAGCCCAATGAGTTGAGAGAGGCTGGAGATGTTATTTCACCCTTCTTCTTGCCACAGTAAAATAAAAGAGCTAATTTAGACTAAATTGAGAGTTTTGTTACAAGCAAGTGGCTAGCAGGGTGGCTGGCAGAGAGGCGTGGCAAGCAGGCTGAGTGGACAGCAGGCACCTAGCAGAGAGGCATGGTGAGTGGTCAACAGGATGGCTGATGGAGAGGTGTGGCGAGCGGCCAGCAGTTCAGCTGGTGGAGAAGGCCAGAGCAGAGCCCCATAGAGAGGTGCGGCAATCGGCCGTTGGGGTAATGAGTGAGTGCCCAAGCAGAGGAGCATGTAAGGTGCATCCTTACCCACCCCTTCCACACAGGGTGGGAGGTGAACTCTGTGGATGAACCTCTGAACTCTGGGGCTGCACTGGCCAAGCACAGCAACTGTGAGTGAGGTTCAGAAAAGGGATGGACATGTTAAAGGGACTTCTGGGTTGCTGGACTTAAGAACCTGAGGGGAAAATGACACTGCCCAACTTACTTGGGGGTGGGTATTTTGCTCATGGTTTATGTTTATGAACTCTAGTTGCTGTGTTTTCCCAAATAAAGGCTGAATTACTTCCCTCCTTTTATTAAAAGATTTTGCTACACTCAGACTGTGTGCTTGCGAGAGGGGAAGTATTGCCTCACAGACGCATCCAGGGGTGGTGTGTAATTGCCCCAGGTGACTGGATGGGGGCTTGAGCCAGTTTTGTGTTGTATTATTGAAAAGGAACCGCTAGATATTGAACCCAGCCATTGTTGCTGCTGGCTCCGCCTGGCAGAAGAGTTACAGGACTCCTTGTTATTTTTGTGAATACAGACTAACACGGCTACCCCCGATAATAAACAAGAAGAGGCAGCATTATCTTCTACAAATGTAAACAAACTTGTTTGTCTGAGCGATTGGCTGAACATGAAGTAGAACTGATTAGACTTTCGGCTCTAAAGTTTTACATTGTTTTATTTTTGAATGCAGTTATTTTTGGTGCATAATTCTAAATTTTTAAGTTGCACTTTCATGATAAAGAGATTGCACTACCGTACTTGTATGAGGTGAATTGAAAAATACTATTTCTTTTGTTGTTTACAGTGCAAATATTTGTAATAAAAATAAATATAAAGTGAGCACTGTACACTTTGTATTCTGTGTAGTAATTGAAGTCAATATATTTGAAAATGTAGAAAACATCCAAATATTTAAATAAATGGTATTCTATTATTGTTTAACAGCACAATTATCATGATTAATTTTTTAATTGCATGATTAATCACAATTAATTTTTTAATCCCTTGACAGCCCTAAAAGATTTGTCTCTAAATGCACATCAGAGCAGCCTCATGGCTGCTTTAACTTTTTCTGGCTTGTTATCATCATTTACGAGCTCATACATAAGTGAGGATTCTTCCTCCTCTGCCACCACCTTCTTTTAAACCTTCAGCATGCCCCATATCATGTGGAGAACTAGTACTAGATGTCATAGAATAGATAGGTCCAAATATGTGGGTTTACACCACCTGGGGATTCCCCTACATAAGAATAATTCTCAGCAGCCCTTTTAAACAGCATTAAGTTCCCTGTGGGCAGTGCGAAGGGGACTTAGTGTAGGATAGGATTTGGCCTGATATGTACTATACTGACAGGTTTCAGAGTAGCAGCCGTGTTAGTCTGTATTCGCAAAAAGAAAAGGAGTACTTGTGGCACCTTAGAGACTAACAAATTTATTAGAGCATAAGCTTCCATGAGCTACAGCTCACTTCATCGGATGCATTTGGTGGAAAAAACAGAGGGGAGATTGACATACACACACAGAGAACATGAAACAATGGGTTTATCATACACACTGTAAGGAGAGTGATCACTTAAGATAAGCCATCACCAGCAGCGGGGGGGGGGGGGAAAGGAGGAAAACCTTTCATGGTGACAAGCAAGGAAGGCTAATTCCAGCAGTTAACAAGAATATCAGAGGAACAGTGGGGGGTGGGGGGGGAGAAATACCATGCGGAAATAGTTTTACTTTGTGTAATGACTCATCCATTCCCAGTCTCTATTCAAGCCTAAGTTAATTGTATCCAGTTTGCAAATTAATTCCAATTCAGCAGTCTCTCGTTGGAGTCTGTATTTGAAGTTTTTTTGTTGAAGGATAGCCACTCTTAGGTCTGTAATCGAGTGACCAGAGAGATTGAAGTATTCTCCAACTGGTTTTTGAATATTATAATTCTTGACGTCTGATTTGTGTCCATTCATTCTTTTACGTAGAGACTGTCCAGTTTGGCCAATGTACATGGCAGAGGGGCATTGCTGGCACATGATGGCATATATCACATTGGTAGATGCTCAGGTGAACGAGCCTCTGATAGTGTGGCTGATGTGATTAGGCCCTATCATGTACTATACTGTAACATACTAAATACATGGTTGTATAAGAAATTTAAATTTGTATTATTGTTTATATTATTATTGCATATTATTGAAAAGTTAGCTTTAACATAACACATCACCCAGAACATATCATTTACAGATTGAAATTTGGGCCCACTGTTAAAGTTGGCTGGATTTTTTTGTTTAAAAAAATAAAATACCAGACCAATATTTTTCCATTAGCCACACAGTGTACAGAACTGGCAGAATCATTTATGAACATACTGATCTAAAATATAATCAATGAGTTCTACAATTATTTTTAATAAATTATTAGAATTTAAAAAAATCCATTTTCTTTCCAGGTCTGCTATTTTTTCACCGTGTTCTAAAAGCCTGAGATTGTGAGAAATAAACAAAGAGCTAATCCTTTAGTGCATGCATTAAAATACTCATAATTTAAAAACTATTAAACCAAATATCTTTCCTTTCTTAGATTTCATTAAGAGCTGCAAAACAATTCATGTTTGAACAAAACTGGCTAAGCTAGGTGTGCAGAAAATTTCTAAATGGAACACATAGGAGAATCACTGAAATGAAATAGTAGAAAGATTTTTTTGTTTGTTTTTTCTCTGTTTTTTTAAACTTTTCAAACTAGATTTCTTTTGGGCAGAGAACACACATGAATAATTTCAGCCCCACATTATTTTGTTACAAAAAGTTATAAGCAACTGAAAACTGCATTAATAATGCAAGTTATATTTCATCCTTAATTATAGCGAGAGCTACCACTTTTGTTATAATATACGTAACTATTTAAATACATGTAACAGTATA
Organism: Dermochelys coriacea; assembly: GCF_009764565.3. Lineage (NCBI taxonomy): Eukaryota > Metazoa > Chordata > Testudines > Dermochelyidae > Dermochelys > Dermochelys coriacea. The sequence continues at coordinate 152,175,702 of NC_050069.1, read as the reverse complement.
TGGTACAGAATGTTTACAGTTAATAAATGCAGATATATGGAACAGCAGCTGTGATTAATATCATAAAATTCTCTCAATATTTTTCGAAAAGAAAAAAAATTGTACTCTGTGCCTACCTAATTGTTAACCAGTTGTCTACACATAACATCTGTTTACATTAGTTATGTAATTGCTGTGATAATAAGCTCATTGATTTAGTATCTAAGGAAATAATCAGTCAGGACATCACATTTGTCTTGCTTTATTTGACAGCCCATCTTCCACACTGAATAGACAATGTCAATTCTTGCCATTGTTTCAGAGAAATGGAGTAGCAGCAAAAACAGAAAGCTCTGTTCCTCCTCCACACTAACCATTACCATAAAAAATGTTTGCTGCACCTAACTGATATTGAATAAGTTTAATTTCAGCAGTGGTACAAGACCAACACAACCTAACATAGGAAAATGTTATTTCTTTTGTCATCTGAAACAGTACAACAGTTTTATCTCCCCATTAATTTTTAAAATTAGCAACAATCAGGAAAGGATTGTAACACAACTGAAAGGAGAAGTACAAAGAAGAGCCAGCTGAAAATAGATGAGTTTTGCTTAGCTGAACTGCCAATGAGTTACTCTTTTTTTCTAAGCCTTTCTATGGAGGAATATAATGAAAAACATCTGAACAGGAGTGAAGAATCACATTACAAGACCTTCAGTCTTGTGTACAATTGGATTCCCTTCTCAAAAATAAACACCAAAGGGGGAAAAAATCAATCAGGTGGTGTTGAAATAAATGAGGAACACTTCCAATTCTCAGACTTTCTTGCCTTTATCATACATAGTCAGTGTCCTTAAAATTTCCTTGCTCCTACACTCCCATTTACCACAATCTTTCCCAAAGCTCTGGCCCATAAAAAGAGGTTTGACTTGGTTTGACTTGAGTTGCTAGGTCAATGGCTGAAATGGCTGAAATCACTGAGGGCCAGATTGTCTTTAGCCCTGGAATGAGCACCCAGGATGGGGCATAAGGAGTCTCACTCCTCCATTTGTATGGGCCACACTAAGGACAAGGTCAATCGCTGTCCTTGCACAGAGGAGAACTAAGAGACTGTTCTCTCTGTGCACGATTTATCCCGTGTTATATAACATAAATTTTGCTGTTGCTATATGGCACCAGTATTTTCCAAGACAGTTTACTTTTGGAGGTCTTCTTAGAGATACTGCTACTACTAGGTTTCAGAGTAGCAGCCGTGTTAGTCTGTATTCGCAAAAAGAAAAGGAGTACTTGTGGCACCTTAGAGACTAACAAATTTATTAGAGCATAAGCTTTCGTGAGCTACAGCTCACTTCATCGGATGCAGTGAGCTGTAGCTCACGAAAGCTTATGCTGTAATAAATTTGTTAGTCTCTAAGGTGCCACAAGTACTCCTTTTCTTTTTGCTACTACTAATTACTCTTAGCTCTGTATTTAGTGGTTTCTATTAATCCACCTCAAAACATTTTAGGAAGGAAGGCGAGAATCATCCCCCTTTTAAGAGTAAGGTCTGTTGATATGTTGAATCTAGTGTGTACTGTAGAATGTTTTTCTCAGAAAAATCAACTGAGAAAAGAAATTCAGTTGACTTGTGGCTTGACTTAACAAAAAAGCTCAGTTTTTCCTCTCGTCTGGTTGGTCTTTTTTATTTCAGGTAGAAGGATACTTCCAGTTTAGAAGGGTAAAAGAACCCCAAAGATATGGAAAGTGAGCCCTTATCATTAAGAGTGTTAATTACCTATGCTACAGTTGTACTTACAATATGAGAGCAACCAAAGACAGGTTGTTCTTTGTTTCCAAACCAGATGCAGAGTAACAGAAGTGAGACCTCACAGCTAATCTAAATTCTAAATTCCGGCAGGCTGACAGCTGGTCCCTTTCTGCTGATTAAGAAACATTGAAAAACATTTTTTTTGGTGCTTCTTGTCTGCAAAAAGGCTTTTTGGCAGCTTACAAATGTAAACTCAAAAATCAACTCCCGCCACCCAGTGTTTTTAACACTGAATAAAGGGATGCTAAATCGAAGAAGGGAGGAGGAGTTTGTATAATACACTATAGGGGGCATAATCATAAATCATGTATTTATTAATGTATCATGAACAATGCCAGTGACAGCTGTAAAACATCCCAGTTTTCTTCATAACTCCACTGGACAGAAAGCTTAAAGATCTATTCAAATCCAGTCTTTGCTCATCAGACAAATGAAGTTTATTCACTTGCTGTCCCCTAGGGATCTGTTGGCAGAATTCTGAGCTGACACAGATCCAGACCCCTTTCTGTTCTACATCAGGAGGGAAATCTGTGTTTCTCTTTTAATATTCATAAGTGTGTTTTCCATCTCTTGGTGTTCCTCCATCTCTCACAGAGAGTTTTAAACGAAGAGATCACACATTCTAAAAAATAAAAAAGATTGAAAACTCTGGTTGCTCATCAGGCATCATATGACTTCAGACAATGCACTGCCTTTGATCCAAATGAACTCCAGTCACTCCAGAGGATATCAGTGTGCATCTAGGGTAGCATCAGGCTCAGCATTTTTGGAGGACCTTCAGGTGGACTGAAATAATTATTTACCTCCATAATTCTTTTACCCCTTAGAATGGAAGGAAGATTTGGCAACATCTGATGAAATATTGAGTCTCTGTCCCTGCAACATCATATTTCACATTACTGCCTCCTGATGTGCCACTTTGTGGAATATAGTTGAACCATACAATTCTGAGTATGGATAGATCATATATGTTGAAAGTGTGGCCATCAGCAAGGGATCCAGTATCTTTATATGTAGTATTTAAAGTATATTATGATTAATATAAATACCCGCATAATATCTGCTTGTCAACAAATAAAGCCAGATCTTTTTCACATTTTGGTTGTTCACTTTTCCCCTAAAATGGCACCAGGTGAAGACAGGTGCAGCCACACTCACAAAAGCTGGCAGTCCGTTTTTTCTGCACTAGCTGAATTTTTCACCAGAAATCTAAAATACCTCGGGCATTATATACTTGCTGACTCCTCTTCCCTTGTGAATTTTCTCAACTGTATGGAATAGAAGCCTGCCTTAAAAGTCTGTTTTCATAGATTCACAGATACTAAGGTCAGAAGGGACCATTCTGATCATCTAGTCCGAACTCCTGCACAACGCAGGCCACAGAATCTCACCCACCCACTCCTATGAAAAACCTCAGCTATGTCTGAGCTATTGAAGTCCTCAAATCGTGGTTTAAAGACTTCAAGAAGCAGAGAAGCCTCCATCAAGTGACCCGTGCCCCATGCTACAGAGGAAGGCAAAAAACCTCCAAGGCCTCTTCCAATCTGCCCTGGAGGAAAATTCCTTCCCGATCCCAAATATGGCAATCAGGTAAACCCTGAGCATATGGGCAAGATTCACCAGCCAGATACTACAGAAAAGTCTTTCCTGGGTAACTCAGATCCCATCCATCTAATATCCCATCTCAGGGGATTAGTCCTATTTACCCTGAATATTTAAAGATCAATTACTTACCAAAATCACATTATCCCATCATACCATCTCCTCCATAAACTTATCGAGTAGAATCTTCCATTGACCCAGACTCATGTAATGATTGGTTTGCAATGAATAAATCACTGAGGCATGGATTTCCTCTGTCCCTCCAAAAATCTTCAGCTTGACTTGCCTCATCACTGGCTCCCACCAGAAAAAAGGAGACACTCTCCAGTCAGAGGCAGGGGCAACCAAGTTATCACAGGCATCCCAGACTGCTCCCTTTCTTCCTTTTATTGTATGTTATGAAGACTTCTGTGTTTGAAGGCTTTTCTCTTGCTGCTGAACAGATCTAATGTTCTTTGACCCTTCAAATGTTTTTTTTTCCTGCAGAGTAGTCCAACCTCATGCTGAAGGATCAGGCAATCCCTAGCAAACCTGAAGTGGTATTAGCTTTAATTGACTCTCTTGACTCCATGTCTTCCATATATCCCCCAAAAGAGCAAACGGTTGAAAGCTCCATTGCCCCTAGCCTCCATAGCTTAGCTGACCATAGAGTGCTTAGAACAAGTTGGATTCTTCTTTAAAGGGAATTCGCTCCCCAGCTAAACCATTTGAGCTCCAGCCCAACATTAAAGAAAGATAGGACAAGCCATATATTACAGATAGATGAGAGCACAAAGTTCTCCCTAAACTTTTAGTTCTCCCTAATTTAGAAAAGTAATTTTGTTGTAAGTGGTTCAACTTACAAAAACTCTTCCTTTCCAGAGCCTGGTAACAATTTCAAATGTCATTTTGTCAAAATATGCTGTTTTGTCAAAGCCAACACTTTTTGTGGAGATGCATTGGTTTCAGTGAAGAATTTGCAAAAAGAAGCTCTCTCCAATCTTATCCAGGGCTCTTTTATCAGTTCTGAAAAAGAGAAAGAGAGGAATTGAAAACCTGATAAAAATGTTCAAGAGGTTTTGTTTTCATTCTAAAGCAAAACAAAAACAAATTATGAAATCGTGAAGGTTGTTGCAAAATGGAATTGTCAACCTCTGGACAGCTCTAATACTTAGCATATGTTTGAATTTCATTGACTTCAGAGAGATTTAAGCATGTGCTTATGCACCTATTCTGAATAAAGATGCTTCTTTTCTTAATTGGAGTCTTATTTAACTGTCTAAATATCAATTTTTACTCACTTTACGAACCCACATTTGATCATTTTGGATTGGTTTTTTATCTTTTTCAAACCAGGTTTCAACTTCAGGAGAAGTAACTAAAAGAAATATATTAAACTTAATTGGAAAAATCAAACCAGAGAATTCTAATCTTGTCACAGGGACCAAACTACACCATTTTCATCATGAAAAGCTAGCACTGATATGCCAATAATGGAAACATTTTAGCCCTATAAACAGGATCAGTCAGCATTTTATTATTTATTATATGGGAAAACTTGCAAAACATATACTTTTCACTTACCAAATATTCATCAAGTATAAATCAGTTCTCTCTTACAGTTCTATTATGGCAATGAATCTATAAAATAGATATGTAATATAGCGGCAAAGTCTAAGCAAGTTCTCTAAGTCTCTCTAAGTCTAGAGATAGAAGTCTTCTCCGTTGAATCATCCAATGTCAGGTGCTTGAACCTTGCATAAAGATACAGGGTAGTTACTGCTGTGCTAAGTGACAAGAGCATTTATTATTTTCCTTAAAATATAAGAACAGTTGTTGCCCCGCTCAGAAGCAGAAAGATCTAGGCACCAGGAGAGAGGAGGTTCTACTGGGAAAATTACATTAGGAACAGCCAATTTTAAGAAGAAAGTTAATGCTGAAATTTATGTTCTGTCATTGTTATTTGAGTTACAGATAAAGCCAAACCCCAGGGAGGGGTTAAGTTTGGACTTTATGCAGTCTGTGCATATTTGGTTCAAAGTAGAGTGGAAACTCCATCTGCTTATCACATGTAATAAAATATTTCCCCCCCCATAGGATTGCTTTGAGATTTAATGGTTTACACTCAAGGAAGTTTCTATCACTGGTGAATAAGCTGTTGGCAGCCAAGGCTCTGAAAATGCACTGTTGGCTGTAGTTTGTGCCTGGACCAAGTTTCCAGGGAAACAGCATCACATTGCCATGGGAGCTGTCCACCCTTACTTAAGTAGCCCTCAAGAAGCTTCTAGCCTTTCCCAGAACTATGTGCACAGCTGCATACCTTATTGGGACTTGCTTCTGAATGTGAAGTATGATTTACTCAGACTTCTCAGTATGGTTTAAACAGTGAGCAGCATCGTTTCTGGATTCTCTTAAAAAAATCAGTCCACTTATTTATGGGGAGATTTTAAAAGGCACATAGGGCAACTCCCATTTAAAGTCATTAGGAGTAAGCACTTAATTCCCATTTGTTCCTTTGAAAATCTCCCCCTTAGTGCTAAATATATAGTTAGGTGTATAATTTCAGACTCCTAATTTTGAAAATCTTGGCCTAAGTGACTTGACCATTGTTGCATAAAAATGAGGAGTTCTACTTTCCAATCCTGGGCCTATGGATTGGAACATAATATCCTTCCTCCTATGACAGGGTATTTTGAAGGAGCAGTCAATGAAAAAGATATGTCTTCTCCACTATTGAAAAGGTGAAAATAGCCCAAATACCAGCAAAATCTGGCTAACATACACTGACTAGAGTCTCCATTCTTGCAGATAATTACTCAAACAAACCCTATATGGTTGAGGCTCTACAGATTTTCAAAAGGAGCTGCTGACAAGAAAGCAAATGGATAGAAGCAGTCAAGATCAGTTTCTCTACTCAGAAGCAGGTCTTAGAAAATCTTCTGGGAATTTCACAGGGAAATTCTAGCATGATAACTCTGTTAATTTCGGTTCTGTTCCCAGTCCACAGTTCCTACACGGCTCAGAGAAGGAGATTCTATACAGTTGCTGCAAAGAGAGCCAATGGAAGCACAAGGTGTGGGATTGGAATCCCTGTGGATCATTAGCACCTTCCTCTGCGGGAACACTGTGATCAAGTCATGTGAGGACACATCATAGTAAGAATGTTTTCCATTCATAGAGTCCAAAAATATGAGTGTCCAAGACACAAAGAGGTAGGTAGAACATGCCCACTTATGGAAAATGTTTTTATTTAATTAATTTATTTATCTATTTATTATAAATCCTCCTTACTTTGAATGCTTTGGAGAAATTGTTCCTAAACAGTATAATCCTTCCATGCATATTTCACCCATTTTGCTGCTAAGGCCTATTTCAGTTTGGGATATACAGTGTTATTCACACAAGTGCCTTTCATGCTAATTTTTGAATTCTTATCTAAAAATAATGCCTTTATTCAGCTGTGCCAAATTCTCCTTGCCCACTTGCTTCAGGGCTAATACATTTTTTGACTGTCAAGTAGAGTATCATTAGTTTTCCCATTATCATCAATCATCTGGGTAAAGGGTGAGTGAGCAGATTTTGTGTCTGGGCTAGTAAATTTTCATTACATTTATGTAAGTCTGCTTTATAAGTCTGTCATCCCCTCCCCTAACCACTCTCTTCCCCCTCACCCCCCATCACACAGAAAGACGAGCAGTGCCTTCTCTTTCAGAGTATCCTCTTTAGCTTTCTGGGCTTTTTTCTTCTTCTCTCCATTGCATAGAGTATCACTATACAATGAAAAATACAAGCTAAGCAGCTGTTTTTCACATCAGTTACTCTGAAGAGCCACATTTCAGCTTACATTATATTTATGTCAAAACTGTGTGTATAAGGCTTGGGTACAATGTATGTTAAATAGATCTTAGATACTAGTTCTCCAAATGAGGGTCTTGTAAGTTGCAAACTACATGAAGAAGTTAATTCGTTGAGGAAGTCTTGGATTGATGCATGTCTCTTCCCATGACCAGCTCCCCAAAACAAACAATAGATTATTTTTAATTATGTTCTTTGGTGTTACAATTTTATGGTTAAACAGTTCCAATTTTAACTTTCCAACAAGATTTGAGAGAGAGAGAGAGAGAGAGGTGGAACTTTGAAATATATTTCTTGAATGAATATGAATAAGAGCAACAGTTACCAAATGGAATTATGTTTTAAACTACATTTTTATATCAGCTTTTGATACACTGTAATGCTCAAGTACCAAGTGTTAGCTGCTTCTTTAGATAACCCTGGAGTTTAGCATTTTACCCTTGGAGGACAAATTATCTTGTGCTCCTATGTTAGTGAATTGGATGTGGTAAAATTAGCAGTATTCATACAGGTCTGATTTTTAAAATACATTGAATTAGATCTATTAATTATTAACACCTTGATATTTGTTTTGAAGAGCGTCTGTTCAAAGAAAACAAAGCCACAGTGGTACCGAAGTTGAATAGTAAATGCTGCTGACCTTATGTGCAGTATCTGTGAAACTTTCTAAATATCTCATGTAGCAGTTTCCATTCCTACCCCTTTTTCTGTCATGGAAACAACCACATTCCCTATTATATAGAAAGCTATAATATTGTAGTGTGTGGCACAAATCACTTCAAGAGTGGAGTTAGAATCAACTTAGACATAATAATAGCAAAGTCTTAGAGAAATATTACTTCACCTCCGTTATAGAAGGTTACTGGAATGAATGCTTGCTGAGAAGCTTGATTGTATTTCCCTGAGTAAATACATGTTGCAGGATGTTTGGGGTTCTGCCTTGCTGTGGCAAAAGTTGCAAACATAAAATCCATGCATTTTTAGTACTAGCTCATATGTGAGATGAGGAGATGCTTCCCTTAAAACTTGTGAGTTATAAACTTCAATTTTCTTTCTTTCTTTCTTTCTTTCTTTCTTTCTTTCTTTCTTTCTTTCTTTCTTTCTTTCTTTCTTTCTTTCTTTCTTTCTTTCTTTCTCCAAGAGTATATGTGATTGTAAATAAATTAGAATAAGATACAGTATCCTGTATTTGTGACACCTCATTTTTCACCCAGTAAAGAGATAGCTCATTGCCTGAGTCCAAACTTTCCTCACAACTGACATCCTTTAGATGAGTATTTCACCAATTACATGATTAGGAAAATAAGTTATTTTCCCTCTTCACAGCCCTTATAAATAAAAAATAAGCAACGAAAAGCTCTAGAAAATGTTACTTACACCTAAAATATTTCTATCTTGTTCTGGGATTATTTCTCAACAGATATGTTTGTGGTGTCCTTTATTTTAGTTTGTTCCTCTTTTTAAAGCAATTCATTCTATGGTTGATCCCAGGACAAAGCTGAGAATTATGAGTGTTGAAACAGCTGCTCACAGGGAGAAAACACACCTTCGTTTTTGACTGTCATTCCACCAGAAGTCTTGAAAATCTTACTTCTGCACCCTGTCCTCCCCCTTCTATTCAGTGAAATGACAGCAACTGCTCCACCATTAGGATCAATATCCAGGCTATTATGTTGGCAAAAGAAGCAGCAAATCACATTTATGTGGATTGTCAGACTCATTATTATAAGCAGATGGCATCCCTTGCACTACAATGCAGCCGAGAAAAGACTGACATCATTTCAAATTAAAATCTATAATGCTAATACACATCTCTGAGTCTTTGTAAGGGCCTCAGTGCATTAATCTTCTGAATGATTTGCCAGTGTGTATGCTGCTTTAGGTGTTTTCACTTGAGTGGAACTAAAAGGAGGGCTTTTAACTGAGAATGGTTAACATTTATTCATACAGATTGATAGAAGTTAACATGCAATTTTCTTTACTAGTAGCTCCCTAATAGGAATCAATGGGACACTTTGAAGAGAAAATGCCTAGTTCAGAGGCCCAGCTAAATAAATGTGTCATCAGCAGAAAAAACAATCCCATGCCCCTTTGCTTTACACAAATTCATCACATTAAACTACTTAATTATAGCATAAAACCAAAAATCTTATTAAACATACATATATTAGAATAAGCCAATTCTACATACCTATTAAAGAATGAAACATTATCTTTAGAAATAAAACCCTAAAATCATTTCATAGCTGCTCCAGAATTTCACTTGTCAAACTGTGGGGGGTGAGGATGGGGAGAAAAAAGGATTTGACATTATCATGGAAACTAACAACTTTATACATTGTTTTAACAAAAAGAAAAATTGAGACTGTTTCGTAGTTATGCTAAACAAGAAAAAATTGTTCTAGGAAAGGTGTTTTCTAGATTTGCTTAATTGCAGCAATTAGCAGTGCTAATACTGTTTATCTTGGCATCAGTTCTAGAATTTCTAAAGCTAAATATTTTTGTTTGGACTTGGTGCAGTTGCTCTGGTGGAGAGAGGCTAACAGGGCTCAGAGACTGCTACCTCGAAGCACAGTCAACACACTGTCAACCTGTGGAACGCATTGCCAGGGGATGTTGTGAAGGTGAAAACTATAACTGGATTCATAAAAGAATTAGATATGTTCATGGTGAATAGGTGCATCACTGGCTATTAGCCAAGATGCTCAGGGATGCAACCCCATGCTCTGGGTGTCCCTAAGCCTCTGATGGTCTGTCTACACAGCAACTAGGCTTGCGGGGCTTGGGCTGTGGGGCTGTTTCATGGTTCTGTAGACTTCCAGGCTCAAGATGGAGTAGGACATACAAGCGGGGTTCCTCACTCCCTCCGGTACTCCATGTAGGATCAGGACACAATCTAGCCAACAGCTTTTAGTTCATTCATATTCTGACATGCTATCAAATGTTTTTGGGCTAGTCTCAAAAATGTGAATTAGCTATATGGTTTTACACACATCATTGATAGTGTTGACTTTCTAAGCCATTTTTTTTCTAAGCAACCCAGCATACCTGAAGATAGACTTGTGAGTGTGTGTTTTCTTTCATATATGCTTTTTTACTGACCAAAATACCCAACAAAAAGTACTATTTTTTATTCCTGATTGTATTGCAGAACAAATACAGCTATGGAAGAGGGAAATGGATTTTTTCTGCTTCAAGCATCATCATTGGATTATTAATAATTAAATTCCAGTTGCAGATAATTTATTATTGGTGATGACACAAGTCAGAAATACACAAGCCACCTGACTTTCAGATTCTAAACTGTGTTAACAGCACTAGGAAAACTAGTTTTAATTGTAAACTAAGCAAAATCGATACAGAAGAAACTGAAATAATACAACGTAAACCAGAGAATCACCTTTCGCTGTATGCTACACACTTTAATATTCTACTTTTCTAAATATTTTCTGCAAATATGGATTTATTTGTACTAAAATGAAGATGAAATAATAACCTGAAAAATTTAGTAACATATATATTTTCTGTTTGAAGAATTGTCTTGATATATATTTTGTGGGGCTTCAAAGTGAGATTAATCACACAGCTAACAAGAACTAAATTTTGTTTTTCAAATTTTAGCAAACAAATCATAATCAGATTAATTAATAGCTCCAGTGATAATTATCCAATTTTTATCTTTGTAAGTAACTGAAACATATGCAAAAGCTTTGAATTTGATATATGTGAATTGCTATTTTTCTACATATATTCTACAGTAATAATTGTCATTAGATTATTTTTAAAAAATCTACTTTCACATTGTAACAAACAGAGCAACATTTTTAATTAAAAGTGGGAAAACCAAGAGATTCTGTTTCTTATTGCTATGTTGAACATGGATCTTACTCTCATCTGAAACATATTCATGCTAAAACATATTTATGCTAAAAGTGAGATCCTGCATTGTAATCCACTTTCACATGCAGTCTATCTCTCTATTGCCCTCCAAGTCATTAACCCATATTTAAACATCAGTTCAGTGGATTTACACTAAATTAAATCCAGTCACCGATGTTGAAATTTAAGCCCCTGATTCTCCAATGTGCACAGCCCCGATGTAGGGTATGACTCATGTGATGCTCATGTACTGAGCTTTCTACTTTGCAAAATGTTTTCGTCCACACTTAAGGCCAGGTTTCTATTGCAGTAATTCCCACTGGAAATATTAGAATCTTTCATCCTTGTCCATTATGTATTGCTCATTCAGGAGCATAAATGAACATCAAACAAGCGATAAGATCTGACTTTTCTCTTTGCTGAGTTATGTTAATATAAGCAAGTGTATTAAAACAACTAAGTTAAAGTTTTCTGTGACTGATGATTTTTATCAACATTACCGGAGATTTTTTTCTATCTACATAATAAAACTTAATTTTCTGAAATGTGGTTAACATATTATATAGAAAAAATACTATGAGCAAATTCCTGCCCTTTATATTTGCAGCCATACAGATGGGGAGAATAATGATGCTAGCTCCTACAGTGAAGCACTAAACAATCCTAGCAGTGCAGGATGGGATGGCTCAGAGAAGCAGAGATTTATGGGGGAAACAACTAATGGGGCATAACTTACCCAGAAAGAAACAGCATGCTTCCTTCTCTAACATGTACTGCACATCCCAGCATAGGCACATGAGAGCCAGGGGTCAGGCTGGCAGATCATGCCCACTTCTGATTATTTGTGTTTAACCACACCCATTATGCAATATGAACTAGGATTCTATTTGGCAGTAGTGCTGAGCAAAAGTGCTGATGGAAGAAGGTCTCTGTGCTAGCTGTCCTTTTCCTTCCCCTCCCCCTACATCAGCACTACATAGGGCAAGATTTGGACCTAAGGAATTTAAAGGTAGGGGGAGATTTGAAAGATACAAATGGTATTTAGGTGTCTGACTCCCATTGAAAGCCAATGGGGTGCCTAAGTGCCACTTGTATCTCTGAAAATCTCCATTGTTTGAAACAAAATCACTGTAAAGCTGTCTATATCACTTGCTACAGGAGAAGGAAAGAGTAAAGAATTCCACAGGCACAGTTCACAAAATGTTTTTCAAAAATCCATATTCTGTAGTTCAGAGTGAAGGGTGTGAGCTGGACTTAGTTTGATATGGACTGGACTGGTTTTTGAGGTTCAGCATCTTTTCCTTTCATTAATTTTATCTTTCATCAATTGAAATATAATTAAGAGGGAGAAAATTTGGTCTGAACATTGGAGAAAATTTCCTGAGATTTATTAACCTGTGGAATAATTTTCCAAAGGGAAATTCTGTAAGTTCCATTAACTAGCACATTTAAAACAAAATTGGACAAAACACTAGTTAATTTATAATAAGGAACAATCCAGCATTTGCAAGGAGATGGACTAAAAATTTTAAAGGTATTTTCCATCTCTATGGTCTCAGGGCTTGATTTTATTCTCATTTTCCCGGGTGTAAATTAGTGAAATCACACCTGGAGTTACATGAGGGTATAGAATCATAGAATCATATGATATTAGGGTTGGAAGAGACCTCAGGAGGTCATCTAGTTCAATCCCCTGCTCAAAGCAGGACCAACACCAACTAAATCATCCCAGCCAAGGCTTGTCAAGCCAGGCCTTAAAAACCCCTAAGGATGGAGATTCCACCACCTCCCTAGGTAACCCATTCGAGTGCTTCACCACCCTCCTAGTGAAATAATTTGTCCTAATATCCAACCTACACCTCCACCACTGCAACTTGAGACAATTGCTCCTTGTTCTGCCATCTGCCAACATTAAGAACAACCTAGCTCCATCCTGTTTGGAACCCGCCTTCAGGTAATTGAAGGCTGCTATCAAATCCCCCCTCACTCTTCTCTTCTGCAGACTAAATAACTCCAGTTCCCTCAGCCTCTCCTTGTAAGTCATGTGCCCCAGTCCCCTAATAATTTTTGTTGTCCTTCACTGGACTCTCTCCAATTTGTCCACATCCCTTCTGTAGTGGGGGGGACCAAAACTGGTCGCAATACTCCAGGTGTGGCCCCACCAGTGCCGAATAGAGGGGAATAATCACTTCCCTCGATCTGCTGGCAATGCTCCTACGAATACAACCCAATATGCCATTGGCCTTCTTGGTAACAAGGACACACTGCTGACTCATATCCAGCTTCTTGTCCATTGTAGTCCCCTGGTCCTTTTCTGCAGAACTGCTGCTTAGCCAGTCGGTCCCCAGCCTGTAGTGGTGCATGGGATTCTTCCTTTCTAAGTGCAGGAATCTGCACTTGTCCTTGTTCAACCTCATCAGCTTTCTTTTGGCCCAATCCTCCAATTTGTCTAGGCCACTCTGGATCCTATCCCTCCCCTCCATCGTATCTACCTTTCCCCACATCTTAGTGTAATCTGCAAACTTGCTGAGGATGACGAACTTGCTGAGGGTACATGAGAAAAGATTCAGGCCCCATGATTCAATGAGTAACAAGACACTTGACTTGTGGGGTCTGTTTGACATACTAAGAAGAAATACTCTTCATGTGGAATTTCTAGGCTGATGAGATTACATCTTGTTTTATAGACTCAGAAAGTTTGTAGAATTTAGGTAAAACAGGTATTATTTTGAGGATAATAAAGCTTGTTTATATTCATTGTCTCTTAGTGCAATTGTTAGATCATTCCCAAGTCTTTAGTTTTCCACATCAACTCTATGTCTCACTATACTATTTCTTTCAATAGTTAAATAGAGCCCAATAATTCATTTTCCCCTATTAAACTTGAGTTCTTTCTATGACTAATCTCTCATCTATGATTCAAAAGACTGAATGAGGGTATAACATTTTTAACGATTAGTGAAGATCTCTGGAGAAACAGTGGCCAAAAAGCTAACTGTAAATTATAACAAGTCATAGGAATCCCTATATCCACTTCCTGCTTGTAATGCTTATGTAATGCTTATGTAATGCTTATGATAATCAAACATTTATTACTTTTCTTTCCAGGGTATAAGGAGTTCTATGAAGCCCACTAAATTGCAACTGTCTCATTCTAATAAGGGGTAAGTGATGGAAGCAGATGAGATTAAAACATGGATTGTAATTTTTGTACAAGTGTCTCTAATAGTAAAAAATGAAGGAATAGAAATACAGGAAATATATGCAAGTAGAATAGTTTGAAATTGATTTTTTTTTACATGTTTTGAAGAGGTACTAGGAACTTTTAAAAATCACAACACATGAGAACTTGTACTAGCTTGGAAGGAATAAAGAAAATATTTGGGGTGAGGATTTCTGAAAATTGACTTTGCCAGCTTTGAAATAAGAAATACCATGAATACCAGCTAACAATAAGAAATACCATGATTTTGTACAGCGTAGTTCATTTAAATGGAAAACAGTTATTTATAATGTTCACAAAAAGGAATTGCCTCACCATTCCACACATGATCACAGATGCATGCAAGTATATAGAGACATGCACAGAGGCATCCTGCAATCCAGGGGAAGGGCATTTTTCAGATGACTATTAGTTATTCTGTGATTCACTAGACAGCTTCTGTCGAGTATTGGAGCAAAATTGTAAGAGTTTTATTAGCTAAAATGATGAAGATGAGAATGATAGATGGGCTTTAAAGGTAACCATCTGCACTAACTTTCAAAGGTGTTGAACTGGCGATCTTTCCTCCACTTCCTCCTCTCTCATCTCTGATACAAATTTGCACAAATACAGAATCCCCAGTGAGTGGTAAACTGGGATCTGGACAAAGGTTTCTCTGCTAGGATGAGATGAGTGTGGTATAGAGTGAAAAGTTCAATATATGATGGATGAGCCAGTGAGAATGAAGGTCACTCTGTCAATGGTACACAAGAGAGGATTATGGGTGAGAATGGCTCCTAAAGAGTATTGGATAAATTGTTTACAAAACAACTATAAAAGAGGGATTTAAGAAACTATCTTCAATTTTGTCATTGTTGAATGATCACTGGAGAAAAGAAGATACAAAACAGACAAAAAAGGACAGGTGAAGGAACTCCCCAAAAGTACAGGGGATATTATACCTTGGAGAAATGAGGTATAGGACCCTATGGTCCTTTCAAATGGAGTAATGATTAGAACAAACAAAACAAAACACCAAAAAACAAAAAGGAAAAAGTATTTACCCAAAGCCTAAATTAAAGTAAATTAAAACATAAAATCACGCCAAAAAGAATTCTTTAATCAAAGTCCACAAGATACGTAAATCTATTGTACATTGAGTGAAAAGGGAGAAGAAAACATTTAAAATTGTAACTGTGCAAAACATGTGACTGTTTTGAGTAACAGACTATTTTAGCTTCTAAAGCCAAACAGTAACTATCCTACAAAAAAAGTCTCTAGACATATCAAATAAATTGACATCCAAAGGCCCAGATATTTCCAAATGTATTATTCACTGTAAATCTAACAATAACAAAAATAACACATGATCTTTGTAATGCATATTTGTTTTAATCTTAAAATAACATTCCCTGCCGTATCTAACCTATGTTTTCTTTCATATAAAAACAATTTGCAGGTGATTGAATTTTAGATTGGTTACAATTGGAATAGAGAAGAAATGACATTTAATAATATACATTTTAGTTATTGTTCAGCATTATTCTAAAATATTTCCTATAAAACATTATATTTCAGATAGAAACATACCTTTAAAAAGTTTAAGTATGTAACTTATCCTATAATTTTCAATAGAAAAGAAAACAGATTTGAATACACTCATCTGTGGATACACTCATCTCCTTGCCTCAAGATGTACTGAAACAGGCACACAAACAAATCCATACACCCACACAGCATCAGAGAGTACCAGATTTGATAGGTTGGATCCAGGGTGTTATGCCATATCAAAGTAGTGTATAGGAAGATTTATTTTAATTGAATTATGATCAGTGGTGTCAGGGCTTTTCTGATGTGCCGTTTCTTAACAGAGGTGCCCTTCATTTAGCCAAACATACAGTTTTGCCAAATCTGTAAACCCAAATTGCTTTTTCAGAAGGTAGACCCTTCCTGTTGAATGAAGTATGCACAGTGAGGCTTATAAATATTCACAAAGGAAAAGTATGGAAGGTAAAAATATCCTTTACCTTTTGGAAAAAGGACAATTAGTTTTAAAAAAATGCCAGCCATGGGGACATCTAATAATCTTCTGGAAGGAAAAATAAAACTGACTTTTCCCAGTATTGCTATTAATAATATAACTGATTCATTTTATATTAATTAAATTGTGTTTCTTCTTTTCTATATATTTTTCAGTTAGCAGCCAAGTATATTGTACTTTATAGCAAGAACTGGACTTCACCCAAATTGGAAGTGAAATTGCTTCAGAAAGGTATTGGCGGTAACTTTATAACAGAGTGTCTTGTAACGAAGGAAAAAATATTTAATAAGAGATCTCACTGTAAAACAATATTTTTTGGTAAACTGGGTAGCATGATAACAATGATTGAAATTCACCACGGTGCACTGGGCTGGTACAAGACTCTCCATCAGTTAAGCCTCTTACTGAATCTGAGTGAAGGAGGCATCAGTGTAATGGCCACATGGAGGCTTCTGCAATTCCATTCCACTGCACAGGTCTCTGCATAGGTCCTGTGTGGAAAAAGGTGTTGATGAAAGAGGGCTGGGACAAAAAAAGGAGAAGAGCTATGGGAGCATATTTACATGGATCTGGTATACTTTCCAAACTGCTGAAGTGACACAGAGGATTAACCCTGCTGCACTTCACCAACATAAAATCCAGTTAATCTGGATTTTATGCAAGTTGAGTGAGTTTCTCTCCTTAAGAGGCAAGGTTGTATATGTGATGCCTGCCATCTAGGCTGACACACCAGCATTGAATCAAGGACCTCTAAAGCTAAAAGTATGAGCTGCTACATCTTGAGCCAAAGAGTCTTCATAATTGTGGACAGCAACAACTCACATTTTCTGTGGATAGGCACAGAGGGGTACCTGTAATCCACACTCATGGGTTGGTTACATGTACATACACTATTCATTGCAAATGTTCAGTTTTTAGGATAGATGCTGCCTATATGTGAGGCATCTTCTTTAATACTCTTTCTGAAGAATTCTTGCCCTTTAATTCAAAACATCTTTTAAAAACTCTATTGTAGTTTCTTATGTCAGCAGGTGTCGTTGTTATGAAGGGCCCTAAGCTAATACTGATTCTATAGTTTGGTGATCCAGGCACTCGTCTGGAAGGTTAAACATCCCCATTCAAGTCCCTGATTTGACTCATTAAAGACTCACAATAACCCACCACAGTATCTCATCCTTCTTTTGTGTGTTCAAACCTTTTATTCGTAAGGCATTCTTAAAATGTATACATTTTTACAATCGATTTCATATTTATTGTTGGACAGTGCCTTCACAGATGTCAGAGGATTCTCTTTCAAATAATGTTAAGATTTAACAGTTCTTATTCACCCTGGTGAGTGCTTATTGATTTTTATCAGTTGCACTAATGATAGTAGTATTTATTATTATGTGCTTGAAACATTATCATTGCCATTAGACCTGTGGAAAATGTTCACCATTTAACAACCTGAAACCATTTAAAACAAAACCATTTAAAACCTGACTTTTGGGGATTTTGTTACAAATTATAAATTCAACCCAGTTTTGCTAAAACATTTATAGTTGTGTGTGTGTTGTGTGTGTGCTCCATATTTTTATTGAACCTGGTGAATAATGGTTTCACATAAAACTGGAATTTTTTTCATTGTGCCTGATTTCATTGAGAAACCTAGTTAACGTTGGTGGGTTTTATTCCATTTTACTTTGAGACTTTCATTTTTAACCCCAAAACCCATAGCGAAACTCAAGATGTGAAGCCACATATATCAAAATTTGATTAAAATAAGAGGTTCCCACAGGTCCATGAAAATGAAAACTCTGAGTTTCTTCACTGCTTGAATTATGTATAAAGTAAATCAAACTAATTTCAGACATCTCTCATTACTTCTTTGAGGACATAAGAGAAGAGATTCTTGTCAACAAACAGAATTTTTGAGGCTCCATGTACTAAAAACTCAGCTGGAGTTAACATTAAGCATAGAAAAAATAAATCTAGTTTGCTCCACAATGTCTGAGGCATGTGAACATACTGGGCATGTCTAAACTACCAGTGGAAGCAATCCTCTCAGCCTGAGTTGACAGGTTAACAGTGATTTGAAGTTGCAGCTTAGGCTGGAGGTTGGACTTGGAAGACAAGAGGGGGGGAAAGGCTTCAGATCCCAGCTTCAGTGTCACTTAATGAGGGTAACCTAAGTATCTATTTTGTTTGAGAGAGAGAGACATATTCATGAGCTATATACCATATACTACTCCTTCTCTGTTCTTTTTCAGTTTTTAGTAAGTGTCCTTATTTGTTCCTGATGAGAGTGTTTGTTGGCATCTGCCATTTACCACTGATAAGCCGTGGCATTTTGTAGATGGTTCCTTGTTCACCACGAACAGCTGCATCCTCTGCTTGTGTTGCCAGATTATCAATATAATGCTGTTCATCCACTCTCACAAGGCGTTTGACCTCCTGGAGTGCCTTGCTCCTGCTTATGGTATTTGTCTTTTAGCTTCTGGGATTTTGTGTCTAAAACTCTTTTTCTTTAGGGCTCGTCTAGTTTCTATGGTGTTCCATGTGCTGGAACTCCTTCCTTCTCTTCTGCCTGTAGCCTAGACAGGCCTCACTGCTCTGTATATAAATTGCTGTTACTTTGTCCCTCTTCTTGTTGATCTCCTCATCTGCATTCCCCTTCTCTTCACCAAGGTCTGCAAGTGCTTGAAACCTGTTCTTTAACTGCAGAATGAAGGCTTTCTATATTTTAAGGGACTTTAACTTGTCAATATCATAATGTCTATGTCCCTTGTTTGGTCAACCCACACTTCTCAGTTTTAGCTTGATGACGGCTGTCACAAGATGGTGGTCACTGCCAGTATCTGCACCCTTTCTCATTTTCACATCTGTCAGTGAGTGTCACCATTTGCCATTGATCATGATATGGTCAATCTCATTCTTATCTCTGTCACCTACTAACAACCAAAAAAGAACAAGAAATGTGCTGGACAGAGCATTTCAAAGAATTGCTGAACAGGGAGCCACCTAAAGAGGAAGTAAAGAGGAAACAAGCAGGAGGCAGAAGAAGATCTTGATATCAACACAGACACCCCAACAAAGGAAGAGATAATTCTATCCATCAAATCCTTAAAAAATGGGAAAGCTCCTGGCTCCAGGCCCCTCTGTTTACATCAGTCTGGGAAAGGGAAAAAATGCCAGATGAGTGGACCAATGGGGTTATAGTGAAGATACCAAAGAAAGGAACTTTCAGTGATTATACAAACTGGCATGGTATCACACTTTTATCTGTGCCAAGCAAAGTATTGTGTAAGATCATAGTCCAGCCTATGTCAGAGGCAGTTGATAGCATTCTTAGAAAAGAGTAAGCTGGTTTTCAGAAAGGGCATGGATGCACAGACCAGATCTTCACTCTACGAAACACAATAGAACAGTGCTTAGAATGGCAATGACAACTCTACCTAAATTTCATAGACTTTGAGAAAGCTTTGGATAGCATTCACAGGACCAGCCTATGGCGCATTCTGCGGGCATATGGAATTCCTTTCCATATAATCAAATTCATCAAAAGTTTCTATTTCAACTTTACATGCAGTGTTGATCACAGTCAAAACAGGAACTACATCAGGATGTGTCATGTCTGCAATCCTGTTCAATATTGCCATTGACTGGGTAATGCTACGTACAACGGAAGACATTCCAAGAGGCATTAAATGAACACTCTTCTCATCCCTTGAAGACCTGGACTTCACAGATGATGTCGCTCTCCTATCACACACCCAACACCATATACAAGAAAAAACAATTTGACTCAACGCATTCAGCCAGCAAATTGGACTGAAAATCAACCGCAATAAGACAGATATTGTGACTTTTAATATTGCCTCACCATCACCAGTATGGACAGAGGATTAAGTTCTCACCAATGTAGAAACATTCACATACTTGGGCAGCACCATGAGTCAGGATGATGGAACAAATCAATAAAGCCAGGAACACATTCAGGAATTTAAATACAGTCTGGAAATCATCAAAATACAACACCAAAACCAAACTCAAGATTTACCAGAGCTGTGTACTCTCAACAGTATAGTGCAGAAAGCTGGGAAATGAGAAAGTATGACATGTCCAAACTGTCATCATTCCATACAACCTGTCTCAGAAAAATCCTCCATATCTTTTGGCCCAGAGCAATCTCAAACCAAGATCTATTGATATAGTGCAGCCAAGAGAATCTGAGCACCATCATTGCCAGGAGGCATTGGAGATGGTTCGGTCATGTGCTTTGGTTGGAAACTGATTCTATCACCAGAATAGCAAAAAGATGGACAACTGAAGGCAAGCGAAAATAAGGCCACCCAAAAACAACATGAAGAAGAGCTGTGAAAGTGGAGCTGAAGAACCTGGGGCACAGTTTGGGAACCATTGAAAGACTTGCCAGAAACAGACAGGAGTTGAGGAGCTTTGTCACTGTCCTGAACACCAAAGGCATAGTAGGAACTTGATGATGATGATATGACTCCTTCTATAAGTGGATTCAAAAAGTTAAAGAAGCCCACTTAAAATTGTTCCTCCTGGAATGCTCACCATGCAAGCCTCCTCGGACACTGAAGCTTGTGTGTGGCTAATTATCAAGTGCTTCTGTCCAAATACAATTATTTGATTTGGGACAAACTGTCTCAGTTTGTGGACAGACTACTTCAAGGACAGCAAGAGGAGCTGAAGTCTGTCAAGTTCAAAGTACAGCTTTAGCTTGCACATTCGTACCATCTGTGCTAGATGTCTTCAACATAGCAGTGCTTATTATGACTACATCAGTGGCTATCAGAAGATTTTTCTGTCTCCAATCTTCAGGGATTCCCAGGGAGATACAAACAGGAATTGAGGCCCTTCCTTTTCAGGATAATGAACTTTATAATTCAAAGATGGATCAGGCCCTCCATTTCTTTCATACCTTTTAAGACAAGAAGGGACCATTGTGATCTTCTGGCCTGACCTCCTGCATAGGACTTCCCTGAATTAATTTATGTTTCAGCTAGAACTTATTTTAAGAAAAATATCCAATCTTGATTTTACAGTTTCCAATGATTGAGAATCCACCACAACCCTTGGTAAATTGTTTCAATTGATAATTTCCCTCACAGATAAAAATTTGCACCATATTCACAGTCTGAATTTTGCCTAGCTTCAGCTTCCAGCTATTGGATCTCATTATGCTTTTGTCTGCTACACCGAAGAACCCTCTATTATCAAATTTCTGGTTCTTAAAAGAACTTGAGGGTGACTGCATTCTCTGGGTCTCTGTGTTCCAGCCCCAAGAAAGAAGCAAGAGAGATGACAGATATCCTTCAAGCAGTGTCCTTCTATTGAGGACTATTATTAGCCGCAAATTACTTTGGAAATCCTGAGGAAGAAGCAGAGATTCCAGTGACAACAAACCTCTGCCTCTTCCTCTACTTCTGTTCTGTGCCTTGTATCAAGCAGCAAGTTTGAAACAGTGTCAAGAGCCTGGCAGAACCTCCATATGTTCTCTTTGCTTCTATATTTCTCTTTTGGAAACCACTTCCTTTATTTTTGGGAAGCATGTTCTCAGATCATCCCATACCAGTGGGTCCTGGAAATCTTAAACAAGGGTTAATCTATCCAGTTCTAGTTTCCTCCTATTCCTTATCCCTCTTCACTATCCTTTTTCAGGGACTCTCTTAAAACAAGAACTGGATTCCCTTCAACAACTAGAAGCAGTGGATCAGGTGACCTTAGAGTTCAGGGACATGTATTTTTATTCCCATTATTTTCACATCCTAAAGAAGAAAGGGGATTATCATCTCATTCTGAACCTTTTACATCTCAACAAATTCATCCATCAATTCAATTTCAGAATGATGACTCCAGAGGAAATACTTCAGATTCCCAGTAGGAACATCTCACAACCAGTTCAAGGTCCTGCCCTTTCGTCTTTCCACAGCACTGAGAGTATTCACCAAGTATTTTGCAATTATAGCAGCTCATCTAAGGAAATAAGGAATCCAGGGCTACCCATACCTCCATGACTGGCTAAATTCAGGAAGATTGCTCCAACAAGTGACAAAATGGATCCAAATAACTTTAAAGTTCTTTGCCTCCCTGGACCTCAAAGACAACAAAGAAAAATCCATACTGACTCTCATTCATAGCATAGAGCTAATAAAGGAAATGTTAGATTCCAACTCAGTGAAAGCTTCCCTTCTACAGAAAGATTCCAAATAATATGAGGTCTCATTAACCAACTTCAAACTCATCCAACAACAGCAGATACCACACGAACATGTTGGTCATGGTACTGCATGAAGTCCTCTCCTCTTTAAAGCTATGGAAATACTCTCTTCAGGTGTGTATCAAAGAAACTGTCTGCACCTCTGCCTGCCAAAATACTGTTTGCAGACACCTCCACTAAAAGAGGAGAGGGTCATATAGATCACTTTCATATTCAGGACACATGGTTTCCTCAGGAAGCTCATCTGCACATAAACATCCTGGAACTCATAGCCCTCCACCTGGCATGCAAAGCAATCTTACTGCTATTCCAGGCATCACAAAGCAGATGCTGACAGATAATACCATAGCTATGCATTATGTCAACAGATAGGGAGAAACAGCGTAACATGCAGGAGTGGGTTTTGTTGGAGATTAGACTGTGTGTCAGCTTCACGCCACATCAGTCTGTCTTCTCACCAGCAAACTCCTTGAGACTCTACCAGTCTTAACTTTGCCTATCAGGTAACAATCAGTGAACTCCAGTCCCCAAGCTCCTCAGAGAGGTGTCTCTGCATTGCACAGCCCCTTTCACAGAGGATATTAAATTGGTTGCCCCTTTAAAGAGTCAATATACTGCAACCCATTAAATTAACTGGTGTTTGACAAACAGTTATTTCAATCACAGCATTGAATTGGTGTATAGTAAACGTAAAACAACTTTATTAAACAAAAAGTTATAGGGTTAAGCGATAAAAATATAAGGAGTAAAGATAGACGGGTTACAAACAAACCAAAGTAAAAATATGCTTTCTAATGGCTAAGACCTAACTTAACAAACTACAGTCTTTCTTCAAGGTAGTTTCCTCATCAGTCTTATCCAGGATTCCCAGAGAGTCCCAGGCTCTGTTTTTTCTTTTCTCCCCAGGTGAAGGAAAATTCAAAGTCTTTCTGGGTGTCCTCATATCTCAAAGTCTGCCTTTGTTTCAAGGGTCAAACTGATCCACTGGGCTTCAGTTTCCTATCTCTGGGGGGCCACCTCCCTCTTCATAAGGTGTCCCCTGGTGTGTTTCTATATCATACTTCTTGCTGCAGTTTTACAATGTAGATGTCACTGTAGTAATTTCTGATGCCAATTGACTAGAAGTTGTCCTTTCTTTTTATGACCCTGACAGGCCAACTGCCTGACAAACTTTTGAGCCTTGATGGTTCTGTTCACCACATATATAAATTGTCAATCTTCTTCATTTATATTTAAGACCCAGGCATACCTGTTTTCTGCTTTGTTCAAATGCAGACTTTAAAACATAATATCAGAGGACATCCATAAGTCCACATACAGCATGGGCACATACATTTCACAATCATATTATTGACCAATGTGTTATTAGTTTTCAAATGATACAGCATAAGGAATATTTTGTACAAATATCATTACAGTAGCATGTAGGCTGTGACTACAGGGGTGCCTAGGGTCACAATCAGGTCTTCAACACTGTCCAAGGAGGCCAGTTGGCTATGGACTAGGTGCATTCCAAATCAAATCATACAACTGGCTTCACATTTTCCTGGTCTTCGGAACACCTTGGCAGACCAAATGCTGCGGGAAGTTCTCAGACAACCATGAATTCTCTGTCAAAAACTCAGTCTTACACAACAGGAACTAAGGACAATCATAAACCTGACCACCTTCTGTAGATTAATAAAGTTTAGGGCCTGAAGGGATCACCACATCATGATTCTATTCTGACCTTCTGTATACCACAGGCCACCAACATCATCCAGCACCCACACACAAAACTCAACAACCAAAATTAGACCAATATTAAGTGAGATATATCCAGATATTGCTGGCAAATCACCTGCACCCACATGATCCAGAGGAAGAGGGAAAAAAACCCAAGATCACTGCCAACCTGACCTGAAGAAAAATTTCTTCCTAATCCCACATGTGGTGATCAGTTAGACCCTGAGCATGTGAGCAAGAACCAGCCAGCCAAGCACCTGACAGAAAGAATTTTCAGTGCTGTCTCAGAGCCCTGGCCCACTGCCC
Organism: Dermochelys coriacea; assembly: GCF_009764565.3. NCBI lineage: Eukaryota > Metazoa > Chordata > Testudines > Dermochelyidae > Dermochelys > Dermochelys coriacea. Next base: position 152,151,101 of record NC_050069.1, on the reverse strand, counting down.
CTCATCCAGTCCCATCTACAGCCATAGCCAACTCTGATGATTCAGAGGAAGGAGACCAAATGTTCCCCATCCGCAAAAATCATGTTGGAGGTGTGTGTGTGTCAAAATTCCTTCATGACCTCTGCAGGTGGCTGGCTGAAGCCCTGAAGTTTTTTCAAACATCAGGCATAAACCAGAAGTGAGTCCGAAGCCTGTTGAAGCCTGGGCCCTTCCATCACAAGCAACCCCGCCATACAATTGCACTCAAATTTTTCCAGCTCTGTCTTTAAACTCACTTAGCTGTTTGCCCCCACAACACTTATTGGGAGGCTGTTCCAGAACCTCCCTTCTCTAATGATTAGAAACCCTCTTCTAATTTCCAGCCAAAATTTATTCATGGCCAGTTTATGCCTAGGCCATCCATTCTGCTGATCATCCTAGTAGCCCTTCTCTGTACCTGACCCAGTTTAAATTCATCTTTCTTGAATATACGAGATCTCAATTGTACAATTTCCGCCCAGGTCAGGTTGAGAGTGACCTTGTCTTTGTTTTTGTTTTGTGGGGGTTATTTTGGCCTTCCTTTGCAGCATGTGGGTGCGGGTCACTTGCCAGGATTCCAAATAAGGTCTTATCAGTGCCTTGTGCAATGGCATTAATACTTCTTTATCTCTACTGAAAATTCCTCACCGAACACATCAAGATTTTAAATCAAGACTGGATTTTTTTTTCTAAAAGACATGCTCTAGGAATTTTGGGGGGAATATTCTACATTCTGTGTTATATAGAAGTTCAGACTAGATGAACACTGTGGTTCTTTCTGGCCTTGGACTCTATGAATTCTAGGATCATGTTTGCCTTTTTCACAGTCAAATCACATTGGTGGCTCATTGTCATTCTGTGATCAAACAAAATACTCAGGTCTCTCTCCTCCTCTATCACTTCCTACTGTTGAACCCCTACATTGAGCAGAATTTATTATTAGACCTGCATGACCTTGCACTTTGTACTATTGAATTTAATCCCATTTCTGTAACTCTAGGTCATCCAGATCTTCCTATATAATATTCAGGTATTGACAATGTCTCCCAATGTTGTATCATCAGCAAATTTCACTAGCACACTCCTACTTCTTTGCCAAACTCCTTAATAAAAATATTGAATAAGAGTGGTCCCCAAACTGTTCCTCGAGGAACCACACTAGTAACCTCCCTTCAGTCCAATAGTTCACCTTTCAGCACAACCCGTTGTCTTCTCCCCTTTAACCAGTTCCTTATGCATCTTAAAATTCTTGTACTTATCCCCATCTTCTCTAATTTAACTAATAATTTCTCATGTGATACCATGTCAAATATATTCCTAAAGTCCAAGTATATTAAATCTAATGAATTTACCTTATCCAAAAAATCAGTGATTTTCTTAGAGATGGAAATCTGGTTAATGTGGCATGATCTACCTTTGGTAAACTCATTTTGCATTACATCCTCTTTTCCATATACCTCCATTAATTTGATTATTGTTTCCTTCACAATTTGTTCTAAAGCCTTGCATATTACTGTGGTCAGATTAAAATGTCTGTCATCGCCTAGCTTACTTCTTTCCCTTTTTTAAATATAGGTATGACATTAGCTATTTTCCATTCATATAGTACTACCCCTGAATAGACAGACTTATTAAAAAATCCTTGCTACCAGACTAGCAATATCATATGCCAGTTCTTTCAGTACTCTGGGATAGAAATTTCTGATACTCCTGATGTAAGCACATTAAGATCTTCAAGTTTCTCCCTCAGCTTAGAAGTGGTAATTTCCATTTCTAGGCATTCATTTCCATCAGCTGTCCTGTCGTCATGCTCATGTTCCATATTATCACTCTTATTGAAAAGCGAGTTAAAGTATTCATTTAGTTTTTAGGCCATACCTAGATTATTTTTTATCTCCTTCCCATCCTTATTGGGTAGCAGACCAACCTCGTCCTTCCTTATTCTCTTTTATTTATATAACTGAAAACCCTCTTGTTATTTATTTTAATTTCCTTGGCAAGAGCTAATTCAGCTTGGCATTCAGCAATTTTCACTTTATTCCTACATTTTCTAGCCTCCAAAATGTAGCTTTCTTTGTTAATCAATCCCTTTTTCCATTGGTAATAGGTGCACAATTTTCTTCTAATAACCTTTTTGAGATGGTTATTCATCCAGCTGGGTCTGGAGTCTTTCCCTGCAAGTTTTTTCTCCTTGCTTGGGATGCAAATTTCTGATAGTTTTTGTATAGTTGATTTAAAGAAATTCCAAGCCACCTCCAAATTTAAGTCTTTGAGCTCTTTAGTCCAGTTGACTTCTTTAACAAATTCCCTTAATTTCCCAAAGTCTGCCTTTTTGAAATAAAAATCCATAGCTGATGACTGTTTTTGATTATCTTTCCATTTAATTTTAACTGAATCTAGTCATGATCACTAATTTCAATGTTATTTCCTAAGACCAGCTCCTGTTGGAGCATCTTGTTGGGTCAGTGACAACTGTTGTCTATCACACGCAGGAATAACCTACGGGCATTAATAGCACGGTGTCTCCAATCTATATCTGGTAAGTTAAAACCCATTGATTTTTATCTGGGAAGTTATAGACTTCCCTATTTTATCTCTTTCTGTAAAAATATTAAAGAGATCACTATTCATATCCGAGGCAGACTCTCGGGATCTGTAGCAGACCCCTAACACTGTCCCAGTAGAGTCTCTTTGCTATACTTCCCCAAAGCAATTGTGACCCAAACAGATTCTGGTTTGTCCATACTACCACTTATTTCTTTATGGTTTACCGATTCAATGATATACAATGCAACCCCAGCACCTTTACCTTTATTCCTATGTCTTCTAAATAGCACACATCCTTCAATACTTGCATTCCAGACATGACTGCTATTCCACCATATTTCTGAAATCTCTATAACACCTGATTTGATATCCTGATCCAGTAATTTCAGTTTCTCCATTTCATTGCTTAGATTCCTTGCATTCATGTACAATTATTTCAGATATTTCCCTCTCAGCTCTAAATGCAAGGCAAATTTATTTGACCTAGACTAACATAAATACACAGCAACATGTATTGATGATAGATAGATAGATAGATAGATAGATAGATAGATAGATAGATAGATAGAAGAGATGATTGGAAAACAATTGCCAAATAATTTTCCTTGATATTTTGTGTTTCATCCAAATTAAAATGTTTTGTGGAGACATTCTGATTTTGACAACATTTCCACTGAAGATAATTCAGAACAAAGAGCTGTTGATTTTTCCATATTATGTTGTTCTGACTTTGTGCTGGAAAATTTATTTCAGTGTAGTGTGCCAGTCACTTTTGTCATGTTACACTGTGTGTTCTTGCTTCCGATTGGTTTACCTACATAAACTCACAGTGTGACCTGCTGCGGCCTGCAGTGTTCACTTTGTTTATGTGTGTGAAGCTGCAGTATCACTCATATAGTATCTTATCTGGTACTTATCTCTGGTAAAAGAAACAGGCTGAAAAGTGAGACAGGACAGGATTCTCCCAGCAAATTAGTAGACTCATAGACTCATAGATATTAAGGTCAGAAGGGACCATTAGGATCATCTAGTCTGACCTCCTACACAATGCAGGCCACAGAATCTCACCCACCCACTCCTGCAATAAACCTCTCACCTATGTCTGAGCTATTGAAGTCCTCAAATCATGGTTTAAAGACTTCAAGGTCCAGAGAATCCTCCAGCAAGTGACCTGTGCCCCATGCTGCAGAGGAAGGCGAAAAACCCTCAGGGCCTCTTCCAATCTGCCCTGGAGGAAAATTCCTTCCCGACCCCAAATATGGCGATCAGCTGAACCCTGAGCATGTGGGCAAGATTCACCAGCCAGATACCCAGGAAAGAATTCTCTGTAGTAACTCAGATCCCACCCCATCTAACATCCCATTGCAGGCCATTGGGTCTATTTACCATGAAAAGTTAAAGATCAATTAATTGCCAAAATCATGTTATCCCATCATACCATCTCCTTCATAATCTTATTGAGTTTAATCTTGAAGCCAGATAGGTTTTTTGCCCCCACTGCTTCCCTTGGAAGGCTGCTCCAGAACTTCACTCCTCTGATGGTTAGAAACCTTCATCTAATTTCAGTTCTAAACTTCCCGATTCAAGTCTAAAGTACCTGTCTCACCCTCCTAGATCTGCTGCTGCTTGCCACTGCAGTGTGAGGTAGCAATCATTCATTATTTCACCTTTTGAAGCCGGACTGCCCCCTCATTTTGATCACTATTTTGCAAGATGAAAAGAGGGTCTTTCAAGCAGAAGTCAGCTGAGAAAAAAAAATCTGATGCTGCTACTTGTATAAGCAGAAAAGAACTTGAGCTAGCTCTCCCAGACCCCACATCATAGAACCGTGTCAGTGGCAGTAGCAGACCCCAGCATGAGGCAGCTCTGAAGTAGCATTCTTCTATGGAGCAAAGAAAGGCCTGGTCTCAGGGTCTGGGCTTGCTAAATGGAGAAGCTGTTGCACAAGTTCTGGAGCACAAAATCCAGGAAGTCAAGGGAGAAGATTCCAAACCAGAACCCACCATGACAAGGAGGAGGTGGCAGAATCCACTTTGCCTGATGCTGATATCTCTGGAGAAGATTCCTGAAGGACACAATTGACCAGGCAGGATGTAAGAAATGGTGTGAATATGGAGGAGAAATTTAGCATTGCAGGTCCAGTTACTTGAGAACCACATGAGGTAAAATGTTTGATCCAGATGCTGGCCCCTAGCAATCTTCTGTACAGAGACCATCAGTTCCCCCTAAAACTTTGCTCGACCATTACTTCAGATCTGGAAATGATATGGTTGTTAGTCTCAGATCCTTGGTGGGGGGAAAGGTCACTGCCTTCATCTCTGCCATACGTGGATAGGAACACTAGGGGCAAAGGCAGTGTTCTCCCAAGGCATGTCTCAGCATCAACCGTTACCAGCTACATTCGCCCAACACACTCCTGGACATTCAGACTTATGTATGCCTTTCCACTGACTGCCATGATACTGAAGGTTCTGAGGAAACTGGAGTAATTATGGGCATGTCTGGTATTTGGACTGATAAACCTCTAAGCACCCTCCTCCCCCGTCATCACCTTACCAGACCTACCTGACATAGTCTTACAGAACAGCAGTCGGAGCCTACATCTTGACCCAGCTTTGTTACATCTGACAGTCTAGATGCTGACTGGATGACATCCACTGAAAGAAGCTGTTTGGCTGAAGTTTAGAACATTCTGCTAGAAAGCAGAAAAGCTGCAACCAGACTGACTTAAAAAGCTAAATGGAAGAGGACTTCTATTTGGACATCTCAGCATCATCTGTCTCCCTTGACATAGGGTAGGGAAAATTCAGGACCTTATGATGCTTCCTTCCTTTAAAATGTTTCATAAAGAAAGCAGCACTCTCAGGCCTCATCCCAAATTCTTCCCCATAGTTGTTTCAGAATTCCATGTGAACCAAGTCATTTATTTCTCTCCCAGTTTCCTCGCCAAACTTCACTGAACCTGGGGGAAAGCTAAACTTGAGATACTTGCTGTAGTTACAGTACTGTTTTTTTTTAATTGACAGGACAAAACCATTCATAAACACCCTAGACTGTTTCTAGCCTTTGCTGATAGGGTTAAGGTTCAGGCAACTTCTTCTCAGAGATTATCTAAGTGAGTCTTCAACTACATAAGGATATGTTATGATGTAACGATGTTAGATCCACTTAACCACATTAAAGCTCATTTCACTACAACTCACATAGCCTCTGCTGTGTGTCTGAAAAATGTCCCTGTTTCTAAATTCTGTAGGGCAGTTATGTGGAGCTTGGTCCACACATTCACAAACCACTATTATTTGGGAGAGATTTCCAGATCAGATGACCACTTTAGTAGTGCTATTCTGCAGACACTGTTTAAATAGGACTCCTGCTAGCCACCTCCATGCAAACAGATAATGTGACCAAGAGTGGAATCCATGTGGAGAATCACTTGAAGAAGAAGAAAAGGTTACTTATTCTACAGAAACTGTGGTTCTTTTAGATGTGTTATCCATATGGGTTCCTTGGCCCATCCTCCTTCCCTACTACTTTGGATCCTATCCCTCTAGGATTCCAAACTGGTAAAGAAACTGAGGTATGGCTGGCCCCCTCCACCATTTATAATGTCATGTGAGGAGGCATGAGGACATCTAGGGCTCAGGAGCTGCCCCAACAAACATCACTGGCTAAAATATTCCAATCTTGCACTCATGGGCCACATGCACACCAAGAGCGAAATGCATGTGGACAACACATCTTGAAAAAACACCATTTTTGTAAGGCACATATGTTCTGCTATATAAAGAATAAGTTCTGGTATGTAAATACTGGCAGAAAAGCAAGTGAGAGAGACAAGTATCTATGAAATAGCTATGGACTAACAAAACATATTATACAGTTTTAAAAAATCCTCATTTCCTGACTTCCCCTTATTATCTAATGGCTAAATATTAGCCCCTTCAATGAAGTGTCCACCTAACCAGACTTGTGTAGGGAATGGTTCCCAATATTTTTCTAGTTGAACCCCCATTTATGAAAGATTAGTATATGCGGGGTTCTATTCTATGCCCCCTAATGCCATGACCCTGCACAATCTTTTCTGATAAGTTTTCATTCTCCTTTCCTTTCCTATTGCCTCCATTCTCTCTGCTCTTTCTTCTTCCATTTTCTCTATCTCCTTTTTCACATTTATGCATGTGTGTGCACACCATTTTATCTCTCCTTTTCTCTCTTGGTTAGTAACCCCCTATTCCTCACACTGCAGAAGTGTGCTTGCTGCTTGTGGAAGGAGTTTCCACTGGTGGCTTTATGAGCCAGGTCAAATAAGCCCCTCCATTTTAACTGGGCCCCTTGGTACAGACAAGAGACGCTTGAGCCTGTGGGCTTCTGCTTGAATTGGCAGAGCTATGAATATGAGCTGCTCATGTGGCTAGCTGCATTAGAGGTTGATGTTGGAGCAGAGATAGAGCTAGCTATATTCAATTACCTCTGCCCTCATCTCATAGATCTGGAAGAGTTATCACAGAAGAGGGGGGTATGCTAGGGGCCAATATTCCAACAAAATACTGACCAGCCAAATACTGGGTTCCTCACACATGTTGGCTATGGTTCTCTCTTCCCTCTTGTATGCTCTTGTTTCTTTAAAGCCTGATTCTCCACTACCTACTGGTTTCTGTAGTCATTTAAATGTGTCCCACATGGTTTTAACATGTTGCTAATCAGTATGGTATCATTTAACACTCATTTTGTATTCACTTTTCATTGGTGTAAATGTCTTCAATGCACTTGAGAATCAGACCCCAATAGTTCCACAGTACAATAACCCTATCATATACTGCAAAAGTAATAACATTTATGTGAGGTGGCACGTCATTCAGCACAGAGAAGAGCATGCAATGTGCAAGTGATTTGCTTTACACTTTACGAAGATGAAGGGCATAATACATACCATGAAATATAGAAAGGACACAAAGATCTGAGGATTCTCTATATTTTGATAAGATGATAAGAGAGGATCAAATGTTTCCCACATAGGATTTTGTGAGACATCCAAACTTTTCCTAGTTTTTGGAGTTAATAGCTCAGATCTCAGTAGAGGATTTTGTTCCTTAGAAGAAAAAGAAGTTTAAACTAAAATTGCAGGTAATTAAATCACCTACTAGATCAGAAATTGAATGATAAAGTAAAAACAAGTTAAAAAATCTGACCATCCAAATAGAAAAGTAGAGCCTGAATGTTAGCATCACTGGGAGCATTCTTCCAGGTGCACTCAGCAAAATTCCTCTTTGGGACACACAATAGTGCTAGTAATAATTAAGTTCTCAGTTTTAAAGAAATACAATATGTATTGATTTAGTACAGAAGACAGAGTTCCTTAATTATAATGAGAATTCACACTTTACTCCTCCTACATGTTCTGAAATACTGGAGATCAATACTAGCAACTTTAAAAAAATTAATCCTCTTGTTAACTCACAAACAACATCCATTTTATGTTCTTATCTCAACAAGACCTAGTTTAAGAGAAGCATTACCTGCTTTGCATTGAGGAAATAAAGATATTACACTTACATATTTTTATTAACTTATAGGCATTTCTGTGTTTATCTTTGTAGTATCAGAGAGCTTCACAATATTAAGGATACAAATAACACCAAACAGTAGGGATTCTCTGCCTTTATTATTTTGCTGAGAGGTTGCATAACCACTATGATTTAGTGGTAACCATTCACATACTATTTAGCACAGTAGAGAAAGGATCAGCACAAGAAAGGCAAGAAAGCTAGGAAAATTATAGTGTCACAAGTCAACTTCAGAAGCCTTTTACTCCTGTTACCTCAACCAGAACTCTACAATTTCCCGTTTAGGAGACTTTTCAGGGTGCACTGACAGGATCCTCAGACAAGGTAATGAAAGACAAATTCCATAACGCAAAAGGCAGAGTAGTTGACAATGAGATCACAGAACTGACCTCTGACCTAGTCAGCATTCTCTTTTCTCTCTCTCTCTTGCCCTGCTTACTGTTGCAGGTTTGCTTATTATGTGCATCAGTTTCAATTGTGACCCTGAGCCCATTATTACTGTGGCTTTTCTCCTCCCCTTAAACAATTGTTTGGAAAATGGCCCCAACAACATGGAAAAGATGCTGATAAGTACAGAAAAGAAAGGTTAATGAGAAAAGCTTAGAGTTGCTTGGAGTATATTGAACAGGCTCAAAAGAAGAATAGCATTTCCAGTTCTAGTGATAAGAGAAAAGATTAATACAATTTGTGTGTGTATGTGTGTGTGTTTGTCTGCCTGTTTTAGTTATCCAGTCCTCCCATCAGCCACTTTCATCTGGAACATAGGACAAATAGTAGCACTGCATTTCCTATAGTGGCTTGAAATCTCAAGTCTCTAAAGGCTGGAGAGTCAAGGTTTCCTTATTCCTTCATTTTTAATTGCCCTTTCTCACACCTCTGCCTCTTCCTGCAGCCAACGTATTTGTTTATCAGAATAATCCATTATAAATATCACTAGCTTGGCCTGTTGAAGGGAAAGAAGAGAACATTTTGGTTTATGGGCTGTTCCCTAAATTAGCTTGTGTGTTTTACCCTGATGGTGGTGTGATCAACATTCTTCCGAACAGTAGACACTTCACTGCAGTGATATATAGGAACTACAGTCCAACATTCAGTGCAGCATATGGAGTTCACATATAGCAGTGGCAACACTGTTGGTTTTTCACCATCAATTGAATACGAGGAGTCTATGCAGATTTTTTTCACTCACTGGGTTAAAAAAGGTGGTTTTTTTTAAAAAAAAGGGCAGTGAAATTAAGAATGACCATGTTGACTAACCTGTAATGCTGAATTCCAAGTCTGCTTACAAAGACTATTATAGCACTTTCCAATACTATCAACCCATTTTTCTTTTAAGGATAGTTCTTTTTTAGGGCCACGTCCACTCCCTTACTGGGACAGCTCCCTTATACCTACAAGCACCCAGCATGGTTGAATAATAAACTAGCTCCATAGTCAAACTCATGTGACAATCACTATGTGTAACCTCATCCCAGAGGCAGTTAGATCCAAATCCATCTGAAGCCGCAGGATCATTTGGGAAAGAGATAACGAAACATACCACACAACTGAGTTTTAAAGTTTTATTGATAAAATAATAAAATAACAGCGGAGAATGATGCGTGTTCCCCATGTCACTCAGAGGAAGGAAGAAAACGTTAGTGCCCCAAGCCTTAACCCACTTTCATATTCACACGTGAACAGGCTTCACACGAGGCTGGCCAAGTATCATAAGCAGAAGAGGGGGAAGGGTGGACGGGAGTTCTGTCCTGGGTCCAGGTCATCTGGGGTCCGCTGTCATCTCCCAATTGCTCCAGCTCTCAGGAGGGTTTTAAGTCCTAGGCTCCTTTGGGAGTGTTCCAGTCCACGACCTCTGTTCCTGGTGCTCTTTGTGCCAGTCCAAACCGGATTTCCGTGGTCTTCTTTGCTGTCCCCAAACACAACGACTCTGGGGACATGAAGTTCTGCTCCCCTGCACGTCGTCTCATCTGTGTTTTTCATCCCGGCAGTCCTGTTTTTTTCATGGCTGGCTGTGACTGGGTGAGAGATAAACTTCTCATCTAGCGCCATGATCTTGGACTGGGGCCAGCATCTTATCATTGGACTGAGCTTGCTAGGTGCAGTGTTGAGTTAACCTGTTCTCTTTCTCCTTCCCCCTTTGGCCTCTTGCAGCCTGCAAAAGAATCTTTCACTCTTTACTCACACCTTTGATCCTCCCCAAAATGCTTTGCGATGCTTGCAACAGTCTTAGCAACATGCAGTGCAGATCTGCCTTCCTGAGGGGAATCCCTGAGGTTGTGACACAGTCATGAGATACCCAAATAGACATCTCAATTTTTATTAAGATCCTTCCATTGACAAAACCCGGAATTCTCCTTTGATAAGAGCACTTAAGACTTTACAGATAGAAGATATTCAGATTGAGGAAAACTTTTAATAATTGCATCTAGTTATTGTGAAAAGGCAATTTCCTTTTGTTTTTGTTTTTTGTAAGAATTATTTATTTGTTTTTTTCCAATATTGACAAAGTGGAAAAATCTACCTTTGCCCTGGAACCAGACTGGTGGGGGGAATTAAAAGTTGTGAGGGAGGAACCTTAAAATGTTTTAGAGTATTTTTTTCAGATTACCGCACAACAAAGGTTTGGATGTCTAGTGAAGCTTGGTCAGACTAAGCAAGCCTCTTTGGTCTGAGGAATAGGAGTTGAAATATTCCACAACTGGCTTTGTTGCAAGATGTCTTCTTCCAATTCTGATCAGAACCTGCAGGAGCACAGTCAAAAAACATTAGTTGTAGGCCTAGGAGTTGCAGTAATAGAAGTAATAATACAGTAGCATCCAGCTCCTGTCAGGTTCAGAGTTTTACTGTTTTAAGTGCTACACAACCATAAATAAAGACAGGGTCCCTGCTCTGGAAAGTTTATAAAAGAAAGTGAACCAAACTTTTTTAAACTAATGAAAATATGTAGTTCTGATTTCAGCTGTTCTCATTTTACCTAAACTAGTAAGCCCATTCTTGATGCTAATTATTAAATTAATTCCTTGTCAGGACTTTGTTCTTTAAAACGTCATTATTATTCGATTATTATCAGGGACTAAATTAAAGTAATTTCAAGAGTCTTCAGCCCTGACCTTTCTCTGTCTCTTCTTCTGTCTCTTGCTTTCTTATCAGAAATAAGTTGGATATGAAAAATATTCCCTTTATAAAGATCATCCTCTAGAGTGGTTTCTTTTTCTCAGGCCAATAGCCATCTCTGTTACTCTGTCAGGACATTTATCAGGTTCAAGCATGTTTTGTTTCTTTAGCAAAGGACCACAAATCAACTCAAATATCACAAAACACCCAGGGATCACCTATGTCTCTTGCTGAACTTTATTAAAGACACTCTTCATTGTACTAGCATCACGCAAACCAAAATATTCCTATTAGTATTCTATACTAACACTTTAAAGCAGGACATTGGTTAAGAAATAAAGATGGGACTTTTAAATTATTAATACAAAAAAAATAATGATCTCCAGCATCATGTCAATTCAACACAAAAAACAATTTGCTCCAGTGCAATAGGCATTAATTGAAAGGCTGATCTTAACTCAGCATTGCTCACACAAGATCAGCAGAGTGTAAATACTGATGGACTGCAGATCTCCGGAGGGCCCCCGTTTGTTGATTTGATGCTTTGGACGAGGCATCACATCCTGCCTCACTACAGGGACTTGTTAAGCTACTGAAATTAGTGAAGTGAGGAAAAGTGCACAGTTATACACAGGCTTCTGGCATTTTTTCAAAGTATGGGGCCAGGAGGGTCATACCTCTCAGCATCGACCTGTGGGCTTGTCTGGCTCACATTCCCTAAGCTTCAGTTAAAATGTGAAATCACAAATGGTAGAAGAATCCTTCTCTGTGATCCAATGTGGCTCCTAAATTTGGATTTTCTATTAATTTGATTTCAACAAACTGTGCAGCCAAGTTTATCCTGCATCACTTTGGTGATCACCAGTGGTCTCTGCAGCCAGTCAGAACCTCACTAGAGTGCATCCCTGTTGAGAAGAAGTTTGGCCCCTGGAGGAATAAACCTGTTCACATTAAACATTTCTTCCAGAGAGAGCATAATTTTTTCCAGGTGTGACTAGATGAATGGCATACACAAATTAACTATTTTCTTAAGGAAACTGAAAACAAAAATTAATGATTGACCTCAACCAAAATCCTGTATCCAAACATTTTGACTTTGGTGAACACTCCAAACTTGGATCTGAATTTTGTGTCTGAGATGCATTTCTACAAAACAAACACAAATTAAAATTGTTATATTAGAATTAACCAGCTGTAATTTAATGAAGTGTTTTATGACATCACAATCGTGTTTGAAAAATCATTATGAATCCTTCACCTTTTTACAGAAGTTCTCAAACTGAGGGCAACAGAGGAAATTGCCAATGGTTGTGGAATACTGGCTGATGCTATGGTGCTGGCTACTCCTTCTGATTTCTAGCTGCCAAAGTGCATTAAAAGAAACACACACATAGATTAAATATTTTCTCAATATTGCTTTCCCATGTAAGTAATGGCGATAGTTGCCAGAGCTCTAACATAGAATAATTAATGAAAGGAGTGGTTTTCCATGTGACACTGCCTCTTTTAAGCTGTTGTTTATAGCAAGAAAAAGTATGGGAACTGATGTTCAAGAATAGCTACTGCTATATTAATATATTAATGAGCTCCAGTGTCCATACAACAGAAGCAAACACTTACAAATATTGTGATATAGGACAGATTGGTATGCACTATTAAAATACACATCTTGTCAGAAAGGGACTGAGGCCATGATCCAGCAAAGGTGCTTAATTCTCTGGGATTACCCACACGTTTAACATTAAGCACTTGCATAAGTGTTTGCAGAACTGGGGGCTTAAGCTGTAATGCACTTTCAAAGATGTATAAAGAGTCTCCCTTCACACAAAATCACAGGCCTATATCCTCAGCCTTATTATTTATGTAACTCCTATTTCCTCCCTGGATTACTAATGTTTTTGACAGTAAAGGAAATTCTGAGTATCCCAGTTGTGGTGTTGGATAGATGGGAAGAGATGGGGGTGTAATGCCTGCCAGGGAGAGACCTGTCCAGGTTGTTAGCTGCCAGCAGGTTGCCCCTGAACCAGAGGCAAACCTGGCTCTAGGGATGTCATAAATATAAAGGGAAGGGTAAACACCTTTAAATCCCTCCTGGCCAGAGGAAAAACCCTTTCACCTGTAAAGAATTAAGAAGCTAAGATAACCTCGCTGGCACCTGACCAAAATGACCAATGAGGAGACAAGATACATTCAAAGCTGGGGGGGAACAAAGTGTTCTCTCTGTCTGTGTTGCTTTTGCCAGGACCAGAGCAGGAATGCAGGTCAGAACTCCTGTAAAAAGTCAGTAAGCAATCAAGTTAGATATGCATTAGATTCTATTTTGTTTAAATGGCTGATAAAATAAGTGGTGCTGAATGGAATGTATATTCCTTTTTTGTGTCTTTTTGTAACTTAAGGTTTTTGCCTAGAGGAATTCTCTGTTTGGAATCTGATTACCCTGTAAGGTATTTATGATCCTGATTTTATAGAGGTCATTCTTTTACTTTTTCTTTCATTAAAATTCTTCTTTTAAGAATCTGATTGTTTTTTCATTGTTCTTAAGATCCATGGGTTTGGGTCTGTGTTCACCTATGCAAATTGGTGAGGATTTTTATCAAGCCTTCCCCAGGAAAGGGGGTGTAGGGCTTGGGGAGATTTTGGAGGGAAAGACGTTTCCAAGTGGGCTCTTTCCCTGTTATATTTGTTAGATGCTTGGTGGTGGCAGCAATAAAGTCCAGGGACAAAAGGAAAAAGTTTGTACCTTGGGGAAATTTTAACCTAAGCTGGTAAATATAAGCTTAGGGAGTTTTTCATGCAGGTCCCCACATCTGTACCCTAGAGTTCAGAGTGGGGAAGGAACCTTGACAAGGGATCATAGAAAAATGTGTCCCAGAGGAGAGCCCAGAGAAGGGGTAGGGGGAAGGGCTGAGACTAGCTCCTTTCCAGCAGAAGATAACATGCCCTCAGGCACAGGGACAGGAGAGGTGTTGTCAGTGATTAAGGAAATTAAGGGTTTCTTCAGGTATGTTGGCAACAAGAAGAAAGCCAAGGAAAGTGTGGGCCCCTTACTGAATGAGGGAGGCAAGCTAGTGACAGAGGATGTGGAAAAAGCTAATGTACTCAATGCTTTTTTTGCCTCTGTTTTCACTAACAAGGTCAGCTCCCAGACTGCTGTGCTGGGCATCACAAAATGGGGAAGAGATGGCCAGCCCTCTGTAGAGATAGAGGTGGTTAGGGACTATTTAGAAAAGCTGGACGTGCACAAGTCCATGGGGCCGGACGAATTGCATCCGAGAGTGCTGAGGGAATTGGCGGCTGTGATTGCAGAGCCCTTGGCCATTATCTTTGAAAACTCGTGGCGAACGGGGGAAGTCCCGGATGACTGGAAAAAGGCTAATGTAGTGCCCATCTTTAAAAAAGGGAAGAAGGAGGATCCTGGGAACTACAGGCCGGTCAGCCTCACCTCAGTCCCTGGAAAAATCATGGAGCAGGTCCTCAAAGAATCAATCCTGAAGCACTTAGAGGAGAGGAAAGTGATCAGGAACAGTCAGCATGGATTCACCAAGGGAAGGTCATGCCTGACTAATCTAATCGCCTTTTATGATGAGATTACTGGTTCTGTGGATGAAGGGAAAGCAGTGGATGTATTGTTTCTTGACTTTAGCAAAGCTTTTGACACGGTCTCCCACAGCATTCTTGTCAGCAAGTTAAGGAAGTATGGGCTGGATGAATGCACTATAAGGTGGGTAGAAAGCTGGCTAGATTGTCGGGCTCAACGGGTAGTGATCAATGGCTCCATGTCTAGTTGGCAGCCGGTGTCAAGTGGAGTGCCCCAGGGGTCGGTCCTGGGGCCCGTTTTGTTCAATATCTTCATAAATGATCTGGAGGATGGTGTGGATTGCACTCTCAGCAAATTTGCGGATGATACTAAACTGGGAGGAGTGGTAGATACGCTGGAGGGGAGGGATAGGATACAGAAGGACCTAGACAAATTGGAAGATTGGGCCAAAAGAAATCTAATGAGGTTCAATAAGGATAAGTGCAGGGTCCTGCACTTAGGATGGAAGAATCCAATGCACCGCTACAGACTAGGGACCGAATGGCTCGGCAGCAGTTCTGCGGAAAAGGACCTAGGGGTGACAGTGGACGAGAAGCTGGATATGAGTCAGCAGTGTGCTCTTGTTGCCAAGAAGGCCAATGGCATTTTGGGATGTATAAGTAGGGGCATAGCGAGCAGATCGAGGGACGTGATCGTTCCCCTCTATTCGACACTGGTGAGGCCTCATCTGGAGTACTGTGTCCAGTTTTGGGCCCCACACTACAAGAAGGATGTGGATAAATTGGAAAGAGTACAGCGAAGGGCAACAAAAATGATTAGGGGTCTAGAGCACATGACTTATGAGGAGAGGCTGAGGGAGCTGGGATTGTTTAGTCTGCAGAAGAGAAGAATGAGGGGGGATTTGATAGCTGCTTTCAACTACCTGAAAGGGGGTTTCAAAGAGGATGGCTCTAGACTGTTCTCATTGGTAGCAGATGACAGAACGAGGAGTAATGGTCTCAAGTTGCAATGGGAGAGGTTTAGATTGGATATTAGGAAAAACTTTTTCACTAAGAGGGTGGTGAAACACTGGAATGCGTTACCTAGGGAGGTGGTAGAATCTCCTTCCTTAGAGGTTTTTAAGGTCAGGCTTGACAAAGCCCTGGCTAGGATGATTTAACTGGGACTTGGTCCTGCTTTGAGCAGGGGGTTGGACTAGATGACCTTCTGGGGTCCCTTCCAACCCTGATATTCTATGATTCTATGATTCTATGATTCTATGAAATGGTCCCAGTTGTGAGCTGGCAGATTTCTGCAGATGAACAAGAGATAAAACCTTCCTAGGGAGCACAGAGAAATGTGTTATAGGAGGGGGCCCAGAGGAGGAAACTGGGGAAGGAATAGTGGGGGTACAGGAATGTCTCCTTTCTAGTCACTTGGGGCAGGATGCCCAGGACACTAGGAGGATGGCTGGGTCAGCATCTGTGCACCCAGGTATTCATCCTGTAACCCAAGTTTTAAGAAGAAACTGTGTAACTGACCTCCTTGAGAGACAGAGAAAGGGGTGGCGAAGGGCACCCCAATCCAGGTCCCAATTTTCAGGATTCTATTTCTGATAAGTTTTTGGAAAGTAACTGTTTATTTAATCAAGATGCATTTCCAATGCCTGTGATAACAGAGGAGTTGGGACCAGGAAATTGCCAGGTGGTAGTTTGCCAGAATACAAATGACCCAACTAACAGAGAAGGGGGTGTTTTCCCCCAGGCTGGTGAGACACAGAAAGCAGTTTTAGGAAAGCTGCTGGGGAAAAGTGCATCTGATCGAAAGGTAAACACACCTAGCCCAGAGAGCCCGGATCACAGCCCTCTGGGGACAAAGAAGGATTCAGTGCTGGGAGGGAGAAAAAGGGAGCTGGATTTTCTGCATATTTACAGTCTTGGGGTTGGGAGACCGCTCCCCAAAGGGCCAGCCTATCTTGCCAGACTCTGAGGCATGAAAATTCCAGAAACATGATTAAATTAAGAGCCCACACAGAGGGGAATACTGGAGGGAAAGAAAAGCCAGTGACTGACTACCTGGGAGAGAGTCAAAGTACATCATGGGTAATAAACAATAATACAAACTGCCTTCGAGCTAGTCAGTGACTAACCTCTTGCAGTAAACTAAGGGTGGAGGTGTGACATTCTATACCTTGGGGGAGCATACTGTAACCCCCATTTTCCTCATTTTCATACAATCAGATCCTACATATAAAGAACGTCTTGTAAGGTATCAGGGGAAAGGTTATGATCTACTGAAAGTCATTTCTCTATCCATATATGTGTACTGTTAATGCATATGAAATTATGAAAATTGTGTTGTATGGTGGTCACTAAAACATGCTGTAAGTTGCGGAATCAGCCAGATATTAGCTCCCCAGAGGCAACAGTAAGGAAAGTAACCAACACCTGGGTGAGGTGTCAAACAACCCATCAATAGCCATTGTCCAGCAAGGGAGCTACAATGCAATGACTCACCTGCATGAGTCCACACCAGGGGAATGCTCAATCTTGCTTGGAGAGACTCAGGGCTTGTCTACTGGTAACCTTTGGTAAATTTTGTCTATGAAACCTAAAAAATCAACACAAAAAAAATCAACAAAAGCAAAGTTGCCAAAGCAAGTCTACATTTGCTCCCTCTGTCAACAGATCATGTCCACATTCAGGGCAACATTGTCGACAGCATGAGCAATGCACTGTGGGTATGTATCCCACAGTGCCTGGCAACACTATCTGTTACTAGGTGTTGTGGGAAGGTGGAAACAGAGCGCGGCAGATCCTGGGACATGCAAAATGTCGCATCATGCACTGCTTTGTGTCCCAGCCCTCCCTATTCTGGCTTTCCTTTCACTATGTTTTTCCAACTGTCAGTCTTTGTAGTGCACGTCAGCATCTGCAGTGAGAGAACATGGATCTCGCACTTCTCTCCTATGCGCTGTTATTTGTTGTGAGAACATTGCACATGACAGCAGAGTTACTTGCAAAGTTAGGGACAGAGGATGAATCGCAGGCACCCGAGTGTGATATGGACAGCAGCAACTTATCAGTGCTTTTGGCATTCACAGAGCAGCTGCATACAGTAGACTGTCGCTTTTGGGCTAGGGAAACAAGCACTGATTGGTGGGATCGCATTGTCATGCAGGTGTGGGATGATGACCAGTGGGTACAGAACTTTAGGATGCGTAAAGCAACCTTCATGGAGCAATGTGCTGTGCTGGCCCCCGACCTGTGGCACAAGGACACCAGAGTGAGAGCTGCCTTTTCGGTAGCAAAGCATGTTGCAATCACTGTGTGGAAGCTGGAGAATCCAGACTGCTACCAGTCAGTTTCAAACCAATTTGGAGTGGGGAAGTCTACTGCTGGGGTGTATTACTCTAAGTGTGCAGGGCAATAAATCACATCTTGCTGCGGAGGACCATGAATCTGGGAAAAGTGCTTGAAATAGTGGATGGCTTTGCAGAGCTGGGTTTCCCCCCCTGTGGCGGGGCAATTGATGACACACGCATTCCAATTTTAGCACAGGACCACCTTACCTCTGAATACATCAATAGGAAGGGATACTTCTCCATGGTGTTGCAGGCGCTTGTGGATCACCGGGGGCATTTCACGGACATCAGGGCAGGCTGGTCTGGAAAGGTGCATGACACATGTATCTTCAGGAACAGTGGCCTGTACAGAATGCTGCAGGCAGGGACTTTTTTCCAGATCACAAGATCACAGTGGGGGATGTGGAAATGCACATAGTAATTCCGGGCACATAGATAGCAGGAAGGAGAGTTTTAACAACAAGCTGAGCAGGTGCTGCATGGTAGTCGAATGTGCATTTGGCCATTTGAAAGCTCACTGGAGTGTCTCAATGGCAGGCTAGACCTTATCAAGGATAAGATTCCTGTGGTCATAGCCGCATGCTGCACTTTGCATAAGCGGTGTGAATCTAAGGGTAAAATGTTTGCTCAGGTTTGGAGCACTGAGGCATAGCGTTTGGATGCACAGTTTGAACAGCCAGATGCTAGGGCTGTCAGAGGAGCCCAGAGGGCTGCTATTAACATCAGAGATGCTTTGAGGAACCTCTTTGACAATGAAGGGCACTAACAAATGTCTGCTTTGGAGTTGCTTCCCTGGTGCATACATGTACAATTTTGGGACCCAAGATCCGTGCAATAAAATGCTTTAGAAGCCTGTTCCCAAGAATGAATTGATTGCTATATGCTTTTGTAGAACACAGAATAAAAACGCTGTACCGTTAAGTACCTTAGCCTTTATTTATTGTTAGAAAAGGTAAAACCTCATAACTGTGTGCACCTCCAGCTATCATTGTTCAAGCTCTGAGAGGGAGTGGAGTGATGGGGAAACTCAGGAGTGCTGTGAAATTGGGGATTGGTCCTGCTTTGAGCAGGGGGTTGGACTAGATGACGTCCGGAGGTCCCTTCCAACCCTGATATTCTATGATTCTAAGTGAAAAGGAATGTGTGGACACAGAGGAGAGTGGGGTTGGCAAAGAATTGTACATGTGCATGTGTTGCCGTGGAGGTCGACCATGGATCTGCTCAGTCTGCAGCTGTATCAAAGACTTGAGCATCTCTGTCTGATTCTCCATAACTTTTATCATTTGCTCTGTCACTTGCCTAGGAAATGCTGCATTGGCTTCCCAGCAATCTTTGTGTTCCCTGGTCTGTCTCTCATCATGCTGCAGAACCTCCCTGAACATGTCTTCTTTGCTGTGTCTTGGCTTCTTCCTTATCTGCTGAAGCTGGTCGGCAGGGGTGCGAAGTGTGTTCCTCAAGGTCTCGACTGCTTTGGACAATGCACAGAAGAGGGATTGTTACATTCCATTAAACGATTGAAACATTTCAGTAACGAGGGCCTTTTGCAATCACTTTCTCATTGACTCTAGGCAGGCACACAGCTCCATGAGCACCCCAATCATGATGAGTGTCAGGAGTGGGGGGAAGGCAGTTGTGCATATGGACAAAATGGTCATGGCTTGCAGGTCAGCTTTGCAGGGAACTCGTTCTAAAATTATCACACACTTTTTCACAGGCAGCCAACCTGCTTGCTGATATATCACTGCTGTGGGTGAGCAGGGAAACCAGGGCACAACTACTGCATGCTTGCGGCTTTCACCCTGGTCTATATGCAGCTCAGCTATGTGCCGCTTTGGTCCCAGCTCCAGTGATTGCTAAATGGCATGGTACAGTTTTCTACAATGGGGGAACTAATAAGGTTGCAATCCCTTGGAATCTGCAGTGGAGGATTAACAAGTACCTTTTGGAAACTTTCCAGAGCCTCTCTCTGGAGGATTCTCTGCAGGTCTCGATGTCCATTGACACCCTACATGGCCATGC
Organism: Dermochelys coriacea; assembly: GCF_009764565.3. NCBI lineage: Eukaryota > Metazoa > Chordata > Testudines > Dermochelyidae > Dermochelys > Dermochelys coriacea. The sequence continues at coordinate 152,130,958 of NC_050069.1, read as the reverse complement.
AGATTAGCTACACGGGGGAATGTCCAGCTCACATAAAACACTACCTGCCTCACACTTTTAGATTCCCTACACAAGCCACACAGCAACGTACCCGGCATCTCATCAGCTTCCTGCCCCCATAGAGCACTTCTGGAGTGGAGAAAAGTTCCTGGCTGCCTGCTTCACTGGGCTACCGCTCTGGGAGCTCCACATCCTCTTCTAGCTCCACTTCTTCATCCAGAATTTCAGCCTCAGATTCCCCCCTCTTTCTGCTGCCTCTGAAGTATCCATGGGGCTATCGGCGATGGAGGTGGGGTCACCACCGAGGATAGTATTCAGCTCCTTATAGAAGTGGCAGGTGCACCAGTGGAGCGATGGTTCGCCTCCCGCACTTTATGGCATGCCTCCCTCAGCTCCTTTATCTTCGCTCTCCATGGCTGTGTCCTGAACATAGCTCTTTTCACGCAAGCCTTGAGAAATTTGCCCATACGTGTCCCAATTGCTATGGGTCAATCACAGCTGCAACTGAACAGACTCTTCTCCCCATATACTGATCAGATCCAACAGCTCAGCAGTGGACCAAGAAGGAGTGCATTTGGTGCGATAGCCAGCCATGCTCACCTGGGAAGCCATCTGGGAAGCTCACATGGGAAGCCAGCAAGCAGGAAATGAGATTTAAAAGTCCCAGAGCTTGCAAGGGGGAAGAATGATGAGAAAAACTGCTTAATCTAGTTGTTGTTCTAATAGGGTTGAGAGTTTAGACTGCATGCTTATATTTTATTTCTTTTGGTAACTAACTCTGACTTTTTGCCTATCACTTAATCTCACTTAAAATCTACCTTTCATAGTTAATAAATTTGTTTGTTTATTCTGCCTGAATCAATGCTTTTGGTTTGAAGCATGTGAGAGACGCCCCTTGGGAGAACAAGCCTGGTACATATCAATTTCTTTATTAAATTGACAAACTCATATAAACTTGCAGCATCCAGCGGGCATAACTGGACACTGCAAGACAGAGATTCCTAGGGTTGTGTCTGGGACCCGAGATATTGGCTAGTGTCATTCAGTTGCACAATCCTAGGAGCAGCTTACATGCCAGAGGCTGTTCATGAACAGCTCAGGAGTGGGTGTTCTCACAGCAGAGCAAGGTAAGGCTGGCTCTCAGAATCAAGGATTGGAGTGACCTAGCAGATTACCAGTCTGGATAACACCAGAGGGGAAGGCCACAATCTCCATCTAGGTTGTATTTCCCTAGTGTGTTTAGGAGAAGGTCATGCAAGACAATATCAAAAGCCTTACTATAGTCAGGATATACAACATCTACCACTTCCCTCCTATTTTTTCTGTAGTAGAAAATTGGGTAGGAGAACAGATGAAGTCAGAGAGTTTAATTAGTACTCTTGATGTCGTAGAGCAGCAAAAAACCAAGTCTGGATAGTGGTGTTAGCACAGCTTCTATAGTAAGGGACAGTGTGGAACTGCACTGGATGAGGGGGAACACAATGCCTTCTGGAGCTCTTCCTTAGTTTTAGGAAGAGTAATTTTCTACATTTCTCTAAAGGGTGTAGCACATTCCCCCTTACTCTGCTGGTTGATGTGGTATTCAGTAATCACCCAGTGTTTAAGGTGCTAGCAAGAGATTTGTTTATTCTGTATGTCCATTTCCCAAGCTGGCTGTGCATAACAATATTTCATAGAATCCTGCCCAGATTCTCTGTCTGGGAATCTCTGCCTTTAAAGGCACAGTCCACACATCCATAGATGGCACATGAGAGGCAGAGTTCCATTTACTCTTCCCTGTTTTTTTCCCTTTTACAGTGTGCCACTTTAAATGTTGGGGAGCAACACAGTAGTCCCTGTGCTCCTTTGAGTTCAGGAGTTGCTGTTCTGTGTTAGCCTTGTACAGACTGTACAAGGGGGAAGGGCAGAGTCCTTAATCCCTTTGCCCCCTATGTGGCTGAGAAAAGGTCTTGGCACAATGTATGTACAGTTGCATGGGGGAGCAGGGGATAAAATGGGACCCAGCTGGGGTCATCTAATAAAAATTTTTTTGGGGCAAGAATGAACTTTAATATGGCTAAGTATCAGAGGGGTAGCCATGTTAGTTTCTATCCATAAGAACAACTAGAAGTTCGGTGGCACTTTAAAGATGAACAGATGGATTTGGGCATAAGCTTTTGCGGGTAAAAAAACCCACTTCTTCAGATGCGTAGAGTGAAAAATTACAGATACAGGCATAAATATACTGGCACATGAAGAGAAGGGAGGTACCTTACAAGTGGAGAACCAGTGTTGACGAGGCCAATTCAGTCAGAGTGGATGTGGTCCACTCTCAATAATTGATGAGAAGGTGTCAATACCAAGAGAGGGAAAATTGGTTTTGTAGTGAGCCAGCCACTCGCAGTCCCTATTCAAGCCCAAATTAATGTTGTTAAGTTTGCAAATGCACATATTTTATTTGTCTTTGTGGATTTTTACCCCCTGAATTTCACTTTGAGTTTAAGGTTTGAATAACCCTCAAAATGGAAGTTAATCTGTTGTGTTTCAGTAGGTTTCCCATCAAAACCACTAACTGGACCATGTTAGTTCAACAATGGATCTAGGTTTGTGAACCTTACCAGTCTTTTCTATGAACCTGCGCTAAGTTTCAGGTGTGTGAAACACCAAACTAGGTGAGTTTCACATTGCCATGGGTTTCATTGAGAACATTTTATGCAACTCCGAGTTCTGAATTTCTGCTTCCATATGAATTGAAGACATTCAGAGAAACACACGAATTAACAACAAATAAAACAAAAAATTATTAGCCAAATAGTTTTAGATTTTAAAAATGGCTCATGCATGGATTGATTTTACTTTCTCCAAACTAGCATAGTTTGATTTAATAGGCTGAAAACAAGTCATTAAAGAAGTGAGATGTAGTAGATTAAGGGTATCAAACTCATCTTCAAAACAGGTTAAATACATTAACTAATTAATCTTCTTACAAGCCAGTGAGTTGGGTAAGATAGTATTATTATGAAACACAGGCTAAGGGCCATCTTTTTGTACCTGGAGGAACACAAACACTGCTCCCTCTTTGTGCCCAAAGAGTGCAAATTACCTAAAAAAACAGTTTGAAGGTAGATGGGAGAGGGTACAACTATCTTCACTCTACTGACCCACACAGCTGGCCAGGTATGCCAAGGGCGGGGAATGTATAATCCTAATCGGTGATGGCTACATTGTGTTGTAGTCAGATATAGTTGATTTTGCACCATATTTTGACACCTTTAGTCACATCAAATTGCATCTTAGCTTCTGAACCAATTGACTTTAATTAGACCACTCCTGGAGTAAGGTACTCTCTAATATGAGTAAGAGTGTCAGAATATGGTCTCTTATTCTATTTATTTATTTATTTAGTTATTGATGAATTGTGAAGCCCTTACTCACATTAGTGAGTGGCTAGTCACACTACTAGTCTTCACTTGTACTGTTTGTAACAGCTTACCAATGGGAGTAAATGCTTCAAGATAATGAGAAAAGTAAAATATGTCACTAATACAGCTTTATACCCTCTTCATGGCCCTTTTCCTTCTAGACCCTTATGGGGTTCTTCTGACCTTCAGTTGAAGAAGGAATGCTCTCAATTACACCTTTTGATCAGTGTCTCCTTTTGGTCCTCAGTTTCCTTCACTGCTCTTCTTATACTGACTTTTGAAATCGCAAGATTCAGGAGCTATACTTAACCTGCAGTTCTTCCCAACCTGACACTGTTTTATAAATCTCTGAATCTCTCACACTTTGTTCCCTACCGTACAGAATTAAGTGGAAATTGACTTCTGCAGAGGCCATTACCAAGATGTATTGATCTGAGAGGATAACATTTTCTTACAAAAAACTAAAGCTAAACATCAAGGTTAGAGACTAAATATTATCTGGTCCTGAGAGCCTTTGATTGTTTATGTGCCAGGACCCTATTTCAGTTTAGGAATAATCTATTATCTTTCTTACTTTCCCCCCCCTGAACTCACAGAAAATATCTATATTTGTTTCCATGTAGTAGTTAAAAGCATCTTTTTTAAAAAATTTAATGAGGACACTGCTCTGTAGGCTTTCCCTCAGACCTGAGAAGGATTTGTTGTTTCTACATTTCTACAGCAGTTCTTTTTAATATTATGGCAGCCTGGAGTTGAATTGCTTTCCACCTCTGGCATCAACAATATAAATAATATACATTTCTATGTTCTGAGAATTAGGTAAATTTAGTTATTTGAAAGGTGATGAGCCTAGGCCACCAGAAAGACAGAATTAGAGCTGCTTTTTCTTTGTATTTTTATTATAAGGTCTTTTGTAAGTTATCTGTGGCATTTCTGATTGCTGTGAATACATGAACATCTATTTTAAGAAACTTTAATTTAAAAAAAATCTTCCATAATTTTTCTAATCATGGGAGGGGAATAAAGTACAGTTATATAACCTTTTAAATTATAATAATCCTGTCTTTTATATACAGCATCTCATTTGCACAATGTTTTATAAACATTTTTAAATGGGTAAAGCTAAACAGGATATCTGATTTGTTCTTTAAATGTTCTTAACTCATCTTGAATCCACACATGCCACTAAATGAAAGCAAAATTTAAATGACAGAAAGAACACTATATAAATTATCATTGAGAGTTATCATCATACCCTTTTTTGATAAACAAATTGTCAAATTATCTGAAATTTCTTAAGGAATCCCTATAGATCAGAATATAGTTTGCTGTCGTTTAAGGGCAGCTAGAGCTTGAATATATTGTCAGAGCTGTCCAAAAACTTTTGTTTATATTTTCATAATTTACTCATCAACATAAGCATTATTTATACATACATCTACTCTCCATCTTGTGTTTGTCAACCCTTGTTGCCCTTTGTCTAATGTGGGACCTGATTCTGTAAGCATTCCTAGAAGTAACTTTCCTTAAATGAATAATGCCCCTGACTTTATTGAATGTTTGCTGGATTGGTCCCTTAGGTCCTAGCCAGCAACTGACTTCATGTGGGTGGATTCTCGAGGCTGCATAGAACCCCATTGGTTTTGATGGGGTTTTGTTCAAGGGTCCGTCTGCATTGGTTCTGTAACATGCAGTACATGGGAGATCTACTGTGACCTTGTAGAGCCACACTGAAGTAACTTACTTCTACTGGTGGCTCCATTTATACATCTAAAGTGACATAAAAAACGTTATCACTACAAATCAGTTACTTCAATCTTAGCATTGAAAAGTTGTTAGAGTTTCAATATATTTACCAAGTTCAAATTTCTAAAAATGTTTTAATATACATGACCTCTCAAACATAACATTACCCTATCAATATTAATGTCATAGTGCAACCGTATATATATATAAATAAGTAAGATAAATAAAAATATTTATATATATATAAATAAGAAACCTGGGAGAAAGAATTCCTGATTCACAAATGACCTTTCTTGAAGACCATGTCCTCTTTGTCTCATGATAGTTTTATATTTCTAGTCCAGAGTGCCAACAGTGGTAAAGCTAAGAGTTTCAAACCCTCTAATAATGCAGAACATGTGCAGTCACTAGCGTAGGATCTCAGGTTGCTTCTACTCAATTGGTTTCTAACAGTAGCATGATAAATGATATTACATCTTCAAATCTGGAAAAGATTGGCCTTTCTTTCTTTCTTTCTTTCTTTCTTTCTTTCTTTCTTTCTTTCTTTCTTTCTTTCTTTCTTTCTTTCTTTCTTACACACTGTCTGTTCTGAACTGGTGTAAGAGCAACTAAAATTATGTTTCTCTTACAGTCATATGCTGAGTCCCTCCTTCGCATACAAATTTAGATTGAACCTCCCATGCTTTAGAAGCAGAAATCACAGAAGGCCTTGAATCTCAGAAGTTGTGCTTAATGTAAACATCCAGCGTGGAAGGATAAACTGTATTTCACAGTTTCTGGGGGCCAGTGGAGAGTAATCTAAAACCCTTAAATAAATTCATGATTTCACAGCTATTTGCATGGATGATGTCAAATACTAAAGCCACTATTTGTAATTTGGACTTTCTAACAAAAACTGAGGCGAGAAATAGGTTTCAGAGTAATACTTTCCTCAGCATTAAGGATATAACAGTCTTTGGATGGGTCCCCAAGAAAAACTTTTAATCTAGCCCGATAACCCCACAACAACAGAAATCCATCAATTTCCAGATCACAAATGCTTGCATCCACCAAAACAACTATATACAATAGACTTTAACTACATCCACCCACCCTCACCTGGCAACAAAGGCAGGCCTGGAATTAACAAAAAGAAATGGTCAATAACTCCTACTCAATAACTTCCAAATTCCTACTCTCCAGTACCACCCAGAGATGTGTCACAAATCCAATCTCTCTCAAGGGCACCTAATATGCCAGATCTACACAGCTCTGCAGTGAACTGGGAACAAGAGGAGTCAAACACTCGTCATTTTGTACTGGAGGAAGTAGTGCTTACTCCTCCAAACAAGAAGTAATAAGCTTTGCCCTCTAGTAATGTATAGGGTGTATTGATTTACATGAAACTTTCAAATGTCTGGAACTGGTCAATTACACTGAGTAAGTGTAAGTGAACTCTGCCAGGGCTCATCCCTCAGCGGGGTGGTGGGGCACCACACCACCTCCCTATGCTCTCTGCTGGGTTGGAGAATACCCAGTCTATGGCCCAGACCTTAAAGCTGGGTCCCACAAGCAGTTCAATATAAGCCCAGGCTCCTAGCTTTAACAATCAGGGGGAGGGGGAGACTGCAACCTGTGAGGTGGGTGGCAGGGGGGACGCCCATTCCACTGCATCTCAGCCTGGAGCCCTAGCAGTGGCCAAAGACCCGCTGCTGTGTCAGTGGGGATCCTGGCCGCAACACACTGACATTGGCTCTGGCAGTACTGCAGTCAGATTGGGGTCGGCTGTCCCTGGGCTACTTCCGGACTCCCCCTCGTAGGTACCTGGGTCAGGGTGGTGTCATCTGAGGGTTCCAGCACCATGAGCTCCTCTGGGTTGCCGGTGAGGGGTAGACTTGGCAGCTTCTCTGGGTAACTGGTGAGGGGTAGGCTTGGCAGCTCCTCTGGGCATCGGTCGGCGTCAGGCATTGCCCGGTCTGGCCAGTCCTTGGGTGGGCGACAGCTTGCCAGGGTCTCCCAAGCCGGAGCCAGGCCACGGGTGTCTGGCCTCTCTGGCTGCTGTCGCCCAACTGAGCTCTGGGTTTGGGCTTTTCTACTTCTTGTCCTGCACCTTGATCTCTGGGGGGCGGGTGCAGGATCCACTGGCTCCACCCACTTTGATATCTGGGGAGGTTCTTCCCTCGGCGGGGTGGTGGGGCACCACACCGCCCTACTATACACACTTCCCCTCATGTCTGGCTCCCATTCATCGGGGCCAGACCCTTCCAACTCTCTCAGGCGGGACAAGAAATCTGCATTCGCGTGGTCCTTACCTGCCCTATGGCAGACAGTAAAAGCATAGGGCTGCAGTGCTAGGTACCAATGCATTAGTCTCATTATTATTTTTCATTTTGGCCAAACACTGAAGCACGGCGTGGTTGGTGACCAGCATGAACGGGGCCCCAAGGAGGTAGTATTGCAATACATCACTAGCCCATTTCACTGCCAGGGCCTCCTTCTCTCTCACTACGTAGTTCCTCTCTTGTGGAAACAATTTCTGACTGAGGTATAAGGTTGGGTGTTCTTCTCCATCCACATCCTGGGACAGAACAGCCCCAAGTCCTACCTCCGAGGCGTCCATCTGGAGGATGAACTCCCGGTTAAAGTTGGGGCTGTATAGGACAGGCTCGTGGCAGAGACTGTCTTTGAGTGCCTGGAAAGTGTCTGCACACTCTGAGGTCCACAGAGCTGTCTTTGGTCAACAGCCAGGTTAAAGGAGCTGTGATCGATGTGAAACCGGGAATAAACTGCTGGTAGTAGCCCGCAAGTCCCAGGAACTGGCGCACTTGGCGCTTTGTGGTGGGTGGTGGCAGGCCGCCAGGGCCTGAACTTTTCCCACAAGGGGTATCACCTGTCCCCTCCTGATAGTGTACTCTAGATAGGTGGTCTCTTGCCATCCAATGTGGCATTTTTTTGGGTTGGCGGTTAATCCTGCTGCCCGCAGGGACCTCAGGACTGCAGTTACCCATTCCAGTGGTTCTCTGGAAATAACTGCTGTAAATAACAACATCTTCCAGGTACACGGCAGTGTACTTTCAGTGGGGTAGAAGGAGGTGGTCCATCAGCCATTGAAATGTTGCCGGGGCGCCCTGGAGACTGAAGGGCATTCGAGTGAACTGGTACAGGCCCGTGGAGGTGGCAAATGCGGTCTTTTCCTGGGAGGTTGGGTCAAGTGGGATCTGCCAGTATCCTTTGCTCAGATCGAGGGTGGTAAGAAAGCGAGCCTCTCCTAAGCAGCCCAGCAGTTTGTCGACACGAGGCATCAGGTATGCGTCAAATTTTGAAATGTCATTGACACGGCAGAAATCAATACAGAACCGCTGCATGCCATTGGGTTTGGGTACCAGTACTACCGGGCTGCACCACTCACTTTGTGATGGTTCATTGACCCCAAAGTCTAGCATAGCTTGGACTTCCTCCTTGACAACTTGCCGCATGCGGTGTGGCAAGGGTCTGTTCGACTCCTGGATCACCACTCCAGGCTCCATCTGAATGGCGTGGTGAATGAGGGTCATGTGGCCTGGTTGGGTGGTGAAAGTTCTGGTGAACGCCTGCAGGAGGAACTGGGTCTGCTTATATTGCACCTTGGTCAAGGTTTCTCTGAGCTGGGGTGCCGCAGAGTCCTCGGTCAGGGGTACTCGGGGGCCCAACTTGGGCTTTGGGGGGCAGGGGTTAATTAAAGGCCCTCTTGCTCTTGCCAGGGTTTCCAGAGGTTTACATGGTTCCGCTGAGTTTTCTTACGCCAGTCAGGGTGGTTAATCTCATAGATGACCGGTCCAACCTTTCAGACCACCTCATATGGCACCTGCCAATGGGCCAGTAGTTTTGATTCGCTGGAGGGCAGGAGGAGCAGGACCTGATCGGCAGGTTTGAGATTGTGGACCTGGCTCTCCTGGTTGTATGTTTGGGCCTGAGCTTCCTGAGCCGCCTTCAAGTTCTCCCGAGCTAGAGCTCCCATCTGAGCGAGGCGTTCTTGAAGCTGGAGGTTGTACTTCAGAAGGCCCTGCGTTGGTTATGGGGCTTGCTCCCATGTCTCCCTCATGAGGTCCAGTAGTCCCCTTGGGCAATGTCCATACAATAGCTTGAAAGGAGAACATTTTGTGGAGGATTGGGCTACCTCATGGATGTCCAGAAGCAAAGGCGGGGGCAGCTGATCCCAGCGGCATAGGTCGTCTAGGGGAAATTTGGTTAGTATGTCTTTGAGGGTATGGTTGAACCATTCCACCAAACTGTCAGTTTGCAGGTGGTAGATGGAGGTGTGTAGCTGCTTAATCCCCATCAGGTTGCCCACCTGCCATAACAGCTTGGAGGTGAAGTTAGTGCCTTGGTCAGTAAGGAATTCCCAGGGTAAGCCCACGTGGGCAAAGACCTTCATGAGCTCATCAGCGATGGTTTGGGTGGTGATGCTCCATAGCAGGACAGCTTCGGGGAAAAGGATGGTGTATTCCATGATAATCAGCACATACTGGAACCCAGCCATAGTCTTCGGGAGGGGGCCCACCAAGTCCACAGCCACTCACTCAAATGGTGTTTCTACAATGGGCATGGGAATCAGTGGGGCCTTTGGCGTCCATGGGGGAGCAGTCAGCTGACATTCTGGACAGGAATTAGAATAGCTCCTCACCTCCTGGTGCACCCCAGGCCAGAAGAACCATGTCAAAATTCGGGCGAGGGTCTTTTCATGTCTCAAGTGCCCTGCAGCTGGGATGTCGTGGGCGAGTTTCATTACTGCTCATTGGTGACATTGAGGCACTAGCAGTTGGGTCTGGACCACTCTGGTGCGGGGATCTCGTTCCACCTGATAGAGATGGTCCTGGCGTAACTTGAAATGGGGCCACACCTTTCCTCGGCACGGATCGATCAGGGTCCCATCAATGGCTGCTAGCTGCTCATACGCTCGACTAAGGGTAGGGTCTTCCCTTTGGTCCCAGTAGAAGTCGATGCTAACCCGAGATTCATTGGCAGACATCGGCGGGGGGTCCTCGGGCTCTCCTCTCTGTCCATTGGGGTCCCTTTCCTCCCATTCATCTGTGTGGGTCTCAAGGCAGCCTTCTTCTAGTGCTGGAGTGATTTCCAGGCCTTCCATGGCTTTCAAACTAAGGACCCCTGGAAACTCTGGCCAATCACATCCTAGGATCATGGAGTAGGTTAGTTGTGGGGCCAGGCCAACCACCATCAACTGCATGACCCCCACCCACTGTTAGCCGGACTCGGGCACTGGCGTAGAGCTGTACATCGCCATGGATACACTGCAACCGGATGGTCCCCAAGCGGGGATCCACTGAGAGGCCTAAGCTTTGGCGGATGAGGGTCTGGCAACAGCCTGAGTCAATCAGGGACAGGGTCAGGTGATCCTCGACAACTACTGGCACTGTAATCATGGTGGCCTGTGGCCCTCCGGCGCAGTTTTCCCCCACACAAACGTGCCCGAAACTGCAGTCCATCTCGGTTTAGTCCTATTGCAAGTTTCCATATTTCTGACAGGAGAAACAGGGCCCAAGCTCTGGTAGTCCAGGCCAGGCAGATGCTCCCCCGGGGCCATTGGGGGGCTTTGATTGGTCCTTCCAACCACTGTCTCAGGGGCCCGAGGGGCTTCTTGCACTGGCCCTTTGGGATGTCAATACTGGGGCTCCTGGCCCTTCAAAGGGTTTCGCAGTTCAATCCGGGCACTCCCCTTTCTCTCTAGGTTGGGGTGGTCGGGCCCTCATGGGTGGGCTCGAATAGCCAGTCCCACTGGGGCTTCATCCACAAAGAAATCTTCCATTATGGCGATGGCGGTGGCTCGCGTCGCAGGCCAATGGCAGAGGACCCAGGCCCTTCCTCGCGGTGGGAGGATGTGGACGAACTGTTCCAGGATGACTTGCTCAGTGAGGTCATCTGGGGTTCGCCTCTTGGGCTGTAGCCACCGTTTGCATGCCTCCCTCAGCTCCTGGGCCACAAACCAGGGTCGAGCGCCCCCAGTGTAGGTCCGACTCTGGAACTTCTGCCATAAGGTTTCCGGGCTGACATCTAAGGCATCTAGAATCGCCGCCTTTACCTGGGTATAATCCCACATGTCCTCTGTGAATATCCCCCAGTATACAGCTTGGGCAGTCCTGGGTCAGATATGGGCCCAGGAGGGTAGCCCACTGGTCAGATGCACACCCTGCGACCTGCACCACCCTTTCAAAAGTCACCAAAAAGGCTTCGGGATCATCCTCCGGTCCCATTTTGGTTAGTCGTACTGGTGCAGTGGGCCAGCGTGCCCCAGCTGCGTCTCCTAGCTGGGGCTCTGGGGACCGTGGCAGTGCTGCTGTCAGCTGCTGTATGCATTGTCACTGGAACTCCTGGTTCTGCACCCCCAGGTCCTGAATCAGCTGCTGCTGCTGGGTCCCCAGTTGCTTGATGAGCTGCTGGTGGATGGCCTGCTGCTGCTGCTGCTTTTGGAGCTGGGCCACCTGCTGTCACTCCTGGCTCTCTGTCAGGAGCTTAAAAAGTCTGGACAAATCCATGACTTCTTCTGGGGACCGAAGACCCGCTGCTGTGTCAGTGGGGATCCTGGCCGCAACACACTGACATTGGCTCTGGCAGTGCTGCAGCCATACTGGGGTCGGCTGCCCCTGGCTAATTCCAGACTCCCCCTCGTAGGGTACCTGGGTCAGGGTGGTGTCATCTGAGGGTTCCAGCACCATGGGCACCTCTGGGTCACCGGCGAAGGGTAGACTTGGCAGCTCCTCTGGGTAGCTGGTGAGGGGTAGGCTTGGCAGCTCCTCTGGGTGTCAGTCAGCATCAGGCATTGGACGGTCTGGCCAGTCCTCAGGTGGGCCATAGCTTGCCGGGGTCTCCCAAGCCGGAGCCAGGCCACGGGCGTCTGGCCTCTCTGGCTGCTGTCGCCCAACTGAGCTCCGGGGTTGGGCTCTTCTACTTCCTGTCCTGTGCCTTGACCTCTGGGGGACGGGCGCAAGATCCACTGGCTCCACCCGATTTGGTGTCTGGGGAGGTTCTTCCCTCGGTAGGGTGGTGGGGCACCACACCGCCTCACTACAGTAGGTGACTGGACTCATTACATCCCTGACAATACCTGGGATGCACATCTTTGAGCACCTGGCATTCACTTATGAGACCACTACCTGATTCTCTAGTTGAAATTTCTGAGTTCCCAATTTCTGAGCTCCATTTCCTGGCCAGCCCTAGTGTCTGCCAGTGTAATTCCACTGATTACAAAGGAGGTATGCCAGCAGAGAATCTGGCCCAGGTTTTTCTGCATAAAAAATGGGATAACAGATAGTATAAATAAATGGTAATTGCCCTTTCCACAGATACCTTAATTTTTGGACCTTGAATTTGGTAACTTTACACTTTATTGTTATACTTCAATGAAGCTCCAGCACTTAGAGCTATTTCCACTGTACAATGAAATGTGTCATCATTCAAGCATGCCTTTAACTATGTTCCTATCTCAAATCTTGTGTAACATTCCAGCTTGCCATGAATACAAGGAATTCATCACAGGCAAACTACATATGGTCTATTAATTTGTATCCAGCTGCACCACTGCCATGTTTAAGACACAACAAATCTGAGAATGAGTAAGGTACATTTCTTCCACATGCACAGCATCTTCTTTACATAGCAGTCAGTAGTTAATATTATACTTACTATGCCAAGTGTTTCATTTTGCAATGTGTAATTTGTCAGGTTTTCAAAATATTTTTATATTTGAATAAAAAAAAAAGGTCATGCTTTAAAAGTTTTAGAATGTTTTGATATAAATCAATATTGTGAAGGTCAAGCTATCCACAAAACATTTTCTGAATGTTTTATTTATTGGACTTACAGCTTTACAAATTACTCTCATGGGCTCCAACAAAATTATAATCCCTTGTCATGCTCTTTCTAACATTGCAGCACCCTGGGAAATTGGTAATTTTTAAATTTTAAAAGAGAGATTAAAATATACTATAACACCTGAAAATTGGCTCCATTCTGAGATTAAGACTAAAGATGATGAGGCTATTCCTTTGATATAGGCTATAATTCTGTTCGATTGTTCTACAGAAATGGACTGTAAAGGGATGATGGAAAGGTTCTTGGATCAATATTATGACCTACCTTAAAGATGGGATGATTTGTAAATCTTTAACTTCAGGAATTTACTCTTGTAATGTTTCTTTCAAAATTTCTCCTCTTGGTGTAAGGTCTGAGGCCCTTTTCTGCAGTAAGCAACAGCAGACACAGTGGGACAGCAGCAGCCATGAGCTAACAAGCAGAGAGTCACATCTTCACATTCCATCTAAATTGCATTAACACAAAGTAATTTTGAGCTGTTAAGAAGGCACTCCTGTTCTAATAGTACTCACCATCACCAGATAAAGAAACAGAGCTTAAGATGTTTAAAGAAAACTTTGTTTGATAACATTCTGTCTGGCAAGAAAGCACTTATCAACAATCGTGATTATGAAATCTATACTTCTATTGGTTTGCATTTATGGTCCCCACTTCTCTATGCTTTATGTGTATGGACTCTGTCTGATTCTTTAATTGTTTCTGTCTATTGCATAACTAATTTTGCAAGATTTAAATCAACTAAAGTGGTGGGATATGGTTTGGTTTTGGGATTGGTTAAATAACTGTTTCATAATGGGCTAGGATTGGTGAAAAATGCTGTCTTGAAGTATTTTACTTTAAAATGATTGATTAAGGTATAACTAACTAGAACCCAAGTTTTAACTATATAGACTGGGGTCCAAAAGGAAGTTCTTTGGAACCTAATTTCAGGACACAGTCCAAGATCAGAGTTGCCAGACCTCAACACCCTGCTGATCATACAGTGTATAAGCTGGAGCCCCAGATGATCTAATGTTGACTGGCCACCAAGAAAAGTTCATCTGCCTTATTGGGAGTGATGAGAATTGTATGCTTAGCATGTGTATTCTGTTTTGGTAACTGTTACTATACAGAAATTAAGGATATTACTGTGTAAGGCCCTTTCACTGGTAAAGGCCCCCGCAAACCCACAGAAGATTACACCCTAAACTGTAGGAAATGGGTAAGGGTGGCCCTGAGCCCTAGGAACTGGGTAAGGGTAGATGCCTTTTGCCCAGAGCCCTAGGAAATGGGAAAGGATGGGGGTGCCTACATTAACTGGATTATGCCTTGAACCCATGGAAGGGTAAAGGTGGGGTGCCCTAGTGTGTGTGGGTAACATTGGAGTATTTACTCCTCCATGTGAGCTGAGATCTAGGGAGGTGGAGGAAGACTGAAGGTAAGGCAAATGTGAATGTCTGAAATCCAGAAAATGAATATTTAAGATACACATCGCCCCTGTGTGGTGTGAGGGTTGGGAAGTTAGGGGCTAGCCAGAGTGTGTGCAGGAGGGACCCAATTTGAAGGAGGGATAATCTGGGCGGATCTGTCGCATGACTGGGGAAGCCTGGCTGAAGCAGGGTCTGGAATCTTAGCTGGGGGGTGGGTATTGGGAGAGAGGGTCCAGTTTAGTCTGCTGCTCAGGCTATATAACCAAGGAAGTATGTGGCCCTTGGTAAGCTACTGCCTGTAATATCTGTATGCAGAAGCATAGGGCAGAAGACAGTGACTTCTTGTATGTTAATGGCTTCTACATTGCCAACTAATGGTTCAATGGGATGGAAAGGGGAGGGGGAACTGGAAATGTTGGGGAGGAGGCTACATATTTGTGGGAATGGTGGGGCAAGGGGTGGAGAATGAGAGAGACACACCAGTCTTCTTTCACATGCTTAAAGTTACTGTAACAACTGTGGAATAAAGCTGTCAAGGTTTGGAGACATAGATCATGGAGGAGATTTCTTTCACCAGCCCAGTTAGCAACTGCACATTGCAAATATTTCAAAGCATGACCATTATCCCAGTTCTACTGGAAAAGAGATGAGCATGTAGGAATCACATAGCAACCATGTGGGCTAGTGGAAAGAACACTAGACTGGGGCTGTTCCTCGTTCTGCAGTTGGCTTTCAGGGTGATGTTGGACAAGTCACTTCACCTCTCTGTGTCTCTGTGGAGGTAATGATGTAAATTTCTTTGAGATTTACTGATGAAAAGTGCGATATATAAGCTGGATCTTTTGATTATTACATAGCTGCATGGTGATCAGGAAAGGCCAAACTGCAGACACTGATGGGGTTGGGGGTAGCACTCCCTGTCTCCCATTGGTACCCATCTGTACCCAGCATCAGTACCTGTCTCCTGATAACTTAGCCATGACTGAGCAGATCCCAACACATTTCAAACTCCCTCTGAAAATCTGACACACCTTCACCTCTGAGGTCCACCTGGAGGCATTGGTGGATTCAGGTGCCTCAGTCAACTTCATGAATCAGGACTTTGCACAAATACATCACATCTCCATTCAAGGCAAGGACACTCCAGACTGGTGTAGTCTATCAACAGTTCACTACTCTTATCTGGCCGGGTTACTCCCCAGACCGAACACCTGGACATTGTGACTCTTCAGGTCACCAAAATACTCCTCAGTTTGAACATATCCAAGCACTACACTTTCCAGTAGTCCTTGGCATGCCCTGGATCACTACCCATGACCCATACATTTGTTGGAGGGAAGGCAAGATACAGTTCTGTTCCACACATTGCTGACAATTCTGTCTCCTGAAATCTGATTGTGGGGACCATAGACTGGCAGCCCTTCATAGTTCAACTTGCTTTCCTCGAGATTCTTAGTCTGAACAGGTTAACCTTCAAGAAGTTTTGTTACCCTCTGTGGTCTGTCCACTGACCCCATGTTAGCGATTAAATACAAAGATTTTGCCAATGTGTTTGACAAAAAGAACATGGATACTCTACCACCACATTACAGTTTTGACTGTCCTATTGACCTCCAGCCCAGAGAAGATGTCCTTTTGGCCAATCTACTCCCTTTCAGAGCCAGAATATCTGGCTTTCCAAGACTACTTCCTGGAAAATCTACAAAAGGGATTTATCCATCCTTCCACATTTCCAGCTGGGGTTCCAATTAGCGTTGTAAAGAAAAAATAGAGATAGAATCCGGTGTTAAACAGAGTCATGATTCGCAGTCGATACATTCTCCTTCTCATTAGTGAACTTTCTGAAAGACTCCATTCCTCAAAGGTTGTAACTAAGCTGGACCTTCACAAAGCCTATAACTTGGTCCTAATTAAAGAGGAAGTTGAGTGGAAGACCACTTTCTGTACATGATATAGACACTTTGAGAACTTGGTCATGCTGTTCGGCTGGTGCAATGACCTAGCAACCTTTCAGTACTTCATCAATGATACTTTCAGTGATGTGTTAGACTGCTGTCTAGTCATTTATCTGGACCACATCCTCCTCTTTTCTGACAATCAGGCTTCTCATGACCAGCATGTCTGCAGTGTCCTAGAAATATTTCACCAATACCATCTATATGCAAAGCTGAAAAATGCAAGTTGACTAGGACACAATAGAATTCCTTGGTTACATTATCTCTCCGAAGGGCCTAACCATGGACCGATGCAAGATAGTGGCAATCTCTGACTGGCCTGCACCAAAGAACCCTGGTGGGGTCCAATGGTTCCTAGGCTTCACTAACTTCTACCAGTGGTAATTGAGGGATTCTCCAGCCTAGTTGCTCCTCTGACTGCCCTTCAGTGAAAAGGAGTCTAGTTCACCTGGTCCTTGGGAGTCCAAACTGCCTTTCATTAGCTAAAAGAAAAGTTCACCATATCACCCATCTTGGTTCACCGAGACTCAGCTAAACCATTCACAGTGGAGGCTGATGCATCCAATTTCACCCTAGGTGCAGTACTGTCTCAACTGATGGGTCCTGTCAGTTGACTTGTGCCCATGTGCCTATTATTCTGATAAGCTAACCCTGGCAGAGAAGAATTATAATACAAAGGATAAGGAACTCCTAGCTATCAAGGAAGCATTTGAGGAATGGCAGCACCTAGTAGAAGTGTCTAGGTCCCCTGTTAAAATGCTCACAGATTACAAGAGCCTGGAATATATTTGAACAGCCAGACACCTCTATCAATGACAGATCTGCTGATCCCTCTTCACTTGGTTTGACTTCATAGTAACCGACAACCTTGGAGCAAGAAATGGGAAGGCTGACATCCTGTTCCATAAGGCTGAGTTCTTGGAAGGGAGTGAGAGAATTCCATCTATGATTCTAAATGCAGCCACAGCCTAATGGAGTCAATTTGTACCTTGTTTCCCAATGACACCTTTGCTGCTCAGATCTGTCAGACTCTGAAAAAAGCTGATGCTGAACCAGACCCCAGGTTCAGGTTCCAAGATTGGGTCCTCTACCATAAGGATTGTATCTATTTCCCAAAGGGCAACCAAGGCTGCAGGTTCTTCAATTAAATCATGATGCACCCTTTGCAGGGAACTTCGGTCACCTCAAGACTTGGAACCTAAAGACAAGGAGTTTCTGGTGGCCAGGCTTGCACACCTCAATCAAGAGCTACATAAGCTACTGTCACTTGTGCACTCAGATCAAGTGCCCCTGCTCAAAACCACTTGGACTTCTACAGCCCGCATGCCAATTCCACCTCAGCTATGGGATACCTTTTCTGTTGACTTTATTGTGGAACTGGCACCTTCCCAGGGACATACAATGATCCTAGTTGTGCTCAAACTCTTAACTGAAATGGCACCCTTTGCACCATCCCTATTACCCAGGAAATGGCTTGCCTCTTTCTGAAAAACATTTTTTGGCTCCATGGATTGCCATCAAGCATCATGTAACATTATGGTTCTCAATTAATTTCCCAATTCTGGCAAGAATTTCTAAAACTTCTGGAGATTGAACTTCTCCTCTCAATTGCCTACCATCCATACACTAATCTACAAATGGAGCAGGTTAGCCAGATTCTTGAATAATACCTGTGACTCCCTGACACTCCAATATTCACCACTGTCATGTAATTAGGATATGTCTTATACAAAGTATGCCTTGTGAGATGTCATGAGTCTTGATGTGATAGACAGTAATATCTCATTGAATTGTATGTGCTATCATCATATGTGAAGTTATGAAGTTTGGCTATGTATGTGTTGCTGAAACATGTCCTGAGGTTGAAAACACCCACAAGCAGCCTTTCTGGTACGACAGTAAAAAGGCCAAACAATGTTAATGGCTTATTGAGGAAACGCACACAAAAACAAGGATTACCCCAGGAACTGTATACAGTAGAACCCTCTCAGAGATAGCTCTATACAATGGGAACTGTTTGACCCAGGTCACAGCAAAAGAGCTTTCCAGCAAGTGGGGAGAAGATATAAAAGAGGCAAAATTACATTATGGGGGGACCTCACTCTCCCCACCACAACACACCTGGAAACACCCAAGGAACAAGGATTAAACTGTGGGAGGTGATGGTCCCAGGCTGGAGAGATTTTTGGCCTGTGCATGAAAACCTGGGAAAATCAAGGCAACTTGTACCTTAAGAATCTGCCATCCTGTTCATCACTAAGGGTGAAAATTAGTTGATTTATATCCTACCTGTCTAGCGTATTGGGCTCAGTTTGCATTTTTTGTTTATTTACTAAGGTGGTCTGCTTTGTTCTGTTAGCTATCCATTATAATCACTTAAACTTTACCTTTTTGTAGTTAATAAACTTATTTCTTGTTTATACCAAAACCCAGTTTGTGCAACTCATAACTACGGAGTTGCAAGGCGGGGCGGGAGTCTGTGCATATCTCCCTCCATATTGAGGGAGGGGGTGATTTTTATGAGATCTCTCTATACAGTGCAAAACAATATTATTTGTGGTTTACATCCCAAAGGATGTGAGCACATAAGTGCTGGGCAATCCCCTAGCTCAGCCCTCCCACAGAGAGCTGATCAGAGGCTCTATGTGATTCTACAGCTGGGTGTGTCCCAACCTGTGTGTGTGCTGGAAAGGGGCTTGAGAGCCTGTCACAGCAACACAGAGTAAGGGAAACCCAGGCTGCTGTGACAGGCAGGCTCAATGGAACCCCAGCACAGCCATTGGCACCCCAAAAGGGGGGTCAAACCCGTCTTAATGCCTTTGCTGCTTCTTTAACTATCTGCAGGACAATTGATTGTCTCTGCTCCCATGTGCAGAACTTGATTCAAGAATGCCGCACATGCCTCTACCCAGCAATGTGTGTTTTTTGCCAACTATGGTTTTTACACCCGCTTTCTATTGGATGTCTCCACTAACTCTCCAGTACCAGCTGTCACAGATCTAGCTACCCATCTCCATCAGGTACATCGGGAACTCAAAGAGCACTTACAAACAGTCAAGGAAGCATATAAACGTCACTCTGACCAGGACTGCCAGTCTGCCCCTGACCTTGCCAAACTGGACCACCAATTTCTGGGCCCTTTCAAGATTGAGGCATGTATCAACCCAATCACATTCAGATTGCAATTACCCAAGTCCCTTATTTCATGTCTCCCTTCTGAAACCATACTCAGAGATTTATACAGTCACAGAGGCTCATGATACAACTGCTCACATATTACCTTACAATATGGGACACAACTGTTACAAATGAGATTAATGCATGCAGCAACTTTCACTAAAGTCTAGGCACTGAACACATTCTTATAATTCTTACAATGTTAATACCTATTTATACAATTCTAATGTCACCCACTTGCCTAACAGGGAGATCTTTCTTTAAGAGATTTATGGGGTAGAGTTGTGTTTGCATCATTGTTCCTAGGTTGATACATGATTAGCATGCCAGACCCAGAAGTTTCTGGAATTGTGTGTGGTAGTTTTGTGCATGAACAATAGGTTCCCTATAGCTGGACACATACTCCATTGAGGATAGCTGCTTTACAAAAGGACATGTGACCTGTGTGGTTTGGGAGAAACTGATCTATAGGAGCAGAAAGCTGGCTGTTTCCCCCCGCTAACTCTGAAGCATTAGTGCAGGTTAGTGCTATTGTTACACTTCCAGCAGGGAAGCCCTGTCACTGCTAGATATAGAAAGGAGAAATTGTCAGGGAAAACTGTCACTCATTTTAATTGTATATTTTGAATGTTATTTGATTTTAGCCAAACTGTTTTAGTTGAATTGTCTCAACCTGTTGGGTTCACCACTTTGTTTTTTGATTTAAATGTGATAATGGAGAAAGAGTCATTTATATTTTGCTATTCTCAGTTTTATTCTGCCAACTATTCCAATGTAAAGGAAATACAGGAAGGGGCCACTGTCTAGGTAAGTTTCAGGTGTAGCTAAGTTTCTTTTTAAAATATTTTTATTTTCCATCATCTTTTAAGAGCTTTTTATTCTGAAAAAATAATAAGCCTAAGATCTGTATCAAAACATGAGGAGTAATATGTCTGCATAAGAGAAATTGGTAGCTGTGTGCATGAGTAGTTGAACCAGCTCATAGGCAAGTAATTGCCATACTGCCTCACCAGTGCACATAGAGAGAAAGGAGGGCGAAACCATAATGTGATATGACAAAGCTTGTTTGATACAAATGTCAATAGAATGATAAATTATTGGAGACAGTTGAAACAAAGACAAATTATTGCTAGCAATGGACTTGTTCAATGAATTATGTCTGCCTAACTTGAGTACCTCTGAAATTACCTTATGAAGGCCTTTCAGCTTTGACTAGCTGTATATTTCTGGGTGTTATTTAAACAACTGGTTGCTTACTCTTGAGGTTGCTACTTATAAGCAAGCAGAACATTGAGATTACTTGAATATTCCTTCTTTCTTGTTTTAATTTGTTTGAATAAAATGTATCACGGTTGTCTAGGCTCATGTAAAATGTCTTTTCTTAAAAGTAATATTCCCCACTAAGGCAATTTTGAGACTTATCATAAAGAAAATGTGTCTGTGAGGAGATTTAAATAAAAAAATGGAGTGAGATCTCATAGGGGTTCTTGTAAAACGTTCATAATTAATATGAGGCAGAAGTTCCAAAAATTGAATTCATGTATAATTGCAGAGTTTATTACTGTCAATAATTAACATTACAAAATAATTGTAATATAATATAGGAATAATCTGGATAAAAAGGGTTAAGAAAATTGAAATGATTTTAGCAGATGTGATTTTTGTGGATGTAAAAATCCTGTTGTAATAAGCTGTAATGCACATGCTTATTTTTAATCATCTAATAGTTACAGCAAAAATGTCATGAAGGTAAAGGACATGAGGCTCGGAAGAGAGCCTTTTTCTCCTGACAATTATATATTTATATAAAAGGAACCACTATACTTCATAACAAAAGAAAAACTAATTTAATATATAGGATACACACAGAATTTGGATGTTGTATTTAATTGTATTTAATTGAGTGATATTGTCAGTTTCACTAATTTTGACAAAATGTAGAGAGGTCAGTTTTTTGGCATAAATGGGTATTTATGAGCTATGTAGTATGCTCAGAGCATTACCAATGCTTGCATTTTCTAGTGGTTAGACAATCAATGCTCTGAGTGTCCTTAGCACTGGGATTAGAAGCAGAAGAGGATCATATTAGCTGCATTGCAACATGGACGCTCAGCATCACTTTCTGCCACTTGAGAAATAAGATGAAACCAATTGCCTTCTTCATGTAGTGCAACTGTGTGAGTAATGAGAGTTCAGTGAAGAGCATGGCTTAAAAAAAGGATTAAAATACCTGCTAGTATCTCAGCATTTTAAAAGAATGTCATTTGATTTTTCTGAATTTCTTTTTGAAACCTAGGAATTTACATTAATTTTGAAACCATATTGCATGATTTTGTAACAGCTAAGAATGTCTAGAATTAATACTTGTGTTAATAATACCAAGCATTCTGACCCCTGCTGTTTTGTAGTGCCCCTGGGTTAGATGGATATGTTGGGGATCCCTATAAGCACTTAAAGGCAATGAGTACTTCTGCGCCATCTCAACTTTCACTTTATTCTGTTGTTTTATTTTTAAAAATTATTTAAAAGCTTACACTAAGGATTTGGAATTCAACCAAATGTCTGGGGATTGGATCTGCACACTGAGTTAACCACATTTGCCCTTTTCCTTATAAAAAGTCCATTAAATTCCATTCAGATCCAGTCTTACAAAATGCTCTGTGCATAATGTGTTACACCCTCACCCCAGATGACTAGTTAATCAGGGTATATATACATGCATATACAGAAAAAAGTAGTAGTTAAGTAACATTATGTATGATGACATCATGTCTAAGATTAACAGAAGCCAGTAAACTCTAGATTTTCTCTACAAAGTCTGTGGCAAGGACCTGCAGGCAAAGAACTTATTAATTGAATTTGGATTTGAACTTACACATACAATTTGTTTTCGCAAAAGTAACTATTTGCCAGGAACAGTTAAGTTCAGTTACTAATTGCTACAAATGATATAGTCTCTTTCTCATTCCATGCTGGGTTTATAATTGGCACTTGGATAATAGTCTGGCAGCCTTTGGTAAACTGGTAAAAAACTCTGGTAAACCTTGTTTTAGACTCCTTTTTTCTGGATGTTGTATCTCAAGACCATACATTTTAACAATCTGCCTCATTTATCACCATTGAGCATTTTGAAATATTGACATTTCATTCTATTCTCACCAGTCCATCCCTCAAAAGAATTCACATGATTTGGGGCATATAAAACCAAGGCAGAAGAATTGTAATATATGAAATGCATATGTTTAACATTTGCAATATCAGTCATTACAATTTTACCTTCCCCAGCCGCATGGGGCATGGGTCACTTGAATTACCCTCCGGCAACCAAATGAAAAAGCATGGTGCTCAGCGTACTCCTCTGGGGCTATCTAGAGAGCTGAGGTGTCTGCTGTGCTTTCCAACAGTTGCAGCAGCAGCACCTCCAGACTCTGCCACTCAAAAGGGGAGCCCCTTCCCTCTGCTGTGCAGGACCTTATATGCCCTGCTGTTTCTGGGCAGATCATAGGTCACACGGTTTGCTTGGTTTTCCACCTTCTGGCAGAAAGGGCAGGAAATGCACCCGAAGAGGGGGAAGAAGGGCAGCCAAGATGGATTCCCAGTTGTTGTTTGGGCATTTCAAAATGGCACACCTAAGATTCTAAGCACCAAAGTTTTTCCCCTACATTCCTCTCCTTGCTGGTGAGGAACCCTATATCAGGAGCTCTGATGCCGGCACACGATTACATGGGGGCACATTGGCACACCTAGACTTGTGCCTCAGTTTACCAAACTTATGTTGCGACCACCTGCATTGCGCTAGATACAGTATAAACATTATAAACTTCAACACAAACAAAATAGACAAGGGATGTGCAAGCAATTGCCAGTTATCCACCACTTCAGTGGGGTCGGAGAATAAAGATCTCCACCAATTGCTGATTGTGGCAGAGTTTTTAACCCTTTTTAGTACCACTTTAATTTGATTGGATGAGTGGTGGATGGTAATTAAGGTAGAGTTACCCCATTCCATCTCTTCATCCACATGCCTAGTCAGCTCAGGATGCTCCATTAGTTGGCTAATGAGCCAAGCTTTGACAGGGTCATACATGTGAAATGAAGTCCTGATGTTTCTGGATGTCATTTGCTCTGACTGAAAATCGATATCACATCCCTTAATTCTTAACACAAAGCATAAGCACAAATTTGGAAACACTTTATTATTGATGACATAAAATGTGTTTACCATGAGAGACTTACAGGTACTGCAGAGACACACGCAGTTGTCATTGATTACCACCACCTGAGAATGTTCTGAACTCTTGGGGTGCAGCTCATAATGACACTTGCCTTCACCTTAGACAGATGTGCTTCCCTAAGAATACCTCTGATGGGTACAGGTACTCCTGATTATCTTCCCATAAGCATAAACTGACATCTACCGCATGACAGTCTGTCTTTTCTCGGCTTACCCATGGTTTGTATCCATCCTTGTACCTGAGTACAAGCAAGGGCCCAAGAGAGGTTACCTTGCAAACCTTCAACACCTTGCAGGATCCTGGCAGAGTCCTGTTTTGGGGCCCGGTACCAGTCCTTGATGACAGTGGACAAGTCATACCCAAGGTCACCAATCTTATTAAGGGCCTCAGAAAGCGGCTGGTTTAATGTGGCCACTTCCCAACCTAAATTGCTAACTCTAAGGGCTAAGGACCCTGTTCCTATGTAACTTATGAGCCCCAGTCCAGTTCCAACTCCTCCCATGATCTTAATGGCAAGGTCTCGCCTCCCACGACCCTGGTACCTGGGCTCTGCATCTCGCATCCATGCTTCCTATCCTAGCACTGCAGATCTCACAAAAGGCAAGCATTTGAGTTCTATGCTACTGACTAAGACCTACAAATTAACACTGACTCTTTTCATGGATTACCGAGGGTCTGAGATGATGAGATGTCTTAAGTTCTCATTTACCACAACGGGTCCGATGTAACTGACCCGGGGATGAGGTATGACAGTCATCTCAAGTGTCTGGACAGCCCCGTAAGGTCCCACTATATGCCAAGTACCAGAGTCACTAGAAACGTTGGTAACTGAGATGTGTCTGTAGCACTTGCATACAAACTCGTTTTGGGTCTGTACAGAGAAGAGCCCATTAACATTGTTTGTGTTATTACAAAAATGTGGCAAACTGCCACTACAATTAACCATAATAATATTAAATGAACAGAGCAGAGTGTGCATCCTGAACCATAACTTAGGAAGCACAAAGCGAGCGCTCCAGGAGATACGAATAGTAAGGAGCCCGTCCTGGATGCTCAATGAAAAGTTAGTAGAAAAACAGATGCACTTTGCTGGGCTAGGGGTAAGAGGCCCTCTAGAGCATCTGACTAATGGGTTGGTAAACTCCCATACACACACCTTTGGAATCTGATTTACTTGTCCCAATGGCCCTGCATACCGATCAGATGTAAGATAAGACCCTGAGGCTTGCCCCACAATAGAATCATAGAAATCCTCTGTCTTCAAGACCCACAGCAAAATGCATTTGGGGCCATCCACATAACCAAAAACAGTTAATGGCTTCACCTCCTTTGCCTGATGATGGCCATGAAAAATTCTAATAAACTTTTGACTTTCTGATTTGGATGTTAGGGTGCCATCCCCTGGTCACAATAAAAGTGATCCCCCTGTACATTATTTACAATGGTTACTTATACTTCTAAGTGCATGCCGATAGAAGAGATGATGATGATGAGATTCCTATGGCACAAATACAGAGAAAGACCTAATTAGGAGGTTGTATCAGATTTGGCAGTACCTTTACAGGATTTCATCTGGCTAGAATGAAACCATTTAGTTTTCTTTCCTCGTTTCCCTGGAATTTCCAGCTGGTACACGCAAGGGCTAGCCTTATTGATGATAAGGGCCGGGCCCACCCAGTGTGGACTAAGAGCATGGCCTTGGTCCAAGTAGTATTTATACATAACTTGGTCCCCAACCTCCCACTCTATTAGCGTTATGTGCTCTAGCCACTTATCCATCCCACATGCACTGGATTTTAGTCACATGGCTACCTGGTGTTGTATAGCACTTATGTCTGCCAAAACCTTTTTCATATACTTGTCTAGAGTTAATCTGGGTTGGTACTCATCTGGGGGTTGGCCTCCTACCCACCAGAGTTCTGGAATCCTCATTTCTCTGCCGGTCATGGCTTCACGTGGTGTGAAACCATGACTTGTTACTGTTGACCTCACTGCCATGAGGAAAGGGAGCGTAATGTCCCAATCTTTGCCTTGGTAATCAATGGTCTTCCTCAGAGTGGTTTTAATGGTTCAATTCATGCGTTTGACGATCCCCAAACTCTGAGGATGACTGGCTACATGGAACCTGTAACTGATCCCAAGAGCCTGGAAAAGAACCTTGGTCATCTCGCCTACAAAGCGTAGTCCCTGGTCTGAGTCAATGACTGCAGGGAGACTGAACCGGGTGAAGATCTCATTTAAGAAGACCTTGGCAGTGGTGGCAGCAGTGCAATTCCAGGTAGGATAAGCCTCAATTCATTTAGTAAAGATGTCTATAATCAGTAGACAATATCGATTCCCACGACTGGTGCGAGGAAGAGGTCCAATGAAATCTATCTGCAACTGTCACCATGGGCCCTCGGCCAGCTGATGCTGTAGTGGGCCTTTCATAATGTGGCAATCCGCATTATTCTCAGCACAACTTAGACAGGACTGGATGTGCATAGCCATGTCTCTATTTAAGAGTGGTCACCAGGCCACACAGATGATCCTGTCCATGGTCTTGTATGCAAAATGACTCTGTTGGTGGGCGAGAGTCACCATCTCCTTATGGAGGCACAATGGAAGTACCAAGACTGGAAGGGCCTCTTCGGAGTTCTTCCTTAAGGCCATGATCAGACCATGTCTGTCTTTAAATATATGGTAGCCTTTATAGTCCTTCTTCTGCAGAAGATTTTGCACATCTGGATCCTGCTGTTGCAGCTCCTTGATGTCTACCTGGGCATTTGGATCAACATCTGGCTGCTGTATTTTCATCACAGGCAAGGATAGTGTTAGGGTCCACAGATGCTCTTCCCCCAGGAGTGCCGCTTCTTTAGCCAGAGTGTCAGCCGGGTGGTTTACCTAGAGGCTTTGGCCAAACCCTTACGGTGAGCCTTTACTATACACGAACTGTGTCTCCTTCACATTTGAAAGCCAGTTCCCATGCATGTCTCAAGTATGCAGCATACTTGATTGGCTTTCCATCCATATCATGCTCCACTGCATCCAGATGGGCATTCAGGATGTAAGTGCTCGCACCACCCGTTTTGAGTCGGAACAGATGCAGAGGTGCTTACTCCTGTCCTCCTCATACAATACTGCTACTATTGCCACCACTTCCACAGATTGTGCTGAATGGGGCTTGACAGTCCTTTGCAGTACTTTCTGGGAAGAGGGCTGAAAAGCAGCATACCAAGTCCTTGGGTGGCCATCCTGGTAGTAGCTACTTCCATCCACAGCCCAGATGGTTAAACCCTGCTCGTTTGCTTTACTAAAGCTGGGTTTGATCTGGAAAGTGATACAATAACTGGGTCTGGTGCTGGAAGTGGGCATTCATGTTCCTGGCCTTTGATCAGTAAAGCATAAGGTAGTATGCTTAACTGGGGTGATTTCTGCACTGTGATGTATCTATTCAGGAGATTCGCCAAATAAGGGGATGATACCCTGCCCTTATTTACCCTACCAGAGAGGACGTACCTTACTGGAGTGTGGGAAGTCGTGAGGATGACAGGGGACATCCCCACCGGGTACTCGCAGTGGCCAAGTGTCCAAACTAATGCTAGTACCTCCCGCTCGCAGCCACTGAACAGCCTCTCGACTTCACTCATGACTCTGGAGTCATAAGCCACTGGCTGCAGCCCAGTCCCCTGATCCTGGAAGAGGACTGTGCTGATGCCACTATTAGATGTTCCCAGTTGCAAATAGTAGGGACAGTAGGGCTTAGGGTAGGCTAAGGTCGGTGCTTTGGCCAGAGCCTGCTTCAGCATGGTGAAAGCCTGCTGATGGCTTTCCTCCCATTGCCACTCCTGCCCCTTCTGAAGTAGCTGGTATAAGGCTTAGTGATCTTGGCGTACTTGTCAATAAACTCCCTGGAAAAACCAATGAGCCCTAGGAAGGACTGGAGGGTCGATACATCACATGGGGCTGGTTGTGTACAGATCAGCTCCATGCGCTGCTGATCCAGCCTCTGTCCCTCTGGACCCAGATTGACTCCCAGGTAAGATACAATGTCCAGAGCCATCTGGGATTTTGCCAGGTTTCCAATAAAGGCCCTCTCCTGGATCTTTCTTGGGACCTCTTCCAGTGCATCCAGGTTCTCTTCCCTGGTTGGCGATGAGTATGTCATCCACATAGCTCAGAGTACTACACCAGTTCCTCAGGGACTTCCACATTGCAGACACAAAACGATGGCAGATGGAAGGAGCATTGTGTAGCCCCTGTGGAACCCTGGTGAAAGTTGTCTGCCTTCATATGTGAAGGCAAACTTGTGTATTGATGACTGGTAAAGAAGACGTTGGATAAGTCCAGGACCGAGAAGCACTTGGCGCCTGCTGAGATTGCTGCCATGATCTCATTGTATTTTGCCACCACCAGGGACCACTTGGGTGTAATTTGGTTGAGCTCCTGATAGTCAACAGTCAAGCACCAAGTCTTCTGGTCCGCCTTCAGAACAGGCCAAATCGGAAAATTGCATGGACTCTCCAATTCTACCCCTTGCTGCAAAAGAGCCTCAATGGTTGGCTTCTGCAGCTGCGGCAGGGTATCAATATTGTTTCAATGGCCTCAAATCTGGGCCATCCACCTGGACCTTGGCATTGATCCTGCTGCACTGGAGCTTGTTGCTGGCAAATGCTCCAGAGTGCTTCTGAGCTATAGCAGACATACTGGCTTCCCACTCAGGCTTCTCGATGTCCTCAGGTGCTTTGAGGGCTGCCACTCAGTGAGATGCCCCAATTACCCCATATTGATCGCAGTCTGCTGCTTGGAAGAGTTGACCATTGGGAAGATCCATGATAACTCTTAATTGTCGCATTAGATCGATCCCTAAGATCCCTTGGCCACCCAAATGTTGGATACCGAAGGTGATCTCAGTTACAAAGTTCTTAATTTTACAGGTTACTGGAATGGTAAAGGAGACAGTATTGTCCCCTGCATACCCTTCCAATATCTTGGTGTCTTGAATGGGGATTCTATTTTCAATGGGGTCTCTCTCCGAACAAAGGAGAGAGACCAAGGCACCAGTGACACTAACAGCCTTTGGCTGACTTATCCGAACTTCCACTTGATGATCGCCAACGTCGTGGGCCTGCACCAGGCATCCAGGTGGATGGGCGCCTTCCTCTGGGGCTGTGGGGATGCTCAGCCCACGTCACATCAGGTCCTTCTTCTTCTTTTGAGCCAAACACTGCAACAGCTCCTCGGTCGATAACCTATCAATGTCCTCTTTCTTTTTGAACTGGCTCACCTGCTTCCAGATCAGGTTGCAAAAAGTATTGGCCTCCTCTTAGCCAAGTTGCTGCTTGCCAATCCAGACATCTTGTGTGGAGGGGCTGGAATTTTGATGGTCTGTGGGCCTTTGGAAGGCTGTGGGCTTTTGGGTCTATTGCGGGGGCTGTTCTGGTTGCTAGGTGGATGCTGCTTGGTATATTCCCGCTTGCCGGACTCAGTCACCACCGAGACCCTTTTCTTGGAAGCCGATGGAAAGGCCTCTTGTTGCAGCTCATGGGCTACCCAAAGTGATCCTCTAGGTCTTTTAGAGAGGTGGTTTGTGGAACGACCATTACCAGGGCAATCCTTACAGTGGGACTTAAACCCTGCAAGGCCGCCTCAACAAACTCTGGCGTGTCACAGGAGAGTGCCCCCGCCTACCAAAACAGAAATTTCTTTCTTCTTAAGTAGCATTGTGTGCATTCCCCTGGATGCTGATGCTCTGAATAGTATTTCCCAATCAGGTTGTGATGGGGAAAGAAAAACCTCATCATGGCCTTGTACAGTTGCAGGCAAGAATCAACATCCCCCACCTGCAGCTGGCATGGCAGGGCGATTAAGTCATCCCCTGCCATACACTCCCTGGTTAGGGACATGGCATCCTCCTTTAAAATCCCAGGCAGTGAGCACAACTGTGCTAACCAATCTAGTGCCATATCCCAAGTAAGGGGTTCCAGAGTTTTCCCCACCACTCAACCTTGCTTGGGTGTATATGCCTTCAGCTCCTGCCTAGTTTCAGGAAGTCTAGCCACCCCCAGCCCATAACTCACAACAGTAGTCATGACTGGTGCAATGGGTAATTTCAACTCCTCCTCACTGGCCTCTTGTGGAGGAGCTGACGGCATGTGAGAGTCACTAGTATCCCATAAGGAAGCATGGCAGAATTCTTCCTCAGAGAGGATTGGGATACTACTAGCACTTGCACTGGTTTTAGGTTTGTACACAGGAGTCCTTTTTAAAGCTCGCAACATTCCCCTAGTCCTTCTTAGCTTATCCTGGAGCTTGTCCCTTTCCTGAAGACAGCTGTTGTGCTCAGCCAGCTGTTCTTGGCTTCAGCTCAGCTCCTTCAAGAGCTCCCAGATCGCTGCCTGAGACTCCCCTTGTTGTGTATGGGCTGAAAGCACCTCCTCCTCCCACTTACCCAACATCTTGCTGAGATCCTGGACTTTGAGCTCCAGTCTCCCAATTTGTGACATCAGGGTGTTATTCTGAGTCACCAAGCCCTCCACCTTAAATCCCAGCCTTTCATTTTCCGAATCCCTTGCTGACACTTGAGACTTGAGATCTTTGATCCGGGCAGCTTGCGTGGAGCTGTATTTATCCAGCTCCACACATGCCAGATAGGGTCCATAGATCAAGGCATGCTTCTTCAGCTTTTTATAGGGCTTAGGTTCCTCTCCCATAAGGGCTTTCTAACTACAGGAAAGCTCTACTAATGTCTCTGCTCCCCAGAACAAATCACTAGCCCAAGGGTTTTTACCCTTCCCAAAAAGATGAACACCAGCCACTAGAGAGTCTTTATTATTTACAAAAAGAAAAGGGGTACTTGTGGCACCTTAGAGACTAACAAATTTATTAGAGCATAAGCTTTCGTGAGCTACAGCTCACTTCATCGGATTCATTGGATGAGCTGTAGCTCATGAAAGCTTATACTCTAATAAATTTGTTAGTCTCTAAGGTGCCACAAGTACTCCTTTTCTTTTTACATCCTAGAGTAGTGTCTCTAACAATGATTTGAGAATGAGAAAAAAGAGATCAGTCAAGACATTATTTTCCTCTTCCTGGCTTACAACCTTCCTTTCTCTGGATTTCTCAAGTAAAGCCCAGGACAGGTGATCAGCCACCTCATCACTGGTTCCTGAAGTTGAGCACCCAAAATCAGTGGCTCCCATGAGCTACATCTTTCCACCAGTGTATGTTACAGCAGACTGGAGTCTTGCTGTTATGACAGCAAGGGATTGCTGGTGTGTAGGGAACCACAAACATATTTCCTTCTTCCCCCTGTATGACAGCAGGCACCAGAACAGGTGGTGCAGGAACTGCTACAGTTGTTCTAGGCCATGTGAGGAGCCACCTACATAATGGAGATCTTCCAGGACCTCATCCGCTCATTGAACAGTACAAAGCAGCTGCAGCAGATACCAGGATTAGGGCCCAATTCTCCTTTAAGTGTCCTTTAAAGGAAAGGTCATTTCCGCCTAAATATGAAATGAGGTCTTTCAGATGTGACTGTAAACTCTCAGACTCCACATATGACACTAAGTGGTAATACATAATTCTTTCTGGACTAGTATAAATCCATACTATATGCTGCTAGAAAGATAATTTCCTAAAGGTTTTCAACAAAATCTCAGGGTTGACCTATGATCTCTCTCATCGCATTTATAATGTCAAGAGGGTCTCCATAAATTTCTTCTACTCTATTAGTAGTTGAAAGTGATGCCACATATCACTGGAAAATTAATTTCACTAGATTTTAATAAACGTGGGATATATGCATATACACCCTAGCCAGATCCCTCTTCCATTCAAGTACAATGTGTGCAGTGAAGACATACCTTTAGCGTCCAGACAATATTTTATAGGGGATTCTGAATTTCAAGGCCCTAAATTCAAAGAAACTGTCTGATGAACCTTGTAACTGTTGAGCATTTTGAAATATGAGCACTTATTACCACCCCTCAGGATTCACAAGACAGGTGACAATAGAACAACTTTCAATTATTTTTAATGAAAACTTCATACTAATATTTTGTTATGGAACATAATTCGCTAGGACATATGTTATGTCTGAATTGGTGTCTGTATTAGCAATATATCTTGCTAGTATGCCACCTTTTTCTCCTCTTTCTACCCTCCCTCTCTTCCCAGTCAAATCAGGAAACAAGCCATAATCCCTCAGTTGGTTCACCAAAATTCATACATATTCACTCTTGAGAATTAATTTTCAAATATTGGACATACACATAGTCAGCTGTGTTCTGGGAGTATGGAATGTCATATGCAGTGACATGTATGTTAAAACCACTTTCCTGAGGTATGTCCATAGTGGCATGATTGGGATCATCCTGAAACCAGAGAGTCTCAAAACTTGGACTTTTAGCTTACACATATGCAGCTGGTTGATGGAAGACATTGCAAACATAAATGCAATGGGGAAGGGATAGCTCAGTGGTTTGAGCATTGGCCTGCTAAATCCAGGGTTGTGAGTTCAATCCTTGAGGGGGCCATTTAGGGATCTGGGGCAAAACTTGGGGATTGGTCTGCTTTGAGCAGGGGGTTGGACTGGATGACCTCCTGTGTCCCTTCCAACCTTATATTCTATGATTCTATTACACCAATGAGGCACATATCCAAGAGATCTACAAAGAAGAAATGAAGTCAAGGATTGATGCAGCTGCAAGCGACAGAGAAACCACTAGTAAAAAAGCTAGAGCTGTGTATCTATCCCTGAGACCCCAGTAAGCAACCAGAGTCAGTAGTAAACTTTGTCATTGGTAGAGTGGCACCATCACTAGTTAACGGAGATGTCACAATTGGAATTCACCAAATGCAAGAATTTGAAAGTAGCTGGCCAATAGGGTTCTGTAACACAACACCAAGGATAGTAG
The DNA here is from genome assembly GCF_009764565.3 of Dermochelys coriacea. Lineage (NCBI taxonomy): Eukaryota > Metazoa > Chordata > Testudines > Dermochelyidae > Dermochelys > Dermochelys coriacea. The sequence goes on along the minus strand of NC_050069.1, from coordinate 152,098,290 downwards.
AGACAATGGCAGTGGCAAAAAATCATGTGCAAGTTGGTCCAATGAACATATTTGACACTAACCGTATCTTTTCAAGAAACCTGCTCTCCTTCTGGTAATAGCTCACCTAAGTGATCACTCTGGTTACAATGTGTATGGTATCACCCATTGTTTCATGTTCTCTATGTATATAAATCTCCCCACTGTATTTTTCACTGAATGCATCCGATGAAGTGAGCTGTAGCTCACGAAAGCTTATACTCTAATAAATTTGTTAGTCTCTAAGGTGCCACAAGTACTCCTTTTCTTTTTGCGAATACAGACTAACACGGCTGCTATTCTAGGATGTAGTGTTACAAAAATTTCTCAGATATGTTCATCAGGGTTGGCGAAAAACTGTTCTAGATTATTTGAGGGTTTATTTTCATGTGAGACATAAATTGTCACCATGGGGTGATCATGGTCTCCTTTGGAGCTCCCAGGTGGTCATACCAGTGGTCATGTGGGCACAAATGCTGTCTACTGCCCATGAATAGCATCTTGGGCTGGCACATATGAAGCTGAATTGTCACACGGTGGTATGGTGGCCAGGAATGAATAGTCATAAGAGTTAGTCAGAAATTGTGAACCATGTCGTGGCAGGCCATTCAGCTAGACCTACATGGAGAAATAATCCCTGCCCCACGGCATCAGCAGCTTCCTTTAGTAGCCTATGGTCTTTTTTCCAAATCATCAGAGGTAGCAGCTAGTAGCCCAGTAACAGCACAAGTTGCCAGTGATCAGCTGGAGGAGTGGTTCTTTAGGTGGAGTTATTCCCGCACAATAATTATTGATAATAGATCACAGTCTGTTTCTACTTATTTCACCAATTCCTAGCAGACAAAGGGTACTGGCATGTCTGTACTCCCAGTTACCACCATCAGGCTAGTGGGGGTGTAAAGAGATTTAATATCACATTGAGGAATGGGTTTCAGGCTCATCTGTCTCAGGGTTTGCCTTTTCCACAAGCTCACCATTCAGTATTACAGCATTACCAGGCTGTTCCCCAGAGAACTACAGATCAGTCCCCTTCGTGGCTGAGTTGTGCTTATCATTAGATTTATTAGGCCCCTTTCTTAAAGCTTGCAGGAATATAGGTCCATGGGAGGTTCACAACCACATATGGAAGTATCAGGCATACTCCAAAGGTTATAATGATGACAAATGGAGGGCTAGGGTGAAGACTCTGACCATGAGGCAATGGATCCATGAGCACAGAGCATGCAAACAGTCCAAATATGAATCACAGCTTTCAATTCCAGTACAGGTTATGTGGCATCTTGTAGTGGTAACACACAAATTTCACAATGGGTCCCACTGGCATATCAGTTATTTAGTGCAGGCATGGGAGCCCAACACAGGTGAAGTGGGTCTGAAAATCCTCACTGCACCTCAGCAGCTGAAGGTGTACTGCCTGCCCATTCAAAGGTTTTACCTATTCTGGAAGTGGCTCAAATTTTGCTACCAAGTCAGCCCCTTATTTGCTACCAATATGGGTGACCTGGACATAAGAAATGGGGCTGCTCATACGTGGATTGTGACTTTGCTGAGTTTTGTGGCTGGACCAGGGCTGGGGGGAAAAAAAAGGGGCAAAAACTGTCCACCGTTTCAGTGATGGTGTGGAGGAAACCTCAGAGGGGCCTTGTGGATATGGCCTCAGCTTGCTGTCTGGTCCAGAGGGAGCTGGTGAAGCCTCACTGGATGACTCCAAGAGCAACTATAGACATAGAGTGTGTCCAAGGGGATAAGCGGCATTGCCCCATAGCCCAGGTATCCCCGAAAGTTCAAGGGAGATTTCGGTTGGGGTAATGGAGGGGCTGCCTTATCCAGTTGACTTAGGCATGGACTGGAGTCCCTTCCTCATTGGGAAGTGAGGTGGTGGGAAGAATTCCATGTTAGGAAAAGGAAAACCGGGGGGAGACAGGGAAGGAACCCCAAAAAGGAAACAGGAAAGATTCCTAACAAAGCCTGAGTGAGGAGGACAAGAAATGTCCCTAGGGATATGAGGAAGAAGGTACCAGGGAGACAGACAGCCCAAACTCCTTAGCCATGGTAAGGGGGCCAAAGGATCTCCCTGCAACATGAGCCCCAGGAGAAGAAACCTAGGCACAGTTAGGAGACTTGATGGAATCTGGGGCCCTGGATGATCTGGGGTATGAGGGGAGTAACCTTGATCCTCTGCCAGATGCAAAGAGAGAGAATGAGAGGAGTAACCCCCCGGGATGCCCATGGTGTGAAGACCAATGGGTTGCTACAGAGCTATGCATGTGTCCACCCCAACACACTGTGAGTTCTGTGGGTGGGGAATGAATAAACCCCACAAAGGAAAACCAGATGATCAGCCTGGGGATGGAGAGAGTTTTTGACAGGGTGGCCCCTCTGGTAAGGGAGGAAGAACTCGGGGAAAGAAGAACCTTGCAGTTAGATAACGGGGGAGGTATGTGACAGAGTGCTAGGTAGAAAGGCCTGAGTCAGCACTCTTCACAGCAGCCCCAATCAGGCAAAGCAGATTTGAGCCTGTGCCTTGCAAGGCTGTGTGTAATTTGTGGGGCAGGGCAGAAAGGCCAATTAAGCCATTAGCCAAGAGCCCACAAATAGGCACAGGAAGGAAGAGCACAGGGGGAAAGCAGGCAGTAAGAGAGAGAGAGAGAGATTGCTCTCCCCTGCTTGGGAAAGGTCTTAGGTATGCTGTGAAGGTGGTGGGATGCAACTGTAAATAAACTGCACAGGGTGTTGAACCAGCAAAAGGGTCTCTGTGTAATTTGTGGACTGAGACAGAAGCAGGACCAAGGCAGCCCTGTTACACAGACACACAAAGGTCAAAGCCTGTTTTCACCTATGCAAATACCACTCGGTTGAAATCAGCTATTATGCACCCTGTTAACTCAAGCAGAATACGACCCTTCATTTGTAATACTGTTCTGCTATTGGTGGAAAGTGTATGTTGTGCATATACTACAGATTGTTTCAAGAAGCACTGATTTTATGAAAATATTTTCCAATTGACATCTTATGAGCCTTTCTCCACTCTGATCTATTTATCATCCTCAACCAGGTATGGCCAACCTGAGCCTGAGAAGGAGCCAGAATTTACCAATGTATATTGCCAAAGAACCTCAGTAATATGTAATGAGTATACGTGTATATATGCACACACATAACCATTATAAAATTTTATAATGTATTTATTATACATTTATAATATATAGTTAATGATAATAATAAAAACTTAACCTTTTACTTAGTGGGACTTCTGGTAATCCTTGTTTTCAACCATTCTCTTGAAGTTTGTCCAGTTGTGCTCACATGCAGCAGTTCTCTTAAGTGGATGTCTGTCAGAATGGATAGGTGCTTGGGATTTCACGTGTTTGAGTGTCAAGAAAACGGACTCACAAAGATAGGTTGAGGCAAACATAGAGATTAATTTTAGCGCTGCACCTCTGATGTTGGGGTATTTATCCTTTGGTATAGGTTTCCAGAAAGTAAGGGTCCCCTCTGTCTTCTGAACGGATTTCAATCTGTCATCTTCCAAACATTCTATTATTTCCATCTGGGATGTTGCTTTGTCAGTAACTAAAGAGGGGCTTCAGCACTAAAAGGTTCAGCTAAATGGTTCAATCAGAAATCTGATTTGAGGTCTTTTCTGCTGCAAATCTTGGAATCTTTCCTCAAAACTGTCATTAAGATCTTTAACCATGCTCGCTTACCTAGTTGTGCTCCATTTTAGAGGTTCTTCTGCATCTTCTTTTGATCTGGCTTGAAATTGTGACATTGAGGGAAAGTGTGTTGGCTCTCCCACAACCATTTATCTGTGAAACAACTGCAGTTTGTTCATGAACACAAATACGCTTTGCAGTAGGTCAGAGAGCAACTGAAACTTTCCTTGGAAGTCCACGTTTAGTTTATCCAAATGCAGTAGCACATCAGCAAGAAATGCCAGAGCTTTTTTGCATGGGCTATGTGCCAGGCCACATAATAGGAGGCTAATGTTACAGTCTGTGATCAGTTGACAAATCTGGTGGAGAACTGGACTTTTACATCCATTTGTTTTTTCAAAATTTTCAGCTTTAAAGTTCAGAGCCTTGTGGGAATTCTTGATCCATATGTGCACAGCTCAAAGCGAAATGATGCTGCAGATTTGAAGATTTGACTGAGAGATACACGTCTGGCAAAGAAGACACATGGCCTTACCATTATGTTCAAAGAAAAAGTACTTATTCTCCCACTCCTGTTGGAAGCCTAGATTTTCATCTGTGTATTTTCTCTTCTGTTTGCACTTTCCTTCCATTATTAGATGGTGTAAGAAAAATATTGATAACAATTTCCACAGTAGCACAAACAGTGTTTACACTCCCATTTCTGAGTCCAAATTGAGTTATGTGTTCGCCACAAGCAATCACATAATGTAACATAACAGCTATGGAAGCTAATCACTGTGTGCTTGTGCAAAGATTCAAGAAGACAAAGGCACCAACTTTCAAATGTGCTGGGGTGGTGCTTGACCCCTTGCTCTGCCCCAGGCCTAGCCCCACTCCTCCTTAGGGCAGAGCCAGGGGTTGAACACCCCCGGCACATTGGAAAGTTGGCACCTGTGGCTCCAGGTCAGCGCCTATGCTAGGAGATGCATATTAACTTCTGAAGAGTCGCATGTGGCTCCGGAGCCACCAGTTGACCACCCCTGTCCTAAATTAATGGGCTAAATGTGTTTGACGTAACACCTACATTTCTTTCCATGGAATGTTCTACACACATTTTGTAGTAATGTAAAGTTGTTTTCTAAAGATTTGATTAGGCAACTTTTCACACTTACTCATTTCAAATAAAGTTTCTATACTTCAATGTTTTCATATATCAATGTTTGCCTTTCCTCCTGATATGCACTTGTTTAATTTGCTTATAATGGATCACAAAGGAATTTTATCATCCCACCGCCATTTCCATAGAGACGGGAGGTGTTTGTTTAGTTTTATCCCACAACCCTTGCTGTTTTACCTTCCTCAGAGTACTTGCCAATATCCAGGACATGTACAATTTGATACTATTTTAACAATTTTCTTAGCAAGTTTTGAGTCTGTTTTCTTTATTATTTCTGCATTTAATCTTCTGCCTAAGATATTATTTTCCAACTTAAACATACCATTCTAATTGCAAATTTAAGTCCAGTATAATGCATTTAGTTCCATACAAACGTTTCATGTGACCTTTGCTAACCAGTAAAATGATACGTATCCACAATTCAAGAACTAAAAATTTAATAAAAAGTAAGGGAAATTAATATTGTTTTTTCTTTGAATATGTCAACAGGACACGGATATCATGATATTTTAAATTTTATGTAGTTATTTTGATAGAAGTGCTTAATTTATCAAATACAGAGATCATTTTCATCATTTCACACCAGCAAATTATATAGAAAGATTCTCATTATAATGAAGGCTACTACTAATAAAGTTCTTTGCCTCTACATCTGATTGATACAATTGGTACTCTGTTAAGTTACTATATATACTGGGATACATTTTTTTTAGTGTATGCATCCAGAAAGATAGACCCTCACATGACCTACAATTCCCAATTCATATTTAAAAGCAATAAAATATGTGGAAACATGGACAAAATAATTTTGAATATGAATTGTAATCACCAAGAAAAATACACTAAATGATAATGACTTTCTCTCTTTCTCTCCTTCTCTCTCCTGAGCTGAATCAAAATCACCAAAAAGAATATGAACCCAAACAATACTCATTTTTTAAGGTCCAGATTGTTGTTAGCCCAGCCAACACAAAGGAGGTGGAAATACAAGTAAACTACCCCCCATCTTACTCCTATGCAGGAGTTAGTCACAGTTGCAGAGGTGCAATCTATCCCATAAGAGGTAAGAGGGATGAGTTGGAGATAGGGCCATAAAAATGCAAAAATCCAACCTGGCTTAGGGGGAAGTGAAAAAAACCTATAAAATCTATCTGATATAGATATATACAAATTGAAAAAAAGAGGAAATTAAAAGCAATGATTATAAATTAGAAGTAAAGAATTGTAAAATATTGATAAGGGAAGCAAAAGGACTCACGGTGAACTCCGTGGCCAGCAAAATTAAGAACAATAAAAAGGAGTTTTGTAAATATCTTAGGATCAAAAGGAATCCTAACAATGGTATTGATTCATTACTAGATGAAATGGTAGACCTGTGAATAATAATACAAAAAAGTCTGAAGTTTTCAGTGAATATTTCTGTTCTGTATCTGGGAGAAAAAAGATGACATATTTATACAATATGATGATCATGAGATTCTTTTGATTGTAATAATAATGCAAAAAGGTGTTAAACAGCAGCTACTAAAGTTAGACATTTTAAAATCAGCAGATCCAGATAACTTACATCTAAGCACTTTAAGGGATTGGGCTGAGACATTCTGGACAATTAATGTTTATTATCAATAAGTTTGGGAACATTCAGGAAATTTCAGAGAATTACAAAATAGCTACTGTGTGCCAATATTTAAAAAGAGTAAACCTGAAAATCCAGATAATTGTAGGCCTAATAGTCTAACATGGATCCCGGACACAATAATGGAATGATTAACAGGGGACTCTATTAATAAAAAATTAAGAAGGGTAATATAGTTAATGTCAATCACCATGTTTTATGGAAAATAGATCTTGTCAAACTAACTTAATTTGTTTTGATGAGCTTATATATTTATTTGATAAATGTAATAATATTGCTATAATATACTTACGCTTCTCTAAGGCATTTGACTTAGTACTATATGCCATTGCGGTTAAAAAACAAGAACAATAAAAATTCAACATGGTTCACATTAAATGGATTTTAAAGCAAGCTAACTTGATAGTCCTCAAACTATAATTGTAAACAGGTAATAATCATCGAGCAGATGTGTTTCTAATGGGATGCCATGGGGTAGATACCTGGCCCTATACTATTTAAAATTTTATCAATGACCTCAAAGAAAATATAAAATCATCACTGATGAAGTTTGAAGATGATGCAAAAAGATTGGGAGAGTGGTAAATAATAAAGAGGACAGGTCACTGGTACAGAGCAATCTGGATCAGTTGGTAGAGTGGGAATAAGCAAATAATATGTGTTTCAGAGTGGGTAAATGTAAGGTAATCTAGGAATAAAGAATGTAGGACTTACTTACATGATGGAGGACTCTATCCTGGGAAGCCATGACAGAAAAAAGACTTGGGGGGTCCTGGCGGATAGTCAACTGAGCCTGAACTCACAGTGTGATGTTTTGGAATATTAAGTAGGATTAGAGAGGTTATATTACCTGCATGATTGGAACTGGTGGAACCACTATTAGTAAGCTGTGTCCCGATCTTGTGTCCACAATTCAAGGAGGATGTTAAGAGAGTTCAGAGAAAAGCCACACGAATGATTAAAGAATTAAAAAACAGATCTTATAGTGATATACTTAAGGAGATGAATAGGAGAGGGCTCTTCAATCTAGTAGAAAAAGGTATAGCAACATCCAATGGTTGGAATTTGTAGCTAGACTAATGCAGAGTGGAAATAAGGTGCAAATATATAACAGTGAGAGTTATGAACTATTGGAGCAATTTACCAAGGGTCATGATAAATTCTCCATTACTGGCAATTTTTAAATTAAGATTGGATATTTTTCTAAAAGGCATGCTCTAGTTCAAACAAGAATTAATTTAGGAAAGTTCTATGGCCTGTGTTATACAAGAGGGCCAACTAGGTAATCACAGTGGTCCCTTCTAGCCTTATAATATATGAATCTATGAAAGGGGCATAGCGAGGTTTGGGGGTAGTGGCTAGCTGGTGAGTCCCTGGCAGAGGGTCTTCACACAGATGGCTCTTTTTACCATGTACTCCCATTGAGATTCATGAGGATTTCAGGGGCATCTGCTGGTTTGAGGGATCCATTACTCTGCTTCTTCTTTGGGCAAACTCCCTCCCCCCCCCACTCCCCCAAGTGAAGAATTCATAGCAAACTTGATTGCTCAGATTCTGCCTTATGCAGTGGCTCTGGTAGACTGGTTCCCATAAGGCATCTCTACACCTTGCTCTTTTACCAGACATTGCCAGGATAGTTTGGGATGGCAGATGTACTCTCTAGTTGTTCTGAGCTACTGAATGGCTGCAAAGGGTAATGTAGGAGCACAGTGTAATTTGAAGCAGCTCTTATGGCTGTTTTTGCTTATGCTAGCGGTTACTCCAGTCCCCCACTGCCTCTAGAATCCGAGAGGTACAAAAGTGTCAAAAAGCAATTTTTACCACACCCACCCTCCCCTCTGCTCCCCTCCACCCCCCGGACTGCACCAAGCTGTGGGTTGAAAAGAGTAACACAACAGGCAACATCTATATTCAGGATGGCAATAGCAGCAAGTTGTAAACTAAAAGTGCCCTTTCTCTATGCTGTCCGAACAGTGAAAGTTTTGGAAGCTAGATCCAAAAAAGCTGCTGAAATCAAACATCAAGGCTGAATGAAATCACTGTACTATGGTCTCTTTCTGAACATCTTTTGTTTTAGCTCCCGAAAAGGAGGAGTAAGAAGCAAGTTAAATAGAAGGCAAACTACTGACATCAGTGAAAGAGACAGGAATAAATGAAAGCGGAACGAGCGTTCAATAGAGCATCAAATACTGAAAACATCGCTTTAAGTGGGGTTTTTCCTCCTTGAACATTTCAGAGACACTGAGAGAAACAGAATAAAAGGAAGAGATTTTTGAATCCAAACAAAATATATTTTTTAAAATCTTGGCTAGAGCATCCCCTCACACATTTTTTCTTCACATTGTGTTTTGTTTACCAAATACTAAGTACCAATTCAGACAATTCTCTTAAAAACAGAGGAATTTTAATCTGAGAAAGCTAAAAGATTTCTTATTTTTTAATAAAAATTGACATCTGAATCAGTATTTAATTTGGAAATCTTTGAAAATACACTCTCATATTTAAGATTATTTATTTCCTCTTATGAGTGATATGTTTGCTATATTTCTTGTCCCCCCAATTTAAAAGTAATTCCATATATTAATTTGTAAAAAACAGGATTTTTATTTTAAGCACTGATCTGTTCCTGATGTTTATTCCTTATGTGAAGATGTTATCCTTTTTATGTGGCATCACAAATGAATGCCCTGGAAATCATTATGATATCACAACTGCGTTATGGTGATTTTGTCCACTTTGAATTTGAATTGTGAATACCCAAATAAAACTAGCCACAGAGCATCTTTTATATAACTAAAAGATTTCTAAATTGTATATGTTATAAAAATGGTAACCTGTTAACAATAAAAGGAAGTATTTCTTCACACAACACACAGTCAACCTGTGGAATTCTTTGCCAGAGGATGTTGTGAAGGCCAAGATCATAACAGGGTTCAAAAAAGAACTAGATAAATTCATGGAGAATAGGTCCATCAATGGCTATCAGGATGGGCAGGAATGATGTCCCTAGCTTCTGTTTGCCAGAAGCTGGGAATGAGCGACAGGTGATGGATCACTTGCTGATTACCTGTTCTGATCTTTCCCTCTCTGGCACCTGGCAGTAGCCACTGTCGGAAGACAGGATACTGGGCTAGAGGGACATTTGGTCTGATGCAGTAGGGCCATTCTTATGTTCTTATGTTGTTTGTCAGGTGTGTCGGTGTGCATCTGAGTGTGTATAGCATGTATGGTTGAGAAATTATTAAAATTCTCAGAAGATTTATGTTTCTCAAATCCCTTCTTTATACATCAGATTAAACTCAATCAATCATGTAGTACAGTGGTTCTCAAACTTTTTTTTTCATGGACTGCTTGAAAATTGCTGAAGGTCTCAGTGGACCACTTAATGATCTTTCCAAATGTTGTTTGTACCGTTAGCTAACTACTGTAAAGTGCTTTGGATAAAAGCACTATATTAAAAAACCTTAATAATAATTAACTTGTTTTGTTCTACAAAGAAAAACACAAAATTCATATTTTAATATCAGTAGTCTTACCTTTCTAATGCGATGGATGTGCTCTCTCTCCCCCACTGCAGCAGCCCCCAAGCTGGAGCTGAGAAGTAGAGGGGTCTTTCCCTCTTTCCCCCACCGCAGCAGCCCCTGAGCTGGGGCTGGGAAGGAGGGCCGTCTCTTTCTGGCAGCCACAGCCCTGGAGCTGGGGAAAGTCGCCTCTTTTTCTGGCTGCTGCAGCCCTGCACTTCCCAAATTCCCCCACCCCCTCTTTTCACCCCACTGCCTCTTCCCACCTACTCCCTATTCTTCTCAATGCCACCACCTCACCTTACATATGCATCTTGTCCAGGGTCCAGGCACCTAATTAGTGGAGCCACACCTGCAATGGACAACCTGAATGGAGCTCACCATATGATCACAGTTTGAGAATCTCTGACGTAGTACATTATTGGAGAGACATAGTGGATTTGATGACATTTGGACAAATTCTCCACTGCCTTGTACCTTCTGTAGTTATTTATATTCATGCAAGGTGGGTATACAATTCTAACAAATCAGAATGAGAGTGTTATTTTTGCACTCTGCACAGGCCTGACACATATGGTGCTGATGGTAGACAATGAGACCTTAGAATGGTAGAAGTGCAAGCAAAAAGCAAAACACAAGCAAAATATTAATATGTGCTAGGGGTACTTGGAATTGCAGTTCCTGCACTTCGTGGAGAACATGGAATTCTTCCTTTGAGTTCCTCCAGGTTTGTGCATTATCCCAAAGGGAATGGGAAAGGATGAGAGAAGACAGGGCCATGACTGGCAAACTGTGAGAAAGGGTGGTGGAATAAACACAGTCCCCTTGTATTCTGGCTCTTTTGAGACACAATCCTTCCCAACACTCTGTAGTACACAGTTCGGACCTGCTTCATCCCCCGTGAAGGCCAATGGTCGAATGCCACAGAAAAGTCCAGTAAGAATTATAACAAAATATCTATAAAACATGAGAAGGACTGTAACTGTGATAGATCCTTTCACAGTGTGAGAAAAAAGGCCAGAAACTCTCTCAGTAATTTTCTGGTGTATCGTATGCTATTAGAAGAAACTAGGAAGCAAAGTGGACACTGTGTGCTCCATTACTTGAGACTCTTAACTATATATTTTGTTTTGGCAATTCTTATCTTAGTGGAAGCAATATGCACATAAATTGCCCTTTCTGCTGAACAAATATGACATCTGCTTCTCTCTATTCAGCCAAGAAAAGGAAATGTCAAGCTTGTTGGAACTAGAACCTGGTTTATTTGTACTGAATTAGTACAATCACTGGTGTTTTAACTATTTTGATTTGGTGACAGTTTGCTACTGATACTACCTCTTGGACAAACAGCTAACTCTTTTAAATTGGTTTTCTTATCATTGCCAGGAGAAAATGACTGAGTGGCTTTGGCCCTCATTTGAAACCCTTTGTGGTGCTTTAGCCTGGTGCATATCCTGCAGCAAACATATTGCTACCGTGCACTGCCGTCTTCATCTAGTGACCTGAACAGGTGTTGACAGATGAGGGAGCTGACAGGCTCCCCATCTGTTGAAACTGGAAGATATTGTTACATGTGAATTTGCTGGCTTTTAAAAACTTGAATAACTGCAATTGTGTGTAAGGGTCACCTCTGGGCTCAGTTATCACTCCAAAGGAAAAACAGGGCCTTTTTTGATTCATACATTTTTTGGCTTTTTGATGTCCTAGGAATGCATGGCCTTGAAAATTCAGTCAGGTGATAATAAAGTGGCAAAGGATTAGTCAGACTAACACTTCTTTGACCATAAATGGGAGTTCAGTTTTTGCAACTCTATTATAAACAAAATTATATCACTGGTAAGTTCTCTGATATGAAGAGAATCTGAACTTTACCTTCCTATCTTTCTGTCTTTGTATTTTGGATGTTTTAAGACTTCCACTGCCGTGGTATTGAATGGAGTTAATCTTGTTGACCCTGATCTTTCAACTTATTCCACATGGCTGGACCTTGCCCATGCATTGAGTTCGGTGGGATTCAGCATAAGTGCAGGGGTCTGCCTGTGCAGAACAAGCTGCAGGATCAGGGTCTTAGTATGTATCCCATTTTCATTCCTCACAGAAATTCTTATTAACCAAGTATGATTAATAATAACACAAATAGTACATAAACAAATAATAATAATAATAATAAATACACAAATAACACAAATAATAACACAAATAATCCCCCCCTCACTCTTCTCTTCTGCAGACTAAATAACTCCAGTTCCCTCAGCCTCTCCTCATAAGTCATGTGCCACAGCCCCCTAATCATTTTCGTTGCCCTCTGCTGGACAGTCTCCAATTTGTCCACATCCCTTCTGTAGTGGGGGGACCAAAACTGGACGCAATACTCCAGGTATGGCCTAACCAGTGCCGAATAGAGGGGAATAATCATTTTCCTCAATCTGCTGGCAATGCTTCTACTAATACAGCCCAATATGCCATTGGCCTTCTTGGCAACAAGGGCACACTATTGACTCATATCCATCTTCTCATCCACTGTAATCCCCAGGTCCTTTTCTGCAGAACTGCTGCTTAGCCAGTCGGTTCCCAGCCTGTAGTGGTGCATGGGATTCTTCTGTCCTAAGTGCAGGACTCTCCACTTGTCCTTGTTGAACCTCATCAGATTTCTTTTAGCTCAGTCCTCCAATTTGTCTAGGTCAGTCTGGAGTCTGGACCTTATCCCTGTCCACTAGCATATCTACCTCTCCCCCCAGCTTAGTGTCATCCGCAAACTTGCTGAGGGTGCAATCCATTCCATCATCCAGATCATTAATGAAGATGTTGAACAAAACTGGCCCCAGGACAAATGCCTGGGGCACTCCACTTGATATCGGCTACCAGCTAGACATCAAGCCATTGATCACTACCCATTGAGCCAGACGACCTAGCCAGCTTTCTATACACCTTTTAGTCTATTCATACAATCCATACTTCTTTAACTTGCTGGCAAGAATACTGTGGGATACCGTATCAAAAGCTTTGCTGAAGTCAAGATATATCATGTCCACCACTTTCCCCATATCCACAGAGACAGTTATCTCATCATAGAAGGCAATCAGGTTGGTCAGGCACTTCTCTCTCTCCATGTGTGTGTGGTTTTGAGGTACAAATCCTATCTTCCACAATGCAACAATTTTGGGAAAACGCACCAGAGGCCATTCTTCCCTCATTTCATCCTCTGAGGCAGGACTACAGATGTTTCCCTGTTATTTTCTAAGTGCATATTGGGAAATCTCTTGTTTAGCATATTTCTCATTTCTGTATAATGCTCCAGATCCTCATCTAGGGCAAATCAGCACAGCTTCATTGGAATCAATGCAGCTCTGCCAGTTTATGTTAGCTGAAGTTCTGGCTTAATATTTTAAACCCATTTCCTGCTTACATTGAAGTCAATAGGAATTTTGACTTTGAATTCCATTGGAGCAGATTCTTCCCTATTTCCTTGTTTTTTTCTGTTTGAGGGTCAATATTTTTTGCTATTTGCTGCAAGTATAGAGCAGTTGAATGTTCCTCCTTAAAAACTTTAACTGATATCTGACACAGTGGGAGACAATACAGAAAAAATAGTTTATTTATTTTAGATATTGATACCTAAGAATTTATATATAAGTATTTATACTGTAAAGTGCTTGCCTGTTCAATCCTGGTTTTGTTGCCTCTTTGGTATATGGTGAGAAAGATGTGGTATTTGCATTATGTTAGAGGTGATTTTCAAAGGAAAAGACTATTGGGCTTGAACCCCTTCTTGCTTATTATTAATGTATAAAGAAGGCAAAAATACTTTCCTCTTCTTTTTTTTTTACAAAAGGATTTTGTCTGTTTGTTTTTTACAATAGAAGTGCAAGTCCTGTCTATCCTGGAAAACTCTAAGATGATGGGAAGATTTTTCAAATATTAACAACACACAGGCAAGAAAACTGAGAAACTGAAAAGGGAAGAGATTTTTAGACACACTGTTTAAAATCTTTTGGATTTTTGTTTGTTTTTTGTTAACACCCATCTAACTTCAACAAATTAACATTCTGAATTCATTACATCATTATTAAAGTTTCACTATACTCACATACATCTTTCAATTAGGGTATTAGAATTAACATTAAATATGCATCTGGATCCCCAGCAAATTTTCCTGCAAAATAGCCAAGGCCAAACTTAACAATCTTCATATTTCTAAGGTAAAACAAGAAAAAACAACAACTTTCAGGCCTTCTGTAAATATCATTAAAAAATCAAAAAGGAATTTTTTAAAATTCCTTTGCCGGTCACCTTTTGATGCAAGCTTTGTGTTTGTTCAACAGTGCTTGGCTGGTTCCTTCCCTTAGGTCACCTGTCTTATATCCCATTGTATTGGTGTGCAACACTTTCCACATTCATTACGGAGGATTGGAGTAGGGCTGTCTTAATACCTGGACACATCTGTGTCTGTCAAGACATGAGGCAAGATATTGTTCAGGAAGCACTTCTTTGATCCACAGAGTTTATTTATCTTCTCTCCCTTGTTATCAACTAGCTTGTACTTGACTTACTGTGAAGCCATGCCACGATACTGAGGTCTCTTTCATTTGTAAACTTAAGTTAAATAGTGTGGAAGTGAAATTATAATAGAATGCCAATGGAATTGTGTGTTTTATCCTGCATAATACCAAAAGGATTAATCAAATCAGTGGCAAAATGAGTCCCCAGAATCAAAGTTATTTCCCAGCATTGTTTTTTCTGTCTCTTCTGGTTTCTGCCCTCACTATTTTTTTCTATCTTTTTCCATATGCAGTACTTATGGTTTCAAATAATGCAAACAATCTAGAGTTAAGTTAAAGACTGAGTACCAAGATCTGATGTTTTCAAGTAGCCTGAAAGTTTATTAATGCTTTCCAACTCATTTCCCACATCCCTGCCAAAAGCACTCTTAGGTGGTTAGTAAAGTATTTGAAATAATCGACATCTGACCTATGTTTCTTATGCTTTTTTCTTTTCAGGATATCAGATACCTTTAGCAATCTGGTAATTTTTTATTGTAGAATAAAAATTCTGAATTCTGACCAGCTGCTAAGAGTTTACTTTAGTCAGAATAATTACAGCTGGGAAATGTTAATATCCATTATACAGTCAACAATAGTAGATTTCATTTTCTCATTCTGAGGGATTTAATCTCTCTTTGATACACACATTCAAGTAATGTTAAAGGCAGAAAGACATGAATGATCAATGGAAGAAGGAAACCCTGATCACTCCGCACATACACAGCAACATACTCTATCATGGTGGTCATAAATCTCCCTATGAAATGGCCTCAGCTATTTAAAGGGTCATGTACAACATGGACCTGTAAAATTTGCTTTTTTAATGTATTTTATGTGAGAGACAGAAGACTTTGCATATCACTAAGGGATCTCCTGACTTGTGCATGACTTCTAAAGCAAAAACAAAAACAAAAAGACACACCCTCAGCATATCTTCAGTATTTGTGATGTAAGATCCTTCAGAAGACATATGTTGTGGCCAAAGTGGTTGAAATAAGCACAAAAATCCCAGGGCCAAATTCCACTAAGACCTGGAAACTACAATGTGAAATTATTATTATTAAATCAGATATATTTATCATTAGGAAAAAAACAAATCTGGAGATAAAATTCTGAATGCAGGTTAATGTGAAACTATCTGTAAAGAAAAGGAAAGGAAATGCTCTTCAGTCACCATAGTTGTATAGTCACTTGCTGTGGGTTTGTCTGGTTCCATGTGGACTGCTTGGCAATCCTTGGTACACTTAGGATATAAATAACATATCCTGACATTAAACTGGATGTCTGAACTGCAGTGTTGTTAACATTTGTATGATTGGCCTGGCAAAGAAACTTACAGAAAGGTTAGACTTTTCTACAATCAACACTCTTTTATGTGCTTTTGATTAAAGTTTAATAAAAATGTTTCAGTGAGGTGAAGACTTGTCAAGAGCAGGTGAGGAAAGATCAACATTTATTCAGCCCAAATCTAATCCAGCCACTTTTTCCCCCTTCTCATATTCCCCATTCATACAGAAAGGCTGGAGTGTCCCATCTGAAACAAAACAGGCCGCATGACATTGCCTCTTAATTAAGTGGGGTGGGGGGATGGGGAAGCTTCTATTTGCACTACCTTAGGGATCTAAAACTCTATCTGTACCCTTTTACCTGACACTGTTCATCTATTTATTCCAGAGGTTTTTCTTTGACTATAAGGATATAAAATTCCATTGGGGTCACAGTGAGTCCTATTCAAAAACACACCACCATAAAACACAAGAAGGCCAAATTCAGTGATGATTAAATTAGAGCCAAAATAAACCAAGAAATCCAACATTGCCAAATCCCAATGTGACTGTGGAGTTCAGGCTATGCAACCTGTTTAGACTAGACAAACTGCAGCTCTGTCTCAGAGTACTCTTTACTGATTAGGAAATAGGGCAGACAAAATTATCACATTAACATTTTATAGAAATGTGAGGAAAGGAGAAGAAAAAGAGAGTAAGCAAAGGAGGCTGAGTAGAGATGTTTGCAGGATGCTCTCCAAAGTAATCATGTCCTTTGTAGTATCAAAAGTCTTTATCTTGATGATGAAAATGGTGTTTGAGAGTGACCAACAGTAACATGAAATAGACCCCAATTAATAAAGCATGTGGTTTATGTATAGACTAGTGATTTTATATTAGCTCATTTAATATAGTGTAAACTTCTTAACTGGTTCAGTCTGCCTAAAGTACCTGGTTTGTGGGGCAAAATGCACCTCCCATACTGCCCAAAGTGGCACTGATGTGCCAAGGTTCCAGCAATGGAATGCTGGCTCTTCAAAGAATTCCTACCATATTAAAAATATAAACCAGTCTAGCTTGACTGGAAGGTTAAATGAACTTGATTGTTTCTGTCGTATGCTATTTTTATAGCACAGACAGTTATACTTCTGCTTTGGATTGAAAGATCTGTCCTAATATTGGACTTTTACATTGTAGCATTATGGCAGTATGTGACTTTAGACATAATTTACCATAGTGAGCTGTACCAGATTTTGGTGGAGATGCAGGAAGTTTGGGACTCTATTATTAAACTTTCACTAATATCAATTTAGAAATTTTATGAGGCCAACAATGTAGAGTCTAGTCCTTTAAGGAGGAGGGGTTTTTTATTATTTTGATATTGGATATTCTGTTTAGTTGATATTTTGTTTGGTGGAAAATTAAAAAAGGAAAATATTGATCACTATTTGGAAAAGAAAGAATATTATTGTCCTTTACGCCATTACTCAAGACTTTAAGGTGCACTTCAGGTTTTTGTATGTGCTTCAATTCAATATATAAAAACTTAGAACAACTTAAACAGTTTGTGTAAAAATAAGGAACTCTTTATAAATTAAAACAACTAATCATAGAAGAATTATACAGAAATAAGAAATTAGTGATGGGGAAAATTTCAAAATTGTCTGAGGTTCAGTTTGGACAGTTTAGATGCTTTTCTAAAGATTAATAACTGTAATTTACAACTCATATTATCTTAAATAAACGCAAAGATGTGTGTGTGTGTGCGAGTGAGACAAAGAGTAGAAACTAAAGAGAAAATTACAAACAAAATAAGTATTAAGCTTAATATTAACACATCTAGACCACTTGCTACAAATAGAATAACTAGAAAAGCTTGAAATTTAGTTCCACAGACTAATTGGTCAAATTGCCTTAACAGTTCCAATATTCTGACATTCAGTCTCTGTTTTCTAACCTGGTTGGCTGTTAAACCATTAATCATAGTTTCAGCAAGTCTCTCTGTAGTTCTATGTGGTTCATATCCCATAAA
This sequence comes from Dermochelys coriacea, assembly GCF_009764565.3. Lineage (NCBI taxonomy): Eukaryota > Metazoa > Chordata > Testudines > Dermochelyidae > Dermochelys > Dermochelys coriacea. The sequence continues at coordinate 152,080,462 of NC_050069.1, read as the reverse complement.
AATGTATAAAAAAGACCTAACTGTGTCTTAGTGATAGGGTGAGTCTATTTGCTTCTTAGAAAAACCAGGCTCTTTTGTCCTTCCAAAAGCACAAAGACGTCTTTTCACATGACCAAGAACAGGTAGATAGATCCAAAGGAGTCTGAGTATCTGAGGTCTACGTTAGTGTAAGATGGAAGGGTCTAACTTCCACCACATTCATATCATTACAAACTTTGGCCCATCATCTTTGATTCATAGCCAGTAGCCAGTAACATTTTCAAAATGTTAGTCCCACTGTCAGCTCTCCATAAATCATTAGTGCTTCCTGTTAGCTAGGGAGACCTCAAAAACTGCAAAAACAGATCATTTACACATGTCACATTCTGCCACTCTTACTCATGAGTAAAAAGAACATAAAGGGCTCCAGTGCAAAAAATCACTGTTTCCAATAGACCATGAGCAGGCAAAAAAGAAAATCTCATTGATTTAATTTAGCATATGAAATTTTTGCACAGTAAGTGTAATTCTGAAGGGGGAAACGAGGATTGTACTACTTTTTTTCATGTTTGAAGCAGACATTCTGAGAACCGGACAACATATTTTTGAGGAGCTACACAATGATATATTGCATAAGAGAAAAGGAAATAAAATGTAACCCAAGTCTGGCATAAACATTTTTAAAAAAATCAGATATGAACCTTACTTAAGCTCAGGTTCCCCCCATGACCATTTCCCCTGCACGGCAGAGGTAAGATGACAAGCAGAATTGCTTGCCTTAGAGATCACTGACAGAGCTCCAGCAAGACATCTGACATGTGAAACAGCAAACTCAAAAGAAACATCAACAATATATGAAATAATGAAAATAATTTTGAAAAATGTACTTTTTAAATGACCGTCCAGTATGTAAAGCATTCAATACCCGATCAATAAGAGAATCCTCTGAAAGAAATATTTATGTTGCCTCAGAAATAGATATGAACTGTTTTCAGATAAATTAGTATTTTGTTGACAATGACAAAATTATTTTATACATAGATACATTTCATTCTCCTTGACAAAGACAAAACAAAAACACAAAACAAAACAAACCCCTACCAACACCATTCCTTGACTTCCCTTCCTTTCTTTTTTTAATAAATATATTGTGATGGAAAACAAAACTCAACCTTTTGAGGTTCACATTTCTGTCTTCCTCACATTGAAAAGTTTTGTTTATATCTATAGCCATATTATCTAGAAAAAAAAGGCAATCACAGAGGAATAAGCCATGGATTCCCCTTCTGCATCCTATACTAGGTGAAATAATTGAGTGTAGAAGAGGGACTACATAGCTGACTAGAAAGACTAGAAAGTCAAGGTGGGTGAAGTAATGTCTTTTATTGGCCTAACTTCTGTTGGCGAGCTACAAGCTTTCACAGCTCTTCTTCAGGTAAAAGATATTACCTCATCCACCTTGTCTAATATCCGGGAACTGCCCCAGCTACAACACTGCATACAACAATATCAACACCAGGTTTCTTAAAGAACTACCCCCCGCTCAGACAGGCATACACAAATAGACATTTAAACATCTCTTTAACAAAAAACAGATAACCCCCATTTTGTTGGTACAGAGATGTTTAACTGTCTATTTGTGTATATGTGCAGCCTGTCTGAGTAGTGGTAGTGCTTCACAAATATATATGTTATATTTCTTAGACAAGACTTCTACTTCCCATTTCCTGAGAAATGTTTCAAAGGAATTATTGTGTACTAATTCACTTTATGCAGAGTAGCAATATCATCAGAGTAACGAATTAGAACTGTGTATCCATCATAATCCCATCACTTACTTTTGTGCAAATTGGAATAGCTCTCCTTAGAAGAATGAGACAGCACATCTTCCAGTCAGGCATGTTTAACATCCTGGTTTTTGCTTGGCCTCTGGATTATTTTACCCTTCTATGTTTATACATAACATTCCATTTCCCTCTCAAAATTTGTCAAATTGAGTTTGATGTATTGAGAAACATGAGCATTTTTAGGAAAAGTCTTAGACCCTCAATATTTTTTGCTAACAATTCCCTATGCATTCTATTTACTATGAGGACTCAGACACCCACAGTTTTTTGTAAGATTGTGGGTAATGTAGTCAGATTGGAATTCTAATTACTAAAATGTACTATAATTAGAATTACCTTTAGAGAGCATTCAAAAAGCGCAGGACAAAAATCTGCCAGATCATGTAAACCTGGCCTTCACCTGTGTGTGCACAACACACTTCCACACATACTTTTCAAACTCCATCCCTTATACACATAAGTGATAGAATTTATCACCTATGGGCACATTATAATGTTCAAAATGTGTGTATGTAAATATTTATGTGCGTATGTACATAGCATAAATATAAAGGAAGGTAACTTTTTTGAAAACTTGGCCATTAGCATTCAACCATGCAATCCTATCGAAATTGACTATGAGACTCAACTGTTATGCTGAAGGCACACAGCTATACACAAAACAGAAGACCTTTCTCCCTTACACTCCTGTTTGGAAGGTTTATTCTGTCAGTTTCCTTTTTCTGATGAGGAATAACAATCTGTTTCCCATTAGCATCCATCTTAAGGAGATCTTAAATGGCATTGAGCACGGCACTCAGAGCAATTGCTATCTTAAGTAATCAGGTGCTTTTTCCTTTTAATAGTTAAGTGGTGTTACAGTAACAGATTCAAACTACCATTTTAGTTGATTTTCTGTATTTGGAACATATGGAACATATGGAACATATCAATGGAACACACATTAAGGCAACAAAGATATAGAATGAGGTGCAACTTTAGAAATATAATCCATGATGAGCAAACAAAAATGTTTTGACACAAGATGGTTTCACCCCGGGAAGTGCATTTATTTTTCTCATCTTTTTAGGCCAAGTAATGGCACAAAACCTTTATAACAGTTACACCTAATGAAGTACAGAAAGTGAATGATGAATAATATATGGTGTTTCATTGTATGCTCTCTTTGGAAAGGATTTGCATTAAACAACATTCTGACATCATTCAAAATTAAAAATAAATCTGTCTTCTAAATGTAATATTTACAAAGAGAAAGCTTTCTTCCTTTTCTCCAAGTGTGAGCACTACTTTACCATTTACATTTCTTTCTGGAATTAGGCAGCTGAAATCATTTGGCTTGATCCATCATTTGCTGATTTTAATTCTTTTTATTACCTAGAGTGATGGTCAGGTAGATTTTTATGTTCTTTGCAGGAATCAAACTAAATAAATTAATAAATAAAGATTGTCTAGTACTTTACTATTACACTATAGTGGCAAAGGACCTGTACAAATGCTCAGCCACCTTTGACATTGACAAATGAGGGCAGAATGTCTGAAAATTCAAGAAGAGTGGATGGAATGTTTTAGATGTAAATGTGTAGATATTCTAATTAGAATGTTACTTTTCTCACTGGTAGAAAACTGAAAGGGAGTACAACTGCTGTGTAGTCTCTTTAAAGTGTTTCTTGAAAAATAGAAATATAATTGAACTGCATGTATGTTTGATTAATTCAAGAAGGTTTTTTAAAAAAAGATAGCATGAGCCTAACATTTCTAATGACAGTGGTTGTAGAAATGCAGGAATCTGGAGTAGCCCATGTGCTTCCTAATTAACCATCAAAACATAGAGACAGGGACAGTTTTTTACTCTCATTTTGCTAAGAACACACATGGATATACAGCCACACTTTACTGTCACTCAGCTTCCCGTGGAGACACTTCTATGTAAAAGCCCATCAAGATTGGCTGTAGTCTACTCAAAAACTAACAGTCTTATCTACTGGTTTATTAACATTTAATCACCTGACTAGGGCCAGACCTCCTGGCTGAGCACCTCGTGGTTTCAATTACTTCAAAAGGAGTCAAGGATGCTGAACAACTAACCTTGTAGGGTTGGATTCTAACTCACAGAAGATATTCCACTAATGCCTGGGTATTTGAAAGGTAGGCTACTGCTCACAAGCTATAGAATCTGACTTGTAGAGCATCTGTGCGACACATTAATTTCAGCACTACATTTATTATTTTTTCCTTTCTAGAGTGGGGTGGGGAATAAAGCAACACCATCTCAGGGTCAGAATCTGGCTGCTTCTGTGCAAGTACATGTGGCAGGGGAGATGGGACAGGAGTCTCCACCTCTCTGTGCTTATGTGCTGGGGCTGACCATATCTCATTGAAGAGCCAGATGCCTACACTACATTAATGTTTTTGTGGGTGAAAGTTATCTGAAAGGAGGTGGAAAGGCTTGTGGTGGAGCAGCTGACTGGTCACTAAGTGGGGATCATTCAGCATGGTCTCCAAGCTGCTGGAATTGCCGTTCTGGCATTCAGAATCCAACATTTCCCAGAAAACATTATGGCTGAGTAACCTTCTGGCAACTCCTCCACTGCAGCTCCAACATACAACCCAGAATTTTGTCCATATGATTCCTGATATGGAACTCATTACCCCACTTTAAATAGGAAGGAAATATTTACCTACAGAGCCAATAAATTTGTCCAATCAATATCTCAGAATCCTAAGTATGCTGCTTCTTGAAAAGATAACAGTTTATTATTCTGATCTTCCTTTTTCTTAATTAGCCAAGGTCACAGTGAATGTGCCTCCAAACTGTTGCCACCAGAATTCCATATTCACTCTGGCAGGCAGTCTGAGTTCTTCTTTCTATCGCATTCTCCCTTATGAGTTTTTCAGCAACAAATGACAGATATCTACGTGGCGGTTGAATCATGTAACAGCAATAAGAGTTCATGAGGAGAAAAAAATATAGACACTGTTTTATTTCTACTACCAAATATCACTAAAATTCTAATTGAAATCTGATCACTCAGATGATCTGAAATAGGGTAGAAGGCAAAGCATAGATCTGACATACCCTTAATTGAGCTTCTAAAGTACTTGTCTTAAGGAAAATATTCAAGTTTATACTCTTTATTTAAAATTGTAAGAATAACTTTGAGGATTTCAGCTACCCATTTGCTAATAGCAATGAATCTGCTATTTGAAATATACATAGATTCATAGTCTATGGCTAGCCTAATAGTGCTGTATAGAGTCCATACACTTCATGCTCCTCTAGCTGGGTATAAATAGAAATCTAGATGATGAGGTACTGCTTAGGTGACTAGAGTAAAAGACATGTCAGAACCTTAGGGTATATGCCCTAAATTGCTCACTACACACCCATGCAGTGCATCCCACATCTACACTGCTATTTGTAGCAGTGTAGCGTCCAGTTGACTCCCTGTTGCTGGAGCCTTTCTCCACTTCCTATCCCCTTCCAGGAAATTTCTTGTGGCAGGAAAAGGCTACAGCAGCTATCCACTGCTGGAGCCTTGCTCCTCTGCCTCCTTCTGCCAGAAACTTTCACTGCCAATTGTAGCTACACAGCACAGTGTAGACCCATCCTGCTTTTCACTGCGGTGTGCACCTGCATGTATGCTACAGGCCGCCGCCAATGTAGACAAGGCCATAGATCCCTAAATTTAAAGGCCAGAAGGAACCACTGTGATCATCTAATCTGACCTACTGTATAACACAGACCATAGAACTTCTCCAAAATAATTCCTAGAGCACAGCTTTTAGAAAAACATCCAGTCTTGATTTAAAATTGTCAGTGATGGAGAATCTATCATGACCCTTGGTAAATTGTTCCAATGGTCAAATATCATTTGTCTAGTTTCAACTTGTAGCCATTGGATCATGTTATATACCTTTTCCTTCTAGACTGATTAAATTAAATATTAAATATTTGTTCCCCAAGCAGGTACTTAAGATTGGAATCAAATCATCCCTTAACTTTCTCCTTGTTAAGTTAAATACACTGAGCTCCTTAAGTCTGTCACTGTAAGGCATGTTTTCTAATCTTTCTTCTCTCAATGCTCTCCAATTTATCAGCGTCCTTCTTGAATTATGGACACCAGAACTGGACACAGTATTACAGCAGTGATTGCACCAGTGCCAAATACAGAGTTAAAATAACTTCTCTGCTCGTACTCTAGATTCCCCTATTTATGCATCCAAGGATTGCATTAGCCCTTTTGGCCACAGCATTGCTCTGGGATCACATGTTCTACTGATAAAAAGAAAAGGAGTACTTGTGGCACCTTAGAGCTGAGCTGTAGCTCACGAAAGCTTATACTCAAATAAATTTGTTAGTCTCTAAAGTGCCACAAGTACTCCTTTTCTTTTTGCGAATACAGACTAACACGGCTGCTACTCTGAAATATGTTCAACTGATTATCCACTATGACCCCCACATATTTTTCACTGCTTCCTAGGATAATGTTCCCCATCCTATAAGTATGACCTTAATTCTTTGTTCCTAGATGTGTACATTTAGTCATATTAAAAAGCACATTGTTTGCTTGCACCAAACATACCAAGTGATAAAGATTGCTCTGAATCAATTACCTGCCCTATTCATTATTTACCACTCTCCTGGGTTTTGTGTCATCTGAAAACTTTGCCAGTGATTATTTTTTGTTTTCTGCCTGGTCATTGATAAAAATGACGAATAGAATCCCTGCAGGACCTCACTAGAAACACATCTATTTCATGATGATTCCCTGTTTACAAATACATTTTGAGACCTAGCAGTTTGTGACCTTCTAATACATTTATTGTGTGCCATGCAAATTTTATATCTTTCTTATACATGTTTTTAATCAATGTCATGTGGTATCAAGTCAAATACCTTAAAGAAGTTTAAGTGCATTACATCAACACTATTACCTTTACCAACCAAACTTGTTATCTCATTGAAAAAACCCTCCTTTAATTCATTATTAATTGAGTCCCATATCAGCTGCTCCATAATCTTGCCTGGGATCTATGATAGATTATCAGGCCTATAATTACCCAGGACATCCCGCTTACCCTTTTTAAATATTGGTACAATATTAGCTTTTCTTCCAGTTTTCTGAAAATTCCCTAGTGTTCCAAGACTTTTTGAAAAAAATCTGCATTAATTGTACAATGAGCTCCCCGGCCAGCACTTTTAAAGCTCTTGGATGCAAGTTACCTGGAGATCCTATTTTAAAAATATCTAAATTTAGTAACTGCTGCTTAACATCCTCCTGAGATACTAATCAAATGGAAAGAGTGTTATCACATGATATAACTATGTCATTGGATTTTTACCAAATACAGAACAAAAATATTTAGTAAACATTTCTCCCTTTTCTGCATTATTATTGATAATTCTACCATTTCCACCTAGTAATGGATCAATACCATTGTTAGGATTATTTTTTGTTCTTAATATACTTAAAAAATCCTTCCTATTGTCTTTAACTCTGCTGGCCTTATATTCCTCCTACTGTCCCTCAGCTTCCCTTATCAATTTTCTACAATTCCTATAACAGAAGTGGGATTATAAACATTTTAAAAATATTCTTTTAACTGCAGTGTACATTCAGAAGTCTCTTGTTGATCTATTTTACCTTGAATATTAAGGTACAGGCATTGGGTTTATTTGGTAACTCTTATAAAATGTATTATAGTACAGTATAGGCCATGTAACCTCATGTAACTCTATTGCAAACTGTAATGCTTTAATAATAATACCTAGCTCTTATCAGCAGATTTCAAAATAATATAAAAGGAGATTAATTTCATTAACCCCATTTTCAAATGAGGAAACTGAAGCCTGGGGAGGTGAAATGACTTGCCCAAGGTCAGTCAGTTGGGCCAGTGGTAGAACCAGTAATAGAGTGTAGGTCAGTGATCTCTACTAGGCCACACCATTTCCCATTACTATTAAATACTGTTACATATTTACATGGAAGCATACAAGAGTAAACTCCATCATATTAAAGGGCTCAGCAAGCAATAAGAAAGAGAGAATTTTGTTCAGTGCAAGCCAACATTTTTATTTTAAAAGCGTAAATTATAGAACAAGACAGCTGTTAAACATGCTGTTAAAATGTACTCGCCCCGTGTTCTTTTATTCTCATTTACACAGATGTGTAGTCTCTATGAGCCAAATTCAGAGAATCTAAATAAATCAAAGCACCTAAGTAAGTCTAAAGTCTAAATCTAACTTGATGTTGCATACATCTGCATCTTCCTCCTACGTTATACCACCTTAGACTTCTTCTAAACTCCCGTAGGACTTGATTTTACCACCTAATCATACTTGAAGTCAATATGACTACTCACAAAGAAAGTCAAATCAGTCAGAATCAGGCCCTTTCTTAGGCCAGGTATACACTGAAAAGTTGTGTTGACCAAGCCAGGGCCAGCTCCAATGTTTTTGCCACCACAAGTGGCAAAAATAACCCCACTTGCTGCTGAAGAAGAGTTGTGTCCCCGCCGCCAAATTGCCTCCATGCCTGAAATGTGCTCTGATGGAGCGGCCGCCGAATTTCCACCGCCGCCAAGGGCGGATTGCCACCCCAGAGCCTGACATCCTGTCGCCCCTTTACATTTGCCGCTCCGGGCACCTGCTTGGTTCGCTGGTACCTGGAGCCGTCCCTGGACCCGGCCCTGGACCCAACTATGTGGCTCAAGGATGTGAAAAATCCACACTTCTTAGAGCAGTAGTTAAGTTGACGTACCTCCTGGTGGAGCCAGTGCCAGGTCAACAGAAGAATTATTTTGTTGACCTAGTTGACCCTTTGTTGACCCTTTGTTGACCCTTTCAGGGAGGTCGATTAACAACAGTAGTAGGAGAATCTCTCCCTTTGCTGTAGTGATTGTCTATGCTAAAGCACTACAGCAGCGCAGCTGCAGCTGTTTTGCTGCAGTGTTTCTAGTGAACACATAGAGTTAGACTAACACTGACTGAACACATCATTTTGAATTTGGTCCACTGAGATCTTGTCTATATTCAAAATTGCACTAGTTTCACTTTCAATTGGTTTAAAAGCAGAAACTAGTTAAAGTGTTCCAAAACTTGTGTGGTACTCTTTATTTGATTTAAACCTGGTTTCTATCAATTTACCTTAACTTGATATGGAATTGTGTCTAGATAATTTGATGTAAGCTAAGTTTAAATTGAATTAAGAGTTTTACTAAATCAATTTAAATATCACCCTTTCATTAAAGAAACCAGTTCTACTTTGAATATAGGCAAGGCAGGGTCTAAATGAGTGTAAGGGAGTCTAAATCAGTGTAACTCACATATGGAGGGGTCAAAAGAGAGGAATGTATCAAGAAAAGCAACCAGCTGGAGTGTGTCTCACACATTTTTTCCAGTTTCTCAGCACGGAGGATAGACAGAGGGGCTGGGTGAAAGTTTTCCATTGAAACTGTTCACTTTTTTTAAAATGAAAATTTGTGTTTTTTGACAAAAATAAAAATATTTTGTCTGGAAATGGGTATGGTCCCCATTTTCCTGTATAGGCTATGATCTACAGCTGGACTTCAGCTGCCAGAGTATACCATGATCAGGAATTCCATGATGCACAGACCCTCTCACCAAGAAGAAGAAGCCATGATGCTTTCTGGGAGATGTTGTAAAACTGAGGTTACTGGCCCCTAAAGAACAATGGGGACATGAGGAGCAAATTACAACTCCCATTTTCAGATTAGACATTTCAATTTTTTGAGCTGGAAACTAGTTCAGTTTTTGAGTGTTCAGCCAAAACCTCCCAATATTTTCAGTGGAAATTTTTGCCCGAAATGAAAGGTCTCCCCCCCCCCGAACACACACATATTTTCACTGAAAACTTCTGTCGGATGGTGGTGTGGGAGAGGGGTGAGTTTTCAGACCAGCATCTAAGTGTGTGTATGAATCATACACCTTACTAGTTTGGCCTTAACTATCCATGTAAAGGTCAATATAATAAAGGTTTAAGGATAAAATCCTAGACCTAGAGAGGAAAGTGATCAGGAACAGTCAGCATGGATTCACCAAGGGCAAGTCATGCCTGACTAATCTAATTGCCTTCTATGATGAGATCACTGGCTCTGTGGATGAGGGGAAAGCAGTGGACGTGTTGTTCCTTGACTTTAGCAAAGCTTTTGACAAAGTCTCCCACAGTATTCTTGCCAGTAAGTTAAAGAAGTATGGGGTGGATGAATGGACTATAAAGTGGATAGAAAGCTGGCTAGATTGTCAGGCTCAATGGGTAGTGATCAATGGTTCCATGTCTAGTTGGCAGCCGGTATCAAGTGGAGTGCCCCAAGGGTTGGTTCTCAGTCCGGTTTTGTTCAATATCGTCATTATGATCTGGAGGATGGTATGGATTTCACCCTCAGCAAGTTTGCAGATGATACTAAACTGGAAGGAGAGGTAGATAAGCTGGAGGGTAGGGATAGGATACAGAGAGCCCTAGACAAATTAGACAATTGAGCCAAAAGAAATATGAAGCTCAATAAGGACAAGTTCAGAGTCCTGCACTTAGGACAGAAGAATCCCATGCACCGCTACAGACTAGGGACCGAATGGCTAGGGATCAGTTTGTAGAAAAGGACCTAGGGATTACGGTGGATGAGAGGCTGAATATAAGTCAACAGTGTGCCCTTGTTGCCAAGAGGCCAATGGCATTTTGGGATGCATAAGCAGGGGCATTGCCAGAAGATCGAGGGACATGATCATTCCCCTCTATTCAACATTGGTGAGGCCTCATCTGGAGTACTGTGTCCAGTTTTGGGCCCCACACTACAAGAAGGATGTGGAAAAATTGGAAAACATCCACCGGAGGGCAACAAAAATTATTAGCAAAAAGAAAAGGAGTACTTGTGGCACCTTAGAGACTAACAAATTTATTAGAGCATAAGCTTTCGTGAGCTACAGCTCACTTCATCGGATGCATTTGGTGGAAAAAAACAGAGGAGAGATTTATATACACACACACAGAGAACATGAAACAATGGGTTTATCATACACACTGTAAGGAGAGTGATCACTTAAGATAAGCCATCACTAGCAGCGGGGGGGGGGGGAAGGAGGAAAACCTTTCATGGTGACAAGCAAGGTAGGCTAATTCCAGCAGTTAACAAGAATATCAGAGGAACAGTGGGGGGTGGGGTGGGGGGAGAAATACCATGGGGAAATAGTTTTAATTTGTGTAATGACTAATCCATTCCCAGTCTCTATTCAAGCCTAAATTAATTGTATCCAGTTTGCAAATTAATTCCAATTCAGCAGTCTCTCGTTGGAGTCTGTTTTTGAAGCTTTTTTGTTGAAGGATAGCCACTCTTAGGTCTGTGATCGAGTGACCAGAGAGATTGAAGTGTTCTCCAACTGGTTTTTGAATGTTATAATTCTTGACGTCTGATTTGTGTCCATTCATTCTTTTACGTAGAGACTGTCCAGTTTGGCCAATGTACATGGCAGAGGGGCATTGCTGGCACATGATGGCATATATCACATTGGTAGATGCGCAGGTGAACGAGTCTCTGATAGTGTGGCTGATGTGATTAGGCCCTATGATAGTATCTTACAGTGTGTATGATAAACCCATTGTTTCATGTTCTCTGTGTGTGTGTGTATATAAATCTCTCCTCTGTTTTTTCCACCAAATGCATCAGATGAAGTGAGCTGTAGCTCACGAAAGCTTATGCTCTAATAAATTTGTTAGTCTCTAAGGTGCCACAAGTACTCCTTTTCTTTTTGCGAATACAGACTAACACGGCTGCTACTCTGAAACCAAAAATTATTAGGGGATTGGAACACATGACTTATGAGGAGAGGTTGAGGGAACTAGTCTGTTTAGTCAGCGGAAGAGAAGAATGAGAGGTGATTTGATAGCTGCTTTCAACTACCTGAAAGGGGGTTCCAAAGAGGATGGATCTAGACTGTTCTCAGTAGCAGCAGATGATAGAACGAGGAGTAATGGTCTCAAGTTGCAGTGGGAGAGGTTTAGGTTGGATATTAGGAAAAACTTTTTCACTAGGAGGGTGGTGAAACACTGGAATGCGTTACCTAGGGAGGTAGTGGAATCTCCTTCCTTAGAAGTTTTTAAGGTCAGGCTTGACAAAGCCCTGCCTGGGATGATTTAGTTGAGGATTGGTCCTGTTTTGAGCAGGGGATTGGACTAGATGACCTCCTGAGGTCCCTTCCAACCCTGATATTCTATGATTCAATGATTCTACCTCTGAAATCAATGGGAAATTCACCATTGACTTAAATAGGACCAAGACTTCAACTATATTCTTGATTTATGACAGTGCAGCTTAGGTCACTTTTTTATTCATTTTTAAATAATGATGGACCAAATTGTCAGCTAGTTTAAGCCAATATGACTCCACTGATGCTAATGGAGCTACATTTATTTTCACTGGCTGACCATCTGGGCCAGTGTCCATGCATAAAGAATCTAGCCAGAGAGTGAAGGTCAAGGATGTAACTTCCTAATATTGCTGTGCCACTGACAACTTGTTAGGAAAGCTGCTTTATGTTGCATAGTTAAACGAGACCAGAAACCAGACTGATATCCAAACAGAATTTACAGTTCACAGACACCATCTGAGATTTGCTTATTACCAATTAATGACTATAATCTGCCTCCCTTGAAGTCAAAGAGAAAACTTCCATTAACTTCAGAAGAGTAGGACTGGGGTTAAAATTGCCTCCATAGGTAGATATTCCTAAATTCAATGATGCACCAAAAATAAACTATACCAGTTTACAACAAGGACACAGACTGCTGGTCTTTAGAACCTGAAACTGCAGTAAACTGTGAAAATCAAGTTTAGATTGACACAAAAACAGTCCAACATAAAAAGTTTCCATTTGATTGGTAAACGTTATTGAGCAAGACATAAGAAAGATGGCTACAAATATCATAGGGCTTCTTTTTTTTTAAATGAACACAGTCTAACTTACAACAATTTTTTTGGAAAATTCCAAGTGCTTCCAAAAGAGATTTTGATTTAAACTTTCTCCTGCAGCAAGTTCAAAAATTTGCATATTTTGCTGATAGCTTGAAATCTCTTTTTGCTACTGTAATATATATCACACAAATATTCCCTTCCTCATAACTGTGCCCAAAGGTTTCTCAGAATCTCAGGTCACAGAAAGTCTCTACAGAAAATATTTATTATTATTAGAAAACATTTAATAGCAAATTAGCATGTAGAACAGCAAGTATAACTGAAATATACATTTTTCATTTTTTAAAATACACATGTACTTTCAGGGCCAATGCCCAAGGCATTTACTTCTGGGCACAATTAATGAAGAAGAAAATAATACATAATTATGTGTTTAAGTTATTTAGACTTAGACCAAAAAAAATCTCTTTCTTCTAAGCCTCTGGAGGTATGCACAAGAATTAAAACATAATTAAACAAAAATACTTAATATATTGCTGGCACATATGCTCCAATCTGGAAAAGCTCCTAAAAGATCCCATAACAAAAATTAATAGAGTCTTGAGGTGGTTAGGGTGGGAGAACCTATTTATGTTAATGTCCAGACCAAGGCCTTGATTCTGCAAACTCAAGTAAGTAGTTTCATTATAAGAAAACATATTTCTTCTCTTCTTCTTCTAGCCTTAGACCCATTTTCATTTCCATTGTATTAAAGATTTGTTGCATCTTCCTCAGTTCCTCAGCATTCAGAGCCATACAAAAGCCACCATCCTGTAGATCTTATTTTAAAATTTAATAGTCATTCTCCTATCGCAGAACACTCTACTCACTTCTCCCCATTTAGCCCATGCCTTTTCTTTTCTGCTTATACATTCATCTATGAGTCCATCATTATCCTATATTACCAAACCTAGGTACTTGAACTTCTATACATTTGGTAGTGGCCGACCCCCCAGATTTATAGGCTCGCTTCTTTTCTGTCAGGTATCATCAAATCTGCAGACCACATATTCTATTTTATTTCTGCTCATTTTCATGCCATTTCTTTCAAGTATGCTTCTTCATCTCTCTCATCTTTTCTTCCACTTCCTCTTTACTTTCCCCCATCTTCTACCAAAAAGCATGCACCAGGGTGCTATTGTCTGGACATTTTTTGTATGTGCATTTAACACCAACCTGAACAAAAGGGGGCTTGATGTTTCTCCATGTGGCCTTATACCTGTTGTAACAGTACACTTAGACATGTTCTAGATGAATCTGATATAGTATTCAGGTATCTGTTTCGTTCTCATATACCACCTGATGACTTTTCTCAGAACATGGTCATAAACCTTCTCAAAATCAATGAGTACTATGTCCAGGATTTTTCTCTTTTCTCTATATTTTTCCATAATCTTAAAGCAAAGATAGCATCCATTGTTGCTTTGACAGTTTGTCATTGACCTTTATTTGTCTTCACAGTATTTGATTAATAACTTTCTTCCAGATCTTCTTCATGTGGCTCATGAATTTAATTCTGGGATAGTTATCATAATTTTTTATGTCTCCTCTCTTAAATATTGATGCTTTCTCCGGCATCAGGTATCTTCTCAGTCCTCAGGATGCCATTAAACCATTGTGTCAATATATTCGTGCCTACTTGCCCCAGACAATTCCATACTTCTTGCCTCTGGGGCCAAGAGCTTTCTTATTTTCCATGTTGCTCATGCTTCTGCAACTTTTGAATTTAGGACAGGTGCCACCAGACCCTGGTTTGGTGTTTTCATATGGCATAGTTCTCTTGGATTCTCTTCATTCATAAGACTTTCAAAGTACATTTTCCACGGTTCCTTAATCTGATTTTCATTGATTAACTATTATTACTTTCATCTTTAATGACTTTAATCTCTCCAGTGCCCTTAGTTCTCTTACTGTGGGTCTTTGCCAGAATATATATTTCTTTCTCACCCTCCTTCATTTCAAGACAGGCATATAAACCTTCCATAGCTTTAGCAGTAATGGCTGTCACTGCTTTCTTCGCAATCTTTTTGGCTTTTTTAGACTCCTGAATATCCTGTGGCCGGGGCATCACTTGCCAAAGTTTAAAACACTTTTTCTTTTTTCACAATCTCTCAATCTTTCTTTTTACACCATCAGATCTCACTGGGAAAAAAAGGCTCTTGCTTTTCTTTCACAAAGCAGGCTCTTTACACATTTTTGAATTTTGTTTGCAATATGATTCCAACATTGATTCATATTTTCTCTTAACCCTTATAAAGAGATCTTTTCAAACACTTTCACTTTAAATTCCTTGCTAACTTCATTAAGCTTCCACCCCTTCGTTTTTTGTATTGCTTTGGATCATTTTCTTCTCATGTATAACATGTATCCATAGTCGAGAACCAACATTCTATGTTGAGTTGAAATACTTTTCCATGGGATGACCTTAAATTTTGTGATTTTATTCAGCTCAGCTTAGCAGGAAGTAATCTATCTGTGCCCTCATACTACCACTATAGGTACGTAGTCAAATATTTTTCCACCTTAGTGAAAAATGTATTAACAACTATCAAATCATATAAGATAGTTTCCCCTTCCTTGTTCCTATGTCCATATCCATGGATGCCATGGTACCTTTCAAAGCATTTACCATCTCTCATCAGCTCCAATGATGACTTTTTCATTCTTTATCGCCTGCTGTACAACAATGTCCCTTTCCTCCCATAAATCTTCTTTTTCTTGTTTGTCACATCCCACTTGGGTGGGTATGAACACATATTATTTAGGGGGCCTTTTTTCAAAGAGCTATCTTTACCAAAATTAACCTGTCACTTGCCTATCTACAAGCACTACACATTCCCAAATCACTCTGTCTCAAACTATTCCAACTCCATTTCTCTTAGTAGATATACAATAGTCTAGAAGCTTATAGCCTTACCCAATACCTATTGCTGTTGCTCCCTTCCATTTGGTCTCCTGAACACAGGCAATATGTAAAAAAATATATTTACAGTGTTTTTTAACTTCCAGATTTTTTACATGCAGAAAATATGTACTTTTATCTGCTTATCCTTTTTGTTGTTGTTCCATCAAATGTCACTTACTAGTCTCTTATACGCATTCTAACACATTCATTCATTCACTCATTACACATGCATTGGGTGGGATTTCTAGCCCTAATATTGTCATGGACTCAGTGAGCTAACTTTTTTCACCATATGTATTTTCTACAATCCTACTTAGGAGTAGTAGCTAAATTAAACCCATTTTGTTACTCCTCTCTCACTATCAGCGGGACCTTTTGATGTGAAAGAGCATTGAAAGTTGCTTTGGTGGCTCATTTGCCTTCTTTATTTTTCACTTCCTCTTAGTATCTCTGGATCAGTTACAGTAAATCATCTCCCACAGAAAAGAAAGCATATTTAATTAGGATGATCTGTTCTTGAGATCTTGTTATGAATGCTACCTTTATATTTCAACATCTACTTTAGTTCCTAGAGATAAATTTTAAATCCTTCACTTGTGGATTTATCCTTATTTTTGCTTGGGTGTTCAAATGTAATGAGGATAGTGAAAACCTGGTTCATTGCACCAAATATATATATTAGTCTTGGATGAGTTTAAGCTTTCCACAGTAGTGTGTTCATGATGAATTTTCATTTTATATATACATATTGTTATAAATCTATTTGTCTATTTTCACGCTTCTTTCTTTGATACATTGTTCATTGTAACATAAAAGACATATTCAGGCATGCAATGGAGCTTTCTTGGCCAATGACAATAAGGCTGAAGTTCTGAGAAGCTTGAAGGCTGGAGGTCTACAAGAGGACATCCATTTTGCTGTAGGTATATTAAAATATGTTTCTATTTACAATCTTAAGTGAAACTTTACACAAATGTTGTATGGAACAGGAGCATTTGGGATGTCATTGTGCTAAGGCGACAAGGCTGTTCACTGATGTAATGGAATCCCAGTGGCAGGAAAATTCAGTGAAATCCTTTGATACTGTAGTCCATCAAATCAGCCCACATTTTACTAGAAAATTATTAGTACCACAGGGCTCTTGTGTGTAAGCCCACTTTGGGAGACAAATGGGTCCCAAAAAGACACAAATATAGAGTTAGGGCATCAGACTGAGGGGAAAATACAATATAGCAAAAACTCCCACTCTGGATGTTTTTATTATGAATTTACTAGAGAAATCCAATGACATGGTTTAAACAGTGGATAAAATGACTCAAGTGATCTTCGGTAAATAAAAATCCTTGCTTTACTGAAATTGCATGGATTGAAGTTAATTTCCTAACACAGTCAGAAAAGTGGTAACAATCTTTTGCTGATACAAAAAAAGTTACTGTATATTTTTTCCAACCAAAACCAACAGCACTGAAGATTAAGAATGAAGCTGGCAATGATTTAGAGATCAGTTTTCAGTGCTGCTATTTTTTATTAAATGCCTTATGGTCAGGCTGGGAAATATTCTGACTGGGCTATTTTATTTCCCCTACATTACTATAAATTTTTCAATAATACATTGAAATATATGGTTAGATCATGAATATGAGAGTAATAATTTGAAGGAAAAAATCAGTATTTATAAATAAAACTAGGTTTGGAATAGTAAGAGTAATAGTAAGGCAAGAGAATAACTAAAAAAAAAAAAGACATCCTCACCAACTGCTGAATTGCAACTTCAATAAGAATTGAAGATCTTCATCACTTTACAGGATCTGGCTCTGATGAGATTCACACAGTAAATGAGAAAAGGAGTACTTGCGGCACCTTAGAGACTAACAAATTTATTTGAGCATAAGCTTTCGTGAGCTACAGCTCACTTCATCGGATGCAGTAAATGAGGGCTCAATTTCACCTCTGTTAAAGTCAAAGTGAGTTTTACTATTGACTTCAGTGGCAGCAGAGCCAGGCCCTCTATAACCTTGTTTACCCTAGGGAATTTTTACAGGTTATTTCTACTGTCACTGTCAGTACCATGTCAATTACACCTCTTCTGAACAGGTTTAATTGACAAACTTCTGGAAATAGCCATCATATCTTGAAAACTATCAAACAGTAAGATTCCCAGCACTGCTTATAGTAGTATAACCAGATTGATGTTGGCGGGGGGGTGGGATTTTTTATAGAAATCCTTAGTTCAGACAAGCCTAAAGGTTTTTCATTCCTATTTAGGCTTTCACAGGGCTTCTTAAAAAGAAAAGGAGTACTTGTGGCACCTTAGAGACTAACAAATTTATTTGAGCATAAGCTTTCGTGAGCTACAGCTCACTTCATTGGATGCATTTGGTGGAAAATACAGAGGGGAGATTTATATACACACACAGAGAACATGAAACAATGGGTATTATCATACACACTGTAAGGAGAGTGATCACTTAAGATGAGCCATCACCAGCAGCAGGGGGGGGAGGGAGGAAAACCTTTCATGGTGACAAGCAAGGTAGGCTATTTCCAGCAGTTAACAAGAACGTCTGAGGCAACGGGCTTTTGCCAACTCTGTCCACATATCTATTCAGGGGACACCATCATAGCGCCTAATCACATCAGCCACACTATCAGAGGCTCCTTCACCTGCGCATCTACCAATGTGATATATGCCATCATGTGCCAGCAATGCCCCTCTGCCATGTACATTGGTCAAACTGCACAGTCTCTACGTAAAAGAATAAATGGACACAAATCAGATGTCAAGAATTATAACATTCAAAAACCAATTGGAGAACACTTCAATCTCTCTGGTCACTCGATTACAGACCTGAGGGTGGCTATCCTTCAATAAAAAAACTTCAAAACCAGACTCCAACGAGAGACTGCTGAATTGGAATTAATTTGCAAACTGGATACAATTAACTTAGGCTTGAATAGAGACTGGGAATGGATGAGTCATTACACAAAGTAAACCTATTTCCCCATGTTATTTCTCCTCCCCACGCCACCCCCCACCGTTCCTCGGATGTTCTTGTTAACTGCTGGAATGGGCCTACCTTGCTTGTCACCATGAAAGGTTTTCCTCCCTCCCCCCCCTGCTGCTGGTGGTGGCTCATCTTAAGTGATCACTCTCCTTACAGTGTGTATGATAAAACCCATTGTTTCGTGTTCTCTGTGTGTGTATATAAATCTCCCCTCTGTATTTTCCACCAAATGCATCCGATGAAGTGAGCTGTAGCTCACGAAAGCTTATGCTCAAATAAATTTGTTAGTCTCTAAGGTGCCACAAGTACTCCTTTTCTTTTTGCGAATACAGACTAACATGGCTGCTACTCTGAAACAGGGCTTCTTAGCGTCTCTTCCTATTGACAAAAGGATTCTTTGTTTTTTCTTCTTTCTTGGAAAAACATTGTACATGCCTTGAAATGAGCTTTTTTTGTGAGTAATGATACTTGTAGACTGCAAATCATCTGAAAGACCATTCAATAGTCTCGAAAAGGCAGAACCAAACTTTGACTTTCCTAGGATACAAAAATTGTACTACATTTTCATGTGTGGCTTAGTGGATTAGGCAAAAGCCTACAAATCAGAGAGTCGTGAGTTCTATTTCCATCTCTGCTTCTGAATGATCCATGCACTTACACAGTATTTACAAACATTATTTAAGGGGTAAATGTTATTATTCCTATTTTACAGAATTGGAGTAGAATCCTGGCCCCATTGAAGTCAATGATGAAATTTCTATTGGCTTCAATGGGGCCAGGATTTCACCATTGGAAACCAATTCTCAGAAAGACTGAGTGACTTGCCAGTGTGATATATTATTTTAATGAATTTGAATAGCATTTGGAGAGAGAACTGCATTTTAAACCTGGGTCTAATAAAACTTGGTCTATTATACTGGGCATAATAGTAAACTTTTCTATGCCTCAGTTTCCCAATCTGTAAAATGATATTGTTTGGATGTGCAAGAACAGCAAAACTTTTCTTTCTCATTCTCGTTCTCTTTTAAGGGACTTAATCCATTTCTCTCTCCTTCACCTCTACCCCAACTCTTTAAATTACTACAGCCTTTTGTCTTATTTATCTTCCTTATTCTAAGATATCTTAATTACTTGGGATTTTTTCTGATTATATTCAAGGCCCATCCTGTTGTAACAACAGCCTTTATATTCAGGAAAAGCTCTTGCTTTCTAAAGTGAGGCATTCACTTGGATGTTATATCAATGTTCTCTGGGATGTGATAATGCAGCATTGACATGACTTAAATCTTTTCAATGATTCTGAGCACCTCCATGCTCAGTAAGGGCACACAGACTCAACTCCAAATTTATTGTCACAGATACAAAGTGCATCACAGTGGTGTCTAGGCAACCAGGATAACCTTGCTGCAGAACCCAAGTGGATAACCTCCACTGAAAGAATATAGCTGCTGAGGTGAGGAGAAAAAGAACACCAGCAAGAGGGTAGGTAGGTAGGTGATCAAGAGTGTTCAAAATCATCTGCCTCTCAATACTATTTAATCTTCTCTTTGACATAAATTACATATAGAATAGATTTACTTTAAAGTAAATCAATTACCTGTTGTATGCAGTTGTTATCCTTTTACCTCACAAAGTTTTGGAGTAAATTAATTAAATTAACATTATACTCTTCATGGAACTTCTTGGGTTAAAAAAAACACAGAACAACTTTCCCATTTGTTCTCTCTAATTTGGATTACTCAAAGATGGGAACATCAGTGCAGAACCCAATATACTTTCCTTCACCTACATTAGGACATTGTATTTTTACACGTCTCTTATTTTCACAACATTGAAAATAAAAGGAAGTTTTAAACATAATTAAACTTTGAAATGAAAAGCATACCAAAATAAAGAAAAAATAGTACTTAAGTAGCATTGCAAATATTGTAATAATATGCCTTTAAAAGTTACCTAATTCTAACAGGAAGTTATGTATCTGTAAGAAGGAAGAAGAAATTATTCAATGGAAGAAGAGACTGCAGGAGAATATGAGACTCATTAATTATTAACATCCGTAATGAGAAACACTAAAAAGGAAATAACAAGGAAACAAAGTGAATGCATTTTGTTATTTACTAACAGGAGAGAACACAGTCACACCCATGTGTTTCAAAGAAAGCAATAATTACAAAACATCACTTTTTAAATTATTTCTGATATAAATTGTTAATAGTATCCTCATGCTGTTCTTCTTTTCAAAATCTGGCTACCTTTGGAGACTAGATTATTGCTTTGTAAAAAAGTACAAATCCATTATCACCTCCTATCCCCAAATACTGTACATTGTCTAACAAGAGTATTGTCACTTTAAACACTGTTGGAGCAATTTCTAGGAAAGAGTTGTATTTCTCAAACTCTAACATGAAAAATCTTGGAATACATTAAAAAATCTTGAGACAAACAAATTCACATGAGTGAATATGAGTGGTTATGGTTTGCAGTGCCCCATTGACTTGGGAATAGATAATGGGTCATACAGCATTTCATTGATTCAAATCCAGCATAGGTTGATATGGACCATCCAAAGGCTAGTAAGTGGACTATGTAAAATGAATTATTTGCCTCAGTGAAAGCTCTAGTGAACCAGTGTTAACTTCACCCCAAAAACCTTACACCAGAACTGGAACATACTTGCTGATCTTCTTGATGCAAGAACTGGTTTATTTGTTTGGTTTTATTGTATTTGGATTCTTTTTCCCCAGTTTAATTTCATTTTGTTATTTCCTGACTGTGTTTCTAACATCTCTTGACCCTGAATTACTATTTGTGTTATTTCCATGTCCTCACCAATGTTCATAACTCCTAATTTTGACTACACAATTTTACTGATGAGGAAGAGCCATTCATTGCTGTTCAGACTGAAACAAATCAATCCAAATGTTGTAAATATGGGTAGTTTCCGAATCTATTTCAGATGCCTACTGCCATTTTCTTCCAGTTCACAAAGGCAACAGCTACTCAAAGAACTTGGCATATATGATGCTGTGAAAATACTGAAAGTTGAAACTAGATCTTTCCCAAAGGTGGCTGTGCTCACATCAGGTGATAAAGAAGATGGTAAACATGTGTGATACACTGAAGCTGTATTTCTTCCCTACTGAATCTCTGATTGCTACATTGCACGTTCACTTTCAGGAGCTACAAAATGATTTAGTCAGGATAATATCTCTCTTTCTGAAGTATTCACTGGAGATTCTGGGTATGATCTTTTTCTCGCTGAAATCAGTTTTATAAATGTGTAACTCCATTGATTTCAGAGAAGTTACTTTTATTTACAGAGGTGTGAGAAGTGAATCAGTTTCTATGTCAAATCAAGAGTTGTTAGTTAGGGAAAGGCACATGAAGATGCCTGCAATGTTGTTTAGCTGTTTGTCAGCAGCTCACTGAAACCAATAGTTTAACTGTTGCATCATGAAGCAACAATGATATTCTACAGCTGGAAGAATTTCTATACTGTAAATAGAAAATATATTCAGTGGGCCTGTGCTTAAACACTTGAATATAAAAAAGACAAAAATAACCCAACAATACCCATTTGGCAATGAGATTCTGGAAGTTGTTTCTTTGTTTCTGAATCTCTAAGGCATTTGATTATCTGTCTGAGATAGTCATTGCATTTTTGTTACTTGTCAGGTAATGACTGGCACAGGTAAAGAAACTAGTCAATAAGTAACCCATTTGGCTTCTGAAGTGTTTTTTATGAGATTTTTATATAAACCAAGAGATTACTTGTTAAAAATTGAAAATTGGCTAACACCACTGACATTGTTGAATGGTATTTACCCATGTAATAGAGGCCTATAGAATTCTATAGATAATTACAACTTTTGACCCATCCTATGGAATTTAATATAAAATTATATCCATATCTATATATACATAATTAAAATTCTTTAGGTTTTTTGAGTAATTTCTATAGACCCCTTTTACATTTCCATAGAATCTTTTTATTTTAATTTCAATTACATGCTATAGAATTATTCTATTATGGCAGGTTGACATTTGGAAAAACTTGGCACTATTATTTGTCATATGCTAAACTACACATTTGGCAAGATAACATCAGGTTTGTGTTTAAACTCCAGCAATTGCTGGGCTGATCCTTTCCTCTTCATGTTAAGTATGTCCTTCTTAAAGAATAGTCAGTGAACCATATCAAAGGGATTATCAGTGGAATATGTTACTACTCAGTGTGAGTAAAGCTGACAGAAATGGTCCCTCTCAATTCAATGGAAGTTTTGTCACTGACTCCAGTAGAAAGATCTAGCCTTGCATTTGTTATTGGGATACATCTGCTGTTCCAGATCATTCCAGACAAAAATCAAGAAGAGGGGAAAATGTTAGGAAATTTAGCCTGCTTCCAGTAAATCTGTTGAAAGAGTAACCTGTTTAACAACTTGTATCTTTATTATATCTTTTTATACGTTGTGTGGATTCACAGATGGCATAAAGTTGGGTATAAGTTGATATAAATCAATAGTGTAAGCAGACATAAATTGGCCAGATTCACAAAGGCATTTGGCACCTAACTGTCTCTTTAGGTGCCCAAGTCCAACCTTTAGGCACCACTCACTTTCTCAAAATCACCTCATGGCTGCTGCCTAACCGCATTGACACCTACATCCCATAGGCACTAAGTTTCTGCTGATCAGCATGTGTAAAGTTGCCTAAATCCTGACATCTATCCTCAGATAGCAGCTCAAAGTCCTTGTACAAGCCAAAGCCCCAGAGGCCACAAAGCAGGATTCTCAAGTTATGTGTTCCCCTGCCTGTTTTGCCAGTAGGACCCAGCCTAAAGGCATGCCTTGCTCCTCAGGCACTCCCCCACAAAAGACATCCTGGGGTGAGTGGTCCCACAGAATAGCCAATAGCTTGGTGGTTAGGGCACTTACCTGCAATGTTGGAGACCTGTATTTGAATCCCTGCTCTATCTGATTTAGAGCCAGGGTTTGAAGCCAGGTCTCACAAAGCCAAGATGAATGCCCTAATTAGTGGGCTATACAGTTAATCTCTCTCTAAGGCCCAATGAATATACAAAATGGAACAGCCGCATCAGGAGAGAGAGACAAAAGTGGTCTAGACACAACTGTGTACTGCGTTAACTAAAGATGTGATGTTGCATTGATTAAGGGGCTGTTATGAGGTTCTCTAATCAGAAAGCTGCATCAGTACTATTAAATGTATGATGTATCTATTTAATTAAACTGGTGCACCTTTGTACATTAGCACACTAAATCAGCTTAAACCTGGCTTATACTGTTTTAGCCTGCCTCTGTTATATAAAATGTATATAACATTAAATTATTTACTTAACTGGTGCAAACTAACCTGATATATAGTGTCCACACTGTATGCGGAGGGAACTAACCTGTAGCAGGAAAAGCAACAGATACTGTAGTACATAAATTATCACCAGATGTATTATAAATAGAATAAGACATTGAATATAGTAATAACTTAAAGCAAATAGGACTGATGAAGGACCTAATCCTTCTCCCAGTGAATTCAGAGGCAGGCACAACAGAACTCTTCTCTGCAGCATTCAGTGTGTGTGAAGCTCCTGCTATTCTTTTGTGTCCTTTACCCTACTATGGCCCATTTTGGCACAGTGCACAACCTGCACCTGGAGGAATCCCTGAGTTGGAAGGGACTTGCAGCAGGAAAGCAAGAAAGAGACAGTTTTGATTATGCTCCAGTTGTTCTATTCATGCTGCATGCTACAAGGGGTAGTTGCTGAGCTTTATGCTGGGACCCTCATTAAGTTTGTTCCCAGAAGCATAGTCCAATCAACATTTGAATGACCTCTGCGGGGTGGCTTTCTCTGGGCCTCCTCCACACACAAGGAAGGTGCCCCACCGGTGCTCACTACAGATTTCCTTACCCTCTCAGGTAACATTGCCCCAGTGAGGGGTTTTTCTCTGGGCTTCCCCCACTTCAGTTGATGTTGCTCCAGTGAGGGTTTTTCTCAAAAGCTCTTCCCACCTCCCTTTTGCAGATTATGGTGTCCAAGAGTGGGCATGTGCTCCAGGCTTCCCCCCATCCTTGTAGGTGATAGTGCCCCAGCAAGGGTACTTTCTTCAAGCTTATATTTCATCACGGGACTTTGACTGAATGAGTGCACAGGGGACCCTGATGTCCTATCCTTTACAAATCCATAAAATGGCAAATACATTATGGCATGTAGTGGTACTGTTTCATTTAGGACTACTACACCCATGGGAGAAGTCAAAATGTGTCCCTCCAAATCTGAAATTTGTTAGGAGAAAGTTTCTTACTCTGTGTGTGTGTGTGTGTGAGAGAGAGAGAGAGAGACAGAGACAGACAGACAGACAGAGTTAGTGAATGAGTGCTGAGTCCTTAGAGGTGATCCATTACTCTGCAGCCATTATAATTTGTCATACATGCTTCACCTAGCATCAGCTGCAAGATGAAATGCTTTCAGCTCAGCTTATCAGTCAACCTGGATTTGTCAGGTCAACATCCCTTTAACCCATTGTTCTGGTTCATGGGCTTCTGGAAAATATGGCAGAACCGATCAAATATAACAGGCATTTTTTTCTTCCCACAATGTGAAACAGAGCTTCCAGTGCACAACAACACTCACAATCTGACATCCAGACTAATCCAATACAGTTAAAACACTATTGACAGTTAAACCTTTGCATCTGTTTTAAAAATGTAATTAAGAATAATGTTAATAATGCAATAGTTCATGTTTTGAACATATATGCCAAGGATACAATTAAGATTAAATAATCTATTTTATGCCATTATTTTGATTTTTTTATCATTTTAAAATATGTACTCTTTAGTCAGAAAACTATACCAAAATTATATGATGTTGAAATTATTGAGATCATGTTTATTTTTGCTTTCTTTTATCTAAAATGGCACAAGGAATCATGCTATATACTACATTAGCACTCTCAGTTAGAAAATTACTTTTGCAAACATGGCATGAAACATAGATATATTCAACATTTTATTATGATGTTTTGTGCATAAAATATATAGACACAATATTTTCAGTGTATATTATCAAGCAACATTGGCTGAATTCCATCATATACTGAGATGTACAAGGTACTTTCAAAATGGATTGGTGATAACATTTCTTGAAATGTCTGTGAAAGTTAAAGGGGTAGGTAATTCAACACCTTGGGCCCGGTATGTAATTGACTGTTGCAGATGGTATCATGACTGCAAGATACTCCATCTTATTCCCCAGTATCTTCTGCCCCTGTTGGGCTACAGACAAAAGCTTTGTATAACTGGTAAGGGGAGATTCCCAGCTTTCTGCTGGAATACACAGCACTTTTTTCTTTTTAATTTTAATGATTGTCTAGAATAAAAGTTTAAATATTGATCATATAATTCTATATCAAGACCATATAATTGAATAGGAATAGGAATATATTTCTAATATGGAAGAATTATAAATATTAAGTTATTTGTCATATTTCATATTTATTTCTCTGTGTATTTGACTACAGCAATTTGCTATAACAGTGTAGTACATTTTATGGGAATTTGAAAGTACATAAATGACTGTACTATAGTTTTAATTGATTCATCCTCTTTCTTAAATTATATGTCCCTGGACAGATAGTGTCCTATAAGAGATAAATGAGAATGTAATTAACTGGGTGGAGTTTGTGGAAAAGAGCTGAATTTTATTGACCTAGCACTGATTCTTTTTGCATAAATATGCTCTTCAGTTCATATTTTCCGCTACTGTTGTTGAAAATCAGTATAGTGTTGAATATGTTGTGTTTTGCTGAAAATTTTCAATAATAAATTTTCATCCTACTTGACTTTTACTCATAGTTTTTCTGTCACATTCCCCCCCATTTTTAAGGGCACACAAACTAAAATAATCTATTCAACCTTTGTGTTGTAGCATGTAGCATAGTGACTTGTTACTGCTGAGTTATCAGCACTTCTAAAAATTAGGCCACTCACTAAGTAATGTTTTTAACTCTTAACATGCTATGTTAACTCTCCAGTTCACAAATGTGTATCTTACTGAGCATTTGCATTTGTCCTTTTGTGTATGCAATGGTCTAGGATTCTTCAAGCTTAGATCTTTGTCAGGAAATGCTGATCAGTTTGACAATAAATAAATAAATAATAAAAAGTGTGTCCATTCCAAAGGCTTTGCAGACACATAACAAGCCAGTCCCCAAACCTAAAGAGCTTACAATCTAAATAGACAACACAGAAACCAAAAGGAGTGGAAGGTGTGATGCAACACCAATATTTTCACTCACTTTTATTTTCAAGTATAGAGTGGTGTATTTTCAAGTGTATAAGTCGTGGTGGAGAAGTGGTGTGGTAGGAGGATCAAGAGAGGTGTCCAAGAAGGTCCATCATACAGAAAGCCCCTTTGAGTATTTGAGTTGTGTCACATCAAGAGTAAAGGGTTAAGAATATTCATGGAAGTGAGGAAATATAAAATTGTTAGGCCTATAGATACTCACTGTGTTGATCTGCCCCTGACTGGAGGTGCCACAAGTATGCTTAACAACAAATCCTAAGCTCAGACTGCTCAATATGAATTTTCATGGGAAGTGAAAGTTATTTAAAATAAAGCATGATTTATTGTGGCTATGTTCTTCTGAAACTGAATATTAACTGAAATGAAGTAGCCTGAAAATACTGAAGTATGCTAGAAGATGTATGGAGTATGAGGCGTATTGGTTTTATTAGATTTATGCACAGCTTAAGGAAACAAACCAAATCTAACTCTGAATATGATGAATAGGAAAATGACTAAGAGTAACCTAAAGCCAAGCAAACCTGCTTCAGCTCTATAAATGCAAAGAACTAAGTGTCAGGAGGACATTAAGCAATTAGCTTAAGAATGTACCCCTATTCGTTCTGAGAAGTTTCTTTTGGTGATTGCAAATTTACTTTTAGTCAATATGTCTATTCAGGTCAAAATTTATAAGTTTCCAGGGAACTGAGGAATGATTATTAGATAGCTATATTTAAAATAAAAATGGATAAAGTGCTCTATAAATGACACTTAGAAATAGTTGTTATTGCTGTGAGACCTATGCACAGCATTGAATGTCCTAACAAAATCACCAAGTGGCAGAGTTATTTTTGTGAACACAAGATCCATTTAAAACAATGATCCATACCATTGAGTTGCTATAGGTATTTGGTAGAAGAGCATATACATCCACATCACTACAGTAACATAAAACTTTCATCTTCCTGGTCTATGAATCTCAGTAAAAAAAAATAATAAAAAAATAATAATAAATGGACACAAATCTGACATCAGGAATCATAACATTCAAAAACCGGGAGAACACTTTAACCTCTGTGGCCACTCAGTAAAAGACTTAAGGGTGGCAATTCTGCAACAGAAAAGCTTCAAAAACAGACTCCAATGAGAAACTGCTGAGTTTGAATTAATATGCAAACTAGATACCATTAACTTGGGTTTGAATAGAGACTGGGAGTGACTGGGTCATTACACATATTGAATCTATTTCCACATGTTAAGTATCATCACACCTTCTTGTCAACTGTCTAAATGGGCCATCTTGATTATCACTACAAAAGTTTTTTTTCTCCTGCTGATAATAGCTCATCTGAGTTAATTAGCCTCTTACAGTTTGTATGGCAACTTCCACCTTCTCTGTATGTATATATATATCTTCTTACTATATGTTCCACTCTATGCATCGATGAAGTGGGCTGTAGCCCATGAAAGTTTATGCTCTAATAAATCTGTTAGTCTCTAAGGTGCCACAAGTACTCCTGTTTTTTTTCAGTAAAAAATAACTATTGCATTTTATCAGCAAGGCTAGTATTTTTAGTGCTATGTCAAATCAGTAAGATTCTCATCTAGAATTAGAAAAGGCTCTCTCTTCTTCATACAGTTTTAACTTTAAAAAATGTCCAAATTACAAATTGGATAGGAGCAACCATTCAATCTTATCATGTGATGAGTGAAGTAGGCCTTTATAGTCTCTGAATTTAGCTCCATGCATTCTCATTTCAGAATAATCTCATAAGAAGAACCATGGTTCAGGAGTATTAATCAATTCCTAATCAGTTTGGCCTTCATCTGTTGATTCAAAATGAAAAAAACAAAAACAACAAAAAACAAAGGGAGGGGGAGGAGAGGAAATATATTAACCCTTTTCCTGCAGGCAACAAAAAACTCAGTTCCATAATAGCAGTAATGGTTCTTAAATGAGAGCATATGTGTGTTAAAACTTAAAAATGATAGATCGATAGATAGATAGATAGATCTGTGTCTGTTAGAATATCAGCACTGAGAGAAGAAGGGTAAAATGTGGGTTTGCTTTGTGATATCAATAATATTTGTCTAAATCAACTTCCTCTCACTTGTTATAATTCATTCCTTAAAGTGATCCTCTGAGAATTTTCAGTTTAATTGCTCTGTCTAGCAAATGGTGTTATATAGTTTGAAGTGACAGGTGGTTATAAGGTAATAAAACCCACTCCCTACACCACAAGCTTAAAAGCTCTATGAAAATGGAGTAAATTGTTTTATTTTGTATTCTGACACTTATTAGTTCTTTAGGGGGCAGTCACACACATCATCCGGGCATCTGAGAACATTCCTTATATTGCATAGTTGAGAGAATAATATCCAAGAGTTTTAAGACTTTATTAAGATTGCCAAATATTTCTCCTTACTGCAGACCTTTCTCCACATATAAGAACACTACCAGGAAGTGTTTCTTACAAAGAAATTAGAGAGTGGTTGAATTTGTTCAGTGTTCATTTGGGAAATACTGAGCAAGGTGGTGGTGCTTGAAACCCCGAAGGTGCAGAGGGCTAGATAATGTATTTAAAGGATAGTTTCTGAAAAAACTCTGTAATGGCAGGCACCATCACCTTGGATGAGAGCAAATCCTTAAACAGGTTGAAAGGGTGACTCTAAAGTATGATCTTCAGGAGCATTATGCAATTGTGTGCCTTATAAAGTTAATTCTACTTGAAACTGGACATTATTTAGTCAAGAAAGCTCAATAACTATGCTGGAGATTTGGCTTCTAGACAGATGCATAGATTAAGGAAGATCAAGTAGAGACAAGTGTAAAGTAAATTAGAATCTCTATATGGAGCATCTCCACTATGGATGGACTTTCTTGATGTGTGTTTACTTTAGCTACCATTAATAATTCAGTGAGAAAAGTTATTTTAGAATTGTGAAGTTTGAGCTCTTGGTTGGGGTGGATAGGGATTTTACTCTTTGTTCTGTGGAAAAACTTTGTCACTTTCGGAAGAAGAAAAAGAAGAAGAAGAAGAAGAAGAAGAAGAAGAATGGAATTTGTTACATCTCAGCAGAGCATAGCTGCTATTAGAGGTGTAGAGATGTGAGAGCACTCATGTCACTGCCTCTGACACAATGTCAAGTACAATAAAAGACAATGCCTGTGACATGAGGCTAGCCCTTTGTGTTGTCATTTTCAGCCTCCCTGAAGAAGTTTGTTTTGTGAACTATGCCTGTCACTAACTTTACAGGAAAAGTCACTAGATTGATAAAGCTTATGCAATTTACAGTGCTATGTGGTGGAAGTAAGATTTATCATGAAGGGTATTCAGAACCTACTTTCCAAGGATATTTTAAATGTTTCTCCTTAATATCTTCACATATAACACAAAACAAAACAAAGCAAACACCCTTACTTTATTCTCCAAAGTTGACACTATCTTTTTTAGCTTGTGCACTTAGTGCCAGAATCAAATTAAGAATCAAAACTGAAAAGGATATTGCCCAATTAGACAGTTTTCTTTTCCATACAGTTTGATCTCTTCCACACTTCTTTACTGACGACCCTGGTGATTATTAGCTGAATAAACTATGCAGTGTATTCTGAAGGGAGTTCATCCTAGAAAATTGTTTTAATTTGATACTGCAATGGGAGTCAATATGAATATATTTGAAATCCAAAATCTAAAAAAACCCCAGAAAAATGAACATCCATATTGTTTTTAAAATACTCATTTGTATGCCTGATAGATAGCTGATGACTGAAGTAGTCAGGCTGATGCATTGTTTTAGATCAGAAAGTTAAATCCAGTCTGCTGATGTCTACTAGATTGACAGTTAAACAAGTAAACAGCCATTTAGTTTGCAAAATATTATAAAACTATTTGTACGCTAGTTTTGTTTTTATTATGTTCAGTATTTCATTTCTGAAAGTAAGTGTAGTATCAAAATAATATGAATTTTTAAAAAAATCAAAATTGCATATCAAAATATTATAGTATTAATGAAAACTCCAGTAGTATATTGTAACACAGCAATAATAATTCTTTAAGTGTAACAGGAACAGGAAGCTTGTGAAAGTATTTGTGGTTCCATTGGATCACCAGGAGTTAAAGGGGGCAATTAAGGAAGATAAGGAAAATGCTGATATGCAAAGTGATTTCTTTGCCTCAATCTTGATATTGAATGATGTTGGGGAAGATACCTATCCAGGATGTACTCTGTTCTGGTAATAATCATGAGATACTTTCAGAGACTGAGGTATCAAAAGAAGTGGTGATGGAGAAAATTGTTAAATTAAAAAAAAAAGTCACCAGGCCCAGATGGAGTACACCCAAGAATTTGGATGGAGTGTAAGTATGAAGTGGCTGAGCTACCTAGCACAATCTCTCATTAAAAATAACTACTGCATCAGAGGATTAGTAGCAAAATTTGTATCTATATTTCAAAAAGTACTTAGAGTGCTCTCTGGAATTACTAGGGTGATCAGATGTCCTGATTTTATAGGGACAGTCACAATATTCGGAGCTTTGTTTTATGTAGGCACCTATTACCTCCCACTCCCTGTCCCAATTTTTCACACATGCTATCTGGTCACTCTAGAAATTACAGACCAGTAAGCTTCACATTTATACCTGGTTTGAAATGATTATTAAAAATAGAATAATGAAGCACCTCAACAATCATGATATGATAGAGTGTAACAAGTACAGTTTCTTCAATTGGAAAATCATGTCCAACTAATCTATTAGAGTTCTTTGAACATGTAAATCAAGAAGTATCTATCTGTCTGTCTGTCTATCATAGAATCATAGGACCGGAAGGGACCTCAAGAGGTCATCTAGTCCAGTCCCCTGCACTCCTGGGAGGATTGAGTATTATCTAGACCATCATTGGCAGGTGTTTGTCTAACCTGCTCTACCATCATGTTTTATACCATATCATGTAGTTTCTATGTACCTTTCATACAGCATCTCAATGTTTTTACACATTATTATTTTTCACTGATTCAAAAGCAAAATGACATTGTAGAAAGGGGAAAGTCCTACTTAAACTGGAAGATTAACCTCTATAATAATCATTTATCTACTATGGCCCTGATTCAATAAGCTACTTAAGCATGCATCTAACTTTAAGTATGTGAATAAAAAGTTAGGCATGTGCTTAAGTGGGTTGTAGAATGGGTATATGGTGTATTTTACATTACTCCAAAAATATCTGACCTATTAGCAGTAGGTTTTGAAGCATTTTGGTACAATGAAAGAAAAACAAAAACACATTTTGAAATACGGTGCTAACAAGCATAGCCTAAATGCACAAAAGGAGATAAGCATTGTGATGAGAGAGGAGGTGTGCTCTCTCTCTCTCTCTCTCTCTCTCTGTCTTTTAAAGAGTCATTTGGACAAGAAAGAGACAGACATAGAGAAATGACATGAAAAACATCTTTATTCACATAAAATTACATTAAAAACTAAAATTTTGTATAAATGTACAACATATACTCAAAAAGATGTGAATAAAATAAAGCAAAACACATCTGAAATGAACATTAAACATGGATAACTGAAGCATAATCACCAAGTTCACTCAAAATATTAACACACCAAGCAAAGTGTTCAGGTTACAAATCAAGTTATAAAAAGTGTAATCAATCTGCAGCTGGGCCACAATCAGTGCGTGGAACAGCCCTAGCACCTCACACAGCTCTATCCTGGCCATTCTGTTCTGCTGAGATTTCAAAACGGCAAGTTTCACCTGACCCAGCAAGAAGTTAGCCATGCAGGAAACTGGCCAAATATGAGCCAAGTGTCTCACTCCAAGAACAAACAGAGGCTTTGAGAAAACCAGTCCCAAACCACTGAAAAGCTGCTGCAAAAAAACAAAATGAGGACTCAAACAGGGGCATATAGGAAAAAAACAAAACACTGTGTCTGAAGCTGAGCAAGAGAGACTCTGTTCAGAGGCCTCACGGATAATGTGGTGCACAAAATGTGTGGTTGCTATGACGCTGTGCAGGACTTTCCACAGCAAGACACAGGAGTGCTTCGGAAGAGGAGGTTTGTTCAATGTCCTCCAAACCAGGACCATGGAGTCACCCAGAGACAGATGCATCCTCCAGGCTGTAGCAGGGAGATCAGAGAGGGTGACATAATGTTGCCTTCAAACACATACCAGAGAGCTGCTACGTCGACATGGTTGCAAAAGGAACGGTCACCAAACCCCTCCAGGACAACAATGTGCCTGTTTGTACAAGGATCTCATCCACAGATGGGGAGACAACTAGTGGGGGGAACACAAAAGCCTCCCTGAAAGAACAATCCCTGCAAAAACTTTCTGCAAATACTGAGCAGTCTGTTGAGGGAGAGCCGCCTAGAATTCAGCATGGACCTTATCCAAAAAATGCACAGACTGGAATCTGGTCTCAACAAGAAGAGCTGTCATTGACTTCCAGCTTGACTAGCTAAGAACAATCAGGTGGGACAGCTTGGTGAACCCAGACTGAGCAAAAGCAGAAAATAGGCTCCTTGAGGAGAGAGATTCAGAAGGAAAAAGTGGGTTAAAAAACAGTGACTCTTCCAAGAGCCATGAACTGGAAAATGCCTGGTCTTGTCATGTGCTTTGTAGAAGTCATGATGCATTAAAAAGACCATATAGAATGGAGGCAAATCTAGACTCTAATTAACTTGGTGCCAACAAAAATAGGTGAGAGTCAAAGCCTATTCCCCCAACATGCTGTAACAGAGAGAGGCAAAGGATATCCACGCCAGCAGAAAGTCAGAATATAGTGACCGCTGAACAGATTGGAGGTGAAAGGCCACCACCCTGCTGACTAAATCAATGACTAAATCACCCTGCCCCCCCTTCATCTAATGATAGGAATAGCAAAGCAGGGCACAACCAGTGTTAGTTATTTAAAAAAGATTAATAATGTCTCTGAATCTGGTTGAAAAGGCCCAGGAGCAGGTCCAGACACACTAGTTGGTGCCACAACACTGAGGCCACAAGGTTGTTGGCAGTCTAAACCTGTCCCCAAAAAGAGAGTCCAGGAAAGAGCCAGTGCAATTTCTGTAGGTGTCTTTCACCTTCTCCTCAGCCCTTTCCCATTTCCTGAGCATATATTGTTCAGATGCAAAAAAGACCCTTGACACCTTCATCCCAGAGGTGTCCCATTGCAATTGTTGGGGCAACAAAGGCGGGTCGCTAGACTGCCATGATCCCAGTGAAACTGAATTGTTCTTAGCCCAGTTAATGCGGGCAGAAGATGCCTGTTCATACACTGGTAAACAAGCACAAAGTGCCTGCACATCACTGTCGGATGTGATAAAAACAGAGATATCATCAGCATAGACTAACAGAGGAACTCAGGAATGCATCCGATACCCCTGGCACAGAAAAGCCAGTGAGATGGCTTCTGAAGATGTGCAGGAATGGCTCCAACCTAAGAGCATACTGCATTCCAGACAGAGGACACCCCTGATGAATGCATCTGTGAACTGGGAAGCAATGGCTAAGACCCCCATTAATCTTTACATCACTAAAAACTTTACAGTACAATAAAGAAAAACATGAAGAGACCACTGGCTTAATCCCAAAGTTTCTAATATTTTTAAAAGGTAAGTATGGTTAACTGTATCAACGGCCTTCTCCTTGTCCATTGAAACAAGCCCCACATCCTATTACAAAGACTGCTAACAGTAAAAACACAAATTAAAAACAAATTAGCAAAAATACAGTGGTTAGGGATCCAATATGTTTGATCAGGGTGTATCAAAGAGTACAGACAATCCTTCAGCTAGTTGACTAAGGCCCTGGATAAAATCTCATAATCACAACACAGAAGAGAAATAGATCTCCAGTTCTGTAAGTCACACAGATCCCCTTTTTAGTGCAACAGGGTGATCACTGCACCATGGCATCTGAGGAGCAGCTTCTTCTCCTAGAAAAAAGTCAGGTCTGATGAGATGCCAGAAATGCTTGTAAAATTCAGATGGCAGCCCATCAGTACCTTGGCCTGGCCTGTAGAGAGCTGCTGGGCAGCAACGGAGAGCTCCTGCAGTGGCAGTGGGGCATCCAGGCACTATTGGTCCTCACCAATAAGACAGGGTAACCACTGGTGCAGATCCTACATTGCTAGCACATCTCAGGCTTCAGGCGAATACAGAGTACCGTAAAAAGAAACAGCTGTTTTCTGGATCGCAGCAGGGTCAGCTGTCAGACGACCATCTGGCAGCCATAGGCAAAATATCTGCTCACAGTCCGTAGACTTTTTCTCCCACTCAAAAAAGAACTTTGTAGGAATTGAGTGAAATGGGCCTGAACCAGGGCTCCTTGAACTTTCTCTTGCAACAAGACCATCAGGAGAGGGTACTTTTCAGTTAAAGTTTGGTGACTCTGCACTGGGTTTCCTGTTTCAGGAAAAGCCATGAAAGCACAAGGTCCAGGGCCCTTGATGCCTGCTGCAAGGACGGTGTGGCAGCTGGTTATACTGCTGGCACAACACTTCTATTCGGACCTTTCCAACATCCCACCACTGTGTCAGGGAATCATACAGGCACTTGAGCAGCTCCCAATGCTCCCAAAACATAGCAAATATCAGGCTGAAATTCAAGCCCTGTAATAATTTGGTATTAAAGCGCTAATGGGAAGCTCAGGCAGGAAGAGGGAGAGACACACTCACAGAGACATAATGATGATCAGACAAGTAATGGAAGACTGAACAAATACATTCAGTACACACAAGCCTTCATGGTATAAAAAAATCCAAATTCAGAAGGCCCATTGAAGACAAGCAAGCAGCTAGGATTGCCAATATCCCAGACCACAGCAGGAACAACAGGCATGAAAATAGCAACATTGGTATGATCAGAAATGGCTTGCTCAAGGAGTCAACTGTCTACCCTGGCAATACTGCGGCCATAAGAAGGGCTGACTCCTCCACTTTTAAAAAGCAAGAGACCCAGAAAACGGAATGAAAACCAAGCTTGACAGACAAGTTATCCACTGAGACCCAAGTAAAATTATAAAATTATGAGACCCATGTAAAATTATAACAATCATTTAAATGAACCAGTTTTGTTACAGGTTTCAGAGTAGCAGCCGTGTTAGTCTGTATTTGCAAAAAGAAAAGGAGTACTTGTGGCACCTTAGAGACTAACACATTTATTTGAGCATAAGCTTTCATGAGCTACAGCTCACTTCATCAGATGCATCCGATGAAGGTAGCTCAAGAAAGCTTATGCTCAAATAAATTTGTTAGTCTCTAAGGTGCCACAAGTACTCCCTTTCTTTTTGCAGTTTTGTTACACTTGCTGCAATAAGGGAAAAGACGAGACTCCTAGAAACAATGCTGGGAATCTTCATGACAGGGATATAAACAAGGATTTAACAAGGAGCCCTGGGAACTTCAGCCTCCTATTCTGCATCCTCAGCTAAAAAAAAATCTCCAAGCATTAAAAGGGCTTTGATAAAACTGAGTAACACCTCAAAATTGAGACACGCAGGGTCCAGCAAAAAATTCCCAATTAAAACCCAACCCCCCCATACCACCAAACAAACGCAAAGGCCAGCTGCTTCCAAGGAACAGGTTCTTCCCCAAAGAACAGATGTTGCAAAGACTGTAACTGTAAAGTAGCATCTCTGCTCAAAAAATCAATGAGACCTTGACCCCCTTCCACAACAGGCATGTACAAAATACTCTGCCTCAGCCAATGATGGCTAGATCAGAAAAAGTTTAAAAAAAAAACCAAATGCTTCTGAACTTTTTCTAACAAGAGTGGAGGGGGATTCAGAACAATACACTGATGCCACAACATAGATGCAAATACATTATTAATGACTAACATCTGCCTTTGGAAGGAGAGTAGAGGCAAACAGCACCTCCACGTTTGGAACCTCCCTTCTAACTTTTCCACAATTCCCTCCCAATTATGACATAAAATATCATTCGCACCTAGCATAATTCTCAGTTTCTTATAGCCAGTTTAGCTCCAGTATAGACCCCAACAAAGTCAGGGGGTAGGAGATCACCCAAGCCCCCAGCAGGAGTGTGATCTTCCACCCATTTGTGCGAGCTGAGAAAGCCTGCTCAAAAGAGTGCTGACATTCCATCAATACCTGGACATCATAATCATGAATAATAAAAATAGCCACATCATCAGCACTGTATTCGCAGACTTTCACTGGAGTACAAGCTGGAACAGGGAGAAAAAGACCAGAAAGGTGCATTCACAATATGCATAACAGAGGCTCGACAGAAAAAGCATAATATAACCCAGAGAGGGAACAACCCTGACTGATTCCCCTGCAGACTGGAAAGGGGACACTCAAAACTTCAGTCACCTTAAGTAGTCTATCTATCTATCTATCTATCTATCTATCTATCTATCTACCTATCTATCGTGACAGACCCAGACCAGAGGGGTATAGGAGTCTGGTAGAAGGCAAATTTACTGGCCACTGGATAAACAGTTTCTGTTCCCTGAGTGATCAGAGCAGGGGATGCCCTAGAGCAATCAGGAACCTGCTAGAACCAATTAAGACAGGCAAGCTAATCAAGACACCTGGAGGCAATTAAGAACTTTCTAGAATTAATTATGGCAGGCAGGCTAATCTGGACACCTGGTTTAAAAAGGACCTCCCATCAGTTAGTAGGGGAGTACGCAAGGAGCAGGGAGTGAGAATAGTGCTGGAGGAATGAAGAGTTCAAGCGTGATCAGGCTTGGGAAGAAGATCCTGCAGTGAGGATAAAGAAAGTGCTGGGGGAAGGCCATGGGGAAGTACCCCAGGGACTTGTAACTGTCACACAGCTGATACAGGGAACATTGTAGACAGCTGCTATTCACGGGCCATGGGCTGGAACCCAGTGTAGAAGGTGGATCCTGGTTCCCCTCATCCCCCCAACTCCTGATCGGACATAGGAGGAGTTGACCTGATATGTGAAAAAAAGAAAAGGAGTACTTGTGGCACCTTAGACACTAACAAATTTATCTGAGCATAAGCTTTCGTGAGCTACAGCTCACATGCATCCGATGAAGTGAGCTGTAGCTCACGAAAGCTTATGCTCAAATAATTTTTTTAGTCTCTAAGGTGCTACAAGTACTCCTTTTCTTTTTTGTGAATACAGACTAACACGGCTGCTACTCTGAAACCTGATATGTGAGAAACACCAAAACGGAAGGTCTAAATTGGAAAGGGATCTGGCCTGTCCCTGACCCACTAGATGGGACACAGAGACTGCGTGGATTGTTCTCTGTTTCCCCCATGCTGGCCAGTGATGAGGTTAGCTGAGTGGACGGCAGGTTTGAGCCATTAGCAAAAGTGGCCAAACTGAGGGCTGCCGTGAATCTCTGAGGCAAGCAAATCCGCCAATAAGTGCAGGACCCACCAAGGCAGAGGAGGAACTATATATATATAATTATACTGAATGGAGGAGACAATCCCAAAACCAAAAGCACAGAGTGCAAAACAAAAAACCATGATATACATGACAAAAAGCCTTCTCTTGTTCAAAGGAAATCAACCTAACATGCAAATCAAACATTTCTGAGGCCCAAATTACATCAAGCAATAGGGAAAAGTTATCAAAAATGGACCTGTTGGGAATACATTAGGTCTGATCAGGGTGCATAGCTGAACCAATCACAGTTTTCAGTCTATTTGCCAAGAAATTTGAAAAAAAAATATAGTAGGAGCAAAGCAGGAACACAGGTCTCCAATTCTTCATCTCCCCAAGATCCACCTTCTTAGGCAAAAAGAAAAGGAGTACTTGTGGCACCTTAGAGACTAACAAATTTATTTTGTTATTTATTTATTTGTTAGAGACTAACAAATGCATCCGATGAAGTGAGCTGTAGCTCACGAAAGCTTATGCTCTAATAAATTTGTTAGTCTCTAAGGTGCTACAAGTACTCCTTTTCTTTTTGCGAATACAGACTAACACGACTGCTACTCTGAAACCTTCTTAGGCAAGAGGGTAATAACCTCTTGATGACAACTAAGTGGCAATATCTTCTCTCTGAGACTTTCCTGAAGCAGCTGGACGAAGTGAGGCCCAAGAAGGGTCCAAAAGGCCTTTTAAAACTCAATAGGCAAACCAACAATACCAGGTGCCTTCCCTGAAGCAAAGCCACTTTGGGCAGAAGTCAATTCTGAGAGTGTCAAGTCCTGTTCAAGTCTGTCCACAACCAATGTTGAGATCCTAGGAAGATCCTCAAAGAACTGCTGAGTCTCATATGGACACACAAGCTCTACAAATACAGGTCTGAGAAAGTATTCACAGCAAAATTTCTAATACCCACAGATTTTAAAGCACTTGGTCCAACAATGTCTTTAAATGGCGAATTGTCTTCCTCTCTGCAGGTTTCCTTTCCAGTCCACAATAAAAACTGAGTAGGGAAATCCATTTGAGAAAGGCCCTGAAACCAGACCCTAACCAGTGCACCCTGAACTTGGCTATCCAACAGGTCCACCAAGAGTGTTTTTTATATTGAAAGCTCTCATGCAACTGCGCCTCATTACTACCAGGAAAGGCTACACTACATTAATTCCTCCTGAGCAAAGACCCAGGGTTGTCTTCTGCATGTATTGCTGAAAAAAACATTTAATATAACTTTACCCACCTTCCACCATTTTCTCAAGGAGGAGAAAACATTCTTTGAGGCAACCTAGGCTCCCCAAAAATAATTGAAAGAGTCCTGAAAGTGAACATCTTATAAAATGTGAATGTTAAAATGCCTGCATGGCAGACAGTCTTGAGTAGAGGGAAGAGATGATACAAATAAAACCAAACCACGTTCTGAAATCCCAGTAGGGACATTTGTCTCATTTGCGAGAAAGCAAATGAGACAAATCATGAGTGAAAACATAAAAATGTTACAAACGGGCCATAGAGAAAGAGCTGGTCCTAGTACTCAACCAGATGTGCTACTTTACATAAGGGTGAAAATGTCGCTACACATCAGTTAGATCAGAATGCAGTAAAAAAATTGCAAGTCACTGAGCAGACAGTGGCTGCAGTTCCAAATGATTCCCATCCAATCTCTTATTAAGAGCACAATTAAAATTGCCCCCCCCATTAAAATATCACTTGTCAAACAATTTATCAAAAGAGCAGCTAAGCTCTAAAAAAATGCACCCTGTCTTTCCCTACAGCAGGAGCTAGCCATTAATAAAAAAAGATGTTTTTGCTTAAAAGTAGCTCAAATCATCAATAAACAGCCTGGGGAACAACTTCCTGCACAACCATTGAATGAGGCTTCATCTTGTCTGCAAAGAAAATGGCAATCCCTGAGCTTTCAGTGGACCCATGACTCAGAAAACCTCCCTGCTCCAATCAACAAGCCAATCAATTTGGTTACTATCATCTGTGCAAAAATAAAGCGTCCATCTTTTTCTGGGACAGGTATTCAAAAAGAACCATACATTTTTAACACACTGGCACCCATTCACATTCAGAAAGCCTCATACAAAATTATCCATCAGACCAGTACTCATCAGAAAAAAAAAAGAGACAAAGACAGACACAGAACCTCCCCTCCTCTAAACCTCAAACAAAAATACTAAATTCTCCTATATCCATTAATCCCCAAAATTTCCATTGGTCAAAGAGACATGCACTTTGGTCACCAGTTTTTTTCAATCTGTACCACTTCTGTCTGTCAAACTCAGACACAGATGCACATCTCATAGTATACTGAGTAGACAACAAAAACAGATTACGGTCAGGAAACCAAAATGCCTCCTCTACTCCATGTTTTTCCTTAGTCTAATCCAAAAACCTACCAATAGAACCTGGGATATATCCCTCTCAGGGAGTTCAAGACCCAAAGAATCTGAGTTTGTCATCCTCCACACTCTGAGACTCAGAGGCACTATTAACTTCAACAGGGTGAATCTCAGAGAGACTAGATGGAGGGGGTTATGGGGATTGCGGGGGCAAAACTACTCCCTGAAAATTGTCCATACCCCCAACCAACAACAACCCTCAACAGCACCTTCAACAGCATGCTTCTCAGCTGCATTGACCAAACTAGCCTGCTTCACAAACTAAAGCCCCTTCTGCCTTGTTTGTGGCTTTTCCAGCAAACCAGAATTCACAGTCATGGCCATGGATTCCACAGCAACAGGCTCAGCCTCCACTTTGCACTCAGGCTCAGGCTGAGAGGCCCCTGAGTCAGGAGCAATATTTGCCCCGGTTGCAAAGGGGTAACTCACCGCCCAGAACCAACATCCCCAGAGACATCTGCAGCCTGTTGGGACCCAGGTCACCCCACCCTGTGCATCACTCTCAGAAACCCCCACACTCCAGGCACAGGGTCACCATTCCCAGGGGCAGCCTGCCTCTGCTTAGATTGTCCAGATCTGTCAGATTCCCACAATGAAAACAGGGGCAACACAATGTCCTCAGGGGCAACAAACACAATGTAAGAATAAAAGGAGTACTTGTGGCACCTTAGAGACTAACGAATTTATTTGAGCATAAGCTTTTGTGAGCTACAGCTCACTTCAGATGGAATGCATCCAATGAAGTGAGCTGTAGCTCACGAAAGCTTATGCTCAAATAAATGTGTTAGTCTCTAAGGTGCCACAAGTACTCCTTTTCCTTTTGTGAATACAGACTAACATGGCTGCTACTCTGAAACATAATGTAGTCACAGTCCCCAGTCCTATATTTCAGGGAAATTTTAACACTTTGGAAGCATTGTTTAATATCATATAAACCTGCTTATGAAAGGACAAGACATTCCGAACCCCTTGGGCTTTACAGTCCAAAGGAATCCTCCTAATAGGGCTGGTGATCTTACTGCAACTCACCAGGCCTCTAGCCAACTGCTCATTTCCTAAACAAGGAGGAACATTAGAGATAGTGAGTTTAACAGCAGGTGTTGAGTGGGGCAACAAACACAACAGCCTTGCTCATGTGTATGGCATACTGCACATTTTAAAACCCAATCCCCTTTCCCACAGCTAGAACACACTCCTTTTCAGAGATGCAGATCTGGAGGCAAAATCCACAACCTATGGGCACGGGTTAAACCCTCAGAATCCACAACTCTCTGAGGTGTCTGTCCCCCTGGGCTGGCCATGCCATCCCAAAGGACAGACAAAAGCCCACTAAAAAAATTAAGAGAGAAATCCTGAAATTAAACTACAACTACAAAATTCCCAACCCCCTTTTCACAATCCTGAGAGAGAGAGAGAGAGAGAGAGAGAGAGAGAGTAGCCTGGTGGTTAGAGCACTCTGTCATACTGTGTAGAGTGGTTCATTATCTTCCTACTGCCAGACAGGGTAGACTGGCAAAAGCAGGGCAGAAACCCCAAACTAGTGGTATGTTCTATAATTAGACTTCACCAAGCAGGTCACAAATGTGAACTCCTAAAGTACTACCATAGTTTTATAATGGAGTCACAGACAGGCTCCTGGTAGAGTCACCCAGGTTAGCTGGACCATGTGATACTTACACCGGAAATCACAAAATATTCCAGGTTAAAACCAGTCACTCCCAGGTTGATTTGCATCCTAGATCTCACAGAAAAGTTAATGCTGGTTGTTAGGGGGCTTATTCCTTCACCCACTTACTTCCAAGATCCTTCTCAAGTGAACAGAGAGCAACAATATCCGAAGTCCAAAGGTGCAAACAATTCAATGTTTATTGGGGTGAACTTCCAGTAAGTATGATTCCAGTTTCCTTCCTTAGTGTCCCCCTTCCCAGCTCTGACACCACAGAGGCTTACACCTGTGTCCCTGTTCCCATTCCTCCCCTTAGCGAAACATGATTCCAATTTCCCCACCCCCATTCCCTGTTCCCATTTCCCCCATGCACC
The DNA here is from genome assembly GCF_009764565.3 of Dermochelys coriacea. Lineage (NCBI taxonomy): Eukaryota > Metazoa > Chordata > Testudines > Dermochelyidae > Dermochelys > Dermochelys coriacea. The sequence goes on along the minus strand of NC_050069.1, from coordinate 152,037,634 downwards.
CACCCACCCACTCACTTCCTGATTGACTGCAGACTATATAGTAAAACTTGAGTTCTGCTTAGCTATACCTTAACCAATCATTTTCCTGAAATTTAACTAACCAATCCTAACATATTGTAACATGATTATTTTACCAATTATATCCCATCACCTTAATTAGTTTACACCCAGCAAAATTAATTATACAGCAGCCAGAAACAATCACAGAACTAGACAGGTTTCAGAGTAGCAGCCGTGTTAGTCTGTATTCGCAAAAAGAAAAGGAGTACTTGTGGCACCTTAGAGACTAACAAATTTATTAGAGCATAAGCTTTCGTGAGCTACAGCTCACTTTGAGTTCTTGCCAGACAGGATGCTATCAAACTAAGTTTCCTTTTACATTTTCTAGGCACTTCCCTTTCTCTGGAGGCGATAGGCATCATCAGGACAGGATTGTATTCCTAACTGCCCAATAGCACTTCTTTCAGTGTGACTAGTGACTAGCGAGGAGGTGACCGGTCGCTTCCCAGCTTATGGCTGCCTCTGTTTCTTAGCCAAAGGCCTTAGCCTAAGAACGGGGCCTCAGACTGTCACAGTAAGAGAAGGCCCTAGCACTGGCAGACAGTGATTTTGATTCTTTCCTTTATACCTCTATAACTAGCCAAGTGATAAGAATACATCTAAATTCTTAGAGTACAGGCCTTTACAGACCGGCTTGAATATCTATATCCTAAACTGGTAGCCAATTCTATAGTAAACTAACTAAAGGTTTATTAGCTAAGAATAAGGAAATGAGAGTTGTGGAGAGGTTAAAGCAAGTAAAAATATATGTACAGGTGAGTCACAGTCTATACTTCCAAATGGTAGTAGGGAGGTAGTAATCTGACAGTTTCCCCAAAGTCTCTCAGGGCAACCCAAAATAATTCTGGGGATCTCCCACATTTGGTTCAGTTATTCTGCCCTGTTAGAATCCAAACAACCCAGAGATGTAGAATTTTTCCTTGTGTCCATACTTATAGCTGCTTCTCACAGAAACCAAGCTGACAGGGCCACTACCCGAGTGGGCTCTTTCTTTGAGGGCAGAGAGAGAGAGGAATGAATTTAGATGCTTTGATCTCTGATCTTCAAATACAATGATCTTCAAATACAATCTTCAAATACACTTGCTGTCAAATGTGCAAAAGTTAGCACTTTTCTGTCAAAGATTTCCATTTGCATTACACGAGGCTTCTTTCTCATTTGATGGTTTATTTAGTTACAGGGGTATATATAATGCAAATGTTTGCTATTACATTATAATACGGTACAGATAAGTGAAAAATGCATTAGTTTTCATGATGTTTAAACACCAAATACACTCTTATACATTTAAGAATCGCTTTGATCTATACTAATACACAAGTAAATTGACCTGGCTTCCAGCTACAAGTTGGAAGTGTTCAGTGAGGCCTGATGCTTTGACATGACCTAGTCTCACCTTGGAAATAGGAGATCCAGGATCCAGTGCTGCTCCAAAATCTTTAATTAATTATTCACAGTGGAACAGCTTCAATAGGAGAGACTGAAGGTGAACCACATCAGGATATCCCATAGGACAAGGTTAGAGCATTCACCTGAGTGGTGGCAGATCACTATTCAAATCCTTTCTTCTCTTCGGGTGGAGGGGAAACTTGTACCAGCGGTTTCCCACTTCTTAAGCAGGTTCTCTAACCATGGAGTTTAAAGACCTCCTCCAAGGTATGTTGTGTGAACTCATCCTTAGAGGCCCAATCTGGTAACTGGCGTCTGAGCACACTTAATTGATCAGGCCCCACACATGACTTAGGCAGCCTATCTTCCTCTGATTTGTGAATCACTGCTGATTAAATGGAAGATAGGCATCTGGACATCCAGAGGGGACGTATTAGTAGTGTTCATGCCCAGAGGCTGAGACATAGGCATATAGAATCTTTTACTGAAAAACTTAGATGCTGAGTGAGTTTAGGCACCTACAGGATTCTGTGAGAGTTTTGTGCATTACAGTGGTCCCAAAACTGAGACTTTGATGCCTAAAAAGGGACTTAGGTGCCTACTTCTTTTTGTGCATTTCAGGCCTATCTGACCCTGACTCTATAGACAAAGAAGTTTCTGGCATAACTCAATTGACAATTAAAGTTATTGTATTAGAAGACTTTGGCCTTATCTCTGTAACTCATAAGAACATAAAAATGTAAAAATGGCCATACTGGTTTAGACCAGTGTCTTATCTTCCAACAGTGACCAATTCCAGGTGCTTCAGAGTGAATGAACAGTATAGACAATCATCAAGTGATCCATCCCCTGTCGTCTACTCCAAGCTTCTGGCAAACTGAGACTAAGGATACTCAGAGCATGGTGTTGTATCCCTGCCCATCCTGGCTAATAGCCATTGATGGACCTATCCTCCAGGAACTTATCTAGTACTTTTTTGAACCTCGTTATAATTTTGGCCTTCACAACATCCTCTAGAAAAGAGTTCCACAGGTTGACTGTGCATTGTGTGAAGAAGTGCTTCTTTTTGTTCGTTGTAAACCTGCTGCTTATTAATTTCATTGTGTGACCCCCTAGTTCTTGTGTTATGTGCAGGAGTAAATAACACTTCTTTTTTAACTTTCTCCACACCAGTCAAGATTTTATAGACCTCTATCATATCCCCTCCCTTAGTTGTCTCTTTTGCAAGCTGAAATGTCCCAGTATTTTAAAGCTGTGCTCATATGGAAGCTATTCCATCCCCCTAATCATTTTTTTTTGCCCTTCCCCATATCTTTTTCAATTGTTAGCTATATTTTTTGAGATGGGGCCAGATCAGATCTGCATGCATTATTCAAGATGTAGGCATACCATGGATTTATATCGCAGCATTATGATATTTTCTATCTTATTATCTAAACCTTTCCCAATGGTTCTTAATAGTCTGTTAGCTTCTTTGACTGCCACATATTGAATGGCTGTTTTCAGAGAACTATCCAAAATGATTCCAAAATCTCTTTCTTGAGTCCTGACAGCTAGTTTAGACCCCATCATTTTGTATGTTTAGTTAGTATTATGTTTTCCAATATGCATTATTTTGCATTTATCAATATTGAATTTCATCTGCCATTTTGTTGCCCAGTCTCCCAGTTTTGTGAGATCCCTTTGTAGCTTTTCACAGTCTTCTTTGGACTTAACTATCTTGAGTAATATTTTATTGTCTGCAAATTTTGCCACCTCACTGTTTAGCTGTTTCTCTGGATTATTTATGAATATGTTGAACAGTACTGTTCACCCCTTGGAGACATCACTTTATACCTCTCTCCATTCTAAAAATTGACCATTTATTCCTACCTTTTGTTTCCTATCTTTTAATCAGTTTACTGATCCAGGAGAGGACCTTCCTTCTTATTCCATGACTGCTAAATTTGCTTAAGAGCCTTTGTTGAGGGACCTTGTCAAAGGCTTTCTGAAAGTATAAGTACACTATATCCATTTGATCACTCTTGTCCACAAGTTTATTGACACCCTCAGAGAATTCTAATAGATTGGTGAGGTATGATTTCCCTTTACAAAAGCCATGTTGAATCCTCCCAACAAATCATATTAATCTATATGTCTGATAAATCTGTTTTTACTTGATTTCAGCCAATTTGCCTGATACTGTATAGTGTCTGTGTGTATGTGTAGGCTTAATTCAAAACTGAAATATTATTAAAAGTACTGGAGTATTGAAGTACTGGAATCATTTTAAGAAGTCTTTATTGCATATAATTTTACAATGATGTCTCCAAGAATTCCTGTCTGAAAGTCAGATCTCACTCATCATCAGTTTCATGCTGAGGAACAGTCTGAAATGCTGTTGCTAACAGTCAAGAGTACACAAATTGGGAAGTGTGCTACTAGGTAACAAAAAATTATCTCTTGCTATATTGAATTATGTGGTTCATAGAATATTTCCAATCCACTAGAATCCTGAAGTCAGTGTTCCAAAGGAGGTTGAGAGTGCTCAGCATCCTGATGAAGACTCTTAGCAATTCACAGGATTAGACTCAATGTTCAGCTAAGTATCCCCAATGCTGAAGTTACTAATAAATTACCATGAAGTTGCATTCAGCGATAGATTGTGACTTGGACTAGACATAAGCACAGGAGGAATAAGAATCCCTCCCCCCCTTATATCTCTGTATAATCTGCATACCTGTTTACTCTCCCCATGGAGTAGTGAGTGGTGAGTGGGTGTAGTCTTCCCTCAATCCCCCAATGCTCCAGCTATCACAACTTGGAGTAAGAAAAGTGCAGGGAGGCTAACCCTGAAGTGATGCAATTTCCACATCAAACCTAGCTCAGGGCTGTGTCTAAGGACATAATGTAGCCCATTAATTTAAATAAGACTATGTGTGGAATAAGGTACTACTCAACATAATGGTGGTAGAATATAGCCCTTAATGTGTGCAATAGTATATATTTCTGTATTTATACACCATTATCTCACAAATAATCCTGAGTATCTTGATTGTGTCTGAAGCATATTTGTCAAAGCATATGTAATTTAGTGAGCTTTTCAAGAAGTGATGCTTCAGTTGTTTTTTCAAATAGCAAAGTGAAAATTATTTCTATTAACCTTAGGGCTTGTCTACTCTGTGAGGAAATGTTATCTATGAGGGTGTGATTTCTAAAGGACACTAACATGCTGCACATGAATTGGCCCAAATAGCCCCAGCTGGTGTGCAGTAAAGATTCTCTAGTGCACCCTAATGTAGTACTGTTTCAAACTGTTTAAAGTACTGCATTAAAGTATTAAAGGGGAACCTTTAGTGTGTACAGTGTCTACATGGACCAATTCATGTGCAGCATTTTAGAGTGCTTTAGAAATCATATCCCCATAGAGTGTATTACCTCCTTGTGTAGATAAACCCTATTTATGATACATCTGAGATGTGACTCAGTACATTGTATACATATATGGCACTAGGTACCATGCATTCAGTAGAGCAGAACACTTCCTTCCATTTGTGAGAAGTAATATCCCCTTATAAGCATATGCTTAGAAAAAATATTTTCATTCTATGCCTCAGACTCATCTGGACTTTTATCAAAACTGTCTTAGAAAGGTTAATTAAAAAATAGATGATGAGCAAATTGGAGCCGGTGGGTTATAATTCATGTCAACATTTTGCTTAATATCCTGCACAGTTGTATTTTTACTTTCCTTTGCATGTTATGATTTCAGTCTTCAATTTCCACCAGTCATGTTCATTATTTAAATGAGACAAATAGACTATTGTCAGAAAACGTGAACCAAGTGACATTATTATTCTGACCTAGTGTAAATATCATGACCTGTCTTGGAACTCCAGCAGTAAATAAAATGGTTCAGGCAGTCAAGGTGACAAGGGACCTGTCTATAAATCAAGCATTTAGACATTATGATACATTTTATTAAAGAGCAAATGGATTTCTTGACATTATGCCTTGTACACAGGAGTCAGTAAATGTAAATGTAACCATTTGAAAAAAAGATGAAGCTGATTAGGCTTTTGGGACTGGAGAAAAATACTGCTTTTGCTGCATACCATCTTCTTCTTTTTACTTTTTTGTGATGTCTGTAGGACTTCTGAAATATCAGAGAGGAATGATACCCATTGACAAACACTTATTTTAGAAGATAGTTGGAATCTAAGATGATGAACATAGCCATTCCTACAGATCAGTGACTTAATTAACTCAATACACTAAACATTTTTACTTGACATAAGGCTACACCTGATTATTTTATGCTTTATAAAAGTTCCTTTATATTTGGATTTGAATTTAACAATGTGAAGTCTTAGGAAAACCTTGGGGAAATCTACCCATATTTCTCCTTCTCTCACATCTCGAGTATAAAATTCCTGTAGGAAAGTATAGATTGTGGGAGCCGAGATGCTCGTTTACACATGGTGGTGGCTATCTACGACCTCAATATGCTGTTTTAAATGTAATACAGAATTTTACATGCACAAAATCAAGTATTACATATTAGAAAATAAAGTGTCAAAAAGCTCTTTGAAACATAATTTAATATCCTCATGAAAACACAATAAATGAAAAAAATATTATAGTGTATGTAAAAATAATCTTCCATATAGGCACACTAGGGCAATAAAGATATTCTAAACCTTCAGATGGTTAATCAAATATATTTTGCATGTAGGGATGAATTGAGTTTTCTAATATTAAAAATATTGTTATGTGCAGTATAGGTTAATGTTAAGCCATCTGAAAATAATTTGCCTGGTCACCAGACAATAGTATTTGTATGAATAATAAACCTTAGCATATGGTCTGCCTGTGTCCAACTGATATAAATATCAAAAAGTCATTTTCTGACCCTTCATTTATACTTTAAGTGTTAATTCCATGCCACTGCTATATGCTAGTACCTGCATGTATTGTTCTGTTTACCCCATGTGTTTCTGTTCCTCAGACGTTCTTGTCAACTGCTGGAAATGGCCCACCTTGATTATCACTACAAAAGGTCCCCCACCCCGCTCTCCTGCTGGTAATAGCTCATCTTAAGTGATCACTCTCCTTCTAGTGTGTATGGTAACACCATTGTTTCATGTTCTCTGTGTATATAAATCTCACCACTGTATTTTCCACTGAATGCATCCGATGAAGTGAGCTGTAGCTCACGAAAGCTTATGCTCAAATAAATTTGTTAGTTTCTAAGGTGCCACAAGTACTCCTTTTCTTTTTGTGAATACAGACTAACATAGCTGCTACTCTGAAACCAGTTGTTGATCTTGTGTGTGTTCATTTCTAACAAGGTTCATACATTGCTGTGTGAGATCTAATTTGCACTAGTTCATAGGCCCTGAACTCTGTAGAAGTTCACATTGGAATGAACCAGGTTTCTCCTATTTCTGTGGTAACAAAAAAAACCCTTGTTCTTTTTCCTAAATCCATTGAAATAAATCAGATTCTTTCTGTTGACTACAGTAATTAGGCCTTCAGATTTCAAGGAAATTTTCCTTTATAAATTTGGGATATAATACTGTATGGGAACTGAAATATAAAATAAAGAGAGAGTTCCCAGTAAGGCCCCAGTACAGAGCCTAACTGAGGAAATTACAGAAAATCAAAATGCATTAGGCCATTGCTTGCTGGAATTATATACAAACACACAGTTATCAGCACCATGTGGAAATGGCATCTGCAGAGCTTTGCTGAATTTTCTGATCAAATGAGATAGGATCAGCCAATCAAGGGTACAAAAGAAATATCCTATAACTTTCTTCTGTCATATGATCTGTTCCAATGAACTAGACTTGCAGCTGAAATTCACCATGACCAAATGCATAATACATTTCTTAGATCTGCAGTTAGAAAAAATGTGTGCAACGAGAGTTCACTAATATGAACATAGTTTAAGCAAATTACTGTTAGAAGACAGACAGCATTCAAACTCAAATGTTATTTTGAGTTCTTTTATAATTCAGGTCCAAGAATCTGTATAGCTGTAAATCCTAAAAAATTGTGATCAATTAAAATTTGTCCTCAGACTTAAACAGTAAAGAAAATGACTGACCTAGTCTGTATTTGGTGGATTTCAAAAAGTTCTTGCTACTGGCTGAAAGTAAATTTTGCTTGTTGACTGTTGTGACGGGGCAAGGCCAGATGGCTATAGAAAAGTAGTCTTATTGGGATCCGGGAAATGGGCGGGCGAAGCCCATCCACTGCTAAAGGATCCCCCCCAGCCTAAAGGGGGGATCCACAGGACCTAGATACCAAAAAGTTCCGGGGGACAACTAATGAAATAACAGGGACGGAAGTGTGGTCAAAGGGTCAAACGAAGGGAACCAGATGGGGACACCGAGCAGAGAACCCCGGACAGCGCCCACTGCTCCTCAAAGGCGTCAAGGGAGTCAGAGGACGCCGCCCAGAGAAACTCTGCCCGGATACGTGAATGGACCGAGGATCGGAAATAGGCCCCACAGTTGCAGGAGACTCCATCGGTCAACCTCCTCACTCTGGTTTTATAGATGGCCATTTTAGCTAGGGCCAGGAGGAGGTTGACCAGGAGATCCCGTGACTTTATGGAGCCATGGATAGGGAGTGCATAGATAAGAAGGTGAGGGGAGAAGTGCAACCAAAAGCCTAATAAACTATTGGTGAGGAGCCGGAATAGGGGCTGCAGCCTGGAACACTCCAGGTATATATGTGCCAGGGTTTCCCTCACGCCACAAAAGGGGCAGGTGTCTGGGATTGAGGTGAACTGCACCAAGTACACGCCCATGTTCACGGTTCCGTGAAGGAGCCGCCAATTGACATCCCCGGTGGGTCTCAGGACTAAGGTGGAATATAGGCTGGCCCACCGGGGCTCCTCACTCTCCAAAGATGGCAGAGGTCCCGCCATTTTGTATCGGGGCGGGACATGAGGGTGAGGGCATGAAGAATATGGAGCACGAGCGTGTATAGATGTTTTCTTGGCGCGGTTTGAAAGCAGACTGGCTGCATCTCGTGCAGCCGGCTTCCAGTGAAGGGGTGAGGGGGTCGGTTGGGTCCCCGGGGAAAGGGTCCAATTAAAAGGTCCGGCGGGCCTGGGGTGGGGGTGGGCGGGGCGTGCCCTCGTGCAGGACCCGGTCGAGATGAACCCAGCAGCAGGCGGCAAAGCGGCCTTCACCTCCTGAAGTATGCGCCGGGGAGTACAAGGTCTGGAGATCCCCATGCGCTGAGCAAGCGTCAGGGGATCCAGCCAGTCTCCTCGGTCATAGTCCAGGAGATCTCCGACTCTTGTGACTTCTGCCAGGACTAATCTCTGGCGCACCGAGCGGGACTCCGCCACCTGCACACGAAGCTGGGGGTTGTGTAGCAGGGGCTCTGTGAGGAGATCTGCCCCCTCGGTGGCCGCCACGGACCTGGTCATTGAAAAGAGTTTCCAGGTCTGGAAGAGGTCCTGGTAGAAGACCGCAGCCTGGAGAGGTCTCGCGGAAGACCTCTCGGATGGAGATAAAGGAGCTGCCGGTCGTATTGGAGCCCTCAGAAGCGGCACAGGAAAGTGTGCACCAGTATGCTCCACACCGGACTATCTGCACCATAAAGGAGCCTCTGCAGGGTCTGGAGGCAGAAGACATGGATCTGAGTAAGTGGATATTTCAGGCCCTGCCCTCCCTCCTCCAGGGGTGGATGGAGAACCCCTGCAGGGACCCAGTGCAGTCCTGACCAAAAGAACTCCAGAATCGATGTCCGGAGGTTGGCCAGGAAACCCGAGGCCGGGACCAGGGTGTTGAGCCAGAACCAGAGCATGGACAGGACTAGTTGATTAAGCACCAGTGCTCTCCCTTGAAGGGAGAGGCACCGGAGTAGTCCTGCCCGTTTCCGGAGCTGCTCTATCACCCCGCCCTCTAAATTCTGCCAGTTCTCCAGTGGAGAGGGATGCGTGGCAGAAAGGTAAATGCCGAGATAAAGCAGAGGACCCATGCTCCACCGGATGGCCTGAAGCATGGGTGGGAGGGAGCTCACCTGCCGCCAGTCCCCTACCACCGAGCCAGAGCTCTTGACCCAGTTGACCCGCACGGAGGAGGCTGCCAAATAGATTGCCTGGCAAGCCTCCACCCGCGCCAAGTTGCCCGGGTCCTGGACCACGAGGAGCATGTCATCAGCATATGCCAACAGGACCAGCTGCAGCTCTGGCTCCCACTGCACCAACCCTGTCAACCTCCTTTGGAGGAGACAGAGGAAGGGCTCGATCGCCAGAGCGTACAGCTGGCCCAAGAGGGGGCAGCCCTGCCATACTCCTCGCCCGAAGCTGACCAGTTCGGTCAGGGTCCAGTTGAGCCTGACCAAACACTTTGCGGAGGCGTACAGCGCCTGGAGAAAACCCACAAACTGGGGTCCAAAGCCAAACACTTGCAGAGTGCTCAGGAGATACCAGTGATCCACCCTGTCGAACGCCTTTTCCTGATCTAAGGACAGGAGGACGAACGACAGACCATCCCCACACCCGAGTTCCAAAAGGTCCCGGACCAGATATATGTTGTCGAAGATGCTGCGGCCCGGGACGGTGTAGCTCTGGTCTGGGTGGACCACATCCGCCAGCACGGACCCTAGCCGCAGCGAGATTGCTTTTGCCATGACTTTGTAGTCCGTGCTGAGGAGCGAGATGGGACACCAATTTCGTAAATCGCGGAGGTCTCCCTTCTTTGGCAATAAGACGAGCACGGCTCGCTTGCACGAAAGAGGGAGGACTCCGCTCTGCAAAGACTTGGCCCAGATGGTGACTAGGTCTGGGCCGAGGACGTTCCAGAACATGCGGTAGAACTCCACGGTAAGCCCGTCCATACCCGGAGATTTATTCGTGGGCATGTGACGGAGGGCTTCCGAGAACTCAGCCAGAGTCCAGGGAATAGATGTTGACAAGGTTGACTACGAGCCCCTCCATGCAGACCCGGAGGTGCAGCAGGCGGCCTGGCACAGCCTCGGCGACCCCCAGCACCTCGGACCGTAGGTCGGGGGAGAACAGGGTCGCCACTCCAGCCGTACGAACTGTGAGGTGGCTAAAATAGACCCTGTCCCCCCCAATCCAGATGCCAGCTATCTTCAACAGTCTGTGACCTACCCCCTAGGTGAGTAAGGATTCATGGAAGAGGTGGATCCGCTGGTAGGTCGCGGCGCCCTGCCTCCCAGTCCTTTTACCCTCCCCCATGAAGGCCCTTGCGGCCTGGAAGATTTGATTAAAGTCCCCCTATCGCTGGAAAGCAAGCTGTACTTTGTTGCGGGAGCCACGGACGTCTTCTAGAAACTCCTGCAATTCCTCTCGCAGCGCATGGGGGGGTGGGGTTACGGTCTCCTGGTTACTCCCCAACGGGGCCCTTGGTACAGCCCCGTCGCCCACCGAGACGGGCAGACAGGGTGCAGACCCCCGACGGGATTCCTGATGGATTGGTGCCTTGAACTTGGGTGTTAGGGGGCGGCGGAGGGAGGATAGCAGCCCCTGGTGGGTCAGGACGGATAAACACAAAGGCCGCTCCCTGGGGATCACCGATTGGAAAAGGAAAGGAGACAGGCCCAGGGGCAGCAATAATATCTCGAGAGGTGGACGGGATAGGGACAGGGGCAGGGGCAAGGTTAGAGGTGAGATTCTGGGCGGGGAGAGGGCTCTCAGTGATGCCGGGTGCAGGCTCTATGGTGGATTTGGCAGCCACGGCATCAAGGGGTGGACTCTCTCCTATAGGGCCCTCTCCCGGGAAGGAGGTCGAATGCTCTTCAACAATGAGGGGTGCCCCTGGTGGTTCAGGTCCCGGCCATGTGGCACTGGCCGTCGCCTCAACAGGCTCGGCGGCTCTCAGCGGGGTGCTATCTGCAGCCGGGTTGATGGAGGAGTCCAGGGGCTCCTCGAAGGTGGGAGCGGAAGCAACGGCTAGGGGGAGGGAACATGAGGAAAGGGGGGCTGGAGTGAAGTCGCCCAGATCAAGGTCCACTGGCATAGGGTCGTCCTCCCCCTGGGTGACAGGGGTCAGACCCAGGGCCTTGATCTCCTCATATATGGGAGAGAGATAGATTTGCTTCAGGCTAAACAAATCCCTGGTACCAGGATAAGTGAAATGGCAGCTGCGCCAAGTCAATTAAGACACCTGGGGCCAATTAAGAACTTTCCAGAAGGCAGGGAGAAGGCTATATTGATTGGGACACCTGAAGCCAATCAGGGGCTGGCTGAAACTAGTTAAAAGCCTCCCAGTTAGTCAGGTGGGTGTGCATGTCAGGAGTTGTGGGAAGAAGTTGCGCTGTTGGAGAGGCTGAGTAGTACACACCATATCAGGCACAAGGAAGGATGCCCTGAGGTAAGGGTGAAGTGGAGCTTGAGGAATTGAGGGCTGCTATGGGGGAAGTAGCCCAGGGAATTGTACATGTCATATTTCTAAAAGGTTAGCTACCATAGGTTTCCTGGGCTGGAGCCCGGAGTAGAGGGTGGGCCCAGGCTCCCGCTCCCAACCTTTGCCCCCTGTTTAATCACTGAGACTGGGAGACAACAGAGACTGTGCAAGGAAGGATAACTTCTCCTCACCTCCCTCGCTGGCTTATGATGAAAATGGCTCAGTAGACTGTGACCCTTTTCTTTAGAGAAAGAAGGGTTATGTGGAGGGTCACAGTAAGCCTCTGAGGCTAGCGAAATCCGCCAGGAAACGTGGGACCCATGGAGGCAAGGACAGAGCTTTGTCACACTGTCTAATACAATATTTGATACTTATGAAGCAAACTGGCAAGTATGTATCTATATGAAGAAAAAGTAAAGAAAATAAATGTGAGATACTCGGAAAAGAAAAACAATCTGCTGGAAAATGGATACATAGCTGCTTGGAACTCATAGCTACTGTATGAGAAAAACTGCTAAATTTCTTTGGAAGTTTATTTCTTAAGAAATTACAAATGGAAATGGAATTTTAGGAAATTTAGGAAAAAGGAAAATAAATATAGAACGTTCTGTTATTTTGGAGAAGGAGAAATGTCAGCTGATGAAAAAAAAAGGCTGTGATCAACTACACTGTAAGGGGAGGTATCTGGAGCAGGTTCTGGAAATTGTTTCTGAGTTTTGTAAGGGCTTTTTCAGAGCTGAAGCCAGTGTGATAAAGAGCTGCTCTTTCCCCAGAAAGAATGTTTGCTTACTATTTCATCATCCCCTGGAGGCGCAGAGAAAGAAAATAAGCACATCAGTTGTCATTATGACAGGATAAGAATGGGGCCATCATATTTCAATAACACAATGCAATGAGCAGCCCCATCGAGTGATGAATTATGGACTCTCTCTTTCACACTCTACTATAAGTTAATATTATCTCCCCAGGATAATTAGAGTGAAGTTCAATTACTGACCCTGAATTACCGTGTGGGCCACACCATGGATTTTGACACAATGTTTTACACATTTATCTTTTCACCTAATGCACTAAATCTGCATCATAGTGGTGATTAATCTTTCTGGGCCCCATCTAACTCACACTATTCTTCTTGCAATGATTGGCTGGTCCCTGGAGTCCCCTTGAGCATAATATGAGCAGGTCTATTACATTGTGTTTTTCTGCCAATTTATGTCCCTTTTTGTATTCAGTGATTGTGGTCACTTCTGAAGTTTAGCCAAAAAGCTGATCATGAAATTGAAATAAAATTCAAACATGGAAGTATCCACGTCTGCATCCACCAACAAGGGGTCAGGTAATTCATTAAGTGTTGTAAAACATACCTCTACAATTCCAATTGAAACAAATTGGCCCTTTTATTTCCACGTGTGTCAAGGTTCCTTCCCCACTCTGAACTCTAGGGTACAGATGTGGGGACTTGCATGAAAGACCCCCTAAACTTATTCTTACCAGCTTAGGTTAAAAACTTGCCTTGTCCTTGAACTGTATGCTGCCATCACCAAGCGTTTTAAACAAAGAACAGGGAAAGAGACCACTTGGAGACGTCTTTCCCCAAAATATCCCCCCAAGCCCTACACCCCCTTTCCTGAGGAAGGCTTGATAAGAATCCTCACCAATTTGTACAGGTGAACACAGCCCCAAACCCTTGGATCTTAAGAACAATGAAAAATCAATCAGGTTCTTAAAAGAAGAATTTTAATGAAAGAAAAGGTAAAAGAATCACTTCAGCAAAATCAGGATGGTATATACATTACAGGATAATCAGATTCGAAACATAGAGAATCCCTCTAGGCAAAACCTTATGTTACAAAAAGACACAAAAATGGGAAAATACATTCCATCCAGCACAGCTTATTTTACCAGCCATTAAACAAAAGGAAATCTAACGCATTTCTAGCTAGATCATTTACTAACTTAACAGGAGTTGTAAGGCTGCATTCCTGATCTGTTCCCGGCAAAAGCATCACACAGACAGACCAACCCTTTGTCTCCCATTCCAGATTTGAAAGTATCTTGTCCTCTCATTGGTCATTTTGGGTCAAGTGCCAGCGAGGTTACCTTAGCTTCTTAACCCTTTACAGGTGAAAGGGTTTTGCCTCTGGCCAGGATGGATTTTTATAGCACTGTATATGGAAAGGTGGTTACCCTTTCCTTTATATTTATGACAACGTGTAAAGGTGAAAGAAGAGAGGCTCAGTAACCCTCAGCAAGGCTCCTGAGGCATTTATAAATTTCCTGCAGTGCTTGTCTTTTGTTTTACTCTTGAAGAAAAATTTTACTACCCTTGATCTACTTGTTCAATGCCCCTTGCTAATTTTCCCCACCACACCACTATTTTTGACTTTAAGGTATAGATGATAACAGGCTCAAATCTCTCTAGTCAAAACAGAACTGCATTTTCATCTGGATACACAAGTGATGTTTCAGATGAACACAGTCTGGACACAGAACTTTTAGCACAAATTTGTCACAATCACATTTTTTTCTGCCCATGAAGGCAGATTAGTACTCGGAGCTTGCTGAATATACTCTGGCAATTTGTAAAGGCCTAACTCTGTCCCCCCACCCCACTCCTGATGAGTAGTATTGTACTCCACAAGTAATCCTATTTAAATCAATGTCATTATTCAAGGAACAAGGTTTTTCTCAGGGTGAAAGAAAGCTAGCCCTAAAGAATCAACCTGCACTAGGGATTACACTTTTGTGCACTATGCATGTGTTGAGGGGAGTAAGGGGATATGAGAGCCCCCTTTACACCACTGCACAAGATACCCTTGCTCCTGCCTGTCCAGACCCAAAGTATGTCACACTGCAATTAAAAACCCACCACTGGCCCTGTGAGGTGGGAAGGTCCCAGAGCCCATGCTCCAGCCCCAGAAATGCTAGCCCCATTAAGTGAGTGGCAAAGCAGCCATTGATTTACTGGGGCCAGTATTTCAGTGAGAGTTTGGATCTAGGCAAGTTTGGTTACCCACTAAGCATTCTTTCTGTTTTGAATTGCTAGTTTGGCTGTAGCCAAAAATGGATGATAAAGGTAATAATAAAAAGTTAACCAAACTTTTTAAACTTCAGAAAAGTTTTAGGTTTGAGTCACACTCAGTCCAAGTTTTGGGTGAAATATTTTAGATCTACCAGTCCTAATTTTGACTTTTCAGAAAATAATTCTTCTCAACATTGTTTATACAAAAGGTCTATATACTTTAATAAAAATATTCCTACATGCCAGGTAGAGTGCCTCTACACACAGTGTCCTATGTCCTGACAAACAATGAGAGAAAGAGGAGCAGGAGAAACAAGTAAGGCTGTATAACACTTTCATAGTAAGAATCTGAAACCAACAAAATATCAACAAATCTAGCTAAGGTTTGAAAAACCTTTCATTGGATCTTTTTGATATCACCAAGTTTTAACATTTCTCTAGATGACTTTTTTGTAGTCTCTTCCTGTCATTCTTATTTTGCAACAATTATTTAAAATTAATAAATATTTAACTTTTAAAAAGAGGTTAATCTGAATTGGTTTATCAGGTTTTATGCCAGAGCATTTTTTTAACCTATGAAACCAGTATAACCCTTCAGTGTAACAGCAAAAGTATAGAAACGCATTGGCATTTCGCAACTGATGTGATGATATTCATCAATATAATTTGAGTTTCATTTTGAGTTTCTAGGTTCGTTTGTACCCTCACTAAAGTCAAAGCAAAACTATGGGGTCATGAAACCATGTAATTTGACCAGCCTAAATCTGGTGGGTTTCACAAAGCTACAAACGTGAGCTAGCATGTGACAGATATTTCAAAGGGTTCAGATAGAAGAGGTCTCACTGAGACTACTTTGTGCACTCCTCAAGCACAAAATAATGGCTTATCTGGCTAGCTGTCTCTTTCCCTTGCTTAATGGGAATTCTTTCGGGTGTAGGGTTGGGTCACGCCCTTTCTTGGTAACAGTCTGCCAAATAGGGGCATTACTGGAGTGCTTTTGTGCTTTGGCTATCTTTGGTTGCAGGAATAGTCTGTTGGGGCTATGTGCAGTAGGCCATAAATCAGAGCAGCCTTCAGAGTGCTCTAATTTCATGGAGACTGCAGTGATTCCCATTTGCCCCGGAATCAAGGAGCTAAAAAAGTTTTACATTTGCTTTCCCATCAGGCCCAGTCCTGTGCTAAGTGTAGATCAGTGAAACCAGAGAATTTGGCCCATTTATTTTATTTTATTCATTTAAAGCATTTACAAGGTACTGATACACAATGCAATGAATGATGTAGTAGAAAATATGAATGTTCACTGAAAGAGAAACAATCAATGTAAAGTGAATATTTTAATAAGGTGTTATAATGAGTCCATGCCCATTTTAAGACAGGAGTCGGGAAAGATTTTCAGATCCTCATACAATTTTTTAAAAATTTTTCCATCCCTTCACCCCAATACCCAACCCTCCATTACTGCCCGTTCTAAAATCTAAAAAGGCCAGAGCCTGTTATTTGTTTTCCAGATCCTAAGTACTAGGCCAAATATTAAGTACAAATCAGCCTATAGGACTCTCCATAGCCCAGACCACAAATGGAAATAATTAAACTGATTTTTCTGTTCAATTTGGTTTGTGACAGATGTCACTGGCAAACCTTTATGTGTTGAGGATTTTTTGGTTGCCTAGGCTCATGATCCTTACTATATCTTTGGAGAAAACCCTTTTTTCTGCTTACTACTGTATATTTTAAAATAAAAAAGAAAAATATATGTGAGTAAATGTTTTTCATTGCTTGCTCTTTCTCATGTTTATATCCAGTAAAAACATCACTCATAGGCAGAATGAAGCCTAATCTTGACATCATTGCTTAGGGAAACCTCCCATTACCCTAAATAGCAGTTTTTCAAGAATAAGGAGAGCAGTTTTAGGACTTAATAATCAATGAGTGAAACAGACTGAGCACTACAAAGTTCATTTCAACAGCCAGACAAACCACAACAAAGAACAAGTTTAAGTTAAGGCAAACCTAGAAAGTTGTTTTGGTTCACCTGGCAATGCTGCTACTTTTAGACTACAAAAGTACTGTTTTGAGTCATGCTACCATGATGTGCAGAATATACACACACTAAGTCCAGGCACAGGATGAGAGAGTTTCATAATTGGTTGAGTCTGGCCACCATCTGGCAGACACAACCTCAAACATCAGTAATCCAGCTAAATTGTGCAGATACTGCTCTGAACAGCTGTAAATAGGCTCTTTCAGCAGCCAACATTAATCCAATGTAGAAATTTTCTTTCAAAGAAAGAGGATTTTGTTGTATACAACTTCTCACTGTGAGTCAGAAGAGAGAAGATGAGGGGTGGGGGGGGGGCAGAAGATGGGAATCAAACCTATAATCTAGTTACATTGCAATTATGTTAGGTCAGATTTTTAAAAAGTGGCCTTCATTTGTGGATAGACAGTGCTATGCACATGATCAACGAAGCACGCAGTTTTGAGCACTACCAGCTGTGTAAGCAGGTGTTCAAATTTATCCACACTGTGTGCAGGTTTTCATATCCGAACAGTGCATGCACATGTTTGCTTCCTTGAGGTTAATGTCCATTCAAAAAATTTCCTCTAAAAATACAAGAGACAAACTTCACCATAGTTTTTTGGTAATGCTATACAGTGCATTACTGGACCAAATTCTGCTCTCACTTTATACCCAAGAAAGCCCCACTGAAAGCATCCAGAGAAAAAAATCCGGGGGGAAACCAAGACAGTCAATTTTGATCAACATAAAGGGAAAATTGGGAGTGAGTCAGAATATCGACATAGCTGGTTCCAGGCAAATTTTTGACCCACAGTATATTACAGTCCATCTTTTAGAAAAAAATAAAATCTGCTTATTTTTGTATCATTTTGCATCTACCCACTCTTTAACAAAATCTTTTCAAAATATACTCAGTCTCCCTTGTCTTTCTTGTAATACTTTATTTTTTCTTCCCTTTACTGTGTATCTTATTATTTTTCCTCTTTTTCAGACTATTTCCTCCTCAATATTATTTTTCTACTTTGTGAAATAATTGTGTTTCCCTTCCCTCATCTCTGTTTCCTTATGCTATCATCTCTTCCTCCTTCCCCTGAGTTTTCATTGTCTCTTTCCTCTCCCTTTATCACTCCCTGTCAGTGTCTCTCTCATGTACCCCAGTTCCACTGGTGCAACTACTGTTGGAATACTGTGTCCAGTTCTGGGGTCCTCAATTCAAGGATGCTGATAAATTGGGAAGGGTTCAGAGAAGTGCCTTGAGAATGATTAAAAGATTAGAAAGCTATACTGTTAGACTCAAGGAGCTTAATCTGTGTAGGTTAAGTTAGGGGGTGACTTGATCACAGTCTATAAGTACCTACATGGAGAACAGATATTTGATAATAGGCTCTTCAATCCAGCAGAGAAGATATAACACGATCCAATTCTGGACGCTGAAGCTAGACAAATTCAGACTGGAAATAAGGCACAAATTTGTAATAGTGAGAGTAATTAATGATTGGAACAATTTACCAAGGGTTGCGGTGGATTCTTTATCACTGGCAACTATTAAATCAAGATTGGATTTTTTTTAAACAGATATGCTCTCATTCAAAAGTAGTTATTTTGGGGAATTTCTATGGCCTGTATTTTACTGGAGGCATAGATGAACACAATAGTCCCTTCTGGCTTTGAAATCTATGTATCACTCTGTACTCTCCCCACTTTTTATCTTCTCTCACTCTCATTCCCATGTCTCCCTCAACATACACTCTCACATATATTTCTTCATCAACCACAAAATCAGCACATACACTGCAGCTTTCTCCTCAACATCAAGCAAGTGCACAAATACACAAGGGTGCTGGAACAATTTGGATAGTGGGGATGCTGAGAGCCATTGAACAAAACTATAAACTGAGTATATGATGGAAACCACTTCAAGCCATGGGGTGCTGTAGCACCCCCAGGACCTTGTGCTCCAGCATCTATGGAAATATATGTGGAATTCCTCAGAATATACTCAATCGTGCAGGTTCCTCCTCTCTATCTGGTCACAAACAGACACATTAGCTCCCCCAAAGTCCCAATCTACATAGAACTTCTTACACATGCTGCCCCAAAAGGGCAGCACGCTCATGCATCCAACTTTCCTTCCCCCCAAAAAGCAGCATCTCCTCCTCCTCAGTTCTCTCTCTCTCTTATTATTTCATTCCCACCATGTGTGCGCACACACTGAAGTAATCCCCTTTTCTGTATAATTTCCTTACTTCCATACTGTCCTCCACACACCGAGACAAAGAAGTAGAAATATGCACCTTACAGAGTTGAGTGAACATGAAGATGTCAGGAGGCTGTAAAGGTGCTCTTATCTCTTCTACTCATATCTTTAGGCATTATAAACCTGACTATAACCTGTCCAACTACACATACAGTTCCCTGCTCTTCACTTACTTCAGACCTCACTCGTCCCTGACCTATTTCTCAAAACCAGTTGGCTGTGTTCCTTTATAACTCTCAATGGCTAGATGTAACCATGTTGCTTTAAAAAGAATAATAACATTTTTCCTTTATGCAGTATAGTTGTAGCTGTGCCAGTCCCAGGACATTAGAGAGACAGGGTGGGTGAGGTAATATCTTTTATTAGACCAACTTCTGCTAGTGAGACAGACAAGCTTTCATGCTGCACAGAACTCTTCTTCAAGTCTGGGAAAGGTAATCCCAGCGTCACAGCAAAATGCAAGATGGGGAACAGATTGTTTAGCATAAACAGATAGCACATATTGTAAGAGATCATTCAATGAAGAGTGGCCTGTTAACACCTCTGCAGTCACAGGCCAAAAAGAGGGTGTTGGGTTATAAATTGTTGTAATAAACCATAAATCTGGTGTCTCTGTTCAGTCCATAATTTTTAGTGTTTAGCAGAGTAATACATTTAAGCTCCTAAACTTGTTTTTTGAAAGTGTTGTGCAGGTTTCCTTTGAGGATGAAGACTAAAAGGTCAGATATAGAGTGATCGCTTTGTGAAAAGTGTTTGTCCACAGGTGATAGGATGTTTTTGTCTTATATCATTTTCCTGTCTGAGTTCATTTGAGAACATACTGATTGCCTAATTTCACCCACATAGTTGTTATTGGGAAATATAGTGCACTAGATAGCAATATCACGTGTTGTGATAGGCATGAGTAGGATTCATGGATCTTGAAAGATGTGTTGTAGACAGTAAAGTATTGATCATATTAGCAGTGGAGATATGTCTGCAGGTTTTGAATCTGTTGTTCTGTCAGGATCTGATGCTGCTCTGAGTTGGTGAATCCTGTCTTTGGGGACCTTGCTTCTAATGACAAGATTGAAGAGTTTGGGGGCATTGTTTGAAGGCCAGAAGTGGGGTTTCAAGGAAGTTTTCTTTCAGGACGGGTCCCCATCGAATATGGGTTGCAGTTGTTTGATGGTACCATAGAGGGGCATTTTAGCAACCAGACAGGTGTCCAGGCCACTGCTAGTTATTGGAATGGACTACCAATTATTCTTTTCATTGCATTTAGCTATTTAGTATGTCTTTGCAGGAACTTTAGCATAACTAAGGCAAGCGGGGAGGGGTAGGCAGCTATCACATGAAGTGAGCTTGACTTTACATCCTCTCTGACATGGTGGGGCAAATGTCTGTAAAAAACAGGTGGTCTGGATATATTTTAGGAGAGTCATATGGGGAAATACAACTGCCAAATTAATAGCTCAAAACTGCTTGCTTAACAATTATTTTTAGTTACATGTTTTTGTAACTCCTGATTTTGCCTAACAGCTGATTTTGTTTGGTCAACTATGTAACACTTTTGATTGAAATGTCTTTGTAACTTTTTGGGCATGAGAGTAGAATTATGGGTCTGGGTCAAGTGGATCACTTTGTGGACACATTGGAAGGCTCTCTAGCCACAGATGGAAGGTTGGCCACTGGAAATCTGCAGCTGAATCACCTGAATACCACTCCAAATTCCTGAAGGGTAATCCTGAGAGGTAATTATCAGTTTGGGGTACTCTATAACCTATTGTATTTGTATGTGCTTGAGACTAAACAAAGCTGTGACTTCCAGTAAAGGCATTCTAGTGAGAGTGCTGGAGACAAATAAAATGATGGCTTTAAGTGAAAGCACATGGTTTTGATTAGTTGTGTCAGCCATATAGCAGTCAAAAGTTCTATGTCTCCCTTGGTCTGTCCTGATACCACTTCGTGGAGAGTAAAGTTACCAAGAGCTTTGTGTTTGGGGGAACCCCAGGTAACAATACCCCTTATGGGTTCCACTGTGAGTTGATAGCTGACAATTAGGGGTGTGTGGTCAGAAGGCAGTTTATTTCTGTATTGAAGCAGGTTCTCTCATGGCATTTCAGTGTCTCATTCCATGATGAAATCTACTTCTCTGAAGGAGTGTCCTTGTCTGGTGAAGGCAGGGGTGCTGGGACAATTTCTATAGTGGGGGCACTGAGAACCATTGAACCAAACTGTAAATCCTGTATATGATGGAAACCACTTCAAACCTGGGGTGTGGCAGCTAAGGGTGAAGGTGGTTTTGAATGCGTTAAGGTATGTAACCCAGACTGTCTCCTTGGAGCATATTCTGTGGTATCTGAGTGCCTGGCTATATAAAACAGATTTCTTGGTGTGGTTGAGGCGATTACTGCATCTATGAAAGTAGGTGTGGCGATAGATGGGTTTCTTGTATACGGTTCCATTGCTGAAGCTGATTGTGGTGTCCAGGAAGTTGATGCTAGTGTGGGAATGTTCCAGAGACAGTGTAATGGATGGGTGGTGGTTGCTGAAATTGTGTGGAAATCTATGAGGGAGTTTAAGTCACCTGTTAAGAGGATGAAAATATCATTGATGTATCTCAGGTATATCATTGGTTTCATGGAGCATATGTCCAGAAATTCTTCTTCAAAGTGACCCATGAAGAGGTTGGCATATTGAGGAGCCATCCTAGTATCCATGGCTCTGCCTATGGTTTGGACAAAATGTTTGTTGTTGAATGTAAAATTGTTAGGGGTGAGGATGAAATGGATGAGTTTAGTGTTGTCCATTGTCCTGTAAATATTTGACGCAGGCAGCTATGCTGTCATTGTGAGGGATGTCGGTGTATAGGGAGGTGCCATAGTGGCAGGGATGGTATTCTGAGGTAGGCTGTTAATATTGAGGAGTTTGTGCAGGAAGTCAGTTGTGTCCTGGAGGAAGCTGGTCCTTTGTACGGTGAATGGTTTGAAGATGTTTTCTATGAGTTCTGACTTTCCTTTAGTAAAAGTGCTGTGGCCAGATATGATAGGTTTGCTTGGGTTCCCTTCTTGGGAAGAATGCAGAAGGTCCCTCAGGTAGGATTATGGGGGATGATTTTGTAGAGTTTCTCTTGTAGTTTTCTGGGGAAGGATTTTCTAATAGCCTTAACTTCCTAAGTAAATTGTGGTGTGGGATCTTCTTTGAGTTCTTTATAGCTGGTGGAGTCGGATAGTTGTTTGTTGGCCTTGTTAACATAGTCATCACAGTTGAGGAATTCCATGGCACCCCCTTTGTCTACTGATTTGATCACTTTCTGGTGGTTAGATGTCAGAAACTGTATAGTTATTCCCTGGGCATTGGAGAGATTATGGTGAATGTGAGATTTGTTAAGGATTTGCAGTCAATTTTTTTTACTGAAGCAATCAATGTTATGATCAAGAGTGTGTTTTTTTCTGCTTTGTGATGTCCAGTCAGATGATTCTTTTTTCTTATGGTTGTTGGTGGGGACATGGTAATTGTGAGTTTTGTCTTCATTGTAGTTAAAGAATTCTTTGAGGTGAAGACAGCGGAAAAATTCTTCTAGTTCTTCACATGTTAGTATGATACCAAGTTCTGTGATGGGGCAGAAGTTCAGTCTCTCAGGCCTGGTCTACAGTACATGATTATGTCGAATTTAGCCGTGTTAGGTCGAATTAAAACTAAATCCGTCCACACAACCAACCCTTTTTTACCGACTTAAAGGGCTCTTAAAACCGGTTTCGGTACTCCATCTTGGCAAGGGGAGTAGCATTAAAATCGACATTGCTGTTCCGGATTTGAGGTACTGTGGAAGCAATTCAACGGTATTGGCCTCTGGGAGCTATCCCAGAATGCTCCATTGTGACTGCTCTGGACAACACTTTCAACTCAGATGCACTAGCCAGGTAGTCAGGAAAAGCCCTGGGAATTTTTGAATTTCATTTCCTGTTTGGCCAGCATGGTGAGCTCATCAGCATGGATGGAACAGGAGGTACTGGATCTGATTGCTGTATAGGGAGAAGAATCCATGCAGGCAGAACTCCATTCCAAAAGATGAAATGTCAATATATATGCCAAAATCTCCCAGGGCATGGATGAAACCGAGGCTGGGCTGAGTGGGGCCGGCAGCCAGGATCCTGGCTGGCAGGAGCCGGCAACCAAAACACCAGACCGGCAGCGGGCTGAGCCGCTGATCCAGCTGCCGGTCTGGGGTTCCAGCCACTGGCCCCGCTCAGCATGCTGCCAGCCTGGATGAATGGAACAAAAATCTGCAGGTGAGCCGCAGGTTGCCGCCCCCTGTGTTAAATGAGCATGATGAGAGGAGGCAGGAACACAATGAAAGGAGGCAGGATGCAATGCTGAGGCTAATGGGGGAGCAAACGGATATGCTCAGGCATCTGGTGGAGCTGCAGGAAAGGCAGCAGGAGCACAGACCATCACTGCAGCCCCTGTATAACCGCCTGTCCTCCTCTCCAAGTTCCATATCCTCCTCACCCACACTCCCAAGAACGCAGGTGGGGGAGGCTCCAGGCACCCAGCTACTCCACCCCAGAGGATTGCCCAAGAAACAGAAGGTTGGCATTCAATAAGTTTTGAACTGTAGTGTAGCCTTGTCCTTCACTCCTCCCCTCATCCACCACCCCACCCGGAGCTTCCCTCCTCACCCACCTCTCCTGGGCTACCTTGCGAGTTTTCTCCCTATTTGTGTGATGACTTAATAAAGAATGCATGATTCTGAAACAATAATGACTTTATTGCCTCTGCAAGCAGTGATCGAAGTGGGGAGGGGAGGGTGGTTGGCTTACAGGGAAGTAGAGTGAACCAAGGGCGTGGGTTTTCATCAAGGAGAAACAAACAGAACTGTCACACCGTAGCCTGGCCAATCATGAAACTGGTTTTCAAAGCTTCTCTAATGCGCACTGCGCCCAGCTTTGCTCTTCTAATGGCCCTGGTGTCTGGCTGTGTGTAATCGGCCACCAGGTGATTTGCCTCAGCCTCCCACCCCTGCTTAAATGTCTTCCCTTTACTCTCACAGATATTGTGGAGCAAACAGCAAGCAGCAATAACAATTGCAATATTGGTTTCAATGACTTTTCCTTTCACTTTTTAACCATGGTCCTTGTATGATTCTTACAGAGAGCAAGAGATGGGGAGAAGGGAGGTAAAGAGATGGGGGAACAGGACAGAGGGGAAAAAGGAGTGGGAAAACACCTGCAGCTTTTTGTCTAGCACTAGGGGCTCAGAGTGAAACTTCCCCAGGAGTGGAGGGCTCTCAACCTGCCCCTGCTGAATCCTTGATCTAGGACTTGCTATAACAATGTCCAGCTCTTTGACACCTACTCAGGAAAGACAACTCTTTCTGCAGCCCCTGAGATTGGAGATTGGGATTCCTGCCCCCTACTGTAGGCTTTAGGTACTGCTCTGCTCTCCTCTGATCACTGCTACACCATCCCCAGAGGCTTCTTGCATTGAACAGCTGCTGGGTCTGTGCTTGGAGAGAAGTCTGTGTCCATGTCCTCATCGCTATTCTGATCACGCTATCATCGCCTCCTCACCTGCTTTTGCAGGTTCTGCACATACTGCAGGATAATGTGCAAGGTGTTTACAATGCTCACAACTGCAGCGGTGATCTGAGCAGGCTTCATGCTTGCAGTGCTATGGCGTCTGTGTGGGCAATCCAGGAAAAAGGGCGCAAAATGATTGTCTGCCATTGCTTTCACAGAGGGAGGGGGGGTGAGTGATGACATTTACCCAGAATCACCCTCAACAATGTTTTTGCCCCATCAGGCATTGGGAACTCAACCCAGAATTCCAATGGGCGGCGGAGACTGTGAGAACTATGGGATAGCTACCCACAGTGCACTGCTCTGAAAGTCGACGCTAGCCACAGTACTGTGGATGCACTCCGTCGATTTAATGCGCTTAGTGGAGACACACACAATCAACTGTATAAAATCACTTCCTAAAAATCGACTTCTATAAAATCAACCTAATTTTGTAGTGTAGACATACCCTTAGAGAGTACAGATAATTCAGCTCCAGTGAGGGATAATCTTGATAAATTGATGATGTTCAGATGTTGTTTAGTGTTCATATGGTGGGTACTGGTGCCATGGTTTCTACCGGAAGTATCATTCTGTGGGTTGTGGAGTAGTTGTAGTTGGTTCCATTTTTTGTTTTTATGTTCAATGGCAGAAATGATATTTTTATATTTGTTTTGGATTTCTTGCATGATTTCCATGTAACTTTCCTTGTTTTTTTTTCCTCCAGTGTGTGGGAGCATGTCATGATTTCTTGTCTGAGGTGGTCCCTTCCAGAATATGTGAGGTGCAGTAAGTGGTTCCTCAGTTTCTCTTAAGTCCATCTGCAGAGAGGTTCAGGATATTTGGAGTTGTATGTAGCGGTCAGACAATTATAGATGCTGAAACCCTACAGAAAAAAGATAAAAGACAAAAACATCCTATCATCTGCATGTGAACACTTTCACAAAGTGATCACTCAATCTCTGACCTTTCGGGCCTCATCCTCAAAGGAAACCTGCACAATACTTTCGAAAGATGAGCCTGAAAACTGAAATTCATTACTCTACTAGACATTAAAAATCATGGACTAAACAGAGACACTGGATATATGGCTTATTACAACATTCAGTTGCCCACTAACCCCTCTTTTGTCCAACATCTGCAGAGGTATTAACGGGCAACTTTTCGTGGAATGTCTTTTACAATATGTGCTAACTATTTATGCTATTTATGCACTTTGCGTTTTGCTATGATGCTGGAAGTACCTTTCCCAGACATGAAGAAGAGCTCTATGTGGCTCAAAAGCTTGTCTCTCTCACCAACAGAAGTTGGTCCAATAAAAGATATTACCTCACCAATCTTGTCTCTTTAACATTTTTCCTGTCTGTTAGAGCAGAATCTGCTACAGCTCTTGAACTGTGTACATATTATATCACATAAACTGTCCCTAGGGCTTCTTTCAGGTCTATATAGGGCACTTGCTCAGCACATTTTCTCTCTGAATCAATAATATAATATCTGGCTTTATAACGAGAAATGGAAAGCCATCTTTTTGCTCTTATGTTCTGTCTTAACTAGACTAACTGATGGAACTTAGGTTTCAGAGTAGCAGCCGAGTTAGTCTGTATTCGCAAAAAGAAAAGGAGTACTTGTGGCACCTTAGAGACTAACAAATTTATTAGAGCATAAGCTTTCGTGAGCTACAGCTCACTTCATCGGATGCATTCGATGAAGTGAGCTGTAGCTCACGAAAGCTTATGCTCTAATAAATTTGTTAGTCTCTAAGGTGCCACAAGTACTCCTTTTCTTGATGGAACTTAGCCACTGGTTTAAAAAATCCTGTGCTGTGCACCAAGTAGGTTTTGTGTACAGTAACTTATACAAGTCTCAACAGGACTGACATTGTACAATACTACCAGGTTTTGATTTGTGAGTGTTCTACATGAAAGAATTAATTTTCTGCCTGGAAAATTTGATTTGAGAAAAATGTGAGGGAATTAAATATATATATCTAGCTTTCTACCTGCCTACAAAAGCATGATTTTTCATGGGTTGTGGTGGTGGGTAATTTTTCCCCACAGCTTTGTAAGAGACTGTCACTAGCATCCTATGAAGGCAATAGCTCCCCAGGAGAGAAGCTTTCTCTTGCTGAGTTATTAATACCTGTGCTAAAGATTACTTTTACACATATCATCTGCAGTCCTGATCTGTCTTTTGAATGGCATTCACTGATGTAGTGGGACACACAGTTCCTTAATCTGAAGGTTCTTCCCTCTTCCAAACCCATTGCCATTAGTTCTTTTTTGCTGTAATTAGAGTTTATGGTAGAGTTGGGTGAAATTTTTTAGCCAAATATTTTTTCAGAGAAAATTGCAGATTCAATGATACTGCAACATTCTGCTAATGCATGATGGTTTTGCCAAATTGCTTTTACCAAAAAAAAAAGGGGGGAGGGAGGGGGACCAGAACAAAACAGACCAATGGAAAAAAATCCCCCCAAATTGAAACATTTTGATTTCTTGGTTTGAACTGATATTTTGTTTTAAATTTTCTTTTCATTTCATTAAAAAAATAAAAACAAAAATGTTTAAGAGTGGAATGGAACATTTGGATTTTGCTGAAATGAAACAGTTTGTTAGACCTCAGCAACTTTTGTTTGACTTTGTGATTCACTGAAAATTTAGATTTTTGTTTGTTGGACCTGAAAAGATTTTGTTTCTTTGTTTTGTTGGTGATTTTTCAGAATTGCCATGCAACTGAGAAATCCATTATTCGCACAAAAAGAACAGGAGTACTTGTGGCACCTTAGAGACTAACAAATTTATTAGAGCATAAGCTTTTGTGGGCGACAGCCCACTTCATTGGATGCGTAGAATGGAACATATAGTAAAATGTGTGTATATATATATGTATACATACTGTGACATGGCAAGGCCAGATGGCTATAGAAAAGTAGTGGGAGATAGATATATTAGCTCGAGGCTAAACAAATCCCTGGTACCAGGTTAAGTGAAATGGAAGCTGCTCCAGGTCAATTAAGACACCTGGGGCTAATTAAGAACTTTCCAGAAGGCAGGGAGAAAGCTATGTTGATTGGGACACCTGAAGCCAATCAGGCTGGCTGAAACTAATTAAAAGCCAGCCAGCTGGGTGTGCATGTGAAGAGCTGTGGGAAGAAGTTGCGTGGTTGGAGAGGCTGAGTAGTACACACCATATCAGGCACAAGGAAGGAGGCCCTGAGGTAAGGGTGAAGTGGAGCTTGAGGAAGTGAGGGCTGTTGTGGGGGAAGTAGCCCAGGGAATTGTACATGTCATGTTTCTAAAAGGTTAGCTACCATAGGGTTCCTGGGCTGGAGCCCGGAGTAAAGGGTGGGCCCGGGCTCCCGCTCCCAACCTTTGCCCCCTGTTTAATCACTGAGACTGGGAGACAACAGAGACTGTGCAAGGAAGGATAACTTCTCCTCACCTCCCTCGCTGGCTTATGATGAAAATGGCTCAGTAGGCTGTGACCCTTGTCTCTAGAGAAAGAAGGGTTGTGTGGAGGGTCACAGTGAGCCTCTGAGGCTAGCGAAATCCACCAGGAAACGCGGGACCCACGGAGGCAAGGACAGAGCTTTGTCACAATACAGATAAGTTGAAAGTTACCATACAAACTGTGAGGCTAATTAGTTATTAGCTATAATAGCTCATCTTAACTAATTAGCCTCTCACAGTTTGTATGGTAACTTCCAACTTATCTGTGTGTATATATATATATATATATAGATATATAGATATATATACATATATATAGATATATATATATAAATGCATATCTTTCTTTCTGTGTATCATTGTATTACACATAGTCATTTGGCTAGGGAAAAAAACCCACTTACAGTAAAAATTCAAGCTTTCTTATGTTGCAAAGAATTTGAGTTATATTAATAGCGTAACTCAGATCGATCTAGATTAGATCTACTTACTGCAGGGTTCACACTATGCAATGTTGAAGGAGATGCTCTCCCATCATTATATATATATATATAATCTTACTATATGTTCCATTCTATGCATCCGGTGAAGTGGTCTGTAGCCCACAAAAGCTTATGCTCTAATAAATTTGTTAGTCTCGAAGGTGCCAAAAGTACTCCTGTTCTTTTTGCAGATACAGACTAACACGGCTGCTACTCTGAAACCTGTCATTATTCATACATCTCTTTATGGCACATTTGGTAAAGCCTAATTTTGAAGACTGGTAATCCTGAGGCCTGTGTTTCCTTGTCTAGATCAGATTGTGCCTGCACTGGTTGTTGGGCAGGAGCCACAATTCCCTAGGGTTAACTCCAGGAGGAACAATGCCTCAGGAGCTGCAATCCTTCTCTCTGCTCGTCAGTGAGGAGGGTGCATGCCACATCAGCTGTTAAAATGTTTCAACCTGCTACCTCCTAACACAGCCAGCCAGCTCCTCAGGTTGTAAAGAGGGGATGGACAGCTATGTCTCGATGTGCATCCAATCCCCTTTGTGGTGACTTACATACCCAAAGTGATAGGAGATAAGAGTCTCATATGGCCTTTTTTCCAGCCCCATACATCTAGCTAAACCAGGATGCTCTGCCACACTTGAGAGGCAGGTTAAAACTAAATCTCTCTTTTAGGGCTTATCAAAAACTTGGAATTGTTTTCCAATCCAAAAATAGTAAATTCCTTCAGACTGTTTTCTGGATCTTTCTGCTTTTTCAGTGAAATTATTGGAATGGCTCTCAGAAAGGGAGGTGTGGGGCATGGGGCAGGGGGAGAAGAAAAATTTAAAAAAGAAAGAAAAAGTTTTGAATCATTTTATTGATCAATTGAAAATTTTCAAATAATGTTACAATTTTTCAGGAACTTTTAAAAGTTTTGAAATATAAAAATGCTATTAAAGAGTTCCAAAAACCATTCCTAGTAAAATAACACTTGGAATAGATTACCTTGAGTCATGTCTTTGAACAATGGAATCATAGTACATCCCCCCATGTACACCTCCTTATCCGAACAATACTTCCCCATACTCAAGGACTAAATTTCCCCCAGAGGTTTAAATTCCCAAAATAAATGTGTCCTTAGCAAAAGAACTAATATAGGTTTTGTTGGAAATGCTATAAACAATTCCAGAAGCATTTCCTGAACTACTATCCTTCTTCTTTTATCAGCCTGAAATATGGAGCCAAATCCTGCCAAAGTGAGCTGTAGCTCACGAAAGCTTATGCTCAGATAAATCTGTTAATCTCTAAGGTGCCACAAGTACTCCTTTTCTTTTTGCAAATCCTGCCATGACATACACCAAAAAACCACATGAGGTGTATGTAATGGTTGAACCTGGCCCATGCATGCTATTGTTTTATATCTTTATAAGATTGTGTCATACGATGGACAGTACATATGTGGAACTGTAGAGTGATAGAATAATGTACGTAAGAGACAGAAAAGATTGATTATATCATCCAGCCTATCTGCCCCTCATGAATGATTCTTGTCAAGTTCATTTTCTAGAGCTTTGTCTCATCTAGTTTTTAATTCCCAATCTAGTTTTAAACCTTCATTTCCTTTGGTTACTTTTTTACATCTCATGCTCAGAAAGTTTTCCTTAGAATTTAGCAAAATATTTCCCATTCTCCCTTTTGCCTGCCAGGGGAAGATATAGAAAACATAATATTTTTTCCCTATTTTTTTATTCCTTTTAGAATAAAGTCAAAGAAAAATGAGGATGCATAAATGCTCACAATTGGAGCTGGGCTTCGGATAGCTGTGCTATCATGCACTGGAATATGTCTTTAGAATGGATAGAGAGAGACCAAAATTCTAATTTAGATTTGGATCCATAGTGTTCAAAATATCAGAGTTCTTGCTTGTTTGGGTCTGAGGTTTTGCTTCAACCTAGTGTAGCCACTATCCCCTGAATTTTAGTGTTCAGATCTCAGGATTTGGTTCCAGACCATATACTATAGTTCTAGAGATAAGAGCATAATCTCTATCTTCTAGCTACTCCTCAGACAAATGCAGAATAAATAACAAAATATTAATAAATGAAAAAATACCTTTGCTGTCCTGTGTATTCAGAGTAAAGTGTTCTTGGAGATGGTCTTTGTTTAAAATTTTACTGAGGGGAAATATTGTTATATTGCACAGAAAAAGAATATGGGCCAAATTCAGTGAATCTATTCTTCACTTTTCATACCTCAAATCCAGATTTGCTTTGGTGTAACTGAGAGCATAATTTGGCCCTATGATTTTCTTCTAGGGTACTGTCAGTATATTCCACCATAGTGCTTAGAAAATGTGATGACAAATCAAATTATGCCCTAGACATCATTATGTACCTTTGCGGCTGTGCAGAAGAGCTATTCAGGTGCCAGCATCCCTGGCACAAAACAGCACGACAGATATTCAGGAGAGATGGGAAGCGTGTGCAGCTATGGCTGCACTTTTCAAGGTGATTCTGGGCAGCCTTTGTCAGGGATGCAGTAGGGCAAGGAAAGTTTCTCACTCCCTTCTGTCACCTTGTCCTCTCAAATAAGTCCTGGCCAGAATCTGGCTCCATGTTACCAAAAAAAAAATACAAACAAACTGTGAACCTATCAGGCAGAAGAAGTATTTCTAGAATATTCTGCCCTGATCTCACACTATTAGCAAGCTGTGACAATTGTTAAAAATCAACCTCTTGATTATAAGACTTCAGGGAAGTCAAATAAAAATCAGTGCATTGATTTGCAGTTTTATTGTGTATTGAGTTATTTGGTTACAGCTTGCTTACAATCTAATTAGGCCTAACCACAATACAGGCACATGTAGTGTAACCAGTTTGAACCACATTCTTAGGGGGCTATTCTGTCTCACAAATTCCTAGATGGGCCTCAGGCTGTAGCCTAGGAAGTGTCTGCTCTCCTTGGCAGCCAGCTGTAACCTTCTTCCACTACATACCATTTCTTCCAATTAATGAATCCTGCCTCATTTCAGCAGAACTGGAAGAAAAGCACAGAGTTCCCTCTTGAAATAACACATTATTGCTCCCACAATCATTAGAACGTACCACTTCATAAAATATGACAATTAACCAGTGGATTGCAAATAGATACTCTTTTCTGGCATTTCTAGCCAAAGAAAATGTATAATACACTATATCATATTTTAGAAATCTCTTTTTATTTACAGTCTATTCATGTATGCAAGTTGCAAATTAATGTGTCAGGCAGAAGGCAAGACAATCCAAGACACTTATGCAAATGATGATAACTTTTCCACTTTCAGTTGAAGTTTATAAACTGCTGCAAATTTCTAACATTTCAACCCTACTGTAATTATTAAACTTCTTGCAAGTGGACTCTGGGAAAACAATATAAATGCATATCTTTCTTTCTGTGTATCATTGTATTACACATAGTCATTTGGCTAGGGAAAAAAAACCACTTATAGTAAAAATTCAAGCTTTCTTATGTTGCAAAGAATTCAAAAGGAATATTAACATACCATATTCTTTATGATATAGAGATAATACTCAACACTGGCAATCCTGCTGTTAAATATAATAATGAAATCTCCTGTTCTTCAGAATCTTTTAACTTTTGAGTATCACATCAGCAAGTCACAGTAATAACAGACTCTTAGGCCTTCTCTACACTCCAGAGAAAATTTGATCTAAGCTATGCAATTTGAGTTATATTAATAGCGTAACTCAAATCGATGTAGATTAGATCTACTTACTGCAGGGTACACACTATGCAATGTTGAAGGGAGATGCTCTCCCATCGACTCCCCCTACTCTTCTCAATCTGGTGGCATACAGGAGTCGATGGGAGAGCGATCTGTGGTCGCTTTAATGGGTCTTCACTATACCTGCTAAATTGACCATCGATGCATTGATTGCTGCTCTTCGATCCCCTGGTAAGCGTAAACAAGCCCTTAGTTAAGAGTGAACCTATACTGTCCATGTTTTTCATTAAACAATGGATACAATTTACCAGCTATTCAGATTTTTTTTTTAGCAATTCAGCTGTGAAGCTGTCTCATGTTGGAATCAATAGTCCAGTTATCCCAGGCACACATTTGTAAGGAACATTTATGTCATTGATTCTTCTTTATAACCAAGGACCAGTCAAAGCTTACTTGCTAACAACAGTGCACATTTATTGGTATCAGTAGTACTGTATATTTTGTAGGGATGGTTAATTCAGGAGAAAGGTTAGTTCCAAGTAAAAGAGACTGAAAGAGCTACTGAAAAGAAAAAAAAAGAATCCCAAAGGACTTTTAGATATTTATCATTTGATTGATTGATTGATTTTACTATGGAAAACAATGTTATGGGCTTGGATAAGTTTATTGATTCCTCAGCAGCTTTACTTCTTGGATATTTTGGATCCTCCCGCTAGTTTAGATTAAAAAACCCATTGCATGATTAGAGTATTTTGTTAGATCTCAATTTCATTTTCTTGCAAGTGGAAATTTTTGAAGCACAAAATTGGTGGCATACATTAGGAGAAATAAATGCAGTGCTTCTGTTTAAAGTGAATACATTAAAATGTACTATATGCCATCAATTATGATGTGGTACAGATAGTCCATGAAATTAACCTAAACAATCAAATCACCCTTTGATTATATTTCAGTAGCTAACTGGGATTGTAGCATTTCAGAAAATTGAATTCAGCTTTATAAAACATATGTTTAAAAGTTGTACACTTTCTATAATTATACTATGACATCCTTATTTTATGCAAAGCTAACTAGATATTGTCATATTAAAATAGCAAATCCAATTCATTGTTTATGAAACACATGTTTAAAAAAAATAAAAGGCACACTTTAATTATTTCAAGAGTGTTCAGACTGGCTCACCAGCCTACTGAATATTGCATTTGTTTAAAACTCAATCATGCAAAATGAAGACTCGATTTGAAAAATTTTAATAAAGATAACCAGACTATCATTATATCATTTGAATGCTAATCGGCACTTTCATTCAGTGGAGGGAGCACCGATAGTGTCAACTTTGCTGGAGGCTCTTTATTTTGCAATAAAAACATTTACATTCTAATGATTTTATTAAAGCATAGTAGCTGTCAGCATCCCAGATGACTCCCTGGCAAACTGTATCAGTTATCAACTCATATTGCCTTTATCAAAACCACCCAGTGGTAAGCCTAGGCCTGCACAATGAGATGTCTATTGCTCGAAGAGCTGGTATTTAATCATTTCTTCTACAGTATTGTTCTGCTTACAGTGCATAAATAAGTGCTTCAAATAACCCCAGAGTGCTACTGACAATGAAACAAAGTATCAGTCCTATTTATCTTTCTCACATTCTTCAGAAACCTTCTCCACTTCTTTTTTTTTTAATTTTGTTGTTGTTGCAGGTACTTTTTTATTTACTATACCCTATCATCATTCAACAGCTCTGAATTTCTTCATGATGAGTAGTAGGACTCACAGATAGAGTCAAAGAAGGTGATATTTTTTGCACTGGAAAGTGATATAATGAATACTGGAAACAACTGGATTAGAAGTGATAGATGGACTCTGAAGCAACGTTGACCTCAAAAGAAAAAACAAGGGGGAAAAATAGGTTGCCTTTTTCCCCCTTGTAACAAAGAGAATGTTCCTTTTGTTGAGAAGAGAAGAAGCGGGTGGGGGTAGTAATCACAGGCTTCTAAACCTCCTATGCAGACCTTGTCTACTTTCTGTTAAGGGACACTAAATAAAAACAGTTGCACACCATACATTGTCAGATTTTTTTCTGACTAAGCATGTTGAACAATGACCTGAGGACAGCTCTCTTAATAGTAGTGAAATTTTATAAGTCTCAGCACAGTGAATGTTTGTTTTTAAAGAACAAAGTTCTCCCTATAGCTTTGTTGC
The DNA here is from genome assembly GCF_009764565.3 of Dermochelys coriacea. Lineage (NCBI taxonomy): Eukaryota > Metazoa > Chordata > Testudines > Dermochelyidae > Dermochelys > Dermochelys coriacea. The sequence continues at coordinate 152,003,119 of NC_050069.1, read as the reverse complement.
CTTTGTTTTTAAAAATAAAAGTATTCTGAGGTCTACTTTAAGCTGGGCCCATTCAGAATGTCTTTCCACTTCACAGTATAAATTGCCTTATAACTTGATTGTGTCTAGACTATACCAAAGATCCATCCTGATGTGATAATTTCTTTGAATAAAAATCTCTTCAGTCGGGATTAGTTGTTGATGTTGTTGACTAAAATCAGCTAATTCCTTGACAGAGGAAGAAATAGCAGTTATTACAGGCATGTGCAGACTCTGATATGATTTGAGTTCAGTGTCCTAACATCTTACTCTGTTTTAATCTCTGAACATAAATTTAGATTTAGTGGGATATTTACTTGCAGAGATGTCTTCACATCATTTTGCTTTATGGCAGCAGTCTAACTACCCAGCCATGTTATTATCTGCATGGGAGAAAGATGTTTAATATCAGCAGCAGAACGTATTGTGCAAATCAATAACATATCAACGTAATCAAAGTCCTCAGCTGGAAAATCAAGTGTGTGCAGTCTAAACAATTTGAAATGCCATCCATATGTGCAGAACAGTCTATTGATCTCACAACTGGGAGGCAACCAGGAAATTTAGATTCTGTTTTTGATTTGTCACTGATTTGCTCTGTGGCCTTGGGCAAGTCACTCAATATTTGTATGCCTCCATCTGTAATAATCATTAACTGCCTTTGATTAGTGCTTTGGGATCCTCTGATGAAAGGCAGTATATAAAGACAGAGGAGCAAGGGAAAAGCTGAGAGACAGGAACAAAGAGAGCTGCTGCTCTTGGTCCAGTCAACAATATGACATGCCCCGATTGGTTAATAGACAGTGTCACATCACCTTGTGCTATCCCATGATTGTGACCTGGCCTTGGCCCCAAATAAATCAGCTGTGTGCCAGCTGGTGGTGGGGCTTGCCAGAGCTGAATAGGTGAGAGCTTGGCCTCCAGCCCTGATGAATCTTGCCTCACCCATCACATAGTTAATTATGAGGGTTTGGGACTGGAAGCAGATTTGCCCATTCTAAAATGCTCTTCCTTTGTGCCTAATAATTTCCATTTTAATGCTAATAATGTATGTTTTTAACTCACCTCATGCTTGATCCTTACAAAGTATTATCCAGATCAAGAACTAAACAATTGTCTCCAATACAGTCAGAAAATCAAACAGCTACTTTTGAATATACTTCACCTTTTCCCAATCATTGCTAGTTCAGAGCTCAGAGTTTCTGTTTGCACTTGTCCTGCTCACTTTATGTTGCAGCTCTATTTACCTGACCTCTTTGATATATCAATGTTGGCAAGCATATACCCTGACAAGCTAGGTTTAGATATAGAGTCGTTCAGACATAGAAGCTGTTATTCCAACCTGCTCCGCTCCAACTATTCAAATAAAGACACTGGCGTAGTACAACACATTTTTATAGTGTGAAGTAGATTTAAAAACAACAAACCAAATCAAAGCCAACCCACCAACCAACCAAAACTACCCTACCCAAAAAGTTTGTGAAAGCAACTTTACAAAAATTCTAAATTTCTCATGACATATTTTAACATTTTCCCTCACTACACAGATGTTTGTTGTAACTCAGAAAAATATGTTTGGTAAAAAAAAATCATATTTATGAATCATTGTGTTCATTCATTCAGCAATATGAGATGGCATGTTACAAACAGCACTGCGCATGTTACAAACCGTTCACCACTATCTAGCCATAAAAGCTGTTTGTGCATACATGGCCACTTTGAAAACATTATTCATTTTGACATAGCTCAGTGTCATTACCTCCACTGAATGCATGAATTCACTGGTATTCCTCTGTATTTCGGCAGTGGTGACTGAGATCAGAATCTGGCCCTCCTGCCTCACTCCCCTTATACCTCTCTGTTTCCCCAGCGCTAAAAGGTACACTGGTGACAAACTCTGAAATACACTGAATCTAAGAACTCCACATCAACAGAAAGGAAGGTAAGTACATATTTTTCGTTTCTTATTGAAGAAGGAGTAATTTTTAGAGTTGACATCTTGTTATTTCTTGTAAAGTACAGAGGTGTAAATCCATCTTTTTAAATGGCATTTGAAGATGCCATAAGTTGGAGACTCTGATTTTAAGGGGATCGAATCCTGACACAAATATTGAGCTAGAATAAGTCTGGAAATTTAAAAAAAAAACCCTAGTAGATCTGGTCACATTTTTTTGGTGGAATAGTTTTCCATTGTAATATGCATTTTCATCTGAAGTGAAATGTTTTGTAGGAGTGTGTCGATTTTGATAACATTTTCAATACAAAAATGTTGAAAAGAATCATTTCAATAAGGTAAAAATGTTTCAGTTCAGTTGTCTTGTTATTTTTAATTCCATTAGACTGTTATAATATATTTATAGAGATATTTCAACAATCTATATTTTATATTTTATATTTAATATGTACATTAAAATTACATTTCAAAATTATTGAAATAAAACACTGTTATGTTATTAAAATGAAACAAGTTCCAAATCAAATTCTTTATGGATTTTTCATTTTGCCAAAAAATTGAAATTTTCACTTTTCATTCTTATTCAGAATAAAAAAACACTTTGAAATGTAGAGATTTCCCTTTGGATGGAAATCACATTTTCAAACAAAAGCTAAATACTAGTATCTATCACACCATGAGGTAAGGTTTTGGCTCTAATGATTTTAGCAGCATGTATTTAGATCAATTTAGTAGGCTCCTTCCTTTACTCACAAGAAGCAGTTCCACTAAAGTAAGTGGGTGTACTTGTATAAAGTGAACCTTAATTCTGGTATTTCCTAACTTTTGAGTGCTTGACTTTGCAACCTTAATAATGTTCTTGGCTCCCAGTCCCAATTGCCTTGCTCAGCCAGTTCCAATCTCCCACAAATTCCTAGTCTTCCCTTTCAAGGCTTCCTACTCCACAGTTGTGGCTTTTGTCCCTGCTCTATTCAAATCAGGCAACTTCTTCTTCCATGCTGCCTGTACACAGCAGAAGGTCACTGAAAGTGTAGAATAAACAAACTCCCTGTTCTCAGTTCAGGTGCCTTATTCAAGTTCTGGTACAGCCTGCACCTAGAGCTTCAATTGCAGTGGAAGTCCTATTCAGTCTTGAGCTTGGGCATGCTAATGCAGGTGGAATCTTTGGGAAATTTAGCTGTTAAAATCTAAGACGTCTCTACAGATCATTTGTGAACTGCAATTTTCAAAAGCTAATAACTTGGCCAAAATTGGGCAGATATTCAAGAAGAAAACTATAGGCACTTCTCAGACTTAAAGGCCATGCCCTGAAAAATTTCAAGTCCCAAAGCATGAGGGCGCTAAAGCTTCTCAGAGAAAGATCACTAAAAAAATTTCTATCCAAAGTACTGTATTTTTCCCTCGCATTGTTGTCAGAAATAGCTGAACCATTTTGGCAAAAAAATTCAAGAACTATTCAATCTGAGGCAGACATTCTGAATGAAATTTTTTATCCCATATGCTTAAAGTTTGGCAAAAATGTAAGCAAGTGGAAACAGAATCTTATAGTGGGAACTGCTGGGCAACCTTAATAATATGCAGTATTGGTCCCAGGATATTAGAGACACAAGGTAGATGAGGTAATATCTTTTATTGGACCAACTTCTGTTGGTCAGAGAGACAAGTTTTCAAGCCACATGGAGCTCTTCTTCAGGTCTGGAAAAGGCATGCTATCAGACCCACTTATAATTATTAGGCTTTAATGTATATTCTTGTCTTCTCAGTAAATTAAACCTGATTGAATGTACCATCACTGTAATTCCACCTGTTAAAGATCTGATGCTGCTTCTAGGGAAGCTAATGATTTCAAGGACTGCAGGATCTAGACTTACATGTTCAAAATCCTTACTACCAAAGTATGATGCAAGTGGGGATGTGGGGCTAGCTCTGATATACTTCCCTGCTTGAAGTTTATAAACCTCTAGACACTAAAAGTGAGTTAATATTTCTTGAGCAAAAAATGCTAACTTGTTTAAAAGGTAATTAGTGAATAATTCCTTTAGTTACTTTGCTCTTTTTCCTTCTCATTGAACTTGACCTTGCTGTCCATAGGAAGCATTATAAATTTTGAAAATCTCCCATGAATTAGACATTTTAATGAACTACTCACAGCAGTCACCTGTCAGCGGCCAGTATATTTGAAAGAGTGAGTGAAAATTTATCTCTCCTGCACAATATGTAACACTGCTTTTCACAGGGGCCTGGACTAATTTAACTCTGCTGTATTCTGAATTAACAAGGCTTGTCTTCAAACCTTTCGACATAGGAGCACTCTGTTCTGTTATTATTTTATTGCTTGCCTTCCCACCCTCCCTCAGGACACACGTTATTTAATCCATCTGGAGCCTTAGTAACCAAGTTTCCGTGCTCTCCCTGACCCCAGTGATTTATGTTTCATATATCATGCTGTGGTTGGTCCTTTACAACTTATATCTTCCCTCCTTCTCCTGGTCAATTTTTTTTCTTTTTTTTTTAGGAGGAAGGATAAATATTTGACAAGTGGACTGTTTGTCATGCAAACCCTAATACAGTTACAGTTAGAGAGGGGAATAACTCAATCTGCCAAGACCTAAATGCTGATAGATCATTGGCTGCTGCTAGGCCAAGGGCTATGCCACTCATAATTTTTCCCACTGATACAACTATTTTATAGAATATGACATATATCTTTAGGGGTTAAATCATCCCTGGTATAATTTATCTGTCGGGAATCAAAATGAAAGGAAATAAAATACCACAGCAGAGAGTCATATTGTTAAGTCTTATATTCCACAGAGGACCACTCTTGCCTGAGTGTGTGTGTGTGTGTGTGTGTGTTTAAGTACATATGAAAAAAGGGAAGAAAACAAAGAAGAGGAGGAAAAAAGAATTTGCATTGTGAACATTAGACTTACAATCAGTCTCCCTTTACTCAGTGCCTTACTTTTTCCATGTTCATATCCTTCTTATCAGATTTCATGTTTAATGCCCACCTTCCACCCCCACCAGCCTGCACCCACAAATCTGACAGAACACAATAGTGCTGATAAAATGGAAGCAAATTTCTTCTATTAGTGACTGACAGCAATTTGAACAAAATGAAGTTGTATCATGATATCGTTATATATACAAGGTGCAAATAACCTAGTTTGAATAATCACAGCCTGTGTCCTTTTAAATGATTTTTTCTCTCCCATTTAAAGGGAGGCTTTGATGTGATAATATTAATTCCCTCTGTGCTAGAAGGGGAAAAAAAAACTTAGGAGAAGCGGAAATTAAATGAGTAATGCAATGTCAGTCAATCTTTTAAACCAGGGCCTTATTAACAGCTAATCATTTTGTCATTTTGTCGCTCAAAGTAATGAATTTGATAGGAGGAGAAAGGAATGTTTTATGTTTATTTTTATTAGTTTTAAACAGAAACAGTTGTGGAAATATTATATTATCGAGACACACAGCATTTAAGTGGTTTCTGTTCAGCATATCGCTATTTTTCTTCCCTGCCAGTATCTGATTGCCATAATTTTGAATAATCTGCTTGTCTTTCAACAACAAAAAAAATTGAAATGGATATTCATTTGAGGCATAGCACAGGGTTCCATCACTGGAGATGCATTAGGCTTTTGTTAGGAATTTCTTTACATCCTATTTATTCAAAAGTATCTAGATAATTAATCGCTAACAAGATAGTTACGCAGCTTGGAAAGTATAGTATATATTTCTCAACCTCCAGAGTCTGAAGGCCAGAAAATCCATGAAAGATCCTGTGAATAACTTTTTATATTTAACAGTGCTATGTACAGCTTTGATTTATTTTGAGATTTAATACTCTAAGGCTGCAGAGACATTAAACATATACAGTACTAGGACACATTAAAAAAAAGTGTTTGCTCAGGATGGATTCTCTGTCAGTGTCCCTGTAGCATTCTCCTTTGAAATGTTAGGGGTGACCTCTGGATTTTGACTACAGAAGACTCTCACATTAAGTGTTGAATTTGGTGCCATTATAGGGCTTGATCTCATGTCAGTGGGAATTTTCCCTCAGCAAAGACTGCAGTACCAGGCACATACAAAATACAAGTAGCAAGAGTCTTTTTTTGAGTTACAAATTTTAGTTTATTTCATTATTCCATTTAATATATTTGTCCTATTTGTTTACTATATATTAGCATTTACTTATTTTGTACATATCCAGTTTTTGAGCGTTTCCTAAAGGCTATTGAATGGCTCATGAATCTAGGGAAGCATGTAGTTAATTTACCACACATAAATGCACAACAAATTACCTTTCTTCACAAGTGATGTGATTATTAAGAATGCTGCTACTGTTAAAAATGTACTGTGCATTTAAAAAGTTCAATATGTACAGGCTCATAACTTACAAAAAAATCAAGACCAATTTTTACTAGAACACTCAAAGGTTCTTAATAGTCCTGGATATTTTTCTACCAAATTTCATCTTTCAACACCAAGACATTTTGATGCTAGAGCTATTGGAAAAGGGGAATACGTATTTTTTCCACTTTCCTCTCTCCCATTTGAAAACATCTGAACTCACCTTTATGCAGAGATCTGGTTTGGAAAATTTTAGTCCAATAGACTAGAAGTTGAAGCTAGACAAATTTAGACATGAAATAAGCCATAATTTTTTAATAATTAAAGAGAATAATTAACCATTGGAACTATTTACAGGGGTCGTGGTGAATTCTCCATCACTGACCATTTTTAAATCAGTATTGGGTGGGTTTTTTAACAAGGTAGTATTTTCAATATATTTTCAAAAGGAATTATTTTGGGGGAGTTCTAGGGGTTCTGTTCTATAGGATGGCAGATGAGATGATCATAATGGACTGGTCTTGCCTTTGAATCAATGAATCTATCAAAGTCTCAGAAAGTGATAGCCAACAATATAATACAATATTCCTACTTCTATGTGCACACACAAATATATTTGCTGCTGCTCTTCATCTTTAGGAACATGTTTTCTTTCTCCGTCGAACACAATTTCAACCTATTTTATTTTTTTAACTATTTTGTTCATTTAGTGTCCAAGGCTGGCATGAGCATCTATAAAGAATAAAAAATTACTTAGGTACAATTTTTGTTCTCTGAAGTGTGCATATACCTGTGTAGGTTCTAGCAATTTGTGTAAGATAGGTACACCTGTGAGAGAACCAGAGGACCAAAATACCTGATGAATTATGTTTGGTCTCATGCAGGGAACAACGACACTAACTGGGAACTGAGTAGCAGCCATGTTAGTCTGTATTCGCAAAAAGAAAAGGAGTACTTGTGTAGCTCACGAAAGCTTATGCTCAAATAAATTTGTTAGTCTCTAAGGTGCCACGAGTACTCCTTTTCTTTTTACAAACTGGGAATGCACTCCAATGCATATCTTCAGAGAACAAGAATTACAGGGAAGTATTTTGTTTTCACTAGCAGAATCTGTTCCTCACTAACTGCAAAATTCACAAAAATCTTTAATAAATACAGATAAAAGCTGATTAGTTTGATTTTTTTTTTAAAAAAATCTAATTTATAAATTAGTTACTTACATTTAAGATGCAGAATTCATCAAATTTCTCTTGAGTTGTTATATAGCTAGGCCAAAATTTGCAGAAATAGGAGCCTAAAGTTAGGCTCCCAAAATCTATATTTAAACATCTAAATAAGTGTCCTGATTTTTTAAAAGTATTGAGTACCTAGCAGCTTCCATCTAAATGTGAGCTGCTGGACACTCACACTTTGGAAGAGGAGGCCACTAATTTAGGGGTCTAAACACATTTTAGGAGCCTAACTTTAGGCCCCTACTTTTTTAAAATTTTGGCCATAGGACCCAATCCTGCTTCAATAGAAGTCACTCTGAGCTTTGTCACTGACTTAAATGTGAACAGAATAATCCTTTAGGTACATTTATTTATATTATCACACTGCAGATACAGCCCCATATCCTGCAGGCAAGGCACCTGAAACACAGGGTATGTCTATACAGCAATAAAACACCCATGGCTGGCTCATGTCGGCTGACTTGGGCTCATGGGGCTTGGGTTGAAGGGCTATAAAATAGCAATATAGACATTTGGGCTCAGGCTACAGCCTGGGCTCTGGGACCTGAGCTTGAATGTCTGCACTGCAGTTTTATAGCCCCTCAGCCTGAGACAGGCAAACCCAAGTCACCTGACAAAGTCCAGCTGAGGGTGTTTTGCTGCAGTGTGGACATATCCACAGAGGTCCATGAGAACTCATGAAACAATGGCTTTTTTCCTGAAAACCAGAACGCCTCTAGTGACCAAAATGGTAAATCACAGACTGTGATTTTTGTTCTTATGTGAAAAGTAAGATAATATGCATATTAAGACAGAGGAGTGGTACTTATTTAATAAGGAATAATGTTTCAATGTCCATATTCTCTGAGTATGCTTAGAGTTTGGCCATTTATGTCATCACCATAGTTTACCTTTTATACACAGACTGAGGAGGTGTGACTTCCTCTTCCTTACTATTCCAGGGGTACCTGTATTTTGAAAACCTGGAGTCTAATCCTGATTTGGCATCAAAAAGTTTTCCTGGCTGACTCCCAATTAATTCAGAGCCTACAGATGTTGAGTGAAGGAAACATTGTGGAGTCTCCATGGCCAAAAACGTGACACTTTTCTAAATAGAGCTCTACAAAATTGATCATGTATTACTCTGTTTAGCAGCCTTTGGGGTGCATCACTTTGCTTTTCAGGCAATGCCACATAGTAACATTACAAAGTCAATGAGAGAAATAGCACTGTTCTAAAACTATTTTAAAAAACTCCAGCCACATGTCTTCGCCTACATGACAAGAATCGTTTCCATTTTATTCTTTAGAAAGCACTAGAAAGGGACTCACATCTATCTTAGTTAAATACTTGTTATAGCCTTGGAGTTGGAGTGCTGCATTCTCTTTGTGAATTATTACTTGAAGCTCAGTTGCTTAAAACCCTTTTATGTCTCTATGTCACATTCAGGACACTCAAAAGGCTTTTCAGTCTAAGCAGTAAGACCTATATTTTGTGTGCTCTGATAAGATGATACACTGACCAGGCTATTTGGGTCTGACCATTTATTCTTTCACTAAAAATGTCTCAGTGTACCTCATCTTCTCTTTCAGAAAGGGGGAGGGAAACATATAACCCATAGCATAATGTTTTAACAGTATTTGTTATTTCTTCCATCCATATACCTCAGGGATAGGCAACCTATGGCACGTGTGCCAAAGGCGGCACACAAGCTGATTTGCAGTGGCACTCACACTGCCCGGGTCCTGGTCACTGATCCGGGGGGCTCTGCATTTTAATTTAATTTTAAATGAAGCTTCTTAAACATTTTAAAAACCGTATTTACTTTACATACAACAATAGTTTAGTTATGTATTAAAGACTTATAGAAAGAGACCTTCTAAAAACGTTAAAATGTATTATTGGCACGCAAAACCTTAAATTAGAGTGAATAAATGAAGACTTGGCACACCACTTCTGAAAGGTTGCCAACCCCTGATATACCTAAACAAGTAATTTTGGTTAAAAAAAAAGGATTATAAAGCATGCTTCAAAGGTATCAAAGACACAATAAATCGATCCCCGATCTCTCTGCTATCGACTCTGGAACTCCACCAGGGCAAGAGGCAGAAGCGGAGTCGATGGGGGAGCAGCGGCCGTCGATCCCGCGACACGATGACGCAAAGTAAATGATTCTAAATCGATCTAAGATAAGTCGACTTCAGCTACGCTATTCTTGTAGCTGAAGTTGCGTATCTTAGATCGATCCCCTCTCCCTCCTCCGCAGTGTAGACCAGGTCTGAGACACTATGGATATGTCTATACTGCAATATAAAACCAGGATTAGTAGAACTTGGCTTACCAGACCGTGGGTTTGTTAACCTAGGGTTTGAGCATCTACTTTTGTTTGTAAGGGGGAGAGATAGCTCAATGGTTTAAGCATTGGCCTGCTAAACCCAGGGTTGTGAGTTCAATCCTTGAGGGGGCCATTTAGGGATCTGGGGCAAAAATTGGGAATTGGTCCTGCTTTGAGCAGGAGATTAGACTAGATGACCTCCTGAGGCCCCTTCAACCCTGATATTCTATGAACCTCAGTTTAGGAATAATTGAATCCTGGGGATTCAGTATCTATACTGTATTATGCGGGCCCAAGTCCAACCACCCATTCCCAGACTTCCTAGCACCCTCCAAAAATGCAACTGCTCTAGTTCTTTGTTTCTTGTGCAGTATGGGAAAACATGACTGTCCAAAGAAAGTTGGCCCATGGGACTGAGGGATACTTTTGTTGGACTCCCAAGGCATGAGTCCACTGGGTTTGTGTCTCCCCTGCATAGGATGACCAGACAGCAAATGTGAAAAACTGGGACGGGGATGGGGGGTAATAGGAGCCTATATAAGAAAAAGACCCCAAAATCAGGACTGTCCCTATAAAATTGGAACATTTGGTCACCCTATCCCTGCAAAATGAATAGGGTTTGAACCCTGGGTCCTGGCTTGACTGACGCTCAGACCTGCACACCTGTGGGATCCTGGGTCCCAGCCTTGGATTAAAATACTTTATGTGTAGACGGAAAGGGGGTTAGGCTTGAGCATGATTTCAAACCCGGGGCTTACATTGCAGTGTAGACATACCCTTAGGCTTCTGATATTACACTACACTCCTCAAAATGTGTGATTGATTGTGTCAAGGTTCCTTCCCCATTCTGAACTCTAGGGTACAGATGTGGGGATCTGCATGAAAACCTCCTAAACTTACTTTCACCAGCTTAGGTTAAATCTTCCCCAAGGTACAAACTATTTTACCCTTTGCCCTTGGAATTCCATTGCCACCACCAAACGTTTGATTGGGTTTACTGGGAAAGCATTGTTTGGAAACGTCTTTCCCCCCAAAATCCTCACCAAAACCTTGCACCCCCCTGCCTGGGGAAGGCTTGATAAAAATCCTCACCTATTTGCATAGGTGACTACAGACCCAAACCTTTGGATCTAAAGAACAATGAAAAAAGCATTCAGTTTCTTACAAGAAGAATTTTAATATAAGAAAAGGTAAAAAGAATCACCTCTGTAAAATCAGGATAATAAATACCTTACAAGGTAATTAGATTCAAAATAGAGAATCCCTCTAGGCAAAACCTTAAGTTACAAAAAGACTCAAAGACAAGAATATTCATTATATTCAGCACAGCCTATTTCCTCAGCCATTTAAAGAAATCATAATCTAACGCATACCTAGCTAGATTACTTACTAAGTTTTAAGACTCCATTCCTGTTCTGTCCCGGCAAAAGCATCACACAGACAGACCCTTTGTTTCTCCCTCCCTCCAGCTTTGAAAGTATCTTGTCTCCTCATTGGTCATTGTGGTCAGGTGCCAGCGAGGTTATCCTAGCTTTTTCACCCTTTACAGGTGAAAGGGTTTTTCCTCTGGCCAGGAGGGATTTTAAAGGTGTTTACCCTTCCCTTTATTTTTATGACACGCCCCCCCAAATCACAGCTAGGGTGAAATGCTGGCTGGGATTTCCTCCTGGGAATTTTTTCGTAGGAAAAAACAGAGTTAATAAGCCACATGCACCTCTAAATATACTACCAAGTATATAAAGACTAACAATATTTTCCACATCTCAAGGCCACATCTCACATTTTAACCAGTTGATTCTGGGAAACTTTCACGGGAGAGTGCATCAACCCCTTTGTTAGAAGCTCCTGAGAAGTGTTGGATGTCGAAATCAAAATCTTGGAGAGCTAAACTCCACCGAATAAGTTTTATGTTATTTCCCGTGGCACTATGAAGCCACCGTAGCACAGCACAGTCGTTTGCAGGCGGAAACGCCATCCCCAAACGTATGGGTGTAGCTTTTCCAGAGCGTAGACAATGGCGTAACATTCTTTTTCACTTACTGACCAGTTGCTTTCCCTCTCAGACAGTTTTTTGCTGAGAAACACTACAGGGCGGAATTCTTGATCTGGTCCTTCCTGCAGTAAAACTGCCCCCAGACCATGCTCAGACGCATCTGTCGTTACTAGGAATGGTTTGTCAAAGTCTGGGACCCTTAGTACAAGGTCAGACATGAGTGTCGCTTTAAGCTGGTTAAAGGCCTTCTGACACTCTTTGGTCCACTGAATGGCATTTGGCTGTTTCTTTTTGGTTAGGTCTGTCAGTGGGGCGGTGATTTGGCTGTATTGCGGTACAAATCATCTGTAATAACCAGCCAAGCCTAAGAAGGATTGAACCTGTTTCTTTGACTTGGGGACAGGCCACTTTTGGATAGCATCTACTTTGGCCTGTAGGGGGTTGATAGTTCCTTGACCCACCTGGTGTCCAAGGCAAGTCACTCTGTTTAGGCCTATTTGACATTTCTTAGCCATAACAGTTAGTCCTGCCTCCCTTATGTGCTCGAAGACTTTTTGCAGATGTTCCAGGTGTTTTGCCCATGAATCCGTAAATATGGCCACATCATCAAGGTAGGCGACTGCATATTCCCGTACTCCCGCTAGGAGACCATCTACAAGTCTTTGGAAGGTGGTGGGTGCATTCCGGAGCCCAAAAGGGAGTACATTAAATTCATACAGCCCGACATGGATGGTGAAGGCTGACCTTTCCTTGACGGATTCATCTAGCGGTACCTGCCAGTATCCCTTGGTTAAGTCCAAGGTAGAGATGAACTGGGCCCATCCGAGTTTCTCTAATAGTTCATCTGTGCATGGCATTGGATAGTTGTCTGGGCGAGTTACAGCATTTAGCTTACGGTAGTCCACGCAAAAACGTATCTCCCCATCTGGTTTGGGAACTAGAACCACTTGAGATGCCCATGCACTGCCAGAGGGGTGGATTACACCCATCTTAACATATCCTGGATCTCCCGTTCTATAGCAGTTTTAGCTTGAGGAGACTACCGCTAAGGTTGGACTTTAATTGGGTGAGCATTACCTGTGTCAATGGAGTGGTATGCCCGTTCAGTCAGCCCTGGGGTAGCTGAGAACATCGGCACGTTGCTTGTGCACAGTCCTGGATCTGCTGTCGCTGCATTCACCCAAGGGTCATGGAGAGGTTCACCTCTTCCACGCCACCAGCACTTTTCCCTTCGTAGTAGACACCTTCAGGCCACTCAGCGTCATCTCCTCCCTGGGTTGTAAACTGACAAACTTTTAATTCTCTGGAATAAAAGGGCTTTAGAGAATTAATATGGTATACCTTAGGCTTTCGGTTGGAGGTGGGGAATGCTATGAGGTAATTAACAGCTCCCAGGCGCTCCTGGATCGTGAATGGCTCTTCCCATGACGCTTCCATTTTATGGGCCTGGAGCATCTTTAGGACCATAACCTGGTCTCCTACTCTGAAGGAATGCTCTCTGGCATGTTTATCATACCAGGCTTTTTGCTCTTTTTGAGCATCCTGTAGGTTTTCTTTAGCAAGGGCTAGAGAAGTTCGGAGGGTGTTTTGTAAGTTGGTTACAAAGTCTAGAATATTAGTTCCTGGAGAAGGTTTAAATCCCTCCCATTGTTGCTTCACCAACTGTAATGGTCTGTTTCAGAGTAGCAGCCATGTTTGTCTGTATTCACAAAAAGAAAAGGAGTACTTGTGGCACCTTAGAGACTAACAAATTTATTTGAGCATAAGCTTTTGTGAGCTACAGCTCACTTCATCAGATGCATTTGGTGGAAAATACAGAGGGGAGATTGATATATACACACACAGAGAACATGAAACAATGGGTTTATCATACACACTGTAAGGAGAGTGATCACTTAAGATAAGCCATCACCAGCAGCAGGGCCAGGGAAAGGAGGAAAACCTTTCATGGTGACAAGCAAGGTAGGCTATTTCCAGCAGTTAACAAGAATATCTGAGGAACAGTGGGGGGTGGGGTGGAGGGGAGAAATAACATGGGGAAATAGTTTTACTTTGTGTAATGACTCATCCATTCCCAGTCTCTATTCAAGCCTAAGTTAATTGTATCCAGTTTGCAAATTAATTCCAATTCAGCAGTCTCTTGGAGTCTGTTTTTGAAGTTTTTTTGTTGAAGAATAGCCACTCTCAGGTCTGTAATCGAGTGACCAGAGAGATTGAAGTGTTCTCCAACTGGTTTTTGAATGTTTTAATTCTTGAAGTCTGATTTGTGTCCATTCATTCTTTTATGTAGAGACTGTCCAGTTTGACCAATGTACATGGCAGAGCGGCATTGCTGGCACATGATAGCATATATCACATTGGTAGATGCGCAGTTGAACGAGCCTCTGATAGTGTGGCTGATGTGATTAGGCCCTATGATGGTGTCCCCTGAATAGATATGTGGACAGACTTGGCAACGGGCTTTGTTGCAAAGATAGTTCCTGGGTTAGTGGTTCTCTTGTGTGGTGTGTGGTTGCTGGTGAGTATTTGCTTCAGATTGGGGGGCTGTCTGTAAGCAAGGACTGGCCTGTCTCCCAAGATCTGTGAGAGTGATGGGTCGTCCTTCAGGATAGGTTGTAGATACTTCATGATGCAAGTATCATCCAGACCTGACCTCCCTGGACAGGCAACTTGGCTGTAGGCAAATTGAAAGAGTTGAACTTGAAGGGTTGAATCGTCACTTGAATCTCTGGGTTGATTAAATTGGGGTCCTCTAAGGAAGCATGGATAACCGACACTTGTGCTCTGGTGTCCCTCCATGTGGTGACCTTCTTCCCATCCACACTCACAGTTTCCCTCTGCTTCAAGGGTATCTGGGCCTGAGGATCTCTGGTGTGATTCTGGTGCAATGAACTGTAATCGGTTAGGGTTCTTGGGGCAGTTGGCCTTCACATGTCCTGGCTCATTACATTTAAAACATCGTCCAGCTGACGGGTCACTGGGGCGAGGTGGGTTGCTGGAGAATGGTGTGGTGGGACGATAAGGTGGCTGGAGGGTTCTTTGGGGGGTAGCTGGGGCCTTGGCTGGCCCCCGGTAGTAGGGGGTGGTCTGAGGTTGTCCCTTCTGGTATCCACTCTAACTATGACCAGTTTTTTTCTTCTCTGCCACCTCCACCCATTTGGCTCCAATCTCCCCCACCTCATTTACAGTTTTGGGCTTCCCATCTAGGATGTATCTTTCTATTTCCTCAGGAACACCCTCTAAGAACTGTTCCATTTGCATTAGGAAGGGCAAATATGCTGGAGATTTAACACTTGCTCCTGATATCCAGGCATCCCAATGTTTCACAATGTGGTAGGCATGTCGTGTAAATGACACGTCTGGTTTCTACCTTAGGGCTCTGAACTGCCGACAGAAATGCTCGGGTGTTAGCCCCATTCTGACTCTCGCCCTGGTTTTAAACAGTTCATACTTGTTCATGTGTTCCTTAGGCATTTCAGCCGCCACCTCAGCTAAGGGTCCACTGAGCTGTGGCCTCAGCTCTACCATGTATTGGTTTGTAGAAATGCTGTACCCAAGGCAGGGCCTTTCAAAGTTTTCTAAGAAGGACTCAGTATCATTGCCTGCCTTTTGGTGGGGAACTTTCTGGGGTGGGAAGTGGTATCTGGAGAAGGATTGCTAGGGTTTGTTGGTATATTCTGCTGAGCCTTTGCCTTCTCCATCTCCAGTGCATGCTTCCTCTCTCTTTCCTTCTCCTCCTCCACATGCTTCCTCTCTTTTTCCTTCTCCTCCAGTTCTTTGGCCCTTGCCTCCATTTCTTTGTCCTTGGCCTCCATTGCTCTCCTGTGGGCAGCCACTTGGTGTTGTTCTGCCTCTTTCGCTGCCTCCCTTTCTTTGTCCTTTGCCTCCATATCTCTCCTGTGGGCAGCTTCTCGGGCTTTTTCTGATTCTTTCACTGCCTCCAGTTTGGCTAACTCCAATTTGTGTAGTTTATTGGTTTCTGTCATCTTTACCTCTCTGTTTTTAACTAACTTTACACCTGAGGGTTAGAAATAAAACAAACAAAACTTGGCTTGTAAAATTTTGCTGTGCTGTAATAGGATACCTATATTCTCTGATACTGATAGTCAGCCTACAGAAAAATAAAAAAAACAAAAACAAAAACAAAAAAAAATACCTTTGGCTCCAAGCAAATAGGCAGAAAACCCCTCTAGTTGCTCTTAGGAAAAAAAAAAAACTTCAGGTCTGTGAAGACTTGTGAATTTCCCTGCAGGAGGTTGACTACCCTGCCTTTAGGTAGAGAAAAGTCCCCCTCACAAAAGACAGTTCTCCTTTGTCTCTGCTCTGGCCCCAAAGCAGAGAAAAAAAACTCTAACTGTTTTCAGTTTAACCTGCTTTCCAGCAGCCCAAAGGAAAAAGAAAATATTTCCTTTTCAAATCTGTGCTTCTGGTTCAAAAAATTTCAAAATGATTTCAAGTTGATCCCACTGCTCTGCCACCATATCAGGGTTCCTTCCCCACTCTGAACTCTAGGGTACAGATGTGGGGACCTGCATGAAAACCTCCTAAGCTTACTTTTACCAGCTTAGGTTAAAACTTCCCCAAGATACAAACTATTTTACCCTTTGCCCTTGGATTTCCACTGCCACCACCAAACGTTTGACTGGGTTTACTGGGAAAGCATTGTTTGGAAACATCTTTTCCCCAAAAATCCTCACCAAAACTTTGTACCCTCCTGTCTGGAGAAGGCTTGATAAAAATCCTCACCAATTTGCATAGGTGACCACAGACCCAAACCATTGGATCTTAAGAACAATGAAAAAAGCATTCAATTTCTTACAAGGAGAATTTTAATATAAGAAAAGGTAAAAAGAATCACCTCTGTAAAATCAGGATGGTAAATACCTTACAAGGTAATTAGATTCAAAACATAGAGAATCCCTCTAGGGAAAACCTTAAGTTACAAAAAAGACACAAAGACAAGAATATTCATTCTATTCAGCACAGCCTATTTCCTCAGTCATTTAAATAAATCATAATCTGACGCACATCTAGCTAGATTACTTACTAAATTCTAAGACTCCATTCCTGATCTGTCCCCGGCAAAAGCATCACACAGACAGGCCCAGATCCTTTGTTTCTCCCTCCCTCCAGCTTTGAAAGTATCTTGTCTCCTCATTGGTCATTATAGTCAGGTGCCAGCGAGGTTATCCTAGCTTTTTAACCCTTTATAGGTGAAAGGGTTTTTCCTCTGGCCAGGAGGGATGTTAAAGGTCTTTACCCTTCCCTTTATTTTTATGACAGCTTGTATCTACAATATATCTATTTAATTGAAGATATTTACTTTTAACCTACTCTAAAAACATAAAAAAATACTCAAATGCTTTCAGGACAGAAAAAAAATAAATTGTAATTCCAAGTGTTGCAAACTAAAAATCAATGTTATATCCACTGTTCCACTGATCTATTTTATTGCTGTTCCATATACATTTTCCTCTTGTTTACTTGGGCAGATAATGTTTTAATGTGTATTTCAGGCTACTTCATCTCATTTGAATACTTAATTAAATGAAAGTCAAATGTAATCTTAGTTCATTATTACAATGAGAAGGAGGTACTCTATCACATTTAGGCAAGCAATGATCACATATCTATTTATGTTCCATGTTTTAGATACATAAAGAATTATTATTGGAGATAATTTTTAAACAAATGTTATTACATTATATGGGCTACTTTCAGAAAGATGCCTGGAAATAAGCATAATGGTCTCACTAACAAACACATAGATATGTTGAAAAAGGGCCCATGTTCTCATGGGAACTAGCCCCAAACACAACTCTTTCATGCATTCTATACCTACCAAGAACAGGACCAATTTGCACAGGATGTTGTATATATTTCTGAAGCTATGTATGACTCAAGTACAGTTTGTGCATACACAGATCTACAACTTTTCCTGATTTCTGGACAACATCCCACAACATCACAAAAGTTATGTGGAGTAGCCTTTCTAGAAAATGACCCAAAAGAGAAGTAGCCAACTTCTGTCCAACTTTGTGTAGCAAATCACAGATTTTTCACTCCTATGTGTACCACCCACCAAAATATGGCTTTCTGTGTTTGTCAATATCCACAGCCCAGGACCTGGAATGGAATTCATGTGGGCCAGTTTTTCATCTGCAATTCTGCTGAAGTCCAGGTCCTGTTGCAGGATTGGGACCTATGTATGTTACACACCACATATGTGTATGTGAGGTGAATATAGAACTGACATAGGACCAGTGATTTGTATACATATGTTTTTGCAGGGTGCAGAGATACAGACTGAAAAGAGGAATGAAGATATGTTGTAAAATGTGTTGAGAAGCCAGGACACTTGCTCTCAGACTATGTTTCAAGCCTTTATCCTTTGCACTATATTTTGGGATGTATAGCACAGTCATGTGCTTCACAGTCTTTACTGAAAGGTCAGATTAGGGCAGATTCCAGGAATTATGCTGATTTTAAAATATTTCAGCCATTCATCATGCAGACTAAGTGGTAATTTGATAGGGAAGGGGGGGAACAATTGCCTTAAATGTAATTTTCAATTCATATTAAAAAATTACTACATTTTATTTAAAATATTTAGATAAATATAGGAAAACAATTTTAATTTTGTGGAATCTTACATTTATGCATATTTTTAAAGCATCCTATACTGAGAATTATTTCTATAATTCAATGAGACCTACAATAAACAAGGAGGGCATGTATGGCCATCTGCACTTACAGTACTTTGTAATTAATACAGTGTGTAAGGCCATAGGACAAGTTTCTTTAGCCACCTGCAAAGTTTATTAATCGCTCAGCAGTGGACTTCCTGTTATGCCCTACTGTTATAATGAAATATACATTTTTTTAATTTAAAACATAGGTGTAATTAAATGGGTTTAATTCTATGCATCCTTCCCATCTAAAAAAATGAGCACAAGAGATGAAGTAGAAAATATACAAACCCATTTTCTTGTTATTTCAATGACTTTCATTATTTTCTTGTATTTAGTTTTTTTCACCTTACTTTTTGTTTTTTGTATATATGATCTAGCAATTCTCAATATGCAGACTGAGCAATGAAAAAAATTATTGACATTAAGTGCTCTGTGAAATCCTTAATTAAAAGCCAACAGTGCAGTTCCTTTGGACATGTTATGAGTTTTGTGATGACTTGCACTAGCAGAATGTTTCCAAAAGTTAAAAGATCTATTCCACGCTTGGTGAACTGCAAAAAAGTGATAGAAAGTATAATCTAGATTTTTCTACAGTTGTTTTAATTGTTGTATTCAAGAGTTAGTAACAAAGTCAGAATATACATTACAATTTTAAACCTAACCAGTGTCCCTTAAATGACTTGACATAAGATGTGAGAACATGTTCTGCACCTCTTAAAGGGGTGTCACATATTGCAATCCAGCCAGCGTGCTAGAGAAGTTCTGGGAATATTCCTAGTGTTCACCTGCGGACGTGGGACTCCACAACACCCCTTTTTCTTTTTTGCTGGTTAGAAAGCCCTGAAGGTTGCTGTTGCAAACAGAGGGTCCAATCCTGGACCCCTTATTTTGGCAAAACTCCCACTGGAAACACTGTTAAAGTTGGCCCCCTCCCCCACCAAAATCTGAAATGGCACTCCTGTGAGAAAGGGCCTCATTTACAAGCTACATCTTGCCCCACTTCATTTATGGGTAAAAGTCTGCAAGTCGGTTCTAGCTGCAACTACTTCCAAATAGCAAATATTTAGAAATCTACCACACAGAGGGGGCAGATCCACAACTGAGTTAATTATCAGATTTCCATTGAAGTCAATGGAAAGAATATCAGCTGAGGATCTGCCCCTGAATGTCCAAGACCACAGAGGTGCAGTAACTACAATTATTAATGTTCCATTTGCTACAACAGGGATTGGGCCTGAAGACAGAGCCCTGGTCTACACTACGCGTTTAGGTCAAATTTAGCGGCGTTAGATCAATTTAACCCTGCACCCATCCACACAACAAATCCATTTTTGTCGACTTAATGGGCTATTAAAATTGATTTCTGTACTAGTCCCCGATGAGGGGATTCACGCTGAAATCGACATCGCCAGGTCGAATTTGGGTTAGTGTGGATGCAATTCGACGGTATTGGCCTCTGGGAGCTATCCCACAGTGCTCCATTGTGACTGCTCTGGACAGCACTTTCAACTCAGATGTACTGACCAGGTAGACAGGAAAAGCCCTGCGAACTTTTGAATTTCATTCCCTGTTTGGCTAGCGTGGCAAGCTGATTAGCACAGGTGACCATGAAGATCTCATCAGCAGCAGTGACCATGGAGTCCCAGAATCACAAAAGAGCTCCAGCATGGACTGAACAGGAGGTACTGGATCTGATTGCTGTACAGGGAGATGAATCTGTGCCATCAGAACTCCATTCCAAAAGACAAAATGCCAAAATATTTGAAAAAATCTCCAAGGGCATGAAGGACAGAGGCTATAACAGGGACCCGCAGCAGTGCCACATGAAACTTAAGGAGCTCAGGCAAGCCTATCAAAAAACCCAAGAGGCAAATGCCCACTTGGGGTCAGAGCCCCAGACATGCCGCTTCTATGATGAGTTGTATGCAATTCTAGGGGATGCCTCTACAATTACCCCCCACCTGTATGTGGACTCCTGCAAGGGCGCCTCATGCAACAGGAATGATGATTTTGGGGATGAGGAAGATGAGGAGGAGGGGGAGGTTGAAAATAGCACACACCAGGCAAGTGGAGAAACTGTTCTCCCTGACAGCCAGGAACTGTTTATCGCCCTGGAGACAGTACCCTCCCAACCCGGGCTCCTGGACCTTGAAGGCGGAGAAGACACCTCTGGTGAGTGTACTTTTGTAAATATAATACATGGTTTAAAAGCAAGCATGTTTAATGATTAATTTTCCCTGAAGACTTGGGATGCATTCGTGGCCAGTACAGCTACCGGAAAAGTCTGTTAATATGTCTGAGGATCGAGCAGAAATCCCCCAGGGATATCTCAATGAAGCTGTCCTGGAGATACTCCCAAAGCCTTTGCAAAAGGTTTCTGGGGAGGGCAGCCTTATTGCATCCTCCATGGTAGGACACTTTACAATGGCAGGCCAGTAGCACATAGACTGGAATCATTGCATAAGAAAGCAATGTGGTCCCGGCATTTGCTGGCATTCAAGCAACATCCATTCTTTATCTCTCTGTGTTATCCTCAGGAGAGTGATATCATTCATGGTCACCTGATTGAAATAGGGGAATTTTATTAGGGGGACATTCAGAGGTGGCCGTTCCTGCTGGGCTGTTTGCCTGTGGCTGAAAAGAAATCATTCCCACTGTTAGCCATGCGCTAGGGGAGGGGTGAAGCAATCATCCCAGAGAATTGGGTGTTGGGGAGGGGTTAGTTGGGTTTGTGCTGCACATTAATCTGAAAACATCAGCACCTCCTTTTAAATGGCCAATGTGTCTTTTTCCATTTTAATTTCCCTTTTTTTGCTCCAATAGCTGCAAATGTTTCAATGCTGCGACTAGCATCTCCTTCCCAGAGGTTAGCTCAGATAAGAAGGCAAAAAACCGCATTCACGATGAAATGTTCTCTGAGTTCATGCAGTCCACCCAAACTGAAAGAGCCCAGCAGAATGCATGGAGGCAGACAATGGCAGAGTCCAGAAAAGCACAAAATGAATGCGAGGACAGGAGAGACGCACAACAGGACAAGTGGCAGGAGCAACAGGAGAGGTGGAGGGATCAAGAGGAAAGGTCGCGGCAGCATGATGAAAGGAGGCAGGATGCAATGCTGAGGCTACTGGACGATCAAACTGATATGCTCCGGCGTATGTTTGAAGTGCAGGAAAGGCGCAGACTGCCACTGCAGTCCCTGTGTAACCAACCGCCCTCCTCCCCAAGTTCCATAGACTCCTCACTCAGACGCCCAAGAACATTGGGGGGGGGGCCCTCTGAGCACCCAGCCACTCCACCCCAGAGGACTGCCCAAGCAACAGAAAGCTGGCATTCAATAAGTTTTGAAGTGCAGTGTGGCCTTGTCCTTCCCTCCTCCCCTCCCCCACCCGGTGCTTCCCTCCTCCCCCATCCCTCCCAGGCTATCTTGACAGTTATCCCCCCATTTTTGTGATGAATTAATAAAGAATGCATGAATTTGAAACAACAATGACTTTATTGCCTCTGCAAGCAGTGATCAAAGAGGGGAGGGGAGGGCGGTTGGCTTACAGAGAAGTAGAATGAACCAAGGGGGTGGGTTTTCATCAAGGAGAAACAAACAGAACTGTCACACCATAGCCTGGTCAGCATGAAACTGGTTTTCAAAGCTTCTCTGATGTACAACGTGCCCAGCTGTACTCTTCTAACTGCCCTGGTGTCTGTCTGCACATAATCAGCAGCCAGGCAATTTACCGTATCTTCCCCTTACTCTCACAGATATTGTGGTGCACACAGCAAGCAGTAATAACAATGGGAATATTATTTTCACTGAGGTCTAACAGAGTCAGTAAACTGCACCAGTGCACTTTTAAACATCCAAATGCACATTCTACCACCATTCTGCACTTTCTTAGCCTATAGTTGAACAGCTCCTGACTACTGTCCAGGGTACCTGTGTATGGCTTCATGAACCATGGCATTAAGGGGTAGGCTGGGTCCCCAAGGGTAACTATAGGCATTTCACCATCCCCAACAGTTATTTTCTGGTCTGGAAAGTAAGTCCCTTGCTGCAGCTGTTCATACAGACCATAGTTCATGAAGATGCAATATCATGTACCTTTCCCGGCCGTCCCATGTTGATGTTGGTAAAACGTCCCTTGTGATCCAGCAGTGCTTGCAGCACCATTGAAAAGTACCCCTTTCAATTTATGTACTGGCTGCCTTGGTGATCCAGTCCCAAGATAGGGATATGCATTCCATCTATCTCCCCACCACAGTTAGGGAATCCCACTGCAGCAAAGCCATCCACTATGACCTGCACATTTCCCAGAGCCACTACCCTTAATAGCAGCAGCTCAGTGATTGCATTGGCTACTTGGATCACAGCAGCCTCCACAGTAGTTTTGTGCACTCCAAATTGATTCCCAACTGACTGGTAGCTTTCTGGCGTTGCAAGCTTCCAGAGGGCTATCACCACTCACTTGTGAACTGTGAGGGCTGCTCTCATCTTGGTATTCTTGCACTTCAGGGCAGGGGAAAGCAAGTCACAAATTTCCATGAAAGTGCCCTTACGCATGTGAAAGTTTCGTGGCCACTGGGGATCATCCCAGACCTGCAACACTATGCGGTCCCACCAGTCTGTGCTTGTTTCCTGGGCCCAGAATTGGCATTCCACGGCATGAACCTGCCCCATTACCACCAGGATGACCAAATTGCCGGGGCCCGTGCTTTGAGAGAAGTCTGTGTCCATGTCCTCATCACTCTCATCACTGTGCTGCCATCGCCTCCTCGCCTGCTTTTGCAGGTTCTGGTTCTGCATATACTGCATGATAATGTTCAAGGTGTTTACAATGCTCAAAACTGCCGTGGTGATCTGAGCAGGCTCCATGCTTGCAGTGGTATGGCGTGAGCAGGAGAGCAGAGTTGCAGGGGAAGCGGTGGTTGGATGACCAGTTTTGCAGACCTATTGCACTGTCTGCTGCCAGGACACAAAAGGTGAGCGGGCTGCATGCTTGCCATGGTATGGCAAGACAAGAGCAGTCAAACAGAGTTGCAGCGGAAGTGGCTCTGTGAGACCACCAGGAGAGCAGGAGAGCAGAGTGGCAGCGGAAGTGATGGATGACGATGGTCATACAGAGGACCTGCGAGATGGATTCATAGCATCAGGAGAGCTGGAGAGCACAGTGGTCACAGAAGCGGTCATTCGATGACGACGGTTTGCAGATCTACTGCACTGTCTGCTGAAAGTAGTATGGCTCCCTCACAGAAAAAAGGCGCGAAACAATTGTCTGCCATTGCTTTCACGGAGGGAGGAGGGACTGACGACGTACCCCAAACTATCCATGGCAATGTTTTTTCCCCATCAGGCTTTGGGAGCTTAAACCAGAATTCCAATGGGCGGTGGAGGCTGCAGGAACTGTGGGATACCTACCCAAAGTGCAACGCTCCGAAAGTCGACACTAGCCTTGGTACTGTGGATGCACTCCACCGACTTAATGCGCTTAGTGGGGACACATACAATCGACTTTGCTTTCTAAAAAATTGGCTTCTATAAATTCGACCTAATTTCGTAGTGTAGACATACCCTTAGAGTCTTCCCATTAAAGAAGAAGCTTTTGTTCTGTCCTTACATAGCCACACTATTGGTGAAATTATTGGGACTTTTGCCTGAATATAGACTTCAGCATTGTGCCCTAAATCAGAAAGTTCAGAGATTTCAAGTGATGACAGAAATCAATTGACCATCATAACAGAGCTATTAGACCTGGTTCTTACAGCAGTGTAAATCAGGAGTAATGCCATTTAAGATAATGGATTGCACCAGGGAAGAACTGATCTGAGTGAGATCAGAATCAGGACCTTGCTACTGCATCGATCGCTGAAAATTGGAAGGGAAAATTCTCCTCTGATCTAAACTGAGATTCTCTACTGCATAAACTGTAATTGTTCAGCCTGCATAACTCCTACTGAATTAAATGGCATTTCAGCTCATGGAATTGACCAGACTTGTATTCCATTGAGGTTAGTCTAAAAGAAAATTAGGGAAAGAGCTGAGTGTGCCTATTTAACAGAAACATGGGGTAACTATTTGGCTAAACACAAAGGACATCTTTTCTTCTAAGTGTTTCTCTAATTAAAATTTAAAACAGATACTACTTGACTCCTGAATGCCTATTCAAACCTTAAACAATGAGGAGTCCGGTGTCACCTTAAAGACTAACAGATTGTTAAAAACTGGTTACTCAAAGCTGGTCTTGTGAAGCACAGCAAATAGTGGATGTGCAGACCAGAGCATGTCAACAACTCTCATGATCTCTATACTAGTGGAAAGTTGCACAATTAGAGACAGCATATGTAAGGGGGAGGGGGGGAAGGATAGCTAAGTGGTTTGAGCATTGGCCTGCTAAACCCAGGGTTGTGAATTCAATCCTTGAGGGGGCCATTTAGGGATCTGGGGCAAAAATTGGGAATTGGTCCTGCTCTGAGCAGGGGGTTGGACTAGATGACCTCCTGAGGTCTCTTCCAACCCTGATATTCTATGATAAGGCACTATCAACACTGGGCACTTGCTTTCTAGCCTCATATAGTTTGTAGGTACCGGGAGCATTAGATGAGTTGGTGATCCTAATCAATATATGAAGAAGTGGATTACAGGCTAATGGCCAAAATAATCTTTCATTCTAAATATGATGGGACTTGGCTGCTGACTACCATGGCTGTGATGTTCAAACTAATCTTAACTAAGAGGAATAATTGGAAAAGATAGCAAAAAAACCCAATATTTGATTATCTACAAAAGACCATTATAATCATATTAATTTAGGTCAAGACTTTCACCAGTGCTGAAGGTACATTTGAGCACAGTTTCTATTGAAAGCCAATGGGACTTATGCATCTTAGTCCCTTAGTCACTTTTGAAAATCTCATCCTTAATGTTCTACGTAACTTCTACCCCCAAACTTACATTTGTATATTATGGGTTTTTTTCATTAAAGGTTTGCATTTGTGGCAGAGCTTCTTCCCCGCCTCAGTGGGTTCCACACTTCCTCTTAGCAGCAGGCTGGGGATTTCTCTTTCCCTGTGAATTTCTCCACACCCCCTGGGTTTACTGTCCCTACCTTTTCTGAGCAGCAGTTTCTCCCAGCCTCCCTGACTGGGGAGAAGGAGGAGAGCCTCTTAATCTCTGGTAGCTCCTCCAGGCATAGTGGGGGCAGGCCAGGTACCTTGTTCACTCTCTCCCCTCTGCAAGAGTCTCTTCTCCCCAAACCTCTGGGGCCCAGCAGGGCTGTACACCCTAGTGGGCAGGATTTCCCCTGCTCTTCATCTCTGTACTGTGAGGTCTGTCTCTTGCATTTGTCAGTGTCTGCACTGTCCAGCTCTCCAGTAATAAACATGTTCCCCACAGCTCCTATTGTACATGCCTATAGAACTGGAGGAGAAGCTTTTAAGTGGTTCTGGCAGGTCTTTGATTTGCCCCAGGTGTCCTAATTAACCTGGAGTAACCCTGTTCAGTTACCAGGGGAAAAGGGACTTGCTTAGTGTGGGACTAATACGCCTGCCTTCTTCCACTCTTGTGTGAGTGCGGAGCTTCTGTCAGTAGGGTACTGGCTACACGCTGCTGGGCTTGCTCCAGCTTCCCTCTGAGCTAGGCCCTCACCTTCTACTCCCTTACTGGCTGGTTGCCCTGCTCCTTGTGGGGGGGGAGCTTACTGGTCTGCTCTTTGGAAGGGGAGAAAGAGGTTCCTCTGTTTTCCATCTTGCTTGGGGTCTCCCCGACTCTTGGGTTGCTGCTGGCCTGGTGCTCTGCCACTGCTGCTGCTGCCCTTAGGGAGGAGAGCTGTTATAGAGCAGTGTTTGGGGTTGCCAAAGTTTGCTGTGAGGGGGAGTCTATGCTGAGCTTTTCCACTTTTGCTCCTGTGATGGTTGGTGTTGGTGTGGGGAAACAGGGGAGGTGCACAGAGCTCTTCTCCCAAGTCCATCTCTCTCCATTTAGCTACCACCACTGTTTCTGCCCCCTCCTCTACCCCAAACACTACTAGAGGCCATTTTCCACTCAGTGGCCCAGCTGTTCACTTTTCCCAGCAGAAAACAAGGTTTGTGATCATGGGTGCACTTTTCTTCTTCCCATCCTTGGTTCTGTTCTCCATCCCCTAGCTGCATTTGGCTGGTGGGCTTCCTTCCCCCCTACCTTGCCTGCTGACCCTCCCTTTGTAGCGGTTTGCCACCTTTCCGTCTGCTGCCTGCCCTGTCTATCCCCATTTGGCTGCTCTGTTTGCTACCTCTCCCCATCCCTGCTTCCCTAGGGACCTCTTTCTTTATTGCTCCCTTATTAGTTTGCTTGCCCCGCCCTGGTCCCAGGGTGCTAGCTTGTTGCTAGCCCTGCCCTCATTCTTTTATAGTTTGCTTTTTTTGAGCCCTCCCTGTGTTTGATTCCCCAGCATGTGGTTAGCTCACCCCTCCCTTCTTTCCTGTCCCCTGCTGTTCACCCCTCCCATCTGGCCCTGTTTGGCTGTGTGCCAGTGCTCCTTTCTTTAGCGCTTGTGATTCCCTTCCCCTTTTTAGTTATCTCTGTCGCTGCTTTGCACCCAAGTTTTTAGTTTCTTTCCTCCCCAGAGCAGCCGGAGGAGCTGGTTCTACTATCTTGTGCTGGAGTTTGTGTCCCTTGGTTTCATGTGTCCTTCTCTGTCAATGTCCCACTCCCCTATTTCCAGCCTAGCGGGGAGGACCGGTGGCCTCCTTTCCCTCCCCCTCTCCCCTTTTGTTTCCCTCCCTAGTGGCTGTTCCTGTCCCTCCTCCTGCATGGCGGGTGTTTTTGAGGGTGAGACCTCTCTGGGTCCTCCTGTTGCCCTCCCCCAGCATGTCCCCCTGTCCACCTCTATGGTGGCTGTCTCAACCGCTACTGCCGAGTCACTCACCATCACTGCCATTGAGGTGCCAGCAGCAGTAGGCACAGGTAGGGATCTGCTGCCACTGTGAACTCTAATGCCTCCATCTCCGGGGCAACATTTTTGGTTGGTAGGAAGAAGAAGGGCAAGAGCCCCATCCGGAAGGTGACACCACCTGTGGTGGAGGCTCTCACTCCTGCTGCAGCCCCTCTTTCTGTTGTGCCCCCCTCCCCCTTCCTCTCCTGTTGTTCCCTCCACCATCTTGGAGGGCGACCCTTCCCCAGAGTGTGTGCCCAGGTGGCTGCATTGGTTGGATCTGGGGAGAAAAGGCCAGTGAAGAAGACCCTAGCCCTCTCCCGCATCTCCACTGGATCTATAAGGAGGGTGCTGTCCCCTGCCAAAAGGCAGGAGATGTGCTTTTTAGCTCCTGTCAAGGTTCCTTCCCTACTCTGAACTTTAGGATACAGATGTGGAGACCTGCATGAAAACCTCCTAAGCTTACTTTTACCAGCTTAGGTTAAAACTTCCCCAAGGTACAAACTATTTTACCCTTTGCCCTTGGATTTCCACTGCCACCACCAAACGTCCAGGGTTATTTTTTGAGAAAGAGTTGTTTGGAAATGTCTTTCCCCCAAAAATCCTCATCAGAACCTTGCACCCCCCTGCCTGGGGAAGGCTTGATAAAAATCCTCACCAATTTGCATAGGTGACCACAGACCCAAACCCTTGGATCTTAAGAACAATGAAAAAAGCATTCAATTTCTTACAAGAAGAATTTTAATATAAGAAAAGGTAAAAAGAATAACCTCTGTAAAATCAGGATGGTAAATACCTTACAGGGTAATTAGATTCAAAACATAGAGAATCCCTCTAGGCAAAACCTTAAGTTACAAAAAGACACAAAGATAGGAATATCCATTCTATTCAGCACAGCCTATTTTCTCAGACATTTAAAGAAATCACAATCTAACGCATATCTAGCTAGATTACTTACTAAGTTCTAAGACTCCATTCCTGTTCTGTCCCCAGCAAAAGCATCAGACAGACACAGATCCTTTGTTTCTCCCTCCCTCCAGCTTTGAAAGTATCTTGTCTCCTCATTGGTCATTGTGGTCAGGTGCCAGCGAGGTTATCCTAGCTTCTTAATCCTTTACAGGTGAAAGGGTTTTTCCTTTGGCCAGGAGGGATTTTAAAGATGTTTACCCTTCCCTTTATTTTTATGACAGCCCCTCTCCTTTGTCCAGGGCATAGAAGAAGCAAGAGCCACGATCCATCTCCCGAAGGACATGGATGCGGGATCAAACAAAGGCACCCTGGGCCCGAAGGTCATGAAGGGCCCCAGAGATCCTCTCACCTCTCCTGACACGCTCCGCAGAAGGACGTATCCCCAGGGCTGGTGGCCAGATGCCTCTCCAGCTCTAAGACCTCCCAGTCCAACTGCTCTATTGCCACATCCCTCCATTGGCTGGCCCCCCAGGTGTAGCTATGACAGAAGTGCCGGGCTCAAACCTTCCCCAAGTCCCACCACCACTGCACCGAGGGAAAGGCAAGCCTCTGCCTTCTCCAGGCCAGCCGAAACTCACGAAAGGATGCCACAAAGCCCACATCCTCCAGCAGGCTATTGTTAAAATGCCAGTCGGCTGGCCCCAGCCTCTCTGGAGTAAGAGAGGCCATCACGGCCACCAAAAGGTGGTCCAAGAACATGGCCAGCCAAACGCTGGAGGAGTGGGCACATGAAAGATGATGACAGGAAAAGTAAATGCAATACAACCAGGAGTGGCACAACCAATTACTCTCTACCCAGACATAGGTGAATGTAGAATCATCATACGGATGGTGGTCGTGCCAGACATCCATGAGGGAGTGGTGACCCACAATCTCCCGGAGGATGTCTGCAGAGGCCGGGCTTTACTCGGTCCCCATGCAGTCCAGCTACTCGAGGATGTAGCTGAAATGTCTGCCTAGGACCAGGCACTTGTTAGGATCTAAGGAGCCAAGGAAGGCAGACACTTACTGGAAGACGCTTACTGCTTGGGGCTGCATAGATGTTGACAAGGTGCAACATCAGCCCCTCCACCCAAACCCAGAGTGCAACAGGAGACCCAGCATGACCTTGACGATCACCAGCACCTCAGGCTGTAGGTCAGGGGAGAACACCCCAGCCTGATGAGCTGAAAGGTGTCTAAAATATAGCCCCATCCTTCCACTCCAGCCACCACTTAGCCTCAGCGGCTGGGTCTGTGTGGGTCTCCTGCATGAAAATAACTGAGTACCCCCTTTCCCGAAGGAAGGAGAGCACCTGAAACCTGTGGAGACCTGCCCTTACAGCCCTAGGTGTTCAAAGTGGCAAAGATGGGCCGTGACATAATGAGGGCTGGGGAAGATCCTCATGGGCAGGAATGCTATCAGTCCCCATTGGATCCAGCAAAAAACTGTGACCAACCCCGAGAGCCATCAGGGCATCATGGAAGCAGGGGGTCTGCTGATAGGTTGCAGCATCCTGCTTCCTGTCCCTTTGCCCTGTTCCAAAATGGCCCTCATGGTCTGGAGGACAAGGTGAACATCTCCCCAGCACTGAAGAGCAAGCTGCACCTCTGTTCCTGGAACCATGGGTATCCAGCAAGAAACAGCACAGCTTGTCTCTCAGCACAGCGGAGGTCAGGGTCACAGACCCCTGGTCATCCCCCGGTTGGGTCCCCTAAGAGGCCCCATGGCCAAATGAAATGGGTGAGCAAGGGACAGACCCCCAGTGTGGCACCCATTCCACCAGCACTGCACAGCCCATCTCAATCCCCAGCACTGGGGACAGCAGCGAAGGGATGACAGCAGCTCCATATGGACCAGGAGAAGGAAACTCAAAAACTACTTCCCAGGGGTCATCGTAAAAAGAGAACAAGGCAACCCCAGGGGTGACAACAGCAGGGGAGGGAGAGGAAAGAGGGGCAAGGACAACAATAGGGATGGGAATGAGATCGGGGATGGGGACGGGAATGGGGCAGGACTCAGGAATAGGTTTGGGGACCTGGGTGGCAAGCCCATTGGGATGCTGCGCCTCCTGAGAAGACCAAAAGGGAGGCCAAAAGGGCAAAGAGAGAGAGGGGTCTCCCTATGGTGCTGGACCCAGGTGCCTCGATGGACTCATCACCCAGAGTCTCAGCATCAGGGGGCACAGTTGACAGTAAGGGCTGCTACCCCGACTCAGAGATGGAAACACCCAGGGACTCAAAGCCCAACTGTCACACCAGGCTCGGCGGCCTAAAACAAATTGCTGTTCACAGCTTGGCAGATGGTTGGTCCCTGGGGCAGCTCGGAGGTGAGAGCGGGGAAGGGGAAGGAGGGGTTGAGTACAACCGCCCAGACCGAGGCCCTCCAACAGGGTCATCTGCCCCCTGAATAATTGGGGTCAAGCCCAGGGCCTACATCTCCTCAAAAATGGAGGCAAAATTACCACCTGCCTCTACAGGGTCCCCCTCGACAGCAAGCACTGTGGCGCCAACAGGAGACACAGATGGCAAAGGAGTGAGTGGGGTGCCTTCTGGGGCCCCCTCAGGAGGGGACGCCAGAAGGGAGGTGGTACTGCCCCCTTCTGCTGCCATTTTGACCCCAGGCAAATCCAACCGCTGGGTGTCAGCAGGGAAGTGGCAGAAGGCCTGGCACCAACGTGATATATGCCATCATGTGCCAGCAATGCCCCTCTGCCATGTACATTGGCTAAACTGGACAGTCTCTACGTAAAACAATAAAGGGACACAAATCAGACGTCAAGAATTATAACATTCAAAAACCAGTCGGAGAACACTTCAATCTCTTTGGTCACTCGATTACAGACCTAAAAGTGGCAATTCTTCAACAAAAAAACTTCAAAAACAGACTCCAAGGAGAGACTGCTGAATTGGAATTAATTTGCAAACTGGATTCAATTAACATAAGCTTGAATAGAGACTGGGAGTGGATGGGTCATTACACAAAGTAAAACTATTTCCCCATGTTTATTTCTCCCCCCCCCACTGTTCCTCACACGTTCTTGTCAACTGCTGGAAATAGCCCACCTTAATTATCACTACAAAAGGTTCCCACCCCCACTCTCCTGCTGGTAATAGCTCACTTTACCTGATCACTCTTGTTACAGTGTGTATGGTAACACCCATTGTTTCATGTTCTCTGTGTATATAAATCTCCCCACTGTATTTTCCACTGCATGCATCTGATGAAGTGAGCTGTAGCTCATGAAAGCATATGCTCAAATAAATTTGTTAGTCTCGAAGGTGCCACAAGTACTCCTTTTCTTTTTGCAGATACAGACTAACATGGCTGCTACTCTGCAACCTGTCGTGTTCTGGGACATCCTCTGCCAGGACCTTGCCACCATCTGGTCCATGTCCTTGGGGAGTGGGGCTCTCCCTCTGTCATGCAGATGGGCAGTGCTTGCCTTGCTGCCCAAGAAGAGGGACCTCTGCAACCTTTAGTATTGGCATCCCGTCTTGCTCCTCAGCATGGACTATAAGGTCATGGCAAAAGCTATCTTGCTGCGGCTGCGGTCCGTGCTGGCGGATGTGCTCCATCCAGACCAGACCTGCACTGTCCTGGGCCTAACCATCTTCAATAACCTTTCTTGGTCTGGGATCTCCTTGAGCTTGGGTGTAGGATGGTTTGTTGTTCGCCCTCCTATCCCTAAATCAGGAGAACGTGTTCGACCAGATGGACCATGGATACATCCTGGGCATTCTGCAGGCATTTGGCTTTGGGCCCCAGTTTGTGGCCTTTCTCTAGGTGCTGTACACCTCTGTGGAGTGTTTGGTCAGGCTCAACTGGATCCTGACTGCACCTGTCAGCTTCGAGCGAGGGGTACGTAAGGGCTGTCTTCTGTCAGGCCAGCTGTATACCCTGGCCATTGAGCCCTTCCTCTGTCTCCTCCATAGGAGGTTGACAGGGATGGTGCTCCATGAGCCAGAGATGTGGCTGGTCCTGTTGGTGTACGCCAATGACGTGTTCATCGTGGTCCAGGACCTGGGCGACCTGGTGTGGGTGGTGGCCTGTCAAGCCATCTACTTGGTGGCCTCCTCCACCCAGGTCAACTGGGTCAAGAGCTCTGGCCTGATGGTCGGGGACAGGTGGTGGGCGAGCTTCCTCCCACCTGTACTTCAGGTGATCTGGAGGAGGGTGGGTCCACTGCTCTATCTTGGCATTTATCTCTCAGCCACATATCCATCTCTGCCAGAGAACTGGGAAGGTTTAGAAGGCAGGGTGGCTGAGTGGCTGCAGAAGTTGATGGGATTGCTCTGATGTCTCTCCCTACAGGGGAGGGTACTGGTGCTTAACCAACTGGTCCTGTCCATGCTCTGGCACGGGCTCAACACCCTGTGCCCAGACCTGAGTTTCCTGGCCGATCTTCAGAAGTTGATTCTGGAGGGTTTTTAGCCAGGACTGCAATGGGTCTTGCCAGGGGTTCTACATCTCCCCATGGAGGAGGGTGGACAGGGTCCACAGTGCTTGTGCACTCAGGTCCATGTCTTCCATCTCCAGGCCCTGAAGAGACTCCTTTGTAGTGCAGGTAGCTCGGTATGGGGCATGCTGGCACATCCCTCCTCCACTGCCTCTGAGGGTTCCGATATGACTGGCTGCTGTTTTATCTCTACCAGAGAGGTCTTCCGTGAGACCTCTCTGAGCTGCTGGTCTTCTACCAGGACTTCCTATGGACCTGGATGCTGGTTTCAGCGACCAGGTCCATGGTGGCCACCAACCGGGTAGATCTCCTTGCGGAGCCCCTGTTGTACACTTTTAATTTTGGTGTGAAGGTGGCAGAGTCCCCATTGGTGTGCCAGAGGTTGGTCCTGGCAAAAGCCACAAGGACTGGAGACCTCCTAGACTATGACAGGGGGGATTGGGTGGATCCCCTGGTGCTAGGTTGGCGGGGAAGATCCTCACACCTTCTTGTCAACTGTCTAAATGGGCCACATTGATTATCACTACAAAAGTTTTTTTTCTCCTGCTGATAATAGCTCAACTTAATTAATTAGCCTATTACAGTTGGTATGGCTACTTACACCTTTTCATGTTCTCTGTATGGGTATATATATATATATATATATCTTCTTACTATATGTTCCATTCTATGCATCTGATGAAGTGGGCTGTAGCCCACGAAAGCTTATGCTCTAATAAATTTGTTAGTCTCGAAGGTGCCACAAGTACTCCTGTTCTTTTTGCGGATACAGACTAACACAGCTGCTACTCTGAAACCTAACTTTATCTACCTGTCTATCCATCTATTCATAAGTATGTCCATCTGCCTCTCTGTCTCTCTATCCAGCATACAGATTTAGATTTTACGTTGTGTGCATCACTGTAGTATCTAAGCACTTGTGAGTTCCCCAGTGGGCTTCACTGAATTTTCTGGGGTTTTTTTCCATTAAAAGATGTTCTTTAGTTTTAGGATATGATGATATTTTCATCTTAATTTTGTAATCCTACTTTTGGCCTTTGATTTTTATTTATTCATTGTTTGTTTGTTTGTTTGTTCATTCATTCATCTAGTTTTCAACACTCCCCACAAAAAACCTAGCAAATGATGCCAGGTAAAATAAAAAAA
Source organism: Dermochelys coriacea (assembly GCF_009764565.3). Classification (NCBI taxonomy): domain Eukaryota; kingdom Metazoa; phylum Chordata; order Testudines; family Dermochelyidae; genus Dermochelys; species Dermochelys coriacea. The sequence continues at coordinate 151,969,113 of NC_050069.1, read as the reverse complement.
TATATTTTTTAAAATTATCATACAGTGTAGGTTAGTGTTACCCTATTTCACATATCGCCATACTGTGAAGCGACATACAGTACTTCAGCTAAAAGAACAGTTTCAGTAATAGTGATACACATGTCACCAACTGCTCTACTGCATAGGATTCAGAACATGACAAAAATCAGTTTTAAAGGACTGAAAGTCATTACTGTGGACATCCATCATTCTCCCACCCAGTTTTGTTTGCAGATTGACCTCAAGTAGATGCTAGGGGGGAGAGAGAAGCACAATTAAATAAGGTTTACATGTAACTAGTTTGTAGATTTGTAAATTTAGCCTTGTTGAGAAGAAATATAATTTATTTTAGTTAAACCAGCCATTCACCCCATCTTTTTTGTTGCTGTAGCTGTTGAAGGAACATCAGATCTTAAGAAGTCTTTCACATTAATAAAGATAGGAAATGTGACGTCTCTCTTATGATGCATTTGCATTAATCATCAACCCTGTTGTGTGTGTGTGTGTCCTCTGTGTGTCACAGCACTTCATTAACTTCTAACTTCATTACAGACTAGGTTAAAAAGGAAGATGTGCTACAAAGGCAATGACTTTATTCAAATGTGTGACCTTCAAGCTTTATGATTTATTAGAATAATATAGTATAGGGCAATATCACATAAACATAACATATTTATCAAACACATCTGCCCAGTAATGTGTGGTGAGCATAGAGAAGCTGAATTTATATCTTTCATATTAAGGCTCTGTTACGAAATGCACTAGCTATTAAATGTTACTGATGCTGGTTTGGTGGATTTTGCCCAGGCAGGGGAATATTTTCTCTTTCTTTATGATCAGTTGCTACATAATTGATTTGCCTTTTGTCCCACTGTTTTTCAATGTTCAAGTTCTGTTCAAAACCTTTTGAAAGTGAAATGGTGTCTTAGCTGTTTTGTGTCTTGTTCATCTGATGATAAATATTACAGGCTGTTTCCACTTTGCTTTGATAATGTGGAGATAGGATGTTGTATGGCATGATCTTTATTGACTATTAATTAGCTACATGGCCCTGTACAACTAGTATTGCTTTCCTTCTATACAGAGGAAACACACAATATGCAAAGCAAATATATGTAGTTTACAGTAGGGTTGTAAAGTTAAAACTCTTCAAATCTTAATGATAAGAAAGAAAATGTTTATAGAGAGGTTCTAAGAAGGTATGTGGTTAAAAAAAGTATTCAGCGGGTCACACTAAATTTGAATGAATTTTTAAAAAATTGGATGCAATTTCTCATGTTATTTTAAGCTATTGTTGCAGTAGTTAGATTTTTGGCTTACAGGTTCACTGATACATTTCACACTTGTTTTGCATTTGGTATTTAGAAATGGTGTTTCATGTACATTATCAGCATCTTAACAATATATTTTTTATCCTAAGAGCAGAATTTCCACCTTACAGTATATATCACAATTACTAATTATTGCTGAGAGCTTTGTGCTCTAACTCAGAGGCCTATATCCAACTTCACCCAGGCTTCTTCTATATTTATAAATAATTTTTGGCATATTTCTGACATCAGGTTCTCATTTGCAGTGTAAACTAATAACGTAAGATGGAATGGAAAAGACACAGAGATAATCCTCAGTGACCCTTGGGGTCACACTGTGCTTTGCTATGAAGATGAAAAGAAATGAGCTGCAGCTCAGCCCTTCAAATTAACAGCAAAAGAGATCAAATCCTTAAACCGTTTAACAACTTAATTTGACTTGGTTTTGTTTTTCTTTTATATCTTGTGGGAGAAGGATATGGGGAAGCTTGATTAGAGTAGGGGGAATCTGTTCTTTCCTATCCAGTTCTACTAGCCTTTGAATTAACATTTGGAAATATGAGCTTACTTAATATTTAAATCCTTTTATTGTATATTTATTGGGTTTACAAACAATTCAGTGTGTAAACCAATTCTCTGATAAACTGGACATATACTAATTTTTTAGCTTTATATTTTGCATAATTTAAAAATAATTTTAATACTAATACTAATAACTTAGCACATTGGGAGCACTCTATATTTTAGAAGTGATTTGCAAACATTAAACACACAAAGACTATATCAAAATAAACTATTATTTTGTTGAAAGATGATTTTCAATCTTTTAACCTTTATGATTCTTTTTTTAAAATACATTGTTTTAAAAAGGTGGTTCTCTCTCTTAGCTTCACTTGTTTATTATTATATTCTTACTTTATTACTTTAGATCTTCCATTTTCATATGCAGGGAAATAACAGTATAGTGTTGGAGACATTGGAATCAGTACTATACAGCATTAGATTATTATGTCACCAGTTTAGGATTGCTTTTGAGTTCATTATAAAACATGACAGAAAAATAAGATGGATTACATGGCTACCAGCTGAGCTAAAGTTTAGATTACTTCTTTCTCAGCATCCTAGAAGTAACACTCCCCTCCCCCAAATTAAAAACAAAACACAATAAAATTGTCATCTGCTTTTAAAATTCTGAATGGCAATGATAATACTGGTTAACTAAAATCAAATGTTCTTTGCATCTAGCAGAAGATGTCTCAGTGGTGTGGGTTTTCAGGCATTAAAAAAGGCCCTTTTGAATATTGATTCTTTGAAGCTCCATTAGCTATATGCTGAGCATTGCTGACATCACAGATTGATGTCTCTTTATACTGGGTCTCAGATTGAATCACTTGGGAAATCCAGCTATTGACTTTGGATGTTTGTGCTGTTCAGCCACTGGAGAATGTCTTTTCTCTTTCTGTCTCTCTCACACACACTCACTCCACTTTTTGTCCATGTGTGTGTCGGGGTGTGGTTTCTTAACTGGATACATCAACTTTGCTAACTTTCACTTAATTATTCTTTCTCTCCTATACAGCACAGAGGTTATGGAGGTCACAGTGATGATGCCAAACTCTTTATAATTGTTTTTAAAAATGCATTCAGATAGCAGCCAGAAAGCTTTAAAGAAAAGAGCACTGTCTTATCTACTCATAGAGACCTTCCGTTCACTTTGTAAGTGAGGCAATTGTTGTAACTTCCAAAAGAATGCTAGAGGAAATAATAAAGACAAGGAACTCTAAGGCATTTTGGAAGTGATGGTGGTAGAGATGTGTATTTGTGTATGAGGTGAGCTAGTTTCTGATGAAAAGGAATGCAAATGTTAAAGGCATTGATCTGCACTCATCTCTGTTCAACCTCATGCCCTCTGTTATATCAATACATTGGAAACATAATTTGTATCAGCAGTTGTTTCTTTAATTAAGATCTCTCCCAAATCTTTCTCATTGATTCATGACATTAACTTATTGACTAGACTTGCTTCTGCTGAGATGGTACTTTTTGCTGAAAGGCAGAGTCCCTCAGTTCAGGATGTTAGTGCACAACAAATATGTTTTTGGAAGCTGTGGGGAGCAAAGGGGCAAGTGCTTTTTCTGTAATGATACGACACAATGCACATTTTTCAAGCACCTTTCATGAGAGCTTCCCAAGGTGCTCTGAGAAAAAACAAAAATTGTTTGTTATCTACAAGTGTTTGAAAAGCTTGATGAAACAGAAATCAGCATTCTTGAATACCCTGTTGTAGAACTGACCAATTAAAAGACAGCGGACAGAGAATTCCATAGACTTTGGGAACCTGCCATCTCCAATCTATATATGTGAATGGTTAATAACCAGGAACTGAAGAGCAGAAAGACTGATCTGGAATATTAGTCATACTAAGGTTTATCTAAATAAGCAGAGCTGAGGCTTTAGAAAATTATATAGGTGAAGAAAAAAGTTTTAAAATCTCTTAGATACATTAGACAAAGATGGTGTTCAGTAAGAGATGGATGAATATTGAAAAAAAATTGCTTCATTAATATTTGTTCATATTATTTCAGCTGTACTCATGCTCCTTTTTGTGTTAGTTTTCCATGAATATTGTAGCAAACAAGTCTACTGACAAATATGTTAATGGAAACAAAATTGTTAAGTAGATATTAAGGGTATTAATAAAAATTGAAGTTTGAATGTACAAATGTGATTATTTTCAGCAGAAACCTGATTCTAAGAGTTATGATCATATAGCCCGGTAATGAAATATACATGCTATACACCATATAGCCAATCCAAACTAACCAACACAACTCAATTTTTTATTAAAAATGCTCACAGTGAACTCCTCATGAAAGGATCAGAGGCCAAATATTATTCAAATAAATTATTTGGAGCTACATTTCTCCTTCCCTTGCGTAAACTTCTTAAAGGCCAGACAGAACTGCAACAGAGCACAGAGATGCTCCTTAATTATTCCTGTGGGGGACACAGCATCCCAAAGGAGGCAAGGAGAAACAGAGAATAGGTGGTGACATAGCTTCACCCCTGATCCTGCACCACCAAGTGGAGTACTGCAGGCATGGGGGATGTTTATTCTGTTCCTGTTAAAGAGATATAGCAGCATGGTATGTCCCCAGCACACTGAGGTGCTCTGGAAGAATGCCTGCTGAGCTTGACCTGGAGCAGTGATGACAAGTTTCATGCTGGTCTGGGATACCAATTCCACAGGGGCTATGTCTTCTTAGCTATGCTGTGAGGTGGATATCATAAAACTAGGAGTTGGAATGCTACTACTACTACTACTAATAAACTATTATTAACAAAAAGCATGGTGACAGAAATGGGTGAGAAACTGATGAGCTATTGTTTTCTGTTATTTCCCCCCAAAGTAGTAAATTAAAAAAAAATCAAAATTTTCCTTTGGGACATTAATATTTTGTTTAAAGCTGAATAAAATTGCCTTTTGCAGTGACTGAAGAAGACTTGGGACACCTGGTGCTGCTTACAAGAGTCAATGTATCCCCTTCTCACTCAACACTATATACTTTATATATGTTGTTGCTGGCAGGCCATTCTATCTCTGCCACCCTCTTTTGAATATGCTTCAACACCACACATTGTAATAACCCCAAAAGAGGTATTTTCAATTTAGCAGTAACAATGTTTATCTCATTACAGTTGCCAAAATCATGATATGGAATGGATGCTGTTTTGCATCAAGAGCTCATATGAAGGCTCTTTTCTCATTTGATTTATTCAGCACAAAACTCAAATTTGTTCCTATTTTGCATAACTTAGACAAGCTAGGCAGCTCTACCATATAATTTTCAGAAAATAATATTGTGACCTTCCCATAACTGGGATTCATTTGAGGAAAGTGTAATAGTTATACACAGTGGTTAGCATCTTCAAAAAGGGACATAACATGCAAAAAATGGTAGAAATGACTTAACTATGTGGAAAGAAAAGTGTGACCAAATGAAAAAAAATCAGGCATGCAAGTTAAAGCTGACTGAGAATATTTTTAAATAATGCAACCCTCGTTTGTATGGGATGTGGCTTTTCACTAACAATGGGCTCTCCCTTGAGTTTCCTCAGCAGCTGTATCCAATCACAAGAATAGTCATACATATATTCTAACATTTAGTTATACTTATTGTGATGGGATTCCTGGGGGTGTAACCTGGGACTGTGGGACCACTGTGCCACCTTAACTGACTAATCTGAGTTGTCTCAGACAATGCCTTACTCGTGAAAAGCAGCAAAACTCTTCAGGTACTGTTACCACTCAGTATAACCGCATGTGGAGCCCCATGTCCAGCCAGATTGCATGAATGCTCCCAGAGCCACTCATGAATCACACAGAGAAAGGCACCAGCTGGATCTCCCCAGCTCCCAGCACTGTACCTCAGGGTAACAGCCTTCAACTTTTGATAACAGCCTTCAACTACCTGAAGGGGGATTCTAAAGAGGATGGAGCTAAGCTGTTCTTAGTGGTGGCAGATGACAGAATAAGGAGCAAGTTGCAGTGGGGAAGGTCTAGGTTGGATATTAGGAAAAACTAGTTTACTGGGGGTGGGGAGGAGGGTGAAGCACCTAGGGAGGTGGTGGAAGCTCCATCCTTAGAGGTTTTTAAGGCCTGGCTTGACAAATCCCTGGCTGGGATGATTTAGTTGGGTTCAGTCCTGTTTTGAGCAGGGGGCTGGACTAGATGACCTCCTGAGGTCTCTTCCAACCCTAGTCTTCTATGATTCTATGACTATACTATTTTGCACTGCTCAAGACCCTTTCTTGAGTAATGCAAGATTATTAATTGGTTCACCACTTCATCAATGGAAAGTGACATTCACCAGCTTTTGTAACGTGAGCAGATTTATCAAGCACTTCAGTCAAACTCACTGGTAAGGATAAATATTAGAATAAGTTTATCAATCACAAAAGATGGATTTTAAGTGATTATGAGTGATAGAAAATCAGAGTAGTTACCATAAAGAAAATAAAAGATAAGCATGAAGTCTAAATTTTCAACCTTTATAGACTAGGCAATATCTGGACTAGGCAGTTTTTTTCACCCCACTGGATACTGAAGTTTGGGTACAGTATTTCATACGCAGGTTCTCCCTGTTAATCTGGGGACCAGTCTCCTCATCTCGCGTGTTCTCATTGCCTGCAGCAAAGGTGGGAGAAGAGAGAGGACCAATCATGCGTCTGTTGCCCTCTATTTTATATCCTTATTCCATGTGCTTGGAGAACACAAGTCCAGGCATGTGTGGTGGGCATTGCTGAGTCACAAGACAAGGTTGAGTCAATTCCCCGGTGTGCCCTTGTGCAAGTGAGACATTGAATTGTGATTCCTTTGCTGGACAATGACTATTGATGGTTGTTCGACACCCTCCCAGGCATTGGTTACCTCCCTTGTTGTTGTTTCTGGAGATCTAATATCTGGGTGATTCCCCAACTCCCAGCATATTTTAGTGACAACCATACAACACAATCTCATAACTTCATATGTACTAATGATATACATATTTAGATAGCACAATACTGAGGTATAGGAGATCACACTCATCAAATAGAAAAAAAAATACAATTATCAGTATTCTGCTTTACATTTTAAACAACTATTTGCCTGGAGGCCTCAGTCCAGGTCCTGATAGACAAGTAACTATAGCCATTACCATTATGCAAAACTGGTAATACTTTAATAAGAGTTGATTGTCCTAACGTGCCTAAGAAACCTGAGAGCCTGATACAGCTTTATGTGGGTTGAGGAGCCTGTACTGTTCTTCTCACGTTGTTCCCCTGGCTCCTCCTTTCTGGTTGGGATCCAGCAGGAGGTGCAACAAGAGAGCAACAGAGAGGCCAGAGCAGTCCCAGGCAGCTGAAAGGTATAACTGAAGGCAAATGTCTGCTGTCTGCCCACATCTCAGCAGGTTGCTTGAGAATCCACTTAGATGCAGGTAGGTATGACAGGGCTGCTGCAAATACATTAGTATCACAATCAATGTATGGTGCTTGGTATCCTTTGTGTGGGGTATGCTTGCATTGGCAATGCTTGTGATGTACTTGTTCTATATATTAAAAAAGAGAGTACTCAGTCACCAGTGCTATAAGTAAAGTACATCGCAGGAGCACTAATTCAACAGTAAATAAATATTAATAAGCATATAAATACATAAATATAAATACTTCACATTGGAAAGTTGCAAAAGGTTCATTTAAACTTTACAAATGGAGATTTTTGTTAATCAGCTGTGAAAATGAGTAACAATCAGTACAACAGCCAATGTTTTACTTATCGTGATATTAAATTCAATTTTTATGCTGTCTGCACTTTTAAAGTTTTCTATATAGTGCAGATTTTTGAACCAGCAACTCATAGACAAGACAGTTCACACCTCTGTTAGCGATATTGAGTGAAATCCTGGTTCTGCTGAAATCAGTGGGAATTTTGCCCAAAGACTGTCAAGAGGGCTACATATAATTGCACCATTCGGTCTGTTGTAACCTTTACTTTATTTATTTTCCAAGGACCTAGTACTGACCAAAAGATCACTGTAAACTATTACAGAATTTGGGCCCACTAAGGACTTATCTACACTCCAGAGTTTTGTCCACCAAAGTTATGTTGACAATCCAAAAGTGCTATAATTACATGACTAGTGCATGTTCACACTATGCTCCCGGTGTCAGCAGAGCACATCCACACTTTGTGCACTAGCATTGACACTGAGAACAGTGCACTATGGGTAGCTATCCCACTGTGTGACTCGTCACCTTCTGCAGCTAGGACTTGTGGAAAGGTGAAGTGGATTGCCGCGCATCATTGGTGCAGTCTGAACATGCCATGATGCATTATTTTCTGTCCCAGCATTCCATGGTCTTCCAACTACTTTTCACAGCACTTTTCAACATTCCCTGTTTACTGTGTCCCTGCCATCTCCATGTGAAACGATGGATCCTGCACTGCTCTCTACTGTTGTGGTAACTGTTATTAACACATTGGGGATGGTCATATCATGAGCTCCCAGTTTGAACAGGAATCAAAGTTGCCTAACCTGCTGTGTGCCATAGAAAGAAACAACATCAGATTACTTTTGGCATTCACAAAGAAACTAAACATGATGGACTGTCGGTTTGGGACTCAGGAAACAAGCACTGAGTGGTGGGATCGCTTTGTCATGCAGGTCTGGGATGACAAGTTGTGGCTACAGAACTTTTGGATGCAGAAAGCTACCTTCCGGGCACTGTGTGCAGAGCTTGCCCCAGTCTTGTGGCACAAGGACACCAAAATGAGAGCTGCCCTCTCAGTGGAGAAGCATGTGGTGATCACAGGATGGAAGCTGGTGACTGCAGACTGCTACCGGTCAGTCGTGAATCAGTTTGGAAGCAGATAGTCGACCGTGGGGGCTTCATTAACACAAGTATGCAGGGACATTAATTGCATCCTGCTACAAAGGTCTGTGACTCTTGGCAATGTGTGTGAAATAGTGGATGGCTTTGTGGAAATGGGATTCCCTAACTGCAGAGGGGTGATAGATGGCACGCATATCCCAATTTTAACACCAGACCATCTTGTGATGGTGTACATCAATAGAAAGGGGTACTTCTATGGTATTGCAGGCGCTTGTGGATCACAGTGAACATTTGACTGATATCAACGTGGAGTGGTCTGGGAAGGTGCATGATGCACATATCTTCAGGAACACTGGCCTGTACAGAAAGCTCCAAGCTGGGACTTCCATTCCAGACCAGAGGATTCCAGTGCGGGAGGGATAGCTCAGTGGTTTGACCATTGGCCTGCTAAACCCAATCCTTGAGTGGTGGGATCCTTGAGGAGGCCATTTAGGGATCTGGGGTAAAAATTGGGGATTGGTTCTCCTTTAAGCAGGGTGTTGGACTAGATGACTTCCTGAGATCCCTTCCAACCCTGAGATTCTATAATGTTGAAATGTCCATAGTGATCCTGGGAGACCCAGAGCACACCTTATTCCCATGGCTCATTAAGCCTTACATGGGAAACTGGATAGCAGCAAGGAGAGCTTCAACAATAGGCTGAGTAGGTGCAGAATGAGCATGGAATGTGCATTTGGCAGATTAACAGTACACTGGCGCTACCATTCTGGCAGGTTAGATCCAAATGAGGAAAACATTTTCATGGTCATAGCAGCCTGCTGCACACTCCATAATCTTTCTGAGGGTAAGGGTGAAAATTTTCTCTTGGGGTGGAGTGCTGACGCAGATCACATAGCTGCTGATTTTGAGCAGTCTGATACCAGGGCTATTAAAAGGGCACAAAGGGGGGCAATTCAAATCAGGGAGGCTTTGAGGCAGCTTTTTGATAATGAGCACCAGTAATGTGTATATCTATACAGCACTCTGTCGTGCTTCATTAATTTCTCTTATCTTATTTTGCCTAAAACTTGAGATGATTCCTGAGTGGGATCTGTAGTAAGCAAATGATTAAACTGCATGTAGGTTTTACTATCAGCAGCAATCAGTATGTGTAGGACACAAAATAAAGACTGGTTATCTTTCAGATAATTTGTTTTTATTAAACACCAGTTAACACACACAAAAGGCTTGGTGGATAGGGAAGTAGCAGTGGAGGCAGTGTAGTATCTCATAGCTGTGTGTAAGTCCAGCTGTCATTTTGGAAGGTGTCCAAAGGGGTGGAGTGAATGGGATGCTGAGATGTTCTGGGATTTGCAAGGAATGTGTGGGAGGAGTTTAGGAAGGGAATGGAAAACAGATCTGTATCAGCTGCCGGTGGGGGGAGCACATTCGGACTGCAGTGTCTTCCATCACTTTTATCATCCTCTCATGCAATTTTAGAATACACTCCTCACTGTCCTTTCTGTCCCACCTCTCCATTTCTCTCCACTCCCTGTGTTCTCTTTTTTTTTTTCTCGGAACATGTCCTCCTTGTAATGCCTTGGTTGCTTCCTTATCTGGTGAAGGCGCTTCACTGGTGTGTAGGGGAATCCCCTGAAGGCCACATCCACAGAAGCACAAGAAGCAAAACACAGAGGAATGTTTGTTAGTTCATGCACAGCATTGAATCATTACAGTAAAATACATCTTTTGTAACATAACAAACACTTTTTCACTGACCCTTGGCAAGCACATAGCTCAGTGAACAACCGAAACATGGTGAGTTCAGTCCAGGTGGGCAAGGGGTGTAGGTGATGTTTTCAGGGATCAGTGAAGATGAGTAGGGACAATATTGTAAATTCTGCTACCATTTTCCACAGGCAGGATTGGGGGCAGGGGTCATTGAAGCCAATATCTCACTCCTGAAAGAAAGCAAGGATGCAAGCATGCATCTCCTGCACATGTGTGGCTTCAGACCTGGTCCCTATGCTGCTCGCCTGTATGCTTCTTAGCAATCCCTTGTGCAGGGACCAGAGTGGCTTAGGGTTTCTACAATGGGGGAAGGAATAAAGCAGCTCTGCCAAGGAACCTTCGGTAGAAGATTGATGAGTACCTCCAGGAAAGTTTCCTAGAGATCTCTCTGGAGGATTTTTGTGAAATCTCATTGTGCATTAACACATTGTTCTGCCGCACTGCCTAGCTGCACAGGGGACTGTGAAGCACATGCAAACACAGCTAGTTGTGTACATTTCTATCCCTTCACCCACTTCTAGAATATACAGAGAAAAGCACAGCCCTACCTCATATAACTGAGCAGCATCAACTCATAAAGGTCACTTACCAGAGATCTTCTCTCCAGCATCATGCATGCCAGAGACGGACTGATGTGACCGGCTAGATACTTCCAGACTGAAGTAGAGTTCCTGATTTGCTGTGCCACCTGATGGCTTTGCCATGTGCATCACATCGCCCTCCAAATTGACCTCCTCATCCACAACTTCATCCTCAGGGTTAGGTCCACTGTCTGCTGCCTCCAGATGCACTGAAGTGTCCATGGGGCTCTTGGCAGTGGAGGTGGAGTTGCCGTCAAAGATGGCTTCCATCTCCATCTTGGCTGCTGCACCGGAGCGACGGTTTGCCTCCCTTGCCTTCAGGTATGCCTGCTTCAGTTTGTTTATCTTTGCTTTGCACTGCACCATGTCCCATAATGGCCCTTTTCACACAACCCAAGAGAAATCTGTCTGTGGGTATCTAAGTTCCAATGGCTACAGCAGAGCTGGGACTAGACAGCCTCCTCTCCACATATACTCAGCAGATCCAACATCTCTACGGTGGTCCAAACAGGAGAGCATTTGCCACATCGAGCCGCCATGGTCAGCTGGGAAAATGTGATGATCTCTCTCCATGCAGAACAAACAGGAAGTGGCTTTCAAAAATTCCCCTGGCTTTTAAAGGGGGAGGGGTGGATGCTTGTTGACCTGGCTGCAGGGCAATGGAGATCCAACTGCTGATGACAGTGGTCAGTATCGGAATTATGGGACACCTCCTGGAAGCCATTTACAGTGACAAAGCCAAGCACAGTGTCTACACTGACACGTCGTCAAAAAAAGTTTGCCACAAAAAGCTCCAAGCTTCTCATTGAGGTGGTTTTATTTTGTCAGCAAAACAGAAGAGTTTTGTCACCAGAAGTTATATTGTAGTGTGTACATGTCTATTATTTTGATGACAAAAGTTGCCTTTTGTTGACAAAGCTGTGTGGTGTAGACAAGGCCTTAGAGAAGTCATTTCCAAGGGAAAAGTAAGAGAACTTAATAGGATTTTTGCCTTTTACTAAACGGTACTGTGAACACCTCTTGGTTCATGGCCTGTTTCTGTGTCCCTGCTGGTTTCATGAAAAAAGCAGTTGTGCTATTTTGTGTAACTCTTTGAGGAAGACTTTGGGGAACTAAGATGGTAAGACACAAAAATAGCTGACCATATCTGTCCCGAATGAAGGATTGGCACCATGCCATTCCCCTCCACACCCAGTGAATCTCCCAGTTCCCCATGCCACCTCAACTCCATAGAGTATCAGAAAGAAAAAGTGGGGCCGCTAAACACTGAGGATGGAGTGGAGGTTAAAGATAATCTAGGCATGGCCCAATATCTAAACAAATACTTTGCCTCAGTCTTTAATAAGGCTAAAGAGGATCTTAGGGATAATGGTAGCATAACAAATGGGAATGAGGATATGGAGGTAGATATTACCATATCTGAGGTAGAAGCGAAACTGAAACAGCTTAATGGGACTAAATCGGGGGGCCCAGATAATCTTCATCCAAGAATATTAAAGGAATTGGCACCTGAAATTGCAAGCCCATTAGCAAGAATTTTTAATGAATGAATCTGTAAACTCAGGGATTGTACCGAATGATTGGAGAATTGCTAATATAGTTCCTATTTTTAAGAAAGGGAAAAAAAGTGATCCGGGTAACTACAGGCCAGTTAGTTTGACATCTGTAGTATGCAAGGTCCTGGAAAAAAATTTGAAGGAGAAATTACTTAAGGACATTGAAGTCAATGGTAAATGGGACAAAATACAACATGGTTTTACAAAAGGTAGATCATGCCAAACCAACTTAATCTCCTTTTTTGAAAAAGTAACAGATTTTTTAGATAAAGGAAATGCAGTGGATCTAATTTACCTAGATTTCAGTAAGGCATTTGATACCGTGCCACATGGGGAATTATTAATTAAATTGGAGAAGATGGGGATCAATATGAACATCAAAAGGTGGATAAGGAATTGGTTAAAGGGGAGACTGCAACGAGTCCTACTGAAAAGAGAACTGTCAGGTTGGAGGGAGGTTACCAGTGGAGTTCCTCAGGGATCGGTTTTGGGACCAATCTTATTTAATCTTTTTATTACTGACCTTGGCACAAAAAGTGGGAGTGTGCTAATAAAGTTTGCAGATGATACAAAGCTGGGAGGTATTGCCAATTCGGAGAAGGATCAGGATATTATACAGGAGGATCTGGATGACCTTGTAAACTGGAGTAATAGTAATAGGATGAAATTTAATAGTGAGAAGTGTAAGGTTATGCATTTAGGGATTAATAACAAGAATTTTAGTTATAAGTTGGGGACGCATCAATTAGAAGTAACAGAAGAGGAGAAGGACCTTGGAGTATTGGTTGATCATAGGATGACTATGAGCTGCCAATGTAATATGGCTGTGAAAAAAGCTAATGCGGTTTTGGGATGCATCAGGAGAGGCATTTCCAGTAGGGATAAGGAGGTTTTAGTAGCATTATACAAGGTACTGGTGAGACCTCACCTAGAATACTGTGTGCAGTTCTGGTCTCGCATGTTTAAAAAGGATGAATTCAAACTGGAGCAGGTACAGAGAAGGGCTACGAGGATGATCCGAGGAATGGAAAACTTGTCTTATGAAAGGAGACTTAAGGAGCTTGGCTTGTTTAGCCTAACTAAAAGAAGGTGGAGGGGAGATATGATTGCTCTCTATAAATATATCAGAGGGATAAATGCAGGAGAAGGAGAGGAATTATTTCAGCTCAGCACCAATGTGGAAACAAGAACAAATGGGTATAAACTGGCCACCAGGAAGTTTAGACTTGAAATCAGATGAAGGTTTCTAATCATCAGAGGAGTGAAGTTTTGGAATAGCCTTCCAAGGGAAGCAGTGGGGGCAAAAGATCTATCTGGTTTTAAGATTCTGCTTGATAAGTTTATGGAGGAGATGGTATGATGGGATAATGGGATTTTGGTAAGTAATTGATCTTTAAATATTCAGGGTAAATAGGACTAATCCCCTGAGATGGGATATTAGATGGATGGGATCTGAGTTACTCAGGAAAGAATTTTCTGTAGTATCTGGCTGGTGAATCTTGCCCATATGTTCAGGGTTTAGCTGATGGCCATATTTGGGATCGGGAAGGAATTTTCCTCCAGGGCAGATTGGAGAGGCCCTGGAGGTTTTTCGCCTTCCTCTGTAGCATGGGGCATGGGTGACTTGAGGGAGGCTTCTCTGCTCCTTGAAGTCTTTAAACCATGATTTAAGGACTTCAATAGCTCAGACATAGGTGAGGTTTTTTGTAGGAGTGGGTGGGTGAGATTCTGTGGCCTGCACTGTGCAGGAGGTCGGAATAGATGGTCAGAATGGTCCCTTCTGACTTTAGTATCTATGAATCTATGAATCTAGGAAAGGAGAAAAAGGGTTGGTGTCTGCATACCACCCTAGACTGGAACTGTCCTCCTATACCTCCCAACCCCCATCCCTTTGAGAGGTGACCTGGTTTTTCACTTGAAAATGTAGTAATTCTTACTTTATCAAAGCTCCTGCCCTTCACTGCCTTACATTTCAAATGTGTCAGTTTTCTAGTCAAATGATGTTTTCCCCCCTAATTGTCAGGCCTGCAAACTCAACCTGGGATGTAAAAGTCAAGATGGGTGCTTGTGTTCTCTCATGTCGTCATTTTGCATATCACATCTACCTCTGAGCTCTATCTGTGCAACCTCATTGTGTTCAGTTCATGCTCTCAGTTACAGGTTTAGCCAGTGGCAAAAGGGAGGGGTCAAAATATTACCATGGAGTTTGACCTTGCCACCTGCAGTGACCACTGACCCACACAGAACTTAGGGAACCCAGGAATTTTGTGGAAAGATGGATTTCCCTATTCCAGCGTTTGCCTCTAAAAACATGTGTAGGACAAGGAATGCAGGTGCTCAGAGAGATGTAGTGTCTGAGAGGGCAGAGGATTTGGGGAAGCAAAAGAAATCCAAAGTGAAGGCTGGCCTGGAATTGCGCATGTTCTCCTGTCAGCATTGTAGGACTTCCAGGGTCTGTATTTCCAAATGTTTACTTTAAAAAGTAGTCTTGGGCTAAAGAGAAGATTGGTGGGAGAAGAGATTTGTGGCTTTTTCCAAGGGCAGAGAAAGACAGAGAAGAAGGCAGAAGAGCTGGAAGACTTTCGCTGAAAAACAACACATAACTCATTGTGTGCCTGATTTTGTTTCTTTTGGGATATGCATGTATATTTTATTTTATAAAAGGACTATGCAACAGACCTCTTTTAGCTGATCCAGAAGGAGAGAGGACGAAGCCCTGATGGAACTTTGTTTTGTTTTAAGGAAACTCAATGGTTGTGGTGCTTCTTGTGGCCATTTTTGTGTATTTTAAGCTGCAACAAATAAATACATCCTTTATTTAACATAAACAACTGTGTAACACATCCCTCTGAAGTGGGGATGTTAACCCCACAAGACCTGGGAAAAGTGAAACCATAGGGAGGAGATTTCATTTGTAATATCATAGACTCATAGAACCATAGATTAGAAGGGACTGCGCGGGTCATCTAGTCTAACCCCTTGCCAAGATGAAGGATTTGTTGTGTCTAAACCATTGAACACAGATGATGATCCAGCATCCTTTTGAAAACCTCTAGTGAAGGCTCTTCCACAATCTCCCTAGGCAGTCTGTAGTTTGAACCCTTGTCCTGCCACTTGTTCTGCCCTCTGTGGCAAAAGAGAACAACTTTTCTCCATCTTTTTTATGGCAGCCTTTCACGTATTTGAAGACCTCTATAATGTCCCCCCTTAATCTCCTCTTTTGCAAACTAAACATACCCAGTTCCTTCAGCCTTTGTTCACATGGCTTGTATTTCTTCCCTTGAAGTGAGCTGTAGCTCACGAAAGCTTATGCTCTAATAAATTTGTTAGTCTCTAAGGTGCCACAGGTACTCCTTTTCTTTTTGCGAATACAGACGAACACGGCTGCTACTCTGAAACCCTTGATTATCTTTGTCACTCACCTCTGGATCCTTTCCAGTTTCTCTACATCCTTTCTATACACTTGTGACCAATACTGGATTCAGTAATGCAGCTGAGGCCTAACCAGCACAAAATAGAGCAATACTATCACTCCCCCTGCCCCCGACCCTTTACTTGCATGCTCTGCCTCTTTTAATGCAACCTAAAATTGAATTTGCTTTTTTTGTAACAGCACCACATTGCTGACTCATGTTGAGGCTGTGAGCCACCACAACTCCCAGATCCTTTGCAGCAGTGCTGCTGCCAAACCAGTTTTTCCCATTCTGTATTTGTGTTTTTGGTTTTCCTTCCCTAAGTGTAGCACCTTACATTTGTCTTTGCTGAATTTCATTTTGTTGTCTATAACGCAGTTCTCCAATTTATCAAGATCCCTCTGAATTTTAGCTCTATCCCCACTAGCCTTGTGTCACCTGCAAATTTGATTATTATGCTCCGTATTCCTACATCCAGGTCATTAATAAAGATGTTAAACTACACCTGACCCAGAACAGATCCCTGTGGAACCCCATTTGAAACCTCTCTCCATAGAAAAGAAATTGTAAAGAATCTATGGACATGATTCTTTGTTTGGCTTGTTGCACTGTCTATAGCTTAGGGAATTTTCATGTTAAAAATATTTTAGGGCATGACTCTTTGTGTTTCCATCAGCCTGCTGTGCATGAGGATCCTCACAGGGTTTTCCATCTTAGTCCTCTCAAATGTTTTTGCTGCATTTTGAGGTGCTCTGTCATTTACTAATTACTATTGCTTATGTTGTCCTGACTGATATATATCTACGTGAAAAACAATTAACATCATCCCATATGATGAAAAAACTTTAAAATGAAACAATTGCTTGGGAGACTGTTATACCAAACTTATTATGCTATACTTTACATATGATAATATTCATTAGGATGTGTCTAGTTTTGCTCAGGTCTCAGCAATGTCTCTTGCTGGGGAAAAAAAACCTGTTTAATGTTCTGTCAGTCTTCCAGACTAAAGAAATGAATGGTTCAGACCAGACTCTTTTCGTGTTCCACATTGTATAAAACACAATATTCTCATCCAAAACATTTGTTTGTTCAACATGTTACAGGACAAAGGAGGAGTCAGTTTATCTTCATTTAAGAAGTATTTCATTTGAATTTCATGGTGGGTGCATTACAAATTGTTTTAACACATTTTAAAATGGCCTGAACTCTGTTTTCTGCACATTTTTTCCATGAAGTCAGCAGTCATGCACCAACATTTCACATTTTCATTCTTTCATTTTAATAACCTTTTAACAAATCAGCAGATTGAGAGGTAAAATACTAATATATACCCAATACTGTGGTCCTTATGCAGTTGAGATGAGCCACAAAATTTGGAACATATTTTTGAACACAAACAAATGTTCAAGTGTTTGGGTGTTGGGTTTGTTAAAGGCATATTTTTTTAAAAAATATGAAGTGTGTGAGGAGTGCAGATGTGCGGATGATAGAGTAGTTGAACATTAAGACTTGGGCTAAATGTTTTTCACAATTTTTTTAAACTCAGTTTCATTGATTTTCTCTTTGTGACATTGCATCATGTTGATTAAGTTTTTGGCATTTTGCAAAATCTGTTGCTGAATTTGTTCATGCTGTATGTGTAAACCACATACTTATACCATATCATTCGGGAAGGAGCTAGTGGGTTAAGTCCCATGAAAGGGAGAGAACCAGTGGGGAGGACACATAGATTTTCTTTTACTCTTCTCTTTCTCTGCGCTTATACAGAGACAACTTAGTAAAAAGAACCCAATAAACTAGAAGTAGGGTGTGGCAATTTTCTAGACTTGATTATTGGCTGTTTTAGAAACTGTACAAAGGACAAGTAGTCTGCAGGTTTTGCTAGTGAGGACAAGCAGTTTTGCAGGCTCCACTCATCCGCCAGCTGAGAATAATCAGAGTTTGGGGGGAGTGAGAGGAATGTTATAAATAAGGGAGTGGGAGAGAGTTCTATGGACTCAACATCTGGAGGACCAAGGGACTACTGTGTCCAATTCAGGTGTTCACAATTCAAGAAAAATATTGATAAATTGGAGAGGATTCAGATAAGAGCCACAAGATTAAATTATTAGAAAACATGCCTTATAGTGATAAACTCAAGGAGATCAATCTCTTTACCTTAACAAAGAGAAGGATAAGAGTGACTTGACTACAGTCTATAAGGCTTTGTCTACATTGGAACTTCGTTGGCAAAACTTTTGTCATTCAGTCTTGTTAAAAGACCCCCCCAAACAACAAAACATTTACCGATGAAAAGTGCTGGTGTGAAAAAGCCACTGGTGCTCATTGGAGATGGAATTTTTTTGTTGGCGGGAGAGCTCTCTCATGCCAACCAACAGCAGCTACACTGTGCGACTTTAGCGGCGCACATATAGTGGCACAGCTGTGTCTTTAAAAGGTGGGTAGTGTAGACAAAGCTTTAGTGCCTACATGGGGAATAAATATTTGTTAATGGGCTCTTCAGTTTAGTAGGAAAAAGGTATATCACCATCCAATGGCTGGAATTTGAAGTTAAACAACATATATTTTTTAACAGTGAGGGTAATGAACCATTGAAAAAATTTACCAAGGGTTGTGGTGGATTCTCCATCACCGGCAATTTTTAAATCAAGATTGGATATTTTTCTAAAAGCTGTGCTCTAGGAATTATTTTGGGGAAATTCTATGGCCTGTGTTATACAGAAGGTCAGACTAGATGGTTCACAGTGGTCCCTTCTGGCCTCAGAATCTATGAATCTATGAATACCTGTACCATTTTGGATACAAGCTGCAGATTCTCAATCTTGCTGAAAAATGAGAAGTTGGCTGTTGGCTTGGGGACAGTATTTGCTGCTGACTGTAAGATTCTTTATACTTTTATTTTCTGAGCAGATTCTAAAGTGTTGGGGAGGGGAGGCTGGGAGGCTGCTATTCTCCTCAGACTCTGCAGACTCCAGGTGATGCATACATACATGCATTTTGAGAGTCTGAGAGTCTCTGTAGAGCCTGAGAATACTTCTATGAGATCAGAGGGACATGTGTGGGTATGTGTATGCCAAAGTATAAAGGTGTCATTGTTTTGTCAAAGACTCACAATGAAATATTTTAGTGGCAGCAAAATGGTGGAGTCATTATAAACAGCATGGAGAGCAGAGGAGAGACAGCCTCCTTGTCTTCAGTGCCGCTCCTCTGAGACATAGCTGCCCCTGGCAGACTAGAGGAGTAATTGAATTAACCCTCCTGCTTATCCCTTACAAACTTGCTGGATGCAATAAATTCCATCATGGTTGCAGGACTGCATAACAAAGCTGCCAAATACGTGACACTGGTATGCCTATATATGCTGTGCAAGCAATTTACTAGTTTTGAGAAATGAGTTTGTTTGTTTTTACAATATTCATAGGTCTCGTTGAAAAATCAGAAGCAAATAAACAATGTCCACAGTTAAGAGGCTAGACAAAACAATTCACTTCCTCTTCATACATTGATTAATTCTGCAACATTAACAACCTCCCTCAGAACACCATCCTCGCCTCCATCAATGTCAGCTCCCTATGCACCAACATTCCTCACAATGACAGCATTGATGCATGTCTCAAATATTTACAAAACAATGGACAACCCTCAGATATCCACCCCAAACACATTGCCAAACTCATCCATTTCATCCTCACCAATAACAATTTTACATTCAATAACAAACACTTTGTCCAAACCATGGTCATGGCCATGGGTACTAGGCTGGCTCCCCAGTATCCAACCTCTTCATGGGACACTTTAAAGAAGAATTTCTGGACATATATGCCATGAGATAAATCAATGATATTTTCATCCTCTGAACAGATAACTTAAACTCCCTCATAGATTTCCACCACAACTTCAGCAACCACCACACATCCATTATGCTCTCTCTGAAACTTCTCTCTCACTTCCACACTAGCATCAACTTCTTAGAGCCTTGATCTTCTTCAAAAATGGAACCCTACTGACAACTATATACAAGAAACCCAGGGATCGTCACACCTAGCATCATAGATCCAGCAATAATCACCCACTGTTGAAACGGATCTTTAATGGCCCATAGCTGGGTGGATAATTACTGGTACCAGTGAAAATTCAGAAAACGATATGCTTAATGCATAATAATTTATTTGAGAAAGAATCACACAAGCAGTAAAGGTTACATAGCACACATTCCTTAGTAAACCTCAATTCTCCTAGCATATACACTCAGTATCTGTGTTGGCCTTACACAGTATCTTGATTGGCAAACAAAGCAGGTATATTTACCAATTCTAGATGGAGACTTCTCTTCTCTTCTTTCCCCTCTAAGGGATTTGGTTTGTCAAATGTCCTCTGGAGCAGGGTCTAGGTTATCCAGAACCCTTCTGGTTCTAGAATCCCACAAAGGTCCTTCAAAGCAGGACTCCAAGGACTTTTGTCTCATAGTCTCAAACCTCTTCAAATGTTAATTGGGGAACTAACTTAACTAATTTACGTTGCTGAGCATTTATATCTTTTGTTCTCAAAGGAGTCACATGTCTCAGGAATATGCCCTGTGGGTATCTTATTACTGGTTTTCTCTAATTAATATTTTGGAATTGGGGGGCTGCAGAACAGATACAGACAAAAGCTCAATCAGCGTTTACCCTCTCATCAATCATTCACTTCAGCTCTTAGCGTAATGCCATCCAGAGTGGTCATTTTGACTCAGGTCAAGCCCACTGATTGCATGTTTTTATGTTTTCTTTACTTTGTGACCCGGTCCCCCAGTTGATATATTCCAGAGTTCGATGTTGAAACATACATACAGATTGAGCCTTTATTAACCATTCAAATGCAGTTTCAGCACTTCCAGTAATTTTCCACATCATTTATCTAATGCTAAGAGAATTCTGCTCCCAGAATCCTCTAGCAAATTCAGACATACCAAGCCATACCAAACTCATGCTTGCCAGGCAATCAGATACCATAAAATATGCTCCAAGGAGAAAATCTGGGATATACACACTCAGAACCACCTTAATCAAACAAGAACACTTCACCAGAGAAGTAGATGGCATCATGGAACATGCCACACAAATACCCCAAGAGAACCTGCTTCAATACAGAAAAAAAATGCCCCGTGACCGCACACTCCTAGATGTCACCAACTACCCCACACTGGAACCCATACAGGGTATTATCAAACAACTACAACCTATACTTGATGGGGACACCATCCTGAAAGAAATCTTTCCTGAATCCCCACTTCTGGCCTTCAAACAACCATCCAACCTTTCCAATCTCATCATCAGAAGTAAGCTCCCCACAGACTAGGACACACCAACTCAAAGTAGCACCAGACCCTGCCAGAACAACAGATGCAAAACCTGCAGACATATCTCCACTGCTACAATGATCAATACCTACACAACACACCTTTCAAGATCCATGGTTCTACAGATGTCTATCACAACATGCGGTGTGCACTAAATGCCCCAATATCAACTATGTGGGTAAAAACAGACAACCACTACACTCTCGAATGAACTCACACACTCTATAACCCACTTACAACCATACCCCAGCTACTTCTCCCAGAACTTCTTTTCCTCCCTATGACTGGAGGGATGTTAAGAGGCCACTTTACCTTGAATGGTCCCTTGAAATATGTGTCACATACTTATGCTAAACAATCTGTTCCACCTTGTATTTAGCAGTAACATTCTGAATTAGTTTCCCAGATCTGAAGAAGAGTTCTGTGTAAGCTCAAAAGCTTCTCTCTCTCACCAACAGAAGTTAGTCCAATAAAAGATATTACCTCACCCACCTTGTCTCTTGGAAATATATTGTAATATTAGAAATTATATCTCATGCAAACTTTTCAGTTGAACTGCTAGTTACCTGATAGTTCTTAACATTTTAGCTAAATATTATGGCAAATGTAAATGTTTACTGTAAAAAAATTTTTTTTGCACTTTTTTCACAATAGTTTTATCACAACATTTTTAAAAAGGTCTATGCAGTGAGATTTTTTCATTCCTAAATTGCTGATTCAATTACAACTAATTGTTGATGAAAATGAATTAAAGTGGCTACCATCTAATTGCTGTTCACAGTTCTATGTCAAATGGAACTGCTGTTTTCAGTACCGCTCTCAGGTGTCAAACATTTAATAATCACTGCAAGGATGGCAGTTATGGCTGTTTAGCCTCTTAGAAAATCTGGCCATTTATGTTTCTAAATATGGTTGTAGATTCTTAACTTTAGGAACCCACATTTGAAAATGTTGGCCTAAGTTAACGTAAGACATAGCTTTGAAAAATGTGCAGTATTATGATAGTTTCTATAGTGTCCAAGACATCTGCATCTCCTGACATTTTGTTACGAAAGAAGAAATATTTTAATTTTTTTTAGAAAGCATTAGGAGTATTTTTAATTAGAATGGGAAGCAGTTCTGAAAACTGGTGTCAGATATAATTTAAAAAATCAATCAGGAAGAGCCCTGACTGTGAATAAGGCTCCATGATCCTAGTGGATGCAGATGCAGCTCTCATCATATCATAGTTTGAGCTAGACTGACTGTGACAGATGAGATGTTATGTAATAATATAACAATACCTGGTCAATGAGGTGAAGTTATTCTACAGTGGGTTCTAAAATCTTTTGGTATGAATACACTGATCTAGCTTAGTATGGGGATGTGGGAAGAACAAATAGAATGGCAACACAGTGACACCCCAGATAAGAGTGCCTCAGCTTACACTTGAAGACAAGGGGGGGGGGAAGATATTAGCTTTAAGGATCCTGTTTCCTGCCTCCAACAAGTTGCAAGCCTTTTTTCCCAAAACATGGGAGCCTGGAGATTGAAAGAACACTAAAAAGTTAAAACATAATTCTCAGGGGAAGGGATGTGGGGGTATCAATTGTCAGAAGCTGTCAAGGAAGAGGGGGTGACACAGATAGACTCTGCAAGTTGTGGCTGACGTTATTGGCCTTCCCAGATCCAGGGATTGGTAAGCCTTAAGGAAAAGCAGGTATGCATATATAAATGTTTATTTTTAAGTCAGACCTGCTCAATAGGGTTCCCATCCTCGTAATATTTAAAAACCAGACTCTCCAGCAAGAGTGCTGGAACCTCCCAAGCCCCATCTCTTCCCCCTGAGGCTCCACCCGCCTCACCTCTTCCCCCAAATCCCCATCCACTCCTCTTCCTCCCCCTCCCCTGTCACTTGCTGCTTTTCCCCTCCTACCATTGTGCCCAGTCAGGAGGGACTCGCCTACAGAGTCAGGGCTGGGAGTTGCTGCAGCTTAACACAGGTAGGAGGCGGCCCCAGCTGAGTAGGGGCTGGTGTGGGTCATAACCCAGAACCTCCCCACTTCCCCTGCCCGCAGTAACCAGACATTGGGTTGTGACATTATCTAATTAAAATATGACCAGATAGATCATTGTTGCAATCATTGATATATATTTGCAACAAATCTTGTGCAAAATGTGGCATGTAAGATATCTATGAAAAGGTTATGATTTGCTGGTTATGATTATGCTATTTGTATGCATGTATCATTTTTGTAGTTGAAGTTATAAGTATTGGCTTATTACCTGGATTTTAAATGTTTGCTCCTAGGGTAATGCCCACAAGGTAGTTTGCCAGCACATCTTGGAGAGACTATTCAAATTGAGTGGCCCATCAAAAGAACATGTAGCTGATAATGAACCATGGGAGATGCCTATCTACACTTAATGGAATTTTCTGCTGTGACTAGGCAAAATGTATGGGCATGTGGCTTGTCCATGTGACTCCAACCACCATCTTGTTACTGTACTTTTCCACAGTAAGAACAATGGGATTCTTTCCACATGGCAGAAGATATAAAAGGCTCTGGAAACTTCTCCATTTTGCCTCTTTTCTGCTCCAGCCTCTGGACTATGAACTAATGGAAGCATTCTAACCAAGGAATTGAGGACCTTGTAATGATTTGGAAGCAGCCAGAGACTTCACTTAAGCCAGCAGTTTATTCCATCACTGCTACAAGCCTGAATCAAGAACTTCACAATTATTGTATGTATTTGATTCCTTCAACCAATTTTAACTCTCACCATTCTTTCTTTCTTTCTTTCTTTCTTTCTTTCTTTCTTTCTTTCTTTCTTTCTTTCTTTCTTTCTTTCTTTCTTTCTTTCTTTCTTTCTTTCTTTCTTTCTTTCTTTCTTTCAATAAACTTTTAGATTTTAGATACTAAAGGATTCGCATCAGTGTGATTTTTGGGTAAGATCTGAGTTATATATTGACCTGGGTGTGTGGCTGGTCCTTTGGGATCAGGAGAACCTTTTACGTGATGAGACTGGTTGTAAAGAACCACTCACCTTTAAATCCAGTGTTTTTGGTGGTAATACAAGGACTGGAATGCCTAAGGAAACTGCTTTTATGACTTCTTGTTAGCCAGTGTGTGAAACAGAAGTTTACTTTTGTTGCTGGTTTGGTATATCCTATGGGGGATTAGCCACCAATATTGGGGTGTACCTGCCCTATTTCTCAGCAGTTTTTCCTGAATTTGGCATCCTCAGTTGTGGTTCACAAAGGCACAGTTACATGCGTGACCAGTCAGTAGATCTGACCAAATACTGTTACGTCCCCGTTTTTGACTGGACTTTCCAGTCAAAAACCAAGTACCTGGCCACCCTACTGCTGAGATAAACATGGTTAATACACTGTAGGGTGACACCTAGGGCCTTGCCTGAGAGTGAGACAATCATATGATTCCATACCAAGAGACAGGTGATGTCTAGAGGCCTAAGACTTAAGAGGTAGTGCACTCAAAGACACCAGGAAGGCTCGTAGATGCAGTTAGACAGTAACTGACAGTGACCCCATGCAAGTAATTCCTGCACCAGTGAAAACATCCATAACCAACACAGTGAAGGGCAGTTGGAGTGGTTGCAGATGAAGGTGAAAATATAATTATGTGGGACAATATACCACATAAAGTGGCATGTTCACTTAATCCTTCCTCATGTCTTCCAGAAGGGAATATAGTGCCCATTTATAAAAAGAGAAATAAGGACAACCTAGGGAATTACAGATCAGTCAGCTTAACTTCTGTACCCGGAAAGATAATGGAGCAAATAATTAAGCAATCAATTTGCAAACACCTTGAAGAGAATAAGGTGATAAATAAGAGACATCATGGATTTGTCAAGAACAAATCGTATCGAACCAACCTGATAGCTTTCTTTGGCAGGGTAACAAGCCTTGTGGATTGGAGGGAAGTGGTAGATGTGGTATATCTTGACTTTAGTAAGGCTTTTGATACTATCCACATGATCTCATAAACAAACTAGGGAAATACAACCTAGATGGAGCTACTATAAGTAGCATAACTGGTTGGAAAATCGTTCCCAGAGAGTAGTTACTAGTGGTTCACAGTCATGCTTAAGGTCATAACAAGTGGAGTCACTCAGGGATCAGTTCTGGATCAGATTCTCTTCAATATCTTCATCAATGATTTAGATAATGGCATAAAGAGTACCCTTATAAAGCTTATGGACGATACCAAGCTGGGAGAGGTTGCAAGTATTTTGGAAGATAAGATTAAAATTCAAAATGATCTGGACAAACTGGAGAAATGGTCTGAAGTAAATAGGATGAAAGTCAATAAGGACAAATGCAAAGTACTCCACTTAAGAAGGAACAATCAGTTGTACACATACAAAATGGGAAATGACTGCCTAGGAAGGAGTACTGAGGAAAGGGATCTGGGGATCATAGTGGATCACAAGCTAAATATGAGTCAACATTGTAATGCTGTTGTAAAAAAAGCAAACATCATTCTGGAATGTATTAGCAGGAGTATTGTAAGCAAGACACAAGAAGTAATTCTTCCGCTCTACTCCGTGCTGATTAGGCCTCAGTTGGAGTATTGTGTTCAGTTCTGGGTGCCACATTTCAGGAAAGATGTGGACAAATTAGAGAAAGTCCAGAGAAGAGAAACAAAAATGATTTCAGGTCTAGAAAACAAGACCTATGAGGGAAGATTGAAAAAAAAGTGGGTCTGTTTAGTCTGGAGAAGAGAAGACTGAGAGGGGACATGATAACTGTTTTCAAGTTTGTCTGTCTGTTTTCAGACAGCTGCAGTGGCACAGGAGCTAGCAAACAGAGCTCTAAACAGGGGAGTTTGAGTGGGAGTTTGCAAGGGGAGTTTGGATTGTGGTGCTTGTTTGGGGTTTGCTTTTGCTGGGGAGTGGGGTGGTCTTTTTGGTGTGGCTTGTGTTTCCCAGATTAACAGGATTTAGGTGGGAAGGTGATGACAGATATGGAGGCAGCTGTGGGAGTGACTCCTGTAGTGGAAGACACATTGAGGATGACTGGATGTGGAGGCTGTGGTATGTACATGATCCTGGAGGGGGGAACCGGTAAGAGTTTTGTCTGCATGAAATGCCGCCTGATAGAGCTGATGGAGGAAAAGATCCGAGGTTTGGAGATGCAGGTGTAAAGTCTGGTTGAGTTTAGGAAGGGGTTTGAGCAGATGATGGAGCAAAGATATGAGGTATCTGAAGGGAAAAGCTCAGACTCACAGATGGAAGCAGGGCTGGGGAATTTTGAGGAGAGACTGGATGAGGAAAGTGGTCAGTGGAAACATGTGACTCAAAGAACCAGGCAGAGAAAAAGACGGGCTAGTTAAGGAGAAATAGAGATTAGGAACAGGTTTTCAGAGTTGGAAAACGAAGAAGGGGCTCAGCAGGTACTTGTTGAAGGTGGAAGGGTAAGGAAGAAGAGAAGAGAGGCTAGTCCTATAGAAAAAGGGGAAGAGTCAAGGGAGACTACACCAAATATGAGCCCCAGGAGGATACCGGATGGGTTGAAGAAGATTGTAAGGGAAAATAGGAATGGAAAGAACTTGCAGCCAGAGGGAACAGGGGAGAGACTGGAGAATAGCACTGTCACCAGGAAAAGGCAGGTCTATGTGATCGGGGACTCTTTATTGAGAAGAATAGACAGGCCTGTAACTAGAGCTGATCCTGAGAATAGAAGGGTGTGCTGTCTTCCAGGTGCTAAGATATGGGATGTAGACCTGAGGTTGAAAAGGATCCTAAAGGGAGCGGGAAAGAATCCCCTAATTATCCTTCATGTGGGAACAAATGATACGGCTAGATTCTCGCTGGAAAGTATTAAGGGAGACTATGCTAGGCTGGGGAAGACGCTTAAGGAAATTGAGGCTCAGGTGATCTTTAGCGGGATCCTTCCTGTTCCTAGAGAAGGGCAACAAAGGTCTGACAAGATTATGACTGTCAACAGATGGCTTAGGCAGTGGTGCTATAAGGAGGGCTTTGGGATGTATGGCCACTAAGAGGCATTCATGGACAGAGGTCAGTTCTCTCGGGATGGACTTCATCTGAGTAGGGAAGGAAATAGACTTCTAGGATCGAGGCTGGCACAACTGATAAAGAGAGCTTTAAACTAGGAATTGGGGGGAGATGGATGGGAGATGTCCAGAAAATCTCCACACCAGATTTTAGCATTGAGAGGGAAAAAGATGAAGTAAGAAAGGATACAGCTGTGGGTAGGAGAATGTATACAAGGAGCGAGGGCAGTGTGGATACTAGTCTAATAGGTTATACTGGCTGTAGAATGACTGTGCCTAATAGGTACAAAATGTGAGTGAGTCCAAACAGCAAAAATTAAGATGTTTGTACACCAATGCGAGGAGTCTAGGTAACAAAATGGAGGAACTAGAGCTATTGGGGCAGGAAGTGAAACCAGATATTATATGGATAACAGAAACATGGTGGAATAGTAGTCATGACTGGACTACAGGTATTGAAGGGTATGTGCTCTTTAGGAAAGACAGAAACAAAGGTAAAGGGGGTGGAGTAGCATTGTATATCAATGATGAGGTAGAATGTAAAGAAATAAGAAGCGATGCAATGCATAAGACAGAGTCCGTCTGGGCAAAAATTACATTGGGGAAGAAAACTAGTAAAGCCTCTCCTACGATAGTGCTTGGGGTGTGCTATAGACCTCCGGGATCTAATTTGGATATGGATAGAGCCCTTTTTAATGTCTTTAATAAAGTAAATACTAATGGAAACTGCATGATCATGGGAGATTTTAACTTCCCAGATATAGACTGGAGGACCAGTGCTAGTAATAATAATAGGGCTCAGATTTTCCTAGATGCGATAGCTGATGGATTCCTTCCTCAAGTAGTTGCTGAACCGACTAGAGGGGATGCCATTTTAGATTTAATTATGGTGAGTAGCGAGGACCTCATAGAAGAAATGGTTGTAGGGACAATCTTGGCTCAAGTGATCATGAGCTAATTCAGTTCAAACTAAATGGAAGGATTAACAAAAATAAATCTGCAACTAGGGTTTTTGATTTCAAAAGGGCTGACTTTCAAAAATTAAGGAAATTAGTTAGGGAAGTGGATTGGACTGAAGAACTTATGGATCTAAAGGTAGAGGACGCCTGGGATTACTTTAAATCAAAACTGCAGAAGGTATCGGAAGCCTGTATCCCAAGAAAGGGGAAAAAATTCATAGGAAGGAATTGTAGACCAAGCTGGATGAGCAAGCATCTTAGAGAGGTGATTAAGAAAAAGCAGAAAGCATACAGGGAGTGGAAGATGGGAGGGATCAGCAAGGAAAGCTACCTAATTGAGGTCAGAACATGTAGGGATCAAGTGAGACAGGCTAAAAGTCAAGTAGAGTTGGACCTTGCAAAGGGAATTAAAACGAATAGTAAAAGGTTCTATAGCCATATAAATAAGAAGAAAACTAAGAAGGAAGAAGTGGGGCCGCTTAACACTGAGGATGGAGTGGAGGTTAAAGATAATCTAGGCATGTCCCAATATCTAAACAAATACTTTGCCTCAGTCTTTAATAAGGCTAAAGAGGATCTTGGGGATAATGGTAGCATGACAAATGGGAAGGAGGATATAGAGGTAGATATTACCATATCAGAGGTAGAAGCGAAACTGAAACAGCTTAATGGGACTAAATCGGGGGGCCGAGATGATCTTCATCCAAGAATATTAAAGGAATTGGCACCTGAAACTGCAAGCCCATTAGCAAGAATTTTTAATGAATCTGTAAACTCAGGAATAGTACCGAATGATTGGAGAATTGCTAATTTAGTTCCTATTTTTAAGAAAGGAAAAAAAAGTGATCCGGGTAACTACAGGCCAATTAGTTTGACATCTGTAGTATGCAAGGTCCTGGAAAAAATTTTGAAGGAGAAATTAGTTAAGGACATTGAACTCAATGGTAAATGGGACAAAATACAACATGGTTTTACAAAAGGTAGATCGTGCCAAACCAACCTAAACTCCTTTTTTGAAAAGGTAACAGATTTTTTAGATAAAGGAAATGCAGTGGATCTAATTTACCTAGATTTCAGTAAGGCATTTGATACAGTGCCACATGGGGAATTATTAGTTAAATTGGAGAAGATGGGGATCAATATGAACATCAAAAGGTGGATAAGGAATTGGTTAAAGGGGAGACTGCAACGGGTCCTACTGAAAGGCGAACTGTCAGGTTGGAGGGAGGTTACCAGTGGAGTTCCTCAGGGATCGGTTTTGGGACCAATCTTATTTAATCTTTTTATTACTGACCTTGGCATAAAAAGTGGGAGTGTGCTAATAAAGTTTGCAGATGATACAAAGCTGGGAGGTATTGCCAATTCAGAGAAGGATCGGGATATTATACAGGAGGATCTGGATGACCTTGTAAACTGGAGTAATAGTAATAGGATGAAATTTAATAGTGAGAAGTGTAAGGTTATGCATTTAGGGATTAATAACAAGAATTTTAGCTATAAGTTGGGGACGCATCAATTAGAAGTAACGGAAGAGGAGAAGGACCTTGGAGTATTGGATGATCATAGGATGACTATGAGCTGCCAATGTGATACGGCTGTGAAAAAAGCTAATGCGGTTTTGGGATGCATCAGGAGAGGCATTTCCAGTAGGGATAAGGAGGTTTTAGTACCATTATACAAGGCACTGGTGAGACCCCACCTAGAATACTGTGTGCAGTTCTGGTCTCCCATGTTTAAAAAGGATGAATTCAAACTGGAGCAGGTACAGAGAAGGGCTACTAGGATGATCTGAGGAATGGAAAACTTGTCTTATGAAAGGAGACTTAAGGAGCTTGGCTTGTTTAGCCTAACTAAAAGAAGGTTGAGGGGAGATATGATTGCTCTCTATAAATATATCAGAGGGATAAATATAGGAGAGGGAGAGGAATTATTTAAGCTCAGCACCAATGTGGACACAAGAACAAATGGGTATAAACTGGCCACCAGGAAGTTTAGACTTGAAATCAGACGAAGGTTTTTAACCATCAGAGGAGTGAAGTTTTGGAATAGCCTTCCAAGGGAAGCAGTGGGGGCAAAAGATCTATCTGGTTTTAAGATTCTACTCGATAAATTTATGGAGGAGATGGTATGATGGGATAATGGGATTTTGGTAAGTAATTGATCTTTAAATATTCAGGGTAAATAGGCCAAATCCCCTGAGATGGGATATTAGATGGATGGGATCTGAGTTACTATAGAAAATTCTTTCCTGGGTATCTGGCTGGTGAATCTTGCCCATATGCTCAGGGTTTAGCTGATTGCCATATTTGGGGTTGGGAAGGAATTTTCCTCCAGGGCAGATTGGAGAGACCCTGGAGGTTTTTCGCCTTCCTCTGTAGCATGGGTCATGGTTGACTTGAGGGAGGGTTCTCTGCTCCTTGAAGTCTTTGAACCATGATTTAAGGACTTCAATAGCTCAGACATGGGTGAGGTTTTTCATAGGAGTGGGTGGGTGAGATTCTGTGGCCTGCGCTGTGCAGGAGGTCGGACTAGATGATCAGAATGGTCCCTTCTGACCTTAGTATCTATGAATCTATGAATCTAAGTACATAAAAGGTTGTTACAAGGAGAAGGGAGAAAAATTGTTCCTCTTAACCTCTGAGGATAGGACAAGAAGCAATGGGCTTAAATTGCAGCAAGGGTGGTTTAGGTTGGACATTAGGAAAATCTTCCTAACTGTCAGAGTGGTTAATCACTGGAATAAATTGTCTAGGGAGGTTGTGGAATCTCCATCATTGGGGATTTTTAAGAGCAGGTTGGACAAACACTTATCAGGGATGGTCTAGATAATACTTAGTCCTGCCTTGAGTGTAGGGGACTAGAGTAGATGACCTCTTGAGGTCCCTTCCAGTTCTATGATTCTATGATTTTATGTCTGCTTATTATAGGGCAATGCTGGGTGAATAGTATATCCCCAGTGGCTCTTGTCAGTTCCAGGGGCAAAGCTAAAGTTGTGGGACAGGCCTGCTGTGTACTGTAGTGCTGTATTTCCTGGTTTTCAGAGGTCTAAGTATAGGGATATTTGATATTCTGGAAGGATATGAGGCATGTTGGTAAACTAACTGTGTTAACAAAGTTTTTGGGCCGTGAATTTTCAAGGAAGTGGAGGTAGTGATAGGGGGATAACTGGAGGGTACCATGAGTAGTGGGCACAAGGACCCTTCTTGGGAACATCTCACTGTGACTCAGATACCAGCTATGGCCTCCTACTGGCTCCTTCCTGCCCCCACTCAGGCTGGAGAGGCTGTGGGAAGAAAGAAGGATTGTAACTAATGGCTGTGAGGAGCACATTTACCATCTGAAGGCAAAAAGGGGGAGTAGAGAGGCACTTTAGAATCTATACTCCACTTCAGGGACTAGTGTATGGAATAGGGGCTCTGCAACTCTCTCTTCAGCACAAAAGGATTGCAGAGGTATGAAGAGACACACTCATCACAGTGATATCATTTCAGATGAATGAGAACACCTCATGAAGATTAATACACCCTGACACAATAGTTGTCTCATTCATCTCAATAGGAGTTTGTCTTCCACCTTTCCCAAAGTCTACCCCTGCCTCTGTGGTAGCATGTCCATATTCAAGATAAGCTTACTATGCACATTGAATGTAGAGTATGCTGAAAATTAAGAGAGACATTTTGTATGGGGATGTATATTGGGAATCTCTTGATCAAATTACTCTAAATTTGCACCACAAACTCTAATCCAGATTCTATTTTGGCATACAAGTTTTCAAGACACTCTCCCGGGGCATGTCTATATTAGAGCACTTTGAATGTTAAAATCAGCTCCTTACTCAGGGGGATGGTATCTGAGGAGCTCCTTGACCAAATGCCCCAAATTGTACCACCAACTCTACCCCTGTCTCTAATGTGACCCAGGAATATTATGGAGAGCAGGTAGCACCAGAATTTCCATTTTAACAGCAGTGGAAAAAAAACTCTGCCAAAATTCTGTTTTTCGGGCTTAGGATATCATTTTAACATGTTTATTGTACTTTGTGCTTCACTTGATTTTTCTATAGCAGTTTGTGGGAGAAAAATATCATTTGAGATTTGTTATGACTGTTTCATTAAAAAAAGGACAATATGACTAAAACTTCTCTAGTGCCTAACATTTCCTTTGGACTTCTTTCCCCAAGGTACCATAGTGCTTTGAGAGATTAAATTAGTAGGCATGCACCCAGGTTTTTTTATAAATTGCATGATTTATTATATAAAGTTGAAATTTGTTTTCTCTGATCATTTTTCATGATAAATGTAAGTTACTGATTTCCAATAGACTAAATTTCTTACCCAATGCAGTGGTAGTGGTGCTCATATGGCAGTCCTGAATTTGGTCTGTCGTGCTTCTTTTACATTCAGTAGCATAAACATCAGAGATGTTCATGTAGTTGGTACAAGCAGAGGAAGTTGAACACAGATCTCTTTATCTAAGTCCTGCTGCAGATTCCTTGTGTCACAAAGAAGATCTCACTGAATAGCAAAAGAATGCTACTTTTATGGAGGGTGGATGCGGGGAAGTATTATAGATGGAGCCTCTTACATGAAATCCACCAACTCATCTGATACCAGCCCTGGAAGCTGTAAAGTGTTAACTATTAACTTCCTCCTTTTCCAAGATGATTTTAAATGGGTAAAAGGATGTGTATCTATATGGATGGGGTGGATATATATTTTTTAAAAATAAATAATGGTGAGATAGGGATAAGGCAGTGGGGAGGGGAGCAATAAACCTCGATGGGCCTTGGAATCAAGCCTGTTTCAGTCAGATTGTGGCCTGCTAACAAATCCAATAGCAGTTAATCTGATCATCTGCTCTCTAGTTTTCATGCTGTGTTTTCTTTAGAGTTCCTTCTCCTAGTTCCAGTCTGTGACAGTGTGATAAGACACAAGAAATTTAGTCATCATTGCTGCTGTAAAGGAGCTCAGAGAAGGGATTATGATATTCCATAACCCTTACATTAGACACGGACAGGGGCAGCCACTGCTGTGATTACAGGCCTGAAAACTGCTCTTATTTTTTCCTCTCTCTTTGCTACTTATTTATTTATATTATTTATTTTATTTTTTTTTTCAATGAAAGCTTTACAAGATTGGCTGAGAAATAGTCATCATTGCAATCATCATCATAAATCTCATTGTGCGGAACTCAGAAGTTGTGCAGCTCAGAAGGTTGTTACACTTCTATCCAACACTGGCAAGATAACTCTCAAGTAAGTTATCAAAAACACTCATCCTCTATTCAGTCATTATTAGGAAATGCAAACAGTGTAAGCTGAACAAATCAACATGGAATATAGAGAGGATGCCAGAGGGACCCCTGTATTAGGGAAAATATAGCTTACTGCTGAGGCAAGACAGAGATTTTGCTGCCTTCTCTGTTCTCTGCACATGGCAATATTTTGTGATGTGAATGTTACTAGAAAACTTTCACTTTTGGGAATCAAGAAGGATTTTAATGGTATCATTGAACTAACAGTTACAATTTATGTGAATTCATAATTCAATACTGAGTACAGTTTATATTGCTTCTGATCCCTATAGAAAGGGATTTCTGTTACAAGATGTGCCCATTACTTTGGGGTATGCTCATTTATTAGGGTTACTTTTCAGGGATGGGGGGGATCAATGTACTGCTTGTGTCACTTATGTTTTCATATGAAGCTCTACTTCTCCCTTCTGCAAGTCCCCTCCCAGTGGACCTATCCTGCAGGACCTAGGTTCCCCAGGGCTGGGTTCCTCCAGCCCCAGACTTGGATAACACACACACACAAACACACACACACACACACACATTAACAGAGCCAGTCTGAGTGGACTGGGTCAATCAGCGCTTTCAAGCTGACCCCTTATATAGATTCATAGATACTAAGGTTAGAAGGGACCATTATGATCATCTAGTCCGACCTCCTGCACAACGCAGGCTACAGAATCCCACCCACCCACTCCTGTGAAAAACCTCTCACCTATGTCTGAGCTATTGAAGTCCTCAAATCATGGTTTAAAGACTTCAAGGAGCAGAGAATCCTCCAGCAAGTGACCTGTGCCCCACGCTACAGAGGAAGGCAAAAAACCTCCAGGGCCTCTTCCAATCTGCCCTGGAGGAAAATTCCTTCCCGACCCCAAATATGGCGATCAGCTAAACCCTAAGCATATGGGCAAGATTCACCAGCCAGATACCCAGGAAAGAATTCTCTGTAGTAACTCAGATCCCACCCCATCTAACATCCCATCACAGGCCATTGGGCCTATTTACCATGAATATTTAAAGATCAATTAATTACTAAAATCATGGACTCAGTGGGGTGGGTCAAGCAGCACTTTCAAGCTGCCACTCTTATATGCCCCTGGGCTCAATAGGTGGGCCAACCAGCACTTTCAAGCTGCCACCCTTATGTGCCACAGGTACCGCACTGGAATAGAGTAAGCCTGAGCAGGCTGGGTTGAACAGCACTTCCAGGCTGCCACCCTTATGTGCCCCTGGACTCCGTGGTCTGGGTCAAGCAGCACTTTCAAGCTGCCACCCTTATATGCCCCTGGATCAGTAGTCTGGGTCGAGCAGCACTTCCAAGCTGCCACCCACATATGTCATGGGTTCAGCACGTCCCTATCCCCACTTTCATGTTACAATTGTACTGGTAGTAACCCACTTGATGAGCAAATCTCACAGTATTTTTGGGCGCTACAGGGGTCTTTAGCTTCGGTAAGAGAAGTGTTGCTGCAGAGTAAATGGGGAAGCTAAAAACACAAAAGAGTAAAGTTCAGAGAGAGAGAGAGAGAGAGGGAAGCAACCAGCTTAACCATAAAAGTTATTTATTGAATAACAGTGATAACTACACTATGAGAGCCTAAACCAACGTAACAGTTACATTATTAAAGGTTACAAAAGGATACTGCATCCTAGTTCCCCAAGAACACAGAGCTGACTGGTATCACATTTTGAAAATTAAGTGTGATTCATAGTAAGATTAAATGTTTAAAATGGAAGTTAGTGAGATGGAAGGCAGGTTGCAGAAGCTTTATATCAGGGAAGTCCTAAAATGACAAAGAAAAGAATCTTTAAAAAATGGAAGAAGGGGAAAGGAAGAAAGAGGTGGGAATTTTTGTTAATGTTGTTTTTGTTTTACTTGTTTAAAGATTGTTTTTGACATTTCAGAAGAAATACTGATAAATTTTCACTGGTTCCTGTGTGGTGATATTATAGAGAGGGACAGGATACAGATATGGACTACTTCTACAGAGAGAAAACTCTAATGGTTAAACATTAGCACAAAATAAAAATTCTATTCTTGAAAAATATAGTAACAGGGAGAGGAAATCTAAATAAGTTTTTGTTTTTTAAAAAAAGGTAGACTGCTAAGATTGATGGCAAGACTGCCTATTAATTTAGTAAATTTGATATTAGAAGATTCAGCACTACACTCTATGTTGAGATGACAGAATAAACACTTCTGCTGTTTGCTAAGTAGGTAGGCAATCATCCTTACAGATAAATAAACTCTTGTATGATACTTTTCTGCATTTTGAACTTCTGAGTTTAAAGTGGCTGACTTGTGTATGCCTGAGACATATTAATTTGATCATAAGCTTTTGACATTCCCAAGATGTATCTTCTGTAGAGGTCCTGCTATTTCAGCACTGGTAACATCTTTGGTTTATTTTTTTCCGCTAAAAGGCACAACCACAAATCACACAACACACAAATACATAAAAAACAATGAGTTTGTCAGTGTTTTCTCAGTTAGTATAGCATAGTAAGCTGAATGATAACCAGCATTTTTGTTTGTTTTTGTTATTTTGTTTTCTTCCATCCAAATGAAATGTATTACAGAACAAAGGATTCAGAAAATCCTTTGATATCTGGGGGAGTTTATTTCACAAAGGCTTCAAGCTAATCAAATTGGGAACTTGGTCTGTCAAAGGTCAAGGTTGGAGACCACTTCCTGTTTCCTTTAAAAGTAAAAGAAGCATAAAAAAGCTCCCAAACTTTTGAGCCATCACCATGGGGATTTCAGAAGATGATTGAGGCTGGAACAAAAGCATGCCCTTTTGCTTCTGGGTATCAGGAAGGACTTTCATGATATCATGACATTGATCAGTGAAGTCAAGGTCACAGTCATGTCAGTGTTAATGAATTCCAAGTAGATATATGATTGCAAAACTCCAGGTAGGGAATAGTGCATAAAATAAACATTATGAACATTATTTATAACAATCCATATGAAAGCTTTGTGCTATCCAAGTGTACTAAGTTTAGACAAGTAATTGTTAATTTCATGCAGTGTGGATCCATGTGAACTAGCTGCAGGTTCTGAGTTCTGATTTAAATTCTTAACAGTCAACATTGTTGTAATGAACTTTTATAATCCACCATTAAAATTCCTGAAAACCAGAGTTTTACATTTTTTTTTTAGAAGTAAGTTGTCTAGGCCTGGCTTAGTAAAATATTGATAAGGCTGTGATTTGCAATGATTTTCTGTCTTTGCTGATTTTCTCAGTCTGTAGTCAGTTCACATTTCTCTGCAATTTGCACACATTCAAAGTCAGATGAAATTAGGCCAGAGCTGTCTCACTGAAGCCCACAGTGACAGAGATGTCCCTAGCTACAGGAATTTACAGTTACAACTGCCTCTTTTCTCTGTCCACCGTAAATTTTTCATTAGGTCACTAAAGGATCTAACTACACAATTCACAATTAAAATGTGTTTGAGAGGGTCTTGTTTTTCATTGGCTTAGACTAAACCAATTCCTTTTAATTTAATATGTTAAAGTGCATATTGCTTTCTTTCCTGAAAAGCTCACTTTCCAAAGGATTTTATCAACGTTTCCACAAATAGATTTATTCCTATAATTTTAACCAGAATTCAACCCCCTCTGAATTTCAGGTGAGGTCATAATCTGAACCCAGAGGCAGGTTTTATGGTTAGAGGCCTATTTCTGTCACTGGTCAAATCAGAACTCCTGAACCTTAGGGGTCAATTTAGTTATCTCAATCTGAGTCTAAGCTTCATGGTATCAGCCTATCTCTAGTTAAACAATATTCTGTATCATGGATTGGAAGAGTTGTTTAACTTTGACATGACATTGAATGATGGCTGTGTAGGGGCACAGATAAGGGGAGGTTTAGTGTTTCACTGTGTTTGCAGTGTTTATTACAAATGTTTAAAGCTTACAAAAGTAACTGGTCAGTAGTAAAATATAACTATTTACCAATGGTAGAGATATCAAGAAGTGTTAGGATTTTACCCTAAAAATAAATCTTATAGAGGACACTAAAAGGCGTTGTCCACTACATTTTTTTTTCTTAACATTTCCTGCTGTTACACTGGCAGTGGCAAAGCTCCACCAATAGAGCAGTTAGATGTCATGATGGTTAAAATGAACATGGCCAGTCTACGCTAGTGGTTCCATAAGTGGACATTGTTAACAGAGGAAAAAAGGCCAGCACAGGCACAACCAAAGAGATGCTGTGAATCTGTGTTGTGTACTAAGAACTTCTGGGTAACTAATAATTATAACTTCACCAATCATTCCAGTTACTCAATTTGTGTACACCAATTCTGAATATCTGTTTACTCTTTTATTTAGTTTTTGTGCTATCCTTCTTGATGTGAATGCTTAGTTAATAAAGGATTTGTTTGTTTTTCTTTTACATTTCCAGACTCTGTCATGTACTGGTAAATATCTGCAGCTCAGTTAAAAAATGTGACTGAGTCTGAGATCAAGAATTTTGACTTCTTACTTTACTGCAACCAATAGCCCTTCTGTTATTCCACCACAAAAGGAAAAATGCAATCATCTTAATTTTATATAACAACATTAATAGAAACTTTAAACCTAAAATCATTTAGAGAGTCAAATCCCATAATTTACCACTTAAAATGCCGTTGGTACAGAATAGCCTGGATTTATCAACTTTGAGGGCAGGCAGCTGGACCTATTTGTTTCACCTGGCCTGGAAGGCAGGATTTGAAAATGAATGGAGTGTTAGTATTGAATTCTATACTGCCGCTTGATCTGGTCAAGCAGATTAAACAGTATCAGTTTTGTCATTTTAAATAATGGGTGGAGTATTCCTAACCTTTGTGCTAGTGGTTTTTATTGCTTATACATTGAAATTAAATAAAATTTTAAAAACAAAGAGATAATAGAGAAAGTATTGGTGCTGGGGGAAATGTGTTTTTGCATGAGATTTCAAAGAGTGTAAAATAGGTGAAATGTACAGATATAGGATGGCTTTTCTAGGGGCCAGAAGTTGAAGATGAGAAGGTTGTCCTGCTAACAATCATGAGACTGATTGAAGGGAGCCCTAGGAAATATATGCTAGATCAGCAGAGAGAGTGGATAGCAAAGGAGAGAGAAACAAGGTTTCTGAGGCAGACTGGAGCAAGGACATGTAGAATTTAAAAACAAGTCAGGTGCATACCTACCCAGACTCAGCAAATCCCAAAAGACAGCCCCTTCTACCTAATGAAACAACAGAGAAATGCCAGGTTTTGCAGGCAGTAATGTTTCTTCAACTATTGTGCCCAGTACTTGATTATTAAGGTGAGTGGGGAATTGCAAATGGTTGGTAGACAGATAAATAGATTATTCTGGTGTTGATAAATTCATACAAATGTAAGGCTGGAAGAGATCTTGAAAGGTCATCTAGTCTATACCTTCACACTGAGGCAGGACCAAGTAAGCCCACACTATCCCTGGCAGGTATTTATCTAACTTATTCTTAAAAGTCTCCAATGACAGGTATTCCACAACATCCCCTGGAAGTCTATTCCTGTATTTACTATTCTTATAGTTAGAAAGTTTCCCTAATATCTAGTTTAAATCCCCCATGCTTCAGATTAAGCTGATTACTTTTTGTCCTACCTTTACTGGACATGGAGAACAATTGATCACCATCTTCTCCATAACAGCCTTTAACATATTTGAAGATTGCTAGCAGCTTTCCTTTCAGTCTTCTTTTCTTGAGACTTAACAAGCCCAGTTTTTTTAAACCTTTCCTCATAGGTCATGTTTTCTAAATCTTTTAATGTGTGGCATAAGGAATATGATAATAATTGGAAATATATATTTCCAAGGCCGCAAACAGGATCAGGGCTGCATTATGCTAGTTACAGTACAAACACATATGATGACATGCTCCTTCTCCAAAAGACCTGAAGACATTGATAAGGGGAGCACATATTATCACAGAGGTTATTAATAATGAGGACAGCCAGGAGTGTTGATGACTATTGAGAGGGAGCTGCAAGACATTATTATCCAAGAAGGAAAGGCTAACTTCTTGCCATGTGGCTGCAATTGTTTGGGATGTGGGTGGTGGGCAGATGCTCACTTTTCTAGAAATGGTTTCTTTAAGCTTGGTAGTGGGAGGATCTGGTTTATCTTTTCAACAACTTTGCAAACTGCAGCAGAATTAAGCCTGACAACCACACCTGGTGACCCAGAATGGAGTCACCTATGAATAGGACACCATTTCCCTCAGAATATGTCAAATGGTTCCTGGAGTCTGTCATCTGCTAATGGGAAAGAGGCAACAGTGGGGCTTCTGATTAATAGCTTTGGATGAAAACCAAGTGAAAATTAATAGTTTTTTATGGTTTCAATCTGAAGTTGTTGAAACATGGTGGCCTTGAGTGCGTTTAGCTGTGGTGTTCGTTCGAAACAGAAACTCAGTGAATGTGAAGCTTGTACAAATCCACATATATCAGACCTAAAGAAAATATTTGCATGACCCTCGGCAGAGGAAACAGGGAAATTCCACACCGCTCTAATGTGGTCACAGTTCTTTGTATAAGTATAAAGTGGGCAGAAGTAGAAATCTCCCTATATTGGAACATTGAGAACCTCCACTTGGAATGTAATGGAGAACAGAATTGCAATACTAGAGACAAGAAAAGGTGAAGACATGGATAAGGCTTTTAGCAGAAGTGAAAGGTGTATAGAGAAAATTTAGTAGAAGTGTCAGAGGCGTTTTTATAGATGCAGGAGATATGTGAGAAGAAGGAAAGTTCAACATTAAGAAGCACACAAATGTGACAGTCAATGGAGGCAAATGGGAAGTGTGAATCAAGAAGGGAGATAAAGTCAAAGAGATAGAGTTATGTTTACAGATGTTCCTCTTGGTTAAGGGAAGCACTGCTGTTTTTCAAAAAGAAAAGGAGTACCCGTGGCACCTTAGAGACTAACAAATTTATTAGAGCATAAGCTTTCGTGAGCTACAGCTCACTTCATCGGATGCATTTGGTGGAAAAAGCAGAGGAGAGATTTATATACACACACACACACAGAGAACATGAAACAATGGGTTTATCATACAAACTGTAAGGAGAGTGATCACTTAAGATCACTTAAAAACTGCTGTTTTTGAGGTTT
The DNA here is from genome assembly GCF_009764565.3 of Dermochelys coriacea. Classification (NCBI taxonomy): domain Eukaryota; kingdom Metazoa; phylum Chordata; order Testudines; family Dermochelyidae; genus Dermochelys; species Dermochelys coriacea. Next base: position 151,928,364 of record NC_050069.1, on the reverse strand, counting down.
ATGTTGACTTCAAGTTACTGGGATCTGTGGATTCTTAGCACCACTTAAAAATGGTCAGAAGTTGTTGTGCACTCTAACATTGAAGCACAGAAAATTGATGCATACTACTGAAAATGTTAGCCTTACCTTACAAAAACTGAAAATACCTTACAAAAAAAATAGTCAACAAAAGTTTACTTTGTCAAAACAGAGCAGGCAGGAAGTAATCTGTTTATGGCTACTAGCAGAATGAAATTTGAAGGTCTATTGTTCTGTGATATTTAGTACAAATGCCTGACTGAATGGCAATGCAGAGGGTTTGTCTAGATAGCTTTATTCATTCAAGCATTCAAAAGTTCACTCAGATGAAATTGTCTGTCTTGGAGAAGTAGAAAGCAAACCTTTGACAGTTTTACAAGGTAACAAAAGATGCATGGGTAGATCCAATACTTTCTCAATATATTACTTCTGATGAGTGGGAAAACACTAGGAAAATCAGAAGAACTATTGTATTATTCCGGAAGATTGGAGTTATCAGCCTTCATTTTATTATTCCTTGCTTGTTATGACAACTTGGTGTCGACACCGGAGTGCTGCATAGATAGGATATTGCCCAAGGTTACTTGTGGTAGATTAGGCTGGATTGCTATTTAGATTTCAGAATCTATACTTCTCCTAAATCTTATCTTCCTTACCCGAGGTATCCTGAACCCCGTCATCTTAAGGGAAAACTGCCTAAGATGGGACTGATAAATTCACTAGGCCCAGTTTAGCGTGGCCTGGGAAGGTGTGCAAGGTAGCAAGAAAGCAAGAGGAGTTTTTCTAAGATGCACTCCCTATGTGGTAACCAGGCACATTCACTGCCACAATTTGTTCCTTTTGCACAGCCTACAGTGGTGTGTGGTGGACAGCAGACTCTTTGGGCTAATGTCCCTTGCAATTGTAGGGAGAAGACATTTATGGTTAATTTGCCATTTCGTAGTGGGAGGGAGTTATTCATGCAATTCCTACAGCTCTGGATCCACTTTGCTGTATTCCAGAACACTTTGAACCACTTCAAACCCTGCTCCCAGTTTTGACTGTGCACTTCAGGAGAACATCTGAATGCTAGTTAAAAAATATCCTGGAGAAGAATTTCTACAATATATGATCCGGTAAAAGTAGTGTAAGTGTACTGCAGAAAAGGTGTGTTCTTAACTCGGGTTAGCATAAAATAACAGAGAAGACATGGTAACCTGGCTTAGCAGTACAAGGTAAAGCCTATCGGGCATCCTGAGATTGAACTCAAGTGGCTAATTTGAGTTAAAAGCAAGTTGCCATGTCTTTACTGCTATTTTAAGATGAATTCGCTAACTTGAGTTAGCTAACCTGAGTTAAGAGCACACATATTTTTGCTATACCCGTAATGGTTAAGAAGGGAAGAGAATGGAGGTTGATAAGCAGGCATAGATATGTGTGTGTAGAAGCAGTGAGAGTTTGTGCATGTGTATTAAGAAGTCATAATGGTTATATGTGTGCTCAGAGTCAATTGTGGTAAGCAAAAAGGCAGTTGAAGACCAATGAGGCCTGAAGTAGAGCTGACACCAGAACCCTGCTGAGAAAAGAAGGAAAAAAGAGGCTGTACACCATCTTTGTGCTCCTACAATCCATGGGACTGCCAGGGGTCAATATCGTTCCTGATGAAAGTTAGAGCAGCCTCGAGGCTGTGAATAACTATGTACACTTTTAATGCTCTCCCAGTGAGTCAGTCAACCAGATAAATCTGTCCATGACTCCCTTCTACCTCCTCTTATCTTCTCAGCAAATTGCCTATATTGAAGGATGCTGGAAAGACTTATACATATGCTTCATTTAACACATTGTGAATGGTCCCATTGACACTCATAGTGCACAAGTTAAGCATATGAATAAATCTTTGCAGGATTGGAGACTATGTCTTTGCCTAAGGAATTTAGCATTTCTGCTGGGAAATAAAGATGGCTTTGTGGTTAAACCACAGTCCTAGGATTTGGGAGAGAGAGTTCTTTTCTTGCCTCTATTACAGACTTCCTGGGGGAGTTTAGGCAAATCAATTTAACCCCTAAGCATCAATTTCCCCATCTCTAATGTGGGTTTGATAATATTTCCCTCAGAGGGTGTTTGTGAGGCATGATTTGTTTGTCAAGCTTTTTCTGATCCACAGATGGCAAGTGGAATAGAAGTGAAAATTATTATTATTTTAGATATACTCTGTATTTTCTTGAATTTATTTTTAAAGAACTTATGTCATTTACTCAAAGTTAGGCTCACTATTTCTCAAAGACATTTGAACAGATGATACTGAAATATTCTTCTGAAGAGCGTTCCAATAGTTCATAATATCTATAAAAATGAAAGTATAGAAGAGAGGTATTTTTAGTTTGTAAATACTCAGGATTTATTACATTGGTATTTAATGTGAATTTATTTAACTTTTAAATAGTCATTTATTGTATAACTGTCCAATGTAAAACTGTTTCAGGGAAAACTGCGGTTACAGTAAAGTTACTGAGAAGTCACCTCTCTGTGTTCTTTCTTTTCATTTGTGCAGAGTTGAACTGGAGACAAAAATGTCAAAAAGACTTTTAAAGGACCAGTGACTAAAGCTATCACTCACATTCTGCTGCAATTGCATATTGGAAATTGCTCTCCTGTCATTGATGTATGTTTAAAGATCTTGATTCTAAGGCTAGGAATGGACAATTCTTTGACATATACTCTTTGGAAGAATACTGACACAATGGGCTTCCGTATACCTTTTGCACAAATTCCACTGTATGCTCTGTATCATTAGTACAAGTAACTAGGATCCAGTTTTTATATAAGTTTCCATATATTACCATAATGGCTGCTTTATGCCTGGTAGTTACTTGCTTTGTTTTTCATTCCCATTTTATAACAGCATGCCTTAAACCCCATCAATATTCAAGTTAGCACTTTAAAATGAAACTATAAATTTCAATTTGGAGAAAATAAGCCCTTATTCGGGCTCATACGTTTTAAATAACGCATTACCATTGGCTACATTAAGTTTGCATTTCTAATGTTATTTTATGCATTTGACAATAGATGTTCCACTCTGCTCAGGAGTGGAAAGCAAATGCATGTGAAATGTAAGTCTGCTTAAAATGTAGGAATTTATTAGAGCTGTCACTCAGCACTGACATGAGAGTAAAATTATTTCTGAAGATATTTGAATTGATTCTTGCACTTTTTATTGTCTTTATCTTCTGAAGTTTTAGTATAAATAACTCTTTAAAATGTTTTCTTCCTGGATTGGTGAGCTTTTTAGAAAAACATAAAACAGAGAATAGAATACTAGGTACATAAATCTGGTATGAAAGTAGTTAACTAGCATGCTAAGTTTGATTATTTCATTACAGTCCACTTCCTGAACTGGCTGAATGACTTTTGGGGGAAAGCAGCCAGGTTCCAACTAAATGGGTGGATGAACTGTGATCTGTTTTCCCTATAGAGCTCTTTCTTTTGCAGTGGACTTTATCTCCTGGTGGACAGAGCAGTACCTTTTCCTATTGCCTGAATATTAACTGACTTGTAAAATAATATAAAATATCTTTTTGTGACAAAACTATATGTGCCAGATGGCTAGTAACACAGGAGGCAGTCTTCTCACCAACCATGTGAATGCAGGAGCTTCCATTAATTTCTGTGGTTGAGTGGTTTTCTTTCATTCTCTACTAGTTTCTTCATTTACACTTGGATATGCTTCGATGAGTGATCTAGGAAAAATTGTTTCCTTTTGGCTGGACCCACTCCCGATGATCTTATATAGATTTGATTGATACAGCATGACTAGATGAAGTCTGTTCTCTCCTAGGGAAAATTAGGATTAAGAATGATTATCTCCAATATTATGTTGGTGGGTCAACACCATCATTGCAGGTGACAGATAAGAGAAATTATGTCAATGCTTTGGGTCTTTCCAATCTGTCCTTGTTTGGTAATCTAAGATCTCTTCAAGTATGTGGAATTGTTCATAAAAAATCAGATCACCTCATACCATCTACTGCAACTATCTATCTGCTTACTCTCAATTCTCATGTATGGATCAGGATAAAAAAAATTAGTAACATCTTAATTCCAAAACTAGGAAGATAATGAGATTTAACATGATAATCTTGCAAGAAAGGAATGATGTGGATCCAAATTACTCACATACCAAAATAATACTACTAATAATTAATAATAATGCACTCCAGCATACTGCCAACATTTATGCTGATATTGGGTTGATTGGGTGAAGCAAACCATTTTGTGGCTATTAGAACCATCAAGATGTTTTTGCATCCAATGGATAAATTCAGTCCTGGTATAAATGGATTTTATGTGGGATTTTAAGTGGGTTCAGCATGGTTACATGGGGAACCCACTTATGCAAGGACTGATTTTAGTCTAGTAAGTGGAAGAAAGTTAGTATGGAGTTATCCAGGGAGACTTGGCATAAAAAGTCACTTGCTAAGCAAACTCGAAAGCCACGAACAGACGTGGCTAATATGAGAGTTTCAGAGGGAGTTGAGAGAGGAAGTGTGAGGGGCATAAGAACATAAGAACAGCCATACTTGGTCAGACAAATGGTTCATCTAGCCCAGTATCCTGTCTTCTAACAGTGACCAATGCCAGGTGCTAAGGAGGGAATGAACAGAATGGTCAATCATCAATGATCCATCCTCTGTCATCCACTCTCAGCTTCTGGCAATCAGATACTAGGGATACCCAAAGCATAGGGTTGCATCTCCGATCATCTTAGCTAATAGTCATTGAAAGACCTATCCTCCATGAACTTATCTAGTCCTTTTTTGAATCCTGTTATAGTTTTGGACTTCACAACATCTCCTGGCAATGAGTTCCACAGATTGACTGTGAGTTATGTAAAGAGGTACTTCCTTTTGTTTACTAATTTCATTGGGTAACAACTGGTTCTTGTATTATGTGAAGGAGTAAATAACAATTCCTTATTCATTTTCTCCACAGCAGTCATGACTTTATAGAACTCTATCATAACCCCTCTTGGTCATCTCTTTTCTAAACTGAAAAATTCCAGTCTTTTTAATCTGTCCTCATACAGAACTGGTTCCATACCCTTAATCATTTTTGTTGCCTCTGTGCCTTTTCCAATTCGAATGCATCTTTCCTGAGATAGGTTAATGAGAACTGCATGCACTATTCAACGTACTATGGATGTACCATGGCTTTATATAGTGTCATTATGATATTTTCTGTCTTATATATCCCTTTCCTGATGGTCCTTGTAGCAGGGCAGTTACCTCACTCCTAGAAAAAAGGCTAGGCTGATTGGGGAAGCAGCCTCAGCTGGAGCCACGCACCAATCAGGCCACACCTACCCCTGTTATAAGGGCTCAGGGAGAAGTTGGGTCAGTCTCTCTCTAGCTGTGGAGAGAGAAGGACCTGGCTGCCTGGGAGAAAAGGGTATCTGAAGTGGAACAGGGCTGGGTAAAAGGCTGGGGAGCTCCATCTTGGCAACTCCCCAGGCTGAGGCCTTGGTAAAGGCCTATACAGGTACTGGGGCTGGGAGGTGCAGCCCAGAGATAGGCAGAGGCAGCTAGTCCACCTCCTTGCCAATGATGAGTGGCCATGATACACTGCAGTTTTCCCCAGTGAGTGGGGGGCTAGATGATGACTGGCAGTAGCCACTGAGGCAATGTGGGTGAGAGGGTTGGGGGTTCCCCTAGGAGGAGAGACCTAGAGCAGGAATACTGCAGAGGGCAGAACTCCAGGATAAGGGGCACTGGGGTCCAGGAGGGACACAGGGCCTGAAGCAAGCGAGCCACCAGCCAGCAGAGGGTGCTCTGAGCTGGAATTGAGCTAATTCCCAGGACAACCAGCAGGAGGTGCCACCCAGGTAAGTCTCGCATTGGTACAATCCAAGCAGTCTGTTTGCTTTTTTGACTGCTGCTGCTGCTCAATGAGTGGATGTTTTCAGAGAACTATCCACAATGATTTTAAGATCTCTTTCTTGAGCTAAATTAGACCCTGTCCATTTGTATGTATAACTGGGATTATATTTTCCAATGTGCATTACTTTGCATTTATCAACATTGAATTTCATCTGCCATTTTGTTGTCAAGTCACCCAGTTTTGTGAGATCTTCCCAGTCTGCTTTGGACTTGACTATCTTGAGTAATTTTATATTTTCTGCAAATTTTGCCATTTTACTGTTTACCCTTTCTTCCAGATCATTTATGAATACGTTATATAACACCACTATTTACATCTCTCCATTCTGAAAACTGACCATTATTCCTACCCTTTTTCTGTTTTTTAACCAGTTACTGATCCATCAGAGGATCTTTCCTCTTATCCAATAACTGCTTACTTTGCTTAAGAGTCTTTCTTGATGGACCTTGCTAAAGGCTTTCTGAAAGTCCAAGTACATTATATGCACTGGGTCACTCTTGTCCATGTTTGTTGATCCCATCAAAGAATTCTAATAGATTGACGAGGCATGATTTCCCTTTATAAACACCATATTGACTCTTGCCCAACAAATCATGTTCATCTATGAGTCTGATAATTCTGTTATTTACCATAGTTTCAAACAATTGTCCAGGTTCAGCTCTACATGCAATCTCAAGATGGCCAATGATGGCACAGTATTGGTGACCTCTAACAGATGTACCATGTTTTCTTTCATGCCTAAAGTCAGAAGGGACTTTGATGTGCATGAAATGCAAGTTGGTAGCTGTGCTGAAGGAGAAGATTTTTGGATTGGTGGGGAAAGTAGAAATTCTTCTGATAATCAGAGCAATTCCTAGACACCCAGTTTCAGGAAACATCAGTGCCCCAGGGTCAAGGAAGAAAGAAGCTGATTCACCAAGATGTAGGAGAGAGAGGAAGTCAGAGAGGAGGCCTGTCTGTTTATAACCTTCAGAGGCAGGATGTATTCTACAAGATAGACAATGGACAGGCTGTGACCACCAGAGAAGAGGACAAGGAGGAATTCCACATAGTTAAAAGTTTCCAACTGATACCAGGTCCTCAAATTGGAAGCTGCGGAAGGTACCTTTTGAGAACCAGCTGGTCCAAGGGAACAGATAGTTGTATGGGACACACCTGAAGATGGTAGCTCAGTCCAAACTATAAGAAAATCAAGCTTGTTCACAAAAAATTTTCCAAACAAAAGATTAGAAAAAATAAATAACATGCTGCACGGGACATGTGGAAAACATGTGCTGCCTTCCAGAAGCCAAGGCATGTGATGTCACTCTAAGACTGGGTTGGCTTCTGGATGGCAGCACATTGTTGGTTTTCCACATGTCCCTTCCAGAACTTTTTTTTTCTATTATTTTGAGTATTGAATCCACAACAAGGATTGTTGATAGTAGATGATGTCAGGGAACTTAGAAGCATGCTGAAGAAAAAGCATGTCCAAGTGATCTTCTCTGAGATCTTTCCTGTTCCATGAGCAAAAGGAAGAGAAAAGGGAAAAGCTTTTGGAAGTAAACTGTTAGCTAAGTGGCTTATGATAGAGGGTTTTGGTTTTATGGAACATTGGTCCAGCTTCTATGGGAAGAGGGGGCTGCACAGTTTGGCTGGCCTCCACCTCAATGGAAGGGGGATCAGTCTGCTTGGGTACAGGCTGGCTAGAGAAATCAGGAGGGCTTTAAACTAATAACAAAAGGGGATAGTAAAAAGAAGGAAGATATGAGCAATCATTTAGCAAAAAAATCAAGGTGTTGAGAACAAATTAATCAAGGAAGCAAAGGACATGAAGAGATGAAATTCTTCAATTGCCAATATACAAATGCCAAGAGCCTGGGTAACAAACAAGAGGAATTGGAATTACTAATTTATTAGCATACATTTGATATAATTTGTATTACTGAAATGTGGTGGAATGATTCCCATGATTTGAATGTTTAAAATGTTTAATGGTAGGTTCAAATGGGCAACAGGAGAGGGGGAGTGGCACTCTATGTCAAAAATGGCATTGCCTGTTTCCAAGTCACTGATAACTCACAAGAAAATGATCTTGAATATTTATGGACCTATACCTTAACAGATAAAGCAAAAAGTTGTCTATTACTTGGTGTCTACTACAAACCACCAAATCATACTAGGGAAAAGGATAATGAGCTCCTTACACACCTATCTATAATGTATAGGATAAAAAACCTGCATGATCGTGGGGGGCTTCAACATGAGTGACATATACAAGGGGTCTCATACTGCCAGTACCAAAACATCCTTGTAATTTCCAAGCATTATAGATAATACTTTCCTAACTCAAAAATTGTTGCATCCAATATGGGAGAATTCATATTAGATCTCATCTTGACAGATAAAGAGGAATTTAGCACAGAAATAAAAATTAATGGTAGGTTAGGTAAAAGTGATCATGACTTGATGACATTTATAAAGTGCAAATAGAATAAAGTTCAGACCAGTGATATATATGCTTAGTGTTTTAAAAGGGCTAATTCCAGAAAGCTGAAAAAAAATGAGCCAAATCAGCTGAGAGAAAGAATTTGATCAGAAAAATGTTAATAATAACTTGGAATGATTTTAAAACACTTTACTACGTGCTGAAAAAGCCACAGTCCCACAATCAAGGCACCTACAAGATTAGACAGCAGCTGAGCAGTGGTTAAAAAAATGACCTGATTTAGAGGAAAAGTAAACATAGTTATATAAAATAAAAATAATAATATGTAACAAATGGCAAAAGGGGAAGTTGATAGTAATGAATATAAATCAAAAGCTAGGAATTGTAGAAAACTGATAAGGGAAGGAAAAGGATACACAGAGAAATCTATGACCTGCAAAATTAAGGAAAATAAGGAGTTCTTTAAAGTATATTAGGAACAGAAAGAATCCTAACAATGGTATTGGTCCAGAATTAACAATAACAATGCAGAAAAGACTGAAATGTTCAATACATATTTCTATTCTGTATTTGGGAAAGAACAGATGATGTAGTCATATCATATGATAACACTCTTTCCATTCCACTAGAATATCAGGAGGATGTTAAACAGCTACTAAAATCCCAGACATTTTAAATTAGCAGCTCTGGAAAACGTGCATCTAAGAGTTCTTAAAGAGTTGGCTGAGGAGTTCACTGGGCTATTAATATTTATTTTGAATAAGTCTTGGAACACCAGGGAAGTTCCATAAGATTAGAAGAAAGCTAATGTTGTGCCAATATTTAAAAAGGGTAAACAGGATGACCTGGATAATTATAGGCCTGTAAGTCTGATATCAATCCCAGGCAAGATAATGGAGAGGCAGATATGGGACTCAGTTAATAAAGAATTAAAGAAAGGCAATATAATCAATGTCAGTGAGCATGGTTTTATGGAAAATAGATACTGTCAAACAGATTTGGTATTTTTTTTTATGAGGTTACAAGTTTGATTGCTAAGAGTCATCCTGCTGATGTAGAATACCTAGACTTCTGCAAAGGCATTTGACTTGGTACTGTGTGACATTTTGATTTAAAACAAAAACTCTAGAAAGATATAAAATTAACATAGCACACATTAAATGGATAAAAGCTGGTTAACTGAAAAGTATCTAAACGTAATTGTAAATGAGGAATCATCATTGAATGTATGTAATTCTCATCAGTTTCTGCAGAGATGGTTTTTGGCCCTATATTATTTAGAATTTTTATTAATGACCTAGAAGAAAACATAAAATTGTCAGTGATAACATTTGCAGATGACACAAAAATTGGGAGTGGTATATCATGAAGAGGACAGGTCACTGATACGGAGCAATCTGGATCTCTTGAAAACCTGGATGCAAGCAAATAATATGCATTTCAATATGACTAAATGTAAATAAATATATATACAGAAACAAAGAATGTGGGCCATACTTGCAGAATGCAGGTCTGTATCCTGTGAAGCAGTGAGCCTGAAAAAGATGTGGAGTCCTGGAGAATAGTCAGTTGAACATGAGTGCAACTCAGCTGAACAGTGAAACAGTCTGGCCAAAAAGGCTAATATGATCATTGGATGCATAAACAGAGGACTCTTGAGTAAAAGTAGAGAGATTATTTTATGTCTGTATTTGCCATTGCTGGAATATTCTGTCCAATTCTGGTGTCCACAATTCAAGATACATGTTTTAATTGGAAATGATTCAGAGATGAGCCACGAGAATGAATAAAGGATTAGAAAACATGACTTCTAATGATAGACTCAAGGAGCTCAATCTATTTAACTTAAAAAAAAAGAATGTTAAGGGGTGACCTGATTAAAGTTTATAAGTATCTATATGGGGAACAAATGTTTAATAATGGACTTTTCAATGTAGCAGAGAAAGGTATAACACAATCCTATGCTGGAAGTTGAAGCTAGAAAAATTCAGACTGAAACAAGGTGTAAATTTTAACAGTGAGAGTAATTAACCACTAGAACAACTTCTAAAAGGTCGTGGTGGATTCTCCATCACTGACAATTCTTAAATCAAGATGTTTTCTAAACGTTTTGCTTTATGAATTATTTTGGGGAAGTTCTATGGCCTGTGTTATATAACTGGTCAGTCTAGCTGATCATATTGGATACGGCTACACAGTCCATGGCAGAGAGCTTCCCAGCCCCGTTCAACAGACCCAGGGGTTTCCACTTCTGTGCTAAAAATAGGTGTGTAGACAGCGCTTTGAAGTTGGGGCTCAGGCTGGACCTTGGGGGCTGGGGTTTTCTCTGAATAAATTGATTTGTCATGCATTTCCTCCATTATTTGAATAATGCTGCTACTGAAGAGGCTACTTATGACTAGAGAGCATATTCTAGTAACTCCAGAACAGCCAAGAATGCCTTGTTTTCAATAGTAGTGGTGAAATCCACAAGAATTTCCATAACAATTTAGGAAATTCTCTCAGCCATCCTCAAAGAGGGTGAAGAACTTTTTATTTTCAAGTGGGCAGTTTGAATTGACAAGTTGTTGGCAGTCACAGCAGAGTCGCTGAGGACTGGAAACTGAATATGGCATATTGTGTTAGGGTTCAGGTATACAGAGGGTTAGCATGCAAAAGCATTGTTGCTGTCTGAGATGTTCTTATTCCACAGATACATGGAAGACTTTGGTCTCCACAGTTCTCAGGACTGTTATTCTACAACCTCTCATAAACATAAATATTAACAAAATAAAATAAATAGCTTGGTGGATAAGCACTGTCATGAAAAGTTTAACAAATAATAATTTTTCTTTAGAGGTAAATATTTCCAAATGCTGCCGCATATATTATAGCTAAGATTGTGGAGCCTTTCAAGCAGAGTAAGACAGGTTGATAGAATCAATATTTGTGAGACTGTACCTTAGTCCACACATTTTTGAAAGCCATTACTCCTAGTTTATTTGAACATGTTGTTCCTTAGGCTGCATCCAATATACTTCTTTGTCTAAGAGCGAGAATGTACCTGACCTATGAATAGGTGTACTGGAAGGGGTGCCACAAACCTTCTGCCTCCTTTAAGCCTCAGATACAACTGCAATTTCTAAATTCAGGAGAATTCAGGGACTGCTCCCTCCTAGCTTCTCAGGGTGAAAACCGTCCCACAAAGGGAAAAGATCCTGCTCCCTTCTCTGTTCTAACGCAATGATCTGGCCAGGAGAGAAGAGGGGAGAATGTTCCACTCCCCCACAGGGAATTCTGCTGCATGTGCATTCCCCCTGCATGATGGAGAGATCTGAAAGGGACTGTGCCTCCTGAATGGCTGGGCAGTTTTCGACCTCTCCCAGTGTGGGTCAATGTGTACCAAGAACAATCTGGCCCTAAATATTTTTATAAGGCCATGTCTACCCTACACAGGTTTGGTGACAAAACAGTGGAGGTGTTCACACAGCAATGCTCCTCCTCTTGCTTCACTGACATAATAAAACCACCATGTCGAGAGGCATAGAGCTTTTTTGTGAAGTAGTTACATCAATGCAGTGTCAGTGTAGACACTGAATTGCTTGTGTCACCCTAAGAGACCTCCAGGAGATGTCTCACAATTCCCATCATGACTTTGGTCACCACTTTGAAGTCCAGGTTTCAGAGTAGCAGCCGTGTTAGTCTGTATTCGCAAAAAGAAAAGGAGTACTTGTGGCACCTTAGAGACTAACAAATTTATTAGAGCATAAGCTTTCGTGAGCTACAGCTCACTTCATCGGATGCATTTGGTGGAAAAAACAGAGGAGAGATTTATATACACACACACAGAGAACATGAAACAATGGGTTTATCATACACACTGTAAGGAGAGTGATCACTTAAGATAAGCCATCACCAACAGCAGGGGGGGGAAGGAGGAAAACCTTTCATGGTGACAAGCAGGTAGGCTAATTCCAGCAGTTAACAAGAATATCAGAGGAACAGTGGGGGTGGGGTGGGAGGGAGAAATACCATGGGGAAATAGTTTTACTTTGTGTAATGACTCATCCATTCCCAGTCTCTATTCAAGCCTAAGTTAATTGTATCCAGTTTGCAAATTAATTCCAATTCAGCAGTCTCTCGTTGGAGTCTGTTTTTGAAGCTTTTTTGTTGAAGTATAGCCACTCTTAGGTCTGTGATCGAGTGACCAGAGAGATTGAAGTGTTCTCCAACTGGTTTTGAATGTTATAATTCTTGACGTCTGATTTGTGTCCATTCATTCTTTTACGTAGAGACTGTCCAGTTTGGCCAATGTACATGGCAGAGGGGCATTGCTGGCACATGATGGCATATATCACATTGGTAGATGCGCAGGTGAAGGAGCCTCTGATGGTGTGGCTGATGTGATTAGGCCCTATGATGGTATCCCCTGAATAGATATGTGGACAGAGTTGGCAACGGGCTTTGTTGCAAGGATAGGTTCCTGGGTTAGTGGTTCTGTTGTGTGGTGTGTGGTTGCTGGTGAGTATTTGCTTCAGATTGGGGGGCTGTCTGTAAGCAAGGACTGGTCTGTCTCCCAAGATCTGAGAGAGCGATGGCTCGTCCTTCAGGATAGGTTGTAGATCCTTGATGATGCGTTGGAGGGGTTTTAGTTGGGGGCTGAAGGTGATGGCTAGTGGCGTTCTGTTGTTTTCTTTGTTGGGCCTGTCCTGTAGTAGGTGACTTCTGGGTACTCTTCTGGCTCTGTCAATCTGTTTCTTCACTTCAGCAGGTGGGTACTGTAGTTGTAGGAATGCATGATAGAGATCTTGTAGGTGTTTGTCTCTGTCTGAGGGGTTGGAGCAAATGCGGTTATATCGTAGCGCTTGGCTGTAGACAATGGATCGAGTGGTATGATCTGGATGAAAGCTAGAGGCATGTAGGTAGGAATAGCGGTCAGTAGGTTTCCGATATAGGGTGGTGTTTATGTGACCATCGCTTATTAGCACCGTAGTGTCCAGGAAGTGGATCTCTTGTGTGGACTGGTCCAGGCTGAGGTTGATGGTGGGATGGAAATTGTTGAAATCATGGTGGAATTCCTCAAGAGCTTCTTTTCCATGGGTCCAGATGATGAAGATGTCATCAATGTAGCGCAAGTAGAGTAGGGGCATTAGGGAACGAGAGCTGAGGAAGCGTTGTAAAAAAAAAAAAGCTTCAAAAACAGACTCCAACGAGAGACTGCTGAATTGGAATTAATTTGCAAACTGGATACAATTAACTTAGGCTTGAATAGAGACTGGGAATGGATGAGTCATTACACAAAGTAAAACTATTTCCCCATGGTATTTCTCCCTCCCACCCCACCCCCCACTGTTCCTCTGATATTCTTGTTAACTGCTGGAATTAGCCTACCTGCTTGTCACCATGAAAGGTTTTCCTCCTTCCCCCCCCCCGCTGTTGGTGATGGCTTATCTTAAGTGATCACTCTCCTTACAGTGTGTATGATAAACCCATTGTTTCATGTTCTCTGTGTGTGTGTATATAAATCTCTCCTCTGTTTTTTCCACCAAATGCATCCGATGAAGTGAGCTGTAGCTCACGAAAGCTTATGCTCTAATAAATTTGTTAGTCTCTAAGGTGCCACAAGTACTCCTTTTCTTTTCACTTTGAAGTCCGTTACCCTGCAGCTAAGTATACAGGCACGTGCCCCTCCTGCTGTAACGGCCTGGATATTTTTGAAATTCCACTTCCTTTTTGCTTGGGGAGCCAGCTGACTGTGCTGGTTCCCCACTGCAAATGCAGTACACCGGAGTTGTTGGATCTGCTGGGTCTGTGGGGAGAGGAGGCTGTGCAATCCTAACTCTGCTCCAGCCATCGGAACTTTGATACCTATGGGAAGATTGATCGTGGCATGGAGAAGAAGGGGCATGAAAGGGACATGCAGCAGTGCCATGTAAGATCAAGGAGTTGAGGCAGGAGTACCAGAAGGCCTGGGAAGCATGCTGAAGGCATGCCATTTCTTCAAAGAGCTGCACGCTGTCCTTAGTGGTGAACCCACGTCTCCACCAAAAGCCCTGTGGATACTTTGGGGGGGAAGAGAGGTCTGAAGGCAGCGGACAGGGGAGTGAACCCCAAGGACGATGTGATGGATGAGTAAGTGGAGTGGTGGGGGACAGGCAACAGGGGTATCCAGTGGCATGGCAAGCCAGGACCTCTTTTTAACTCCAGTCCAAGCACTCGGGCTCTGGGATGCCCGATGCAGGAGAGAGGAGCTCCGATAACTACTTAGTTTTCTTTGATACTGCAGGGAGACATGAGGTAGAGCTAAGCTTTTTTTTGTTCCAAGGTAGGAGAGGGTTATAAATAACAAACACTGTTTGCATGCAGCTATGCAGCAGGGACCCTGGGGAAAAGTTTGTTGATGCACACTGGGATTTCCCAGGAATCCTCCATAGTGATCTCTAGGAAACTTTCCTGACTGTACTCTGCAGTCCTCTGCCAAAGGTTCCTTGGGAGGGCACCGTTATTTTTTCCCTCATAGTAGGAAACTTTGCTGTTTGCTAATCAGCAATTACCTCTGCAGGCATCAAAACAGCACACAGAAGAGCAGCATACTGACCCAGTCTGTAGCCGCACGCATGCAGGAGCTGCACCCTTGCATCCTTGGTTACTCTCAGGAGCGAGATATCAACTGCTAGCACCCCTGCCTGTTTAAAATTGTGCCATTATTCAGACTAGTGGCCCTACGTGCTTGTAATGATACCCCTGTAAAACCACCCCCACCCTTTGTCCCATCTTGCCCCTTCCCCCTCCAGGCTGAACTCACCATGGTTAGAGCTCTTGCTGCACTATGTGCCTGCCAAGGGAAAGTAAGAAAGTGGTGTATCTAACTTGTATGAATCAATATTATGAGTGCATTCACAATAGTGCCTCTGTCTGTTGTTTCTTTAGCTTCTGCTCTAGAGGGTTTCTTCCTGCACACCGTCTTAGTAGCTCCAAGTGATAAGGAGATGAATCAGGAGGAGTAATGAATACATGTTGAGGGAGGTGTTGCATTCATCTGATGCAGCTGATAGCAAGCAGAGAGCATGGAGAGAGACTATAAATGAAAGACTGAGCATGGATAGTCAGGAGAGGAAACAGGGGCAGGAGCAGATGATACAGCTTCTGGAGGACCAAACAGACATGTTAAGATTCCTGATTACAATGCAGGCAGAACTCACGAGTGCTTGCTTCCCCCTTCAGCCCACACAGAACTTCCTGCCATGCTCTCCCAAAACTCCCCACACACATTGCTTGCATGTTCCTGAGCCACCCAGTACCCCATGCCCTCTACCCCTAGACCCAGCTGTGAGAGCCTAATTTCAAAAAGTTCTCTTGAGTGTCATGTTCCTATTCTAAAATAGAGTCAGAAGAGAAAAACACACCACATTTGTTTAGGTGTAACACTCATGGAGGAAGAGACTCTTTGCCCAGCTCTTGGCTACCCAAATGGAACTCCTTGTACACTCACAGAGCTAGAGGGATCCACACCAGAAACTGACAGAGGATATGTCTACACTGCAATATAAGCCCAGGGTTAGTGGATTCAAGTCAGCTGACCTTAGGTTACATAACCTAGGGCTTAAGCATCTACCCTGACTGTTAACCCTAGGATAAGAGTTTTCTAACTCAGGGTTAAAGCTGGGTCTCTGACATCCATACTGCACCACACAGACCCAATCAAACCAAGCATATCCCAGACTCCCTAGTACCCTCCCAAAATGTGGCTGCTTTAGCTCTTTAATTGTGGTGCACTGTGGGAAAACTTGACTGTCCTCTCTTCACATTACAGGATGTTTGAACAGCTGCCAAGCCACCATTTTTGTCTGCACACTTTTAGCTACCAGAGCCAGCAAGATGGGGAGGCACCTTTTGAGGAACTTCTCTTGCTTGCACTTTCACTCAAATGTCATTTCCACCTCGCCCCATGACAGTTCACTGTTTCCAAGTGGCTCAATACACTGTTGAGCTTCCATCAGTCCCTATGCTGGATTCTGGGGCCAGCAAGGCACCATCCAGCTGACCAGGTCAGCATGTGTCACTGTTGGCTCTGTGCTGAGCACAGTGCCTGGCATCCCATCAAACTTATGATAAAATGGACATGATGTTGATAAGTTGCCCGAATTGCGGTTCTAGTCCCTGGTTTTCCATTACTTGCTCTTGGCTAATTTAATCTGCTCCCTGCATTGATCATAGGTCCGGTAAACTTGCAATGCTGCCAACTTCTTTGCTATTTGCTGGTATGCATGGTCATTCCTGGAACTTTTAGTTAAGTTTTGTTTGCCTCACACCAGAGATTTACCCAGACCAGGTTAAAGTTTTATATAGGGTAAAACAGATTTATTTGGGGTTTGGACCCCATTGGGAGCTGGGCATCTGGAGACAGAAACACTTCTTAAGCTGTTTTCAGTTAAGCCTGCAGCTTTTGGGGGATATTGTTCAGACCTGGGTATGTGTTTGTAGCAGGCTAGCGTGTCTGGCTCAAACCAGGCAGGGCACTGAAGTCCCAAACTGCCAGGGAAAACGGGCTCAGAGGTAGTCTTGGCACATCAGGTGGCAGTCCCAAATGGGGTTTCTGTTATCCAACCTGTCACACATATGTTAGTAAAAATAATAAAGTTATGAATGTTGTAGATTGTGGCTGTACATTTAGCTGTTTCAGTTAGCAGATATGGCGTACAATATAATTTACAACATATTGTTGGAGCCTTCTTCCACAATTGTCACTTTGCCTCCACCTTTTACATGGCCAATTTGGGGCCATAAATCTCCACCAAATGGGTACAAATGCCTGAAGGTACAAACATACCTCATCCCAGAGCCAGGAAATACCAAACCAGTCTCATTTCTTTGCTTACAAAACTAGGAGAACCAGATTTGCAATTTTGTCTTTGCATTATACCATAATCAGCATTGTCCCCTTTACCTGGAGCTATTCTCCATTGAATCTGATAAGCCCACCTGCCGGGGAGTTCAATCAATGATGAAGAAAATATTTTCAAAAAATATTATAAGTTAAAACACAGAATGTTTATTTTCTGGGTTTTTTTTCATGAAAAATTTCCATACATTTTATTTCATTAAAGGGATTGTACTAATTAACAAGTCCTGCAAATGGTCAAAATTTTCTGACAATGCTTTTCATAAATGCAAAGAACCGTGATTAGAGAGCAGTGAACAAGGGCTTTATGACAGTCTCACACCCCTCTATCTTTCTTTATCAAACATTCTCTCTCCTTTCCCTGTGGTTAGTTTTGTCTTTGTTGCCATTTCACAAAGTTTCTTTCCACTCTGTCTCTTTCCTTCTTGTTTTCCTATTTATAGATTTGCTCCATGGATTTTCTTTCTATTCATGAACACCCTTTATATGCACTTTAAAACTTGCAAATACTAGGAGTATAACAACACACAAGTTAGAAAATAGGAAGGATGGATTGACAGCCTGTCACTCTAGGACATTATCATGTAGTGAAGGGAATAAAGAACAAGTAGTAAAAGATCCTCTATCTATATGTTCTGGTGAGAGAAAATTCTGTACATTGGAAAATTCATCTTAATTACTGACCACAAATCTGCAAAAGGGCTTTTGTGACTTTGCCCAATCCACCCTTTACTTCTTTGGCAGGATGGATTAAACCAAACAGTTCAGAGAGAGATACTAAGCTTCTCAAAAACAATCTCAACAGCCAAGCCCCCCATGCTACAATAGCTGAGGCAATAGGCTCATTTATCAATAAAAACTGAAAATATGCATTAGTCATACCACAAGAACCATGCCACAGATAATTGTTTGTTGATTTTTCTATTCTGGTGCTAAGGGAAAGTGCATCTGATTTAATGGGACCTACATATGGTTTTCTGAGAGATCTGAACAACTAAGGGTATGTCTACACTGCAGTAAAATTTCCTTGGCTGGCCTGTGTCAGCTGACCTGGGATGATGGTGCTCAGGTGGTGGGGTTATAAAATTGCAGTCTAAACATATGGGTTTGGGCTGGACCCATGAGAATGTAGGGTCCCAGAGCCTAGGATTCATCCTGAGCCCAAACAGATACACAACAATTGTGTAGCCTTGCAGCCTGAGTCCCTCAAACCCTAGTCAGCTGACATAAGGCAGATATGTATTTTTTATTGCAGTGTAGACATACTCTAAGTGGGTAAGAAAGAGGCTAGAGAGAGGGATACAATCAATGACTATGGAAATAGAAATAAATCCTGCAATGTTATTTCTGTGAGTAGTCCCCAATGGCTTTCTTCTATAAGGGCTTCAGGATGGTGCCTTTCATGCAGCTTTTGCACAAAGTTACTGCTGATATATACATAAAATTATTTATATACAGCTGCTTCTTAACAGAAAAAGGAAGAGGAAATGAGAATAAAGTTCCCTTAGAAGTTCACAATCAGCACACCAAGCTTAGAAGGAATTGTGCACAGTGTATGCTCATCATCACCAGGGCAGGAAAGTATGTTTCTCAATGGGACTCTGCCATGGACAAAGGGGTATCTCTAAATGTGATAGAGGAATGACCATATAAAGAGTACAAATGTTTTAATTTTAGTATTTTCTGAGTTTTATTATGAATTTTGGCCCAGACAACAGCGAGTCTGATTTATTCTGTCTATGGAGGTGAGAGGGTGAAGCCACTGAAATAATAAGGATATTTCCAAGGCAAAGAATCTAAATTATCTTTAAAGAAACAAACAAACAAAAAAGGCAGAACATGCCTCATTGCAATGAGAGATGGTTGGACACCAGTCGCAAAGCTAGGGCTTTGATTGTAATGTATCAAAATGCAACAATTTTATTGGCCAGAAGCTGTTCACAGAAGGTTCACTCATCAATGAGGTGTCACATTGCTGATAATCTCATCACTCCAGTATGTTCTGTCTGATCTCTCTGCCCACCTAGTGTCAGAGAGCAGGGAGAGGGTCAGCTAACTGCCTGCTTCCCCAGTTCTGCCAGGGCTTTGCCAACCAGGCTCTATAGCTATGATTTCAACAATTTCCATCCCACCATCAACCTCACCATCAACCTCAGCCTGGACCAGTCCACACAAGAGATCCACTTACTGGACACTACGGTGCTAATAAGCGATGGTCACATAAACACCACCCTATATCGGAAACCTACTGACCGCTATTCCTACCTACATGCCTCTAGCTTTCATCCAGGTCACACCACATGATCCATTGTCTACAGCCAAGCTCTACGATATGACCGTATTTGGTCCAACTCCTCAGACAGAGATAAACACCTACAAGATCTCTATCAAGCATTCTTACAACTACAGTACCCACCTGCTGAAGTGAAGAAACAGATTGACAGAGCCAGAAGAGTACCCAGAAGTCACCTACTACAGGACAGGCCCAACAAAGAAAATAACAGAACGCCACTAGCCATCACCTTCAGCCCCCAACTAAAACCTCTCCAATGCATCATCAAGGATCTACAACCTATCCTGAAGGACAACCCATCACTCTTACAGATCTTGGGAGACAGGCCAGTCCTTGCTTACAGACAGCCCACCAACCTGAAGCAAATACTCACTAGCAACCACACACCACACAACAGAACCACTAACCCAGGAACCTATCCTTGCAACAAAGCCCTTTGCCAACTCTGTCCACATATCATAGAATCATAGAATCATAGAATATCAGGGTTGGAAGGGACCCCAGAAGGTCATCTAGTCCAACCCCCTGCTCAAAGCAGGACCAAGTCCCAGTTAAATCATCCTAGCCAGGGCTTTGTCAAGCCTGACCTTAAAAACCTCTAAGGAAGGAGATTCTACCACCTCCCTAGGTAACGCATTCCAGTGTTTCACCACCCTCTTAGTGAAAAAGTTTTTCCTAATATCCAATCTAAACCTCCCCCATTGCAACTTGAGACCATTACTCCTCGTTCTGTCATCTGCTACCATTGAGAACAGTCTAGAGCCATCCTCTTTGAAACCCCCTTTCAGGTAGTTGAAAGCAGCTATCAAATCCCCCCTCATTCTTCTCTTCTGCAGACTAAACAATCCCAGCTCCCTCAGCCTCTCCTCATAAGTCATGTGCTCTAGACCCCTAATCATTTTTGTTGCCCTTCGCTGTACTCTTTCCAATTTATCCACATCCTTCTTGTAGTGTGGGGCCCAAAACTGGACACAGTACTCCAGATGAGGCCTCACCAGTGTCGAATAGAGGGGAACGATCACGTCCCTCGATCTGCTCGCTATGCCCCTACTTATACATCCCAAAATGCCATTGGCCTTCTTGGCAACAAGGGCACACTGCTGACTCATATCCAGCTTCTCGTCCACTGTCACCCCTAGGTCCTTTTCCGCAGAACTGCTGCCGAGCCATTCGGTCCCTAGTCTGTAGCGGTGCATTGGATTCTTCCATCCTAAGTGCAGGACCCTGTACTTATCCTTATTGAACCTCATTAGATTTCTTTTGGCCCAATCTTCCAATTTGTCTAGGTCCTTCTGTATCCTATCCCTCCCCTCCAGCGTATCTACCACTCCTCCCAGTTTAGTATCATCCGCAAATTTGCTGAGAGTGCAATCCACACCATCCTCCAGATCATTTATGAAGATATTGAACAAAACGGGCCCCAGGACCGACCCCTGGGGCACTCCACTTGACACTGGCTGCCAACTAGACATGGAGCCATTGATCACTACCCGTTGAGCCCGACAATCTAGCCAGCTTTCTACCCACCTTATAGTGCATTCATCCAGCCCATACTTCCTTAACTTGCTGACAAGAATGCTGTGGGAGACCGTGTCAAAAGCTTTGCTAAAGTCAAGAAACAATACATCCACTGCTTTCCCTTCATCCACAGAACCAGTAATCTCATCATAAAAGGCGATTAGATTAGTCAGGCATGACCTTCCCTTGGTGAATCCATGCTGACTGTTCCTGATCACTTTCCTCTCCTCTAAGTGCTTCAGGATTGATTCTTTGAGGACCTGCTCCATGATTTTTCCAGGGACTGAGGTGAGGCTGACCGGCCTGTAGTTCCCAGGATCCTCCTTCTTCCCTTTTTTAAAGATGGGCACTACATTAGCCTTTTTCCAGTCATCCGGGACTTCCCCCGTTCGCCACGAGTTTTCAAAGATAATGGCCAAGGGCTCTGCAATCACAGCCGCCAATTCCCTCAGCACTCTCGGATGCAATTCGTCCGGCCCCATGGACTTGTGCACGTCCAGCTTTTCTAAATAGTCCCTAACCACCTCTATCTCTACAGAGGGCTGGCCATCTCTTCCCCATTTTGTGATGCCCAGCACAGCAGTCTGGGAGCTGACCTTGTTAGTGAAAACAGAGGCAAAAAAAGCATTGAGTACATTAGCTTTTTCCACATCCTCTGTCACTAGCTTGCCTCCCTCATTCAGTAAGGGGCCCACACTTTCCTTGGCTTTCTTCTTGTTGCCAACATACCTGAAGAAACCCTTCTTGTTACTCTTGACATCTCTTGCTAGCTGCAGCTCCAGGTGCGATTTGGCCCTCCTGATATCTTTCCTACATGCCCGAGCAATATTTTTATACTCTTCCCTGGTCATATGTCCAACCTTCCACTTCTTGTAAGCTTCTTTTTTATGTTTAAGATCCGCTAGGATTTCACCATTAAGCCAAGCTGGTCGCCTGCTATATTTACTATTCTTTCGACTCATCGGGATGGTTTGTCCCTGTAACCTCAACAGGGATTCCTTGAAATACAGCCAGCTCTCCTGGACTCCCTTCCCTTTCATGTTAGTCCCCCAGGGGATCCTGGCCATCTGTTCCCTGAGGGAGTCAAAGTCTGCTTTCCTGAAGTCCAGGGTCCGTATCCTGCTGCTTACCTTTCTTCCCTGCGTCAGGATCCTGAACTCAACCAACTCATGGTCACTGCCTCCCAGATTCCCATCCACTTTTGCTTCCCCCACTAATTCTACCCGGTTTGTGAGCAGCAGGTCAAGAAAAGCGCTCCCCCTAGTTGGCTCCCCTAGCACTTTCACCAGGAAATTGTCCCCTACGCTTTCCAAAAACTTCCTGGATTGTCTATGCACCGCTGTATTGCTCTCCCAGCAGATATCAGGAAAATTAAAGTCACCCATGAGAATCAGGGCATGCGATCTAGTAGCTTCCGTGAGTTGCCGGAAGAAAGCCTCATCCACCTCATCCCCCTGGTCCGGTGGTCTATAGCAGACTCCCACCATGACATCACTCTTGTTGCACATACTTCTAAACTTAATCCAGAGACACTCAGGTTTTTCCACAGTTTCGTACCGGAGCTCTGAGCAGTCATACTGCTCCCTTACATACAGTGCTACTCCCCCACCTTTTCTGCCCTGCCTGTCCTTCCTGAACAGTTTATAACCATCTATGACTGTACTCCAGTCATGTGAGTTATCCCACCAAGTCTCTGTTATTCCAATCACGTCATAATTCCTTGACATCACCAGGACCTCCAGTTCTCCCTGCTTGTTTCCAAGGCTTTGTGCATTTGTATATAAGCACTTGAGATAACCTGTTGATCGCCCCTCATTCCCAGTATGAGGCAGGAGCCCTCCCCTCACAGACATTCCTGCCTGTGCTTCCTCCCGGTATCCCGCTTTCCCCCTTCCCTCAGGGCTTTGGTCTCCTTCCCCCGGTGAACCTAGTTTAAAGCCCTCCTCACTAGGTTAGCCAGCCTGCTGGCAAAGATGTTCTTCCCTCTCTTCGTAAGATGGAGCCCGTCTCTGCCCAGCACTCCTCCTTCATGGAACACCATCCCATGGTCAAAGAATCCAAAGCCTTCTCTCCGACACCACCTGCGTAGCCATTCGTTGACCTCCACGATTCGACGGTCCCTACCCAGGCCTTTTCCTTCCACGGGGAGGATGGACGAGAACACCACTTGCGCCTCCAACTCCTTTATCCTTCTTCCCAGAGCCACGTAGTCCGCAGTGATCCGCTCAAGGTCATTCTTGGCAGTATCATTGGTGCCCACGTGGAGAAGCAGGAAGGGGTAGCGATCCGAGGGCTTGTTGAGTCTCGGCAGTCTCTCCGTCACATCACGAATCTTAGCCCCTGGCAAGCAGCAGACTTCTCGGTTTTCCCGGTCAGGGCGGCAGATAGATGACTCAGTCCCCCGGAGGAGAGAGTCCCCGACCACCACCACCCGCCTTCTCCTCTTGGGAGTGGTGGTCGTGGAACCCCCAACCTCAGGACATCGCATCTCATGCCTCCCAACCAGCGGAGTCTCCTTCTGCTTTCTCCCCCCAGACATATCATCTGGTCCACTCTCCGCATTGGTACCTGTGGAGAGAACATGAAAGCGGTTAGTTACCTGTGTCTGTGTTACTGGAACCCGGACATTCCGCTTACCTCTTCTGGAGGTCACATGTTGCCAAGCTTCTTCACTGGCCTCTTGGCTCCTCTGTGCAACCTGCTCTATATCTTTAGAGCTTTGTGCCCCTAGAAGGCTATCCTGAGTTTGGTCCAGAAAATCCTCAGTCTCTCGTATACAATGCAGGGTCGTTACCTGTTGCTCCAGACCTTCAATCTTCTCTTCCAATATGGAGACCAGCTTGCACTTTGTACAGACAAAGTCGCTTCTGTCCTGTGGAAGAAAGACAAACATGGCACATCCAGTGCAGGTCACAACAGCTGAACCCCCCCCTTCCATATCACCTACCTACTATGAGCTTCCTCAGAGACGTTGGCAAGATGTAAGCCTCACTGGGCTCACTCCAGGCGAACTCCCAGGCAAACTCCTGCTGTGAGCTGCTCTGCTGTCCCCGCTGCTCAGCTGGTTCGCTGCCGCTCCCTTATCTATTCAGGGGACACCATTATAGAGCCTAATCACATTAGTCACACTATCAGAGGCTCATTCACCTGCACATCTACCAATGTGATATATGCCATCATGTACCAGCAATGCCCCTCTGGCATGTACATTGGTCAAACTGGAAAGTCTCTACGTAAAAGAATAAATGGACACAAATCACACGTCAAGAATTATAACATTCAAAAACCAGTTGGAGAACACTTCAATCTCTCTGGTCACTTGATTACAGACCTGAGAGTGGCTATCCTTCAACAAAAAAACTTCAAAAACAGACTCCAACGAGTGACTGCTGAATTGGAATTAATTTGCAAACTGGATACAATTAACTTAGGCCTGAATAGAGACTGGGAGTGGATTGGTCATTACACAAAGTAAAACTATTTCTCCATGTTATTTCCCCCACCCCCGCCTCCCCACTGTTCCTCAGACGTTCTTGTCAACTGCTGGAAATGGCCCACCTTGATTATCACCCTAAAAGGTTTTTCTCCTTCCCACCCCCTTCCTGCTGGTAATAGCTCATCTTACGTGATCACTCTCCTTACAGTGTGTATGATAAAACCCATTGTTTCATGTTCTCAGTGTGTGCATATAAATCTTCCCACTGTATTTTCCACTGAATGCATCCGTTGAAGTGAGCTGTAGCTCACGAAAGCTTATGCTCAAATAAATTTGTTAGTCTCTAAGGTGCCACAAGTACTCCTTTTCTTTTTGTGAATACAGACTAACACGGCTGCTACTCTGTACTGCAACAGGAGATCAGAAACTCTCAGAGAAGGTCTGGACCCTCAGGGGCATCCCAGAAAGTCTGCCTCATACCCACACCTTGTAGAAACTGGAGATTGATTTTTTTCTCTCTCTGACTTATTTAGGGTCAGATTGTGAACCCCTGACTCCGATAGTCACAAGTAGCTCGAATGACTTCCCTTGACCTACTGGCATGAGGAAGTGCTCAGCAGGATGAGGAAGCCCTCCACAGCCTAACCCTTTTATCTTAATGTTTTTGGGGAAGGGACATGTCATATCCACATGTAATGTGCTCTGCATGCTTATGGCACCACTGTATCCCACCATCCTTATTCCATCTGAGTAGTACCTTATGGGGCAAGAGGTGCCCTTGCAATGAATGGGGCTTTTTGCAGATGAGGTACTACTCCAGTTGACTAATGGATGCATATTCTGTCAATTAACCACCTTAAACTGATTAGATTCTTACTCCTTGAAAAGTCCCACTAGAATCAATAGAACATCTCATGGTGTTATGCACTATTCAGCATGAGTAATGAGAGCCGTATTAGGTCCTATATGATTCATAATGAAAAAATTCTGCCAAACACACACACACATACACAGTGCAGCATTCAGTTCCCACCCATGGAAAGACTATTAACCTTTTCTTTTCCCCCACAGTCTGAACATTTGTATCAGTATTCACAAGTTAAGGAAAATGGAACCTCAGGCTTCAGGGCATAGGAGTCAGGAAGGATTCCTTCCCCCCACCCCAATTAAAAACTGGTCAGATGAATTATAGGGCTTTTTTTCTTCTCACCTTCCTCTGAAGCATCAGATATTGTCCACAACTGGAGGTAGGGTAGCAGACTTGATGAACCTGTGGCCTACTGCAGTACAGCAAATCCTATGGTCCTAGCTACTTAGCTGCATGATTCTTGCTCACATGTTCAGAGTTCAACTGATTGCAAGATTTGGGTTCAGGAAGGAATTCTCCTTCCGGTTAGAATTGCTGAGACATTGAGTGGAGAGTGGGTTCACCTTCCTCTACAGCATCAAGCAGGGTTTATCTGCTGGGATCATCTAGGCTTATTTCACAAAGCCATTTCTTTGCAGGAGCTTCAAGCATTGGTGCCCTTCAGTCCCTTTGTTGTTCCTGTAGGTAAAAATAGTTTAATGTCTTGAGGACTACACCTTTTACAGGAAAATTGGCCCAGATTTGGATCTTAGAATTACATATTTGGTTCAGTAAAATCTGTTTGGAAGATGATAAAGTGAGTTGTGTTGTTTGTATAGTCATCTTTTCTGTGCAAGTCAAAGAGGATTTTCATATATTAGAAGCAGACTTTGCTGCCATGGTTAAAACATCATTTGCTTTTTCAATAGATCTCCCTGAAAGGGGCTGACAGAACTAAGGAAACAAAGAAGTGTAAACTTTGGCCAGCTGGATGGACATCAACAGCCTGGGGAATATCAGGGACGTACAACTCTACAAATATCAGAAATATACAATTCTACGGCACTTTGTTAGAGAGCATGTTGAAGACCTAAATGTGTATCCGAGGGGTTGCTGAGATGGCTAACTGATGTGTGTCCATGAGATAATGAGGACCAGATTTTTAAAGTTATGTAGGCGCTGGAAGCAGACCAACACCTAATGGGATTTTCAAAAATGCCTTGTGCCTAACTCCTCACTGAAATTGAACTCCTTTAAATATTTGGCCCTGAGGTACTCAATAGAACAGAAAAAGAGGTGTATATGGTCATTCTGCCCCACAGTCTTCATTTCTTATGATCAAAAATGAAAATAGAATCTATTAGGGGAAGTAGATGGTTCATAGTTTTGATAATGGGATATGGAGTCTTTCACTTCTGGATCACCAGTTTGAATTTGTCATTTTTAAGCATTAATCAAAAGTTGTCATTTACTGGTCCTTATTTAGTCCATCTGATCTGAGCTACTAGCTTTAATCCAGTTACCAGTGGTTAGAAATCCACAACACAAAACTGCTTATCAATCTGGCACTCTTGTTTTAATTAACTAAAGGGTTGCTGAGTGCTGAATTGCCATAGTAAATGTTCCCTGTGGATTCTGACTGAGGACATTGCTAGGCAGTGTGGGGATGAAGCTTACACCATTACTGTCCATTCCATGCCTTTTCTATAGTAAATGGATGAGTTCAGCCTTCAGGGCTCCCTATCCTGCACTTTTCACCAACATTATAGGAAAGGAGGAGATTGGTTGAACAAATACCTGTGGAAGAATATTACATTTATATCATAAAGTAATTCCACAAGCAGTGGTATTATTTTGACTTTATTATATTTCCTGTTTTCACTTTGTTATGCCTCACTACTTTACTAGCAATGTTAAGATATGACTACAATGTCCTCATTTTATCATGACAACATTCAGTTTGAAATTAATGTAAAATAAAACCTATGGTATGCATGGAAAACTCAATTATGAAACAAAAGGCATCCAGTATGAAATTAAGGTAGTACATTCCATGTTTTATGTTTTGGTATTGTAGATTGTTACAGGGTTTTTTGCTGATAAACCTCAAAAAGCTTACATAGCCAAAAGCAGCTCTAGTGGACTGAATCTAAAATTACTCACTTTCATCTGCTGAAACAAATTGGTTTAATATACAGTCGTTTGTTGTCAAATACATTAATAACATTTCTGCCAAACAGAATTTTATACTGTGTCTTTTGTTGTTTGGCTCTTTTTGGGGGGTTGCGGGGAGGGAGCTGGGAGGGAAAATAAGTTGGGGGGGCAGGAGGGAGGAGAGAAAGTGGGTGGAGTTTTGTCCTACACTTGTGGACATCAGCCTAGATAGCACTAAGAAGTTGTAACACAGACAATATGCATAGAAATGTGTTTGCATTAAACAGGCTTAAAGCTTTTTTTCCTTCCATTTTTTATTGTTTGACCATGTGTAGTTGAAGAGTTCTAACCTGTTGGGCATTGCAAGATAGTATGCAAATAAGCCAGCTATTGACAAAGGACTACAGTCATTCACTTTTTTTGTTAATCAGTGTGTGATTATCATTCTGTTCTTTTGAACTCCATCCAACTTGCTATTCTGTCTCAACTTCAAGCAGGTGTTTTGTTGTTTCCAGGCCATGAACACAACCCTGTGCCTGAGTCTTTCATGTGTGCTAGCTGCGCAGATGAATTTTGCTGCAAACTCTCCTCAGGCAATGAACTGACTAGTGCAACATGCTCACAGCAATGCTAATCTAGCTCAGGGACATGCAGTGCACATGAAAGACTATTTTTATCATAATTTTTAATTGATATATCTTTGCCCACTGCAGGTTCCCTTTTCTTTTTTTGAAGACGGCAAATGAATTGGAATGAAATGAAACTACAGTAGCTGGCGGATACAGAGAGCAAAGATTCACCTTTGATTTAAAAGATTAGATCAATTGAAAAAGTAATAATCAGTAAATTGAAAAGGGGAGACTATTATGCATTAGCACTGTGACTAGCATAGCAAATAATTTTTATTTATTTATGCTTTCAGAAAGACAATATTTCATTATATACAATATCTAAGAATGTCTTCGAGAAAGTGGTCAAGATGACAAATTCTAACTCTGTAATCCTAGTGTGCAGTATTTCAAAAGTAATATGATATAGTGATTCAGGGTATTAAATATGCATGCCCTCATTATACTAAGTAAAAAGAAAAGGAGTACTTGTGGTATCTTAGAGACTAACAAATTTATTTGAGCATAAGCTTTCGTGAGCTACAGTTCACTTCGTCGGATGCATTCAGTGGAAAATACAGTTGGGAGATTTATAAACATGGAGAACATGAAACAATGGGTGTTACCATACACACTGTAACGAGAGTGATCACTTAAGGTGAGCTATTACCAGCAGGACAGCGAGGGGGGAGGGAACCTTTTGTAGGGATAATCAAGGTGGGCCATTTCCAGCAGTTGATAAGAACATCTAAGGAACAGTGGAGGGTGGGGGGGGGGGAATAAACAAGGGGAAATAGTTTTACTTTGTGTAATGACCCATTCACTCCCAGTCTCTATTCAAGCCTAAGTTAATTGTATCCAGTTTGCAAATTAATTCCAATTCAGCAGTCTCTCATTGGAGTCTGATTTTGAAGTTTTTTTGTTGAAGAATTGCCACTTTTAGGTCTGTAATCGAGTGACCAAAGAGATTGAAGTGTTCTCCGACTGGTTTTTGAATGTTATAATTCTTGACGTCTGATTTGTGTCCATTTATTCTTTTATGTAGAGACTTTCCAGTTTGACCAATGTACATGCCAGAGGGGCATTGCTGGCACATGATGGCATATATCACATTGGTAGATGCGCAGATGAACGAGCCTCTGATAGTGTGTCTGATGTGATTAGGCCCTATGATGGTATCCCCTGAATAGATATGTGGACAGAGTTGGCAAAGGGCTTTGTTGCAAGGATAGGTTCCTGGGTTAGTGGTTCTGTTGTGTGGTGTGTGGTTGCTGGTGAGTATTTGCTTCAGGTTGGTGGGCTGTCTGTAAGCAATGACTGGCCTGTCTCCCAAGATCTGTGAGAGTGATGGGTCATCCTTCAGGATAGGTTGTAGATCCTTGATGATGCATTGGAGAGGTTTTAGTTGGGGGCTGAAGGTGATGGCTAGTGGCGTTCTGTTATTTTCTTTGTTGGGCCTGTCCTGTAGTAGGTAGCCTCTGGGTACTCTTCTGGCTCTGTCAATCCGTTTCTTTACTTCTGCAGGTGGGTATTGTAGTTGTAAGAATGCTTGACAGAGATCTTGTAGGTGCTTGTCTCTGTCTGAGGGGTTGGAGCAAATGTGGTTGTATCATAGACCTTGGCTGTAGACAATGGATCATGTGGTGTGGTCTGGATGAGAGCTGGAGGCATGTAGGTAGGAATAGCAGTCAGTAGGTTTCTTGTATAGGGTGGTGTTTATGTGACCCTCGCTTATTAGCACCATAGTGTCCAGGAAGTGGATCTCTTGTGTGGACTGGTCCAGGCTGAGGTTGATGGTGGCATGGAAATTGTTAAAATCATGGTGGAATTCCTCAATGGCTTCTTTTCCATGGGTCCAGATGATGAAGATGTCATCAATGTAGCTTATGTAGAGTAGGGGCATTAGAGGATGAGAGCTGAGAAAGCGTTGTTCTAAGTCAGCCCTAAAAATGTTGGCATACTGTGGGGCCATGCGGGTACCCATAGCAGTGCCGCTGATTTGAAGGTATACCTTGTTCCCAAATGTGAAATAGTTATGGGTGAGGACAAAGTCACAAAGTTCAGCCACCAGGTTTGCCGTGACATTATGGGGATACTGTTCCTGATGACTTGTAGTCCATCTTTGTGAGGAATGTTGGTGTAGAAGGCTTCTACATCCATAGTGGCCAGGATGGTGTTTTCAGGAAGATCACCGATGGATTGTAGTTTCCTCAGGAAGTCAGTGGTGTCTCGAAGATAGCTGGAAGTACTGGTAGCGTAGGGCCTGAGGAGGGAGTCTACGTAGCCAGACTATCCTGCTGTCAGGGTGCCAATGCCTGAGATGATGGGGTGTCCAGGATTTCCAGGTTTATGGATCTTGGGTAGCAGATAGAATACCCCAGGTCGGGGTTCCAGGGGTGTATCTGTGCGGATTTGTTCTTGTGCTTTTTCAGGGAGTTTCTTGAGCAAATGCTATAGTTTCTTTTGGTAACCCTTAGTGGGATCAGAGGGTAATGGCTTGTAGAAAGTGGTGTTGGAGAGCTGCCTAGCAGCCTCTTGTTCATATTCTAACCTATTCATGATGACGACAGCACCTCCTTTGTCAGCCTTTTTGATTATGATGTCAGTCGTTTCTGAGGCTCTGTACAGCTGAGGTTATGGGGCAAGTGATGCTGCTTTTCCACAATTTCAGCTCGTGCACATCGGCGGAAGCACTCTATGTAGAAGTCCAGTCTGTTATTTCGACCTTCAGGAGGAGTCCACCCAGAACCCTTTTTTTTTGTAGTCTTGGTAGGAAGGTCTCTGTGGGTTAGTATTTAGTTCAGAGGTGTGTTGGAAATATTCCTTGAGTTAGAGACGTCAGAAATAGGATTCTATGTCACCACAGAACTGTATAATGTTCATGGGGATTGAGGGGCAGAAGGAGAGGCCCCGAGATAGGACAGATTCTTCTGCACTACACAAAGATGGACTACAAGCCATCAGGAACAGTATCCCTGAAAATGTCACAGCAAACCTGGTGGCTGAACTTTGTGACTTGTTTCTGGCAATATTTCTAAGTGATTTCACTGCATACATGTCAAGCATGAGGTGGACTGGTCATAGGTCCAGTATTTTTTCTGTAGCCTTATAATGAATTGTTCTGCGAAATCTTGGCAGGTGTTAACAGTTTTTGAACTTGTACCTCAGCCATGCCACCTATGCTGCTGGTGTAAGGTGCTGGTAACCTAGTCAGTAGGTTCTGGCTTAGGGAGACCATACAAAATGTGCTTTAGTTTGCGTTTTGTGCGAGATATATGGGTTGTTCTGTTGCATTCAAACATCAATCGTGGTACCACAGAGAACTTGTACTTTTCCAGAGTCTTATGCAGATCAACATCATGCTGATATCTGGAGATGGGCAAACAATGGGCTCTGAAGTCTAGGGTTCTGTAGTAGTCCCTGTCCCCTTCA
Organism: Dermochelys coriacea; assembly: GCF_009764565.3. NCBI lineage: Eukaryota > Metazoa > Chordata > Testudines > Dermochelyidae > Dermochelys > Dermochelys coriacea. The sequence continues at coordinate 151,896,833 of NC_050069.1, read as the reverse complement.
CACTGTCTATCTTCTTTGTATTTGAGCACAGCTTTAGTCTGTTTTTTTTTACTGTAGATCAAAGATTGACAGAGCATTCGATAATCTTTGCATTTTGAAGGCTTCATACAAGTCATGACCCAAAGTATCTATTTGACTGACATTTTTAGCTATCTCATCCTTGAAGACTGCTTTCATAAAGATATTAATGTTCTCTGGTCCATCATCTGTGGATGGATTGCCAGTGAGAGTAAGCTCATTCTGTAGCTTTAAAATTGCCCCTTATTGGTATTTAACAGCATGTAATGAGTCTAGTTGGTGCTTGATTACCTCTGGGGAAGTTATATAAACTATGTCTATATCCCAAAGTTCATCTTCAGTAAGTGCTTTAAGAGTTTTTCTGCTAAGCATTTGTTCATCTTTAATCCCATTCAAAGCACATATTTCTCTTTTCTTAGCTCTGGCATCAGATATCACTACCACATTTCCATCAATTAGAGCCTCTGCAAGGCGATTTATGAACTCCAGCGAGTTACAAAGTTTGCAGTAGCAAAATCAGTATTTGTTTCTGTTGCTTTTACCTTTTGATGCAACACATTACATACATTCTTTGTGCAGCACCCCAAGTAATACATAATGTTGTGTGGGGGGTATCTTTTGGGTCAATTCACCCCCTTAAATTTACTTTTTATGCAACGTTCTCACTAAGAGTGACTACTTCATTCAGTTTCTCACCTGCCTTCAGCTTTCCAGTTTACTACAGATGAAGCAGATGTTCTTCTCAAAATACATCCCATAGAACCTAGTATAAGGTGAGTCTCTCCCACAACTACCACTTGTCCTGGTCTTCAACTTTTTTCTTATGTTCGATATACTTCCTCTCCAGTTTTGCCACATTAAGTTTATGGGTGAACTTCTTAGAGCAAGTAAGGGGCCACTGAGAGTTATGTTTAAACAGGTCCTCAATGGTGGTTTTCTTGAAAGATTCAGCTTCTAGTTCTTTCTCTTTGTCTCCCCATTGATATCTAAAAACAATCAAATCCAAAATAAAAACAAGGATTTTGTAATAAATTAATCTGGGATTAACTATTAGTTATGTTATCTAATGTATGTTATACCAGCATATGCATACCATTTGTGGACGGATTCCAATAATTTCTGGCTGGATTCTGATATCTTAAGCAGTGCTTCATGACAACTCTTTTGCCGTAATAAAAAAGGCTGATAATCAATACCACTGAACTGCTTCTTTTTTATAATTTAAAAAATCAGTATCATGTTCTGAGTATTAGCTGTCAGTTGAGGGCCACAATTTAACTTTGCGAGGGCTGCATATTTGGCATGCCTGTGTTGAATTATAATTTTTATAAGGTTGATTTTTAAATATTTTCCAAATATATATCTATATAATTGTTCTAGATTTGTCATCTTTGGTACCATTGTTCTTGTGGGATAAAGCGCTTTAGAATGACACACAATTCAATCCATTTTCCATAACGTATTATCAAAATTTCCACCAAGTGGAGGACCTGGAGCTGTAAGCCAGTAAGGGCAGCCAGTCCCGCCTCCATACCACAGAGGGTCACACCATTAAAATTATGATTCTGTAGTTTTTTAAAATCAAATTACACCTCCCTAGCTTTCTAACATTAATTTGCTTGTGAAATTACACATGCTCCCACACTGAATATGCAATGACAGGAGAGCACTCTCTTCCTGTCTATCTATTTCAGATATTTCTAAATTACACATCACTGGCCATCACATACAGTCCTCAGCTAAAACCTCTCCAATGCATCATCAGTGATCTACAACCCATCCTGGACAATGATCCCTTACTTTCCCAGGCCTTGGGAGGCAGGCCAGTCCTCATCCACAGACAACCCACCAACCTGAAGCATGTTCTCACTGCACCGTAGTAATTCTAACTCAGGAACCAGTCCATGCAACAAATCTTGATGACAACTCTGCCCACATATCTACACCAGCGATACCATCACAGGACCTAACCAGATCAGTCACATCATCACCGGTTCATTCACCTACACATCCACCAATATAATATACACCATCATGGGCCAGCAATGCCTCTCTGCTATGTACATCGGCCAAACTGGACAGTCCCTACTTAAAAGGATAAATGGACACAAATCAGATATTAGGAATAGCAGTATACAAAAACCTGTAGGAGAACACTTCAACCTCCCTGGACACACAATAGCAGATTTAAAGGTAGCCATCCTGCAGCAAAAAAACTTCAGGACCAGACTTCAAAGAGAAACTGCTGGGCTTCAGTTCATTTGCAAATTTGACACCATCAGCTCAGGATTAAACAAAGACTGTGAATGGCTAGCCAACTACAAAAGCAGTTTTTCCTCTCTTGGTGTTCACACCTCAAATGCTAGAAGAGGGCCTCATCCTCCCTGATTGAATTAACCTCGTTATCCCTAGCCTGATTCTTGCTTGCATATTTATACCTGCCTCTGGAAATTTCCACTACATGCATCCAACGAAATGGGTATTCACCCATGAAAGCTTATGCTCCAATATGTCTGTTAGTCTATAAGGTGCCACAGGACTCTTTGCCGCTTTTACAGATCCAGACTAACATGTACCCCTCTGATAATAATTAAGTATTTTAAGCTCACTGCACCTTTTCCTACCCCTTGTAGGCCAATGTAGGCAGAGCCATAATTTTGCACCAAATCTCCAAAGAGACTGCAATATATTCAGAAAACATCCTGAATCCATTTATTTTTACGGTTTATTGACTTTAAGATGTCATAATTGATATTTATTTTTGAAACAAATACAATTCATATATTTGTACATTCTAAGGCCAGAAGGGAACATAGTCTGACCTCCTGTATAACAGAGGCCATAGAACTTCCCCAAAATAATTCTGAGAGCATATCTTTAAAAAAAATACGATCTTGGTTTAAAAATTGACAGTTATGGAGAATCCACTATGACGCTCGATAAATTATTTCAATGGTTAATTAGTCTAACCATTAAAAATGTTTACCTTATTTCAAGTCTGAATTTGTTTAGCTTCAACTTCTAACCACTGGACCATGTTATACCTTTCTCTGCTAGACTGAAGAGCCCATTATGAAATATTTGATCCCCATGTAGACTATAATCAAGTCACCTCTTAACCTTCTATTTGTTAAATAGATTGAGCTCTATGAGTCTATAACTGAAAGGCATGTTTTCTAAGCCTTTACTCATTCTCGTGACTCTTCTCTGAACTCTTTCCAATTTATCAGCATCCTTCTTGAGTTGTGGACAAAGTATTCCAGCAGTGATCACACCCATGCCAAATAAAATAACCTTTCTTGAGACGCTCTTGTTTATGCATCCCAGGATCCCATTAGACCTTTTGGCCACAGTGTCACATATGTTCAGCTGATTATCTACCACAACCCCCAAATTTTTTTCAGAGTCACTGCTTCCCATGATAGATTCCCTCGTCTTGTAAATATAGCCTTCATTTTTTGTTCCTAGATGTATACATGTACGTTTAGCTGTATTAAAACACATACTGTTTGCTTGTGCACAGTTTACCAAATGAGCTAGATTGCTCTGAACCAGTAATCTGTTCTTCATTATTTAACACTTCCCCAATTTTTGTGTCACCTGTAAACTTTGCTAATGATGATATCTTTTCTTCCAGATCATTGATAAAGATGTGAAATAGCATAGGGTTTATGACCTCTTAATATAAATGAGAAGGTGAAACAGTCCATTTCATAAGAATTGTTCAGTTTAACTGAACTCAGACTCTTAGATTTCACTTAAATTGTATTAATATTCATAATTTATTAGTCTCTGTGGAATTGATATACAGCATATCTTTACAGTATATTGTCATTAAATGAATGCATTAAGAAAATTCACTTGGCATATAATATTGTGCGAGTCAATAATTTGTTCTCAACTGGAACATAATTTTTTTTTAAAAAATTGTCATTACATCATATTTAAAAATCTAAAGGCTCAGTTTGTTGGGTATAATGGATAGTTCTCCAGGGACTGCATAGGTTCAAATGATTTTAAAAAGTTAAAATATCCTTCAGATAGTGAAAATGAGCAATGAAATAATGAACGCATATACATTACCACACAACTGTCATTCTCAATCAGACAGTGACATCTCATCTACAGCAGAGACAAGCTGACTCAGTGCACTCAAGCTGAAATGATGACATAAAAACTTCTGTGAAGGCTCACTGAATTTTGGAACCTTCAAGTAATTTACATTTACATTTACTCTTTTTTGTGCCATGGCCCTGTGCCTTTGTTGAGCTCACATCTTATTATACTTTAGTGAAGAACCATATACAATTATATTACATGATTATATTATTATCCCCTTCTGACCTCTGTGTCCTATTACACTAAAAGAGCCAATTAATAGTTATTTTAGATTACACAATGTTCTAAGAGCTATCAAGGATGCCAAAGAAATGCCTGAAGAGGAACACAGGCTTTTCAAGTCAGTTATGACCTGTTGAACAGTCCTACAATAGATTTTAAGCCTGCAATGTGGACTTGTTGACATCTTGCATATAGAGCTGGAGAATTATTTCCCTAGGTGTGCAAACTGATTGGAATTGTCAAATATTGTTGGAAATGTGCAATGTAAAACTTTATTCTAGGATGCTCAAATACTGAAAGTTCAGAGTATTTCTGGAACACATAAACAGAAAAGCATAGGGAACATATTCTTATATACTTATAAAGCTATTAAAAACCCACATTCTTTTATTGTCGGATCTTGCCAAAAAAATCTAATCAGAGTATAATGAAAATGTTTGGGACCATTAGAAACTCCCCATAGAAGTAAATGACCTTACTCCAACAAACTGGAATAGCTATGGATTGGGAGTTTAGTTCATACAGAACAGTACAGATTTTACTGAATATGAAGATTCATCCTCCTGAGCTTTCTAGTGGAAGACTTAGGTGAAGAAAAAGAGAACTGAGGCTATTGTTACAGGGAAGTGGTTTTCTCATTGTATTTATTATTACTATAGGCCAAATTTCCCTTTACTATTTTTCTGGAAGTGGATATTACGCAAAATCTTGAAAAATTAGTTCCAAGAGAAAAGCTGTAAAAGTTATACTGGTAACAAGTACATAGTATTAAATCTCCCTCGTTCCACCATTAGCAGTGGAAATTTCAAAAGCACTCCACTTTCACTTAAGTTGATAACTGACTTCTGTGACCTCAGAGTAGACCAACACTGAGCACTTTTGAAAATCTCACCATAGGTTCTTTTACAGACATGCTATAATCTAAGTATTAATATTGTTTATTGTTTATTCAGAATGAACTTTAGACACACTCTAGGGAAATTATGAATATAAATGAACGATTAACCTCCATTCTAGCAGGACTATAAGATGGCAAATAGTTTTAGAGTTTTGTTAGGTATTATCCTTTTCAGTCTATGATACTAGCAAATTATCTACCATGACTCAAGGTAACTCCCCACTTCAACTATCTTAGATTCTAGGTGACTAAAAGAGGACCGTATGACAAAAACATAACATTAAAAAAATTAATGATGTGGCAACTGTAGCTCACAAAGGCAAAGATTCAACTTATCTCTGAAAGAGTCAAATTAATATTGTCCAAATGTCCAGTGAAATGGTTTGTACTAATGTTTTATTTTTTGTTATACTAATGCCCTTCCCTAAAAATTAGCCCGGCCTAAACTAAAGCTGGTCACTCTCCAATTTCCCTGAGCTGGGGGCCTTAGCGGAGGAAGCATGAGATTATTTTGGGGTAAATGTGGAGCTGGCACTGCCAGAGGGACAGAGTTGGTAATTGTAGCTGGAGAACTAAAGAAGATTTGCAAGCTGATGCAATTGTGACACCCCATTGTGTGTGCCAGTACACACTGGTTTGGAAATTTTTGAAGCAGAATTGGTGTTAAACCCTTAAAAAGCATAGGTTTTACAGTAAAACTAGTAATGTGATTGAAAGGTGATTGAGGAGCTTTTGTGTATGGACAGGTGTGTGTTAGAGTCCTAATAGGGAAAACAGACAGTATTAATTGCAACAAAGTTCTCTTATGAAGGCCAAGTTGAAGTCCACTAAAATTAATTGGAACAGAGTTCTCTTTAAGATTCCACTCTGTAGGTTTTAATTCATCTATGTGTACTGTGCCTAGCACAACAGCCTCCTGTGATATATCTGGAGTCCCTAGGCTCTACTGCAATACAAAATAATAATAATAATAATAACAATAATAATTAATAATATAATAATAAATAACATTCTCTACAGATCTTTAATGTTGCTACTGCAGTTAATGGGGAAAAGCAGAAGGAAGAGTTTTTTTATATATATAGAATATTTTTAAAAGTACCTAAAACAGATTTCTCATTCTTCTGTACACTATTTGCCCTACTTGAGCAAAAAAAGCCATTGGAAACCAGCCTCAAATTAAATGCATTACTCAGTTCATTACCAATGTGTGAGTTTGTGGTGATCTCTCAATGTGCTGCTCTGGGAGTAATACCAAATCTTATTAACCATGATGAAAATTATGCATGTATCATCCTAAGAACTGTGATACAAAAATGTTTATTTATGTTCATTACTGATCATGTCTTAATTTTAGGTTCTAATTTTAATAAAATAAAATAAAGTATTACACAATGTACATTATGGACAGCATTCGATGAATTCTATGATAGGTCATTTGTTGACCACCTAAGCTATTTTGTGTTTTGATTACTAGTTTATTGTAAAGTGATGCAATATGTGATTGATCAGACACTTTACTGCCTATTCTTCATGACTTCTTCAAACCTTGCATATTGGGACAGCATACAGTGTGTGGTAACTTTAAATCTCTTTTCTATATTCCCTAAAAATAGATAAGTGTTCATTGTAAATTATTCATTAATTATTATTACATGCATTTATAAGGCTCTCACACCAGTCTATTTGGGCCAAATTTACTTAGTAAAAATTAAGAAGTAACATTATATTAATGTGCAATAGCTATTAATAATATTCCCCCCAACAATGGTGAGATGCATTGTGAGGGGAAAGTATTAGCATATTTAGACTGAACATGTCTTGCAGACTCCCTGGTTTGCAATGCTTCTACTGACCAGGGTTAGTCACACCATATAAAATTAAGTTCTTCTACAAGGCTGATTCTTTTATACTGCAGTTAAATATGGCAAAGTACACAAAGTCTGTCTAAGAAATAGTCACACATCTTAAGTAAAAAGAAGAATTTATTTAATGCATCTCTTCCAGGCCAGCCAAAACTACAGAGTTTTATTTTATCTGTAAACATCTAAAAGTAGAATATGGCATACATTTTGACCTCTTTGTGTTTTGAGGTTGTTATTGTACTTTGCTGTCAGAGCTTTAATTAATCTTGCAAGGTCTATAATATCATTGGGGCAGAAATAATTGCTTAAATATAAAAGGACCTGTTAAGACAGCCACACGGGAAACAGTGAAATAGTGAAAGAGCGAATTTCTAAGATTTCCTTATTGACTGTTTAGTAAATAAATCATATGTTTTAATTGCTCTGTCAGAAAGATCCTTCATTGAGCAAAAGGTGACTGGAGCTGAATATAGGAACACCACAGGACAGCTGTTTGGTCTGGCAAAGGGCTCTGTGCACTTGTACTATATATCCAAAGCGACCTTTCAGATTCCATGTACATAGTAACAATTAAAAGTACACAATGACTTGACAATGTTCACTGTGACAGACTGCAGGTTGGCTGCTTCCCATAACAGCCTCCCAGGCAGGGAGAAACAAAGAGCCAGGGCCCATCTGTACGACACTCTGAATGCCTCATGTTCCAAAGAGCGCTCTTTGTTTCTCCAAACGCCCCAGGAAGCTCTTCAACAAACAAAACTCAGAGGTCCAGAGGAGCCCAGTCATAACATTAAAATGATAATGAATTCCAGATTACTCTGACAGACGTGACAAAGAAATAGATTCTTTTGATAATAAGTTATTGGATTGATTAGACAGAATTTATTTGACTCTACTGATCGTTGTGGATATTTCAACAAAGTCAACAAACCCATACATGATATCATTTTTCTTATCCTCTTATCCCTCCCTTGTCACACTTCAACAAATATAGCCTATATCAGATTTTTAATTCTTCTTTGGTGATACTGAAAATTCTGTTTCCTGACTGGTAGGTTACTGTAAGCCATAGATGAAATAGCACCTATTGTATGCTGTGTAACAAAGGGAAATGGCTAGTAATCACTGACAATTCCAAAGCAAAACAGCAATTCATTCAGACGTGTTTTAGAGTAGCAGCCGTGTTAGTCTGTATTCGCAAAAAGAAAAGGAGTACTTGGGGCACCTTAGAGACTAACAAATTTATTTGAGCATAAGCTTTCGTGAGCTACAGCATCTGATGAAGTGAGCTGTAGCTCACAAAAGCTTATGCTCAAATAAATGTTAGTCTCTAAGGTGCCACAAGTACTCCTTTTCTTCATTCAGACATATGACTTTTCTTTTCATCTAATGTTTCTCTCAAAGAACTAGCTCAGAACGGTTTGTAAGATCAATTTCCAGTCAGCCTGACCAATAAGGTAAAATACCTTCCTTTTTGACCAATCAGAAGAAATCTGTTTCTGATTAAAATTATATTTACTGTTGATTACTGACAACAAAAAAATAGATGCCTTTAAGGTTGCTATAATTATTTTTCAAATAAAATTTTGGCATCTTTTAAGTTGCATTCAAGGAAATTATATAGAAGAGGCATGATTTTCAGAGATGCTAAGCACTCACAACTCAGCACTTCTGAAAATCAGACTCTATACATAAAAGTATTGTCTTATTATTAATTTCACTGTAACTATTCTGTGTTTTTGTTGATTCCCTTAACAATATCTTGCATTGAAATAAGCTTTTGATCAGCCACAGAAGTTTGATTTCAGTGACCAAAAACATAATTTAAGCATAGGTGTCATACATGACTGAGGTCAGTTTCATGTCACACAAAATAGAGTGGCACTAGCCATCTGTAGTTAGCAACTATTATATAAACATAATGGAATGTGCCCTGTATTCTGAATGATGGAAAAAAGTTGGTCATTAGCCACCAGGAAATGCCTGATTTCCCCCCCCCCCCACGGCTTTCCAGCTGCGATCCAAGTGTGTTTAAATAAAAACTTAGCACACTTAACAAGGAGTTTGATAGAGTGTTAACAATCCTCAGCTTCACGTTGAGCTGTTAACCAACAAAGTAGTCATTAACTGCTGGTAATGACTGCGTTTCTTGGGATTATTGCTTAATTATAAACCTGATAGAGTGGGTCCTGCCTTTTGACTTGGGGACACATTTTCCTTTGCAGTATTTCAACTACAAACTTATTTTCTTAAATACACCACCTCAGTTATAAACCACTGAATATAAGTTAGAGCAGAAATACTGCCTTTGAAATCAGATGTTTGCACCCTTCACAATTATGTTCGAGCCATAACTGGTCTTGGATTCACTTCAGATAGTTAACTAACAAAGCAGAACTATTGGTAACAAATGATTTCTCAGGATATACTGCTTTCTTATCAAATAAAATAGGCAGCTCTGAACAGGTAATTCTGCATCCTGATTGACTGGAACTAGCTTAGAATGCAGGGTACCACTTCATCACAAAACTCTAGTCGTATTAGCTATCACAATTCTAACCCAGAGAACATTGCAAAATCAGTGTAAGACTATAATAATTTTTGTTTATTATTCTTTCAGAAGAAAATACATGCTCTTTATGGTATATACACATTTCTCAGTAGCCACGGCCTTCAAAGTTCCCTAGCAATTGACAGTTACTGTGTTTTAAATATCATCATAATTATTTCCTAATATTTCTAACAGTCATGCCTAGGCAAAAACATATCATTACAGAAAGGTGCTCAGAGACTTTTGTCCCCATGCTGATATTTGTGGATAGGACATATCTGTGCAAACGATATTACTTCACAAACAAAGATAAGGGGCAGATCTTCAGCGGTGTAAATTGTCATAGCTCCATCAACTTCAAAAATGCAAGGGCAGGGAACCCATAGGGGGGATTTTCTTACTTCCCCTTCTGCCTGTGCTTCTGCACATAGTCCAAGTAGCATTTGAGCCCTTAATGTATACAAGTTCCATTACGGAAATCACTAAATAGCTGAAATTATTTTCTGTTGTATTTTGAATTTATCCCTTTTTAATAAGAACTAATGGATGCCACACAAACCGCTAGACACTTAGTGGCCATCTTCACTGGTACTTTCTAATCATTTTAAGATAGAGAAACAACTGTGAGAAAAAATATTTTATCCTTTAAAATTGAATTCTATGATTCTATAATACCTCTTTGAGTGTTCACTCATCCCCCAAATAGTGCTCAAACTGTCTGGGAGTTTGTAGGTCACCAAAACATTAATTTATCCTTTTAATATGAAATAACTAAATTGCTAACACTATTTCTTTTTCAATCTGTTTTTTTTAGGTACTAAAAGTGGAAAAATCAAATATTTTCTTCTTCAGTGAAGCCACTAAGTTAATCATTCTTTGGAAAGAATATTGTATAAATATATATTTATTTGTGCCAAAAAACTAAATTAAACAATAATACTATCTATCTATCTATCTATCTATCTATCTATCTATCTATCTATCTATCTATCTATCTATCTATCATTTTTAAATTAATTCTTGTGCAATAAAAGGGCATTAAGTTAAAACATAAATTAAACTAAGTTGTTAGAGATATAACACTGCCCAGATTCTGTACATAAATGCCTCGTAAAAGACTGTTGAAATCATGAATTTTCTGTGTACTATATTAATTCAAGTTTTTAGTTCCTGTATTCTGTTTCAAATCATTGTCTGTAAGCATAAGGAGGAGCAAGTGGTGGGGAATATTGTTTTTCTTGTGATGGAAGGGAGACAAGAATCTCTGCATGTTTCATTCCACTTTTCTCTTCATTCAGAAACTCAGACTAGAATCTGTATGGTGGCTTGTTGGCTGAGTTCAGTAGAAAGCCTGCAGCTATTCCCTAAGCCCTCATTTATAGACATCACTTTGGCAATGGAACAATGTAGCAGATTCTCATTCTGGGGATTATGATATTGTATATAAAGAAAACATAAAAAGATTTACATATATTCCATGTAATTTTCCCTATTATATTTTAAGTGTGGAATAGACCTTTATTAATTTCTATTCTAAAATATTCCATAGTAAAAATATGATGTAATTTGCATCACAAAACTTGTCTTCCAAATATAAAGTATGCCAATCTCAGCATGGTACTTTTGGTGGAACTATTTATTTAGGGCCAAATTGAATTTTGTTTTACTCAGTCATGCGTTGAGCGTGCGCCCCTGCTCCTCTCCATTACATGCTGTTATTGGCGATATGACTTGAAGGTTTGGCTTTGATGAGGAGTGCAGTCACTGATGTCTGATACTTCCCCACTGCAAGAAAGTGGTTGGGGGAGGGGAGCATGAAACCTTGCCATATCACTTTCTCGCCAATCACAGGTGAAGAAGTGAACTGCACCTTCCCAAGTAACTTACTTTTCCCTGAACTGTTGCCCTGGGTAGCAGGGAGGGAACTGTGTGTCTCAGAGGCATGTGTCTGAGAAGCAACTAAATATATCTCCCCCCAGAACACAAAAAAGCAGTAAGAGGACCAAAAAAATGCCAGCATGGCTAAACAGCAGAGTAAAAGAGGCTGTTAGAGGCCAAAAGGTACCCTTTAAAAATTGAAAGTTAAATCTTACTGAGGAAAATAGAAAGGAACATAAACTCTGACAAGTCAAATGTAAAAGTATAATTAGGCAGGCCAAAAAGAATTTGAAGAGCAGCTAGCAAAAAACACAAAAACTAACAGCAACATTTTTTTAGGTGTATCAGGAGCAGAAAGCGTGCTAAACAATCAGTGGTGCCACTGGATAATCAAAGTACTAAAGGAGTACACATGGAAGAAAAGGCCACTGCGGAGAAGGTAAATGAATTCTTTGCATCAGTCTTCACTGCAGAGGATGTGAGGGAGATTCCCACACCTGATCCATTCTTTTTAGGTAACAAATATGAGGAACTGTCCCAGACTGAGGTGGCAATAGAGAATGTTTTGGAACAACTTGATAAACTAAAGAGTAATAAGTCATCAGGACCATATGGTATTCATCCAAGACTTCTGAAGGAACTGAAACATGAAATTGCAGAACTACAAACAGTGGTATTTAATCTACACTTAAATCATCCCATGTACCAGATGATTAGAGGATAGCTAATGAGACTTTTTAAAAAAGGATCCATAGACGATTGTGACAATTACAGACCTATAAGCCTAACTTCAGTACCAGGCAAATTGTTTGAAACTATAGTATATCTTTTTAGTAAAGAACAAAATTAACATATACATAGATGAACACAATTTGTTGGGGAAGAATCAACAAGAATTTTCTAAAGGGAAATCATGCCTCACCAATCTATTAGAATTCTTTGAGGGGGTCAACGGTCATGCAGTGAATACAGTGTTCTTGGTCTTCCAGAAAGACATTGACAAGGTCCCTCACCAAAGCCTCTTAAGCAAACTAAACATCTGGCACTGGCCACCACTGTTCTCTCTAAGATGTGTGCGTGTGTGCATGCACACAGATCCTAAACCCCGCGCATATGGCGAAACACCACACACACAAAAATTTGCACAGAAGCACAACAATTTGCAGAGAAGAAATTTTTTGCGCACACGGCCTGTCAAAAATTAGAGGGAACATTGCTGGCCACTGTCATAAGACAGGATATTGGGATAGATGGACCGTTGCTCTGACCCATTATGGGCATTCTTATGATCTAACAACTTCCAGGAATACTTTGGGGTATGTGCAGATTATACACACATCTCGTTCAGGGCTCTGCCTAAAAGAACAACCTAATTCTTAGAAGTACCCAAGAGAGAAAAGAAAATTCCGAGCAGAGGGCCTGATCTAAAGCCCTTTGAATTCAATTGAAAGACTCCCATCAATCTCAATGGACTTTGAGTCAGGCTCATAGCAGGGAAGGACTGAAGTTGAAAGAAAGAAAGAAAGAAAGAAAGAAAGAAAGAAAGAAAGAAAGAAAGAAAGAAAGAAAGAAAGAAAGAAAGAAAGATGTTGCATGGTAGCCAGTAATGGTGTGTAAGAAAAACACATCTGAGTGTAGCTGAATGATTAGGTCCTGAAAGAAGAGATACTGGTAGTGGACTTGTTCTTCTGGGACATTAGTGAATGTATTGATTCAAAGAAAGTACAGCAAAATAGCAGCTATAACAACATATATAAGCCATTGTAATATGCATGTGAAACAATAAAGCTTCTTCTTGGAGCTTTGTGAATATTTTGTAACTGCAAACACCATAGCAAAGCACCATTTTCTTATGAGAGGTAAAACGTTCTAGCTACAGCCCTCTCTGCTGCAACCAGACAGCCTAGAACAAAAATAGATGCAGCAATATGGACAACATCTGGCTCCAACACTCCTGCCTATGAAAGTTCAAGGATCTAGAACAGTGTAATGAAGCTCCAGGATCTCGCCTTCTTTTGCAAATACCCCTAAATGCTGTTGTTCTGTACATTGTACTTGAAATTTTGGAGTGGTGAAGATTTTCCATCCCGAAAAACTTTTTGAGATTTTGGTATGAACCTAAAACTTTTTGAAGATTTTCAACAACAAACCAAAGAAAGAGTTCCCCTCCAGGATGAGCAAGAGCCTCCAATAAGGGCTCTTAGCTATCACATGGAAGACCTCACTTCATGTCCTTGTCCTGCCTGATTCAGAGCAGTGACTTGAACATGGGTTTTTCTTATCCCAGGTGAGTGCCCTTACCACTGAGCTATTGACTAGTTGAGTCTTATGTTGTCATTGTCTTATGTTGGAGCTATTTCATTTGATGTAAGAGCTTAAATGTTCTTTGGATAAGACAATATAATCCCATGGTTAAAGCTATTTACCTTGAGGTTGATTCAAGACTCTCCTCTAAATCAGGCAGAGCAGCAACTTGACCCCAGGCCTCCCTCATGACAGGGAGTGCTCTAACCACAAAGCTGTTGGCCATTCTCCTCTCTGGTTTTGACCCCTCTCTGCCCCCCAAAAAATCCATCCTGGACCTCATATATGTTTCCCAGCAAAATTTAATGAAATCTGGTATGTTCCCACAAAAAGTTTCATTTTCAGCAAATCAGCATTTTCTGGCAAAAAAGCATTTTGTTGAAAAATTCTCAACCAGCTTTTTCTGAGCATAACCTGTCACATAATGAAAGATATACAGTCCTTCCTGATGAAAGTATTTACACTATAGGCTTTATCTAATGCCCCTTTTACTCAGTGAGAATCTTTCCATTGATTTTAATGGCCATTATATTGGACACTTCATGTATATGCACAAGAACTATTATTTCTTGTATAAGGAAAAGGAGTACTTGTGGCACCTCAGAGACTAACAAATTTATTTGAGCATAAGCTTTCGTGAGCTACAGATCACTTCATTGGATGCATTTCTTGTTTGTGGCTCTTCAGGAGAGGAAGCTTTTTTTTAAAAGCTAGGACATTTTCTTAAATGCATGAGAGGGATTAAAAAATCAAAAAAGAAAGAGATTTCCATATTTGTATAGCAACAGTCTTTCAAATTTCCCAGAGCCCTTTTTAATTAAGAAATATCATCTATACATGTCATTTCTCTAAAATCATTAAGTACAGTAGATTTTTTTTGCTCGGTACCAGTACAGATAACTTATTGTTCAAATACATTATGTTTGTCACCTTTAATTCAAACTTCTAGAAGTACTGAAGAAGTAATCCAAAAATGTTTTGTTCTTTAAATGTTATGTTCCACATTATACTGAGCTGAACATGGAATACAAATTAAAAGTACTGTAAGCAAAAATGAAGAAAGTACTAGTAAAGGCATCTGTATCTTTCAGATCAGATACCAGATATTGGTAAAATATCTGTTCTTTTGAAATAAAGATGTATATTGTTTTCAACTAATAAAGGATAAAGAACCATCTGTTTACATTTATTGATTGTGTTTATATTTTCAGACACCTCAATTCAGCAGAATTCAAAGACAAACAATACTATATTTTATACATCCTCTAGGTTAATCTACTGAAAACATTAACTATAATCCATGATCTACTGCATGACACTGATCTTTGGGAAAAGTACAACTCTCAGATTTACCATATTACCATATTAATGAAAATACCATGTTTTCCTAAAATAGTCTATTAATCGATTACACCACATGGAGAGGAAAGAAATAGCGTTCTTTATCACCTGTGCCTTTAGATCTTTGTGAAAGCAATTCCCAAAGTTACTACTTCTCCTTTCTCTATAATGATATTGTACAGTGTCTTTTGGCTCTAGCACAATGCGTTATGCATCAGTGTTTAAGAGCATATTGTGCACCATTATTGCCCTCTCTCTAGAGGACTACAAACTACATTAGTCTGAATTACCAAATCAAAACTTTATGTGCAGCAGTTCCCCCACAAGGGCTTTAGCATTTTTATGTCATAATCCCTCTATTATCTCCCTCCTCACATGCTTTATAACCATTAAGTTATTGAAAAATTCTCAACAGATGTCATCTTAAGATGAATGTTGCTGTGCCGACTGGTATCAAGGCTGGAATCTGGATATTGCTCAACTTTACTAAAAATGTCAGGGAGAGAATAGTCAGCTGTAAAAATACAAGATATGCCAGAAATGGTTGTTTTCATGTCAACTTCAACATGACTTGTAGTGTTTGCAATTTTAGCTTCTAGGAGATGCAGTTTTTATTTGATGGGTTGGCAGTAATGACCTAAGATATGTAGCAAGAAAAAGAAGGGGCATTCAAGGTTTCCACTCAGTCTTTTATGATAAAAGCAGATTTGTAGTGCTTTAATATGATTTAAGCTTCAAATTTTACCTTTAACATACATTGTTCACATTAATAGCTTTGCAGAAATATGGTAGCTTCCACATAGTTTTAGTAGATATTAAAGTTGGGCAATGGTTATTTTTTTGTTGGCATCAATGGTATTAAAAAAAAAATAATTATTATTATTATTAGTTAATTAATATATAAACCCATTTTGTCTTCTGCCCTGATGAACTTCTACACAATATAAAATGTTAATATGAAATTCAACATAATTTAAAATCACCATAAATTTCAAACACATAATGCAAAAGCACAATCTAACACCAAAATATGAGAAAAAAGGGATGAGAGGGAAAGATAATATATTTTCATCCCTGTGATGGGGCAGCTGCCCCTCACTGGCAAAAAAAAGGGTTAAAAGCAGTCCTAGGGAGGCTGCACCAGAGACAGCCAATCAGAGAAGCGCTGAGAGGAGCAGCCAATCAGAGCCAAGTAGGCCCATATAAAAAGGGAGCTGCAAGACAGAGGAAGGCAGTTCTCTGTTGGGAGCTCAGAGAAGAAGGACTGTGTTCCTGAAGGGCCAAGACAACTGCCAGCACCCTGGACAGAGTGGTCGAGGGGCTGAGGAAGCCAGAGACAGCTCCTGGCTGGCTGACTGGTTGCTGGCAGACTGAGGCCCTGATAAAGGGTAAAGAGGGTGCTAGAGCCCCACAGGAGGTGGTTAGACCATGGAATGCAGTTTGCCACTAGTGGGAAGTGGCTGAACAGTGCACTGGAGGTCCCCTGGAAGGGGAGAGCACAGGGCGTGGCATGGCCAGAGGGCTGTGTCTCTGATGAGGGTTCCACAGTCCTTGGAGAGATGTGGGTCCAAGAGCGGGAGTCATGGTGGCAATACACCAACTGAAGGAAGTGCACCAACTGTAGAGCTAATTCCCAAGACAGACTGAGGAGGTGCCAAAGTGGTAAGCGAATCTGTTACAATCCCAAACACCTTTGGGTAAGAAATCTTAAATGATTTTAAAAACTGGGAAGAGATATACTGGATTCAGTTTCCATGAGAGGTAAGTTCCACATACTGTATAGGGCGTACCAAAGCAAAGTCTCAGTTGTCTACATCTTTAAGAGGATGTGGTGAGACCTTCAAACAATGGATGGTGTGGACAGCACAGATACCCTTTACAATGAGTTTCAAGAACAGAGCCAAGGCCAGTATTATTAAGAGCTTTGAAAAAGCAGTGCTGATTTATAGTAAATCATCAACTTTAGAAGTATCCAGTGTGAAGGACATGACTGGCATAATATGATTGCTGTTGCTCACCTAGCAAGCAGATAAGCTGCTGCATTCTGCTCACTTCAGAAACCTTGCTATGAGCCCTGCTAAGAGGAAGCTATAATAATCAAGTTTCTTAATCACAAAGGCAAGCTTTCTTGTTGTGAGGTTGTCATGGGATATATAAGGGCATAGTCTAGTCTCTGCAGTCTGAACAATTGGAAAAAGTATTTTTGTATCACATCCAACACATGGCTTGCTGTGGAAAAGGCTTGGTCAAAAGTGCTAGGATTCTTAACATGAGTCTTCTGGGTTGAACTAATCCCTATGCCAGTGAGGAGACAAAGGAAAGCAAGGTTCCTCATATCAAAGAGCTCTGTCCAGCAACAAAGCTTCAAGGTTGAGGATAAGATAACACCAGTGCATCCAGCTGGCAATATCTATCATTCAAACATTTCTTTAAGGAAGAGGCCAAGACCTGATCGCCCAATCGCTTGCATCTTGTATAGACATTTGCACATTTGCAAAGTGGATGTAAAACACTACCCGATTAGCGTGGGAATGTTCCCTACCCACTTGCCACAGGTATATGGAACTGCACAAGGTGCAAAGCAGTACAGACTCAGGTCCAGAATCTAGAGTCCAGAGAGCAGATTTTCTGGAGCAAGGACTATGTGTTTGTACAGTGCCTAGCACAATGAGAGCCCTGACCAGGAGCTGAACTGTCTTAACTCACAAAGAACATGACAGTGGTCAAGTTAAGGAACTACTAGCAGAACAAATCAATCTTAATTAATCAGGCTTCACATAGCCAAATGAGTTAAGCTGTAGTTTTTCACAAGGTTTATGACTGAAAAAATGAATGAATCTTTGATTGTTACCCGTCTTTTGTACTTCTGTATAAAAACGCTGCACAGAAGAAGATCAGATCCCAGGCAGGTTCTTAGCCATCTCCTGGCCATTATGCCCCTTTGGGGCTTCTATTCCCAGATGTTACCATTACCCCATAGTCTCCTCTGAGCCTAAGGAATGAATAGAATATGGCAGAGAGCCAGGGAATTGAGAGTCCCCTGTAAGAACTGATAATAGCTGTCAACAGCATGATCAGTACCCTAGGTGAAAGCAAATAAAGTGAAAAGTCCAAATCACAGTTTCTGGGACGGTCATGCATATCTATCTCATCACTGCACACATGGACTTTCAGGAAGATAATACACTCTAATGGTCAGCTTTTCAGAAGAGATCAGTTCCCAGTTGGCACATGTGAAAATCTGGCTATAAGTGTTTAAAGATTTTTCATCAGGAGTTTTTAAAAATAAAGAACATAAGAACTGTGGAACAGGAAACAACTTCTGAACCTAAGAAGTTTCTCCCCAACTTTAAGCTTATTCTAGTACCACTTTCCTTTATAGTCACTACACCCTGTATGTTGTTTCCCTGTCTCTCTGTTATAAAAAATATTTTATTTCCTCTCATTAACCGATGCATGCAGTTTTTATTCTATGGTCTTCATTTGAAATATATGCCATGTGAAATGTGTGCCGTGTGAATATTTCTTGCTCTTTTAAATATGATGGTGCTACTTAAATTTTACTTACAATTTATAAATTGGGCTTGTTAGCGTGTTCATTTATATCTAATGCCTAGGTGCTTTTCCAGCTCAAAGCTTTAATATTTCATGACAGTGCTGGAATCCGATCTGAGGAAATACATTTCTGTGTGCTTTACAAATAAGAGTCCTTAAGGCTTTCCTCACTTTTATTTCATTACAAGTTTTGAGTGAGGATTGGCTGTCTTCCCCCCTAATTTTGGATTATATCCTTTGGTTTTTAAATCCACTGTCAGCATGAGTAATTTATATTTCACATAATTAAAACCCATGATTAGTAGGGGCAGGTGAAATGGTTATAAAGATACATGGACTGTCCCAAAAATAAGGTTTTTCTTTATGGCAACAAACTAAATCTGTTTGCATCAGTTTGGTTAGGGGCTTTACCTTGCTCTCCCCAACTATTTACTGTAGCTCTTAATCCCTGTTCACACATGTACCTGATGCCCCTGCAATGGGCCACTGGTTCCCTTCCTACAGCCTTATGACTTTTATCAGTTAGTACTAACTCTCTCCATCTTGCATACTTCCCTAAACTGCCAGCCTAAACTGTTGTGATGCCTAGATGACAAATGCTAATCTGAAAAAATCTAATTTTATAGCATTTTGTGTTTCTATTATCTTCCATGATAGAAATATCTTTGCAGAATTCTACCAATTAACTTATAGAGGCCTCCTCCATCTCCTGGGCAATTTCCAGTCAAATACTGATGTTCAAGGGATTCTGCTTACTAAGTACAATAAAATTGTTTCAAATATTTCCTCACCCTAGATGTGGAGCTAACTGCTCTATAATGGTGTATACAAATCTCTTATGGAATACTGATATTTTGACCACTTTTCAGGATGCAAGATTATGACATATCAGCTACCACACTAGTTAATGTTTGTAAAGCACTATGAAGCAAAATAGGTTTTATAAATATAGATTTAAGCCACAGAGCTAAAAGATTTAGAGGGATGTAAAGCTGTCCACTCTCCCTATGGCAGAAAAAGGAAAAGCTAGCTCTGGCACCCTTCATTTAGATAATGCATAATTTTGCACAGTGTGGGTCCGGTTGTACATTTTATTATGTAACATTTGGAGTTTGTTTGTGGAAACATATTAAGTGGTGCATATACATATGTTTATGAAAGGAAGGAGGAATTGTGAAAGGGATAGCCTGAGGAATGTGGAGCACCCTGAGCTGACAGGAAGCAGACTGTTTGGATTAGGAATCCAAATTCAACAAGGGGACTTGATGGGCTTTGTCTTGGACTACAGTCTCTATTGATGAGAGCACAGACTCTGTCCAGAGGAGTTGCTTTGTTCCAGATTTCCCAAGGAGAACTGCATACTTGTGAGTGGGGAAGAGAGTCCTATAAATATGACTGTGAGTTTTACATTTTACATCCCTAAAACCTGGGGAGAATAAAGTTTTAAATGGGGGTTCAACCCAATCATTTTATTTCTTTGAAAT
Organism: Dermochelys coriacea; assembly: GCF_009764565.3. Lineage (NCBI taxonomy): Eukaryota > Metazoa > Chordata > Testudines > Dermochelyidae > Dermochelys > Dermochelys coriacea. The sequence continues at coordinate 151,876,598 of NC_050069.1, read as the reverse complement.
AGAATGGATATGCACAGACATGTGGGTGGGTGGGTGTATATATATCCTTATTAATTTATGGCCTAATTTCCTTAAGAATATCTGGTACTTCTGGTACTTTCTCCATCCCATTCATTTCTAGTATTACATTCATGCTGTCTTTTACCTATCCATTATTCCAGGATGTGTTGTTTGTCTACCAAGTAGCTTTCCATTTTCTTCCTTGGCTGTAATAACAGAAGCCAAATAATGTTTATAAATCTTCCATTTCCTTATGCCATGTCTCCAATCCCCATCATTGCTTTTAATGGCACAATTTAACCTTTGAACTTCTCTCTTTATTGAAGATATAGCTGAAGAGTCCTTAATTGAAATATTCCATGCAACTTGACATTCAGTATTATTCCTTTGCTCCTCTAATTATCCTTTTAACTTTCTTCTGCTTATTTGTATAAACCCTCCTCAATCTGTCTCTTTACCAGACTGTTTATATATTTTTAAAAGCCTCCCACTTATTTGCTCTTTCTACTCTATACATATTACATAACTACCTTGAACTCTGTAACCCTCCTCCCTATTTAGATTTAGCTATTTCTTAAATATTTCCCAGGGTTCAGCAGTAGAGTATCTCTTCATTGTAGCTCTGTCAAACTCAATCCTTTTGGAAATGTCACACAATGTCAGCATTTCTAAGGACAAAATGAAGGTGTCATCCCAGAAACGCGTGAATCCTGCTAGTTTCAGATAGCACAGGTTTTGGGGAACTAAATCTGCAGGCTCAATTCCAGAGGTTTTGAAGTCCCCAGTTTCACTTTAAGCATCAGGTTTACATGAACTCCAAAATGAAAAGCAAAATCAGGCAGAAGTTGTGAAGCCTAACAAGTTTCAACAAACTGACATAACTCACCAGAAGCTTCCTTCCCTAAAGTTGGTGTCATGGGTTGGACCCCTTAGGATGCCACCTGATGTGCTGAGATACCACTGAGCCCACCTGTTATGCCAGCCTGGGACCCTTTCTACCTGCCTTGCTGAGCCAGGCTCTTAAGCCTCCTCCAGCAAACATGCAGGCAGGGCCACACCCAACTGCAGTACAAAAGAGACACTGAGATCAGTTCTGGAAAGGCTCTGCTTAAGGGACTTGCCCCAGCACTCAGGTGTCCACCTCCCTTGGAGTGCAGACACAAAGGTATATTATGAAATCGCCCCTCCCTCAATGTGAAGAGAGATGTGCATGACTTCTTACTCACGCCCCAGTTTGAAATGAGAGAAACTGGGTTTAATAAGAAACAAAACAAATTTTATTGACTATAAAAGGTAGAGTTTAAGTAGTTTAAAGGGGAAGCAAACAGAACAAAGACAATTACTAAGCAAATAAAACAAAACACACAAACTAAGCTTGTTTCACTTAAGAAACTGGTTACAAATAGTAATTTCTCACCCTAGACATTGTTGCAGGCAGATTACAAAAAGTCTTGAAAGGCAGATACACTGGTCTCCAGCTTGAAATCTCAGTATTACTCACAAATTGGATGCCCTTCCAGCTTGGGCTTAAGCCTTCTCTTCCCTCCTCCCCCATTCAATTCTTGCTTCCAGGTCTCTTTCAGTGTCTCTCAGGGTGGGGAGGCAGAGGATGATGATGTCACTCCCCTGCCTTATATAGCTCTTGTGTAAGACTGGAATCCTTTGTCTTCTAGTAGAAAACCACTGGCATTCCAAAAGGGGAGAAGGAGTATTCAGTACCAGGTGACTCGGACCCATGTCTCTGCATGGCTGTGGCAGCCATTATTCGTAGGCTGTCTCCAGTCCACAGAAAGACCAAGCTCTTTCATAGTTCATTGTCTCTGCTTATGGCCCATTAGACCTGTCTGGCTTTTCCACTGTTGTACCTGAAGGGCTGTTTGGGGGGTGACACCCAGAGTAACACATTTGAAATACAGCTACATAGTTAATATTCCTAACTTCAGATACAGAAATGATACAGGCATACAAATTAGGTAATCACATTAAGTAAATCAGAACCTTTACAATGATATCTCTGTGACACTCTGTATCTTGGGGGAACACCCAGCACCCCCATGTTCATCCTTGTAAAATGATTGTGTGATATCCAGTGCAAAGTTTGTCATGTTGGGTGTCTTCAGAAGGCTCATGATGCACTGAGCATTGTTTTATAGTGATGTTATAGTAACTGTTGTTATAGCCATGTTATAGGTTATAAGGCTGAAAATGTGTCTTCGCAGTTTAAAATAAGCCCAGGCAAAAACTCTCCAAGAGCAGAGAGGCAGTTCACACCTCATCAGGGTATGGATGGGACAAAACCAGCCCAGTCTCACAGGAACAAAGGACGCTGGCCTAGGTGACAACAAGAGGATCTGTTGGGCTCTCGAGTGAGTCACCTCCCTTCCTTTGGTCAGTTTGGTACTGTGATGAGGTAATGCTCACCTGACTCTGAAGGGGGAGCAAAGCCAAGAGGGAAGAAAGAACATGACAAAAGGGAGAGACGTTTGCCATGCTCTTCTTCTCTCTTCCACCTACATCTATAGACAATACACCAAGCGACTTAAGCACTGATCAAAGGGGAGAGCCTGGCTGAAGAGCAACCAGCCAGCCTGTGGTGAGAAGCATCTATGTTTGTAAGGGTATTGAAAGTGTTAAGATCAGCTTACAATGTGTTTTGCTTTTATTTCATTTGACCAAATCTGACTTGTTATGCTTTGACTTATAATCACTTACATTTTATCTTTGTAGTTAATAAATCTGTTTGTTTATTCTACCTGAAGCAGTGCATTTGGTTTGAAGCATGTCAGAGACTTCCCTTGGGATAACAAGCCTGGTACATATTGACTTCTTTGTTATGTAACCCTTCTGCTCATCAGAGCTGGCAGCAACGAGGGCTGGGTTCAGTATCTAGGGGTTCCATTTCAATAACACAATGCAAAACTGGCTCGAGCCCCCACCCAGTGACTTGGGACAATTACATACCACCCCCCCCGGGGACCTCTAAGAGGCAATACTTCCTTCTCGCAAGCACAGAGTCTGAGTGTAGCAAAAGCCTTTTAATAAAGGGGGAAACAATGCAGCATTATGTTGGGGAAACACCACAAACAGGATTCATAATGCAAACCATTAGCAAAAGACCCACCCATATCCCTTGCCTAGTGAGTGCTACTTAGTTGAGTGCAAGTCCCTCCATCATCAAAATGCCAAGTACAGTTCTACTGTCCTAGATTCACATAACCAGGATAACAATCCTTTATTACTCCTTCCCCAATAACAAAGAGACTGGGGATCCCACAGCAGCCAAAGTGACCATTTGGGCAAGCAGTCCCATCATGCTAGGTAGGGTGGGTGTGCCCAGGCAAATGAGATCAGCCCCTGAAGTCCTTTTCCACAGCTCACCACCAGATGTCACGGTAGAGCTCATTCTGACTCTGCTTACAGTTAAATCAACAAACTCATATAAGCTTGCAGTGTCCAGAGCGCATAACTGGACACTGCGAGACGGAGGTTCCTAGGGTTGTGTCTGGGACTGGAGATATTGGCTAGTGTCATTTGGTTGCACAATCCAAGGAGCAGCTTACATGCGAGAGGCTGTGTGTGAACAGCCCAAGAGTAGGGGTTCTCACAGCAGAGCAGGGTAAGGCTGGCTACCAGAGTCAAGGATTAGAATGACCTAGCAGATCACCAGTCCAGATAACACCAGAGGGGAATGTCACAATCTCACATGAGCCATCTTGCATAAAGTATACCTCATTTTTGTCATTCGTATAATAAGCATATTTTCATAAGGACTATGGAGTGAAATGTCACAGTTGCGTTACCCTCATTCCTTGGGACTGACATACGCTCCACCCCCACTCTTTCCCTGCAACAGTTCTGCCTGCTTCACTTAATTTCCCCAGTTTTCTGTGGTCTACCTTCATTTCTTGATGTTTACAGTAGGCAAGGGCTTGACACACAGTTTGATTCTGGAGCCTTCACAGCGGATAGCAAAGGAAGTCCTTTGCCTCACATAAAGATCTTCTGAGAGTGGCCCACTCACCAGTCAGAAACACTAGAACAGGAAAGCCTCCAGATGTCACTATTTCTGGCCTTCTATTTACTGTAGTCCAGGATATGATATACCCCAGACTGTACTGAAAGCTAACATATCAAGTTACCATATAGAATAGTCTGGGATATCTGAGGTACAACACTGTGTTAAATGGCAGTTTGGCAGTAGCAGTGGCTCAGAGGATGCTTATTATAGATTACAGCAGGTACAATGGTTAACATGGAACTGGAGACCAGTAGGTCTCCCTGCTTCTGCCCCTAAGCATGCAAACTGGTGTGAGTGGGACAGTTGGCTGTTCCTGAAGACCCTTGGGGAAGGCAGGATAAGAGCAATCAGATTCTCCATCCTTAAGGATGTCTGAAGTAAATGGGATTAGCTTTATAAAACACTTACAGCTGAAGCCATTAAGCGCTCAGTATTTCTGACAATCAGGCCCTAAAGTCTCAAGTCAGGCACCCAGAAACTGAGGAACAGACCATCTCTGAAAATGGTTTAAATGACCTGCACAACCTACCTTACACAGGAACTTTGGCAGACATAGAATCCAATATCCCAGAGCAGCATACTGTCTTCACCAGGAGACTGTCCTTCCTCTTTCTGCATTGCCTTGCCTCATTCTTTACATACCTTCCAACTTCTGCAACAAATGAAGCAGGTGTCCTACAGTTAACAGTGACCTTCAGTACATAACTTTGGTTAATCCCCAGAACAAGTCCATCCTGGGAGGCAAGGTTCCTGTGGTGAAAATAAAAAGAGTACTTGTGGCACCTTAGAGACTAACAAATTTATTAGAGCATAAGCTTTCGTGAGCTACAGCTCACTTCATCGTATGCATTTGGTGGAAAAAAACAGAGGGGAGATTGATATACACACATAGAGAACATGAAACAATGGGTTTATCATACACACTGTAAGGAGAGTGATCACTTAAGATAAGCCATCACCAGCAGCAGGGGGGGGGGGGAGGAGGAAAACCTTTCATGGTGACAAGCAAGGTAGGCTATTTCCAGCAGTTAACAAGAATATCAGAGGAACAGTGGGGGGTGGGGTGGTAGGGAGAAATACCATGGGGAAATAGTTTTACTTTGTGTAATGACTCATCCATTCCCAGTCTCTATTCAAGCCTAAGTTAATTGTATCCAGTTTGCAAATTAATTCCAATTCAGCAGTCTCTCGTTGAAGTCTGTTTTTGAAGCTTTTTTGTTGAAGGATAGCCACTCTTAGGTCTGTAATCGAGTGACCAGAGAGATTGAAGTGTTCTCCAACTGTTTTTTGAATGTTATAATTCTTGACGTCTGATTTGTGTCCATGTCTATTCAGGGGACACCATCATAGGGCCTAATCACATCAGCCACACTATCAGAGGCTCGTTCACCTGCGCATCTACCAATGTGATATATGCCATCATGTGTCAGCAATGCCCCTCTGCCATGTACATTGGTCAAACTGGACAGTCTCTACGTAAAAGAATGAATGGAGCTGTAGCTCACGAAAGCTTACGCTCTAATAAATTTGTTAGTCTCTAAGGTGCCACAAGTACTCCTTTTCTTTTTGCGAATACAGACTAACACGGCTGCTACTCTGAAACCTGTGGTGAAAATAGTATGTGATCATGTAATTAAACATTCTATCCTAATTCATTCACACAAGCAAACCAAATTTCATACCAACCTTAAATAAGGCACTCCCTAACTTTTGAGTGAATGATTTAGCAACCCTAATAACGTAGTTAATGTAATTGTTGTGTGTAATTTCCAAGCTTTTTTTAAAAAAGCAAACTAAAAAAAAATAGAAATTCCAACATTTAGCATCATATAGACAACCTCATAGGTCATCAGCAGGGTTGGAACCTTTAGATCCACCAAAGAGATGTCTGCATTTGATGAAGTAACTGGTAGCAGTAATAGGTTGTCATTGTCCATGTGGACCCGCACTAGAAAGGCATGGGACACTTTGCCAGTGAGTTTCACAGATATTTGGTGACAGAAAAGCATGAGGACACTCAGGAATATTGATTTCCATTTTATGCTCTGAAGGGGAGTATTCTCTGGTGGGCACAGACTTTTCTGCCCATTCCCCTTAAGCATGACCCCTTCTGTCTCATCCCCTCCAATTTGTCCATGTCCCAGTCCTGGCTTTGTCCCCATTTCATTTTCCTCATCTAGCCAGTTTCAGTCTCCACTCAGGTATCTCATTCCAGTATCAGTTTTCTTGTCCAGCAAACCCTAGTCTTACCACTCTGGACTCCCCATCCCAGTCTCCACCAAATCCAGTCCCAGTCTCCTTGTTCACCCAGTCCCAGTATTCTCCCACAGTCTTCTTTTCAACCCTCTGCCATCCTCCTTCAGTCTCCCCACAAGACTCCTTATCCCATTATTCTCCCCCCAGCCCCGCTTTCAGCTCCAGATATTGTCCCTATTGCATTCAAATCAGGCAGCTTCCTCCTCCATGTTGCCTGGCCACAGCAGAGATGTCACTGAGACCACAGGAGAGACTGGCTCTGTTCTCTCACTTATGGTGCCCAAATCCTGCATGGCCCACAGCAGCTCAGAACTATAATTGCAGGGAAAGTTCTGCTTAGTCCCAGAATAAAGTATGATCAGTAAAGACAGAATCTTCAGGGCATTTAGCTACTAAAATCTGAGAAGTCTGCACTGAGTATGTGCAAACTATGATTTTTTTAAAAAGACATCACTTGGTCAAATTTGTACAGATTTTCACAGGGATGCAAAAGGCAGATCACTAAGGTGAAGGTCACCCCACTGCCAAGTTTAAAATTCTTCCTCCAAAGCAATATAGCTTTTCAAATAACAGGATGCCAGAATTTTTTAACATGGGCAAAACATCCTATTTTTCCCTAGCCTCAGTTTCAGAAATGGCTGAACCCTTTTGTTTGAAATTTTCCAGATAAACTCAGCATGTAGCAGATATGGAAAAATTCTGTCCAAACACACACATTTTGGAAAAGATAGAAACAACTGAAATCAGAGTCATCTATGGGAAGTGTTGGGCATCCTTAAATAGGCAGGGTTACAAGCTCTAGCTATGATATTTTATTTAGCTGGTTTCCTGAGACTATCTCCAAATAGCCTCAGATCATTTAAGGCTCTTCAGCAAACTTTGTAGAAACCAATCTATCTCTACCTTCATGAACATTATGCTCTCCTTTGTTTTGCATAGCTGTTATCACAATCAATAACTGTATAATTAAAATCCCCTATTATCACTGTCCCTAGTATTATTACAGGCCTCTGTTTCATGTGTAAAATAATTTTCTAATCAACCTCCTCTAGCTGCTTTGGGGGTTTACATTAACCTTCCAGTATCATCTGACTCCCTTTCTGGTCCTTAACATTTTTCCAAACTTTCTGGTCCTTAATATCTTTCCAAACTGTCTTTACTGTGTCAGCCAAAATATTTATACCATTTGTCTCTCCAGACTCCAAAACATTATTCAGAATAATTGCCAGCTATCTCTGTTCTATCCATTTTTTTAGATAAACTCTCTGCTTTGGTATTTGAACTGATGCCACATGAGAGTAATAGTTTTATCACCTTGTGTCCCTATTCTCCTCTATGGCTGGGTTGCCCAGCCTGACCTCATCTTCCATGATGCACCATCTTTCCACATCAGGAGGAGAGACCATGGTGCATCATGGAAGTTGTAGTCTGACCAGGAAACTTGATCTATAGAGAATAGGAGTGTGAGGCATCAAAACTATTACTACCATAAGGCACCACAACAGCATTTTGGAATTGAAAAAAATCAGTTTCCTGCAGCAAATAAAACCATTTTCTGATCAACTTGAATCAGAGAGGGGAGCAGATTCTATATACACTCCAAAAATGTCATAGTGACTGTGCTCTTCAGAGTTGTGAAAGGCATTACACCCACATCAGACATAATACCTTCCAGACCTCCTATTGGGGTGGTACACCTCTGTAACATCCTCAATGTAGGGGTGTGACTATATATGCCAAAACCAAACCCTAATTAAGCACTGAGATTATTTATTTCTCTAAAGATTATCCTTTTGCAACATTCCATTTTTTATCCTCACAACTCTTTCTAAATTTTTGGGATATGTTCGTTGAGTGTTTGTGTATAGTGTACATTGATACACATATTATTCTTATTTATTATTTGCATTGTCATAGTGCTAGGAGACCATTCGGTGCTGCACAAACACAGAGCAAAAGACACATTTTAGATATTTATCCAAAACAAAAAATACACATTTAATGTCTTGTAATACTGTCTATATGCATTATGTAAGCAGGAAAAAGTCCATACAAATCTTCTTTATTCCAGAAACCGAAAACTGAAAACTGAGGCAAGGGATCTGCAGCTGACTGCTCACTGAGGGGAAATTTTAACTTCCTGTCCCCGCTACAGAATTAAAGCGGTTTAAAACCAAACCAACAAAGGTTCAAGAATTTTTTCTTAATGTAGAATGTCAGGTTTGTTCAAAAAGTTGTCATGCAAACATTCCAAAAAATATAAGGGAGTGGATACAATGAGAGCTCATGGCCTTGCCTCCAGAAAATTCTGCAAATTCACCAGCAACATATGCCAGTGGCCCAGGATCCAGGCAGGCTATTCTGCCCAGCTTTGAAAGAAAAGTCCTGCTAGCTTCTCACTGCTGTTCTGTTGTGCTGCATGAACTGTGAGAATTCAGGACCATGACAGAAACTGCACTAGTATCATCTTATAAGTGAAAACATGTTTATATACCAATGATGTTATTAACTGGAACATGCATAATTTCACTATAATACAATAATTTTTATATTCAATTTCAAAGTATTCACTTGTATATAATATATCTCATACTCTGCAGCCTTACAGTCAGTGTTACACAAACAGTTTTACATGCTTGTTATTTGAACTAAAAATATCTTTACATAGAAAAGGTGGGTGAAGTAATATTTTTTATTGGGTCAACTTCTGCTGGTGAAAGAGACAAGCTTTCAAGTTACAGAGGTCTTCAGACCTGAAGAAGAGCTCTGTGTAAGTTTGAATGCTTATCTTTTTCACCAACAGAAGTTGGTCCAAAGAAGTTATTACTTCCACCCGCCTTATCCTTCTAATATCCTGGGACTAATATGGCTACAACACTTCTGATAAAAACAACTTTGTCCTTTTTATTCTTTTTTGTGCTACATGAGAACAAATATTTTCAAGAGTAATCTAGTATGTCATATTTTCCTAAGTATATTCTATCTTGCATTTCTGTAAGTGAACCACTGGAATAATGCACATAAGTTTGTTCAATTTAGTCTTATGTTTGTATGGTTTAGGGACATGAAAGAAAAAACACTTACTCGTTTTAATGTAGATTAAAAAGAGAATTCTGACTACAGCCTTATCATTACTGTTTTAGACATATTTAATTTTCTTTTTCAGAGATAGCTGTCACAACAACTATTGTTTCCAGTAAGCTTCATATCACCCAGCAATAATAATGCTGTTTTAATCTTGTAACGATGTGTCTTCTCTAGCTGAATTAATAAGGAAACTAACAAAAAGATAATTTGGGATATCTCTGAAATATGTGCTAATACAAAGACTATGATCAGTTCCCCTACATGTTGTTCTTAGTAATATTATGCTAATAACAGTAAATCTTTTATTTATGTATTTTTCCTTTTCTTTGTAAAAAATAAATATTGGTGAATTTGCATGAAAAAATACTAAGGGCCAAATTCCTTTCTGATGTAAGCAGGCAAAACTCTACTAAAGTGAATGGCATTAGACCTGCTTCTACCAACTGTTAATATGACCAGTAATCTTACAATAATTTCCCTTAACTACACTGACATGATATCATAGCTTCTGTTGAGATCCACCTTATGTATAAGTGCATTTATTTATATGTATTTGTCAAACTATTTGTCTGCATGATGTACAATTATACCATTGCCCAATTAAACATTATGCACTTGAAATAATAATAATTATTATTAATAATAAAATGAAAATGATTAGGGGCCTGGGACACATGATTTATGAGGCAAGGCTGTGGGACCTGGGCTTATTTAGTCTGAAGAAGAGAAGGTTGAGGGGGCATTTGATAGCAGCCTTCAACTACCTGAAGTGGGGTTCCAAAGAGGATGGAACAAGGCTGTTCTCAGTGGTGGCAGACGACAGAACAAGGAGCAATGGTCTCAAGTTGCAGTGTGGGAGGTCTATGTTGAATATTAGGAAAAACTATTTCACTAGGAGGGTGGTGAAGCACTGGAATGGGTTACCTAGGGAGGTGGTGGAATCTCCATCCATAGAGGTTTTTAAGGCCCGGCTTGAGAATGCCCTGGCTGGGATGATTTAGTTGAGATTGGTCCTACTTTGAGCAGGGGCTTGGACTGGATGACCTTCGGAGGTCTCTTCCAACCCTAATATTCTATGATTCTATGAATATTGTGTCACTTTTTCTAGACGTTCTATTTATTCATAAGAGGATAAACCTTTTTCTCACTTCTTAGCCCAAGTAACTGAATTGTGCACTGAGGAGAGCTGTGTGACGGAAGCAGAACTATTTAGTGAACTATTAGCACTGCAGTCACAACTGCATTCTCAGGCCACTATTCCCCTCTGCAAATGAAAATAGCCAATAATAGTCATGGAGCCACCAAACCCAGCTTTCATAGTTTCATAGGGGTTACAGCCAAAATGGAGCAATAGATCATAAAATCTGCCATTTCCCCTTGCTCACACACATATTTTACATGTGACAAGATTTGAGCTATGCTCTATGGCATGTAGTGGGTGCAGATGCCTTGTATGGGCTCCTTGAATCATGACTCCTCCCATCCCCACCTTTCATAGATGCTCCTTATCGGTAGAGCTGGTCAGAAAACCGGTGTCAGGGATGGGGGGATTTAGATGAAAAAAAATGCATTTTTATAGATAGATAGATAGATAGATAGATAGATAGATAGATAGATAGATAGATAGATTAGATTAAAAACTGAAGCTTTTTGGCCCAAACCCCAAATATTTGGCCAAAACCTAAACATTTTGGGTTTTCTTCAAAAAAGTGTTTCTTTTTTGGATGAAAAGATTTTGATGCAAACATGACATTTTCTGCTGAAATTGGACACTATTTGCCTAAAATTGTGTTTAGTCAAAAAACTAATTTTCTGCCAAAAAGTTTGTTGATGGAAACATTTTGATCAGCCCTTCTCATCAGTTCTATCATATTCAAGTTCCTCAATTTCAATGGAAATGCTCAGGAGAGCACCCAAAATAAGTAGCAAATGACATTCAGTGGTACTTACATTCTTTTAAGAAAGGTTATTCATTACCAATATTTGTTAAACTGGGCTTCTGCTCTATAAAGTGGCTATATAAACATGGCACTTTCTTACTGAACAAGGCTGCTTCCTGTACACATGCTCCAAAGCCCACTGAAGTCAGTAAAGAGACTTAATGGACTTTGGATTATCAGGCCCTGTGTTCAGAATTATATCTGCTTACTTCAAAAGTATGAAAAGAATACGATTTTTAGAAGTTTTACTCCTTTTAGCCCTGCAGAATCAACACAGATCTTGAGGAGTGAATTGAACCCCACAATCCCTGCAGGAAATCCTCTGAAATGTTAATGCAGACTGAAGATACCTTTTTATGCTGTGAACCATCCCCTCTTAAGATTTGGTCCTGGATCAGCAGTTGTTAGGGGAAGCCCTGAATTACAGCCTCAGTGAAATCTTGCCAGCAAGAAGCCAAACTGAGGGAGAGGTAGAAAACCCCAGAGCCATATGGAGATATCAGCTGTACGGATGGCCCTACCTGTCTGCCTTCCTCCCAGGAGCCAAACAGGTCTACTGAATCTGCAGATTCTTGTAACTTAGACTGTTCATTTTTCAGGGGACAAACCCTGTCCTGCCCTTTCCACCCACCTATCCAAACATCAAAATGATCAGGGGAAAACTCCACAAGGGAAACTATGATGATTTATTTCCCCCAGGGGACAGTCCCACAAGTTTTTTTTCTGACAGAAAGAGTGGCCAACCCACATGTGTGTGTATTTAGATCCAGCTCTATGCAGACATCTCTTTCTCTGTATACACACACACATACACAAATATAGGATTAGCAGCTGCCACCCTTACTCACACTGAATAGTAATAGGTTTCAGAGTGGTAGCTGTGTTAGTCTGCACCGTAGAGACTAACAAATTTATTTGGACATAAGCTTTCGTGGGCTAGAACCCGCTTCATAAAGTTATTTTTCTTCCCTTGGTATCTTGCTGTTAATTGATTTAACTTGTTAGACTGACCTCATACTTGGTAAGGCAACCCCCCATCCTTTCATGTATTTATACCTGCTCCTGTATTTTCACTCCATGCATCCGATTAAGTGGGTTCTAGCCCACAAAAGCTTATGCCCAAATAAATTTGTTAGTCTCTATGATGCCAGAAGGACTCCTCGTTGTTTTTACTGAATAGTAAGTATCTGATTCACTGACATCAATATGACTACTCACAGAGTAAGATACTGCTCAAGATGAATAAGGATGGCAGAATCTGCAATTGCAATCTTTAAATACTTCTCTGAAAAAGGTCTTTGTCAGATTACTGTGCTTTTCTTTCCTCCCAAATGAGTTGTTTTGTTGCTGTAGAAGCCAAAGCATCACAAAGTGCTAAATTCATCCAAGTTCTCATATAAATATTTTATGTACAGTTTAATCTCTAAAATAGGTAATATATGTAGTATTTTTGGCATGAATCATGCTAAAAGCACAATTTCTGTCTTTTTCACGTTAACAAAATTCCTAAACTACTACACAGAAAGTTTCCAACTCCTAAAAGTTAGGTGGAGTGTGGCCAAAGAGGTAGCATTTATTCTTTCCTTTTATTTCCGTTTATAAAAAACGAGGAGGAGGAAATAAAGCTCATTAATTTAAAATACAATGCACATTCTTTTGGCTTAGTATGCTCTCTTGGCCATATTCCCTTCCATATCCCAGAACATATCCTGGTTGAGACAGCATACTCAAGAAATAGCAGTGTACAGGTTTAAACATCACCGGAATACATAAAGGGAAAAATTAGCTCTATTTCTATCCTCTTAACCAAACATGTTGTATGACCAGACATGCCAAACTAATTGGAAATAATACAAATATAGTGTTTATGGAATCACTTTTTCTATCATTTCCTGAATACTGGAGCTATCTCATTGTTCTATCTCCTTCTGACTGCCAACTTTAGACTAAATCTTGGCACAGATTAGAAACCTGACTTTTTGAAAAAAAGTGTTTATATCTCAGTGCTGGCATTGTGCTATGAAGCTTACATTGCTTCATACTGTATTGTGTAATGTTGCATTACTTAATCCTCTGAAACAACAGAACATAACAGGCATTATGGATAATAATAGCAGAACTATAACACAAAATTCCATCCACGCATCCTAACAAGTATCTCCTTTGAATGCATAACCAAATCCACTAAGAAGCAGAAAATATCACCATTTGCACGCAGTCATGATGTCCTGGATTATTAGCTACACCCCTCCAGACAACATTAATTACTGGTTTCAGAGTAGCAGCCGTGTTAGTCTGTATTCGCAAAAAGAAAAGGAGTACTTGTGGCACCTTAGAGACTAACAAATTTATTAGAGCATAAGCTTTCGTGAGCTGTAGCTCACGAAAGTTTATGCTCTAATAAATTAATTACTGGGTGACTTCCACTTTCATTGGCTGTTTCCTTCTTCTTGTATTATGAGAACAGGCAAATAGGAATGCCCAAAATACCTTCTCTAGACCTCTATTGTGTCTCCTCTTGTTCTTCTCTTCTCTTAGTGTCTGATCCAAAGACCATTTAAATTAATAGAAAGGGCATTACATTAAGCAGCTCTAATGTTTTAGTTTCCCCCTCAGATACAGTTCCCTCCACGCCTCCAACTGTTTTGATTACTCATCTCTATGACCCCTCCATTTCTTTTCTGATATGTTTTTTAAATCAGGCTTCCATTTTTGCAGGAAGATTTTTATATCCATGGTGACTTGCACTGACATTTTTTGCCTTCAATAAAAATTAAGCCTCTGCAGGTCAAAGAAGAATTAAGCAAAATGAGTTCTGGTGGGCTGAAACAGAAGGTTAGGACGTCCCGATTATACTGCACCACATTATACTAACTTTCTTCTTTCCATATTGAAGGCTAGCTACAGAGCCCAGATGCTGAACACATATGATACACTTTCAATAGCAACATGTGGTTGCTTGCTGGGCTGCACATTTACAGGCGTATTTTATGTCAGTGACTTTAGAGATTTCTCTAAGTCTCTTACATGGGTAGACTGCAGATGAGCTGCTAGACTTCCTCCTTTCTACATAATATGTCATATCTTATTTACCTTTGATTCTTCTCTGGTTTGATCAATTTGTGAATGAGGCACTTGGTTAATCCCAAGTGAGATCTATAAATATTATTTTTATGTTAAAAAGACATTTTCCTCATAACTCTGTTTTTTGCTTAGAAATGTGTCCAGGCTTTTAAAGCTGCTTATTTCCAAGCAAGCAACCAACAGGCACATCAGTAAGGATTTTTTTTTTACAGGTCAGGGCAAAAATCTCCATCTGCTCTATTGGAAACTCTAAGGGTCTTTCCATTTACTTCACTGGGTTTTGGATTAATCCTGAAAAATTGTATTTAGAGATAAGTGGAAAAAATTGAATTTCTTTCCTCCCCCATCTTCACACCCCCCACACCCACCCACTTTCTTGAAATAAGTTCCTACTAATGGGAAATTTTGCAATCTTTGCTGGTCATTCACTTCCTTTTCCATTCTTCTTTCTTAAACCTGTTATGCTCAGTATACTTGAAATGGACAATTTTAATAAGAAACAGGGGCAAACAGAAGGCAACATGGTCCAATGGGTAGGACAAATCACTATCTAGAAGTCAGGTGACATGGGTTGTTTTCAATATTTCTATTACAGCAGTGCCTAGACCTCAGCCAAATTGGGGCCCCAGGCACTGTACAAACACATAACAGTCTCTGCCCCAAAGAGCTTAGAGGCTCTGCTTATGAGCTGTTGTGTAACTTTGGGAAAGTTATTTCACTCTATGTGCTTCAATTTCCCAAATTGTAAAATGGGACTAATAATAATGTATTTTGTAAAGCCAGAGGAGAGCTACAGATGCAAAGCACTGTATAAGAACTAAGTATGTAATTTTTGTAATAATTGATCATAAGATGACATTATCTTTTTGTTGCTGAAGTATCACCCAAGACATATTGGAATATCCTTAGCAAAATGTTTAGCATAGAAAAAAGATTCCAAAGAGGAGGAAATAAAATCCACAATCTAAACAGTGTAAGAGCATGCATAGTCCTTACCAGCAGCACTGCAACTGCTCTCCTGCACTGCTCTGCATTCAGATTTAGAGGCAGATTTGCAAATGGATCTGAATGGATACAGGAGTCCACCTGTGTATCCAGTTGCACTATCTGGCCCCTAATTAAACAAACAAGAATACTAATGATATAGGTTTCAGAGTAGCAGCTGTGTTAGTCTGTATTCACAAAAAAGAAAAGGAGTACTTGTGGCACCTTAGAGACTAACAAATTTATTTGAGCATAAGCTTTCGTGAGCTAAAGCTTATGCTCAAATAAATTTGTTAGTCTCTAAGGTGCCACAATTAGTCCTTTTCTTTTTTACTAATGATATATACTGTCTTACAAATACAAGGCCAGCCCCTGCTCCCTACTGCATTAATAATAAAATCTTTCCCATGGCCATGTTGAGTTTACAATCCAAAGACCAGTCTAAACTCACAGTCCCTGGCCCTCCTGCAGGTGCAGGGGCTAGTCATGTGAGGTACATGTGTGTATACAAGGAGATTCCCTCTCTTGGTGTACACCACAACAGACTAATAGGTAACTGTAGCTCCCGTACTATGAGAAGACACAGTCATTCGCAAGCAGCTTCTAGGGCAATGCATCTCCACATTGGCTCCTTAGCCAGGGCGGAGGCTAAATGCAGGATCTAAGCTTAAGACAATGGAAATACATGACTATTTCTTTGTGAGTTTGATTCAGATTTGTGTGCTAGCTGCTTGCTCTAACTTGTGCCAATTAAAAATGGTCCCAAAGAGATCATACACCAGCAGGAGATAGGTGCACACTGCATTCTAGCTGCCACTATTCCTGCTGCCCTCAGCATGCTTCTCCACACCCTGCCATGTCCCCTGCACCAGGAGATGAGGGAAAGGTTTCATAGGATGGCTTCATTACCTGGGACTCTGTTTGATTACTGGAGACTCTCTTACACTAAGGGAATCCACAGTAGGAGACTTCTGGGTTGTTTCTGCTCTCTTTGTACTGCCCAAGAGAGAGAATTAGAGTGGAGCAGACCAGAGCATCTGCCCCAAAGCATGGATTGTGGCCCCTGGCCTTTTAAAAATATTATGTTTGGTCCTCAGGCCAGAATAGCTAATCACTATTGATCTAACCTAATTAAGTCTGAAAATTAATTTTTATTTTTGTGTCTGGAAAATAAAATGTAGGAGAGATGGGCAAGTAGGGAGTTATTCCCTGGTTATGTGAGGTGGGGATTCCCCTAGGGCAGTGTCTCCCAAACTTGGGATGCTGCTTGTTCAGAAAAAGCCCCTGGTGGGCCGGGCCAGTTTGTTTACCTGCCGCGTCCGCAGGTTCAGCCGATTGCAGCTCCCAATGGCCGCGGTTTGCCGCTGCAGGCCAATGGGGGCTGCGGGAAGTGGCGGCCAGTATGTCCCCTGGCCCATGCCGCTTCCCGCAGCCCACATTGGACTGCAGCGGCAAACCGCGGCCAGTGAGAGCTGCCATCGGTTGTACCTTCGGACACAGCAGGTAAACAAACTGGCCCAGCCTGCCAGGGGCTTTCCCTGAACAAACGGCATCCAAAGTTTGGGAAACACTGCCCTAGGGTGACCAGACAGCAAATGTGAAAAACTGGGACGGGGGTGGGGGTAATAGGAGCCTATATAAGAAAAAGACCTAAAAATCGGGACATCTGGTCACCCTAGATTCCCATTGCATTGTGCAGATTTCCCAAGATGTGTATGGTTCTCAAGGAAACACAGCTTGTTGTAGCAGAATCACTGACCTTTGTGGTGTGGACTTGGAGAGGAATTCCTCAGACAATGGAGTTTTCTCTGCTTCCAACACGTTATGCCCACCTAGGCTGGAATGAGACCCTTAATTTTCTCTTAGTCAAGCTGTAACTATTTTACTGCGTTTTTCACCTTTCCTAATTGGTCATTTATTCTTGGTCCCTCATCACGTTGTTGTTGTTTTTTTCTCATCTCTGAACTTCCTTCAATTTGTTAATAACACTGTCATTGACATGCTCCACAATGAAGCCAATGCACTCAGGGGGGTTGCATCAAAGTTACACCAGCAAAGAACCTGGTTTTTTTTTGAAGTTCAGATTCAAAATATGTTATTTCTAGCATTCCTGAGATAATGAAAACCTTATTGGTGCATTATGAATTGTATAACAAATCAAGAATTCAAGGCTCTATTCTATTAGTCATTATTCACAATAGCAGTCATTACACGTGTAGACTTCTTAAAGCCAATGGGGCCATTCATAAGTAAGTGATTGTAGATTTCCATTTATGATAAAATTTTAGAAATCACTATAACTAAAAGAAAGACTAAGCAAAATAAATGTGGGACCAATCACATCTCTGAAGAGTATGTAGATAATTAAGTCAAACGTGAATTCCAGAGTGTTTCTCAACTGTATATAAGGGCTTTTCACTTTTCATCAAGCAGAATGTGCCAGGGCTGACCTAAATCACAATAAAATAAAAATAATTTCCCTGACCTTCAGATCTGACTTTCAATCCATATCTGCCATTTAAATAGGAAAATAGCAACCTGGCACAACTAAGATAAAGCATATGCCTTAGCTGATTCCTGGAATAGAGAGAAGACAACTATGGTGTTTGCCACAGGCATATGAAATAGATAAAAGAAAGATAAAAGCTTTAAAAAAGTGAACAATAATGAATATAAGGGAATGAAGAAAAAGAAGGTTTTTTTCAAAGAAAAAGGAAAAAAGTTTTTTCAAAAAGAAGAAAACCGTTTTCCCTGAGAAGCAGAAATCTGGTATGCTTCTTCAATCTTAATAAAGCATTTAGGCAGAGAGCTCTCTGACACTTGAAGGGAGTAGAGACTGAAATGTTTTACCTCTGACATAAAGTCCTACAGTAGTGAGTTTTTATATTTAATGGGATGCAAGGTCATTTCCCATGGGCTATTTAGTGGACCTTTGTAGCTTCAGAATGTGATTCTTCCCTCAGAGATGCCTAAAGCTGATTTTTAACCACGATTCATAAATTCTTCAGAAGACGAACAAGTTAGGTTTATAAATTCAGGCTGTGATAGAATGCAGCCTTCTTCTGTATGTCTGTAAATACCAAAAAGGACTGCTAGATTACAGGGAAATAACCTTTTTAGCTTTACTTTGTTTTCTCATTGTCCTTTTTCAACAATAAAACCACTGTTTACATGAATTCTTAGCATTTGCAAAGGAAAGAAGAAAGCCAGAAAGAGTGAAAAAAGAAAATGACAGGTATAATGTTTTCTGAGATTCTGAATTACATAATTCAAAGACAAGGACACATGGTGAGTTAACTTCAAAAATGTATGTGTTTTTTTTAAAGGAAGGAAAATAGAGAATGGGAAGAGAGTGACGGGCATGGGGGAATGTTTGCTGCCTGGGATCTGTTCTTGAGTTCTGGGAATAATCCAAATGTTTGATGATAATGAACTGATCTTAGCTTCAAAGGGGGAACACATAGTCTATAGATATATTACAAATATTGTAAGGAAACTAGTTCAGAAACTCCCCAAACATCATTACTACATTGTAGTAAGTGCTTTG
Organism: Dermochelys coriacea; assembly: GCF_009764565.3. Lineage (NCBI taxonomy): Eukaryota > Metazoa > Chordata > Testudines > Dermochelyidae > Dermochelys > Dermochelys coriacea. The sequence goes on along the minus strand of NC_050069.1, from coordinate 151,857,682 downwards.
CCCAGGGCATGTGTCATAAATATAAAGGGAAGAGTAACCACCATTCTGTATACAGTGCTATAAAATCCCTCCTGGCCAGAGGCAAAACCTTTCACCTGTAAAGGGCTAAGAAGCTAAGGTAACCTCGCTGGCACCTGACCCAAAATGACCAATGAGGGACAAGATACTTTCAAATCTAGAGGGGGCAGGGGACAAAGGATCTGTCTGTGTGATGCTTTTGCTGGGAACAGATGAGGAATGCAGCCTTACAACTCCTGTTAAATTTTTAACCTAAGCTAGTAAGAATAAGCTTAGGGGGTCTTTTATGCAGGTCCCCACATTTGTACCCTAGAGTTCAGAGTGGGGAAGGAATCTTAACAGCATGTGGTTGCTTTTTTCTCCAAAGCAGAGCTGGAGTTTTGGAAGCCAAGTACAGTAGATAAAAAAAGCCTAGACAGAATGTATTGACATCTGCAGGTTAATTCTATTTTTACTTTTCAAGAGACAGGAAATATGGCACTTGAATTTAGGAGCTCTGTTTTTTTTACCACATATTTTGAGAGGCACCAACTACAAATTTCACTTTGCAAGTATAGGAGAAGAATATATGACTAATGGCATTGTCTCTAGTCCAGTCTGCCAAACACTTCATTTAAATGTAGCTTGATAGAACTCCTTCTGTTAATGTTTAAGGCATTTGGTTTATTTCAAGCATTGCTTCCACTGTTTAAATAAAGATTAGCATTTCGTGTGAGTTTACTATTATGGGATTGATCTTACTCCAGTTGAAGTCAATAGCATCTTTCCCATTAACTTCAATGGTACAGGATCAAGCACTACGTTGCTAACTAATGTCTCATTCTGCAATGCATTTTAGACCTGCTTAATTTAAATCATTCGAGTAGTCCCATTGATATTGTGATGGGTTTGGTCACAGAGACCCTCTTGGGACTGTCACTGACATGCTGGAATTACCTCTGAGCCCATTTCCTTTGCCAGCTTGGGACTCCAGATCCCTGCCTTGTTGAGCCAGACATGCTAGCCTGCTGCAACACAGAACCAGATCTGGTCCACACCCCCAGAGCTTCAGACTTTAACCAAAAACTGCTCAGCAGGTTTCCTATCTCCAGTACCCAGACTCCGAGCTCCAATGGGATCCAAACTCCAAATAAATCCATTTTATTCTGTCTAAAGTTTATACAGGGTAAATTCATAAATTTTTCGCCCCCTGCAACACTGATAGAGAGATATGCAGAGCTGTTTGCTCCCCCAGGAATTAACGACTTACTCGGAGCTTAATAATAAACAAAAGTGATTTTATTAAGAATAAAAAGTAGGATTTAAGTGGTTTCAAGTAATGACAGACAGAACAAAGTAAGTTACCAAACAAAATAAAACAAAACACACAAGTCAAAGCCTAATACATTAAGAAACTGTATATAGGTAAATCTCACCCTCAGAGATGTTCCAATATGCTTCTTCCACAGACTAGACTCCTTTCCCCTGGTATAGTCCTTGTTAGTTCCAGCTCAGGTGGAAACTAGGGGTTTTCTCATAACTGGAAGCCCCCTTTTATATCTTTGGTGCAAGGCGGGAATATTTTGACTCTCTCTGGGTCCCCACCCCTCCTTCTAAATGGAAAAGCATCAGGTTTAAGATGGATTCCAGTATCATTCTTCCAGGGCTGGCCTGCAAGTTCCCAGGAAGGTTTACAACTAAACAGAGCCATTCATAACCAATTGTCCTAGTCAATGGGAGAGTCAAGATTCTAAGCCACCATTAATGGTGCACATTCCAAGCCATCATTAATGTCCCACACTTTGCATAATTACAACAGGACTTCATATTTCTAGCTTCAGATACAAGAATGATACATTCATACAAATGCATCCAATGAAGTGAGCTGTAGCTCACGAAAGCTTATGCTCAAATAAATTTGTTAGCTTCTAAAGTGCCACAAGTTCTCCTTTTCTTCATACAAATAGGTTGAACACACTCAGTAGATTATAAGCTTTGTAATGATACCTTACAAGAGACTTTTTGCATAAAGCATATTCCAGTTACATCATATTCCCACTCATAAACTCATTTCCATAAATATATGAAGTGCAACGTCACAGATATCATATGCTAAACACATTGTTGGACTGGGGTCTAAAACCCAAACCAAAACATTATTTTTAAAACATAACTGGTATTGTGATTATTCAGATACTTTAAGGCTGCTTTCAGCTGTCCTCTATGGCTATATTTATTTATACTTCTTTGATTACCCATGGATTATTTGGGCCAGATCCTGCAATGAAGTAAGAGTATAAAGTGAATAAATAAGAATTTTAGGTTCACAAGGAATGCAGAATCTGGTTTATTGCGGGAAGACTAGAAGATGCCGTAACAACATTTTTCATGAAGCTCCTAGGCAGGAAGTAACTGAGGTAAAGAAGAAACTTATTTCAGTTTTTACTTACAGTAGTTTTTTAATGATAAGAGTTGTTTCCTCCTGTTTGTATGGGCATTTTGAACACGTTTTATTTTCTTTTAAATCATCTGGGGATAACTTTTTATTTCTGAGATGCGGGTCTATTACTTGGAGGTGGTGAGCTGTTTGTTCACTGACTGCTACCGATATCGATTCATAGATACTAAGGTCAGAAGGGACCATTCTGATCATCTAGTCCGACCTCCTGCACAGCGCAGGCCACAGAATCTCACCCACACACTCCTACGAAAAACCTCACCTATGTCTGAGCTATTGAAGTCCTCAAATTGTGGTTTAAAGACTTCAAGGAGCAGAGAAGCCTCCCTCAAGTGACCCATGCCCTATGCTACAGAGAAAGGCAAAAAACCTCCAGGGCCTCTCCAATCTGCCCTGGAGGAAAATTCCTTCCCGACCCCAAATGTGGCCATCAGCTAAACCCTGAGCATATGGGCAAGATTCACCAGCCAGATACTACAGAAAATTCTTTCCTGGGTAACTATATCTTCCATCTGGAGAAAAAAAAAAGGAAAATACTAATGTATATACATAAATATATATTTAAAAGATTTTTCTTTAATAAATTTACAGAGAGGACAGAATAAAAGATGTCCCTTTTTTAACTGTCACTTTTGTTACATGGTTTGTGCTTAGATACAATAGTGATAAATACCTAAACTAGACTAAAAAACACACTGTCATTAATTCACAAAGAGTCAGATTCTGGGACCTTTACATACAATGGATAGTACCTTGCTCTAAGAGTAGTCCCACCAATTTCAGTTTAAAAATGTAAAATATAAAAAATACAACAAAAACTGGCAAAACCCACCATCAATACATGAAATGAACACAGGTAAGCCAGTTCTTCACCATATTCATTTGCTTGTATGTTGGATCACCATCCCCTACCCTTTGTCTATTTGTGTCTTTTAGATTGTAACCTCACCCTTCCCCAACACACACACAGGGATTTTCTCTTAGTTACATTTGTATAATGCCCAGCACAACAAGGGCCCAATCCCAACTGGAGTCTTTGGGTGTTATTGCAGTATAAATGGTTACTATCAATACTCTTTTTCTTTACAGGTTAACTGTGGGGTTGTTTTGATATTTTAAACATCTAAATAAATGTCAAAATAGTGAATTCCTCTTGAATTATTAATTATTTAGGTTCCATTGTAAATCTAAATTATCTATGTGTTCAGCCCTTAAATACTAAGAAAGAAAGAAAAAGATTATTCTGTTATTTCAGACAGTTAAGGCTTTTTAGTGAATTGTCTTTTTTTAGGGATTAGTTTAGAACAAGGATTGGCAACTTTTGGCACTTGGCACATCAGGAAAGCCGCTGGCAGGCCAGGATGGTTTGTCTACCTGCAGAGTCCGCAAGTTCGGCCAATTGCAGCTCCCACTGGCTGTTGTTCACCATCCCAGGCCAACGGGGGCTCTGGGAAGTGGTGTGGGCCAAGGGATGTGCTGGCCGCCGCTTCCCACAGCCCCCATTGGACTGGAATGGTGAACCGCAGCCAGTGGGAGCTGCGATTGGCCGAACCTGTGGACTCTGCAGGTAAACAAACGGTCCCGGCCCGCCAGCTGATTTCCCTGACAGGCCGCATGCCAAAAGTTGCCAATGCCTGGTTTAGAATAATAATTATATGAGTCAAATATTTTTAACCAATTAACACACACTAATTAGACCTACAGAATACTCTTTTAAGTTTAATAAAAGCAATAGGCCCTTACTCACAAATGATATAGTCACAATGAAGTTGTGGAAGGCCCACAGGAGCTGATATAGGTATCATTGTATATCTTCTGGTTGGTTCTGCATTTGTACATATTCTAGTTGTTTGAGATTATGCCATTCCATAATATTATATAGTCAGAACACTTTGTAGTACAGAATGAACAGAACTCAAACGATACATAGCAAGTATCAGGAGACATAACAATACCTATTCTTTTTTATATATAGAAATAGGAATTGTGCACCTTTAGTATTATTTTAGTATATTATTTCTGGGGCTGTTTCTACCCTCTAAATCCATGTGAGGAGGGAACTGTCCATGCACTGATCTCCCCTTCCACTTGGAGATAGGAGGCAACAGTCTCCAGATTTATACCATTTCCTAGACCCACACAGAAGGTTCTCCAGTCCCAGAATGCACAGCAGTGGAGAAAGTAGGCTCAGGGGGAAGAGGGAAGGCTTTGGTTAGATCCAGGGGGATATGTATTTTGCCTTATAGGCTTTGTGGTATTCAGGACTGTGACAGACTGCTGGGCAACAGCAGCTGTACCAGCACTCTGATCACTGGATTACTAACTGTATCACCTCAGAGTAAATTTGAGGGGCAAAACTGTGCCTAAGTGATAGATTGGGGTGGGCAGGAGAGAGATACAAGGCTAATTAACCCTTTAGCCCAGAGAACATTATCAGCATATATTTCTCTTTCAGTGGAGGAGATTTTGCCTCATCCTTGTGAAGGAGCATACTGGAGGGTGGTTGTAAGGATCTGTACCTCCCTCTGAAATGACTCACATAAGGGCCAGGCATATTCAACAACTGAGGAACATAAGACTGCTCCAACCCTCCCCAAAAGGGGCAAAGTGGGGCTGGAAGGAGGGAGGACCATGACTTCACTTCCAGTGCACCACCCTCAGAGCTAGCTGGACACGTGGTTGGAGTATAAACTGAATTATCCCAGTGTAAGGCTATGACTTAATGGCCCAATCTAGTTCAGAGGTAATATATACCTGATCTTGCATTCCCTTCCAGTCAGAACTCTTCAGTGGGAATTCCACATGTGGGAGGACTGCAGTAAATGTGACGGCAAAATGAAAGCAAGAGGAATAAATTTAACTCAGACTTTCTTTCCAAATATAAATTTATCCTATATTACTCATGTGCATGGCTCCATTGACTTCAATGGGATTACTCATGTGAGAAAGTATTATTCAGCATGAGCAAACGTTGTAGAAGATGGCCTATCATAAGGGCTGCCCTAAGGAGCCACTGGACACCAAAATGCTTTAAAAGATTTCAGTGAGGTAACTGAGATCACAATCTTAAGTCTAGAGTTTTGAGACACTGGCTGTGAATTCCCCTGTCTCTCTCCTCACTGATGCCAGACATTCAGGAATGGAATCAGCAGAGCTTCCCATAATCCCAATAGAGAGAAATAGACTTCTTCCCACAGCTTCAGACCTGGAAAAATAAAAATAGGGGGAATGGTATTGCAAGCTGCATGAGTTCAAAAATCATGAGGCCCCCCAGATTCTAAGAATGGCTTAACAATCATGAGATTTCTAAAATGTGCAAGTGTAAGTGTGTGTCTGTCTGTCTTTTTAGATGTCCTCTCTATCTTCCCCATTTCTCCTCCTGCTAGTAATGTATTTTAAATGTATTGTGAGATGTATAAAGAGACAAGGTGGGTGAGGTAAAATATTTATTGGACCAACTTCTGTTGGTGAGAAAGACAAACTTTCAAAATTACACAGAGATGCATGGAAGGCACAACTGAAATGTCCTGGCAGTAAATAGCTCATATGCAAGATAGGGTCAGGCAGTCAAGCAGCAAACCTTTTATGTTAGCAAAGGAATAGTGTAGTAATTTGGACATCCCTAAAAAACTAAGATAATCTTAGAAAGCCAGGACTCTGAAAGTAAACTGGTTTGTTAGTGTAGGAGAAAAATACAGTTCTCACTCTCAGGTTGGGTGCAGCAAGTCAGATACACTTTATTATCTGAAGCAATTGCACAGAGGAAGAGAGTGCAATAGGATACAGGGTTTCCCCCATCTAGGCAGGTCTCTCAAAAGATAAACAATTAGAGCAAGCATTTATACCTTTATTACAGACAATAATAAGCAACAGCTGCATATTGTTTATACATATTCCTTCATGATATCTTATTTTTCTCACCAATTTCTCTTATAGTCTACATTCTATTCTTATCTAATACAAGGTCACAACAGTCTCTTTCACAGTTCTTTTCCTACTCGCTTCGTACTATCCCCGCTTCTACAAATCTCGCCTTACTAAAGCTAGAGTTAGCCTGACTCCTGCTCATTTCAGAGGCCTGCATCCAAATTCCCTTTATCTACTTCCACACTCCCCCCTTTTGTGCTTCCAGCACAACTATCAATTTTAAACTTCCATTTTCATTAAATTTTGTATCTCAAATGCTGCATCAAATACGTCAACCTTAGAGGGTTTTAATTGGATACAATGATAATACATGGTTAGTATGGACATGAAAAGTATTATTACTATTACGTCCTTTACAACAACAATAACATAACCCTAAACCAAATAACATCAATATAAACAATAACATACCCACAATAATAATATAATGGGGTTATTGCACAGTTTTGTCACAAAACACAATACATCAAACTTAGTACATAAAGTAGACACTCTGTAAGCAGTATGAAAGGCATACTTTTCAACTTGATATATATTTTGAAGCATATGAATTTGCTCTTGTAATTGAGAAATTTTCTGAACCTCTGGTAGGAGTGAACATAAATTTTGAAACCGGTCAGGTATCAAAGTGGTTTAATTAAAAGAAATCTGATACCCAAGATCCAATTGTAGGGGTTTGTCTGCAGATCAAGAAATAATGTGATTTCTTGCGGCCGTAGTGAGATTAAAATGTAAGTCTTGCAAAGTGGTGGCCTTAACATATACACAACTATCATTAGCTTGGAACAGCAACTATCCTGTTAGAGTAGTTCCTTGTCCCATACCTTCCCAACAAACTTTGTCAAATATTGTGACAACTTCCCCTTGCTTCAATTTCCTTATGCACTGAAGCTGCGGGGGTTCTAAGGGCCATAATATCCACTGATTCCCTATTGCAATTCAAATATCAAGTGTTATTCCAGGAGCACTAACAACAAATCATCTAGGCATACCAGGTGGTGTAATCTCCCAGATGTCTACCAGAAGGAATCCCACAGGCATCTTCCCCATGGACCCAGCAGGATTCGGTATGTGGGAATCCATACCCCTCCTACCAGCCCATATGCTTGGAAGTAGCACTGCAAGTACTTGCACATCCATCCTGAAAATCTCCAAGCATGTTTCCCTGGCCACAAATCAGATGGTACTCCTAAAGTTCTAGTAAGGGCAGTGGGCCAAGCCTGATGCTCTAGATCACTCCGAATGGCTATCAGCTGGTCATTCAGGAAATCCTGGATTTCTGAGCAAGCCAGATCCCACTGCAATGCCTTCCAGCCTCAATATTCAGTACCATCTCTGTTAACAGCTTCTGGGTCATTGAACTAAGGGCGGAGATAAAATGTAATACACCAACTCCAGCTTGCACCTGGGTCAGCTGTGCTCTAGTAATAAGACCAGTGGCTTTTTCTAGATGCCCTAATTTTCCATCATGTTGTTGGCCCTTAAGAATATTCCAAATTGCTGCTATGTTATTGGCACCATCCCATAAATGTCCATCTAAATCTCTTTTCTTCCTAGGGGAGATCCATGCCCTTTTTGCAGTGCTAACCTAATGGCAGCCCCTCTTGAGCAATTTGGATATGTAGAGGTGATCTGAAAACTGGACGAGGGCAGTGTGAATTTTATAGTCCCTAATGTAGCATTAATCACAGTCCATTGATATTCTAATACATCTTTTTTGGTACAGTATTATACCACATCTGTTATTTAACTATTTTCAGGTACTTTCAAGAGACATTAACATTAATAGCATAGGAGGGGTATATTTTAATATGGTACAGGTTAGATTATTAATTACTGGGACCATCTTAATACAAATAAAATTTCCAGGGGCAGAACACACTCTCTGAGTATGAGTCTGATTATTTACTAATTGAGTAACTAAATCCTGAACCTCAAAAATAAATTTTTCAAACAAAATTTAAATACTTAATCACTAAAATATATAAAGGCCTTGGCCACTGGGTTTCATCAGAATATATGGCATTATCTGTATTTGGATGTATTATAGGGGTAGTAGTATAGTGTAGGAGATGTTGGGGGCAGTGGCAGCAAGGCACCATTGGTATTTGTCATCTGAAAGCCAGTTAGGAAGGGCAATACATGCTGAAGATACTTATCCAAAAACACAGGGCACAGCCTGTGGAATAAACCCCCAAACCCAATCTTTACCACATTCCCAAGCCTGGGTCCCACAAGTTCCTTCCGACCAGTGTATAATTCTTTGTTTCTTCACCAGGGTCAGTTCTTAATGTCTTTTTTAATCAGAAATTCCTGGACTTTGGCAATTTCAGTGGAGAGAGTATTTCTTCTTCTTTCCTGAAGCAATCGTGGCTCAGCATCATACAGGGGAGAGGTTACCAGCACATCACCCTGTAGTGCTTTGGTTTCTTTAGCAAATACTGAATGCAGGTTAGCTCTGTCAGTGGACATGGGAGAGGTTACTAGCACTTCACCTTGTCCTTTTCCCCTGCTGCCCAAAAGGAGGAAAGAAAAAAACCCAGGAGGGACAGGCTGATCAGTAGTTGAAGTGAAGTCATCTCGAGGTGGAGAGGTCTTTTTGCAGGAAGAAGTATGGGTCCAGACAGTCAGTCCTTGGCACTTCACAGCGGTGTTGGTAGTTAGCAGAACTTAATAAGGGCCTTTCCAGCATGGGGCCAGAGTAGTCTTTCATTGATGGACCTTTATGTAGACCCAGTCACCTGGTTTTAACAAATGCCAGGTTTGCTCAGGATCCTTGGAGCAGGACTTCTTTCACCTGTAAATACAGATACCTAACACATTTCATCAATGTCTGGCAGTGTTTTACAGATCTCACAGCTGCTTGGGCACATTCAAGCCCCCCTCTTTCTTGGCTGTTAGCCAAATCCTAGCTGTGAGCAATGTCCTTGGGTGGTCCAGTATCTTATCTTTGGACCGAATCTGCCAGCTACAGCTTTGAATTAACTCATTCTCTGTTCTTTTTTCTTCTCCCCTTCTTGAATTTTTTTAACCTACAAAGGAACCTTTCAATCTGTCCTCACACACCTTTTTCCAAAAATGAACATATATACATTGCCCAGTATACAGCACTTTAGTCTTATTGTTCAATGTATGCCACATATACCCTTCTAGTAAAATGAGTTTATTACAGAGCTTTGGAACAACAAGCCAGGACAAGAACACCCACTTTTGAGGAGTCCACTCAGTACAAACTCTGGTGTCCAATAGCTTTCCTCCCTTCCCAATCTGTTAGTGTACAATTTTAACAACAATTTTTCTTTGCTTTAGCAAATGTATTAAACTTTAGTATATCACATTTCCTGATGTTATCCAAAACACTTTGTGTTCCAAGTTGAATAAAACAAGTATCTGCATTTTGATTTAACCCCTTCCACATTATGACAGGTTTCAGAGTAGCAGCTGTGTTAGTCTGTATTCGCAAAAAGAAAAGGAGTACTTGTAGCGCCTTAGAGACTAACAAATTGATTTGAGCATAAGCTTTCGTGAGCTACAGCTCACTTCATCAGAAGCATTCAGTGGAAAATACACTGCTTTAGCTCACGAAAGCTTATGCTCAAATCAATTTGTTAGTCTCTAAGGTGCCACAAGTACTCCTTTTCCTTCAACATTAGTCCCTCTACAATGATGATTGGGCACCTAAGTCCTATAGTATTTTTTCTGATCCTTTTTGGATGACCTAACTTCCATTAAGAGAAGTCCCTTTTCCTTTTCCTTTTATTTGGGAAAACTATTGTATCCACAAGAAAAAAGAGCTTTTCAAAATGACTATGGAACTGAGTTTGTAAAGTGCAGAGTACTCTCAACTCCTAATGATTTCAGGGCATGGCAGGATTGGGTCCCATCAAGCTTGTATTCTTGGTGAAAATAAAAGATTACTCTCCTGAATGTTTACAATAAGCAGAAGAAAAAGATTGCAAATAGCAGCAAAGTAAATGTGTTAAGCTTGTACTTTAAAATATTTGTGAATACATTTTTTGCTGTTCGTGCTCAACTCCAAAAGGTAACGAGAGAGAAAGAGAGAGAGAGAGAGAGAGAGAGAGAGAGGAACCTGTTAACTTTTTTTTTTTAAGTGACAGAAGCCTTGCATTCCCCTGGGTCATACAGTCATTCATTCACTCTAGATATATGATTAATCATAAACATATAACAAGAATTAAGCAGGTACTGTGAAATATTTTGTTTTGAACACATATATTAGTAATTTTAAGTACTTTTCTCAAATTGGCATCTATTTTTGCATAAAATTGATGTTAATGATAGTGCATTCATGACTGTCATGTATAGCATTAAATCATAGACTCCTTAACATAACAGATACAAAAAGTGTAAAGTGACCAAATTATTGTTGTAAGAGAAATCTTAACTTTTGAAATTAAGGTTAATTAATACTATTTTATTCTTGTATTGTATGATATTTAGATAGTTGCAGTTTCTTGTAGATTTTAATGGCTCCATATAGTATAATTCCTGCTAAGGGATAATCCTGCAAATACATATATGTTTAATTTAAGGCACACAAGTAGTCCCGTGGACTTTAAATTTGGACTTTAAGTTTGGATTGCATGGTATCAAAATCTTGCTAGTTGCCGTGTGAGATTTTGGTTCCAAATGATAGAATCTTGTTATATCAGCCTTCTAGGGATAAATTTATGAAAATGTGTATGTTTATTTGTTACTTCCCCACAAATCAAAGATTTCAGTCATATCAGATTGTGAGAAAAGAAAATCAGCTCTTCTGGTTTCAGGTCTGAATCACAGCCAAAGAGAACAGGTAGATTTGGATCCAGAGGTTTGAATCGGAACCCTAGATAAAAATCTGAAGGTTTGAATTCTTGGATTCCATTTTTGGTCAATCTCTATTTGAAGAAAAAACATTTTTGCAATGGAGTAGATGTAAGATTCAATCTCTTCATTTTCATGCATTTTATGACTTTATTTGCAGTCCACAAATCATCTGAATGATGAGGTGAGAATTTATTTAGATATTAAAATAGCTCTAAGCCTCAGTGATTTTTTCTGTATCCGCTGAAAATCATGTGAAAGTCACAGTGGCTGACACATATATAGAACTCATACACACAAAATTTAAAACACAAGAAGTTAAAGTAGCAAATTTGATCAATAAATACTTTTTCCCCAAAATTAGTGATTAAATATATTTTATGTTGTAAATTAAAAAAAATAAATAAAGGGGGTAAACTCCTGGAATAATATTTGAAATCCAGTATACTATAAGCAATAAGCTGTTGTAGTTGGGTTTTTTTTTTTAAGAGTTCACCTTCCTGGGATTTTCTATTGTCTAGGTAGGGTCATCCATTTTGGCACTTTAAAACTCATAATTTAAGAAGTGGAGATAGAAAGAGACAGTTGTGTTGTGATCCTTATATTAATAAACTCTGATCCATAGCTAAAATTCTGAAAAGAATGCAATGCTATCTCTTTTGTCCCCCTTTAATACTGAATGTAAATTAACCCACTGTACATTTTCAGATCAAGTTAAGAGCTCAATTTTGATTTCAGCACGTACAAATTTCTTAAAAACCTAAGTTCCATTCAAATGTGAGTTTTTCACTGCGCACACAGCTCTCATCAAAAGTGGAGCTATATAGAATGGTTTAAATTTAATCCAAATCTCAGTGAAATTTCATGAATCTGCCTACTCAAGCTTTACATGAGTGGGCTCATAAATGTTATTTCTGCTTTTATGCATGATAGATTGCGGGCTGCTGCTACTGCTTCTGGGCTTCACAACAAATACCAGAAACCAGAGTTCACTTCTAGCTTCATGCATTTTTCATACATCCAGCTAAAAGTAAAACTGTACTGATTGATAATGGCTAATGAATGTGTAAACTGTTAATGAATGTTTTCTGCAGGTTACTGTCTTGGGTCACAGACAGCTGAACTGGATAACTGATTATCCGTAAAGCTCACATTAATATATTAAAGAACAATTTGTTAAATACCCAAGTGACAGAAGAAACCTGAAAAAATGAGAGAAATTAGTTATTTATTATGGTGTATGCTCAGGATGTCCCTGCACACATTAATAGACAACAGTTTGGATTTTTTTTCTTTTACTCCACATCCCAAGGTTTTCAAGCAAAAGAAATGCTATGCCATGCCAGATTTCTCTAGAAGAGCTTCAAAGACATGAAGAATCAACATGTTGAGCAATTTAAACCTGTTTTGTTTTTTCCTAAAATGGCTACTTTTTCACATTCACAATGTGCAATCAACACCAAATGGACTCACCCATACTGCTTTAGTGAAAAAACCGTCTGGAATTTTATTAAGACAAGTTATTGGAGGTAATGCCTGTGGTCGAAGTGTCTTTGCAAGGTGAATTTGTGGAGTGGCATGTCTTTATCTCTTCTCCCCAATGTTGTCATGAAGTGACCTCAAATTCTCACCACAGCAGGCTAATCCAGGAATGCTTTCATCGGTGAAGTTTTTCATTTCCCAAGTAATACACTTATGTAACTAGGGAATGAGTGATCTGTTTGTGGGTGACCCACCAGACTTATCCCAGGAGAAGTTCTGAAGTATAAGGTCATAGACAAGGTGTAAAATGCATTCCACAGCAAGCTCTACTTAATTTTTATGAAATAATTATCCAGTGTGGACATTTAAATTGTCATCTTTAGGTTTTAGATTTAAACAGGTCTGATGAATGGGGCAGATCCTCAGAACTATGGTTCTGGGCTGTGTGCAGACCCAGAAGATATCATTGCATCAGTTACACTCTGTGCTCATCTTCAAGGTTTTTTTCCCAATCACAAAAGGTAGAAAGAGGATCAAATAGTCAGATGATGGACTGACACTGGTTTACACTAGCTGAATGGATATGCCATAGTTGTATTAAAATGAAATAATAGTTCCCAGTGATTCTGTGGCAAATGCCATGACTGCCACTGATATCAGAGTCACAGGTCTGCTGACTCAGAGCTTTCATGAGTCTCATGTAATGAATCCTGTGCTGGGGTGTGAGATCTGATCAGTCCCTCTGTCATGTACTGAGTCCGCATTGCACAGATCATCAGTACTTGAACAGTGCTGTGGAGGTTGGCCCTGCCTCTGAAGCCCTGACTGGCTGGGTATGGGAAGACCAGAAAAGCTGGCCTCTCAATAGATATCATCCGCCTCCATGCAGAGCCCTGGTTGGCAAGAAAACGAGCAGGAAATCCCACCCTTACTTCATTCTGCAAGCCTGCCTACCATTGGAGGATGGGTATGATATTTGAGAAAAGACTGTGTGTGAGGGCTTCAGGAGAGGGCACATCCTGCTGCTGCAGAGACACAGCAGGCTGAGAGTCTGAGTTCTGGGTTTGGACATAGGCCCAGGGAGTAACCTGAATGTGTAGTCCCTTTGATCCTTTACTGCATGTAAGAATTGGTCACTGCCTAAAGGGAAAGTAGTACCTTAATTCAAAACTAAGCTGCTGAGGCTGGAGGGGTGAAGATGTTTTGTGACTGATGAAAGGTAAGCAGCAGGATACGGACCCTGGACTTCAGGAAAGCAGACTTTGACTCCCTCAGGGAACAGATGGCCAGGATCCCCTGGGGGACTAACATGAAAGGGAAGGGAGTCCAGGAGAGCTGGCTGTATTTCAAGGAATCCCTGTTGAGGTTACAGGGACAAACCATCCCGATGAGTCGAAAGAATAGTAAATATGGCAGGCGACCAGCTTGGCTTAATGGTGAAATCCTAGCGGATCTTAAACATAAAAAAGAAGCTTACAAGAAGTGGAAGCTTGGACATATGACCAGGGAAGAGTATAAAAATATTGCTCGGGCATGTAGGAAAGATATCAGGAGGGCCAAATCGCACCTGGAGCTGCAGCTAGCAAGAGATGTCAAGAGTAACAAGAAGGGTTTCTTCAGGTATGTTGGCAACAAGAAGAAAGCCAAGGAAAGTGTGGGCCCCTTACTGAATGAGGGAGGCAAGCTAGTGACAGAGGATGTGGAAAAAGCTAATGTACTCAATGCTTTTTTTGCCTCTGTTTTCACTAACAAGGTCAGCTCCCAGACTGCTGTGCTGGGCAACACAAAATGGGGAAGAGATGGCCAGCCCTCTGTAGAGATAGAGGTGGTTAGGGACTATTTAGAAAAGCTGGACGTGCACAAGTCCATGGGGCCGGACGAATTGCATCCGAGAGTGCTGAAGGAATTGGCGGCTGTGATTGCAGAGCCCTTGGCCATTATCTTTGAAAACTCGTGGCGAACGGGGGAAGTCCCGGATGACTGGAAAAAGGCTAATGTAGTGCCCATCTTTAAAAAGGGAAGAAGGAGGATCCTGGGAACTACAGGCCGGTCAGCCTCACCTCAGTCCCTGGAAAAATCATGGAGCAGGTCCTCAAAGAATCAATCCTGAAGCACTTAGAGGAGAGGAAAGTGATCAGGAACAGTCAGCATGGATTCACCAAGGGAAGGTCATGCCTGACTAATCTAATCGCCTTTTATGATGAGATTACTGGTTCTGTGGATGAAGGGAAAGCAGTGGATGTATTGTTTCTTGACTTTAGCAAAGCTTTTGACATGGTCTCCCACAGCATTCTTGTCAGCAAGTTAAGGAAGTATGGGCTGGATGAATGCACTATAAGGTGGGTAGAAAGCTGGCTAGATTGTCGGGCTCAACGGGTAGTGATCAATGGCTCCATGTCTAGTTGGCAGCCGGTGTCAAGTGGAGTGCCCCAGGGGTCGGTCCTGGGGCCCGTTTTGTTCAATATCTTCATAAATGATCTGGAGGATGGTGTGGATTGCACTCTCAGCAAATTTGCGGATGATACTAAACTGGGAGGAGTGGTAGATACGCTGGAGGGGAGGGATAGGATACAGAAGGACCTAGACAAATTGGAGGATTGGGCCAAAAGAAATCTAATGAGGTTCAATAAGGATAAATGCAGGGTCCTGCACTTAGGATGGAAGAATCCAATGCACCGCTACAGACTAGGAACCGAATGGCTCGGCAGCAGTTCTGCGGAAAAGGACCTAGGGGTGACAGTGGACGAGAAGCTGGATATGAGTCAGCAGTGTGCCCTTGTTGCCAAGAAGGCCAATGGCATTTTGGGTTGTATAAGTAGGGGCATAGCGAGCAGATCGAGGGACGTGATCGTTCCCCTCTATTCGACACTGGTGAGGCCTCATCTGGAGTACTGTGTCCAGTTTTGGGCCCCACACTACAGGAAGGATGTGGATAAATTGGAAAGAGTACAACGAAGGGCAACGAAAATGATTAGGGGTCTAGAGCACATGACTTATGAGGAGAGGCTGAGGGAGCTGGGATTGTTTAGTCTGCAGAAGAGAAGAATGAGGGGGGATTTGATAGCTGCTTTCAACTACCTGAAAGGGGGTTTCAAAGAGGATGGCTCTAGACTGTTCTCAATGGTAGCAGATGACAGAACGAGGAGTAATGGTCTCAAGTTGCAATGGGGGAGGTTTAGATTGGATATTAGGAAAAACTTTTTCACTAAGAGGGTGGTGAAACACTGGAATGCGTTACCTAGGGAGGTGGTAGAATCTCCTTCCTTAGAGGTTTTTAAGGTCAGGCTTGACAAAGCCCTAGCTGGGATGATTTAACTGGGACTTGGTCCTGCTTTGAGCAGGGGGTTGGACTAGATGACCTTCTGGGGTCCCTTCCAACCCTGATATTCTATGATTCTATGATTCTATGATGGAGGAAGAGCTCATGTTAAGCATATTGAATTGATGTTGTATTTCCACTGACTGTTCTTTTCAATGTTGTCCCTGCTACTAAAGACTCTGGGATTTATCTGTCCATTTGAGTGATTCCTGGGTGAATTCCTGGCTCCCCAAAGGTTGTAAGAATTCCAACAGCCTAGAAGAGAGAGGAACCCATAACACATCTTTGGCAGAGCTTCCACATGGGTCTGGATTAAAGGTTCATGGAAGAAAAAGGATACTATTTCTAAATAGGAAACTGACTGAATGGGAAAGTCCCTGCTCCTCCATCTCTCAAAAAAATTTCTGTGGATCTCTGGAATTTGCTATGAATTGTCTGACCCTGTAAACTCCCCAAACCATGAGAAATTCTAAAACCTGCTATGTATGCACTTTGTCTCCTCTTTTGGGATGATGGTGCAATCCATGAACCTCAAGCCTATGATGTGTCAAGATGCCTAAGAGCCTCTGGCTGTTCACCTAAAAGTGAGACTGAGAGTCAACAAAACTATTATCCGTTCTAGGAAAATGGCAGGCTTTAAATAATTGATATAGCTTAGCCATGAAAGCCATTTGATAAATTATATTTATCATGTACCTTTGACTACCTGACTTGAACTTTGCCCATGAATACATCTCCACTGGAACTACTTATAACATTCCAAGCATCTGTCATTTAAAATAATCATTGTGCTCCAAATGTTTCCTTCTTTCCCCCCATTATTACATTGGAGTGAGGTGCAGGGAGATGCATTTCAGTCCTGGATCAGTAACAGGTTTAAGTGCTGATACTATGTGACCTGTCAGTGTTAAGAGCTAGATTCACAAAAGGACTTAGGCACCTAACTATTACTTTAGCTCCCTAAATCCCAGAATCAGGCCCCATTGGGATTCAAAAAGCTCCTGCTTAACTGTCCCCGAACTCTGTAGGTGCCTAACTTTTCTTGCGCCTACATTTTTTTCAATATAAGTTCCCTAAATGCCTATGTTTCAGCCTCAGTATGCTCAATATGGGCAATTCAGCACCATACCAGATATATGGATACCTAAGCTCCAGAGCAATGCATGAACCAGAGAAAGATAGATGTTATTCTGCCTGTCTTATCTGTTGGGCCCAGTCTGGTGAGTGAGCTCAGACATCACTTATGGTACTGGGTACTTATAGAGAAACTTACACAATACACTGGTGTTGTGAGGAAGAAATGCTCCCTCAAAACTTTTGGAGCAGTGGTCACAGTACTCACCTGGAATATATGAGACTTCCAGTTCAAGTCCCAATCCCCCACCACACCTGAAGGGGAGAAGGGATTTGAACAGGGATCTGCAACCTCTCAGGTGAGTGTCCTAGCTACTGGGCACTGGGATATTCTGATGTCAAGCTGTCTCAGTCTCTTCTGGTGAAGCTGTTCCCTTGTGGATAAATAATGAAACAATCACTGGGTCAGAGAGAGAAAGAGCAAACAAGCATGAGGATGACTCTGTAGCCTTGGGGTTGGAGCCCTCATGGAGGAGGTGGGAGACGCTGCATCCAGTCTCCCTGATCCAATGACACCATGCCTAAATTTCTTTGTGAGTCTAGCCCTAGATCTTTAGATCGCTGGAAAAGGGAGATTTCCAGATATGAAGATTGGTTACAAGGAAGTATTTGGTTATGATGGGGGTCACTGAAGTTACACAGCCAGGGGGTTGTGAGGCAGTAACGGAGAGACTGCCAAGAGGGGCCTCAGAAAAATTGGATAAGCTTCAGATAAGCCACTGCAATGTTGGATGTGTAACTGAAATGAAAATCCAAAACTTTCTCAGGTTCATCCACTAGTAATCTCAATAAAACAAAATGTTTTCTTTTTGAGAAGCCATGCTAATCCTACACAAGATAAAAGATGTCTCCAACTCACTGCACTATATCCCTTTCAGGATCATCTCACATTATTTCAGATCAAACTAAATATGCAACGTTTGTTATGTTTCCAAATTTTATGAGACTGACTCCTGGCAATATTGCTGGTAATCTCTCTTCAAATCTCTTATCTCTTAAAATAATTCACAAATTAAATCGTAATTGTTTTAGTTTCATATATTTAGAACAAAACCAATGTCCTTTATCTTTAAGAAAGCTGGCTTTCATGAAATATTAGGAAAAGCAGAATTGTGTGATATGAATAACTATCTGCTTTAACTCCTTGTCCCTCAGTTCTGTGCAAAGCTTCTTTGTAGAGTTGAGTGCAGTGAAAATGATCTCCTGGTGGCTGGTCAGCCTTCTATGACAGTTCATCATCAACTCTTTTTTCCTCCCCTTGAACAGCAACAGTTTAGGAGGAAAGAGTTCCTGTTTGCTGTCCCTCTGAGCTCGACTGAGTTACACACACCTGCATTTGCTCTGTGAGCAACTGGTAGCATTTAAAGAGACAGGTGTATAATTCTACTTAAAGTAAACAGATAATGCTTTATAATCTTAACACATGTGAAACAGATGGGTTACATGAGTTTTAAGGAACAGACTTAGATGGGACTACACACATGCCTATAGCTAAGCACGTGCATAAGGACTTGCAGGATTGGAGTCTTCAGTTTAGTAACTTTTATCCTGCAGTGTATTTGCATAGACTCTTGTGTATATTAATATTTGAAATATGTATTTTGGAATGTGTCATTTGAATAAAATAATCGTACTATATGGTTCTGATCATTAGGATAGTATCAAATTCTTCTCAAAGATTTGACTTCAGCAGGTTCCATCTTCTAAGACTTTTCTTTAGGTACTGGAGAGTTGATTATATCATTGTTAATTATATCATGGGAACCCTGTAGTTAGTTTGATCCCTGAATAAATCATCTTTATTTTCCATTTCACATTCAAGGAAATAAATAACACTGATAATAGGACAACTGGGAAACATAAATTTCAGTTTTTGAAAAATTTTGAGGTTTTGGCATTTGTTTTCATTTTACATCTGAATTTTTTTTAACATTTATCCTGAAAAAGGAATGAGGTTGTCACTGCTCTGCCTCATCCAGAGCAAGGACTTACATTGATTTAGTTGGGGATTGGTCCTGCTTTGAGCAGGGGATTGGACTAGATGACCTCCTGAGGTCCCTTCCAACCCTGATATTTTATGATTCTATAGCACTCACGTGCCTTAACCAATAGGCTATTGGCTATTCTGTGATGGATACACATCCATCTCACTTGGTATTTCTCTGTGTCACTCTCCTTCCAACTGCCTCCTGCACCAGGGGTGAACCTCACAAATCTTCCTGATGAAAGTTTCAGTGAAACTGATATATTTCTGCCAAAAAGTTTCAATTCTGATTAATCAACATTTTCCAGCAAAAAAGGTTTCATGAAAAATTCCTGACCAGCTCTAACTGATAGAAAGCACTTTGATAAGGTCAGCATTTCCAATTTTATCCAATGAATTTGGCTATGGCTAATGCCATTATTGCTAGGTGGGCCAGGGCTGCAGTCTGTCATAGTGCGTGACTAGGCTGATGAGCCTCATTCTGATGGGATTTGATTAACAAAGTTTCCAGTTCATGAGTAGTCAGTGCTGAAAGATTCATTTCCAAGATAGGTAAGGTGGCAACATGTTTACAAACACATTCCATACATTGATGAAGCAATAATGCACACTGAAATAAAAATAAGCACTTCTCTGAGTCTTCAGTTATCTATAAGAAAGAATAAGTACTAAGATTTTTAATTTCAGTATAAAAATTCAACTCATAATCTATAACTAAGCCACAACAGGGGGCAATCCTTCCCTGCTGCAACAAGGAGATACTCTTTTAGAAAAGTAATACACTTTGTGGTTGTACTCTCCTGGAAGAGGGTCTGAGAGGCAATGCTATCAAATGTATTGCATTGTGCAATATGTACTGTGATGCAGCAGATCCAGGATCCCTGTCACACTGTACTGGCTCAGGCAATGTTCTGAGACAGGGAGCAACATCTGCCAGATGGCTGGGGAAGAGGGATAGATTCTTCTCCATAATTTTTGGACCCTGGCTACTCTCTCTTACTCCCTTCTCCATAAGGGAGCAGTGAGAGGTTTCAGAAGAAGAGAGCCCAGCTGCCTAGGAAAAGCCAAGAGTTGTTGTGAGGGAAGAGACAGCTAAGCCAAAACATTTTTCACAGAAGGGGAAGGGGAGGAGGAGGGTCACAGTCTGGTGCAGAGGCAGAAGGCCTCAATGTGGATGGCCCTTCAGGTCCATGCAGTCCCTGAGGATGTCACAATTTAATATTTTGTTCTCTCAACTCATTCTATAGGTGAACAAACCTTGCACTTCCAACTAATGGACTAATCAGGGAAAATCTCTGTCAGGGTCCTATTCCATTTTCTTTCATTTCATAAGCCCCATTCCTTAGTTTCTATTGGGCAATAAGGTGAATATAAGTCTAAATATCTGGGAACTTTTCTATATCACAATGTTATAACCAGTAAATAAGCAAACTTCAAAACTACTTGTGCTAATGAATCAAGTAACTGACCCTCATTTGAATCATTCAACTTTACATCAACAGATTATTTTTCCATCTTTTTTTTGCTTAATATAACTATTCGTGAATTTCACTTCATCATAGCCATTAAAAAGATCAGTTTTAGTACTCTTTAGTAGTAATCTTTAGCATTTAGTAAGTTGAAGATTAGTTCTGAAAAAAAGAACAGAAACAGCCATTAAACCCTAGTAGCAAAAATTCTTCTCTCAACATAGAAAAGGAGTACTTGTGGCACCTTAGAGACTAACAAATTTATTAGAGCATAAGCTTTCGTGAGCTACAGCTCACTTCATCGGATGCATTTTGAAGTGAGCTGTAGCTCACCAAAGCTTATGCTCTAATAAATTTGTTAGTCTCTAAGGTGCCACAAGTACTCCTTTTCTTTTTGCGAATACAGACTAACACGGCTGCTACTCTGAAACCTCTCTCAACATAGGTTTTTCTTTTATTTCTAGCCTGCCTGGGTCTAGTTATGACAGGGTAATTATTATTATTCATTGTTTATCAAATACCCCAAACTGACTGAAGTGTCCTAAAAACCAAGTAAAGGCACAGACACAAAAGGGGGGCAAGAAGGGCAAGCATAAGAACATTGAGACGATGTGGTTACCCAATAAGACAAAGATTTGTAAATATGGGTTTGTTTACCATCATTTATCAACTACTGACATCGGTCTTGCCCAAAGTAAAGAATTCTCAAAAGATTACAACAACAAATCAAGTCAGAGAGTGAGAGAACCTAATTTTGTTAGAAATCCATAAATATCTGACAAATTTTAATAGACAAATTTACCTGAAAAAAGTATAAAATTTAAAAATGAAGAAATAAAGATGCCTAAATTTGTTGTATCTTTGGACTCAGGAAATCAAAGGATTCTAACATTGTTCTGCTTTGGAAAGATTTTATAAAATTGCCATTTTTTATGAGATAATCTATTACCCTTTATAAGAACCCCTATCATACTTTCTTCTTTAGTTTGTCACTGGATTATATTTTCTTCTGTTGTTTCTTCTCTTGTTTTTAAGGAATCTTCCTTCTCTCTTGTTTTGTTAAATTATAGATCTGGGGTGAGGTTCCCAGGTTCTGTAAATCAGTGTAGCTACACTGATTTCAACAGAGCTATATTCAGCTTCTTTATGTCAGCTGAAGATATTGCCCTTTATTTGTAACTATGTAATTTTGAATAGAGTTTGTCAGATCTGTTACTGAATGACTGAACTGATGATAAACCAGACTAAGAGCTTGTTTACAATTCACTGTATCAAGGTGTGATTTCTAAAGCACACTAAAGTTTTGCACATTAATTGGTCTGTGTAAACATTGCAGGTGTTCACTAACTGTTCTTCAGTTCACTTTAGCTTTGTGTGGTTTCAAAATAGAGCCAGTGTTGAGAGAACCCCCACAGCTTGGCCACATATTGCTGCTGCTGCTGGAGAGAATAGGCCCAAACAGAACCTGAACACAGGACTGAGAGATTAACACATGGAGCAGTCCAGATAAAAATTGCGGAGCACGTCCTCAAGGAATTCATTTTGAAGCACTTGGAGGAGAGGAAGATGATCAGGAACAGTCAACATGGATTCACCAAGGTCAAGTCATGCCTGACTAAACTAATTGCCTTCTATGACAAAATAACTGGCTCTGTGGATGAGGGAAAAGCAGTGGACGTGTTGTTCCTTGACTTTAGCAAAGCTTTTGACACGGTCTTCCACAGTAGCTTGCCAGCAAGTTAAAGAAGTATGGACTGGATGAATGGACTATAAGGTGGATAGAAAGCTGGCTAGATCATCTGGCTCAGCAGGTAGTGATCAACGGCTAGAGGTCTAGTTGGTAGCTGGTATCAAGTGGAGTGCCCCAGGTGGGATTTGATAGCAACCTTCAACTACCTGAAGGAGGGTTCCAAAGAGGATGGAGCTCAGTTGTTCTCAGTGGTGGCAGATGACAGAACAAGGAGCAATGTCTAATGTTGCAGTGGGGGAGGTCTAGGTTGGATATTAGGAAAAACTTTTTCACTAGGAGGGTGGTGAAGAACTGAAATGGGTTACCTAGGGTGGTGGTGGGATCTCCATCCTTAGAGGTTTTTAAGGCCTGGCTTGACAAAGTCCTGGCTGGGATGATTTAGTTGGGATTGGTCTTGCTTTGAGCAAGGGGTTGGATTAGATGACCTCCTAAGGTCTCTTCCAACCCTAATCTTTTATGATTCTATGCAGCCACAGTCAGGCTGGAAGAGTGGTCCAGACCCAGCAGAGGAGCCCTAACCATGTGAACAGAAACCTGGCAACAAAGCAAAGAGCAGCATTCACCACTCTGTGCTAATACACAAGTATTAGCGAGTACTGCACAGAGAAGAAAGTATCCTATTTTGAACTAAGGGTCTGAGGCTGGAGTGCAATTTGGGCTGTTCCTTGTGTAAAATATATTACTCTGTTATTGAAAGATTGGAGACTCAATGTACTGTATATCTGCTGCCATTATATGTGTGACCAGTTGTAGGGGCCCTTTAATGGTCCCTGAACCTTTTATTACTGCCCAGATAAAGTCATTGGTATTATATTCAAATGCACTTATTTTGGGGGAAATTCCTGGCTCTCCAAAGGTTGTAGAAGGGAACAAGAGCTTGGGGCCCACTATTTCAAGTTGGGGATGTTTCATCCGATGAAGTGAGCTGTAGCTCACGAAAGCTTATGCTCAAATAAATTTGTTAGTCTCTAAGGTGCCACAAGTACTCCTTTTCTTTTTGCGAATACAGACTAACATGGCTGCTACTCTGAAACCTTTAATAAACTGGTGTCCCTCTTCCACACCAAGCATAATTGAGAGTGATAAAAGCAGTGGAAGAAACGACAGACTCAAAAAATCTATGGCTATTTTAGAGATAAGGTGGGTGAGGTAATATCTTTTATTGGACCAACTTTGTTTGGTGAAAGGGATAAGCTTTCAAGCTTCATTGAGATTTTCCTCGGGTCTGGGAAAGTAACCAGAGTGTTTAAGCTAAATATAAGATGAGATAGATTGTTAAGCATAAGTGGTGGGGGGGAGGATCACACATGTTCTAGGAGGCCACTTAAAATGAAGTGGACAATTACCACCACTACTGTAATAAAACAAAGGAAGGTAGTAGGCAGTGTGGTGTATTTCAAATTGTTGTAATGAGCCATAAAACCAGTGTCTCTGTTAAGACCATGGTTTTCAGTGTCCTGCAGAGTTATGAATTTAAGTTGCCAGGCTTGTCTTTTGAATGTGTTGTGAAGGTGTCCTTTGAGGAGGAGAACTAAAAGGTAACATGGAATTATTGCTTTGTAAAAAATGTTTATCCATGAGTAACAAGGTATTTTTGTCTTTTAAAATTTTTCTGTGTGAGTTCATTCAAGAGTATAGTGCTTGTCTGGTTTCACCCACATATTTGTTTTTGGGATATTGCTGCACTGGATGAGATATATTACATGTTGTGATAGGCATGTGTAAGATCCATAAATCTGGAAAGGTGAGTTTTGGGGGGTGCTAATCACTGTAGCAGTGGAGATATGACTGCAGGTTTTGAAACTGTTGTTCTGGTAGGGTCAGGTGCCAATTTGAGTTGATGTGTGCTGGCCTGAGGAGGAGTTTGCTTCTGAAGATGAGTTTGGCAAGATTGTGGATTTGTTTGAAGGCCAGAAGAGGGGGTTCAGGAAAGATTTCTTTCAGGATGTGTCCCTTATCAAGTATGATCTGTGTCTGTTTAATGATACCATGCATGGATTCCAGTGTGAGGTGGTAGGTGACAACTAGGGCTGTGCGCACAGTGTTTTTTTTTTCTGTATTGAAGCAGATTCTTTCAGGGTATATTGGTGACCCATTCCATGATGTGAACTACTTCTCTAATGGAGTGTCCTTGTTTGGTGAAGGTGGTTTTAAGTCTGGTAAGGTGTGTATCCTGGACTTTCTCCTCAGAGCATATTCTGTGTTATCTTAGTGTCTGGCTATAGATAACAGATTTCTTGGGGTGTTTGGAGTGGTTACTGGATTTGTGAAGGTAGGTGTGGAGATCTTTTATATAGTTGTCTATGGGGTTCCATTCCTGAAGCAGATTGTGGTGTTCTGGAAGTTGATTCTGGTATAAGAGAGTTCAAGAAAGAATTTAAAGGATGGATGGTGGTTTTTGACATTATGGTGGAAATCTGAGGGAGTTTAGATTGTCTGTCAAGAGAATAAAAATATAATTGATGTATTTCATGTATATCACTTGTTTTGTGGTGCATTTTTTAAGAAATAATTCTTCAAATTGGCCCATGAAGAGGTTGGCATATTGGGGAGCCATCCCAGTACCCATGGCTTGGACAAAGTGTTTGTTCTTAAATGTAAAGTAGATATTGGCAAGAATGAAATGAATGAGTCTGGCAATGTGTTTGGGTGGATTTCTGACTGTTGTCCATTGTCTTGTAAATATTTGAGGCAGGCAGTGATGCTGCCATGAGGGATGTTGGAATATAGGGAGTTGACATCCCCAATGGAAAGGATGGTGTTCTGATGGAGGTTGTTAATGTTGCCAAGTTTCTGGAAGATGGTTGTGTCCTAGAGCAGTGGTTCTCAAAGTGGTCTGCCGCTTGTTCAGGGAAAGCCCTGGTGGATTGGACTGGTTTGTTTACCTGCCGCATCCGCAGGTTTGGCCGATCGTGGCTCCCACTGGCCGCCATTCACTGCTCCAGGCCAATGGGGCTGCGGGAAGCAGCAAAGGCCAAGGGATATTCTGGACACCCTTCCCGCAGTCCCCTTTGGCCTGGACCAGCGAACCACAGCCAATGAGAGCCGCGATCAGCCGAACCTGCGGACGTGGCAGGTAAACAAACCAGTCCGGCCCACCAGGGGCTTTCCCTGAACAAGCGGTGGACCAGCTTTGAGAACCACTGTCCTAAAGGAAGTTGGCCCTTTATGTGCGGAGTAGTTTGAAGATGTCTTTTATGAATCCCTATGATCCTCCAGTAAAATTGCTGTGGCCAGTGATGATGGGTCTGACTGGGTTCCCTTGTTTGTGTATCTGGCTAAGCATATAGAAGGTCCCTGAGGTGGGTTCATGGAGGATGAGGTTGTAGCATTTCTCTAGGAGTTGTTTGGGGTAAAGATTTCATTATATCTTTAAATTGTTGTGTGAATTGTGGTGTGGGGTTTTCTCTGAGATCTTTACAGTAGGTGTTGTCAGAGAACTGTCAGCTGGCCTTGTGACATAATCATTACGTTTGTCTGCTGGTCTGATCACTATCTGGTGGCTAGATTTCAGGGATTGTATACTTATCCTCTCACTGGTGGAAAGATTATGGTAGATGTAATGTTTATTAAGGATTTCAGAGTCGATTTTTTCTTGAAGCAATCAATGTAATTATCAAGTGTGTTGTTTTGTCCTCTGGAGGGTGTCCAGTCAGATGTGGTGTATCTCATCGAATGTATCAAATGCTCTAATAATAACTATGTGATGAAACCAGACAAGCACTCCCACAGAAAAATGATAAAAGACAAAAACACCTTGTCACCTGTGGGTGAACAGTTTTCACAGAGTGATCACATCAAATGTGACCTCTCAGTCCTCATCCTGAAAGGAGACTTACATAACATGTTCAAAAGATGAGCCTGGGAACTTAAATTCATAAAACTCTACTAGACACTAAAAACTTAACTGATTGTATGGCTTTTTACAACTGTTTGTAACACACCATGCTGCCTACTACCCTTCTTTGTCCTACGAAAGCAGCAGTGTTAATTGCCCACTTCATTGTAAGTCGTTTTCTACAACATGTGTGACCCCCTTATGCTTAACAATTTTCCCCATCTTATATTTAGCATGAACAATCTGGTTACCTTCTCCAGGACTGAGGAAGAGCATTGTGAAGTTCAAAAGCATGTCCTTCCACCAATAGTGGTTGGTCCAATAGAGGATATTATCTCACCCACTTTGTCATTGTAGAAATGTTGGTTCCAGGTTATGAGACAGACACTGTTGTTTTAATCAATTTTGTTTCTGTTTATTTAAAATTAAACTAATTTTCAGAAGTATTATTTCTATATTTATATGATGTTTGCTTTATTTTTACAGTGAATAAGTGTGTTATACAGCAGGTTTAGTTGATTTTGTTTTCATTGGTTTCCAGTGACACATGTGGGTGAATATATTTTCAAACCAACGTGAATGCACTGATCCCATCCATTAATGTTAATTAATTAGTGTCAATAGGGAAAAGGCAGCTCTCAGAAGTTTCTGGAAATAGTGTCATTCCCTCATGGTAGGATCATCCAATGAGAGTTTGTGTTTTTGATGTAATGTTATACCTTGGTGTTTCATTGCTTGATTGTTCAGTCACTTGATATCCTGCTGGATAGTTTTGGTGGTGGAGCTCTGTTGTATCCCCAAACATGCCTTCAATCACATGCAGATCAATAAAGCTATTATTAAATTTAGGTATTATCATACACTCCTCCTGACTCTCAGCTACTATTGTTGCAAACACAACTGACAGTAAAGGACAATAAAGAACTGAACAATAATGTAAATATCACTCAGTATCATAGGACTGGACGGGACCTTGAGAGGTTATCTAATCCAGTCCCCTGCACTCCAGGACAAAGTATTATCTAGACCATCCCTGACAGATTTTTGTCCAGCCTGCTCTTAAAAATCCCCAATGATGGAGATTCCACAACCTCCCTGGGCAATTTATTCCAGTGCTTAATCACCCTGACAGTTAGAAAGTTTTTCCTAATATCCAGCCTAAACCATCCTTGCTGCAACTTAAGCCCATTGCTTAATATGTAGAGTGGCTAATTGTAAAAAACTAATTAGCTAAATTTCTGGTTGTGAAGGACTTTTATACAACAACTTTTCCAAATATCATAATATTTTACAGAATTAAACAAGAGAATGAGTGAAGAATGAGAAGCAGAGACTGAACTAGGGGCTGTGGATGAACATTACCTCTAAAAACCAGGCCACTGGTGTAGTTCCTAAATAAATATATATTGACCTTCAATTCTAAAGGCCAAGATTTTCAAAAGTGAGAAGTGATAATGGGTGTCTGCATTTTTTAGTATCCAGCTGGAGATTATTTTTAAAAAGTTTGATTTACAAAGGCTCAGTGTTTTACACTTTCTAAAAATCAGGCCATTTTATGGTATCTCAAGTTGGGCACTCAAAATCAGTTCTTTTGAAATGTTGCTCAGTGTTGTCTTTAAATTTAAAATGTATCATTACATTTATTTGTATTAGGAAATATATTTTTAGCAGGATAAAACACCATCCTGAGACGTGTCTGGTTTTCAGACATGATCATATATTCCTTTGACATAATAATAAAAACATATGAAATTCATATCTTTTAAAAAATTAAACGTACATGAATCATTATAGAATTCTTTAGGAATAGCAGCTCTGCATCTGTTGGAATCAAGGGATTGGAATTTATCAATTCTCTCATCTGATATCTATCAAAATAGATGGAAAAAGTAGTGAGAGTGTCAAATTATATCTTAATGCCTTATTATATATGATTTTCTATCCTTCCTCATACAATATATGGACATCTGGATAAACTGAGACACAATATCATGATGCTAGATCCTCCCTTTCTCTATTTAGCTGTAGTCATTCAAAAAAAAAGGTTAAGTTGTGTGAACTTTTGTTTTAAACCTTTACTATTTGCCAGGCTTTCTCAAAGGTAGCAAAAGTATAAATATCAGGGATGGGATCAGAAAGTGGTGTTTAGATTCTGATGAAAATTAGTGGAAGGCTAGGATTTGGGGTTTGTTTGACACTGAATCAGGATTTAAGTTTAGATTTGGATTCCACAGCAATAAAAACTTGTGACTTGTTCTCATGGGATTTTGGCCCCAAACTATAGAAATCTCAAAGGACAAGATTGTGGTTGCCCCTTTATGTAGCCACATGGAGATGCAAAGGGGAATAAGAACCCCCCCTCCTACTCCCTTGTGGCCTTTCCCAGACATTGGGTCCAGATATGGGGGGTGGGGAAAGCATGTTCTGTGCAGCTTCTGTTCTCCCCACATTGGCACCCTCCAGGAAAGATGCTTAGTAAAAAGCTTCAGCAAATAACTCCCCCTGGAGTAAGGGAAGAACTGTTCTTTCTCATCCTCCTCCAGGAGTGACACAGCTAACGGTTAGAATGATAGAACCATAGGGTTAAAAAGATCTGCAAGGGTCATCTAGTCCAGTGGTCTCAAACTTACATGATCATGCCACCCTTCTTTGTGTATGTAGTCCTATACACCTCCCCTCCAACTGCTCTGACTACACAAGTACATATACAGCTGCCCAGCCCTGAAGTCAGAGTATACAGCGACGGCTGCTGGCCAGAGGCCCAGTCTGAAGAGTGCCACTGCCAGCAACCCTGGAGAAGTAAGGATGAGTAGTAAGTAAGGCCAGCAGCTGCTGCTCTCCAGTCACCCAGCTTTGAAGGCAGATCAGCTTCTCATGGTCCCCCTGAATACATTCTGCACTCTCCCAGGAAGGTGCATCCCCCAGTTTGAGAATCTCTGATCTAGTCTAACCCCTGCCAAGATGCAGGATTTGTTGAGTCTGAACCATCCAAGAAAGATGGCTATCCAGCATCCTTTTGAAAATGTCCAGAGAAGGATTCCACAATTTCCCTAGACACTCTGTTCCATTGTCTTACTGTTCTTACAGTTAGCTTCTGGGATTTAATCTAAATCTGCTATGCTGCAGTTTCAATACATTTCTTCTTGTTCTGTCCTCAAAGGCAAGTTTCTCTACAGTCTTTCTACACATTGGTGACCAAAATTGGACAGAGTACTCCACCTGAGGCCTAACCAGTTTGAGTAGAGTGGTAACATCACCTCCCATGACTTGCATGCCATGCCTCTGTTAATGCAACCTAAAATTGCATTTGCAACAGCATCGCAACACTGATTGATATTGCGTTGAGATCCATCACAGTTGCCAGATCTTTCTCAGCAGTTTCCCCCCATTCTGTATTTGTGCATTTGTTTTTCCTTCCCTAAATGTAGCTCCTTACATTTCCCTTTGTTGAATTTCATTTGATTTGTTATTCAGTTCTCCAATTTATCAAAGTGCCTTCGAATTTTACCTCTGTCCTTCAAAGTGTTGGCAACCCCCACCAGTTTTGTGCCATCTGCAGACTTGATCCGTATGCTCTTTATTACTACATCAAAGTAATTAATAAAGATATTAAACAACACTGTACCCAGAAGAGATCCCTGTGGAACCCCACTTGAAACCTCCCTCCAATCTGCCATAATTCCATTAATAGTTATTTTGTTTGAGGCTGTTTAACCAATCATGAATCCACTTAATGGTAATTCTACCTTAATGGTAATTCTACTGGGTCCACATTTCTCCACATAGTCTCAAATGACATTTTAATAATTGTGTCAAAAGCCTTGCTCAAGTCCAGGTATATTATGTCTACCGCATTCCCCCATCCAGTTACTCTGTCAAAGAAGGAAATCAAGCTGGTTTGGCATGATGTGTTCTTAGTAAATCCATGATGGCTGCTAGCGATTACCCCTTCATCCTGCAGGTATTTGTAAACAAACTGAATGTTTTGTACATTGCTCTAGTAGCTTCTTAGGTATCAAGGTTAGGCTGGCTGGTCTATAGTTCTCCCACTCCTCCTTTTTCTCCTTTTCAAAGATGGGTACTATGTTAGCCCTTCTCCAGTCTTCCAGGACCTCTCTTGTCATCCATGAGTTTGCAAATATTATTGTCAGTGGCTGTGATTTCTTCAGTGAATTCCTTCAGTACACTGATATGAATAGCATCAGGCCCTGCTAACTTGAATTCATTCAAATTAGTCAGAAGATCGCTGATGTGTTCTTTCCTTATTTTGATCTGCATCCCTTCCCCTTTATTGTGTATGGTAACTTTGCTAGTCATCTGGTTACATGTTATTTTTTGTCATAAGATTGAAGCAAAGTAGGTATTGAACTGCTCTGACTTCCTCTCTTTGTCTTTGCAGCAGCACAGGAGCCAGCAAATAGAGTTGTAAACAGGGGAGTTTGAGTGGGAATTCTGTTGGAGGAGTTTGTATTGTGGTGCTTGTTTGGGGTTTGCTTTTGCTGTGGGGGGTGGTCTTTTGGTGTGGTTTGTGTTTCCCAGATTAACAGGATGTATGTGGGACGGCTATGACAGATACAGAGGCAGCAATGGGAGTGACTCATATAGTGGAAGACACAATGAAGATGACTGGATGTGGAAGCTGCAGTATGTACATGATCCTGGAGGGGGTACCCGGTAAGAGTTTTGTCTGCATGAAATGCCATCTGATAGAGCTGATGGAGGAAAAGATCCGAGGTTTGGAGATGCAGGTGGAAAGTCTGGTTGAGTTTAGGAAGGGGTTCGAGCAGATTATGGAGAAAAGACATGAGGTATCTGAAGGGAAAAGCTCAGACTTGCAGATGGAAGCAGGACTGAGGAATTCTGAGGGGAGACTGGGTGAGGAAAGTGGTCAGTGGAAGCATGTGACTAAAAGAACCAGGTAGAGGAAAGGATGGGCTAGTGAAGGAGAAATAGAGCTCGAGAACAGGTTTGCAGAGTTGGAAAATGAAGAAGGGGCTCAGCAGATAGTCACTGAAGGTGGAAGAGCAAGGAAGAAGAGAAGAGCAGCTAGTCCTATAGGAAAAGGGGAAGAGTCAATGGAGACTACACCAAATATGATCCCCGGAGGATACAGGATGGGTTGAAGAGGATTACAAGGGAGAATAGGAATGGAAAGAACTTGCAGCCAGAGGGAACAAGGGATAGACTGGAGAATAGCATTGTCACCAGGAAAAGGAAGCTCTATGTGATCGGGGACTCTTTACTGAGAAGAATAGACAAGACTTTAACCAGAGCTGATCAAGAGAATAGAAGGGTATGCTGTCTTCCAGGTGCTAAGATATGTGATGTAGACGTGAGGTTAAAAAGGATCCTAAAGGGAGCGGGAAAGAATCCCCTAATTATCCTTCATGTGGGAACAAATTATATGGCTAGATTCTCTCGGGATGGACTTCATCTGAGTAGGGAAGGAAATAGACTTCTAGGATGGAGGCTGGCACAACTGATTAGGAGAGCTTTAAACTAGGAATTTGGGGGAGATGGTTGGGAGATGTCCAGGTAATCTCCATGCCGGATTTTAGCATTGAGAGGGAAGAAAACGAAGTAAGAAAGAATACAACCGTGGGTAGGAGAATGTATATAAGGAGGAAGGACAGTGTGGATACCAGTCTAATAAGTTATACTGGCTGTAGAATGACCGTGCCTAATAGGGTACAGAATGTGAGCGAGGCCAAACAGCAAAAATTAAGATGTTTGTACACCAATGCGAGGAGTCTAGGTAACAAAATGGAGGAACTAGAGCTACTGATGCAGGAAGTGAAACCAGATATTATAAGGATAACAGAAACATGGTGGAATAGTAGTCATGACTGGACTACAGGTATTGAAGGGTATGTGCTGTTTAGGAAAGACAGAAATAAAGGTAAAGGTGGTGGAGTAGCATTGTATATCAATGATGAGGTAGAATGTAAAGAAATAAGAAGTGATGCAATGGATAAGACAGAGTCCATGTGGGCAAAAATTACATTGGGGAAGAAAACTATTAGAGCCTCCCCTGGGATAGTACGTGGGGTGTGCTATAGACCTCCGGGATCTAATTTGGATATGGATAGAGCCCTTTTTAATGTTTTTAATAAAGTAAATACTAATGGAAACTGCGTGATCATGGGAGACTTTAACTTCCCAGATATAGACTGGAGGACGAATGCTAGTAATAATAATAGGGCTCAGATTTTCCTCGATGAGATAGCTGACGGATTCCTTCATTAAGTAGTTGCTGAACCGAATAGAGGGGATGTCATTTTAGATTTGGTTTTGGTGAGTAGTGAGGACCTCATAGAAGAAATAGTTGTATGGGACAATCTTGGTTCAAGTGATCATGAGTTAATTCAGTTCAAACTGAATGGAAGGATAAACAAAAATAAATCTGCAACTAGGGTTTTTGATTTCAAAAGGGCTGACTTTCAAAAATTAAGGAAATTAGTTAGGGAAGTGGATTGGATTGAAGAATTTATGGATCTAAAGGCAGAGGAGGCCTGGGATTACTTCAAGTCAAAGTTGCAGAAACTATCAAAAGTTTGCAACCCAAGAAAGGGGAAAAAAATCATAGGCAGGAGTTGTAGACCAAGCTGGATGAGCAAGCATCTCAGAGAGGTGATTAAGAAAAAGCAGAAAGCATACAGGGAGTGGAAGATGGGAGGGATCAGCAAGGAAAGCTACCTTATTGAGGTCAGAATATGTAGGGATAAAGTGAGAAAGGCTAAAAGTCAAGTAGAGTTGGACCTTGCAAAGCGAATTAAAACCAATAGTAAAAGGTTCTATAGCCATATAAATAAGAAGAAAACAAAGAAAGATGAAGTGGGAGCGCTAAACACTGAGGATGGAGTGGAGGTCAAGGATAATCTAGGCATGGCCCAATATCTAAACAAATACTTTGCCTCAGTCTTTAATAAGGCTAAAGAGGATCTTAGGGATAATGGTAGCATGACAAATGGGAATGAGGATATGGAAGTAGATATTACCATATTTGAGGTAGAAGCAAAACTCAAACAGCTTAATGGGACTAAATCGGGGGGCCCAGATAATCTTCATCCAAGAATATTAAAGGAATTGGAACCTGAAATTGCAAGCCCATTAGCAAGAATTTTTAATGAATCTGTAAAATCAGGGATTGTACCGTATGATTGGAGAATTGCTAACCTAGTTCCCATTTTTAAGAAAGGGAAAAAATGTGATCCGGGTAACTACAGGCCTGTTAGTTTGACATCGATAGTATGCAAGGTCTTGGAAAAATTTTGAAGGAGAAAGTAGTTAAGGACATTGAAGTCAATGGTAAATGGGACAAAATACAACATGGTTTTACAAAAGGTAGATCATGCCAAACCAACCTGATCTCCTTCTTTCAGAAAGTAACATATTTTTTAGACAAAGGAAACGCAGTGGATCTAATTTACGTAGATTTCATTAAGGTGTTTGATACCGTGCCACATGGGGAATTATTAGTTAAATTGGAAAAGATGGGGATCAATATGAAAATTGAAAGGTGGATAAGGAATTGGTTAAAGGGGAGACTACAATGGGTCCTACTGAAAGGTGAAGTGTCAGGCTGGAGGGAGGTTACCAATGGAGTTCCTCAAGGATCAGTTTTGGGACCAATCTTATTTAATCTTTTTATTACTATTATCAGTTTCACAGGGACCATATATTTCCAATGGAATATGTTCCATTGAAGTTTCTCCAAACAGCTCTACTAGTTAAGTATCTATTTTGTATTTTGGTATACTTATGAAACGACTGGCAATAGATTTCACTAAATCACACTTTCTCTGTTTTATGTTTTTCATACAGATTGGCTACACAAAGAGTTATAGTGTCATAGATTTTTAAGGCCAGAAGTGACCACCAGATCATTTAGTCCGACCTCCTTGTATCCACACACTAAAGCCAAGAACTAAAATTAGGTCAAAGTATCACAGCACGCAAGAGACTATATTATTTTATGCCATAGGCAGAAAATAGGATGGACCGAGGTGCATCAGTGCCTGAAGCCCCAGCAATAGTAGGGAAATGATTAAATGAGATTTATCCAGATAATCCTGGCTAGTGACCCACACCAACATGTTGCAAAGGAAGTCAAATACCCATCATGGTCACTGCTAATGTAACATGGGGAAAATTCCTTCCTGATCCCATATATGGTGATCACTTAGACCCTGAGCATATGATTAAGAGCCAGGTAGCCAAACACGTGAGAAAGAGAATGCTCAGTGGATTCTCAGAATTGTAAGGCCCATCTCCAGCCAGGACCATCCCTAAAGCTTCAAAAGAAGGTGATAAAAAACCTCCGAAAATACATTGGGTGGAAAATCCCTTTCTTATGCTTGGAGGTGGCATGTGAGCAAGAAACCCTGAAGCTTTTAGGAACATAAGGCATAAACAGGGGAGGCTTAGGGCTGTTGAGCTGTGCCCTCTGCATCACAAGCAACTCTGTCATACAATTACGCTCATAAATTTGTCCAACTCGCTCTTAAAACTAAATAAGTTGTTCAGTCCCACAAGTTAGTGGGCAGCAAGTGGGGAAGTAAATCTACAGCATTCCAGTCAGCCATGCACTCGGTCACTGAGTGAACCCTCTTACTGTACACTAAAACAGCAGTAGGTAAAAGCATTCTATGGATCTTGTAATGCATTGTAGTAGCAGTCACACATCTAGTTAGTACACGGCAGGCAAGTGCACTGTAGATTCACATGCCATGCACTAATTCTCTACATAGAAAAGCCCATATTTTTAGGATGGTACTATGGCAGATATGGATGTTTACTGCTGTTTTGAAATATTATAGAGTCAGATCAATTAATTCTATCAAATGCAAATCATACCAAATCAAGGATTAAGATAGTGGAAAATGTTTAGTACTTTTTTAAACTATACAGGAAATGTTCTGAGAAATTCCTACAAAACTGATGTCTGATCCTGATATAACTTCATTGGAATCAGAATCAGGTTCTTGCTTTGCACCTGGAGAATAGTTCAAAAGGAGGTGCTAGTCAGCTTACCTTTAGTCAGTAATTGTATTACAGAAAATGTACTTCCATAATCCGAGTCTGCTTTGTGTATGTGCCACATGCTGTCTTGATGTGCACCCAACAATAATAAAACATTCAAAATGTGAAAGGAAGAAACTATTATACATAAGTCATTGTAAGTACAAAGCCAATTTTGTATTGTAGGATGGTATCCAGAAACATACTCAAAGTGAGGAAAGAGATTTCTTTCTCTAAAAACAAACCTGAATCTTAATTTAAGCAATGTTTAGTTGAAATTTATTTTCTTTTCTTTATTTTTCCTGTATGGTTTCACCACCGTTGTGCTGCAGAACTCTTTTATAGTAACAATGCCATTTACAGGCTTCTTTCTTACTCCAAAAGGCAAAATGTCATTTAAATATTTCTAGTTCTAAACCAAAACTTTAATCTGAATATCTTGGTTGCTTTTTTGAAGAATTCTCTAACAAAAAGCACTAATTTGTTCATACTTTTATCATTTTCACTCTAGTCTCGTATTTTGAAAACTCGGTAACCATCACCAATGGCAGTTTGGAAAAAGCATGTGTACAAAGGGCTATATCCTGGAAGGTGATGAGCATGCTGGCCCTGATTCGGCAAAACGCATAAGCACACAGTTTACTTAAAACACATGCCTAGCCCCATCAACTTGACAGGGACTACTCATATGCTTGAAGTGAAGCATATACTTAATTGCTTTTCTGGATTGGGCTCAGAATGCTCAGCACCTTCCAGGATTAAGACCAAAGAGACCACATTTATACCATCCTTAGTAGGCTATTTGGTGACTGAAAAAGAGGCTTTTTCTGTTGACATATAGTACTCCGTCTTTATAAGGAAGCCAAGCATTCGATCTTTTATATAGCAAATTATAAATTAGGAATGTCTAATGAGTGGGAGGCAGTATGGTCTAGTGATTGGAACAGGCAACTGAGAGCCAGGATCCTTGTGCTCTATTTCTAGCTCTGATACTGACTCACTGTGTCACTTTGATCAAGTCACTGAACACCTTTTTGCCTCACCTTCTCTAAAGCATAAAGTGACTCTCACCTACTTCACAAGCAGGGTCTTATGCAGTTTTAGATCATTTTGACAAGGTGCTCGGAGATATTTTGATGCAAGGCATGTATAGGATAAAGTACTGTTATTATAAAATAATACATAAAATAAGTTATACAACTGGATTTCAATAGAGCTGAGAACAAGACAATAGTAGCTGTTTATGAGGGACTGCATTATACCTAAGACCTTTATTTGTTATGGAGCTAACAAATTATAATGAATTATATAGTTCATTGTGTCAAATGCTGAAATGCAGAACATCTGGAGTAAGGCCAACATTACCTATATGGGAGAATATTTAGTGAGACAATTTTTTAGAGGTAGTACAATGAAAGTGATTTTTAAAGTTTTCAAAGCCTTACAATTCCATGCAAACCAAGAGTCCTAGCACCTTGGCGTGCAGAATCAGTTTATTTCTACAGTGCAGAATGAAGCGTTCTTTAAACAATATATATTGCAGAGGAAACATATATGTAACAGGAATACAGTACATATTGCCTGAAATAGGAGATTTTACAAGACATAAAAGCTAAAATATTTCTCAACCTTGCAAAGCTGGGGCCTGATTCAGTAAAATCAGAGATGTTACTGATCCCACAAAAGTCAATGTGACAATAAATGAGTAAAGACTGCAGGGCAGAGCTATTAAATTGGTTACCCTGGAATATTCTATGGCTTCTGAAGTTTCAGCTGGCTCTTATTTTCTTCTGCTTCTTATAGTTGTGCTGTTTTGATGTGAACTGATTTTAAGAGGTCAGGCAGGTTAAATGCTGTTTGATTAAAATCAGATCACCCAACAACTACTGTTTCACTGTTTGACTTTGTTGGTCTCTTCATCTGGGAATTCAGGAAGACACCTTTAGCTTCAAAAAGGCAGCAGTATTTTTTCCCCCTATGGCTTAAAGAGAAACAAAGAAAAAAAGCCACATTGTATATGTTTTTCTGGCAATAGGCCTGCCACTGTTTATCAAGCCAAGGCAAATCCAATTAGCCTGTGGCCTGCCTCCCAACCTTATTAACCTGCTCAGCTGTGAGAAACTCAACAGCCCCTGCCAATATTTCATTTCTCCAGCAGCTGATAAGATCAGTTCAAGATATTCAATGGGGTTTCCTTTCACTTCAGCTTCATCATAGTCACTAGCATCTTAACCATAGTGGCCGGATCTTATTTTCCTCTCATTTACTACATGAAATAGGATGGCAACTGCAAGGTCTATATAGCTTGTTGGAACAAACACTGATCAGGCCTTCACACTGTTTGACAGGATGGGCTGATTTTCCTTATCATGGCTTGCCCACAAAGGCCTAGGCCAGGCCTGGATTATTAGCATTCCTTGGTGAGATGTGTCAGGCCTATTTCTGTCACACAGACGGATTGAGCCTTTCACTCAGGCTTGCGAATGA
This sequence comes from Dermochelys coriacea, assembly GCF_009764565.3. Taxonomy (NCBI): domain Eukaryota; kingdom Metazoa; phylum Chordata; order Testudines; family Dermochelyidae; genus Dermochelys; species Dermochelys coriacea. The sequence continues at coordinate 151,819,992 of NC_050069.1, read as the reverse complement.
GTGACACATGGCCTGACTGGGAGGACAACATTGTTATTTGAGTTAAGAAATCAATTTGTATCAAATGTACACTGTAATTTATTTGTTGGCTTTGAAGGGAACCTGGCTGAGATAAATGGGAATGGGCTTCTTTTTTTCCCCCTATGCTGAGCTGATAAAGTTCTTGTGAAGCTCCAGATAGCTCCAGTCAGAGCCAAAGTGACAAACATGTTTAAAGTTGCACAGTGATCTTTAAATCTCAAAAAGAACACCTTGTCGGACATGATAGAACATTTTTTACCTTTTCCCTCTATCTGTCAGAAAGCTGCTGTGACACATTGCTTTAGTATTTTTGCTGACATTTTCTTTATCAAGCACATCTGTTTGTGGTCGAAAGATGCTTATTCCTATTTTCTTCAATCTGCAGCAGCCTAGGAAACCGCCAGAAGGAAGCAAGAAAATGAAACATTCTTTCCAGGAATAATACTTGGGGGTTTTGTTTGTTTGTTTGTTTTAATTGTAATATTCTTGATCACATTCCAAACACAAATTTTTGATTATTCTTTAAAGGAGGAAAGAAAAGTGTTGTGCATACTTATCATGGGAGCTTGCATTTTTCATGAACTTTTAGGGGATTTAGGTTGGTGGTGTGTCCATATTTCATAGTAATAATTAATAATGAGCTTTAGAGAATTTAGGCTTATGGGCTTTCTCTTCTGTTACAACTATAAAAATTATCCTAAGTGTTGGCTCTATGCATATATGTTTTATCTTTGAAATAATATGAATAACCAAAAGCTATATTTATAGCTTCAAGTATGCCTGTAGCTATGCCTGCACAAAGAAGAAATGCCAACAAACTGTAGCCAAGTACAGAGTCCCTTGTTGACGTTACAGTACAATAATACTGTTGTTTCTCTTTTTTGTTTTCCTTTTCAAAAGTGATATAAATGGAATATGTCATACTAAATGACTGTATAATACACAATCTCCCTCTGCCTGTATTATGAATTTGAAGCTTTTGATATATAGAAGGCATTGTTTTATACATATATGTGTGTACTGTCAAGCAATTAAAAAATTAATGATTATTTAAAAAAATTAATCGTGATTAATTGCACTGTTAAACAATAATAGAATACCATTTATTTAAATATTTTGAATGTTTTTTACATTTTCAAATATATTCATTTCAATTACAATACAGAATACAAAGTGTACAGTGCTCTCTTTATATTTATTTTTATTACAAATATTTGCACTGTAAAAAACAAAAGAAATAGTATTTTCAATTCACCTAATATAAGTACTGTAGTGCAAGCTTTTTATCATGAAAGTTGAACTTACAAATGTTGAATTATGTACAAAAAAAACTGCATTCAAAAATAAAACAATGTAAAACTTTAGAGCCTACAAGTCCACTCAGTCCTACTTCAGCCAATCACTCAGACAAACAAGTTTGGTTACATTTGCAGGAGATAATGCTGCCCACTTCTTGTTTGGAATGTCACCTGAAACTGAGAACAGGTGTTTGCATGGCACTGTTGTAACCGCGTCGCAAGATATTTATGTGCCAGATGCGCTAAAGATTCATATGTCCCTTCATGCTTCACCTACCATTCCAGCGGATATGCATCCATTCTGATGATGGGTTCTGCTCGATAATGATCCAAAGCAGAATGGACTGATGCATGTTCATTTTCATCATCTGAGTCAGGTGCCACCAGCAGAAGGCTGATTTTCCTTTTTTTCGGGTTCTGTAGTTTCCGCATCTGAGTGTTGCTCTTTTACGACTTCTGAAAGCATGCTCCACACCTCATCCCTCTCAGATTTTGGACAGCACTTCAGATTCTTAAATGTGGGGTCAAGTGCTGTAGCTATTTTTAGAAATCTCATATGGGTACCTACTTTGCATTTTGTCAAATCTGTGGTGACAGTGTTAGTAAATCAAACAACAGGTACTGGGTCATCATCCGAGACTGCTGTAAAATGAAATATATGGCAGAATGTGGGTAAAACAGAGCAGGGGACATACAATTCTCCCCCAAGGAGTTCAGTCACAAATTTAATTCACTCACTATTTTTTTAATGAACATCATTGACATGAAAGCATGTCCTCCTGAATGGTGGCTGAAGCATGAAGGTCATACGAATGTTTAGCATATCTGGCATGTACATACCTTGCAGTGCCGGCTACAAAAGTCCCATGTGAATGCCTGTTCTCACTTTCAGGTGACATTGTAAATAAGTAGCAGACAGCATTATCTCCCATAAATGTAAACAAACTTGTTTGCGTCACAAGTGGCTGAACAAGAAGTAGGACTGAGTGGGCTTGTAGGCACTAAAGTTCTACATTGTTTTGGTTTAGAGTACAGTTATGTAACAAAAAAAAATCTGCATTTGTAAGATGCACTTTCATGATAAAGAGATTCCACTACAGTACTTGTATGAAGTGAATTGAAAAATACTATTTCTTTTGTTTATCATTTTTACAGTGCAAATATTTGTAATAAAAATAATATAAAGTGAGCACTGTACAACTTTGTATTCTGTATTGAAATAGAAATCAATATATTTGAAAATGTAGAAAAACATCCAAAAATGTTTAATAAATTTCAATTGGTATTCTATTGTTTCACAAAGAAAAGGAGTACTTGTGGCACCTTAGAGACTAACAAATTTTGTTTCACAGTGCAATTAATCACAATTAAGTTTTTTAATCACAGTAAATTTTTTTGAGGTAATCTCATGAGTTAACTGTGATTAATTGACAGCCCTAGTGTGTACATATTTGCATATACACAGATGCTAGAGGGAAATACATACAATTGATTGTATTGTAGTATCAATATTATGATAACAAGTATAAGGTATAACTATTCTCAAAAGTGTGTTAAATCTAAGATAGTTTAAACCCTATAGCTATGATAAAACAACCACTCTGCCCTTCCAGATACCAGGTCAAATGGGATTAGTGGGGCATACATTTTCCAGTTGTTATTATTATAAAGTGCTGAATTTATTAATGACCTGATCACCCCTTCCTCCTCCCAATTCAGGCCTGTGCCTGAGTTGTGCTATACTGAGTTGTGCTGGGCCTCAGGGCGAGACCATGATGCACCAGCAATAATCATCCCTCATCTAAAAGAAAAGGAGTACCGGTGGCACCTTAGAGACTAACAAATTTATTAGAGCATAAGCTTTCGTGAGCTACAGCTCACTTCATCCTCATCTAGTTGCCCAGTTATACTTATGATAGCACCGAATGCTCGCCTCTCTTCAGCTTGCTCTTGTTAGATTGTTTATACCCTTGGGATGCTACCAGGCAGCAGTCTCTGCACTCTTCTACATCCAGAGGCACAGACACTAAACTGTGCATAACCCTGCACAGAGGCTTGTTCTCTGCCCTGGCCTTTGTGCTGGGCCCTGCTGCTTATATCTCTCTCCCCATCTACACTATCACAGTATTGCAAATTCTCTTGATATTTTGTGATTATTTTAAGCCCCATCTCATAGAAACTTGTGATTACATGAAAATGTCAGTTTTTATTTTGTAAAAAGTAAGATTCTAATCCTTATTGTGCTGAGAAAAGCTTGACTGCATGACTCAAGTACATATATATAAAATAAAATCTCATGATTTTTAAACTGCTATCATATTTTTTTGGGTACCTGAGTTCTGACTCATCATTTTCTAACACTTGAGGTTGGCAATGCTGCAATCCAGCCCTGACTACTTAGGGTACAAAACTAGCCCTTTATTCCTGAAGCTGCATATATGGACTTGCATTGCATTGTGGGCAGGTTTCCCCCAAACAGCCACACTTTCAAATAAGAACAGTTACACTTACTTATATGTGATAGACCAGTTATATCCACTTATACTTGTGTATATCAATAACTGTGTGATAGTTCAGTGCAGGTGAAGATTTATGGAGAATTTATACCATTTTCTTTTACTTCCTAATTTAGAAGTAGCCACTCACACTAAGATAGTTTTGGCCCCAACGCTGGGAGGTGGGGACAGAGACAGTCCCCTTCACTGTTGCAAGACCATCCAGTCTTGACAACAACCACTTTACCCCATTTAAAAAAGACCCCCAAAGCACTTATTTTGGCCCCTTCCTGTACTTTGTATCACACACACACACGAATGGGAGAAGTGGAAAGCAGTGTTGCCAACCCTCATTAATTCATCACAGGTTATCTAATTGTGGCCCTAGTTGCAGGCAGGGCCAGATTTATACCTTATGTGCCCCTAGGCACAGCATCTTCAGTGCCCCCCCTCCTACAGCTGACCTTTGTGTTTTCCATAAAAAATTAAACAAAAAGAAATGTAAACACAGCCTCCCCAGAAAGGCATGAGACCCTCTGCCATGCACAGTGCTCCCAGTCTGAGCTGGGGCTCAGCCCACCCACCCCAGGCAAGGCACAAGGGGGATACTGTACCTCTCCTCCTGGTGAGCAGTCCTCGGGTATCTTCCATCCCTCCCCTAGCCCAGCATGGCAGATGCGCTCTGGCTGTCCTCGTGCAAATGAATAGGACACCAACCATGCCCCTCCGTCTCTCTCCCCTGCATGGGGTAGAGGCAGCGGGGTGGCTGAAATTCGGAAGAGGCTGGGACGCTCCCAGGACCTTCAGCAGCCGACCACAGTTCACAGCATCCCCAGGCGGGCTGACTCAGACACTCACCCTGCTCCAGCTCCACACACTAAGCAGCCACCAACCCATGCCAGGAGCCCAGCCACCCACAGGGCAGCTGTATGTATTAACTTTTTAACTCACTTTTAACTTTTAGGCGACTGTAGGCATGTGCTTACAGTGCCTAATTGAAAATCTGGCCTTAGATGAAGGCAGTCCCTCAATTACATGAAAAGGTACAGTTTCCACATGATTTTTGAAGGGTCCATATAGTTCCCTATGGCCTACTGCAAGTTGTATTGAACTGCAGGACTGGAGAGGATGAGTTTTATTTCCAGGTCTTTCTCTGATATATTTCATAAGTCTGGTAATTAGTGTAGGTTTGATACCTGAGTGAAGAAGGGTGTAACTAGCTGTCACTCATAAGATGGCTGAAAGCTGAGCTGGGAATAGAACCCTGGTCTTTAATATAACAGAGACACAGCTCGATCACTTTGCCTTACAGTCTTTCAAACAGAGGGTGTCATGCTAGGTGCTGCATACCCCACACACTAACATAATGTGACTTTGTGTCACCCTCCGGCAGCTAGACCACAGGTAGAGTTTTATGACTGTGCTACTACTTCTTCATTAAGATAGCTGGCTTTTTATCTTAAAGAGTGATGGCTAAAGCTATAAAACCAGAGATCCCAGGTTCAGTCCCCCCACCCAATGTCAGAAACAGGAACATTGTTATAGCTGGTTATGCTTGCTGGAACCACAAGACCACAATCTGCACAATCGGGGAGGCAGGTGAAGGGAAGAAATAACCCTGATGCTCAGCATTCCATTGCTGCCTCGCAAACGTAACCCACTGGCAATGTCTGTGTTGTGTGTCAGCGTATAGGCTGGTTCACACAGAGAATAATAGAATGTTTCTCCACACATTACTGATGTGGAAGAGGTGCTGTGAATCTGAAGGTTTCAAATCCTGCAGATGAGCTGTGAGGAGTTAAAAACATTAGAAGAATGACAGATAGCACCGCCTATTATTAAGGATATATGACTGTCTCCCTTGTAACTTTGTCAAACTCTAACTACATGCACTGAAATTGTCTATGCTGGATGTCTCTTCAGATTTTTTTTTTAAGTTTCAATCAAGCAATTCATCCATTTCCAAAAATGAGACTGAGAAAATATGTTGTTTTGACCATGTTAAAAAATTCCAGTGGCCCCATGCTTTGGAGAAGGGTCTTGAAATGTGACATTAGTGTCAGCAATGAACCTTTTAATGTTCCTCCAAAAATCAATGCAAATTTGAAAAATAAGACTTTGAAAAATCTCAGTGTACACCATGTGATAAAATTAAGTGAGTCGTAGCCTTCTCTCATGGACACCCAGCCAGCCTGTTAGCTGTAAAATCCTTCTTGGTAGCTGTTCTCTACTTGCTTTACCTGTAAAGGGTTAAAAAGTCCCTCAGATCAAAAAAAGGAGGCTGAATTAAGCTTCCACAGGCGTCATTAATTCTGGCATTTCCTAATTTTTGATTTCTTGACTTTGCAGCCTTACTAATGTTCTTTTAAGAACATTTTTTGCACGTAAGATGTATAAACATACCCTGAAATAACTTTTAGGAACATTGTAAAACACTGTCTTTAAAAGTGAGTTTGGATGTTATGCTAATATTTGTCTTACCGTATAAATACTTAAATATTAATTGGTCCAGAGAGAGAGCGAGAGAATGATTCTATAGCCCTGGAGTTAAGATACCCATGTAAGAAGTGGGAGACCCATTATGCAGTCCCCTTGCCCCTATGAATATTTACTTATGTACCCAGAGTGGAACAACTTCAATAGGGAAGACTGAGAGAGCTATAGCCCAGTATTTAGGGCACTTTCCTGAGAGAGGGAGACACAAGTTCACCTTCCTTCTTTACAGCAGGAAGGGGAAGGAATTGAGCCTGGGTCTCCCACGTCCTGGGTGAGTGCTCTAATCCCCACCTCCTACTTTTATGCCAAAAAAGAAACTTAGAGGACGAACTCCAGGAGAAGTTCATGGCTGTAAATCCCAAGCAGATGTCTAGGCATCTGCCTCCCAGCTGGTGCCTAAATCCCTTTGAGGGGTGGGGCTTAGGTTAAACCCATCTCCTCTGCATTTCCTATTGGCTACCTTAGACAGCTTCTCACTCAGCTTGCTGGCTTTTGTGAATCCAATTCTTAGGTGACTAACACTCCATATGCATTGTAGCCTGCATGCCTAACTTGGGGCTGTGAATTCCCCTAGGTTGCAAGGCACCTAAAATTTAGGGATTGTAATGCCTCTGTTCCTTTATGGATCTAGCTCTCAGAAACAACAGGTGGGAATCATAGTTATAGTTTCCTGTTTGCTTAACAGCGGGGCATAGGAACCCCTAGAGTTGAAAGGCTTCAGCTGTGACTGAGAGCTGAGAAGCTAACAATTGATCAGCAGAGGGAGACAGTCTGCTCACTGAGCCCAAGTAGCCTCTTATTTCCATCTGTCTTTCTTTCCTCTCCTGGAGAAAAAAAAAGTCCCAGCAAAAACGCTATTGTCCTTCCCAGGCTCAAAGTTGGGAGATCTTCCCCAAACCCTCTTTATAATTACACCTATGGCTTCTCAGGAAGCACCTTCCTCATGTTGGGCTGTTTAGCCTGGGAGACTAATGTAGATATGCTACAAATTTTGTTCCCTTTAAAACTAGACCAGTTTAAGATAAACTGTGTGCAAGAGAACCATGCACGATACTATCAATCTGTCAGGGTAGAACACTGTTTTTAAACATAATTTTGAAATACCTCTTTGAAATCCATTTAAAGGTATTCTATTACATCAGTCTGCCACTAATAGATTAAAGAAGCTAAAAGGACTTGTATCCAGCTACATCACCTTACAATAGTTTGCTTCAAAGTGCTTCAGATATGATGTTAAGAAAAAATTTAAATGTATTTGGTTTGTCACTGTTTCAGCTAAAAATAACAATGGAACAAATGCTCATTAATAATAGGGCTTACTCTAAATGATAGGCTTTGACATGGTAATAGAGCCAAGGAAGCAGAAAAGAGTAGCAGAGGCAAATAAAAGGGAACATAACTTTGAAACTGTGTATTGATTAAGATGCTAAAGTAGTTTCCAGTGTTTGTTACAAAAAAGTTAATTAAAGAGTTTACATTTTATCATGCATAGTAAAGAAATCCTGACAGGCATGGTTATAATATGAAATGCTTCAGTCTCCAGTAGAGTTTAATTTAGAGGAACAACAAAGAAGGAAAAAAGGAGAAATAAAACAATTGAAATGTTGCAAGCAGACTGGCTTAAACTCAGGGGAGATGTTTCAGAGAACTGTTTGGTAGAAGCAATGCAAGCTTAGATGGTACCCTGGGAATAATATTTTTCCTGAAATTGTTTCAGGTTGAAGTGTTTATAGGAGACAGTCTATAGGATGTATAAGTCATTGACTAGCATACTGGAGAGCTAAAGCTTCTCATCAAAGACTAATCAAGCTGATTATGCAAGAATACCCAGAGGTTTTAATGAAACCCATTCACTAGTGGATTGGTGATTCCTTGCATCATTATTAGTCAGACTAACAGATATGCATAAATGCTGACCTTAAATAAAACTGTCTAACAAATATATTTATGTTACTCCACAGGTATTAATTCAGAGCAAAATCCTGATTTCTTGTATGAGTTGCGGATCCTTTCCAGTCTTGTTTTTAAGCCTGAGAATGGCATGGAGATTGCATTGATTTTGTTGCTGTTTGATCAGCTACCAATGAATAATGATAGGTTGTCCATACTAATTCTTTTAGATCCATCACCAGCCTTTCTTTTACCCACAATATTTTGTTGACCTACCTGCAGACTCTACTTTGGGTAGGTGATAATACTTTTGAATAGTTCTTTTTTCCCCAAGAGATTTTAGAGAGTGACTTTTGGCAATCACTCTTCAGTCTCACGAGATATCTCATGTGGTATTCTGCAATCCTCCAGTACAACAGGTATGTAAGCCATTGGAGGAGACGGTGATAAGGCATATTCAGTATATAAACGATGCACAATTCTATATCGTTTCAATTAGATCATATAGTGTACGGTCTTTACGTTCCTTGTGTCTTGCTAGGTTTGGGACTTGGATGAGAACAGCCTGGCTAAGAGCTAGGCTGTTTTACATAGGGAGGTGGTGGAATCTCTATCCTTTGAGGTTTTTAAGGCCCGGCTTCCCAAAGCCCTGGCTGGGCTGATTTAGTTGGGGATGGTCCTGCTTTGAGCAGGGGATTGGACTAGATGACCTCCTGAGATATCTTCCAACCCTAATCTTCTATGATTATATGATTCTAGGAGCTTATCCAGATAAAATGACAGTACAGGGATATATAGCAGTGATTTTTTCCTATAACCACTGTTGAGGGGGATTTACCATCCTTTGCTCAAGGTGTTCACAAGCAGGGGAGCTTTTGGAACCCTGATTTCTCCAGGAATCTCATATGGCATTGGTGGCCAAAATCTGTCTGGCTAGGAGGCCATCGCCTCCTACATCTTAAAATGAAAATTAATAAAAACACATACTTTTTATACAGCATATAATTAACCTGTGCAAATCACTGCCACTATCATTCAGACTACGAGTTTAATAGATTTCAAATGAGGATTGCACAGTTAAATGGATATCATCCAGAACTTTATTAGGTGGGATTAAAAATATATAAAGCATATAAACCTTTATGTTTTTGAACATAAGCCACTCACCTTTTGGCAAGAATAGGAAGAAACTTCTCTTATGTTCATTTTATTTCACAGTTATCCATTGTGGGGCTCCTACACCTTCCTCTGAAATATTTGGCACTGACTATTGTGATAGACAGGATACTGGACTAGGTGGTCCCATGGTCTGATCCATGGCAATTCCTGTGCTTCTGCAATCTAGATCTTGCCAGGTTCATTCATGCCTTTGTAACTTCTAGATTGAATTACTGAAATATGCTCTATACTCAGGACCAATCAGAAGTAACAGCTGGTGCAGTATGTGGCTGCCTGCCTGTGGAATGGTGTTAGCTACAAGAAACATGAACATATTATCACAGTTCTACAAAAATTGCATAGGTTTATTTGATTCCAGGTACAATTCACAGTGTTGATTTAGATCTGTAAAGCCTTTTCCGGATGGGGTCCTAGGAACTTGATGGACTAAGCTCTACTCTCTCTACCTCTCCTCCCTATGTATCATGCACAGTTGAGGCACTCGCAATGATAGACCCTGTGTTTGAAGGTCTGGTGCTAGTAGCACAGTGTTCTCAATGAGGGGACCTCAGCCTTGGAATTTGCTTCTCCTTATGCTAAAGTCTATAGACCTTTAGAGTATAGTGCAAGTCCCATTTGTTCTCTCAGTCCCTTATATGAAAAGGGGTGGGGCTGAAAGGCATTTTGATTGTCTGTAACTTGTTTTCATGTTTTCACTTCCATGGAAGATCTGTTTTTTTTGTTATTATTTTAAGGTTGAGGAACTACGTTTTTTCTTTCAAATTTTCTACGTATACTTTTTAATAACTACATGCATTTTGTTAATGAAAAATATTTATACAAATTATTACAATTACTTCATTCCATTCCTTTCCATTTCATGTGCCCTTCCTCATTCCTGGCAGCTAAAATACTTACCTGTGTCCTATGCCCTGCTTGATTACTGCCATTCTGTCCTCCTGGTGCCACATAACTTTAATGGCTGTATTTTGTATAAGATAAAGGAGCAATCTTTTTTAGTACATTGACTTGCCCAGGTGATCCCCTTTTAAAAACTGTTTGCTGGCTCCTGCTTCTCTACTACATTATCAAAGTAAACTACTTCTCTTCAAAGTCCTCTGTATAGATTCATTCATCCTTACTTATCTGAACCAAGGCCAGATGCCAGCTGGTATATAATGGTATAACTCCACCCCAAACCAATCTGACTCTAGCCCCTAGCATACCTTTTTGGCACTATAAAGTAAAATAAATGAATAAATAACACTAAGAGTGCCAATTTTTCCTCAGCTCAGTTATAATGGAAATTCTAGCCACCCAGGGTGGGTTATGGTAGAAGGTGGAACAACACCACATAATGAGTCAGCAAAGACATTTCTAGGGCATGAAAGTTACCTTTACATGCTGTGGTGGCTGCAGAAAGTGGCCAGCAGGTCAGTAGCAAACCAGCTTTGTGATAAATTTGATGTGTCACATGAAGTGGATGGAGAGCCACATGCACTGGGGTTCAGCCTATACCTGTGCACTGTTTTGCTAAGGAAGGTATCCACAGGTGTGCAAACTTCAGCAGCAGGAAGCAGAGGCAGTTGGTGTTGCCATGGCATGAACATGAGAGTGGTCCAGTACTTTGTCTCCAGCAGTGATCACTATCAGATGTGTGGGTTTTTTTGTTTGTTTGTTTGTTTGTTTTGGTGTTTTGAACCATGACTGTCAGTCTCTGAGATGTAGTGGACTTTGGTTAAAAACCTTTTGAGAGTTACAGAGATACTGTAGCTTTGTCACTGATTTTTTGTACTAAATCACAGCAGTTTGTTTTCAGTTGCTACTACATTGGTAAAGAAAATTATAGCTATTAAAATCTGCCAACAGGATTTACATCTTTCAATGTAGGATTCACTCTACTCTTATTTTTTCAGTGCTGTTTTGCTATTGCCCTTTGACATACATACTTGTCCATGAATTCCACCCCAGCCAAATTCATTTTGGTTTTATTCTGATTGTTCATTTCAAGAAACATTCTCACAACCTTTACCCTTGCCCCACTTAGTCCTGTGCTCTGAGGCATATTGTCAGTCATTAGATGGCAAAATATTTCAGCTATTTTAAAGCAACAGTATTTGTCATAGGCTCAAAGGATAGAGATCTAATGACTTACCAGAGGCTTTGCTTATAAATACACACCTATGCTAGTCTCAGGGCTCAGTATTTTTGTTTTATTCTTTCCATTCTTACACTTAAAACAGAAACACATTTTCTCCTAGAAAATGCTGACAGCGTATCTTGGTGTCTCAAGGCAGAGAAGTTGCTTCCCCCCAGGCGGTGTGCTGGCAACTTTCACATGGACACACATGACTGAGCTGCCTATAGGCTCCCTTGCTTTCATTGTTTCCATAATTCAATATGTTTAAAAACAGTCATGCTAACAAACATTAGAAAGATGAGTGGGAAGTGAAACTCTATGGGACTGAACTACAGACGTACTTCAGCCGAGAGAGAAAGGTACTCAGAACAGAAACACAGGAGGGTATTCACAGGGATTTGTTATGCAATAATAAGAACTCAGCTGAAGATGAAATGTTAATACATATAATCAAAGGAATTAAAAAAAACAATAATAATAAAACAGAGATTATTCTAACTAATGCAGGTTTCTAAGTAAATCTACAATATATGTCACACAGACTTATGGTTTATTTCCTTTTACTGCATAACAAACGCACACACCTGTGAGAGAAATAAACATATTAGAATACATTTTCTGGCTATTAAAAAAACTATATAGAAAAATGGTCTTAATCTTTTAAATGCATTCTTGCTGAAGTACCCACACTAATAAAAATATATTTCCAGTGCACCAAACTGTAAAATGAAACAGAAATGTACATATCAATTCCTGGTACCATTGCGGATAATAATACTGTACTCCCATTGCTTTAGGCAGGACTAGGATTTGGCCCGTGAAACTTTGATCATATTTGTGGGTTTTGAATCATAAAAACAATGTAGCTATATTTGCCTGGGTTGCTAACTACGTTTCTTTTAACTTTGATCTTTTGGGAACCAATTTGGCATGCGTTTAAGTAGCGCAGATCCCTAAGAGCAAGTTAAATGTACTGTACTTCCAACATGCAAAGAGCTTATTCTGTGAAAAAAAGTTTACAGAGGTACTGGTTTGTGTAGTTCCTTAAATACCTAGTCCACTGCAGGCTGTTTAGAAAAGTGGATATGTTAGGAAAGGCATAGGGATGAGTCAGGACACAGAGAAGTTATTCCCTTTTCTGTACTGCACCAAATGTGACATCCAGCAATCCTGAGAAGTTACTTAAACTGATGTTTGAAGTAATAACCATTGTGCACTATGGATAGCCATCAAGGATCAGAGACATGTAATCTAGTGACACATGCCAACTAATCATATCACCCTTCTCCCATTCCATACTTGCTAACTACAATGCACAGAACAGAGAACATGAATATTGCTGGAAGTTGGGAATTTCTGTGTGCAGTTTTACATCTGCAAGAAAAAGTGTGCAAAAATCTTTTTTTGTGCACAAACCATTTGTACATACAAATTGCATTTGATCAGGTACATACCAAGTTTGCATGTGCAAATATCGTTTTGTTCATGCTTTTGTAGGCACAACAGATGTGTATATATTATAGAGGTGCAAAGATTATGCCAAACTCTAAAAATTGATCTATTATTAATTATTATTATTATTACTATTTCTTCACTACAAATGGTGTGCTCTCCTCCATCCTTGTTGCACAGTACAGAACTTTACTGTAAAATTCAATAGCCTCTAAAGGGAATTTTGCTCATCCTTAGAAAAGCAGAAAAACCAGCTGTGATTCTGGGGTATGTTTTTCTAGCATTTATGTTATGCAGGTTTCTTGTTAAATGCCCCAAAATAAGCTCAACGGAAGAGACCTTATGTTATATACAATGCTTCTGCTTCCCAGAAGATTCATCACAGGTCACTGTATTTCGTGAATTAACATGCAAAAAAACCCCAAGATTAAATAATCAAGTATACTGCATCACACAACAATCTTGGCATATTTATTTTGACAAGTTTAGTTTAATTTTACTTAGAAAACTTCATAATGTACTAGTATAGCATATTTTATAAAAGTGGCAAGACGAGTCTTCACTATAGCATTCTGCTGTTAAATCCTTGCTGAGGCTGCCTATTTGAATGAAAATCATCAGATATATTTATTGTTATTATTTATTTGTATTATCATAGTGCTTCAGAGTCCCATTCCTGGACCAGGACCCCATTCTGTTAGGCACTGTTCAAATACAGACAAAAAGACCCTACCCCACACAGAGCTTGCAGGTTAACAGTGAAAATTTGCAAACTTCCTCTATATTTTTACTGTATAATCATTGAATCATTTGGCAAATATCGCTAATCATGGATACCTATAAATTTTCATCAGGGCTCTGCTAAACAAGCATTTTGTGATGTTATTCCTGGAGGTAGTAGATTTGGAAGGAGGTATGTGAATGACATAGCTGCAGCAAATTATCTCCAGTGATGTAAGAACATTATATAGTTGCATTTTTATGGGGTTATATTATTTGTTAGGTTGGAGAGAAAATAACTTTATCAGGAATTAGTTCGATTTAGTACATCGGTTTTAAATGTATCCAAGGGAAATAATGATTTATGGGTTATGCATTTAGCATAAGTCTTGTATCAGCTGCAGAAATAACTTTGGTCTTGATGTATTTCAAGAGCGAAAGTTAAAAACAGGTCAGATGTGATAAAGTCACAAACAGCAGCTACGGTACATGAAGTTAAATTGTTTGCTTTTAGTTACCGCACCTCAATGGATCATCCCATTGACAAGAAATTACGATTGTTAAATGAACTAAAATTGTAGCACATATACAATCACACTTCTAAATACTAATATAAAATGTGTGAATATTATTTTGTTCATTATTTTTCTCTTTTTCATGTTTGTTATATTGTGCTGCTTCTAAATTGGTGCGGGATTTAGTTACTGAAAATACACTTTATATATTACTAATATAGTATAGTATAAAATCAGCAAAAAAAGAAACAATATTCTGTCTAATTGTTTTGATCAAACATGACATGGACTTTGTACTCATAGTAGACATATATTTCTGTAAGTTATAGCTTTCACAGGACGTGCTTTCATTTTACTGTAATCCTGTCTGTTTCAGACTCTAAAGAATGCAGCACAACCATTTCAGTTTCCAACCTGTCAAGACTTTGCACAAGTCAAGATTTGTCAAGAAAAAGTCTAATTATGTCTGGCTTCAGGCTTCCATGTTAAACAGGAACAATTGTGGTGACTGAGAAAGAACTGCCTCTTGGCACTTAAGCAAAATGTGAAAGCAGCATGATTGTCCTGCCTTGTTTCTTTCCATCAGCACCCTGTGGTCAGAAAAAGAAACCTCAAAATACTTCACTTCCATTTCTATCAGTTTCCCGAGACTGGCAGCACCTTGGCATTTGTCTTGTATTCTATGCGAGTCATGATGCTAGGGCAACAAGACAGCCTGTTGAATACTAAGTGTGAAACCAAGCAGACTTCAAGCCAAGAGCTGCTACTGCAGCAATCAAGCAGATTAAGCTTCAATGATTCTGATGAGCATATTAAAACTCAAAGTGAATCAGGATGTTTGGAAGAAAAATCTGAATCAGTCCAATTGCAGGTAATCCTGTGCTGTAAAATGATAAACCAAAAATCTATTTAACTTTTGCTGTCCCTCAAGCATTCTGAGATATGTGCAGGCATTCTGTTGGCTGTCTGCTGTGGGGGATTGGTTAGTTTGTAATTGGAGTATTTGAACAAAAAATCCTACAGTTACTCCACAATTTGAAATGATGAGGATTTGGTTTAACTCCCATTTGAAGTCAATGGAAAGACTTCCACTGTGACTTAGACTGGGCATAAGGTAATAAAGAGAGACCTGTAGAACTACTTATGGACAAAGAAAAAGGGAATACATGAAAAATTGGATCATATGAATGACATAGCCAATTTGGATCAGATAAATCCTAGAGAATTAAAGCAATTTATTTGGTTAAAAGTAACTAGTGATTCTGGGTGCCTCATTTTTGGGTGCCCATCTTGATACAGCTTAAAGGGACTTGTTTTTAGACAGTGCTCAGCAGCCAGCCTGCTAAAACCAGGCCCCTTTAAGGTATCTCAAGTTGGGCACTCAAAAAATGAGGCCACTGAACCTAGTGACTAAAATCACTAGGCACAATCTTCATTAGGGACAAACTTGATCTAAAGGAAATTTTAAAAGCATGATCTAGTCCTTGGTTAACTGTTTGCCCTATGAATGGACAATGCACAACTGTCCTGTCTCAGGAGCATTACCGGACATTCATTTTGTCTTAGAGACACACAAATACTTCTCTGCACCCCAGTTCCTCCGGGGGTTAATAATCAGCTGCTGTCCTTACCGACACATGGGGAAAGGAGCCCAGGGGAAGAGTCAAAGCCACTAACACCTCACCCATCTCCCTAGGGTGGAAGAGTAGCAGCTCAAGATCCACGGAGACAATGTCGGGTATAGGGCCCTCTATGCAGCCATGCAGCTAGGCTATAGACTGGCAGAAACTTACTATACCACTGACAGTTATTTTTTGGATAACTGGGGGTACCAAAGATTGGAGAAAAATGAATAATGACATTTTTCAAAAAAGAAGAGTTGTCTGGTCTTTAGCCACACTGTAGGTCTAACGGCTATCTCTAGGACATTATATTTGTTATTCACTGTTTGCTATTCAGCATTAATTCTCCTTCTCAAAAAAAAATCAGCCATCCAATCAGGACAGAAATATAACCCATGTGATTTAAGTGACTGATCACACATAACACTTTGCGAATAATGAATATCCATGTGGCTTAGTTTGGGAAAATTGTTAGTTTGGGTATGGTTTGGGAACAAGAATCAGGGCAAAGTTAGTGAATGAGTTGTTCATTCTGCATACCTTGTTCATCTCTAATAACAAGCATGTTTTCCAGAAGTAAAGGGAGAAACATGTACATTATGAAAGAACAACATTGATGCAAAGGTTCTAGATGTATTTTTTTTTCACTTCTTAAAGCATCTCCAGGTAACTAGACCCCACATTGTGAATCCTATGCCATTCTCTCCCAGTACTCAGTGTGTAGGCATCCCTATGCCTTAAAAATACTTGGGGGTCACTGGCAGCTGATGTAAAGTAAAGCAATTCTCAGCATGCTCCTCTTTATTCTGGAGACTAGAATGGTGGCCAGCAAGTCCTAGGTTGCAAGGCCAGTTGTTGTAAAGGGGTCTTAAAGCCACCTTTCCTACTCCTCCTGAGTTGTGATTAGCAAAGCTCGGATATAGCTTGCTATCTAGCGCTTAATTTTGATAATTAGCCTGGATTTCCTCTTGTCATAAGAAATGACTTAGCATTTTATTTTATTGAATAAGAAATATGGGTTATATTTGGGAACCTTTCTGCTTGGTTTAAAAATTATGGAAGAATTATTCATATTTATTCAGGTGATTCTTCCCATAATTGTTAGAGCAGCGGAGTAAGCAGGGTTTGAATGAGATCTCCCAGACATCTAATGATGGTCTGATGTAAAAGACTTCAGGAACAGACCATGTTTGCATAGTTATGCCTATTTTGACTAAGTGTGCAGCATGATGGAGTGATTTGCCAAAATGATCACTTTGGGCTGATCTTGGGTTACAAGTCACAGAGGTAATTAAATATTGTTATCCTTCTTGTCTGAATAAAGAGAAGCAGAACTGTATCTAGCCAGCCCTGATTGAGGGGGTCACCCTGAACTGAACCTCACTCACTAAGCAGGTGATAGGGATGCCAACACCCAGTGAAGAAGAGAGAAGATGGGGACAAGTGTTCATGCCTCATGGTGTGGACTCTTCCTAAGGAGTCCTAGACACTGCAAATTTGACTCTCCCCTCCCAACTATTTAAAGACAGAACTGATTATACTCTATTGGGAGTTATTATTTTGTTCAGTGATCACTACAGCTGAAATCACTGATAACCAGGTAATGAGCCTTAATCCCGGCATGGGCAGAGCTGCAGTGAAAGAGACTGCACTGCCTGCAGTGAGATATGCCACCACCAACTGAGCACCGGGTGAAGTGGAGGGAGCTCAGAATCTGATACTGCAGTAGAGAGGCAGAGCCAGCAGTGATGGCAGAGTAAACGATGGTGGAACAGCCAGTGGCCGAGTGAACAGTGACAACAAATTACAGCAGCTACTACACTAGCTGAGGCATTGCTCGATGCCTTCTCCCCCCTTCCCTGGGATGGGAGGTGAACCTCCTGTGAATGTACCTCTCAACTCTGAGTCTGGATGAGGTGGAAAAATGTGCAGAAGATACAAAATTACGAAAGATAGTTCAGACCCAGGCAGACGGTGAAGAGCTACAAAAGGCTCTCTCAAAACTGGGTGGCTGGGCAACAAAATGACAGATGAAATGTAATGTTGATAAATACAAAGTAATGCACATTGGAAAACATAATCCCAAATATACATATAAAAGGATGGGGTCTAAATTAGCAATTACCACTCAAGAAAGAGATCTTGGAGTCATTGTGGATAGTTCTCTGAAAACATCCACTCAATGTGCAGCAGCAGTCAAAAAAGCTAACAGAATGCTGGGAATAATTAAGAAAGGAATAGATAATAGGACAGAAAATAGCATGTTGCCTCTATATAAATCCATGGTACGCTCTCATCTTGAATACTGTGTGCAGATGTGGTTGTCCCATCTCAAAAAAGATATATTGGAATTGGAAAAGGTTTAGAAAATGGCAACAAAAATTTTTAGGGGTAGGGAACGTCTTCCGTATGAGGAGAGATTAATAAGACTTGGACTTTTCAGCTTGGAAAAGAGATGGCTAAGGCGAGATATGATTGAGGTCTATAAAATCATGACTGGTGTACAGAAAGTAGATAAGGAAGTGTTGTTTACTACTTCTCACAAGAACTAGGGGTCACCAAATGAACTTAATAAGCAGCAGGTTTAAAACAAATAAAAGGAAGTATTTCTTCACACAACACACAGTCAACCTGCGGAACTCCTTGCCAGAGGATGTTGTGAAGGCCAAGACCATAACAGGGTTCAAAAAAGAACTAGATAAATTCATGGAGGATAGGTCCATTAATAGCTATTAGCCAGGATGGGCAGGAATGGTGTCCCTCTGTTTGCCAGGAGCTGGGATAAAGCAATGAATCACTTGATGATTACCTGTTCTGTTCATTCCCTCTGGGGATCCTGGCACTCGCCACTGTCGGAAGACAGGATACTGGGCTAGATGGACCTTTGGTCTGACCCAGTAAAGCCATTCTTATGTTCTTATGTCTTTGTTAGCCAAGGACTACCAACTGTGAGTGGTGTGCAGTGGAGGGAGAGGGGCGTGGTATGTTAAGGGACAGTCATTTGTTGGATTTTCACACTGCAAGGTGAGAAACTGAGACTAAGGACACTGCCCAATGAACTGTGGGGTGGGTGTTTGCCTATGATCATATGCTTTTGAATTATGGTTGTGGGATTTCCCCAAAGTAATGCTTGGTCCCCCTTTTCCTTTTAATAAAAGTTTTATTTTGTTTTACATAGACTCAGTGCTTGCAAGAGGGGAAGTATTGTCTCTGAGAGGCACTATGGGTGGTGTTTAGTTTTCCCAGATTACTGGGTTACAGTTTAAACCGGTTCTATTTTGTGTTGTTAAAAGAAACCCCTAGACATTGAACACATACCTTGTTGCTGGCAGAAGAGTTTCAGGGGTAAATATCTCATCCCAGGAGGGATGAGAAACTTTAGAAGAAACTTTAATTCCAAGATATTTCATCCAATCAGAAGAAGTCTGAAAGGGGAATTATGAAGACATGCTGTATTAAAGTCCTCTACAAAGTAAACCTTCTGGTTGGATGAAATTAATTCAAATCCTGGATATGAGCTGAATTGTTTAATTAGTTCCATTAATATGAAAATGGAAGGGACTGACTTTGGAAGAGTGAAGTTCCTATTCTGATTTAATTGATAACATTTTATTACCTGATGAGTACTATTAAATGTCACTTGTTTAGATGCCTATACTGT
Source organism: Dermochelys coriacea (assembly GCF_009764565.3). NCBI lineage: Eukaryota > Metazoa > Chordata > Testudines > Dermochelyidae > Dermochelys > Dermochelys coriacea. Next base: position 151,800,524 of record NC_050069.1, on the reverse strand, counting down.
CACAAGTATTTATGCTAATAGTATTTAGCAGTTATATAGCAAGTTAGTACTTGCATAGCTCATTTCCAGAGGTATTTATTAAGCATTTGCTTTCCATTAGTATTCTTGAAAATAATAATTCACAAACAGTGAAATGACCCCTCTGCAGAGCACCAGGACTGCATTCTTCCAGGTTTGTTGAAGACTCTCAGATTTGAACAAGTACCACTTGGTGTCACAGTGAGTCTCCAATATTAGATTGTGATCCTTCTCGACAGATGATTTTCAGAAAAAGTAACTTTGTTTCTTTGAGGAGAATATTATCATATCTGCGTTTGCCATACATGAAAAATTCGGTTTTGTTACACCAGTGTTAATTCAGAATCACACCATTGGAGTTAATCTGGATTTACGTCAGTGTGACTAAAATTAGAATAAGCCTCTTGTTTTGCCTAAATAAAATAAGCTTCTGTTGGCAGAAAAACCCTGAGGTCTCAGATCAGAAGCCCAAGCAGAAAAAAAGTCATTTTTATTTCTATTGAGCTCATAGACATATTCTCTCTAGATGTCTACTTCAAGTTATATTGTACTTTAATATTTCTAATTTTAAATCAGGTTTATATTGCACTAGAGACCTCAGACATCCACATTCTGGATTATCTGAAATTTGTATCTGTTCCTTTATCCAAAATTATGTAAGAAAGTTAAATCTATATTTTCAAATCCCAAATTTTATAAATGTTTCAGGCATCTTCTCCATTCCACCCAACATGACCATCAGAAAACTGGGATTTACCTCTAATTTCTCTATCATTTTTGACAATTCTTTCACTAAGTGGGAGATTTTTAAGAAAAACATTCCTGGCACCCTTGTTTTCTGGGCACCAAGTTCTAAACTGGAGGGGGAAATAAGCCCTACTTAGAAAGAGCATGTGGATATTTTCTCATGCTACTTGTTGCTCTATGTCCAGTACTTGCTGGATTTAAATGATGGGGTAAAATAACAACAGTACAAAATAATACATGTTCTTCACAGAAACTGAATTTTCTGTTCTCAAAATCAAAAGCAATATTTTTTCTTCAGGTTTCAGAGTAGCAGCCGTGTTAGTCTGTATTCGCAAAAAGAAAAGGAGTACTTGTGGCACCTTAGAGACTAACAATAAATTTGTTAGTCTCTAAGGTGCCACAAGTACTCCTTTTATTTTTTCTTCAGCGATTAGTCTTTTTTTTTCTTTCGCAAGCTTTGTGAGAGACCTTTTTGTAGTTCACTTCTTAATCACACAAAATACATCAGGATTCCCTGCTAGCAGCTGAAAATCCTGTTAGAGAATTCTCTACTGCAGAGAACCTAGAAAGAATGAAAGGCAAATGTCACAGGACATAAAGCCTGATAATCACCATATGGAAAGAAAGACAAGGCACAGCATCCTTTCTAATAGATAGTTCTGAGGGAGCATGGGAATTTGCATAGTGCATGTTATAAAGGCAATGTTTATTATGAACGAGGGTTTGGCTAATATGAAAAGGAAGAGGGAAACGGTGTCATATTTATTTGTACATGTTTTATTTCTACAAAAGATAATCCCAGTCCATGTCAAATCTCATGCTGCTTTTAGATTTTTTCCCACTGCTATATATCTCTTGGGCAGTTTAAACTGACACTTTCCATGGGGTCCAAGACATGACTTTGACACAATAAGATGACTGTACAATACATTACCTAAGAAATTGGTCATGATAGCATAAACTTATTCTAAAGCTAAAGAAAAACATACACTATAGCATTTAATACACCATGTTTATGCACGTGTTCTTGTTATACAGGACTGTTACTGTACATTATTTCAGATATTAAAGCGCAATGAAAGATCATAAGGATGTAAGATATCTGATGCAATAAACAGAAAATTGTATATTTTATATCCCAAACCAAAAATTGTGCCTAAACTGTCCTAATTAAATTTTATTTAACAGGTGATCTATATAAGATAGTAGATGGTCCCAGCATGACTAAAGGCAGCAATTCGCTCACAAGTTGTTCTGATATCATAATATAACTGGCAGCAGAACAAAGTATGTGACTGCAGCACTGTGCTCAACAGAGGACTCACCTGTTTTTATTTATACTACGTATCACACAAAACTATGTTAAAGAATATTAAAGATGCAAAGTCAATTACTGTAAAGTTAAGAAATGCTAGAATTAAGATAGTCAATGCAATTTTAATTCAGTCGCCATGTGGGTATGTATTATGATACAGAGTATGTCTACCCAGCATCTGTGAGGTGCTTCCCAGTGTGGGTAAAGAGATAGGTGCCAGCTCTGCAGTGTGGCTGCAGTGGCATGGGCATGGAGCTAGCCTCCCTAGCACGTACCCGGAGTCAGGTGAGATTGTACTCGGGTGGTAAGCCTGAGCCACTGCCTGTGCTGCCATGGCCACACTGCTATTTTTAGCATACTAGTTAGAGCAAAGCTAGCATGTATGTCTACCCATGCTAGGAAGCACATTCCTAACTGCTGTGTACACATATCCACAGTCTTTAATTACATGATCACCTTATATTTTTTCCCCAGGACCCTGCATTATTCAGTTTTATATTTCAGGTTAGCTTCATTACAATATATCTTGACAACTGCTATGCTCAGAGAGCGATATTTACCCTTGTTCAGAGTAGGATTTATGTGGTGCATGCAGGTCCAATTCAGCATGGTATTTAAGCATATGACTTTAAGCATGTGTATCATTCCGTTGAAATCACTGAACTACTCCTGTGCTTAAAATTATGAAAGATGCTAAAATATCTTGTTGAATCGGGGCTACAGAACTTTATACTCGCAGTCTGCATAGGAGTGATTTCACTCAAAATGTGTCCTATCTTATCAAAAGGATTGGAAATCTCACAAGCAAACCTGTCTTCTTTAGATTACCAGGCAAAAGTGTTTCAGATACATAGGCACCAACTCTGTGGGTACTCCAGGGCTGGAGCACCCATGGAAAAAAAAATAGCTCAGCACCCATCAGCCAGAGCTGTTTAGTGGTGCTGCTGATCAGCTGTTTGGCTGCTTGGGGTGGGTCTTGGGGATGGCAGAGAGCAGTTGAGTGGGCAGGGACCTTGGGGATGAAGCGGAGTGGAGGCAGGGCCTTGGGGCGGAGTGGGGTTAGAGCACCCCTGAGGAAGTTGGCACCTATGTTCAGATATATTTTAGATAAGCATCCACATCTTGGAATCTTTTTAAGGTATGCCCATCACTGTTTAGGAGTCTCTTCTGTCATTGTTTACTACTCTGATTTTATAAACTTTACATGACTGAGGCAAATTGAAGGCCCATTTTGTGTTTTAAGTTAAAAAAAGAGCTATTCTACCTTACTTTAAATATTACACTTTATACAACCTTGCGCAAAAAAAAAAAAGGATTTTCAATTAGGAAATTGATAAGTGAATTTCAAAAGGTTTGAAAGTTCAGGAGCTTGTACACCAGACTTCTTTGATCTAGAAATTGTGCTAGAAATCTTGCAAGATCAAGAATTTTAATGAAATTTCCACTACTTTTTCTGTTGTGCCTACTCTAGAAAGATGGAAAATCAGTTTTTATATGGATTAATTTAGTTGTTACACTTCTAGTATGAATGCATCATGCAAACACACTACACTTTTTCAAGCCTTAGAAATACTAGACAGATGACTATTTGTTCTAAATTGACCAAATTTCATTGTGGAAGCCTTGTGTCTGGAAAACAGCTTACAAGACCACTGAAAATAGGCTTGGAGGTGTCAACTGTATTCTATCTTATATAGTAGATCAACATAGTGACATTTAACTACAGCATTATATAGTGGGTTGGACAATCATCATATGACAATTTAAATGACACAACACAGTGAGGTTTCAGAGTAGCAGCCGTGTTAGTCTGTATTCGCAAAAAAAAAGGAGTACTTGTGGCACCTTAGAGACTAACAAATTTATTTGAGCATAAGCTTTCGTGAGCTACAGCTCACTTCATCGCATGCATTTGGTGGAAAATACAGTGGGGAGATTTATATATTATACATCTACCAATGTGATATATGCCATCATGTGCCAACAATGCCCCTCTGCCATGTACATTGGTCAAACTGAACGGTCTCTACGTAAAAGAATAAATGGACACAAATCAGACATCAAGAATTATAACATTCAAAAACCAGTCGGAGAACACTTCAGTCTCTCCGGTCACTCGATTACAGACCTGAGGGTGGCTATCCTTCAACAAAAAAACTTCAAAAACAGACTCCAACGAGAGACTGCTGAATTGGAATTAATTTGCAAACTGGATGCAATTAACTTAGGCTTGAATAGAGACTGGGAGTGGATGAGTTATTACACAAAGTAAAACTATTTCCCCATGTTATTTCTCCCCCCCACCCCACCCCCCACTGTTCCTCAGATGTTCTTGTTAACTGCTGGAAATAGCCTACCTTGCTTGTCACCATGAAAGGTTTTCCTCCTTCCCCCCCACCGCCCGCTGCTGGTGATGGCTCATCTTAAGTGATCACTTTCCTTACAGTGTGTATGATAAAACCCATTGTTTCATGTTCTCTGTGTGTGTATATAAATCTCCCCACTGTATTTTCCACCAAATGCATCTGATGAAGTGAGCTGTAGCTCACGAAAGCTTATGGTCAAATAAATTTGTTAGTCTCTAAGGTGCCAGAAGTACTCCTTTTCTTTTTGGGAACACAGTGAGGCTATGAACCTACCTGTCTTTAAAAGTGCTAAGTCCTGAAGGCCCCAATCCTGCAAAGATTTAAGCATGTGTTACCTTATGCTTGTGAGTAGTCCTATTGACTTAATTTCTGCTTACATTCAACTGGAGTTTTGACTTTGTAATCACTGAGTGAAAACTGAGTACTTCAGGATTTGAATTTTTTCTGAAAATTTCATCTTATATTACAAAGTTTCACAAGTAGTACTAAAATGTTCCCTTTGCAAAGCAAAAATACAGCTTCAACCAGATCCAGTCAATATAACAAAGACTGGAAAAAGCCTTGTTAATACTCATCTCTGATTCATTTTGTAAAGCATAAAAGACTAAGTACATCAGAATGATTCATAAGACAAGCCTAAGAGAGCCTCAGACACTGAAACCACCATTTCCACATAATGCTGACCTCACTTATGTGTAGAAGGTGGGGTTGTTTGATTACTGTAGGTTGATGAAAATAGTGCCAATTGACCTAATCAGATAAAATTGGGAAAATACAAATAATACCGTTCCAGTTCTGGAAAAAAAACTCTGGAAAATCCTTTTACTGTTCAGAAACTTATTTGTAGTGATCCTCTTTTGCAAAATATTCCAAACTTTAACAAGGGGAAATGATACAGAATCTTCCATCCTTTACCATAGCTTTTCCTAACATGGCTTGAAACTTCCTGTTCCAAAATATTTTCAGTTTTTTATTGGGCTTTCCTGTTTATAAAATGTTTCTGTTTATTTTTTAATTGTTTTTAAAAATATTCTGCACCTTAGCTAAGAAATTGTAAAATATTCAGAAAATCAGAATACACAGACAAGGATTGCTTTTCTAGATTTCTGCAAGCATTAGGGGATCACCAGGAACTCTTCAGCAACATCGGTGCTGGCCGATCAGAGAATATTCATGATGCTCACATCTTTAAGAACACAGGACTGTTCAAAAAGCTACAAGCAACGACTTCCTTTCCTGACTGGTGGATTACCATTGGTGATGTTGAAATGCCAGGCGTAATCCTGGGATACTGAGCCTACTCCTTGCTCCCCTGGCTCACAAAGCCATACATCGGCCATGTCGACAGCACCAAGGACAGACACAACTATCACTTCAGCAGGTGCAGAATGCCAGCTGAATGCACTTTTAGTGGATTGAAGGTATGTTGTTGTTGTTTACTCACAAGTCTGGATCTCAGTGAAAAAACCCACTAATGATTATAGTTGCCTAAGAACATAAGAACATACTTACTACGGGCCGTTCTTATGTTCTTAGGCAACTATAACCATTAGTGGGTTTTTTTCACTGAGATCCAGTCTTGTGAATAAACAACAACATACCTTCAATCTACCAAAAGTGCATTCAGCTGGCATTCTGCACTTGCTGAACTGGTAGTTGAGTCTGTCCTTGGTACTGTCGGGGTGAGTAAACAACAACATAAGAACATAAGAATGGCCCTAATGGGTTAGACCAAAGATCCACATAGCCCAGTAAGACTTCCCAAAAACATGATACAGTTTTGTGGTGACCTAGAATCTTATTTTCGATGTCTCCGACTCAAGGAATATTTCCAACACACCTCTGACCAACACATTAACCCACAGAGACCTTCCTACCAACACTACAAGAAGAAGGATTCTGGGTGGACTCCTCCTGAAGGTCGAAACAGCAGCCTGGACTTCTACATAGAGTGCTTCCGCCGATGTGCACGAGCTGAAATTGTGGAAAAGCAGCATCGCTTGCCCCATAATCTCAGCCATGCAAAACACAATGCCATCCACTGCCTCAGAAACAACTCTGACATCATAATCAAAAAGGCTGACAAAGGAGGTGCTGTTGTCATCATGAATAGGTTGGAGTATGAACAAGAGGCTACTAGGCAGCTCTCCAACACCACTTTCTACAAGCCATTACCCTCTGATCCCACTGAGAGTTACCAAAAGAAACTACAGCATTTGCTCAAGAAACTCCCTGAAAAAGCACAAGAACAAATCCGCACAGACACACCCCTAGAACCCCGACCTGGGGTATTCTATCTGCTACCCAAGATCCATAAACTGGAAATCCTGGACGCCCCATCATCTCAGGCATTGGCACCCTGACAGCAGGATTGTCTGGCTATGTAGACTCCCTCCTCAGGCCCTACGCTACCAGCACTCCCAGCTATCTTCGAGACACCACTGACTTCATGAGGAAACTACAGTCCATTGGTGATCTTCCTAAAAACACCATCCCAGCCACTATGGATGTAGAAGTCCTCTACACCAACATTCCACACAAAGATGGGCTACAAGCCGTCAGGAACAGTATCCCCGATAACGTCACGGCTAACCTGGTGGCTGAACTTTGTGACTTTGTCCTCACGCATAACTATTTCACATTTGGGGACAATGTATACCTTCAAGTCAGCAGCACTGCGATGGATACCCGCATGGCCCCACAGTATGCCAACATTTTTATGGCTGACTTAGAACAACGCTTCCTCAGTCTCGTCTCCTAATGCCCCTACTCTACTTGCGCTACATTGATGACATCTTCATCATCTGGACCCATGGAAAAGAAGCCCTTGAGGAATTCCACCATGATTTCAACAATTTCCATCCCACCATCAACCTCAGCCTGGACCAGTTCACACAAGAGATCCACTTCCTGGACACTACGGTGCTAATAAGCAATGGTCACATAAACACCACCCTATATTGGAAACCTACTGATCGCTATTCCTACCTACATGCCTCTAGCTTTCATCCAGATCATACCACACGATCCATAGTCTACAGCCAAGCTCTACAATATAACCGCATTTGCTCCAACCCCTCAGACAGAGACAAACACCTACAAGATCTCTATCATGCATTCCTACAACTACAATACCCACCTGCTGAAGTGAAGAAAAAGATTGACAGAGCCAGAAGAGTACCCAGAAGTCACCTACTACAGGACAGGCCCAACAAAGAAAATAACAGAATGCCACTAGCCATCACCTTCAGCCCCCAACTAAAACCTCTCCAATGCATCATCAAGGATCTACAACCTATCCTGAAGGACGACCCATCACTCTCACAGATCTTGGGAGACAGGCCAGTCCTGGCTTACAGACAGCCCCCCAATCTGAAGCAAATACTCACCAGCAACCACACACCACACAACAGAACCACCAATCCAGGAACCTATCCTTGCAACAAAGCCCGTTGCCAACTCTGTCCACATATCTATTCAGGGGACACCATCATAGGGCCTAATCGCATCAGCCACACTATCAGAGGCTTGTTCACCTGCGCATCTACCAATGTGATATATGCCATCATGTGCCAGCAATGCCCCTCTGCCATGTACATTGGTCAAACTGGACAGTCTCTACGTAAAAGAATGAATGGACACAAATCAGACGTCAAGAATTACAACATTCAAAAACCAGTTGGAGAACACTTCAATCTCTCTGGTCACTCGATTACAGACCTAAGAGTGGTTATCCTTCAACAAAAAAGCTTCAAAAACAGACTCCAACGAGAGACTGCTCAATTGGAATTAATTTGCAAACTAGATGCAATTAACTTAGGCTTGAATAGAGACTGGGAGTGGATGAGTCATTACACAAAGTAAAACTATTTCATGTTACTTCTCCCCCCCACTCCACCCTCCACTGTTCCTCAGATATTCTTGTTAACTGCTGGAAATAGCCTACCTTGCTTGTCACCATAAAAGGTTTTCCTCCTTTCCCTCCCCCTGCTGCTGGTGATGGCTTATCTTAAGTGATCACTCTCCTTACAGTGTGTATGATAAACCCATTGTTTCATGTTCTCTGTGTGTGTATGTCAATCTCCCCTCTGTTTTTTCCACCAAATGCATCCGATGAAGTGAGCTGTAGCTCACGAAAGCTTATGCTCTAAGAAATTTGTTAGTCTCTAAGGTGCCACAAGTACTCCTTTTCTTTTTGCGAATGCAGACTAACACGGCTGCTACTCTGAAACCTGTCTTCTGACAGTAGCCAGTGCCAGTTGTCCAAGAGGGAATGAACACAACATCCTCTGGTAAAGAGTTCCACAGATAGACTGTGCGTTGTGTGAAGAAATACTTCATTTTGTTTGTTTTAAACCTGCTGCCTATTAAGTTGATTTGGTGACCCCTAGTTCTTGTGTTATGAGACGTAGTATACAACACTTCCTTACCTACTTTCTCTACGCCAGTCATGATTTTATAGACTTCAATCATATCTCCCCTTAGCCGTCTCTTTTCCAAGCTGAAAAGTCCCAGTCTTATTAATCTCTCCTCATATGGAAGCTGTTCCATACCCCTAATCATTTTTGTTGCCTTTTTCCTGCTGTGTCCTGCATCATATCTGTGAAGCAAAGGGGAGAAAGTTGCCCTGGGGATGAAGCAGCTCTGCAGAGTTTGGCTTTTAGAAGAACTCCGTGCAGAAGTATATGTTTCAGGGAGGCTTTGAAGGAGCATTTTAACAGTGAGCCACAGTAATGTGTTATGGTGGACTGTGCTCTGCCTGGCCCTGCTGTTTTGGGGCCTGTTAGGAATTCCATGGTGCTTGATGTACATCTATAAATATAACCCTGACCAGCCAACACTGATGTCAGTGAAACAACCCTGATGCTTGGAGAAACATAGAAATGTAATCCTTTTTGTTGATGTACTCTGTGGCAGGATGGTCTATTGCCAAAATAGGGATATGCATTCCATCTATTGCTCCACTGCAGTTTGGGAATGCCACTGTTGCAAATCCATACACTATGTCCTGCACATTGCCAAGAGTCACAGTCCTGTGTAACAAGAGGCAATTAATGACACTTATGACAACAGGCCTTAGAGTGGATTTTGCAACTCCAAAATGATTTCCCACTAACTGGTAGTAATCCAGCATTGCAAATTTCCACAGTGTGACAGAAACTCGCTTCTCCACTGTTTGTGTAGCTCTCTTTCTGATGTCCATGAAGTGGAGGCCTGGGGTGAGCCAGGCACACTGATCCAGAAATGTGGCCTTGAGCATCCAAAAGTTCTGCAGCCACAGCTCGTCATCCCAACCTTGCATTACAATTCAATCCCACCAGTCAGTGCTCATTTCTCAGGCCCCAAAGCAGCTCTTCACTGTCTGTGGCTGCTCCATGAACACCACCAACAACTTTGATTTTTTTTTTTGTTGTGTCCTACAGCAATCTATCCTCCAAGAAATCATCATGTTCCCCACTGACTTTGTTCTTCTTGCGGCTCAGCAAATACTGGAGAATAGCAGGTCCTGAGCTTGCAACACATGATAATAGTGAAGAGTTGTGCAGACTCCATGCTTCTGTCAGAGATGGTGGACAGCAAGGAGGGCCACATAGATTCTTGGGACTTTAAAAAGGTACAAAAATTATGGGTTATAGATGACATTATGGGATGATAGATGACATTATGGGATGGATAGCGTTGCATGTTGGAAAGTTGATCTCTTGCTCCCAATCACCCCGGGCAACTTGTTTCTGTCCCACCATACATTGCCAAAGCTTCCCAAAAGACTGTGCACTAAACAGTAGTGAGTTGCACAGTGGGATGCTTACCCATAGTGCACTGCACTGTGCATTGACACAGCACTCCTAGTAAGTACACACAGCACCTATATAAGGAGCCAAGAATGCACACTTTCAAGCAATACATTAACTGTGATGGGTTTATGCTTATGTAACTTGTGTCAACCTAACTTTTTAGCATAGACACACCGTTACTGTTGCCCTTCATTGCGTTGCTTCAAAGTTCAGTTTTGTTAACTATGTGGTAAGATTAAAGCATAAAATTAATTACTTCTGCAAAATTTCTCCTCCTGGAATTGAAGAAGTGATGGACTGGCTAATGAGCAAAATAAAAATCATAATCATTAGCTCAGGTTGGTAAAAACTAGTTACATAGGCCCTGATTTGCCACTGTGGCATAAGTGTTCCAAGCTCGGACTAGGCCATTTAAGTCAGTGAGTTTCCAACAGTGTAAAAGTGGAGTTACTGAGTGATTTTTTGCTAGGTGATTATCTGAACCTTTAAATCTTTGTTAGGATCATATGCAAGCTATGTATTTGCAGATGGGCCTGATACTGCAAGCTGATGAGCCCTCACTGAAGGAATCATAGAATATCAGGGTTGGAAGGGACCGCAGGAGGTCATCTAGTCCAACCCCCTGCTCAAACCAGGACGAATCCCCAACTAAATCATCCCAGACAGGGCGTTGTCAAGCTTGACCTTAAAAACTTCTAAGACAGGAGATTCCACAACGTCCCTAGGTAACGCATTCCAGTGTTTCACCACCCTCCTAGTGAAAACGTTTTTCCTAATATCCAACCTAAACCTCCCCCACTGCAACTTGAGACCATTACTTCTTGTTCTGTCATCTGCTACCACTGAGAACAGTCTAGATCCATCCTCTTTGGAACCCCCCTTTCAGGTAGTTGAAAGCAGCTATCAAATCCCCCCTCATTCTTCTCTTCCGCAGACTAAACAATCCCAGTTCCCTCAGCCTCTCCTCATAAATCATGTGTTCCAGTCCCCTAATCATTTTTGTTGCCCTCCACTGGACTCTTTCCAATTTTTCCACATCCTTCTTGTAGTGTGGGGCGTAAAACTGGACACAGTACTCCAGATGAGGCCTCACCAATGTTGAATAGAAGGGAACGATCACGTCCCTCAATCTGCTGGCAGTGCCCCTACTTATACATCCCAAAATGTCATTGGCCTTCTTGGCAACAAGGGCACACTATTGACTCATATCCAGATTCTCGTCCACTGTAACCCCAGGTCCTTTTCTGCAGAACTGCTGCTGAGCCATTGGGTCCCTAGTCTGTAGCGGTGCATGGAATTCTTCCATTCTAAGTGCAGTACTCTGCACGTGTCCTTGTTGAACCTCATCAGATTTCTTTTGGCCCAATCCTCTAATTTGTCTAGTTCCCTCCGTATCCTATCCCTACCCTCCAGTGTATCTACCTCTTCTCCCTGTTTAATGTCATCTTCAAACTTGCTGATGGTGCAATCCACACCATCCTCCAGATCATTTATGAAGATATTGAACAAAACTGGCCCGAGGACCAACCCTTGGGGCACTCCACTTGATACCGGCTGCCAACTAGACATGCAGCCATTGATCACTAACCGTTGAGCCTGACAATCTAGAGAGAAAATCACCCACAGAGATCTGATCACAGGACCAAAACATAACTGTGTCCTGCTGAATCTCAGATTCTTTAAGCTTGGATTTATGAATCATGAGAATTTGGTTTCCCTATAATTTATAATTTAGATACAACTCCAAATTAATCTTTTGCTAGATTTTAAAAATAGAACTGAAGTGAATGTTAAGCTCTTAATTCAGACATGAAGTTCCCTGCTAGTTTCATTCTCTGCCATACTACCACACACAAACTGTTCAGCCTAACCCCCTGTGGTTTATGACATCAGCTAATACTTTCTGATTAATTAAAGTTGTAATCATTGGAAAACTATGTATTACTATATAGGTATACGAAAATATCAGTCTTTTTGCTAATCAAAGATATTATATGAAAGTCATATCTTCCGAGTACACAGAGGGATTTTTTCCAATGCAGCTCTATATGATTTCATCATCAGTATGAACTAGCTCAAACTATCATAATGCTTTTGATCCTTCTGTTCCCAGAGCATAGTCAGCTGATTTTTTAACCTGAGTAGTATGATTAGCTATTTATTCCAAAAGGTGAAATTGTCCACAGATAATTATACATGCCTTCCTTGTATGGATTTACCATACTATTTTGCAAAGCACTTGGCAGTTACAATTACAATATCACCCATTTTATGCCATTTTATGTTATGTTGTACATTTTGAATAAAATGCATACATACAATGAGGCCACACAGGTCTATGCACTACTGAAATCATTAATAATTTTATCTTACTTGAGTCAAATGCTGATGATATTTGCATCTGTATAAGTGTGTAATCTTTTTTTTCCCTAGTGAATGAAGTTCTTGTGAAAGATGGTAGATTGACAGACCTGGAGACTATTTATCCAGAAAAAAATAGAGTTTAGGGAGCAATAGTGCATGGTTCCCCAAATCCTTCCTTTGTTATTGGCAGAATAAACTATTCCAAGTAGCAATTGTGTATGAAATTGCAACCTTGGGGAGAGAACCTCAGCAAGTGCATTGATTTCAATGGAGCTAAGCCAATTTACACGAGTTGAGAATATTGAGAATATTGCCCATTGTTTCTCCAGACCATATGGGGATGTGACATTCAACTGGTTTTTACTTGTGTACCTGAAGTCACCCATTGTTTTTGCTCTCATAGATTTTGCTATCTCCCTGATCTCTTCAACATTCTGCATTTGCTATCATCATTGCTTACCTTTCATCATCATTAATTGGAGTTGTCTCCCTCTGGCTGTTCCAAAGGAATGTTCAATAATTATCTTAAATGATGTTCTAAGTACTTACTAAATTTCAAGTTCCTAATACGTTTAGTTTTTAAATATTTCTTCACTGTCCTATTTATTTAGAAGCAGAGAAATGAGAAAGACTTCTCTTGTCTTTGCCCCAGCCAGGGTAGCCTTGTTCTTCCTGGTACTGGGTTGTGCACAGTTCTCCACAGTAATTTTTCTGCTTTGGTTTTCATGACTTTAATTTTGTGTTCATTCTGGGATCAGGTCTATGGTTTTTAAGGGCTAGATCAAGGGGTAGAGAGCCTGAGTGTGCAGGGTGAGCACACCTGCTACTACACACCTTTCTGAGCAGCAGCTCATTTTCACAGATGCATAGATTACAAGGCCACTGTGATCATCTAGAAGTCAGTGTTTCCCAAATGGTCTGTCATGACCCACCAATGTGTCATGGGAAAATTCTCAGTGGGACACCAGCGTGGTGCAGCTGAGAGGCCCTGAGGCATAGGGAGTTGGAGTGCAACCCTACCCCACACTCGCCCTCAGTGACAGATCTTGTCCCATGAGTCTGGGCCAGGCTTTGCAACCTGGCACCTGGGGTCACCACACCACTGAGATACCTCACTGTCATGCTGATGGAACATCTGGGCCAAATGTAAGTAGAGGCATTGCAGTGTGTTGCACAGGGAACTGAGCAGTGCTCAGGTGTGTCGTGGATGGGTGGTTGGAGCAGTGTGCCAGGTTGCAATGCCCAGATGAGGGAGCCAGCCCCAGCCCCACGGGACAAGAACTGCTGCCTTGGGGTGAGTGTGGGGTCGGTTTACTCTAGTGGCCTTTCACTCCCCCCACAAGGCTTCCCTTCTGCCTTGAGTGACACCAGGAAGAAGGTTACTCCTGGGTGTAGTTATTTTCCCCTTAGTAGTGTGAGGAGGAGAAGGTGGTGGCTTATAATTTTTCCCCTTCCTGCATCAACAAGTCTGGACCCTGGAGGGTCACAAAAGGACATACAACATGCTGTTGGGGGTTGCCTTACTAAAAAGCTTGGGAACCATTGATCTGGATAACTGAACTCCTTAAGCCTATCCAATCATGTTTCCAATCCTGTAATCATTCTTGTAGCTCTTCTCTGAATCCTCTCCAATTTGTTACCATCCTTCTTGAATGTGGATACCATAACTGGATGCAGTATTCCAGCAGTAGTTGCAACAGTGACAAATATAGAGGTAAAATTATCTCTCTTCTCCGTATTCAAAATTCCCCTATTTATACATCCTAGGATCACATTAGTGCTTTTGGCCACTGTGTTTCTCTGGGAATGCATGTGTGGCTGATTACCCACTATGAGACAAGTCATTTTCAGAGTCACTGCCTTGCAGGATAGAGTCTCTCATTGTGTGAGTATGGCATGCATTCTTTGTTCCTAGATATATACATTTAGCCATACAAAAACACTGACTCTTTGCTTGCCAGCTTGCCAAGTGATCTGTATCGCTCTGTATCAGTGACCTGTCCTCTTCATTATTTACCACTCCCTCAATCTTTGTGTCAGCTGAAAACTTTAGCTGTAATGGATTATTGCCCCTAATGTACCCTCTCAATTTGTGAACCAGTGTGAAGAGGAGGGCCATAGCTTTGCCTTCCTCTGTTCCCCTTTTGGTGCACTGTGCACCCTCAGTGGTGGAGGGTTGGAACAGTGTCTGGATTTCCCTGAGCAAATGGAATTCTGCATGGTCCTTAGGTGGGCCACACAAGAAGGATATATGCCCTCCCCTGATAGGGCCACTGCACACTTGTGTAAGTGCCAGGCAGAATTTGACCTATCGCTTAGATTTCTGTCCCTAAAGAAAGAACCCAGGTCTGTTTATTTTCTTAATATTTGAGTCACCATGTTATGACAACACCAAACTAAAAGCAAAACTGATTCTTGTACTAGGCAAACTTGACTGCAGTTTTCTCACTTTCATCTAGACCCCAAAGGCTGCTCCATATTGGAGATACAGATGTTGAAAGGGACTTCTCAGCACATTGCATGCTATCTATGCAATCAGCGCTTTTTTCTTGTCTTCATCACTTTGTATTCCTCTCTCCTGGACATTTTAAATCACTGGTTTCTACCAGGGAAAATCCTCCAAATAGCAAAGAAAAGCATTTAAAATACATATGGGACTTTGACAGCAATAAAGGACAAATCTACTTTTTCATATTTATTAATCCATATTGTGTTCATTCTTGACCTGTACTAAAGAGCTTTCATGCAGTGGGGGTTGGGGGAAAGAAGTGAAAGGTGCATGACCACAACAAAGAAAACAAAATCTGATGGGGGAAAAAACTTTTTTGCCCAATTGCAAGCATACCAGTGTCAGATTCTTGCACTTTTACCTGTATTTGAGAATTCTTAATGGAGCACATAGGTGATGCTGAGAGTGACATTCTTTTACAGCTTTTCTATTCATGATAATATCCTTGTATCTAGTTGGTGTGTTGTTAATTCCCTGCACCACTATTTCTGTTATTACATATCATCATCATAAAGAGTGTCTTGTAGGGTACACTGATCTGACCTTGTGGGAAAAAAAGACTGAAGATTTTTGTTCTGACTTTTAGGATGATGGGGGTGTAAAGATTTTCTACTCTTAAGAATTGGGAAGCCTCATCACCAATTTGCTGTCTCTTGTCTTTGCCTTCTCGTTAATAATGAGGAAGTGTTAGGATTTAACTTCAGTCTCACTGGGAGATGATTCCCATTTTACAAACCAGCCACAACTCTGGGAGGAATGCATTTTATTGAGCTAATCCTTTCTTAAAAATCTACACTACAATAATTCTGCTCAGGCAACCTTTGGGAATTCCTGGAAGGTATGCCCAGACTGTTTTTCCTCACATGTACCTTATCTTTATTTAAGTGTCTAGAAAACATTGTATACCATATCCACAAAGTCAGCAGGCATAAGCTTGATTCTTCTGGCCCAAAGGTTATCTGCTGTAGTTAGTAGGCTGTGTTTATATCAATGGTAGCTATGTGTTTGGGGTGGGGGTAGTGGACTTTTTACAGTTATGGGGAAGAAAAACCTCAGGAAAGATAATGCTGGAAAAGGAAAAACTAGGCAGCCATGATTCTCTCATCTTGCTCGCACAATCTACTTCTGACTAGTGAGCAGCATGACAGGTAAAAAACTTTATAGCTCAAAGCCATTCCAATCGATTTCTCTGAGGAGGAACTGTGTACGGTAAAAGTGGATTTCAGAGCAGGACACAGACGTCTGGGAAAAGAAAAGCTGATATTCTTTTTTTAATCGCTTTATGCCTCTGCATATCTAGGTGTATAGTACATGCAGTTCAGTGGTAAGTATATACATTATAATAATACCCCACTAGTGTCATAGATTTGAATGGATCTACAAATCAAATAAATTTCAGCATTTGAAAAGTTACAAATTTATATTTTTTCTGCATATAAAGGAAACTACCAGAGTTTACTTCCTACAGTAACCATGTCCTGGTGAAATGTTGGTTTTTTTTTTAAAGCAATCCCAACTGTGTAGGATCTTTTGGTTCAAATGGGGGATTTCAAGACTGCAACTTCTGTTCTGATGTTGAAAATTCTGAATAAGACCAAGAGTGGGAATAAGTGAGAACATTATTACACTTTCAGCACAGAATGAATCATTTGAGCATTAATATGCACACCAATGTTATTTTACCTTTTGGGATATCTGCTGAAGTTATCAGAGTAGGCCTAGCTCTAGCTGGCCAATCCTCCTCCCTGACTACTTGAAGTAGAGAAGGGAAATGTCTGCTATAGTGCTGCCCTGCCCATGAGTTGGGGAAGATGGCAATGGATATATCCAAACCCATGAATATAGTTTTCTCTTTGACTGCTGAGGAGGTGAGAGCATCCCAGCACCTCTGACATCAAGAGGGAAAGGGGGAGAAAGAAGCAGATCCAGTCACTCCACAGGAAAGCCAACCTCCTTTTCATTGAGTGTCTTTTTACTTACGGACAGCTGTCTGGCCTGCTCCCCTATCCTACTTGTTCAGAAAACTAACCAAAAGCTTTTTTCCCCAATCCTCCTGTCAGTTAATTGCACTGCAATAGTCAGATGCAGAAGAGCTCCTTCAGTCCTGCTGCTACATTGATTACTGGAACCAGTTTGGGGCTTAAATGCCCCAATATGCACTGAATTCTTGAGCAATCCCTCCTATTTTAGGAGATCTGGGATTTCTCAATAATTCAGATCTCTTGAGACTTCTCAGCCCTGAAGTGCATTGAAGGGTCAGCATGCAAGAAGCAGCAAGACAAGGGAGTGCTCCTGTCTCACTTATGAGGACTAGGAGCCTTGCAGATAATTACAGGAGGATTTGAGGTGGCACAGGAATGAATATACAAGCCAATATGGTCTGCCCACAAAATGAGAGAGAATGTAATCTAGCCAACCCCTGAAGAATGGAAAGAGAAGGTAGCTACAAACCCTGCCCTGAAAACCAATTAAAAATGTCAATTAGGAGAAGATTCTATAGGAATTTGCAAGTGGGGAAGGAGGCTTTGGGAAAAGGGGATCTTTGTATTTCAGGGCTTCCATGCTATTTTAATATTAGATTCCCATAATGTTAAAATAATCTGGAAATGGCGGCTAAAGTATTGTTGGGTCTGATATAAAAAGGGCTCAGGCTTCCAAATTTTTATGTTCATGATATACAAACAGAGAAGTTAGATTGATTAAAAATAAAATAAACTACTTTTTCTGAAAGGCTCCAATGTAACACTACTTTATTTTTGAGAAGCCTAAACTCTAAACACACACACACAAAAGAGAGACAAAGCAAGCTGCTCCTTAAACCACAAAGGTTTTTGTTATTTTGAAAGTATCTTTTCCATAATCTTTCAATAACTTTGTCATTTGTCCCAAGAAATCCTTTTTCAGCTGTGCAGAGGATAATGACGATGAAGGAAGGCTTTGCAACCTTACAATAATTCACTTAAGACATAAATATGCCTTCCCATGGCATCTCAAAGTGAGACAACAGATTATGGGTCTGTGAGGTCATAAAACTGATCTTTCAAAAAGTAAAACTTTGTCATAACTCATCTCTTACAGGACCTTTGATAAATGTGACCATACCGTCAAACTCTCTAGAATATACAATTTCCTGGTAGAACTTCAATAGAATAGAAGCTTCGACTGTGGCTGGATAGGGAATACATTTTTGAAAATTAAATGCAGTAATAGCATTCTTATTTGTCAACTTTAAAATGTAAAAAAATATTTCTAGGAATAATTACCAAGATCCTGTGTAGCAATTTTCATTTCCATAACAATGAACAGGGGTTTGGCTCACTCCTGTGCCACCTTAAAGCCTACTGCAGTTATTTGAAAGGCTCCTATTCCTTTGAGCAGAGGGTTGGACTAGATGACCTCCTGAGGTCTCTTCCAACCCTAATCTTCTATGATTCTATGAACAATGCAAAATTCAATATGTGGTCCTTTTCTGTAATTGTTTAAAAGCTAGTAAATAATTACAAAGATAGTTATTTGTTAAAATTCAAATACTAGAAGGGTAGGATAGCACACAGGGTGGATAATAGGATAAAAGAGTTTTTCACTTTGAGCTCACTTCATCAAATCTAGTCCAGATCAGTAGCAGCAAGAAATCAGTGTCTGGAGGCCTCCAAAAGCCCAAAACATAAAGCAGTAGCTGACACTGAAATCTGCTGAGTCTTCACTCTTCAAGGGAGTCAGTGCAGCACCTTTCACAAGCGCTCTCTGTGATAGTGCTAAGAGCCTTGAAGTATTCCCTGAAGGCACTCGCCACTGATTGTGCAGGCCCTCACTGGTAGGAAGAACGATGGAAAGAACTTTCAAGAGGTCTTGAAACATTTGTACAGGTTCCTTCTCTTCATATGTCTCTCAGAGGCTTTGTCCCCTGTGCTCCCAGAAACTTGATCCCCACTGGCCAGTCTCCTCTAGTGGTTGTTTGTTACTCAGGTGCTGTTTCTGGATTTATTGCTGCCTCTACTTCAGCACTCGGGCAGTCATGGCAGCCTGTAATCTGGCCTGCTCCTGGAGCTCCTTCAGCATTGTCTGCTGCTTCATCCTATTTCTTTCTTTCCTCTTCCCTCATTAACTGTTGTCCTCTTCTCTCCACTTCCCTTCTATCTTTCTCTGACAGCTGGGGCTATGCTTTTCTTCCCCTCTACTCACTCCAGTAGTCCTTCCCACTAGAAGTTTTTCAGTACTATAACAGCATTGACTGCTATACACACTCAATGTCTCCTGCTGCAGTCTTCCCACTACTACGGCATGGTACAGTGTCAATCTCACTCCTGTGTGGGGTTTCCCCTTCTTCTGTTAGGTAGTTTGTTAGTCTGTAGATTAATCTGTTTATAAAAAGTTTATATTTTGCAATATTTACAAATTCCAGAGAGGGTAAGATAATTTTCTTGGAGTGGTTAAATAAAAGGTATTTCTGTGATGGCTGGGTCCAGGTTATTTGAACTATATGTACTCTGACAGATGAAAGAAATCTTACTTGAATATAAGTAGCAGTGGGATTTCTTAAATGTCTAAGGAGGTGGAAAGAAAATCCATGAGAAGCTACAGATGCAGTATAAGGTACACTGAGTGAGTACATTCTCTTTGACTTCTTTTTGCAGCCTGAAGGTTAAGATTCAGTCCAGGTGTCAAAATATCCTTATACTTTGGTACGGAGATATGGATGCCT
Source organism: Dermochelys coriacea (assembly GCF_009764565.3). Classification (NCBI taxonomy): domain Eukaryota; kingdom Metazoa; phylum Chordata; order Testudines; family Dermochelyidae; genus Dermochelys; species Dermochelys coriacea. The sequence goes on along the minus strand of NC_050069.1, from coordinate 151,780,708 downwards.
TCAGTTTTAGTGCTACCATTATATGTTTCCCCCATGAGATGTCTCAGCCTCTTTAAATGCGAATCATAGGAAACCACAGATTCATAACAAAAAACCCAACAACATATAGCACTGGGTATCAGGTAAGGTAGTTAGAGAGCTACAAAGAAAACCATACCTACAGAGTTTTGCTGTAAAGCATGACTTCACCTTACATAATTACACTTGGCCTATTATTGTGTGTAATACTAGACCTCCCTGCCATATTTAAATTAGAGATAATTTGTGTAACCCCACACCCCATTCTCTCACCAAGCATTGCCAGTTTTGGTTGGATGTATTTCTGGAAGTTTTGTCATATGACAAACACTGGAGACTACAGGACGATCTTGGAAGGTTGGCAATCCTACCTCACCCCCTCAAAGAATGACCAACAAGGAGGTTAGAACTACAATATAGTTTTCTGTATTTTTCATTTTAAACCTGTGAAGGCAAGTACAAAAAATGCAGATGCATTTCTATTAGACCTAATCAAACTAAGGATACAACTTTAATGGGAGGAATGTGAATGGAAGGGCTGCAGAATCAGGCCCTAAGTAACTATTAAGGATGTCAAGTATCAGAAGGATAGCCATGTTAGTCTGGATCAAAGATTCCTGTGGCAACTTATAGACTAACAGACGTATCGGAGCATAAGCTTTTGTGGATGAACACCCATTTGGTCAGATGCACGTAGTGGAAATTTCTAGAGGCAGGTATAAATATGCAAGCAAGAATCAGGCTAGGGATAATGAGGTTAGTTCAATCAGGGAGGATGAGACCCTCTTCTAGCAGTTGAGGAGAAACTGCTTTTGTAGTTGGCTAGCCATTCACAGTCCTTATTTAATCCTGAGCTGATGGTGTCATATTTGCAAATGAACTGAAGCTCAGCAGCTTCTCTTTGAAGTCTGGTCCTGAAGGTTTTCTTGCTGCAGGATGGCTACCTTTAAATCTGCTATTGTATGTCCAGGAAGGTTGAAGTGCTCTCCTACAGGTTTTTGTAAATTGCCATTCTTAATATCGGATTTTGTCCATTTATCCTTTTATGTAGGGACTGTCCAGTTTGGCCAATGTACATAGCAGAGGGGCATTGCTGGCACATGATGGCATTTATTACATTGGTAGATGTGCAGGTGAATGAACCGGTGATAGTGTGGCTGATCTGGTTAGGTCCTGTGATGGTGTTGCTGATGTAGATATGTGGGCAGAGTTGGCATCGAGGTTTGTTGCACGGATTGGTTCCTGAGTTAGTTACTATGGTGTGGTGTGTCGTTGCTGGTGAGAATATGCTTCAGATTGGTGGGTTGTCTGTGGGCAAGGACTGGCCTGCCTCCCAAGGCCTGTGAAAGTGAGGGATTATTGTCCAGGATGGGTTGTAGATCACTGATGATGCATTGAAGAGGTTTTAGCTGAGGACTGTATGTGATGGCCAGTGGAGTTCAGCCTGGACCAATCTACGGGAGACAACTAACTCAGGAACCAATCCGTGCAACAAACCTCGATGCCAGTTCTGCCCAAATAACTATATCAGTGACAACATCACAGGACCTAACCAGATCAGCCACACCATCACAGGTTCATTCACCTGCACATCCACCAATGTAATATACTCCATCATGTGCCAGCAATGCCCCTCTGCTATGTACATCAGCCAAACTGGACAGTCCCTACGTAAAAGGATAAATGACACAAATCAGATATTAGGAATGGCAATACACAAAAGCCTGTAGGAGAACACTTCAACCTCCCTGGTCACACAATAGCTGATTTAAAGGTAACCATCCTGCAACAAAAAAAACTTCAGGACCAGACTTCAATGAGAAACTGCTGAGCTTCAGTTCATTTGCAAATTGGACACCATCAGCTCAGGATTAAACAAGGACTGTGAATGGCTAGCCAACTACAAAAGCAGTTTCTCCCCCCTTGGTGTTCACACCTCAACTGCTAGAGGAGGGCCTCATCCTCCCTGATTAAACTAACCTCATTATCCCTAGCCCGATTCTTGCTTGCATATTTATACCTGCCTCTTGAAATTTCCGCTACGTGCATCTGACGAAGTGGGTGTTCACCCACAAAAGCTTATTAAGGATGTGTTTCAAAGAATGCCAAACCTCTATTCCACCTAAGCCCTCCTCTTTTTCCCCTCCCCTGTATTCACTCCTCTTCCTGTATATCTTCTATTTTATTACTGTTACCCCCCTACTCTAACACGCTATGTGTATGCAGTATTGTCTGGTTTTGTATTGTCTGGTGTTCCAGTTTGGACAAGATGTAAAATTGCATAACTGCATTATTCTACTGGAGATCCCACGAAGAATGCAGTATTTGGAAACATATACAAGTTGTAAATCATTTTGTACATGTCATTGTCTGTTTCTTTATTAAAAAAATCAATAAAATATAATCACAAAAAGTGTTAATCATTTAATTTAGGCTTTAAAAGGCCAAGATCCTGTGTTAGCACAAGAAAAATGCTGCAGTATTAGTCAAAAACGAAGAATGAGAGAAAAATGTAGAGAGGTTTAGAAAGTTCCCTCTGCTTTTTAACAATTACCTTGGTTTCCCTGGTGCTACTGCAGCCCTCTATGATACTTCCCCTGCTCTCTCTGATGTTCTCCATTTCTTTTGATTGCTGCCTTGATATCTCTGTGGTCTTGAAAGTCCCCTGGTTCCTCATGTGTGACTCTTTTCCAAAGTTTGAGTGTCACCAAAAGGACCCGGGACTTTGGATATAATTCTGGAAGCTGAAATCTAATCACATCACTTCAGGTGATCACTTTTTCTCTCTCTCTTTCCTCCTCCCCCACCTCCTCCCCACTAAAAGGAAAAACAGTCAGTCCTAATACATTGAGACATTACTTTCAAAAGAAGCTAAGTGTGGCTGTTTGAAGGCAAACCAATGAATATCTGCTGCACTTTGGAGGACACCAGATCTGAAGACTTATATTTTATCCAATTAGCATCAAACAACTTGAAAATACATTATTTTGCTTTCATATAAAAATAAAGAAGGATTTCTGAGAGTTTCTCAATCCTTCCCACCTACATTTAATTGCCCAACACATCTAACAAGTATCAAGCCTGTAGGCAGGAACGACCAGGCTTGGTATTTTTTCTTTCCTCCTCAGATAAAGGACAAGCTCTGCACTTTTGAAACGCAAACGAGAGAAATGGAAATACCTCCCCCTTCCAAAGAGCCGCAGGTTTTAAAGGATACTGGGATTAAAAAAATCCTCAAAGCTGTCTGCATGGTGGCTAAACAAGATTAGGTAAAACACATCCTCTCCAAGGCACAGACAGAATATAAAACATCTTAATCCCTCTCCAGTAGGTACCATAAGCAGTTACTATGAAGAAGAAACTTGTGTACAATAAGCAGTCCAAGGAATTCATACCTGTTGGTCAGCCTGTGTTACATTACCCCAAATGTGTGCCACTAGACTTCTGCAGGCACTAGATAGATACAAGGCACAGGTAGAGGCATTATAATGTCCTTACAGCAAGAAACAGATTTCCTCTTTATTCAGGTCTACATATTCTGTCAAATTAAAGATAGTCAGATGGCCTCAACTGCTAGAAGATTGTTAAAGAAAGATGAATGTCAATGGACACAAAATATCTCCACAAACAGGCAGGTGAAATATTTCTCTTTTCATCAGACTAATGACAACAGCAAAAAACATGTTTTTTTTTAAATCTAAAGCCCTACTGATGAGGTAGCCACTAGATCTTTTGTGAGCTAATGGAACCTACCCAAACCTATTACCAAATATGCCTGTCTCCCTATCAGTTGAATTAGCTGAGAGCTAAATCCCTTCAATTCAAGCTACCACTGAGTACATCATTTACATGTATTACCCTGCTCTTTCTTTTATTGTATTCTTGGTTTGGTTCAGTGTTTCTCTTAATTTGAAATGCCAGCTTCCCTTGCTGTACATTTGGAGGTATTTGGTACTAAGACAGAAAAGGCTTGTTTTTGAAGGTGAATTAACCTAACAAAAGGGGAAAGGAATCAGAGCTGCATACAGAGCCAAAAAAACTCAATCAAAATTTCAAGTCACAGGGTACGCTTAAAATAAAAAAAATGTTTCCTCATGTTATGGCTTTTTGATACACATGCTATACAACTATATTTATCTATAAACGGATCAATTAGATAGATACTATTTCAATAGAAAAATAAAATATAACACATGTAAAATAATATTATACCATTGTTAGTTCTGGTTTCCCATTTGTAACTAGAAATTAGTTCTTCTGTACCTGAAAATAGTGTTGTCAACAGTACAAGGACAAATCTAGAGTACTTCAATGCAAGGCTCAAATTGTAAGGAATCCACATATACAGTACAGTACTTGTTTTCCCCAAACCCACTGGGATTTCAAGTCACTAACCATTTATTATGCTGAAACAGTCTTTTAAAATGGATTATTTTGAAAGCTTACTAGGAATAGCTTCTCCATCTCCATTAGCAAGCTGTGGACTTGTTCTCTTTGTAAGAAGCTGCAGGGGATGGAAATACTTGGCATCACATCGCAGTTTGCTCAGGAAAATGTTCAAAATACAATACAAGAGCTGTTTACCATAGTGTCTATTACAATATCTGTTCAGAACCCCCAAAGAACCAAGCGTCTTACAACTGAGATAAGAAAATAACCAGGAAGACAAAATCTACTGAACACTTGATTTAGGGAATTTCTGTGGGAATCAGTGGCTCTTGCTGCCTGGAGGATATAATGCTTTCTTTTTTAAACATAGTTAATGTCCTTGGATATTGCCTAGTCCACTACAATTACACATATATTGTATGGAGAAATGATACCTTCTACTTCTTTATTTGCTGAAGAATAATTAATCTTAGTGGAGGGGGGAATACAGTACAGGCTCTGTATTAACAAAAGTGAAATACAGTGTTTAACAGGAATAGGACAGAATGAGTAGCCTTGCCTCTATGAAGTGTCAAATGCGAATTTAACATATACCAGAAAGAGACAAATGTAATTTTTATTATAGATGGTCAAACTTCTTCAACCAAAATTAAAAAGAAGTGACACTTTCCCCAATTCCACAAATCAAAGCTTTCTAAGGCTGGGAAAAGTTTGGCTTAGCAAGATGAAGGAAGTCCCAGTATAGTCTAAAGCCTTGTCTATACAGCAATGCACACTATGGGGATGTAATTTCTAAAGTGCACTAATGAGTTGTGCATTAACTGGCCCATGTACACCCTGCTGGTGCATGCCAGAAGTTCCTTAGTGCACTTTAACATAGAGCTGTTTGAAACAGTGAGCTTCAGAAATCACACTCCTGTAGCACACATTGCTGCCCCATATGAACAAATCCTATGTCCTACCAACATACCATCCCTTTAAACTTTTACATCTAGTGGTAGTGCTTTTCTGGGGAGCCAGTTCTCCACCCTAGAAACAAGTCTTATCTGTTGGGGCAATCAGGTGGCCCACTTATTCTTTATTATTATAGCTCTTCAAATGGCTGCCTTGTGATCCATAGCCCATAGTCAAGTAATTTCCCATCTACAGAGGACAGTTCAGTGCTGTGGAATCCAGGAACACATTTGCTGAATCCATCTCACCTCTGGTACTTTTGGGCCAGATTCTGACACCCTTACTCACAGGGAATAGCATTCTATTCTGTAAGTAGTTCCATTTAAATAAATGAGGCTACTTATGGAGTAATGTGAAATTTAACATGAGTAAGGGTGGCAAAAATTGGGCTCGTAACATGTAAAAGACACTTTAAATTTATAGCACGGGGGTACAGTGGTATTGTGAACTTCTACGGTAAAATCCTGGCTCCACTGAAATCATTCATAAAATTCCTATAGACTTCAAATGGGCAACAATATCACCCTTTGTGTGGATTAAATTGATCCCTATCTCCAGCCATTCTCAGGAGATTTACTAATCTAATTATTAATCTAATATGATTTTAGGCACAGTCCTAAACAAACTACTGTGTATACATTGCTTCACCTGAGGAGTAGCCCTAGAAGACACTGTGATACCCCTCAATCATAATTCCTCCCCTGCTTCAGCCTTACTCCTGAGAGGTGATAATTTACTACACCACAACTCTATAAGCTTTGTACACCAGCAATAGATTCCTACACAGCTCTTGCTGGCTCAGCTACTCTGACTAGTGCGTATGGAGGGGAGAAGAGGGGGAGGGTTGGAACCAAGTTTCCACCCATTCCTTGCTCATTCTCCACTCTCTGCACCCTCTCCCCACTCCTTTGCTCTGGGAAGAGGGCAAGGTGGTTGCAAGTCAGTAGCCCGACTTACTTCATAGAATCACAGAAGATTAGGGTTGGAAGGAGGTCATCTAGTCCAACCCACTACTCAAAGCAGGACCAACACCAACTAAATCATCCCAGCCAGGGCTTTGTCAAACCGGGCCTTAAAAACCTCTAAGGAAGGAGATTCCACCACCTCCCTAGATAACCCATTCCAGTGCTTTACCACCCTCCTACTGAAATAGTTTTTCCTAATATCCAACCTAGACCTCTCACAATGCAGCTTGAGACTATTGCTCCTTGTTCGCTCATCTCCCACCACTGAGAACAGCCTAGCTCCATCCTCCATCCCCTTCAGGGAGTTGAAGGCTGCTGTCAAATCCCCTCACTCTTCTCTTCTTCAGACTAAATAAACCCAGTTCCCTCAGTCTCTCCTCATAAGTCATATGCCCCAGCCCCCCAGTCATTTTTGTTGCCCTTTTCTGGGCACTCTCCAATTTGTCCACATCCTTTCTGCAGTGGGGGATCCAAAACTGGACACAATACTCCAGATGTGGCCTCACCAGTGCCACACAGAGGAGAATAATCACTTCCGTTGATCTGCTGGCAAAGCTCCTACTAACACAGCCCAATATGCCGTTACCCTTCTTGGCAACAAGGGCGCACTGTTGACTCAAATCCAGCTTCTCATCCACTGTAATCCCCAGGTTCTTTTCTGTCAAACTGCTGCTTGTCCAGTCGGTCCCCAGCCTGTAACAGTGCATGGGATTCTTCCATCCTAAGTACAGGACTCTGCACTTGTCCATATTGAATCTCAACAGATTTCTTTTGGCCCAATCCTTCAATTTGACTAGGTCACTCTGGACCCTATCCCTACCCTCAAGCATATCTATCGCTCTGCAAATCTGGGCCAAGATCAGGGTACTCCACATGAGGGCATAAAGGGTCTCTAAGGGGGACGTAGTTTGTGTCACAGTGTAGTCCATAGTGTACTTTGGGGAAAAACTATCCAGAAATACCTTTAAATGTTAAATCAGCAGATCATTGGGACCAAGGACAGGGGTTACTGTGTCCTGCTGTACCATAGTGGGAGAGTGACTGTTTGGTCACCACTAGAAGAGAAGGCCTAAATGGACTGCAGTGAAATTAGGCTCCTTCACTGCCCCTCAGAAAGACTCAATCCCAGAGGAGATGGAACTAGAGATAATTTTCAGTCTGCTGCTAAATTATAGAAAAATTACAGTCATGTGTGTTGAAGGGAGTTTCAGATTTGAAGCCTGAGTTTGCAGCCTTCCTTCCCTTCATTTAATGCCTTACCCTTTCAGACTGAAACATTTCCTCAAATGGAAAATACCTCTTAGCATCACTGAGAGAGAGAGGGTCCCCTGCCTTCTCTGACTCCAAATACTATGGTCAAGATTCTCCACTGGTGTAAATCAGGACAGTTGCATAGACTCTAAGGAAGCTATAACAATTTTCACCTGTTTCCATAAAAGTGTGGGCATATTAATAATAGAGTTAATGGGAAAAAATAGACACTGCAAGTGCTGTGCATCAGCTATCTGCATGAGCAAAATACTGACAGCCACCCCAGCATGTTATTGGGCATTCTTTTGTCCCGTTAATATTCTGAAGAAGCCAGTTTTCACAAATGATGTAAAACTATAGACCGTGAGGTTTTAGTACCAGGCTCTTTGGTATAAACAGTGATGTAGAATGCGTATTATCCAAGCATAGTTTGTGATTAAGGGTGAGTCATTACATAATTTTAGACAGCATGATAAGAATACTTTCAAATAGCAATCCCAAGACTTCTACCATAATTGGTTCATATAAGAAACTCTTCTCCATCTACTCATTTATTTCCCTTTTTTTCCTCCTTCCATTTTTTGAGAGTTATACTACTGTAAGGTCTTTATTTTTAGTTTTCAATCAAAGGCTTTGAAATCATTGTAACACCTATGGATTTGAATTCCCTGATGAAGTCCTTGATATGGAGGGCACAACTAGAAAAGATAAACACTTATGGTAGTTCAAATCCTCCAGACAAAGAGACTTTTGCTGTGAAATAATTTTTTTTTAAATGCAGAACAAAAATAAGATATAATGTATAAAATTATGAAATATAGAAAAATAAGTGTGCTGCCCATGTTTCATCAAAAATAAATGGTGGAGAATGCTCTGGTACCCTTTCTACTTTACTTTTTATGGAGATAAGTAATTTTTTTGTTCTTCATAAAATGTCTATGGCAATGTCTGAGAATTTTGTCAATCTAAACTTCAAAGTCCTTAAAAATCCACCTTTTTATTTATTTTCAGGAAGAGTGTGACATGTGTTAGAAAAAACTGAAACAAATGAAATTGCAGCATTAATATAGAATGTCATTTAGACTAACAAGATTGATTTTGCACTGCCTATGGATGCACTGGTATCACTGAAAGCAGAATGTGGGAAATGAAAATATTTACTATATACATGTCTATATTTAGAGTGTTCCAGGACATGGATATATACCACAACTTCAGCAAACATCACCCATCCATCAAACTCTATCTAGAACACTCCCTCACCAGCATCAACTTCCTGGATGCCACAATCAGCTTCAACAGTGGAAACTCACAGATCACCATAATTACCTCCACATATCCAAGTAACCATCCCAGACTATGAAGAAATCTGTTAACCACATCCAGGCACTCAGATACCACAGAATATGCTCTGAGGAGAAAGTCTGGAATGCACATTGTAAAACACTTAAAACTGCCTTCCCCTCCATCCATCATGGAATGCATCACCCAAATTCTCAAAAAGAACCTGCTTCAATACAGAAAAAAAATCCCACTGACTACACACCCCACATTGATGATGCCCCATATGTATTCCAAACATACTATAAGCCCTATGTGATGAGGACCACATCCTGAAGGAAATCTTTCCTGAACCCCCTCTTCTGGCCTTTCAACAACTCCCAGCCTTGCCAACCTCATCATCAGAAGCATGCTCCACACAGAGCAAGACTCTATCTCAAAGCAGCATCAGACCCTGCCAGAACAGATGCAAACCCTGCAGATATATGTTCATTGCTACTCTGATTAACACCTCCCACAACACACCGGTCAAGATCCATGGATCCTACACATGCCTATTTCAACATGTGGTATACCTCATCCAGAGCATCAAAGGCCCCAACAACAGCTGTGTGGGTGAAACTGGATAATTACTATGTTCTCAAATGAACTCATGCAGAAAAATGATAAAAGACATAACACCCTATCACACATGAAGTGATCACTCTGTGTCTGACCTCTCTGTCCTCATCCTCAAAAGAAATGTACACAACACCTTCAAAGGATGAGCTTGGATGCTTAAATTCATAAATTTCCTAGACACTAAAAACGTAGACTGAACAGAGACACTGGGTTTATGGCTTATTACAACAATCTGTAGAGTGACCAGACAGCGAGTGTGAAAAATTAGAACAAGGGGTGTGGAGGTAACAGGCACCTATATAAGACAAAGCCCCAAATATCGGGACTGTCCCTATAAAATCAGAACGTCTGGTCACCCTAACAATCTGTAACCCTCTAACAACCCCATCCCCAGCGTTTTCTCTTCTTTTTCCACCTATGACTGGAGAGGGGTTAACTTGCCTGTCATAAATATAAAGGGAAGGGTAACCACCTTTCTGTATACAGAACTATGAAATCCCTCCTGGCCAGAGGCAAAACCCTTTCACTTGTAAAGAGCTAAGAAGCTAAGATAACCTTGCTGGCACCTGACCAAAATGACCAATGGGGAGGGGGACAAAGGGTCTGTCTGTGTGATGCTTTCGCCAGGACCAAGTCAGGAATGCTCTTCAGAACTTCTGTTAAGTTAGTAAGTAATCTAGCTAGAAATGCGTTAGATTTCCTTTTGTTAAATGGCTGGTAAAATAGGTTGTGCTGAATGGAATGTATATTCCTGTTTTTGTGTCTTTTTGTAACTTAAGGTTTTGCCTAAAGAGATTCTCTATGTTTTGAGAATGTTTCTCTATGTTATCTGATTACCCTGTAAGGTATTTACCATCCTGATTTTACAGAGGTGATTCTTTTATTTTTTCTTTAATTAAAATCCTTCTTTTAAGATCCTGATTGCTTTTTCATTGTTCTTAAGATCCAAGGGTTTGGGTCTGTGTTCACCTATGCAAATTGGTGAGGATTTTTATCAAGCCTTCCCCAGGAAAGGGGGTGTGGGGCTTGGGGGATATTTTGGAGGGAAGACGTCTCCAAGTGGGCTCTTTCCCTGTTCTTTGTTTAACACGCTTGGTGGTGGCAACATAGGGTCCAAGAACAAGGCAAAGTTTGTACCTTGGGGAAGTTTTTAACCTAATCTGGTAAGAAAAAGCTTGGGGGTCTTTCATGCAGGTCCCCACATCTGTACCCTAAAGTTCAGAGTGGAGAAGGAACCTTGACATTGCCACTTCACTTTGAATAGTCCTTTGAAATATGTGTTTACTTCTCATATTAAGCAGTCTTTTGCACCTTGTATTTAACTGTGACAGAGCACATTTCCCAGACCTGAAGAAGAGTTCCATGTAAGCTCAGAAGCTTGCCTCTTTCACCAAGAAATTGGTCCAATAAAGGACATTACCTTGCCCTATCCCTTGTGCCGCTAAGTGAAAAGCATGACTAGGGTTGCCAACCCTCCAGGATTGGCCTAGAGTCTCCAGGAATTAAAGATCAATTTGCAATTAAAGATTATGTCATGTGGTGAAATCTCCAGGAATACATCCAACCAAAATTGGCAACCCTAATCATGACAAACGTTTGCATTTTCACTGTGCTGCACCACATAGTCTTTCTGAGCTTCCCAAAGTCAGGACTGTGACATGCTGTTCATTCCCTGTATGCCACCATACCACAAAATGCTGCATCCCCTAACAGTTTTCTCTTCTGATTTTTCCCTCTTTTTGTCAACAGCACAGAATACATGAGTTAATGGAGAATGTAGCATGCACATATTATGCCCCCATCCGGCACCTGCACACCGCCTCACTTAATACTGTGGGACTCCCCTTGGACACACAGGCCCATCTGCACAGAGCTCATTGCAGGACTGGAGCCCTTATGCTGTTCAATTTCTGCCTCTATATATGAGGTGGGAGCTCTTAAAAAGGTTTCCCTTTCCCCATTTTTCCACGAGGTAAGGTATTACCACCAATCTTAGCAAGTATTCCTACTAGGGAAAATGGAGAAGACTGCTAGTAAATTAATACCTTAGCTAATGGTAAAAATCTAAAAAGAAACTTTTAAGGGCACCCATTCTGTATGTAGTGTGGCTTAGTTCTGACTGCTGTGGGAACTATAACTTGAACTTGTTGAATTAATGGTCTTTCTTGAATTGATTTGTTTTTAGGTAAAAGGAAGAAGAAAACTGTGACTAACATGAAAAAGAGAAAAAAAATGTGATTTGACTGAATATTCAGGGCTAGATGGTAGCCACAGTCTTGCTCAAGGAACCACAGTGCACCAGGAGAAATACTAGTGAGATCTGCTGGACTATATCGTGAGCATGGATGTTGTGTAATTTGCTCCATCTGCCATTCCAAGACACTCTGTGGATCAATATGGTGGAGAGAACAGGACTATGACCCCACTCCTCTTGACACTCTTCTTCATCTGGCTTTATGTAGGAGAAAAGAGATACCAATTTTGACATTAAAACTGCTTACTTATTTCTCTATTTATCATTTTAGAAGAAGCATCCAGCTAACATTTATTACAAATTCAAACTGCCTCTTATGACAGCCCTATTGTCCCCTTCCCCCATTCCAAAGCTGCTGACAACATTTACAAAAACTAGATCCAATGGCTGGAAGTAAAAGCAAGCTGCACATTTTTATCAGTGAGTGTAATTAACCATTTGAACAACTTTCCAGCTTTGTGATGGTTTCTCCATCACTGGCAATTTTAAAGTCAAGATTGGAGATAGTTTTTTTCTAAAAGATATGCTCTAGTTCACGCACAGCCATTGGGCTAGAAGCAGGAATTAATTCAGGGAAATTATCTGGCCTATGTTATAAAGGTGGTCAAGCTAGATGATCACAATGGTCTTTCTGGCCTTAAAAATGTATGAATCAATGCAGTGATATGTTGTCATTACAGGCATCTGTAGCATATTGAACACTGAGACACCATTAAAGAAATGCTATATAATCAAAACAACAACAAAGGGGATACTGTACTGATTGTGTTATTCCTTTTCATATTTAATGAAATAAAAACTCCCCTTTTGAGTTTATCTAAATCTACTTCAGAATCCAGTCTGGCACACTGTGGTGCCACAGAAACTAGGTGATTTGCCACAGATTTTAGGCCTAGCTTGACATAGAGGGTTAGATCCTCAGCTGTTGTAAATTGTCACCGTTCCATTAACTTTGGATCCGTGATAGTTTGCAAAGCTGAAGCTGTACCCCAGCGACCACAGGGCTTTGCTTATTATCCACATAATCACACTTGTCATTATTGTTGCCCTAAATAAAAGAGTATCACACGATGATAAACGGAAGTTGTGCCTTTTAGCTGAGTGCCTTCCTTCCAGAGGCAAGTGCAGTAGCCACTCCACTCTGTTGGAGGTATTCCCTTGTGGTTCAGTTTATACTCAGGTGTAATTGTCAGGTGCTGAATGGTTTTCAAATGCAATGCCTGCAAGCATTATTTTCCTGATACATACAAATAATAGTTTCCCCAGGTTCCTTAGGGTGATACTATAGGGTTTCGTAGAATTCTCAGCTACTTCTGGTATTGCTATGTCTCCCTCTCCCATCTTTAAATATTATTTTGTGGCATACAAATGTTGACAGGTGTAACCAAGTATAAAGATCCATGCAGTGCCATTTCTTCAGTATTGTCAAAACGGAGTGCTTTCCTGTAGAAGACATGGCGCTTCCAGTGTTTTAGGTGGAAAATGTTCATCTAAGTTAATCAATGCTTGACATCTACACCCAACTGAACAGGTCTGAGTTACTTGTGAATGCTGGCATGATGCCATCCTAACAGATGGGCATGAATACCGTCAGCCAAGAAATCATGCATATTTATCAAATGTGTAAGCTGAGACCATGATTCCAAGTCAAGAATATACAAAGATCAGACTCAATCTGATACACCTATGGTTCAAAGACGTTTATCACTAAGCTCTGGGCTGGATGAACTTAAAGAAAAGCTGTCTAGATTGTGTAAGAAGAAATTTTGAACATTTAACTTGGTAGGGGACAGTGTGGTGTTCTAATGAACTCTTGTCTTTCTGAAGGAGCTCTCAAAGGCAGAACTATATTCTATGGGTGTGTTTTTGGCTTGATCCTGAACAGGACAAGTGCAAAGGGTTGTGTGTGTAAGTACAGGGTCAGAAGTGATGAGCCAACAAACAGTGGAGAGGAATCTGATCCTGCATTACTGAGTGCTGCATTACTGAGTTGCTAAATTATTCCTCCCTAATAGGAGTGAGGCCTACGATGAAGACACATAGCTAACCACCTTATTAGTATGATGATGAGTGAGGTTGGTGCCTCAAAAACCCATAGCTTTTCAGACACACCCACTCTTAGCTTACATTCTGTCCCTTTTTACCCTGTATGTTGTGGGGTAAAACAGTGGGCATAGAAGGAGCTTCAGACTTCCTGCCACTCAATGCAGAGGAATACACCAAGTGCTTAACTTTAGTTTTTCCCAACAATTTGAAGCTTTGTGAAACATTCAAACAAACAATTTATGATTCTCAAAATTGGTTGAACTTTTTGACATTTTTTCTCCCTGTAATTTAAATATTAAACTTTTGCCCAAAATTTGTGATATATATATTATGATTAAATAACTCTTGGGAGGAAATGTATACACACATGCATAACACACGTTCTTCTACATAAAGGGACTTCAGATCAATAATATATACGCACACACACAAGGTTTGCAAATGGATTTCCTTAATCTAATGTATAGGACATATATATTCTATTCATTAGGATTTTCCTTTATTCCCTTCACTCTTATTTTTTGACACTCTCCGTATTTGTTTTTCTCTTTGCCTACTCTCTACTCTATTTCATCCTACACTTTCATTTGGTTTTCCCATTTTGCCATGTCTCTTTTCCATTTTCAGTCTCACCTAAATTCTAAGAGTGAATGATATTCAGATCCAACTAGAGTTTTTAAAACTTTGATGATATAAGATGTTCAGCATCAGGCAGCTATGTAGACATTCAGCCAGATAGGATATGTTCAAAAAGAAGACAGTTCTCTACCTTCATACCAAATTTCAGTGTATAATCCAAGGCTCTCAAAAACCTGAGACACAGCATGAAACCAATAAAAGGCAATTTTAATACACTGTAGTCTCCATATAATTTTCTGTTACCAAATAATCTAGGCTAATCAGAAGATAACCTTTCATGAAGGAAGACATTCAGGCATGATTGTTATCCAGTCGAGGTTTCTGCACTAGGACCAACAATAAAACTATCAAATTATTTTATTCATGAACTGTCATAATAAGCTGTTTATAACTGTGGCTAAAGCTAGTAATTCTGCAAAAGAGAGTTTATACTATAAGTATTTATATCTTTAAATGGGAGAGATTTCATTTTTGTTTAAAAGAAATTCAAAAGGGGCAGTGTGCTTTATTAAATAAGACACAATAGAGGGGTTTTTCATGGTCTCTGCAGTAAAACACACAGTGATAAAGCCATGTGTGAACATTTTATTTCCCCCTCCAGATTCTAGTGCTAGCAAAAGATTTTGCCCTTGATCATGAGGTTTTAGACATGAAAGGCTTCAATATAGCCAAACTAAAGATGAACACAGAATGCTAATTTGGGTTCACATGAGGAATTGGACAAGTAAAGTCTTTTATTCTAAATTGTTAAAAATGCACTCTTTTTGAGGTCCCTTTTCTTCTGCATGTCCCTGAAGTACATAAAACTAATCCTCTGATCCCTTATGAAATACGTATATGTTCATTAACACTAGAATGCTTCCAGTGTTTAAGGTGTTTACAAACATTGACTAATTAATGATCAGTGATTAATTATGATCACAAATTAATATATATAGTCATCACAATATTACACACTAGTAAAGAGATGTAAATTTACACAGCAAGTTACACATATAGAAAGATACATGGTCACTACCATAAAGAGCTTACAATAAATAAAACAAGACAAACCAAACTAAGACAAGACCCAAAATGACAATCCTGGAGAAAAAGAGGTTGTGGAGAATACTGATGATGAGAACGAAGGGAGTCATCAATTGAATAATTTCCTTATTTATGAACCTATGTTGCAAATTCCAGAAGGATGTATTGTCTCTAATACATGATCGTATGAAATACAGTTTTTATCATTGGGAGTTTGGGCTGGCCATATTATTCACAAGTAGCAAATGTCATCCTAAAAAGGTGCCAATAAAATCTCTTTCTATACATAAAAATATCATAACTTTAGAGTACAATATCTTGGGATGTTCCAGGGCTGAAGCAAATGCTATTTATCCAGTTGGAATGCTGGGAGTCTCCTCCTTCTAACGGTATAATGCTTTTAGCCTTCTAGGACTGCAAGACATCAGACTCAAATTGTCAATGGCGCAGGTTTGAATATTGGTCATCCGGGCCATTGTGCAGTTGCAATGTGGGGGTAGAAGTTTCACATTTGTGCAAAGGTAGAATAATTACTACCCCTGTAATTCTGCTTCTCAGAAAATCTCATCTGACTAGATTCCTACTCCCAAGGATCAGCTACCTGGGAGAAACATGCCAGAACTACCTCACTTCTCTCAGATTTTTGGCCTTTAAAGCTCCCCCAGTTCAGTCTAATTCCAAGACCAACTGCCATCCTATTTCAGTTCCTAAATCAGCACTAACAGAGAACACCCCATATTTTCAGTGGAATAGTTGCCCAAAGAATATTTATATAATAGGAAGGGACCCAAAAGAAAAAAAAATCCTAATGAAAACGTTCCTTCCCTTCCCAGCTGTAAATAGAATTGGATAGATAAGTAGGAATCCAGTTCTGAGCATGTGGGACTCACCCCTGAAGCACCTCCTGCTGCTGTCCTGGGAATTAGCTCTACTTCAAGCCTTGGAGCACCCTCTGCAGGCCGGTGTCCCACTTACGCTGGGCCCCTGTGTCCCTCCTGGACCCAGTGCCCTTTGTACGCCAGGGTGCTGCCCCCTGGCAGTAACCTCTCACTTGCAGGGTCTCCGCACCCAGGGGAACCCCCACCCCCTATCCCCACCTCACCTCAGTCTTTGTCTACTGCTCAGTCAATATCTAGCCCCCATTCACTGGAGCTGACTGCAGTATATAAGCCACTCATCACAGGCAAGGGGGGTTTGGACCTGCTGCCTCTGCCTACCTGTGGGGTGCCCCCTGCAACTGCAGTAACTAACTGGCCTTTGACTAGGCCGCAGCCTGGGAGGTTTCCAGGCTGGAGCTCCCCAGCTCCCTTGGCCTTCCCCCAGCACTGCTAGGCACTGGGTTAGGCTCCCCATCAGTTAGGCCCTTCTCTCTCTACAGGCAGAGAGACTCTGTTTGGACTCCTGGCTTGCAGCCTCTACCCCGCTACACCAGTCCAATGAGATCTTCAGAGAATCAGAATTAGAGCTGAGTAATTCTTCCTCCTGAATTCTTGCTTTTGCAGGCTATAGAGCATAGCCTCTCAGCACTATGATGCATTTGTGCCTTCTCTGAAAGGCAGGCTGAGTGAAACATGGTATTGAAGCATTGCCATGTCAAGTTGAGTTGAGATGTTGCCTCATTATGCTGACATACTCAACATCAAAGATCATCTATGAACAGTCAAATGTTAAAAACAGAAGGCTTCAGTTTGCTATGCCTCCTTTTCTACAGCATTTTGAAGTTACTAGAGAACCTGGCGTAATCAAGCACTAGAGCTGTTATAGCTACAAATGCAGATCCTTTTGCTCCTTCATGAACAAAAACACTGCATCATGCTGTACTCTCCAAAGCTGACTGACTACTCTGCAAATCCTTGAAGAAGCTAAATGATGAAGAATTGAGAAGTGTGACAATTCAGGTACAATAAAATATGTGCCTGAGTGGATCCTATGGAAATGAGAAATATGGCCATCCCTTAAGGTCTGAACTCAGTGTCCAACCTGTCATGCAGCCTTAAGAGCCAGGTTGTAGGTAACCCACATTAAAATAAAATCCCTTGTTATAAGGAATGTATCAATAATAATATCATGTTATTCAAAAAGGAGATGAGATTCAGCCATAAATATACCATTCCAGAGACTTCTTCACCTGCCTGGAAGATAAGAACACAGGAAAATATACTAATCGTAACAGAAGTCTAGATGTTTGTACCTGTGATAACAAGCAGAGGTATTTAAGAAGTATCGTATATTTGAAGTAAAGACCAGCATTGATGAATATCACTCTGAGTCAAAGAAGTTGCACTTGGACCAGACCTACAGGGCATTTGGTTTCTGCATCAATACCTCCAAACCTTGTATGGCAATGAGTCATGAAGACTGAGCCAAAAACACTATAAAGTATCTACACATCAAACCTAATTTACTGGTTTATTGCCCTTGAATCACAAAGGGGGTGAACTCCACATCGATTCCACAACTTAACCACACACATCATGGATTATTTTGAGCTCATCTGAACAAGTGAAAGCCAACAACCTCTAAGTCATAGAATATTAATTCAACCATGAAGCAGTGAGGGGCATTTCAGAGTCTAACTTACCTACTTCAGAGTCTTCTAGACATCAGTAGTCCTGGCTCATGTAGCATATCTGTCAGGGTCCCAAAAAAGACAGTTAGGGGGAAGGGTCAGAGCAGGGGCAAACCTGAAGCTGGGAGTAACAGAGGATTTTGTATTTAGGTCCAGGCCAGGGCCAATACCAAGGGTCAGAGTCCAAGTCAGGTTTCAGGGTCCCAGTCAGGAGGCAAAGTCCAAATCATGCCAAGATCTAGCCAGAACTGAAAAAGCAAGGAGCAGGAATGGTTATGGCAGTTACAGAAGATCCACACTGTTGCCTGGACACTTCCTAGAATGCCCGTTAGGTTTATCTAGGGCAGAAAGCCAATTAGAAACCATGAGCCTGCTGTCTGTCAAACATTTGAGGTGGAACTTCCCATGGTCTGTGTCCACAGCAGGTCATTGGAAGTGGAGTGCAAGTTACCTGAGCTGCTGCTGGGTGGTGGCCTGCAGGTGCTAGCTGTCTGGTAGCTTTGCAGACCTGGGCTGTAGACTCCTGAAGCCTTACAATATCTGCACCAAAATCATATGTGTATACTGTGCTTCCATGACTAACTGTTTTTCATGGAGGCCATGTGTTTCAGGCTATAAAGTGTGGGTGGCCTAGTTCCATGGGATGAATGTGACTGTTTAACAAACAAGGCTCTCAGCTGGATGCTTAGAGCATCTGGGAGTGTTGCTTTCTGAGGAAGTGCTGTGTTGAAGGCACATAGCAATGATTCAATTCCTCAACTGTCAAGCTTCAAGCAATCAGAGTTGATGGCACAAATGATAAATTCTTTGTGGCAACATGACAGATCTTCAGCTGGTGTAAACTGGTCTAGCTCCACTGAAGTCAATGGACCTATGGTGATTCACACCATCTGAAGATCTGGGCCTTGGTGTTATCCTACAGAGCAGTGTTATCCAACAGAGCAGTAGTTATCCTACAACTGCTTCCAGACAAAAGCATCACAGAGCCGGACCTGGCTGCAGTCATCCACCTTCCAGTTAACAGTAATGACTGTCTTTGCCAAGATAATACTGCATTGACTCATACGCATGGAGCAGGAAGGATATCGATATCTCAAAATTTGGAGCAGATCTGCTCTGGTACCACCAGTTCTGATCTCTGAAGCATCTAAGCTATTTGTGTGAACTTCCTGAAGTGAATTGATGATTTAATGTGGAAACTGGAGTACATTGATGCTTCAACTTCATGGTGTGGCTCTGTGCTTATAACATTTATATTAAGCTCCATAATTAATATGTGGACTGCAGGCTCAAGGAGCTGTTCTGCACTCATGTCCCAGTATCCAACCCATTCCTGAATTAAAGCCTCTCTACAAAGTAATCTCATTTGGAAGCCTCAATAGATGAGGTATTCTACTCTCTTCAATAATGTATACAGTAATAATGTATTCAAGACAAGGAGAGATCCCCAACACAATTACTAAGGATTCTTCACCTCTGCAGGTCACTTCAGTCAACTATAGATGAGGCAAATGGACAAAGACAAAAATATAGGGGGAAAAACATTCCCATGGTCCTAGAAAAGGCAATGACGCTATAAACTTAGTTGTGGGAGTCAACACTTCAGGATAAACAGTGAAAAGAAGTCAGCTCTGTCAGTAATGCATCAAAGCTATTGATGCACTGTACATGAAGGAATATTAGTGCATGAGGGAAATGAGTCTAACAACCTACAGCACATCAAAATTAGTGTCATATGTTAATTGCAGGAGCAGTTAACCCCTCCTTGCCTCAAAGAGGCACCAACAACTCTGAGGACTTCATAGCTAGGCAGCTAAAAGTGTGAAGGAAACCAGGACTCTAAAGATCCACTTCTGATCCCAGGAACCTAAAGAGAAATAGGTTGAATTAATAAAGGGCACAGAAATGTCACCTATACTAAATCCAAAGTCTATAGGTATAGCAGAGGTTGGACAGCTGAAGCTCCAATGGGCTGAAGGGCTCTTAAACTGGCTAAAGAGGAACTGAAATGAGAGCAGGGCACTGGCAATTGTTCTTAGTATGGGGCTTAACTGCTGAAGTGCTGGAGCCTCAAAAGCAAAAAATAAATAAAAATTGAGAGCTGGGAGAGTTCCAACCAACCTTGCTCAGACCCAATATCAAGAAGCATTCCAAAGTTCAGGACAAATGCTATTTATCATCTGCTTCTTCAATTTATCAAATGATTACCACCTTCAGATATATGGTATATAAAAAAACAACTGCCAACATACCAAGTACTAGCAATTTTATATCAGATACTACTACTACTAATTTGTGCATTAAAACTCTATAATAGCTATTTTTGCCCATGTGTATAACAATATTTCACTATAAACCAGTGTATTTTCCTATATGGAACAATGCTGTGCCAAAAGCTGTGTTATTACCTGGATACAGGTATACTAACAATGAGTTGTATAGACCTATTGTAACTATGTGTTTTATATATTTTTATTTAATGTATTTTAAATATCCCTGTAACACACAAATTGAAACGTTTTTAAAAGCCCTTTTTGTATCTTTTACAGTACCCTTATTTACATACCAAAGGTTAATATGATTTTGTAGTGGACATCCTGTTTAACTAGGGGGATTACATATCCTAAATTGGCAACACTTTAAAAATAGTATCTTAAATTAACTAAACTATAAAAACATTCATGATAATTTTAAAGATAAATCATCTATTTTAAACTGCTTCAGGACACACACACACACACACACACAAACACACACACACACACCTCAAAAACCCAACCCTACAATCCAACTCATCCAAATAGTGCGATCAAGTGCAACCACTACCTCTGAGGAGTGCTACATTCCACCACAGTCCCTAAACAATTTCTATACTCATCCAGTACAGTGTTGTCTTTACCTTCTCTTTTGTTATCCGTCCAAGTTTTGCTTATCTTTACAGATAAGCTTCATTTAGCTGTATGCTATGAAAGCACTCATGTATGGAAAGTTTGCTGACATTTTCACTGCCAATCTGAAGTCCATATCATCAGCACCAATACTAACCGTTGCTGAGGAATCCCATCACTCTTGGGTCAAAGAGACAAACACATAGCTCAGAGTCTGGCAAACTGCAGAAATACCCCACGAATGCAAAATTCGTGTTTATGTTTACCTGCGTGGCAGCAGCCCTCACACAGCTCTCAGGTGCAAACAGCATAAATAATCTCTAAGGATGCTTGTGCATTGGAGCTATGGCTAGATGTCCAAGTTGGACATGTGC
This sequence comes from Dermochelys coriacea, assembly GCF_009764565.3. Classification (NCBI taxonomy): domain Eukaryota; kingdom Metazoa; phylum Chordata; order Testudines; family Dermochelyidae; genus Dermochelys; species Dermochelys coriacea. The sequence continues at coordinate 151,759,433 of NC_050069.1, read as the reverse complement.
ATAAAAACACGTAGACCAGGAAGGCCCCTTTGCAAATCCTGTCACTGAAAATCTGCAGGAGTGGGCGTGACTGGAATAACTAATCCTTGAAGGTGTGGCTTTTCTGACAAGTGCCTTTGCATAGCTTTTAAAAGGATGTGCCCCTCAATGGGAAATTGTGACAGAAGCTGTGGTAAACTTATTTCTTTCAGTGCTGTTTCTTTTTTTAGAAAAAACAAAACAAACAACAAACCAACAGACGGTAAAAGCCAAAAATGAAAGACCTTTAATATTAGGGTTAAAAACTTGTAGTGTGAATTGTCCCATGTATGCCTTTTCCCAAGAAACATATAATTTTGTATGTTATATGAAATGGACTCTAAATCTGGTAATCAACTATACCTGGGCCACTAGCATTACTAACCACAACTGAAACCACCTGCCAGAAAAAAAAAGTTACTTTTAACTCTCCAAATCTGAGCTAATAGTATACATCTACACTGTTTTTAACTATTTATGTTGACACTGATACAGACACTTCATAGCTTCACTCTTACTTCCGTTTAAGCAAGTATGTTTCTTTCCAGCAGTGGTCTATGTGACATGGTGAAAGCAACTTCAAGAATAATTTTTTTCTTGGAACTCACATTGGCAATTTGGTTTGGATTTACACTTCACCGTCTGGTGAACAGAAAATCAGATTAAATGGAAAAAAATATAAACAAAATCATTTTGAAAGAGTACTCAAAGACTTACGGTACTAAACTTGACTTGATGTGATTGGCAGCACATTAAATAGAGCTTTGTGTCAACTGCAGAGTGGACTCAGCAAAGGCAGGATGTCAAATTACGAATTGCAGACTTTGCGACTCCATCTTAAATCCTTGTTACATTTTGTGATATTAGCTGGGAGAAAGTTTATATCTACAGCACTGGAGAGATTTAACATAGAGACACTGTCATTTGAGCCAAGTAAAATTTTGACCAAAATAAAGTATTAGTGAAACAAAACTAAAAAGAGAAACAAAACAATCCTGGTATGTTAGAAGTAGGTTATTTCAACAAGAGCTATATAGGCTACAGAGGCCCTAGAGTTGTCTTTGAAATAAAACTATTAATTTTCCCTGTAGGCCTCTTCAGTTTGGCAACCTTCACTTAATTGATTGCTAAAGATTACTGGGTGATTTGTACATCAACTTTTTTCTTTGACACCATCAGCTACAGTACAATATCACCAGCCACAGATAAAAAGCCTGGTTTATATACAGAGCTTTGAGTTTATTTTATTCATATACTTATTTAACAGATTTCCTCAGGAAATACCTTCTGAGATCTAACTGAGCTCTGGAAACATATGGGAGCCTAAAAGATGTGACCATTGGAAACAAAGTCACAACTATACCCTTTTGGTTATAACAAACACTTTGAACTTGCATAAATCCTTTCATATGAGGATCTCAAAGAGCTTTATGGACATTATATAGCTCTTCTTCATTTACAGGAGCCCTGAGAGGTAAGTAAGCAATATTTTGGGGCCCATTCCTGCAATCCTTGTTCAGTCCATATCCAGCTAAAGTGCCCACTCTTGTTCTTAATAAGTAAGGATTTCAGGAATGCACCTATCAGTATTTTTGTAATCAGTTCCTATTAATTACAAAAAAAGAAAAGGAGTACTTGTGGCATCTTAGAGACTAACAAATTTATTTGAGCATAAGCTTTCATGAGCTACAGCTCACTGCATCCGATGAAGTGAGCTGTAGCTCACGAAAGCTTATGCTCAAATAAATTTGTTAGTCTCTAAGATGCCACAAGTACTCCTTTTCTTTTTGTGAATACAGACTAACACGGCTGCTACTCTGAAACCTATTAATTACGAATTTCAATCGGATGAACAAGCACTATATATATTACATATATAAACAAGCTTAACTATATGTGTTGTTGCTGCTCTACCTATAATGTGGCACCAAGTAATAATGCCTCGCTTCCTTGCATGTATATAACCTCTAGGTTGCAGCTGCAGATAAGAATGATATAGAGAGAGACTTGGCTGTTGATAAGCTCAGCACCTAAAAAAAGCTGCATCACAATAAGTTTTTAACAGTGAGGGTAATTAACCAATGGAACAACTTATTAATGATTATAGTGGATTCTTCATCACTGGCAAATTTTAAATCAAGACTGGTTATTTTTTCTAAAAGCTATATTCTAGGAATTATTTTTGAGAGGTTCTATGACATTAGATCAGACAAGATAATCACAGTGGTGCCTTCTGACTTGGGAATCTACAAATCTATGAAAGACTTTTCCAAGTTCCGAATCCTATATGTTAAGATAAACAGAATTAGTAAAATCATCTGCAACAGCTTATAAACTTGCAACATAATTATTTCTTTTAAAAAAGTCAATCTTTGTAGGACTAATAAAGTATTTAATTGTTGCTGAAGAGATAGAAGTCAATGGGAGCTGTGAATGCTCAGCAAATCCAAAGATCAGATCCTAGTTGTTTCAGTCCTGTGGTAAGCAAAATTAGCAGAAACACTCAGCCTGCTCCCATTCCTATTTTACAATGGAACTTGCATTTTCCTAACAAATGTTGGTAATTATCAGAGATACTGTGTATATTGTGACCAATATAACTCACTCTCTGGACTTCCCAGGCTGGGAAGTTATAATGCTGGCTATATAGCATCCCAATAATTCCCTATACAATACACTTTGATGTCACTAACATAGGGCTATGACTTCATTGCAGGATGCTGAAGATGAAGGTGAGTTGAGGGGGAGAAAGAACTTATAGTAACCCAAGAAGCATAAAACAAATGGGAATCTGGAAGATTACTGATTTCTGATAATATATTCCTTACATAAATTTAGCAAAAGACATCATAAACTTTAAAATTATTCTCCACTACTGAGGAGGCTCAATGAATTAACTTCTTTTAGAGTATTAATATACTATCTAGGAAGCGAGATGCTAAGAATCTGCCCCAATAGAACCTTAGAATTTCTAAGACCTCACAAATTCAAAAAGCCTATGTACTCCCTGATGGTTTAATTTTCTAGTGTCTAGATGTACAATGATCAAAATCTTTAACACAGAAGCTCATTTGCGGTTCACTACTCTGTGTCAGCAACTCTTGGCAGGCCTGACGTGTTACACCTAACACACTGTAGTCATATTATATACCCCAAAGATGTCGCATAAGATAACACTGGGAAACTAACACACTGATAATTAATATTACTGTGTGATGTATGTACAGGGTCGGTACAAAGAGTTATGGATATGTGTTAGAATTATGTTCTTAAAATGTGTTTTGTAAGCAATGGATAAGCCTTGTCTGTCCTAGACAAAGGAATGTATATTTGCTTGTTGTCAAGCAGAGACACTGATGGCCTATTAACATAAAAGGTAAACAAAGTGCGTGGAGGAGATAGCCTCTAGACTATAGAGGCAAGGGCTCTAACCGTCAAATCGAATCAATTAATTGTATACAATATTACTGTGCTATAAAAGTATATCAGGTAAGGTCTTTTATGAAAGCTGACACACTGATGATTAGTATCATTGTAAAATGTATGTATTAAGACAATATGAGGAATTACGAATACTCATTGATATTTGCTTTAAAGTCTGTGACCAAGGTAAGGGAGAATAGATTTTCTCCCAGACAGGAAGAAAGGCAGTTATCCATCTGTTTCCAATGAAATTAAGCAAGATCTGACCAAAAACAAAGCAAACCCCATTTACTTATCAGTTAGTCTGGCAGTCTGTTCCATTGTCCTACTATTCTTACAGTAAGGAAGTTTTCCTGAGATTTAGTCTCAATTTGTTATGCTGTAGTTTGAACCCATTACCTCTTGTTCTGCCTTCTGTGGCAAGAGAGAATGACTTTTCTCTATCTTTATATGGCAGACTTTCAAGTATTTGAAGACTACTATCATTTCCACCCTTAATCTCCTATTTTCCAAACTAAACATACCCAATTCCTTCAGCCTTTGTTTATATGGCTTGCATTCCATCCCACTGATCATCTTTCTCACTCCCCTCCTTTCCAGTTTTGCTACATCCTTTCTATACATTGGTGACCAAAATTGGACACATTACTCCAGCTAAGGACTAACCAGCACCAAGTAGAGCCGTATTATCACCTCCCATGACTTGCATGTTATGCCCTGTTAATGCAACCTAAAATTACATTTGCTTTTTTTTGGAACAGCATCACATTGTTGACTCGTGTTGAGGTTTTGACCCACCACAACTTCCAGATCTTTCTCTGCAGTTCTGCTGTCAAGCCAGTTATCTCCCATTTTATACATTGCTATGGTAGCTTCTCCAGTATCAAGGTCAGGCTGACTGGTTGTGACATTACCCAGGGTACAATCTGGACTGCTGAACAGCTGAAAAGCATCACCAACGAATTCCCAGTCCCAGACTTTTCACCAGAAATGTGTTTCTTGTACTGACCAGCCCTCTCCTGGACAGCACAAGCTCATATAAAGTCTGTAATTTTATTAATAGGCGATTATGATATGCCCAAATCCTGTTATTTCAAATGAGGTTTCCCAAACATTTCTATCTAAGCACACTGGTTTAGATAAAAGAATAAAACAAGTTTATTAACTACAGAAAGATAGATTTTAAGTGATTACAAGTAATGAGGCATAAAAGTCAGAATTGATTACAAAGAAATAAAAGTAAACACAGCTAATACCTAACTCAACAAATGAAGTGAATTCAAAGCAAAAGTCTTTCTCACCACATGCTTCAGCAGTCTTACTGGCTGAATTGCTTTCCCTCAGTCCGAAGCTGTTTCTTTGTTCCTCAGGTGTTGTGTCTGCAGTGGGTAGAGAGAAAGGGTGGAATCACTTGGGGTGTCTGTCCCTCATTTTTATACTTTTTCCTCTTCTTTGAGAATCATCTCCAGCTGTTTCAGGGGACAGAAAGTCTGTGGGACAGGACTCTCCAGCTGTTTCTTTGCCAGGAAGTAAATTTCTCACTCATACCCTTTTTCCTGCCAAAGAATGGTCACTTAACCAGATTATGGTTTATTTGATTTTATTGATACCTGGCTGAGGCATTAGTTTGCCTTTTGTCTGGTTCATGGTTGTATCCCCAGATTTGGACTATGTCTTAGTAGCATCACACAGTAGAATCTTATTGCTTTACTTACAAAGTTGTCACACATATTTTACCAGGACTATAATGATCAGAAAATCACGAGTTTTCAGATTATACCTTACAAGGCATCACTGGTACAAAATATATCATAGTCTTGAAAAAAGGGTGAGCACATGGATACAGACTGTTCCACTGGTTTATTGTTCTCTGGCTCCACGTTTCCTCCCTTTTTAAAGATGGACACTACATTACCCTTCTCCAGTCTTCTGGGACCTCTCCTGTCATCCATGAGTTTGCAAATGTTATTGCCATTGGCTCCAAGATTTCTTCAGCTAATTCCTTCAGCACCCTGCAGTGATTAACATCAGGCCAGGCTGACTTGAATTGAGAAGAACAGCATGAGGTCATCCTGAGCCTAGGGAGAAAACAGTGAGTTTTAGAAGATATAAGGAGAGTGAAGAAGTCATCTTGCCATCCATCACTAGACAGATTCAAGGGGCCAGAGATCTTGCAAGCTGAGAAAGATGGGACTTTCAACGAAAGGGATTGAAGTCTCTGGGAATGGAAGATCGGTGAGAAAACTACCTTGAGCAAAATCAAAAACTTTGTAAGTTTGGTCTTAGCCATTATAAAATGTATATTTACTTTTGTTTGTTTGTAACCCATGCTACCTTCAATCTTTTCTATGTGGTATCCTATGTCTACTTGTTTTACTTTTAATCTAAACCAATCCAGTGCTTTATTCAAATTGAACTCCCAAATGTGGAGTTTTCCACTCAGAAGTACAATTAAAGTGATAATCTGTGCTTTTGTCTCTTTAAAGGAAAAACAGATCTTATTATTTTTCTAAATTTTCCAGGAGGGGGTTAGATGTTTCAGAGCAGATGGTTTGGGGAAAAATTGAGATTTCGGGTGTGTTGGGGCCACTTGTCTAATAGTAACCAAGACTGGTGGAGCCCAGAGAGTGGCTGTGGTGTAACAAACAGGCTCCTGGAATCAAAATGTCTGAATGAGCGCTGCTTAACACACAGACCCTCAGTGCAGGCTTGTATGCTGGCTGGCAGCATCCAGAAAGGGAGTTACTGCAGCAGAGCATTTTAAGACACTCAGGGTTACAGGACAAGGGCTGACACAGTCTTTCAGTGGTCTGGATTGCACCCCAAAACCTGACACACTTACATTCACACACCTTCATAAACAGATTGCTACATGCACACTACATACACATGCATTACACACAACACATGAATACAATAACATATCTAAATATAATGCATTTCAGGATATAAGCTCCCATAAATGCATATGAGTAACTCCAGTTAATGTTAATAATGGTAGTCCATGCACAAAATGAAGGGAGTATACCCTCATGCCACCACATGCATCTGAGAGGGAAAGGAAGCCAGACATAAATGTCACTCAAAGAACTGGCCCCTAGTATGTGAATGTTGAGAGGCTGAGATTAGATCTCTGTAATGCTTGAAATCTCCAGTAGCCCTCCACAAAGCAAGTGTCTAGAGATTATTCTTAACCTTAGAACCTGTATAACAGTGGAATGACTGCTCAGTAACTGTCTTTTTTCCTGATTTTTCTAGTTTTTTAACACTAGCTAGTCTAGTTCTTTAAAAAGAAGTTGGATGTGTTTCTATTAACTATAACTCTACATTTTGATTCATATATCAAAAATCTGATCTTTGAAAATATACACAGAGAGCAATTTCCCTTGACTTGTTCAAGTTAGAAAAACAATTAGAAAATGACTCACAACATGAGAACAGTGTATTTGTTAACTAAAAATATATTTTTCACAAAACATTGCAAAAGTCCATAGTTTGTCTTATCCTCTTTCTTTAACATTCCTGGAAGAATTTTCCAAGTGTTTTCTTTTTAAGAAGCATAGCTATGGTATTCTAGATTTCGGCTAGGAATATATTTTTTTCAGGAGATGTGCCTTTCTTTTTTTTTAATGTTACAGTGTTACAATACACAATTAAGATGGCATGTTTACCATTTCAAAATACCATCTTCAAAAGGAGAAAAAATGTTAGCATTCAGCAAAACCTCACCAGAACTGTGCTTCACCTACATTTGGCCCACAGGAATTACCTCCTACTTTCCAAATCTCACAACTGCCATTTTTTAAAAAATCAATCAGGCAAAATGTTTGTTTCTTTGAAAACTCCCCAAATGCAGAGTTTTCCACTCAGAAGTACATATCTTAGGCCAAGGTCAGGAAATATTCAGCCCTCAACCAGTGACAGGTTTAAGAGCTGATATTGTGTGTGAATACAGGGGATAAAAAGAGATTTCCAGCTTTACAGTGGGGCACACAGCTCTTGCTTTTGAATTGGAAGGTCCAGTGGATATCAGGCTTTAAACTTGAAACCTATGTTTATATGGAATAGGTATTTGTAGGTTATTTTCAGAAGTTTTCATCAGTCCCATGTTCATGGTAGTGATGGACTGAGGGAGCCAGATCACCCCTTACAGATAGATCCTTTCTCCATGGTAAGAATCATCTTTTTGGGATTCCCCCGCACATTGCCCCATTCCCATAATGAACAGGCCATGTGGCCCATCCACATACTTGGTGGGTCCGTAGTCCTGTGCCTCTACCATTTCTCTGACCAACAGATAGGCCTCAGATATCCATCCTGCCCCACCCCCAGCAACGTGACTCCATTGGACCATCTAAAACTTTGGTCAATTTTAAAGTTTGGTCTCAGTAATCTTTTGGGCCATCTCAAAATTTCAGCTGTTTCAGACTGTGGGATCTATCAGATTCTGGCCTTCTCTAAATGTTGACAATTTTAAAATCTGGGCTTTTTGAAAAAATATGCCCATCTCAAACTTTTGGCCATCTTGAAATTTTCAGGTTGCAATTTTTAACATTTTCCCATTTCAGAATGCATATGTCAACTTTAAACATTTATAATATTAAATCCACTTAGCTGCTTGCACCAAATTCTTAGCTAGTCTACATTGGCATGGACGTATACCTTCCTACCAGCTGAGGATCTGGCCCATTATCTAATTGAATCTTTCAAATTTAGCTATTTTCCAAGAAAGTTAGTTCACAATTTTTAAATCTATGAATGTTTAAACTCACCAAATGAACTCTGTACCTATGTGAGTTTCGTTAGAGAGAAAAAAAGAAAAAATTATGAGCAATTGGACAAAACAGGGGTGGTGGTTAGAATAAAATATGGAATTCATCCTTAGTATGTGCAGCTTTAACACAGAGACACAAACACACATACAATATCTAGTCACATATGTCTTATAGTGTGTATGTGCAGTATGCATATTATTATAGTTAACATTGACTTCCCAGAGGTTGAGTGTATATATATATATATATGTCTATATATATCTATATATCTATATATATAGATATATACCGTTTTAATGTCTCTCGTATATATATATATATAAAATACATAAAACACACTCTTTTAATGTGTCATATATATATATATATGACACATTAAAAGAGTGTGTTTTATGTATTTTATATATATATATACGAGAGACATTAAAAGAGTATATAGATATATATAGATATATATAAAAGACACATTAAAAGAGTGTGTTTTATGCATTTTCAAAATAAGCCCCACAGAGAACAAATAAAATTGGTATGCAAGTCTTTCTTGAATTGTGTCTAGAATTATTAATAAATTATCATGAAATGGAGAAAAGAATACAAAGCAGGTGTCTATATATTTTTTCATTTCTTTTATCTGTTATTTACCTGAAGTACATTCTACTGCTGACAGCAAAATAATAACATTGCTAGTAAAGGGAAATGTGTAGATTGTTGCAAGTGATTTGGGATCAACCAGGGATAGTACAGTAATCCTACATTTCTGGTACTTCACAATTTTGGAGACTGTTTTTTTAAAAAAAATCATGCTTCATGTTTATTTAGAAATTAAACATTAAAAGACCCTAAACTCTTTGTAAAAGTGAAATGCCTTTTTTATAAAGCATAAAAGACAGTGTTTCAAATTTTGCAGAGTTGAAAATTGTGATTGTTTTTAAAGAGAATGAAGAATGACTGAAAGAAAAAAAAGAAATAAAGAAGCTTTTAATTTTGTTAAAAATTGAAAACAAAAAAAACAAACAAACAAAAAAATTCCTCATAGATAACATTTAAGAGTTGGAAAAATAATTCCACAATTTTCAAATAAACTGCACATATGGGTTAACTCCAAAGGTCCTAATCCTGTTTCCAGTGAAGTCAATGGGAGTCTTTCAGTTTACTTGGGAGATGGATTCTGCCCCAAATATAAAAGTCACTCTTTAATTATAATCATGGAGGAATTTTCAAAGGTGAGTCAGGTACTTCGCAGGTGTGGGGAGGATGAGTGTGGCTACTGTGATTATGCCATGATTTTTCAGAGGACAGCTTTTATAAAAATCTTTCACCAACTAAAAAAGTCAGGAAAAATCAGAAGAAAATGGCAGTCACTGAGCAGTCATTCCTTTGTAGTTGGTAACACTAGCAAGTCTAGTTCTGTAAACAAAATTCTTTAAAATTCCTCTCTGCGTATATTAATGATCAGATTTTTTGATAAATGAATTTCTTAATAGAAACACATCCATTTAAAAAAATTGAATAATTGTGCATTTATTGGTAGGGGAGGGCAGGAGGAAGAAAATATCTGGATAGAGTGAGCAATGCTAGGATGCATTCTCTCTCTCTCTCGTTCTCTTTCTCGTCTCTCCAGGTTTGCTCAGAAGCATGATGGTTTTGTGTTTTTGAAAAGTCCAGTCTGGCCTGAAAGTGATATGCACAATGGGATATAACCAAGGATCACAGCATCATTACACTAAAATGGAGCAACAGTACTAACAAGGGGCCTTTCTGAGAACACTGGTGGTAAGGGCCAGGGGAAAAAATGAACAACTTACAAGTTTAGCGGATTAGCTCCAACAGAAAATGGCAGAGCTCTTACAATCACAGCATGTTTATACACAGAAGAAATTTTGAATAATCGTCAAGGATCCACCTCTACTTTTTAGATGACTTTTTAAAATCTAGGACTAATCCAGTTTCTGTGAGAAATTCTATAGCCTCTGCATGTTTGTGTGGGTGGTGGGAGAAGAGAACTAACTGGTCATGGTGGTCCCTTCTGGCCAGATTATCTGTGAATCTATGAGTCCCCCATTCAGCCCCTTCATTCATGGGCCATGCATTGCTCTCAGCATGCTTATAACACTTGCAACTCTGCATTAAGAGAATGGCTATAACCAAATTTCACAATTCAGGGCTTCAGATCATTGTCTGCAAGGTTCAGGAAGGATTTATTCCCCAAATACACAATTGGCTAAAAATATCCAGCTACTGAACACCGATACTCTGAGGTGGTACAGAGAATCCTTTCTAAATGCTTGGCTGGTGTCTCTTGCTCACATGTTCACATGCATATTGATTGCCAGATTTGGTGTTGGGAAGGAATTTTCCCCTAGGTGGGACTGGCAGGGACCTAATCAATTCCCTGTCATTGCAGGGGGCCTCAGGCATTGAAGACTCCACAGTTTCTCCCATTCTCTGTCTGTGGCACAAAACAGTTTAATCTCCCAATGACTGAAAAGCTGTAATCTAACTGAAGTCTTTGGTCTTAATATAGGGGTATTTGGGTGAAAATTAATGGCTTGTGCAACACAAGAGGTTAGATTAGACAATCTAATGGTCCCTTCTGGCCTTCAACTCTATGTAACTTTAAGAACCCTCTTTGTGTCAGTGTCATCCTGGCCCTCCGCCAGCTCTCCTTCACCTGCTTCAGCGTATGGAAAGGAATCATGGTTGGAAGTTGTACAATACCCCCCCACACCCCAGCCATACCAGAATGCTTCTCACAGAAAAAAACAAAACAGAACAAAACACATACAATAAAAAGCCCACCACCCTCTTAGCCCTTCCTGCTACCTCCCAGGATGTATAATGAGTACCCCTCTGCCACCACCCTCCTTCCCAGCCAAAGCCTACCCACCACATCCCTCTCCCTGCAACACAGTCCACTCCAATCCATGCTTCCCTGTGTGTTTGGTAATCTGTTACTCAGTGTGTAATGGGACATGTGGTTGTGCTGTTTATGTCTGGCTCTCAGGTGAATGTGTTGATTTGAGTTAGTATCACCTGAGGTACCAATACACGAGCAAAACCTGCCTGCTCTCTTCTTAGGACTTCTGAAAATCTCACATAAGCAGCCACACCATCAACCATATCCCTGCCCCCAGTTTTTGCTCTACACCATCACCAGGATGTTCAGAGGTTTTTTGGAGCTCATATTTTGAAAATGCCATGAGCAATAAGATGAGCCACGCTTTCAGCAACACAAAATACCAGTTATACCAACACAAGTATTTGAAAATTTTGTCCATATGTTCACTGTAGACATCTAAATATTTTATTTCCATTTAGTTAATGTCCATTCACTATACAACTAAGAAAATATGTATTATTATTTCATATATTTTGAATACATAGCTGCAGTATAATATGTATGATGAGTAGGGGCTAGTAGAAAAATTAGTTTAATTCTTTAATCTTGTTTTGTTGTAGTATATTAATTTTATAACCCTGCTAATTGAATAAATGATCATTATTAAAAAATATGTCTACTAAAATGTGTGACTATAAAAAATTAGTAGGTATAATTAAAACACATGTATCTCAAAATTCCATCAAATTCCCTCTCTTTTTGTAGGTATGAAGCTTATAATGTTATGTATGAAAGTCCCCGGGTATTTTTAACCTTTTTTTTAATATAGCTGTCTTGAACAATTGCTTATAGAAAAACAAGCTCACAGAAGCAGTCTTTCTAAGTTGTTTAAGCCAACTAACAATGATCTGAAGCCATTCTCTACTCAGCGGTCTCATTATTAAAAATAATCTTTGTTGCTCACTGTACAATTAATAATGTGCCCATCAGTAGTACTTTCCAAATTATAAAATAGTTTTAGTTAGTCATCACACAAAGCAAGTCGTCAGTGGGTGAGTTTCTCACTCCCTCAATGGCCCTTTTACTCCAAGTAAATGGATGGAAATAAGCTTGCTGGACATTGGGCAGCATCCTAATACTGAATTCTTGATATCTTTATGCACAAGAAATCCTATGCGCTTGACATGTTTGTCCTCTCACTGTAGCAGAGTACATGGCCTTCTTCTGTTAGTACTTCTCCAAAGTTCTTCCATCTGACCTCAGAGATTCCTAGGAGGTGTCAGGCGTATTGTTCCATTTCGCATGTGATTTCTATCAACCTTCCTATTTGTCTCAATATCCTTACATTTCATGTGGCTATGGTGATGTTATCTCTTCCACGGATCCTCTTTTTTGAGGTTACACCAATAGTATACTTGTTATGTCTGCCCTGTTGGGAGACGGATGGCATGGTCATTATTAACCCAGGCTGCGATCAATCTGGTATGGACATCATAGAATCATAGAATATCAGTGTTGGAAGGTCATCTAGTCCAACCCCCTGCTCAAAGCAGGACCAATCCTCAATTATATCATCCCAGACAAGGCTTTGACCTTAAAAACCTCAAAGGAAGGATTCCACCACCTTCCTAGGTAACGCATTCCAGTACATCACCACTCTCCTAGTGAAAAAGTTTTTTCTAATATCAATCCTAAACCTCCCCCACTGCAACTTGAGACCATTACTCCTTGTTCTGTCATCTACTACCACTGAGAACAGTCTAGATCCATCCTCTTTGGAGCTCCCTTTCAGGTAATTGAAAGCAGCTATCAAATCCCCCCTCGTTCTTCTCTTCCGCAGACTAAACAATCCCAGTTCCCTCAGCATATCCTCATAAGTCGTGTGTTCCAGTCCCCTAATCATTTTTGTAGCCCTCTGCTGGACGCTTTCCAATTTTTCCACATCCTTCTTGTAGTGTGGGGCGTAAAACTGGACACAGTACTCCAGATGAGGCCTCACCAATGTTGAATAGAGGGTAACAATCACGTCCCTCGATCTGCTGGCAAAGCCCCTACTTATACATCTCAAAATGCCATTAGCCTTCTTGGCAACAAGGGCACACCGTTGACTCATATCCAGCTTCTCGCCCACTGTAACCCCTAGGTCCTTTTCTGCAGAACAGCTGCAGAGCCATTCGATCCCTAGTCTGTAGCGGTGCATGGGATTCTTCCTAAGTGCAGGACTCTGCACTTGTCTTTGTTGAACCTCATCAGATTTATTTTGGCCCAATACTCTAATTTGTCTAGGTCCCTCTGTATCCTATCCCTACTCTCCAGCATACCTACCACTCTTCCCAGTTTAGTGTCATCTGCAAATTTGCTGAGGGTGCAATCCACACTATCCTCCAGATCATTAATGAAGATGTTGAACAAAACTGGCCCCAGAACTGACCCTTAGGGCACTCCACTTGATACCAGCTGCCAACTAGACATGGAGCCATTGATCACTACCCGTTGAGCCCGACAATCTAGACAACTTTCTATCCACCTTATAGTCCATTCATCCAGCCCATACTTCTTTAACTTGCTGGCAAGAATACTGTGGGAGACTGTGTCAAAAGCTTTACTAAAGTCAAGGAATAACACGTTCACTGCTCTCCCCTCATCCACAGAGCCAGTTATCTTGTCATAGAAGGTAGTTAGATTAGTCAGGCATGACTTACCCTTGGTGAATTCATGCTGACTGTTCCTGATCACTTTCCTCTCCTATAAGTGCTTCAGAATTGATTCCTTGAGGACCTGCTCCATGATTTTTCCAGGGACTGAGGTGAGGCTGACTGGCCTGTAGTTCCCAGGATCCTCCTTCTTCCCTTTTTTAAAGATGGGTACTATATTAGCCTTTTTCCAGTCATCCGGGATCTCCCCCGATCGCCACGAGTTTTCAAAGATAATGACCAATGGCTTTGCAATCACATCCGCCAACTACTGTAGCATGCTCGGGTGCAGCGCATCTGGCCCCATGGACTTGTGCTCGTCCAGCTTTTCTAAATAGTCATAGAATCATAGAATCATAGAATATCAGGGTTGGAAGGGACCCCAGAAGGTCATCTAGTCCAACCCCCTGCTCAAAGCAGGACCAAGTCCCAGTTAAATCATCCCAGCCAGGGCTTTGTCAAGCCTGACCTTAAAAACCTCTAAGGAAGGAGATTCTACCACCTCCCTAGGTAACGCATTCCAGTGTTTCACCACCCTCTTAGTGAAAAAGTTTTTCCTAATATCCAATCTAAACCTCCCCCATTGCAACTTGAGACCATTACTCCTCGTTCTGTCATCTGCTACCATTGAGAACAGTCTAGAGCCATCCTCTTTGAAACCCCCTTTCAGGTAGTTGAAAGCAGCTATCAAATCCCCCCTCATTCTTCTCTTCTGCAGACTAAACAATCCCAGCTCCCTCAGCCTCTCCTCATAAGTCATGTGCTCTAGACCCCTAATCATTTTCGTTGCCCTTCGTTGTACTCTTTCCAATTTATCCACATCCTTCCTGTAGTGTGGGGCCCAAAACTGGACACAGTACTCCAGATGAGGCCTCACCAGTGTCGAATAGAGGGGAACGATCACGTCCCTCGATCTGCTCGCTATGCCCTTACTTATACATCCCAAAATGCCATTGGCCTTCTTGGCAACAAGGGCACACTGCTGACTCATATCCAGCTTCTCGTCCACTGTCACCCCTAGGTCCTTTTCCGCAGAACTGCTGCCGAGCCATTCGGTCCCTAGTCTGTAGCGGTGCATTGGATTCTTCCATCCTAAGTGCAGGACCCTGCACTTATCCTTATTGAACCTCATTAGATTTCTTTTGGCCCAATCCTCCAATTTGTCTAGGTCCTTCTGTATCCTATCCCTCCCCTCCAGCGTATCTACCACTCCTCCCAGTTTAGTATCATCCGCAAATTTGCTGAGAGTGCAATCCACACCATCCTCCAGATCATTTATGAAGATATTGAACAAAACGGGCCCCAGGACCGACCCCTGGGGCACTCCACTTGACACCGGCTGCCAACTAGACATGGAGCCATTGATCACTACCCGTTGAGCCCGACAATCTAGCCAGCTTTCTACCCACCTTATAGTGCATTCATCCAGCCCATACTTCCTTAACTTGCTGACAAGAATGCTGTGGGAGACCGTGTCAAAAGCTTTGCTAAAGTCAAGAAACAATACATCCACTGCTTTCCCTTCATCCACAGAACCAGTAATCTCATCATAAAAGGCGATTAGATTAGTCAGGCATGACCTTCCCTTGGTGAATCCATGCTGACTGTTCCTGATCACTTTCCTCTCCTCTAAGTGCTTCAGGATTGATTCTTTGAGGACCTGCTCCATGATTTTTCCAGGGACTGAGGTGAGGCTGACTGGCCTGTAGTTCCCAGGATCCTCCTTCTTCCCTTTTTTAAAGATGGGCACTACATTAGCCTTTTTCCAGTCATCCGGGACTTCCCCCGTTCGCCACGAGTTTTCAAAGATAATGGCCAAGGGCTCTGCAATCACAGCCGCCAATTCCTTCAGCACTCTCGGATGCAATTCGTCCGGCCCCATGGACTTGTGCACGTCCAGCTTTTCTAAATAGTCCCTAACCACCTCTATCTCTACAGAGGGCTGGCCATCTCTTCCCCATTTTGTGTTGCCCAGCACAGCAGTCTGGGAGCTGACCTTGTTAGTGAAAACAGAAGCAAAAAAAGCATTGAGTACATTAGCTTTTTCCACATCCTCTGTCACTAGCTTGCCTCCCTCATTCAGTAAGGGGCCCACACTTTCCTTGGCTTTCTTCTTGTTGCCAACATACCTGAAGAAACCCTTCTTGTTACTCTTGACATCTCTTGCTAGCTGCAGCTCCAGGTGCGATTTGGCCCTCCTGATATCTTTCCTACATGCCCGAGCAATATTTTTATACTCTTCCCTGGTCATATGTCCAACCTTCCACTTCTTGTAAGCTTCTTTTTTATGTTTAAGATCCGCTAGGATTTCACCATTAAGCCAAGCTGGTCGCCTGCCATATTTACTATTCTTTCGACTCGTCGGGATGGTTTGTCCCTGTAACCTCAACAGGGATTCCTTGAAATACAGCCAGCTCTCCCGGACTCCCTTCCCTTTCATGTTAGTCCCCCAGGGGATCCTGGCCATCTGTTCCCTGAGGGAGTCAAAGTCTGCTTTCCTGAAGTCCAGGGTCCGTATCCTGCTGCTTACCTTTCTTCCCTGCGTCAGGATCCTGAACTCAACCAACTCATGGTCACTGCCTCCCAGATTCCCATCCACTTTTGCTTCCCCCACTAATTCTACCCGGTTTGTGAGCAGCAGGTCAAGAAAAGCGCTCCCCCTAGTTGGCTCCCCTAGCACTTGCACCAGGAAATTGTCCCCTACGCTTTCCAAAAACTTCCTGGATTGTCTATGCACCGCTGTATTGCTCTCCCAGCAGATATCAGGAAAATTAAAGTCACCCATGAGAATCAGGGCATGCGATCTAGTAGCTTCCGTGAGTTGCCGGAAGAAAGCCTCATCCACCTCATCCCCCTGGTCCGGTGGTCTATAGCAGACTCCCACCATGACATCACTCTTGTTGCACACACTTCTAAACTTAATCCAGAGACACTCAGGTTTTTTCCACAGTTTCGTACCGGAGCTCTGAGCAGTCATACTGCTCCCTTACATACAGTGCTACTCCCCCACCTTTTCTGCCCTGCCTGTCCTTCCTGAACAGTTTATAACCATCCATGACTGTACTCCAGTCATGTGAGTTATCCCACCAAGTCTCTGTTATTCCAATCACGTCATAATTCCTTGACATCACCAGGACCTCCAGTTCTCCCTGCTTGTTTCCAAGGCTTTGTGCATTTGTATATAAGCACTTGAGATAACCTGTTGATCGCCCCTCATTCCCAGTATGAGGCAGGAGCCCTCCCCTCTCAGACATTCCTGCCTGTGCTTCCTCCCGGTATCCCGCTTTCCCACTTACCTCAGGGCTTTGGTCTCCTTCCCCCGGTGAACCTAGTTTAAAGCCCTCCTCACTAGGTTAGCCAGCCTGCTGGCAAAGATGTTCTTCCCTCTCTTCGTAAGATGGAGCCCGTCTCTGCCCAGCACTCCTCCTTCATGGAACACCATCCCATGGTCAAAGAATCCAAAGCCTTCTCTCCGACACCACCTGCGTAGCCATTCGTTGACCTCCACGATTCGACGGTCCCTACCCAGGCCTTTTCCTTCCACGGGGAGGATGGACGAGAACACCACTTGCGCCTCCAACTCCTTTATCCTTCTTCCCAGAGCCACGTAGTCCGCAGTGATCCGCTCAAGGTCATTCTTGGCAGTATCATTGGTGCCCACGTGGAGAAGCAGGAAGGGGTAGCGATCCGAGGGCTTGATGAGTCTCGGCAGTCTCTCCGTCACATCACGAATCTTAGCCCCTGGCAAGCAGCAGACTTCTCGGTTTTCCCGGTCAGGGCGGCAGATAGATGACTCAGTCCCCCGGAGGAGAGAGTCCCCGACCACCACCACCCGCCTTCTCCTCTTGGGAGTGGTGGTCGTGGAACCCCCAACCTCAGGACATCGCATCTCATGCCTCCCAACCAGCGGGGTCTCCTTCTGCTTTCTCCCCCCAGACATATCATCTGGTCCACTCTCCGCAATGGTACCTGTGGAGAGAACATGAAAGCGGTTAGTTACCTGTGTCTGTGTTACTGGAACCCAGACATTCCGCTTACCTCTTCTGGAGGACACATGTTGCCAAGCTTCTTCACTGGCCTCTTGGCTCCTCTGTGCAACCTGCTCTATATCTTTAGAGCTTTGTGCCCCTAGAAGGCTATCCTGAGTTTGGTCCAGAAAATCCTCAGTCTCTCGTATACAACGCAGGGTCGTTACCTGTTGCTCCAGACCTTCAATCTTCTCTTCCAATATGGAGACCAGCTTGCACTTTGTACAGACAAAGTCGCTTCTGTCCTGTGGAAGAAAGACAAACATGGCACATCCAGTGCAGGTCACAACAGCTGAACCCCCCCCTTCCATATCACCTACCTACTATGAGCTTCCTCAGAGACGTTGGCAAGATGTAAGCCTCACTGGGCTCACTCCAGGCGAACTCCCAGGCAAACTCCTGCTGTGAGCTGCTCTGCTGTCCCCGCTGCTCAGCTGGTTCGCGAGGCTCTGGCTATTTTCAAACAGCCAGGCTTCCCTGACGCAAACACACAGACACCCTAATGCCCGCCCCCTGCAGGCTAGCAGCCAATCAGACACTCACTCAGGCTCTCTCCCTGCCCTCCCAGCAAACACACGCTCGGATACTTCCTCAGCAAGCAAACACACACACTCGGATACTTACCAGTCCCAGGCAAACTCCTGCTGTGAGCTGCTCTGCTGTCCCCGCTGCTCCGCTGGTTCGCTGCCGCTCAGCTGGTTCGCGAGGCTCTGGCTATTTTCAAACAGCCAGGCTTCCCTGACGCAAACACACAGACACCCTAAAGCCCGCCCCCTGCAGGCTAGCAGCCAATCAGACACTCACTCAGGCTCTCTCCCTGCCCTCCCAGCAAATACACGCTCGGATACTTCCCGAACTTCCCGAACCACTTCTTTCTACATAGAGGGCTGGTCACCTCCTCCCCATGCTGTGCTGCCCAGTGCAGTAGTCTGAGAGCTGACCTTGTTCGTGAAGACAGAGGCAAAAAAAGCATTGAGTACATTAGCTTTTTCCACATCCTCTGTCACTAGGTTGCCTCCCTCATTCAGTAAGGGGTCCACACTTTCCTTGACCATCTTCTTGTTGCTAACATACCTGAAGAAACCCTTCTTGTTACTCTTAACATCTCTTGCTAGCTGCAACTCCAAGTATGATTTGGCCTTCCTGATTTCACTCCTGCATGCCCGAGCAATATTTTTATACTCTTTCCTGGTCATTTGTCCAATCTTCCACTTCTTGTAAGCTTCTTTTTTGTGTTTCAGATCAGCAAGGATTTCACTGTTAAGCCAAGCTGGTCGCCTGCCATATTTACTATTCTTTCTACACATCGGAATGGTTTATTCCTGTAACCTCAATGAGGATTCTTTAAAATACAGCCAGTTCTCCTGGACTCCTTTCCCCCTCATGTTATTCTCCCAGGGGATCCTGCCCATCAGTTCCCTGAGGGAGTCAAAGTCTGCTTTTCTGAAATCCAGGGTCCGTATTCTGCTGCTCTCCTTTCTTTCTTGTGTCAGGATCCTCAACTCGACCGTCTCATTGTCACTGCCTCCCAGGTTCCCATCCACTTTTGCTTCCCCTACTAATTCTTCCTGGTTTGTGAGCAGCAGGTCAAGAAGAGCTCTGCCCCTAGTTGGTTCCTCCATCACTTGCACCAGGAAATTGTCCTCTACACTTTCCAGAAACTTCTTGGATTGTCTGTGCACCGCTGTGTTGCTCTCCCAGCAGATATCAGGGTGATTGAAGTCTCCCATGGGAACCAGGGACGGCGATCTAGTAACTTCCATTAGTTTCTGGAAGAAAGCCTCATCCACCTCATCCCCCTGGTCTGGTGGTCTAGAGCAGACTCCCACCACGACATCACCCTTATTGCTCACACTTCTATACTTAATCCAGAAACTCTCAGGTTTTTCTGCAGTTTCATACCAGAGCTCGGCACAGTCTTACTGCTTTTTTACATACAATGCAACTCCACCATCTTTTCTGCCTCATCTGTCCTTCGTGAACAGTTTATATCCATCCATGACAGTACTCCAGTCATGTGAGTTATCCCATCAAGTCTCTGTTGTTCCAATCACATCATAATTCCTTGACTGTACCAGGACTTCCAGTTCTTCCTGCTTGTTTCCCAGGCTTCTTGCATTTGTGTATAGGCACTTAAGATAACTCGTTGATCATCTCGCTTTCTCAGTATGAGGCAGGAGCCTTCCCCTCTCGCACTCTACTGCTCATGCTTCCTTCCAGTTTCCCTCTTCCCCACTTACCTCAGGGCTTTGGTCTCCTTCCCCCAGTGAACCTAGTTTAAAGCCCTCCTCACTAGGTTAGCCAGCCTGCTTGCTTCCCTCTCTTCATTAGGTGGAGCCCGTCTCTGCCTAACACTCCTCCTTCTTGGAACACCATCCTATGGTCAAAGAATCCAAAGCCTTCTCTCTGACACTACCTGTGTAGCCATTTGTTGACTTCCATGATTTGACGGTCTCTACCCAGGCCTTTTCCTTCCACAAGGAGGATGGACAAGAACACCACTTGAGCCTCAAGCTCCTTTATCCTTCTTCCCAGAGCCACGTAGTCTGCAGTGATCCAGTCAAGGACATTCTTGGCAGTATCATTGGTGCCCATGTGGAGAAGTAGGAAGAGTAGCGATCTGAAGGCCTGATGAGTCTTGGCAGTCTCTCCGTCAAATCGTGAATCCTAGCTCCTGGCAAACAGCAGATTTCTCGGTTTTCCTGGTTGGGGTGGCAGATAGATGACTCAGTCCCTCTGCGGAGGGAGTCCCTGACCACCACCGCCTGCCTCCTTCTCTTGGGAGCAGTGGTTGTGGAACTCCCTTCCCTAAGACAATGCATCTCATGCCTTCTGATCGGCGGAGTCTCCTTCTGCTCCCTTCCCTCAGACATATCATCTAGTCCACTCTCTGCATTAGTACCAGTGGAGAGAAAATGAAAACGGTTGCTCACCTGTATCTGCATTGCTGGTACATGGACGCTCCCCTTTCTTCTTCTGGAGGTCACATGCTGCCAAATTTCTTCACCATCCTTCTGTTCCCGCTGCACAGCCTGCTCTGAATCTTCAGAATGTTGTTCCCGTAGAAGCATATCCTGACATCTGTCCAGGATATCTTCAGTTTCTCTTATGCAATGTAGGGTCGATACTTGTTTCTCCAGACCTCTGACCTTCTCTTCCAATATGGAGACCAGCTTGCACTTTGTACAGACAAAGTCACTTATGTCCTGTGGAAGAAAGACAAACATGGCACATCCTATACAGGTAACAACAGCTAAAGGCTCACCATCCATATTAACTTCCTTCTACGAGCTTCCTCAGGAGTTGTAGTAACTACTCAGAGAAGCCTGCAAGATGTATGCCTCAGTGGGCTCTCCCCAGGTGAACTCCCAGGCAAACTCCCTCTGTTAGCTTCTCCACTGTTCGTTGCTCAGCTGCTTCACAGCTGACTGGCTTTTTATAACAGTCAGGCCCACTCAAGGCTCACCTGGAACAAAGCACTCCCAATTCACACTTTTCAAACATCATTGACTTGCTCATCATATGGTGTGTCTTCAGCAAATTTCTAACCTGGCAGAGCCCATCCCTCTCCAGGCAGCCCTCCTTTTAGTCGTCTCTTACCACATGCAGGAGAAACAGTGGGCCTATTCTGTCCCTGGACTCACAGGGAAGAATATCACCATTTAATATCACAGTGGTACAAGTCTACACTCCTACAACAGACTATGACGATGAGCAAATTGAAGATTTTTGCAATAAGCTCCAAGACATTATTGGTAAGGTACACGAGAAAGATATCCTGAGGAGATGTGGCTGTGGGAGGGCACTCACATTCTGAGGCATTGCAACCAAGTCTAAGCTGTGTGTGGAACTGGAGGTTGATTATAAAGAACATTAAACAATTTCAATTTAGGTTTTCATAATAATATGTGGGAAAATAGTGATTATATGCATTAGTCCATCTAGAATTGGGTTATAATGAAAAAAGAGCATTACACAATGAAATAGAGTAATAGTCTGTAAATATATGTATGCAGTGTTGTTGCAGCTGTGCTGGTTCCAGGATATTATAGCGATAAGGTGGGTGAGGTAATACCTTTTATTAGACCAACTTTTGTTGGTAAGAGAGACAAGCTTTCGAAGAGCTCTTCTTCAGGGCCTTTGTGTAACACTGAAAGCGACTCTCTCTCACCAACAGAAGTTGGTTCAATAAAAGATATTACTTCACCCATCTTGTACCTGTAACTGTATGTGTCATGGATCCACTAGGTAAGCTAGCCTGACCATTATCCAGTCTCTCTAGGAATGTACCATATGACGGTGGCAAACCAGATGCCAACTCTTGCCAAGACTTTAAGCTTCAGCTAAGCACTGACCAATTCATTGAGGGAAAGCATTATGTTTCACTTGTGTGTTAGCATGGTTAAGATGGGTATTGAACTTTTAACAATGTGTTTAGTGATTAAACTTTATGAAATGCTCGTAAGTTGCTGCATGCATTAATCTCGCTTATAATATCTTTATCATGTGCTATAAGGTTTTTGCTTTAGAATTGTAAAAAATGTTTGCTCTGAAACTGTGAACCTGTCAGGAGGGATGGTCCCTTGCTCATCAAGAACGCTATCATAACTAAATAATCACAATACAAAGACTTTGTTGACTGCTCCTTCACATCAAGGAAGAGGCTATATGCAAAAGGGATCATCCCATTTGCTTGAATTCTGGAAGAAGGAAATAAAAATAGCTAACAAGAAAATGTTTCTTCTCTCTCTTTTTTTGGCTCTCACAAGGCTAGAACTACCAAACAGAAGCAGAGATTCCCCAGGGTCAACCTGGGTTAGCCCTGTCAAGGTTCCTTCCCCACTCTGAAATCTAGGGTACAAATGTGGGGACGGGCATGAAAAAACCCCTAAGCTTATTTTTACCAGCTTAAGTTAAAACTTCCCCAAGGTACAAACTGTTTTTCCTTTTGTCCCTGGACTTTATTTCTGCCACCACCAAGCGTCTAACAAATATAACCGGGAAAGAGCCCACTTGGAAACATCTTTCCCTCCAAAATCCCCGCAAGCCCTCCACCCCCTTTCCTGGGGAAGGCTTGATAAAAAATCCTCATCAATTTGCATAGGTGAACACAGACCCAAACCCTTGGATCTTAAGAACAATAAAAAAAAATCAGGTTCTTAAAAGAAGAATTTTAGTTAAAGAAAAAATAAAAGGATCACCTTTATAAAATCAGGATGGTAAATACCTTACAGGGTAATCAGATTCAAAACAAAGAGAATCCCTCTAGGCTGAACCTTACATTACAAAAAGACACAAAAATAGGAATATACATTCCATTAAGCACAACTTATTTTATCAGCCATTTAAACAAAACAGAATCTAATGCATATCTAACTAGATTGCTTATAACCCTTTACAGGAGTTCTGACCTGCATTCCTGCACTAGTCCCGGCAAAAGCAACACACTGACAGAGAACCCTTTGTTTCCCCCCCTCCCCCAAGCTTTGAAAGTATCTTGTCTCCTCATTGGTCATTTTTGTCAGGTGCCAGTGAGGTTATCTTTAGCTTCTTAACCCTTTACAGGTGAAAGGGTTTTTCCTCTGGCCAGGAGGGATTTAAAGGTGGTTAACCTTCCCTTTATATTTATGACAAGCCTAAAAAACATTCAAAGCTGACAGATTAATACAACTCTACTAGCTTTTAAAACCATGGACTGTAAGTCATTTGTATATATACTTGCCTGCTTTAACTTTGTAATAACTCTCTCATTTCTTTTTCATAGTTAATAAATCTTTAGTTAGTTTACTATAGGATTGGCTACAAGTGTTGTCTTTTCTGTGAGACCTAAGGTAAAAATTAACCTGTAGAAAGTGACTCAGCTCTTAGGACTGAGAGCAACCTGAATATTTTGTGATCTTTGGTGTATAGCGACCAACTATCACTAAATCCAGCTTGCTTTGATAACAAGATAGACTGGAGAGCCCAAGGAGACCGTCTGTGCCTTTATGGTAGTTATGATGAGATAACTGGCTCTGTGGATGAGGGAAAAGCAGTGGACATGTTGTTCCTTGACTTTAGCAAAGCTTTTGCCACAGTCTCCCACAGTATTCTGGCCAGCAAGTTAAAGAAGTATGGGCTCGATGAATGGACTATAAGGTGGATAGAAAGTTGTCTAGATTGTTGGGCTCAACGGGTAGTGATCAATGGCTCCATGTCTAGTTGGCAGCCAGTATCAAGTGGAGTGCCCCAAGGGTCGGTCCTCGGGCTGGTTTTGTTCAATATCTTCATAAATGATCTGGAGGATGGTGTGGATTCCACCCTCAGCAAGTTTACAGATGACACTAAGCTGGGAGGAGAGGTAGATATGCTGGAGGGTAGGGATAGGATACAGAGGCCCTAGACAAATTAGAGTATTGGGCCAAAATAAATCTGATGAGGTTCAACAAAGACAAGTGCAGAGTCCTGCACTTAGGAAGGAAGAATCCCATGCACCGCTACAGACTAGGGACCGAATGGCTCTGCAGCTGTTCTGCAGAAAAGGACCTAGGGGTTACAGTGGGCGAGAAGCTGGATATGAGTCAACGGTGTGCCCTTGTTGCCAAGAAGGCTAATGGCATTTTGAGATGTATAAGTAGGGGCTTTGCCAGCAGATCGAGGGACGTGATTGTTACCCTCTATTCAACATTGGTGAGGCCTCATCTGGAGTACTGTGTCCAGTTTTCGGCCCCATACTACAAAAAGGATGTGGAAAAATTGGAAAGAGTCCAGCGGAGGGCAACAAAAATGATTAAGGGAGGAACACATGATTTATGAGGAGAGGCTGAGGGAACTGGGATTGTTTAGTCTGCGGAAGAGAAGAACGAGGGGGGATTTGATAGCTGCTTTCAACTACCTGAAAGGGGGTTCCAAAGAGGATGGATCTGTTCTCAGTGGTAGCAGATGACAGAACAAGGAGTAATGGTCTCAAGTTGCAGTGGGGGAGGTTTAGGTTGGATATTAGAAAAAACGTTTTCACTAGGAGGGTGGTGAAACACTGGAATGCGTTACCTAGGGTGGTAGTGGAATCTCCTGTCTTAGAAGTTTTTAAGGTCAAGCTTGACAACGCCCTGTCTGGGATGATTTAATTGGGGATTGGTCCTGCTTTGAGCAGGGGGTTGGACTAGATGACCTCCTGAGGTCCCTTCCAACCCTGATATTCTATGATTCTATGATTCTATGTTATAGTGCTTCAGGAATTCATATTTGTTACTGGGTTGTTGAAATCTAGTTACAGAACACACCACCAGTTTGGGATCTCTGCCCTGCTTCTTGATAGTCTGCCTTGAGCCTGGCACTCATAGTCGTGAACAACTCTAGACAGTGTTACATACCTATTTTAGTACAAGGCAATAATTGTCCACTGTTTACTATGGACTTAATCCTCTTGGAAGTTATGAAACCAGCAGAGGTTTACAGTAACACAGGACAACCTTTCCAAAATACATCATTATTTATTAGTCAAGAGTACAGTGTGTAGGGACCTTACGTTAGAATGGAAATGCAAAAGCAAAGTATGTCCATGCTGGCAGCCCAACCTGCCTCCAAGATTCAAATCTCTCCTCTCTGCACCGGGCAGCAGAGTTCTTCCTACAGTTTGCTTTGTTATTTCTAGTTCTAGTCATGCTGTTTTCACATGTTC
Organism: Dermochelys coriacea; assembly: GCF_009764565.3. NCBI lineage: Eukaryota > Metazoa > Chordata > Testudines > Dermochelyidae > Dermochelys > Dermochelys coriacea. Next base: position 151,733,997 of record NC_050069.1, on the reverse strand, counting down.
TGCCTTCCCTGACAGGCAACCACTAAAAGTTAGTGCCCAGTTATTGATCTTCCATTATATCTCCAAGGTAACTCCATTCATATGTAGACAGTTCTTGATAGTTTATTCATAGCGACCCATACATGCTTCCATAACCAACCCCATGTCTTATTACCATGTCCTGGACAAGAAATTAACCCTTTCAGTCCTAGTAGGTCAAAATACAAAAGTGAGTGGGGAATCTGAGTCATACTTTTAATTAAAAAAGTACTAAAGTGTTCTGCACCCCCCACAATATGTATTACAAGTGCTATAATTTACCACTATAAATAAATGCATGATCTATTTCTATGCTGCCTATAATAGAAAAAAATGTTTTGGTTTTGCACCATTGATTGTCAATGGAGAGACTGGGGGAGTGGCGGAGAGAAGAGACAGACAATAAAATGTAAAGTTCTGCTTGTCTACATTTTAAAATAGTAACATTAGTTAAAAATACCAACAAATACATTGAAAAGCATGAAAACTAGACAGTGCTTGGCTCAGAGGGTGGGCAATAGATTATCAAACCTTTCATCTCTAGGGTGGTGGTTCAAATACATCTTAGGAAACTAATGAATGAAAGTAGTTACTATCTAATTGATATTGGGTAGGCTTGGTCCAGTTCTGTATGAACAAATATCCATGTAAACAAATGGACAAATCACTGATGCTCTCAGCAGAGTAGCCAAAGACTGCAGAGAAATGGGAGAATGAGTTATCCTTGTGTGCTTAGAGGGAGTCCCACCAGGTAAGGCTTAAGGAACATTAGTAATTGCCCCTGCCCTTGCTGCAGATGCTCTCTATATAAACAGAGAATTTCTTTCATCAGGCCTGCCAATCATCCTCATCAATGAGCTCTAAATTCCCAAATTACATTTATTAAAAGCAATATAAAATCCATTTACTATATTCTTCCATTCTTCCTCATTTCTTCCTTTCCTTGTGTTTTAAAATATTTGTCACATAAAACAGACTATTAAAACAGACATACAATATTAAATGAAAGTTTTTCTTATATACAGATTTAAAATCTATTTAGCATAATAAAAGAATCTAAATCATGCTTTAACATTCTTTTCAGATGGTTAAAATCACCCGACCTTTAACTAGATACTTGATACTTGGAAAGGCACATGTCTTATGCCCCACCACATGTCCCACACTAAATTCAGCTGTTAGATAAATTAGGTTAGTATGTATGGTTATCTCTTTTTAATGAGAGGAAAATAACTTTCCTAATCTTGCTGTTAATGATTTGCTGCTGCTTTTGTTATATCTGAAGGAATAAAATTAAATGAAATCACATTATTTTGATAAAAGATATCTTAAAAGTAGTACTTTCATTCTGGATAAATGCATGAGAAGGGATGTCATGACATTGTGCAGGGGTGCTCTCTGTGATTTATAATCAATATTAATTACATAATATACTGGGAAGCACAATATTCACAGAAAAGGCTTGGTTGGTACTGTTCTTTTTTCCTATGAAGGTCAGATAAGATGGGTGATATGACAAGAAAAATTCATGGAGCATAGTTTAAACTACAATGGAAAAAATACATCAGTTATGATGAAGAATTTCCTCCAGAAATCTTGCTAAAGGACTGACCTGTGCTGTAAATTTGCTTGAGAACTAGAATGGAAAGTTTAAATGAGATTTTTAGTGATTTCTGGCCTCACTGAGAGCTGGAAAATGACAATTATTCAATTTAAGAATCTCTTCTGTCTCAGAAAGGTAAAGCAAGAGTATGGTTTGATGGCTCAACAGACTAATGCTACAGTCTGTAAACTTTCTTGCTTCTGTGAACTGATGTTCTAAACACTGCTAATCATGTCTATAGATTTGTTCCTTGTGTCAAGTAATGGAGGGCTTTGTGAACTGATCTTGATTTCAATTCAAGGGGAAAGAAGAATAAAATGTTGATAAAATTCCCTTAGGAATTTTCAGGTGGATGTATGTAAGTAATTTCACCAAGAAAAAATTCCCATAGAAGCTTTAAAAATGTCTTAATATTTCCCTTAGTTTTGCTTTCCACTCTTAATGATGCCCTGTAGATTTCCTTTTGGATAAATTTCTGAAGTACATCTAGGCCAAAGAAAGGGCAGTACTGTCAACTAAAGCACTATATTTGTCAACAGCATTGAGGAAGCTAACCACATTATGAGTGACCAATTTACTATCTTACCCATGACTTCTACCCTGACCAAGCAACTAAAAAGTTGCTCAGTGGGTCTGTCAGGGTCTTGCCTAAGCAAAGAATATCACAAACAACATTTATGTTTCATCTCATTATGAAGACTATAATGTGCACTGCTGAAACTGAGTTGCCCCATCTATTCATTTATAAAAAATAACCAGACGTTATCATGATAATGAAGTTTGAATTCTTCACATTGCACCAGTTTCTGCTGTGCAAAGTATTTTTCTGTTATTCTTAGATGGCATACTTTAATTGGAAGGCCGAGAACCTCTGGGTTCATACTTTCATTCTAGCAGAGACTAGACTTCTGGTATAAACTTTGTCTTTTTGTGAACAATAGATCATTCACAGGACTACCACACATTTTTCAAAGTAGGCTTTGCTACTGCCCTCAAGCAGTTAGAGCCACCTCTTCTCTGTCCTTAAAATGTTAAAATGGCATCAGTGGATTCATTTTTCCTGACTCTCCCAAAGCAGCAAACTAGCTTCGGAAAACAAGGTAGATCCAAGACACAGTAGGAAACAGAAAAGGAGTACTTGTGGCACCTGAGAGACTAACAAATTTATTTGAGCATTAAAGTTAGTTTCTAAGGTGCCACAAGTACTCCTTTTCTTTTTGCGAACAGACTAACACGGCAGCTACTCTGAAACCTGTCAGTAGGAAACAGGAATTTCCACAGTCTCGGGCTGCAGATTAATAAAACAATCTTCAATTCTCAACTCCAGTCCTTAAAATAAAATACCAGAAATGCTATGAAGTTATAACTACTTCTTTGCTAACTTTTATTTTTAATATAATCTCTGGAAAGTAAGTGCCCCAAAACTCATTGGAATGAGTGACATGAAGAGGACATAGTTCTAATGAAGAAGAATTAACAAAAAAACCATCACCAATAACTATATATTTTAAATAATCCCCTCTGCTGGATGGTGTTATTGTAGATGCCCCAAGCACATGGTTGGTTCCCAAAGGCACTAACGGATTCTGACTAAATAGCAGATAGCTACTTTATTAGGCTTCCCAGATGTAAAAAATGAAAATCCCCTAGGTACAACAGCTTTAACAGTTACAGTAAAATGCAATCTAGCAGTTGCTAATCCAGGCCCCAAGGCTCCCTGCTTCCCAGCCTTCCCCATGCAGCCAGCTGCCAAACAATGTTCCTGCTCCCATACAGCCAGCCACTGCCTGGCTCTGGAGCTTGCTCCCCTTTGACCTCAAGACATTATTTCCTTTTCCTGTTTGCTTGGGATTATGGAGTAACGGAGCACCCTCCACTGGCTGATCCTTTCTCTTCCATTAGTTCAGGTTCAGGGAAGGTACTCAGGATTGAGATAGAAAGTTCATTACACTGTACACAAAACTTTGATAACCTCTGCTCATGATAAACACCAACATTGAGGTCACCACCTTACTGGATTTTACAAAGGCAGTAACTCACCAACTTAAATGCCAATGCTGACTTCAGTCTGAACTATTTAAAGCATCCCCACTTTGAGAAGTTCAGTTCATGTCAACCCTCACTTTGCACCTGCACTTAACACGCAAATAGAACTACTTGCAAAAGGAAAATATGACGTAATATTCGCTTTGCAGCTTTAAAAAAACCCCCATCATTTACTAAAAAAGATCAATTTTTCAAAACCTCTTAGTTTTGATTTTTTTAATTTCTCTACTTTTGTTGTATTATTTAAAACTGAGCATTAATTGTTAAATCTACCCATTGTCATATTTTTCAATTAACCTCTTCTAAAATTTAAATTAAACCAGGAGGCAAAGAACTCTCCCACAAAATTAATAGAACTAAAATCCTAGAAAATTACATTTTCACATCATTTCTAATTACAAAGCTATGAACATGAGCCAGGCAGCATCGATAAAGATAGCTGCTTTGATTCCAGTCATAGCTGCATGCGCCACTAATAAAAAATTGCCAGCCAGTGGCTAAGGTTGCCAACTGTCTAACTGCACAAAATCCAGACACCCTTGCCCCACCCTCTGTCCTGTCCCTTCCACAAGGCCCCACCCCTTACCCGGGCCTTCTCCGAGGCCCTGCCCCCTGGCTTACTCCAGCCCCCCTCCCTTTATCACTTGCTGTCCCCCACCGTCACTCACTTTCACCATGCTGGGGCACAGGGTTGGGGTGTGGGATGGGTTCGGGCTCTGGCTGGGGGATGGGGCCCAGTCGTTTGGAGTGTGGGAGGGGGTTTCAGGCTGAGCCTGGGGTAGGGGGTTGGGGTGCAGGAGGGGGTTCGGGATGCAGACTCTAGGAGGGAGTTTGGGTGTGGGAGGGGTCACGGCTGGGGCAAGGGGTTGGGGTGCAGGCAGGACTGTGGAGTTTGGGCTCCAAGATGGAGTTTAGGTGCCAGAGGGGGTTGGGGAAGGGGGTTGGGATGCAGCAAGGGAGTGGGGTGCAGGCTCTGAGAAGGAATTTGGGTGTGGGAGGGGACTCAGGTCTGGAGCAGGGGGCTCAGGGTGCAGGCTCTGGGGGGAGCTGTTTACCTCGTGTGGCTCCTGGAAGCAGCGATATGTCCGGCAGTGGCTCCTAAACTCAGGCTCTGTATGCTGCCCCTGCATGCAGGCATCCCCCTCGCAGTTCCTATTGGCCGCAGTTCCCTGTTCCCAGTGAATGGGAGCTGCGGAGTTGGTGCTCTGAGCGGGGTCAGCAAGCAGAGACCCCTCTGGCCGTGACTCCTCCTAGGAGCTACTGCTAGACATGCCAGCCATTTCTGGGAGCGGCACGGAGCCAGGGCATGTAGGGAGCTTGCCTTAGCCCAACTGCACTGCTGGACTTTTAGCAGCTAAAATCTCCTGGATTGGCTTCAGTAGTCTTGGGAGATTGAGCCTGATTCTGAGAGACTCCCAGCCAAACCGGGAAGGTTGGCAACCCGACCAGTGGCCTATTTCCTGCTGGGACACAAGATTGTAAATAAAATGTTATTTCTCTCAAATTAAATGTGAAGGGCACAGACATACAAAATGTTTTCTTCCCTACAGCACAAAAGCTTTAGTAACATGCTTCAAATATTCTTTGTCTGGCTATCCTGAAAGAAGGGCAGAAGATACTTGATATGGATTTAATCAGGCCACAACTTTATTATTAGCTGTCTGGGACAATCGGCAGATAAAAGTGTATAGTGCAGGCAACTCCATGTTCATTCAAATAACTACCCAGGGCTTTTACCAGCCCCCTTCATTCTTCATCCAGGTCCCCCAGGCAACTCGTGCTTTGGACCCTACCATCCACCACCCCTCGTAGGAGGGTTAATGTGGGGTATAAGAAAGGGGCATTGGCTCCCTGCCATGCCAGCCATAGGTGTTACCTGTCAACTCTGTGTTCTTGAGGAACCAGGGCACAGTACTCAGCCTGTCTGACTCACAAAAGACCTTCCCCACACCCAGCCTCTGCTTGAACCAAAACCAATCAGAAGAAAGATGAGGGTGGCAGCTTGGAAGTGCTGCTTGACCCAGTCTGTTGAGGCCCAGGGCATATAAGGGGGGCAGATTAAAAGTGATGCTCGACCCAGCCTGCTCAGGCGTACTCTATTCCAGTGCGGTGCCCATGGCAAAGGAGGGTGACAGCTTGGAAATGCTGCTCGACCCAGCCTGCTGAATCCAAGAACCTATGAGGGTGACAGCTTGGAAATGCTGCTCGACCCAGCCTACTGAGTTCAGGGATGTATAAGGGGTCAGCTTGGGAGTGCTGATTAACTCAGACCTCTCAGACACACTCTGTTAATGTGTGTGTGTGTGTGTTTGTCTGATTCTGCGGATGGAAGAACCCAGAGTTGGGGAACCTAGGTCCTAACCCCCTTTCCTCCTCACCATAATAGGTCCTCCCTGACAGCCGCTGTGGGGAGGCAAAAAAAACCACACTCCACCTAGGCCAATCTGGTGGTGATGGAAAAGTTCCTTCCCAGCCCCACTAAAAGAAGCAACTAGCACAATGCCCACAGCAGGTCCAAACCAAACCTGATATTCGCCACCTCAAGGGAAGGGAGGACTTTCTTGCTTGCTACCTGGAGAAAGGGCTTCTAACACCTGGCTCACACCTTTTAAACCGTCCACCCTTACATTCCCAGGGGATGAGTCAACATCACCAAGCTGATCCCCACCCACCCTCCTGACCTCCTTCCCCCACACACCCATAAGGCACTGCTACCTTCCTCTGACAAGCCTGGATAATGTCCGTCCTCCCACCCTGATTCAGGTGTGGTAGAGGCAATCTTCTAGCTTCAAAAGGTTTAAAAATAAAATCAATAACAGGATGCTTTCCATGTGTTTAATCAATACTCACTACAATTTCTATAGTGATATTTGCACATTTTCAGCTCCAGGAAAGTTTGTTTTGGAAGTTTACTTAAAACCATCCTTGAAGCAGCTTATCAAAAGAAACAGACTTGAGCTTGAAAACTACTTTAAGTTCCATCTGTTCTATGATGCTGCAGCAATTTCAGACTACATTTGGCATAGAATATTGCAAACATTATTCTGCAATGCCCTTTATGCAACATAAATGTGCTAGCAATCCAGTAATGAAGTGCCACAAAGCATCTGTCTGCATTCCCATCCAGTATAAGGCCCAGCTTTCAGAAAAGAGGATATTCAACATCTGTTTGAGATGAACTGTATAATTTTATTATTTCAAAGATACTTATTTTGCCAAAGTAAACATCCTTTTTATGTAACAATGACTTTTTAAAATCCAAAATTTTACACAGACAATAATAACTGTAGGTATTATAGGTTTTCCATTAAAACATGTAGGACCAGATTCTCAATTGGTGTAAACAGAGTGTCTCCAGAAGTTGGTTCTTCCTGTTAAATCCTTACAAAACACATGGCTTGTAAAACATTAATCTGTCACTTTTTCCAACAGGAGCTAAAGGCCATCTCTTCAGTTTAAAAAAAAATCCCAAAGACCTTTTTATATTCTTCTACATAATCTTTTTAATGGGAATTTTTATCCACCACAGTTGCATTCTCAGAGTTCAGATGAGACATGATTTTCTTAGCTGAACTCTAAAAACCATGTCTAGTTTGCCCACTAGAATTTTATAGTATTTACTTCTTTGCATTATATATCATACCTCCTGACCTAAATCTGAAAGATTAAGTTCCCCAGGAGAAAGGAATCCTAAAGTTTTGATAAGAAATACACAGTCAGAACAAAGCTCCTGCAGCAAAGAAGTTAACCTCTTGTCAGGGCTTAATATAATTCTTCTTGGGCTAACAGGTTGATAGCAAGACATTGTTGCATGCCCTACAATATTGTCTACTATCAGAGATCATGTGGCATGCAAATATATTTTCCTTCATCAAGTGGCCTTTTAATTGCCTGTCATTTCTGTCTGTATATGCTTCAAATGCAAATATGAAAAGCATGGAAGGTAGAGCAGAGCCCACATTTTCATGTGTGTATCACTTTCCAACTCAACTGACACTGGCCTGTCATTATATTACATCCCATGCATTAGGGGCTCCTGTTTCACAGTAGCACAAATCATAGTGGGAATAGGGACCAATCTGTCAAGTAAGTCTTCCAGGAAAATTCTTGTGCAGCATAATTGGAAATGATACAAAATTATTTTCTTCAACCTTTGTCTAAGGAAGGTTGCTGGGCCTCTACTGACACTGACAGTTTGGCTGAGTATGATGCCTGGATGAGTCATACTGTGATGCCACTGTCAGACTGAGATTCAAGAATGATCTCTAAGTGTGTATTTTTTGTTTTGATTTATTGTGCAAAGAACTTTTTTTATTTTAGCAACAGTGATCACAACCTGTTTTAACACAAAGAAAAAAGTATACTTTTTGCATTGGTTCCCTGTAAACGAAGTACAAGAAGCTCTTTTCTTATCATGCTCTTCAAATTCTCTCATTGGCATGAGACTAGAGACAGTTTTACATATTTACAGCAATCATTAAAACATGTAAATGGTAACAACTGGGGGCTAGATCCACAAAGGGATTTAGGCACTCGACTGCCACTTTAGGGGCCTAAATCCAATATTTAGATCCTCTACACAACTTTAAAACTAAAATCAGACAGGTGAAAACAAGGGTACCTACTGGGAAAAATGATGTCACCAAACTAAATAAACTAGTAGGGCTTTTTAATTTTGACAAACAATTATTGTTAATTTTTATACCAACAGTAATATCAGTCTTTATTGACATATTTAAAGCACATGTCAGGAATCTTATTGAACACAGCACTATTCTTAAAGAGTAAACTTTCTATATTCGCATTCATGTTTTGTTTCAGTTGATAGAAATTTGACGTAAACTGGAGATGACCATAATTTTCCCCAGGAAACAACCTTGCTTTATCAGACATCCACCTAGCAAATTCTTCATTGGAAAGTTCTCTTATCAAGATTGCATGCAAGAGACAGAGCTCTTTTGAAAGTCAATGGTTTATAAAAAGCTCCACTTGTTGTGTGTTTTAGATGCAAGCTTCAAACTGTCAGTTTTGTTATTATTGATAATGCTGGCCTGGGACTGATGCCCTGGGAAGGATCTGAGTTGAAATTATGAGACAAAACTTGAGTTTAATTCTCTTGGTAGCACAAGAAAAGAGAGCAAAGAATACAACCCACTCACTACAATATTAATTGATGATCGATAATGGCTATTGGCTGCTAAATGTCTTACTTTCAAAAGCTGAAAGACATTTTCATATATGAGAGAGACAAAGTGGTGAGGTAATATCTTTTATTATATGCTTACTGTTTACCAGAATAATATTTCTACAGAAATATTTGTATCCACCTGACACAAAAAGCACTATTAATAGATTCCAAGACCAGAAAGAAACGTGATTATCTAGTCCAACCTCCTGTATATTACTTAGTATATCTAAGTATATACTCCTGTATATCTTAGAGCACAGCTTTTAGAAAAAACATCCCATCTTGATGTGAAATTTGTCACTAATGGAGAATCCACCATGGCCATTGTTAAGTTCTTCCAATCGTTAATTACTCTTGCTGTTAAAAATTTACGCTTACTGCATGAATTATGCATAATACATAACTATGTCAAATGTCTTTCAGTGCTCTAAATATGGATATCTTCAAAAATAAAGCTTCCCAAAAACTGGATGAATGTTAATCATAATATTGTATGGATGCAAACATTTTAACTTTATGACCAATGAACAAATAGTTATAAACTGGCCATGAACAAATTTAGCTGGAAATTAGAAGAAGGATTTTAACCATCAGAGGACTGAGGTTCCTGTGGGGCAAACAGCCTAACTAGTTTTACGATGGAGTTTGATAAGTTTATGAGTGGGATTATATAATGGTAGTTGCCTGTGATATCAGGGTCCCAAACACATTGACCCAGGAGGTCTTTTCCAGTCCTATGTTGCTCTGTTCCAGTGAGAAATCTGTAATTGCACCTGGTAAGAAAGGAGTAATGACATCTGCTCATGACATAACCATGCCACTGCAAGAGTCTAGTAGGAATTTTCCTCCCCAGTTCTCCTAATGAATTAAAGGAGTTTTTCAGCTTCCTAAAAGCACAGGGACTAGACCACAGCCAGAGTCAGTATATCAGACTTCATGACCAAATTTGCTATGGAACAGTATATACTTCCTATATAGGCCCCAATTTATCTAGTTTTGCTTACCCTTGTTTAGCTTTAGGCATGTGAGCCATTGAGTGCATCCGATGAAGTGAGCTGTAGCTCACAAAAGCTTATGCTCAAATAAATTTGTTAGACTCTAAAGTGCCACAAGTACTCCTTTTCTTTTTGCGGATACAGACTAACACCGCTGCTACTCTGAAACCAGTGATTTCAGTGGAACTTCTCACATGTTTAAAAGTAACATGTCCTTAAGTACTTTGTTGAATTATGGCCTAATAGTGCAGAGTAATATTTCAACTCTCTCTCCACCATAAGCACATATAGGACCAGGGCCAATTGAAGGGTTCAGGCTAAGTTTGTCAAACCAAACATTTGAGACTAAATCTTGAAGAACAAAGTTGCAGTGTCTCAACCATAGAAAGCTTATTTCATGATATTGTGGTGTCCTTCATCAAGGCTTGACATTGCATTGTGCTGCAAATATCTTAACCTCATGTTGCTGGTTGATGTGACTGCTTTAGAAGAACCTTGACCCTTGAAGCTTCCCCTACAGTCCCTACAGTATGAAGAGTTGTGTTTGGTGCTAGTGCTTTGACTGAATTTCTTGCCTTTCTAGGGTTTAGGGCTCACTATTCATGCTTATCTTTTAAAGCCAGATTATGTCTGGCTCATATCTGCATGTAAGGATTGAGCACAAGGGCCACGCCCCTGCCCTTTATTCAACATTCATAAAATTCAACTGCAATCTCTGTATTCTAAGACACACTCCCGGGTACATTCCATAAAGCTGAAAGAGGAATACGCCATCCCAGAGGCAGAATTCCTTCCCATGCTTCTCTGTGCTGGTGTGACTTTGCCTGAAGTAGGGCTGTTATTATTGTTATCATTTATAAATGACAGTACCATAATGCATAGTACCATAATGCATCCTCTGCCCCCAGTCCTGAACAAAGACCCTGTTGTGCTAGATTATGTACAAACACAGAAAAAAAGATGGTCTTTGCCAATGTAGCATAACTGAATTCATAGTAAATAATATTACAGAAATACATAAACAATTATTTACTTGGAAACATAAAGTACTCAAAAAGTTAGGAAATGCCAGATTTAAACTTGTCCATGTAATAAGATCCCCCAATTAAAATACATTTTTAATGCTACAGTTAGCCTTAATATTATCTTAACATTTTTATCTGGGAATTTATCCCTTGGAATAGTTATTCCTTTAGGGCCTTCACAGGAGAAGAAGGTTTAGACTACATAAGACAAGCTGGACATTTTGGACCTTTGTAAAAATACTGAAAAATCAAATGTATAGGGGCTGGAATGACAAAACACACCATCTGTAAACTTTTTAGCAAGAGACATATTTCAAAAAATTATAATTTTCAGATCATAGAATCATAGAATATCAGGGTTGGAAGGTGTCATAAATATAAAGGGAAGGGTAAACACCTTTAAATCCCTCCTGGCCAGAGGAAAAAATCTTTTCACCTGTAAAAGGTTAAGAAGCTAAGACAACCTCGCTGGCACCTGACCAAAATGACCAATGAGGAGACAAGATACTTTCAAAGCTTGGGGGAAGGGGGGGGGGACAAAAAGTTCTCTCTGTCTGTGTTTTTGCCAGGACCAGAGCAGGAATGCAGGTCAGAACTCCTGAAAAGGCTAATAAGCAATCTAGTTAGATATGCGTTAGATTCTGTTTTCTGTAAATGGCTGATAAAATAAGTTGTGCTGAATGGAATATATATTCCTGTTTTTGTGTCTTTTTGTAACTTAAGGTTTTGCCTAGAGGGATTCTCTATGTTTTGAATCTGATTACCCTGAAAGGTATTTACCATCCTGATTTTACAGAGGTGATTCTTTTACTTTTTCTTCAATTAAAATTCTTCTTTTAAGACTCTGATTGCTTTTTCATTGTTCTTAAGATCCAAGGGTTTGGGTCTGTGTTCACCTATGCAAATTGGTGAGGATTTTTATCAAGCCTTCCCCAGGAAAAGGGGTGTAGGGCTGCAGGGATTTTGGGGGGAAAGATGTTTCCGAGTGGGCTCTTTTCCTGTTAATTTGTTAGTGGTGGTGGTAGCAATAAAGTCCAGGGGCAAAAGGTAAAATAGTTTGTACCTTGGGGAAGTTTTAACTTAAGCTGGTTAAAATAAGCTTAGGGAGTTTTTCATGTAGATCCCCACATCTGTACCGTAGAGTTCAGAGTGGGGGAAGGAACCTTGACAGAAGAAACCTCAGGAAGTCTTCTAGCCTAACCCCCTGCTCAAAGCAGGACCAATCCGCAACTAAATTATCCCAGACAAGGCTTTGTTAAGCCTAACCTTAAAAACCTCAAAGGAAGGAGATTCCACCACCTCCCTAGGTAACGCATTCCAGTGCTTCATCACCCTCCTAGTGAAAAAGTTTTTCCTCATATCCAACCTAAACCTCCCCCACTGCAACTTGAGATGGTTACTCCTTGTTCTGTCATCTGCTACCACTGAGAACAGTCTAGATCCATCCTCTTTGGAACCCCCTTTCAGGTAGTTGAAAGCAGCTATCAAATCCCCCCGCATTCTTCTTTTCTGCAGACTAAATAATCCCAGTTCCCACAGCCTTTCTTCATAAGTCACGTGCTCCAGCCCCCTAATAATTTTTGTTGCCCTCCGCTGGAATCTTTCCAATTTTTCCATGTCCTTTTTGTAGTGTAGGGCCCAAAACTGGACACAGAACTCCAGATGAAGCTTCAACAATGCCGAATAGAGGGGAATGATCACGTTGCTCGATCTTCTGGCAATGCTCCTACTTATACACTCCAAAATGCCATTAACATTCTTGACAACAAGGGCACACTGTTGACTCAAATCCAGCTTCTCATCCACTGTAACTCTGGGTCCTTTTCTGCAGAACTGCTGCCTAGCTACTCGGTCCCCAGTCTATAGCAGTGCATGGGATTCTTCTATCCTAAGTGCAGGACTCTGCACATGTCCTTGTTGAACCTCATCACATTTCTTTTGGCCCAATCCTCTCAATTGTCTAGGTCCCTCTGTAAATTATCTCTACCCTCCAGTGTATCTACCTCTCCTCCCAGTTTAGTGTCATCTGCAAACTTGTTGAGGGTGAAATCCTCTCCATCCTCCAGATCATTAATGAAGATATTGAACAAAACTGGCCCCAGGACCGACCCTTGGGGCACTCTGCTTGATCCTGGCTGTCAACTACCCATTGAGCCCGATGATCTACCCAGCTTTTTATCCACTTTATAGTCCATTCATCCAGACCATACTTCTTTAACTTGCTGGCAAGAATACTGTGGGAGACCATATCAAAAGCTTTGCTAAAGTCAAGGAATAACATGTCCACTGCTTTCCCCTCATCCACAGAGCCAGTTATCTCATCATAAAAGGCAGTTAGGTTAGTCAGGCATGACTTGCCCTTGGTGAATCCATGCTGACTATTCCTGATCACTTTCCTCTCCCCTAAGTGCTTTAAAATGGATTCATTGAGGACCTGCTCCATGATTTTTCCAGGGACTGAGGTGAGGCTGACTGGCCTGTAGTTCCCAGGATCCTCCTTCTTCCCTTTTTTAAAGATTGGCACTACATTTGCCTTTTTCCAGTCATCTGGGATCACCCCCGATCGCCATGAGTTTTCAAAGATAATGGTCAATGGCTCTGCAATCACTTGCAAGTCTAAATCACCACACAGGATTTTTTTTATTTTAGATGTATAAATAACTACCCACACATGACTATTATTAAGTCTAACTAATTTTCTATCACTTTCAGGAGCTATAGATTTTAGCAGTATAGATATCTGGCTCAATATCAGAAATAGAAAATCATTTAAAAGGCTGATTTCCATTTAATTCCTTAAAAAGTCAGTTCATGTGGAATTTCAAATGCCACAATTTAGATGGAATAGAATTCCTAAAGTCAGTCTGCCAAACATGACTGGGTAATTTCGGAATTATTTTAAAACATCGAAAAGAAAACAGTTGGTTTAGGAAAGTTTGTTGTTGTACTTTGTTTTGATTATTTTTATTTATTTGTTTTTTAATGTATAAAGGTTTATACATACATAAAATTATTGATGGAAAAGACTCCTTTCTTCATCTCTTATTCATCTTCCTGCTAATGTCTAAATGGGAAATTATTGTTACACAGGTGTGATAGAAAACTAATCAAAGTTATTTTGTTGTTGCCCAGTATTATAGAACAGCATTAAATGACCTTTAACAATTTTAGGACAGATTTAAAATGAAGAATGACTTTTAAAATATAATGAGGTACACATTTTTTTATTTGTAAAACATTTTTACAAAACTATACATAAGTGTATAGTTAAATATAAGTCAAAGTAAGATATAGCCAAACTACATGGATTAAATACAAGTCAAAGTAAGATATAGCCAAACTACAAACAAGAAATAAATATTTAACCATAAACAAAATCCTGGACTTCTACACCATTCCTGCAGTATACCTCCCTAGTGATCTCAGCTACCTCTCACTTGAACATTGCATTAATCTTTATATAAGCAATAAATTTCTCCCATAGAATATAGACTAACACAATTGTGTCATTAATCTTATAAATGAAATACTCATATGACACAATTTTCACAATGTCAACATACCAGACTTTCAAAGATGGGACATGTGTACTCTTCCAATTTCTCAGGATTAATTTCTTTGCCCAGCCAAGGGCAATTGCAAACCATTTTTAAAGGAGTTTGTACTCTGATCTATTGATGAGAAATCATGAAGCAAATATTGGCTTGACTCAAGACACAAATAAATCTTTAAATTGGAATTTGAACTGTTGAAACATGATTACACTATATAAGAGAGTTTAAACTATGTTCCTCCGTAAAGCGCTGGCACCTTGGTATTTGGATTTTCTATTTCTTTCTTTGTTGTATTTGTCTAATGCTTTTGTATTGATTAATGCTATTGTTGAATGTGCTTATTGTATTAAAAAGTAATAATTAAGACATCCTCCATACCTTCCTAGCCCTCGCTCCACCCACCTAACCCCAATGCCACCAAAATAACAAAAACAACCAGAGCACTGGGAAAACTTCAACCAGAAACTCTCATTTCTGATCGGCTTTTTATAGGCAGCATGGGCTTGCTCTTGCATGCCCCCTAGCATGGAACTGCCATTGACTTCAACAAGAGCTCTGCACATGGGTAGAAATTCACGTCCATAAAAGTCAGTGGCAACACTCCTACTTACTTCAGTGGATGCAGGATTGAGTCCATGTAGAGCTACCAGGATCACACCCATATTTAACACTTCATTGAAGGAGTAACTTTACATTATTAGGATGATTCCATACTTGAGAAATAAAAAAATATAGTTTATAAGGGAAGACTAAAGAGCTACAACATATTCTTATTAGTGAAGAGAAACTTGTGTTCTGGCATATTTCAAGGACAGTGGATATGACTGAAACAAATGATAAGATTACTCCATATTCAGTGTCCCAGTGAGGAAGACTTACTACTGGAAGTGTAAATTGGGTTCTGGGGGAGGGTGGTGGTGTGTATTTGGTGGTGGTAGTGATAGCACCTTGTTGTTGCTATGGCAACTGAGTTAGATTCTTAGGGGATAGCCCAGCCAGTTTTGGCTGGTTTGGTTAGTTCAGTGGGTGAAAATAAATGGCTGCTTTCATGGCTCACAGCTCTCTGTGTCTCAAGTGATTTCTTCCTAAAACTGCTGCCCCCAAGGATACAACAAAGTGGCAACAAGGGTAGGATCCCTGTGCTTCCCCAGCAACAGAAGATAGTACAAGTGAAGGTAAAAAAAAAAAGATGAAGAAGAAGAAAAAAAACTACCAAAATCTTTTAGCTGTTGGAAGGGGATGAGAACTGGCTTGTTTGCACTGACTGTGCTGGCTTGTTGGCACTGACTGTGAAACCTGAAACTAACACTATGGCTACACTTACAGGGCCACTGGAACCTTTTGAGGAGAATATAGTGCAATGGCATGTGTACTCTGAGTGTTTGGAGCTTTTTGTCATTGCAAATGACATTACAAAAGAGAAGAAGGTGCCAATATTCGTAAGTGTTGTGGGGGCTAAAACCTACACCCTGCTACGCAGCTTACTACATCCTGTTAAGCCTGAGACCAAATCTTACAGTGACATTGTGGAAATCCTGGGGTCCCATTTTTCCCCAAAACCACTGGTAATTGCTGAAAGATATAGGTTCCACAAAAGAGACGAAAAGGAAGATGACACAGTTGTACAATTTGTAGTAACTTTAAAAAGGCTAGCAGAACACTGTGAATTTAAGGAGATGTTAAATGATGCCCTGCATGACAGGTTAGTGTGTGGCCTGTACAGCGAAGCTATATGGAAGCGTCTAGTGACAGAGGCTCAGCTTATCTTACAGAAGGCTGTTGATATTGCATTCTCCATGGAATTGGCTACGAAGGAGGTGCAATATATCAGTGCATCTCCTAGGGTGCATAAAGTGTCACAAGAACCTACCCACAAAACTGCGCAGAATCAGGAATGTTACTGCTGTGGTAAGCCGGGTCACCAGGCATCAGAATGCTGGTGTGAGGACCTGGTGTGTTGACACTGTGGCAAAAAGGGACACATTGAGTGTGCCTGTAAGCAAAAGAAAAAGAGGCCTGTGGTCTGGCCGACCAAAAAGGGGAACCTGCATACTCTAGGACAGTCCCAGGATGACCAAGGTGACATCTCATCACAAGAAGAAGTGCCACTGCACGTTTTGTCTTTGGCAGTGAGCTCACATGAATACTGGGTAACCCCGTGGTTGGATGGCAAACCTATACACATGGAACTGGACACCGGTGCAGCCATCTCGCTGGTCTCTGAGACTGTGTATAAAGAAAAGCTACAGCATCTTCCATTTAAGGCAACAAAAACTGTTCTGAAGACATACACGGAAGAAGCTGTGCCCATGCTGGGCACTATTGATGTTAAGGTGGAGCTCAATGGACAGGCTGCTAAATTGCCACTGTTTGTGGTGAGAGGTAATTACCCAGCCCTAATGGGTAGGTCTTGGCTTGGGAAGATTCAGCTGAACTGGGTAGAAGTGCACCAAATGACTAAAGAAGAAACCGGTCTGACCACTATACTAAGGCAACATGCTGCTGTTTTTGGAGAGGATCTGGGAAGGATGAAGGGAATCACTGTGACATTGAACATTAAACCTGACAGTCAACCAAAATATCTGAAAGCCCAAACTGTGCCATATGTCATTAGGCCGAAAGTTGAAGCAGACCTGGAGCGCCTGGTCACCAATGGAATCCTAATACCAGTTACCCATAGCCCATGGGCCACTCCTATTGTTCCAATAGTGAAGAAAGATGGCTCCCTCTGGATTTGTGGTGATTTTAAAGTCACTGTCAACCTGGTGTTGTGTGCAGAGCAATACCCGCTTCCCCGCATCGATGACCTCTTTGCGGGCCTGGCTGGGGGACAAAAGTTCAGTAAGACTGATTTGAGTCAAGCATATTTAGAGATGCACGTCAATGAAAAGTCCCAAGCGCTGTTGACTACTGTGACTCAAAAGGGGCTTTATCGATACTGTCGCCTACCCTTCAGAATAATGTCTGCTCCCACCCTGTTCCAGAGGGCTATGGACCAGATTTTGTGTGGCTTGCCAGGAGTTCAGTGCTATCTGGATGACATCCTCATCATTGAAAGGAATGAAGAGGATCACTTAAAGAATTTAGAGGCTACTCTACAAAGACTGGAAGAGTATGGCCTACGAGTCTGCAAAGACAAGTGTGAATTCTTCCAGCCCTCTGTTGATTATTTGGGACACATCATTGATGCTGCAGGTCTTCATAAGGCCCCTGAAAAAGTTAAGGCTATTGTGGAGGCTCCCCCGCCTCGAAATGTTAGCCAGCTGCGCTCATTTCTAGGACTATTGAACTATTATGGAAAGTTCAGCTCACAATTAGCCACATTGCTAAAGCCACTTCATGAACTCCGTGGGCAGAACAAGACCTGGAAGTGGACAGAAGCCTCTAATGTTGCATTTAACAAAGCTAAGGATGCATTGCTAAATTCTGAAGTTCTAACGCACTTTGATCCATCCTTACCCCTACAATTGGCCTGTGATGCCTCTCCTTATGGAGTGGGAGCAGTCGTGTCGCTCATTATGCCTTTGGGAGAAGAGAGACCTATTGCTTTTGCTTCACGCACTCTAAGAAAAGCAGAAACTAACTATGCCCAAATCAAATGTGAGGCATTGGGAATCGTTTTTGGAATTCGGAAGTTTCATCAGTACCTGTTTGGGCAGAAGTTTACTATTCTTACAGACCATCGACCTCTGACCTCAATTATTGGACCCTACACAGGCATTCCCATATTTGCTGCTAGTTGTATGCAACACTGGGCATTGTTACTTTCAGCACACACATATGAAATCAAATATTGGAAATCCACTCTGCACGGCAATGCAGATGTCTCTCAAGGTTGCCTTTGCCAGTCAAACATCAATATACTGCCCAAAAGGAAATCTTCTACTTTGAACACGTAGAGAATACACCCATCACTGCTACTCAGATAAAGAAGGCAACTTGCGTTAACCCATTATTGTCCCAAGTTATGGACCTGGTGACGCATGGAAAATCTCGACGAACCTCTCTGGTCTCACCTGACCTTGTTACCTACATGTCCAGGAGGACGGAGTTATCGATCCAATCTGATTATTTGTTGTGGGGGAGATGTGTCATTATCCCACCACCACTGAGATCACATATGTTAGAACAGCTACATTCTGGTCACTGTGGAATAGTGCACATGAAGAAAATTGCACAAAGTTATTTTTGGTGTCCTAGATTGGACAGTGCTATTGAAGAAAAGGCAAGAGCTTGTATGTCATGTCAGGGTGTCAGGAATGCACCCCAGTGGGTGCCCCTCCACCCATGGGACTGGCCTGAAAACCCGTGGCAACATATTCATGTTGACTTCACTGGCCCCCTTGAAGGAAGCTTGTTCTTGGTGGTGGTAGATGTCCATTCTAAATTGCCAGAAGTCTCTATAATGCAGTCGACTACTGCAGAGAGTACTATCCAAAAACTATGGGGACTCTTTAGTCGTTTTGGTCTGCCGGAACAAATATCAGCACCATATCATCCATCCACCAATGGATTAGCTGAAACATTTGCGCAGACAATGAAACAAGCTTTGAAATCAGCAAGGGGACAACACTGCATTCAAAAGAGTCTGGACACCTTCTTACTTTCCTACAGAAACACACCTCATGCCATGACCAAGGCATCCCCAGCCTTTCTAATGATGGGACGACAGCTGCGCACTTGCTTTGATCTGCTGAAACCTTCTGAACCCAGACAAATTGTGCAACGTCAGCAGCAATATAAAGTCATCAAACATGCACCCAGAGCAAAAGAACAAACCTTTAGCTTTGGACAGCCAGTTTTGGCTCGGAATTAGACTTCTGGAGCTAAATGGGTCCCTGCCATGATCATCACTCAAACAGGACCTGTTTCCTACACAGTCCAGACTGCAGAGAATCTCACCTGGCGGCGACATGTAAATCAGCTGTTGCCATGTCATGCCAGTCCTCAGGATACATCTTCAGTTGAGTTGTCTTACTTCACCTCTTCTGGCAAGACACCAAATCAAGAATCACCTGTTCCTGACTGTTCTCCTCCATTACTTGCCAGCGGCTGAAATACCGCCTTGCCTGGAACAAGCTGATACCACCTCCTCACCCATTCGCACTACGAACCCGGAGCCCATTGTCAGGCCTGCACCCAAGGTACTTTCGGGTGCAACAACACCAGAAGTTCACCGTAATCCACCTAGAAACAGAAGACCTCCTCAATGACTAGACCTTTAGCTAGGGTGAACCCAGTTATGGGTCAAAATAATCCCCAGGGTTTAGCCGGGAATGGAGGCAGTCTAACCTCCTTCTCTAGTTTAGTGTTTGTTTTATTTAAGGGATGTTCTCATTAAGGGGGGAGGAGTACGTTGTGTATTTGGTTGTCGTGGTAATAGCACCTTGTTGTTGCTATGGCAACTGAGTTAGAATCTTAGGGGATAGCCCAGCCAGTTTTGGCTGGTTTGGTTAGTTCAGTGGGTGAAAATAAATGGCTGCTTTCATGCCTCACAGCTCTCTGTGTCTAAAGTGATTTCTTTCTAAAACTGCTGCCCCCAAGGATACAACAGGTGGGATGGTGGAAGCTAGAGGGGCTGCTGCTTAGTTTTCTGCAAAGGTAAAAAGTAGTTGCTTTTGGGTCGTATCTTCTGAGGAATGAATCTCAAGCAAAATGATTTTGTCATGCCTGAACATGTCTCTTTTACAACAATACTGCTGGAATGGAACACAGTTTCAAAGTGAAATGTCAATAGTTTGAAAGAGATGGGTTCTGTGAAAATGTCTGAAAACCTTTCAGCAGGAAAGCTGTGTCTTCCATTTCCTCAGATGACATCATCAGAAAATATCGCTGGAGTTTTCTTATTTATGGGGAATTATAGGCAGCTATCTCCAGTCAAGTAAGTGGGAAATTAGTCTGTATTTTATTGTGGATTTAGTACTTGAAAAAGGTTATGGATTCACAGTCCTGGCAATACGAGTCTTTGATTTTTCACCACAGAAATGATATGGCATGGGAAGAGGTACTGGAAGTTTCCTCACCCTACCCAACTTACAAATTTCAGTCCTACCCTAAAGGGACTACTTCTAGGAGCAAAAAAATAGTTCAGTCTCCATATCCATTCAATCCTCCTGGCTAAGACATCCAACAGCAGTATCAATTATGGTGATTTTTGTGATGTGCACACCTGTCTTTTCAAAACAGAATTAATCAAATAGCTTAACAGCTGTCATTACATGCCAGTCATTATTGATCCATCCTGGAATTGAATGCTTGGCCAAAAGGTGGCAGAATTTATATTCTATTTGCAAGCCTATGTACCATCCAGTCCATTTTATTCACTGCATTAGTAATCACATTGACAAACTAGGACATATAGTAAGGGCAATGCACTCACTTTTCCTGTTTTTCAAACATCAGTGGGGCCTATAAAACTATGGTAGAGTTGGGCAAATTTTTAACACTAGAAAATATTTAAAAAGCAGAGTAAGTAATTACATGTAAAACATGGATAACAGTTCATCTGAAGAGAAACAAATTGCTAAGAAAGGCTATCAGAATAAATAGGCCAGACATTTTTCTGAAGAGCAAAGAACTAGAAGGATAAAATAACAGCACATAGAAGAGGGGTAAGATCACCTTGAAGCAAAAAGGCTTATTGGGCCAAATGGCCTTTTCCTGTCTTGTCAATATGGGCTCTAGTAGGTTATTGTTCCCAAACTACCTATTATCATGGTTAGTTTGAGAAATATGCTTTATTAAAAAGAAAAGGAGTACGTGTGGCACCTTAGAGACTAACAAATTTATTAGAGCATAAGCTTTCGTGAGCTACAGCTCACTTCATCGGATGCAGCTCACGAAAGCTTATGCTCTAATAAATTTGTTAGTCTCTAAGGTGCCACACGTACTCCTTTTCTTTTTGCGAATACAGACTAACGCGGCTGCTACTCTGAAACCTATGCTTTATTAAAGTCCAGGAAAGGTTCAGCTTTTAAAAAGTAGCTTTACTGGAAGCTGTTCTGAAGTACTTAAGTGACAAAAAGTTTAGTGTTCTCAGAAAGCAGTCTGTGAAAGGGCCATTGCATTTTGGCTCTCAGCTAAACCATAATCAGCTTTATTATAAACACCTCTGTTACACTACTCTAATGTCACTAACAGTTGTGTTTGTTATCCCATTGTGATAAGGACATTATTGTTGTACATATAATCAGGCTTTTATTTGTGTTTGGATTTTGAGGGATCCTATTTAAGTAAAAGTATTTATGAAGGTTACAATTTAAAGTTCTGTACTGCTGTTTCTTCAAACAGCAGCAAACAGTACATAGAGTTAGCCACAGAAAGGAAGACAACATTGTTCCTGTGCAAATATTCTGCCTTGTTTTAACCTTGGCAATCAGTACAGCACAGTGGCTAACCTAGTGCATAAAACTTGAGATTTGAGACAATAAATATTTACTATATTTGCTTCAAATCTTTTTGTAAACAATTGACAATTAAAACTTCAATTTGATGTTTATACTTGTAGCATCTGAAACTTAAATGATCATGTTGTAAAGGAAAGGATTGGCTTTCATAAATTTGAAGCGGTGTTGGCAAGCAGTATTTTCTATTGTCAGATAACTGCTCATATTTATTATGAGTGTTCACATTTCTTCTTACTATAGCTATAGATTCCATGTTGTGTCTTTGTTCCCATAGTAATAATATAGGTCCCACAGCAAAAATATATGTTGGATTAGGGCATAATTAGTAATCACTCAATTCTATGGCTAATAAGTGCCACCATCACTTGATTATTTTTCTTCCTGTTTATATAGATATGTGTTTGCTTTGTACATGTTAAGTGACTTGGGAGAGGGGTGGTTGGTTCGCTTACAACTATCACTTCCCATAGATCTCAAATCATTCTTCCAGACACTAATACCATTCCTGGACTGAGCAAAGGGTGGTTATATGTGCAAGTGTTGTGGGTTGGGTGTTGGGGACGAGGTGGTGAATCACTCAAAAGCAACGTGAAGCATTCCATTTTTCAAGCAGTTAAGTGAACAGAGAGCAAAGGGTGAGCAGCCTGTGTGCTAAACTAAGGTACCCTGTGGAGCAATGAATTGTTCTGAGCAAGCCTTCTTAAATAACTTTAAACCTACTGTGCAATATAATGATTCATTATTCAAATCTCTTTAATCTTTTTATGATGGATAGTTCATCCATGTAAAATATTGTATTGTCCATGTTGTGTGCAACTGTAGTTGTGCCTCCTTCTTCGAGTAGTATCCCTGTGGGTGCTCCACTTCAGGTGTACCTGTGTCCTGAACCTTTGACTGGAGATTTTTCAGAGCAGTTCCAGGTCAGCCCATGCACACGCCCTACACGTCCTCGTGCCTTCCCCCCCACCCGCCCCCCGAGGCTACATGGGGCTGCATAGGCGAACTGCCTTCAGTTCCTTCCCCACTGGCTTCAGCCTCAGACAAAGTCTACTGTGTACCTGTTCGCTCTACTATTCAGTACTCAGTTAGCATATAATTAGTTACCTTATTGTGTTTGGCTTCAGAGTAGCAGCCGTGTTAGTCTGTATTTGCAAAAAGAAAAGGAGTACTTGTGGCACCTTAGAGACTAACAAATTTATTAGAGCATAAGCTTTCGTGAGCTACAGCTCACTTCATCGGATGCATTTGGTGGAAAAAACAGAGGAGAGATTTATATACACACACACAGAGAACATGAAACAATGGGTTTATCATACACACTGTAAGGAGAGTGATCACTTAAGATAAGCCATCACCAGCAGCAGGGGGGGGAAAGGAGGAAAACCTTTCATGGTGACAAGCAGGTAGGCTAATTCCAGCAGTTAACAAGAATATCAGAGGAACAGTGGGGGGTGTGGTGGGAGGGAGAAATACCATGGGGAAATAGTTTTACTTTGTGTAATGACTCATCCATTCCCAGTCTCTATTCAAGCCTAAGTTAATTGTATCCAGTTTGCAAATTAATTCCAATTCAGCAGTCTCTCCTTGGAGTCTGTTTTTGAAGCTTTTTTGTTGAAGTATAGCCACTCTTAGGTCTGTGATCGAGTGACCAGAGAGATTGAAGTGTTCTCCAACTGGATTTTGAATGTTATAATGCTTGACGTCTGATTTGTGTCCATTCATTCTTTTACGTAGAGACTGTGCAGTTTGGCCAATGTACATGGCAGAGGGGCATTGCTGGCACATGATGGCATATATCACATTGGTAGATGCGCAGGTGAACGAGCCTCTGATAGTGTGGCTGATGTGATTAGGCCCTATGATGGTATCCCCTGAATAGATGTGTGGACAGAGTTGGCAACGGGCTTTGTTGCAAGGATAGGTTCCTGGGTTAGTGGTTCTGTTGTGTGGTGTGTGGTTGCTGGTGAGTATTTGCTTCAGATTGGGGGGCTGTCTGTAAGCAAGGACTGGTCTGTCTCCCACGATCTGAGAGAGCGATGGCTCGTCCTTCAGGATAGGTTGTAGATCCTTGATGATGCGTTGGAGAGGTTTTAGTTGGGGGCTGAAGGTGATGTCTAGTGGCGTTCTGTTGTTTTCTTTGTTGGGCCTGTGCTGTAGTAGGTGACATCAACCTCAGCCTGGACCAGTCCACACAAGAGATCCACTTCCTGGACACTACGGTGCTAATAAGCGATGGTCACATAAACACCACCCTATATCGGAAACCTACTGACTGCTATTCCTACCTACATGCCTCTAGCTTTCATCCAGATCATACCACACTATCCATTGTCTACAGCCAAGCTATACGATATAACCGCATTTGCTCCAACCCCTCAGACAGAGACAAACACCTACAAGATCTCTATCATGCATTCCTACAACTACAATACCCACCTGCTGAAGTGAAGAAACAGATTGACAGAGCCAGAAGAGTACCCAGAAGTCACCTACTACAGGACAGGCCCAACAAAGAAAATAACAGAACACCACTAGCCATCACCTTCAGCCCCCAACTAAAACCTCTCCAACGCATCATCAAGGATCTACAACCTATCCCGAAGGACAACCCATCACTCTCACAGATCTTGGGAGACAGGCCAGTCCTTGCTTACAGACAGCCCCCAAATCTGAAGCAAATACTCACCAGCAACCACACACCACACAACAGAACCACTAACCCAGGAACCTATCCTTGCAACAAAGCCCGTTGCCAACTCTGTCCACATATCTATTCAGGGGACACCATCATAGGGCCTAATCACATCAGCCACACTATCAGAGGCTCGTTCACCTGCGCATCTACCAATGTGATATATGCCATCATGTGCCAGCAATGCCCCTCTGCCATGTACATTGGTCAAACTGGACAGTCTCTACGTAAAATAATGAATGGACACAAATCAGACATCAGGAATTATAACATTCAAAAACCAGTTGGACAACACTTCAATCTCTCTGGTCACTCGATTACAGACCTAAGAGTGGCTATCCTTCAACAAAAAAGCTTCAAAAACAGACTCCAACGAGAGACTGCTGAATTGGAATTAATTTGCAAACTGGGTACAATTAACTTAGGCTTGAATAGAGACTGGGAATGGATGAGTCATTACACAAAGTAAAACTATTTCCCCATGTTATTTCTCCCCCCCACCCCACCCCCCACTGTTCCTCAGATATTCTTGTTAACTGCTGGAAATAGCCTACCTTGCTTGTCACCATGAAAGGTTTTCCTCCTTTCCCCCCCCCCTGCTGCTGGTGATGGCTTATCTTAAGTGATCACTCTCCTTACAGTTTCAGAGTAGCAGCCGTGTTAGTCTGTATTCGCAAAAAGAAAAGGAGTACTTGTGGCACCTTAGAGACTAACAAATTTATTAGAGCATAAGCTTTCGTGAGCTACAGCTCACTTCATCGGATGCATTTGGTGGAAAAAACAGAGAAGAGATTTATATACACATACACAGAGAACATGAAACAATGGGTTTATCATTTCCCCCCCCCCCCACTGCTGCTGGTGATGGCTTATCTTAAGTGATCACTCTCCTTACAGTGTGTATGATAAACCCATTGTTTCATGTTCTCTGTGTGCGTGTATATAAATCTCTCCTCTGTTTTTTTCCACCAAATGCATCCGATGAAGTTAGCTGTAGCTCACGAAAGCTTATGCTCTAATAAATTTGTTAGTCTCTAAGGTGCCACAAGTACTCCTTTTCTTTCTCCTTACAGTGTGTATGATAAACCCATTGTTTCATGTTCTCTGTGTGTGTATACCAATCTCCCCTCTGTTTTTTCCACCAAATGCATCCGATGAAGTGAGCTGTAGCTCACGAAAGCTTATGCTCTAAGAAATTTGTTAGTCTCTAAGGTGCCACAAGTACTCCTTTTCTTTTTAAGAAAATCTTTGTTACCAATGCACAAGAAGACTAGAGAGCCTTCAGGTCCCAAAGGGAGTTCCCTGCAGGTTCTCAGTGATTCTATTCCACAAAGACAGTGAAGAGGAGTCAGTTGTCAGTTGTCAAAGACAGATTCGGTACTGAGCTCAGTTTCCCATACCCAGAGCAGCAGAGACACTGTTGACAAGAATTCTAATGCTGTCCCTGAATAACAGGCAGTTCTGGTAACGTGGAAGGCAATGGTACTGAAGACCACTCAACTACTTACAGAACTGATGGAATCAGAGTTACCTCACTCCCATGCCAAGTGCTCAGTACTAGCTGCATTGATATTGAAGCCATCATCCATAAGTTCTTGCTCAACCCCATCTTTTGATGTCATTGGTACTGCAAGAATTTGGGTGTGCAAAGAACCTGATAGTATCTTCAGAACCAGAGTCGCCTCAGTTAATAGGTGCTGAGGAGTTGTCAGCACAGAGACTTTCTCTGTCACCAACCTTTCTATCACCTAAAGTATCATACTTGTCCTTGTTTACTTTGCAAGCTGAACAGCTATCACCCACATTGGAGTATGTGGAAGACGATTCCTCAGATATTCAAACATCAGTGCAGAGTTCCTCTGTCTATTCTAGGACACGTCACATCCCTTCGTATATGGATGTATTGCAGGAGGAGAGACCTCAGATGACACCCACATGGCAAGAACACAGATGTCTGCCCCCATCTGTGCCATTTCCACCCCTCCTCCAGTGGCCTTGCTGGAACCATGGGCATTCTATCATCAACAATTTGCAATGAAATCTTCAAACCACTGGAAGAGAAGGGCCTATTCTCTTGAATCTCCTCTACCGCCACCTATGCCAGAAGAAGAGACCTTTGAGGAGCAAGAAGCAAATGAGGATAAGGAAGTGACACATCTTACTAATATTTCCTCCCCATTGCCTGACAATATTGTGATGCCTCCCCCGCCTTTATGTTGGATGACTTCAGGCAGTTTCAGGAACTGATTAAGTGCATTGCTGACACTTTTCAGATTCCCTTAGAGAAGGTTCAGGAGTCCGAGCATATACTCCTACATAGTTTACACACACCAGCTTCCATGAGGATTTCCATTCCAGTCAATGAAGCTTTTATGGATCCCGCTAAGACTGTTTGTCAAATCCCAGCTATTGCACCACCTACCTACAAGAGGACAGATAAAAAGTATTATGTCCTTGCCAGGGAATCGGAGTTTCTATTTTCTCACCCACCTCCAAATTCCCTGGTAATGGAAGCCATTAATGAACAAGGCAGACAACATAGCTCAAAGTCCACCCTGTACAGTAAGGAACACAGAAGGTTCAGTCTCTTTGGTCAAAAATCTTACTCTTCAGCCACACTTCATTCAGAATAGAGAACCATCAGGTGCTCATGGACAAATATGAGTTTCAATTATAATAATTTTAATTCTTTTATTGAGCATCCAGAGGAACATTGTGACCAATTTAAGGCCATTATACAAGAGGGTCAGCTTCTGGCAAAGACATCTCTCCAGGCCTCCTTGGATGCTGCAGGTACTGCTGCACAGTCTCAATCCACTTCATTGGTCATGAGGAGGACATCTTCACTTCAGCTGTCAGGCTTCACAAGAGAGGTCCAGAGTACTCTCAAAGACATCTCCTTTGTTTTTGTTGGTCACAAGATAAATATATCTCTCCACACATTAAAGGACTCAAGAGCCATGCTGAAATCCCTAGGGATTTATACTTCCATAAATAAGAAATGTAGTAAGTCTCAGACAGCATAAAAAGCATGCACAGCCCAATATTCAACTTATTGTAGATCACATGAACCCCCATCCAAGAGACCAAGATACTCCAACACGAAACCTCTTTCAACTACAGATACATCTTCTCAGCCATCTGCATCCTCCAAGTGACAGTTTGGATGGCTTGGTTGAGAATCTCAAACATCCAGAGGACAAGGTTTTATAGCTGCAACATCCTACGCCTCTCCCTCCTTTAGGTTGCCGCATTTCCCATGTACAGGCTTCATGGGAGAGTATAACATCAGACACATGGATTTTGGAGGCCATAACATTTGGTTACACTATCCATTTCAAATCTATTCCTCCTATCCATTCTCCTTCCCAATACCTTTTCAGGGACCCTTCTCAATTGCTGATGCAAAAGGTTGACTCACTTCTATGTATAGGGACAACAGAATCAGTTGCTATACAGCATAGAGGAAAAGAGTTCTATTCAAAGGACTTCCTAATCCCAAGAAGAGTGGAGGGTGTGACTAATTTTAGATCTCGGGTCTCTAAACAGATATGTGAAACAGCATACATTCAGGACAGTGACCCTTGTAGCAATAATTCTCTCATTAGATTTAGGAGATTGGTTCATGACTATTGATCTACAAGACACGTATTTTCATGTCCCTATTCACCCTTCACATAAGAAGTTTCTTTGTTTTCTAATCATCAGAAGCACTACTAATACAGAGTGCTCCCTTTCATCCTGTCTTCTGCCCCAAGGGCATTCTCAAAGATTCTGGTGTAGTTGCCACTCTCTTACATTGTTTGGGTATAATTGTTTCCCCATATCTAGATAATTGGCTGATCTTATCAGTAAGGGCTGGCAGCTGTAAAGATGGTATGTTCTCTGTTTCACAGCCTGGGGTCTTAAACTCAACCTCAAGGAGTATGTTTTGATTCCAGTACAGTGTTGAGAATTCATAGAAGCTTCCCTGGATGCAGTGACAGGCATAGTGTACCTCCCTGCCTCCAGATTTCTCTCACTAGCAAATCTCATCTCAAGGAATTATGGACGTTTTCAAGTAACAGAAAGAGATTTTTTTTTCAACTGCTGAGACATGTTAGTTTATTTCTTTGTAGTGCAGCATGCCAGATTACACCTCAAAGGTCTACAGGAATGGCTTTGAATGGTTTACCACCAAGCAAGCACAGTATAGATAAGTTAGTGCCTGTTCCCCTATATGTTTTACAGTCACTCAGTTGGTGGAAGGACCCCACAAAAACCTGCTCAGGTTTTCTGTTCTTTCAGAACCCCACTGTTATGTTGATAACATTAGAGGCTTCTCTTCTGGGTTGAGGGGGGCACATCTGGGACCTCACAAGATGCAGCGCAAAGGGTCACTGCAAGAGCATCTCCACAACATCAATCTTTTGGAACTGAGAGCAGTCCAAAATGCTTGTCTGCAATTTCTACCACTAATTAGATCCAAGACAGTAAAGTTAACGACAGACAACGTGGCATGTGTGTATTATATGAACTGCCAGGGTGGAGCATGTTTCCCATCTCACTGTGTCAAAGTAATAAAGCTCTGGAATTAGTGCATAGCCAACCAGACAGTCATCTCAACTTCTTACCTCCCAGGTATTCAGAACATCATGGCAGATGACCTTTCTAAATTAGCAATGGGAACTTAACTCCTGGGTACTCCGCATAATATTCTTAGCTTGGGGGTTCACAAAGGTCAATCTGTTCATAAAATCATAAAATATCAGGGTTGGAGGTACCTCACGAGGTCATCTAGTCCCATCCCATGCTCAGAGCAGGACCAATCCTCAATTTTTGCCCCAGATCCCTAAATGGTCCCCTCAAGGATTGAAATCACAACTCTGGCTTTAGCAGACCAATGCTCAAACCACTGAGCTACCCCTCCTACCTTGTTTGCTATGTTAGCCAATGCACAGTCCATCGGGTATTGCTCCAGAGCAGGTCTCAATCCCCAATCCTTAGGAGATGCATTTCTCATTTTATGGATGAGGTATTCTATACATGTCTCCACTGATGTCATTACTGTAAAAGCTTCTCAACAAGATCAAATTCAGGCCAATTTTACATTTACACAAATGTGGCCAAGACAAGTTTGGTATCCCTATCTAATCATACTCACCTCTCACCCTTCTTGAAGACTTCTTGTCTGCTGACTGAGGATGCCAGTCATGCTTCACCTCAACCTGCAGATTCTGAAGCTGCAGGAATGATTCCTGGATGGTTCTTGAGAATAGAGATATCCTGTTAATCAGAGGTACAACACTTTTTTTAGATAGCAGACAAAAATCTACTGGAAGTGCTTACCTCTAGAAATGGAAATGATTTTATACTTGGTGTAACAGTCATCAGATCTCACCACTGTGCTCTCCTCTTCCCAGGGTATTGGATTACCTGTTGGAATAGAAAACATTGGGTCTTTCTATAAATTCCAATAGGGTACACTTAGTGGCAGTGACAGATTTTCACACATGCACACATTTTTTTCTCTTTTTGCACACCCAAACATGGCAAGATTTCTAAGAGGTTTGTCGATTCTCTTCCTGCCAATCAGAGATCCTACACCTATCTGGGACTTGAACTTAGTCCTTAACTGCCTTCTGAAACATCCTTTTGAGCCACTAGCCATGTGTTTTTATTAGATTTATCAATAAAGACAGCCCTTCTGCTAGCTATCAGTTCTGCCCAAAGGGTTGGAGAATTGTGAGCTATAATTCAGACCCGCCCCCCACATATGTATTCTCCAGAGAAAAAGTGTCACTACAGGCCCATCCAAGATCTATTACAGGCCCATCAAAGGTTTCCTCAGAATTACATATTAATAAACTATTCATCTCCCAAGCTTCCCCCCGCCCCAACCACATTAAACTAGTCAGGAAGCCACACTCTCTTTATATCCTAGATGTCATGAGGGCATTTTCCTTTTATCTAGATAGGACCAAACCATTTTGAAGATCTCCTAAACTATATGTATCCACTGTGAACAGAAACAAGGGTTTGGTAATTTTGAAACAGAAATTATCAAAGTGGATCTCCAGATGTATTAAGTGCCATAATGGCTAAACTAATGCTCAGCCCCTTTCGAGAGTGATAGCACATTCCACAAGAGCACTATCTATATCGACAGCCTTGCTTAAGGACGTACCAGTTGCAAAGATCTATAGAGCTACAACTTGGTCCTCTGAATACACCTTTTCTAACCATTACGCATTGGTGCCTGCAGTTAGGTCAAATACTGCTGTACTGGACTCTGCTCCAAACCTCTGTACTCCTCACCTTGGGAATCACCTGAAGTGGAGCACCCATAGGGACACTACTTGAAGAAGAGGTGATTCACCTTGTGCAGTAACTGGAGTTCTTTGAGATGTGTCCCCCTGTGGGAGCTCCACTACATACCCTCCTTGCCCTCTGCTTCACAGTCTCCTTGAGGAACTTTGTAGCGCAGAAGGAACCTAGGGGGTTTCACCCATGCAGCCCAATATAGCCTCAATGCAGGGTACAAGGATATGTGGGGCACATGCTTGGGCTGAATTGGCACTGCTGCCATAATATCTCTGATCAAAAGCACAAGGCGCAGGTGCACCTGAAGTGGAGCACCCACAGGGATACGCATCTCAAAGAACTCCAGTTACTGCAAGGTGAGTAGCCTTTCCTTTTCATTATTAGGTGGAGTTGCATGTTTTGCTTTCAGTTTGAATTTGTGATGTTATATCCTTTGCTTATCTTCTATCAATCTATACTGTGGTTGCTCAAACAATGGCCAAGACTCTCAAAATAGGCATCTGAAATTAGGCTCCTAAATCCACATTAAGGAAGTTAAATAAATGGCTTGATTTTCCAAAGTGCTGAGCATCAAGCAGGTCCCATTGAAATAAATGAAATTATGACAGCAGAGAATTTGACCAAAAATGTTAATTTGCCTAATCTGGGAACCTGAACTATTGGTTTTTAAAATAAAATAAAATAAAATAAAAGGTGAATTTCCATGAACCTTTAAAATTTACCAAGACCTGTGCACAGACTGAAGTTTCCCATTACTCAAATTTCCTTCCGTTTGGAAGTGACCAAAGAGTTATCAAAGAATCACTCTCTGGATATGTCTACACTGCAATTATACACCCCTGGCCCATGTCAGCTGACTCAGGCTGGCAGGGCTCAGGCTGTGGGACTGTTTAAGGTGTAGACATTCCAGCTAAGGCTTCTGGGACCCTCCCACCTCACTGAAAAACTTTGCACCAAGCCTAGACACTCTGCAGTTAAACAGCCCTGCAGCCCAAGCCCATGAGCTCGAGTCAGTTGGCATGGGCCAGCCTCAGGTTTTTAATTGCAGTCTAGACATACCCTCAGTGGCTTACTGTATGTGAATCCTGTAGGGGACTCAAGAACCAGATGCAAGAAGATAGATGCCCATGTCATAAAATACAGTAATTCCTTGTGTGACCTCTTCACAAACCATTTCCTCAAGGAAGCCAATGATTCAATGGACATGAAGAATAAGCTAGTGTCTGTTCCAAAGAGGCTCCACAAGAATAAATATGAGACATATTAGAGGAGCAGTGATGAGATTACATTGCCACTGATATTGCTGTATCTATTCTGTAGGGATAGGTAAGAAATAGTGTATATGCTAAGTAAGGACTCCTCCTGTGGTAGGAAAAGGGCACAGAGATATTAACTACAGCTGTTCTAATGTCTGAGCCAGAGAGGTGCTGAGCATCTCTATCACCCTCTGAAGTCAATGAGAGTTATGAATTCTCTCTGGATCAAGGCCAAAGTTTGGGGAGTATTTAATAACATTTTCTAAAAGAGAGATGAAAATGATTCTCTTTCGCTTTCAATGTTTGAAAGATTTACAATAATGACACATGCCAGGCCTAAAATCTATTCAAATATGAGCAAATTGAGGTCTTTTTTGTGTGCTTTAAGAGCATTGTGATAGCCATTTCCTTTGGCAGGGAGTACGTAATGTTAATCTCTTCCCACATTCCACAACAGTTATTAGTCAAAGTAATAGTTTATTTTTTCTCCAGAAAAATAAACCATAATGTACTCAGCACTACAGTTCACTAAACCATACTTCTGCTTTGTTTGACTTACAAAGTGCTCTATATTTTGAAAAATTATTCTATAATGGATGTGGAATCTGTGAAAAGTTCTACCCCACAACTCTAATTTACTAGTAGTATAGGCATTACCACTGAATGAGACCACCAAGAGTTATCTTCAAGACTGCATTACTGGAAAGTGGGGGGGGGCAGGAAATATATGAAAGACTATATCAAAATAAGTTTTAATTGCATTTACTAATATTTTAGTGCAATATAAATGCAGTAGTAAAATTATACTTTATGAAAAAATCATTCTTGTTCTGTCTAGAAGTTTGGAAGACATAACTAACACATAACAGCGAGCTGGATCAGGTTAATGAAACATACAAGTGTAGACAGAAAAAAACCCAAAAGATATTCTTTATAGCATATAAAATCTTGCATATTGTACCTTATTTTAAGATGCATAATATAGTTACCACTATAAAGTGTAATTGTTGTCAATAAATACTTTAAAACGTAAGTAAAAATATAGCTTAGATTCACATATTTAGCAAAACCACATATGCCAAAATCATATTCATAGTAAAACTAGCCAATGAATTTGAGCAGAAAGCCCTTTTATCCTTCCTCTTCTTGAAGGAAATAGTGTCCCTTCTGTCCTTTCAACCATAACAATATAGCTAACCTAACAGCAATATATTTTAGAAGTATTTAAGAAATATAACTTTATAAAGAATGTGATTGGTTAAAATCAGATCACACGACCCTGTTAAGAGATTACTGGTAGATTGCCATTCCTTACTAATATTCAAAGGGCTATTAAAACAAATAGCAATTGGACCAAGTACTATAGCGGTAAAAAGCATTGCACTGAAAAAATTATTTTATTTGCTTGGGGCAATACTGTGCCCCTTTAAGGGCTCTGAGGACAAAGGACAACAGCAATGCAATAATGTCCTTAATACATCACTCGTGCATGAAGAAGCCACAAGTAAGTTTCTCATGTCCTTCTAAATAAGAGCCAAGATATATCACATCCCTCCATCATGTAGTCTGTATATGTCACTGCAATGTGGTGTTCCCTCACACACTCACCGCTAGGGTTAATGGGTCAAGGAGGCTAATTAACATGACAGGCCATAGTTGAGGAGAATCAGGTGGGCAAGTAAGCCCCTGAGTGGGTAAGGGAGCCAAGCAATGGAAGAGTGAACTAGGCAGGATGTATAAAGACAGGAAATTGTAAGCAGTGATGGCTGCTGGGACAGGGCGGACACTCCCAGGAGACAGGGAGGAGTGTTTGGACACTGCAGGGTGTGTTGGCTGCACTCACTCTTGGGAAGAGGAAGGAGGCTTCTGGAACTGGTAGACCAAGAAAGAGAAGGGGAACCAATGGTAGGAAGTAGCCTAGGAAAAGAGGAGTCAGTGTAGAGAGAGAAAACCCAGATTGCTGAGTTGTGGGTCCCTGGGCTGGAACCTGGAGAAAAGGCAGGACTGGGTTCCCCTACCAGCCACTTGGGGAGTGGCACCGAGGCAGTGAATGGGAAGACTGCCTAGTATTGCTCAGAAACTATACCCCAGAAGGGGGAACTTTGAAATTCCCTATATGAAGAGCTGAGTCATGAAGAGGGCACTACGATTTCTGAAATGGAGAGAAGGCCAGACAGGGAGTTGGAATGATGGCATGCAAACTGTGAAAGAGCTCATTGACTGAATGATCTAATCCCCAGAGTGATCAGCGTGAGGTGCCACAAGCGGTAAGTGTTGTACCCTGTGATAGTCAGAGAGTCACATTAGAGAAAAAATATTTTAGGAATGCTTTAGAGATTTTTTTAAATCTTTATTGGGATTATTTCTTGTATCCCTCTAACACCATAGGAACATAAGACAGGCCATACTGGGTAAAACCAGATTTCAGAGTAGCAGCTGTGTTAGTCTGTATTTGCAAAAAAGAAAAGGAGTACTTGTGGCACCTTAGAGTGAAGTGAGCTGTAGCTCACGAAAGCTTATGCTCAAATAAATTTGTTAGTCTCTAAGGTGACAGAAGTACTCCTTTTCTTTTTTGGGTAAGACCAATGGTCCAATTAGTCGAGTATCCTGTCTTATGATAGTGACGAATGCCAAGTGTTTCAGAGGGAATGAACAGAAGATGTAATTATCAGCTGATCCATCCTCATCACCCATTCTCAGCTTCTGGCAAACAGAGGCTATGGACACTTCAGAGCATGGTTTTACATCTCTGCCTGTTCTGGCTAATAGCCATTGATGTACCTATCCTCCTTAAACTTATCTAGTTCTTTTTTGAACCCTGTTATAGCCTTGGCCTTCAAAACATCCTCTGGCAAAGAGTTCTATGGGTTGACTGTGAGTTGTGTGAAGAAATAAATCCTTTTGTTTTTTTTTAATCCTGCTTCTCATTAATTTCATTTGGTGACCCCTAGTTCTTGTGTTATGAGGAGTAAATAACACTTCTGTATTTACTTTCTGCACACCAGTTATGATTTTATACACCTCTATCATATTTTCCCTTAGTCATTTCTTTTCCAAGTTGAAAAATTCAGGTCTTATTAATCTCTCCTCATATGGAAGTTGTTCCATATGCCTGATCATTTTTGTTGCCCTTCTCTGTACCTTTTCCAATTCCAATATACAGTAGAACCTCAGAGTTACAATCAGCTCGGGAATGGAGGTTGTTCATAACTCTGAAATGTTCGTAACTTTGAACAACTTGTCATGGTTATTCTTTCAAAATTTTACAACTGAACAATGACTTAGTACAGCTTTGAAACTTTACTGTGCAGAAGAAAAATGCTGCTTTCCCTTTATTTTTTTAGTAGTTTACGTTTAACACAGTTCTGTATTGTATTTACCGGTTTGGGGTTTTTTGGTCTCCCCTACTACCTGATAGGGTGCTTCCAGTTCCAAATGAGGTGCATGGTTGGCTGGTCAGTTCGTAACTCTGGTATTCATAACTCTGAGGTTCTACTGTATCTTTTTTGAGATGGGCGACCAGCTCTGCACACAGTATTCAAGATGTGGGTGTACTATGTATTTATATAGAGGCAATATGATATTTCCTGTCTTATTATCTGTCCCTTTCCAAATGATTCCCAACATTCTGTTAGACTTTTTGACTGCTTCTGCATACTGAGTGGATGTTTTCAGAGAACTATCCACAATGACTCCAAGATCTCTTTCTTGAGTGCTAACAACTAATTTAGACCCCATCATTTCATATGTATAACTGGGATTATGTTTTCAAATGTGCATTACTTTGCATTTATCAACACTGAATTTCATCTGCTGTTTTGTTGCCCAGTCACCCAGCAAAGACAGCTGCCTTAGGCACCATAAGTTAAGGCTCAGAGGGAACTGTAAAAACCTCTCCAAATAATCTAAAATAGTTTCCTGTATGTAAAATTATGATGATTTGAAAGTTTGCTATCTTGAGCTTTCCAAGATGGAAGTGGATGTTGTATGTCTTGCTAGCAAGATGGGAATTTCTCCCTTCCTGTGATAGAAACTTCCATTTTCAGTCCTACAGATTCAGGAGAATGTGGTGGGATCTGGAGTAAAATTCACATTTAAAAGGAGGCAGAGGAAACTTCTCTGGCATGTAATTTTTTTTAAAATGGCTTGTATTTGCAGTTGCTTTGGGGGTTTAGAATGTTGGAATGGATCCCAAAGGAAACAGATAGGTGGGCAGAAAGCAAGTATGGTGATCAGAGATGCATGATAAATGAATTTATTACATGGCTCTGCAATTTGCTACATGGATATCATCTCTATACATGTGGTATGAAAACAAACATATACACATAGATAAACACATAAACCCCCAAAAATCTATGTTAAAAGAATGTTATTAAGGTTGCACAGTCAAGCACCTTAAAGTTAGGAAATGTCAGAATTTAGGTTGACTGTGCAACCTTAATTTGGCCCTCTAGTGAGTATGCATTATTATATCAGGTAATTTTTTTCTAAACTTTTCATTTTTCAAATGACTTAGGAACCTAAGTTTTAATGGTTTCAGTGTAGCAGCCATGTTAGTCTGTATTCGCAAAAAAAAAAGGAGTACTTGTGGCACCTTAGAGACTAACAAATTTATTAGAGCATAAGCTTTCGTGAGCTACAGCTCACTTCATCGGATGCATTTGGTGGAAAAAACAGAGGAGAGATTTATATACACACACACAGAGAACATGAAACAATGGGTTTATCATACACACTGTAAGGAGAGTGATCACTTAAGATAAGCCATCACCAGCAGCAGGGGGGGGAAAGGAGGAAAACCTTTCATGGTGGCAAGCAAGGTAGGCTAATTCCAGCAGTTAACAAGAATATCAGAGGAACAGTTGGGGGTGGGGTGGGAGGGAGAAATACCATGGGGAAATAGTTTTACTTTGTGTAATGACTCATCCATTCCCAGTCTCTATTCAAGCCTAAATTAATTGTATCCAGTTTGCAAATTAATTCCAATTCAGCAGTCTCCCCTTGGAGTCTGTTTTTGAAGCTTTTTTGTTGAAATATAGCCACTCTTAGGTCTGTGATCGAGTGACCAGAGAGATTGAAGTGTTCTCCAACTGGTTTTTGAATGTTATAATTCTTGACGTTTGATTTGTGTCCATTCATTCTTTTACGTAGAGACTGTCCAGTTTGGCCAATGTACATGGCAGAGGGGCATTGCTGGCACATGATGGCATATATCACATTGGTAAATGCGCAGGTGAACGAGCCTCTGATAGTGTGGCTGATGTGATTAGGCCCTATGATGGTATCCCCTGAATAGATATGTGGACAGAGTTGGCAACGGGCTTTGTTGCAAGGATAGGTTCCTGGGTTAGTGGTTCTGTTGTGTGGTGTGTGGTTGCTGGTGAGTATTTGCTTCAGATTGGGGGGCTGTCTGTAAGACAGGACTGGTCTGTCTCCCAAGATCTGTGAGAGTGATGGCTCGTCCTTCAGGATAGGTTGTAGATCCTTGATGATGCGTTGGAGAGGTTTTAGTTGGGGGCTGAAGGTGATGGCTAGTGGCGTTCTGTTGTTTTCTTTGTTGGGCCTGTCCTGTAGTAGGTGACTTCTGGGTACTCTTCTGGCTCTGTCAATCTGTTTCTTCACTTCAGCAGGTGGGTATTGTAGTTGTAGGAATGCATGATAGAGATC
This sequence comes from Dermochelys coriacea, assembly GCF_009764565.3. Taxonomy (NCBI): domain Eukaryota; kingdom Metazoa; phylum Chordata; order Testudines; family Dermochelyidae; genus Dermochelys; species Dermochelys coriacea. The sequence continues at coordinate 151,696,241 of NC_050069.1, read as the reverse complement.
TTGTAGGTGTTTGTCTCTGTCTGAGGGGTTGGAGCAAATGGGGTTATATCGTAGCGCTTGGCTGTAGACAATGGATCGAGTGGTATGATCTGGATGAAAGCTAGAGGCATGTAGGTAGGAATAGCGGTCAGTAGGTTTCCGATATAGGGTGGTGTTTATGTGACCATCGCTTATTAGCACCGTAGTGTCCAGGAAGTGGATCTCTTGTGTGGACTGGTCCAGGCTGAGGAAGATCACCAATGTTTTTAGGAAGATCACCAATGGACACCACCGATTTCCTGAGGAAACTACAGTCCATTGTTGATCTTCCTAAAAACACCATCCTAGCCACTATGGATGTAGAAGCCCTCTACACCAACATTCCACACAAAGATGGACTACAAGCCGTCAGGAACAGTATCCCCGATACTGTCACGGCTAACCTGGTGGCTGAACTTTGTGACTTTGTCCTGACCCATAACTATTTCACATTTGGTGACAATGTATACCTTCAAATCAGTGGCACTGTGATGGGTACCCGCATGGCCCCACAGTATGCCAACATTTTTATGGCTGACTTAGAACAACGCTTCCTCAGCTCTCGTCCCCTAATGCCCCTACTCTACTTGCGCTACATTGATGACATCTTCATCATCCTGACCCATGGAAAAGAAGCTCTTGAGGAATTCCACCATGATATCAACAATTTCCATCCCACCATCAACCTCAGCCTGGACCAGTCCACACAAGAGATCCACTTCCTGGACACTACGGTGCTAATAAGCGATGGTCACATAAACACCACCCTATATCGGAAACCTACTGACCGCTATTCCTACCTACATGCCTCTAGCTTCATCCAGATCATACCACTCCATCCATTGTCTACAGCCAAGCGCTACAATATAACCGCATTTGCTCCAACCCCTCAGACAGAGACAAACACCTACAAGATCTCTATCATGCATTCCTACAACTACAATACCCACCTGCTGAAGTGAAGAAACAGATTGACAGAGCCAGAAGAGTACCCAGAAGTCACCTACTACAGGACAGGCCCAACAAAGAAAACAACAGAACGCCACTAGCCATCACCTTCAGCCCCCAACTAAAACCTCTCCAACGCATCATCAAGGATCTACAACCTATCCTGATGGACGAGCCATCACTCTCACAGATCTTGGGAGACAGGCCAGTCCTTGCTTACAGACAGCCCCCCAATCTGAAGCAAATACTCACCAGCAACCACACACCACACAACAGAGCCACTAACCCAGGAACCTATCCTTGCAACAAAGCCCGTTGCCAACTCTGTCCACATATCTATTCAGGGAATACCATCATAGGGCCTAATCACATCAGCCACACTATCAGAGGCTCATTCACCTGCGCATCTACCAATGTGATATATGCCATCATGTGCCAGCAATGCCCCTCTGCCATGTACATTGGCCAAACTGGACAGTCTCTACATAAAAGAATGAATGGACACAAATCAGACGTCAAGAATTATAACATTCAAAAACCAGTTGGAGAACACTTCAATCTCTCTGGTCACTCGATCACAGACCTAAGAGTGGCTATACTTCAACAAAAAAGCTTCAAAAACAGACTCCAACGAGAGACTGCTGAATTGGAATTAATTTGCATACTGGATACAATTAACTTAGGCTTGAATAGAGACTGGGAATGGATGAGTCATTACACAAAGTAAAACTATTTCCCCATGGTATTTCTCCCTCCCACCCCACCCCCCACTGTTCCTCTGATATTCTTGTTAACTGCTGGAATTAGCCTACCTTGCTTGCCACCATGAAAGGTTTTCCTCCTTTCCCCCCCCTGCTGCTGGCTTATCTTAAGTGATCACTCTCCTTACATTGTGTATGATAAACCCATTGTTTCATGTTCTCTGTGTGTGTGTATATAAATCTCTCCTCTGTTTTTTCCACCAAATGCATCCGATGAAGTGAGCTGTAGCTCACGAAAGCTTATGCTCTAATAAATTTGTTAGTCTCTAAGGTGCCACAAGTACTCCTTTTCTTTTTAAGTTTTAATGGCATTTAAGCTCCCGATTCATTTAGGCACATTTTGAAAATTTCACCTGCATCCTTTAATTATATGATCCACTACTTTTTCCCATAAAGTCCCTGCCTGTTCCAGTGTACAGGATAGACAAGCTCACCCCAAAGCCAGCCTGGAGCTTTTTTCCTTTGTATTGTATGTATGATTTCTAAACAATGCACTCATTCTTTCAGTTATGACTATCTTTGCAAAATTTAAACCTTTTCTTCACTGGAGGAAAATATTACACATGGTGAAACATATTTAATATATTGTCTGTATCAATTTCACTTTATATGAATATGTTGTGTCTGTTCTCCTTGCATTCCCCTTATAAACTGCTTCCCACGAACACAAACAGTAACTCTACACTGTAAACTGACAGCTGCATTGCTACAGGTTTTCTAAACAGTAAAACTATGCCACTGCTAGCCGTTTTTACTGTGATATGAATTAGTTCTAAAGTAAAAGAACACTTCAGTCAGCTAACCAGGCTGTATTTCCACATTTCTCTAGTCTTGAAGAGGAAGATACTAATTTTTCTTCCGTTTATCAGAAGATATAAAACTTGCTCCCACTTCTGTTAGTGCTCTGTATACAACTATTAATGTTTAGATTTGCCCAGGCCAGAACTACATGTACTATCAGAGAAAAGCATTGAAACTCTACCACTTGTCTGCTTTCCAGCTCCAAGAGAATGTCACATAAATACTGTAATTACTCATTATTTTGAATCTATTATTTTATTCACAATTATTCAGCACAGCTTGAGATGCCTTATGTTTCCTAAATCTGGATACCATTGTGGAATCTGAGACTGAAGGCTCCATTAAAACTTGGACAAACTGTTCAAAGGGACAGTGGAATCAGTTAGTTTGCTGCAACTCTGTTCACAATATGAAACAAGCCATTTCATATTCTTCCATTCCTAGTTAAAATTCTGTTCAGTCGCATCTCTTTCTAACCCCAACTCCATTGTTTGAGCATGCTTGGCAGGAACTGTGACAAAGAAACACTGACAAAATTTCAGTTAAAAATGGCTGAATCATAAGGAAGATAAAGGAATGAAGTTGTACTTTGCAAAGCATATATTTGAATGTAAAAGAAACAGGTTTTTTTTATATTTTATTACTCAAATTTCTTTAAAATGTATCCAAAGAGCATCACCTATGCAAAAGGAAACACACACAAAATAAGATGTGGTTGAAAACTTTGCTTCCAGTATTTGGCAAATTCCCTAGATAGGATAAAACTAAATATCATTTAGATTTTATAACCATTTGCTTTATTTAAAAGAAGGAAAAATGGTGAAGGCTTATATGCAGACATTTAATTTAATTTAATAATTATGGAAGCATAAGCTTGTGAATGAAGAAAAAATAAGTTGAGATACAATGATCAGTGCTGCTGGATTTCTTGAGAAACATATAATATTTATACATCATTTACTTACGCAGCTGATGCCAGGAAAGTGTTTCCATGCATATGATCCCAGAATAAAAGACAGAAATCCTTTTATTAAATACAGTTAATCTCAACCCATTGCATATGTGTAAAAGATAGCAGAAGTTGTACCAATAGTTTTTATTAACATGTCACCTGACACTGATCTCAGACTCATTGGGCCTGATAGACCACTGTGTTACTCCAGTTTTATGACAGCGTAATTCATAATTTCTGATAGAGTTACATGCTTCCAGTGGAGTTAAACTTGTGTAAAAGTGGAGTAACACAGTAGTAGTGAATCAGGTCTTAGAATATATAAACAATGGGTAAAATTTACCTTTGGTAGAAGGCCAATGCTTCCACACCATTTAAGCTCTATAGTGAGGCTGTACAGGGATGCAACAGGCCATGCAACAGGCCTCTGCAACTTCTCCGAATTGCACAGAGCACCTCTGCACTGGCCCTATATAAACTTCATTGGCAATGCAGGAGAGGATGTAATGACTCACAAGATATGCAGTTATCTGAATCATATGGTCCTAACTCTTTATGCAAGTGATGCAAAGTGGGTGGGGCTTATATTCTAGTACACTCCCTGAATTTGAGCTGAATTGTGTGGATTTCAAGCCAAAATACTCACACTTCCTCACTTATGGACCAGAATATGGACAAGACACAGAAAAAGCATACATTTTCTTACCCATTACAAGCTAATGTAAATGTGAGCAGTAGCAATAGCATACCAGCGTGTCTCACAAAGTGAAATGGAGCATAAAGGGAGAATGTGCTAATGAGCTTTGATGAAGTTAGAAATCATCATAAACCAGTCTAGAATCAGTGGTATATTCTTACAACAGACAACTTTACAGTGAGCATTAACAGGAAAGTGCTTAAACAGTAAAATAAAAAATTGCTAACAAGATAAACTCAACTAACTGGTATTTTGATGCAAACTGGAAATCATCTACTGATATCTAATTGTCTCTTAGATGTCTTGAATGATTTAGCTGCAGTAAGCAGGCAGACAATAAAGCAGAAATGCCAGATATTGATATGCAAATTATTTAAGTCATCATAATTAAATTGAGGAGCACAAAAGAAAACACACAATAGAAATGAACTTATTTGTATTAACTACTACTAGCAGATCTCTGAAGGTATACCAAAATAACCAACCTGCCACAGGCACTTCCAGGAGAAAGTCATAAAGACATTTGCTGATCAGAGTCTCCCAATAATACAAATTCGTTTCCAAGTAATTTACACTTGAAGTTATTATTAATTATATGAAATAGAATTATAATGGTGCCCAAGTGACCAGATGGTAATGGCATTAGCACCAGTTTCAGGTATAATGATAACTGTACTCACCAGCTCAAGGTGAATCAAGTTTCCTTGTACCTGAAAATATTTTCATTGAGAAAACCCTCTTTGGCTCTTTTCCACTCCTGATAATGATGTGATGTAACTGTTTTCACTGAATCATTTCCCCTCATTTATAAGATAGAAGTTTTTCCTATGTGTGATAGTGAGATTGTTTACAGAAGGGAAAGTAACAGAGACTGATTCTCATTTCTAAATCTGCATATGTTGAATCATATGAACATGAACAAAGTACCCCTTTTGAAACATGACATTCACATGACAGGGCTAAATCCCGACATGCTTACTCAGTTTGTACTGATTGGTCTGGGGGCTTGTCTAATGGGAAAATTAGTGCACTGTTAGCTAGGGTGTGAATTTAAAGCACATTATCTACTTTGCACTAATTCCTGTGTGACCATTCTTACTGTGCACCAAGAGTGCCCTTTGGTGGTTTAGTATGATGTACTTCCAAAGTGAGGGTTTGTCTACTCTACAGAGCATTTACCAATATAGTTATGCAAGCAAAGACCCTAGTGGAAATGCAGCATGTTCAAGCAAAAGGATTTCTGCTCCCATCATAGCCATACCATCTCCCCAAACAACATTAGTTAAGCCAACAAAAGCACTTTGTGTTGGTATGGTTGCATCTACTGGGGGGTGGGGAGTGGGGGGTTGTTGACATAGCTATGCTGGCAACATTTGTAGTGTAGACCAAGCCTGATGATCTCCCACTGAAGCCAAGGGAAATTTGCTGGAATAAGGTCTGAGGAAAAACTTCAGGATTTACCCCACAGTGTAATCTAATTTGAACAGGAAGATATCATTGTGACCGATTACATAACATACAGTAATTGCATAGATTGTGTATATGCTTCAATCATTCATTGGAAGTAAGAATATGTGTGTGTATGACTAAGTATCTGTCCACAAAGAAAGATATACTTAATATCATACATAGACAAATTATATGGGTATATTCGATGTAATTATAATAACAAGTAAATGCAGATTTCAAGTTTTTGAGCCAGTGTTTTTGTGTCTAATCAATCCAGTCTGATTTGGATTCTGAACATCTGTGATAAAGATTTCTATTGATCAAAAAATCAAGAATAAGTTTTATGTTCTGGGAATGGAGAGTGGTGAAGAAATGGTTGATGTGATGCAACTGATGTGATCCTTTTCTTCACAGAAATATATTTACTTTTTGGATGTTTTTCTATAGATTTGTAAAGAGTCATTCAGGATAGTCAAAGCAATTAGCATATAGTAAGGACCTACTAAACAAGGGGAATAGCAAATATTAACAGCACAGTTTGACCCAGCCATATCTGAGGCTGGTGTTCTGCATACTCCTTTATTGTTAGAAGAGATAAAAGAAGGATAAAATTACCACAGCCATACAACAGTCTAAACATATTTTGGAATAGCGGAGAAACTTTTTTATAAAAAAATGTCACCAATGGAAAGAACATAGATGTTTGCAGTTACTAAACACATACTCTGAATGTATTTCAATAAAGACAGATGAAGGAATATTTTTACCGTCTCTTGTACTGTCAATTCTCATCTCACTAGGTGGCTGACCATGTTGTCAATGGCAGGTCCTATCTGGTTCCCCCTCACCTGATGCTGAAAATGTTTGAACTGGTAACTTATAGAGGGACAAGACCATATTTAGTGTAGTCAGAAGTATGTTTGATCCTTAGCAGAAGCATTTGATATCATATTGGAAGGTGATCTGAATAACCCCAAATCAGAATGAGAATTCTGGAAGTGGTCTGTGGTGGATCACCACAGCAATGTCTATAGCGATCTGGTGATGCCCTAGAAAGCCTAAGTCTAAGGTCACCCTGCCTTCACATCCTCATCACTACAGTTCCCCTTACCTCAGTGGAGTCACTTTGTTCACACTGTTGCTGCCTTTATCTCAATCAAGGGTTTTTTAACTTCCCACATTTAGAAATGAATATTTGTATGGACTTTTTTTTATTTTAACTGTTTGACTAAAGAAGGTATGTGTACTCAGGATGCACAATATCTATTTATATAGCCCTTCTCAGTCTCAGTTTTATATTGAAACTTGTTTGCAGAGTGTATGTACATTATATACGTGATACATTATAGCCTCACCTTAATCCATTACAGTAGATGCTATATTATACTCATACATTACAGGCCACCTTATTTTATCACATTAAAGATTCTCCCAAATTCATTATCTGATAAAAATATTATTTTCAGTATTTGTACTCAAATGCATAACATATCACTGTATTTCTCTGTATTGAATCTGTATTAAAATGGTATTAAAGTCACAAGAATGTAATGTGTTACATTTTAAAATATATATGACAAAATTTACCCATGCAACACTATGAAACTACTTTGCCTCTGAATAATACCTTACTCCTTAAAACACCAAATTCCTCAGTACCAATCACATATAGCATATTTCCCAACAGAGAAGAAAAATATGAAAAAAGAAAGTGAAAATACATTGCAGTATTAAAATTATGTACTTGTTAACACTTTTAAAAAATGGAGTAAACTAAGGAAAAAGATCATTCTTATAATTTGACAGAAAAAGTTTTCTTGACTGTTCCATATATGTAAATGTAATATATAACTAAAGCATTTGTCCAACACTCTCTATGAGAAAGAGCTGGAAGAAGAGAATGAGCAAAGCAATGATTTCCTTTGCTTGCCAGCTTGGACAGAATAGACTTTATTGGCAATTAGAGAAATAAGCCCTGAAAAGTGGCTTCTCCCCTGTTCTGGCTTATCTTCACATAGCAACAAAGCATGAACAAAGTTGTTCAATTAAAATAATGTGCATTAAAAAATACAATAACTGATTTCCATCATCTGAATGATTTGGGATTGATGTCTTGTACCTTTTAATAACACAACTTGATTATTCAGTCCTCAGTGGATCTGTTGCCCATCATCCGGCTTTTCCAGCTGCAGACTGTGGTCATTTACAGAGTTTTACAGACACTGAAGAGGTCTGTCTGAAGGATAAGAAAACGCAAATTAGTCTTGGCAGATTGGCCTCAATCAATGCTGACTCTGTGCTACAATATCCTTATTCAAACAGTTGGATGGATCATTTTATGTATGTTGTGTCAAAGAATTATACCCCCCTCAAAAAAATATCTAGAAGGATGGTTTTCTTTTGTGTGGTTTCAGAGTAGCAGTCGTGTTAGTCTGTATTCGCAAAAAGAAAAGGAGTACTTGTGGCACCTTAGAGACTAACAAATTTATTAGAGCATAAGCTTTCATGAGCTACAGCTCACTTCATCGGATGCATTTCCTTTCCTTTTCCTTTTCTTTTGTGTGTGATTGTTTTTTGAATCTTTTGAGGAATTCTGAAAATATTTGAAATGCAATGTTACGTGTATACATTGGAAAAGGGAAAGGTAGCTGAGCTGAGAATTTGAGGTCAGGCATTTTGCAAAGAAACAATGAAATGGCATTCATTTCTCCAATAACTGTTAAAATAACATGAGAAAATGTTACTTTTCTTTCTTTCTTCTTTACTACGTTTATCCTGTTGTATAGAATTGTGTTGCTATGGAAAATATATTTCCAGCATTCACCTATTATTTAAATTGTATACCATATGGAAGAATCTCACTGAAGATAAGACCTCTGGATCCTTTATCTATTTCACAGCACTATGTTTTTTTTAAAAAAAACACTGTCATTTCTGTTTATTTATTAAAGATAATAATGCGGCAGAAATCCATGAGTAGTTTGTTGTAAAATTTAATTCAGAAAAATTCCAGTCATCCACCCAGAACATTTCTGGGTTCTAAGAAGAATTTTATTATTACCCAAACTCCTAGTGGTCTATATAATTCTAGAATTAACAATTAGAAATTCATATTATATGGGTTAGTTACAAATAGCATTCATGCAAGAAATTGAAAGACTATCACCTTACCTAAGTAGGTAACCAACAAAATATGAATTTAAATATCACAATGACCTGTACACAGTCTGTAGACCTAGAGTTATTCACAGAATGCATTTGTGAACAATTTTAAACAATAAACATAACTCATAACTTCACAATTTGTTCATGGGCAATTTGCAAGAAGAAAAAAGGTAGCATTCATCGACTAAATAACTCATTACAAATTATTCACTCAGCTCTATTATTCATACTACTGTCTTTGAAAAAATTGAAATTCTTTTGGATTTTTTACCACAAGTTGGATTTTGATATTGTTGGAAATGACTGTTTCTATTTCTGTGTAGAGTTGATGCTGTCTTTTCAGGAGAAATTAAAGAAATGACTTGGTCTCCTAAAAATATGTCAAGACCATTTTCAGTGTAAGTAGAGCTGGCAGATTAGCTCATACTAGTAGTGTTATCTATTGTTCTTTGAAAGGATCCTGGTGTCAGGAATGCTAAAGTAATTGTCATCCTAAAAATTACAGCTAGCTAAGGCTTGGCTAAAATGATTTTGACTCTCAAATTCCCCTTCATGTCATCTTCAAAAGATTAGCATTGTCCGTTTGTTAAACATATGAAACACTTGTAAAGTTGGATCCTTAGCTATATTTTGTATGCTGGATATGACCATCATTTCTGCTTTCTCTTTGTCATCCTTCCCTTCCTCTCCACAGAGTCTGAGAGCTTGTCTTCACTACTGGGGAAATCGACGCTGCTGCAATTGATGTCGGTGTTGATTTAGTGGGTCTAGTGCAGGCCCACTAAATCGATGGCAGAGTACTCTCCAGTCAATTCTGGTACTCCACGAGAAGCGTAAGGTAAGTCGACTGGAGAGTGTCTCCCATCAATGCAGCACAGTGAAGACACTGGGGCAAGTTGACCTAAGCTACGTTGACTCCAGCAACATTATTTATGTAGCTGGAATAGCATAACTTAGGTCGTCTTACCTTGATAGTGAAGAGAAGCCCTCAGATTGCCAATCAGAAGAACTGGCAGCATATTGTCTCTGTTCCTATCTGAGTGGATATTTGTTTGCATCCTGCCTGATTTGGCATTCTGAGTAACTTATTAAGACAATACAGGGTAGCTATTCTACAATGAGCCTGGGAAGAAATATCTCCAACTAGAAATTGCATCCATTTAACTAGCTTTAAATGGTGCTCATCCAAGTATTCAACTAAAGAAACATATTGGGCCCCAATTAGCAAAAGCACCTAAGCAAATGCTTAAGTCCATCCTTATTCAGGAAAGACCTTAAGCAAGTTCTTAACTTTAACTTTGTCCTCAATGGCACTTAAGTGTAGGCCAAAATAATGCTTAATTGCTTTCCTGAATTGGGGTCTTAGAGCCACATGCAAGAACCTGCTCATTTTGTCCAGCACATAATTTTGTCAATGCATACTGAATATACTTCTGTTTTGATCAGGGGTGAGGGTTGTCTGAGGGTATATTGGGTACTTTTGTACACTAGGGTATGTGCAAAGACCCAGGTTTGTGGAAGTAACTCCCAAATAATCTAGCCCTGGACTACACAGGAAGCAAATTTGAAAAAAAAAAAAATCAGCAAATGTGTTTTCTTATGTGAATAATTATCTAGACCAGTGGTGAGCAACCTGTGGCCCATCAGGATAATCTGCTGGCAGGCCACCAGACAGTTTGTTTACATTTGCATAGCCACTTTCAGCTCCCAGTAGCCGCGGTTCACCATTCCTGGCCAATGGGAGCTGCGGGATGTGGCGGCCAGCATGTCTCTGTAGCCCGCACCACTTCCCACAGCTCCCATTGGCCGGGAACGGTGAACTGCAGCCATTGGAAGCTGCAGGCAGCCATGAAAATGTAAACAAATTGTCTGGCATCCCGCCAGTGGATTACCCTGATGGGCTGCGTGTGGCCTGCAGGCTGCAGGTTGCCCACCACTGATCTACACTGAAAACTCTGAAGAGCAGAATCCCCCTCCATATCTGTCTGTAAAGCACCTACCATACTGTTGGCATTGTACTAATAATTCATAAATGAAAATAATAAATGAATAATAAACACATAATTATAAAAATAATTAAAAGATTAAACTAGAAATGATATAAAAATGCTTTATAAAATGGACCTTCTACCTTTAATTTATATTTCTTCCATCCTGTTAAGAGCTTTGATTGTACAGTAGGGTCAGTACGGCAAATACTTTAGAATTGTTTCTTTTTAGCCCTGAAACTCTTCTGTTCCAGGTTTGTTTGTTTTTTATTTGCTTACCCTGATGTTTCCCTTTGCATGAAAAGAAATCCCATAATCCTGCAGATCAAAGTACTGTGGGTTTATTGACTGACTTCCTGGTGTCAGAGGTTAGAATGCACTGTCAAACAAGGGGGATATTAAGAAATAGAAAGGTTTACAAATGTGAGAGCAGGGGATAAAGTGCCAGCACTAAAAGATATTTAACACTGCAATAAGCTGCAGTAGGTTTAATATACAATGACTATAGTCTTTCAAAAATCTGAATAAGAAAGCTAATCATATGCTTCTTTGTGAAGCTTTCTTTTCATGGACCTCTGTTTCTCTGGTATGACAATCTCTTGGAGATGGAAGAATTTACTATGCATGGTATTGGAAAGGTTTATCTAATTTCAAGATTTATTTTTAAATTCAAATATATTTCCACTCTGCTAACTTCACAAGTGTTGAACCTGGGTATTTTAAGAAAAAGCCATTATTTCTAAAGAAGTCAAGGAGACTAACATATGCACATATGTACCTTATGGGTGCTATTATTTTGGATGTGTACTTGTAAAACTGTACAGCAGAGAAGGGGTTAGTCATCTAAAAGGGAAATTCCAGAAATGCCAGAAGGACTTTACTGCTTCTTCCAGTGATTGGTGTTAGCTTTTGGTGTTGGATTATACTGGACTGTGATTGATATGTAAATGCAGGCTTTCAAGACTTTATGGATCCATTAATGTAAAATTACAGTATGGTAAGGTATCACAAATGTGTATGCAAATGAAGGTAACCTTTGTAGTAATTCAAAAATGAACATTTTAGCCTTTAAATATAGTTCCCAAGTTCTTATTCTGAAGGATGTACTTAAACATTTTAAACTCCACTTTTGCCTCCTCCCCCCATATTTCTATATGCTTCATATGAAGCAATACCAGGGGGCATTAAATGAGCTAGAAGAAGTATTTAAAATTAAACTGCAAAACAACAGTACAATGTGTTTGAATTGTCCCTTTCAAATCTATTGTTTAAATGCTTGTTTCTTTGCATCTAGAAATATTCTGTCTCTGAGAAACAGATTCAAAAGTACTACACATGTTCATCAGAGATTGTATAGCACTGTATGCCCCTGTGAAGTTCTCTTCTCATTCCAGATTTTTTGTGTTTGACATGCTACAATACAGCACATGGGCCATATTTTTCCTTCAGATGAGTACGCTATTTCCATTGACATAACTAAACAATGACATTTGGCCCATGTTGAAAAGTGCAACAAAATCAACAAAAGCTACTGATACAATGACTGTGATCTAAATTTCATTGTTTGGGTTGGTTTAGTAATATGAGTTCTACATGTAAATCCCCTGAACATCAAATTGAGAAATATCCTACAGATTAAAGTTAGGTAGGATTCTTTCCTCCATTTTACGGCAGCCACTGACTGATGAGAACCACATTTGTCATAACTTAGGGCTTGTCTACACTTACCAGAGAATCGATGCTGCGGCAATCAATGCCTAAGCGGTCGATCGCTCTCTCGTCAACTCCTGTACTCCACCTGATGGAGAAGAGTAAGTGGAGTCGAGTAAGATGTCACATCGTGTGGTCCCTGCGGTAAGTAGATCTAAACTACGTCGATTTGAGTTATGCTATTCATGTAACTCAAATTGCATAGCTTAGATCGACTTTTCCCTTTAATGTAGACAAGGCCTTATTCTCCTTTGAGGCAGCAAGCTGTTATCAGACATTGTCTACATATAATAATATATTTAAGATTTAACATACACTTCCAGCGAGTTAGGCTTTATTTATCATTGACAGTTTGTTCTTTTTCCACAATTACATTGTTGTTTTTTGTATAATGTTCAAAACATAAAATACTATAGAAACTAAATATAAAATATAGATTTCTCATATATGTAAATGCAGCACAAGCCCTTAAGATTCTTAATTGAAAAACCTTTAAAACTGAACTATCTGTTGCTGTATAATGCTACAGTTACTGTATAATGCTGTTGTAATTAAATTATTTCCTACAGGTTTTAGATAAAGATTAAAGTGAGACCAAGTTTGGAATTAGAAATTCTGTCATATTAATGAGTTTTAGGCATGTTCTATGAAAACAATAGTTTCTGTTGTTATTTGCATAACATATGTTGTAGCTCACTAAACAACTTACATGGAGCTCAATATGAAAGTAATTAAAACACTGTTTTTAGTAAGTAAAGATTTCAAATCAGCAACTTGTTACTCTGCTTCTCCTTTTTATCTTTTTCACTTAAATTCTTAACACTTGAAAGTTCAGGAATACTCGATGGTGAGAGGATTGGTGGGGGGACACAGAGCCATTCACCATTTCTGATGTACCTTTGTACCACACACACACTAGTTTTTAACAGCAATTGTGCAAGACATTACTTTAATGTTTGTGAAATACGTTTTGCACCATTCCTGAAGAATGTAGTAGTATTTTTTATAAAGCCATGCCACAAAAGTAATGATGAAAAGTTGTTATGATGTGATGGTTGCTCACTAACATGTGACATAAACAAGTTGTAGCACTTTGGTTCCCTTATGTTTTACCAGTTCCACTGCTCATAGAGTATGTGCCTAGCCATTTTTGGTAGTGATGCCCTAGAAAAGTTGTGGGTTTCCTAGACTAGTTGTCTTATCAAGTCTGCTGTGTTCATCAGCCTTCCGAATAGCCACTCCAACTGCCCACACCAAAAAAAGGATGACAATTAAACAATTGCTCCTTCAAATAGTGTGGGAACACAAAGCAGGGAGCAGTCTACATCTCCTGTCATGCATCTCCTGTCTCCCTCTTAACCAATCTTTTGCCATGTTTTATAAATGTTATTGTTGTACAGCTTGAGCATTTTGTTTACTGTTACATTAGCAGCTGTGTGACTCATCTGCAGTTTTTTTTCTGACTGTGTTTTATTTTTCCTGTATGAGGTGATGCTCAATTAGCCCATAATCCAACAAGGTATGTGCTTTTGATTTTAGTGCTTTTCTGGATTGGAACCAATATGAAAAACGTGGGTATTTTTTAGAATGGCTTGGCTGTCATTATTTCTTAATATTCACAACTTTTGTCGTTTATCATGTAGAGAGCAGAGTCCTTACTTCTACTTCATGAGGAATTGGACTTGGTACAGCATAGGATTCTATGTAGCAAGTTGGTACAACATGGCATAGAGCACTCTTTGCTGTCCTTTTTTTAGCATTACATCTTGCTCATGGCAATGGAACTAGTGTTTGTGTCCTGAAGCTAAGAATAAGCTTGCTAACAGACTGGGAAGCCACACTGTCTCAGATGGTGGCACATATAGTATGCATCGTAGGGTGGCTGGGCCCTTTAAGGAGAGAGAGGCTCCAGTCTACCTGTGACAATTTTAGCTGACTTCCCAAGGTGGAGAGGACAAGTAATAATGAGTGCTATCCAGTAGTGCTGGAAAAAAAAAATTATAGCCGGGATGCTGAATGTGGGAAGCATGTATTTGGGTTGCTATTACTACTTCAAGCCAGAGAAGTGCGGCAGCATGCCAGCACCTCTAGTTCCAGCACCTATGGTGCTATCATGTGATAGACAACTCAGGTGGCTGAATCAGACCTAAGGTATATAAGAAAGAGACACAGAAGGAGAAGGTGGATATTGGCAGGTCCCTGCAGATGGGAGTTTTATGGCTCCTGCAGGAGTCTGAGTCAACAGGGGTTGGGGGAAAGGCACCAGCAGAGAAGGAGAGCTGCCTGATGACCTCTCCCAACCCCAGAAGGAGTAAGATTAACAATGAGTGGCCAGCTGAGGGAAATTGATGGGAATAAGCACAATCCCAAGGAGGGGATCTGTGAGACTCCTCTGTTAGAAGAAGAAGACTTGGGAGACTCAGAGAAAACAAATTCTCAGGTAAGAAGAAGTGGGCCCAGCAGAGAACCAGGCAGAAGTGCTTGTTTGTGTTTGAATTCTGAAAGGAACTTCAAAGAGAGGACAGATCCTCAGGGAGGAGAGGCTGGCCCATCTTGAACTGAGGTGAAGATTGTGCAGGTTTGAGTTCTATTTTGAAAGACTCTGTGCAGGGCTTAATAAATTGGACCCCAGAAGGGGAATGTTTGGAATTTCTAGACTGTATGGACTTTTGAAGGGGCCATGAGCAGCCCCTGCAGCAGGACAGCCCCTGAGGAAACTGAGGCAAGGGCACCACAGAACCACTGCAGACCATGGGAGGTGATTAGAAGGTTGTGATCTTTTTACACTTAAATTTGGGTTTGACTTTATTATATTTAACTTGATACCACCCAACTAATATTATATTGTTTAAAGAATTCTGTGTACATAAGCCTAGGGAAATAGGTCACAGACTGCATAAATAAACAAACAAATAAATAAGTTTCATTGGAACTGGAATTGCAATTTACATATTGCAGTACAGTATCATAATTTGGGACTCTCATACTACTCCAATATAGATGACTTTTCATTGTATCTGAGCTTACCACACACAAGCGCATAAACATCATACTAGTAGCAATAGAATTAGTATTGAATGCATGTAAATAATTCCATTGAACTTGATAAAGTTAAGCATTTGTGTAAATCTTGCAGAGGTGGTACCCGAGGCACAATAAGTATATATATATGTTCAGGGAAGGAGAAAAAAATAGGCAATTTATGTACAACTCAATTTAGGAAGCACCATGATGGAAGTCAGTCTTTAAGAAGGGCCTACATAAGGTCAGGGTACTATGGGACATGGAAAAGGAACCCCCAGGGAGGTTGCACCATGCATAGCGGACTGCCTGGAGGAAAGCATAGAGGTGGTCATGCAAGAAATTGACAAATGGGTGTATAAGAGTGGAAGAATAGGCAGAGCAAAGGGGAGAGCAGTACGGCCAGCCCACACATTCAAAAATCATGAGTCAGACCTCAAAAAATTGTGACAATTTAAAAACTACATGTTTGCTTCTTTTTATTTACCTTCATGTATTCAAACTTTCTTCTGCAACCATGAGGGCTAGAAACTATTAAATGAAAACTGAGAATCTCATGTAGTCACATGTCTCCAGGAGGTGGGGGCTTTCAGGAAAATACCAATTACCATAAGACTCATATTGGGAGAATTGGAAACCTAGATGGGGGCAATAAAACACTAGACAAGGAATAGTCAGTCAAGGAGGGCAGCGTTGCAGTTGTTAATCAGAAACATGAAGACATACACATATAAATGGATTTAAAGCAGTGGTGGGCAACCTGCGGCCCACGACCCATCAGGGAAATCCACTGGCAGGCCATCAGACACTGTTTACATTGACTGTTCACACGCATGGCCACCCACAGCTCCCAGTGGCCGCAGTTCGCTGTTCACAGCCAAGGGGAGCTGCGGGAAGTGGTGGGTCAATGTAAACACTGTCTCATGGCCTGTCAGTGGATTACCCTGATGGGCTGGGTGCAGCTCACGGGCAGCAGGTTGCCCACCACTGATTTAAAGTGTCATGCTGCATGTTTATTAAGATCAATAGCAGACCTTTCTTCAAACTACCAGTCATTAATTGGGCCCAGTTCATAAATGGTCTCATGCCATACAACCAACGAATGAGGATTGTCTCCCTTAGCTACCAAATTCATGATTAAGCCCTCTGCTGAATCCCATCACCCTCCCTTGTGAGAAGGAATGAGGGTGTAGCATGGGGGAGGCCAGTCTCTGAGAATCTAAGATTCCCATCACCCTGCAGTTTCACAGGGTCCACAAGTCCCCCGAGCCCTATGCTCAGGGCTACCCCGAGAGCTGACCATTTGCAACCTGTTACCTGCACTGGACACATTGGTACCAAGTTATTATGATATTTATTAACAAGTATTACCCCCACCATTTAAAAAATTTAATATGTTGTACTATCTCTTATTCTTCCTCTCCCCACCTGCCATGCCTCTTGGGTGCTGAGAGGAAGATAAAAAAACACATTAGACATTTTGCAAATCTTGCCGAAAGAGAAATTTCTTCCTCACCAAATAGATGATCTGTTTAGAACTACAGCAACCCTAGTAATCAGGCTCTGATAACTAGATCACCTATGGATCAAAGCTGGTAGAGCAAATTTTCCACAGCAGCATTCCCAGAATGCTTAAACACAAAAGTGGCAGGGAGTGGGTCGAAATTTGCTTGATCCAATCAGCAACTTCCATGCCCCCGAGAACTGGCCAATGACCTGCAAAGGAGAGGCAGAGACTCCACTCTACTCTTTATTGCACTTCCCACACACAATCCCCAGTGGGGTGGTAGGGAGGAAAAGGGGGACTGTTGACAGAAGGCATGCTCTCCCTCTGACCAGGATCCTAAGGGATGGCCTTTCCCCAGCTGACCCAATCATCCACTCCTTTCCTAGGATGGAAAGGGGAGTTGGAGTTGCTGATCCAAAAATACAAGCATGCAGTCCCAAATAGGGTACAAATACAGAAGATACTGATGCTGATTTGTACCAGATAAGGAAAACAAAAAAGTATACCAAAATTCAACTAAATCTTGAGCTGTACTTCTTTTGTATGGCATGGGTAAGTAGCAATGACTCCAAATTTATATCCAGGTTTGATAGCCAGCACATTGCTGCAGCAGTGAACTGCTGAATGTCCTCCAGGCCGCATCAAAAGAATGGAAGGGGACACTCAGATATGATGTGCTCCATTGTTTGTGCCTGGTGACCACAGTCGCATACAGGTTTTTACCTCATTTTCCATTTAAAAAGGATTTGTTCACATCTCCCATGAGATGTCCTGATGTGATTCAATCAGCACCAGTCTTTCTGACATAAATCAAAACCCGGTGGTTCCTCGGCAGGGTCAACAATGAGCTGTTTGTTTTGAGCACTCAAAACGCTCCATGTAACTCTCCATTGAGCGGCACTCAATGTTTATTATGTATCATCTTTTATAAAGTAACATTGAAATAAATTCTATCTTAATAATAAAAAATAATTATTTAGAACACTATACTATTCATCAATATGTTTGATTTTTTTTCCCCAAGCATTGTTAAAAACATACTTTTGGTGTCATATTTTTAATACAGGATTTTACTTTAATTTTTCATATTGAATAACATTGAATTTTGAATTATATTAAAATGTTAAATCTTAGTGGATTGTTACATGAATTATCACATAACAATAAATGTTAAGATGAATAATAAAATAAAATAAGAGTAACATATATATTTTTAGCTCAGAAAATCAACAAATAGCATCAAGGATATTTGAGAAGATCCCTGAAAAGCACAGCAAAATTTCTCAGTTCTCATCATCAAGGGGAAAAACATGGCAAAAATACTCAGACAATCAGTAATTCTACTCATGGACTTTAGCATTACCAAATTGTGACACTGGCAGACCACATGCCAGCTCATGCCAACGACCCTATGTTTCAACTGAACACTGACAGATATATAGCTGGAATCTGTTTGGTTCACTTGATAGTTAATATTGATAGAAGAGGTATTAGAATTATAAGAAAGTGTGTAGTGTTTAAACTCTATTGAATGCTTGTGAGTTGCTGCATGCATTAATCTTTACTTACATTTATCCGCATTCTGATTGTAATGTAACACCTGAGAAGGTGTATTGGGAGCCTCTGTGACAGGAGAAGGACGTCTTCTTCTTAGAATATGCACAATGTGCCTCAGGTGGCATGTGATCAGGATTCATCACTGAATTTGATCCACTGAGTGGATCATTAGCTATCCCAGCTTGGGCTGGGTACTGTTGGGGAGTGCGATGTGAATGCTGGCTGATCCATGTCCTCTGAGAAGGACTTTAATTAATTTAAAGAGCTGCTTTTCTACAGAAATTGTTACACCTCTCCTGAAACAGGAGACCCATCAACAGCAGATGGCTATGGTTGGCTCTTACAACTGAAAACTGTTTTACGTCTGGATTGAGAAACTGTCAACAAAAGGACTGAAGACTCTTATTGCTCTTTTCTCCTCCTTGTGAAGTCCCTGCGAGTGAACTCATTCCATCAGCTGAGTTTGCAGCTCAAAGCACATGGCAGGAGGGGGATAAAACCCCAAAACAAGGACCTAAGGATCTCTATGCTGCTTGGACTCTGGGTTTCTAGGCATAAGTAATAGATCTCCAGCTACTTAGCCTGGGTTAGCCCTAAAGGGCAAATAGCGCTTGCTGATTATAGAAGCGTGTATTACTTTTTGAAACCTAAGACTGTAATTCATTCATGTGTCTATGTTTGCTTCCTTTAACCTTGGAAATAACTCTCTAATTTCCTTTTCCTATTTAATAAATCTTCATATAGTTTACTATAGGATTGGCTACAAGCGTGTCTTTGGTGTGAGACCCAAAGCGCAATTGAGCTGGGGTGAGTGACTGGTCCCTGAGGATTAGGAGTAACCTGAATATTCCTGTGATTCTTGGTGTAAAGGGCCATCTATCACACAGATACACTAACATGGGTAGCAAGATAGACTGGATTACCTAGGAGATTGTCCATGACTCAGTGTTAAGGCTGTTAAAGTGCCTACGGAGTTTGCACTTAGTGGAGCTAGTTGGTGAAATCTAAGTTTAGAACTCACAACCAACTTGGATTTATGCCCTTGTTAGTCTGTTGTGAGGTTGTACTCATGCTCTTGTGTCACTGTTGGTAGCATCACACACGGTATTTTAAAATGGAAAGAGTTCAAAAAAGTTAGTCAACAATGAGCTTTTTAAGACAAACGAGTTATTTTTTTGTACTGTGATTATTTACTTGTGCACAATATAATGCAGATAAAACATGAATAAAATTTGCAGATGTTGGCCCTGATTCAGTAAGTATCCCCTATTTAGGAAGGGCCCTTAACTTTGTGTAATGAATGGGACTTAATTGTATATGTATTATTAAGCATGTGCTGAAACACTGTCCTGAATTTGAACCTTAGCTTTCGATTCAGGGAAGCAACCTTATCCAGGAAAACACTTCAGCATGCACTTAACTGAAGCAAGTCTGGCATGTTAAAGTTAAGCATATGCTGAAGGGCTCTTCTGATCAAGAATGACTTAAACATATGCATAAATTAGCTTTCCTGAATTGGGATCCTAGACTTTGATCCTGCTAAAATCTGTGTATGTGCTTAACTTTAATATGTGTTTCAGTGTCTGCAGGACCTGGGCCTTAGTGCACATTTCAATAAATTGTTCAGGCTCCAATTCTCAAGCACTTAGGCATGTACTTAGTTTTAAGCTTTTCAGTAGTCTCACTGAGGACTTCAGCTGGAATACTCATATGCTTAGCTAAGCAAATGCTTAAGTGTTTGCAGGATTGGGGCCATACCTTTCATATTACTGTCTGCAATATCTTTACAGATCTGTTTGCATATGTCAATAGTACACATGAAAATTGAATTTACCTTTGCTTCTGCAATGTGAAAAAGTTATAACCTGATAAATATTTGAACTAGATGAAGGTTTGGAAAACAAATAAACACATCTTTTGGTAGAGAGTGATATAATAAGAATACATAAGTTGATATGGGTTGCAGATTTTAAAGCTGTAGGTTTATTTTTAAACAGGCCTTTGGTTTCATCAAAATAATGGCTGGTAGCAGATTTTCAGATATCTTAAATGGGGGGTGGGGGGAACAGATTTTTTTCCTCAGACTAAACCCTCCATAAAGCCAACAAGGTCCCAGTTGCTGTCTGTATTACTATAGTTCACTCCAAAATAGAAGAGGTAAACAGCAGCTGAAAAGACTAATGCATGGCTTCTTGAACTTCTGAACTGCCATCAGCCAGGCAGGAGCTCTGGAAATATTAATAAGAACAATCCAAAATGTTCAAATAAATGATTAAGCTAAAAAATGAAAATCTGTAAGACTAAAATATTTTAATTGCATAAGGGACTTGAGTAGGAGAATTGAAACTTTTATCTCATTTCCTATGCTTTGCATGGAGGAATAACAAGAAAATAGTAGAAATTAAATAGATTGGGCTGAATTCTGCTTTGTTACTTAGTGTAAATTCAGAATAACTTAATTTCAGTGTAAGCTATTTCCAGTTTACACCAGTGTCATTGAGACCAGTATTTGGCCCAATTTCTTGAATAAACTAATTTTTAAATAGGAGAAACATACAGAGACTATGACAACCCTTCAGTTTGTTTTTTCTCAATGGCCTGGATTGCAGCAGAAACCAGTAGTCTTATGTCTATCATGTTTATGACAATTTATGTATCAAGTTGTCACTTCAATCTTGTGGTCTTTACCCACCGACTCCAAAGGAGGTGCTGGTAGAGGAAATCTCCATGATGATTACCCCTCAGTTTCCTACAAATTGACCTGTTTTGAGTTGGGGAAGTCAAAGTTTGTCCTGTTCTACCAAATAAACCCTTGGGCCTACCTCCAAAACTTGTGGCTTCCCAGAAAATCCCCAGAAGGCCCAGGCTATCTCTACAGAGGTCTTGTCCCTCTACATAATCTCTGGACACTAGCAGCCTACCTTTTGATCTCTGGTAGAGTCACTTGGTTGAAGAAACAATACAACTCTCGGCTACATTTTTCTGCTTAAGCTCTGCAGTGCTGAAAGGGAGAAGATGCATCTCCTGCACAGCCTTTGACCCATGGAGACATTTCTATGGGGTTTGGAAGATCCTTAACCTTGAGGCTGAGCCCCCTTTCCATGCAGAAGGAAGGAGATCTGCACACAGAGGATCCCCTTCGTGCTTGGATTTCCAGGAGACAATACACTCAATGTAAATAATGGGGTTAAAAGGGGTGTCTGAAATGCCATTCTTCCAGCAGGGTGAGGCAAAGAAGATTAAATATGAAGCTAAGGTCTTGACCCTTATATACTATGTTTGATACAGATACTTTGCTTCCAGGCTTATTGGTTTCTGGAGCCATAATGCAATCTGTGAGATGTGGGGGGGGGGCATTTGTAGGGTGAGGAAGAGATGATCTTTGACAGATTCGCTGAAGATTCCAAATGATGTTTTGAAAGTAGATTAACTTGATACTGTATTGGACCAGCTGGGTTTCCTAGCACTTACTAGTGAGGACTTTTTAAGCTCTACTGATCATTTACTTTTGTTGTTGTTTTTTATGTTTAATGCATTCTTACTTTAACAAATTTCAAATATTGTGTGTGTGTGAGCAGATTTTTCCACTTTCTGATTGTGAATTACTTATTAAAAGTCCTTAGAAGTTCCCTACATTAGTCTAAGCCCTGCATACATATGAAGTCCTGAGTGCAAACAGCAACACACAAACTTTGGAGGCTCCCTTAAAAATACCCCATGTGTTCTTAGGAAATGGGCACTATGTGAAGAAGACAATTAGTTATACCCATCATAAAAGTAAACAAGGTCTACAAGATCAAAGATAAAAATGAAGTCAAGAACAAATACAGCAATAACTTATGTGAACTGGTAAAACAACCTGGGGAAATACTGAAAACTTTGATCCAAAAACTGAAATGGAGAGAAGTGTGTTGTGGAGTTCCTGGCTATAGTGCAACATGTAGCCAGCCAGAGAGAACGATCCATAGAGAACAACAGGGGATGTGAAGCATCTGATCTACAACTGCCATTTTTATTTTTTTGTCTGGAACATTTTGGTTTTCAGCCAAAATATTTAAGTTTTGGGGCATTCTTTTTTATGAAAAAAAAATCAGTGGGAGACACATTTGGCATAAAAATATTTTTGTTGACAGCCAATTTTCTTTCAAAATAGTTCTGACAGTTGAACATTCCCTTGAATAAAAACTGCAGATTTACTTTCCAGGCATTCATAACTCTTTATGAAAATTCATGTAAGTGAATTTTTGGTCACAATTATTTGCAGAAAGGGAAAGTGTCATGAATGCTTGTGTGAGTAGGTATCCACAAGTAAATATTCAAGCCAGTATGAATTTGCATAAGCACTTGTGCAGAAAGTGTTTGTGCAGCTATCTTGAAAGCTCTTTCAGAGCGTGAGTTATCCAGTCAGAAAACAAACCATGTGAGAGTTCGCCAGTCACTCAGTGTGCACAATGAACTTGAAAAGAAAATGAATATGAAGTGCTAGGGCCAGTATTGGTAAACAACCCATAGGTTGAAATATGACTGCTAAAAGCATTCACTGAATCATATGGAATAACAAAGGACTTGGTAAAAATCAAACATTCTTTTCATATACTTCATGAACTGAAAGGAGGCTAAATTATTTAAATAATTTGTACTGGAAATAATTTGTCCAGCTTCAGTACAGAGACACAGATAGAATGTGATTACTCCACCATTCTCTTCTGCTGTTTCACAGGCACAAAAAGGAGAAATGAATAGAGCTGACTAGAGGATGACAATTCCGTTTCGTGGCAGCTTTTAAGGTTTTGATTTTTTTAATATATTTCACATTGGAACAAGAACAAAGGCTTTTGAAAAAATGGGATTCTGTTGAGGAAGTAGGGGGCGTGGCGCTGGCAAGGATGTAGGATACTCAAGTTTAAGTATTTGCTTTGCCTGATTCAGAGCAGAGCTTTTCATCCCAGATCATGGTGTGCTAAATTAATCCTTGGTGTAACTTCACAGAAATCAGTAGATTTAGATCAGGGATTAATCTGGCCCTCAAAGACTCTGAAGTGATTACATACAAGGAATTTGGTGAAGTTCTACACTCAACCACCTCTTATTTGCTACCACCTAAAACATATATAATAATCCCCTTTTGACTTTGCAAGGCCAATTGTCTGATGAGGCACCAAATTAGCAACTTTAGCAAATAACTTTGGTCCAGTCACTAGGAAGGTTGTCCCTATAAAAAAGAATGGGAACTTTCATGAGTTTGCTTTCAGGTGCTTTCCAACTGCTTAGTCCTTTCAGAGGCAGGTGGAGTTGCCCCTTGTGGGAAGACAGGAATTGCCATACTTGATCAAACCATGATCTATGTGGTCCAACAGCAGCCTATAGCTTCTGAAGACTATGAAATAAACCTCTGTAGTAGGCAATTATGAAATAACCTGCCCACAGGAAATGTCTCTTCCTAACACCCATTAGTTAGAGACTGGTTTATAGCTCGAAGTATGAGATTTGTATCCCTACTAAGATTCTTGGGGAGGTTTAATCCTTACAGTTGTAACTCTGGATATTCATGTTATCTGAGAAATGCCCATTCCTTATTTTCAATTCCTGTTAAGCTCTTGGCTTCATGATATCTTGTGGCTATAAATTCTACAGGTAAAGTGTATGTTGTGTGAAAAAAATTGAGTTCAGACTTTTAAAACCATAGATCTTGGGAGATCCACTAGCAGTCAGGGACATCCATGCAGGTTCCATAGTAACAAAAGGGGCATAGTAAAATTCTGAATTCATGCTCCTATGATGTCCCCTGTCATGGTGCCTCGAGTAGATCACAGCTAAGAATGCCAAACTCAGGACAGACTGTCAGAAAATAGGGCAGACACCTCAACCTGGTGGAATATTCTAGCATTAGATTTCACCAAGACAGTAACAAAAGTGTACTTCTGGATCACTATATTAGTTTTACCATGAAGCCACAGACAATGGCCTTAGGCATCCCAGACCCGTTTTACCACCTGGACAAACTGGACTTTGTGATGAAAGGTTATTAGAACCAAATTCATCACATACTGGTTCTTCTAACCCAAGGGGCTAGTCACTTACCCAGATCAATGGATACTTCTGATCAAACACCAAAAACAATGCTGTAGTCCATCTTTAGGAAACAAACTAAAGATTTATTAACTAAGAAAAATAAATTAGAGTTATTAAATAGTTAAAGCAGATAAAATACTTTAAAGTTGGATCAGAGCAACAGATAGTCCAAATAATAGCAGGGATAGTTTTGTTTCTGGGTTGCCCAAATAATTTGGGGCCCTCAGTAATTTGTTCAAAATTTCCCTTTGTTAGAATTCACCAGTCCAGAGATGGGGTAGGAAAGAGGTGGCCAGGGGCCTTTGTTCTCTCCTTGTATATCTTGACACTTCTTGCTGGTAAAATCCTGACTGTGTTATGGGTCAGGCAATTTCATGGCATATATGCTTGGCCATCAGTCCTTCGTATGAATTTCAAATTCTAGCTTGGACTTATGCCTACATGCCATCTGAGTTGGATGATGTGCAGACACCCTTGTTTACAGCTCCTTTGTTATTTCTAAAGAGCTAACCTGTGGGTGTTTCTCAGACACACAACATGTTTAAGTTACAAACATAGAGCAAAATTTCAGAATTCCACACACAATGTTGATATACACATTATAATATAATAATAATTAATAATAAGATAATAATATTCAGCAGATTACAACTTTCCCAATGATACCTCACAAGGCATACTTTGTACAAGGTTTATCACAATTTAGTAACAGTGGTGACCATATTAGTGTAGATGGTCACCTTCCCCTGTAGACTGCATCATATCCCCAGTTGCCATTGCCCTCAATCCATCAGCCATGAGAGTGTTGCAGATAGTGCTGGGGGAACTGCCATAAATTAATGCCGACAGATATATTAAATTACATCTGTAATTCCTGGTGGATTTAATTAGGGATTATACCAAGGAAAGTACCCCACTTTTGGATAGATCCGACTCCTCCTGCACAGCCCCATTACTGCCGATCATCCACAGAGGTGGGTTGGGTGAAACAAGGAGCAGCCTAAAAACACAGCACATTTTACACTCAATTCCAAACTTCACTTAAAGATTAACAGGGCTGTTTATTAAAAAAAGAATGGAGTTCCCCAGCCACGGTGTTAAGGATTATAGGGCATCTTGGCCCCAACTCAGTGGAGACTTTGAACTCAGAGTTCCAAGAGAATCTGCGGGGACTGGTTCACTGTCAACCCTATGCAAACCAAACCCAAAGGTATTTGCTTTTAAATATTTCATCTTTAAATACATACATGTAAAGTATTTGCAGCAATCGGAAAATAAGGTTCTGCAATGATTTATTTTTGGTTTTCTTTCTAGCTAAGACAAAGAAAGATCATTTTTCAGCACTTCATACTATCACACAACTGAGAGCTCCTCTTTAGTAATATATACTTGCAGCAACCAGACTAGCATTAGCAAACATATGTGCCTCTTCCACAAATACACAGGTTTATTGGCAGTAATGTGGATTTTTGAAGCTAGTATTATAATTCTCAGTACTGTGCCACAGGACGCTATATCTGACAAAATACAAAGCATTTAAAAATCTTGTCCCCATATGGTTCTGCTGACAAAAACGTTTCAGATGATGACGATGATGATTTTTTGCACTGTCCAGTGTCAGTATGCAGCTTGGGCAACAAAATAGTCTAATTCTTCCTAAAGTGGCACATGATAGTTCTCTCCCTTAGAATAAAAAGGATGGCAAGGCCTAAAGCAAAGCTTAGGAACACTCTTTTAAATATTCTAGTTCCAACCACACTGCTTATAAAAGGGGTTTTGAATAATGAAGCTCCCTGCTCCCAGGAGCTGCTTTTAACTTTTAAATGAAGTATGACTAAATTCTAGCAAAGAAGATTTGATGTTTCCAATTAGCTCAGAGAGTTGAAAATAGTTGTGATATTATCACAGAGTGAGTGCTGTGAATGAGAGCCACATCCTGCCATAGCCTGCTTGTTGGTAATAATTTCAGAAGAACCATAAAAATGACTTAACAACATAATTGTGCATTCAGGCTTCATCCCCCATCACCAAAACAAACAAACAAACAAAAGTTGCTGGTCATAATTGCACATCTGTATTCTATTGTCAGGTCATATTTTTCCCAATTTGTGGGTTATGAATAATAATTGCTTTTAAAACAGTGATCCTGCATAGCATTTTCACCTAGGGACTGTTCCAAAGACCACTGAATTCAATGGAGTTTTTCCTACTTTTGTGTTATTAGAATACTTCAGAATACTCACAATATCTGAAACTTCACTGGACATAATAATGCAAACTAAAACCCCAGTCCTGCCAAGACTTACACATGTGTTTAAGTTTAACCGCATGAATAGTCCTCTTGAAGTCACTGGGACCTAATATAGCTCTTATAGTCTTACGCTTTTCCTAACATTGAATGTTGTAAACAAAAAATGTATGCTCCTGACAATTTATTCTGTTTTGAAAGGCCAGAAGGGATCATTCTGATCTTAGTCTGCTGTATAGCACAGATCATAGAACTTCCCCAACATAATTCCAAGAGTGTATCTTTTAGAAAAAACATTCAATCTTACTTAAAAAATTATCAGTGTTGTTGAATCCACCATGACACTTGATAAATTGTTCAACTGGTTAATTACTCTCTCTGTTAAAAATGTTAAAAATTTAAAGAAAGGAATGCTTTAAATTTCTGCTATGCTGAAAATTCTTTTCCAACAGGTTTATTTCCTATCTGAATTTGTCTAGCTTCAGGTTCCATCTATTGGATCATGTTATATTTTTCTCTGCTAGATTGAAGAGTCCATTGTTAAATATTTGCTCTCCATGTAGGTACTTAGACTGTAATCCAGTCACCCCTTAACCTTCTCTTTGTTAAGCTAAATAGATTTGGATCTTTGAGTCTGTCACTGTAAGGTATGTTTTCTAATCTTTTAATCATTCACATGGTTCTTCTCTGAACCCTCTCCAATTTATCAACATCCTTCTTGAATTGTGGGCACCACAAGTAGAAACAGAATTCCATGAGTGTTCACCTCAGTGCCAAATCCAGAGGTAAAATAACCTCTCTACTCCTACTTGAGACTCCCTACTTATGGCATCCCGGGATTGCATTAGCCCTTTTGGCCACAGCTTCACACTGGTAGCTCATGTTCAGCTGATTATCCACCATGGCACCTAAGTCTTTTTCAGAATCACTACTTCTCACAGTATAGTCCCCAATGAAGTAGGTATGGACTACATTTTTTGTCCCCAGGTTTACATGTAGCTGTATTATAAGGCACATTGTTTGCTAGCCCCTAGTTTTCTAAGCGATGAACGTCACTGAATCAGTGACCTGTCCTTGTCATTAGTTACCATTTCCCAATTTTTTTGTCATCTGCAGAACTTTATCAGTGATGATTTTATGTTTTGTTCCCAGTCATTGATAAAGTCATTTACAAGTTTACAGGAAGTGGAAACTTGGACAGATGATGAGGGAGGAGTATAAAAACATTGCTTGAGCAATCAGGATGTAATCAGGAAGGCCAAAGCAAACTGGAGTTGCAGCTAGCAAGGGATGTGAAGGGTAACACAAAGAGTTTCTACAGGTATGTTAGCAACAAGAAGAAGGTCAGGGAAAGTGTGGGACCCTTACTGAATGTGGGAGGCAACCTAGTGATAGATGATGTGGAAAAAGTTGAAGTACTCAATGCTTTTTTTGCCTTGGTCTTCACAGACAAGGTCAGCTCCTAGACTCCTGCATTGGGCAACACAGTATGGGGAGGAGGTGAGCAGCCCTCAGTGTGAAAGAACAAGTTAAGGACTATTTAGAAAAGCTGGACATGCACAAGTCCTTAGGGCTGGATGCAATGCATCCAAGAGTGCTGAGGGAGTTGGCTGATGTGATTGCAGATCCATTGGCCGTTATCTTTGAAAACTCATGGTGACTGGGGGAGGTCCTGGATGAGTGGAAAAAGGCAAATATAGTGCCCATCTTTTAAAAAGGGAAGAAGGTGAATCTGGGGAACTACAGCCCGATCAGCCTCACCTCTGTCCCCGGAAAAATAACAGAGCAGGTCCTCAAGGAATCCATTTTGAAGCACTTGTAGGCGAGGAAGGTGTTCAGGAACAGTCAACATGGATTCACAAAGGGCAAGTCATGGCTGACCAACCTGACTTCCTTTTATTATCAAATAACTGGATCTGTGGATATGGGGAAAGCAGTGGGCATGATATACCTTGACTTTAGCAAAGCTTTTGATATGGTATACCACAGTATTCTTGCCAGCAAGTTAAAGAAGCATGGATTGGATGAATGTACTATAAGGTGGATAGAAAGCTGGCTAGATCACTGGACTCAATGGGTAGTGATCAATGGATTGATGTCTAGTTTTCAGCTGGCATCAAGCAGAGTGTCCCTGGGCTCAGTCCTGGGTGAGTTTTATTCAACATCTTCATTAATGGTCTGGATGATGGTGTGGATTGCACTCTCAGAAAGTTCACGGAAGACACTAAGCTGTGGGGAGAGGTAGATATGCTGCAGGGTAAGGATAGGGTCCAGAGTGACCTAGACAAATTGGCAGATTGGGCTAAAAGAACTCTGGTAAGGTTCAACAAGGACAAGTGCAGAGTCCTGCACTTACGATTGAAGAATCCCATGCACTGCTACAGGCTGGGGACCGAATGGCTAAATGGCAGTTCTGCAGAAAAGGACCTGGGGATTAGCGTCAACAAGAAGCTGGATGTGAATCAACAGTGTCCCCTTGTTGCCAAGACGGCTAACAGCATATTGGGCTTCATTAGTAGGAGCATTGCCAGCAGATCGAGGGAAGTGATTATTCCCCTTTTTTTGTACTGGTGAGGCAACATCTGGAGTATTGGGTCCAGTTTTGGGCCCCCCACTACGGAAAGGATGTGGAGAAATTGGATAGATTCCACCAGAGGGCAATGAAAATGATCAGGGGCTGGGGCACATGACTTACCAGGAGAGGCTGAAGGAACTGGGCTTTTTTAGTCTTTTTTTAGTGGTGGCAGATGACGGAACAAGGAGCAATGGTCTCAAGTTGCAGTGGGGAAGGTCTAGGTTGGATATCAGGAAAAATTATTTCACTAGGAGTGTGGCAAAGCACTGGAATGGGTGAGAGAACCTGGAGCA
The DNA here is from genome assembly GCF_009764565.3 of Dermochelys coriacea. Taxonomy (NCBI): domain Eukaryota; kingdom Metazoa; phylum Chordata; order Testudines; family Dermochelyidae; genus Dermochelys; species Dermochelys coriacea. The sequence goes on along the minus strand of NC_050069.1, from coordinate 151,666,479 downwards.
ATCAAGAATCCCTGAATGTAAAGTTCTTGCTGTAATGCTATAGTATATATAAAGGGTGTTCTCAGCAGCAACTCTGCTTCTTCCACTGAAGAAATGTGCATTTGGCAGCCATAGATACTTTTGCAGTACACAATATAAATCTGACCCAGGGCTGTCAAAGCAAACATGGACCATCTGGCAACTCTGGTTTCACTGTAGCCTGCAGGGATATTGACAAATATTGTGATGTGTCCTGACCTCCTTCCTCAAATGCAGTCACATGCTCAGTATTCTGCAGCTTCTCAGTCATTTTCCTCTGAACTTTGGCTCTGTATTTTGTAGCTACCTCCCTTGCAATTTATTCCATATTCTCTCACAGATTCCATGCTATTTGGGGGCCACATAAAATATCATTGTTGCTCAATTGTAACTTTATCATCTAAGCTCTTAAGCTTCCCCCTTTCACCAACCAGTGGATCGCACCAGCACAGTCTGCACCACGCTCCAGGTAGGGTGACCAGACAGCAGCTGTGAAAAATTGGGACATGGGATGGGGGTGGTAATAAGCACCTATATAAGACAAAGCCCCAAATATTGGGACTGTCCCTATAAAATCGGACATCTAGTCACCCTACCTCCAGGACATAGCAATGACCAGGCTCTCCTTTGCATGCCAAGAATGGTGTTCAGAATAGTATGGAAGCTAGATTTGTTGAATGAAATAAAACATATGGACAATTAAAATCAGGAGGAGAAGAAAGATGTGGGGAGAATCAAGGCTTAATCCCTCTCCTGCCCTGAAAAAAACACGTTCTCTTTTCCAGCAAGATCAGTACATCTCTAGTTCTGAGGATTTTTAATCTCAAGGAGAAATATATATATATATTATACTAGGATTGCACAGTTATTAATGATAAGTGTCATGAATATAAAGGGAAGGGTAAACACCTTTAAAATCCCTCCTGGCCAGAAGAAAAACCCTTTCACCTGTAAAGAGTTAAGAAGCTAGGATAACCTCGCTGGCACCTGACCAAAATGACCAATGAGGAGACAAGATACTTTCAAAGTTGGAGCGGGGGAGAAACAAAGGCTCTCTCTGTTTGTGTGATGCTTTTGCCAGGGACAGAATAGGAATGGAGTCTTAGAACTTAGTAAGTAATCTAGCTAGATATGCGTTTGATTCTGTTTTCTTTAAATGGCTGAGAAAGTAAGTTGTGCTGAATGGAATGTATATTCCTGTCTTTGTGTCTTTTTGTAACTTAAGGTTTTGCCTAGAGGGATTCTCTCTGTTTTGAATCTAATTACCCTGTAAGGTATTTACCATCCTGATTTTACAGAGGTGATTCTATTACTTTTTCTTCCATTAAAATTCTTCTTTTAAGAACCTGATTGCTTTTTCATTGTTCTTAAGATTCAAGGGTTTGGGTCGGTGTTCACCTATGCAAATTGGTGAGGATTTTTATCAAACCTCCCTCAGGAAAGGGGGTATAGGGTTTGGGAGGATTTTGGGGGGAAAGACGTTTCCAAACGGGCTCTTTCCCGGTTATATATCTGTTAGACGTTTGGAGGTGGCAGCAATAAAGTACAAGGGCAAAAGGTAAAATAGTTTGTACCTTGGGGAAGTTTTAACCTAAGCTGGTAAAAATAAGCTTAGGGGGTTTTCATGCAGGTCTCCACATCTGTACAGTAGAATTCAGAGTGGGCAAGGAACCTTGACATGGTGGCAGAGTGGTGGGATTAACTTGAAATCATTTTGAGATCAATTTGAGAGTTTTGGAACCAGAAGCACAGATTTTAAAAGGAAATTTTTTTTTCCTTTGGGCTGCTGGAAAGCAGGTTTTAAGCTGAAAGCAGTTAGCGTTTTTTTTTTCTCTTCTTGGGAGCCAGAGACAAAACGGGATTGTTTTTTGTGAGCTGGAGTTTTCTCTACTTAAAGGCAGGGTAGTTAACCTCCTGCAGGGAAATTCACAAGTCTTCACAGATCTGAAGTTTTTTTTTACCTAAGAGTAACTAGCGGGGTTTTCTGCCTATTTACCTGAACACAAAGGTATTAGGATTTTTTTTAAGGATTTTTCTGTAGGCTGACAATCACTACCAGAGAACATAGGTATCCGGACAGTACAGCAAAATTTTACAAGCCAAGGTTTTTTTTGTTTTCTTTCTAACTCTAAGGTTAGTTAAAAACTAACTAACTCTAACTAACTCTTCTTTCTAACTCTAAAGTTAGTTAAAAACAGAGAGGTTAGGATGACAGACTGCACTGTTCAATAGAAGCTGGAATTAGCCAGATTTGAGGCTGAGGAAAGACAAAAGGAATATGAAAGACTGGTAGAACTCAGGCAGATGGAGATGGATGCACAAGCGGCCAAAGAAAAAGAAGTGGAGGCTGCCCACAGAAGAGAAATGGAGGTAAGAGAAAAAGAAATGGAGGCCAGGGACAAAGAACTGGAGGAGAAGGAAAAAGAGAGGAAGCATACGGAGGAGGAAAAGGAAAAAGAGAGGAAGCATGTACTGGAGATGAAGAAGGCAAAGGCTCAGCAGAATATACCAACAAACCCTAGCAATCCTTCTCCAGGTACCACTTCCCATCCCAAAAAGTTCTCCACCTACAAGGCAGGTGATGATACTGAGGCCTTCTTATAAAACTTCAAAAGGGCCTGCCTTGGGTACAGCATCTCTACAGACCAATACATGGTAGAGCTGAGGTCGCAGCTCAGTGAACCCTTAGCTAAGGTGGCAGCTGAAATGCCTAAGGAACACATGAACAAGTATGAAATGTTTAAAACCAAGGCGAGGATCAGAATGGGGCTAACACCCGAGCATTCCCGTTGGCGGTTCAGAGCCCTACGGTGGAAACCAGATGTGTAATTTACCCGACATGCCTACCACATTGTGAAACATTGGGATGCCTGGATATCGGGAGCAAGTGTTAAATCTCCAGAAGATTTGCCCTTCCTAATGTAAATGGAGGATTTCTTAGAGGGTGTTCCTGCGGAAATAGAAAGATACATCCTAGATAGGAAAACCCAAAACTGTAATTGAGGCAGGGGAGATTGGAGGCAAATAGGTGGAGATGGCAGAAAAGCAAAAAACTGGTCGCAGTTGCAGCAGATACCAGAAGGGACAACCTCAGACCACACCCTACTACCAGGGGCAGCCCAAGGCCCCAGCTACCCCCCAAGGAACCCTCCAGACACCTTATTGTTCCGCCACACAATTCTCCAGCAACCCACCTCACCCCAGTGACCCATCAGCTGGACGTTGTTTTAAATGTAACGAGCAGAGGCATGTAAAGGCCAACTGCCCCAAGAACCCAAAAAAATTACAGTTCATTGCACCGGAATCATACCAGAGGTCCTCAAGCCCAGATACCTCCCAGATACCCTTGGAACGGAGGGAAACTGTGAGTGTGGGTGGGAAGAAGGTCACCGCGTGGAGGGACACCGGAGCACAGGTGTCGGCTATCCATTCTTCCTTAGTGGACCCCAATTTAATCAACCCAGAGATCCAAATGACGATTCAACCCTTCAAGTCCAACTCTTTCAATTTGTCTACAGCCAAGTTGCCTGTCCAGTACAAAAGCTGGTCAGGAACGTGGACTTTTGCAGTCTATGATGATTATCCCATCCCCATGCTGTTGGGGAAAGACTTGGCCAATCGTGTGAAGCTAGCCAAGAGGGTGGGAATGGTCACCCACAGCCAGGCTAAACAAGCTGTCATGCCATCTCTGTTACGGAAACTTCTACCAGGACCCGGTCAGAGGTGATGGAGCTGGATCCCAGGCCAATGTCTGCCACAGCAGTAGTGGATCCAGTCCCAGAGACCCAGACAGAGCCAGTCCCAGAACCAGAACAGGTGGACCAACTAGCACCAGACCCATTACCAGCACTGAATCCAGTACTTGCAACCCCAGCACCAGAGGGCCCCACCAAACCTGAACCGCTAGCAGCCAATAACCCTACATGAGAGGCTCAGCCAGAGCCTGAACCCCAACATAGTGCACCAGCAGAGAGTGGTTCACAGTCAATGGAAACAGCCCCATCCCCTACATCACTTCCAGAGGCACCAAGCTTAGGTCCACAATCCAATGAGGAACTGATGTCTCCAGCATCAAGGGAACAGCTCCAGACCAACCAGGAAGCAGATGAAAGCCTCCAGAGAGCTTGGACGGTGGCACGGAGCAACACACCGCCTCTCAGCTCTTCTCATCAATACAGGTTTGTTGTAGAAAGAGGACTTTTATATAAGGAAACTCTTTCTGGTGGACACCAGGAAGACTGGCATCCTCAGAGTCAGTTGGTAGGTCCAACTAAGTACTGGGTCAAGCTCTTGAGCTTAGCCCACGATCATCCTAGTGGCCATGCTGGGGTGAACAGGACCAAAGACTGGTTGGGGAGGTCATTCCACTGGGAGGGAATGGGCAAGGATGTTTCTACCTATGTCCGGTCTTGTCAGGTATGCCAAAGAGTGGGAAAACCTCAAGACCAGGTCAAAGCCCCTCTCCAGCCACTCCCCATCATTGAAGTTCCATTTCAGTGAGTAGCTGTGGATATTCTGGGTCCTTTTCCGAAAAAGACACCAGGAAGAAAGCAGTACATACTGACTTTCATGGATTTTGCCACCCGATGTCTGGAAGCAGTAGCTGTAAGCAACACCAGGGCTAAAAGTATGTGCCAGACACTAGCAGACATTTTTGCCAGGGTAAGTTGGCCCTCCAACATCCTCACAGATGCAGGAACTAATTTCCTGGCAGGAACTATGGAAAGCCTTTGGGAAGCTCATGGGGTAAATCACTTGGTTGCCACTCCTTACCACCATCAAACAAATGGCATGGTGGAGAAGTTTAATGGAACTTTGGGGGCCATGATATGTAAATTCATAAATGAGCACTCCAGTGATTGGGACCTAGTGTTGCAACAGTTACTCTTTGCCTACAGAGCTGTACCCCATCCCAGTTTAGGATTTTCACCATTTGAAATTGTATATGGCTGCGAGGTTAAGGGGACATTACAGTTGGTGAAGCAGCAATGGGAGGGATTTACACCTTCTCCAGGAACTAACATTCTGGACTTTGTAATCAACCTACAAAGCACCCTCCAAACCTCTCTAGCCCTTGCTAAAGAAAACCTACAGGATGCTCAAAAAAGAGCAAAAAGCCTGGGATGATAAACATGCCAGAGAGCGTTCCTTCAAAGTAGGGGATCAAGTCATGGTCTTAAAGGCTTTCCAGGCCCATAAAATGGAAGTGTCATGGGAAGGGCCATTCACGGTCCCAGGAGCGCCTGGGAGCTGTTAATTACCTCATAGTATTCCCCACCTCCAACCGAAAGCCTAAGGTATACCATATTAATTCTCTAAAGTCCTTTTATTCTAGAGAATTAAAGGTTTGTCAGTTTACAGCCCAGGGAGGAAATGACGCTGAGTAGCCTGAAGGTGTCTACTACAAAGGGAAAAGTGCTGGTGGCATGGAAGAGGTGTACCTCTCCATGACCCTTGAGCGTATGCAGTGACAGCAGATCCAGGAGTTGTGCACTAGCTATGCGCCGATGTTCTCAGCCACCCCAGGACTGACTGAACGGGCATACCACTCCATTGACACAAGTAATGTTCACCCAATTAAAGTCCAACCTTAACGGGTGTCTCTTCAAGCTAAAATTGCTATAGAATGGGAGATCCAGGATATGTTACAGATGGGTATAATCTACCCCTCTGGCAGTGCATGGGCATCTCCAGTGGTTCTAGTTCTAAAACCAAATGGGGAGATACGTTTTTGCGTGGACTACCAGAAGCTAAATGCTGTAACATGCCCAGACAACTATCCAATGCCATGCACAGATGAACTATTAGAGAAACTGGGACAGGCCCAGTTCATCTCTACCTTGGACTTAACCAAGGGATACTGGCAGGTACCGCTAGATGAATCCATCAAGGAAAGGTCAGCCTTCACCACCCATGTCGGGCTGTATGCATTTAATGTACTCCCTTTGGGCTGCAGAATGCACCCGCCACCTTCCAAAGACTTGTAGATGGTCTCTTAGCAGGGTTAGGAGAATATGCAGTTGCCTATCTTGACGATGTGGCCATATTTTCAGATTCCTGGGCAGAACACCGGGAACATCTACAAAAAGTCTTCGAGCGCATAAGGGAGGCAGGACTAACTGTTAAGGCTAAGAAGTGTCAAGTAGGCCTAAACTGAGTGACTTACCTTGGACACCAGGTGGGTCAAGGAATTATGAACCCCCTACAGGCCAAAGTGTATGCTATCCAAAAGTGGCCTGTCCCAAAGTCAAAGAAACAGATCCAATCCTTCTTAGTCTTGGCCGGTTATTACAGGCAATTTGTACCACAATACAGCCAAATCGCCACCCCACTGACAGATCCTAACCAAAAAGAAACAGCCAAATGCTAGTCAGTGGACCGAAGAGTGTCAGAAGATCTTTAACCAGCTTAAAACAACACTCATGTCTGACCCTGTACTAAGGGCTCCAGACTTTGACAAACCATTCCTAGTAACCACAGATGCATTCGAGCGTGGTGTGGGAGCAGTTTTAATGCAGGAAGGACCGGATCAAGAATTCCACCCTGTAGTGTTTCTCAGTAAGAAGCTGTCTGAGAGGGAAAGCAACTGGTCAGTCAGTGAAAAAGAATGTTATGCCATCGTCTACGCTCTGGAAAAGCTACGCCCATATGTTTGGGGATGGCGTTTCCACCTGCAAACCAACCATGCTGCTCTACGATGGCTTCATACCACCACGGGAAATAACAAAAAACTTATTCGGTGGAGTTTAGCTCTCCAAAATTTTGATTTCGACATCCAACACATCTCAGGAGCTTCTAACAAAGTGGCTGATGCACTCTCCCGTGAAAGTTTACCACAATCAACTGGTTACAATCGTCCTTGAGATGTGGAAAATATTGTTAATCTTTATATACTTGGTAGTATATTTAGAGGTGCATGTGTCTTATTAACTCTGTTTTCTCCTAGAGCTCCAGGAAGAAATCACAGCCAGTATTTCATCCTATCTGTGATTTGGGGGGCGTGTCATAAATATAAAGGGAAGGGTAAACACCTTTAAAATCTCTCTTGGCCAGAGGAAAAACCTTTTCACCTGTAAAGGGTTAAGAAGCTAGGATAATCTCACTGACCAAAATGACCAATGAGGAGACAAGATACTTTCAAAGCTGGAGGGGAGAGAAACAAAGGTTCTCTCTGTATGAGTGATGCTTTTGCCAGGAACAGAACCGGAATGGAGTCTTAGAACTTAGTAAGTAATCTAGCTAGATATGCGTTAGATTCTGTTTTCTTTAAATGGCAGAGAAAATGAACTGTGCTGAATGGAATGTATATTCCTGTTTTTGTGTCTTTTTGTAACTTAAGGTTTTGCCTAGATTCTCTATGTTTTGAATCTAATTACCCTGTAAGGTATTTACTATCCTGATTTTACAGATGTGATTCTTTTACTTTTTCTTCCATTAAAATTCTTCTTTTAAGAACCTGATTGCTTTTTCATTGTTCTTAAGATCCAAGGGTTTGGGTCTGTATTCCCCTATGCAAATTGGTGAGGATTTTTATCAAACCTTCCTCAGGAAAGGGGGTGTAGTGTTTGGGAGGATTTTGGGGGGAAAGACATTTCCAAGCAGGCTCTTTCCCGGTTATATATGTTAGACATTTGGTGGTGGCAGCGATAAAGTACAAGGGCAAAAGTAAAATAGTTTGTACTTTGGGGGGATTTTAACCTAAGCTGGTAAAAATAAGCTTAGGGGGTTTTCATGCAGGTCCCCACATCTGAACTATAGAGTTCAGAGTGGGGAAGGCCAACAGGTTTATGGAGTCTACAAGGTAATGGTGCACCCTAGTTTTCAAAATAGAGACTGTAGGATTTAAGTCTTTCCATGCAGAGTTGGTTCACAGACAGGACAAGCACTATTTCTGACTGCAAATTTTTGAAGAAAAACATTAACTGGTATAATCCTTGTTTAAGAGAGCGTACAAGTGGAAAAAGTCACAGACTCATGGTCTCCTGCTACTACATATATGCCAAGGCGAATTTTATCAATAAAAGTGTTTATAAAATTATGTTTTTTGAATAAGGAGATTTGTGTCTCAATTAACTTATATTGTTATTTTAACAGGAAATAATGTTCAGACATTCAACAGGCTAATTGACTTGCCCCGTTTCCATGTGGAATAATTTACAAAACCACTACATAAGATATTATGTAATGATTGGCTGACTATGAGCATTATCTCACACCACTGGCACAACTAAACTAAATATGAATTGGGCAGACAATGCACATTTTTTCTCATGCTTGGCACTGTTGAAAAATGTTATTAACTAAGAGCTCACTTGGGTCTGTTAGTCACTAGCTCCTCTGGGGAGCTGTGTAGATTCACACTGGTCCAGGGGGAGCTACACCAGACATTGTGTCCCTGGGAGGAACAATATCCCTCCAGGCAGAATGCAGCTACTCCTACACCTGAAGAAGTGAGCCTGCACTCCCTTTACTGTCTGGGAAGGTGATTCTTTCGTCCCCAAGTCACCCTGCATCTGGACTGTGGAGCAGAAGGAGGCAGCAGGTGGAACAAGAAATGGAGTTCAGCACTCCATACAACCTTCTCCTTCGATTCTAAGGAGAAGCAAGAAGAATAGGAAGGATCATCCTGGATTCTACTGACCTCCAAGTCTCCTACAGCAACACCTCCTGTCCCTAAGTACCCACCCTTTTTTCCTGTAGACCGTAGCAAGATCCTCAGATCTTTGGACATTAGATAGTCATCAGAAGAAAATCTGCATTCATATGGAGCAACTACTGTCTGACAGGAGTCCTGGTCTGGAGGACCTAAAGAGCTTACCTGACCATAGGAAGTCTGTAGCATCAGAAAACTTTTTTTTAAAGGAACAGAAATTTAAAATTGGATGTCACCACCTGGATTAAAAAAAACAACCCACAAGCCATGCTTCCTCTTTTTCTATCTTCCCTTCATTATTCATTTCTATACTTTTAAAGGCTTAGGATTAATGATAACATTCCTTGGTTACACCTACATTTTAACTTGAATGATAATTTGACAAATATTTTGTTGGATTAATACAACAGCGTTCCTATCTTCTCTCTCCTCCAGATCCTTCATCTATACAGTGACTGATACAACCTCCTGTTGTTGAAATACAGGCAGTTATTTATGAGAGAAAATCCAGTCCACACTTCTACCTGTCATTTCTACATCTTCTTACAAATTTCCCCTTTGATCTGTGTCTCAGAATTTAAATCGGGAAGTCTGAAGCAGTGACCCTGCCACTAATTCTCCTAACACACAACTGTATGTCAAAGACTCAGAATGCACCACTTGCATTTAACAAAATACTTACCTTTTATTAAACAACAAACAAAGATTTCCAAGTAGTTTAGAGAGCCATCACAGTCTCTACTCCCAGCTTCCAGGTGCTACCCTTTGTAGCTGCTCTTAGAACATCTCTGCCTAGTAATAGTTAGTGATGGAAAAGACTTATTTGATTATTGAGTCTATTTCCCTGCAAGGGTAGGATATAGTCCCCTGAGAGGGGATGTATCAGATATTAAAGTAATACTACACTTGATCTTAGCTAAGAGGTCAGTCCTAATATTTATTGTACATGGCAGTTCTATAAGGTTTGGTTGCTTAGTCACCTTGCAGTAAATAGACAAAACCTCTGTGAAGCACACACATTCACTTTCCTGTTTGTTGCATGGAGTCCTGCAAACTGACCTCAATTATAAGAGGTTTGACATTCAAGTGGACTCAAGATCCAGGGAATCTAAACAAGGAGTCAGTCAGAGGTAAATTTTCAAAGTGATAATACAGCTTCTATTAACATCAGTGGAGAGTAAGAGAGCTAAAGCATGTTGCACTCTTTTGAAAGTGAACCCCTAGATTGCAATAGAGCAGGGATCATCCCCCATATGTACAAGCACATAATACCAGACATGGGATATCCTCTATTAAAATCCTAATGTAATGTATTCAATAAAAAAGCTATTTAGAAATAAATTAAAAACAAAAGCTGGTGAATTAAAATCCATAATGGGGAAAAATAATTTAAGATGTGGAATAACGAGAACAATTTTCATCCATGAAATGTTTTTATCTTCTGATAACTCACAAATGGTAAAGCCATGAATTTATGCATAAGATACAATACACAACAAAGAGATAATTCATATTCAAATCTCATGGTCCTCCATCACACATCCCTCTGTTTATATGTAGATAGTCTTATGAGAAAATGACACCAGGCACAACCAAAATTATGAGACAGCAAGTCAAGCCTGAAGATAATAATTGCTTAGTTCACACAGGCACAGTGAGATTCTTCAGCTCACAGTCTTGGTGGCCTGCAGTTGCAAATGTATCATGTGAAAGTAGTAAATTAAAAGGACATTCTTCCTTTTTTTTCTCTGAAACACTTAACAAACTAATAACTGTTTGACAAATGCCTCACCAATCTAACAAAGGGAGGGAGAGCATGAAGCTGACTGAAAATGTTGAGGACCAAAATTCACTCTTACTTACATTGGTGTAAATCCAGAGTAACACCACTCATATAAATTATGTTACTCTGGATTTCCACTGGTAAAAATGAGAACAGATTTTGCCCAGAACCATACCTTGTTTGCTTTTTGAAGCAGATGTCTGCTTCTTGAAGAAATGTTGATTTGAACATACAGTATATACATTCTTAGTGTCCTCATTAAATATATACAGTACAATAAAATACTGAAAAAATAATCTAATCTCACATAATAATTGCATTAGAAAGATTTATATACAGCATTTTCTCTTGATAAAAAGGACTGTTTATCATTTTGTCAGTTGTTTAGTTACTCAAGCTTTTCCTTAGACTAGCATTTTGAGATATTTTTAGCAATTTACACAACAAATGCTTTGGTCTTCACCCTTCTCCTGAAAAAAAAAGTTTCACTATTTACCGTTTCTTCAACCATGAGATTATCCTTTTTCCTCAAAACAGTCAGAAAAGCAATTAATTATGACACCTTTCTCAAGATGACTACAAGTTGGATCGTGTGCAAAATGTCTGTTTAATATACTGATGCAGTTAAACTTCCTAATTGCTAGAATCATGAAATACAATATTATTCTCTCATTGAAATTATGATTAAATAGTCATAGTGTGTCTAAGAATAAAGCAGTTTTGGCACTTCTGTTACAGAAGTTTAACATCAAGAAGATTTTGTTCTAATGAGTCTTAAAGCAGTAACATGTTATTGTTAGAAAGTGCCAAAATGTAATCCTGCCTCAGGATTATTAAGTGTATGTGTGTGTTTTCCTTTTTCAAAAATAGCATTTAAAAAAAAACCATGTATTTTCTATCCATTCACTCTTCGTAATACATATTTTGTTGACCATTATGTAAGTGACCTTTTACTCCCACTATCTGATATAAGAGAAATTGACTAATACTTGTACTGGAAAGGCTCTTACTATTCTTTTTCAATGTAGAAGTTCATTGTAAATCTATAGATAAAAGAATGTTACACTTTGGTTTGACAGTCTGTTATTTCACTGTATTGTCAGTATAAACCAAGGGACAGACTCTCAGCTAGTGTAAATTTTTATAATTCCATTGGAGCTATCACAGATTTACAACAGCTGAGGATCTGCCCCTTGGGTTTTCATTCATTTCTGCCATTCCAAGATGGTGAACAAGAAAAATTAGAACTAATGTTGCAGAGAAATCTTTCTTTTTAAATTGAACATATAAGTACTCTTTGTGGGATGGTGTGCATCTTGTAGGATGTGTGGTGGTGCTGTGAGGCCAGGGAGAAGCTGAATGTAGTGAATACATGCACAGGAAGTGAAAGCCTGGACCATATGACTAGACGAGTTAAACTGAGGAAAAGGGTATTATCTAAGACTGAAATTCATGCCTAGTGCTGTACAAAATGATCACAGTGAAACACAACCAACACAAAATTCATAAGTTTGAAACTCAGAAAGTTCATCAAGACTCAGGAATCTTAGTTTACCTTTTGAGTAAACCTGTACCAACATATGTGTTTTCATGAGAAACATTTCAGATTTGTGGGTAACATCAATGCAAATTTCAGTCTGAGTTGATTTTTTCTCTGAAACTTTTTAGTTCATTTGTACTCAAATTCATGTAGGAATTTGGATGTCTAAGTCCATGTGGATGGTAACTGAGGATATAAACTGCTCAAACCTCAGTGCAGTAAACCTGCTTGGTTTTATACAACCTTCAAATTATACATGACTTTTCAGGTAACTTGTGATTCATTGTGGTATATTGCTGTAAGAAAGACTACCCTGTTATTTCAACAGAGTTTACATTTATAATTTCAAAGCTGCAATGAAACTTGACAACATTTCAGCCTGTTCATTCAATTGCTACTAGTTCTATTTTCAAGGCAGGTAGAAGAAATAATATTCCATATTGAACAAAGAAAGTTAATCCATATCTGGACCATTTTAATAAGAAAAAACTAAGACCCAAATCCTCAAAGGTATTTAGGCCCATAACTCCCATTGTGGCCAAAGGAAGTTGGTCACTTAAATACCTTGAAGGATCTGGGCCTAACTACTAACGTGTTGGCTTATTGCTAATTACTGTTCTTTTTACTCCCCTACTTTCTATGTCACATTTTTACTGGGCTATATACATTGTATATATAAGGTATAGTTTGGAAAATCTGTAAGTATCAAATTACTGTCATGTTTTAAAAAGAAAAAGCATATCAGTTAAATATTAAGCATTTCATAAAATAGAAGATGACCCTCAAGACAGTTCAAAAACCCAATTCAATTATCTGAAACTCATATCTAAATCTAATTAATCTTTAAGAGAGATAAGCAAGTAATTCAGAAAGAATAATTTATTTGACTTTCTTCACCTCTTTTCTATTCATAAATTGGCTGCGAACACATCATAATATTTTTGAATGTATTTGTTATACAAAATTTATTAGCTATTCTAATTCTTGGTCTGTGGATTCATTTTTGAGCAACTTCTTTTAAATGTTCAATTAAAAAATTCAAGTTATTTTGATTAAATGCATAACTCACATAATATGTTTGTGTTCCTAAACTAGATGAGCATATCTCTTAGAATCAGGTTTCTTGTGTAAAGTTAAAACTTTGAGATTCACTTACTATTCACTACTGTTTGAGTGAGTTTTCCTGCTAGTGAAGTCATTCACTGGTATACTTGCAGAAAGCAAATATATATATATATATATATATATATATATATATATATATATATATATATGCCAACACATTTAAAGTGAATTTGCTTTAAAATTGAATAAATATTTGTGAAATATTTTTGCACCTTTCACCCATTTGACAGAGATACTTTTTTTTGCAAAGCTTTGTCCAAAGTCTAAATTTCCATAGGAGAGTCTACCATTATTGGGTCCTTAAGACCCCATTGTACATAATCACCTCAACCTTCCCTCTCCTCCGTTAACTAATTATCTCCAAGTAATAGGGGTGGGACATTAGGTCCATTTGTGTGTCATAAATGTAACCCTTCTGCCAGAGGGAGCCAGCAGTAACCAGGACCTGATTCAATATCTAGGGGTTCCTTTCCAACAATACAACACAGAACTGGCTCAAGCCCCCACTCAGTTACCTGGGAAAATCACACACCACCCCTGGGTGCCTCTGAGAGACAATACTTCCCCACTCACAAGCACATAGTCTGAGTGTAGAAAAGAAACTTTTAATGAGAGAAGGGAAGTCACCAGACATTAATTAAGGGAAATGTCACAAGCAGGATTCATAATCATAAAGCTGTGAGCAGGACACCTGCCCCAGAGTGTGTGGGGCAGAGTCTTCAGCCTCATGTTCTTGAGTTCTACAACCAGGGCCGGCTCTAGGCACCACCAAAACAAGCAGGTGCTTGGGGCGGCACATTTCTAGAGGTGGCATTCCGGCGCCGGCCATGCCGCCCCTAGAAACGTGCCCCCGCCGCCCCAGCTCACCTCTGCTCCACCTGTCCTGCTCCCCGAGCGCACTGCCACTGCTTTGCTTCTCCCTCCTCCCTGCCAGGCTTGCTGCATGTGAAACAGGTGTTTTGCAAAGCAAGCCTGGGAGGGAGGGAGGGAGGGAGGGAGGAAAAGCCGAGTGGCGGCGCACTTGGGGGAGGAGGCAGTGGTGGAGCGGAGGTGAGCTGGGGCAGGGAGCGGTTCCTCTATACCCCTCATTACTTCTTGCGCTCCCCCCTACCCTTGCTCACCTCCACTCTGCCTGCTCCCCTGAACGCGCTGCCTCTCCCTTGCCTGAGAGGAAGGCGGGCAGAAGTGGAGTGGTGGCATGTTCAGGGAAGCAGGCGGAGCAGAGGTGAGCTAGGGCAGGGAGTTGTGGGGAGGAGCCACAGGAAGCAATGTGGGGGGTGGGAAATGCGGCACGCCTGGGGGAGGAGGTGGGGCTGGGGATTTGGGGAAGTGGTTGGGAAGGGGCTGAGTTGGGGTGCAGCCGGGGGCAGGGGGGGAAGGAAAAAGAAGCGGGCTAGGCAAAACATTTTTTTGCTTGGGGCAGCAAAAATCCTCGAGCCGGCCCTATCTACAACCAAAAGTTCCTTTACTTTGCCCCTCTCTGCTTATCAGCACCCTATTCACAGTGGTTGTCCTTGGTCAGTGAGGTCTCTGGGTTCAGAGGTACATCTGTGTGAGTTCACCTCCCAGGGAAGAAGGTACCTTGCTTGATCCACCATCTGAGCACTTGCTCTGGCTGGCCACCCCACCAGCTGCCCGTTCCTCTCTGCTGATGGCCTCATCAGCCTCTTGTTCTGCTCGCCAGCCGCTCATCTGCTCGCCACCTCACCAGCCTCAAATCACATCTAGTGCTGGGCCCTTGAAGCTCTCTACTAGACATATTTGCTTTTCAGCATCTGTTATAGCCCACTCCTGCAACATTTCAGTTGTATGTTCCAACCAGGGCTCAAATTCCTCTTCCCCAGGTATTGTTCTTGCTGAATGGGTATCCCCTGGTAAGATCATTCAGAGACTTTATGATGGTAGCATAATTTTTAACAAACCAGTGATAGTAGCTACTAAATCCTAGAAAGGTCATAAGCTCTCTGTAATTACCTGGGCATGGCCATGTGGTGAGTGCTTCTATTTTTTCCAGATCAGTACTCACACCCTCTTGGGACACGATGTAGCCCCCAGAAAATAGCCTTAACTTATGATAGGAGCGTGACATAGCATGGGACAACACAACCCATTCCAGTGCTTGCCCCAGCGCTTTTGCCCACTCATTGGCCAAGACTGCAGTCCCCAAGCTTGGGACTGCTGAGTCAGGGCCCAACAAACCTGATAATATTTGCCATTATACAAACTGTGATTTCCCCAAAATATAGGTTTCAGAGTAGCAGCCGTGTTAGTCTGTATTCGCAAACAGAACGCCACTAGCCATCACCTTCAGCCCCCAACTAAAACCCCTCCAACGCATCATCAAGGATCTACAACCTATCCTGAAGGACGAGCCATCGCTCTCTCAGATCTTGGGAGACAGACCAGTCCTTGCTTACAGACAGCCCCCCAATCTGAAGCAAATACTCACCAGCAACCACACACCACACAACAGAACCACTAACCCAGGAACCTATCCTTGCAACAAAGCCCGTTGCCAACTCTGTCCACATATCTATTCAGGGGATACCATCATAGGGCCTAATCACATCAGCCACACCATCAGAGGCTCGTTCACCTGCGTATCTACCAATATGATATATGCTATCATGTGCCAGCAATGCCCCTCTGCCATGTACATTGGCCAAACTGGACAGTCTCTACGTAAAAGAATGAATGGACACAAATCAGACGTCAAGAATTATAACATTCAAAAACCAGTTGGAGAACACTTCAATCTCTCTGGTCACTCGATCACAGACCTAAGAGTGGCTATACTTCAACAAAAAAGCTTCAAAAACAGACTCCAACGAGAGACTGCTGAATTGGAATTAATTTGCAAACTGGATACAATTAACTTAGGCTTGAATAGAGACTGGGAATGGATGAGTCATTACACAAAGTAAAACTATTTCCCCATGGTATTTCTCCCTCCCACCCCACCCCCCACTGTTCCTCTGATATTCTTGTTAACTGCTGGAATTAGCCTACCTGCTTGTCACCATGAAAGGTTTTCCTCCTTCCCCCCCCTGCTGTTGGTGATGGCTTATCTTAAGTGATCACTCTCCTTACAGTGTGTATGATAAACCCATTGTTTCATGTTCTCTGTGTGTGTGTATATAAATCTCTCCTCTGTTTTTTCCACCAAATGCATCCGATGAAGTGAGCTGTAGCTCACGAAAGCTTATGCTCTAATAAATTTGTTAGTCTCTAAGGTGCCACAAGTACCCCAAAATATAAACACAATTGTTTTCCCAACCTAGTGGATCACTCAAGCTGTGCTTGTGAGGAGTACTGACCCAGGATCCCAGACAAGTCCAGAAAATGTAACCCTTCTGCCAGGTGCAGCCGGCAGCAGCCAGGACTGGGTTCCACCACTTTCCCCATAGCCACAGAGCCAGTTATCTCATCATAGAAGGAAGTCAGGCCAGTCAGGAATGATTTGCCCCTGGTGAATCCATGTTGACTGTTCCTGATCACCTTCCTCTCCTCCAAATGCTTCAAAATGGATTCCTGGAGGACCTGCTCCATGATTTTTCCAGGGACTGAGGTGAGGCTGACCGGGCTGTAGTTCCTGGGATTCTCCTTATTCCCTTTTTTAAAGATGGGCACTATATTTGCCTTTTTCCACTCTTCCAGGACCTCCCCCAATCTCCATGAGTTTTCAAAGATAATGGCCAATGGATCTGCAATCACATCAGCCAATTCCCTCAGCACCCTTGGATGCATTACATCTGGACCTACGGACTTGTGTATGTCTAGTTTTTCTAAATAGTCCTTAGCCTGTTCTTTCACCACTGACGGCTGCTCACTTCGTCCCCATACTGTGAGCAGTCTGGGAACTGACGCTGTCTGTGAAGATCGAGGCAAAAAAAGCATTGAGTACTTCAGCTTTTTCCACATCATCTATCACTATGTTGCCTCCCCAATTCAGTAAGGGTCCCACACTTTCCCTGACCTTCTTTTTGTTGATAACATACCTATAGAAATGCTTCTTGTTATCCCTCACATCCCTTGCTAGCTGCAATTCCAATGGTGCTTTAGCCTTCCTGATTACACACCTGCACGCTCAAGTAATATTTTTATACTCCTCCCTAGTCATCTGTCTAAGTTTCAACTTCTTGTAAGCTTCCTTTTTGCGTTTAAGATCACTGAAGATTTCTCTGTTAAGCCAAGCTGGTTGCCTGCTATTCTTTCTACACATCAGGATGGTGGAAAGGGCATAATGAATCATGCTCGAAGGGTATAACAAATGGGATCCCACAGGGATCAGTTCTGGGTCCAATTCTATTCAATATCTTCATCAATGATTTAGATAATGGTATAGAATTGTGGTGGGCAACCTGCTGCCTGCTGCTTCCTGCAACTCCGAATGGCTGGGAACAATGAACAGTGGCTACTAAAAACTGCGGGGAGCCAGGCTTGCAGATGATCAATGTCAGCAAAATGGCTCGCGGCTCCTGTGGGCCGCATGTGGCCAATGGGCCACAGGTTACCCACCATTTGTATAGAGATTACACTTATAAAGTTTGCAGATGATACCAAGCTGGGAAAGGTTGCAAGTGCTTTAGAGGATAGGATTTAGAGGGGGGAGAGATAGCTCAGTGGTTTGAGCATTGGCCTGCTAACCCAGGATTGTGAGTTCAATCCTTGAGGGGGCCATTTAGGGATCTGGAGCAAAAAATGGAAATTGGTCCTGGTTTAAGCAGGGGGTTGGACTAGATGATTGCCTGAGGTCCCTTCGAACCCTGATATTCTATGATTCTATGATCAAAATTATCTGGACAAATTGGAGAAATAGCCTGTAGTCAATAGGATGAAATTCAAGGACAAATGCAAAGTACTCCACTTTGGAAGGAACAAGCAGTTGCAGACATACAAAATGGGAAATGACTGCCTAGGAAGGAGTACTGTGGAAAGGGATTTGGGGGTCATAGTGGACCATAAGCTAAATATGAGTCAACAGTGTCATGCTGTTGCCAAAAAAGCAAACATCATTCTGGGATGTAATAGCAGGAGTGTTGCAAGCCAGACACGAGAAGTAATTCTTCCACTGTACTCTGCGCTGATTAGGCCTCAACTGGAGTATTGTGTCCAATTCATAGATTCATAGATACTAAGGTCAGAAGGGACCATTCTGATCATCTAGTCCGACCTCCTCCACAGCACAGGCCACAGAATCTCACCCACCCACTCCTACGAAAAACCTCACCTATGTCTGAGCTATTGAAGTCCTTAAATCATGGTTTAAAGACTTCAAGGAGCAGAGAAGCCTCCCTCAAGTCACCCATGCCCCATGCTACAGAGGAAGGCGAAAAACCTCCAGGGCCTCTCCAATCTGCCTTGGAGGAAAATTCCTTCCCGACCCCAAATATGGCCATCAGCTAAACCCTGAGCATATAGGCAAGATTCACCAGTCAGATACTACAGAAAATTCTTTCCTGGGTAACTCAGATCCCATCCATCTAATATCCCATCTCAGGGGATTAGTCCTATTTACCCTGAATATTTAAAGATCAATTACTTACCAAAATCCCATTATCCCATCATACCATCTCCTCCATAAACTTATCAAGTAGAATCTTAAAATCAGATAGATCTTTTGCCCCCACTGCTTCCCTTGGAAGGCTATTCCAAAACTTCACTCCTCTGATGGTTAAAAACCTTCGTCTGATTTCAAGTCTAAACTTCCTGGTGGCCAGTTTATACCCATTTGTTCTTGTGTCCACATTGGTGCTGAGCTGAAATAATTCCTCTCCTTCTCCTGTATTTATCCCTCTGATATATTTATAGAGAGCAATCATATCTCCCCTCAACCTTCTTTTAGTTAGGCTAAACAAGCCAAACTCCTTAAGTCTCCCTTCACAAGACAAATTTTCCATTTTTCAGATCATCCTAGTAGCCCTTTTCTGTACCTGCTCCAGTTTCAATTCATCCTTTTTAAACATGGGAGACCAGAACTGCACACAGTATTCTAGGTGAGGTCTCACCAGTACCTTGTATAATGCTACTAAAACCTCCTTATCCCTACTGGAAATGCCTCTCCTGATGCATCCCAAAACCGCATTAGCTTTTTTCACAGCCATATCACATTGGCAGCTCATAGTCATCCTATGATCAACCAATACTCCAAGGTCTTTCTCCTCTTCTGTTACTCCTAATCGATGCTTATAACTAAAATTCTTGTTATTAATCCCTAAATGCATAACCTTACACTTCTCACTATTAAATTTCATCCTATTACTATTACTCCAGTTTACAAGGTCATCCAGATCCTCCTGTAAATATCCCGATCCTTCTCCGAATTGGCAATACCTCCCAGCTTTGTATCATCTGCAAACTTTATTAGCACACTCCCACTTTTTGTGCCAAGGTCAGTAATAAAAAGATTAAATAAGATTGGTCCCAAAACCGATCCCTGAGGAACTCCACTGGTAACCTCCCTCCAACCTGACAGTTCGCCTTTCAGTAGGACCCGTTGCAGTCTCCCCTTTAACCAAATCCTTATCCACCTTTTGATGTTCATATTGATCCGCATCTTCTCCAATTTAACTAATAATTCCCCATGTGGCACGGTATCAAATGCCTTACTGAAATCTAGATAAATTAGATCCACTGCATTTCCTTTATCTAAAAAATCTGTTACTTTTTCAAAAAAGGAGATTAGGTTGGTTTGGCACAATCTACCTTTTGTAAAACCATGTTGTATTTTGTCCCATTTACCATTGACTTCAATGTCCTTAAGTAATTTCTCCTTCAAATTTTTTTCCAGGACCTTGCATACTACAGATGTCAAACTAATTGGCCTGTAGTTACCCGGATCACTTTTTTTTCCTTTCTTAAAAATAGGAACTATATTAGCAATTCTCCAATCATTCGGTACTACTCCTGAGTTTACAGATTCATTAAAAATTCTTGCTAATGGGCTTGCAGTTTCAGGTGCCAATTCCTTTAATATTCTTGGATGAATATTATCTGGGCCCCCCGATTTATTCCCATTAAGCTGTTTCAGTTTCGCTTCTACCTCAGATATGGTAATATCTACCTCCATATCCTCATTCCCATTTGTCAGGCTACTATTATCCCCAAGATCCTCTTTAGCCTTATTAAAGACTGAGGCAAAGTATTTGTTTAGATATTGGGCCATGCCTAGATTATCTTTAACCTCCACTCCATCCTCAGTGTTTAGCGGCCTCACTTCTTCTTTCTTAGTTTTCTTCTTATTTATATGGCCATAGAACCTTTTACTATTGGTTTTAATTCCCTTTGCAAGGTCCAACTCTACTCAACTTTTAGCCTCACTTTATCGCTATATGTTCTGACCTCAATTGGTAGCTTTCCTTGCTGATCCCTCCCATCTTCCACTCCCTGTATGCTTTCTGCTTTTTCTTAATCACCTCTCTAAGATGCTTGCTCATCCAGCTCGGTCTACAACTCCTTCCTATAAATTTTTTCCCCTTTCTTGGGATAGCTTCTGCAGCTTTGATTTAAAGTAATCCCAGGCTTCCTCTACCTTTAGATCCATAAGTTCTTCAGTCCAATCCACTTCCCTAACCAATTTCCTTAATTTTTTAAAGTTAGCCCTTTTGAAATCAAAAACTCTAGTTGCAGATTTATTTTTGTTAATCCTTCCATTTAGTTTGAACTGAATTAGCTTATGATCACTTGAGCCAAGATTGTCCCCTACAACCATTTCTTCTATAAGGTCCTCACTACTCACCAAAATTAAATCTAAAATGGTATCCCCTCTAGTCGGTTCAGCAACTACTTGATGAAGGAATCCATCAGCTATCGCATCTAGGAAAATCTGAGCCCTATTATTATTACTAGCACTGGTCCTCCAGTCTGGGAAGTTAAAGTCTCCCATGATCAGGCAGTTTCCATTAGTATTTACTTTACTAAAAACATTAAAAAGGGCTCTATCCATATCCAAATTAGATCCCGGAGGTCTGTAGCACACCCCAAGCACTATCCCAGGGGAGGCTCTAATAGTTTTATTCCCCAGTGTAATTTTTGCCCACATGGACTCTGTCTTATCCATTGCATCGCTTCTTATTTCTTTACATTCTACCTCATCATTGATATACAATGCTACTCCACCACCTTTACCTTTGTTTCTGTCTTTCCTAAACAGCACATACCCTTCAATATCTGTAGTCCAGTCATGACTACTAGTCCACCATGTTTCTGTTATCCCTATAATATCTGGTTTCACTTCCTGCACCAGTAGCTCTAGTTCCTCCATTTTGTTACCTAGGCTCCTCGCATTGGTGTACAAACATCTTAATTTTTGCTGCTTGGCGTCGCTCACATTTTGTACCCTATTAGGCACAGTCATTCTACAGCCAGTATAACCTATTTGACTAGTATCCACACCGCCCTCGCTCCTTATATACATTCTCCTACCCACGGGTGTATCCTTTCTTACTTCGTCTTCTTCCCTCTCAATGCTAAAATCTGGCGTGGAGATTACCTGGACATCTCCCAACCATCTCCCCCTAATTCCTAGTTTAAAGCTCTCTTTATCAGTTGTGCCAGCCTTGATCCTAGAAGTCTATTTCCTTCCCTGCTCAGATGAAGTCCATCCCGAGAGAACTGTCCTCTGTCTGTGAATGCCTCCCAGTGGCCATACATCCCAAAGTCCTCCTTATAGCACCACTGCCTAAGTCATCTGTTGACAGTCATCATCTTGTCACACCTTTGTTGCCCTTCTCTAGGAACAGGAAGGATCCCACTAAAGATCACCTGAGCCTCAATTTCCTTAAGCGTCTTCCCCAGCGTAGCATAGTCTCCCTTAATACTTTCCAGCGAGAATCTAGCCGTTTCATTTGTTCCCACGTGAAGGATAATTAGGGGATTCTTTGCTGCTCCCTTTAGGATCCTTTTCAACCTCAGGTCTACATCCCGTATCTTAGCACCCGGAAGACAGCACACCCTTCTATTCTCTGGATCAGCTCTAGTTACAGGCCTGTCTATTCTTCTCAATAAAGAGTCCCTGATCACCCAATTCTGGGTGCCACATTTCAGAAGGATGTGGAGAAACTGGAGAGAGTCCAGAGAAGAGAGACAAAAATGATTAAAGGTTTAGAAAACATGACCTATGTGGGAAGATTGAAAAAATTGGGTCTTTTTAGTCTGGAAAAGAGAAGATGGAGAGGAGACCTGATAACAGCTTTCAAGTATGTAAAAAGTTGTTACAAGGAGTAGGGAGAAAATATTGTTTTTCTTAACTGCTGTGGATGTGAAGAAGCAATGGGCTTAAATTACAACAAGGGAGGTTTAGGTTGGACATTAGGAAAAACTTCCTAACTGTCAGGGTGAATAAGCACTGGAATAAATTGTCTAGGGAGGTTGTAGAATCTCCATCATTGGAGTAGGTTAGACAAACACCTGTCAGGAATGATCTAGATAACACTTAGTCCTGCCATGAGTGCAGGGGACTGGACTAGATGACATCTTGAGGTCCCTTCCAGTCCTATGATTCTATGATTCTATATCTTAGCAGAGTAGGTTTGTTCATGTAAATACAGTTTGCTCCTGAAATCTCTCCCCCTCCCAGCTAGCTGTTGGGGAGAACTCATTCAGACCTTGCTTACATAAAGTTAATCTCTCTTTCCTTTTACTAGATAGATGCATATTTATCTAATGCAACCAGCCCCATGATGACTAGGTGTCAGATAAAATGAAGTTCAGACAGACAATCACAACATACAATTTAAAATCAGACTGAAGAAGCCATTTAGGCCAGATCCATGAAGTATTTAGGTTCCTGACTACCTTTGATTTCAGTGGAAGTTAGGAGCTTAAACACCTTTGTGGATCTGGGACCTAGAAAATCATTGGAACAGCAATGTGATAAACAAAGCCTGAGTTTGGTGAGATAGGCACCTTAGAATGTGAGCCACCATACTAGGAGGGGAGCAGCATAAAATAACCAATGGGAGATGCTGACAAGAGGAGTGTGTCTTAAGCCCTGCCCTTCTGTCAAGGCTGAATCCCCACTCTGCTATTTCGAGTACAGAAGGTGTGGGCCCGCAATATTAATTAAAGTGGAACTTATACAGGAGAAATTGAGGGAGACCCACTCAGACTATCCCATAGTCCAGTGGCTAGGGTATTCACCTGAAAGGTGGCAGATTCTTGGTCATATCCCTTCATCTCATCCAGCTGAGGGAGGATTTGAATGGGAGGAGATCCTAGTTGAGTATGCTAACCAATAGGCTAAAAGTTATAAGAGAGGGCCGGCTCATTTTTCATCTTCTTGTCCAGAATTAGATGGCCTTGGCATGTTCCTATTGGATCAGGCCCAAAAGTCAAGATAGCTTCCCCCAATTTGTGGATGGCTCTAGTTTTAGGTGAGAGATAGGTGCCCAGACTCTTGTGTCAGTAGCGCAGATGTCCAGAGGCAGAAACATAGGTGCCTAGGGAATTTTTCTTCAAAAATGTAGGCATTTGAGTGAGTTTAGGTGCCTAGAGTTAGGTGCTTAGGGTTAGGTGGCAGCCAGGTGGGTGTTTTATAGATTGCAGTGGCACCTATAGCTGGTATTTATGCACCTAAGTACTTTTGTGGCTCTGGGCCTTAGCCATAACATTTTTAAGTGCTGAAGAAAACTAAAGTACAAATAAGAATAATTTCTTCTCTGTGCTTGCATTCTGTCTTTCTATCTTTTAATCCTCACAGGAAAGTTTTATCCATAGAAGAAAGCTTCCCCACATGCCCCACAAATGAACTCTTCTTTAAGAGCAAAATTCTCTTCAATCTGCACTGCTGATCTCTTATCAATAGTGAATGTCCCTGCTATACTTGTGCCAGCTGCAGAATTCCAATAATATCAATGTGCAGTTCTTCATGCAGAACAAGTGCAGAATAAGCACCTGAGATCCATGCTGTGGATAATAAGAAGACATCCTATTTCCTGACTAATTATAAGACTAAAAAAGCATTTCCTCTTCACTCAATGACCTTCACTTTTCATAGCTTGCCACCTTAATAGAGCTTAATTTATTAATAGAATAATACAGAAAAATATGAAAAGAACATATTTTTTTCTTAAAGATGTAATTTCTTTACCATGGATAGTAAGCACTAACCATATAGCTATATGCTAGAAGTCTAAACAATGAACTAGAGTGAACTAGAGTGCCTCGTATTACATGAAGATATTGATGTAATAGGCATCACAGAAACTTGGTGGAGTGAGGATAATCAATGGGACACAGTAATACCAGGGTACAAAATATATCGGAAGGACAGAATAGGTTATGCTGGTGGGGGAATGGCATTATATGTGAAAGAAAGCATACTATCAAATGAAGTGAAAAGCTTAAATGAATCAAACTGTACCATAGAATCTCTATTGACAGTAATTCCATGCCCTAATAATAAGAATATAGTAGTGGGGATATATTACCAACCTCTTGACCAGGATGGTGACTGTGACTGTGAAATACTCAGGGAGATTAAAGAGGCTATAAAAATAAAAAACTCAATAATAATGGCGGATTTCAACTATTCCCATATTGACTGGATACATGTCACCTCAAGATGGGATGCAGAGATAAAGTTTCTTGATATCTTAAATGACTGCTTCTTGGAGCAGCTAGTCCTGGAATCCACAAGAGAAAAGGTAGTTCTTGATTTAATACTAAGTGGAGCACAGAATCTGGTCCAAGAAGGAATATAGCTTGACCGCTTGGTAATAGTGACCATAATATAATTAAATTTAACATCGCTGTGACAGGGAAAACACCACAGCAGCCCAACACTGTAGCATTTAATTTCAGAAAGGGGGACAACACAAAAATGAGGAAGTTAGTGAAAAATAAATTAAAGGGTATAATGCAAAAAGTGAAATCCCTGCAAGCTACATGGAAACGTTTTAAAGACACCATATTAGAGGCTCAATTTAAATGTATATCCCAAATTAAAAAACAAATTAAAAAACATAGTAAGAGAACCAAAAAGTACCACCGTGGCTAAATAACAAAGTAAAAGAAGCAGTGAGAGACAAAAAGGCATCCTTTAAAAAATGGAAGTTAAATCCTAGTGAGGAAAATAGAAAGGAGCATAAATTCTGGCAAATGAAGTGTAAAAATATAATTAGGAAGGCCAAAAAAGTATTTGAAGAACAGCTAGCTAAAGACTCAAAAAGTAATAGCAAAAAAATTTAAATGCTAAAGGAGCACTAAAGGACGATAAGGCCATTGCGGAGAAACTAAAGGAATTCTTTTCATCAGTCTTCACGGCAGAGGATGTGAGGGAGTTTCCCAAACCTGAGCCATTCTTTTTAGGTGACAAATCTGAGGAACTGTACCAGATTGAGGTGTCATTAGAGGAGATTTTGGAACAAATCGATAAACTAAAAAGTAATAAGTCACCAGGACCAGATGGTATTCACCCCAAAGTCTGAAGGAACTCAAATATGAAATTGCAGAACTACTAACTATAGTTTGTAACCTATCATTTAAATCATCTTCTGTACCAAATGACTGGAAGATAGCTAATGTGATGCCAATTTTTAAAAAGGGCTCCAGAAGTGGTTCTGGCAATTACAGGCCAGTAAGCCTGACTTCAGTACTGGGCAGACTGGTTGAAAATATAATAAAGAACAAAATTGGCAGACACATAGATGAACATAATTTCATTTATGAGAACAGGGAACAGTCAAAATGGTTTTTGTAAAGAGAAAGCATCTCCTGGAATTCTTTGAGGGGGTCAAGAAGCATGTGGACAAGGGGGATCCAGTTGCCTTTGGCAAGGTCCCTCACCAAAGGCTCTTAAGCAAAGTAAGCTGTATGGAATAAGAGGAAAGATCCTCTCATGTATTGGTAATTGGTAAAAAGATAGGAGACAAAGGTAGGAAAAAATGGTCAGTTTTCAGAATGGAGAGAGGTAAATAGTGGTGTCCCCCAGGGTTCTGTACTGGGACCAGTACTATTCAACATATTCATAAATGATCTAGAAATAGGGGTAAACAGTGCGGTGGCAAAATTTGCAGATGATACAAAACTACGCAAGATAATTAAGCAGACTGTGAAGAGCTACAAAAGGATCTCATAAAACTGGGTGACTGGGCAACAAAATGGCAGATGAAATTCAGTGTCGATAAATGCAAAGTAACGCATATTGGAAAACATAATCCCAACTATACATATAAAAAGATGGGGTCTAAATTAGTTGTTACCACTCAAGAAAGAGATTGTGGAGTCATCGTGGATAGTTTTCTGAAAACATCCACTCAACGTGCAGCGGCAGTCAAAAAAGCAAACAGAATGTTGGGAATCATTAGGAAAGGGATAGATAATAAGACAGAAAATAGCATATTGTCGCTATATAAATCCGTGGCACGACCACATCTTGAATACCGTATGCAGTTGTGGTTTCCCCATCTCAGAAAAGATATATTAGAATTGGAAAAGGTTCAGAAAAGGGCAAAAAAAATTATTAGGGGTATGGAATGGCTTCCGTGTGACGAGCAATTAATAAGACTGGGACTTTTCAGCTTGGAAAAGAGATGACTAAGGGGGGATATGATAGAGGTCTATAAAATCATGATGGGTGGGGAGAAAGTAAACAAGGAAGTGTTATTTACTCCTTCTCATAACACAAGAACTAGAGGTCACCAAATGAAATTAATAGGTAACAGATTTAAAACAAAGAAGAGGAAGTATTTTTTCACACAATGCATAGTCAACCTATGGAATGCCTTGCTAAAGGATGCTGTGAAGGCCAAGACTGCAACAGGATTCAAAAAAGAACTGGATAAGTTCATGGAGGATAGGGCCATCAATGGCTATTAGCCAGGATGGGCAGGGATGGTGTCCCTAGCCTCTGTTGGCCAGAAGCTGGAAATGGGCAACAGGGGATGGATCACTTGATGATTGCCTGCTCTGTTCATTCCCTCTGGGACACCTAGCATTGGTCGATGGCAGAAGACAGGATACTGGGTTAGATGGACCTTCGATCTGACCCAGTATGGCCGTTCTTACGTTCTTATTATTCACTATGTAAATCTAATCAAGTATTGTAAGAAGGAAGCCAAGTCCCACTTAATACTGACCTTCTTAAATATGTCTAAATCTAATAAGAGTAGTGAAATACCCAAACTATACAAGAAATACCACAAGTGCACTTTGAAATAAACATGTTAGGAAGCATCACCATGCCTCTCACACTCATTCATAATTATTTCACTTGCTGATTTTTTGTATGCATGTGACACTTGATTACTATGTGGGAGGTGCCCAGATTCAAAGCTATAAAAGTGGAGAAGTTACTTTTGAGATGGTATGGCAAAAGTAACACAGTCTCCTCATTGTGATTTACAGTAATAAGCATTCTAGGAGGTGTGATATTAGGTCATAGCTCTCTCAACTGGAATTTTGTAGATATTATTGTTGGTTTTGGAGAACATCCTTTTTTGTTGTTATTGCAAAAGCAAATGAGAGTAAAACATTGTTTTGCTGTGATATAAATGCCTTGAAGAGGGAGAAACGCCTGTGTCTAATAGAAAAATTTAGTGCTGCAATGGGAGCATAGTTAATAGGTGTGTTGCTGATGCACCTGTGCTGGCTCGACAGGTCTGATGAGCAAAAAATAGTAAAAAACTTATTTCTGTCATTAAAGTAAGCAGGTGCGACTTTTAATACACATTAAGGACCAGGGCTGTTGAATATGTGTTATTCTTATAATGATACTTTTCAGAGCAGCACCACACTTTAAAATTGATAAGAGCTATTGAGGAATATGGGACAAAATAATATAAAATTATTGAAGTTAATAATACATTTGTAATTTACTAAAAATATTTTAGTGGTGGTGGTAACTACTACTATTATTGCTATTTGTATTAGGATAGTCCTCGAGGCCTTAAGTGAGATCATGGCCCCATTATGCTACTGTACACCTGTACAACGCATAGTAAGAGACAGTCCTTGCTCCAGATTAGTTACGATCTAAATAAACAAGATAGAACAAAGGGTGGGAGGTAAAACAGAGGCACAGAGAGCTGAAGTTATTTGGTCAAGGTCACACAGTAGGTGAATAGAAGAGATGGGTTAAAACCCAGGTCTCCTGACTCTCTACAGACATAAGACTAAACTCTGCTCACTGGTCCAAATAACACATTTCTGTTCTGATACTGTACCTTTCCTTGAGGACTAGAAATTTCATTAATATTAATAAGACAAACATGGGAGTTCCATGCATGTGGAAAGCAGATGAATGGGACTGAGACTTGTCATGCATTTTGAAGAGCAGAATTTTGCCTATGTCTTTTGTATAAAAGAACTTTTAATAAAGTTCTGGTTTTGTCATTTTAAAAAAAAACAGCACTGTGAGTGTACCCAGTGTTTTATAAACACCTGAAAAATAAGGCCCCGGTGCTCGAGGAGTTTAGGCCAAGTGATACATAAGCTTAAATGCCCAAGAGTGCAGGTATTGTGAGTATATAGACCAAAGGAAGGCTTTTCCAAAGAAGTTAAAGTTGGATTTGAAGGTGAAGAAGGAGATCCAAAGATGCATGAGAAAGGAAAAGACGTTTGTTATGTTAGGATGATGACGCTGTGAGTGTGAGAAGACAAAAAGCAGCTAGAGAAGAGTTTAAAAGCATGAAGAGCAATTTGGGAGAAATTGGAGCAGAGATTTCCTCAGTGGCCTTAAAAGGGTCTTAAAAGACGAATGAGCTTGATGAGGAAAAACAGAATCTGTGTCATGGTGGTAACAGTGGCAGAAGATGGTGATATTAGCTGCAGTGCTCTGGATAGCTGGAGAGGTGAGATGAAAGGAAGCTGGAAAAGAGGAGATTACCAAAGTAGGGCTAGAGATGATCAGGGTAGGAATTACAATTTTAGCAGAAGGAATGGAGAGGGAAACATAGCTTTATATTATAACTTCTGTGTATAAAAACAGGAAAGCTAGAGGCCAAGATTTTCCAAAACAGTTAAGTCAATCTCCTGAATAAGTGGCCTGATTTTCAAAAATGTTGAGTACAGAATCTCCATCTACTTCAGTTGGAGCTGTTGGGTACTCAGTACTTTTGAAAATCATCTATTATTTTGGTACCTACTTATGGATTTTTGAGCCTAACTTCAGACTACTACTTTTGAAAGTTTGGCTATAAATTTTAGCCTAGATGAGAGCAGAGGAGAAAGAGGAGTCAAAAACTGGTAAACTGGGAGAACAATGTCAGGATCCTGACGGGGAGTCAAAGCTGAGGCTGAGAGTACTGGAGGAGTTTGTAGTCAAGTTCCAGGCCAGAGTCGATACCAAGGATTAGAGTTCAAGTCAGATGCCAAGGTCCAAATCAAACTGAAGTCAAAGCCAGGAGCTCAAGAGCAGGAATGGCCATGGCAGCTACAAGAGATCCACATTATTGCCTGGATGTCTCCTAGAACACTGTTTGAGTTTATCTAGGGTGAGAGTCAATCCGGAGCAATAAGGCAGCTGACGGTCAGACCCCTTGAGGTGGGACTTCCCATGGTTTGTGTCCACAGTGTGTTCTGGGCAGTGGAGAACAAACTACTTACAGCAAGTGCTGGATGATAGCATAGAGGTGTTTGCTATCTGGTAGCCTTACAAGCATGGGTTTGAGACTTCCTGGGCCTTACACATTTGTCAGCAGCAAGTGGTACAAATATAGTGTATGTAGCCCCTGGTTGATATTATCTACACTACTGTGGTTGTCTCTCTTTTGTTTTGTTTGAAAAGCCAGTGGAATATTTGAAGACTCTGTTCCAAGGAAAGGGTCTAATGTAGCCCTGGACCCTGACAAGGTTACAAATAGTTGTACTCTGAGTTCCGCACTTGGCTCTGAATGAAATGTTTAAATAGATGAATTTCAGACGGGCAAAACCAATTTACTATATTGACTGAAAATTAAACAAATTGCAGAACACTAAATGTAGCACTGGTCCTCAGTGAACAAAAGCTATTAATATCTAACATCTGTTCTGTGCCTGAAAATATGTGAAGTGAGTTGGTGGTCTTGGGCCACATTCTACTGATGGGGCAACACCATCACAAAACAAATACCAATACAACTGATAGATACTGGCACTCTTATTAGCCATCTCAGTGTAAAGGCCAAGAATGGAAGGGATATGGAAAATACTATCTACAAAATCTTGAAGGCATGATTTGTGTTTGTTTGTAGGGCAATGTGGGGGAAGCTGTACTACCACTGCCTTGCTGTATCTATTCCATATATTAAGATCAATGACCAATGGTAACAATCCAGCATTTTTCACATGATTTGTAAATTCATTTTAAAATAATTGGAAAAATTCATCACACTAACAGCAACAAATCTACCAGATGATATGTCCATATCATTACATTTTCCAGAGCTTCAAATCTGGTTTCAAAAGCTGTTTGCAAGCTTGTTGGTTACCTTACCAAATTAACAAGATCACAGCTGCATACAGTAACAAGGTTCACTTAATGTCATGCTGGTCTGCTACAAATGTCTCTATGTAGAGATTAGAAAAGAATGGAGGAGCAATTTAATTGACAACATTAGAGGCACCCACACCTTTTTTGATTATATAAGGTTAGTTCTGTTTGACCCACTGCTTTGGCATGAATTCATTCAGTTTATGTGTATTTTTCATTCCTCCCACCAGTTCTGAGAGCAAAGAAGAGGTTTACTGCATATTATAAATATGTAATAAGAAAGCTATGCTAGCTGTCAAAGAATATTCCAGTGTTTAATGACAGTTTTCAAAATGTAAGGTTTACAGTCTCAGATACATTAGGCACCTCAACCAATGAAATATAGTCATGCTTCTGCTATATTTATTTGAATATTTCACTTTTTCAAGCTATTTGCATCCATCCAAGACTAACCAGAGCCCAAATCTCAGAGTAAGTGCTATTCACAAACCTTGTTTTGGAGTCACAAAGGAATGAAGTTAAAAGTAGAGTCTGAGTGAAAGGTCTTTAGTGGAATATCAACCCTATCCTACTGAGGAGACAATACTGTCAAAAACAAAAATTGCCCTACTTTTCAAAATCATTTAGAATTCTCCCTCACACCCCCACCATCCCCCACAAATATACTAAATAAAACACACCTACATGCTGTTAAATTATAGCAGAGACACAAAACATTTTCCTGGGAAAACAAGATGATAGAAAAAGTTAAAGGTTCTTATTGACTTCTCACAGTAAAATTGAACACAGTAGACTATCACAGCTCAGAAAGGCTAATTACACTAGCACTGCTGTAGTTAACATTCTGTCATATCAAATAAAAGGGATTTATGTTAGCTTTAAAGTAGGTTTTGGATTGAAGTTTTCTATGTATTTTTTTCCTTACATTTAATAAAATTATGATTTTTTTAAGATGCCTGACTGCTTTTTCTGTCTCCTATACTCAGAAATGCATTTGTTTGTAGAATAAAATATGCACTTGATGCTAATTCTAAACAGCTAATATAAAAATTAAAGAACTGTAACTGGGATTTTTCCTTTGCATTAGGGATTCACGATCCTCAAGTACACTTTACTGATCCATCACGCATCTTACTGGTGTTATTTTTAACAAGAAGCCAGTACAGTCATATACTCTGAATCAGTGTTAATGTGAAATGATGAGCTGCTTTATGCTCTGAGGCCTAAATCTGGCCTTTAATGCCTAGTCTGAATAACTCAATTTGTGTGCTAGAGAACCCTGTGGGGACAACAGAGGAAATAATCTCTCCCATCACCTCCTTCAAGCCTGCATAGCAGGAGGAGAGCTACTCTGTAACCACTACAACAGCCTACAAGCTGGCGATATTACACATCCCATGTGCTGTCTAGTCACACCATTTTGACTTAATGATGAATTCTCATGAAAGAACTGTTGAGGTGATTGCTGAGACTTCCTAAACTGTAGAATTAAGTCATTGCACTGATTTTTCAGGGAGTTTAGCCCAAGACTGCAGAATCAGCTTTTTAGGATTAATTGCATCATATTTATTGGGAGGTAATACAAATTAAATTGTACCATAGAAATATCATTTTAAAATATGCACTAAATTGAGGAGCTCACGGCAATCTGAATTTCAGAAATGTTTACAAATATAGCCTCAAATCAAATACCTTTATATCAAAAGGAAGGAAAGAGATTAGATAGACTGAAAACAGTAAATTCAATACTATTTACTCCATTCTTGTTTTTTATCTCTATCATCACCTCTTCCAGAGGTTGGAATGTGCTCTATCTTTTTCTAAATGTGGGAGGATTCTGATTACATTTTTTAAAATGCACCACAGATGAATTGGTTTCATTCATCATTTAATAACATCACAGCATTTTTTCACCTCGTTTTGGGGTTCCCCCCATCCTCTATCTCACTTACTGTACATAAATTACATGAAGAAACAATGCAGAGTGTAAATGAATAATAGAGTAAAGCAGTGGGTTATTGCAAAGAATTCTCTAATGGTCAGAAATTGCTCTTATTCTTAAACATAATATATTCTGGTTGAAAAATGAGGAATACAGCCTTGTTTTTAAACTATTCCTGAAGCAATAGAAGAATAATGTTCAAACCGAGATGCTCTTTCTCAAGATATCAGAAACATGAAATTTAGAATCTGCAATACTGAAGAAAAATTGGTACAGGTATGAAAAATCTGAAGTATTCAGTTCTCAGAAATAGCAATAAACTCATTCATTCTAAAAAACAAAACAAAACAAAAAACTAGCAGTGTAGCAAATCATATTGCTAGATTAATTCATATTTTCTCATCAGAACTTCTTAATGTGATGAATTATTGTTACTGTACAAAATAAACATTATAAAGGTATCAATATTAAAATATCATTATAGATTTATCAGTATTAAAATATAGCACAAAATACCATCTGAGCAATTTCTTTGTATCATTATTTTCAAAAGCACTGTCTTCAGAAAGCAACATTTCCAAGTTTATGTTATATGAGGTAATCAGTGCTCCTTGTGTGTAATGTCATTCATGAAATACCAGTTGCTGTATGTCCTTTCTTCTCCCATCCTACAAAATTAAATTCCCTACAATTAAGTGTTATAGCGGTAGACACAAACATGTAGGAGGCAAACAGACCATCAAAGTAGAAGGTAATCATTGGAGGTGTGACTGCTTCTGGAATTCAAGAAGGATGTTAATAAATTGGAGTGAGTGCAGAGAGGAGCCACAGAATGACTGAAGGATTAGAAAACCTGCCTTTTAGTGGTAGACTCATCAAGCTCAATGTATTTAATTTAACAAAGAGAAGGTTAAGGAATGACTTAATTACAGTCTATAAATACCTACAGGGGGAAAATATTTAACAATGGGCTGTTCAATCTAGCAGACAAAGGTATAACACGAATCAATAACTGGATGTTGAAGCTCGACAAATTCAGACTTGAAATAAGTCGTAAGTTTTAGCAGTGAGAGTAGTTAACCATTGGAACAATTTACCAATCATCATGGTGGATTCGCCATCATTGACAATTTTAAAAGCAAGATTGGATGTTTTTCTAAGAGCTATGTTCTAGGAATTATTTTGGAGAAGTTTTATGACCCGTGTTATACAGGAGGTCAGACTAGATAATCATTATGGTCCCTTTTGTCCTTGGAATCTATGAAGCCATATGTAGTCAGGACCCATTTGCTTTCTCTTAATCTATTTTCCTTCCTAACATTTAATAAAAGGAGTCTTTAAAATTATAATCTAATTGCACCATTTAAAATGGTGTAGAAAAAATACTGGAAAATGTTGAAGGTGTATGAGGAGTATGACAGAATTTTATAAGCATATGTTATAAAACTGTTCATTCATCCAGGAGTCTTGGTAATCAGTAGGAAACAAACTGAAAATTCTAGTTGGGCAGGAGATATCAAGTGATCTTACATTGATATTGTTAAATGATGTTTCAGGATACTGAAAGAGGCAAACAAACATAAGGTTTAAATAGTATTATCATCCTTGGTGGCAAAAAGAATATAGTATTGGGAACAAAAGGATGGCAAATCATCATGAGCAAAGGAGTGGATTAGTTCATTGGCTGATGGGCTTAAACTGCAAGACTGATATGTAATAAAGGTTACTTAGGAGAGTTATGAAAATGTGCAAAAACACCTTCCTGAATAATAGGCTATACTCCATCAATTTGCAGTGAAAACCAAAGGAGAGGGACAGAAGACAACAAATTGCAAACACCTTTGTACCCAGCCAACCTCTGAAAACTACCCTCAAGGGGGAAAGGGTTTGAGAGACCACAGAGGAAGCAAAGGGCACAGCATCCAAATTCTAAGGATACTATATGTCCATGGGGAAATTAAGATGAACATGTAGTATGCTTCTATAGAGCTTCTTTCACCTTTGCTACATGGCTTCTGTAGATATGCAGCCAAACGCCTGTTGGCTCGTGCTCTGCTGTGCTTGCATATCTAGCTGCTGTCTTCCCCACAGAGGTACAGGCCCAGAAGGGTATAGTCTTTAAACCAGCATTGAGCCTTGCATCTTGTATACTTTATATGTGTGCAAAGTGAATGAAAAAATCTATCCTATCAGAACATAGGCTTTTTCCCTACACTTCGCACACAGGTAAATGAGTACACAAAGTGCAAGGCAGTGAAGAGTGTAGCTGAGTGTAGCTGCTGTCCCTGACCTGTCTCCTCTCAGGTCAGAGCCTAGTTCTCCGAGACCCAGCCCCAGAGACTTCTGAAAGATGGTCTTCTGGGGGTGATCCCCAAGCAGATCATTAAACTGCTGCTCCCTTCTTCTGAACCTCCTAAACAGTTTTCACCAATTTCTGCTCACATAAGTGAAATTGAACATAGTGACCTATAATAATAATACCTAGCTCTGGATGGGGCTTTGGATCAGGCCTCTATGAAGCAGAATTATATTGTTTTTTCTGTATCAGTAATAAAATGATGATACTAATAAAATAATAATAAAATAAAATAATAAAAATAAATAATAAATAATAATAATACCTAGCTCTTATATAGTGCTTTTCATGAGTAGATCTCAAAGTGATTTACAAAGGAGGTCAGTATCATTAGCCCTATTTTACAGATGAGGAAACTGAGGCACAGAGTAACTTGACATGATTTCCCCAAGATTATCCAGAGGGCCAACAGCAGAACTGAGAAGAGAATCCAGCTCATACAAATCCCAGCCCAATGCTCTGTCCACTGACTAGAACATGCTTATAAATATTGTTTGGAGTCGAATAGATCAGATAAAATATGCTATACTAGGAGAACGTTAATGTGTGATAATTAATTTTATCTTTTATATTAGTTAAACTAGTATAAATGTATATAATTTAGTAAAGAATCCCTTAGGAATTGTAATACCAAAATATTTATATTAATTTCTTACATGTTTGCTGATTGATATTTGAGAATGTATAAAAAGTAGGGCTATTGATTAATTGCAGTTAACTCACACGATTAACTAAAAAAAATTAAGCCTGATTTAAAAAATTAATCACATTGTTAAACAATAGAATACCAATCGAAATTTATTAAATATTTTGGATGTTTTCCTACATTTTCAAATATATTCATTTCAATTACAACATAGAATACAAAGTTTACAGTGCTCACTTGATATTACTTTTCATTATGAATATTTGCACTGTAAAAATGACAAAAGAAATAATATTTTTCAATTTGCCTCATACTAGTACTGTGGTGCAATCTCTTTATCACAAAAGTGAAACTTCCAAATGTAGTTTTTTTACATAACTACATTCCATAAAAAAATATATAAAACTTTAGAGCCTACAAGTCCATTCAGTTCTACTTCTTGTTCAGCCAATCGCTCAGACAAACAAGTTTGTTTACATTTACCGGAGATAATGCTGCCTGCTTTTTATTTACTATGTCACCTGAAAGTGAGAACAGGCATTCTCATGGGACTTTTGTAGCCAACATTGCAAGGTATTTACAAGCCAGATATGCTGAACATTTGTGCTCCTTCATGGTTTGGCCACCATTCCAGAGGACATGTTTCCATGCTGATGACACTCGTAAAAAAAAATCATTAATTAAATTTGTGACTGAACTCCATGTGGGAGAATTGTATGTCTCCAGCTCTGTTTTATCCACATTCTGCCATATATTTCATGTTACAGCAGTCTCAGATGATGACCCAGCACATACTGTTCATTTTAAGAACACTTTCACTGCAGATCTGACAAAACTCAAAGAAGGTTCAAATTTCAGATTTCTAAAGATAGCTACAGCACCTGACCCAAGGTTTAAGAATCTGAAGTGCCTTCCAAAATCTGAGAGGGATGAGGTGTGGAGCATGCTTTCTGAAGTCTTAAAAGAGCAACTCTCTTATTCGGAAACAGAACCCGAACCACCAAAAAAGAAAATCAACCTTCTGCGGGTGGCATCTGACTCAGATGATGAAAATGAACATGCATCGGTCCGCACTGATTTGGATTGTTATGGAGCAGAACCCATCGTCAGCATGGACACATATCCTCTGGAATGGTGGTTGAAGCATGAAAGGACACATAAAACTTTACCACATCTGGCACATAAATATCTTGCGACGCTGGCTACAACTGTGCCATGAGAATGCCTGTTCTCACTTTCAGGTGACATTGTAAACAAGAAGGGGGCAGCATTATCTCCTGCAAATGTATAAAAACTTGTTTGTCTGAGTGATTGGCTGAACAAGAAGTAGGACTGAGTGGACTTGTAGGCTCTAAACTTTTACATTGTTTTATTTTTGTATACAGGTTTTTTGTACATAATTCTACATTTGTAAGTTCAACTTTCATGATAAAGAGATCTCACTACAGTATTTGTATTAGGTGAATTGAAAAATACTATTTATTTTGTTTTTACAGTGAAAATATTTTCAATAAAAATAAATATAAAGTGAGTACTGTACATTTTGTATTCTGTGTTGTAATTGAAATCAATATATTTGAAAATGTAGAAAACATCCAAAAATATTTAAATGGTATTCTATTATTGTTTAACAGTATGATTAATCACGATTAATATTTTTAATTGCTTGACAGCCCTAATAAAAAGTATTTAAAAGTATTCTGATCTTTAAAAAAAGAGTAGAGCACAGCTTAATTTTGTTATCATTTAAGATTATACTATTGGGAAGATCATTAATGGTTAGGTAGAAATTTTAACTGGAGTGGAACACAGTGGGAATATCCCTAAAATTAAATGGAGACATATGGAGAACTCATTTCATTTAAGCACGGATAGCTTGTTAGTTTGTTAGTTTGTTTGTCTCTCTATTTATTTTCCACCATGGTGTCTGAGTGTTTTTAAATTATGATCGACAATTGAGTGAGCTTCAGGTCTGAGCTTCAGGTCAAGTCGGTGTGAGGAGAATGATCCATTTACCACCACCCCGCCTAGAAGAGATGGGAGACTAGGTCCAGGCTAGTGCAGGGAAAGCCATCTTCTGCTTGGACCAGGCAGAACAGCAGGAAAAGCAGCACAGCAAATTTCACTCTCTCATGGCACCATGTGGTAGCAGACAAGGGGAGAATGGAGGGAATAGCCCCACCCACCTTCGAGCCCATAGGGGTAGAAGCAGGTATTTGGTAACAGAGAGGGAGTGGGAGGCAGTTTCAAGCTCAGCTTGGAGCCCAAGCAGATGGGTGAAAACAGGGAATGGGGGGAGGAGCTTCCCCTTCCAGCCACAGCAGCAGAAGCAGGAGTTTCGTAGCAGAAAGGGAAGAGGAGGGAGTTTCAAACTCATTGGTGCAGGACCAGTCAGAATGGGAGTTGGGGGGGGGGGGAAGGGGGAGGGAGGAGGTCTTACTCTACACTGACCTATCTGGGGATTGAGCTAGATACACTGGCAGGTATATCGTGACACCCCCAGGATAAGCTTCAGAAGATATGTGTCTTGATTAGGGGAAGTAGCGCAGCCTGGAAAGTTGCAACCCATGGGTAGCAATTTATTATCTAGCATCTTAACTTTACCTACCAGGGGGTAGCTTCAGGGCAGGCATTCTGTGCCTAGCTTGCAGTGGCCACCACAGGCTTAGCCAGATCTCACCATTTCATAAGAGTTACTAGAGAGATGAAGGAGGATTTGGGGGTGTAGGAACAGTTTCTGAGCCATTTTAATGGAATGTCATTGTGGAGGGAGGAATGAATACTTGAGGCTGATTTAAAGATCCACTTGGATACTTTGGGAATTATGGGTTTGGGGTATTTTACCAAGGCAGATGGTGTACCCATAAATTGCCCTCAACCTTGATGCAAAAAAGGGATAGTGCAGAATATAACATTTCTGGATTTTTTTCCCATTCTGTTTTCAATGGTCACTTGGGGAATGGAGTTTGCTAATAAAAGGGTGTATTTCTGGCAACAAGGTAGTGGTACATGTTATCAATCAGCAGTCCATCAGATCACACAGGTTATGAGATTGGTAAGAGCATTTATACTACAGTGTTTAAGCTTTAACATCTGTTTCTCTTCCAAACATGTGCCCTGGATTGACAATAGCATAGCAGATTCATTGTCTCATTTTCAGATGGGCAGATTTCAACAACTGGCAACAGGGACCAGCAAGAAAATCGAATGGATGCTGCTAGCACCATCTCCACTCGCCTTACAAGTTTTGTCAGTAGGCTGAATGGTTACCCAGATCCTTGAAGTGGGTTTTTAGTTCAGAGGTTTCTAGCAGAGTGGTCTCAAAGCACCAGCCCTGAGGAGGATACACCTCATCCCATCTGTTAATATGCTTAGGGATCTGGATAGATCCTAGAGCCCATATTTCATTGTGGATAAGAGATAGTCTTGTTCAGGGCAGCATTTCTAGTAGTACTTTCTGGAGCTTTTAGGATCAGTGAACTAGTTCCTTGGTCCTGCATGGACTCTTCTGGAAGGGCTTTAGAATTGAGGGATATACACTGGGTGGGGGAGGGCAATAGGTGATATTAACCTTGAGGAGAACAAAGATGGTCAAGTAAGTTGGGATGAATATATTATTCTACAGGAGGGTCGCAAGCCCGGGATCTGCTCTGTGGAGTCTAGGAGGGCAACATGGCAATAAGGCCAAGGAGGGATGGGCCCCTTTTAATTCACAGTGAAGCAATTCTGAGTTGGCATGGGAGGAGGGGCATGTTATGGTGCCAGCTGTTGTCCCTTCTGTACACTGTGGTGGCCCATGAGTAGGCACCACATATGGTTGTGATTTACCTTGTGGAAAATGATTTGGGAACATGTAAAAAGGGGTGGGTTTAATGCTCAGAGCTAAAAGGACTTGGGACAGATTCTGAATTTTTCCCTGTAATAAAAATTATTTGGTTGGGTATGTTGCAACTTGGGGAGTGGTGGGGAGCTGTCAAGCCCCCTTGGGTCAAAGGGACTAGGAGGTATGTGGAGGTGGCCAAATTCATAGGTGGCAGAGGAGGGTCAGTAATTTTGCATCCAAACATAGCATATGGGGCACCAGAATTATTCAAGGAGGATAGGGTCCAACTGTCAGACTTAAGAGCTGACACATTTTTGGCCAATATTAAAGGGGGCATTAGCAGATATCTGGGAACCTGGCTAGGTATGGGGGAGGCAGCGAAACTAATCAGTGGCACCTCCTTGTGGAATATGTCCAGTGAAGGTACTCCATAGGGATGGAATATGGTGGTCAGATAAAATGGATTGGTAAAGGATTTCAAGGAGTTATTCTTTAAAGGAGCAGAAATGCTTGGGGCTTCTATGACAGGTACATCAGGGAGCCCCACTTCTCCTTTATAGCCCCCTTGCCCCTCATTCAAGGGGGAGGGATGGCAAGGTCCCAGAAGTGGGTTGACTGGGGATCAGGATGGGTAAAAGGGAAGGGCTGACAATACCCCTCTCCCCTACACCACCACCCAGGTATATTTAAAAGATTATGGAATTACCTGCACTGTACACTTTTATTTTCTGGGTACTTCCTGACATTTAGGATTGCCAATATACTTGATGTCAACACTATAAAAACAAGTCATTTGGGATATTATATATATTTCTATCACTGGATGCTGATTGGTATAGAAGACCAATCACGTTTTTCTTCATTAAGATCCAATCTGACCCTGACTGAGGCCACACTCACTAGAGGGTATAAAGGGCTTTACATGAAATGGATTTTATACTGAATATCTTTTTTCTTGCTTTTGAGGTCCCTGAAGACATGATAACTACAAAGAAACCCTGAATAACAGGAATGAAGGAACAGATGTTATTTAGGCACTTTCACATAATAAAGACTTCTAAGAATCCCTGATGCCCAATTATCTAAACAGTTATTCTTAAATTTTTATTCAGTGCATGATAAATTTAGTCCATTTTAGCTGAACAAAAAAACAAGAAAGTAGCTAGTGTGCAAGTGATGTCAATCAAAACAGTCACATAAACACACGGGGTATCACTTTATCTCACAGTGGTTATAACAGAACCAAATAACTCTGTATTGAAATGAGATCAATTAATCCTCTAATAATTATATTACATAATCATGAGTATGGAGGGTAATTATTATCTGATTATTTGGGTATGATAGACTAAAGCATTATAATGAACTTTCTATGCCAAAGTAAGTTCAAATATTATTAGCAAATAAATTAAGGCCTTGACTATACTAGGACTTGTAACAGTGTTTGAATCTATTTTTAAACATTTATGGTGATTAAGGCAGGGCTTAATCACGATTCCTTTGAAATCAATAAGATACTCACTATTGACTTCCCTGGGCACAGTATTGGGCTCAGTTTATATTTGGCTGAACCTCCTATACATGTCAGTGAATTCCACTTTTTGTAAAAAGTAAAATGTGCTGATATTGCTATAGTAGGTAGCACCCTGAAATATTCTGAGGCTACATTTCATGATGGAAAAGTATTGGCTTAATACATGTGTGCTGCAAACTACAAAAAAGCTTATATACATCTATAAAAATTCCTTTGAAAGAATCCATAATAATACATGTCCTTTTAATTCAAATCTCTTTAAACCTCTCTTTTGGAGTAAAAAAAAAGAACCCACTAATGCCATTAGATCCCAATCCTAATTCAGAATGTCAATCACCCTCATAATACCATCACCCCCTAATCCTTCCATAGCCCCAACCCATGGGCCCAGGGCTCCTGCTAGCCAGCTGACCCAACCAGGACCTTTCAGTGGGAAAAAAATAATAACAAAGAACCTAACAACAACAACAACTCAGGGCTCTCAGAAGGGCTCTTTTTATAGCTTCCCCTCAAAATTATATGGAGGGCTCAGAAAGCCTGCAAGTAGACACATATTTATCTCATGGTCTCATGCCAGTTAGGCTTGCACAGAGTATCTCATAAACCAAGTTGTCCTTTCAGATTCTTTTCTCTTATAACAGGCTGCTCTACTATAGCTTCTCAGTTTATTTATGGATTTAACTCATAGACCTAGTATGACCCACACAGACCATCGTGAGATAGGATTGGGCTGCTTCAGAGACAATTTATCCCTCTTCAGATAGCCAAGACAGTTCCAGGCATGTTGTTATTAATAAAACTCACCTTCCCACTTCCATCTCAAACCTGACTGGACTCAGAGTTTCTCCAGACAGTATAAATAACGAAGAGTCCTTGTGGCACCTTAGAGACTAACAAATTTATTTGGGCATAAGCTTTCATGGGTTGCATCAGATGCATGGAGTGAAAATACAGGAGCATGTATGTATTTATACCTGCTCCTGTATTTTCACTCCATGCATCTGATGAAGTGGGTTCTAACCCACAAAAGCTTATGCCCAAATAAATTTGTTAGTCTTTAAGGTGCCACAAGGACTCCTTGTTATTTTTGCTGATACAGACTAACACGGCTACCACTCTGAAATCTAGACAATATCTGTCATTGCATGGACAGACTATTTCTAGTGACAGGACCTCAGTGATGGAACATCT
This sequence comes from Dermochelys coriacea, assembly GCF_009764565.3. Lineage (NCBI taxonomy): Eukaryota > Metazoa > Chordata > Testudines > Dermochelyidae > Dermochelys > Dermochelys coriacea. The sequence goes on along the minus strand of NC_050069.1, from coordinate 151,624,458 downwards.
TACCAGGGATCAGACTGATTCTGGCCATTTTTAGATCTATATTCAAGAGAAATCTCTTTGATAACACCTTCTCCCAGTAATGCTATCTTCTCTCATAATATTTCAGCAGAGGAGAAGGAGAAAGGAAAGGAAGAAAAAGAGATTGCGTAGAATTTGAGAGATGATTCAGGTTGTGGACTACTGTTCCTAAGCTTTTGAGGGCCAGTAATGATATCACTTCTTTGTTTCTGTGATAGCACACAGAAAGCTCAGCAAGTCATGACCAAATAGGGCTTAGTGAGCCAAGTTTTTAAGAAGACATTCACATTATTAAAATACAATAAATAATTTTTATTACTGCTGTGCAGTAACTCAAGGAAACCCAAACTGGCTTAAGAATTCACCAATAAGCAATGGTATTAGGAAGCAGATCTTTGAGCTTATAGCTATCTGCATATGATCTGAAATTCTTGGAGGATAGAAATGTAAAAGGATATAAACGAGGGAGCCAGAAATTAATAGACTTTCTCTCCACTGCCTACTCTTATATAAATACAAGATGGGGGAGGAATGGAAGAAATATTTGATAAATGAATTCTTTTAATGTCAGTAAGAATTCAACCCCCATGGGGTTTCTTTTTTGGAGATATTTGTCATGAACTGAAGCCTGTGCCAATGGCTCAATAAGGCCTGTAACATGTCAAGGCAATATGAAATGGTTAAAAATATCTATCTACTTTAGCCTCTTTTCTTTTTTTATAATGATCAACAAGACCCAAACTGTGTTGGAGCAGGTGAGATGATTCTGAATGTAAAATGAGGAGCCATCATAAATGAATAAATGACCTTTCATGAATGCAAAACAAAGATTTTTTCAAAAGATGTGTGTATGCATTCAAAACACCTTGAAGTAGTTCTATATGTGCAATACTTTTGAGATAAAAAACCTATGTCAGCCATGACCTTGGGAGCATTAAAAAGGTAATAATTCTTGACCAGTTTCTTCAAAGCACCTCATTTTTTCCCACTTACTATTGCAGAAAGTGCATTCATTTACAGCAGGTGTTTGTTGCACACACGTCTTATACCACCTTATGTATTAGCAAAATAAAGAAGCATTTTCCATGGGTAAGACATAACATTGTTTTAACATTTGCCTCAAACACAAACGTGTCATAGAATAACATAATATGTTTTGTGACAGTCCATACCAGTACTTTCTTTAGCAGGATTCAAACTGATTTTCCTCAGATGATCTCATGGAAGGTCAAAGTGTTCCTTTTGACTTTTCTCTGGAAAGTGGGCAGTGGTACAGCACAGCAGATGGTTAAAGGATCTAATTTCAGAGCAGTAATAAAGAAAAACTAGTGCCAAAGCACTTTTCAGTGATATAAAATGAAACCATGTGCTGTTCAATGTGTGCCACTGAAGGCAGCTTTTTTGTAGTAAAATCCTATGTAAAATGGTCCAGTTGTTACTAAAACTTGTGTTGATCCTTGCATTGTATTTTTATTATTAATTATTACTATGATGATGATGATGATGATGATTAGCATAGTGTACCCCACTGTTCAGGCACTGTACAAATATAAAACAAAAAAAAAACAGTCCCTCCCCAAAAAGCTTACAATCTAAATTTATGACAAAAGGCAATAGATGGATATAGATTGCTAATGAGGGACTACAAGGAAACAATGACCTTAATCCCATATTAAAAAACAGTGCTCCAATACAAAATTTGGCGTGCCCCACATAGATATTAGGACAGAATTCCATATTTCAAAGTTGTTGCGGTTTTTTTTATATAATTACTATACTAAGAAAACTTTTAGGGTGAAATCTTAGTCTAACTGAAATCAATAGCAAAACTCCCACTGACTTCAGTGAGCCATGATTTCACCCTTACTTTGCTGCAAAGAAGATTCATTTATTAAGTCTCTCTTTAACACACCTATGTTCTCAGGCCCAAAATTTGATCTACTTTACAATAGTTAGGATGAAATGTCTAAAAAAAGATATTTTTGTGCTTCTTCCATTCGTCCATTAAACGATCTGTGAGGCTTTTGGGAATATACTGTCCATCAATTTAATTGTTTTTACTAGGGCTATCAAGTGATTAAAAAAATTAATCATGATTAATCATGTGATTTAAAAAAGTAATCACAATTAATTGTGCAATTAATCGCACTGTTAAACAATAATAGAATACCATTTATTTAAATATGTTGGGTGTTTTCTACATTTTTAAATGTATTGATTTCAGTTACAACACAGAATACAAAGTATACAGTGCTCACTTTATATTTATTTTTATTAAAAATATTTGCATTGTAAAAAACAAAATAAATAGTATTTTTCAATTCACCTAATACCTAATACAAGTACTGTAGTGAAATCTCTTTATCATGAAAGTTAAACTTACAAATGGAGAATTATGAAAAAAACTGTATACAAAAATAAAGCAATGTAAAACTTTAGAGCCTACAAGTCCACTCAGTCCTACTTTTTGTTCAGCCAATTGCTCAGACAAACAAGTTTTTGTACATTTGCAGAAAATAATGCTGCCCACTTCTTGTTTACAATGTCACCTGAAAGTGAGAACAAGCATTCACATGGCACTGTTGTAGCCAGCGTCGCAAGATATTTATGTAGCAGATGCACTAAAGATTCATATGTCCCTTCATGCTTCAACCACCATTCCAGAAGATATGCGTCCATGCTGATGATGGGTTCTGCTCGATAACAATCCAAAGCAGTGCACATTCATTTTCATCATCTGAGTCAGATGCCACCAGCAGAAGGTTGATTTTCTTTTTTGTTGGTTCGGGTTCTGTAGTTTCCTCATCGGAGGGTTGTAGCTATATTTAGAAATCTCACATTGGTACCTTCTTTGCGTTTTGTAAAATCTTCAGTGAAAGTGTTCTTAAAATGAGTAATATGTGCTGGGTCATCATCCAAGACTACTATAACATGAAATATATGGCAGTAAATATATGGCATTAAAGCAGAGCTGGAGACATATAATTCTCCACCAGGGAGTTCAATCACAAATTTAATTACCGCATTTTTTTTAACAAGCATCATCAGCATGAAGCACGTCCTCTGGAATAGTGGCCAAAGCATGAAGGAACATATGAATGTTTTTTGTCTTAGTGACTGGCTGAACAAAAGTAGGACTGAGTGGACTTGTAGGCTCTAAAGTTTTACAATGTTTTGTTTTTGAGTGTAGTTGTGTAACAAAAAAATCTACATTTGTAAGTTGCACCTACATGATAAAAAGAGTGCACTACAGTACTTTCGTGAGGTGAATTGAAAAATACTATTTCTTTTGTTTATCATTTTTGCAGTGCAAATATTTATAATCAAATATAATAATATATATTGAGCACTGTACACTTTGTATTCTGTGTTGTAATTGAAATCAATGTAATGAAAATGTAGAAAAACATCCAAAAATATTTAATAAATTTTAATTGGTATTCTATTGTTTAACAGTGAGATTAAAACTGCAATGAATTGTGATTAATTTTTTTAATCGTGGTTACATTTTTGGAGACATCATGGTAGAAGTGGATTTTGGGGAGAGGTTTGAAAGAGGACAAAAGAGTTAGTATTTAGACATGTTAAGTTTAATTTAACAAAACATCCAGGAAGCATGAGAAAAAGAGGTGTGATGGAAGACTGGAAGGAAGGAGGGAGATCAGTCCTGAAGAAGGAAATTTGTGAGTTGTCAGCACAAACATGATGACTGAAGCTGTGTTAAGTGTACATAATCACCTAAAGAAAAGATGTAGTAGGAGAAAAGAAGTGAATCAAGTATAGGGTATCATGGAAAGTGGGTGAGGAAAGAAGGAAAACCCACAGAAAGAGACACTGAAGGAATAACTCAAGAGGTAGGAGAACTAGGAGAGGATGGAGTTGCAAAGCAAGAAAGACAAGATTTTGAAGGAAGGTTTATTTTCCGGTATTATAATTCTATTATGAAAAGTACAGACACATGTTCATCTAGTCATAGATTGTATCATCATAGTAGATTGGAAGGCCTATAAATATTGCGGGAGTATGCATAGATAGAGGTGGGTATCAAGTGACATAGTGTATTCACATCTTCACTGGTGATTGTTCACTTTATGCAATTGAACCCCTTTATGATGGTCACATATAAATATATATAAATATATATAAATGTTTTATTCATTATTGTAAAGAAAAACTTCCATCACTGGGGTGGGGAAAGAAGAAATGGGAATAAGTGTTACAATAAATAAAAATGTCAGCTATAACTGTAAATATAATTTTAGCAGACTGTTTTAAGGAAAATATCTTTAATGTGATCATGCTTAATCATATATCAAATCTGACTGAGGTCAGCAAAATAAAAGGGGGAAATGAATTCTCTACATATTAATGAATCCTTCATTTTTACTGGAAAACTTAAGATTCAAAAACTGAATGTGGATTGAAACTCATGGTCCAGATTTTTCAGTTCCAAGAAATAGCACATATACATACAGCACATTGGAGAGGCAAGCTTACAATACCTATGGTTCATGGTTTGAAACACAATAAAGGTACATGAATGAGACATAGAGCCAAAGAACAACATGGTGTTATCAGTCTCAGTTTTCATGTTTTTAAATTGTTTTTAGCCCTTATGGTTGTGAAGAAAAGTCTGAAAATGTAAACTGATCCACTGATTGTCTGAGTCTACAGGCAGCCTCAAACAATAGCTCTGAGAAGTGTGAATTACCTCTCAATGGAGAATTAATTCTGCAACCAGTTTCCCTGAGGGGGATCTCATGGACACCATCCCAGCAAAGAACACTGTGGGTGAACGGGGAGGCTCAGATACTGCCATGACTTGACAGAGCACTACACACCAAGTTCTCTGCTCATGTTGGTAGGGGCTGAGTCCTCCATCTCCAGAATAGACTTCAACATGCCAAAAGACAGGGAGATATGGTTTGTGGAGGCCCAGCCTGCCAAAAGAGGCATCGTGCTGCTCCCCTGCAACCGACAGCCCAGAAAGGCTTGTGTGAGTAGTCCCTTTCAATATTACTACTAACCCAAGGGAGGAAGTTCATGGAACAAGATAGAGGCCCATTTTGGGTGTGTCTAGGGATCTGGATTTCTCTAATCCAGCTCTGGCAAGAAGAGTTAGGGGGTTGCCTGGGAAGAGAGTCTTTCCACAAAGAAGTGATAATGAAAAATGCATACTCAGTACTAGGGCGTATAAATAAACCTGTCAGGTTGAGCGTTTTGAAACCAAAACCTTTTGGGAACATACAAAGGAATACCCATATAACACCCTCTGTTTACTCATCTGAATCAAAAGTACCGGAAAGAAGGGAATTTAATATTAATAGCTCAGTGCACTCCAGCAGTGATGAGGCTAACTGATCAGTGTAAAAGTTCAAGACATATATGGTTGCTTGTTTGTACATGAAAACTATGACAGTGATGTAAACTGAATTTCTCCTCTTAGAAGCATAAGAAGCATATCTGGGGAGGAAAACTAAGGAGGGTGGGGGGAGGCAACAATATAGAAAAATCACCTGATGAAGTGATCCTTGTGCCAGCTGTCTGGCACTTATGCTTTTAAAACATCTAGCTACAAGACAGTTGTAAAACCATAGCACAGCTGGCTGTACTGTGTATGGCATTAATACTGCACAAACATTTCCCCAGGTTAAAAGAAACAAATCTAAACCCCTCATTGTAACTATTGTCATTTTGATTACTTTATTTTCCTCAGATGAATTACGAAGTTTAAAATCTTTCACTTTAATTTTGATATAAAAACTAACAGAGACTTATTTTACCTATGTTAGTACTTTAAAGTCAACAGTGCCCATTAAGTTGTCTCAGCTAATGTAACAGATTGATTTCCATTGATGAACTTGCAATATAATTACTAGGTCACATCCTCCTGGCATAAGCTATTCATTAGTCTCAAATACAAAAATTCAAGATTATTTTAAATTTTAATATTTATAACATTATTGTCTCCTGTTTCTATATAGCTACTTTCATTCCTAAGGACTGTAAAAGGATCACTTTCCAATGCTTCTTTAAGATGCGGCCCATCAGGGTAATCTGATTGCTGGCTGTGAGACATTTTGCTGATGTTGACCATCCGAAGGCTTGGTCCCCCTGCAGGTCCCAGTGTCTGCAGCTTGCCATTCCCAGTCAATGGGAACTGCGGGAAGCGGCGGGCAGCACTACCGTGATGGTCTGCATGTGGCCCGCGGGCCACAGGTTGCCCACCACTGCTTTAAGACCAAATTAGTTGTTTTACTTGAACTACTTTTACTGTGGTTCACAATCGAGAATAATGTTTTTTAAAATAAATGTATGTGCTATTTTATGAAGGATCTATATTTCTACAGTGTACAGAGGCAACAGATGTAGCTGAAGAAATAACACTGCAGTCCAATGCAGAGCATCTTCTCTGCTCCTCACTTGGTTAAGTCATATTTCGTAGGACATTCCAGAAGGAAAAATATTAAAAGAAATAAAAGAATTCAATCTGTTTTAGAGTAGCAGCCGTGTTAGTCTGTATTCACAAAAAGAAAAGGAGTACATGTGGCACCTTAGAGATTAACAAATTTATTTGAGCATAAGCTTTTGTGAGCTACAGCTCACTTCATCAGATGCGTTCAGTAGAAAATACAGTGGGGAGATTTATATACACAGAGAATATGAAACAATGGGTGTTATCATACACACTGTAAGGAGAGTGATCACTTAAGATGAGCTATTACCAGCAGGAGTGGGGGAGGGGAGAAAGAAAATCTTTTGTAGTGATAATCAAGGTGGGCCATTTCCAGCAGTTGACAAGAACGTCTGAGGAACAGTGGGGGGTGGAGGGGAATAACATGGGGAAATAGTTTTACTTTGTGTAATGACCCATCCACTCTCAGTCTCTATTCAAGCCTAAGTTAATTGTATCCAGTTTGCAAATTAATTCCAATTCAGCAGTCTCTCGTTGGAGTCTGTTTCTGAAGTTTTTTTGTTGAAGAATAGCCACTCTTAGGTCTGTAATTGAGTGACCAGAGAAATTGAAGTGTTCTCCAACTGGTCCCACTGAGGGTTACCAGAAGAAACTACTCCATTTGCTCAAGAAACTCCCTGAAAAAGCACAAGAACAAATCCACACAGACACATCCCTGGAACTCCGACGTGGGGTATTCTATTTGCTATCCAAGATCCATAAACCTGGAAATCCTGGATGCCCCATCATCTCAGGCATTGGCACCCTGACAGCAGGATTGTCTGGCTATGTAGACTCTCTCCTCAGGCCCCACACTCCCAGCACTCCCAGCTATCTTCGAGACACCACTGACTTCCTGAGGAAACTACAATCCATCAATGATCTTCCTGAAAACACCATCCTAGCCATTATGGATGTAGAAGCCCTCTAAACCAACATTCCACACAAAGATGGACTACAAGTCATCAGGAACAGTATCCCCAATAATGTCACGGCTAACCTGGTGGCTGAACTTTGTGACTTTGTCCTCACCCATAACTATTTCACATTTGGGGACAATGTATACCTTCAAATCAGCGGCACTGCGATGGGTAACCGCATGGCCCCACAGTATGCGAACATTTTTATGGCTGACTTAGAACAACGCTTCCTCAGCTCTCGTCCCCTAATGCCCCTACTCTACTTGCACTACACTGATGACATCTTCATCATCTGGACCCATGGAAAAGAAGCCCTTGAGGAATTCCACCATGATTTCAACAATTTCCATCTTACCATCAACCTCAGCCTAGACCAGTCCACACAAGAGATCCACTTCCTGGACACTATGGTGCTAATACGCGATGGTCACATAAACACCACCCTATACCGGAAACCTACTGACAGCTATTCCTACCTAAATGCTTCCAGCTTTCATCCAGATCACATCACAGGATCCATTGTCTACAGCCAAGCTCTATGATACAACTGCATTTGCTCTAACCTCTCAGACAGAGACAAACACCTACACGACTTCTATCAAGCATTCTTAAAACTACAATACCCACCTGCTGAAGTGAAGAAACAGATTGACAGAGCCAGAAGAGTACCCAGAAGTCACCTACTACAGGACAGGCTCAACAAAGAAAATAACAGAACACCACTAGCCATCACCTTCAGCCCCCAACTAAAACCTCTCCAACGCATCATCAAGGATCTACAACCTATCCTGAAGGACGACCCATCACGCTCACAGATCTTGGGAGACAGGCCAGTCCTTGCTTACAGACAGCCCCCCAACCTGAAGCCAATACTCACCAGCAACCACACACCACACAACAGTACCACTGATCCAGGAACCTATCCTTGTAACAAAGCCCATTGCCAACTGTGTCCACATATCTATTCAGGGGACACCATCATAGGGCCTAATCACATCAGCCACACTATCAGAGGCTCGTTCACCTGCATATCTACCAATGTGATATATTTGCCATCATGTGCCACCAATGCCCCTCTGCCATGTACGTTGATCAAACTGGACAGTCTCTATGTAAAAGAATGAATGGACACAAATCAGACATCAAGAATTAAAACATTCAAAAACCAGTCAGAGAACACTTCAATCTCTCTTGTCACTCGATTACAGACCTAAATATGGCTATTCTTCAACTACAAAACTTCAAAAACAGACTCCAACAAGAGACTGCTGAATTGGAATTAATTTGCAAACTGGATACAATTAATTTAGGCTTGAATAGAGACTGGGAGTGGATGGGTCATTACACAAAGTAAAACTATTTCCCCATGTTGTTCCCCCCCCCACTTACCACTGTTCCCCAGACGTTCTTGTCAACTGCTGGAAATGGCCCACCTTGATTATCCCTACAAAAGGTTTTCTTTCCCCCCACTCCTGCTGGTAATAGCTCATCTTAAGTGATCACTCTCCTTACAGTGTGTATGATAACACCCTTTGTTTCATATTCTCTGTGTATATAAATCTCCCCACTGTATTTTCTACTGAATGCATCCGATGAAGTGAAAAAGTTTGCCCACCCCTGCCTTAGCAGCTGAAAGATCTAGCAATAGCCTTTGTCCACTGGTATTAGGAGATCAGCACCTAACTAGTGAAATCAGTGCACTCTCCATGCCATATCCAGATCTGAAGCTGAAGGTTCTAATATGTTTTTGGGGATCAAGTGCAGTGGAAGTTTGTTTGCTACTATTTTCCCAATAACTTTGCCCAGGAAAAGGAAATTAGACACAGAGGATAGTTAGGGTCCAGCACTGGCTTTTGTTTGTTTGGTTTTCTTGCAAGAATATTGCATACTGCAGGGTCCTTGGGGGATTACCTTCTCTGAGGAAAGCATTGGCAAGCTCTGACAGCAATGGAGATAGTTGATCCTTACTTGTCTTGTTACCTCCTTTGACAAACATGAGACATAAGAGTCCCAAACATCAGTAATATCCAGAAATAGATCAAGTGCAGAATGCCTGAAGTTAATAGGATTTTTTCATTTCCATCTTTGTGAAGCAAGCTCCAAATCCACAACATAAAAGCATGTACTCTCTCTGTGAATACACATTGCTTTAAAATTGGCTTGTATCTAAATTCTAGCTCCAAGTAAATACTGTCTTTCAAAGCTTATGTGATTAACATTTTGCCTGAAACATTACAAAACAGAAGTATAAAAACAACTAACAGTACAAAAATATGAACAAACCTTGATGCGGCTTGATAGAAAATTTGTTTCCACAGAAAGAGCATAATGTGTAAAATATGATTCTTGATATGATCCCTGCCTCTTTATTCCTTTCAGAGACAACCAAACACAGCTATAGTACATCTGTAATGGTTGTTAATTTTTTTCATTTTGGTTTCTTGTTTGCTGTTTTGTAAAGGAAAACAGATAGCAGCAGACCAACAGGGAAAAAAAAGAGAAATAAAAAGAAACACAGCTTTAATCCTGCCCTGATTGGCAGCCTTGAAAGCTCTAAATAATTTAACAAAAGACCTAACTTCTAACAGCATAGGAGTGACATGTACAGAGGAAACCTTCAAATAGGTGAGAAAGCACACGATGAAAAGTAAAAACTGCATTCAGTTGCATCCCCTTCGTCCTGAACAGCACTTCATTTTCCTACTATTGAGCCCCTTTTCTGTCAAAAACCTTCATGGCTTTGTGGTAACTGTTACAAGGGATAAAGTGTGTTCTTTTTCTTCATAATTTCAAATGTTAAAGTTGAAAGCAAAGTCTTCTGAAAAAAATTTCTTATATCAGATGTGAAAGCATCTGTGACTCATAACTGTCCCCACTTCTGGAAATTCAAGCAATCTGTAGTAACCAAGAAATGGAGAAATGACACAGCTGTAGAAAAAGCAGCTCAACTGAATCACATTCCTGAGTAAACAACCCAGGAAAGCTTCTAACTAGGGCTACTTGAAAATATTCCATCAAAATAGTTTTTCATCTGGTTTTGTTTGACTAAACAAATGTTTTTTGCAAGAAGTGTCTGCTTTCCATGGAAAATTTTGACTTTTGTTTGAAAAATCTAACACCGCCCCCCAAAAAATTTTGGCCCCAAAATTTCAGGTTTCGTTTTCTCAATTAAGTCAAAATGTTTGGAAGGTTTCAAAGGAAATGACCTTCATTTTCATTTAAATTTTCCAGGAGGGGTTATTCCAACCAGCTGTAGTTCCAACTTGCTAAACTGAGAGTAAGTTGCTCTCTCAGTCCCAACTCCAGGTGAAGATGTGTAGAAGGAAGTTCTGAAGAAGACCTAAGTAGGTGGGTAAGAGGCCTTAAAACACCATGTCACAAGTACATAGTTTCATCATATGGTGAGAGTTCTCAAGAACAGATGGTCAAAATGTTGTAATCTAAACATTTTTCAACATAAAAAAGAGGCTTTTTGACTGAAGTGAAAATTTTTATAGAAAATTATTATTTTGGTAAAAACTCAGGCAAAGGCCAAACAGATCTGGTTTTGAACCTGGTGACCAACCAAGAAGTGCAATATTTATGAAAATATTCTGTAGGGTTAATGATGGTGTGTATGAATAAAAAAACCTGTTATATATAATAACAATAAAAGTGGATTGGCGTATCTGAGGTTGTTTGGACAGGATTCAGTTCCATTTTCAAAAGGCTTCAATTTCCCTTCACATAAACTCTGTGAAATACTGTATGTGATATGTTTATGGCTAGCTGTTTTTATGAACATCATACTTTCAGACCCCTTCAGACGGCTAAGTGCAGTGCTGCCCCTTCACCAGACTAAGCAAATAGATGATTGTGACAAATATTAGTTACCATAAAAGAAAAACTAATTCCATTGTACCAGATTACTGAATTATGTGATGTATCCCATAGTACTTAATCTTTCTTTCAGTTCTCCATAGCTATCACAAAAGCTTTCATTGAGATCAGCTCTAGGTAACTGTGGCACTCAGGACTCCATATTCACACCCAACATGCTATTCTAATAATCTCTGTACAAAATGTGCCTTGTGAAGTATCATTTGAAACCTAATCATTCACATCATGCAAGAATGTTAATTATCCAGTATCTATACGGTGGGTATTAAGAATTATGGACATATGGTAGAATTATGTGTACTTAAAGTGTGTTTAAACCAGTCATGTCAGGAGATGTTGGTAAACCGGTCTGCACTAGTCAAAGGATTGTGTTGTCCCCATCTAGAAGGTGCTTCCAAAATACTTTGAAAGACAATGAGAATGGATTTACATATTGCATAAATAGACTCATCAAGTTAACAAGGGATGGAGGCAAATCTCACACTAACAACTGGGGAGAAGACAGCATGGCATCTACACCAGCAGGAGAGAGAAGCTTGGTCTGGGTTTTACTTTTCAAAGAATACATTGCAAAGGTTTACTGGTCTTTAAAGGTAGCTGGAGTGGGGGGTGAACCTCAAGTGATAAGCAATAGAATCAATTGAGTTCGTAGTACATTACTGTATTATAAAAGTGTGTACAGTGAGGTCTTTTCTGAAAACTAATGACACACTGGTGACTAATATCATTGTGAATTCCATGTGTTAACGCTATATGAGGAAATATTAATACTTAATGGTATTATGTTTTAAAGTTTATGGCCAAAGAGGAAGAAACAATTTCCTCCTGTGACAGGAGAGAAGGCAGGTATTTATCTATCTCCTATGTAAATTAAGCAAGGGGGGATAAAAAGAATAGCAGCTCCATTTACATAAAAACAACGAGAAGTCCGGTGGCACCTTAAAGACTAACCAATTTATTTGGGCATAAGCTTTGGAAGGTAAAAAACCCCACTTCTTCAGACTCATGGAGTGAAAATTACAAATACTTGGCTCCATTTACATACAGGAGGATAGGAAGCCCACCGGAAGGGAAGAACAGCATGAGGTCATTTTCCCTTGAAATAAAGTTATTGAACTTTGGAAGATATAAGCAAGGAGGAAAACCATCTCTGGCATCCAGCACTAGCCAGACACAAGAGTCCCAGAACTCTTGCAAGATGAGAAAGATGAGTCCTTCAACTAAAGTGAGATTGAAGATTCTGGGAACTGAATATAGGTGAGAAACCTGCTTACGCAAAGATCTTTCACCTAACAAGACAAGGGATGCCACTGCCTTGTGGTTTTATGGAAGATCCTGACTGACAGAAAGTCAGCCATGGCTGGGAAGGATGTTTGGTGAGAGCAACCGTCTTGAATAAACCCTGTATCTTGCTCGATTAAATTTTAGACTTCAGGTTAATGTTTTGATTTTTATTTGTTTTGTAACCGTTTCTAACTTTATTCTTTTTATTTAGCATCTTTTAACTTATGTCCTATTGTTAATAAATTTGTTTTATTTTTACTATAAACTAACTCAGTGCTCTGTTTAAATGGAAGGTGTATTTACCCCAGTTAATTTAATAAGATGTGATGTGCTTTTGTGTCTTTAGAAGAACAAATGGGACATGTTCTTTCTCTGAACTGCCCAGGAGAGTGCTGGACATTGCAGGGCATACAGTTTTGGGGAAAATCAGGACTGGGAGTGTGTTGGGGACACCTCGCTGATTGTAACCAAGGCTGGTGAAAGCTAGATTGGGGCTGTGAAGCTGTAGACAGGCTGCTGGGGTCAGAGCTGCTGAACCAGGGCTGTCTAGCACACAGACACACTGGGTATGACCTGAATGTTTATAGGTTGATTGTGAGTGTCTCATCCTGGGAGTTATATCAGCAAAGACTTGTAAGGTGCCCAGGGTTGCAGGGCAAGTGGTGATACAACCCCTCACTGGTCTGGATTATCCCCTGAATATCCATAACAGTAATAAAGACAATATTTGGAATCATACACTCATTGCATTCAATTTATTTAATAGACATGGTATGTAAATAAAATCTAATAACTTCCAAAAACCAGTCATCAGATTAACTATATATGAACCATAAGTCTTTTTTGCATGGTTCTCTTTCAAAGGGTTTCTAATGTTTCTTGAAGAATGAAGTCAGGAATTCTTTTCATTTTCTCTTTGCAAATCTGCTTTACTTTGTCAATTGGAAGACATTATAACTAGGAAATTATATTCTGGCTTTGGATGTATGCTCTCATTGACTATAATCATATATATTAAAATAAAGTTTAAAACTACAGAGACCTTTAAGTATAAAAAGGGCTACATCCACAAAGGGATTTAGCTTTGCATTCAGTATTGCAATACCTACATTTTAGGTGGCATTTTCAGCCTAAAGTTATGCACACAGGCTCCATATCCAATGCATAGAGAGAGCTATACACCAAAGAACGGGATTCACAGAAAGAAGCATACTGAAGGGAAGCCACTTAAGCTATCTAGTAGGAAATATCAAAGAGAAAAGAGTCCACCCAGTGACTTAGACTCCTGACTAACAGGCTGGAGGAAGCAACCTATCTCTGGTAAGAGAAAGAGACACACACAGCTTTCTCCCAATATAGCCAGTAGTCCAGTGGTTATGATATTCCCCCGGGATGTAGGAAATTCCTACTTTGCCTGAGTTGGAGCAGGGACTTGCACTTGGGTCTCCCACCTTCCAGGAGAGTGCCTAATCACTAGGCTATTAGGTACTCTGAGGTGGGTCTCTCTCAATCTCCCTTGTTGAAGCTCTTTTAAAAACAAAAGAAAAACAAACAAAAAACAACCAAAAAATTCATCATGTGTCATCATACTGACTTGGTTCCAATCCTGCTGATGAGCCTTTAGAGCCATTATATAGACCTCTTCTATATGGGATACCAGAGTAACTCTGATGAAGTGGGCTGTAGCTCACGAAAGCTTATGCTCAAATAAATGTGTTAGTCTCTAAGGTGCCACAAGTTCTCCTGTTTTTGTGGATACAGACTAACACGGCTGCTACTCTGAAACCTGGTAGCAGGGTGTCATCCTCTATGTGGACCAGCACTAGGGGAGCTGACACATGCACCTTGCTGGTGGGTTCCAGAGATATTTGCTGACCGCAGAAGGAACGATGAAACTGAGATATCTTAGGTTCCATTCCAGGTGAATGTGATCTTTCTCTCGAAGATTTATCCCTCTAAACCATTCCGTCCAACCTGTTGCAGACCTTTCTTTTTCTCGCCCCTTTCTCCTTGGTCCAGTCCCATTTCCCCCTTACCTAGTCATTTCTGGGATAGAATTCTAAAGACTTCTCATCTCAATCCCATTCTCTTTGCCAAGCCTGTCCTCGTCTCACCTCAAGAATCCTCATACGAAAGTTGCTTTCCCCCAGCTGAGTATCCTTGCCCAGCCATTCCCAGTTTCCCCCTCCTAGCTCCTGGTCTGGTCTTTTTCTCTTCCCCCACTGTCCCCAGAATCCAGACAACTCCCTACCCTGCCCATGTTCTCTGTCCCTACTGACTACCCATCCCAGTATTGCTCAGCAAAATCTTAGTCAAATCCCAGTGTCGGTCCTGATCCTTTCCCAATTCCTTTGCTGAGCCTCTGCCATTTCCCCCTTCACAGCTTGGCTCTTCATTCTATCTGTTTTCCCTTCCACTGCTTCCTTCTACCTGACCACTGGTTTCCAATCCCAGATTCTGTGTCCAGCCAGTCCCCCACCCAGGATCCTCATCCAAACTCTGGCTCTCTGCCTCCCAGTCCTAGTTTCCTTATGCAGACACTCCCTGTCCTCCTGAGGTTGTTTGTCCTAATCTATTCCCCCTAAACCCCAGGTTCAGCTCTTGTTCTCTCTGTATTTGAATTAGGTTTATCCCTCCTCCATTCTGCCTGAATGCCTGCAAGATGGAGACATTGAAAGCAAAGGTGAAACAAGCTCCCTGCTCTCAGTTACATTGCCCAGCCTTGGCCAGGCTCCCAGCAGCAATTACAGTGGAAAAATCATGTTCATATTGAGCTACCAACCCTCCCTGTAATATAGTATTAATATTTGTTTTATAGAAATCATAGAATTTTAGCTTTCCTCTCCCAAGAGTCAAGAAAATCAACTTGTTTTCATCTTCTCCCTTCATCTATGTTGTGCTTCCTGACAAGAGCATCATAACTAAAGGTTGGATAAGGCTGAATACATAAAACCTATAACTTCACAATTAATACACAGCAAGTAAGATGCAGCTTTCCTCCTACATAATTACACTTAAAGATGAATTGAAGGGTTTCAATTTCTGTAATTTCAGTCATTGTTATTATTTTGGGTTGGTGAACTCCTAATTGAACACACTGCTTCTGGATTTTAAGAAAAATGAATGGCTGTGCATTGCAGATTCACGATATTATTAATATAGAGAGTCAAATGAAAAGCATATCAGTCTTGACTTCTGTGTTTTTCATCAGATTTTGTGCTGGCCTGTATTTACCAAAAGCAATGCTACCTTTGCCAAAACTCAGATAGCATTATTTTCAGTGTAGCAATGTGCATGATAATGTGGCATATACTGTATTTTGTTTGAAAAATCTGCAGTTTGGGGGATTCAGTATAATTAGTCTTGGTTTCTGCTTCATACTAACAATTTACTTTCTGCACCACCCAGGACCATCACACATGTGAAGCCAAACACTTTCATGATTGCCCTTTCATCTTGACAGATGCAATGTAGAGGCACATAAGTGACACCTACTGAGAACAGTAATGGACTTATTTCCTGGGTTTTACATCTTGACAAAACATTTGGAATCTGGATTCAGATGAAGACCATGAACAATGCACAAATCCAAACATCTCAGTTAGAAAGGTAATAAAAATCACTTGCTGAAAATTTTTTAAATATTTTCAGCGTATTTATCAGTGTAAAGAATTAAGAATCACATTGGTAACTCTTATCAAGTGAGAAAAATGTCTACCATCACTACAGGGTTGAATTTGATGGGGTACCAATATTATTATCGTGACCATGATTTGGAAATGTAATTCTTTTTGTACTTCAGTGCTCTCTGATAGTATAAAAAGAATAATATTAGTAGAAAAATGCCAGGCCCAGAATTTCAAACACTGGTCTATGTATTTACATCCACAGTTTGCAAACACAATTTAGCATCCAGGGCTATTTGGAGGTGCAAATTACAGTCTGCAAATAAGGTGATGCCATCAACTGTGTTAGAATCATAGAAGATTAGCGTTGGAAGAGACCTTAGGAGGTCATCTAGTCCAATCCCCTGCTCAAAGCAAGACCAATACCAACTAAATCATCCCAGCTAGGGCTTTGTCAAGCCTGGCCTTAAAAAACTCTAAGGATGGAGATTCCACCAACTCCCTAGGTAACCCATTTCAGTGCTTCACTACCATCTTAGTGAAATAGTGTTTCCTAGTATCCAACCAAGACCGCCCGCACTACAACTTGAGACTATTGCTTCTTGGTCTGTCATCTGCCATCACTGAGCTCCATCCTCTTTGGAACCCCCCTTCAGGTAGTTGAAGGCTGCTATCAAATCCCCCCTCACTCTTCTCTTCTGTAGACTAAACAAGCCCAGTTCCCTCAGCCTCTCTAGTTGGCAGCCGGTATCAAGCGGAGTGCCCCAGGGGTCGGTCCTGGGGATGGTTTTGTTCAGGTAAGTCATGTGTCCCAGCCCCCTGATCATTTTTGTTGCCCTTCGTTGGACTCTCTCCAATTTGTCCACATCCTTTCTGTAGTGAGGGGCCCAAAACTGGATGCAGTACTCCAGATGTGGCCTCACCAGTGCCAAATAGAGGGGAATAATCACTTCCCTCAATCTGCTGGCAATGCTCCTTCTAATACAGCCCAATATGGCCTTCTTGGTAACCAGGGCACACTGTTGACTCATACACCAGCTTTTCATCCACTGTAATCATCAGGTCCTTTTCTGCTGAACTGCTGCTTAGCCATTCGGTCCCCAGCCTGTAGCGGTGCATGGGATTCTTCAATCGTAAGTGTAGGACTCTGCACTTGTCCTTGTTGAACCTCATCAGACTTCTTTTAGCCCAATCCTCCAATTTGTCTAGGTCACTCTGGACCCTATCCCTACCCTCCAGCATATCTACCTCTCCCCCCAGTGTCATCTGCAAACTTGCTGAGGGTGCAATTCATCCCATCATCCAGATCATAAATGAAGATGTTGAACAAAACCGGCCCCAGGACCTACCCCTGGGGCACTCCGCTTGATACCAGCTGCCAACTAGACATCAAGCCGTTGATCACTACCCGGGGTTGAGACCAACAATCTGGCCAGCTTTCTATCCACCTTATAGTCCATTCATCCAATCCATACTTCTTTAACTTGCTGGCAAGAATATTGTGGGAGACCATATCAAAAGCTTTGCTAAAGTCAAGATATATCACGTCCACGCTTTCCCCATATCTACAGAGCCAGTTATCTTATCATAGAAGGCAATCAGGTTGGTCAGGCATGAATTGCCCTTGGTGAATCCATGTTGACTGTTCCTGATCACCTTCCTCTCCTCCAAGTGCTTCAAAATGGATTCCTTGAGGACTTGCTCCATGATTTTGCTGGGGACTGAAATGAGGCTTCTGTAGTTCCCCAGGTTCTCCTTCTTCCCTTTTTTAAAGATGGGCACTATATGGTCCTTTTCCCAATTGTCTAGGACCTCCCCCAATCACCACGAGTTTTCAAAGATAACGGCCAATGGCTCTGCAATCACATAAGCCAACTCCCTCAGCACCCTTGGATGCATTAAATCTGGACCCATGGATTTGTGCATGCCCAGCTTTTCTAAATAATCCTTAATATGTTATTTCACCACTGAAGGCTGCTCACCTCTTCCCCATACTGTGTTGCCCAGTGCAGCAGTCTGGGAGCTGACCTTGTCTGTGAAGACCGAGGCAAAAATAGCATTGAGTACTTCAGCTTTTTCCACGTCATCTGTCACTCTTTTGCCTCCCCCATTCAGTAAGGGTCCCACACTTTCCCGGACCACCTTCTTGTTCACTCTGGTTGGCTCAATGGTCCTCCACAGACTGTGTATTTGATGAAGATGTTGTTCTGACATTGGGAGTGGGTGGATATATTGTTTTCAGATGGTCTTTGTGGTGTACCCTGGAAGTCCTTATTCAGGTGCAGTTCCTTAATAGCCAGCAGAGGGTGGCCAAGAAGATGGAACAATGCCACCATGTGGAAGGAATACAGTGGCCCAGATTTTGAGGACTTAGTTTCTTCAGTCTCTCTAGCACTGCACAGAAGGTACCCAGTCCAGAATAAATTATATATTAGTTGTAGGCGACAGGCAGATGTTTAAATTCAGTTATACTAGTTTCATCTTTATTTATTTCTCAAAAGTACAGGGTGTCAGTAGACAGGGATCCTGCCCTTCATATCAATGTGATTAAGGCAAAAGTTGTTGGTAGATAAAGAATCTACCATAAATTAATTTAATTCAAATTTTAATTCAGATTAAATTAATGAGGATTTATCAAGCATATGTAAGTAAAAACTGGTTAGATGAGACTGCTGGGCCTGTTTTGGTGAAGCTGTCTCTAACTGGGTATTCAAGGCAGTATAGGGTAATGTAGAATTAGAAAGGTGCTGTATCCATACTATTTTCCTGGGTCCCTAAAAGTAGGAGATCTCTGCCTCAAAATCAGAACTGATAGTATGTGTCCATCTTACTACTATATTTAGAATGAGTTAAGATGGAACTAGTGTTCTTGTACAGATTGCTACATTGCACCACAAAGCCCTGCTTGAGCTGATAAATTCCTCACTGTGGTACTGATGTCATGAGTGTCATCTAGGCTTAGTGTGCGTGGTGACTTAACAACCATGTAAATTATGATTAACTCTGAATTGGCCCTTCATGACAATGGGAGTATTCCACATCAGTGGCACCGGAACAGGAGGTTCAGGGGGCCATGGCCCTCCCACTTTTTGAAAGTGACAGGCCTGGTCTGGTCACTTTTTACCACAGTGGACCCTGCCCCCTTCCCTTCCTCTTCCCCCTGTGTCCTGACCCCCTGAGCTCCCTCTCAAGGATAGATGGAAGTGGAGGGTCCATGCCAGCTCTCCACAGATGCCCGCATGGCTCTTACCCTGAGTGGCTCTGGCTAAGGGGTGGGGCCTCAGAGCAGCAACCTGGCCATGGTAAGAGCCGTGGGCAACTGTGAGGAGCCGCAGCATGGACCCTCCACCTGCCCGCAGTGGGGGGGGGCCTGAGCAGCCCCTGTCCTGCAGCCCCACCCCCCAACCCCCTGGCCTAGGGCAGGAGGAAGGTTTGTGCCATGGCTCCCCGCAGCCGCTCGTGCAGCTCTTACTGTGGCTGGGCTGGGGCTCTGAGGCCCTGCCCCCCAGCCAAACCTATGTCAGGGTAAGAGCCACGCGGGCAGCTATGGAGTACCTGCGTCCCTCTACCTGCCTGGGTGCAGGGTCCAGTGGTGGTGACACAGGCAGGGGATTGCTTTTAGCCCCCCCACCACCACACTTTGTCTTCTGGCTTGGCTGGGGGTAGGGCCTCAGAGGAAGAGGGGGGACCTTGGGGGAAGAAGAGGGCCTCATGTGAAGGGCGAGGTGGGGGCGAGGCCTTGGGGAAAGAGATGGGGCGGGTGGCACCTCAGGGGTGCCCTAAATTTCTATGATTATCCACAGGAAAGGTAATCACTCAATATCTTCTTAGGCCTCAGGCCTGTGCAAAGATGCCAAGAGACTCAGAGCCTCAGCCTCCTAAGTGGCATTAGCTGGTGCTAGAATGGCTTTCTTGGTTGGTTTTCTGCCTTTTTCTGTGAGAACTAGGCACATACCATTCGCTATGAGTAATTTATCTGGATTATCAGACCCAGGCCAGATTTTTGATCTGGG
This sequence comes from Dermochelys coriacea, assembly GCF_009764565.3. Taxonomy (NCBI): domain Eukaryota; kingdom Metazoa; phylum Chordata; order Testudines; family Dermochelyidae; genus Dermochelys; species Dermochelys coriacea. The sequence continues at coordinate 151,604,264 of NC_050069.1, read as the reverse complement.
TTCTGCTGCTTTTTTGCTACTCGAAGATTATTTCAAAGATAGCAATGGCTCTTTGCTGTTCGTATCTCCCAGAAGGTCTATAGGCTTGAGTCTTCTCTCACTTACACTGGTGTAAATCCTGTCTATATACATAAGGTCAATGGAGTTATACTGGTGTAAGAGATAAGAACATGGAATGCTATATTTTCATTGCTGTTTGTGAAGAGGCAATGAAAAGCCAGTGCAGAACTTCAGAATCAGACTGGTTGAAGAGAAGCACAAATTTTTCATTAGGTGCATGAGCACACAGCTCAGCCTGAGCCTGGTCAGACTTGTGGAAATATTTATTTCACACTGGTCTTTCTCAGGGTCTTATCATAGGTCTTACTATATTTACTCCTGTGATACCAGTGCACCTTGTAACATGATACTTATTCTCATACTCATGAGCACAGTTGCTAGGATTATCCTTGTTTATAAGAGCCAGAGCATAGTTGTCTTCTACAGAACACTGTTTAAAGGGCTGGGCCAACACATTAATATGGAATCTGCAGGTGGGGTGGACTGCTTCCCCACCTCAGCACATCTATTCTTGTCCCTCTGCTATGAAGCCTTCTGTACATGTATAATTTTTACCAAATCTCCCACCAATAGTCTGGCACCAATGCAGCTTGACCAAGGCAAGCCACTAGACCTGCTCAGAGAAATGTTGACAGAGCCACATTCTGTTAGAATATGTGATTCTGTTGAATTCTAAATGCTTCATTAAATCTGGTTGAGTTTGTATGGAAGAAAACTGGTGGGGAAAGTTCTGACAATGTCAATGTCAAAATAGGACATTTTGACATTGTTGGAATTAGATATTTTGATTTTTAACTTTGAAATTACTATGTTTTAAATACATATTCATTATAATTATATTATATTATATTACAACATTTTAAAATAAGTCAAAATCCAAACAAAACCTTTTGATTGACCTGAAACAAACAAACAAAAAATTCTTCTGAGAATTTTGAAATTTTCAGGTTGTGTTCCAATTTGAAACTAAGCCAAATTTCAAAATCTCAAGATCTTCCTGGAATGGAACTTCTGTCCTCCAGACAGTTCTATTAGCAATAGAGGAAACATTATTGTAACTCAGTCATTGATGTTTTGACTACTGTGTTGTCTCAACCTGCTCTATACAGGATTAAATGACATGGAGGTGAAAATGTGTATGTTCCCTAGGCTTCAACTGTTGTGAGCACTAAAGCTAGATTAGACCAAGAGCAGAACATTTCTGAAAAACCTCAGCATAGTTGCAGTCTTCCACCATGTACTGTAATGTCATTGAAGTTAGAATGGCTGCTTTTCAAACTTGCCTCTAATTTCTACTTACTCTTTATAAAGACTCACTGGATTTGGCCATCCTCCTGCCCTTGTTGAAAATTATTGCTATTTAATCTTCATAATGCAGTAGCTCCTAAAGGCCACAACCAGGATGGGCCCCATTCTCATAGGTTCTGTCCAAGTATACAGTTAATGACAGTTCCTGCCTCAAGGAACTCACAGAAATTGAGTCATTTCACTGTTCATGATGAACTGAAATCACTGTTACAAGACCTCGTGATCTCCTTGTTGGTGTCATAGCACAAGCAGGCACAGTCCCTGGAATGATTACACAAGCACAAGTTCACTAACAACACAACACATATTTATTACTGTAAGATGGGACAGAGGCAGCTTTTCTCCTACTGTTGGTGCTGTTGCTGACTCCACTTCCACATATGTCTCCCTTGCTCTTTCTTCCTGGGTCAGGGCATCTTTCTCCTTTGAGAGGAGCCACTCCCTCTAGGGGCTGTCTCTGGATGTGCAACACACAGAGACCCAGCCAGCACAATGATACCTCTAAAATAAGTAATTAAAAAATCATTTAATATCCTAAGGGCCAGATCATGCCAGCCCTTATGTATCTGGCTCAGGCACACTGGGAGAAGATAGATTAATTTTACCCTCCTGCCCTCCACCAAACACACACGCACACCACCTACCCACCCACCCTCAAGCAGGTGGACAAGGAGTGCAGAAAGCCTTGAGTCCATCCCTACCATCTCACTGGCCAGCAGAACTAAACTGGTGCCAGGGAGGGAATATGCTACCACCAGTGAAGGGCCACAGCAAATCATTCCATACTACTCCCCCCAGTAAGAGCAGGAAAAGAACTGTAACCCTCAGTTCCTCCTGAGGCAGTGCACCCACATTCACAGATTCCAAGGCCAGAATGGACCACTAAGGTGGCCTTCCAACATCTTGACAGATGAAAGGAGATGCCACAAAGTCGGTCCATCAGTGGTGCTCAGCAATGATATGGAAAAAGAGCCCGATGTGTGAGCGGCAAACCTTCCCACAGTGGCTACTCACCAGATGGAGGTTGAAGCACACTCTGCTTCCTGGTTTGCCTGAAGGCCTCAGCCTGGGCTCTCTGATGTCTCTCCATGGTGACTGCACCAGTCTTAACCTGGCTTCTCCAAACAGAATGATTGTGGGCAGAATGTTCCCAGTTGTCAATGGGAATGCTGAATTTCTTAAGGCCTTGATTGACCTTGTCACTGTATTGGAGCTTTGGCCTTCCTCTGTACTGCAGACAGTTCTTAAGTTGGCCACAGCCTTTCGCAGACGATCTTGAAGCATGTACTCCATATGTCCCAGTCAATGAAGCCTGTGAATGTCCAGTGTAGACTTCATAGACTGTAGGCCAGTTTTCTCAAGGATCTCGTTATTGGTGATCTATTGGTCCCAAGTAACTCCAAGAAGGGACTACTATGATCATCTAATTTGACCTCCTGTATAACACAGGCCATAGGATTTCCCAAAATAAATCCTAGACCATATCTTTAAGACAAATATCCAATCCTGATTTAAAAACTGTCAGTGATGGAGAATCCATCATGACCTTTGGTAAATTGTTCCAATGATTAATTACTCTCACTGTTAACAATTATACCCTATCTTGAATTTGAATTTGAGTCTGAATTTGTCTTCAGCTTCCTGCCATTGCACCACCTCATTCTTCACACACCACCTCATTCTCAAAGCAACCTCAACCTCAATCGAGCTCTAAATTATTAACCAATCACATGGAGTAGAATTAGAACTGAATACATTTTAAAACAAAATATTTGAAAATCATTCTCTGCTTTACTTACCAGCCCAGGACCTAAGTTCAGAGTTTGGGGTGGTTGTTGTTTTGTTTTTTTCTTTTTTTCCCTTTCAAAGTTGTTGATATCAAGGACACTCAATCTGGAGCATGAAACTGCATTTCTTACTCTTCTCGGGTATTTGTGATCTCATCATCAGCTCCCTGCTGGAGAAATTCAGAATCCAGAACTCAAGTCTTTTAGCTGGGTGGCTCTGCTTTGCTAGCGGAGCAGCACTTTAATTCAGATCACTCCAATTACTTCAACTTATTTTCTTGAAACAGATATGTTTTCATTTTAATGTGTATTTTTAGGCTATGTAGAAATTGTGATGATCTCTATGTATTTCTTAAAAGAGATACTGTAACAGTCTTTCAGTGTAGAGGTCAAATATCAGAGGTTTACTGGCATTTATTTGTTGTCTGGGTACAAAAGACAGCACTCATTCACTTTGAATATAGAAGAATTGAAGCTGAGTTTTAAACCACATCAATATGTTATAGGTTGGGTAGAAAAGCATTAAATGCTGACCTGGATGTACTGGTCTGAAAATGGAAAGAAATGCATAAAGAGAGCACAAATCTATGCAGTGTTTTAAGAGACAATTAATACAAGTAAAAGAATAAATATTTTTAAAAGGTTGAGAAAAATTTATTGAAATTGTAAACAGGCCAAAAAATAGATACAGATAAAGTAGAGCACAGATTATGTTATTCTGTAATGTATTATTTTAGAATAAAACCACTTTATAATCACATTAAAAGGTGAAGAAACAATCAGAGTAATAAAAGGCATATTCTAGGTCAAAGTTTAGACTCTCAGATAGCCAAAAAAATAGAAACACTTAATCTGGGGAGTTGATTAATCTGTGAGAACACAGCAAAATATAGAGATTAACTCAGTTGCTTACAATGCTTCTTTAGGTGTTCTTTTTTGCAGAACTTGAAACATATTAGGTGCCTAAAAGGTATGCTATTGCTCTAACAGAAGTTAGGGGCTTGATGCAGAAATTACTGAGTAAGGTTCCATGACCTGTGTAATGGAGGAGGTCAGACTAAATGATCATAATTACTCCTTCTGGCCTTAAAATCTATGAACCTCTTCATTTATGTGGCTCCCCAATTCATAGATTTATAGATTCCCAGGCCAGAAGGGACCATTGTGATTATTTAGTCTAAGCTCCTGTATAACACATGCCATTTAACTTCGCCAAAATAATTCCTAGAGCATAGCTTTTAGAAAAACATCCAGTCTTAACTGTAAAATTGTCACTGATAGAGAATCCATCACAAGTAACCCTTGGTAAATTGTTCTAATGGTTAATTACTCTCGCTGTTAAAAAAAGTATGTCTTTTTTCCAGTCTGAATCTGTCTAGCTTCCAGCCATTGGATCATGTTATACCTTTCTCTGCTTGATTGAAGAGCCCATTAATATATATTTGTTCCCCATGTAGGTATTTGTGGATTAAATACTCTTTAACCTTCTCTTTGTTAAAATTAATAGATTAAGCTCCTTAAGTCTATTACTATAAAGTGTTTTCTAATCCGTTATTTTTTTCTGAACCGCCTCCAATTTATCAACATCCTTCTTGAATTGTGGGCGTCAGAACTGGACAGAATATTCCTGAAGTGGTAGCACCAGTGCCAAATACAAAAGTAAATAACCTCTCAGCTCATACTTGAGGTATCCCTGTTTCTGTATCCCAGAATTGCATTAACTACAGTCACACTGGAAGCTTACATTTAGCTAATTATCCCCCACAACCCCCAGATCTTTTTCAGAGTCACTGCTTCCCAGAATAAAGTCCCCCATCCTGTAAGTATGGCCTACATTCTTTGTTTCTAGTTCTAGACATTTAAATTTAGCCATATTAAAGCACATATTGTTTGCCCATCTTACCAAGAAATACAGATCACTCTGTATCAGTGACCTGTCCTCTTTATTGTTTACCAATCCTCCAGTTTTTGTATCATCTGCAGACTTTATCAATGATTGTTTATGTTTTCTTTCGGGTCATAAATAAAAATGTTAAATAGACTATGACCAAGGACTGATCCCTGCAGGACCACATTAGAAACATACCTGTTTTATGATGGTTCCCCATTTACAATTGCATCTTGAGACCTATCAGTTAACCATCATTTAATCTATTTAATGTGTGCCATGTTAATCTTTTATCTTTCTAGTTTCTCACTCAAAATGTCATGTGGTACCAAATAAAATGCCTTATAGACAAATAAATATATTAAATTAAGAGTATTCCCTTTATCAACCAAATTTGTACTTTCATAAAGAAGATATCAAATTAATTTGACAGGAGCTATTTTTCATAAATGCATATTGATTGGCATTAATTATATTACCCTCCTTTAAGTCTTTGTCTATCAAGTCCCACATCTGCTGCTGCATTATCTTGCCTGGAATCTATATCAGATTGACAGGTCTATAATTATATTGGTGCCCCATTTATCTTTTTAAATATTGGCACAACAATAGCTTTCTTCAAGTCTTCTGGAACATCTCTGGAATTTCAAGACTTCTTGAAAATCAAGATTAACAGTCCAGGAAGCTTCTCAGCCATCTCTTTAAAAACTCTTGGGTGCAAGTTATCTGGACCTGCTGATTTTAAAATGTCTAAATTTAGAAGCTGCTGTTTAACATCCTTCTGAGATACAAGTGGAATGGAAAGAGTATGATCGTATAATATCAGCTTTTTCCCCAAATATAGAACAATCTATTTATTGAACATTTCTGCCTTTCCTGCATAATTAGTGATAATTCTACCATTTCCCTCTACAATGGAATTTAGATGTCTTTTTGTTGCCATATTCAAGTTCTGCGTATATTCATGTACTGTAATACTCGCACATTAGGTATATTAATATTAATATCCAAGCCAAGAAAATATTACACAATATTGAATCTTTTTGGACAGTTGGGGTGAAATTCTCCCCTGTGCAAAGGATCTGCATAAGGCCCCATGCAGCACTTACCCCTCTCCTCCCTTAAGTCCTATTTTGAAGATTTGAATGGGATATAAGTGATACAGAGCCCATATGTGGGCCCTCTTCACAGGGGTGGATTTCATTTCTAGTGAACATAAAGGTAATGTTTTATTATTATACTTAATATTCAAGTCCCTGTGTGAATGGGGGTGTTCTCACCTCACTCTCAACACAACACAAACACTTGATTAATTTCTAATACCCACCCCTTTCAATGCACCCTCACCTGGAGCTTTCCTTTATTCTTTATTTAAGAATAATAAACATAAATCTTATCCTGAGCTTCCTCATGAGGGCTTTTCTTTCCAGACCTCCTCTCACATCCTAGTCCTTTTCTGGCCTTAAAAACCCTCCATTTTTCATCCTTCTAAGGTGGATCTAATGAGACCTACCCAGACAGGCTGCCCAATGACTTAGCAGAACAGAACCTACATCTTCTTTCAGGGTCCTGTAAACTTATATCTTGTTATACCGTCACTTCCCCAATATGTGTGGAAGGAGCCTTCTCCTATGAGGTGTTGATTAAAAACCAGAAAGCTATCTTTATCATGTGCAGTTTTCTTCAGCAGAAACAGTAGTATCAAACACTGTAGTTGTTGGCTTATTTGTGGGTTGAAACATTCATATGAATTCTTAATACTGACTCTCCTCTCAGTACGGTGGAATACTATTAAAAGGAGAGCAGTAAAATACAGAAAATTTCCATATACACAGAGAAAAAAATTAACAGACGGTTGAACCATTCCAAAAATTAAACTAATAATATTCTGAGCAAATGACCGCTTTTAACAGTTATTTACTGTATTTTATAGCACAATTTTACCTAAGTCATAAAACATAATGACTTAGACTGCAAAAGTGGCAGCATGTTTTAATTTTCATTCCAAAAATACTAATACATAGAGTTTTTAACTTTTACTTTAGTGTGTTTTAATGACCAGGAATTTGTTATAAATTGCTACAGAAATTAGAATTAATTTCTATAGCAAAATAAAAACAGATTATTTCCTGCTAGCCCCCTCTCCATCTTATGGACCTTTACATTATTTTTTTACTGTGTTACCCAGGAAAATATATATAGAAATATATAGTCATTTCCAAACTAAAGTTCTACACAGTGAGGTGCCAAACTCTCTGACAATAATTAGGGTAGTTGGGTAACTGTGGTGTTTTTTAATATTCACTTTATTTCCCATCTGCTTTATTATACTTAAATGTTGCTCACAAGTTTTTAGCTTGCATCTAGTGTGTGATTTTTTCTAACATTTCTTATGAACTATATCTGTTCTCAAATCTGTGCTCCACATGGACAATGGTTGGATGTGGCCTGTCTGTTTGGCATGTAAGTGGTCTCAGCCATCACTCCCTGTACCTAACTGAGATTAAAGTTACTGTGAAAAAGTGAAAATCAAAATGAGGAGTCAGATAGACTCTGTATAGATGCTGTCAAATACCCTGCCTGACAGGTATTTTTGGCTACAGTGTCAACAGGGACCTCCAGGAAGACAAAAGTTTGTTCTTAGTTTTGTTTTTTTAATCAGTTTGGATTTTTTTTCTAAAAAAATATGCTTTGGGATTTTTGGAGAGTGGGGGAAGTTCTATGGCCTGTGTTATTCAGGAGGTCAGACTAGATGATCACAATGTTCCCTTCTGGCCTTGGAATCTATTAATGGAATCTATAAATCTGTATGTTGTGTTTCTTCTCAAAATACAGCTCACTGAATCTGATATGTGACCAAAATGCTTCAAAGATCTAACAGTAACTATTGATGCATAAAAGTCATTGTTGATCTAATCTATAAATTGTGTTGATTGTTGTTTTTTTAATAATTCCTAATAAACTTGTATCTTGCAAGCTATGATTAATTTATTTTTACAATTTTGAATTAAGCTCATATTTTTTTCTGTAAAACTGTCAAAATTCTTTTTTCTCTGTTTATTTTAATTTGTTGCTTTTCTGTGTATTGTTGAAGTACGGACTTTTTCTGGTATGCCTTTTTTTCTCTTTTCCTTTTAATTGTACACTATGTAATTATATTTTTGAATAAAATTGAATACATCTCTATCTTGTACCTGTGTTTGTTAATTTTTGCTTGAGTTTAGATTTTTTCCCCTTGTAATCTTCATTTCTATTTACTAATACTTTCTTTCCCAGCATTTCCTTCTCCCTATAATAAAGATTAATTGATCTATCTATTTTAGGCACTGATTCTACAAACATTTACTCACATGCTTGACTTGACTCATATGGCCCCAAGCAAAGCACTTTCAATTAACCCTAGGCTTACATGCTTTGTTGAACAGAGATGCACTTAAGCATTTGCTTAAAGTTAACAGGTGCTTGGCTGAATTATGTTTATGTCTTCACCTGAGACAGTAGAAAAATTAACTTCCTTACAATATACAAGTCAATATGCAAAACAATAAATATGTAAAGTATGCTGATTTATATGTTATTGTCTGAGAGAAATGTGCTTTTTATTATACGACAATGTTGCCTTATGATAATTGCAGCATATAATGAATTTGTCATGTTTATTTTATGAAAAACTGTTTTTGCTGCTAAATCTGATCTATTTTTTATAAACTTTATTTGACAACTGAATGTGATATACAATACTAAAGAGTATTTTGTATATACTCATCTCATTATAATTGGAAGTAAAGTGGAGTGAAATTTTCAAACTTGGGTGCCTAAATTTGAGCATGTAAATTCACACTTAGACATCTAATTTTGTAGGTTCCTAAAAAGTGTCTAGTGGCCTGATTTTCAGAAATGCTGACTATCTGCAGTTTTTACTCAAGTCAATGAGAGCTGTAGGTACTCAGCACTTCTGAAAATCAAACAGTTAATTGCCTAAATTCAGGTACTCAGGTTTGAAAATTTGGCCTGATTTCTGTGTTTCTGAACTCTGTAGTTTTAAAATACAGGATACTTCAGGTTTCAGAACAATAAGATAAAATGTGTTGATTTGTGTTATAAATACTTTTTCTTGTATGCAATATAGTATTCATTACAGAGCTGTTCAAAAAAATTTACAGAAAATTTTGACTTTTCTTAGGGGAAAAAATGAAAATAACAAACAGTTTTTGGTAACCAAATACTAACATTTGTCAGAATCAAAAACATCAAACATTAAAAAATGTCTAGCTTACAAAACGATGGATATTTAGCTTTAGTCAAACACCCAACTTTCCACCCCCCTCACCCCCAACCCACAAAAAAAGCTTCAACAAAAACTTTTCATCCAGCCCGAGTTAATTGTATCTGGTATTAGTGAGTGGTATTTCTGTATGTGGAAAATTGTTTCAGATATCTTTTCTGACAAAGATTTAAATTAGTTGGCATTAAATGCCTATCTGTTCACTAGAGTGACAGAAATAGAAACAATAATGATGAATATTCTGAATAACTGCATTTTCCTAACTTTTTGAAAATTCTGGAGAAGACTATGCAAGTCTATAAATGTAAAAGAAAGTTTTATTTCCAGCAGCTTTTCAGTTGTGATGATTCAGAGCATCATAAGACACACATCCTAAAATTTCAGAAAAAAAGCAATCTTCAAGTCTGTCAAACATCTAAACTACTGCAGTAATTCACATAACTATCTACAGAATTATGTATTATCCAAAGAATAAATGTGATAATTTTAATTACAACAAACATTTATGTTCATTAGTAGAGAACAGACATTTAGTAGAAATTCTTAATGCGACCTTAATGATAAAAACTACTGATAACTCTGTATTACAAACAAATTTTATTTAAAAAAAATGTTATTTAGCTTGCAACGTCAAACATCCAAAAATTAGGAAATGTCAGATTTCTGGTGACCCACACAATATTAATTCTTCCCCCTGACCCCATGGACTCACATTTGCACTGAATGAGGTAGGGAAATTTTCCTGTGGAAAATTATGATGTGATAATTTAATTAAAAAGACTGGATTGTAATGTATACACACAAGAGGGCTGAATTAAGTTTACACAGGTAACCATAAATCCAGAATTTCCTAGCTTTTGAGTGACTGACTTTGCAACCTTAATAACATCTTTTTAATGTATATATTGTATGTATATCTTTGTATATAATTTCCTTGTTTTTTAAGTATAAACCAAATATATTATGTACAGCTGTAAGAACCACTTCTCCCTGCCATCATGCACCTTCGGGGGGGTTTGGAACTAACTCTCAACACTTGAGTACATACTTCAGCACCTAAGCCACAGAACTACAGTAACTCCCCACTTCATGTCCTCTCGCTTAATGTTGTTTCAATCTTACGTCCCTGCTCCATTACAGAACATGCTTGTTTAAAGTTGTACAATGCTCCCCTATAACGTTGTTTGGCCACCTGCTTTGTCCAGGGCACCCCCCTTATGTACCTCCCCCCAGAGCCTCCTGCCCCCCGGCAGACCCCATGATCAAACCAGCTGATTGCCACAGGTAGGGGGCAGGGAGGGAGGGGGGAGGCTGCGCACTGCGACCTTGCTCCTCCCCCCCGACTCCTGAATGTAGCAAGACAGCTGATTGCTGCGAGCAGGAGGCGGGGGGAGCAGGGAGAAGGCGCTGATCCCTGGGATCCACCGGTGGGCGGGAGGCGCTGGGGGGGCATAGGGGAGCTGATGGGGGGCTACCAGCCTGTTTAATACCTGTATTAAATTGCTTGTTTTAAATTTTTGTAAATGTATATAATGCCTTTTGTCTGACAAAAAAAAATTCCCTGGAACCTAACCCTCCCATTTACATTAATTCTTATGGGGAAATTGCATTCACTTAATATTGTTTTGCTTAAAGTCGCATTTTTCAGGAACATAACTACAACATTAAATGAGGAGTTACTGTAGCTAGCAGCTAGAGAAGGCTTTTTATCCCAGAGCAGGATTTTACCCCAGTGAAGGGAAATGGTCCCTGAAGCCAGATGTTGAGTCTGGGGGACAGTCAGAGAGAGCCTGGCATAGCTATCCTCCCCCACCAAGGGCCGGATTTCCAATTAGGCACGTAGGCACATGCTTCTCAGCGCTAGCATTCTATGGGCACCTAAAAGTTAAAAGTGGGTTAAAAGTTTCATTATTTTACAGAAAGCATGAAGATCCGCTGTGGACGGGGGGAGCGCTGAAGATGCTGTGCTTAGGGTGTATAAACTGTAAATCCGGCCCTGCCCCCACCCATGTACTGGAGGGGACTCTATGTGATGTCCCCAGAGGGTGGGATGGGCTGCTGATCTAGGGTGGGAAAGTATTGAAGGTATTCTGACCCATCTTATTCTCTTCCTCACCCTGGGAGTAGGCTCCATTTTTGTTTTGTTTTGATGAGGTTTTTTTCTTCTTTTTCCTTTTGCTACTCTATAACTTCCAAAGTTAGAGAACTTTGAAAAGTCACAGAATAGAAAAAATAAAAAATCAGGGGGGATAAAAACCCTAGGTATCATTAATTCATCCATCCATTCAAAAGAAAAAGGAGAAACAGGAAAACCCAAAACTTAAAAATTCAAAAGTTTTCAAAAAATATGAAGAAACATTTTTAATAAAAAATTGCCAAATGGAAACAACTTTTAAATGTTCCATGAAATTGTTCTTCCATTTTACTTTTTATAGATGAATTGATTTTAAAGCCAGAAGGAACCATTATAAGTATCTAGTTTGACTTTTGGTATAACATAGACCTTAGGTAGATGAGTGATTCCTGAATCAAGCCCATAACTTCTGGGTGAGCTACAGCATATCATTTTATTCCAGGCTAGATTTAAAGACATTTAAATTAATGAAGCTGCACTGATTTTCAGCAGCTGTGGATCTTGCCCACTATCTCAGGCCTGATCCAGCAAAAAGGATGAAGGATTGTGCACTTTGTATTATTATAATAACTTTGTATTCTAGACAGCTATTTTAAACAAACAATAAGTCAGAGTCATCACTTGAGCTTGCTCTCCCAGATGTTGTATTTGTCTTCACAAATGCAGCATTTAAATCATTTTGATTATATATTCATTTTCTATTACCATGTATGTGCTACAATGTAACTAATATAATACAATCAAACTGATATTTAAAATGTTCTCTAATGGATGTCACAATATATGAGATATCTTTCTCTTTATTCTTCTCTAACCACTTACAGGAAAAGAACTAGAATGGCATCAGGATGAGAAATTGTATGTTTTGTTGATGTTTTTATATTCCTGTTGCTGATTCTCTGATTTAAATTATGTTAAGTTACTCACTCTTCTAAAGAAACAATTACTACTAACTTTTAAATTAATTTCATTTTGCTACCAATTTGAAATTATGTTTCATCTGTATGCAAGATTAATTTTCTATTTTTCAAATTCCATACTGCTGTAATATAAAACAAATATATACCGCATATGACATGTATATCTCTCATTTCCAATATTCCCAAAAGACACCAGAGTGAAATAACATGGCACAAAATATGTTCCTACATTATGGTCTTTATAAATGCTGCATTTTTTTCTTTATGCAAATTATGTTTGTGGTCTTGAGATGACTTAAATATAATCAAAATCAAACTGACCCAAGAAAGTAGATCTTCCTGTGCTGGGATGTGGCTCTGCTTATTATTTCAATAAAGCCCTAATTCATAGAGAAAACAAAGTATGCACTCAAAATTTGGTAGCTTCATTTTCAGTACTTGTTTTTAGCAGGAATCACTTTAGGTAATCTACTTCTGGGTATTTGTTTATTTGTTTTAGTTAGTTAGCTAGTTAGCTAGCTAGCTCGGGGTAGAGAGCTTGTTGGTCTTTGGGGCTTTTTTACGAGTTCTTAGGAGAAGTCAGCACTATTTATAACCTTCAGAAAATGCATTCAGATAGTGGGATCATTCTCTTACCTTGTATTTGTTTAAAAGGGCTCAGTAGTATTATTAAATGGGTTTTGGCATAGGGCATAGAATATGGTTTCTTTTTAACAAGTTTGTTCCTTTCACTGGTTAACTTGCTGTACTTTTAATACATAGCTAATATATTTATTAGGATTATTATGTGTTATTGCAAAGAAAATAAACTATTAACAGGCTCCTTTCATTAAGAAGAAGCTTTTATGGTTTTTAATATTCATGTTTTTCACTCTCCATTGTTGATAATACCTTCTTAATATCAAAGGACCAAACTTTGTCCTCAGCATGTACACAATCCCCATTAAAGTAAATGGGTCAAATTCTGTCTTCAGTTATGAGAGCATAACTCCCATTGACTTTGAGGTAAATTCTTCTTTTAGAAGAGAAAATGGTGATAAGTGATTGGGAAAGAGGTGTCCGATGCACCCAAAATCCATGCAGAAAAATGCACCTATTATCTGCAGCAAAGTGCAAAACAAAGGCTGCAGTATAGTACTAGTTCTGTGCACAGTACAGTGCAGTCCTCATCCCTGCTTCTTTGTTAATGGATGCTCTAAACCCAATGTCAGTCTGCCTAGAATTAGTGAGAGACAGAACATCTGGACATTGGCAAACCAGAACCATAACTATTGGGGCACAGCAGGGCAGGCAACCTCCACAGTGATTGGCCATGCTGTTTAATCCATGTGAACAGTTAACATCGTTTAGGCAAGTGCAAGAATTTATATATGATCTAAGCAAGGGTCTGTGACATCCATACCCAAATCCATGCAGAAATATTGCTGGTTTCTGAACCAGAAGATTCCATTCTAGGAGCACATGGGCATATTACACATAGCATATTTCTCATTTAAACCTTTGCAACTCGATTCCTAGGTGGACATTTGCTTATACTGCAGGTGTACTGGAAGCCACCAGATATTCTTCAGCTCAACCAAAGGCATATAGCATCCCAGCTATCATTTGTGTCAGGCCTCAGTGTGTCATGCCTGACAATGGAGAAGTATCAACCCAGAGGCAGCAGTAATGGCAATGTTAGGAAAGGTAGTTTTGTAGAAATTCAAAGGAATATTTATAGGCCAATATCTTATAGCTCATTGCAAAATGGAAGACCAGCATTGGAGTAAACCTCATCAGTAATACTCATATGTCAATGAAACCCAGAAGTAAACCACTGTCAGAATAATGACAATAAAAAAAGATATGTGAATAGTAGCACCAGCATTATGGTTTATGTCTCCCCTCTCTCACACATTTACAAGTTGTAGCTGGTCATCTAGTAAACAAAGCAAGGATAATGTAAGATGTTTCCAAAGCTCAATGCATTAAGTCACAGCTATATGGCACGGACACTATTGCTCTCAAACCCTGGATAGTTGGTGAAAGGCATGGGTCATACAATCTCATGTACTAACATTAGTAATCATGGATGTTTTGTTGGACATAAATGAGTATGGAATGGGGAGAGCTTGACCTTAGCAACAGAGCTGAGTAGGAGCAATGGCTTTTGTACCTCCGTGGTAATCATACTCATATACCTGCCTGCAAAATCACATGTGCCTTCTCTGTGAAACCATGTTGTGATTCTTGATTCCAACTTTCTAGCTGCCCCCATTGCTCACCCAGTTTCCTAATTGTCACTCTTTGCTCTGCATAATTTAGTGATGGCCTCTGGTGACCCAACCTCTTTGTCACATAGTGTGACACTCTCCCTAATATGTGTCTTGGTGGTAAACTAGGGAATATTTTGGGACATCTGGAGTTTTGTACTCCCAGTAGCTTAATTTGATGGTGCTGAATGTTTGGGAGGTGGATGAGCTTTCAGCAATTGGGGATTAAGACTTCTGCGGATGTGTAATATTTTGCATCTAACTGTGTTTTCCTAATCAGTTGTCTTCTATTGAATCACCCTGTGTGGACACTGGTTTTCCTGGTTAGTCTGGTATTCTTTGCACAGATTCTCACCTCTCGACATCCCTATTCTTTCTTGCAGTAAAGCAACTTACTTTGAGACTGTATATGTCTGTGGCCATACCAAAATCAGCAAATATTTTCCAGTCCTTTACATCCTTAGCTCAGGAATTGGGCACTCCAGAGGACTCCTTCTCTGATTCATGCACACAGACAACATAGGTTGGCTGTCAAGATAGGGGCGCTGACTATGAATAATGGAGGTTCAAATCTTAGTTCTGTTATACAGCACCTTCTGAATGGTCTGATTGCTGCTTTGTTAATGAATCTTCTAAGTGTAATTTAGATTCGTATAGCAGGTATTTTAGGTCTCACAGGCCAGGTATAGTCCCTTTATACCATTTTTTTAATTCAGAACTTCAGCAACTGCTGAATCCCCTCTAGAACATGGTCCCTTTTTGGAAAAAAAAAAATACTTTTTGTAATTTATGCACCCTGTGCTCTGAATGATCTATGAAATAGAGCAGTGATGCAGGTTCAGCACTGGTTCAGAATGTCTCTAGTCATTGTTTTTGTGTGTAAATCTATTTAGTTATCTTTGTTGTGGGCAATTTGCACCTTTTAAAGCTCTTAAACCCTCATGGAAGCTTTTCAAGAATATGGCCATTCTTAACTGTTAGAGTGAATGGGAGCTCAGTGCCCATATTTAAATCAAGACTGGATGTTTTGCTAAAAGATCTGCTGTAGTTCAAACAGTGCCAATAGCCTATTAGGTTGGAATAGAAAGGTTCATATGTACTTTTAGTTTTTTTAAGTTCTGGCCTAGTATTTATTTTAACAAAACTGTCTCATATTCATGACATGGTAGCAGGAATGTATGGGGTTACAATTAGAGACTTCCTTTTACTACAGTTCTATTTATATAATTTTTTCTTCATCCATTGCTATTAAATTATTTCTTTTATGCTGATCAAGATTACTAGTTTGCTATTTAAAAATTCAAATGTTCAAACTTTTTTTAAAAAATGTTTCAGCGGTGCAGGAATGCAAATTTTAGAAAGGCAACCCTCAATACCCTAGAATATTCTGATCTTGGTTTTGTACTCAAAATACAAAGTTTCAAAACACGAACTTCAGAGACAGAATCTGACTGGTTGAAAAAGGCATAGTTTAAATCAAGAATGTGGTTTTTTTAAGTCACAGTATTTTTGAAAATGACTACATGAGACCTCTGTAGATGTCTTTATAATGAGCTTCCACATTAATTTTAAGAAATCAGTATGATGTACTGATTGCAGATTATAATGTAATTCTGTAATACAAATTAGATCAGCTTTGAATGTCTTTGAAATGTAGTGTGTTAAAAATGGTATGTACAGGTTAAAAGATACAGATTCAGAACACCGGGATTTACATGAAATTATCACACATGCTTTGATAGAGTCCTAGATTGATTCAAAAGAGCAAGTTTCATATGAAGCTGTCTCATTTTCTTTGATAGCCACCTTGATCTTTATGCAGTCATCTATTAATTATATTACAGATAAAGTAAATAAAAGTGTTGAAATATTGAGATCACAGTCTTCTTTTTTCTTATGAAGACTAAAGGTATGCTTCTGTGAAGTCAGTGAGTAATGGTGGAACATGATAAAGGTATTCTTTAACTGTCAGACAGTATTTATTTTGACACGTGACTGAAAGATATAGAGTTCAGTAGCTAAGATGTGATTCAGAGTAAAGTTACTATAAAATAGTCCATGGATTTTCTAAGGCCAATGTAATGGATAACATTATGCAGGTTTTCTAGATTATGCTCCATTTAGTTCTCCACTCTATATTCTGTGAGTCCAATCATGCAAAGTGCTGATCATCCTCAATTTCATTGACCTCATTATGAGTTGAAGTAGCTTATTACCTCACAGAACTGGACCCTATGCTTTCTTCATGTAAAACTGTGGTAATTATAGACTAAACATAGGAAGTATGCTTATTTTATCAGCATTCAGAATTTAGTAGTGTGGTTTTGAGTTTAATAATTTTTTTTCATTTTAACATTTTTTACTGAACCGACATTGCACTAACAAACTATGTTGTAACCGTTTCGCAGCTGCAGCTACATACAGAGTACTTTGCTCCAATAAATTTGTGTAGCTAGTTATTATTTAATCCTGACCTTTCTATAGCAAAGTCCCTTTGTCTTCAGGAGACCGAAGTAGGTAGGAATCTGTAAACTTAAAGGGTGTTTGTCTATATGCCAATGGTATTTTAAGTTGAACTAAGTGCCTTTATTTCTTTTAACATATTTAAATGACTGCACCACACTTTTAAGTGTGTGTGGGGGGGTATTTGTCTGGCTGGCCAAATGAAGGGAACTGGGCTTTATGGCTGGGAGGAAGAAGAAAACTGCTGCAAAAGGGTCAGTGTGGTCACTGACTCATCCCCTGGGAAAGAAGGGTTTAAAGGAGGCAGCCCTGTGCCGAAAGCCGCCCTTTTACACAGAGCAGACTGATGCAGCAGCCCCCCCCCCTTTAGGTGGTGAAATACCAGGTTTGGTCAAGACCTTCTGTGGGCATTACACTGGCTGCCCCTTTTTTTCAGGGGGCCTAGGAAGGAATTTTTCCTTTGCCACCATATTGGCCTAGGTGCAGTTGGGGTTTTTCGCCTTCCCCTCAGTGGGTTCAGGAAGGGCTTTGTTCATGCATGGCCTGAAGCAGGCTATATGTCACACTAATTATTTAAGTGTAGGGCGGATGTCCATTGCAGGTACTCCATAGGAAAGATATACAGTGATCCGATAAATA
The DNA here is from genome assembly GCF_009764565.3 of Dermochelys coriacea. Lineage (NCBI taxonomy): Eukaryota > Metazoa > Chordata > Testudines > Dermochelyidae > Dermochelys > Dermochelys coriacea. The sequence continues at coordinate 151,586,528 of NC_050069.1, read as the reverse complement.
GCTTGGAAAGACTTTAAAAGAGGTGTTCTTTAAAGGAACAATCAGGGGAGAAGGAGTTGGGGACTCCTATGATTGGTACAACAAGGAGCCATTCTCCCATTATTATACCCCACCTTACCCCTCCTATGAGTAGGGGGTGAATGGTAAGGTCCGAGCAATGGATTTGCTGGAGGGACATGGTTGGAAAAAGAGGCGGAACTGATGGAAGCCCTCTGGGTAATTACAAAATAAACATGGGGTTACCTGCACTGTACTCTTTTATCTGCCGGGTAGTCCCAGACACCTAACAATAAAGTTGTGACCTGATTAAACCCATGTCAGATGTCTCCTGTCCTTCTTCTGGGATAGCCAGACAACGATCTGCCTTACTATATATACAGCTGATACAACTTTCCATTAAAGGCAGCCAAAAAAGTTTATTCATGGGTATCTCCACAGGAAATAACTTCATTTAATCAGCAGAAGAAATCACTACACTCTAACAGTGTGGTTATCCCCTGATCACCTAGCCTGACTTTCTGTTATCCTTAGTGCGCTTTTACAGTCTTGACAGAAATCAAAGATGTTTTCTTTTGCTTCTGTCGGAAAATATGCTTGTTTTTTAAAAAAGTATGAAAGAATATTTATTATGTAGCTTGATTAGAAGAAAAATATACAAATGAGTGTGATTCTAAAATGATCAAGGAAAAAATATCTGATTTGGGTACGACTCCTTTCTGTAGCAGAAACTGACAACAATTAGACTCAGTTAGTTATTCTATGTTTGATTCACTGGAAATCCTCAGGATGCTATGAAGACTGAAGTATTAACTGTTTTTTATTATTTGTTTAATTTATTAGTTCAACTTTTCTTTCAATCTGAATAAAAGCGGAAGGCCACATCCTGAAGTTCTACTCAGATTCTTATTCAAGCAAATGCCCCTAAAGTCAGTGAGAGTTAACCTAACAACTGGGCTGAAACTAAACAAACATTTCAAGGTGCTTCAGCGATGAGCTGGAGGGGCCACCTCTAGGTTTGATAGGCTAAATCCAACTACTGGTCTATTCAGTCCAGGACATTTCAGCTGAGAATGCAGCTGTGCAATGTATGTGTGTGATTGCGCGCATGCATGAAATGGACATCTGTCCACTGAAAATTGGTCTAAATACCAAGCTCATTTCATATAAGTCACCAAACAGTAGCTAGTAGTAATAACTACTAGTCTATACTAACCTGTGGTACATGTGAACCAACAACCTACTAATGGAAGTCTCTATATCCTATAACCAATCCACTCTCTCTCATCTATCTTGTCACCCTTCATTTGTAACTGCTTATTATTTCATTGTTAATGTAAGTATACGTTCCCCTTAAATAAGCCCTTTTCTGTTATTGTAGGTTGAAGGCACAGCCTTTAAAGGGTTTATTCCCCCATACATGTACATTATTCCTATCACTATCCATGAGATTATGCTGCAAATGTATGATGAGAGAAAACAGTCCTTTTGCATTTAAAATGTAGTTTAGAGAAACAGTGTAATAACAAAACTATTCAGAATCCTGCCCAGTAGTTTTCCTGTACTAGAGCTCTTTTGTAAACTCACTTTGTAGCCAAGACAGATGAGTTTTTTGTAAGTTTATTTTTTCTCATACCGTGGAATGCAATTAGGTGACTTTTATCTAAAATATAAATCTGCTGACTGGCTGTTGAAGTTTTTGGAAAGTAAGGAAATGGGCAGTTGTTACTGTGAGGATTACACCAGATTGCTATTGTACAGCTGCTTTGAGGTATTCATTTGCTAGAAAAATCCAGTGTGCACAGGCCCATTACATGACAAAAGAACACAGTGGTTGTCCACAAACGGGAGTGAGTGTGGAGGAAAGGGAGGAAAGAAGGGGAAGAGTGCAGAAAGAGCTATGTAGATATAAATCCAAGGGAGGGAAATATTTGAGGGCCAGAATCTGATACTCATACTCACACAACCTGCACCATTCAAATCAATGGGACTACTCACAGAGTAAGATCATACTCAACACGGTGGTAGAACCTGTCCCAGAAAAAAATGAGTATTGCAACATGGAAAAGGTACATGGTCAACCAAGACCTGGCAAGTGAGTATGCACCTATAAACCAGAACTAAAAGATTACCTAGAAATGAGCAATGTGCTCCATGAGAAAGTAATTTCAACAGGTACCTTACAGCAAATTAGGCCATGCTGAGAGGAATTGCCAGGGCACGAAATACCTGCTGTTGATCTTTGTATGCACTGCTGCTCTAGCTTTTGGGCATGTTGGATAAAATTTTCAAAAGCACCTAAGTGACTTGCAATGAAACTTAGCTTTCTAATTCATTTAGGTTCTTTTGAAAAAATTACCCTCTATCAGGAGTCAGCCCATATTGTGCCTGTTTGGGTGAACAGCAGAAACAATTAATGACTTCATCATAATTTGTTTCATATAATTACCCTTTTGATCACCTGTCTAATCTTCTTTCCTCCCACTGCAAAGTACTATCAGAACCATAAGTGCCCAGAATATGTATACAGTATATTGTATATTCAAATATTTGGCTATAATAGGCTGTAAAAGGACCATTAATATGTCAACACATTGTACTACATGTGTTAAACTTTCTCCTTAATTGTGAATGTCCATATTTTCATGGGCTAATTTAAATGTAATATTTCCTATGAATTCTTTTTGGGATTTTGCTGGGGTTTTTTCTTTTTTATTCAAAAACTTATTGTTTCCTTTTACCTATAGACTTACCCAGAGGTTGCCTCTGATTGCTAGCAAATTCAGAAACATTACTTAATGCTGATTGTAATATCACTCTTTGGGAAACTTCAATGAAGCTGTTTGAATTAATACAGTTTGGATCAGACTTAGTGTAGCTCTATTATGAGAGTTTTTTCATTGTCTTTGAATTGATTTATGTTGATAAAAGGTATTGTATATTCCCACTGCCTATGACTGTCTGTCTCTGTCACTCACTAAAAAAAAATGTAGAAATTTGAGACTTGATGGTGCCTTTGAAAACAATGTTTAGCATTTTTGGTTAAAGACTATATTTTAATTAAAATTTTCTGTGGTAAAAATATCAGATATAAAACTATAGGACTATGTATGGATATCCAAACTAAAAGATCCCCCCAAAATATAAAAAAATACCTTCTCAGTGTGATATTTTACCAGTCTTTATATCAATGGATTAATAGCTGTGAATTGTTTTGAATATATAGAAATAGAGTAGAATATGTATTTATAATTACTATACAGAAAAGTACATACAAGTGCTGTATAAAAGTTCAGTATGTTTATATATAGATATAATGAACTAAACATACTGAACTTGTATGCAGTACTTGTTTGGCCTACTGAGAATGAACCTTTAGAATTAATATCACCTAAGTATCTGTAACTATTGTTTTATATTGTTTTTATACTTGTCTTTGTTTTTTATATTGTTTTTATATTTGTCTCTACTTGGATTCACTATACATCATTTTGTCTCAGATAAAGATAGTTATGGCAAACATGAGCATGTCAAGCAAGACTTAAAAAAAAGTTATGCTAAAAGTCACTTTTCTTCTCTCACTTGTTTTTAATAAGTATAAAAAATTCCCCTGATCTGCCCTTGGCTTGAAATCAAATAGTAGTGTTTTTGACTTTAGGGAAAGGCCATATCTGCAGGATTAAAAGAGAGAAGCAAAGATACAATATCTGAGCCCAGGGAGAGAATTCTGGGACCAGCTTGTATTGATAGATGATTAGAAGACCTTTGACTTTTCATGCCTTTAGAAAGGTCAATCACCTTATGATAACAGAGACTGGCACTTCAAAACCCAGCTTCCTATTCCAGATACTAAGTGTCTGATGAAGCCCAACTGTATAACACAACAGAGACTAGCCAAATGACATGCTCAAGAGAACTCATCACTAATGAAGCTTCAGGCAGTTGTATTAGCATATCATGTGCCTCAGAACTGAGCTAAATACCTGTGCTGTTACAGGTTCATCATATATGTGTTTTCATCACAAACCCTATTTTCAAAGGTGCTCTAAGTTGGTATTTCATACTTTTTTGCATTTATTTTTTCCAGTTTCGATGTCATGCTTTTAAACAAAATTGTATTTAATTCTATTTGTCTTATTTTGATTTAGAGCTGCACAAGAAAATCAACAGAATTATCAGGGATATCATGGTATTTTTCATTCAGTAGTATAGCTTAAACAGCTGGGCTTATACAAATAACATTTTGCCAGCGCTGGTCAGAAAATGGAAACAGTCACAAAAATCACTCAGTTTTCATTTTCATTTTTGACAGAATTTTATTTTTGTCAAAATGTTGCAACTAACTCTAGTCATGTGATGTTGGTGCAACTCCCATTGATACATGATCCTCTAAAGAATGGTTTCAGAGTAGCAGCCGTGTTAGTCTGTATTCGCAAAAAGAAAAGGAGTACTTGTGGCACCTTAGAGACTAACAAATGTATTAGAGCATAAGCTTTCGTGAGCTACAGCTCACTTCATCGGATGCATTACGATGTACTTTCGGATGCATCCGATGAAGTGAGCTGTAGCTCACGAAAGCTTATGCTCTAATAAATTTGTTAGTCTCTAAGGTGCCACAAGTACTCCTTTTCTTTTCTCTAAATGAATGTAGCTGTTATTTCTTAAAATAGACTCATACTAGTCAAACTTTCTCACCCGCTTCTCTCCCCAAAATAAACACAGAGCAAGACATATTTATATATGAATAGTAGTGTCTGGGAACACACTGTAACTGTTTTCTATAAGATCACCACGCTATACATATTATTATGTGCTTTGTACAATAACATCATATGTCTAATAGGCGCACTATGAAAACTCCAAAGGAGTTCATTGGAACTTTGCACAGAAATCAGTAAATTCCCACTATGGTATGTTAGGGTTTAGCTCCCAATTTAATATTAATAAAAGTCATCAGATGAATCACAATGCATTATGCTGAAAAAGATTCCCTAATATTTGTGTCCTAATGGTTCTAGTGGCATTGTGGTCTGTCCAAAAGAATTTCAGACCTCATACAATTTCTTTGAAAGATCAGTTTTTTTCCTGTTTGTTTTTCTTCTCGTCCTCGTACCCCAGATTCTGATTTCCTTGCATTTGTTGGCTTATGTCAGACCATTAGTGTTGTTTTAATATTTTGTGATTAATATTAAATGTATGTACTGAAATTAAATGTATGTACTGAAAATGGCCTAAGTCTAATGTTAGCACAGCTGTGAAATTTGAATTTTATCCCCTCATGCTAAGAGTCTTGGGGGACTATAAAGATTTTTACAGCAGTGTTTCTTAAAGAGGTAAAAACAATGAATATACTACTACATTCAAAAATCTGATAATTTGCACAGTACCCCAGCCATAGTAATGGCTAAGCAAACTCTAGACAAGATTACCTTCTGTTTATTAGCTAGTTGGTATAACCCAGTCCTTGCTATCCACCCCAACTTACTACATACCAACTTCTAGCACTGTGACAGTTCTGTTATATATTTTAAACTATGCAGTGTACCACAACAGTACTAACCTGAGTTTAAAAGGAAAAGGCAAAACATAGATTGAATGTTTGTAGCAGTCTGACACCCAACTCAAATTTTTACAGAGGAGGAATAGAAAAACTGCAGAAAGATGACATTCCTGATTAATATTTAAAATGAATAAGAAACCATTACTGATCCAAGTTTTTATCCAGTAAACTTGAATCTCTGATTTAGGTTGATATCTGACATGTTAAAATTAAAAATAGAGTCTTCAATTTATCTGCTTCCTTTACTTACCAAAGTCTCATTTTAAAAAAAATTACAGCATATATCAAGCATTTTTCCTTTCCAAACAAAAGTAAAGTTTGACCTTATATAATTTCTAGTGAATTTTTTATCCATTTTAAATTACAATTCAGCCAGGACTTTACAAGATTTTTAATACACCAAGAGTTCTTTTAGTTACAGTACTTTTGCTTATGTTACAATGTGCTGTACTGAATTGCTAAAATGGTTTGAAATAATAATTCACAAAATAAAATTTGGCACAAAAATAATATTAATGAAAAGGAGGCACTTTCTGAATTCAGTTTTTAACAATATTAGTTTGTCTCATGTACATCTTTAGACAACAGAATGTGCTTCTCTTGATAAATCTTAATAAGAAAATTTTACATTATAAAACTGAAAATTATGCTATCTGGTGTATATAGAAATATGTGTGGCTGTTCAGAGTCAAGATTTAAAACATCAAGCATTTGCAGAAAGAGCCAAATGATTTTTTTTAAAAGATGATTGGGTAAGTGTATATTGTTAAATGGCACATGGGGATTTCCATTGTTGTTCATGGGAGACATGAAGTTAATATTAAAACATGCTTTGAAAAATTAGAGGACAAAATGTCCTGGTTCTGCAGTTCTCAAGAACCAATAATCCCAAGTACAACTGCCAAAATCTTATATACTGATGTGGTTTAAAACACATTTTTGTATATCAATATTGTAATAACAATGGACCAATTTTGCTAGCGCTTTACTAACAACCATATAATCACTGATTGTCATGGATTTTTAACAAGAAAAACGTATAATACAAATCTATTATTTAAATAAAACACTCATATTCTGTGGCCTGGCCCATGCTGTGAACACAAACAGGTGTTGCCAGTAGTGTTCCAGGCTGCTTTCTCACATTATCTTTATTGGATCTACCTGCACTAAACCTATACAAAGATGTGGGCAACCCAGGTCACCAAAAAGCAAAGAAAGTCTATGTCCACACTACTAGGGGAAACTCCTGTTACCTTCTTAGCAACAATCGTGTTTAAATAGGGTTTTAGATCCAAGAGTTTTGCTCCCTATGTGAAAAGGGCCTCAATGTGTCTGGAAGATGTTAACTTATCTTTAAAGCTTGTCAAAAATTTCTGTTCAAAACATTTTTTCCAACAGAAAATGTCTTTTTAAAAAAATCACGATGATAGATTTTCTTGCTTTGCTTTGTTTTTCATAGTTCCATGTGTGAGAAAATGCCCACAACTGAGACAGAGAGTGTACACCTCTGTGAGCCATGGCCATGTGAGTCTATATTGATACATTGAAGAGGAGGTGCAGTGGGGGAAGGAACAGCAGAAGAAACCACCAAAAAAAAGTTATAGAGGAGAACATGGTAAAAGGACCTGACAAGTTCAGTCAGTAGCTTGGGCTAAGCAAAGAGGGCATGAGACAATGAAAGCAGATTGTAAACCCTTTGGATCATGGACAATTTTTTGTTATACAGCACCTAGCACAATGAGTTTGGATCATGACTGGGACATCTAGGCACTACTGCAGTACAAATAATTAATATAATACGATTCTAGAATTGTTACCTATCTGTGTGTCTATCACTCTGAAACCTAGAATTTCTGTTGACTCATTGTGAAACAACAGAAACAACTACAAGCATGGCTGAGAGCTCAGAATAGCACCAGGTTCAATCAATGCTAGTATTCACAGTCTGTTACCATCCAATTTTAAATTCTCAGCCATTTTGACTTTGTGAATTAAACCCCTATGGCAGCATGGGCTTTCAGCTACTGGTTATAATTAATAATATAGGAAGCAGCTAAGATGTGAAGGGTCTTGAAGGTGAAAACAAGGAGAGTGAATTTGATTAAAAAAAACAATAGGAGCCAGTGAAGATAATTTAGTGTATTTTCTACTTCCAAACATATCCAAAAGTTCTTTACAGTGAATTGGATTGATATCACAGTGCCTCCATAAGTTAACATATCAACCACAGTACACTTAGCAAAAACTAAAACAGACACAACCTTTGTTCATTAAAACCAGTTGTTACTGAACGGAAATATTGACCAAAACACTAGACTTATCCCCTTATTATTTTGAAAAATTCCATGGGTTTACACCTAATGAACCTCCATAGATGGACACAGGGGACATAGGTTTAGCATCTCCACTGAAGATTAACTCCTCTATATAAATGCAAGACTCTCCTAGTCAACTTTGGGACTTGAACCTATCACTTTCTAATCCAAAGATGAGTGCTATATTGACACATATAGGAAAGAATATGTATATTTTTGCTATAATATTTATTTCATGATCACTGTTATCTGCCTAACAACAATTAGACCTATAAACCAAGATTTTCAAATTGAGAGCCTAAAGTCAGGTTCTAGGTCCATACTTAGGCACCTATTTAGATATCTCAGTTTTAAAAGTGCTGAGCACCCAGCAGCTCCTAAACATGGATTTATAGGCTTAACCTTAGGAATTCATTTTTAAAATCTCAGCTGAAGAGCCTGATACTAGCCTGGGGCTCAACCTCTCCCCACCAAAAAAGAGAAACATTTGGCATGAGGGGCACTACTGAAGAGTAATTATTATGAATTCTAGAGCATATTTTGTTGTCATCGGGGGGGCAAGCTTTTTGTAGTGATAATCAAGGTGGGCCATTTCCAGCAGTTGACAAGAATGTCTGAGGAACAGTGGGGGGTGGGAGGGTGGGGGAAAAACATGAGAAAATAGTTTTACTTTGTGTAATGAACCATCCACTCCCAGTCTTTATTCAAACCTAAGTTAATTGTATCCAGTCTGCAAATTAATTCCAATTCAGCAGTCTCTCATTGGAGTATGTTTTTGAAGTTTTTTTGATGAAGAATTGCCACTTTTAGTCTCTACGGTGCCACAAGTACTCCTTTTCTTTTTGCAGATACAGACTAACACAGCTGCTACTCTGAAACCACTTTTAGGTCTGTAATCGAGTGACCAAAGAGATTGAAGTGTTCTCCAACTGGTTTTTGAATGTTATAATTCTTGACGTCTGATTTGTGTCCATTTATTCTTTTACGTAGAGACTGTCCAGTTTGATCAATGTACATGGCAGAGGAGAATTGGTGGCACATGATGGCATATATCACATTGGTAGACATGCAGGTGAACGAGCCTCTGATAGTGTGGCTGATGTCATTAGGTCCTATGATGGTGTCACCTGAATAGATATGTAGACACAGTTGGCAATGGGCTTTGTTGCAAGGATAGATTCCTGGGTTAGTGGTTCTGTTGTGTGTTGTGTTTAGTTGCTGGTGAGTATTTGTTTCAGGTTGGGGGGCTATCTGTAAGCAAGGACTGGCCTGTCTCCCAAGATCTGTGAGAGTGATGGGTCATCCTTCAGGATAGGTTGTAGATCCTTGATGATGCATTGGAGAGGTTTTAGTTGGGGGCTGAAGGTGATGGCTAGTGGCGTTCTGTTATTTTCCTTGTTGAGCCTGTCCTGTAGTAGGTGACTTCTGGGTACTCTTCTGGCTCTGTCAATCTGTTTCTTCACTCAGAGGTGGGTATTGTAGTTGTAAGAACGCTTCATAGAGATCTTATAGGTATTTGTCTCTGTCTGAGGGGTTGGAGCAAATGCGGTTGTATCGTAGAGCTTGGCTGTAGACAATGGATCATGTGGTGTGGTCTGGATGAAAGCTGGAGGCATGTAGGTAGGCATAGCAGTCAGTAGGTTTCCAGTATAGGGTGGTGTTTATGTGATCATCGCTTATTAGCATCATAGTGTCCAGGAAGTGGATCTCTTGTGTGGACTGGTCCAGGCTGAGGTTGATGGTGGGATGGAAATTGTTGAAATCATGGTGGAATTTCTCAAGGGCTTCTTTTCCATGGGTCCAGATGATGAAGATGTCATCAGTGTAGCACACATAGAGTAGGGGCATTAGGGGACGAGAGCTGAGGAAGCATTGTTCTAAGTCAGCCATAAAAATGCTGGCATAACGTGGTGCCATGAGGGTACCCATAGCAGTGCCACTGATTTGAAGGTATACATTGTCCCCAAATGTGAAATAGTTATGGGTGAGGACAAAGTCACAAAGTTCAGCCACCAGGTTAACCGTGACATTATCAGGGATACTGTTCCTGATGGCTTGTAGTCCATCTTTGTGTGGAATGTTGGTGTAGAGGGCTTCTACATCCATAGTGGCTAGGATGGTGTTTTCAGGAAGATCACCAATGGATTGTAGTTTCCTCACGAAGTCAGTGGTGTCTCAAAGATAGCTGGTAGTGCTGGTAGCGTAGGGCCTGAGGAGGGAGTCTACATAGCCAGACAATCCTGCTGTCAGGGTGCCAATGCCTGAGATGATGGGGAGTCCAGGATTTCCAGGTTTATGGATGTTGGCTAGCAGATAGAATACCCCTGGTCGGGGTTCCAGGGGTGTGTCTGTGCGGATTTGTTCTTGTGGTTTTTCAGGGAGTTTCTTGAGCAAATGGTGTAGTTTCTTTTAGTAACCCTCAGTGGGATCAGAGGGTAATGGCTTGTAGAAAGTGGTGTTGGAGAGCTGCCTAGCAGCCTCTTGTTCATATTCCGACCTATTCATGGTGACGACAGCACCTCCTTTGTCAGCCTTTTTAATTATGATGTCAAAGTTGATTATCACTGTAGCTCACGAAAGCTGATGCTCAAATAAATGTGTTAGTCTCTAAGGTGCCATAAGTACTCCTTTTCTTCATCCCTATTTGAGTTAGAAATGTGTGAGGCCTGATTGCACTACTCTAGTTCTATGTGTCTTTATTTCTAGCATAAAATCTGAGTATTTCAGTGATGAATCAGACTTATGCAATTTATATTAGATATACACCAATATTTGCTAAGGCACCTTAATAAAACAAAAAGACCACAGAGAAATATTTTCATATTTATTTCATATTACTTACTTTTATTTTAAAATGCACATCTTAGACACATCATGAAAGTGGAAAAGGAATAAAAGTTGTTCTTACTTTGTAGTGACCTGAATTCAACATCAGATGTTAAAATCAAGACATGAAATTCTGGTAGAGAGATAAAAGTCAGAACAGAGACCTGACCACATGCCGGATGATATTAGTGGCAGATGTGATCGTCAGAAGTGTGATGGCATTTCCTCTGAATAGGCGAATGTACTCTTCAAACTTTGATGTTAACATGATTAGCAATGAAAGTATGCTTTGTTCCTTTGCCTTCACATGGTCTCAATATTGGCAGTTATAGTTTACTTGTATTTTTTAAATCAAATATTATCCTCCCCAGTATTCATGTACAGATGCTTCATACAATGCTGCTTTTTTGTTGGACCTTAAAGAAAACTGTGAACCAATGTACCCAATATGGAGCCTGAAGTGCTACAAATATGTTTTTTTTTCCTTTTTATTTAATCCAAACCTTTATGTTTTCCTGGTTTTCCACTTTCAGTCCTATTACCACTCTTTCTTATAGGTTACTTAACACCAGTACCCACACTTCATAGTCAGTCCATTGCCCCCAGACACCCATTAATTGACTGCAAACACAACTTTATTGCAAAAATGACTGCAGCTTTATTAAGCAACAGGATTTACAGGCAATAACATAATCAATATAACATTAATATATCACATAATTAAATAAGATTCTTACAAGGCCTGCCTGTAGCCTGGAATATACACAAGATCATTGTTCCCACTGATAGCATTTACCAGAAATTATACGAAATAGTACAAAGCATGGCTTCTGCACTGGAAATATATAACCCATGTATTTGCTTCATATCCAATCTGCATCAGAAGGATGATGCTCCTTTCATTCCATAGGCATCCCCACTGGCAACCTAAAAATACTAATTCCCCGGTTTTTAGGCTTTACAGCTACTTAAAGACATAATGGGACTGATTCTGCCACCCAAATTAATATGAGTACAACTGGAAGCCAAGGGGACTACTCCTGTGAGTAACTGATTCAGAATTTCACTCACATGACTAATGGTGGCTGGAATAAAACCACAGTGATTATGGTGGGCTGATAACCAAAAGGTGAATAAGCTCATTTATTCATTTGAAAAGGAGTACTTGTGGCACCTTAGAGACTAACAAATTTATTTGAGTATAAGCTTTCGTGAGCTGCAGCTCACTGTAGCTCACGAAAGCTTATGCTCAAATAAATTTGTTAGTCTCTAAGATGCCACAAGTACTCCTTTTCTTTTTGCGAATACAGACTAACACGGCTGCTACTCTGAAACCTGTAATTACTCATTTGAGTGCCTACACCAACCAAACAGGTGAAACACTATGAGCTCAGAACTGAAGGACACCTTAAACGTTCTGCTTCCGCCACAACAATATACAGGTGAGTGCACTTACAAAGTTCTTCACTTCTGAAAGATAATAGCATTGGAAATGGTAGAATCTATCTGTATATTGGTTGATGCTGCTAAAAATTGCAGAATCTAATCAAAATTGTAAGACTGTTTAAGTGCCCTCTGCAGATACACAGGTTTCCAGTAGGCTACAAGGTATGCTATGTGTCTTTTATTTAGCAAAATATTCAATTATTCACTCACATCACAGTGGTCTAGCCCCTTTCATGCCCTAGAGGACTGGTTTCACAATCTGGAAATTAACTATTTTCTTAAGGAAGCTGGTAAGAATCAATCAATGGCAGACCAATATTTTTCAATTCTCTTTTTTAAAAAACAGAAGGCAAATCTGATGAGGAACTGAGAAAGTGGAAAACGTACATAGCCTGGTTTGTGAGCTGGTTCTTTGGTGGGGTCAGGCAAGGGGAAGGACCTGTTTGGCAGAGCAGGGTCCTTTCTCCCCTTCCTGAGAAAGCACATAGCTCACATAGGGATTTGGAGAAGGCTGGACATGAGAGGTTTTTATGGGCCTGGCCATGCCCCACCATGGGCTGTGTGTGACCATTACAGAGAGTTTTCTTCTGCCTTGACCTTAGTGCTGTCTCTGTGCAGAGTTAGGAAACACACAAAAGTTAATACAGGATCTAGCTTCATTAGCTTCCTAGAGGATTCACCATGTAGTTTGTACGGATGATGTGTGTCTCCTAGTGCCACCACAAGCCATCACCTTTATATTCTGTCCATATGCATTAACTCAAACCCATAAATGGGTCCTCATTAGTAGGTCCTGAGGGAACAGTTTCCCCATGCCCTACGTACACACACATTCCTTATTTTCTTGATAATTATCATTCAACTAAGCAAAATTAGAAGATTTCCAAGATCTTGATGATTGGTTGGGAAAGTCCCAGATGCCTAGAAATGGGCTGCAATTGTTAATATTAGCACCACTTCTTCATAATCCACTGTTTTGTAACTCTTTAGCGTTTAAATGCATTGTCTCTGAAAGATAATAACTGAATATTTTTAAAGACACAGTAAAATAATGCTCTAAGGTTGATAGTATTGAAAACCAAGAAAGAAACAGAGGAGCATAAGGTGTTGGGACAAGATCCAAAATCCAAGAATAAAAGCTATAGGAGATCATAGAAATTTTAAAAATGGATAGTTAGTAGTGGGTGGGGTTTTTTCCCCTCCCTCCTCCTCTCTTTCTTTTTTCTTTGATAATACTTCGGGGAGTCACCAGTGGAATCACTGATGAAGAAAGACTGGAATTTGGCTAAGTACACTTGTATAAAGTGAGAAGATGGACTAGAATCACAGTTCCTTTAAGGACATGATTCCCTTTTACTCCATAAAAATACTGGCAATGTTACGAGAGAACTAGACTTGACATAACCGCAGCCATTTTGTGTACTCAGCCACCATTAATTGGATGCGAGAACACCACATAGTCAAAAATAATTTGGACCATTCCTAAGCAGACAAAACAGCTGCATTACTGCAGTGTTTCTAATAAGGATAGATAAAGTGAAAGATTCATGAGAATGGGAGGGAGTCTGGATAGCTCACCTGGGATTTGTGTCTGTGACCATAAGTTTCATGCTGCGAGTTGCTTTGCTGATAAGGAGAATTATGAGGTTTTTCCTGTTGCTAGGAAATTGTTAGCCCATTAGAGGTTACTATGAATTATGTGCTTTGTTTTGAGCAATCTATAAAATACATTAGTTAGAATGTGCAATTTGGAGAACTTCGGAGAGGTTTTTGACAAGCTAGGAGACTGACACTCAATTCTCCAGTGACTGGGAGGAAGGCTGACCACCAAAACCCTGCTACTAACCACGCAACGCCATCTCAGAATTTGGGTAACTATATCTGGGGTGCTCTGAACTATTGTTATTTTACATGTGTGCTTTAGACTCGATAAAAACAAGGACTTTTGTGGGAAAGCACTCTTGTGTGTACCAATCATTTATCAGATGGAGGAGCTGTGTTTCCTTTGATTTATGTCTTGAAACTACCTGAAAAACAAAGACTAGTTACCATAGTTTGGGGTTCAACAAACCCCAGGTAACAGCAACACTATATATACAGTAATATACAGATTCAAGCATTTGAATTTCTCTTACAAAACATTATTTTCCAAGGTTTAACATCTCTGGTATAAGTTTTCCAACCATTTGTTAATTATCTTACAAAATTTGTTTGGATGCATATTTATGCAGAGTAGCAAAATAAATTAACTAACTTTGCACAGAATTTGAAAGGCTTTCTTTTTCTACAAAGCAGCTCACAAAAAAATGGCTGTTTATAAAATAAAGTTAGTTATGATTTCATCCTTAATCTGGACTAATGATTTTTATTAGATAGATATAGGCCATAATTTTCAAGAATAGGAAACTAGAGTTAGTCTCCTAAATCCATATTTAGGCACAGAACTATGCTGCCTAATTTTCTAAAGTGTTGAGCATCGATGTCTGAATTTGAGGCTCCTATTTTTGAAAATCTGAATCTTCAGACCAAACCCAGCAAAACTTTACTTCCATGAGTAACCTTTTCTTGTGCAAGTGGTTCCACTGACTTCAAAGGGTGTAAATGGGAGCTCTCAGTGCTCAGCATCTGTGATCATCAGGCCACTTTTACATATATGACTAAATAGGGATTTAGTTGCTTAACTTTTAGGGAGCCATGTTTGAAAATTCTGGTCTAAATTACTTTGGAACAGAAGGGCCTAATGAACTAAGTATGGGCCTGTGAGTCAGAAAACCTGGGCACTAAATCTGGCTTTGACACTGATTTACTCTGTGGCCTTGGAAAATCATTTTACCTCTGAAATTAAGTAAAATGGTTCAATTTTCATCGCTCCCACAGAATTCCTATATAACCTTGGGCAAATCATTTAATCTATTTGCTCCAGTTCCACATCTGTAAAATGGGAATAATAATACTTCCTTTCTTACATCTTTTGTCTGTCTTGTCTGTTGAGATTGTAAACTGCCCAGGACAGGGACTGTTTCTTACTTTGCACAGACCCTTGCTCAATGGGACCAAGAACTGTAATACAAATTAATAATACCTTCCTTCTCACTTAGGGTTGTGAATCTGCTGTTTGCTCCTTGATATTCTTGAATACAAAGCATACATATTGACAAAACATTATTTTTAAGGCCTCATAATGGTAGACTCAACCTGTCACTTATCAGAACTAGAAAGACATTTCCTCTAATGGATGTTATGCAATAGATGCCCACTGCTGCATTTCTTGTCCCTTTTTTGGAAGTATCAGTATTGGCCTCTGTCCCAGAGCGAGTATTAGACAACATGGACCACTGGGCTGATCTGGCTTGGTAATTCCCAAGTTCCTCACTATCACCTTTAATAATATATGTGTTTCTGAGAACCTTAAATATATGATAATGGTGTGTATTTATTAATGTCTGAAAAGGGTTTCAGGGTTCACTATGCCTATGTATATAAGATTAACTATGTCCTTGAACTTTCCATGTGGAGTGTACCTATCCAATTCAGGCTGGGAGGTTCATTACTGCAACTGCTTTATTACACCTGCTACTGCTCTATTTGCTTTTCTACCTAGGCTGAATGCTGGTTTGTTTTTTTGTTTGTTTTGTTTTTATCCTTTAAATTGATAGATACAGACCTTCTTCCTTCTTAACTGCATGGGAACAATGCAAGTAATCTTACTACCAAAATACACAGTAACATATCCTTATCATGTGTTCTAAATATGTGTTCCATTATTGTAATAGTTATGCAGGCCAATTTTAATGAAGAGTTATTAAGAGAGACAGCATTAGATGGATGCATTTACACTAGAGGAATGAACCCAAAGTTAAAACTAGAGTAAGAAGAACGGAGATTAAACAGACTGAAACAAATAAATGGAGGGCAGTGCTGTTTGTTTCTCACTGCAAGTCTCTGCAGTAGTTGTCTTGCACACCCTGCACCTTTCCACCTGATTTCTAGCAAGCAAATCAGAGCAGAGTATCTTTCTAGATCAAGACACTTTCCAGTTCTGCTTTAGTGACAGGGGAATGGGCATTACCCAGAAGCTGCAAGGTGATGTTTAGACATGGCTGACAAACCACGAGCTCGGCTTTTCTTTTCCACAGGGCAAGCCCTCCAATACTCCTCCTCCCCTTAACTTGCTGAAACTTGCAGCTGTGATTCACAACCTGACCAACAGTGATAGATAACAAACCACTGACCTTGAGGGCAGCTTTGAGTGTCAGCCTTCTTATTGCGTTGAGTCACCACACTCCTAGTGTGTGTTATTTTAAGTATCACATATATCAGCCACTACCAAATAGAATTTGTGGCCATGTGCATTTTATTAGTGAGCTTCACTGCCTTTTTTTTTTTTTTTTACATATACTGTACAGTAAAAGAAAGGAGGTGGAGGAGGAAGCCCTACACATGGGAAAAAAAAAGACTCTTGAAGGCATATGATAAACTTTTTGAATCTCTTGTTTTCAGTTATGCCATAAGGAATCTATATTGATACTAATATGTTTGCACTGGTAGCTTTTCAATTTATTTTATTATTTTTACACAGCTCACAGCAGTAGAGCAATGTCAGAAATATACCATTCCCCACAACAGAACACATCTGTGATGAATCTGCACAGAAGCAATTAATTTCCTTGTGGTATTTTTACACTGGGGGCTTAATGCAAGTCCCCATTATACAAACAAAAAGCTCTAGACAGCTCCTGCTGCCTGATAAAAAAAAATCAGATTGAGAAGGGCTGTTTGGCCTAGGACTGCTACAGGCAATGACTTGTAATGAGGCATCCCAACACTAATTATGAAGCTTATTAAAGAGAATTCTCTAAGTTGTACTAAAGTGCTGGCTATAATCAAGTTAAGGAAGACATGCATACTGAATTGGGGTCCCTCACTACCTTCTTGCATCAAGTGGACCTCCTTAACTAGACTAATCTAGGTGTCAATTTATAGTAGCAACATTATTATGGTTGGCAGGTTGGTCAAGATTAATTTGATAGAGAGGCAGGTGAGAATCCCAGCAGCTTGGAGACAATTCACACATAATAGCCTTTCCACCTAACTAACATCTGCCGGTGAGGGGGCCAAGAAACTGTCAAAAACAAATACTTCCAAGCCAGGATTTTATTCTTAAACTTCTCCTGAATCTTCACTAAGGTTGGGAAAGCAATATTTCAGTATACTGTTTCAAAAAGATTAATAAAGATGTTAGGAGGCTGAACTGCTCTGAGATTTGTTTAATTATTCCCCATAGTACTGCCCCAGCAATCTGCTGACATTTAGCCCCGACCCCGCAAATCCTCAGTAAATATTAATATATCAATTCAAACAGGGACTGTTGTTTTATTGGTTCACGGAGCTCAGAGAGATTCGCCACAGCGGTGAAAAATAATGTGCAGAACTGAGGAAGAACGGCTCCTTTGATATCACCTTCTGCTGCACACATGTGCTGGGAGCATCAACAAAATGGAAATTCTGTTGCTTTGCCACAGCTGTACAGTGACACTTCAGATGCCTTTGCTTCTCTTTGTACAGCCTGCTGGAATAATCCCAAAACCACAGTGGTAAGAGATTGGACTAGGGGAGAGAGAACAGAAGAAGAAAAATCACATTTTATTATTTGACACACTGGAAATATTAAGAATGGGTAAGTTTCCATTTTACAACCTAATAAGCTTTGCCCAGAACAATGAAAGCACTAATAAGTGCCAAGGAGTGCTAAGCCTAATTCTCTGCCACTGTTTACTATAGTGACTTTGCTATTTGTTTCTCTGAATTGTACATAAACTTCCCTTTTTCTCCTATCACTCGCCCCTCTTGACAGTTTGCCTAACACGTTTAATGTGCCTAACAGTACACACACCAAAAGAAAAATCCCAGGGTTTGCCCCCCCCCCCAACTCCATTTACTTGCTTGCCCCAAATTTAAATGCACATTTTTAAAATGTCTCTCATAAATACGCTGCCAGTCCTACTAGATGAGTGTGTGATGTGGGTCAATAATACGCCCCAAAGTCTTGGGTTTAGGGAAAAGGGCTGCTGTGCAACATTTGGCATTCAGATGTATTGAGCTGCAGAGTTAATGCGTGATTAATTTTATTCATAAAAATGTTAATCACTTCATTGTGAGATCTTTTTAACATTCTGCACACCGACCACCTTTTAAGTTCTTTCTTACACAAGCTCGCAAATGTATTTAATATTTTCAAATATTCTGTTATTGCCAATAACCCTTGTTATTAAACATACTTTTAAAATGTAATAAAAAATCTGACAAATAGCGGAGCAACACTAAACACAAATAGAAGCCAGTTCCCTCATATCTTCCCCTAGGCAGAAACTGACCAGCTTCTTTAATATGCACTTGTTTGCAGAGTCCCCGAAGCAATTTTTTCTCAAGCATGCTTCAAACCTCTTTGGCACCGTCGAATATCATGAAAATAATATAAGCCTCCAGCATGTTACAGAGGGGACATGTTATTGAGGGGAAATAACACTTCTGTTTAAAAGGGAAGGGAAGATCTCAGTGTAAGCAGGTCATTTTGTTTTTTGAGACAAGTACCAAAGTCTCAGCTGAAAGTGGGATCAGGCATTGGGGGGTGTGCCTCTTGGACTCACTGACTTGTTGTTTCCAGCTGGGCAAGACTATTGTGTACGTATTCAGCCAATGCACTCATGAAACTGGATAAATGGATTAGTGGATCAGAGACACCATCGGCATCTTCAAAAGGAAAACAGCAGCCTGCAAAAAGCCTGACATTTGTGTACTGGGGCAGAGGGTGTGTGAATGCTCTGCCTCTGCCAAAGGGACAAGACAGTGATAAACTTTCAACACTGACCACCTCACTTTGTGCTGCAATTCGCCAACAAAATAAATGGATTGTTTCATTGTATCTGAACCGTAGACAGCACAGGGAAAGCGCCACTTGTACGGCAACAAAGGACAATGTATTGTGTGGGGCCAACAACTCAAAATAAAACCTTTCATTATCTATGGGTCAGCCATAAATCTAGAATAAAAATAAATGTTACGTTTAAAACTCGCCTTTAATTCTGCATGAAGTTTGCTCCAGTGTTTTCTAATCTCTTACGAGAAGCACTACATGGAACTCAGTATGTCTTGAGTTTTCATTGTTAAAATAAACAAGCAGTTTGTTGTATTCTTTTGATACCGCATTAAACATGCAGGGAAACAAGTTTCGATATCAAACATAAAGGATGTCTGAAATGCTAATTAAAGTAAGTAAAATCAGATAAATGCTTTAATTTCCACGTTCTGTTTTTACAAACACCCATGCATGTATGCTCTTCATATATACAAAAGGAGAGCCAAAAACAATATTAATGATGATGAGGGAATTCAAGTAAATTAATTCCTTACAGAAGTACAACATTTAGTTTTAAGAGCTCATATTTTCTAAGTCTTAAATGTTGAATACCTATTTCTATGGTGTTTTCAGTCTCCTGGTATGTTTTCAATGATTCCTGTGCACATGGCTGATTTTATGGGCAAGCTATGAACGAAACTGCATGGGGGCACCACACAACTGGGAACACCAACCTAGCCCAGAGTCATTTATGTACCTTTTCACTGGAAAGCATGTCACACTGCCATATTTACTGCATGTTCCAGCGTTTTACTTGATTTCTTAGGTCCAGGTAAAATTTACTGCAGAAATGTAAAACTTTGCAACCTGAAAACTGACCTAGTGTAGTGGCTCTGAGAGCAAAAATGGTTAGCAAGATAGTTCAGTGCCATATGACCTCCACTGCCCTTCCTTATATAAGAAAAGGGACTCAAAGTTGCTACAAACCCACATAAACCTGCTGTTTTTCACATTTATGGGGATACATCATCCATAGCCTGATTACAGAAACTAAAATGATTCAGAACCTTATTCATGGTGAAAAGTTAATTTGTTATGCTGTGTGGCTTTTATGATTCCTAATAGAGTATTATATTATTATTATCATTCTTTGATTGTATGTATGTATTATGTCCCCGCCAGGTCTGGTTCGACATTTTGACTTTGGCCTGATGGGGGGCCGTTAGCAGGGAATGGAGGGTTTAAGCAGGAGGTGGTCATGGGATTAAAGCATCCTTGTCCCTGAGCTCAAACCAGGGGGGGAAATGTACTTGGAGACTCAAGTTTTGACCAGTCCTTCTGCGAGTCATTATTACTCATTAGCCCTTTCTCGCCGTTGTTTGCACTGTGGGCGCCCAACCTGCCCCGGCCAACGCCCCCGGGCCAGCTCGAGCCTTTCTCTACACCTCGCCTCTGAAGATCGTTGGAGAATTTTTCACAGCAAGGTGGAAAGTGCTTCTTGTGCTGTGGCCCGGGCTGGGTCTCTCTCTAACGGCCCCTTCCCTCCTTCGGTGCCAGGCTCCCGCAGCCGCACGCTGGGGCTCAGCTCGACCGTCGCCCGGTCGCTCTCCCAGCCCGGCGTCTACTAACGGCCCCGCCAGGGCTCCGGCGGCTCCGCGAGCCCGCGGGGCGGCGCCCGGTGCGGGCGGGTGGGCCGCGGCGGCGGGGGGCCAGGCACAAACTCTGCCCCCCCCCCCCCCCCGGGGACAGCGCTCGCCACGCTCCTCGCCTTTTACAGCGCGCTCCAGCCTGGGCCGGACCGCGGCCGCTAAATGGCCACCGCCGGCCTCTTGCACGGCGGGGCTGGAGCCTGCAGCAGCGTGGCCGGCGAAGGGGGCAGCAGCCCGCCGGGCTCCGAGACCAACGCGGGTCCCCTCGCCTTTCACGAGCGCAGCCCAGAGGGGCCCTGCGGCCTCCCCCAGCCTCCCGGCCCTCCAGGGCGCGGGCAGGGCAGAGCGGCCCCGGCCCGGACGACCGGCCGGACGTCGGGCCGCTCGCGGCTCTGCCTCGGGCAGCGGGGCCCGGAGGCGGCGAGGCGCCGTCCCCGGCCCGGCCCGGCCCTGCCCTGCAGAGGGCTCGCTGGAGGCGCTCGGTGCCGCGGCGGCTGCCCCCGGCCTCCTCCCGCCGGTGCCGGGGGAGGTCAGCGCGGCGGAGCTGCGCGCCCGGGGCAAGGGAGGGGCACTACGAGGCTGCCCGAGGCTCTGGACCTGCGGCCATTGTCTGGCGGCAGCCGACGGAGCTAAGCAAGGGGCCCCTTATTGGCCCTAATCCGTCGCGGGGTTATTTAAATAAGAGGCTTGTTTAACGGAGGGACCGTGGCCCACCGCTAGGAAGAGACTTTCCTCTCGAGCAGCTCCGCCCCCGCGGCTTGCGCTCGCCGTGACGGGCGGCAGGGGTTCATAGAGTGGAGCTGCACTTGGAGCCACGGCGCCTGTTACAGTCCTCAGTGTCAGGCCGCTAAAACAGGGAGATGAGGAGGCAATTCTCCATATTGCTGGGCAGGCAACTGTGCTTGTGGATCACCGACCGGCGCGCGGGAGAAAGGGAAGCCGCCATCGCACGCTGAAAGCTAGCGGGAGCCTGATCGCCGTCGATGATTACGGCGGGACGCGGACCTCTTGCTGAATCTCCCTCCCCACCGCAGCCAAGGCTCTGACTCCGTTGGGCTGCAGCCAGCTTCTGTGCGTGGCACCGCCCGGGAAGGGGCAGCTTCAGACAGAACCAGCCTGAGAACGGCCGTTCGCAAACACGTACAATAAGCGGGGCTTAATTCAGATTGGCCGCGACAGTGTGGCTTGGGACTGGTCAAAGTTTTTGAGCAAACAGCCGCAAATAAAGCAAACGTTAAAGGAGTAGCAATAACCGAAAGGGACCCACAATGTAGGGGAGAATCAGTTGAAGCACTTGCAGTCTTCCTCTTTCCTTTTTCCGATTTGTCTGAAAAACAATCATTAAAAATACAGACTTCTGTTTTAGAAAAAAGGGTTTAAAATACACACGGGCATAAACACTCGCGCACGGTTGGTAACTTTGTGCAGCTATGGAAAAGCTAGATCCCCAACAAATATTCCGTTTGCTGTAAGTATATTAATGTCAGGTAGTTCGCTGTACTCAGGATCATATAAAGTTTGCAACGTCTTCTCTTTACAACCTTAGATTTCTGATATCGTCTGTAAATGCCAAAAAAAATAATAGAGGGGAGAAATGAATTACTTTCTATCCTAAGGAGGTGAGGGATTGTTAAAACATACAGAAATGTAATTATAAGGGAAAGTGTTTTGATGTTTGCTGCTTGTCTTAAGAGAAAAAAATAGGGCCCGATCCTGGTGCCATTGAAAAAAAGTGGAAATTTTCCTATGGACTTCATCGGTATCAGGATTGGTCCCGTAAATATTAACTAGAAAGAAAAAGTAGGAAAGTGCCATTTTCCAGTTTATTTTTATCGGCTTGAAGCACAATTAAGATTTTTTTTTCTTTTAATACTCTCCCATGCACTATATTATTCGCATATATACATCTGGTACTCGGATTTTTATGAACGTGGAAAATATAACAGAAACTGCAAAATATTTCCCAGGGAAATGGCTTAAACTATCATTTCTAGCGTTACCTACGTGATAAATTAAACATATGATATAACCATTTGGTTTCTAAAAAATGCCTTCAAGGGTTCAGTACAGTCCTTTGCTAAAGTTCCTCTACCTATAAACATTCTAGGGTAATTCTAATGTTACACGCCAAACATAAATACCGCCGCATGTATTCTCTACGCATCAGAGATAAATTAGAATACAAAGAAAATCGATATATTATACAGCGCAGAGAATATACGATCCTTGAGATTTGTGATCTTTTGTCAAAAAGACCCAGTGACATCATGAAATATACAAATACACATACACAGAGACAGACAGACGGGCTGGCTGACTATAATGGAAAGTTGCGTGAAGAAAAATAACTGTTTTGAAAGTGAATAGGGAAAAAATCCCTAAATTACCTATTCGCCTACAAGTTATTAAACCTAGATTAAGTCTTTTTACGCTCCAGGAGTGCCAGGTGTTATGGACATACCTACCGAAGCGTTATTTCATTCGCAAGAAAGACCACATTTTCATGTTCAGTTTCCATTATTTTTCTGGCCTTAATTGGGAACTGAGACACTTTCCTTTTAGTAAACGTTGGGAATGTCCTAAAAACTCAACTGGAGTGAATTGCACAAATTGTTTGAGCTGAACGCCTGTTTGATTTGAGGATCCCAGCAACCAAAATGCACCCCTGCAGACTGCAGTGAAACACAGCTCCCTAACGGTCCTGAAAATTTAGCATACGATCGAAAAGGGGGGTGGGGGGGGGGATGTGGAGATCTTGTTGCTGTTGTTTCATTAGTAAGTGAAACGAGTTTAATTGGGGGAAGTGTCAATCGGTGATGACTCTGCTCTCACCTCTGGCACAGGGCAGGGGTGAGGATTTACCTCCATGCCGAGCTTTGAGCCAGCGCTGGCGGAAAAACTGATATTACGGTATTTTAAGGTTGTAATCCGGCTTTTCCTAAAACACTGAAAAACCTTCGAAAATCTGCAAAAGAGTAAACGAAAATAATCGGTGACAGACTTTGCAATTGAGACAATGAGACGCCAAGGAAAAATGGCCAAAGCTTGCTGAGGGGCAACAGAGTGATTATTATTAATTACTATTATGATCACATAATATGATTATAGAACTATTTCATTTTATCATCTAGATATGGGGTAGTTTCGTTGGTATCTAAACAAACACGCGCACCCTTCTTGAAAACTGTTTTATAAAAGCTAAGGGCAAGTCTGTCTCCGCCCCTTGGGTGATATTGCTTCAGGGAAGGTGACTCTGCTGCCTTTTACCCACAGAGGGCGCTGCGAGCCTTCCCAAGAAAGATGACTCCCCAGTTCGGCAGCTCAAGTGCAAGTGATCCAAGTAAAGCCACCGTCTCCAGTCCCAAAACCCTTATAACGTGCAGACACAGGCGCGCGCGCACCTTCCCCCCCCCCCCCCAGCTCTCAACAATTAAAGTCCCCTCTTATGAAGCAAAGTAATCTCCCTCTTCTCCTCTCAAGCCAATTTGGCACCACCTTGTTTGCTTAGCTTCACAGAGCAGCATTGTATGCTTTTTAAATGAAAGATGCCAGTTTATGAAAGCTAAGTGTGTAGCAAAAAGATCCTTGAGTATCCGGATCTACCACTGAGGGCAATGGTAATTATGTTATGAATGATCAAGGAACATCGGACCCAAGGAAAGTATGTCGGGGACAACGGGCGTTGAACTGCAGCTATTTCTATGTACTTGCTATTAAGCAGGAATTCGGTCAAGTTTATACCAGCAGTTAGTTGGTACTGTAACTGGCTTAAAGAAACTTGAATGATTTACATTAAATACTTAACTGTTTATCTCCTTCATTCAAGTGCTCAGCACTTTATCGAAATAATCAAGCTCTATTTTTGTTTGAAACTGGAAAAGTTTAATATTAGAAAGGTAGAGTTGATTAGGATTTTTAAAAACATTAAAAAGGTTGTATGTTAAAAGCCTGCAAAGTGCGTCAAAATCAACTGCTTTCCCGGGAGGGGGAAGCACAACATACATTTCAAACACCTCTCATATTCCGCGCCAGTTCTTGCAAGAATATGACTCCATTTTAACAAATTTAAAATAAAACTCAATCATCTTCACTTCTTTGTAAACATATCTCTGAGCAGTAGTTTACACAGAAACCATCTTTCCATTCAATGATATTGCAGCTAAACCTAGACCAATATTCTGAACCTTGATGGGGATTTTATTAATATTTTATTTCAAAATCTAGTCTTGTTTCAGACAACTCCTGTTCTGAGGTTTGCTCAGTTTGGATAGGGCGTCACCACATTATTTCTTAATGACTTTCCCAGCTGCTTCTTTCCATTTTCCACCATCAACAACCATCTGGTAGCTTATTAGCACCTCAATGCTCATTTCGTGTTCTCTTTTAGGAGAAAAAAAAAAGAAGGAAACACTGAAAATATTACAGATTGTAACGGTTTGTCTTTGGAAGATTAACGCCATCTAAACCATGCCTATATAAACTGGTAGTTTCTTTTTTTCTTCTGGCTTCTTCTAACCAAAACCACAGAAACTTGTAACACACACTCTGGAAAAGTGCAGTAGCTGCAACTTCATTTCCCCCTATTTTCTATTAAGATTTTACTAAATCTCAAGTGGAAACATCTTTCAAAAGTTACATTTCCTCTGTAGCTGTTTAAGAATAACTGGAACAAAAATCAAAGCACAATTTCCTATTCCACTATTTTCCCACTTAGCCCAAAATATGGACTAAATAAACAATTTACTGGTGATCCAATTTATAAATTGATTTTTAAAGTCAAGTTATATGTTAGTGAAGTTCATTCTCTTCTTTTTTTTTACTTTCAAAAATTAATTGTTATAGAGTAACTGAAAATAAAACCACCTACACTTTTGAAGATCATATGTGTC
Source organism: Dermochelys coriacea (assembly GCF_009764565.3). Classification (NCBI taxonomy): domain Eukaryota; kingdom Metazoa; phylum Chordata; order Testudines; family Dermochelyidae; genus Dermochelys; species Dermochelys coriacea. The sequence continues at coordinate 151,560,987 of NC_050069.1, read as the reverse complement.
TGAGCATTTTTGTCCCTTACTTGTTGAAAGGATAATTATCATCTAGCTAGCCAACAAAAAAATTGCACTCAGTTCTTTAAATTTACATGTATGAAATGTGAAATTCACATCTTGGCTTAGAGGATATACCTTTCACTAACAGTAAAGCAAAAAGCCTCAATTTGATGATTTTAAGGTACAATTACCTAAGGAAAAATTCTCTAATATTTAGGAGGAAAACAATAAATGTTTGATTACATGTTTAATTTAAGTTTAAATTCTGCAACAACAAAAATACATACCTGAGGAGATTTCATAATTTCATTTAGTTTATTAGACAAAATATATGATTTAGACAAGTTTTGCTGACGCCCTATTTACAATCTGAAATCACTCTATATACAGAAAAAAACACAAACACATGAGAAACATTTACCAAACAAATAATTCAAGAATGGTTAGAGTAACACGATCTGAAATGGTACAATGGAGAAGGGGGGATCCATCTACAGATTTGTGTGATCGCTTTTATGGATTTGCACCACCTTATTGCAAAGAGAGATTGATGGGAGTCGTTTATATCGTTTCAAATTTTTTTTTTTGTCCTTTATACCAGTCTCTGAAATATTTTTTCACCAACCCATTTAATCAAGCAGAAGGGAGAGCTGTTAAAATTCGCGGTGTTCCCTCTTGCTGAGCCAAAGAGCTGTAAGGGGGAAAAAGACGCAACAGTCTATCAGTAAAAAGAGTGAAAGCATCGCTATGGTGTCTGTCTGTTGATATAACTGCCTAACGTTAGCTAACTACACAGAAATATTTTTCTAGGACATAAATGCCAAAAAAAAAATTGAGATTTGTTAAGTTTCAGAAAAGTTACAAACTGGCTATGGACAGTTGTAAATTATTCTACCTTTGAAAGGATTACAGCAGGAAATGCTGTATTATCCTTATTGTCGTTTTATGTATTAGTATGAAGATGAGTAGTCGTTATAATTAGTCTTTATTATTCAAATACTCTGTGTCACATAAGTAACAGTCCTTCAGTGAAGAATAACTCACTTGTCACGGACAGGCTGGAAAGGCGATTTTAACTGCTGGGGTGGGGTTTCAGTCCTTGGTGCATTTTCTCTTTCTGGAGGAAAAGAAAACCCAAGAAACATCTTAGAGAAACACATAGGCGCACTCACACATGTAGCTAATCAGACATATAGGTATCAGTTCACGTTTGTATTGCCTTCATTGATTATTTGTTGTTCCAAAGCAGTTTAAGATATTCTTGCCACATTTTTTGTTTGTTTTTGTTTTGTTGTTGAAACACTTTGAAGCCGAAGGCTTTGAACTAAACAACAAAACAAGGGAAAGCTCCTGGGACAAGTTAAATAGTGCTACCCTAAAGATGTTAACTTATTTTTGAGGTGCCTGGTGTGTGACTGGTAGTATTCTACATGAAAGACACTAATGTATATTACTTAGCACGCTAAATTCAGCCCTAGAGTAAACTAGGTGGAAGTCCGTTAAAGACAGTGAATTACAACAAGGCTGAATCTAACACCATTAAAAAACAATAAACAGCTCTCCACCGGACATCGCTGCTTGGTGCATTACCTATGTGTTTGGGACTGGTCCTCTCTGTAGGTTTTTCACTGCTTAGGGCTCCAAGGGTTGCTGTTAATACAGAAGGCTGTTGCTGGGGCTGAAGATGGTGGTTATGATGAGCAGCATGATGGTGGTTTACTCCCAAAAAAGACCTCACGTTTAACAGGGAACTCTGAGTGAGGAAAGCCCCATTTGTCCAGTTGTGAAATTTGCCAATCTGGCATGTGTAGAGTCCATGGCTAGGGAGGAAAGCCGGATGCTGAATCTGGGCGGAAGTGTGGTTAACCTGGGAATGAGAGGGAGGAGGAGGGGAAGACTTCAGGGCGCCATCAGGGCTGGTTGCTGTCTCTGCCAAAGACCAAATCTTGGGTTTGCTGTGAGGTGGCACCTGTAAATTATTCTGTCCATTGGGATTTATGATTCGTGTGCTGTTGTCAGAGGCCTCCTTTACCAGGGAGAAAGAGTCTTTGGGTTTAAGACCTTCAGATTCTGACAATGACAAACCCTTTTCTTTTTCCAAATGTTCATCTTCGCTGCTTTGTCTCAGGAGCTCAGATTTCTCTTCCTCTTCTTCATTACTCTGCTCCCCATCATTCTCATCGATTTTATCAATGTCTATGCTTTCCAGGTCGATTTCTTCGTCGTCTTCGTTCTTTTCGGGGTCTCCCTCGTTGTCACTCCCAAAGAGGTTACCATCTTCTTGGTCCTTACTCCTTGCTCCCCAAGTTACTTTGTTCTCCTTCTTGAGCCTCCTTCTAGCGTTGGCGAACCAGGTGGAGACCTGGGTGAGGGTCATCTTGGTGATGATGGCCAGCATGATTTTCTCCCCCTTGGTGGGGTAGGGGTTCTTCCTGTGCTCATTCAGCCAGGCCTTCAAGGTGCTAGTGCTCTCCCTGGTGGCATTCTTGGGTCGCCCTGGGTCCCCATATTGGAACTGTCCATAGGGGTAATAGCCAGGGGCAGTGTGGGCAGCAAAAGTAGCAGGGTGGACACCTGGATTATCCTTCAGTTCATACTGGGAGCCCTGCAACACATTCAGACAAGCAGAGAAGAAAAGAAAATGAGTTCTCTTGTTAATGTCTCTAACAGAGCTGAATATGTTGCTGCTGCAGTTTGTTCCCTTCTTAAGAGAGATCCGTCTTTCCCCTCAGTACACCGGCAGCAATGAGGCATAAATACGCCTTTAGAATACAGCACGGGGTCTTTACAGCAAAACTTTGGCCTCCTCATTCTAGGTTATTCACATTTAGTTTGAACAGAACTGTTCCCAGATGACTCCCCTTTTGTGGTGAAAAGGAAGAGTGACTGCACAGGGATCTGCTAAACGTTAGACCTATTTTCTGCTCCTCCACCACTTCTCAACCCTCTGAGCCCTCACCCGCAGGCAAATCAAATCAAACGATGCAAATTTAATGTTTTCACATTTATCTCGACGAGTCAATTTTATTGTGTATTTAAAATAAGCAGGCAGCAAAAAGGAGAGATGACCTCACACGTACATATTTAACGACAACACATATTAATAATGTACCTATTTTCAAAGTATCTTTATTTAGCCCCAAATCAATCTTAAAAAGTAGTTTGCTAACAGGTTAAATTAGTCGAGAAAGGTAACATGCGATTTTGAATCGCAAACACTAAAATGTGAGATATTTCACACGCACACACGAACCTAAGACGTGTGCTATAAAATATTAACTGGTTAGAAAAGAGCCCTTGTACGCTGGAATGGAGACGGATTCAGACTTATGATATATATGCATGCAGTTACTTTACCTCTTAAGTTTTACTCTGATCTGAGAAAATTGTTTGCGAGCATTTAGAGGCGGTGATTTATTTGCAATCAATATTCTTTTTATCATCAGTAGTAAAACACAGCAAGTCAAATTATCCCATCAGGTGTTTTGGTAAATAACATTTTATCTTTCTAACAAGCTCATTAGACCTCATTATTATCGCAAATTGTTCAGACAGTCACATAATATTTTACCTCTTGATTTCCAAATAATAAAAAGCCTAGAAATCAAACCAGGATATTACTACCCGTTTTAAGAACTGCCACTGTATGCAAACATACAGATATCTTTGTAAGTAGAAAATGGGAATATTCTTAAATATTTTAATAGCTGAAACCACCTTGTATTTCTGGTTTTGTTCTGTTCAATACAACCTGGCTCTATTTAAGCTTGACTATATTCAGAGTCTTAACACTTGCAAAATGTTATACAAGCCTTTTTGAAAAATAAAAGTTCAAAACGTCTTTAGTTTTCAAAAAGTATCAAATGTCTTTGCAAACAAACTGATCTAACTTTGGCGGGCAGCTGAAAAAGACCAAGTATTTTAATTTCATAGGCCAGGGTTATACACAGTCCACAAAGAAAAGAATGCCATCTTTAAAAGGCCTGATGTAATGTTTATTATAATTTTATCACAGAGTAGTCTTTCTACACTCCCTTTATTCCGTTGTTTTTTTATTACGGTATCTGAAATTATATTTCTCTGTAATCTCGGTTGGGAATTCTTTTGAAGGAGCTACTTGCAAATCACTCATTGCTTCTGTGTCAACTTTTACTGTATTAGCAAACCAGAGGTCAAATTTTAAATGCGTTTTATAATAAAAATTATTCGTAAAAATTATTGTATCATAAAATGACCTCATTCCAAATGTCTTCTCTTGTTCAAATAACGTATTTTTAAAGAACCTGCACAATAGATTCCTTACGTGTGCCTAGTTATAAATATTCACATCCTATACCTTACTGGGGGGAGGGGAGAAAGCAGAAGGAGGGGGGATTAAGAGGTGTTTAAAAATAAATCGAAACCTAAGAACGTCATCACTCAGAAATTCAGATATTTTATCTATCAGTAAGAAAATATTTCAACAAAAACACAGGTAAAAGGTAGTTTACAAACTGATCTGTTTCGCTTTTCATTGGGGAAATTCTCTAGCAACAAATCCAAGGACAATAATAAAAAATGTTATAGACAAATTAATGACAATGCAGTTCTCTACTTCAGTGTAGATACACGATTTTACTTGATGCAAATGAAATCTCTGAAGCTTAAAATAAAGTATAAGAAAGGCGATTTTAAGCCCTGAACAAAACGTCTGAAGTAAGGAAATACGCCAACTACTTTAGAATGCTCTCTAGTCTTTTTGTTTTCTCTTTTACAAACGGACTCGTTTATAGCTCCCCCGTCAAATAAAATTATCAGGCGGAAAGGTGGTAAAGGAATATTATTAAAGCCGGTTTAAATAACACCAAAAAATCATTCCTAATTTTCCTAAACGGAAAGTTGAGTTGCTTAGGGTAATCCAACCACAAGGACAGGAGTCCTGCCCAGCAAATCTACTGCCAAGAATAAAATTATATGGAGTTTGCTCCCGGCTAGAGTAGCGGCCGATCAGCCCAGAGCCCAGAGACACCCCCGCAAACACGCACACTTTCTCCGTACCAGATCCCTCTCTCCTGTCTGCTGGGGTCTTCGGTCATCGCCCTCCCCCCCCCACACACACACGAGCACCTCGGAGCGCAGGAAAGCAGCACCCCTTGGGGGATCTGCAGAGAGAGAAAGCGTCTAACTCCCGGGAGCCCGGAAAGTTACTCAGGCGGGCTCTTTCCTTTGCTTCAAGCAGTTTGCTAAGTGGGCTCCATCTCTGTGGCACGACCACAGATCTCCTCCCACGCCCACCGCCAGGGAGAAACGCGGGACAAACGCCCCAGCCTTTCGGTCCCGTTCCTGCCCCGAGCGGAGAGAGGGAAAGGGGAGGGCGAAGGGAAGGGAAGGCGTGTAGGGGAAGCAGCGCCCGAGACTTACCATCTGGGAGAAGAGGCTGAGGTCGGCGGTGTAGGGCAGGAAGGCGCTGTAGTTGGGGGCGCTGTAGGGACTCGCGTACATGCCCAGCACCGAAGTGACAGCAGCCGAGCCGCTCCCCAGCTCCGCGCCCCCAGGCCGGCCCGAGGCAGCAGCGGCGGCGGCGGCGGCAGCGGCGGCGGCCAGCACCCCGGGCCGATCGCTCCCGTACACCGCCTGGCTGGCGCTGAGATACTGCGGGTAGCCCAGCTGGGGGAAGGACATCTCCAGGGCGCAAACACGGCGGCGGCGGCGGCAGCAGAAGTATAAAAGGGGGGGGAAGGAATTTAAAAAAGAAGAAGACGGGGGGGGGGGGGGGGGGGAAAAAAATAAAAAAAAAGAAAAGAAAAAAAAAAAAAAAAAGGCAGGGGGAGGGGGGAAACTGAGCAGCCGGAGCGGGGGGTGGGGGCGGAACAAACCCGGCTGGTTCGGGTCTCTCTCCCTCTTGCCTTTTCTTTTCTTTTTTTTTTTTTTTACAGAAGTCAGGCTGGGCGAGAGGAAAATCGATCTGATAATTTTCTGTTTCGTTCTGATTTCTTTCTGTCAGAGCTGTATTGTAATGTGGGTGTGGAGGAGGAGGAGTGTGGATGGATTCAGTGGGGTGTCTTTCCGCAAATCTCGGCTCTTCTGCGCTCCTAAATCCCTTAGATGTGATCTGATCAACAATTGAGCTCCAACTGATGTGTCTGCCCTTAGGTCCTAGGCTGATCTTTCAGATACAATTTGAAGTTGATGCTTTGATTGGCAGCCACTTGAGCAGCAAGCCCCGCCCCGCCCCTCACCCACCCCCCCCTTGGCGAAGCACGTGGTGTTCAGCCCCGGCTCGGCCACTTTCCTTGGTGTGGGGGTGTGAGAGAGAGAGAGAGAGAGAGAGAGAGAGAGCGCGCCCGCGCAGCTGCGGTGCTGCTGCGCCTTGCGTGTGTGTGGATTTAATGTTTAGCAATGGGCTCCTTTCAGAAAAGCCCCCACTGCTGTATGACAACCTGTCTACACGATTTTACAGTTGTCCAACATTGGGGTTTTGCTGTTTTGCAGCCTTAGTGTGTCCCCTTTTAACAAAAACAACTGTGCCGCTGTTTTTTCCCCCCACCTTTAACACTGAGTCCTCCTTGTCGTCGCCAGGCTCCGGAACAAATGAGAGTGGCGTGGGAGGAAAGGGGGCTTTGCAGCCAGGCGACTGGTAACAATTTACCACTAAAAAACCGCTAACTATAGCAACCAGCGCAACGCCTTTCCCCACCTCCTCCCCAACTCATTTTAGGGGCAACCTTTTCTAGCAGCTCTTCCCAGAAATCTTTAGCTACAAATATCACTTGATCTCCCCCGCTTCATCCCACCTGAGTGACATTCAGTGCCAATATCAGCAGCATTGCAGCAACAACCAGAACATTAGTCAAAAATAATCCAGCCAATCAACCGGGGTGCTCCACTGGGGTTTTTTTTTTTTCCAGATTGCAAACTTTCAAGGTCCCTGGAGTCAGTAGGGACCTAGAGGAAATGAGTTGTTGGAAGGGTGTTGTTATTTTTAAAAACAATCTTTTTGCCCCCGCCTCCTTTCTTATTTGGTTACAACAAGCCCTGCAGCAGGAGGGAAAGAACCCACTGTCGGGAGGGCTGATGCAGCTGGAGACCCAGCTGCCTTAAAGAAACGATTTGCGGTGGCTGTTTGTCCGTCTAGTCTCAGGATGTGAGAAGTGGCCCCGCCTGCCCGCGTTGGCTGCGCTTTGGCCCGGGCACCGCGGGGGCTGCTGCGGGACTAACTTTCCCTTCTCTGCCGCGGGGCTTCTCCTCCCTGGGCCCTGCGCACTGCTGAGCCCCGAAGACCCGGGGGTTAGGCTGGGTGCTCCTGCCCTGCCGGGGCCGTGGTGTCAGGTCCAGGGGCTTCCCTCCTGGGGGGGGGGGGCATTTTCTTCCACTTGTCTAGTGGGGGTTCCACTCGACCCCTCCGGGTCTCCGCTCTCCTTATCTCGCCGTGCCCTTTGCTGGGAGCTCGCCCGGATCCTCCCAACTCCCTGCCGCTACAGTCTGGTTCACACTTTACTGGGGGGTTCCCCTGCCCCGCCACGCCGCAGCGAGTCCCTCTCGGAGCTTTGTTTATGCTATGGCAGGGACCCCACGCGCCCTCTCCTAGCAGGCAGGTCCCATCCATGTGAGTCCAGGGTTCAGGAAAGATTTAACAGCACCAGCAGGAAGGCACGCTCACCTCGGCTAATCCCTGCAACCCCGGGCACAGGGAGCCGAGGGGGTTAAAGCAACCCCCGCTCCACATTCACGTGCAGGCTTAGTCCTGTGCAAACACGACAGTCCAAACTCCTTTCTTTGTTATAAAGAAGAAAAAAGTGGGTATGAAGTTTTGCCTGAAAGGAGGGACTGAAGGGAAATAAAGGCAAAAGAACCATTTGGACCTGAACTTGGTTACACTTTGCAAAACCCTTTGTTTTAAAGGACGTCATACTGATTTTTGGAAGAAAGCATTTGCAGTAATTTCGCTTACTTTCCCACCTTATTGCGAACATTTATTCTAAGGAAGGACTCCTTATTTGTGCTTTTATTTATAATATCATATTTCACAATATAACATGTATAATATTTCACAAGCCCGTTTTACCCTCTGCTTCTCTCTGATCAGCCAAAGTTTCACTAATTCACTCACTAATATCATTAATGCTTATAGCACAGATAATGATTGCAAGTGTCCAGTTTTTTGAAGTGCGTCTTTCCCCCTGCTTTTTCTTTCCCGGGCTAACCCTTTCCTCCCCACTCTCCAGGAAACCTTTCCATCGAGACCTTGGCTAAACTTCCTTTTTACCCTCTCTACCATTTAGAGGTAGAGACCCTACCCCCTCCCTACCAGCCTCAAACAGAGGAGAAGAACAAAAGCTCTCTAACCAGGAGAGCCGTCAAACACAAAAGTGCTCCACTGTCACAAAGGTAAACGGTCCCAGAAAACTACAAGTGTTTTGCTAACTAAAACGTCACATTACAGGGTTGCAGGTAAATGAAGGTGGGATAAGCCATGGACACTGCCGAAATCGTTTTAGCTTTTTAGATATTGCTGGGATGTGCATCTAGAGGTTTCCAGTTGGAGGCTTAGGAAATGTGAATCATCCCCTCTCCACTCCACCTCCATCCTGCACAGATCATTTCAGAGAATTATGTCTCTTGCTCTTCTGTCATCCAGCTTCTTCTCAGCAGAATTTTGCCATAATTTCTTTATGTGAAATTTAAAAACTGGAGAAAAAGGCCGGGAGAGTCGCGAGACAGTTGTAAACAACCATGTCTTTAAAAATCAAAAGATTGGGAAAGTTTCAACGTTGGAGGAAGAGCTTTGTTTCTGGTCGGCAAAGTTCTCAGGATAATAGATGATCAATGTCCCGCGAACGCTATTAATTATTCGCAATTCTCTTCAACACAAAACAGGAGTATGTGGATCGTGCTTGCATATTGGACATTGTCCGTTTTAAGACAGTTTAAGTCAGTCTAGTAGCCAACCTTTCAAACCCTTTTAAATGTTTTTTTCCTTCTGCAAGTAAGCTTGGAACAGCACTCCTATACTAAGCTACTTAGCTTCAAAATCAGTTTAGTGAAGGTCTGGGAGATTCTGGATTTATTTCCCCCATACAAGACCTATAGCATTCACAACCAAAAATCACAAAGAACAAAACTGTACGGAAAATTACAAACATCAGCAGCAACTATTAAGAGAAACAGGAACGTCTTCCTCTGTACCCAAACGAATCCAAAACAATGAAAAGGGATCTTCCCCAAATAATTAGTATGAAATTGTTAACTAGGTGGAATTAAAATACTGGCTCGTTAGAGGCTTTGCTTTTCTCCAAGTTGACTCGTGTTAAAAAATTCCAGCCTATTTCTAAGATCCTGTGTTTGAATTGTTTGAATGTCTCCTTAACTTTAGACAAAATCCTAACAAAAAAGAGCACAATGCCAATTCATTAGCTAAACACATTTTAACGACAAGAACAATCAGTCATGTAGCAAAGAAAGGAATTGGGATTAGAGTAAAAACACGGTCACCTTTCCATTGAAGAGTGGATTTACATATGAAAACAAGCAAGAGGGAAATGGGTACCAGCCTTGGTCATAATGTGATTATACCTAGGGTAATTGCTTAAAATAAATTGTATACTATTTAAAACAAATCGACCTAAATGGACACGCTTCTATAATTCAAAGATCAGTGACCGGATAAACTTCAATTAAAAAAAAAAACCACCACCAACAAAAACCACGTTCTGAGAATGAGTTTGCCTAAAACAGTGTGATCCTTCCAGTTTCTCAAAGCGATGCATCCACTGCCAAGAGATTTTCTTTTTTATTATTAACAAATCAGTTTAGATAGAGGTCCGATAAGAAATGCAAATCCAGACATAGGGGTCGCTGCTTGGCCGAATTTTAAAACTAAAGTATGGTTTTGCAGGAATTGACTAAAGGGTCTGTTTGCAGAGAGGATATGTGAAAGCTTTAAGACTGACTACTAAAAATGAAGTCAGTGATTTTGATCTGCTCCAGATGTCCTAAGAGTGGATATTGCAGTGCTGGGAATCCGCACCAAATATCTGAGGGCACTGATGGTAATCAGCAGAACATATCAGGAAGGAGGGACTGGCAATTGTGATAACCTGCTGGAAATGTGCAGGGCTGGAGATGGCAGTGATAAACCGCTGAAAATATCTTCAAATGGAGATGACAGAGATGTTGAAAGAAGACACCTAAACTATAGAGGGAATAAGATGCTAAGTACAATTTGAGAATAGAGTTGGTTTATATATGTATTGGTATACGGTTCACTGCTATAATATTCACATAGATATGTACATTTGTGCTCTGTACAGCCATCCATATACACATGCATATAAACATGTTATTAAAATCAGGGTATATTTGGCGCTGATAATATATACAAAAATAGATGCATGTCTATTTGCCAAAGCGCACTGTTTGTGGCTTGAGAAGAAAAAGTTTTTTCATTTTATTCTTTGTTTTGAAAGAGCCTTATATCGATTTCTTTGCAAATCCTCTCTTGATGTTTAGCTTGCACTGGTAATATAGAAAGGAACTGAAGTTGATCTGTTAAGTTTATAATCTATTTCCAATTTTTTTCTTGTGGAAATAATGCTTAGACTAAAATAAAAAGATAAAATAATTCACAAACTGTTCTTTACATCTAGCTCACAACCATTTATATGTGTAAGTATAAAATAGTTCCACTATCTTAAGTATCAAAGCTATACACTTTAGTGATTCATTTGTGCAGGGCTGAGTCCATTACTTTAATACATCCTGCCTAGATTATAATTAAGCACTGACTGTCAACTATTTGGATCAATTGACTGAGTTCATTAACTGTATTATTTTTGGTTAGCATGGGACCTTATTTCATTTGACAATATGTATTTTTGGGATACCAATATTGCTAGTAACATTTCAATAGACCAAGTTATTTTTTTTCTTTCGTTGGTCATCTACAGTCAGGGCCTACCTTCCTCATGCATCCATCCGGCCTGCAGTTCAAGATCACCTCTCATCAACCCTGATTTATGAGCCTTGTTAAACACTCATTATTACTTTGCACCTTTTCTAGCAAAATCTGGGAAACAACCCCACTTTGTGACAACAAGAGGTGTCGAACAATGACAGGCAGAAAGGCAATGCAGCTCTTAAATTCCAGAATCCCCTATGCACCTTCCAACCGAAAAAACAACAACAACAACAAAACCATTTATATTTAAATACAATCACCTTTTGCAAAACTTCATTCATATTAGCATCAGACTGCAGCCTCTGACTATAAGAATGAATGGTTTGGTTTGTCCAATTTATTGCAAAACAGTAATCAGACATCTTGGATATCTGGTCGATTTTCTAAATTTGGAGAGAGAGAGAGAGAGATTTCAAAATCTTTTACCAGTGACAAACCAGGGTGTCTGAGTCTGAATATACTCATTTTAATAGCTAGGAAATAAACTTGAAATGAACATGGTAAACACAGAATTATCACATTGGTTTAAAGAAAGTGCTGATTTCTTTAATTTATAGATTAAAAAGAAAATAATAGATTCATAGATACTAAGGTCAGAAGGGACTATTCTGATCATCTAGTCCGACCTCCTGCACAATTCTTTAGTACATCTGATGGTGAGTTTTTAACAATGCTTTATTATTATAGCTCCATTCTAATCTACATTAATTTTGATTCTATAATTGATTAGATTATTTCTTTAAACATTTTATAAATTAATAGTTAAAGCTACATACAAACACGTGTCTGTGTATATAAACATGCACACAAATCTATCTATCTATCTATCTATCTATCTATCTATCTATCTATCTATCTATCTATCTATCTATCTATCTATCACAGACCTGTACTTAAATAATAAAATAATTTTCATTCTGTCTCCAAAATTATCAAGAGCCATTCTGTGAGATTTTTAAGGTTTATATTTTTATGTCATCAGACTGTTGCTTGGGGGCAGAAGCACAATTGCTTGCCAGCTGCAGTTGTATTTATTTGTTTTTCTGTCTTGTTCCTGTAGGGCTGCATTATGCAGTTTTTAATTAGTTTGTGTTTGTATTTCACCCGTCCCAAATCAATGCCATCCTGGAGCAACGCAATGTAAATTCCTGCAGTACAGGTGTAGCTGCTAGCTCTGGAACACTAGGAAACTCATGTCTTACAAATGAAAGCAGTGAATGCCGTTCAGCCAAACTGTCAGCTTTAAACAGCCAAGAGGAAGGAGATCAAAGCAGAGAGCAGGAACTTCTACTCTCCAGATTAGTCTTTATGGTTTGAACTCCTAATGCTATTAAAGGGAACCAGGACATATAGCACATCGCTGGCTACAAAGTTACTTCTAATTTTGCTAAAGTCCTGCCTTATTTTGGCCAGTGTAAGCCTTCAGAGCATTTCAAGATGCACTGTTTCCTTTGAGGCCTGGTAGCTAGTCATCTGAAATTATGCAGAACTAATGCCTTCAGAGTCACATTTCTGTTTGTGCACATATTTATATAACTTATCGCCTTTTGAAAGATAATTTTGATTTCCTCCTAGGTTCCACAAAGTCTTTTAATAGAACTCAGAGCAATAAAACCTGAAATTCTAGTATCTCTAGACATGAAAAGTCCCTTTATGTTGTTTTTAGTGTCTCTTCTTTCTTGAAATGACCTCTGTATGGTGGTGTATAAATCTATTATTCCAGTCACTGGGGAATTCTTTTAAAGCTTTCTTTTTTTTGTCAGGAATAAGAGATCGCTCATCTTTAACTAGGCCACATAGAAATTATGATTCAACAGCAGTGTATATTTAATTAGAGTAATCTCACTTGAATTTAATTACCTAATGAATTATTTGTTTAAAAGGTAAAAAGGCTTGTTTGCCAAGTACAGTGCAATCCACAGATAAGAACTTCTGTTATAAGAACATTATTATTAAAACATTTTTATGGTTTTATGTTTTTAACTCTTTGATTATTTTAATTGTTTATTATCATGCAAAATATGCAATGACTATAGAACAAATTCCCTTCTGTTTACTCCAGTGAGCAGTTCCACTGAGGTAAATGGGCCTAATCGTCTAAGTAAGGTGAACAAGTTTTAGCTCAATTTCATATCATAAATACAAAGATCCACATTGTACCATTGGTTTTCAGGCAGAATTCCCCCCCAATTTATTTCAGTGGAAGTTCTGCCTGTAAACCCAATAGCACAGTCTGTCCTGATACCAAGTGAGATAAGGAACTTTTAGACAGAACATTTATAGAAAATGCCCATTTATCTTATTTGCTTCTTCCTCTCAATTAGTTTATTGAGCTCATTCTTCACTCCAGAGTGTGCCACCTTTCGGTGGTTATTTGGGGTTGATTTTACTTTTGATAACATTTGTTTCCATTTGGCCCCTGTGCTATATGAGGACAGTATGGTAAGCAAATATTATGGAAGTGAGTATTTTAGAATGTAGTATTTCAGACTCCCATGTCATTTATTTGTGCTTTACACAGTGCAGCTAATGATACATCTGTGATTATTTATGCTTCTTCAGTTACTTAAAAAAAACGTAGTAAAGAAAACAAAAACTGACCAGCACCCAACCTTGACCTTTCTCATTCTGTTCTCAAGTTTTCCAGCTACTGCATTTCTTGTTTCCAAGATACAAAGCATAGCGTTTCTGAACTGCAACATTTGTCAGAAGATTCATTTGAAAGCATTGTAGCTATGGGATTATTTTCCCTTTAAAAAGGGGAATCATTTTATATGATATTTTGGGCTTGTCCTTAATGATTCCTATTGAGCTGTTGCTGAAAAACTAACTTTTTAAATTTTATTTTCTCCTGGAGCTTGGAATCTTCGCTAGCATTAGCCATCATGTTATCATGAATAGATTATTGTATGTTTGTATTCGAGTGAGACTGAAAATGTTTAAACACAGGCATTTTCCAGCTTTAACTGAAAGCAACAATACAGTATTCTATTCATGATGTCATGGTGGCCAGGCTTCCACCAAGATGTGGAGAGTGGATCAAGTAAGTTAAGAAAGCGTATTTATCTTACTGGATTTTCCTTCTTTCTTTCCGCACAATCTTCGGATGTGATGCCTTGGTAACTTCGCTTTTAATAAACAATATTTATTTTGGAATGGAAATACATAGATACAAATGTTAAAAGAGCTGTTTATTCATGAGCTTTACAGATGACCAAAAACTGCATGGACAATTAACACCAGGAGAGACTATTAGCCAACACATTAACATGCCTGTACATTTTTCTCCCCTAAGCAAACCGATCGACTATCTCTCGGTGTTAGCCCCGCATGGGATAAAGGAATGTGTGTAGCCACGGGAGGGAGTTGGTAGGTGGAAAGAGAAACAAAATCCAAACTTAACTTACACATTTCCATCTTGATATGTTAGTGCAAACTCTGTCCAAAGTAATATTTGTGAGCCCATAATCTGTTCAATATAGAGCGATATTACTGCTCAGGCAATTGGTTACAAAAACTATGAGGTGACTACATGGAGCATGTCGACTTGTAGAATGCAAAATCACACCACTCAGTGGGAAACACCCTGTACACGCAATGGCGAATCTGAAGCTTTAACCACAGTTCAAAAGGTCAAAGCGCATGGGCTCTGCGAAAAAGATGAAAATGCCTCGCAAGGGGAAGGGGTGGACCATGTTCCTTGTCCACTGCAGCCCATCTTCTGGGTCCGTGCACAATTGGGGGGAAGCTGGGATCTTGAGGAGTGGTGGAGTGGGAAGCAGGTACTCAAAGCTGTCTCCGACATTGGTGTGCGGTGATGGAGGAGGAGACACGCTTTTCTACCATCTGTAATTAGAGCTTGGTGCTACACGGCGGTCAGATTGGGGACATTGATCCTACAAATGGGGAGATGCCTACGCATCTTCCCGAACTAGGGACCCATTGGTGTTGTGCCTCCTGGGGAACCATCAGGGTTTTGCAGATTCCTCCCCTGCATGGGCTCTTCACAGCCAGGATCCCTAAGCAATAGAAATGTAATATTCCTGCTGGGTTTTAGGCCTGCAGCACCCGTGCCGGTAGTGTGGGAGAGACATCTTCCTGTAGTGTGTGTATGTTTGATTGATAGATAGAGATTCTGCATGTTCAATAGCAATTACACTCAGCCACTCAGTTTCTGTTCTTAATGCCCTCTCGTGTTTCCATTCTGGTTTATTAAATAAATATAGGATTGCTATAGTTTTCACAACAGTTGGCTAGTTTGTTTCAGACAAGCCTGCTCAAGTCCTCAGTCAATTTGAGAGCAGCTTGCACACTACTTAATTACATCTTAGTGCAGCTGTGCTAAAGCAGTTCGTAGTTAAACCAAAGGAGCTTCTTTCAAACCATAAAGTTAATGTTTCACCTTCTGGAGTGATTTGGTGGCATGCTAGAAATAAGACAGGAAACGAGTTGTGGGTAGGGCTGCCAACTCTCCCGGATTGTCCTGGAGTCTCCAGGAAATTAAAGATTCATCTTTAATTAAAGATTATGTCACGTGATGAAACCTCCAGGAATGTGTCCAACCAAAATTGGCAACCCTAGGTGGAAGATGAGCATGTGTGTTCTCCATATAAAGGGGAAAGAGTTCCCTACTTTTCTCGGGGCTCATGCTACTCTTGAGTCATGTTTTGATCTTTAGTTGAAGATCAACATATCTTAGCAAGATATTCAAAAGTTATACCATGGCATAACCAGAGTTCTTCCAATCATGAACAGTAGAGAAATATGATGTTGCTGAGTTTCTACCCTTTTATTGCTTTATACTAGAAATGTGCATGTCCAAGTGATGGAATATTTATTTCGCATTCTCAGGTGAATATTCCAGTGTCTGTAGACATCTGATCTCAAGAGTAGCCTTTATTCTGTGACACTTTAACAATGGCAAAGTGCATAATGACTTAAATGGTAGCAGGATCAGACCTCAGCTTCCACAATTATGTTAAAAGTTTATATTACACACTTGGAGCAGAGAAATTTATAATATTGCCAAGTGCTAAAGTAAGATTATTATAGTTTTTCACTGCCAAATTGCAGATAAATACATTATTTTTCTCCACTCCATTATATAGTCTCCACACATAGTATATAAAAATCCACTGCTGACTAGACCTAAATGTCTGTCTGAGCTTAAGACATAAGTGCTGTAGACTCATAGGCCTGGCATTTGAATTCATGAGTATCTGTGCTTTTTCTAAAGCTGTGGGTGCAATAGCCACAAAGCTTCTACATAATGTAGTCTACTCCTATTTATTTTGCTGAAAAAATACATAAATCAACAGGACATATTTGACTGTATGTATTTATTCTTTCCAGCTATTGGAAGAGGTATGCTTTCCAGTTTATTATTATTTACAGTATATAGACGTTTAATTTAAACCATGTAGTTACAATATGATAAACTACATCTATTTAATAAATCTTAAAATAGAACTTGTTGAACTAAAATTCTGCACAAAAGCTTGCAGGATTCCTTTTCATATACTATAAAGAGCATAATTTACAATGCCATTCTATCTCTTCTATAGCTGTCTTCTCTTTTTCAGCTTTAGTAGCAGAGGGTATAATTTTTTCCTTCGGTTACTTTTTTTTCTTAGCTGCACATTCACTCTTTTTGCTGATGTGATTGATTTATGTAGCTGCTAATGTGTGTTACTTTTTAATGATGACTTTTTGTTTTGTCCAATAACACTTTTGATATGATTATATGATTTTATTTTCTTGACAGGTATAAACTGTTGCTTTGATTTCTAAATTTTATAGAATGACCACTGTTGAGATAAGAAAAGGAGTACTTATGGCACCTTAGAGACTAACAAATTTATTTGAACATAAGCTTTTGTGAGCTACAGCTCACTTCATCAGATGCACGAAAGCTTATGCTCAAATAAATTTGTTACTCTCTAAGGTGCCACAAGTACTCTTTTTCTTTTTGCAGATACAGACTAACACGGCTGATACTCTGAACACTGTTGAGATGTACCAAGTATTAATTTTCCATGGGATGAAACCACACTTGGCACTTGCAATTCAACATATGAATTTGCAAAGGTCTAGATATATATTAGAAGAATATGTTTGCTTGCTTAGATTTTTGGAGGAAAAGAGGTAGGGTGAAGGAAGGGCATATTTTAAATTCTGTATTGCCATATTGTGGTCCTATTTATTCTTTCTCATAATACAACAACACTTTTGAATACCAGCACATTTAAAACTGATTGAAGGTAAAAACTTTTTACACAGTAAATAATTAACCTGTGGAATTTATTGCTATAAGATGTCGTCAAAGCCAATAATTTTTTGGGATAAGAATAGATATTGTTATGGAAAATGAAAATATCCCCAGTTATATTCAACGACATAACATTATGATAAAACCCTTCATGCTTTTGGGCATAACACAAATGGGATTAAGAAGAAACTTTCTCTGTAAGTAGGTTACTCCATAATTTTCTGTTGTGGGCTTTTTGCACCTTCCTCTGAAACATCTAGGGCTGGTCACTGTCAGAAACATCATACTGGACTAGAAGGACCACTAGTTTTCCCTCTCACTTGTGCCAGTGTAAATGAAAGCAGAATTTGGCCCACACCATGTGGTATATAGTTGTGCTATGGAATATTGCATGACATTTATAAAGTTTATTCATTCTACTTTGCAAGCTACATTTGTCAGCTGATCCATGTGTGGAATTTACATTGACATGGGTGGGAATTTTTACATCTGGAACAAGGGTAGATGAAAGTTCTGTAATGCAGATAACAAAGGTGAATTTTGCCCAGTGTTGAGGACAGTGGATATAATAACTACTGAACTAAGCCCATGATTCATTTTTCATACAAAATTAGTTGATTAATTTTACAGAGCTCCTTATACATGATGTTTATGTATAAAATAATGCAAATACTATTTTTCTTTTGTCTTTTTCAAATATGTTTTCTGTGTTTTCTTTGTATGCTTTAGAAATGTTTGCAGACAAGATATAATTATTAATGGTTCATGATAGTTAGTGACTCAGTGCTAGCATATTCCAAAAATACTTTGTTCTTTCAAACATTATAAGCCCAATTACAACCCCAGTTCTGCATTTGTAAACATTTTGAGGTTTGCTATTCTATGTAAAGAAAAAAACTATGCAGGGAAATGAGTCCTCACCTTAGTTTACATCAAAAAGCAATGGGATTGCTAATGTAGTAAATTATTGTTCAACATGTGCAAGGGTAGCAGAATCTGCACCAAGGTATTTACTCTGTAGGCCTCTCTCTAATAATAATATGCTGTACACATCAGGATGATGGCTCAAGGGAATTCAGATATCAGTGGAAACAAATTCCCCTTGTAACACTGGAAGATACTATAATAAGGCCAAATATAAAATAAAAGTAAGACCATTCCCATAAAAATATTATGATAGTAAAAATTATAAAAGGCCATTTCCTATGAGAACTTGAAAAAGACAGACCTGGGGGCTAGAACTGGAAGAAATTAATTAAGTTGTATTCCCAGACTTTTCCAACTCGGTCAGCTAGGTAGACTCACTCACCCATTCTCTTAAGCTCTCTCTGTCTCTGTAGCCTTGTCTACCCAAGATAATTTTGGCATTACAAGCACCATTACAGTAGTTACCATGCTTGTAATATACCTCATGCTCACACATAAATGTGTTTGCAGTGGTACACGAATGCTGGCAGCACCATTGTAATTGCACTTGTTTAGAGCAGGCTCTCTACCATTTTATCCTGCATTGGCTCACTCTGACTTCTTGCAGTGCTAGAGCAGACTGAAAGCACTGGTATGGCAGTTGCACTGATGAAATTGGTACCGCCAGCATAATCCACACAACTCCTGCAATTCTTACCACTCTGTGCAATGTCTCACCTGCTCCTGATTACTTTCTTGTTTTAAATCATTTCATACTGTTTTATACAATAACAAATGGAGCTGTTTGGTTCAACTAAATACAATTGGTACAGTACCTCTCTGGTTGTGCACTGGTGCTCTTCAAAATCCCTATGTCACATACCTGTTGTAGGAACTATGGGAGAGTTACCCGCAATGCAGTGGTACTACTATAGTTGGAGGGAATCCTGTGAGGACATGTTGAATAGAATTTCACTAGTCAGTAGGGTTAATATAGACTCATTGCCCCGTTACAAGTATAAACTGTTCTTTTAAACCATGATCAATTGTAATAGCAGTGATTTTCCCAGCAGGAGCCAGGGCAGGGTGAAGTAAGTCCAGGACCCTTTACCATCCCACTCTCATCCTAATGTTGAGGGTCCCCTTAATCCCCCTAGGGCAGTAATTCCTGGCAGTCCCTGTTCTCTGCTCCAGCTAAATGAGCTACAGCAGTGGCTCTCAACCTTTCCAGACCCCTTTCAGGAGTCTGATTTGTCTTGTGTACCTCAAGTTTCATCTCACTTAAAAACTACTTGCTTACAAAATCAGACATAAAAATATAAGTGTTACAGAACACTATTACAGAAAAATTGCTTTCTCATTTTTACCATATAATTGTAGAATAAATCAATTGGAATATAAATATTGTATTTACATTTCAGTGTGATACTTGAGCCTGTTTTTCACTAGTGAGCCTTGTCATTCTGGGAGGCAGTGAAGGGACAGCAACAATTAAGTTTTTCTCCACACTGAGTCAATTTCTACTCTTTGTCTTGATGGCAGTCACAGGAGAAAATGTAATTTCTCAAAGATATGTTGACCCAAAAGGTAAAAGAACATCCAAAGCATGGTTCCCAAGGTCAGTGTACTCTTTCTGTACTGAACACCAGAACTGGGTTAGTGTGGAGTCATTAAACTTCATTTGCAGACTATGGTCTGAGGACAGGTCAAGAGGATTTTCTTGCTGACTGGCAGAGAGGTTACTGCTGCTAACATTTGACAAAATGAGTGGGTTTCTTACTCAGTCGAGTTGAGCTGAGTTGTGTTGAATGTTGGGGAAATATGACTTGAACGCAGAGATCAAGTGGACAAAATGATCTACATAGGAAGCTTCAAGTGCTTTTGTAGAAATAGTTGAAGCTTTTTTCATTTTAAGCTGGCAAGTCTGGAACTCAGAAAAACTTTGAAAAATTTCCATTGGCTTACCTGCATGCACAGGGTGCTCTGTCTTCAAATGTCATTGCAAATGCACTGGCTTCATACTGTTATTTGAGTTTCTCCACAAAGGCAACACAAAGCTTGAGGAGGATCGCTATTTGTAGATGTGAATCCAAAAGCAATATATTCCTTGCAGAACTGATGATGGGGTTTTCTTTTTCAGTCATTTTCAATTTCTTACAATTTTTACTGTCACCACTACCACCGCTTCCAGCTCCTTGTTTTAAAAATCTATCAATTTTTACTTCATAACGCAAACACACCATGACAACTTCAACCTCATTAATGTGCTTGCACACATGAGTAAATGACTTAAAACACGTCTAATACAGTGCGTATACACACTTTATGTTACTGTATAATATGTAGAGCAATATAAGCAAGTCATTGTCTGTATGAAATTTTAGTTTGTATTGATGACTTTGCTAGTGATTTTTTATATAGACTGTTGTAAAACTAGTCAAATATCTAGATGAGTTCATGTACCCCCTGGAAGACCTCTGTGTATGCCTTGGGGTACATGTACAGTACCCCTAGTTGAGAACTGTGATGGGTTTGGTCACAGAGATCCCCTTGCGACTGTTACCTGATGTGCTGAGACTACCTCTGAGCCCATTTTCCCTTCCAGCTTGGGAATCCAGAACCCTGCCTTGTTGGGCCAGACACACTAGCCTGCTGCAAACACAGACCCACATCCCGAAAAGCTGCAGGCTTCAACTGAAAACCACTTAGCAGGTACTCCTGTCTCCAGCATCCAGATACCTAGTTCCCAATGGGATACAAACCCAAAATAAATCAGTTTTACTCTGTATAAAGCTTATACAGGGTAAACTCAAAAATTGTCCGCCCTTTATAACACTGATAGAGAAATATGCAGAGCTATTTGCTCTTCCAGGTATTAATTACTTATTCTGGGTTATTTAATAAGCAAAAGTGATTTTGTTAAATATAAAAAGTAGGATTTAAGTGGTTCCAAGTAATGACAGAACAAAGTAAGTTACCAAGCAAAATAAAATAAAACACACAAGTCTAAGCCTAATACATTAAGAAACTGATTACAGATGAAATCTCACCCCCAGAGATGTTCTAATGAGCTTCTTTCACAGACTGGACTCCTTCCTAGTCTGGGTCCAGCAATCACTCACTCCCCCATAATTACTGTCCTTTGTTCTAGTTTCTTTCAGGAATCTCTTTGGGGTGGAGAGGCCATCTCTTGAGCCAGGGCCTTTTATATTCTCTCTCTTGTGGGTGGAAACCCCTTTGTTCTTCTGTGCAAAGTCACAGCAACAAGATGGAGTTTGTAGCCACCTGGGCAAGTCACATGTCCATGAATGATTCAGTTTTTTGCAGGCCAACACCATTGTTTACATGTTAGTTTGAACGTTCCCAGGAAATCTCAGATGTGGATTGGCATCTCCCAAAATCCATTGTCAGTTAAGTGTTTCTTGATTGGGTACTTACTGAGAATAGTCCTTTCCCAAGAAGCTGACCAAATGCTTCACTTAGGCTACTTAGAATCAAACACATTGAGATACAAGTACATAGCCAATATTCATAACTTCAAATACAAAAATGATACACACATACAGACAGCAAATCATAACCAGAAAACTACAACCTTTCCATAGACACCCCACTTGACCTCCTCTGTACAAGACCTGGTGCAACCATAGGATCCTGATTGCAACAATGATTTATATGGTCACAGTTCATGTCAATAACATCTCAAGAACCACTGGGCTAGAGGAAGCAGTGTATGCTTAGGACATCGTTGGGTGGAGCTAACCCCTGGAAACAGTGGCAATGAGACATGGAGCAATCCAATCTGGATTCCTTGCTCCCACCAGAGGCTACTGATGACAGCAGAATAATATTTATAATTTGGACACTGGTCATTATTATTGGATGCCAGCCTCACTCCCCTGCCAGGGTGCTCTATACACAGCTTGATCTTTCCCTCCCTTTTTTCTCCATCTTTCATTTTCTCCCTCCCCCTCAATGTCCCTCTTTCCCTTTCTCCCTATCTTCCACTCCCTTGCTCCTATTTTGCTATTCTCCTCAACCCATGCCTACCTCATAATTAAAACAAGCAAACAAACACAGGGAAAACAAAGAAATAAATAAAGAGAATAAATGAAACTAATAAGTCATGTGCCCATTGCACCCTGATAACTTTGATTGGATGTTGTAACCTCTTTCCTTTGTGTGAGTGTGGTGGTTTTTTTTAAGATTGCAAATGGGTGCTGGAGCAACTTGTATAGTGGGGTGCTCTGAGGCATTGAACCAAACTGTAAACCCTGTATATAATAGAAACCCCTTCAAGCTAGGGGGTGCATAGCACCCACAGCACCCCTAGTTCCAGCACCTATGATTGCAAAGTTTTCAGAGCAGAGACTTATGTCTTCCTGTGTGTTTGTACAGAGGTTAGTTCAGTGAGGTCCTGCTAGCAAGCACTAAGGAATGGTTTACACTTACAACTTAGATCAATCTACCCATTTCGGTCTAGGCTGTGAAAAATTTAAAGCTCTGTACAATGTAGTTAGGTTGACCTAATCCACACTATAGACACAGCTAGGTTGATGTAAGAATTCTCCTTGTGACCTGGCTACTGCCTCTTGAGGGGGTAGATTTACTTCAGTGATGGAAAAACCCCTTACGTCACTGTAGTAAGTATTTACACTGGTATAGCTGCAGCACTGCAGCTGTGTCACTGTACTGCTTGTAGTGTAGACATATCCTACCACTACTGCTACTCCTACTCCAGGTTCAAATGCCATGTCTGTCTTTTCTGGGCTGACCCTCCACTCATGTGCAATCAGGGACTCAGGTGAAAAACCCTGTGACTTCAATCATGCAGTCTATCTGAACGTACTAGATTTATACTTGAAATACACCTTGAAGGAATTTGCAGGTATCCAGACAGAGCTAAAGATCTCAAAAAGGAACAACCAAAAACATTTACAGGTTTATTGTGGTATGTGAACAACTTCTTGGGAAAACCACTGTTGGTTTGTGGACACAATCCAGACTTGAACCAAGGCTGATATTAAGTACTTTTGTGCTTTGAAATCAAACTGTTCACACAGTACTAAAGATGGGCACTCCTACACTTGTGGTACATTGGGCTGCAGTATACCAGGGTATTGGTAGTAAGAAGGTAATTCATGCAAGATTGTGAATACATGTTACATTTTCCCTACAATTTAGCTTTATCTATTGTTTTTTGAGGGAAATGAAAGAAGGAATACTAGAAAGGAAACCTGACACATATGATAGCTAAATTCATAACTCTCTTTTTAAAAAACAAACAAACAAAAACAAACCATATCTTCCCATGCCACAGAGACATTTGGGGAAGACTGCCAATTATTTTATAGTTTTTGACTCCCATCAGAACACACTGCATAGTAGTACTTCTACTCCTGTTCTGGGTCTGAAGTAACTTTTTAAGGCCAAGGTAGCTAATCTGCTATTGTTTTGCATGTTCATCAGGCAAAATAAGTTAGCTTGAGCTCTGACATACACTCTTCCCACCCTTATTACACACCCCTTTTGCTGTTCCACATGAAGAAGCTGAATATGGAATGGTTAAGATGTGGACAAAATGTGATCAAAGCAGCCTGGGGGGTAGACATTGCTCTGTTGAGAAACCAGCTTTTTTCTCCCATGTGGTGCATTAATGGTCTACTCCAAGAGATATTCAAGAAGTGGCCTTGCATGTCCATGTTCAGGATTTTGTACTAAGAAATGCACTTACCAGTTATTACAGCATATTATGCTTTGTTTCAACCTTTTCAGTAATTGTGAGGTTAATCAGAATAAATGGAGAGTGAGTGAGAGTGTGAGAGAAAGAGTTGTCCATATATATCTGTGTTCAGTTCATTCTTCAGTGGTATTCATCTAGGACATTTTGACTTTCTTCTGAAGACATGCAACCCCATTTTTAAAAAAGTAAACATGTTATCACAACTGGTGCAGCATTAACCGCTGTCTAAGGTTGGTGGGGATGGGGTATGAGATTAAAAAAGTGATGGTGTGTTCCAGAAGGAAGAGCCATAATTAAGTGCAAGTATCTGGCAATCTGGTACCACTCCAGCACTGTGACCCTGTCCCTTGGACTGGCAGGTGCCCTCCCCTCCTCTTGTCCCAGACAACAGCATGAGTCCCCCTGTCCTTGTTCAGTAGTGGCAACAGAGGCCTCCCTCCTTTTGGGATCAGTAGGGACCTCCTTTTCCCCAGAGAGAGGCAAGAGTGGAAGCAATACTTTTCGAGCAACTTGGGTGGATCGGCTGGAACTGATACATTATTTTTCTCTTGCTACACAGAGTTCTTTTGTTGAGATAAGTGGGTTTTGGAGTTAACATCTCATTGAGATGCATGGGTTAGTTCACATCTCTCAAATCTATTGTTTCAGGCTGTCTACAGACTCAGGCAGACATAACTCAGCAGCTTCAAAAGCAGCTTAAGCAGGTACTACTGCACTACAGAGGTAGGAGGTAAAATGGGACACCACCAGGGCCAACTCTCCCCCTCAGCATCCCTAGGCCCAGAACCATGCAGAAGAGACAATAAGAGGATTCATGGGGCATTAGGACCCAAATAGCATTCCCCCTCTCCCAACTCCATGTGGGCTCAGAGCAAGAAACTTCAGGAAGAAACCAGAGACTGAAGCCAGCAGAATGGCTACAGAAGCAATTTAAGCAGGGACTGAGGGACACAGAGAACATTTTCTACAGTTTTATCTGGACTTTCTCTGCCCTGTGTCTGTCCTGTCTATTTAGACTATAAGCTCTTCAGAGCAGTGATTCTATACTATTTGTGTTTGTACAGTGCCCAGCACAATGGGACTTGGATCCTGATTGGTCCATAGGTATTACAGTAATAAACCTGCTTACTAGTCACTGCTTTGACTACACTAAGCTCACGTTTTCAAGCTTTTCTATTCAACCATGATGGCTAGAAACTTACTTTTAAAAAAAGCTGAGTTTTTGATGTAATCCTGTATGACTCGAGGAGCTGTGGCTCAAGGCACAACCTATGCCTTCATCTGGCCCTGCCTTAACCCTTGTTCAGATTGAGTCCCTGTTTGTGATAGAGTGTGAAATGAAAGTCTATCCTGTAAATATAGGAAAGGGCAGAGGAATATTCCCTTTTCAAGGAAATACTTTTAAGATACATTAAATAATAGGAAAGAATTAAGTACTTTTATCTGAAATCTAAAGTGTATTGGAGTAATAAAGATTTTTAAATGTATTTTTGCAGTCTCAATAGAGGACTTTTATTTCCAGAGTTCTTTGGTCCTTTTTAATCATAAGGTGCATATATAAATAAATAGTAAGTTATACTAAATAAAATATACACTCTTAATTGTGTGATTTAAGCATAATTACATGGCATTCCAAAATAGTTTAGAACTGAGATAATATTTTTAGTGTTGGCATTTAGTGAATGGAATTTACAGTAATTCCTTTATTCTTTTTTTGTCTAACCAATAGTAATCTTTGTAATAGGTAATAGACTCTTGAACTGAACAAAACTATACATGCAAGGGTTTAAAATGTTTCTATCTGTCCTTTGTTTCAATAGGAATCCAAAACAAAGTTAATCTGATCAACAGGGATCAATAGAAAAGTGAGTGAAGATTCTTATTTCTTTGAAGTCCGAAAAGGCAATGAAATAATCCTCCTAAACAATGAAGGCCTTTAATTCAGAGTCCTGAACACTGAAAGGCATTGTGAAGTGGGATTTGCAGTGTTTCTGGTTTTAATTTAAACTATACAAGCAGGTGCAGTAATGGGAGGTGAATTGCTCTTATTACATTGTTGCCATTAGTATACGATAAAATCCACAAAAAGTCCAAAAGGCTGGCTTTATTAGTGAGGTGAATAAAAATGGACATTTTAAAAGAGAGTTTTCACTTCTTTAGTTTTAGTTTATTCATTTTTCCTCCATTTTGTTAGTCTCTTATATCTACATGCTGAAGGCATGCTACTTAGGTCCACATCCTCTGCCTTCCAAGAACGGGCCAAGTGGTGAGCGTGACCCAAGAACTTCTTAATGCCAACTGGCAAGGTGGTGTAGAGGGGTTACAGGAATCTCCTGAATCTGATATGTACATTCTAGTTCATGAAGGAATGTCATGTGAGGTCTCAAATAAAAGCTGATGTCACTCTGGTCATCAATATCATTGTGAAATGTTTGCACAGATATTATGTAAGGAGTTATGTAAATATACTGAAAATATGTTCTTAATGTCTGTATCCAGGAACTGGTCACCAACAAAGATGAAAAATAGGTTTACAGTCAGACAAGAGATGTTTATCCATATATCAGTTTACAAATAAGTTGAGTATTGTCTCACTCACAGTGGGTCTCCTATCACCTGTCTGAACAGAATGCAAATGGAGAATTGTGAAGACTTCAGAAAGAAACTAACAGGAAGAGAAAAACAGCAGTGGGGTGGGGAGGAAGAACCATATCTGGAGGTCTACTTCAAAGGTTTGTTCTACTAGATTTGGGAGGCAAAGAAGACACCATTGCACCCTTCACTGCAGAATTAAAAGGACAATTTGTTTGCTACATGAAAAAGGGGACTCAACCAGGCTTCACTGAAAACACTGGAGATAATTTTGGGAGAGATAAGCTTCCTTAGACAAGCGAGTAACTTGTTAGTTAAGTTTAGTCTCTAGAAAACATGTTATGAATTTGTTTTATATATAACTATTTATTTCTACCCCTTTGTTTCCAATACTCTCACTCTCTCTCTCTTGAATTTCTTTTCTTTGATAATAAACTTATTCTTGTTTTCATTATAAATATATCTCAATGATGTGGCACTAAGCAAAGTGAGTTGAATTTTACAAGCTGGTGTGCGCTACTCCTTTGGGAACAACAGGCCTGGTAATTCTGTGAGTGCTCAGTGAATAAGGGGATAGACACTGCAGGGAATACTCCAAGTATTTGGGGGTTGGTATGTGCCTATTCAGAGACAGCAAGGTCTGTGAGTCCTGGAAAACAGTGTTTGTGCTGCCAGAGGCTGCTGGTTTCAGGGAAATAGGGAATTATGCTTATGTGTAGGGTGACAGCCCTACTTCCCATCTACGGTTCCATCTACACTTCTACTTTCGTATCATCTGACTCTATATTTTGAATCCTCCTTTGAAAGTAGGGAAATTCATATTTAAGATGCCTTATGTAATCTTAACTGTCATCTTGTCCTCCTCTTATTCATAGAGGCAAAGCCAGTTAACTTTTTAAGGTTCTGTAATGCAGAAGATTCTGCTAAGGTGCTGCTATCTGGCCAGATTGTGATGGGCTCTTGTGGGTGCAGGGACCATGGAATTTGCAAGAAGAGAGTTCCACTGCTGTGAACTACTGGAAGTTTATCACAGGGAGAAAAAAGAGGAAGAGTCAGGGCTTATAAATTATGCTATATTCTCTTAGACATCTGAGCAGGCTTTCAGCTGTCATTAGGTCATGAAGGGGAGTGTGTCTCTGGGGGGTCACCTGGGGGAGAAGATTATGAATAGTCTGAGGATATAATGGGGTTTGATGTCTTTCTGGAGGTTATTATGGGGGTTCTAACTGCACATGAATTAAAGTTGAATGAGGGCACTCAGGAGCAGCTTGTGGGTGTAGAAGAAGAAGGCAGGGGGAAGGCATTTCCTTTCAGGGTGAAATCCTGGCCTTATTGAAGTCAATACTCCCACTGAAATCAATAGTGTCAGGATTTCACTCTTTGTATTATCTCCACTTGGCAGACTTCTTGTAATCTGTCAGAGAATAGCCCCACTGCTGTGAACCACTGTAGGTTCAATGGGTGGAGAAAAGAGAGCTGTATTAATGCTTTCCCCCCGACTTCTCCTTTTACACCCTCGAGCTGTTCTTGATCCACCTCCTAATCACTGAGTCTCTGGTGTGGGGGTGGATGCTATAAGGCATATGTATATAGCATCTACATCATTGCTCTTCTGACTCCCTTCTATATTTGTCTGAAATATTGGGTCTGTGCTTGTGAGCTTAGATTCTGCTGATTTTCAAGAGCTCACCAGAGCCAATGTTTCTTAGCAACATTAGCAAATAAAATAATAATAATTTTAGTAATTTGACATTTGCCAACTACATTTTGGTTCAGGGGACCAGCTCTCTGATAGGCAAATCAAAGAAATGAAGTTCTCCCCCACTCCCCCAAAATGGCAAACAAAATTAGATTTTTGAACTCTGGTGTAAAACTTCTACTTTTAGGGTATCATAAATCATGAAACTCTTATACAATTCACTTTAAAAACTCTAAAAATATCTAGATCTCAGATCTAACCTACTAAACAGTCATGGAATAAGAGGGAAGACCCTCTCATGAATCAGTAACTAGTTAAAAGATCGGAAGCAAAGTGTAGGAATAAATGGTCAGTTTTCACAATGCAGTGAGGTAAAGAAAAGGATCCTC
This sequence comes from Dermochelys coriacea, assembly GCF_009764565.3. Lineage (NCBI taxonomy): Eukaryota > Metazoa > Chordata > Testudines > Dermochelyidae > Dermochelys > Dermochelys coriacea. Next base: position 151,532,460 of record NC_050069.1, on the reverse strand, counting down.
CAATGAGCTGAACTATTCATAAATGAGCTGGAAAAGGGAGTGAACAATGAGGTGGCAAAATTTACAGAAGATACAAAATTGCTCAAGATAGTTAAGTCCAAAGCTGACTGTGAAGAATTACAAAGAGATCTCACTGAACTGAATGCCTGAGCAACAAAATGGCAGATGAAATTCAGTGTTGATAAGTGTTATGTAAATATACATTGGAAAACATAATGCCAACTGTCCATCTTAGAAAAGGGATGACTAAGTGGGGATATGATAGAGATCTATATAATCATGAATGTTATGGAGAAAATGAATAGGGAAGTGTTATTTACCCCTTATTATAACAAAAGAATTAGGGTCACCTGATGAAATTAATAGGCAGCAGATTTGAAGCAAACATAAGAGAGTATTTCTTCACACAATGCACAGTCAGCCTGTGCAAGTCATTGTCAAGGCCAAAAATATAACTGGGTTCAAAAAAGACTTAGATAAGTTCATGGAGGACAGGTTTATCAATGGCTATTAAGCAAAATGGTCAGGGATGTACACCCATGCTCCAGGTGTCCCTAAACCTCCAACTGCCAGAAGCTGCGCCTAGATGACAGGAGTTGGATCGCTTGAAATTTGCCCGGTTCTGTTCGTTCTTTCTGAATCATCTGGCACTGGCCATTGTCCGAAGACCCAATAATGGGCTAAATGGGCCATTGGTCTGGCCAAATATGGTCATTCTTATATTCTTATGATACTGATATTCTTTTGTTTGTAGATTTTAGAAGTATGTGTTGTGTGTGTGTTGTGTGTGTGGGAAAGCAGGCTTGCAATGGAAATACTATTGTAAGATTAACCATTGAGTGCCTGCTGTCACTCCATAATGCTCTTTTAGTCCATGATGCCCTGGAGCTAGCACTCCTTCTCCTCCAACAGGATCTGCCCTAAAAGGGCCTTCTTTGTTTATCATAGGGGAGGCAAGATCAAGATTTGTTTGGCAGTTGTTTTGTTTTTGTGGCAATTTCAAATATTATAATGATTGTATTAATTTCCTAAATCACATTTTAAATTTAACAAACTATTAGTTTCAACAATATATTTTCCCTCAACAAAAATAACAGAGATAGCTCTTTCATAATCTGACAGAGCTGGGAGCTAGGAGTAGCATCAGAAGGGTGAGAGTGAGATTATAAAGACTAGGGGATAATAAAAGTAATTTTTATCACTGTTTCAGTGTCACCATCTTGTTATTTTTATTGTTCTTTAGAATAATGGGATTTATTGAGGCAATTTATCCTCAAGTCACATGGTACATATTACATTTGAAGGGTAAAGAATTCTAACAGAACATAAAAAGAACCTTAAGTGTCATAAAAACCGACAGCAAGCAAATCTATACTTTTAAAAGTACCCTGTTATCATCCAGAGAAAATATAATGCAGACATAGAAAATGTAAAAGTTTAAAAAATTACAAGATACCTGCATAATCCCTTACTCAAAAGAAAAGGAGAACTCCTGAGTAGAGTATACAAAATACTTTTTAGAGGTCATATATCTTGGAGAACCAAGTGAAGAATTAAATAAACATATTGATCACTATGCATTTGGGATGTATATACAAACACTCAATATTCACAAATCACTAAATGGTTGTTGGACACCTGAAATTCTATTGATTTTGAAAGGTCAATAATGGCTACTATACTTGTTCAAAGGAGCAGGCAAGCAAACAAGCAATTACACAGCATTTGAAAACTTAATATAAACAAAACTCACTACAATCTGAACAAAACATTCCAGCCAGTCTGGCTTCACCAGATAAATTGCCACAGTGGTGTTAGGTTAGCTTGCAAAAGATTATTATATAAAATTAAGAACGATACAATGATAAAAAGTGTTGTAATTCAGGCAACAGAGAATGTCAAGGATCACAAATCTTTGCCTATTATAAATGATCACAATAAATTCCTCTTTGGATCGTTTCTTTAATAACAACTGTTACCAAGAAAATCAAATTCTTCAGCTAAAATTCCAAAAACTTTAAATCACAATAGTGTCTAGAAGAAGCTGATGAAAACTGAATAGTTTAATTCTATCTGCTGCTGTTCTCAGCTGACGGTAAAATAAACACAGGCAATGCAAATAAAATCATTTGATATAAATTAGTGTTTATTTGTTAGGATACTAATCTAAACATGCAATAACAGAATATTTGAGTATGGACATTATGATGACTAGAACTAACTAGATCCATAGGTTAATCATTAGACTTCTTAAATCTTATCATGATCTCAGTCACACCATGTATATGAGGAGCAATTTTGTTGCAGACAGTAGAATTATACCAGTGTAAAACTGATGTGGAAGCATAATCAGGGCCTGCAATTGGTGGAAGTTTTATTTCCCTGCATTTTGCATGGCTCTCAAACACTGTAAAAACAATTGCCTGAAAGGTGAAAATACTAGCTTCAACCCATTCTTCTTCAGATTAACTCCAAGAGTGCTGTGCTTTTCATCTTAATGGTGTTATTGGGATGGGAGCAGTCATCTCTGAGATGGCTTAACAGGAGTGGTCATGGTATTGTAGCCCAGGGCTTCGTTTGCAAGGATGTCCTAATTAGAAGGAAAAAATTGCCTCAGAGAAAATTTATAAATAAATACAAACTGCCTTGACTTGCCTTTAATTTATTTTGATATGAAGTCACATATCATCATGGGAAGCCAAAGCAGATTTTCTTCAAGTCGTTTACAAACTAAAGGAGAACACTCCAATTTTACAGGAAAACACAATCTCAACAATACTTAATTCGGCCTGGGGTTAACTCCACAGTACCTTCAGGCAGTTCACACATATTGTCAATGTCGGTACAGAGTCTACAAGCCCATACATTTTGATTCTTAAGCCCGTGTCTAAATGGCAAATTATAATGCCTGTTGGCCTAGTCATTGTACGCTCCCCCTTCAAGTGTGACTATTCATAGACAGCTTAATGAATGCAATTGTTTTTCATAAACAAATCTGGTTCCATAAATATATGGCTAATTACTCCTATTGTATGATTCCGGTGATACATGTTACATAATTTTTAATAAGGGAAGGAATCAGGACAAGAGCTCGTTGACAAGTGAAAATTTTAGTTTTCATTTTTTTGAAATTTCATTGCCATCAAAATCTTCCAACAAGCTCTACTCAGAACTGAATACTCAAAACTCATAGCTGACTGTGCAGTGCAATACCTAACTTACTGACAAGGATATGTCAGTCCCAGAACACTAACAGAATATTGATTATTTCTGAAAAAAATATTTCTGATTCTATTCCTATTGAATTGAATTGAACTTTTTATTACTTATATGTATTCCCTGCAATGTTAACTGTATGCCATATTCAGATTCCTCACTCCATCCAGTGTCCAGTGGTCTGTCTGTGTGCTAGCATGAAGGACCTTTCTGACCATAGGACTATCCCCTTGTCAAATTCCAAATGTCTGCTCCAGAGCATGAAGGTGCTAGAGCTCTTCAAAGAAATCACTGACTTTTTTGACAAAACGATCTAATTTTTACTACCCTTGTTCTCTTGAATAGTTTTTACTGAAGCCCTTAAAAATATATTCAGCCTGGGGGCTTGGCTACATTTGCAGCTGTAGAGTGCTTTGGGTTAAATCAGCCTTCAGAGAGAGCACCAGGGAAAGCGCTCCAGTCTGTCCACACTGACAGCTGCAAGCGCACTGGCATGGCCACATTCGTGGCATTTGCAGTGGCATTGGGAGTGGTGCATTATGGGCAACTATCCCACAGAGTACCTCTTCCCATTCTGGTGCTGTGGCTTGTGGGAAAAGGGTTTGGGATGCGGGGCATTCTGGATCCTGTCCCAACGTCCTGTGATGCATCACTTCACATCCCAGCAATACCTGTGTTTCCATCCACATTTGGCGCCATCTTTCAACGGTTTCTGTGCAGCGCACTCTGTCTTCCCTTTCGGTCTGTGGGAATGGAGCCTGAACTGCTGAGGAGGATACTGACCAGTCTCGCCAGCACGTCACGTTTAGCATTCAAGCTACTCCTTGAGATCTAAAGTGACAGTGAGGACTCCGACGAGGATATTGAGTCGCATAATGCATACAACACAAATTGCTTGTCTCATTCACGGACATGCTCTCCACCGTGGAATGGTGCTTTTGGGCTCGGGAAACATGCAATGAGTGGTGGGATCACATTGTTCTGCAAGTCTGGGATGATGAGCAGTGGCTGCAGAACTTTTGGATGAGAAAAGCCACTTTCATGGGACTGTGTGCTGAACTCGCCCCCACCCTGTGGCGCAAGGACACGAGATTGAGAGCTGCCCTGACGATGGAGAAGTGGGTGGCTATTGCAATCTGGAAGCTGGCAACTCCAGACAGCTACCGATCGGTCACTAACCAGTTTGGAGTGGGGAAGTTGACCGTTGGAATTGTGTTGATGCAAGTTTGCAGGGCCATTAATCGCATCCTGCTCAGAAGAACCATGACTCCGGGTAATGTGCATGACATTGTGGCTGGCTTTGAATAAATGGGTTTCCCTAACTGCGGAGGGGCGATAGATGGGACACATATTCCTATTCTGGCACCAGACCATGTAGCCTCTGAGTATGTTAACCAAAAGGGTTATTTCTCGATGGTTCTCCAGGCGCTTGTGGATCACTGTGGGCGTTTCATTGACATTAACGCAGGCTGGCCCGGAAAGGTGCATGACACATGCATCTTTGGGAACACTGGCCTGTTCAGGAAGCTGCAAGCCGGGAGTTTTTTCCCAGACCAGAAGATCACTGTAGGGGTAGTTAAAATGCCCATTGTGATCCTTGGAAACCCCGCTTACCCTTTAATGCCGTGTCTCATGAAACCCTACACAGGGAGCCTGGACAGCAGCCAGGAATGGTTCAACTACAGGCTGAGCCAGTGCAGAATGACTGTGGAGTGTGCTTTTGTCCTTTTGAAGGGCTGCTGATGCTGTCTTTATGGGAAGCTGGACTTGGCCAAAGCCAGCATCCCCACGGTTATATCCGCATGCTGTACCCTCCATAACATTTGTGGAGAGAAGGGTGAAAGCTTCACTCAGGCATGGACCTCGGAGGTTCAACATCTGGAGGCTGAATTTGCAGAGCCAGAGAACAGGGCTCTTAGAGGGGCCCAGCACGGGGCTGCAAGGATTAGGGATGCCCTGAGGGAGCCATTTGAGTCTGAAAGCCACCAGTAATTTCTGTTGCTCTGCACGGGAGTTAAGTGCAGTGGCTGTATTTGGTACACTGAATTTTAGTGCTTATTGCTTTCCTGGGCTAAGGTATACTTTGCTTTATGCACTAATAAAGTGTGTTTTCAAAGTGAAAAACTCCATTTATTGAAAAGAAAATTCATTTATTGAAATAAAAACAAAGTAACACAGCAATACCACAATGGCAAGGGGGTGGGATGGGGACCAGTTCACTACAGACTTGAGTATGTCCTGATTTCATCCTCTGGAATCCTGTCTGGAGTGTTGTGCACTGAGTGCTGCACTTCAAGTTGGCTATAAGGAATGTTGAGGGGGGTTGAATGCAGTGATAAGGGTCGTAGTTTTTGTGGACGGTGAAGCTAGGGGTGTAGGAGGCAGCTGGGGGTGATAAGAACCTGGATGTTGGGGAAAGTGGGTTGGAGGGGACATGGGGGCACAAGGGAAAGAGTTTTGGGACAAGAGATGTGTGGGGGGTGAGCGTGGTACTGCTCCACCTGCATGGCAATGAGTGCCTGGATAGAGTCTGTTTGGTGCTCCATTATGCTAATCAGCCGATCCGTGCTTTGCTGCCGGAGCACCGCGTTTTGCTGCCGGCGATCCTCATTCTTCTGGTGGATCCTCCTTTCATTCTCCCTCTGCTTCCGTGCCTTTCGATTATCTTCCACAGACTGCCACATCACTTCCTGCAGCATGTCTTCTTTGCTTTTATGGGGCCTCTTTCTGAGTGCTCTCAGTCTGTTGGCCGGTGATAACACTGGCGGCTGAAGTCTCAAGGTTGCAAAATATACAGGCAAAGTATATATATATATATGTATATTTACAGTATACAGGCAAAATGCAACACTTAAGAGAGCAATGATTCCCCCACACTTAAGGAAGGCAATCACAGTCCATACAAAACCATACTTTGCCTGTCCCAAAGCGAGCGCGCATAACCCACGGGAGCCCCAGAAATGGTGAGTAAGCACAGGGTCCAGGGGGATTGATTGTTTCATGGATGTATTGCCTTCTGGGTTTCTGTGCCTTGGGGAGAGCCAACAGCTGCAGGGGAAACTTACACTGAACACTGTCAACATTCTCCACAGGAGATCGTCTTGGAAGATATCTTGCTGCTGAGGGTGACCAGGGAAGTAAGGGAGGGTCTTCTATTACAATGCGGCTTCCGCCCTGGCCCATATGCAGCTTGCCTGTGTGCAGCAATGGTCCCTCTGCCCCTCACAGCACAGTGGCGCGGACATGTTAGCCTGACTGGGACAAGGACCACGCTGGCTCTCCCAATAAATCTGTGCAGGCGCATTGCCCACTTTCTAACTGAGATTTTTGAAGAGATCACCGATGACAATTACTGTGATGTGATAGCCCACATCAATGTGCTATTCTGCATCTATGTATGCATGCATCCTAAACCCTCCTCACCCAAAGAGCCCTCACCAAAGAACTTCTGTCCCGAAAAAAAAGCCACTTACCGGGAACCTCCTCTGGTGTTTGTCCTTCCCCAAGCACCGGACACTGTTACTGGCTGCCTTCATCATGGCTTGAGAAGAGCTCCTGGCTGCATGCATCTAGGGATTATGGAGTGTCTTCCTCTGCCTCAGCACCCTCGCTTGCATTTTCCTCCTCCTCCTCCTCCTCCTCCTCCCCCCTTGCTATGCTGGGCTTGGAAGTGTCCATAGTGCTTGTTGGAGTGGAGGTGGGGTCGCCTCCAAGTATTGCGTCCAGCTCTTTTTAGAAATGGCAGGTCGCGGGGGCAGCACCGGAGCAGCTGTTTGCCTTGTGGGCTTTGCGGTAGGCATTCCGCAGCTCCTTCACTTTAACCCGGCACTGCATGGCGACCCAGTCATGGCCCCTCTCCATCATGACCCTTGATACATGCCCAAAGGTATTGTAATTCCTGTGGCTGGAGCGCAGCTGGGACTGGACAGCTTCCTCCCCCCAAATATTGATGAGGTCCAGCACCTCACCATTGCTCCATACTAGGGCTCACCTGGTGCATGGAGGCCTGATCACCTGGAAAGATGCGCTGAGAGCACTCCACGCCTGGCTGAGCAAACAGGAAGGGGATTTTCAAAATTCCCAGAGAATTTAAAGGGTGGGTCTGACGGTTGGTCACCTGAGGACAGGGCAACAGAGTTCAAAAGTGATGACCGGAGTGGCTAGCAAGGCATTGTGGGATACTTCCGGAGGCCATTCAGAGCATATTAGGTGTCCACACTGGCGCCATTGCGCTCCAGCAAGAGCGCAACAAACGTTATACCTTTCAGAGAGGTGGAGTACCAGGAGAGCTCCAGCCGTGGAGTCAGAGTGCTCTACGTGCCTTGCCAGTGTGGATGGATAGTAAGGTAGAGTGCTCTTGGTGGCTTTATTGTGCTATAAAGCACAAGTGTAGCCAAGGCCTGAAGCAGTAAACAGTGAGGCAATCCTGCCAAAGCTATGGGTTTCCTCTGTATGTTGCAGGTTTTCCAGGGTCAGGAGCTGGAGTTCTAGGGTCTATTGGAAGCAGGATCTGGACTTCAGGCAGGCAGGCAATCTGTATTGTTGCTCAGACAGTTCCCAGTCATGACTTCCTGGTTTATATACTGGTGACTTGCCAATCTGTGGGCTGTGCGGGGCCACCACTCAGGCCCTGTGGGATGGTACTTCCTGCCAAGTCTAGCTTCACAGGGTCCTCCCTTGGACACCCAGTGTAAGCCTCTAGTGGCAATGTGGAGGCATAAGAAGCCCCAAACCCCCATTGCCCTTCAGGTTCTTACATTGGCCCCCCTTTGGGGTGATGTCAGTCCAAGCTTGTCTGGGTGAGTCTTGTGAAATTCCCCCAGAAAGTCTGGGGTATGGACATGGGAAGCAGGCTGTTCTTTGTCTGTTCTTTGTTGCCATAGCTTTCCCAGACCATCTAATAGTACAGCCATTTATCAGAAATTGAGGGTGGTGTGCTCATGACCCTGAATTTTGACTTGTGGAGATGGCGGTGTGGCTTGGTCAGAGAACGGATTTTCAATGTAGGGCTTCAGAAGGGAAACATGGACATCTGGATTAATTTTCAGACATCAGGGAAGCTGTATTTAGAATTTGCTGGCATACTGGCAAGGGTCCCAGGATCCAGTGGTCCAGTTTCTAGGAGGGTCAGATGGTCTGGAGATGTCAGGTGGCAAGCCACTCCTTCTAGCCTACTATGAACATTGAAGTTTTTTGTCACTGAAAGCCTGCATGCCTCTTGTAGGCCTCCTCAGGTGGTTCCTGAGCTCTTCCTGAATAAGATGGATCTGTTGGACCCAGTTGGTGGTGGCGGGGCTCAGTAAGGTTGCGGGTAATGCCAGGTGAAAATGGGAGTGGAACCTTTAATTTGCAAAGAAGGAGCTCTAACCTCTGGAGGCATGGATGGCATTGCTCTATGAAAACTGCGTATAGCAGAAGTGTGGTCCAGTTATCTTGGTGATAATTAATGAAGCACTAATAAACTACTGCTCCACTACTTGGTTCACCCATTCAGTTTGTCCATCTGTTTGGGAGTGGTATGCAGTGGAGGTGGATTGGCAGATGTCCAGTGGCCTGAACACTTTGTGCCAGAAGTCAGAAATTATGTTGTCTGGGAGTGCAGACCATGGTATGCAGAAGTAGTTGGGCAGCAGTCCTGGCAGAAGGCAGGTAGTTGCAGGGGATGAAGAGGGGCATTTTGGTCAGGCAGTCCACAACCGTTCAGCGTATGGTGTGGCCGTTATATATTGGGAGCTCTATAATAAAGTCTAAGCTGATGGCAGACCACAGCCTTGCTGGAATCTCCAGGGATACCAATATCCCATTGGGTCTAGTTCAGGGTGTCTTGGTACATGCACAGCAGCATGCAGGAGGTCTTCTTGTGGCCAAAGTGACCTGCCAACTGAATGTCCTGGCACAGTCTTAGCATCTCCAGTCGGGACACCCTAGGGGCATGTATATGTGCTTGTAAAAGTATGTTATCCCATTCCACATGGAACAGTGCATCTTAGCCCCCAGTGGCCTGGATTGTGTCTGTTGGGCCAGTGGGTCTCTTTTGAGGCCGACTGGATGGGAAAGAACAGATCTTTCTGAATTGTGGAATTGGCAAAATTACCAGGCTTGAGGAGAAAGGGAGGCTTGGAAGTTGGTTCTTTGTTTCCCTGGTAGTATTCCCCCTTCCACAATAGAGGATCAGCTTTCCCATTTGACTTTCCTGAGTGATAGGTAACTGTAAAGTGAAACTGAGAAAAAAAGAACAAGGCCCACCGCAACTGCTTCTAGTTCAACACTTAGGCCTTGCAGAAATACTTGAGGTTCTTTTGGTCAGTGAAAACCTGTACTGGGCGCCAAGCTCCCTCAAGGTGATGATGCCATTCTTCAAATGTAGTTTTTAATAGAGAGCAGTGCTTTGTACAGTATTTCATAGTTCATCTCAGTGGGGGTAAGTTTTCAAGAATAGAATGCACAAGGATGCAGAACTGACTTGGGTCTGAGTTGCTGTGAGAGGACCATCCCTAGGGCAACATTGAACGCATCTGCTTCTACTATAAATGGATGAGTTGGGTCAGGGCGTGCCAGAATCAGGGCCATGGTGAAGATGGTTTTAGCTGATCAAAAGCAAGCTGGGCTTCGAGTCACCAAGTAAATCACATAGCTTTGCAAATGAGGGAAGTCAGGCAAGTTATTAGTTCAGAGAAGTTAGCGATGAATCTCCTATAAAAATTCGCAAAGCCCAGGAAACGCTGCAGTTTCTGGAGGATCCAGGGTACTGTCCAGTTGCAGATGGCTTCCACCTTCTACAGGTCCATCTGAATTCCCTTCAGGGAGAGTATGCACCCCAAAAATTCAATGATGGCCTGGTGGATGGTGCAATTTTCCAGTTTGGCATATAAACCAGGCTTCCATAGTCTCTCCAAGACAGGCTGGACAAAGTGGTAGTGCTGCTCAGGATTCTTAGAAAATACCAGTATATCTTTGAGATAGATAATCAAATCCTTGTTCAGAATGTCCCTGAACACATCATCTATAAATACTGAAGTGTTTCAGGGGTGTTGGTTAAGACAAACAGCATTCAAGTATTCAAAGCACCCATATTGGGTACAAAAAATGGTCTTCCATTTGTCCCCAGCCCTTTTGTGCACTAGGTTGTATGACTCTTGAAGATCTAGTTTTGTGAATATCCTGGAAGTCCTCAGGCAGTCCAGCAATTCCAAAATGGAGGGCAAGGGGTACAGGTTATGAATAGTCACTTAGTTCAATGCACAATAGTCTGCTCAGAGGTGTAATGACACATTCTTCTTCACAAAGAGGACTGATGATCCTGCTGGAGAGGTAGATCACTGAATGATGCCCTGCGTGAGGTTTTCCTGGATATACACGTACAGCACCTCCAGCTTAGGTTCAGACATGGAGTATATCTGTCCATAGGGCACCTTTGCCCTGGGATGTAAGTCTCTCGGACAGTTGTAGTTTCTGTGTGGGGAAACTGAGTCTGCATTTTTTTTCAAACATATCCAGGTAGTCACAGTAGTTGTCAGGGAGGCTAAGGTTCTGGCCTGAAGCCGCTCCTGTCTGGCTAGCTCCCACCATCCAGGGTTCTGATTCCAAGGTCACATCCAATACTGGGACCCTAGATGGGGGTCACTTGGGGGTTAGTTGCTTTGTTGGAGACATACTTTCTGACAATATTCAGAGGAGAAGTTAATGCTCCTCCACCACCAGGAAATATATGTGTTGTGTAAACCCAAACAAAGAATGCCAAGAGTTATCAGGAAGAATGGAGAGCAGATCACATCAATACATATTATTTCTCAGTGGCCTTCCACTACAACCTCTAAGGGGATAGTCTCTTGAGTCAAACCCATAAATCATCTCCACGAGGTCCAGTGGGGGTTTAGGCTGGTGAGAAATCTGGAGAGTTTTGGCTGCCTCAGCATCTATAAAGTTGGCCGCAGCCCTGGAGTCTATCAAAGCTAGTTGTGGGTGGATCCTTTGTGCCTGTCCCAAGACATGCAACCACAGCAACTGGAAATGCAGAGACGCATCATGGCTCCCAGGCTGGATTCTACTTGAGGGCAGAGAATTATTCCAGAGCATGGAACTGGGCCTGGGCTGGTCTGTTTCCTGAGTTCTTCTGAGCTAGGCAGAAGGCAAGGATGTGTTCTGGTGTCCCACAATAAAAACAGAGGTTCAGTTGTTGTTGATGCTCTCTCTCCTCCAGGGTCAGACATCAGCAACCCAGGTTGACTTACATGGGTTCAGGACTCAGTTCTACAGGCTTTCGTGTGGAGAGTGAGCATGGGGGCATCAGGCCACCCCTCCTTTCTTCCTTCTGCTCACACAGCTGAAACTCAATGCGCAGGGCAAGGTCAATAAAGGCATCTAGGCAGGTGGGATTTTACACCCAGGCTAGCTTGTCTTTTACCTCATCTTTGAGCCCTGCTGGAATTGATAAAGTTGAACTGCCTCATTCCTTTCAACATCAGTCAGAAGCTGTCAGAAGTGAGTGGTATAGAAGGTGGTCAGCCCTTGCCCCTGGTGAAGCTTACGGAGGGTAGTCTCTTCAGAGTGGTTGCGATGCGGGTCATAAAAGATGGTCCTGAAGGCTTTCAGGAAGGCATCCCAGTCAGAGAGCACTAGGCTGTTCTGCTCCAACTGGAGGAAGGCCCACATGCTTCACCAAAGAGAAGGCCGACTACTAGCCTCACCTTAGTCTGGTCTGTGGTGTACGTTTTGGGGCAGAGCAGGAAGAGCAGCATGGATTGTGTTAGGAACTCCTGGAATTTCCAATTATTCCTGTCAAACCATTCAGGCAATGGCATTGCAGGAGCTGGTTCAGGTGATGCAGGGTCTGTATGGGCACAAAGTGTCACTGCTTCTCCCTGTGAGCGTGCAAACTGCTCACGTAGGCTCTGTGCTTTGGCAGCAAGCTGTGCCACCTGAGCCCGTGACCAGGTAGGGTCTGTGCTTTGAGTGCACACTGCATACCTTAGGTCTGTAGTGCAACTTGCCAGTAGATCGGTGACTAGGTCCTGCAGGTCTATGTAGAGCTGCTGGTTGGAGGGTGGCCTGCCCCCTCCATCATCTATGGAGGGGTTGAATGGATGGGCAGGGGATGAAGGTGGGTCTGAGCAAACTATCAGGGTTGAGCCATTGGCAGCTGGGGTGTCCTGGTCAGCTTCTAAATTGCAGTTGGGAGGCAAGTAGTGTGGTCAGGAGTGAGCTAGGTCAGAATGCCAGGAAGTCACAGTCAGGCACCAAGTTGCAGGTGACAGGTAGATAGCAGAGTTGGAGCCAAGCCAAATACCAGGAAATCAGGGTCGGGCACCAAGCTACAGACAGCAATAGAAGAGCAAAGTCAGGGACAAACTAGCATCAGAAGCTGAAGTTCTTGGGTCTGTCACAAGCAGGGTTCTGATTCCATCAGAGCAGGCAAACAGTCTGTGGTCTTGCTTAGATAGCACCCCAGCATGGCTTCCAGGTTTATATACTGGTATCAGTCAATTAGTGAGCTGTGAGGGGCCACCACTCCAGCTTTGTGAGGCAATACTTCATGCTTACCCGAGCTTCACAGGTCCTTTTGTGGCTACCCAGCCTAAGCCTTTAGTGGTAATGTGGAGGCATCAACATCATTGAAATCCCTATAGTCCCAGGCTTTAGTCCTACTGGCTCTTACAAAACCAAAGCAAAGGGCAGGAAGGCTCTGAAGAAGTTGTTTGAGGGGCACAATTGGTGCTGGGGTCTGAGAGAGCAGATCGGTTCATGGCCAAAGGGGGCCCTGTGTGAAGGTGCACGAGAGTAGTTTGTGGGAGGAGCAAAAATAATTAACTGAAGGTCTCTGAGTAGGGGAGGTTAAATTCATTCATTGGGGCCTCCAGGAAGGAGCTGGAAAGGTGTCCTTCTGTGAATGGTTGGCGGGGGGAGATTAATTCATGGGGGCCTCTTTCTGTATACTTGTCTAGACTGATGTAACTGCAGTGATGTAGCCCTTAGTATAGACAGGCAAAACCACTATTTGCCATGTGGAATTTATCCCTGTCTGAAACCCTGGACTGAATTACAAATTTTGCCTGTTAAAGAAAGGGTTCCACACTGACAGCTACACTGTCATTACACATGTTATAATTGGGACAAACCCTAAGTCTAGACAATGTGTGGTGAAATTTATTTTTTATATATATGCAAATTTACACATGTTAATGCAGATTCATGCAAATTAGAAATGCACTTTTTTGTATGGAGATGTTGGCAGATATGAGCATGAGATATTTCAATCCAAACAGTTAAAGTTAAAAGTAAATGAAAACAAGAAATTATAATAAAACATGTTTGTCAACCTTAACTAGAATCATCAATACCAGTTCTCCTATAATCATAGAAATGTAGCACCCATAAACATTACTGTATCTTTTGTTTCTAATGTAAATTGTTTGCTTTTTTATTTGTCCTGACATAGATCTGCACAAGTCTTGAGGGACAGGGGCTAAACCCCCAAACAGATGAGACTTATTCTTAGTGGGGACATTTACAAAATCTGTGCTTCACAAAGTCTAATGGGGTTAACAGAGAGTTTTAGAAGTTCGGAAGGCTTGGGCAAATTTCTACAGTGTTTTCATTTTCACAGTGGAACCATATTAATGAGAACTTTTGACTTAGAATGCTAAAACATAGTTTCATAAACCAGGGGTTCTCAACCTTTTTCTTGCTGAGGCCCCCCTCAACATGCTATAAAAATGCCAGGGCCTAGCAGGGGCAGGGGGGGACCCTTGGGCATAGGCATAGTTTTACTGGACAAGGGTTGGTGGGGCTCGAGCCAGCTCCACACAGCAGGGTCCAGGGAAGGAATGCCACCCTCACCCCCTGACTCACTCAGCAGGCCATCCAGCCGGTCTGGGCTGTGGGGGGGACACAACCAAAAAATATAACTCAGAGAGGGGACTCAGTTCAAAAAGTTTGAAAACAGCTCAGGGTGCAGGGAGGGGATAGCTAGGGGCTGTGTGAAGTAAGGGAGTAGCTCAGGGTGCAGGCAGCGGGGTAGCTCAGGATGCAGTGGGGTAGCTAAGGGTTGTGTGCAGGCAGGGTAATAGCTCAGGGTGTAGGCAGGGCATGGCTAGGGATTGCGTATGGGCAAGGGGGGACTCCCAGTGTGGCTCCCAGCTTCAGTCCCACTGCTCCTGGCGTGGGGGGAGAGGAGGAGGTTTGCTGGCTTCAGCCCCATGCTGCTCCCAACTTCAGGGGCTTGGGGTGGTGCCAGCTTCAGCCCGCACCACTCCTGGCTTCAGCGCTGGGGCTCGGGGTACTGGGTTTTAGCCGCAGGGTTCCGCGGCCCCCCGAAAGGGTTTGTGGACCTCCAGTTGAGAACCACTGTCATATACTATAAAACAAGTAGACAAATGACAATAGCATAACACTCATGTAGTTAAATTTTTTTCTCTTTTTCTTTTAGACGAATGCTGTAATTCTTGAGAAAAATGTCACTAACATAGTTCTTTAATAAAGAAATATAAGTTAACTTAAAACCACATTATTAATTACAAAAAACAAAATCTGAAAGGCTGGAAAATTGTAGTTATAGTTTCACAATCACCCATATCTAGTGATGTGTTGTCTGAGTCATAAAAAGGGGGTTATCAATTTATATGGTATTTCTAACAGTGTGTATTTGGAGGGTGGATGAACTAGGCTGAACTACTTGACTCATAGTAGAATAGGAGCTAGGACACAGTGTTGGACATTAGATAAGAGCTTGTAAGGGGTTTACAAGAAATCTTTATAGGATATTAACTATAGTGGTTGCTTCTGTTTCCACTATAACATCTCTCACAATCACATCACTGTTTAGGTTCCAATCCCATACACTTTATTCAGACAAAACTCCTGTTGACTTTTGCTGTTTAAAATGTACAGAATCAGGTTCTATATCTCTGTATGCTGATGAACACAAATATAATTTTCCTAGACACTTTTCTTAGTTATAATTCCTCTTATTGATGCAGATCATCCTCTATTCATTTCTTGGTTCTTCAGTATATTTCCAGTATTGTGACATCCAGACCTGAGCATCAGATGTGGGCTCATGTGCCATATGTATCTTGTATGTTGCCATAATGCTTTCTTCTAATGTGTGCTCTGTTGCTCTATTGATGTATCCTAGTTTTGTTTTTACATTACTAACTGCTGCCATCAAGCTGATGTTCTTAAGCTTTTATCTACTGCTACTCCCAAATCCTTTTCCTGATTAGTATTTTGTAGCATGTGTCCATTTAAAGAATAACTCTCTTTCATAATGTTTATAATCACAGAAGTTAGAGATATAAAAGAATTACTGATAATGTAGTCTATCTCCTTGTCAATATGGGATATATCATAGCCCTCAGGATAGAGGGCATATCAGATATTAAACTGATAACACATAGAACACTTGATTGAAATCTTATTAATTTACATTTTTCATATTGCCTGCAATACCACAAAATATCTACACTGTAGTTTCAGCATCAGTCCCAATTTGCCTTCCAATTCACTTATCAGCACTGTTTAAAGGCTGTAGTGACACAATTAAGTATTGTGATGGTGGCTCATTGTGCTTCTTCATAGAGGATCCAGGTTCAGGAGTGAATGTATTATGCCTGTTTCTTTTGTCAGATAGGAACTGGGTGAAATTCTGGTGTGGTTTAATTTTGAGCCCAGTCCTGCATTCCTTGTACACTGGAATTTTGGAATGTCTTCATTAGGAGTTTTGAGTGTGCAAGAAAAGCAGGTTTAGCCTCTTGATCTCTGGGGTAACCTCCTCTAAAGTGCTTTAAAATATTGATTGTGATTATGAGCTGGCAAGCAACCTAACTTTAGAACAAGACTTCGTGTTCCTCTTTATAATACCTAGCTGAAGATTTTTCACTGGTAAAGAAAAGGTGGAAAAGAAATTGAGAATGGATTAATGTACTGTTAAGATCTTAGTTGTAGAGGTGGAAATTTACCAGGAAAATTCACCATGGGGCACAAAAACCACAGACTGACAGCAGCTGTTCACTTCATTCCTGAAACTCCAATTGTTTTTGACAGTAGGGGGGATCTCTCTTGCCCTGGTATGTACAACTACTAGTTCACAGCTCCTGCCCCATTCTAAATCATACCTTCCTAAAGCTTGATCTCCTTTCTAGTATTATTTCCCTCTTACTTATCCAAGTTGAAATGTATATTGTGATAGAAAGGCAATAACAGACAACTGTCTTTCTGTAAAATATAGTGAAGTTATTCAGTACAAATGGAATGAACCTCATTTTTTTCATTTCAGATCAAAGTAGAAATCTTTTGAAGTTGAGCTATTTGATACAAAGGGGCTTTATAAAAAGCAGATATAGAAGTTAATAGGACATAGAGATATTTTATTAAACTGCAAACCATTATTAATATTGCAGTTTTAACTTGAAAGAAATATGTGAAATGACACCGGAAATTAATTAGATTATTTCATCATTCTTTTACATTATAAACTTTGATACACTTGCATAGATATATAGGTACACTGATAAAAAGACACAAAGACAAACAGAATTTTAATGAGTGGGGAGCTTTTATCTACTATCACTTTGTGACTTAATTTTTTCTGTTTATACTGCCTATTGATTCCAGTTGAAACCTGCTGTTTTAATGTTGTTATTGATATTCTCTCTGGGTTTTCTTCTAATTCTGGCATTGATATTACCTTGATCGGATTTAGTTTATATGAATTGCCTGTAGGTTTCAGTCTCTGGAGTTTTTCACTGCTTATAGACATGCAAAGATAAAACCTCTCTTTTTATCTAAAAATCCTTGAGAGACTCTGAAAGATACAGCCGTTTTCTGAGAACATTAAAAAGCAAGAGACAACAATCAAAAGGAATATACTTCTCACCTAGTTTATTCAAGACATCATTTTTATACACCCTGCACATTCTCTGACACACACAGACTTCTAATCTAGTCAGTTCCATTTTACATTTAAAAACTACGTGTGGAGAAATTGTTTTGTCAGAAAGTCACAAGTGGTTCCAAGCTCCATGTCACAGGCTTTACTTTTAACAGAATATGTTTCCTGACTAATTTGAAAAGTGAAGCTGCAACCCATACAATCCTATAATAGCATATGGTTATTCACTCATTTGAGGACACAGATGAAAGTTAATATTTTAATTCTTTCTTAAAATAATTAATTAGTTAACTAAAACCCTCATTTTTGAGAGTGACGTCAATGTGTAAACATTAGTGAGGAGAACAAAGGGCAACTTATATATCAGGTTTGTGTCTGAGTTAAAGGTTATGGTTGTGGTTTCTATAGTAAATGGTTACTTTTACAATATTCCTTTAGACAGAAAGAAAAATAATTAATTTTCAAAACAGAGACCACTAACAGTGTTACCTTTAAGCAAAAGGTTTTTATGTTGTTTGGTATCTTACTCTTAAGAGTAACACTTTCTAATTTTTTCTAATTTGTTAGTTTTGTTTCCTCTTTTCATTAGTTTTTCCCTTCTGATCTTTTGGATTCATTTAAACCTTCATTTCCTTATTTTTGTTTGTTTCTTCCTGTAGGCCTACTGTTCATTCTCTTCTCTTTACTCAGGCTTTTTTGGCATCTCATATGATATTGAATAGTGTCAGCAATAATTAACATTCTTAAAGCTGTAACTAAACCAAGGTGCACATTAATATTTTAGGTATGAGCATATGCTTTATTTAAACATGATTTTTCCCACATTACAGATGTCATCAGTTATTTTTGCAATTTGCCAGTTCATGGAATAGTTTATAATCTAGCATTCTGCCTGTGTAATATAACCAGATGTACATTCATAGAGAGAGAAAGCGGTGGTGGGGTGGGGTGGTTATTTTATAAGGTTTAACATTGAACTATCATGCTATCAATATAGATTTAATTTTTGTGTCCAAAGTAATGGAATATAGGAGTAGTTGTACATACGCTCTGACACCTGCAGGCTAGTGTAAGGGAAGTGTGGGGAATGAGGCCTGAAAGCATTACACCAGCAGGGAAGAGAATGGTGGGCAGTGTGGGTGGGAGAGGGAGGCTTGAGGAGGTGTTGAATGCAACCAGACAACGAAAAGTTTATCCTTACAGGAGAGGCAGTGGAAAGGGAAGGGAAGTGGTACTTGCGTTCTGGCATTGTTAGCATTATGTTCCTCCTCCTCCACTCCGCTTCCTGATTGTGGCTGTCAGCAGCTTCCTGGTGGATCTCTCTGGTAGGGTCAGTGGCACACTCTCTGCAACCAGCCTGGGCTGAGGAGTGGGCTCCTTGCAGAGGATCATGTCAATTTCCTCATTAAAAGAGTTCCTCTTGGTGCTGTTGTGGTTCTCAGTAAATGTTTTGCTCTGCTGTAGCTCCTTGCCCTTCTTTTGGTGCTTTGTCAGATAGGAAATAACTCAGTTCCACGATGTGTCAGACAGGTTCTTGTGCATCTTTGATTCCTACACGCTTTTCCCACCTGGGTCTGTATGTGATCTTCACACCACAGAGTAAAGGAAGGCAATGACCTCCAGACAGCTTGAGGCAGATGTACAAAGCACAGTTGAATTTTGATGGAAAGGTGGCACTTGCATCCTACAATAGTAACTCGCAAATGGTACCTGGGTGTTTTCCAGAACTATATGACCATGTGAGTGACATCTGGGTGAGATGGCCTAAATCAGTAGAGTATAAAAAAGTGACAGAGCAGGTCAGTTCTGAAGTGACCAGAGCAATGTAGGCCAGTAATGGGGGGAAATTTACATTGATTTAGTTACCACAGGAGTGGGATGTGTGAATGCCCACAAGGAGGCAGTGCCCTGATATAACTCTTAGTGAGACTGACTTAATTCAGATAGGAACTGGGGTAATAGTCACTGATGGGAGAAAATTGGTGTGTGGTCACACAGTCGCTCCCACCAATATAAAGACAATTTTACCAGTGGATCTCTTGTGTGTAGTAAAGTTTATACCCTCTGGGGAAGAGTAACTGTGGGAGGTGGTGTATGTGCAGTAATTCTGAAGGGTTACACCTGAAAAGGAGTGAACAGGAGGAAGAGGTGGAATCTGCACACTGGCATTAGAAGGCTTATACTTGCAGGAAAATAAATAGGGGGAAGAGGCTTTTGTGTACATTTTGGCACTGAAAGGGTTATCCCTTTACTTGGAACTAAATGGAAAGAAGGAGGGGGTACCCGTAGTCTGGCACTGAAAGCATTATGCTGCCAAGGAGTAAATAGAGGAGAGAAGGTTAGTGCATATGCTTATGAAGGATGGGATATGGAAAGGTTTCTGCTGCAAGCAGTGGGGGAGGGGTTGTCACATGGAGTGGGGTGAGGATTGGATGCAGTGTGGGCTCTGCAGTGAGTTATCAGTTGGGACTGGGAGGGTTTAGATTCAATAGCTATCTAGGTAAAGAGTCTGATGTGATACACAGGACCCGATTCTCCTCTCTTTATACCAGATTAACTTCATTGATTTCAATGGACCTACTCCTGTTTTACTTCTGTTGGAGCAAGTAGAGAATTGAGCCCACTTTGAAAATACTGTCATCCACTCATATGTACATCACTTAACTGTTCATCTCTGTCTCACTTTCATTTGCTACTGGCAAGTAGTTAAACAGTTAGTTGCAGATTGGCAGGCACTTAATCAGCTCATCTCAAATTCCCTAGTATTTAAATAGTCCACAGACAGACTGGCAGTATACATTTTCAGACTCACTGGCATTGAAATATTTAATTGCTAGATTCACTGGCAACAAAGCAGTTCATAAGAAAACATTGAATAACCCTTTAATTTTCATATCAGTTTTCTTTCACAGTAGTCTGTACATTGCGTTCTTAAGAAGACCTAAAAATCTAACGTTTCAAGGATAAACCATTTTCTGACACTTTTTAAAAAAAGTCAGAAATACATTAAATTTTGAATTTCCTCAAACACATAAATATATTCCTTGATTCCTTTCAAACTTTCTCACACAAATTCTCCTTGTCTGAGAGAAGGGTTACGATGGTATAATAGTCAGGTTAAAAGGAATTAGAGATGGTGCAGCTAAGTGTGCTTATAGTTAAGGTTGCCCAACATGTTCCATTATTAGTAGCCTTGGCAGAATTCAATTTTATAAAATAATTACTATAGATATTATCTATGTTTATTTTTAAGCACTTTTAAAATTTTTAACTATTTACAATTTCACAAGTGCACAAAATTATGGGTTTTAACCCCTGCCCCAATTTTTATTGATTTACATTTTCACAGTTGTGGGAAAGTCTGGGTGGAGGGTGTTGTCAGACAATATCAAGTCAGACAGTAATTATTTAATGGCAGTAGATGTTGAGATTCAAAGAGTTAAAGCTATATAATAATTAAACACAATTTGTCAATGTTACAAGTCAAAATATTAAAAGTAGACATTCTTAAATCAAACTCTAAGGAGTTCTCTAGCAGCATTTTTCATTCTACCTTTCAATTTTAATTATTATTGATGGAAATATTTTTGTTGTTTTGTGTGTGTATGGTGAAGTTGATGTTTACTGACATTTATGATTAGCAATCTACTCCTTCCAAGCCTAAATAAGGCCTGTTATAAGGTTTCCAGTTGCTTATAACTTAGCGAAACTTTAACCATTTGAGTTGACTTTTCCTATGCCAGCTCTGTCTCTGGCAGATTTTTTCTGTAAAATAAAAATGGTTCAGCTATTTCTGAGAACCGGATTAATGAAAAACGCATTGTTTTGCCTATATCCAGGAATTGGTTGTAAGAATGCATATATTTTAAAAAATTCTAGTATCTTTGTATTTTCAAGCAGGGACTCAAAATTTGGTTGGGGAGCTGCTGCGGTGTCAGGGCTGTGTCTTTTGCTATCCTCATGAATGTGGCCAATTTATGAGTCTTTGAAAAATCTCAGTTCACAAATGCTCAGCAGAGATTTATTAGAATTTGACAGCTAAATTCTCAGAAGATTTTATTTGATTGAGCATGCTTCTCCTCCTCCCAGCTCCTGTCTTCAACCAGACTGTGCACGCCCCACTAATTGGCTGAGCATGTTCCAGCTGAGGGCTGCAGGAACTGAGTTGGACTTTTCCTGCAATTGCTACTCCATGCTGCTGTGATGCCAGACACTAGGAATGAGGGGCAGACTGTCTCTTCTGTGCTTTGAATGCTCCCTGTGCTGGTGCTCAGGGGGTGCAGAGGAGAAAGGAGGAGACAGCTTGACTTAGAATGCAGAAGAGTGAATGGGGGAGCCTGGAGTTGCAGGACCTAGAGGGTGGGGAAAAGCAGATCAAGAACAAGATAGGAATAGAGGAGGAGTACCTAGTTGTGGACCTGGGGGAAGTTAGTTCCACCAACAAGAGGTAGTGGTGGAAGACAAGTTTGTGGGTGGGAAGCAAGGCAGAAGAGTCTATGACTATGAGAGAACACTCACTCCAGAACCTGGTATTGAACTGAGGAGTCCTGAAGACCTACATTCCTCTGCTGTTAGTAAATAGCTGTGAAACCTACTAGCTGAGACACACATTCAGCATACTACTGCTGCTAGCTATGTTAGCTCAAGTAATAGAAGTCTATGCTGTGGCTTTAATGGTCTGAAACCTGTCGATGAGCCGAGTTGAGGGTTAGTATAGTTCAATCCAAACTTAGGAAATTACATTAAAACAAGCAAACAAACAAAAACCCCTAATTAAAAAAAAATGAAGTTGTAGAGTCAAGCACTCAAATGTTAAGAAATGCATGGGTAATCTAAAATCTGACAACCTTAATTTGCACCTCTTGTGTGTGTGCATTATGGTATGGTCTTTAAATATTGATTATATACTATTTTTTCAATAGGTTCCCTGCCTCAGTGCACAGGATGGTTGGAGTATTGGGAATGAATCAGGGTTGTGGAGTGAATGAAGCTGTCTATAAGATTGCTGTCTTATTTTTAGCAGAAGTAAGAAGTTGTGTATTATTTGTGGGTACTGGGACAGGCAGGTTTAAGCCCCCTCAACCAAGTGGGTGGAGCCATTGGACTGAAGGAGACAGATCATAGAATCATAGAATCATAGAATCATAGAATATCAGGGTTGGAAGGGACCCCAGAAGGTCATCTAGTCCAACCCCCTGCTCAAAGCAGGACCAAGTCCCAGTTAAATCATCCCAGCCAGGGCTTTGTCAAGCCTGACCTTAAATGAAAACATTAGATGAAAACACAGGGATGGAAGTGAAAGTTAAATGTTAATAATCATGGATCCCAGGGTGGGACCACAGGTGGTGGGCGAACCACTGGCATGGGGAGGCTAGCACATGGCCAACCTCTCCCACTTGAGGCACTGCCCCTCTTACCCGCCTTCCCCTGCCAAAGGCAATCCCCCTCCCCTGTGACTGCTAGGCCCTGACACCCAGGCCTGGGCCGCCCGAGCACCGAGCAGCGCGCGACCCCCCCAACCCGGAGTGCCAGGCAGGCAGTGCGCCCCCCACCCCAGAGCACTCTGCATCCGGTCTGAGGCCTCCTGGCAAAGGGTTGTCCTCCCCATAGGTTACAGGGCTATGTATCTCTATCCCCTCAGAGATTGCTTGGGTGGTCTGCGCCCACCAAAATGGGGTCTTCCCCATCAGCAACTGAGGCAAGTTTCACCTCAGCGCCAACAGGGGATGGATGATGGAAAGGTGGGAGGGTTCCCCCTGGGGCCTCCTCCATGAGGGACTTCTGGAGGTGGGCAGCATTGTCCTCATCTGCTGCCAGAGCCTCCTTGGGCAACTCCACCTGCTGGACTTTCTTGGGAGGAAGGGGGTTTTGCAGTAGTAGGCCTTGTGGCAATCCCCTTGGGTGCCTTATGGGAAACCTCCTGCCCCTTCTTGAGAGGGAGGAGCTGGGCCCCCAACTTTCATTTGCTGCGCTTACCCCCCATTACTATACTTAGCCTTCCGTGGTGGTGTCGTTGGAAAGCTGGCCAGCAGGGGCAGGTTCAGGGGACAAGGGCAATGGGATTGGCAAGCTAGGGGTAGGGCAATGGGGGAGGGATGGTCTCCTCCTGAGATGGCCCCTCTCCTGGGCTCCTGGATATTGTAAGCATTCCATCCTTCACAGATCCCACCTAACAGCTTTTATCAGCAGTAGGATCTGTCTGCTCAGCTGATGTGACAGGAAGCTGACCGTAGCACCCAAGAAGGACTGTCAGTGGATGGAGGAGGAGGGGAAAGAGGAGGGGTGCATAGAGTAGCCAGCAGTGGCAGGGCCGTGCCCTCCTAGAACTTGGGGGGCATGGTGTTCCTGCTTGACGGGCCAAGGGACAGTCTTTCTGGACATTCCCAGAAGCCCAACAGAGTAAGCACTGACCCTCCCCCAAGAAATAGTGCACCCAGTACAGTTTGTCCTCGTAGGTCACCAGGAAGGATCCCTCCAAGCTTCCACTATGACACACTGCTGCCAGCAGCTGGATGGTAAGAACATGTTCTACTGGCAGAACATGAGGATGTGTCAGAGGATGGAGTCCTTAGAGCACAACAGGAGAGGGCTGATTGTGAAGACCAGCTTCC
Organism: Dermochelys coriacea; assembly: GCF_009764565.3. Taxonomy (NCBI): domain Eukaryota; kingdom Metazoa; phylum Chordata; order Testudines; family Dermochelyidae; genus Dermochelys; species Dermochelys coriacea. Next base: position 151,508,745 of record NC_050069.1, on the reverse strand, counting down.
CCAAGGAAGGGAAATAGGAAGGCAGTGCTGGGGAGGAAGGGAGGAATGGAGGTAAGGACCACCCATACGCCCAGGACCTCCAGGTGCTCAACAGGAACAAAGAGGCCCCCCAACTGAGATTGCTTTCTCCACCCACTCCTGGGCAATGGCCTCTGATGCCAGGAAGACAACTTTCCTGCACAGTTTGGAAGCTGCTCCGATGGCTGAAGGCCCCACCTGTGCCAACACGCTCACATAGGTTTCAATGAGGAGCAAAGTGGCCCAGGAGGCATCAAACACCCTGTCTCAAGGTTAGGGTGGGAAGGGGCTCCCACTGCCATTCATAGGGTTGTGGAGTGTGATGGAGTGTACCAGGCCCCTCAAGGCCTCCTGCTGGAGGCCCTGCGGTTCTACTACACTCTGCCCCAGGATAGGAGTAGTGCAAGTGTGTCTTCCAAGTCTGCCTAAAAAGGCTGCATAGGAGCAGCCAATCAGGGCCCAGCAGCCTCAGCTAAAAGGAGTGACAGGGCCTAAGCAGGTCAGTTCCTGGTTGGGAGCTGTGGAAGCGGGGGAGGGGTCCGGTCCGGTCCGGTACGGTCCGGTACGGTCCAGTCCAGGAAAAGAACCTGAGAGATAGCCAGGAGATGAGTTCTGGCTGCATTTTGCTTTCTGCAAGGAGAGAGTGGACCTAAAAACTTGTAGCCTTAAGGGACTGGGTGAAAGGGAAGAGACCTGGTGGGATGAAGCACAGGGAAAACAGTAGCAGCTAATTGAAGGAATTAAAGGAAGCTGTTTGTGTCTGTTCCTCAGAAGGTTCCTGGGTTGGGACCTGGAGCAGTGGGAGGACCTGGGTCCTTCCATCGGCCACTGGAGAAGTGGCCTAAGCCCTGAGAAGGGGACAAGTCTTGTTTAGAAGCCCACAAGCAAAGGGCTGGAATTTAAAGGGCTCAGGGATGGGGCTGAAGACCCTGGTAAGGGGAGACAGATGGTCTGGTGAACTCTTGGTGTCACTGCTGATGGGGAATGAACTGAAGAGATGACCTGGCTGGAGAGCTGGGGCAGAGAGAACCTATGAAGACCAAGAGTCTCCAGGGAGAAAGCCCAGGGACATGCTCTATAACAGGGCAGGGAAGAACTTAAAGTTATCCCAGATACGGGACTGAAGACACTAACAAGGATGCAGTGATAGTTCATGTTGAACCTTTCTTATCCTGGAAAAGGTTAATCCATTTTAGACTGTGTAACTAGGCTGGAAGGCTGAGCCACCGAAGACCTGCCTATCGAGATTGGCAGCTGACATGGTGCAGTGGGACCCGGGAAAAACAGTGCATGATTGCATCCAGATGACAGGAGGCTCTCTTGAGAGGTGAGTCTCTGCTGCTGCTGCCACCACCTCGTGTGAAAGCAGTGGTTGGAGGGGTCATGGCAGATGGCAATGGGGCAGCAGGCAGGGCTGCAGCCACCTGGGTATACTCTCTGAGAGCTGAAGAGCAAGTGCCCCCAGAGCTGGTGGAAGGGACAGCAGATGTAGGGGGAGCCGTGGCTGATGATGTGGGTATGATAGTAGCAGCCACTACCATGGAAGGAGCCTTATGGGCAGGGCACTTGTCCTTTTTTTTTCTACTGATGGTGCCCTCAGTGGTGTTGGTGGTAGTTGCTGTGGGGGCGGATGAGGGGGAAAGCCAAGGTGGGGCAACAATGGCGGCCGGAGGTCTTGCTCTCTTAGTCTCCCTCCTGCTCCCCCACCTTTCCCCCTCCCACCATAGCCAGAGCAGAAGCTTCATGCTTGGCTGAATCAGAATCTTCCATTGAGGACAGGTGACAAGGATAGCCACTGAAGGGGAGAATAGAAATGTTAAAGGGAAGGGTGGGATTAGGGAAAATGGAGGCTAACTGCTCCTCCCCACTAGGTTACATGATGCGAGGGACAGAAGGGTGCAAACAAACAGCGGAGGGGTTAATGAAATAAAGCAAGGAGGGTGTGGGGCACAGTAGGCAGTATTGGGAGGGCACCAGCTCCTCTGGCTGCACTGGATGAGGGGTGGCTATAAGTGTGAGGGGGTGCAGTGAATAGAGGATGAAATAAAATGGTGGGCAGAAATCACAAGTACTGGGACAGTGCCAGTACATGGGTCAAGCAAAGTTGGGCAGGGCTGGGGAGATGGGACAAATAGCAAAAGAAAGGGCCAGGCAGGACAGATAACAAAGTCTCAAGGGGAGGGGAATTGGACAGGAGAGGCAGGTAACAAACATTAAGGGGGAAGCCCTGGGTGGGGCAAGGGAAGCAGATAGCAAAGTCGGGGGAAGGGAAGCAGCACACTGCAAGGGATGAGGGGTGAAAACCATGGGGGGGAGCTAGTGGGCAAGCAGGGGGAAAAGAAGGCCCATTATCCCTGTGCAAGCTGAAGGAAAGGGGAGGGGGGGAAGAGTCCAAGGGGGCATGTGCACCAACATTTGCTTGTGAAGTTAGTCTCTGCTGTATCAGTAGTCCCAAGGTGTGTGGAGACAGGCAGGTAAGCAAACAGGGCAGCAGGTGGTTGTTAGGAGCAGGGAGGATGGGAAGTGGATGGAATGGGGGGAAGGCTTCATGCTGCAAAGCAGGACTACTTCCGTTGCAGCAGCAGCAGCAGCAATGGCAAGCCCTGTCCAGAGAATCACAGGTGTGTAGGAATGAGGCAGAGGATCACAGAAAGAGAAAGGAGGGTCTCATAGTCAAGGAAGTTGAATGGCCTTTTGGAGAAATCGATTCTATACCTGGTGTGAGTTCCTGTGTGATGCTGTGCAAGTCTGTTAAACCAAAATGTTCACAGTTGCCCACTAATTGCGTGCACCCCATTTTCTGGGTGCCCACCTTGTGACGCTAGGACCAGATTTGCAGAAGTTCTGAGCGCTCATGACTGCAACTGAAAGAAATGGAGCTGTGTTTTGAACATAGGGCCTAGGTGTCTCAAATTGGGCACCCAAAATAGTGGACACGTGACAATTTTGGCCTTAAGCTCTCTGTGCTTCAGCTCCCCATCTGTAAAATGGGGATTAATAATACCTTCTAATTATACAAGAGTGTTGTGAAGATACATTCATTAACATTTGTGAAGCAATCCGATACTATGGTGAAAGCACCACACAAATGTGCTATGATAATAATAAATGACCAGGAGGAATGGTGTGTGGTAAATAATGCATAGGGCCAACACTGAGCGATGAGTATGAAAGGAAATATTGAATAACTACCCATTTGCTGAGAAACAGTTGAACCATTTTTGCTGAAACTTTTCAAAAAAAGTCAGCCTGAGCCAGACACTCAGCATGGAAAATCTCAGCCCAAATGGCTAGTTTGTCAAATTTATAAGCAAATTAAAAAAGGGTATTATTATGGAATGTGTTGGACAATCTTAACTATCTGTGCTGCCTTCAATTTAAAAATAGAAAGGGGTTTGAGGAAAATACAAAGTAATCCCAGGAGCCATTATTCTTTTTATACTTATACCTGCTGGTGTAACTCAAGAGTAACACCACTGAAACCAATGGAGTTCCACTGGTGTAAGATCAAAATCAGGCCACAAGAGACTACTTTCTTATACTGGCTTTAGACTTAACTATGGGGCCATTATTTTTGTCCATAATACAACCACATATATATTCATATGTACAGTTGTCTTGTGATATATTTTCTAAAAAAATTACCAGTTTATATTTGCAGATGTTAAATAATATAAAACAATGTATTAACAGTTGTGTGTTAAGCCATGTACTATATTTTGCCTATGTATTGACCGTTATATCTGATGAAGAAGAAAGCCTGTTTGTGCCTAATACTGTTCCCTGGAGAAATTGTTCAAGAACTGTTCATCCTTGTGGAAAGATTATTCCAATATCAGTGAGGCTTATCTGCTATGTAAGTGCCCGCTGAGTTATAAAGCTCCTCTAGGGTATTTTATCAGGTGCTCTTACTCAGCAGCAACGTTGTCTTGGACAGCAGAAAGCAAGAATACAGGAACAGTGGTCTGGACTTGCCAGTTTAAATCAAGGGGTCTTGGCAACCCCTGCTTCTTGAATATTTTCAATGTAATGCAAAATGTGTCCGACCCTCCTTGCCCTCCTCCACCTCTGACTTGCTTTCGGTACAAGAACTAAGACGTAGAGTACCTGTAGTTTAGTTTGGTTTGTTTCATCTATATCTGGGTCTTATTTCAGGTGTGAAAAATATCATGCACTCTTAAAAATGAACTCTTATGTTTTAAAGAACTGATTTTCTGTGTTTACTTCAATGATTTGTTCTTCTATAGAAATTCTTTACACTCTGCCCTGACACAGATATATGGGCTACTACTTCTTACGTATATTTCAGTAGAAATAGCAGCACACTTTTATCTAATAGATGAATTTGGTCCTTTGACTTTGCATTCTTCAGGAATAATTTTAGGAATATTAACAGTATTAAGGCCTGAAAACATTTTATGCCCAGTATGTTCTGACTGTGGAATATTATGGGGTAAATTGGGGACCCCTTATGTAAGAGACTAGAAGTAGATTTCTTATTTAATCCTTATGTAAAAACTTATTTGTATGTATGTTAATCAAATTGAAAACAAAATGTAGAAGACTCAAGAACATTAACAGTGCACTAAGTATAAGAAGCAGCAAAGGCTAGTGTTTAAGAATGAGAATAGAATTAAATAGACTTCATTCCATTCACGTCTGTGCCTCAAACTTGCTTTGTGGCTTTATCCAAGTCCATTAGGATCTGACTCTATTCCTCCAGTTACATCAGTGGGAACTTTGAACCTACATTTCCTCAATTGTAAAATGAGGTTATAATTTTTACTTACCAATTGTATTTGAAGTAACTTGAGATTCTTGAGTGGAAGGAACTATTGTCCCCATGCTGCCATCCCCACATACTTTTGAGGATTATCCTGCTACGCAAATAGTACCAATGTTTTTAGTGAAACTACTTGTGGAATAACCCTCCCTGTGAATTATTATTATTATTATTATTATTGTTAATATAATAATAATTTATTACAAATATAAGCATGTTTTTGGCTGGTAACGCTCACTGAAAGATCTTTCTCAAAAATCTTTGCATTTTTGTTGGAAGTGAGCCTTACAGCAAGGAAAAAGAATGGCAGAGAGAAAGAGAAGGAAAATTTTGGAGTGGAATTTTTAAAACACTTATATGCTCTTAAATGTTTTCTAATAAGCAAAGCAAACAATTAAAGAGATTGCTCTTTGGTATATTATCCAAGAAAACAAAATAAAGGTGTGTCTATGTTCAAAGTGGAACTGAAATAACTAAGTATGCCATAATTCATACCTTTTGTTGTTTGGGTGCAAATCTGTATGTGGACACTCATATTTCATATTCAGAGTGTCCTATTTCAATGTAACTTAAGTCAATTTCTTACTAACTATAGTTGTATTGGAATAGGGCACTTTTCATTCTGAAATTAGTGTTCATGCACAGACATGCACTGAAATAATACAAGTGTAAATGAAAAGCAACTTCATTATCTTGATTTCTGTTTGTGTGTAATCAGCCCAAAGATACAAACCAGAAAAACGTATTTTGTTATGTATCTTACAATTTAATAAAGTTCAGATGAGAGTGAGAAAGAGGAAAAAAACTGAGGTGGAAGAAGCTGTTTTAAGAGATTATTGCTGCTATTGAGTGAGTATATATTGTTTTTATTCCTGTTTCTATATGTTGGGTTCTTAATATTTCTGCTGCCAGGCATGAATTTAGAAAGTGTGGGAGATGGAATGTTCCACTTTTCCTTATTCAGATTGTTATGTGGACACTAAGTATATGCATTATGAATAGTTTAGTCAAATCTGAGGGAGTTTATTCCATATCCCTTTTTTATGCCAGTGTGGCTATTCTTTAAGATAAGAGGTGGGATGCTCATTGTTTTACTCATACAGAGTCAAAGGTGTGCAGATCATACTCTCTCCTAATGTACAAACAAAAGGGTACAATCCTGTACCCTTCAAAATTAACTGAAAATTTGCCGTGGACTTCAGTGGGAGTAGGATTGGTCCCAGTGCAAACACTGGACATTTTTTTTTCAAAGTTGGGTGCCTAAAGTTGTTCACCTAAATCCATATTAAGTCATTTAAATAAATGGCCTGACTTTTAGAGTTGCCTTTGGGGATGCTGCTGCATGCTCCTGCTGGTGTGGCTGGCCTGCACTGAGTAAGCATGTCAGAAGGTGTTCCTAGTCTCTTTTGTTATCTGGTCCTTTAATACTCTGTTTATCCTATTTCTCAATACTCATGGCATGGCACTATCCTCTTATGAAACCCTGGGTTGGAACTACTTTGATCAACAGAGACATAAATATTAATAACCCTAGCTATAGTGCTTACAGGCCAATCAGATTGCAGGGTTTCTTAATTCCATTTCAAAATTTAAAATCATTTAACTGCCAGCTGACAAGAAATATCCAGCCATGCCACAGTTATAAATGTGTGCCTGTTGTTTATTGCTGGTGGAAAGAAGGTATTACTTATCATTGATGCTTAGTGAGAATGGTGATTAGGCTGCATGTCTAGCTCCTGTTGAAAAACCTGCCAGAGGGAACCTTATAGTAAGTGTACCTGCCAGTTCCATGAATCATGTAAAGCACCCAAACTGTCTTCATTCCTGTGATAAGCATCTGATCCATCCCCCCTCCATTTACAGAAATCTGCTTACCCTAGTCAGGGCATTTTTACCTTAAGAACTTTACAGACTATTTTCTCCATCTATAAGATGACATCAGAAGTGGACCAATAGGTCTGATGGCCTTTGTGTTGCTATCTCATGACCCTTGAGCAATCCACTTTAAATCATGTGTAAACCATAGGATTCACTGCACTCTGGGGTATCAAGCCCTGGAACACACACATTTTGCACCAAATGTTTTCTGGGCTGGATTGGTCTTTTCAAAAGAACCTGTAACAGGTGACTGAACCCTGGTCTACACTAGGAGTTGAGGTCGCATTTAGCAGCATTAAATCGATTTAACCCTGCACCCATCCACACGATGAAGCCCTTTTTTTTGACTTAAAGGGCTCTTAAAATTGATTTCCTTACTCCACCCCTGACAAGGGGATTAGCGCTGAAATCGGCCTTGCCGGATCAAATTTGGGGTACTGTGGATACCATTAGATGGTATTGGCCTCCGGGAGCTATCGCAGAGTGCTCCATTGTGACCACTCTGGACAGCACTCTCAACTCATATGCACTTGTCAGGTAGACAGGAAAAGGCCCGTGAACTTTTAAATTTCAATTTTCTGTTTGGCCAGCGTGGCAAGCTGCAGGTGACCATGCAGAGCTCATCAGCAGAGGTGACTGTGATGGAGTCCCAGAATGGCAAAAGAGCTCCAGCATGGACCAAACGGGAGGTATGGGATCTGATTGCTGTATGGGGAGAGGAATCCGTGCTATCAGAACTATGTTCCAGTTTTCAAAATGCCAAAACATTTGTCAAAATCTCCCAGGTCATGAAGGACAGAGGCCATAACAGGGACCCGAAGCAGTGTCGTGTGAAACTTAAGGAGCTGAGGCAAGCCTACCAGAAAACCAGAGAGGCGAATGGCCGCTCTAGGTCAGAGCCCAAAACATGCCATTTCTATGATGAGCTGCATGCCATTTTAGGGGGTTCAGCCACCACTACCCCAGCTGTATTGTTTGACTCCTTCAATGGAGATGGAGGCAACACGGAAGCAGATTTTGGGGACGAGGAAGATGATGATGATGAGGAGGAGGAGGAGGAGGTTGTAGATAGCTCACAGCAATCAAGCAGAGAAACCGGTTTTCCCAACAGCCAGGAACTGTTTCTCACCCTGGACCTGGAGCCAGTACCCCCCGAACCCACCCAAGGCTGCCTCCCAGACCCACCGGGTGGAGAAGGGACCTCTACTGAGTGTACCTTTTAAAATACTATACATGGTTTAAAAGCAACCATGTTTAATGATTAATTTGCCCTGGCATTCGCAGTTCTCCTGGATGTACTCCCAAAGCCTTTTCAAAAGGTTTCTGGGGAGGGCAGCCTTATTCCATCCACTATGGTAGGACACTTTACCACTCCAGGCCAGTAGCACGTATTCGGGAATCATTGTAGAACAAAGCATTGCAGTGTATGTTTGCTGGTGTTCAAACAACATCCGTTCTTTATCTCTGTGTTATCCTCAGGAGAGTGATATCATTCATGGTCACCGGTTGAAATAGGGTGCTTTTCTTAAGGGGACATTCAGAGGTGCCCGTTCCTGCTGGGCTGTTTGGCTGTGGCTGAACAGAAATGTTCCCCACTGTTAGACATGGGGAGAGGGGAGCAGGGAGGGGCTAGCCATGCGCTGGGGGGAGGCAAAATGCCTTGGAAAGAAAGCACATGTGCTATGTATGTAATGTTAACAGCAAGGTTTACTGTGAAAGAGTGTACCCATTGTTCTATAAAATGTCTTTTTAAATACCACTGTCCCTTTTTTTTTCTCCACCAGCTGCATGTGTTTCAAGGATCACAGGATCTTCTCCTTCCCAGAGGCTAGAGAAGATTAGAAGGCGAAAAAACGCACTCACGATGAAACGTTCTCTGAGCTCATGCTGTCCTCCCACACTAAGAGAGCACAGATGAATGCATGGAGGCAGACAATGTCAGAATGCAGGAAAGCAGAAAATGACTGGGAGGAGAGGTGGCGGGCTGAAGAGAGTAAGTGGTGGGCTGAAGAGAGGGCTGAAGCTGAAAGGTGGTGGCAGCATGATGAGAGGAGGCAGGATTTAATGCCGAGGCTGCTGGAAGATCAAACTAATATGCTCCAGCATATGGTTGAGCTGCAGGAAAGGCAGCAGGAGCACAGACCGCCGCTACAGCCCCTGTGTAACCAACCGCCCTCCTCCCCAAGTTCCATAGCATCCTCACCCAGACGCCCAAGAATGTGGTGCGGAGGCCTCCGGCCACCCAGCCACTCCACCCCAGAGGATTGCCCAAGCAACAGAAGGCTGGCATTCAATAAGTTTTAAAGTTTTAAACTTTTAAAGTGCTGTGTGTGGCCTTGTCCTTCCCTCCTCTACCACCCCTCCTGGTTCTTCTCTCCTGCACCACCCCTCCTAGGTTACCTTGGTAGTTATCCCTCTATTTGTGTGATGAATTAATAAAGAATGCATGAATGTGAAGCAACAATGATTTTATTGCCTCTGCAAGCGGTGATCAAAGGGAGGAGGGGAGGGTAGTTAGTTTACAGGGAAGTAGAGTGAACCAAGGGGCAGGGGGTTTCATCAAGGAGAAACAAACAGAACTTTCACACCGTAGCTTGGCCAGTCATGAAACTGGTTTTCAAAGCTTCTCTGATGCGCACTGGGCCCTCCTATGCTCTTCTAATCGACCTGGTGTCTGGCTGTGCGTAACCAGCAGCCAGGTGATTTGCCTCAACCTCCCACCCCCCCATAAACATCTCTCCCTTACTCTCACAGATACTGTGGAGCACACAGCAAGCAGTAATAACAGTGGGAATATTGGTTTCACTGAGGTCTAACCGAGTCAGAAAACTGCGCCAGTGCACTTTTAAACTTCCAAATGCACATTCTTCCACCATTCTGCACTTGCTCTGCCTGTAGTTGAACAGCTCCTGACTACTGTCCAGGCTGCTTGTGTATGGCTTCATGAGCCATGGCATTAAGGGCTAGGCTGGGTCCCCAAGGATAACTATAGGCATTTCAACATCCCCAACAGTTATTTTCTGGTCTGGGAATAAAGTCCCTTCCTGTAGCTTTTGAAACAGACCAGAGACTGGAAGTCGACGGTTGCCTTGTACTGTGGACACACTCTGCTGACTACATGCACTTAGAGCATTTGTGTGGACACACACACAATTGACTGTATAAAAATGCTTTCTACAAAACCGACTTCTATAAATTTGACCTAATTTCGTAGTGTAGACATACCCTGAGGCTTACATGTACTTTTATTTACACTGCCAGCAAATTCCTAACTTTGTCTGTATAATTATATCAACAAAGTGTTGTCTCATTGATCCCTTAATTAGGCGTAATAGAGCAGTGCATTATTGAAGATGGGACATCATTAGGCTAAACCCTCCCAGTTATAATCCCTCAGCTATGTATAATCAGTCAGAAGGTAAGAGGGAATAAAACAAAAGGCATAATACTATTTCAGAATGATAGGACAAGGGAATGCAGAGACCTATAAGAGCAGGAATATTGAGTTAATTCACAAGGAATTTAGGCCTCAGTTGCCATTTTAAGTACATAAAGACCAGCGGCTCATATCTAAGACATTATGGAGAACTATTGAGGATCATCTGGCCCTCTGCCTACTACTCCATGGTGTTCATCCATGTGGGCACTAATGATATTTCAAGGTATGGCCCTGAGCAGATCAGAAGTGACTACAGGCCTCTTGGAGAGAGGGTGAAGGAGTTGGGGTGCAGGTGATGTTCTCGATTTTTTTCCAGCTAAGGGTAGGGGTCTGGGCAGAAAGAGACATATCCTGGAAGAAAATATATGGCTTCATGGGTGTCTCCAGGAGGGTTTTGGCTTCCTTGACCATGGGATCCTAGAATCCAAAAGAAGTACTGCTGAGAAGAGATAAGGTCCATAGTCAAGGAAGGGGAAGAGTATTTTGGATACAGACTGTCTAGCCTAGTTGGGTGGGCTTTAAATTAGGTTCAACAGGGGCTGGAGACAAGAGCCCTACGTAAAGGATCAGAATCTGAGGGCAATGTGGGAAATTGCAGCATGGACAAAGGAGAGATAAGAGGGACTATACAGGGGAAATCTAATAAACATCTATACTAATGAAGAAGTATGGGGAATAAACAGGAAGAACTAGAAATACTAGTGAATAAACACAATTATGACATAACTAGCATCACAGAAACTTGGTGAAAAAATTCACGACTAGAATATTGGTATAGAAGGGTGCAACTTATTCAGAAAAATGGGAGTATTTGGTACCTTGTATATTGAAGACGTGTATATACTTGTACTGATATTCAGACAGAAGTAGGATGCAGGCCTGTTGAAAGTCTCTGGGGATAAAAACAACGGTTATGGTAAGGGTCTACTGTAGACCACCTGATCAGGAAGAAGAGGTGGATGAAACTTTTTATATACAACTAACACAATATCCAAAACACAGGACTTGGTGGTGATGGGGCACTTCTACTATTCAGAAATCTGTTGATAATGCAGCAGGGCATTGATTATCCAACAAGTTTTTGGAATACAATTCAGACAACTTTTTATTACAGAAGGTGTAGAAAGCAACTAGTTGAGTGATTATTCTGGATTTGATTCTGACAAATAGAGTGGAACTAGTTGAGAATCTGAAGGTGGAAGGCAGGTTGGGTGAAAGTGACCATGAAATGGTAGAATTCATGATTCTAAGGAATGGTAGGAAGGAAAACAGCAGAGTAAAGACAATAGACTTTAAGAAGGCAAATTTTAGAAAAATCAGAGAATTGATAGGCAAGATCCCGTGAGAGGCAATTCTAAGAGGAAAAAAAGAGTACAGGAGAGTTGGCAGCTTTTTAGTGAGACGTTATTATGGGCACAAGACAAAACTGTACCAAAGTGCAGGAAAGATAGAAAGTATTGTAAGAGGCCAACCTGTTTTAACCAGGAGATCTTCAATCACCTGAAACAAAAAGTAGAAACTAGGTCAAAAGGATGAATATAAAAAACATAAACACATAGGGACAAAATTAGAAAGGCCTAGGCACAAAACAAGATTAAGATAGCTAGAGACATGAAGTGTAACAAGACAACATTTTACAAATATGTGGGAAGAAAAAGGAAGACCAGGGAGAGGATAGACTCATTACTAAATGAGGAGGAAAAGGCAATACCAGAAAATGCAGCAATGAAGTGTTCAATCCCTTCTTTGTTTCAGTTTTTACTGAAAAAGTTAGCAGTGAGCAGATGACTAACATCGTGAAAATCAGTTTAAATGGAGTAGGATCTGATGCTAAAACAGGAAAAGAACAAGTCAAGAATTACTTAGACAAGTCATATGTCTTCAAGTCAGCAGGATTTGATGAGATACATCATAGAATACTTAAGGAACTGTCTGAAGAGATCTCTGAGCCATTAATGATTATCTTTGAGAACAGGACAGGAGAGATACTGAGGATAGGAAAAGGAAAATATAGCACTCATTCATAAAAAGGGGAATAAGGTCAACGCAAGGAATTAGAACAGTCAGCTTAACTTTGGTACCTGGAAAGATAATGGAGCAAATAATAAAAAATTCTATTTATAAGCACCTAGAAGAAATAAGGTAATAAGTAACAGTCAACATGGATTTGTCAAGAACAAATCATGTCAAACCAGCCTAATATCCTACTTTGACAAGGGTAGAAGCAGGAGATGTCATATATCTTGACTTTAGTAAGGTTTTTGGTGCTGTCTCACATGACCTTCTCAAAATAAACTAGAGAAATATAATCTAGACAAACCTCCTATAAGACAGGATACAACTGACTGGAAAAGCATACTCAGAGAACAGTTATCAATGGTTCACAATTGAGCTGAAAGGGCATATCAAGTGGGTCCTGCAGGAATCTGTCATGGATCCGGTTCTATTCAAAATCTTCATAAATGATTTGGATAATGACATAGATAGTACACTTACAAACTTTGAGAAGAATACCAAACTGGGAGGGGTTGCAAATACTTTGGAAGACAGGATCTTAAGAAACTGGAGAAATGATTTAAATTAAATAGGATGAAAAGCAATAAGGACAAACGCAAAGTACTGTATTTAAGAAGGAACAATCAGTTGCACAAATGCAAAATGGGAAATGACTGCCTAGCTAGGAGTACAGCAGAAAAAGATCTGGGGGTTATAGTAGATCACAAACTAAATATGGGTCAACAATGTAATGCTGTTGCAAAAAATGAGAAAATCATTCTGGAATGTGTTAAAAGGAGTGTTGTAAGGAAGATGTAAGAATTCTTCCACTCTACTCAGCGCAGATAAGGATTCAGCTGGACTATTGTGTCCAGTTCTGGATACCATGCTTCAGGAAAAATGTGGACAAATTGGAGACAATCCAGAGAAGAGCAACAAAAATGATTAAAGTTGTAGAAAACATCAATTATAAGCAAAGGCTGAAAAAATGGGTTTGTTTAGTGTGGAGAAGAGAAGACTGAGTGGAGGACATAATAACAATCTTCAAGTATGTAAAAGGTTGTTATAAAGATGAGTATAATAAATTGTTCTCCTTAACCACAGGAAAAGAAGTAATGGGCTTAAATTGCAACAAGAGAAATTTAGGTTAGACCTTAGGAAAAACTTCCTAAATGTAAGGGTAGTTAAGCACTGGAACAAATTACATAGGAGGTTGTGGAATCTCCATCATTGGAGGTTTCAGTAAGGTTTAAGAACACGTTAGGGAAACATCTGTCAGGGATGGCCTAGGTAATACTTAGTCCAGCTTCAGTACCTAAATTTCCATGGCACAATGAGGTTTCAAAAATCTGCCAGTGCGCATGCACACTCATGGCTAAGTCCTGATGCCCAGCATCTATCTCACATGTAAGCCCGGGCAGGATACTCAAACTAGGCATTCCCCCACCTATCTTGCCTGTGGGGCTAAACCAGTAGGTGTTCTCAGAGGCTGCCTAACACATTGGGCCCTGAGGATCCCCTTTTCAGGTGCTCAACTCTCCCCATGTATTGTAGAGGGGAGCTTGAGTGCCTAACTGGGGGCTCAGAATCCCACTAGGCAGCGGGCCACTTATGGGTTAGGTGTGGCAATGCTGAGTGGAGCAGCACTTAAATACTTTTGAGGATCTAGGCCTATACATCCACAGTCAGCAATGCTAGCGAGGCACTGCAAGCAATGCACATGGCACACACTTTAAGGGTAGCACCATGATTGATCTTCCCTGCAGCTCCAGGGTCATCAAACCTAACTGAGGTCAAATGCCATTTAGAGCTCCTGTTACAGCAGCGTGACCCTTCTTATGACATGGGCTTGTGACTGTAGGGTCTGACCTAAAATCCACCAAAATCAGCAGAAGACTCTGCATTGACTTAATTGGGCTTTGGATAGGAGTCACAGTGTGTTACCACATGATAACATGAATCACAGAAGAGCTAACAATGTAGAGTGTAGAGTATTTTTAAACTATTCTCTTATTCTAACACAGTTGCATAAGGCCATGTCTACACTACAAAATTATGTCAACCTAACTTACGTTGGCATGCAGTCACCACAGTTATTAAATTTCTTGTGTGCGTGTATACTTGGCTCCCTGTGTCGGTGGCATGCGTCCTCCCAGGGAGCACTTGTATCAATTGCATTTTCAGTGGGGGACATTGTAGGACAGTCCCTGAAAGCTAGTAATAGTTGACATAAGCAACACAGTGTCTATGTTGACACTGTGTCCACCTAATTACATCAACTGTAACTGTAAGCCACTTGGTGAGGTGGTGTTACTAAATCAGCATAGAGAGGCACTTACATCAGCAAGATCCAAATTTAAGTGAAGACACTTCCACAGCTAGGTTAACACAAGGCAGCTTATGTCAACCTAATCCTAGATTGTAGACCAGGCCTGAGTCACCGGGTACCTACCTACAGAACAGATAACATAACTCCTATCAAATCTAGTAGTGGATGTGTGAAAGGAGATCAGTTTCTTGTTTCCTCAGTGTAGCCAAATTAGTCTCACAGCTGGAGAGAAATTAACTGCTGACAATGGCCTAACAACCTCTAGAACTAACAAATATGACCTCAGGTTCACTGATGAGAATACGTAATACAATGTTCTTTCAACTTTTGTATATCTCACGGAAAGTGTTGATGCTTTAAATTTTAAAAAAGAATCAATGTGTTGGGTCACACAATAGTATTTTATGGGATTTTATAACATATTTTAAATTAGCTCAAAAGAAAGTTCCAAAAGGAAGAAGAAAGTTATTTCAAACTTTAATATTTATGCTACACACATTAAGAATAAAAATGCAGTCAACATTTTAATGTCTATTTTATTGTATATTCCAAATCTATTCCACTTATTATTTATCCATACCTAATTCCCATAACCTACCCTTTTGGGAAAGGGCATTAACCTTGTTCTTACTGAAATCAATGGGAGATCTCAAGTTGACTTCAATAGGAAATGAAACAGAGCCCTGTATCCGTGCATTTGATGCATGCTTCCAGGAGTATCACGAACCATTTTCCAAGTCATTCCCTGACAAAAAGCAGTTTGATACAGGCTGGCTCAGCATCAGGTGGCAAGAAGGAATAGTGGCATTTTCTGATTTAAAACAATAATTATTTTAAGTATTTAGTTTTAGTTAATTTTAATTAAAAGCCATTGAAATTTAAAATCAACCCTGTGACTTCCCTGGGGAATGCGATCACAACTGTGCTCAAATAGGCCAAATAGTAAAAGGGAGGATGGAAAATAAATGATCCAATTTATCTTGAATGGTCCCGTAGAATATGTGCTAACTATTTATGCTAAACTATCTGTTCAACCTCATATCTAGTTGTGACAGTCTGAATACATTTCCCATACTTGAAGAAAGAACTCTGTGTAGCTCCAAAGCTTGTCTCTCTCAGAAGATATTACCTCACCCATCTTGTCCCCCTACATGTAAAAACAGTCATCAGATATACATTATTATGGTTTGTAAAAAATGCACCTTGCCCCCATACAGCAGTATGGGCAGCAGCTGATGAATTTTTCAGGGTAAATAGAATGCTAGGAAGCAGCCAAGTCAAACAATTTTATTCACATATAATTTTTATTTATATTTTGAAATGCTATTACATTTTTCATATTAAGATGAGAATTTTTAAGTGAAATTATTTATAGCACATACATCCTCTAGGGCAGAGAAGAGCTGTGAGAAGCCCCATACACAATTAAACAAAAAACAATTCCCATGTGAGGCAAGGGACAGGGCTCTGGGATAACACTCAAGGAAAATGCTGCAAGCCTAGGAAGGAGCTAGTCAGGGTGTGGTAATTAGGTTCATAACCATGTAGGTAACATAGCCAAAATCTGCATCAGCAGCAGAGGGACTGTACAGATGCTCCCTCCTCTGTCTCTGGGCTGGAGGAATAATCTGTATTTGTAGTTGAACTGAACATGAACTCCCAATGCAATGTGGTCATGAAAAAAGGAAATGCAATTCTTGGATGTATAAGCAGGGAAATATTGAGTAGAAGTTATGAGGTGATATTACCAGTGTACATGGTGTTAGTGAAACCATTACTGGAATTCAGTATCCAGTTCTGGTGTCCAAACTTTAAAAAAGGATATTGACAAACTTAAAAAAGGTTCAGAAAAGAGCTACTAGAATGTTTTAAAGTCTGGAAAACCTTCCTTACAGTGAGAAACTAAAGAAAAGCAATCTATGTAATTTATTCAAGACAAATTTAAGAGATGATTTGATTATGGCCTATAAGTACCTACATGGGGAGAAGATTTCTGAGACTAGAGGGTACCTTAATTTAGGAGACAAAAGTATAACAAAAGCTGATGGCTGGAAAGTGAAGCTAGGCAAATCCAAACTGGAAATAAGGTCCAAATGTTTAAAGGAGGATAATTAACCATTGGAACAATTTATCATTGATAAAGTATTTAATTCAAGACTGGGTATCTTTCTTAAAGATATTCTGTAGTTTAACTGGAAGTTATGGGCTCCATACAGAAATTACTGGGTGAAATTCTGTGTCCTGTATTATGCAGGAGACTCAGACTAGATGGTTATAATGGTCTCTTCTGGTTTTAAAATCTATGAATTAATAAATTATGCATCCCAACACCTCTGTGAGGTGGGAAAACCTTCTTAAGGCTAAGATTAAGACCAATATTTTCTGAAGTAGACATTAATTTGGAGTCTTTTAGTTTTTGGGTACCCATGTTGAGGATTCAAGGTGCCACAAATTAGGCACCCAAAAACAGAGGCCACATTTAAAAGTTTTCATCTCTTTGACTTGTCCAGATCACAAGGAAAATTTGTGGCAGAGCCATGAATATGACACAGGTCTTCTGAGCCCCATTGCTGAGCCAGGCATAAAAGAAGCTGTCAGCTGGAATAATAATTTTCTTTTCTTCTTTTTAGATTCAATTGAAAACATGATATATTTACACAAAGGCTGTATCAAAAAGTCTTGAAATTAAATGTCAAACACAATGAATGCTAAAGTTTGAAATTTAAAATAAATTTTGAAGAGGAAATTAAACAACCTTAAAGTAATATAACGTAAATTGGTTTAGGTGTGATATAATTATTCATACTTATAGCATATAGATATAGGTATTTGCTCAGTAAGTCTTTTGTATAAGTTAAGGTAGTAACACAATGAGCCTACAAGACTCAAAGCCTGTAAGACAATAGCTTAGCTAAACTAATCAAGGTGTAAGGCCCCAAAAGCTTTAGCATAAGATGCTAACCGGGAATAACCCTAACTCATAAGATACCACAAGATAGAATGCTGTAATAGACAAGTATGACTAAACTGCTGACAGGTAACTGCAAGATACTAGTTGATATTAGCTTTAGATATTTTAAGTTAGGAACATCAGCAGATGTCTGACCACAAGAATGCTGTGGTAATTAATTGACGTATATGCTAATGAATTTGAGATCAAAGGCCTACTAACCTATGTAAGAAGGGCACCTCAATATTAGTAGAGTGATGAAATATAGATAAGGAAAAGGGCCTGAAACCCCAACTGACTGTGCATTAGGCATAGTCTGCATCAGCGTAAACATTATAAAAGCTGTATCCTCGCCTGTGTGCTGTGGGACATACCAGGATGATGATCACTCATGGTTGTAATGATAATGAGGATGATGAGGAGGATGATGACTAACACTTAGGATTTTTATGCAAGGGATGGTGTGAGTATATGAATGCTCAGGTTTCAGAGTAGAAGCCTTGTTAGTCTGTATCTGCAAAAAGAACAGAAGTACTTGTGGCACCTTAGAGACTAACAAATTTATTAGAGCATAAGCTTTCGTGGGCTACAGCCCACTTCATTGGATGCATAGAATGGAACATATAGTAAGAAGAGGCTAATTAATTAAGATGAGCTATTGTCAGCAGGAGAAAAAAAGATTTGTAGTGATAATCAAGATGGCCCATTTAGACAGTTGACAAGGATTCCTCCTGCTGATAATAGTTCATCTTAATTAATTAGTCTCTTACAGTTTGTATGGCAACTTCCACTTTCTCTGTATGTATATATATATATATCTTCTTACTATATGTTCCATTCTATGCATCCGATGAAGTGGGCTGTAGCCCATGAAAGCTTATGCTCTAATAAATTTGTTAGTTTCTAAGGTGCCACAAGTATTCCTGTTCTTTTTATGAATGCTCAGACGTTCATCTTATAT
Organism: Dermochelys coriacea; assembly: GCF_009764565.3. Lineage (NCBI taxonomy): Eukaryota > Metazoa > Chordata > Testudines > Dermochelyidae > Dermochelys > Dermochelys coriacea. The sequence continues at coordinate 151,490,392 of NC_050069.1, read as the reverse complement.
TATCTCTATCTACTTTGCTGGGTTGGAGTGTTTGTGATTTTGCTAATTGTGCTAATAAAAATATTACATGCACAGGACACCTTTCCTAAGTGTAATTGTCTCTCTTATGCACACCAGGGTTACTTTTTTCTGGTGCCAGAATAGGAAAGATTGCTTTCTACTCCTGCATGCCCTTATGCAAGTGAGCAGTTTTCACTCATGTGACTACTTCCACTGACTTTGAGAGCCCATTTCTGCAAACCCTGATGCATGTGAAAAAATAAAATGTGATTATGTAATTAAAGACTGTCATAATATGTATGCACAAAGGAGTCAAATTAAGGGTACATGGGTAACCTTAACTTGGCATTTCTTAACTTCTGAGTGCTTGACTTTGTAACTTTAATTTTTTTTAACATAGGTTATTTTGTGTGTAATCATGTATATAGTTCATGCTCTATTGTAATTGCTGCATTATATGTATTATTATTTTTGTAACTTTAGTTGTATTTCTACTCTTTCATACAGAAAGTAAATTTGAAAGACAGAGAGAGTAACAAAGATTAATGAAAGAACTGGATAAATATTATAATGAGAAAAACTGTTTGCAAATATTTCAGAAATGTCTGCATGGAATTTCTCTTCATTTATACTCCAGTCCTTCTGTACTAGCTTTTTATGAAAAGTCATGAAAGTTATGTTTTGTTCTTTCAGATGTTCATGGAAAGTGAATTTTAGGTCCATAGCCAAGATTAATTTAATCATGAAATAAGATTTAGTTTAATCATGAAGCTAAATTTGTTTGAGGAAGAATTAGAATGATATAAAGGCAATTTAATTCAATCAGGGAACAGAAACAATAACATGATTTAAGTATTCCATCAAACTACTCTGATATCAAACTCATAATAGTGATTACTCAGAGCTATAGTCATAGCAGACAGTTTTCAAGAAAATCCATAAACTGAAATGGACAATTGTACAATTTCAAATATCAAATATATTGTAAAAAAAGGCCTTTTCATAGAAAATGTAGCTAAAATTAGTATAAATTATACAAATTATCCTCCCAACTCTAGATAATGCTAGGCTTGATTTGACTTTGGGTAGACACTAGGTCAGATGAAAATATAAAATAAAAATATTTTAACCCAAATTTCAACCGACTGCCCACTACACACACTAACTGTTCAGAACTAAATCAGTCTGTCTGAATTTTCACAAGTATGTTTCTTTCTTCCATAGTATAGACTTTCTGTGAAATTTGAGGCAAACTAGACAGAGTTTTTGAGATTTATGGATTCAAAAATTAAATCATCTCACTTCTTGTACATTGGTCTAACTATTTTTTTTTGGCTTGTCATAACTCCAAGATGGAGTTTCTCAAATAATTCCATAGATGTTGGTTGGGGCAAGGAGACAAGATGTTTTGGATTAATTGTGGAGGGTTTGTAGGTTAAATTATTAACTGTTTAAATGTATAGAGTTCCTTCGTAAAAATATTACTTATGTGAAATTTAGGAATCTTGCATCTGGCTGGTGTGGGCTTTCCAAACACTATGAAAGTCACATTGAAGAGTCTCCCTATATTCTAGAAGCAAGATGACATAAGGGAATACATACTGGACATAAATGTTAAAACTCCTGATTTATATTCCACTATTGCCTCTGGTTTTAATAATTATTTTCAGTTACTTAGCACTCAATAGCAAGGGCTCACAATTCCTTAATAAAGTATATAAATATGAGCATAACATTTCCAAGTTCTCGATGAAACAGCATGGAGATTCCAAATTCATAATGTAAAGGATCCAGAGAGGCATTCTTTTAAGAAAATTCTAGACAAAAAGCTTTGTTAAATTGGGTAAATATAACCTAAGAGAAATACACTCCCTGGCTGTTTTGGCTGTAGAGCTGATCAAAATTATGACAAGTTTTTTTTTTTGTTCCCTGTAATGAGAAAAATATAGACTTTTCATGCTTCATGAAAGCAAAATTATTAAACCTTTTTTGCTCAGATTTTCCAAGAAATTCATCATTGTGCAGGAATGAAGTATGGAAAAATCCAGCCCCTAAAATTAGAGTTTCAGAATTGTGAGTAACTAAAAACAGGGCACAAGGGAAGAGTTGGAATGGAAACTGCTTCCTCTGTACCTAAAAAAACCTTATCAGCCAATACACAGAATATGATGGTGGGTTTCATCCATAGGAAAGACATTCACACAATGTGCACATACTATATATCTGAAACATTAACAAGTAACTAACTAGTAACAGTAACTAACATTAATTATCATTACTGTTGCTGTGATGGGTGCTATATATTCATAGGTAAGAAACAATCTCTTTCCTGGAGGTCTAACAATTTAAAAGGCACAAAATAGACAAAAGGTAAGGGGATTAGACTATAACATATCAAATGAATATGGTGAAGAATTGACTCAGATTAGTCATTAATATTATTGTTGGTTGTATTTTAATTGGGAGTAGAGGAAGAATGAATAATGGCAGGAATGGGGGGAGTTAATAAGCATGAGGGAGCAGGGAACAGGAAAGAAGGGAAACAGGGACAGTCAATTGCTTGGCCATAATCATCTGACCAGGGTTTGTAGACATCAGGACTTCAAAATGAGATATAAGGAGAGATTAGAAGGAGGATACAGTAAGGTTATCAATTATATCAGGCAGTTTTTCCTCAGCATAATGTGTGGTGTGGAAGAGAGAAGCTGACTTGTGGGTGGTAAAGGTTGGGAACATTGCAAAGACCAATGCTGCAATAAATTACTAGATTAGATAGGTAGGGTGGGACTAAGTTGTGAAGGGTCTTCAAGGTAAGGGAAAAAACTTGTTTGATGCAGAAGTGTAAGGGAAATGAATGGAGCAACTTAGAGAGGAAGTTGATATGCTCCAAGTAATAAGCCAGGAAGATGATCTTAGCAACAGCATAGCAAATGGACTTAGGGGAGCAAGGTTGCAGTTGTCAAAACCAGAAAAGAATCAAGATTTCAGTAGTCAAGATGTAAAATGATGAGGACTTGGACAAGAATTTTAACTGTGTGGACAGAGAGGAAGAGCAGTTGTGTAGGAAGAAAAGGTAAGAGTTAGAAAAGAGGTAAGATTTAGACACGATTTGAATTTTTGGGTCTAAAGAAAGGACTGAGTCAAAAGTGACACCCATGTCAACAGTCTGAATAAAATAAAATAAAAGTTGACACCTATGGCTGGAGGTTTCTACCAGGCCCTGGTCTTGACTTGCTGGGAATGTGGCCCACACATCTTTGCCAAAGAAAGCCAGGCAGGCGGAACTACCCGGTATGAGAGGTGTCTATTGGTGGAGTCCCTTCTGAAGCCAGTAAGAGCTGCAGGAGGAGGTAGCTCATCTGCATAGCAACTAAGAGCATGAAAACTTTATCTGGGATGGCAGATGCTAGCTGATATAGAAGACTAGAGCAGCATCAGAGAAAGAAGGCTACTCTGTGGGGAGCAAACTGGCTGCTGGACACACTGAGCAGTAGACAGTGCTCCAATCCCCATCCAGATCCTCTGTCAATTGAGGCGAAGAACCAATTTGCTGTACTGGCACAGGAGGAGAGGAGAAGACCCTAATGGCTGAGGAGGAGGAGACATCTGCCCCCAAGCCTAGGAAACTCACAGCCACCCCCCACAGAAGGAGGAGATATAGAGTGCTCATGGTTAGGGACTTCCCTCTGAGGGGATTGGAGGCATCCATCTGCTGACCTGACGTGATGTCCCAGGAGGTGTACTGCCTTCCTGGAGCTGACATCCAAGATGTTACACAAAGGTTGCCAAGACTTATTCATCCCTCTGACCAATACTTTATGCTGATCATCCATGTGGGCACTAATACCAGGTATGACCTTAAGCAGATCAGCAGTGAGTACAGGGAGCAAGGATGGAGTTGGTGGCACAGGTGGTGTTCTTGTTCATCCTCCCAGTTGACGTTAAGGCCCAGGTAGGGGCACGCACATCCTGGAAATGAATGCATTACTGCCCAGATGGTTTGGCAGGGAGGGGTTGGCTTCCTCAACCATGTGATGCTGTTCTGGGAAGGAGGACTGCTGGGAAGAATCCTGACTAAGAAGTGGAAGAACTTCTTTGCACATCAACTTGTCAATCTAGCAATCAGGTCTTTAAACAGGTTCAAAGGGGGCAGGTGACAAAAGTCCACAGGTAGATATTTTAAAAGGTGACATTAACTGGGGCCTAAATATTGGATGGGGCAAGGAATTGAAAAATACAATAGGGTCAAAGGATCAGCAAGAGGGGGAATCTGCTCTACATCTTAGATATCTATATACAAATTCAAGGCATACAGGGAATAAACATGAAGAACTAGAAGTATTAATACATAAGCTAATATATGATTTAATTGGTATAAGTGAAATCTGTTGGGATAAATTAGATGACTGGAATATTAGTATAGAGTATAGCTTGTTCAGGAAGGACAAGCAGGAAAAGAAGTGGGGAGGTGTTTTTATTGTATATCAAGAATATATATACTTGTTATGATGTCCAGAAAGGGGAGAGAGGCAGAGAAGTTGAAAGTCACTCGGTGAAGATAAAAGGGAAAAAAAACAGATGTTGGGCTTGTCTCCACTTACCGTGGATTGTTGCTACAGTGATTGATCCACCGGGGGTTGATTTAGCGAGTCTAGTGAAGACCTGCTAAATTGACTGCCGATCACTCACCCGTCGACTCTAGTACTCCACCAGAACGAGAACCGTAAGGTAAGTTGATGGGAGAGTGTCTCCCATCGACCCAGTGTGGTATGTTATTCATGTAGCTGGAGTTGCGTAACTTAGGTCGACTTAGCCCCAAAGTGTAGACCTGCCCAATGTCATGATAGGAGTATACACTACTAATAAGGAAGAGGACATGGATGAGGCATTTCTAGAAATATCCCAAACTTAAGACCTGGTAGTAATGGGGGACTTTCACTACCCAGAAGTCCGTTGGAAAATTAATGTGGCAAAACACAAAATGCTAGCTAAATTATTGGAATGTATTGGGGATAAATTCTTGTTTTAGAAGGTGGAGGCCATAGTGGCTGGTGGGGGGGATGCATTTTTGACATGATTTTGACCAACAGGGAGGAATTGGTTGCAAATCTGAAGGTTGAAGGCAATTTCAGTGAAAATGATTATGAAATGATGGATTTCATGATTCTAAGGAAAGGAAGGAGTGAGATCAGGAGAATAAGGACAATGACTTAAGAAAACCAGACCTTAACATACTCAGAGAACGAGTAGGTAAGGTTCCATGGGAAGAAATCAAAAGGATAAAGGAGTTCAGGAGAGCTGCCAGTTTCTCAAGGAGACAATATTAAAAGTAGGACTGCAAACTATCACAATGTGAAGGGAAAAAAAGGAAAAATAGTAAGAGGCTGATATAGCTTCATCAGGAGTTCTTTAATGATCTGAAAACAAAAAGGAATCCTATCAAAAGTGGAAACATGGACAAATTGCTTAGGATGAGTATAAAAGAATAGCACAAGCATGTAGGGATAAAATAAAAAAGGCTAAGCACAAAATGAGTTACACCTAGCTTGGGACATAAAAGTCAATAAAAAGAGGTTTTATAAATATGCTAGAAGCAAGAGAACAACAAAGGAAAGTGTAGGTCCAATACTTAGTGGGGAAAGAGAGCTAATAACAAATTATATCAAGAAAGCTGAGGTGTTTAATGCCTATATTGCTTCCATCTTCAGTAAAAAGGTGGCCAGACACTTAATACAATTAATATTAACAGCAAGGAGGAATAAACACAAGACAGAATAGTGAAGGAACAGGTTAAAGAATGTTTTGATAAGATAGATGTATTCAGGACAGCAGGGCCTGATGAATCCTAGGGTACTTAAGGAACTAACTGAAAAAAACCTCAGAACAATTATCAATTATCTTTTAGAACTCATGGAGGACAGGTGAGGTCCTAGAGGACTGGAGAAGAGCAAAGATAGCACCTACCTTTAAAAAGGAGAACAAAGAGGCCTTGCGGAATTATAGACCAGTCAGCCTAATTTCCATACCTGGAAAAATTCTGGAGCAAATTATTAAACAATCAGTTTGTAAGCAGCTAGAGGATTATAAAATATAAAGTAATAGCCAGCATCAATTTTTCTAGAATAAGTTATGCTAAACAACATAACATTCTTTTTTGATGGGTTACTGGTCTAGTGGAAAGGAGGGAAGCTGTAGACATGATATATAGCGATTTTAGTAAGACTTTTGACACAATCCCACATGACATCCTCATAAGCAAGCTAGGGAAATGTGGTCCAGATGAAAATACTGTAAAGTGGGTGCATAACTGATTTAAAAGCATACTCAAAGATTAGTTATCAATGGTTCACTGTCAGACTGGGGGACTTATCTGGTACAGTCCAGTCTATTCAATATTTTCATTAATGACTTGGATAATGAAGTGGAGAGTATGCTTATAAAATTTGTGACTTATACCAATTTGGGAGGGTATGAGAGCACTTTGTAGGACAGAGTGAGAATTCAAAAGGACCTTGACAAATTGAATAATTGGTCCAAAATCAACAAGATGAAATTCAATAAAGACAAGTGAAAATCACTAAACTTAGGAAAGAAAAATTAAATGCAAACTGGGGCATAAGTTGTTAGGCAGTAGTGCTTCTCCTACTAGGTATACTTGGTCCTGCCTCAGCAGGGTGGGGGCTGGACTAAATGACATCTCAAAGTCCCTTCCAGCTATACATTTTTATGATTCTATATGCAGAATGGACAGTAAAGAATAGTGGTGCGCAACCTGCAGCCCGCGGGTTGCATGTGGCCCATCAGGTTAATCTGCTGGCGGGCCATGAGACAGTTTGTTTACATTGACCATCTGCAGGCACGGCTGCCCGCAGATCCCAGTGACCACGGTTCGCTGTTCCAGGAAATGCCACACCATTCTGTCTTAAAACAGCCATCAATTTATGCAAATGGATACTGCTGAGACATTTCAAAGAACCAAACTCCTCACTACACTCGAAGAACAAAAAACAAAGCTTGCCTCCATCAATCAACCTAGTTTGGCATGATGTGTTCTTAGTAAATCCATTCTGGCTGCTAGTGATAAATCTCCCCACTGTATTTTCCACAGAATGCATCCGATGAAGTGAGCTGTAGCTCATGAAAGCTTATGCTCAAATAAATTTGTTAGTCTCTAAGGTGCCACAAGTCCTCCTTTTCTTTTTGCGGATACAGACTAACACAGCTGCTACTCTGAAACCTTCTTTGACAGCGTAACTGGTTTGGTGGATAGAAGAAAGGAGTGGACATAATATACCTGGACTTCAGCAAGGATTTGACACAATCCTTCATGACATTCTGATAAGTAAGCTAGGGAAATGTAGGTTTGACAGAACTACCATTAAGTGGATATATAATTGGTTAAACATCCTCAGATCAGATTGGAAGGAAGTCTCAAGTGGGGTTCCACAGGAATCTGTTTTGGGTTCATGTTATTTAATATCTTTATTCATGACCTGGATGTAGGCATAAAGAGCATACTGATCAAGTTTGCAGATGACAAAAAGCTGGGGGGATTGCCAACACTTTGGAGGATTGAGTTAAAATCCAGAGGGATCTTGATAAATTGGAGAACTGGTCTATAGACAACAAAATGAAATTCAGCAAAGACAAATGTGAGATGCTACACTTAGAAAAAAAACAAATGCACAGATACAGAATGGGGGGAAACTGGCCTGGCAGGAGCCCTACTGAGAAGGATCTGGAAGTTGTGGTGATCACAACCTCAACATGAATCAGAATTGCAATACTGTTGCAAAAAATGCAAATGCAATTTTAGGCTGCATTAACAGAGGCATAGCATGCAAGTCAGGGGAGGTGGTAGTACCACTCTACATGGCACTGGTTAGTCCTCAGCTGGAGTACTTGTGCCCAATTTTGGTCACCAATGTATAGAAAGGATGTAGAAACTGGAAATGATCCACAGGCAAGTGACAAAGATCAAAGAGATGGAATGCAAGCCAGATGAGCAAAGGCTGACGGAATTGGGTATGTTTAATTTGGAAAAGAGGAGATTAAGGGGGAACAAGCAGTCTTCAAATCCTTGAAAGGCTGCCATAAAAAAAAGATGGAGAAAAGTTGTTCTCTCTTGCCACAGAAGGTAGGATTAGAGGCAGCTGGTTCAAACTACAGCATAGCAAATTTAGATTAAAACTCAGGAAAAATTTCCTAACTGTAAGAACAGCAGGATGATGGAACAGACTGCCTCAGGAGGTTGTGGAAGCTCCTTCACTAGAGATTTTCAAAAGGAGGCAGGAGAGTAATCTGTCTTGGATGGTTTAGACACAACAAACCCTGCATCTTGGCAGGGGGTTAGACTAGATGACCCTTGAGGTCCCTTCTAACCTTAAGATTCTATGATTCATTGCCCATGTCTAAAAAAGGAGCAATACATAAAATTCATCACTCATCTCCATATATCAATTGTACAGTTCAACCATTCACAGTGTAGAAAGGGGAAAGCAAGGGAAGCAGAGGCACTGGAATGGTACTGGATAGTGCACTGATAATTGTGAAAGCAGACCCACCAGAGCAAAAGAGGAAAGAGCTGCTGCAGTAGTGAGGAAAGCTGTTCAGTTAGTAAGAGCAGAGTCACTTGCGGGTTAAGGAAACACACTTGAGCAGCTGGGAATTGGAGAGCAACAGAGAGGAAGAGACAGTAGTGTGAGAGAGGGGACCAACAGGAACTTTAAGATCCAGACAGTTGCTCTTTGAGGACAATAACCATTGTAGGACTCCTGAGAGATTAGAGTGAGATGATAATAATTGGATGATGTTGGGAAGACAGGAACAGGGGTAGAATCATAGAATCATAGACTTTAACATCAGAAGGGACCATTATGATCATCTAGTCTGACCTCCTGCAAAACACAGGCCACAGAATCTCACCCACCCACTCCTGTAATAAACCCCTAACCTATGTCTGAACTACTGAAGTCCTCAAATTGTGGTTTAAAGACTTCAAGGTGCAGAGAATCCTCCAGCAAGTGACCCGTGCCCCATGCTGCAGAGGAAGGCGAAAACACCCCAGGGCCTCTGTAATCTGCCCTGGAGAAAAATTCCTTCCTGACCCCAAATATGGCGATCAGCTAAACCCAGCCAGACACCCAGGAAAGAATTCTCTATAGTAACTCAGATTCCGCCCCATCTAACATCCCATCACAGGCCATTGGGCACATCTACCGCTAAGAGTTGAAGATCAATGAATTGCCAAAATTAGGCTACCCCATCATATCATCCCTTCCATAAACTTATCAAGCTTAATCTTGAAGCCAGATATGTCTTTTGCCCCCACTGCTTCCCTTGGAAAGCTGTTCCAGAACTTCACTCATCTCGTGGTTAGAAACATTCGTCTAATTTTAAGTCTAAACTTCCTGGTGGCCAGTTTATATCCATTTGTTGTTGTGTCCACATTGGTACTAAGCTTAAATAATTCTTCTCCCTCTGTGGTATTTATCCCTCTGATATATTTATAGAGAGCAACTATATCTCCTTTCAGCCTTCTTTTGGTTAGGCTAAACCAAGCCAAGCTCTTTGAGTCTCCTTTCATGAGACAGGTTTTCCATTCCTCGAATCATCCTAGTAGCCCTTCTCTGTACCTGTTCCAGTTTGAATTAATCTTTCTTAAACATGGGAGACCAGAACTGCACACAATATTCCAGATGAGGTCTCACCAGTGCCTTGTATAATGGTACTAACACCTCCTTATCTCTACTGGAAATACCTCGCCTGATGCATCCCAAGACCGCATTAGCTTTTTTCATGGCCATATCACATTGGCGGCTCATAGTCATCCTGTGATCAACCAATACTCAGAGGTCCTTCTCCTCCTTTGTTACTTCCAAGTGATGCGTCCCCAGTTTATAAAAAAATTCTTGTAATTAATCCCTAAATGCATGACCTTGCACTTTTCACTATTAAATTTCATCCTATTACTATTACTCCAGTTTACAAGCTCATCCAGATCTTCCTGTATGATATCCCGGTCCTTCTCTGTATTGGCAATACCTCCCAGCTTTGTGTCATCTGCAAACTTTATTAGCACATTCCCGCTTTTTGTGCCAAGGTCAGTAATAAAAAGATTGGTCCCAAAACGGACCCCTGAGGAACTCTACTAGTAACCTCCTTCCAGCCTAACAGTTCACCTTTCAATGTGACCCATTGTAGTCTCCCCTTTAACCAGTTCCTTATCCACCTTTCAATTTTCATATTGATCCCCATCTTTTCCAATTTACCTAATAATTCCCCATGTGGAACCATATCAAATGCTTTACTGAAATCGAGGTAAATTAGATCCACTGCATTTCCTTTGTCTAAAAAATCTGTTCCCTTCTCAAAGAAGGAGATCAGGTTGGTTTGACACGATCTACCTTTTGTAAAACCATTTTGTATTTTGTCCCAATTACGATTGACCTCAATGTCCTTAACTACTTTCTCCTTCAAATTTTTTCCAAGACCTTGCATACTACAGATGTCAAACTAATAGGCCTGCAGTTACCTGGATCACTTTTTTCCTTTCTTAAAAATAGGAACTATGTTAGCAATTCTCCAGTCATATGGAATTTATGGATTCATTAAAAAATTTTGCTAATGGGCTTGCAATTTCATTTATCAGGTCCTTTAATATTCTTGGATGAAGATTATATGGGCCCCCTGATTTAGTCCCATTAAGATGTTCAAGTTTGGCTTCTACCTTGGATGTGGAAATATCTACTTCCATATCCTCCTTCCCATTTGTCATCCTACCATTATCCCAAAGTTCCTCATTAGCCTCATTAAAGACTGAGCAAAGTATTTGTTTAGATATTGGGCCATGCCTAGATTATCTTTAACCTCCACTCCATCCTCAGTGTTTAGCTCTCCCACTTCTTCTTTCTTTGTTTTCTTCTTATTTATATGGCTATAGAACCTTTTACTATTGGTTTTAATTCCCTTTGCAAGCTCCAACTCTACATTGCTTTTGGCCTTTCTCACTTTATCCCTACATGTTCTGACCTCAATAAGGTAGCTTTCCTGCTAGTCCCTCCCATCTTCCACTCCTTGTAGGCTTTCTGCTTTTTCTTAATCACCTCTCTAAGATGCTTGCTCATCCAGCTTGGTCTACAACTCCTGCCTATGAATTTTTTCCCCTTTCTTGGGATGCAGGCTTCTGATAGTTTCTGCAACTTTGACTTGAAGTAATTCCAGGCCTCCTCCATCTTTAGATCCACAAGTTCTTCAGTCCAATCCACGTCCCTAACCAATTTCCTTAATTTTTTAAAGTTAGCTCTTTTGAAATAAAAAACCCTAGTCACAGATATTTTTGTTTATCCTTCCATTTAGTTTGAACTGAATTAGCTCATGATCACTCAAACCAAGTACAACCATTTCTTCTATGAGGTCCTCACTACTCACCAAAACCTAATCTAAAATGGCATCCCCTCTTGTTGGTTCAGCAACTACTTGGTGAAGAAATCCATCAGCTTTTGCATCCAGGAAAATCTGAGACCTATTATTATTACTAGCACTTGTCCTTCAGTCTATATCTGGGAAGTTAAAGTCTCCCATGATCACACAATTTCCATTAGTATTTACTTCATTAAAAACATTAAAGACATCTCTATCCATATCCAAATCAGATTCCAGTGGTCTATAGCACACCCCAAGCACTATCCAAGGGGAGACTCTAGTAGTTTTCTTCTCCAATGTGATTTTTGCCCAGACAGATGGATTTTTGCCTTATCCATTCCATCACTTCTTATTTCTTGACAGTTGTCATAATCATAGGGGTAGTCTAAATTCCTGCTTACCTCTAAGGGGTTAAGAAGCTTAAGTAACCTGGTTGGCACCTGACCAAATGAACCAATGGGGACAAAAGATACTTTCAAATCTGGTGGTGGGGAGAGGTTTTATTTTGGGTTCTTTGTTTCTGTGGCCATTAGCTCTTGGAACTAAGAGTGACCGGACATCAATCCATTATCTTTCTAAATGAGTCTCTCATATTTCAAACTTGCAAGTAACAGCCAGGCAAGGCATATTAGTTTATCTTTATTTTCTCAACTTGTGAATTTTACCTTTGCTAGAGGGAGGTTTATCCCTGTTTTGTTGTCACTTTGAAACTAAGGCTAGAGGGGGTTCTTCTCTGCTCTTTGAATTTTCTGCTACTCTGTAAGGTTAACTACCAGCCTAAATTTACAGAGGTGATTCTTTTACCTTTTTCTCTTTAAATAAAATCCTTCTTTTTAAGAACCTGACTGATTTTTCCATTGTTCTAAGACCCAGGGGGTTGGGTCTGTAGTCCCTTTGTAACCAGTTGGTGAGGACATATGCTCAAGCCTTCCCCAGGAAAGTGGGTGTAGGTTTGGGGGAATATTTTGGGGGAATAGGACTCCAAGTGATCCTTTCCCTGATTATTTGTTAAATCACTTGGTGGTGGCAGCAATCCCAAGACAAGAAAGGAATCTGTGCCTTGGGGAAGTTTTAACCTAAGCTGGTAAGAATAAATTTAGGGCATCTTTCATGCTGGTCCCCACATCGGTACCCCAGAGTTCAGGGTGGGGAAGGAATCCTGACAACAGTCTACCTCATCATTAATATGCAATGCTACTCCACCACCTTTGCCTTTATTTCTGTCTTTCCTAAACAGCACATACCCTTCAATACCTGTACTCCAATCATGACTACTATTCCACCATGTTTCTGTTATCTCTACAATATCTGGTTTCACTTCCTGCACCAGTAGCTCTAGTTCCTCTATTTTGTTACCTAGGCTCCTTGCATTAGTGTACAAACATCTTAATTTTTGCTGTTTGGCCTCGCTCACATTCTTTACCTGATTAGGCACAGACATTCTACCACCAGTGTCACCTATTAGACTGGTATATACACTACTCTTCCTCCTTATGTCCATTCTCCTACAAACAGCTGTATCCTTTCTTACTTTGTTTTCTTCCCTCTGAATGTTAAAATCCGGTGTGGAGAGTACCTGGACATCTCCCAACCATCTCCCCCAGATTCCTAGTTTAAAGCTCTCTTTATCAGTTGTGCCAGTCTCCATCCTAGAAGTCTATTTCCTTCCCTACTCAGATGAAGTCCATCCCGAGAGAACTGTCATCTGTCCATGAATGCCTTCCAGTGGCCATACATCCCAAAGCCCTCTTATAGCACCACTGCCTAAGCCATCTGTTGACAGTCATAATCTTGTCACACTTTTGTTGCCCTTCTCTAGGAACAGGCAGAATCCCACTGAAGATCAGCTGAGCCTCAATTTCCTTAAGCGTCTTCCCCAGCCTGGTTTAGTCTCCCTTGATACGTTCCAGTGAGAATCTAGCCGTATCATTTGTTCCCACATGAAGGACAATCAGTGGATTCTTTCCCTCTCCTGTTAGGATCCTCTTCAGACTCAGGTCCACATCCCTGGCACCCAGCAGACAGCACACCCTTCTGTTCTCTGGATTAGCTCTTGTTACAGACTTGTCTGTTCTTCTCAATAAGGAGTCCCCAGTCACATAGACCTGCCTTTTCCTGGTGATGGTATGATTCTCCAGTCTCTCCCCTGTTCCCTCTGGCTGCAAGTTCTCTTGATTCCTATTGTCCCTTGCAATCCTCTGCAACCCATCCCATATCCTCCTGGGGCTCATATTTGGTGTTGTTATCTCCATTGACTCTTGCCCTCTTCCTAGAGGACTAGCTGCTCTTCTCTTCTTCCTTGCCCTCTCACCTTCAGTGACCACCTGCTGTGCCCCTTCTTCATTTTCCAACTCCTCAAACCTGTTCTTGAGCTCTGTTTCTCCTTCAGTAGCCCGTCTTTTCCTTTGCCTGGTTCTCTTAGTCACATGCTTCCACTGTCCACTTTCCCCACCCACCAGTATCCCCTCAGATTTCTTTGATCCTACTTCCATCTGCAAGTCTGAGCTTTTCCCATCAGCCTCCTCATGTCTTTGCTCCATCATCCACTTGAACTCCCTTCTAAAGTCGACCAGAGTTTTCACCTGCATCTCCAATCCTTGGATCTTTTCTTCCATCAGCTCTATCAGGCGGCACTTCATGAAGGTGAAACTCTTTTCAGGTACCCCCTCCGGGATCATGTACATGCCACAGCTTCTACATCCAGTCATCTTCATTGTGTCTTCTGCTGCTTGGGTCTCTACAACTGCTGCCTCTGTTTGTCATCGCCTTCTCACCTAAGTCCTGTTAGTCTACAAATACCTTCTCCTCCAACAGAACTCCCACTCAAACTCCCCTGTTTACAGCTCTGTTTGCTGGCTCCTGTGCCGCTGCAGCGGGATGATGGGAAGAAGAGAGCAGTGAATCAGGAAGAATGGCAGCCTGTACAGGTCTAGATCTAGGAGCTGGATCCATTTACTACAAAGTCTGCAGTAGCTGAAGCTCTGATTAAAGATACATACAGTTCCACATTTCAGACCCCTCCTCTCATTAGCTCAGAACATTTTAAAATATTGCATTTTTGTGCTGAAACTTTCCAAGGTTGATTCGAGCACAAAGGTGAATTATTTTGGAAAATATAAGCTAAATCCTTTTGATGGTTCAGCAGGACATATACTTTATCCTCTGTAAAATATGTCAATAATTATTGTGTACACTTAAGACTCAAAGAAAGCTGAATTTTATATCAACTGGAAACACACCATCTCCAAGCTTTTTGAGATCAGCACCTGAATGAAGAGCAGTTGACTGAAACTTAACCTGGATAAGACTGAAGAGATGCTAGTGATGAAGTCTCTGCCTTCACAAACAAACTTGTTGTTTAGGACTTCTGTGATTTCTTTTGGAAGGGGATTATAGTATTGAAGAGAGGCAGGTTAAAAGGTGAGAGAAGAGGTGGTAATTAATGGGACCAAAGGGGAACAATGGAGGCTACAAAGTGGATTTGATTAATGAAGGGCAAGGAAAGAGTGAGGTAGGGCAGCATAGGTGTCATGCTAGTGAGAAGAAATGGGTAGTTTAGGAATGAGTGGCAGGAGGACTCTGGAACTCAGTGTACCTTTTTGGTTATTCCTGCTCTGGTGGAGAGAATAGGGGATGGGGAAAGGTAGGCCCTATTCTCTCCCCTGATTCCTTGATGCTGTTGAAAGCCAATGGAAGATTGCAGAGTGATATCAATAATCTGCAAAATGTAAAAACTAGCAACAACCCACTAAGCTGCTGAAGTAGGGCTGAAGCCTGCGTAGGCCTCCATATCCTGACGTCCCTGCCCAGAGATGCAGCCCTAAAAAATTTTGAACTATGGTGTATATTTGCACTTTCCACCTCCCAAGATCTCATTAATCATTTACATTTCACCTTACACGCCCTCACCTCCCAACACCACCAGAATCCCTCTCATTTATAATCACCATTAAACCACTTAAGTTTTTTTACTACTATCAGTTTCATCCCTAGTACAAATTTTTGGCCCAAATTAGTAAAAGCTAAGACAGTATAAGGGGAAAAATAACTGTGTAAGTTCAGGATATGATACAAAATAATATAGTTTCATTTCATATAATGGTACCAGTTTCTAAAGCACCATATTACCCAGGCTTTCATACAGACTGTAACCAACAATATTTTACAGCCATGGTTCTCAAACTTTGTCATGTTGTGACCTCTTATTAAGATAGAGAGCCTTTCGTGGACCAGCTCTCCTTCCATCCACCTAATTCCTGTCTTTTCTTGTAGTAAATATGATTAGTTATAAGAAAAATTAAGATTGCAGTAAAGAGACAGCAAAAGAAAAAACTTCCCTTAATGTGGGAGCATCAGCTTAGTGTTGCCCCTCATTTTATAAGTGCCAGCCCTCTCATTTTTCAGTCTTCAGTAAATTTGATCACAATGAAACTCCTGATAAAGAAGGAGACTCACTGACAACCTTCATTTCCTATGCAGCAATCCAAGCAAGCACAGGCATAGAAGAGATCACTTAGCAGGAATACAAAGAAACAGTGCTTGAAGACTGACAAGTAAAATTTTCTGAGAAAGTAGGACTACATCTTCTTTCAGTTGTACATTGTGCTAGTGGAAACAACTGCACCTGCACCACCAATAGTCCAGGGAGTCCAATAGTCCAGGGAGCACAATTTGAGAAGGGGTGCCAAGCATCATGCATTGGGCATGACAGTCACATTTGGCAGCCTTGTCATGCATTCTAACACTCATCCTGAAACCTCAAGTACACAACAGGGCTTTATTTGAATTATTCCTCCCACACCCTGTTGTCCTGTGGCACAGGACAACACAAACAGGATGAAGAGACTGTCTTTCCTGCACTCTCAATGCTTCACTGCTGGCACCCAGCCAGCCTAGAAAAGGAGGAAACAGAGGCTGCATGAGTTACTCCTTGCTGAAGAGGAAGGGTAGGGGGACAAGGGAGACTGGGCAGGCAGGGGAAGACAAGCATCTGTGGGGCTATTGGAAAGTTGCACCATGCTTTTCCACCCCAGGGTTGTCACTTGTCCCTTCCCACTCAAACCTCCAGGTGTTGTTCCCTCCTCACCTCACAGACTACCCTGACTGGTTCCAATATCCTGGTTTCCACTGGCTTCCCCAGTTACCTTTGGCTCCCCATAGGCCCCAAACTGCTCCTGACATTTCTGCCTGTGACAAATGTCACACGTGGAGACTCACAAAACTTGGCAGCTATGACTGATTTAAAGAGTTTAAGCAGACAGTTATAGGCGGCACTGATACTGACCCCCTGTATTTAGTTGCCTAACTCTTTACATTGTAAATAATTTCTAACTCTTTTATTGAGAAGTTCTAATACCTCCTTTGTTTTTTGGAAAGTCAACAGGAACAAAACCTTCAGGGTAGGGTGTGACGGGTTTGGTTACAGAGATCCCTTTGGGGCTTTTACCTGCTGTGCTGAGACTACCTCTGAGCCCGTTTTCTCTGCCAGTTTTGGCCTCCAGAACTCTGCCTTCTTGAGCCAGACAGGCAAGCCTGCTGCAACACAGACCCAGGGTCTGAACCACGCCCTCGAAGCTGCAGACTTAACTGAAAACAGCTTAAGAAGTGCTCCTTTCTCCAGCATCCAGAATCCCAGCTCCCAATGGGATCCAAACCCCAAACAAATCCATTTTACTCTGTATAAAGCTTATACAGTGTAAACTCATAAATTGTCCACCCTCTATAATACTGATAGAGAGATATGCACAGCCGTTTGCTCCCCCAGGTATTAATCACTTACTCTGGATTTAATAATAAACAAAAGTTATTTTATTACGTATAAAAAGTAGGATTTAAGTGGTTTCAAGTAATAACAGACAGAATAAAGTAAGGTTTCAGAGTAGCAGCCATGTTAGTCTGTATTCGCAAAAAGAAAAGGAGTACTTGTGGCACCTTAGAGACTAACAAATTTATTAGAGCATAAGCTTTCGTGAGCTACAGCTCACTTCATCGGATGCATTTGGTGGAAAAAACAAAGGGGAGATTTATATACACACACAGAGAACATGAAACAATGGGTTTATCACACACACTGTAAGGAGAGTGATCACTTAAGATAAGCCATCACCAGCAGCAGGGGGGGGAAAGGAGGAAAACCTTTCATGGTGACAAGCAAGGTAGGCTATTTCCAGCAGTTAACAAGAATATCTGAGGAACAGTGGGGGGTGGGGTGGGGTGGGGGGGAGAAATAACATGGGGAAATAGTTTTACTTTGTGTAATGACTCATCCATTCCCAGTCTCTATTCAAGCCTAAGTTAATTGTATCCAGTTTGCAAATTAATTCCAATTCAGCAGTCTCTCATTGGAGTCTGTTTTTGAAGCTTTTTTGTTGAAGGATAGCCACTCTTAGGTCTGTAATCGAGTGACCAGAGAGATTGAAGTGTTCTCCAACTAGTTTTTGAATGTTATAATTCTTGAAGGCAGGGACACTCGCGCAGCCGTCCGTGACCTACCCCGTGGGTGAGTAAGGAGTCACAGAAGAGGCAGACCCGCTGATAGGCCGTGGCGCCCTGCCTCCCGGTCCTTTTATCCTCTCCCATGAGGGCCCTTTCAGCCCGGAGGATTTGATTAAAGTCCCCCCATCGCTGGAGAGCAAGCTGTACTTTGTTGCGGGAGCCACGGACATCTTCTAGAAACTCCCGCAATTCCTCTCGCAGCGCATGCGGGGCTGGGGTTACGGTCTCCTGATTACTCCCTGACGGGGCCCTTGGTACAGCCCCGTGGCCCACCGAGATGGGTAGACAGGGTGCGGACTCCCGACGGGGCTCCTGATAAGTCGGGGCTTAAATGCTGAGGCGATAGGGGGCGGCAGAGGGAAGATAGCAGCCCCTGGTGGGTAGGGACAGGTAAACACAAAGGCCGCTCCCTGGGGGTCATCTGTTGCAAAGGGGAAGGAGACAGCCCTAGGGGCGGCAATAACATCTCAGGATGTGGATGGGATAGGGACGGGGCAGGGGCAAGGTTAGAGGTGAGATTTTGGGTGGGGAGAGGGCTCTCAGTGATGCCGGGCACAGGCTCTATGGTGGATTTGGCAGCCACGGCATCAGGGGGTGGACACTCTCTTGTAGGGCCCTCTCCCGGGAAGGATGTCGAATGCTTCTCACCAATGACGGGTGCCCCTGGTGGCTCAGGTCCCGGCCGCGTGGCACTGGCCGTCGCCTCAACAGGTTCGGCGGCCCTCAGTGGGGTGCCATCTGCAGCCGGGTTGATGGAGGAGTCCAGAGGCCCCTCGGAGGTGGGAGCGGAAGCAACGGTTAGGGGGAGGGAGCATGTGGAAAGGGGGGCTGGAGGGAAGTCGCCTATATCGAGGCCCGCTGGCATAGGGTCGTCCTCCCCCTGGGTGACTGGGGTCTGACCCAGGGCCTTGATCTCCTCGTATATTGATGGGAGATTAGTTTCCGCCACCCCGGGATTCTCCCTGCTGCCACCTGACGTGACTGTTGCCTCGGGGCACAGTGAGGTTTCAGATGGAGCCTCGGGGGCCTTGGAGGGGAGGGACTCCCGTGGAGGGGAGATACCACCTTCCAGTGCTGCCACGTCTTCCCCAGCCGGCACCGGTGGATGGAACATACCTGTGGGTAAAGCGGAAAGCTCGGCATCGGTGCCCCCCTTCCTGGTCTTCTGGGGGGCCACCACATCAGATGGGAGGAGCGGAGCTCGAGCCTTCAGCTGGACTAGGGCCCAGCCCTCCATGGCATCATCCGGGGGCTGGCTAGCAGGGGTTGTGTCAGGGAGCAGAAGCGATGGCTCAGGGACTCGAGGAGGAAATGGTGGGACAGCACAAGGGAGGAAAGATTCCCCTTGGGGCGGGCCCTCTCCCATGCCCGGCAGTGTCCCTGCCGCACCCTCCTCCACAGGCCCCGCCAGATTGCAAGCAGCGGGGGCGGGGCTCTCCCGCTCGTCTGGGCATAGTTGGGGAGGTGCCCCTTGGGCCCAAGCGGGAGCAATGGTGGACTGGGAAGGAGGAGGGGTGGTTTCAGGCTCCGGGCAGCCAGGGGTGCCAGTGATGATGGGGCCGGTGCCCTGCTGGGGCTTGGGGGTCCCGGATGCCCCTCCTTGCCGGGCCAGGGGGCAGTCCCTCCGGACGTGCCCCATCGCCTGGCAGAGGTAGCACTGGGCCTCCCCCGTGGAATAATGCACCCGGTAACGGGCCCCCTGCTAGGGGACTAGGAATGATCCCTCCAGTGCCTCTCCGTCACGCGCCACCGGCGGCAGTTGAAGCTGCACTTGCCGGCGGAATGAGAGGACGTGACGGAGGGCGGGGTCTTTGCAGCACAATGGGAGAGGCCTGATGACAGAGATGGGCTTCCCCAGGGTAGATAGGGTGGGTAACGGGGTGGCATTGGGAAGAAAGGGAGGGACAGAGGTCAGGACCAGGCAGACGCCCAGGTCCTCTAGCGGCTCTAAGGGGACAAAAACGCCCCCCACCGCCAGGCCATTCTTCACCGCCTCCTGGGCGGCGGCCTCCAATGTTAAGAAGAAGACGACCTTGCCATACATTTTGGAGGCTGCCACAATGGCCGTGGGCCCCACCACCCTCGCCAACGCCCACACATAGGTCTCCACATGGGGCGAGGCAAGCACCAGGAGGCAACGGACACCATGCTTCCTGGTCATGGTGGGAAAGGGGCCCCGGCCGCTATAGATGGTAGTGGAGGTGGTGGGCAGAAGAGATGATGTAGCTGCAGGCGGTGGGGGGGTGCTGCCACCTGGGCGTACACCCTGGGGGCTGGGAGAGGGACACCCACAGAGCTGGTGGAGGGAACAGCGGGGAGGGACACCCCAGCCGGTGGTGGAGCCGGGGCACTGGGGGCAGCCCCTGCCATGGAGGGCCTGGTCTTCTTAGCGGGGCCCTTCCCCTTCTTCTTCTCCTGGCCCTTCCCGCCGGCTGGGGGGGCTCCCCCCGAATCTGAGGGGGTGAGAGACGTGGCAGCAGTGGAGGTCACCCCGGTGCCTGTCCCTGCTGGTGCCCCAGCGGGGGCGATGGCAGATGGTTCGGCAGTGGAGGTAGAAACTTGGGGGGTGATGGAGGGGCAGGCGGGGGAGAGGCAGCTGGGGCTGCTGGAGGGACCCCACCCCTCTCATCCCCTGCCATCATGAGTAGGGAGGGAAGGGGAGATACCAGAAGGAGGAGGGGAGAGGAGAAGCAGGTCGACCACTCCTCCCCACTAGGCTGCAGGCAGGGGAGGAGAGCTCCAAAAGGAGTGGGCTGGACGGGGGGCAATTAGGGGTTAGGGGTCAGTCACTGATACTAGGTGGAATTCTGGCTCCTCTTGGTGCACTAGGGGAGGGGGGGATACAATAACATTCGGGATGCAGTGAAAAGGGTTGAAACTAAAATGGGGAGTTGCACAAGCGCATGGGAGGGGACATGGGCACACGGAGCAAGGGGCTAAGTGGTCTGGAGATAGAACAGGGAAACCAAGGGACTAGCTTCAGAGGTTGGGGCAGGGCAAACAAACAAAGGCTGCAGAAGGAAATGGGCGGGGCAGGCAAACAAACTGAAGCTAGTAAGGGGGGCTGGGGCAAAAGGGGGGGCAAAGCTACAAGTGGCAAATGGGGCAGATAGTAAAGGGCAAAGCTGGGGGGTGGGCAGTCCGGGGGGGGCACATGCACCCACGTGCGCTTGCACAAGTCTGTTTAGGCTGGCTGCTGCTTCTGGTCCAAAGGGTGGAAATAGGGTGTGGCAAGCCAAGCAAGCAGCTGAGTCCAGAGGCAGGAGCTGAGGCAGATGGTATACAGCCAGTGAGGGTGGTGGAGGGGGCAGCGGTGGTGGTAGTAGTGGTGGGGGTTGGGGGGGACACACAGATGGATCGCGGGGCAGCTCCATGCCACACCCCCTGTGTCCCTGGAAACACAGTCAAGACCCCCACCACAAGAGCACAGTTTGAAAATTACTCAGTCTTAGGGCCCCCTCCATGGTGGTCTGCAAAGTCTCTAGGTGCTCTCCACTGGGAGATGGTCCTCTTCTTCTCCTCCTTGGGCTTCAGTAGCTCCAGGCAGCAGACTCCACAGCAGCAGCAGCAGCTCCAGAAACTCCAGGTGGTGGTCCAGGCAGGCAGAAAGGCCCCCTCTCAGGTGGTGGTGGTGGTGGTGGTGGTGTCCACAACAGCAGTGGCTGGGGTCCCTCACTCCTCCTCTCTGGGGAGTGGGCTAGCAGCCCCCCCCCCCGGGGCTGCAGTTGGAGCAGTAGCAGCACCCAAGAGTGGGGGGTCCAGTAAGCAGGTAGCAGAGAACGGGGTGGGGGTGGGTGTCTGACCCAGCCAGGGGAGCAGATGGAGCAGCAGGGAAAGCTTAGGACCTAGCAGCAGCAGGAGTAGCAGCTTCCCACCTCCCTCCAAGCTAGAAGGCTATGGGAGAGTCGTGGGAGAGAGAGAGATTCGCTCCAGGCTAAACAAATCCCTGGTACCAGGATAAGTGAAATGGCAGCTGCTCCAGGTCAATTAAGACACCTGGGGCCAATTAAGAACTTTCCAGAAGGCAGGGAGAAGGCTATGTTGATTGGGACACCTGAAGCCAATCGGGGCTGGCTGAAAATAATTAAAAGCCTCCCCGTTAGTCAGGTGGGTGTGCATGTCAGTAGCTGTGGGAAGAAGTTGTGCAGTTGGAGAGGCTGAGTAGTACGCACCATATCAGGCACAAGGAAGGAGGCCCTGAGGTAAGGGTGAATTGGAGCTTGAGGAAGTGAGGACTCCTGTGGGGGAAGTAGCCCAGGGAATTGTACATGTCATGTTTCTAAAAGGTCAGCTACCATAGCTGATACAATTAGGGTCCCTGGGCTGGAGCCCGGAGTAGAGGTGGGCCCGGGCTCCCCTGACCCCACCTTTGCCCCTGATTAATCACTGAGACAGGGAGACAACAGAGACTGTGCAAGGAAGGATAACTTCTCCTCACCTCCCTCGCTGGCTTATGATGAAAATGGCTCAGTAGACTGTGACCCTTGTCTCTAGAGAAAGAAGGGTTACGTGGAGGGTCACAGTGAGCCTCTGAGGTTAGCGAAATCTGCCAAGAAACGCGGGACCCACGGAGGCAAGGACAGAGCTTTGTCACAACTGGTGTCAGAAGGGGAATTTCGTTCACAGAGTGTCAGAAGAAAGAGGGTTTTTTTTTTTTTTTTAAAGTGCACTCGGGGTTTGGATTTTTTTTTGTTTTTGTTTTTGTTTGTTTGCTTTGTACCACAATGGAGGAGGGGATAAGAGCTCTGGTACAAGCGATGGCAGCCCAGCAGGAGGGCACCCGGGTTCAGGCAATGGCACAACAGGAGTCTATGCGGCTATAGCAGGAAACCAATCAATTATTGATGAGGCAGGTGACCCAAGATTGAGAGAGGTGGTGGACCAGCTGAAGATCCTGACCACCCAGGCCCAGGGGTCCGATGGGATGCAAACCTTGAGGGCCACTGGTTGTCTGCCAAAGATGACGTCAAGAGATGATGTAGAGGCATATCTCCTCTCATTCAAAAGGACTGCTCAGCGTGAGGCGTGGCCCCAGGAGCAGTGGGCCAGCATCCTCGCCCCTTTTTTGTGTGGAGAGGCCCAGAAGCCTACTTTGACTTTCCTGCCACAAATGCCACTGACTATACCCATCTGAAGGCAGAGATCCTAGCACAAGTAGGGGTAACGGCAGCAGTTAGGGCCCAGAGGTTCCATGGGTGGAAATATCAGGAGAACAAACCTCCGAGGACCCAGCTATTCGACCTCATACACCTTGCATGGAAGTGGTTTCCGCCTGAGGTGTGCAGGCCGGAGGAGATTTTGGAAACCCTGGTCATATACCATTACATGCGGGGACTGCCGCCAGATCTCCGCAAATGGGTAGGCAGGAATGATCCGTCCACATACGACGAGATGATAACACTGGTAGAAAGAAGATGACAGCCAGGGGACTGACCCAACTACTCAAGGAAGGCCCCTTTCGAAGCAAGCACCGAACCCCAACCCTGGAAGGTTGGGCAGCCAAACGCCTGGGGACTCCTAGGTGGAAGTGGGGGGTGAAAACCAGCGGGAATCCCAGAAGGAAGGGATTGGCCTGAGTGGGGGGAGCCCCGGGACTAAACCCTCTAACCCCTGGGATTAAAAGCAATTATAGATGTTATGCATGTGGGGAGTGGGGACACATAGCAGCACAGTGTCCCAGCATCGAAGAGCCTATACAATGTAACTTGGGGGATTGGGAGGTCCCATGCTCCCTTATCCACCTCGCGGGGGTCGCATTAGCCCTGCATAATTACACCAGGCCAGTGAGAATAATGGAGCAGAGACTACAGCACTTGTGGACTCTGGGAGTGCAATCACCCTCATATCGGGTAAGCTGGTAAAAAATAGTGAGCTGCTACAAGCCAAATGTGTAGCAGTGATGTGCGTTCATGGGT
The DNA here is from genome assembly GCF_009764565.3 of Dermochelys coriacea. Taxonomy (NCBI): domain Eukaryota; kingdom Metazoa; phylum Chordata; order Testudines; family Dermochelyidae; genus Dermochelys; species Dermochelys coriacea. Next base: position 151,466,558 of record NC_050069.1, on the reverse strand, counting down.
CCATGAGCCATTACCCCACCATCCCAGTGGAGACAGAGGTTCAGGGAAACCCCATTGAGGTGACCATGGGTGTAGTTCCTAAACTCCCATATCCTGTAGTCATTGGGAGGGACTATCCAGGGTTTGATAATTTACTCCCCCCGGAGAGGCTGGAGGGAGTTGGGGACCCTGAGGGCAGCGACTCGTCACCAGGGGAATGTCAACCTCCGACGTTCGCTGAGATTTCTCAGGATCTGTTCTCAGCCCCCCAAAAGACCCAGAAGACAAAAAAGGAGAGGAAGGCCGCGAAGGCCTTGGGAACCCGGATCCTGACCCAGGGACAGAAGATCTCCCTAGTAGGCAGATGCACGCGAGCAGCCAACAGAGAAACTTCCACCACAGAAGGTGAGCCAGAAGCTGCCCCAGCCATGATGGCAGTGAGCCATTGGAAGAAGCAGAAGCCGGCCCCGGGAGCTTGGGCAGGTTAGTCCTGGGAGAGAGACTTTTGGGCGGGACCAGGCGGAGGACCCCAGATATGATAATGCCAGGAAAGAGGTGGCCGAGTTTGATGGGATACCCATGGATGGGAAGATCCGGGGTCCCGGACCTTACTTTATAGTGAAGAAAGATCTCCTGTACCACATGGTGCAAATCCAGGAGCAAGAGATACAACAACTTCTGATGCCACAAAAACATCAAAAAGCCATATTGAGTGTCGCCCACAGTCACCTGTTTGAAGGACACCTAGGGGTAGAGAAAAACCAGGCACAGATCCTGCGGCGGTTCTTCTGGCCAGGAGTACATGAAGATGTCCGGCAATACTGCACCTCTTGTCCGGAGTGTCAATTACATAGCCCTCGCCCGCACTTGTGGGCTCCATTAGTACCTCTTCCAATAATAGAGGTTCCTTTTGAACGGATAGCCATGGATCTGGCAGGGCCCCTAGAGAAGACAACTCGAGGCCACCAACATGTGCTGTATTGGACTATGCAAGCCAGTACCCAGAAGCTGTTCCTCTGCGCAACACAGCTTCCAAGAAAATAGCTAAGGACTCTTTGCCTGGGGTGGGCTACCCAAGGAGATATTGACTGATCAAGGGACACCTTTCATGTCCAAGTTGATGAAAGATCTCTGTTCATTGTTCCATGTACAAGCCCTACGGACCTCTGTATACCACCCGCAAACAGATGGCCTTGTGGAAAGGTTCAATAGGACCCTCAAGGCCATGATCAGGAAAGTGGTGAGCCGGGATGGGAAAGATTGGGATACCCTGTTGCCTTACCTCATGTTCACCATCCGGGAGGTTCCGCAAGCCTCCACAGGTTTCTCTCCATTCGAACTACTATATGGGTGCCACCCTCAGAGCATATTGGATATAGCCAGAGAAGCCTGGGAAGAGGAGCCAAATCCCGGAAGGAACATAGTTGGACAGTACTGCGCACCTTAAGGCGGGCTGGCCTCATTGCTAATCCCACCAAATGCGCCATAGGGCTAGCAGTGGCTAGGTATATTGTGGGAAGGAGCATAGTGAACCCCAAATGAATAAGCTAGAGGCAATTCAAAACTGGCCCCAGCCAACCTGAAAGAAGCAGGTCTGTGCGTTCCTAGGCATGGTAGGCTACTACTGTTGGTTTATTCCCCACTTTGCCACTAGGGCAAGTTCCCTAACGGACCTGGTGAAGGCCCGAGGTCCAGACATAGTAAAGTGGACCGACACAGCAGAGAGGGCATTACAGACCTTCGGACGGCCCTCTGTAATGACCTCGTACTCGTAGCCCCAGACTTTAACAGGGAATTTGTTTTACAAACAGACGCTTCCGAGGTGGGGTTGGGAGCAGTTCTGTCGCAAATGGTGGGAGAAGAGGAACACCCAATCCTCTACCTAAGCAGAAAGCTTCTCCCAAGAGAACAGAAATATGCAGTAGTCGAGAGAGAATGCCTTGCTGTCAAATGGGCTATGGAGACACTGCGTTATTACCTCTTAGGCCGGCGATTTACTCTTGTGACAGACCATGCACCCCTCCAGTGGATGCAGCGGAATAAAGAAAAGAATGCAAGGGTCACCAGGTGATTCTTATCCCTCCAACCATTCCAGTTCCACATACAGCACAGGGCTGGATGCCACCATGGCAACGCTGATGGTCTGTCACGAGCATACTGCCTGGCATCCCAAGTTGTCCAACTCTATGGTGTTGAGTGGGGGGGGGATATGTGACGGGGCAAGGCCAGATGGCTATTGAAGAGTAGTGGGAGATAGATATATTAACTCCAGGCCAAACAAATCCCTGGTACCAGGAAAGTGAAATGGCAGCTGCTCCAGGTCAATTAAAACACCTGGGGCCAATTAAGAACTTTCCAGAAGGCAGGGAGAAGGCTAGGTTGATTGGGACACTTGAAGCCAATCAGGGGCTGGCTGAAACTAGTTAAAAGCCTCCCAGTTAATCAGGTGGGAGTGCATGTCAGGAGCTGTGGGAAGAAGTTGTACAGTTGGAGAGGCTGAGTAGTACACACCGTATCAGGCACAAGGAAGGAGGCCCTGAGGTAAGGGTGAAGTGGAGCTTGAGGAAGTGAGGGCTGCTGTGGGGAAGACTGTGCAAGGAAGGATACCTACCTTAGCTACCATAGCTGATACAATTAGGGTCCCTGGGCTGGAGCCCGGAGTAGAGGTGGGCCCGGGCTCCCCTGACCCCACCTTTGCCCCTGATTAATCACTGAGACAGGGAGACAACAGAGACTGTGCAAGGAAGGATAACTTCTCCTCACCTCCCTCGCTGGCTTATGATGAAAATGGCTCAGTAGACTGTGACCCTTGTCTCTAGAGAAAGAAGGGTTACGTGGAGGGTCACAGTGAGCCTCTGAGGTTAGCGAAATCTGCCAGGAAACGCAGGACCCACAGAGCCAAGGACAGAGCTTTGTCACAAATGTTACATAAGGAAGAGCCTTTCTTTGTCCCATGAAATTCCAGTCAGGTTTGGCTGAGAAACAGACTTCTGAAAATTGCCATTTCGTTTATGTCATTTTTATTGTCAACAAATTTTACAGCACATCAGAATAACTGAATATAAATATTCTAATTTAAACATTAACATTGTAATCTAAAATGCCAAAGTATTAGGAACCTGGAAGCAGACAGCCTCTGAGGTGGGAGGGATGGGAAGAGAAGAGGGAAGTAGGTCACACACAGCTTCACTCCAGACCCAGAATTAGGTTCCAATGGACTCTCCTGTTTCTAGGGGCACCACATGATGAAGGAGCTCACCTCGCCTCCCAGGAGAGTGCTAGGCTGGTCTTCCCCTGATAACTCTTTGGACCCATCTCATAGGCTCAATGGGCCATCCTGCCTCCATGATAACAACCTTTTTTGGTGCCTGCTAATATGGTTCATCCTGAAGCTCAAGTTGTGCCACTGTGCTTGAAGGTTCAGGGTTCAAATGCTGCTGATGAGAGGAGTTATTACAGTTGCACAGAATGTATTTTTTGTTTTTACCTTTTTCTTTTAAAAAACTAAGACATTACATATAAAAAGTCTACTTTAAGAACACTATTTAGGTTGCAAAGTCAAACACTACAAAGTTAGGAAATACCAGAATTAACATTGCTTGTGCCACCATATTATGATACAGTCTTTAATTACATGATCATATACTGTTTTTTTTTTTTTGCAGGATCCTTCCTCATTCAATGCACAGGATGGAAGATGTTCTGGAAGTGAATGAAGGCTGTGTAGTGAATCAGGCTGGTTGTAGGATCCTTGCCTTGTTTGCTCTAGAAGCTGCCAGGTGTGCACTGTGCAAGGAAGTGGCCTACAGGAAGAGAAAGACAAATGAATGCCTGTCTCAGTTTTCTCACTTCCCCTGCCACAGTCCTTTTATGTGATGCCGAGCAAATCTCTTAAACCAACATTTTGGTTGCTTATTTTCAGATTATCCAACTTCAATCTCCTGAGGCCTGATATGTAGAAGTGCTGAGCACTCAGTAATGAAGCAAGTTATAATAGTCAAGATGGGAGGAGATTAAGATATGGTTGAAGTTTTCACCGTAAGTGGAACTGAGGTTGTCTTATATAAGCAATATTGCTGAGGTGGTGGCTGGCAGATTCACTAAGTGCTTATCTACACAGGAGATAATTATATGGTATATTTAAACTGCTATAGTTGTACTGACATAACTTCTCTGTGTGGACACTCTTATTCTAGAATAAGATTTGCTTCAAAGGTGGCATAAACTAAACTGGAAAAAGACACTTATACTGAAATAACAGTGTCCACAGAGAGAGTTACATCGGGGTAAATATAGCACCCTACCTTTTACTGTTATAACCATACCATGTAGACAAGCCCTTACAGGGAAGATGTGTGAGGAAAGCAAGAATTCAGAGTCAAAGATGACACAAAGGTTTGGATGGTTGAGACATGGTGGTCAATTGGGTGGCACAGAAGAAAGCAAAATTATGAGAGTGGGAGAAAGAAACTGAGAGAATAGTGATATTGACATCACTGGTTAGTTAAAGGGTGAGGTGCAAACAATAAGAAACAAGAATAGAAATGGAGTTGGGGTGGAGTGGTACAGAGCTGGACAGGGACAGAGCTATACAAAGGTGAGGGTAAGGAATTTAAATTAGATTCTCTCTCTCTCTCCTCTCTCATGTTTTTGTTCTGTCATATCTGAATACCTTCTCTTTGACAGTAGGCAAGAGGAGTCAGTGGAAGGATTTGCACTAGGAAGAGACCTGTCAAGAAGTATGATTTTGGGATGGAATGTTGCCACCTGGAATTGCTGTAGTTGGGGATTTGGAGGTCTTGTTTCCAGGCAGTTTTGACCAAGGTCTAATCTCTGCACTGTTATTTGGGGGGATCCTTCTTTGCTGTTGAGAATATTTTTCCCAGTTGGTTTTTCATCATTCATTTGGCAGAGCTGCTTCTTCTCTTTCTTTTTTCAGAGCTGTTTGTCATAGTTTCTTGCTAGGTTGTTGGAAGTTGAATTGAAGATTTAGTGTCATTATCAAGGAGGGGCAGAGTCTGTGATTCTATCACTCTGCAAAGGCTGTAAGGCTGAATGGCCTCATCAACATTATAAAATTTCTTTCTAAGAAATAGACCAAAAATGCTTCCATTTAATATCAGACAGTAGCATATTAAGGGCCTGATCCAAGCACTAAAGACCTGATCCATTTACTGCCATTTACGTTAATGGGCTTTGGATGAGACCTTAATTTTGGAATACATTACAGTTGTGGATTTGGATAATAATTTGATGTTATTTTCAGATTTTGTAGTCTTTCTTTCTTTGCAATCTTTGTTATGGAAAATTATAAAGTATGTATTTTTAACCAGAGAGTTTAAATAAATATTTAATTTACCAAATAAAGTTTATTTAGATGTTTCAACATTGTGTATTATTCTTTTTAAATTACAGAATATTCATATATTTTGCTATGCAACTTCATTAAAATGTGCATTTGTAGTAATCACTTGCTATGAATTCTATGCTATTTAGGCATTTTTGAACTTTCCTAGCCCTTGTTTTATGTGAAGAAAATCCCATTCCTTGGGTTATATATACTATAGACTTTATTTGAATGTTACTTTTAATGTCTATGAAAATAAAAACTGTAAGTTATATTTTATCAATATTGTGGACATGAAATGTAGTAGGTTTTTTGTAAAACTGCTGGCAGAATATGGCTATAGATACATATACGTGCACTCAAATGCCAACTGGCAACTGGAAACAGGCATGAAGTGTGAGTGCATATTTGTATCAGAAAAGCAGTGTTAACATGTATCTGCATTGAGACTAAAACAAGTCCCATGTACATTGCTCTAACCTAACACCAGTATATTTCTATTAAGAATGAAAATAATCTGTACATGATAGCTCTGCATAGAAGTAAGCCTATATGTGCAAATTGATGGACCTGTGACCCTAAGGCAACAGATTTCTCCTTGACAGCAGCCTGTTGGAGGGCTTGCAGAATGTTCTCTCAGTAAAGTTTTGTAGAGCACAGACTAGGAGGAGCACACTTCACCCTGTGCTTCCATTTCCAGATGTGTTTTTTCCATCATATGTCGGTCTGTAGTCTAAACCAGAATATGGGCCAACATTCCCTGTGTAAGGATGTAAATAAGTTTTCAATATTAAATACTAAAAGAGTCCAAAGATAAAATTCTAAGACAAAATACTGTACACTTAACATTTTTAAAAGTAACAAGCACACAGTTAAGGATCAAAACAGGCAAATTTACCCAGCGTATAAAAATTGCTTCCTTACTGTTTTTGT